>NC_045542.1:44349955-46749955 GCF_009769535.1 Thamnophis elegans | reverse complement strand
ATCAATCGGTAGTGCAAGGTACTGTCGGGCCAGTTTCTGAGCCCCGCTCCCCTGGCGAGGGGGGGGCCAGCCCTGGGCCTAGTAGGGCCGCGACCAGGGCCTCTACTAGCAGGCCTCGAGCCTCATCTTCTGTTCGGGATAAGTCGCACAAGCGCAAAGACAAAGCCAAGGTTCCCCCCAAGGCATCTGGGGCTCCCATTTGTTCCCCTCCGGTTCTGGTTCAGCAACCTGTGTCTCCGGTGAGGGTCGTTGAGCAGGGTTGGTTCCCTGATATTCAGCTTCCCCAGGGCCCTATTCCTGAGGTAGGGGTTTTCGGGCCTCGATCCCCCCCAATTATTTCGGAGGCTAGTGGGGCTTCTCTTCGCTCACCTCCACGCGCTGGGCCTTCTGCCACGTTCACCCCCACAGCTGCAGGCCTCAGGCCTCTGGAGGGCCAGGATTTAGGCCTTCCTGCTGATTTTTACAGCATGATCTCAGAGGCTATTTCCAGAGGGGTGGATGCGGAATTAGCGCGTAGATCCCAGGTCTCCAGGCCTACTCTGGCCTACTCAGGCCTGGCTCCCCAAGCAGTACAAGGGGATTCTTCCATTCTGCAAACTGATCCTCCTTCCCCTTTACACTCTGTGTTTAGCGCACAATCTCCCTTAGTGGAGGAAGGTGAAATCCAGGATAGGGAACTCTCTGGTGACGAGGGCTTTCCTGTGGACCAGCCTCCGGCCCCTGAGCTCTTCAGGCACACTCTTTTCAAATCCCTGCTGTATAAGGCCAAGACTACCGCCCACATGGGGGAGGCAATTTCTGCAGAAAGTGCTGCTGTAGGCCTAGATGCCACCGAGCGGCTTTTTGCTGAGCAGGTGGCTCTGCAAGATTTTATTCCATCCCCTAAGCTCTTTCTTGATTTAATCCAAAAGCAGTGGGATGAGCCGACCGCAGTTAAGCCCCCTGGGTCTGGTGATAGGAAGCTTTTCACATCTTCTCCAGAGTTGGAGGCTCTCCTCCAGTTTCCCACAGTGGATGCTCCCATCGCTGCTCTTGCTTCACCGGCGTTAATTCCTTCTGAAATTTCGGAAGGATTGAAGGCCGAGGACCGCAAGGCCGAATCGGTCATTCGCAAAACTCATCAGGCAGCAGCGTGGGCCTTGCGCTCAGCTACTGCAGCTTCTTTCTTTAATAGGACTTCCTTAGTTTGGCTGAGACAACTACAGGAAAGGCTGGACCCGGAGGAACTGCGCCTCCATCAGGATGTCACCAAGCTGATAGCGGCCCTAGAGTACTCTGCTGATGCCACCCTTAGCGCGGCAAAATTTGCATCCCGAGCCGTGGTTTCCAATGTGGCTTCTCGCCGTTTGCTCTGGCTCCGCCACTGGCAGGCTGATATCAAATCTAAGTGGCGTCTAGCGTCCACGCCCTTTAGGGGCGGGGCCTTATTTGGTTCAGTGCTGGATCCCATTCTCATTGAGACTCGGGACAAACGTAAGGTGCTTCCCTCCACAAGCGCCCGTGTGACCAGAAGACCACAGCCTTATGGTAGACGGCAGCCCTTTCGGTCTGGGGACTCGGGGTTTACTTCCGCCCCCTATGTCCCCAACTATACCAGGGGGTTCTCCCAGGCACAGGATCGTGGCCAGGACCGAGCTGGGGCCAGAGACAGGGGGCGCCAGCAGGGTCAGGCGCAGAGTAGACGGTCATTCCGAGGAGCGGGCAACCGTTCCTTTCGCAGATACCGCTGACTTGCAGGAGGTAGGGCCCATAGGAGGACGTCTCTTGGCCTTCGCCCACCAATGGGCGGAGCTCACGTCAGACGCCTGGGCCCTTCAAGTGGTGAGTTTGGGTCTCACGCTAGAATTTCTATCCATCCCCCCGAGAAGGTTCATCAGGTGCCCTGTGCCCAGGTGCCCGTCAAAGCGGCGCCTTATGGACACCGAGATATTTCATCTTCTCACCATCAGGGCCATAGAACAAGTTCCCAAAGGGCAGGGAGGCCTAGGGTTTTATTCCATCTTGTTCCTAGTACCAAAGAACTCCGGGGGATGGAGGGCAATCCTAGATTTGAAACAGCTCAATCAGTATATCAAATACCAAAAATTCAAAATGCACTCTTTAAAGAGCATATTGGCTTCCATCCGCCAAGGCGACATGATGACTTCCATAGACATCAAAGAAGCGTACCTCCATGTGCCCATTCATCCGGCACATCGGAAGTTCCTGCGGTTTCACTTCAACGGCCGTCATTATCAATACCGGGCCTTGCCATTCGGCCTCTTCTCGGCCCCGCGCACGTTCACCAAACTTCTGGCAGTATTGGCAGCCTCTCTTCGCTCAATTCCAATACGCATCAATTGTTATTTGGACGACGTGTTGGTGCTGTCGTCCTCTCGAGATCAGGCTCTCCGAGACCTACAGGCCACGATGGACGCATTGCGAAGCCATGGATTTGTCCTCAATCTGCCCAAGAGCCATCTGCGCCCAACCAAGTCCCTCCTTCATCTGGGAACCACCATCAACTCGATGTCGTGCGAGGTTTTCCTGTCCCCGGAAAGGAGGCAGAGCATATACCACCTGGCGCATCATGTGCTATCTCATCGGCGAGTACCGCTGCTGTCGCTGTCCAAGCTGCTAGGGAAGATGATCTCCTGCATCGGCGTGGTGCCCTGGGCCAGGTTCCATGCGCGTCCTCTCCAGTGGTTCCTGCTGCCCTTCCAAAGAGCGCATACCAGTCACTCCCACATCAAGGTGCAGCTCCCGGGCAAGGCCAGGCGGTCCCTGCATTGGTGGATGTCGTCCAGGCTCCTCCGGGGATGTCCATTCAAGGAGCCGGACCGCGTTCAAGTTACAACGGACGCCAGCTTATTCGGATGGGGGGCCCATGCCCTGGACAGGGTGGCCCAAGGTCGATGGTCGGATCAGGAGCTGGCGAACAGCATAAACTGGCTGGAGTTGCGGGCCATCCGTCTGGCTCTCCTGGAGTTTCGGGACATTGTATCTCATCGCCATGTGTTAATCTTGACCGACAATGTGGCCTCCAAGGCTCACATCAACCGCCAAGGGGGAACGCAGTCCAGAGCTCTGATGCTGGAAGCGGAAAGGTTGTTCCATTGGGCGGAGCCCAGACTCCCATCGATTCGGGCGGAGCACATCTCGGGCGAAGCCAACACTCAGGCGGACTGGCTGAGCAGAGCGACTGTGGATCAGGGGGAGTGGCAGCTCCACCCCATTCTCTTCCAGGAACTCTCTCGCCGCTTCGGCCTGCCCGAGGTGGATCTGTTCGCTCACCCGCACAACGCACAGCTTCCCCGGTTTTACTCCCGATACCAGACTCCGGGGGCGGAGGGAGTAGACGCTCTATGCAGCCGTTGGCTGGCCGGCCTTCTTTATGCCTTTCCTCCTCTCCCGATCCTTCCGTCGGTCATTCAGAAGATCTTGGCAGAACAGGCGGAAGTGCTGCTGGTCGCTCCGATGTGGCCCAGACGTCCCTGGTACGCAGACCTCGTCCATCTGTCCGTTTCGCGTCCTTGGAGGATTCCGGACGACAAGATTCAGCTCCACCAAGGGGCTCTCCAGCACCCGGGCCCTCAGCTGTTGCAGTTAGCCGTGTGGCACGTGAGCGGGAGATGCTAGCGGCCCTCCACTATTCGGACAAAGTCATCTCTACAATTCAAGCGGCCCGTCGCCCGTCGACTACCCGTATTTACGAGGCTACCTGGCAGGCCTTCTGCCGGTGGTGCCGGCGCACCGGGGTCGATCCCATCAAGGCCTCGGTGCCCCAAGTTCTGGATTTCTTGCAGTCCGGCCTCAACAAGGGGTTGGCGCCAAACACGCTTCGCCGTCAGGTCACAGCCTTGTCGACGGTGGTCGGGGGTGGCCAAGGCCGCTCCCTTTCTCAGCACTCGCGAGTTCGAACCTTCCTTAAGGGTGCTTCCAACTTACGACCGCCGACGGTACATCGTTATCCCACATGGGATTTGACCTTGGTTCTCAGGGCCCTAACAGCTGCCCCCTTTGAGCCTCTACATTCCATCAGCCTCCGCTTGTTGACACTCAAGACGGCCTTCTTGGTGGCCATAACATCGGCCAGGAGGGTGTCGGAGCTAGCAGCCCTTTCTGTTCGTGCGGATCTTTGCATCTTCCACCCGAACAAGGTGGTGCTTCGTTTGGATCCGACCTTTCTTCCAAAGATAAACTCACTGTTTCACAGAACTCAAGAACTTGTCCTGCCGGACTTTTGTCCTCACCCGTCTCATCCGCAGGAACGTCAGTGGCACCATCTGGATGTTCGCAGAGCTCTTCGTCGCTATGTGAAGCGCACGGCGTCGTTCCGAAGATCGGAGGCTCTGTTCGTCTCCTTCCAGCCATCCTCAATGGGACAGAAGGTGTCCTCCCACACCATCGGCCGATGGTTGAAAGCTTGCATTGCGTTGGCGTATGACACCCACTCCAGACCGGTTCCAAGGCGAATCACTCCTCATTCCACCAGGAGTGCGGCCACCACAGCGGCCTGGGCGACGCAAGCGTCTGTAGAAGAGATTTGCAGGGCGGCCACTTGGGCATCCCCCTCACCTTTTATTCGTCACTACAAGATTGATGTCTTTGCCTCGGCTGAGGCGTCCTTTGGGCGGAGAGTGTTGCAAAGGGTCCTTCCGTCTGCGGAGGAGCCTGACCAGCCTAGCTCCCGCCCTGGGAGTTCATTGCTTTGATATATCCCATGATTGGATTCCCGGAGCAGCACACAGGAGAATGACCGTTGTCTTACCTGAACGGTCCTTCTATGGGTGCTGCGAAGGGAATCCAAACCCGCCCGCGGCTTCGGCTGGTCAGGGCTCCGTTTTGATCGTGACTCTGTGACTTGTTACTGACTGGACTTGACTCTGTAGTGCCGGATGACTTGCGGCTTGTTTGAGGATTGACATAATGCTCCTTCGGTGGACTTCGTAAAGAACTGAAAGGAAACGGAAGTCCAGTCAGAGGAGGCGTGACTTTGAAATTTGCATACTCAGTCTCAAGGCTAGAAGGCTAAGTTAACCCATGATTGGATTCCCTTCGCAGCACCCATAGAAGGACCGTTCAGGTAAGACAACGGTCAATTCCTCCAGCAGACTGCAGAAATGAAGCTTGGATTTCGGGATCCAAGCTTTGTTTCTGCAGTCCACCACAGAGGTTCCTTTCTGCCCAGAGGTGGTGGTGGGAGGAATCCTGTGGCAGTCTGTATAAATGAAGGTTGGATCCTGAAAATCCAAGCTTTGTTTCTGCAGGTTACAGCGAGAGTTCTTTTCCACTCATGGAGGGAAATTGCTTGCCCTCCTTCAGCAGGCAGATCTAGCACTCTGTCCTCTTAACAACTTGCATAGTTGCCTAATGACTGCAACGGGGAGAGCTGGGATTGCAGGCATTGAACAAAAGGTGACTTAATGACCATTTTGTTCAGTGTCAAAGATTCTGGTCCCAATTGTGGTTGTAAATCAAGAGCTACCAGTAGATCATGCCTAGGGATAATGACTTCTTTAGATTTCACTTCATCCTATTGTGATGGTTAGGCATCTTCCAAGATCATAGAACTCTTTCTGAAAAATATACTAACTAAATTAAACCTTTGAGTTAGATGCCTCAGAGTTACTAGGGTCATTGGGG
This sequence comes from Thamnophis elegans, assembly GCF_009769535.1. Classification (NCBI taxonomy): domain Eukaryota; kingdom Metazoa; phylum Chordata; class Lepidosauria; order Squamata; family Natricidae; genus Thamnophis; species Thamnophis elegans. Next base: position 46,744,330 of record NC_045542.1, on the reverse strand, counting down.
TTGTCGGGGATTAAATAATAAGTGTGACTGATAGCCACAAGGAATGGTGCGGTATCTTGTGCTGGATAGAACTTAGCCTGCTGCAGCAAAGTTCCTTTTATTATCTCATTTTTTAAAAATCAGAAAGCAATAAGTTTTGGCTATATTCTAGCTATTTTTACTATGTTTCTCGCATCCTCTAGGTGTCGGGTTAAAAATGAAAAGCCGAGTGGAAAAATTTCTGGATGTGTGGAACAAACTCCGATTATCCATAGAAACAAATGGTGAGACTCAAGCTTACTTTATCAGTCAAACCAAATGGCAGCAATGAGGAGTTCCTCAATACTACCAAAAGAAAAAAAACATGTTGTATTATCTTTGGCTGGCCTTCAGAGTCTAGCCCACAAAGCAGAAGCTGTAGCTCTCTAGAATTTGCTGACCTCATGCATCCCTGATCATTGGCCATGCAGTTAGGGAGTTGGGGGTGGGGGTAGAGCTGAAGGAATTGTACTTCAGCAATAGGGGGGGGGGCACAATTGATGGCAACAAATCATTATATAAGCCAGAAGTTATCCAAAACTAAAATGGCGTATTCAACAGTAAGATGGTGCCTCTGGCTTCCTTCTCCCCTGCAGGTGAAATTAAGCTTCCTAAAGATTATTGCAGTATGGACCGCACTGTGAAAGATCCATTTGAAATCCTTTTGCCTCGCCGGAGAGATCTAGGCCTTTGTGCCACCTCCTTGGTCAGCTACCTCATTCAGTTGCACAATTATTTCATCAACACCATAGCAAAGGATTCAGCGGATGCCAATAGGTACCCAGTTCTCCCTGCAGCTGACAGATACCGCTGAATAAACAGCACGGTTGATTTTCTCTACTTTTCCCTTCTTACTTCTCAACAGATACTCTGTCAGCCCTGCTGAAGTGGCCGATCTGCATGTGATCAGTTATGAAGTCGAAAAGGATTTGATCCCAATCATCCTATCCAACTGCCAGTATAGCGTGCAGAAAGGAGGAGAGGCCCTGCAGGAGTTTGACCTGGAAAAAATTGAGCAGCAAGTTGTCAGTAGATTCCTACAAGGGAAGCCCACAATCACATTGCAGGTACGTGCAACGTGAACATACACTCTATTGCCAAAAGTATTCGCTCACCCATCCACATAATCGGAATCAGTTGTGAGCGAATACTTTTGGCAATATAGTGTATTTTCTTGGGGGGAAAATACAGGACAAACCTGAAAGAGGGACATCAGGATTAAAAAAGATTATTGTATACATTTATAATTTTGCTTTAGGGAAGAAAATTCAAGAGCAAAACCAAGAAAACAAAAAAAAAATTCTCCTGTGCGCTGCTTGGGGAATCCAAGCATGGGTTAACTTTGTCCATTAGCCTAGAGACTGAGTTACGTAATTGTTGACCATGCCTCCTCTGACTGGATGGGTCAGTTTTTTAACTCAGTCCAGCCTGAAGAGACGTACACCCATTTTCTCTAGACTAATCGACAAATTTCTCATGTTTTGGATTCAGCCATTGTTAGATCTAAAGGAGAGCTTTCTGAAATACAAGAGTATCCTTTTTAATAAAGGACATAGGGGGACTGTCAATATGTATCATAGAAACTTGCTATAACTAGTTAATACTCTGGAGTTTGTGAGATCAAACTGCTAGTCCAGAAGCTACTCTTACAAAGAACTGCTGACCAAGCTTCTGCTTTGTTCCATTTCTTAATAGGGCATACCCACACTGAAACACAGATATGACCAAAATTTTGAGCATCTGTTCAGCAATATCAAGACAAAGCTGAAAACTCAGGTGAGTTTTCGAAAAGAGGAAAAGACAAACAAATCTCACTATAATTCCATCTGGTGTCTATTTTCTTGATTGTAAACCATGGGGTACTCAATACGCATTGCTTATAGGAAGGTGAACGTTTAGTGTTCAGTTGAAGTGATTTTATCTATCCAGTGTTACAGATTCCTGGGAGTTTTAGTTATTATTTTGTAGAGGGGGGAAAATTTGGTATAGAGATTGAGCAATGGTGAAAGCAGCAGCTTGCTTGAATATGTGTGCAGTTGCTTGCAGGCCCTGAAGAGGTGCCAGATGGCATAAATGCCTTTTCTTTATAGAAAAATGTGCCAGGAAGAATGCTGGTTGATCTTATCTCCTTATGTTACAGAGCTCCCTTTCAAATTCTAAAATGGGCATGATCAGAGGAGACCTGGTATCGTATAGTGACATCTGTGAGGCACTCTCGGTCACTGAAATTATTTTAGGATTCCTGGCTACAACTGGAGGTGACTCACATATGACTTTGACTGATTACACGAAAAATGTCCTGCAGATGAGCAATCAGATAAGTCTTCCAGTGATGAAGGTGAGTGCAGGGGATCAGAGGCTCAATTTTCATCTCTGCAAGATGAAAGAGAAAAGCCAGTGAGGATGAGGGTATATATACTGTACGCATAGCTCAGTTGAGAAAAAGCAGCTGACATTTTCCTCACTTAGTTCTGATCTCTACTGTTTTAATCACAGAAGAAAGTTTCTAAGCATGTTTGTGAGTGGTAAATATCGGTCTTCTTGAGATTACAGTACAGAATTATCCTTTTAATTGGACTGTGCTTTGGTAGTATTTGGGTGGAAAGGAAAAGCGTATCAAAACTGATGAGAGATTAAAAAGATCCCTGATGGATCAAGTAAGTGCATTTCAAACAGGTTATTTACTTAAAAGCAGTTTATAAGTAAAGCAAATACATTCCACTGTTTCTACTGGCAGCCAATGGCCATCACGGCATCTTATAGTAGGACTTTCTAGGATTATTAGGCAAATTTATAAGTTGACCAATTATAACAACTATAAGCGGTTTAACGTATCTGGACATAAAATAAAGACTAAAACCCAAAAGATGTATCATCAGAGGAAACAGTAGAGATAAAAGCCCTCCCCCAACAGAAGACAAAAACCAACACTTCCTTTCGCCAAGCACCCTAACCTAATGCCTTGGAGGAAGAGCCATGTTTTTAATGCTCTTTTAAACGTTGTCAAGGTGGGCAGTCACATCTCTGGGGATGTTGAAACAGAGGATGCTGTTTCAGAGGATGGTGTCCTGACAAAGAAGGCTTACTTCTCAAGTGTTGCTAGATGAATTTGTTTAACTGGCAGACCCAGGAATGAGCCAACTGTCGTAGGAGACAGAAAGCTCCTCAGATAACTGGGCCCCATGCCATGTAGGATTTTAAGGTGACAACCAACATCTTAAATTGCACCTGGAAGCCAAGTGGTGGCCAGTGCAGTTGACAAAGCATGGGTGTTACATGGGCATAGCATACTTGCCCATCACTATTTATCTCATTGCAGTCAGGACCAGCTATAGCTTACAATCAGAGTACCGCTTCATGTAGAGACATTGCAATGTTCCATCTATGAGGTGACCAAGGTATGATTATAAGATCATACAGCTATGCCTTACAAACTTTGTAACTAAAGTATGGTTGTAAGAAGGGCCATCCTAGTCCATGAAGAGATATATCAAGTGCCCAAGATAAACCTGTGGGAAAGGCCCTCCTGGCCATCTGCTCCTCCAGGAGGAGCTGAGAGACCAGGAACCCCAAATTATGCACCAGACCAAGACAGCTTGTGCAGTCCTGTTCTTGGCAGAAAACACCGTTTCACAATTGAAAGAGTTTCAGATTTCAAGATAGAACACATCACTAAATTAATAGTTAAAATATTTAAAACCAAAACATTTTGTGTACCCTGGCCTCTAATTTTTTTATTATATATATTTCTGCTTCACTATTTTAATTAGTCCTACTTTTTGAAAAGTCTACTTCTTTGTCCCTAGAAAACTACTGCCTTTTAGCAGCTGGAATATTGTTATAGTCACTTAGAAAAACCCCTTTCCTTTGTTGTAATTACCTAGAAAAATCCCCTTCCCCGGATAGCCCTAGACTGGACCAAGATACTGTGGTGCCATAGATGTAATCCAAAATGTACAATCTAGGTTCTCTTGAATTATAAGGTGTTGAGAGGCAATTGTTAGTGCAGAATGTGTACTGCCCTTTACCGTCAACTATCTCCATACAATAATTGAGTTTGATGTTGTGCTGCACAGAATTTACATGAAAAATGTTGGCAAGCGCTCTTCTCATTATTAAAAGATTTCTAAAATAAATTTATCAGAAAAGTTTATATTAATATTTTATTTAATTACCTAAATAGCCTTCCGTGAATGCCATTTGGAATTAAAGTTTGCTTTATCATTTGCAAAAAAAAACCTTTTATATTTGTGTGTTTGTGTGTATGTATGTTCCTTTTAGGCACTGAGCCGATGTCAGATAAAGCATGCCATTTCATTGTGGCAGCTCCTTTCTAGTCATAAATCAGAACAGCTGCTGCATTTGAAAAAGGTAGGACGTGGGATTACATATGTGCTCACTAGACACTTCTTGCCACCGTTTTCTCTCTCCTCCCCACATAACCATTTCTGTCCAATTCTTCCTCATAATGTTTTATCCAGGATCCGTTTGGAGAGATCAATGCAGCCTATAAAGAAGAACTCACAGAAAAGAGCACCGATCTTCTCAAAGCTTTCCTCACCCAGACAGGGCTGGAGCCCTTCCTTCAAGAGTTGCATGAAATGATTATGCTGAAATTGAAACACGCCAAAGTTGGAGAAGAGTACAATCCTACATGGGGGTAAGAGTGTGAGCAGCCCAATCCTTTGAAATACATCCTGTTCTGCAGAGTATCTTACTGTTTTCGGTTTATTGTTTCTCCTTTTTTTTTCCAGCCTGAAAGAAGTACTTATTCCATATCTTGAAGGAAAAGGTAGCAGTGAGCTTCAGGACTTGGATGATCTGTTCCCAGACGATATCCTGGTTTCCCAGTGTATCGCTGCCTGGAAAGTAACTGCTACTCTTAAACAAAGTGGATGCGGTCCAGGAAATTAATCCAGACCCTTTCCTATCACCCTCTATTCACTGATGAGTGGAGCAGTGTATTTAATTGCCAGATTTTCTTTATACTTGTAAAAAAAGAAATGAAGGAGATAACAAGCTTTTGCATTTAAGGTGATCCCAAATTAAAGGATCATGGTGCTAAATGTGAATAAATAGTAATGCACAAACCCAAAGGAATTGTTGCTTTAGATAATGAAGGATTTCTAGTGTAAAATACAAGTTGCATAAGGACACTGCATTCAAAGGAAAGTATTTTCATTGTTAGAGATTTCTAAAAGGACCATGTAATGTCTATAACTTTGGCTTTATAGACTTCATTATAAACTTCCCTCTTTAATCTGTTTAGAATTGGCAAGGGGCAGAGAAGCAATCTTCTTTCCCTCAACTGGATTTTCTAAATGCTACCAATATTATCTTTTTTTAAAAAAATCAGGGACCAGAATTTCTCATACATTGAATTGTCTACTTCTCTGAGACCTAGGTATCTGAGCAACTAGTTAGAATTAAGCAAGAATGTAAGTGAACCATCCCAACCATGTTTACTGATAGTATGAGGTTGCACTTCCTTTGATTTACTGATTTTTTTTCTAAGAAGCTGTGGATATTAATATTTTCCCTGTTTAAATATGATCTTGTGAGATAGACCAGTATCTACTACCATGTTATGCATTAAGCATTGTCATTCCAACCCTCTCTAGAACTTGAAATGGAGCTTGTGCTCTTCCTTCAATTGTGCCAGGGTGATGTCTTAATACAGGTTGCTGTACTGCCAGAGTATGCCTTGAACTTTTTTTTCCCAATATTCAAAAATTGCAATGTATAAAAATTACTTTCTAGTCTTTTTTTTCTTCTAATAAAAAATCTTTGTTACAAAAGTGTTCAGACTGTGTCCCTTATTCCTTCTATAGCACCTTGCAAGTATATCACCTTTCTTGAGCTGGAGAACATGACAATTTGTTTTTACTACTTGTCATTTAGTTAATTGACATTTAGCAATTCACCAAGCTAAAACCATTAACAATGTTACCACAGGGAGCTTTACACCACATCTTGTGGGTGCTATGTGAATGTAATCCATGAAGATAAGATACTTTATTTGTATGCCGCCCTTTTCCCTGGGGGGACTCAGGGCGGCTCACAGTTCAGGGGGAGGGGAGGACAAACCAAGTTACATATAAGACAATACATCATTAAAAGCACAACATTCATACTATTCGGGCAGGGTTAAGGTCTTTAGCCCCAGGCCTGTCGGGACAGCCAGGTTTTAAGGGCTATGCGGAAGGTCTGGAGGGTGGTGAGGGTACGAATCTCCACGGGGAGTTCGTTCCATAGGGTCAGAGCTGCCACAGAGAAGGCTCTCCTCCACGTGGTTGCCAGTCGACATTGACTGGCTGATGGAACTCGGAGGAGGCCTAATCTGTGGGATCTAATTGGTCGAGTGTAAGTGATTGGCAGTAGGCGGTCTCTCAAGTACCCAGATCCAATACCATGAAGGGCTTTGTAGGTGACAAGTAGCACCTTGAAGCATATGTGGAGACCAACAGGTAGCCAGTGCAGCTCGCGGAGGATAGGTGTTATGTGGGTGAAACGAGGCGCACCCACGATCGCTTGCGCGGCCGCATTCTGGACTAGCTGAAGTCGCCAAATACTCTTCAAGGGCAGCCCCATGTAGAGCACATTGCAGTACTCCAGCCTAGAGGTCACAAGGGCACGAGTGACTGTTGTGAGAGCCTCCCGGTTCAGGTAGGGACACAACTGGTGCACCAGGCGAACCTGGGCAAATGCCCCCCTGGTCACAGCTGACAAATGGTGTTCAAAAGTCAGCTGTGGGTCCAGGACTCCCAAGTTGCGGACCCTGTCTGAGGGGCGTAGTATTTGACCCCCCAGCCTGAGAGATGGAACACTTGGCCAATTAGTGGGAGGGAAGCACAGCAGCCACTCGGTCTTATCCGGATTGAGCACAAGCTTGTTAACCCCCATCCAGTCTCTAACAGCCTCAAGGCCCTGGCTCATCACGTCCATCGCTTCATTGAGTTGGCACGGGGCGGACAGATACAACTGTGTATCATCCGCATACTGGTGGTATTTTATCCCGTGCCGTCGAATGATCTCGCCCAGCGGTTTCATGTAGATATTAAAAAGTAGGGGGGACAGGACCGAACCCTGCGGCACCCCATACAATAGGGGCCTAGGGGTCGATCTCTGCCCTCCAACTAACACCGACTGCGAGAGGTAAGAGGAGAACCACCGTAAGACAGTGCCTCCCACCCCCACCTCCCGCAGTCGTCGCAGAAGGATACCATGGTCGATGGTATCGAAAGCCGCAGAGAGGTCCAGGAGTACCAGGATAGAGGCATGGCCTCCATCCCTGGCTCTCCAGAGGTCATCGGTCAATGCGACCAAAGCGATTTCTGTGCTGTAGCCAGGCCTGAAGCCAGAATGGAATGGATCAAGATAACTAGCTTCCTCCAAGGACCGCTGGAGCTGAAAGGCCACCACCTTCTCAACAACCTTCCCCACAAAGGGGAGGTTGGAGACTGGACAATAGTTGTTTAGAACGGCTGGATCCAAAGATGGTTTCTTCAAGAGGGGTCTCACCACCACCGCCTTAAGAGCGGGGGGAAAGACCCCCTCACGAAGGGAGGCGGTAACAACCGCCTGGATCCAGCCCCGTGTCACCTCCCTGCTGTTAACAACCAGCCAGGAGGGGCACGGGTCCAGCACGCATGTGGAGGCACCTACAGCTCTCATGGCCTTGTCCACGTCCTCAGGGGCAACAGCCTGAAACTCAATCCAGCGATGACCTACCAGATTATCCCCTAGTGCCTCGGCTGGTTCAGCAGGGTTGGAGTCCAAGTCCGCCCAAAACCGAGCAACTTTATCCGCGAGAAACTGGACGTAGTCCTCAGCCCTGCCCTGCAAAGGATCACCCGTATCCCTCCTATTTATGAAGAGACAGGAATCTTCTTGAATCTTCTGTAAGAATTAGGATATCAACCACACACGTTCTAATCATCCGTGCAAAAGAAAAGTCACCCAACCTGCCCACCTGTAAGGAAAATTGGGAAGATACTGCTCTTCATATATTCTAATGGCAATTTCTCCTTTCATTTTAGTTAATGAGAGGGGAATCTTCATTCTCCATTCGATGGTATTTTTTTCCTGGTTTATAATATGTCCAATAAAGTCACCCCCTTTCCCTCATGAATTTCCCTTAATTGGATTTTTTTTAACCCAGTTTCCTGGACTTGCTTGTACTCTGGAAGATTAAACATTCGGAGCGGCAAAGAGGTTTTCTATTTCGAATTAGGAAACGGTTAATTTGTTTCCTCAACAAACTTTAACTACCCGTAGCTATCACTTGTTATTTCTGGATTTATTCACAAGCGCCGGGTTATTGATTGCAAAGCCACCGATTGGCATCCAAAACACTCTCTCCCCTGTTGTCAATCTAATCGTGCGGATTTTTGCCGCCCAGATCTGGCAGCCTTAGCTAAGCGCGTAATACGACGGGAGCGGGGCTATGGACACTCCCAGTCGAAAACGCTGAGGATCGTAGCTGTCGCTATGGAGGGAGCAGAGCCAGCCCGGTAGCTCGCGCCTCCGCCCTTCGGTGCAAACAGGAAGCCGAAGGGACGGACGGAGCGCCGGGTGCAGCGAACCCTGCGGAAGGAACCCCAGGAAGTAGGGCGCGGGCGGACGCCATGGCGGACGGGACGGGAAGCAGAGAGGAAGAAAGAGAGACTTTGCGGCGCTGGGAGCGGTAAAACGCCAGCCAGGCGGGGGCAACTAGGGCTAAAGAAGGGCTCGGGGAGGTCTTCCTGCCAGAGGGGAACCTGGGATTTGTATTTCTTTTGAGCTGCTGGGTTCTTGGCCCCGCCTCTTGGGTCCCTCGTGGCTGCAGAGGGATGGAAGGGCGCCTGCCTCCAAGGGCGCCCCCTGCCTGGCAGGTTGAGGGCGGAAAGGAAGCGTTGGGCTCTCGCGGAGCGTGAATCGCGATAACTTAAAAGCCCCCGAGCCTGGAAGGGAGGCTGCTGTGGGGGCCACGGGCTGGGGATCCCTGCCCTATGCTGAAGAGGTCTCGCTTCTAGACGAGAATGCCAGCAGCCCAGAGGCTGCAGATGAGGCACTGCGGTGCCTCCTTCCCAGAATTGGGGACTGTGGGTCTAGAGATGTCAGCTGCATTTCCCTGGTTTCTCTACTTAGGGCAGGGGGTCTCCAACTCTGTCAACTTTAAGACTTGAGGACTTCAACTCCCAGAATTCCTCAGCTAGCATGGCTGGCAGGAGGATTCTGGGAATTGAAGTCCACAAGTCTTAAAGTTGCCAAGATTAAGACCCCTATGGGTCTCTAATGATCTTGATTTGAAAGGTAAAAAAGGGAAGGGGAGCCTGGTCGGTGGAGGTCCTCATGTCACAGGAGTGCATCTTTTCCTGTTTTTCCTCCCTTTGGAGTACAGATCACCACATAGCCCTGCTTTCAATTTAATGACATTAATCCACCAGTTGAAAAAGGTTCATCAATCTATCAACATTCTCCATCAACATGAAAGCACAAGTCAGCAAAAGTCAAAAGCTGGAGCAGACCTGTTTGGAGAAAAATGCAGTGCAAGTAGAATCTTTCAGCATAGAACAAAGAGTAGAGAAACAAAGGCTCACAGGATAGCAACATAAATCTGTTACACAGTTAGTGAAGCGGAGAGGTTTTGCTCTCTGTTGCACAGTCCTGGAAGCTCAGATGACCCCATGAACGCTAGAGAAGACAGAAAATGTTAGAAAACACTGTAGGGTACTTAAAACAAGATCTTGGATACTGAGCTTTCCCATTCCTGTTAGTCTCATAAGTAGGCTGAAGGTCAGCAGTTGTCCATATCCCCCTAATCTATCTTTATGAATTGATTAGTGGGATTATTGCCACCAGGACATTGTAGATATGTCAGCCCCAGTATAAAAGGGAATATTCTTCCACATACCAGTTACTGGACAACTTGAGTGGGATATTAGGTTCATTTCTTGCTTGTGGAGTCTCCACATCTGGCCAGCCATACTGGGATCTGAATATTGTATTTGACAGACTGCCAGATTCGTGTGGTTTTTTTAATGTTCTTAAGTGGATTAGTGGTGGAGGTATTGAATAGGGTCATTTCAAGTTCTTTGAAACCAATAAACATTCATGATTATCCATTTGAGAAAAAAATCTTTTTCAAAAATTTTGAAATAGTTCAACATTTGATTCTGGAAGCATCATTTGGTTTACATGCATATCTCTCCCTTTTTCAGTTGCTACCATTTTTTATATCGCCCAGAGTGCTTTTTACCTTAAATGATGCTAGGAACTGGCAGGTTTCATCTAGTCCTATTGTTTTTTGTAGTCAACAAATCCAGATGAAAGAAGATGTGATTGAACAAGACACAGAGGAATGGCAGAGCAATTTCTCCTTTACTGGACTGGAAAGAATTGGAGGAATGGATTTGTCTTATCTCAAAGAAGATGCCACATGTGCCTGTGCTTCACTGGTGGTGCTCAGCTACCCAGAACTTGAGGTAACAAAGATAAATGCTAAAGACATAACAAGGAATTTTTTAACTTCTAGGATTAATATATTAAGAAGACTAAAACTCCAAGTTTCCAAAAGTTTGACTATGCCTTAATAACTTCAATTTAGTTGTCTCGGTGGATTCCAGCTGAGATATTTGTTTCCATAGTAGAATTGAGAATAAACTATTGGAAGCAATTCAAGTATCAGTGGTGAATTCTGGGACTGTTGTCAAATTTAGGGGTATTCCAGCTGTTGTCAATTTAACTTGTCACTTTTCAAACTATGATCTCCCAGTCCTGATTCTCAAGTTGGCAAATGCCATCAACCCATCAACATTCTCCAATGAGAAGATTATATAGCATTTTCAAAGTTTTGTAAATCTTTTGCCAGTTTTGCTGTCTCAGAATCAGGTTAGTGGAGTTAGAATTTTGCTTCTTATCAAAATTCCCATATGCATCATAGTTGCCTAGAAGAGCACCTCTTCAGAGGATGGTTACTTTAGAGAAACTCAGAAACCACAAGATCTGATAAATGAATGGATGGATATGAATGTTTTCCACTGTTTCAGCCATTCCTTAAAAAGATTTTCAGGCATATTTTTGATGTCTCCATGGAAAATGAGCTATTATGTGTGAAAATATATATGTTTTACCTTCTTGCAAGCATTTTTAAACATTTAAACTGTTTTAGCTGTAAGAGACCACAAATGTGATTGTCTGCCCGCTACATTGAGCAATCAAAATATTCATCACCTTGGCTGCCAAATACAAAATTCCAGAGTAGTCGAGGGAAAGAGAACTGGCAGGAGATAAGCTCCCTCCCCCCCGCCCCGCCCCCCAGCTCTGAGAATTGACGAAAGAGACAATCTCAACAGTTTGGTAGAGAAAGGAAAGGGATGTGATGCATGTTTTGTTTTCGTCTACATCAGAAGTAGGGAATTCTTTTTCTTAGCTGGGTTTTTATTTCTTTCTTGCTTCATATTTTCAGGAAATACTTAAATGAATCTTTACTTATCATTTTAAAGCACTCTCTAGAACTGGAGGGAGCAATCTGGTATTGCAATGATGGTAGATGCTTGCACAGCCTTGTATCAGTTCTCACCTTACATTTGCAAACACGTGAGAAGGTTAAATTTGATCCACCTTGCTGATTTGCTTGGGGCATGCCAAATGGGAACTGGGAGCTCCCTTCAGTTCAAGGGTTGTGGCTGACCACTTCTGACCTAAATGACCTTGAAAATATTAGTCTTGCTGCTTAGCAAAAATGTCACTTGTTCTTCTGTCATCACAGGTCCTCTATGAAGACTGCTACGTGGTGGCTGTGAATGCCCCCTATGTGGCAGGATTCCTGGCTTTCCGAGAAGTCCCTTTTTTGCTGGAGGCTGTACAACGGCTGGAGACACAGAAGCCTGGCCTTAAACCCCAGGTGGGATAGTCTGTGTTAATGAAAGGAGTGCTGCTGCTTTATGCCAAGGATATATTTCATCCAGTATTCCCCTCCTTCAAAGAATTAATAGCCAGGGATTCAAGACTTCTGGCCCCTAGTATTTCTTGGCTTAGTCCTTATGGATATGGATGTTCCCTGTTTTCTCTTATTTGAAGGCCAGAAATCCCATCTCTATGATCTCTCTAGGAGGACTAGGCCCAAAGCCAACCTCTTTAAGCTGTGCTGACAGCTCAGTGGTGAAATTCAATTTTTTTTACTAACGGTTCTGTTGGCGTGGCTTGGTGGGCATGGCAGGGGAAGGATACTGCAAAATCCCCATTCCCTCCACACTCCAGGGCAAGGATATTGCAAAATCTCCATTCCCACCCCACTCTAGGGCCAGCCAGAGTTGATATTTGGCAGTTCTCCAAACTACTCAAAATTTTCACTACCTGTTCTCTACAACCTGTCAGAACCTGCTGGATTTCACCCCTGGGACAGCTGCTCAAACCTAGTTTAAAAGCCTCTTTTGAGTCATCCAGTCAGAATAAAAAGCATCGTTCTTAAAACAGCCAGAGAGGCTTCATTTTTAGGAAACTGTGGAAGGCCCTAGCTCACCAAGACAGCCCAATTGGAGTCCCTCAGCAGCTTTTCTCTCATAAAACAGATGCAAAAAGGGATTCTTGGAACTAAAGCACCTAGCAAATGACAAGTCCCATAATTCCCAGTCTGCAAAGCCATTCCTTGCATTCACTTGAGAATGATAATATTTATAAACCTATACACCTGAAGAACACCAGCTGGGGTGGGATCTCAATTAAAAAATGTGCATGAATTTGGACGTGTCACTTTTTAATATATATATGATCTCGAGGGAGGACAAACAATGCACTTGCTGTATTTCAGACTCAATAATGTTTTAGTGACAGATTTTGTGGCTAGATGTCGCTTCTTTCTTCCTTGGGGAAAGTAGGGAAGGTGGCCACCAAGGGTATTTGCCTGTTTTTTTTGATACTTTGTGTATGCAAAGCAACACACTGACATCTCCATTACTGGAGAAAGCTTCCCACTGTATTATTGAGGTGCTCCTTTGTGGGTTTTCTTTTTTTTCTAGGTACTTCTTGTAGATGGAAACGGCATCTTGCATCACAGAGGTAAGTTTCCTGGCCCATCTTTGCCAGTAAATCCTTTAGATATACTGTACTGTAAATTTGCATGTAGATTTAAAGTAAATCCTCGAGATTTACTTTCCATCTCTGAGATGTTTAGAGCATGCCTTGAATATGCCAGCATGGGGAGTCACTGGTTGATTTCTCATTACTGTAGTGTTTGCAGAGTTCGTGGGGAGGAAATTATTTGTGTTCACTCTCTTGGCAGTCACCAGAGAGGAAGGAGGGGCAGACAAAAGAATTCCATCTCCTCTACGTAGGCTGTACTAGCCTGATTGCTGACAGTAAGTGGAAAAGCTGTCCTCCCCCACGCCTAAAAGGAACAGCAGAGTAACTAGAAGGCATTTTGGTGAACATCAAGAAATGCATTGCAAGGTTGACAGCAGCCTTATGTCCTTCATGACTTGGCCTTCCTTTGGGAGCTTGTTCAAACTCATGTCCTCACAAAGTGGTGCCAGATTTTCTCTTCTCAACAAAATTGAAACTTCTCTTACTTGTTTTTTCTCCAACATCTCCTCTTTCTGCGTTACATTCAACAGGTTTTGGCATCGCCTGCCATCTTGGTGTTCTCACAGGTCTTCCCTGCATTGGTGTAGCCAAAAATCTCTTGCAGGTTGAAGGTTTGGCCAATGATGAGTTTCACAAGAAACAAGTAAGTGTTGAAAGGTGTGAATTACATTTTACATTCTTAATTCCAAACAGTAGGGGATGGGAGGATGTTAGAAGAACATCTTGTCAAAATTGGAGAAGCTGCTATGTACAAATAGCTGTTCTGGCTGGGTTTTTTTTTCATTTAAAGTAGGAAAATGATGGAGTTAACCTTCAAGATGAAATATGTTCAGACTGATGTACAATTAATTATGTAGTGACCAAGATGTACTGCCCACTGTGTGTTTAAAAAAAATACAGTTAACTATGCCTTCGTGGTGTGTGTGTGTGTGTGTTTGTTGCATGGTCTTGACACATGAAAATAATTGCAGAGGAAGCCACTTATTTCTATGCAGAGTAAAACCTTTAAAGGAGAATTTCAGCCAAGCTATTTTGGTTTCAGACTTTTATTCAGAGATTTCTGTATAGCATTGCCCCCAACCTTTTGGACACCAAGGACTGGTTCCACAGAGAAAGGTTTTTCCGCAGACCGGAGGGGATATGGTTTTGCATGCTGCCTGCATCTTGTCAAAATGTGGATGGGGCTTCGCTTGTTTGCACGGCCTGGTTGCGGATATGCTACAGACTGGTGCTGGTTCACAGACTGGGGGTTGGGGACCCCTGCTGTACAGAACAGCAATGGAGGAGAAACATTGATACTTGACTAGCACAACTCCCGTTTTTGTTTTTGCAGAAAAGGCTACAGTTTAGGATTTAATCTTGAATTGATCCAATTACGCCATCCGTCCCAACGTTTCCTCTGTAGTTAATTTCTTTCTCCACATTCCAGATCCAAGATCTTCAGGCAGGAGGAGATACATTCCCACTGAAAAGTACCTCTGGGAAAATCTTGGGTATGGTAAGTATTTTTGGAAAGGGGTGTCTGTCTATTGGAAGTAGCAATAGCAGTTAGACTTATATACCGCTTCATAGGGCTTTCAGCCCTCTCTAAGTGGTTTACAGAGTCAGCATATTGCCCCCAACAACAATCTGGGTCCTCATTTCACCCACCTCGGAAGGATGGAAGGCTGAGTCAACCCTGAGCCGGTGAGATTTGAACAGCCGAACTGCAGAACTGCAGTCAGCTGAAGTAGCCTGCAGTGCTGCATTTAACCACTGCGCCACCTCGGCTCTTGGAAAGAGTCTGAAGAAATGAGTGCAATAAAAAAGAAAGATCGATTTATCCTCAGTCACTGAAGCAGTGTTTACTTTCCAACATGAACATTGCCTTAAGTATCAGACTTTGTCTGGGTGCTCATATAAAGTTGATTAATAAAATGAGAGTGAGTGAGTGAATGAATGAATGAATGAATGCTGCATATTCACTTTTTTCTTTCTTCCATTTCAAAATCCAGCTTCTCTTTCCATAAAGATATAGGTTCCCCTTGCACCTATGTGTTACTCATTCCCGACTCTAGGGGGCGGTGCTCATCACTGTTTCAAAGCCAAAGAGCCAGCGCTGTCCGAAGACCTCTCTGTGATCATGTGGCCAGCATGACTAAAGCCAAAGGCGCACGGAATGCTGTTACCTTTCCATTAGCTAGCTAGAATTTTCCACAAAGCTGTTTTGTTAAATAGAAGAGCAGGGAAAAAGAAAAGGAAAAACAGAACTCAGTGTTTTCCTGGTGGTACAAAGTGTACCATATGCACATGCACACTGTAGTGTTGCCTGCGTAAAGTCCCAAAGGTGCTTTTTCAAAAGGCAACTGGACTTTGTTTTTCCTTGAAGACATTTGGCTTCTCCTCCAAGGAGCTTCTTAAGTTCTGACTGAATGGTGGAAGATGGAAGGATTTATGTTCTCTGCAGTCATCTGGTCGTTAGCACTCTTTCTGAGAATTGTTGAGGCCACTTGGAGGTTTAACCGTGCCCTCGGGGTCACCTGAATAGTGCAAATGGATGTGGAACCTTCTTGAAACTGCTGAAAGGACTGAAGAAACAGAACTGAAGAAACTTCTTGGATGAGAAGTGAAACATCTTCAAAGAAAAGCAGAGTCCAGTTGCCTTTTGAAAAAGCACCTTTGGGACAACGAGGATGTGGATGACTGAGAATCTCTATAGATATTTTGCCTACTTAAGGGTTTCAAGGAATATATGAGTCTGATGTTACATGGTACCTACCCCATTTTGCTTGTTCATTCATGTTCCTTGGTGGTTGCATGTTTGCATGTTTCTAGCAGTATCTCTTGTTTCTTATCTGACCAGGCTTTGCGTAGCTGTGCCAAGAGTACAAAACCTGTGTATATCTCAGTAGGCCACAAGATAAGTCTACTGTCGGCTGTGCGCCTGGTCCATTCTTGTTGCAAGTATCGGATTCCTGAGCCCATCCGGCAGGTATGAGCAGAATGTGCATTTAGAATGCTGATACCAGCAACCTCAAGCTAAGCTAAGCTAAGCTAAACTGGTCAATGTTCTGAATGTTTGGACTTCAGTTCACAGAGTTCCTAATGACCATTGCTAGGAATTCTGGGAGCAGAGGTTCATTCATCTAGAGGACACCCTGGTTAGAAGAGGCTAGGAAGCTAGGTGTGGGCTAGCTCAGGGGTGTCAAACTGGATTTCTTCGAGGGCTGGATCAGCATTGTAGTTCTCCACAGGCTGGTGGAGGGGGGCGGAGATGGGATGGATGCCTCCTGCAGCACCCTGCTGTGTGAGGATCCCCTCCTCCCCCCTCCCCCCCATTTTGGGTTGGACGGTCTCCTGCAGTACCTTGCCGGCCAAAATGGGGCACAGGGTGGGGTGGAGCTTTCCCACACCCTGTTTTGGCTGGCAGAGGCTGGTCCTTTGCTATTTCCAGGCCAGATTTAAGCACCCCGTGGGCTGGATGTGGCCCATGGGCCTTGAGTTTGACACCCCTGGGCTAGGTGAGCTGAGCTCTGCTCTATGAGACCATTTGGCACTTCATTTATTTTACTATAATACTTTACCAAATACTTCTGGAAAGTCATAAATAAGGTGCAAAGTTGACAGCAATCCTATTGTTTAATTTCAACATTCTGTCTCCTGAAAATGTGCAAATAAATCATTTTAGGGCTTGATTTAGAAATTTTAAAAATGATATCATTCAATTGGGACTACTTAAGCAATTATACAGTTTCACTGAGGTCCTGAATCAGAAACAAAATATAGTAATTTCAACCCTTAGGTTTCCTGTTAATTGAAAACCAACAATAGGTTGAACATTTTTAATTTTAAATAAATTTATATGAAATTTACATTTATCACCATACTCTTCCAAAGAGTTGAAACTTACCCAGCATCAGAAAAATTGAAACAGGAATTTTAAATTTTAGGTTTTAAAAAGAAACATTTTATTTTTAAAACCTAAAATTTACCCCGGATTTGCAGAATTGGTATCTGCTCCATTTTTGGGGGATCCAGATAATTCCTTTTTAAAAAATCTCTAAAGTTAAGAATCCGAGATGTATTCTCTGTGAATAAGCACCCCATATTTAAACAGAAAACTCTACATAACTAATTCCCAGATTACATCACTTGCACAGTGAATAGGATCTGCTGGGCCAACTGTACTGCTGATCCTCCCAGGAGTCTGCAGGCTGCAGAGATTGCTGAGCCAGAATGCAGCCAGTGGATGGCAGTGCTTGATCACCATTTATATATCTTGAGGCAAAGTTTGAGCAAGGATAGATTTTAGCACAAAATGTGTGGGCCACAGACTTGCCAAGAGCTAGCCTTGAAATTTTCAACCATGCCTTCAATACATGGACCTGTGACAAAGAAAAGCTCAAGCAGAGCAGTTTCTCACCTCTTGACAGTGAAGTTCTGATAGAAGGTATTATTCCTAGTGTTAGAGTGCTCAGATTTATGAGCCAATAATAAGCCACTGTACCCATGTCGGCATCTTTCTAAATGCTAGCTTCGTTCTAAGCTCCAAAGAAAGAATCTATTTGAACCCCTTATAGCAGGACTTCCCAATCCTCGGTCCTTGGACCGGCACTGGTCCACGGCATGCCAGAAACCGGTGCGCACAAACAATCGAAACCGCATCTGCAGGATGCAGGCAGCACATGAAATCACAACCCTTCCTGTCCACAGAAAAACCTCTTTCTACGGAATCGGTCCCAAAAGATTGGGGCCCACTGCCTTATAGGTCTCAGCACGAAATAATTTTGGGGAAACAGCCAAATCAGCATGTTGAGATGTTCTTCTCTTGAGCTGAAGCATATTTTAGATGTGCAAAACATCAAGTAATCTAATTGTAGAAGAAAGACAGAATACAATACGCCACAAGATGACAGCAAAAAGTTAAGATTTTCTGCATCTTTTTGCTTCCATTATTTTTGCAACTCAGATCTGGTTGTATTGTGTTTGATCAGCCCATGACCACTGCTTGCACTTTTGTTCATGATGCTGTCTTTAAGGGTGTGGCTCAATGGTAGATGACTGGATGATTTATGCTTGGCATACCGAAGTGTCAGCTTCATTCCCTACCATCCTCAGATAAAGTCAGTAAAATGCATGCAGGAAACCCTTGAGAGCCTCAGTCAGGCAGTGTTAATAGTACCAAGCTGAGAAACCAGCGGATTGATTCATAAGAAGTCCTGAACAAATAACTCAATAACCTAGCGCCGAAATTAGGGTCTATGCTCTGTGAATGATGGTGATTAGAAGCAGCAGATGTTCCTTCTTCTAGTTACTAGTATGTAGGAAGTTATACATGGTTCTTGATTGTCAATGCCTCCAGCACTGGCACAGAAGCCGTAAGTATTCAAGAGAGTCAGTGTTTGCATGCCTTTTTATGAAAGAAATATTTCATGTGACAAAACTGACTTTAGTCACCCAGGAATATTCCTTCTGATGTGAATATCTCCACTGTAACACAGGCACAACACTCTGCCCTGCTTGCTCCCATCCTCTCTTCCTTTGTTGCAGTCGATCTTGCATTTCACAGCCCATTAGCCTCTCTATGCTGCCACTCCCACTTTCCTCTCTGGAGAAAATCAGGTTGCAGCCCAAAAGTGTGGGAAAAAGCTTAAAGCAAGAAGAGGTGTCTCCCAGGCCTGGGTTTAATAGCAGTAACTCATGGTAGAAGTAATAAGTCTGCCATCTTTTTGCAACAAAAGCACTTGCACAGTCTTGGGCATCTGACCAGCCTGATGTTTTCTATTTTTTTTTATACTCCTGGCATAATCCCCAGTCTCTAATGCCACTGCTGGCCTACTCCAAAAATAGACGAGATCTTGAGGGATTATTAAGGCAACATGACCCACCTTATTGATTAACCTCTTGGGTTAATAAGCTAGATTAAGCGGTTTTAGCACAATGTTAGGAGTGAAATGATGCTACAGTTTAAGAGGACACTTTGCTCTTCCCTTTCCCTGCCATGGCAGCAAAATGAGGGTAGCTCTGGATGCTGAAGGTGGCATTAATAATCTTTGATGAAGAAGCTGGAAAATGAAACAAGGCATTTTATTGAAAAGGTGCCAGAATGTTCAGTATTGTGATTCCTTGGATATTGAATCAATTGAATACTTAGCCATTGCAATCTCTGAGCCACAAACATTCATGACTGAGAACCCAGTTTTTGGTCAAACAAGAATAGTTATTTGCCAACTAGTTTTGGTTTTTTTAAAATCACTTATGGGAGAGAGATTTTCCTCTAATGTAAGAGTCTGATCTTGAGCCATATTTATTTTCATCCAAAACTTTTGTTTTTAATTATCTCAAATATAATTTCATTAAGAATTTTATTTACAATAGAGGGTTGCCAGACTATTGTAACAAAATATTTTAACCTTGATCAAATAAAGCAACTATATATTTCTTCATTTTACTTCTAACAATCTTAATCTTTAATTCAATCCAAAATTGTGAAAGGATTCCACCACCAGCCCCAATTCTTCTTTCTCCCATCTTACATATTTCTAGGTTTTAACAAGCCTCTTTTTTAAATCCAATATGAAAATATTTTCCATGTCATTTTCTTGGTGAATCATTTGTATTTTCCTTTCAATTTTTAAAACTTTGGCCAGTTTCTATTGTATATCCAGTAATACATCATTTTCCAAATCATTAATTTAGCCTATCATTTATATTCCATATTCTATACATTATTTTATCACATAAAATTTGTCCCACATCTTTCATTCCTCCATTAATATGTTTTAGTCTATCCACAGAAGCATATCATTATTGACAGGGTTGATATTGTAATTATTAACTTCTGACTCCATTCTTCAAAGATTTCCCTTAATATTAACATTTGTTATAATGTTTTGTATCATTCTGTAAATGTCAGAATGAACTGACATCAGCCTTTTCTATTTTTTTTCTGCTTAAAATGTTTATTTTCCTCAAATGTCTGGTTTCTAAAACCATCACTTATTTTTTGTTACGGCCAAAATATGCCTGTTTCCTACAAGAAGTTATTTATTTTTTATAGATAAATTTGAAATCTTATTTTCCAACATTGTAAATTTATCTGGATCCTTAATCCATTCATAACTATCTTAGATTCAAATCTTATTTAGCATTTCACTTTTTTATTTCAAATTCTTTAAGTTCTAAAGGTTGTAAATATTTTTTATTTTGTTCAGCATTGAAGATTAATTCATCCGATGGAAGATTTTTCAAATCTATCTCTAGATCTACTACTAAAGTAATTAATAAAGAATTTATGAAAGTGATTAGAAAGTGAGGTTTGCAAACTTAGTGTCCTTTAAAAGTCTCCACCTCGGTTGGCAGCGGGAGGGCTACTTCCATTGTCTTCTGGTGCTCCAACTCATGAAAAACGGCTGTCCTATGGGCTCCTTGCCAGGAGCAGCCATCTGGAGCCAATATGGACGATACTCTTTTTTATCATAGAGGTTCCAAGGAATTGGCATGCTCACCAGTTCTTGGTCTTTGGTGCAGATGTCATCTCTGCTTTTGCAGAGCCATCTTCCGTTTTTAATTATCTAAAATTCTAGTTCCAATTTTCGGGTTATTAAAATGTTTTGCAGGTGCTTTTAAAGTAGAAAAGTAGGCTAAAATATGTACTAGAGAAACAAAACGGCTAAATGGCATTTAATTATGTTGGAGATGACTGGCTTTTAGCTTCTGTTATTGCCAGTAATTATTGGCTCGAGCCATTTGTATTCAACAGTTCTTGCCTTGTAGAATTTGTTGGTATGGAGCCAAATGATGTAAAATAATTTTGTTTAGCAGATCTAAAACAAATTAATTTGTCATAACAAATGTATCTAAATGTTCAAACCCCCATTCCTTTCACAAAAGGTGGGCATGCAAAATAGCCAAGGTGATCTTTTGTGTCTCTGGCCCCAGTACATGACATATTGGAAGCTTTTATGCTACAGAAAGTTATTCATCTGCTCCCTAACCTGGAAGCTTGAATCATTATGTACCAATAGTGGATTATTCCTATCTGTTCTTTCATATAGTATGCCATTCTAGACCTTATAAGATTGCAGTTCCCATCAACCATTGGCAGTCTAGAAGGTCCATTGATTCAGTGTCCCTCAATTAAAGGATTTACCGTATTTTTCCAAGTATAAGACACACCAGAGTATAAGATGCACCAAGATTTTGAAAAGGCAAATTAAAAAAAAAGGTTTTGCACTCTGCAGAGCTCCCAAAAAGTCCCATTTTTCACGCAAACGGGTCTATTTTTTGTCAAAAAAAGGGCATGCAAAGCCTTTAGGATGCTTGTAGAGTGCTCCTGGGGGCTGCCCCCCCCAAACAAGCAAAAACTGCCCTGTTTTTTGCTCATTTATGCCCTCCCCAGCCCCCAGGAGGACTCTGGAAGCCTCCTAAAGGCTATGCACAGCCATTTTTGCAAAGGGGGCAGGGTTTCGGGAGGCCAAAAATGCTGCATTCTGTGTATAACCCAGATTTTCACGCTCTTTTTTGAGGGAAAAAGGCGTGTCTTATACTCCGAAAAATTCCCTGCATTGTTCCCTATTTTGTGATATATCAGATGGCAGCCTGAAATTCATATTCTCTGCTGAGTACTTGTAAACTGCCCTGGTTCTTAGGAAAGTGAAATAAAGGTCTGGCTGAGAAGACCTAAATAGACCCAAAGAATTTTGTTCAACAAGTAAAAGGCAATAAAGTTGTAAGAAGTTTGGATCCATTTGAAAAGAAAGTTTTTAGGTGATTTGGAGCTAGTCTAGGAATACTAGGTCTGGGCTGAAAACAACAACAACCAACCAACCTCTCCATACTACTAAAGGGATCACCTTTGCTACAATCTAGTGGTTGTCCAGATGGTTATTGCAGTCCAGATTTGGTAGTCCTAGGATAGTTATTTTCTTTCAGCCTGGTCACTCTTACATATTTGTTATAATAATATCTGTGGAATGAAGATTATGAACCTTGAAAAAGAAAGATGAATGACATCTAAACTTAAAAGAAATTGAAAGTTTATCAAAGGAAGGGCTATTAGTGCTGTGGTTCATGGAAAGCTGCTTTGGAACATTACACATGACCACTGGCTATCTGTCCATCCATCCCACAAAAAGTAGAGAAAAGAGAAATCAGGAATTACGAATGAAGAATATGAAAACGGTAGGTAAGAGTAGCGGAAGATAGAATGTACAGTGGAATTGAAGAAAGCAGTGCCTGCAAAGGACTGCTCACATAAGTAGTTAAGTCAATGAGATAGAAGAGGAGTGACCAAAGATGAAGGTCAATACATCTGGACCTCCGTGATTTTGTACATCAGTTTAATTTCATACCTATGTATTCCTTGCTGCTACTCCAATGAAATCAGCTTGAGGAAGAAGGTTCTCAATTCAATCCTGTTCTGAGGCTATGGCAGGCTTGAGAAACCTGACTGCCTGTGAACGTTTTGTTCTCTTTTCCTTCTGTTTGTTGCGCCAGAGCAGCTCGGTGTTTCTAGATCACCCTCCCCCTTTTAAGGCATAATGACAAAAATCAGAAGGACTCACAACTTTTATTAAAAGGCTTTGGTGACGGCGAAGTGATGACATGACATGCAACTCACAAAAGTTGATGCCTTTTAATATAATGTGTTAATCTGAGAAGGTACTACTAGACGACCTGGTTTTGTGGTCTTTCCCATCCGGCCACTTGCCAGGTGCCTTGTACTTCAATTCCTGTTGCCAGCAGACTGAGGTGTCTGGGAACTCTAGTTCATTTGGAAAATATGTGCAGACCTGTTATGGCCCATTGAGGTGAATCATTCTAAATTCAGACATCCGTCGGATTTCTTGAACCTTCTCATCCCTTACCAGTTCCACTGCAAGTTTAATTGTACCAGATGCCAAAGCTGTCACCCAATTTGGTTGTGTTCCAGAATTTGGCAGCAATTCTATAGAGAAATGTATTGAGAGACCCAATCTTAGAAAAGAAAGCATGGTGTCCATTAACACATTTATTTCCTTTGCTGTGAAGAATGTAGGTAGCCTTTGGAAGCCCGTATCAAACGGCTCAGTTTGCGTTGAATGGGATAAAATATAAATTGTTTGAAAGAGGCAGCTTGGCATTCTCTTGAGTCTTCTTTCTCTCTCAAAAAGAAGCACAGTGGAACTGGTTCGGATTGAGATTGTAATGTGGCATGTATAAGAAGCTATCAGTTGTAAGACTTTCTCACCTTGGTGCAGTCCCAGCCTAGTTCCCAGCCTCTTAAATGAAAAGCTGCTATTTAGTGGATCTTTTTAGCAATGTAAATTGGAGACACTAAAGTTAAAAAAAATGAAAACTACCCTCATCTTGAGGCTGGTAGTTTTATTTCAGTCAAATGAACTCCCTTTTAGGTAAGGAAAAGGAGTGTGGTTGCTAACCATATTTTAAAAGTATTATATACAGTAGTTTGACTCATAGCCCGACTCAGAATAAACTCCTTTACATTTCCATGACCACAGCTGAAAAATAATATTAGCCAGGTGAGCCGTTGTCTGATCCAACATAGGTTTTCATATAAATTATTTGCAAGATTTCAACTGCTGGTGAGCAGAACGGGCTCATTTTCTTCTCAGTCCAAAAATATATCATGAGAGATAACCCTCAATTCTCTTTGGGATAGAAGCTGCATTGTGATTGGCTGAAATCTGACTAGGACTGAGATTTGTGAGATGATTTTCCCCCCTCCAGGTACAGTAATGTCAGAGCCCAGCACCCCTATCCTTTCCTCCCGTTCTCCTGGAATCCTTGCACCAGTCAACCTAATTAATTTCTTATTATTATTTTCCTCTTGGCCCTGATTATAGGCTGATATAAGATCCAGAGAATATATCCGGAAACATATGGAGGTCAACATTCCTGTGTCCCCTCCTCCACCAGAGAAGTAGGTTATATATGTGGCTAGAAAGCTATACATGCTCCCCCCACCCCCAAACCAATCTGCTTTTTAATGGTTTTTGGGAATGGCATTAAAGTGGCCAGCTATTTCTGGCAGAGCCTAATACGTCTTTGCAAATTACATGGTTTCCCAAAATCAGATTTGCTACAACCTTGAGATGATCACAAAACATATTCATATCTTGGAGCAAAGGTGCTGTTTTGGCAGCAAAGATATCGAGGTGATACCATGTTTCCCCGAAATTACGACATATCCTGATAATAAGACTATGCCATATTTTTCCTGTGAGCAAAAATATACGCCCTCCCCCAATAATAAGCCCCTGGACAACCCCCCCTCCAGCCAGGCAGAGCACCACTCACCAACCTAGCGATATCCTGAAGGCACAAAGCCGCAGGAGCCAGCGGGGGAGGGGGCAAATAGCAATAGCAATAGCAGTTAGACTTATATACCGCTTCATAGGGCTTTCAGCCCTCTCTAAGCGGTTTACAGAGTCAGCACATTGCCCCCACAGTCTGGGTCCTCATTTCACCCACCTCGGAAGGATGGAAGGCTGAGTCAACCTTGAGCCGGTGAGATTAGAACCGCCGAACTGCAGATAACAGTCAGCTGAAGTGGCCCGCAGTACTGCACCCTAACCACTGCGCCACTCACATTGCTTGACGCCTTTGGGATACCACTAGGTTGGTGGGTAGCGCTGTGTCCAGCTGGAGTGGGGGGTTGCCGGGCAGCTTCTCTCATGAGCAGCCACCCGGCAATGCCCCTTTCCAGCCAGGCAGAGCACCACTCACCAACCCAGTAATATCCCAAAGGCGCTAAGCTGTGTGGCGCTCTGCCCAGCTGAAAAGAAAGGTTGTGCGAGCACTTGTTCTGCCTGCAGCTTGCGTGCCTCCCAGCCTCACCATGGCGGGACAGAGGTCTTCCCGCAGCCAGCCCACAACCATAGAGTGTAGTCTCAGAGCGGCCGCTGCCGGAAGCCTCGGCAGTGGATCTCCGGAGTTTGGAAGCTGGTTATGCTCAGAGCATGGCGGCGGCAGTGGCAGTGGGATGGTGGCAGTGGGGCCACGGCGGTGCTGCTGCCCTGGCCCAGCCCTGCAGGGAGAGCTGGGCATGGTGAGGCTGGGAGGCACGCGAGCTGGAGGCAGAACAAGTCCTCGTGCACTCTCTTTCCAGCCGGGCAGAGCACCACACGGCTTAGCGCCTTTGGGATATTACTGGGTCGGTGAGTGGCACTCTGCCCGGCTAGAAAGGGGGGTTGCCAGGCAGTTGCTCATGAGCATGGTCACCTCATGGCGGCTTTGTTGCACTGCTGCAACAGCGCAACACAGCTGTTTGCCCGTGAGGCTGTGCCCGGCTCTTCAGGCACCTGCTCGCAAGAGAGCAGCCACCCGGCAACCCCAAACCAATAAGCCCCCCCACCCCCGGATAATAAGGCCCAAGCAAAATTTGGGGGGGGGGGTCAAAAGAAAATAAGACCCTGTCTTATTTTCAGGGAAACACAGTATACATGTCTTAGAAGAATTGCATGTCACCTTTGTTGTGATACATCCAGAGTTATTCCAGTTATTCCTGGATGTAATTCTGGATGTATTCTTAGAAAACAGTCTTCCAATGAGTAGCATTAACTTACAAGGAAGGAAAGTAAAAAAAAGAAGTGGAATTTAAGACCCAGCCTCTACAGATGGATTGGGATAACATACTTTACCTTAATATAATTACATCCCAACATCTAATGCTAGTGCCTAGATCTTTGTCATGACACATGTTTGATCACTTGCTTCCTTCTTTAGAGGCCAAGATCTGGAAAGTGCCAGATTGGGGGAAGCTGACAAAGATGAAGGCAAGCACTGAGGTATGACTGTTCCAGAGTGGGTGCTTAAGTTGGGACAAATTCCCATTCCAAACCTTATACTCTTTCAGATTCTTTTTTCATCTTAGTTTGACCCTGTCCTGTTTTGTACCCTTCTTTCCTAGAGCTAATCACAAAGATGAGCTTTCATCTCAAAGGCCATCATCTTGGGGAAGAGAATGTGGCAATTTCCATCTATACAACAAAACACTACCCAGGGGTCAAATGCAATCACGACAGCTCTTTCAAGAGTACTTTTATCCAGGGATGTGCCAACTGCATTTTGGAGCAAGACATATTGTCCTAACAGCATGGGCCTGGTCTTTAGGTGAATACAAAAGGCAAACACAATGACCCGGATGAGTAGTGATCTAAGGCAGTGACGGTGGTGGGCAGGTTGCCCTGTGTAGCTGACAGATTACTTTCCTGCAGGGTAGAGTATCTTGGGCGAATTCCTCAGGGAGGACTTTTATTTTTGTCTGCCATCTGCTCCATTCCTTATCCTGAAGTTTCCTTTCAGGACAGTGAAAATCCTGAAACCTAGGATAGCTTCCCCAATTTTGGTCCTTTCCAGGTGTGCTGCCTGGGAATTCTGGCAGTTGAGGGCCAACGTATTCCGGAAGGGAATAAATCATTATGTTCCAGTTTAATGGTCATAGGCTCGGATTGATCCCTGTAAGCAGAAAATACATTTCCTAACACTGCATTACATATTGACTGAAGATCTGAATGCTGACTATGGTATGGTATTTTGTTTTTAATGATTGCGAAATGCTGTTTTTAGCTTAGTTCATTTATGCTATTTGTACACTGCACACTCCTAGCAAAGATACCTTGTGGCAGTGTATGTGCATCTATGATGATAGGGAGTATATATTGGTTTTTATAGGTTGAGTAGCGTAAATTGTTCACAACAATTTGCTCAATTTTCCTGCCATGAAACATGCTGGTTAAAAACCTGTTACTGAGGTAGAAAAGAGGTTGGGTTATCCGTGAAATCACACATGCCTTATATATATATATATATATATGTGTGTGTGTGTGTGTATGTGTGTGTGTGTATTATATATACACACACATACTCTGTGTGTGTGTGTGTATACTGTGTATGTGTGTGTATATATATGTATATGTGTATATGTTGTATTTGTGCTGATAAATAAATAAAGGGAGACTAGTATAGATCTATTTCAAGCTATTTAGCTCTCATCAGCTAGCCATACCCTTACTGGGATTTGAAAGTTGATGAGAGCTAAATAGCTTGAAATAGATCTATACTAGTCTCCCTTTATTTATTTATCAGCACAAATACAGCACAAATGTAACAAAGGCAACAGTAAAAATATTGGCTTTCTGTCTGGATGGTCTCTTGTGATGAGCCGATAGACGGAGAAAGGAAGCAGTATGCCTCCTCCCATATTTGGGCATACCAGGGGTTGTGACACTAAATACATATCTGTATATGTACACACGTACACACACACACACACACACACACACACACACATATAACACGAAATCTCCATGAAATTTGGCATATATGTTCCTCTTGGCTTCTAGGTGCTTGCTAAGAAAGGATTTTTCTAAATGACTATCAGATCATTAGTATTTGTTATATTATTATTAACACGCTTTGATGCTAAGGAACTAGACGTTCTGCTCCCCCTCTCTACCTGAAAAGAACTCTGTTCCAACTACCACTTGGGCATGGGCATGGCCACCACGTGACTCATCCAGCCTGCAGGCTGGGAGTTTAGAAATTCTACTCCCCCTCCCCACCTGAAAAACGCTCTGATGCTAAGGAGTTAGACATTCCACTTCCCCTCCTGAAAGGGAGAGAAGGGGATAACATAGGAGAGGCTTCTGTGGAGGAAACCTGAGGGAGAGAAGGGGAGAGGAGAGGATCAATGGGACCAGCCTGAGGGAGAGAAGGGGATAGGAGAGGAGAAGCTTCTATGGGGCAAGCCTGAGGGAGAGAAGGGGAGAGGAGAGGCCGATCATAACTACTCATTAATGTTCAAGCTTTAACTGTCAAGCCCAGTATCAAGCCCAATCACATAATTCTGTAGTGAAGCACGGGTATCCAACCGAGTAGTACTCTTTATATTCCTTTTTCCCCATTCTAGCCAAAGTGATGTCTGAAAAAGGTCTGTGACAATTCACTGCAGCCAACTTGCCACGGCCAACTCAACACAGCCAACTTACCAGAAGACAAGTGTTACACTAATCTCAGAGAAACGGTGGAATAGTATCAATAAAGAAAAGAGGCAAAAGGAGGGACAGATTGAAATGTGAATGATAAAAATGACCATTTAAAAATGTATTTTAAATAATCAAATTGAATGGATAAAATGTCCCGCAGTGAGTTGTTTGGTGGCAAGTTGGCCGTGGCAGGTTGCCTTGCAGCGAGTTGGCCATGGTGAAATGATTTTGAGAAGCTGACCACAGTGAGTTTGCTGCTTCATACTGAAGAGGCACAGTAATTGTCCTGATGCCTCACTGTCCATCCTTGTGTTGTCCCTCTCTGCCTGGAATGGTATTGAGATTTTGGAAAGACTACGGATACAGTGATAGAGCTGGACATCTGCTAGTTCTCAGATCTGTCTCATCTGCCCACTTCTTGTCTCTCTTCCACGAGAGCAGGTACTCATCAGTGCCATAAATAAGTAGCTTGTTTCTAGGTTACGGACTCCAAGAGTTCTAATTTCAGAGGAGTATGTTGTTTCACAGGGCTTCTGTTCTCTAGTGCTATATTACTGTGTTGCATCAACTGTGCAACAACTTCACAATAGAGAAGAGTGAGTCTAGATTAGCACAGCTTTGCTCAGGCTAGTGATAAGGCTAGTGAAGGAATCAAACCTGTTTACTAAGAGGGAAGTCCTGAGTTCAGTGGCACTTATTAGAAAGTCAGCAGGCTGCAGCTTCTGTTCCCCAAGGTATTCTAACATCCACCTAGAAGTGCAGAAACCTGTAGAAACACTTTCTGTCAATAAACAATCTCTGAAAACTGCTTTCCTGGAGATACTGAAAACATTGCTCAATTAATTAATTAGCTACCAGAGAGTCTGTTAATGAGCTTTTCAAATGTTGGCAGCTCTAAGGGTTTTTATCCTCCTGCCCCTCTCCAGGATAAATGAAAACAGTCTCTGAACATTAATGGGGCATCAAAAATGTGGTTCAATACATTTTTTCCAAGTTATAATTCAGTGTAAATGTTAATCCTTTACTCCACATATTCTCCCATCGATCAAGCATTATGTACAAGTTTCCCCCCACTTACAGTGCATTCAGAAAGTATTCAGACCCCCTTCATTTTTGTCAATTTTGTTACACTGCAGCCTGATTCTACAGTTGTTGAAATTCATTTTTCTCTCTCATTAATCTACACTCAGTATCCCATAATGACAGTGAAAACAGAATTTTAGAAATGTCTGTCAATTTATTAAAAAGAACAAACTGAAATATTGCATTGGCATATGTATTCAAACCCTTTGCAACAACACTTGAAATTTAGCTGGTGCCTCCCATTTCTCTTGATTGTTGCTGACATGTTTCTATACCTTGATTGGAGTCCACCTGTGGTAAATTAAATGGATTGGACATGATTTGGAAAGGCACATATCTCTCTATGGAAGACCTCACAGCTGACAGTGCATATAGTAGCACAGCAAAAGCCATGAAATCAAAAGAACTGCCTGCAGAGCTCAGAGACAGAATTATTGCAAGGCATAGAACTGGGGAAGGCTGCAATAAAATTTCTGCTGCACTGAATTTCTGCTGCATTGAAGGTTCCTAAGAGCACAGTGGCCTCCATAATTCTCAAATGGCACAACCAGTACTCTTCCAAGAACTGGTCACCCAGTGAAACTGAGCAATCGGTGGAGAAAGGCGTTAATAAGAGAGGTGACCAAGAACCCCCAAATCACTGGCTGAGCTCCAGAGATCCTGGGGAGATGGGATAGAGTTGCAAAGAATAACCATCACTGTAGCTCTCCACAATCTGGGCTTTATGACAGAGTGGCTAGACAGAAGCCTCTCAGTGGAAAACTCATGAAAGCTTGCTTGGAGTTTGCGAAAAAGCATCTGAAGGACTCTCAGACTGAGGAACAAGATTGTCCTCAATTCTACATTATGTCTGGAGGAAACCAAGAACTGCTCATTGCCTGCCCAATATCCTCCCAACAGTGAAGCATGGTGATGGCAGCATCATGCTTTGGGGGATGCTTTTCAGCAGCAGGGACTGATAGATTGGTCAGAGTTGAGGGAAAACTGAATGGATCAAAGTGCAGGGATATCCTCCATGAAAACCTGTCCCATAGCACTCGGGACCTCAGATTGGGCCAAAGATTTACTTTCCAACATGACGATTCTAAACACACAGCCAAGACAATACAGAAGTGGCTTAGGGACAACTCTGTGAATGTCCTAGAGAGGCCCAGCCAGAGCCCTGACTTGAACTCTTGAACGTGTCTGGAAAGACCTGAAAATGGCTGTCCACTGACAGTCGCCATTCAATCTGACTGAATATGCCAATGTAATATTTGTTTTTTATACCAGATTTATAGAATTTTTATAAGATGATGTACTGTTGGTATTTAGCAGCTAATAAATTGTCAAAATAGTATAAGGCATCTGAAGATACATCTTATGTTTGGTGGACATGTAAAAAAGCTAAAAATTATTGGGTTGAAATATGTACCTTTATTTTGAGAATTCTTGGAATAAATGTGCAATTGAAAGAAAAGATTTTTCTTTTAGGTTTGAAAGATTGGAAAAAAAGTGGGACTTTATATGATCACTACAGCAAGACTTATATGCACAGAGATGGAAGGATTTACAGATTCCCACAATGGAAGAATGGATGGTGAAATTAATGGAGTTGGCAAAATTGGTAACTTTGATTAAAGAAAGACTTTAGCTTTGTTGCTACCTGGACACCACTTTTGGATTGTTTGCTTTAAATTGAAAGAAATGAAACTTTAATTGTGGGATTTGATTATTAGAACTGTTTATATTTATCAAAATATTATATCCTTATATTTGTATAGGTACCAAAGAAAATTGGAAATTTTATTTTTTATTTTTTCCTATTGTTCCTTTTCTACACTCTAATATTATTTCCATCTTGATCTTTTCCCCCTATTTCTTTATTTTTCTTTTTTATTCTTTGTTGAAACAATAAAATTTTATAAATGAAGAACGTGGCTCTATGTCCCTATATAAACTATGAACAAGATTCGTAGGTTATCTGCTGATCCTGGTAACCATACTTTGTTGAAATGCAGTGATTGCACACAAGAAACACTGCTGGGAGCCATTTGAAGGATGGATCCTTCATTGTACCAATTTTCAGTCACCTCTCAAAGCCATTTCCCTCACTTTGTGACAGGAAACTGGTCTCTGTCAGCATAAATGGAAGACCAGCTGACAAGTGATATGGTTTATGTGGAAATAGACCACCCCAAGGATGTGCCCACCACTTGGAATGTTGGCCGTGAGGTGGAAGGAGTTGTTCCTGAAATCAAAATCCACTCTTTATTCTGAAACTGCTCTTTCAGAGGAAGCCCTAATTGACATCTAGGGAGGGTTTGATTCAGGGGTGGGTTCCGGCTTCTGTTACTGCCAGTTCACTCAGGGACGCACTTGATGTGTGCTACTTGCACATGCACAGTCGTAAAAAAATTGCTTCTGCGCATGGGCAGAAGCAAAAAACAAGATGATGACACCTATGATGCTGCCGATAGAACCGGTTTGTGGACGTGGCCGGCCGAGTTACTACCTACTCGGCCGAACTGGTAGGAACCCACCTCTGGTTTTATTAGGGAGAGAGATTTGGGGTGTAAATAGCAAGATCTTTTTCTTCAGATTAATGAAAGGAAAGAGAGTGAGACTAGGCATTTCCCCCTTCTACAAGACACGTTATGCTATGAGTTTTTATTTGGTATTTAGCTGGAAACTCTCAAACACGCTCTCCAGTGAGCCTATCCGGATAATGCCAGTGGGTATGTGCTTCCATAGACAGAGTCAACATATGGGGAGAACATTTTGCACGTGGAATATCTAAGGATGATTCATACTCGGCTAAAATGAAGAGAAGCTGAGTCGCCCTCATGGTGTGGAAATCGTGGTCTCAGTGTGGAAAAACATCTTGTGGGTTTTTTTTTTTCTTTTTTGTCTTCGGTGCAGCGATACGCAAAGCATCACATCTTGGTTTGTAATAGCTTAACAACAATTTAGAATGAGATCATCTAAATTTAGGCGATTTTTGAAACAAAGTTGATTTAAAAGTGAAATGCTGAAAATAAATCTTGACGGGTAATTGGGTAAATGATAGGTATGGGTATCATGCGTGTTATTAGATAAGAACAAGGTAGCGAAAATGTGCTCGCTGGCATCTGTTGGTGCTCGTATTTTTTTAAAAAAAAAAAAGGTTGAAGGGCTATTGGGGAAATAAGGGAAGATATTGAGATTCTTAATAAGGAATGTTCTTATATGCAGCATGTTACTTAAGCACAAGGGTTGTCATCATTTAGCTGGTGTAATGTGTGTCTGCCTTTTGCTTGAGGGTGTTCCCCACCCACCCACCCCCCGCGCTATCAAGTCATTCCAATGTCTGACTTGTCCTCCCTCTCTCTCCTTGTCTGCGTGATTGTGATTGCTGCTGTCACTTTCACACCTCCCTGGGGAACAGATGCTGAATTCCCAGCTCCCTATGGTCCCAGCAGATGGGTGGAGAGAGGACTTTGTGTATTGGGTGGGTGTGTAGCTTGCGGAAGCCAACCATCTGCTCCCTTGTTTTGTAGGAGGCTCCAAGGCCGGGGTTAAAACAGAGGCTTATGAGGAGATTTAAATCTTCCCTGCCAGATCCGTTGTGCCACCTGCAGCCTGCAGACAGTCATATTTGGCCTCCAGCAGTCGACGCTGTAGTGGCCAGCATGGTGGTTGGCAGGATTGAATAACTCACCCTGAAGCTGACAGAAAAGAGGATTTGGTTGTATTGCTTACACAGAGATGTGGCAGAAATCGGTCTGCAGATCCCTGAGAAATGTGCCGTCTATCTTGTCAGCAAAAGCTTAAGCTGACCAGCCAGAGCTCATATTCCTCTACCTCTGTTTATTTCTGACTCGAGTTCAGCCCCGGGTAATCTGACTCAGGATCAATCCTGACATCCATTATCCTTGGCCTATGACTGCATCCACAAGATCTCCTCGATTCAATTCTATCCTGCTGGTTATCAAAATCTCCCTCCCTCCCTCCCTTTCTGATTAAGTCCTTTTAGTTTTGACACGCAACTCTGGTTTTGCTTCTGGCAAAGTTCCACGGGTCTCATCCAGCATCCTGACTTCATCCCAAGTAGTAGCTCTTCTCCACCTTTGCTTGGTCGTGATCTGCCATTTTGGCTCCATCGCTCACTCCCTTCTTAAATCCAATCTGTGTTGCCATCTTGTTAGATCTTTGCGCAACTGTACTGCATTTCTGACATTGAACTTTGACGCTAGGCCAAAGTTCCTTACCCTACTGCATGGGTCAAACTCGCCGTGTCATGTTGTTGTCATGTGATGTTTCACAATGTTTCTCCCATTCGTGGAGCTGGGGTGGGCGTGGCTTGCATGTGACGTACCTGGCCTATGAGCCACCAGTTTGACACCCCTGTGCTGCCTACTGAATTTCTCAGACTTGCAATAGCAGGGTTGTCTAAGGCAGGCCAGCAGACTTTTACGAGTCCCTTTTGCTGAGTTAATTGGCACAGTAGCCCAGAGCTACCCCAGCCATTGCAGCTGGCGTTTCTTTGAACACAACCACAGCTTGTTGCTACTGGCTGATAAGATGCTCAGTTGTCATTCAAAGGGGTGGAAACAGAGGGTCTGTTAAGCAACTTGCAATTCAGCTATTTTGCTACCGCAAAGGGTCCTTGGTGAACAGCGTCTGCAAAGGCAAATACAATCTGGCTGAAAGCAGTGGTGCCATCTGCCCACAGCTGTGAAGGTATCAGAGCCTGAATCTCCAGGCCACCTGCCAGATGGTTTCATCCATCACTCTAATGCTTCACTTGTTCCTCAGATGCAGGAGCTGGAAGCAGCACTTACTGTGGTCCTGCAGGGCCATTTGGAAGGCGGCCTGCCACCTGTCAGTGGGAGAAAAAAAGAGGGGAGGAAGCAGAGAGTCTCCTGCCTCCTCTGTTTCCTTGGCAAAGTAGAAGAACCTGAGCAAGAGCTTGAAGATCGCTTGGCGGAGGCAAGGGGGCTGTGGAAGCCAGTGGATTTGGAAAACCACAGAATGCGATGACATCATCAGCCTCTTTCTAATGATTTCTGTGCCTGTGTACATGTTGGGCACAGGAAGGAGCCTTTGGAAGTGTCAACAGGAGCCCCACAGCACCTCCACATCCTAGAAAGTTCATCATCATCATCATCATCTGTCAGGGTTCCAAATAGCATCCAAAATTAAATCAGAGTCCAAGGCAAAGCATTCCTCAAAGTTCCAATTTATTAAGAGAGCCATGTTGGCACATCTGGGAAAACCCGAATCTGAAAGCTTCCTGGTTTTCCCCATCTAGTTGAAAGTTCAAGCTCTTGCCCCCACACCCACAAGTCCATCACAGGGTCCAATCTTCCACTGCCATGCTGGCAGTTCCACCCATCCAGTTCCAGTCAGGTACAGAAGTGCAAAAACAAAGGATGACCTTGGCTTTCTAGAAAGAATTTTGTTATGGCTACCTATCATCTAACTCTGTACAATCCCCCTCTCCATTTTCCCACAATAGAAAATGCATAGTAGAATATAGAAAGTGTGGCAGGCCAAAGATCCACAAGAAGAGATGGCTGCAGGCCTGACATCCTCAGCATCAGCACCAGCGTGTTCCTTTTCAAAATGGATGTCTGACTCCTAATTTTTCACTTGCAGTCCCTGATTGGAGTAGCTGGTCTTGGATCCACTCCTTGTTTCAGTTGTACCTTCTCACCCTATATATCAGGAGCTCAGTCATTGAATATTCTTCAAGATCTGACAGTGGAAAGAAATCTGAGGTTTTCAACCCAAGTATTAATTTTGTTTTATTTTTAAAATCAAAATGGTTCGCACATTACTCTTATGTCAGGGGATGGGGAACGATGGCCCTTTATGATTTGTGGACTACAATTCCCAGAATTCCTGAGCCCTGTCATGCCCTGTCATGCTGGCTCAGTAATTCTGGGAGTTGAAGTCCCCAAGTCATAAAGGGGCCATCATTCCCACCTCCACTCTATGTCATAATGAGGTTTGGGGGTCATGGCATAACATCTTTTGTGAACCCTGCGAATTGTGGTTTATCTGACCTATTTGACAAGCCATGGCTAAATCAAGCAGTAGCTGAGGAGGATGAGTAAATCCAGAAAAGCTGTGGAACTTCCTACTCCAGAAATTACAAAAGCACTCCGATTAAAGCTAGAATGTCAGTGGAGACTATTTTTAAAAACTTTTTATGGTAAAAAAGAACTGTTATTTATTCTGAATGTATACAAAGGGTACAGGTAGTTCTCAATTTACAAACAGTTCATTAAGTGACTGTTCAAAGTTACAATGGCATTGAAAAAAGTGACAATTTTTGCAGCATCGCCATGGTCACAAAATCAAAATTCAGATGCATAGCAACTGACTCATATTTATGATGGTCTCAATGTCCTGGGGTCATGTGATCATCTTTTGTGACATTCTGACAAGCAAAGTTAATGGGGAATCCAGATTCACTTAATACTAATACTAATTTAATACTAATACTAATACTTAATACTTTACTGATACTAATTTAACAACTGCAGTGATTCACTTAACAATGGTGGCAAGAAAACACATAAAATGGGGCAAAACACACTTAATAAATTTCTCACTTAGCAATATAAATTCTGGGCTCAATTGTGAGTTTGAATTGCAGTCGTAAGTCGAGGACTATCTGTAATCAGGGACATCTGGGTCATTGGAGAGTGCTGTTCCAGAGAGAAGGGGAGCAATGACTAAGAAAGCTCATCCCAGAGTTCTTGCAGGTGAGATTCCTAAGAATGGGACCTGGAAGAAATCTTCTCCTCCAGATTCCAAGCGATGGGCAGAGAAGGTAGCCCCACAAATATTCAGGACAGTGGTGGGCTGCCAATATTTTTACTACCGGTTCGGGCATGCTCATGCGCACGTGAGACACTCCTGCGCATGTGCAGAAACGTCCGGGCAGGTGGGCGGAGCCTCCCGTCACCGCTACTACTGGTTTGCCCAATCCAGACCGAACTGGGAGCCACCCACCTCTGATTCAGGACCTTTATAAGTGACCATTGTGAGTTTGAATTGCAGCCTGCCCATGTCATGCCCGCATATCAGGTAGGGTGTTTAAGGGATTAGGGAGCTAGAACAGGGAATGTTAGTAGCTCAAAGTTAATGTGGTGATTTGAAGTTTCCCAGCTCTTTCATTCAGGAATTTGAATTTGGCGTCCTTACAGATGACAGCAGGAGGCAACCACCTCTGGTGGTAAGTGCTGGAGAAGGAGATAGCCAGGGCAACTTCCTGGCTGTTGATGCTTGATTTTCCTGATGTTTTGTCTGTTGCAGCTCACTCCCCACAGCCTTCTCTGCGAACCCCCTTAAACCAGTTGGCTGTCTCAGGACTTGCAGAGGAACATTTTTTTTAAAAAACTAACTAAATGGATGAGTTTACAGAATAGAGTAGAGTAGAGTAGAGTAGAGTAGAGTAGAGTAGAATAGAATAGAATAGAATAGAATAATAGAATGGAATGAAATGAAATGGAATGGAAGAATGGAATGGAATAAAATAATGGAATGGAATAAAATAATTGGAGTGGAATGGAATGGAATGGAATGGAATGGAATGGAATAGAATAGAATAGAATAGAATAGAATAATAGAATGGAATGGAATGGAATGGAAGAATGGAATGGAATAAAATAATGGAATGGAATAAAATAACGAGTGGAATGGAATAGAATAGAATAGTGGGGTGGGGTGGAGTGGAGTGG
The DNA here is from genome assembly GCF_009769535.1 of Thamnophis elegans. Taxonomy (NCBI): domain Eukaryota; kingdom Metazoa; phylum Chordata; class Lepidosauria; order Squamata; family Natricidae; genus Thamnophis; species Thamnophis elegans. Next base: position 46,707,483 of record NC_045542.1, on the reverse strand, counting down.
AGTGGAGTGGAATAGAATAGAATAGAATAGAATAGAATAGAATAGAATTCTTTATTGGTCAAGTGTGACTGGACACACAAGGAATTTGTCTTCGTGCATAAGCTCTCATGACAGGTCAAGTCACAAAGAGCTAAAGGTTTCCTCCAATTGGGCCTTTGCCTGATCTCATTAGGCATCTGGCAGAACACAGCCACCATGTGAGATAATTCTTGTCCAGTAAATTCAAAGCCCTTCAGAAGGTAATTCAATCAGGAATCTTCTCTCAATTAATTGAGATAAGTAAAAAACGGGCAGGTGGTGTTTTTTTCCCTTTCTTTTTCTTTCTAGTGGACTTTAGTGAAAATCTCCACTAGTAACAATCTGGCTCTTGAAAGCTGCAGAGAAAAAGTCCATTGAGATGGTGACATCACCAGGGATGAATGGAAGTAATGCTTAGTCATTTTTTTAAAGGTTTTGGTGGGGTTAAAGGATCCAAATAGATGCATCAAGCTTTGGGATGATTTAACCTTTAAAGGATTAAAAACAGGCAAAATGTCAGTGTCGCATAAAGTACTGCTGCCAATTTTCAGTGGGGGCAGGGAATGCTTTCAGAACAGGAAAAGACGTGCTGGGAGGAATATACGCAACCTGTAAGTGACAGGTTTCCTGTCACAAGGCTAAGTTTTTATCTCTAAGGTGTACATTTGCCACCTTGAGTTATTTATAAAAAATAAAATAAAGGCAGGATATTAGTTAAATAATCCTGTACAAAGTGCCTTTCTTCCCAATGTTAAAGCAGCCGCATCTTTTCAGACCGGCCTGGAGTTTTTCCCAGTTATCTCCACCTGCTACACACACAGCTGCTTCACTTAGCATTTTTCCCAACAAAGCAGAGTGACTAGGCATACCTACACTTCGGGGAGATAATGAGAGCAGTTTACAGAGCACAGTATGAGTGGGGGGGGGGGATGCAGCTGCTTTAATGATTTGAAGAGGAACGTTTTCTATGGATCCCCACAACTTGTAATGTGCTACTTTCTAAGGATTTGCACAGTCCTAAAACTGAGCACATCTGCTCTCTTCTTTAAGGTGTTTTTAAGCCCCTGCCTTTCAGACTTTGTCCTTCTATACATGATCCGACCGAAGTTAATGGAAGCATTTCCTAATCCAGCACAAAAGTGACAAGCAGAGTAATTAGATCTTGGCCAACAATGTTAAGCACACATTGACTCTCTGGCATACATATACAGTCACTTCATCCTCGTTGCTGGCTCTGTAAAGACGGTGACAGATTAGCTGGGTCCTTTATCAGTTTAGAAATAAGAAACAAGGAAACCTTTTTCAACATAGGGGAAACCTTAATCTTCATTGAGGGATATGTGGAGTGGCATTTGCTCACTTTTTTTTTTCTTTAGACTGTTGAAATTTCTGTTCGCCAAACACCTTTCTCAGCCAAGTTGTATTGCATTATGTCTATAGATTGTTAACAGCAAGCTGGTATCCCTAACATCTGGAGGGTTTGTGTTTTCTGAATACAATTTGGGCAGCATTTCTTTCACTGCATTAAGGATACAATATGCTTAAGTAGAGATTTTTTGCAGGATTACTCACCAAACTATGTGCCCTACTTGATTCTTTGTTCTGTGCAGAACAGAACAATATCAAGCCAAGCCCTCTCTCTGGATTTCTATGTATTCATTTTCAACAATCCACATTTTATCATTGCTTGTAGCCAGAATTACCAACCTGCAATTCAACAGCAGTTCCTGGACAGCAAAAGAGGAAACAGATTGAATATTCTTTGTCCATCAATAAATAGGAAGGATCTCTCTCTCTCTCTCTCTCTCTCTCACACACACACACACACACACACACACACACACACCACGTACACACAGACATTTCCATTGTGTTTTCTATTCTGAAATAAAGCATGTTGTATTTCCACGGTTTTAAATTAATTGTACTTTATTTTCTTTATTTTCTTTAACACTGTTAGCACTTTCAGTGTATTAATAATATAACATGCCCAGGAAATTTAGATCCCTTGGTGACCTACACATTCTGCAGCTAAGAACAATCAAGTGAATATTAACTCCTATTTTATAATCTAAAAAGAAGTGTTGCTAGCTTGAATCAAGTACTATTTTGTTTCCAAACCAAGAAATCCGACATGACTCGGTCTCTCTGGACTCTGGCATTGGGGACCCCTTTATTTGGATGTTCCCCAACTTCCCCCTTCAGCTCTCTGTTCTTAGAAGGACCCCAAACCTTCTGGCCAGTCCTCACTTGCTGTCCCCTTGACCTCTGAGCAGGCTGGCCGAATGTGCCAATTCCCTATCAGTGTATTGCTAAAAAGCTCTTGTGGTTTCCCAGAGCCACTGCTGGACAGAGGATGGGCTCTTTCCAGCTAGGAAACAGGGCATTAAAGGAGAGAAGAAGGTAACGGGATGCGCTGCGTGGTAGGAGACGAGGCCCAGGATTCTGGGAGCCACCGTGCTCCTATTTGAAGGATTAGCTGTACCAAAAGGACCTCTCAAGCCTCTTTGCCTTGGCTGTCTGCAAAATCTTACAGAATTAAGGTGAGTAGAGATGCCAGACTTTATTAATGTAAAACTAAAACCCTCTCCATCTGCATAGGCTTTACAGGGTATATAAGGGAAAGGCCTGTGTTGCAGGTAGCTTCTAATTGGTAAAAACTGGGGGAAGAAACCAAACTAGGAAATGGGGGGGGGGAGATGTAGCCAGGTGGAACTAACACTGATCCCACCTACTCTCATCCCACCAAGAAAGACCCTGGGAAACACTTTGCAAGGCTGTAGATAATATAGCAGTTCCAGAAAGCCCTGTGAGCTCCTCAAAAATGTGGTGGGTGAGTAGGTGAGCAACACTTTCAGCCAGGCTATTCTGACTCTGTAAATTGTCCAGAGTCATGGTAGTGAAATGGGCCACTACATTATTTTAACCATTAATAAATATAGAATAGAATAGAATTCTTTATTGGCCAAGTGTGATGGGACACACAAGGAATTTGTCTTTGGTGCAGATGCTCTCAGAGTACATAAAAAGACAAGATACATTCGTCAAGAATCATAAGGTACAGCACTTTGTTGGAAGAAATGTCCTTCTGGGTTCAGTTCCAAGTGGTGAAAAAGACACTGGAAACATGGAGGCTCTTGAAAAGATGGTTTAATGGTGGTCAGGACCACATGGCTTAAAGTCCTGAACAGAAAGGGGTGGGTGGGTCACATGCTTCCAGATGTTGGGTAGAGAAGAAAAGAGAAAGAAGGGCTGAAAGTTCCTGGATTTATACTCTCTGTTCGGCCCCACCTCTCTGTTTCCTGTTCCTGTGTAAGAAAATGTATTCTGATTGGTTGTCAAACTCCCATGGGGCCACACAGGGGCAACTCTTTAGGTTGTGCTTTGAGTCCAAGTTTGGTTGAACATTGCTTCTTCCCAGGTGCCCTGTGGTGAGATGGGAAAAGGGCTAATACTATATCATGCCTTAATCCCATCACACTGGAGCTGTAGGGGGAACTCTTTGTTATGTAGAATAGGCTGGCTGGGCCATTTTAATGGCCCATTCAGGAAAGTTTGGGCTATTCTGAGTGAGTCTGTTTCCTGCCTAAAAACATGTTTCTCCATTTCTGATCCAGGGAAATATAATATTCTGCCTTTTCAATATTTCCCCAGGATATTTCATTTTTTACTAGGAGAGGGGTGGTGCTAACTTCCTACAACTTTATGATAGTCATAGGGTACAAATAAGCAATCAGGAAACAGTATAACAATATTTATATAACAATATAAATTGGAAGGATACAAGCAACAGTTATAGTCATACAGTCATAAGAGGATGGAGATGGGTGATAGGAACGATGAGAAGATTAATAATAATGCAGACTTATACAGTGATTTGTCATCAAAATAGATTCCCGAACTCAAGATGTGTTCCATCTAGTGCTGTTGTGCCTCACATGAAGACTATCCTGTTAAAAATCAAAGCATATTATTGAATATTATACAGCGAAGCAGTAGAAGTGATGTGCCAGTGCCTGGAGGCTGTTAGGATCTGGATGGGAGCAAACAAGTTGGCACTCAATCCAGACAAGACCGAGTGGCTTCTGATGTTCCTTCCCAAAGATTGTCCAACTATTCCATGTCTCAGGCTGGGGGGTGAAATTATACGCCCCTCAGAGAGGGTTCGCAATTTGGGAGTCCTCCTGGATCCCCAGCTGACTTTAGAACACCATCTGTCGGCTGTGACCAGGGGGACCTTTGCCCAGGTTCGCCTGGTGCACCAATTGCGACCCTGCCTGGATCGGGAGGCTCTTCAGACAGTCACTCACGCCCTTGTGACCTCAAGACTGGATTATTGTAACGCGCTCTACATGGGGCTGCCCTTGAAGAGTGTTCGAAGACTTCAGTTAGTCCAGAATGCAGCCGCGCGAGCGATTGTGGGTGCACCTAGATACACCCACGTCACACCTATCCTCCGCGAGCTGCACTGGCTACCCATTAGTCTCCAAATCCGCTTCAAGGTGCTGGTCGCTACCTATAAAGCCCTACATGGCATCGGACCTGGGTACCTGAGAGACCGCCTCCTGCCGATTACCTCCCTCAGACCGATAAGATCTCACAGGTTAGGTCTCCTCCGGATTCCATCTGCCAGCCAATGTCGGCTGGCGACTCCCCGGGGGAGAGCCTTCTCTGTTGCAGCTCCAGCTCTCTGGAATGACCTCCCCATGGAGATCCGGACCCTTACTACTTTCTGCAAAGCCACCAAGTCCTGGCTGCTCCAGCAGGCCGGGGGGCTTGTGAAACACCCAGCCCCACGGAAATTGTGAATGTTGCGCCTTTTTTTTAAAGTGTTGTCTTGTCTATTTATCCCCTTTCCCTTGTCTGTTGTGAGCCGCCCGGAGTCCTCCGGGAGTGGGCGGCATACAAGACAAATAAAATGAAATGAAATGAAAATATTTGAATTTAGCAGGGACCTTTGCTGCACCTGAGCTTATGCAGAGTGCTAAAGAATACCAAGGAATTAAGCACTCCAATTCAAAATGAAAATTGCTTGTAATATGGGCTGTAGACCCTGGGCTTAGCCCAGCTGTCAGTGAATATCGGCATTCATTATAAAGAAATACATGATATTCCTTCTATCTAAACTATCACTTGAAGACAGAGGGTTGGGGAGGGGGAAGAGTGGCTAGTCTTTTAAAAGCAGAGGCAACCCTCCGCCTCCCCCCATTCCCCTCCCCCCGTCTTTCTAATAAGAGACCAGATAAGGGATAATGTGGAAACCCTCCTCCTTTTCCTTCTCGCTCCATTTGTCCCAGTAGTCAAAAGCCTTGCAGGTGGAAAGGAACAATGCAGTCTCCGGCACATATCCCATTCAATAAAAGAATTGTCTGCTCATCCAAGAAGATCACAGCAGCACTGTGTTGTTCTCATCCCTTCGGTAATTGCTTTGGTCCATCTAGCGAGTACTTCAGCAAAGGCCGACCAAATGCTTCGGGGAAGTGCAAAGTAGGTCACAGCGATGAAAACATGCAATCATCAAAGAGCTAAATGAATGTGGTGCTCTATTTTGCTCTAATGCTTAGTAGAATAAACATCCAGGCCTTTGTGAAACTCACCGGAATCCTAACCTAGTTCAGGCAGCAGAAGAGATGAGTGGGAGAGGTTTAAGATGGCAGAATGGGCTGCATTTTTCCAGACCCATGAGAGCACTGTTTAAAACAACAACAACAACCAAAAAAACCTTAGGGCTATTTTAAGGAAAGGGGGAGAGAAATCATACTCCTCTTGGTTTCACTCCTTGCCATTCATGTTCTCATTCATTGCTCTGTCATGTCCTTTCCCATCCTCCATAGGGGTAGGCTGCTGGGCATTCACAGGGGTTCGGGAGAACCTCTAGCTAAGATTCTGTGCAGTTCAAAGAACCCCCAAATCCCATTCCTAGCTGGCCCTGTCCCCCCACCCCACTCCTCCAAGGAGCCCCAAACAGCCAATTTTGGATGCATGTAAGTGCAGGGCACATGCGGAGGCTCGGGGAGGGTGAAAAACGGACCTAACAGAAGTTCAGGAAGGCCTCCGGAGCCTGGGGAGGTCATTTTCGCCCTCCTGAAGGCTCAAGGAAAGCCTCTGGACCATGGGGAGGGCAAAAATGCAAAAAAAACCCCAATTGCTATGGTGCAGGAGGCCAACTAGGCCACACCCACCATGGCCAGGCCCACCTAGCAACCGGGCAGAGAACCCCTTTCTAAAATTTTTGAAGCCCACCCCTGCTTCTATACTGTGTTCTGAACTGCAAAAACCCTAACCACTGCAGCTTTTCTTCACAGGAATTGAATACAGCAACCACTACATCATTTTAAACAAGAGAATGAATGCCCAAGCTCTGCCTACAAGAGTCCAGTCCTTGATAAATAAGTTATTTAATTGCGAAGCAATTTTTTTTCAGAATAGAGGCAAACCTTGGATGAAGCTTATATTATGCAACTGTATGAAAAATGGCGACTGTGACCTTCTACTTTGAACATTTTGTTTGCTTGATAGTAATGAATCACTGTCAGACTATTATGAAGCAATCAGGAATTAAACGACAGAGGGTTGTGGTTTCGTTTCTGGAATAACTTTTGATGCCAGGAATTTGACTCCAAGAAACAAAGTTTGGATGCCATGGCTCAATAAATCATAACAATATTATTCCTGGACAGTTATCCATGCAAATAAATAAATAAAAAAATACCAGAGGAAAGTGGAAGAATGGTGTTTGGGCAAGCAAGTAAGAAATCAGCTTTTCAAGGAAGAAATCTGTCATATATAAATCATTATCATAGTTCCAGTCTAGCTTTTGACAGCTGTGAGCTTGGTCTTTTGGAAGAAACCATAAAAGATGGAATTAAGGTCGTCACATTCTTTGTTTCAATAGCAATCTTGTTCCAAGGATGTTCGGCTCCATAGAATATGATGCCCTTAATCTTATTGAATGTATATCTTATCTCTTCTAAAGGTCTCTCTCTCTCTCTCCCCTCTCCCCCTCTCCCCTCTCCCTCCCTCTCTCCCCCTCCCTCTTCTCTCCCTCCCTCTCTCCTCTCTCCTTCCCTCTCCCTCCCTCACTCTCTCCCCATCCCTCTCCCTCTCTCCCCCTCTCTCCTCTCTCCCTCCCTCCCTCTCCCTCCATCTCTCTCTCCCCTCTCTCCCTTTCCCTCCCTCCCTCTTTGAGGGAGGGGGAGAGAGAAAGGGATTCAGACATCTGTGTTCCTGCTCATTGTAGAGATTTTACACATTTCTGCAGATTGAAGATAACCAGCCATTATTACCCAAGACAGAAAAAGCACAGCCTCAGAAGTTTCCTTCAATCTCATATACACTATATTGCCAAAAGTATTCTCTTACCTGCCTTTACTTGTATATGAACTTACTGTAAGTGACATCCCATTCCTAATCCATAGGGTTCAATATGATGTCGGTCCACCCTTTGCAGCTATAACAGCTTCAACTCTTCTGGGAAGGCTGTCCACAAAGTTTAGGAGTGTGTTTATGGGAATTTTTGACCATTCTTCCAGAAGCGCATTTGTGAAGTCACACACTGATGTTGGATGAGTTTATGTGGCCTACCATTTCGTGGCTGAGTTGCTGTCATTCCCAAACACTTCCACGTTCTTACAATACAGCTGACAGTTGACTGTGGAATATTTCGGAGCGATGAAATTTCATGACTGGATTTGTTGCACAGGTGGCATCCTATCACAGTTCCACACTGGAATTCACTGAGCTCCTGAGAGTGACCCATTCTTTCACAAATGTTTGTAAAAACAGTCTGCATGCCTAGGTACTTGATTTTATACACCTGTGGCCATGGAAGTGATTGGAACTCCTGATTCTGATTATTTGGATGGGTGAGTGAATACTTTTGGCAATATAGTGTATTATGAAATTGGAGAAATGCCAAAGTTGATGTGCTTTTGGTCTTAGGCTTTCATTTAGTTACTCATAGCTGGTTGGTATAGTAATGGCAGAGCATAATCAGACTCTGGACTTCCTCTGAGCTTTATGAAAGTTTGTTGCTCTATGGTAGTAGATATTTTCTATTACAATTGTTGCATGATTTTTTCCCCCTAGTACAACAGAGAGTTATGAACTTTGGAAATGAGATGCAATTTTTGGGAAAACTCCCAACTAAAAATCCAAAGAAAGGTTTCATTGTTAAGTACCAAACTAGTGTATTTCATCTTGGACTGATCAGAGATAATGGACTGGGATGATCTGTGCTAAATAGGAAACCATGTAGATTTTCTACAAGTAAATTACAATATCAGACTTAACAGAGAGCTCTGAACTTTAACCTGCCTATTGTCTAAGCTGTTAATTATTTTTTTGTTTCATATATTTAATATATGACAGGACACTTGGATTGCAAATAGATGTAGAAATTTATAACTTTTGGACATGCAAAAAAAAATGGAGAGAAGGGGAACTGGAGCATTCTGACTTAGCAAATGCTGTAAACTCTACCTTCTGTATCCAGAGGCCAAAATCAAGTAATCCAGGGTGAGATCAAACAGTTTAAGTGAAGGTTCACACAATCAAATATCAGCATTGATACAAACTGCAGTCTTTGAATGAGCATTAAATATGTGACTGTATATGAATGAACACAGCCACCATTTATATGGAGCAACTGTTGGGACTGAATGTGTTCATGCATTATGAATGAGAGCCGTAAAATGTTACTTATTTTCTAAATTTATTATTGATATTTCTAGCTCTACTCCAAAATGCTCAAGTGGCGAAACATTTTAAAGGCAGCTATGTTTGATTTGGTGGAAGGATGCGATGAAAGCAAGGTTGATATGCAGGAACAGAAATAGAGAGACTACAGAGAGGTATAGTGAGTAGTACAGCTTAGTGGTTCTCAATCTTTTCTTCACCCCGGACTCCCTTTAAATACCTTTTGTGACCATAGACCACCAAGACGTAAGATTTAAACCAGAACATTTCTTCAAGCTTTCACAGATCCCTTGTGGTGACATTGTAGCCCCTTCCCCCAGGAGTCCGCAGGCCACAGGTCGAGAACCACTGATGGTTCAGCTATAAGCAGATAAGCTTATTCATTTTATGCCTTAAATTTGTTCTCTAATTCTTAGTTCTTTTCTGCATCCTGCATAACATTCATAACATTTCTGGGGTCTATGTATGCATGTATATACAGCTTAAAAATCAGATTTTTGCTAAGCCTTAAATCATTGTTCGCAAAGAAGGGCAAGGGCAAATTGGCTGGGTTCACATCATCCATTGTGTCAAAATCAAATGTCGGGGTTCCAAATAGCATCCGAAAGTAAATTAGAGTCCAAGGCAAAGGTTTCCTCAAAGTTCCAATTTATTAAGAGAGCCATATTGGCACATCTGGGAAAACCCAAATCTGAAGGCTTCCTGGTTTTCCCACCCAGTTGAATGTTCAAGATCTTGCTCACACACCCACAAGTCCATCACATCCAATCTTCTACTGCCATGCTGGCAGCTTCCACCCATCCAGTTCTGGTCAGGTGCAGAGGTGCAAAGACAAAGGATGACCTTGGCTTTCTAGAAAGGATTTTGTTATGGCTACATATCATCTAACTCCATACAATCCCCCCTCCCATTTTCCCACAATAGAAAATTTCATGATAGAATAATAGAAAGTGTGGCAGGCCAAAAATTCAAACAACAAGATGGCTGCAGGCCTGACACCAAACCAATTACATCTATCATTTAGCACAACTGGTAAACTCAATCTCTCTGTGAGTTGATGGATGTTTATAAGAAAGCTGGAGAAAGGGGCAAGGAACTCATTCTTTATGCTGCAGATTCTGGGTAACTCTACTCAAACGTCACTATCAATGTCCCTGCCTTGTAAACTGCCCTGGAGAATATATTAGGAAGTCTTGAGCAGTAAGGTTTTAAAATAACATTCATCCCACAGGGGAAAGGTATATTCAGTCAGCAATTTTTAGTTACAGAGCCAGTTGCTTTATCCCATGGACAAAAGCAATTTTGCTCATGGTTAATAGTGTTTTAATTGGGAGTCCCCCGATTTAAAGATGAGCAAGGACCAATTGGAGGTTAAATTTGTAGCCCACTGAAATGTTTACATTTTTTCCAACATTGTAAAAATAATTCTTAGATTTTGCTTGGGATTGCCCAACCTTTGAGGCTGAAAGATGATTGTCTTATTTGTGGCACAACCTGTGGCACAAGCCAAACATTTGGATTAATTCAGTGAGGCATTACTACTTAGTTCTAGGTAGTCTTTCTTGGAAACATTTCTGCATGAAGCTGCTGCCTCCTCTCTCGATCCTACTTTTCGTTGTTTGTTTTCATGTCTTAAAACTTTCAAGCGCTCCTAATATACAACACTCCCATATCAGACTGGATCTCCTATTTTCTGACCCATAGAGATGGCACCAGGGAATTGGTAGAAGAGGAAGAAGTGGATGTTGTGAAACTTTGGAGAATAGAGAAAATAGAAAATAGATAGTGGTGGTCATGAAGGGAAGAATGAGAACAGAGATTTTTCAGCTAAGGAGGTACCGCCCATCCTGTTAGTACAGCCTGGACTTATGTTGAAGAGATCTAAGCAATTAGCGATGCCAGAAAGTGCTAGACTGAAGACACAGTGTCCAGAAGAGAGGGGAAGAGTATTTGAGTATTGAGGCTGATTGGTTTTAGTATGAGCTGCTCCAAATGGTGCCATGTTTCTGCAGGTCTTTATGGATGATGGGAGCGTAGTTAAATGCCTCATTAGCCAAGTCCTATGGCTGCTGTAGCATGGCATGTCTATCAGACCAATCCTTATGTGGTCAACAGTGACCTCCAGATGATGAGACATTGGAAAGATTGCTTTAAGTTGTCTGTGACTGGCTCTGGGGTAGAGGAAAAAAATATTCACCTCTTGAGATGTAGAAGCAGCAGAGGTATTGGACCAAATTGCACCTGGCAATTGCACCTGGCTTTCCCTTTTGCTGACCCAAGGAAGCTCGCTGCCAAACGTTAAGAGCTCAAGCAAAACTACAAAGAAAATGTCTAGAGGGCAATTGACAAAAGACTGTTGACCTCAGATTCAAGCCTATAGCCCTGCCCAGCATGATGGTAAGAACTAAGACAGGGCAGCATTTCTTTGCTCTTCATGAAGAAAAATCCACTCTTATTGCTCAAGATGTTATATTATCCAAAGCAATTTACAAGGCCCAGGACATTGAAGATGGCATTTGAATGGGGTTACCCAGAACCTGAGTCATAAAGAAGAATGAGTTCCTTGCCCTCCTCCCCCCTCATGAAGGACATGCTATCTCATCTGGCCAAGGGAAAAGTCTTCACCAAACTAGAGAAGCATACTACTGAGTACGTATCAGAGAGGGAGATGAGTGGAAAACAGCGTTCAACTGCCCCCTAGGGAGCTTTCAATTCAAAGTGATGCCTTTCAGACTGCAGGGGGGGGGCAGCAGTATTCATGAAGTTAATAAACGAGGTGTTGCACGAGCACCTCTACAAGGGGGTCCTCGTCTACCTAGATGACATCCTTATCTACACTGAGACCATGCATGATCACGTACCCTTGTCTGCCAAGTACTGGAAAAACCTCTGGCAGCTAACCTGTACGCCAAGATATCAAAATGTGAATTCCACCATGCACGGTTAGACTACCTGGGTTACCGAGTGTCAAATGAGGGAATAGAGAAGTGCAAGCTGTCTTAGGCTGGCAACACCCTCGCACCCGCAGACAACTACAAAGTTTCCTAGGTTTCGCGAACTTCTACAGGCAATTCATCCCCTCCTTTGTGAAAATTGTCAAACCCCTAACAGACCTCCTGAAGACAGGGAGCCCAGGAATGAAACCCCATCTGGGACAACCCCTACAGTGGGACCTAACCTGCCAAGAGGCATTCGAAACACTAAAAGAAATGTTTGCAAAGGAGCTGGTGCTGAAGCATCCTGACTTTGAGCAACCTTTCGTGATCCAGGCAGACGCCAGCAACACAGCAGTGGGACCAGTGCTACTCCAAAGAAACAACCAAGGAAACTTACAACCCTGTGCCTACACCTCCCGCAAGCTCACAGACACAGAGAGACGATGGAACACTTGGGAAAAGGAGGCTTTCACAGTGAGATGGGTACTGCTAACCTTGAGACACCTGTTGGAAGGGGGGCAGAAACCATTTGAAGTCTGCACCGACCACAAAAATCTGGAGGCGTTTAGAACCCCACGGAAACTATAACCCAAACAAGTCTGATGGGCTCAATACTTCAACTATTTGATTTTGTTTTAAAGCACATTCCAGGGGGGAGGAACTTTCTAGCTGATGCCCTCTCCCGCATGCCTCAGTACAAATGCGAATGGGAGCATGTAGTGGATGCCATAATTCCCTCTACCCAAACCGCTGTCCAAGTGACCACCAGATGGCAACGCCGTGACCGGCAAGACCAACTTGCAAGCGACCTAACCATGAGGCTCAAAACTGTACTGCTAGCAGTTCCAAAACAACCAACACATCTTGACAAAGAGAGATGACCTTGCATGGAAGGGGACAAAACTCTACGTCCCAGAATCCCTACGTACCCTAATTCTCCAGAGGAGTCATGATGCCAAACCAGCAGGCCACTTTGGGTTCCTAAAGACTTTACACTTAGCCCGGAGGCAATTCTGGTGGCCTGGTATGAAGAAAGATGTAGATAGTTACGTGAAAAGTCGTATCATCTGCGCCACAATGAAGAGATGACCAGGAAAATCTACTGGACTACTGCAAACAGTAGCAGAGCCAACGAGGCCATGGGAGGAGATCGCAATGGACTTTATAGTAGAGTTGCCAAAAAGTGGGGGAAACACGGTGATTTGGACTGTAATAGACCTGTTCTCCAAACTGGCACACTTCATATCCTGTAGTGGACTACCCTCGGCTCACAAGTTGGCTAAACTGTTCGTGAAGCATATCTACCAACTGCATGGAGCACCTCTAAGAATTATCTCAGGACTCATGCCATTCAAAATAGTGAGCGGTATGGACTTCGTCCCAGTGCCTGAGTATCCAAGGAATCCCACCTCCTCAGTCAGCTTGGCTGACTGGATGTTGATGCTGAAAGCAACCTGGGAAAATGTCAAAAAGGCACTGGCTAAAGCGGCACAGACCTATAAGAAATGGGCAGACAAACACCAGGCTCCACAACGGCCATTCCGGGTGGGAGAGAAAGTTTACCTCTCCACAAAATATTTGAGATTAAAACTGCCTAGCAAGAAACTGGGGCCGAAGTTTATGGAACCATTCCCCATAGTAAAGATAATCAACCCAGTCACAGTGCAATTGAAACTGCCTCGATTGCTGGGGAAGATACACCCAGCATTTCATAGCAGCCTCTTAAAACCCGTGATTGGATCCACTCTGAGACCACTATCCTGGGAGCCCCTGGATACTATGGTCATAGGGAGCCAAACCCATTATGAAGTTCAGCGTATCCTTGATTCAAGGTGACACAGGAGACAACTCCAATACTTAATCAAGTGGAAGGGCTACCCCTTATCAGAGGCATCTTGGGTGAAAAGTAGAAATATCCAGGCTGATCGCCTTATAGCAAAATTCCATGCAGAAAATCCAAGCAAGCCTGGGGGAGGGACACATCCCTAAGTTATACATCTGTACTCAAATTGCTTTGTTTTACACAGGTCGCTTTCAGGAAGTGAGGGGAGCTGGATGTCAACGTCTAAAGCATTTCCATGACTACTATCAACTTGAGAAGGAGGGGAAAATGCCATGCATACTTTTGGCCAGAGTAAAAGTCTCATATTTCTGTACTGGGATGTGAATGTGCATGTCCATAACCCTGCCATAACATCCTGTTGGAGAATGTGATTGATGACCTCAGCCAGAAGGGAGGGGACACAGGGGTAAAATTCAGACGCCATTAAGTGGGATTTAGTTTCGGCTCCACCGAAGTCCATGCCAAGATGTTAGTCCTAATAAATGAATGGGTTTTCTTTGAACTTTGTCTGGAGGCTCGTAAATTAATTAGGTCAGCTCTTGGAAACTTCACAGTTTTCTTCTTCCTCCTCAAGGAAAAAAACCACTTTTGCCTTTTGAAGAAAAAGAGGACCTTTGAGATCCTAGGGGGAAGTAACTGTACCATTTCCATCTGAGTTCAGGCTCAAATATGCAACATATGCAAAATATAAACCAATATGTCTATATTTTTATTTTTGTAGATGATCTGAGGTAAGACAAGGATAATGGAAATGTGACTTTCCCAGTCCTGGTTGATCTCTCAGCCGCCTTTGATGCCATCAGTCTTGGTATCCTTCTGAATCAAATTCTGAGATTTACAAGGTGGAACACTCTTTTTCTAGCCAAAAATAATCGTGTTCTGTTCCAAGAATTTGCACTCAGTAGAAAGCAACTTTATTTACACATTACATTTCTACACCACCCATCTCGCGTAAGTGACTCTGGGAGGTTTACAACAACATAAGCTGTAAAGTTGTTAACAAAGTTACTTTGCAAGGAGATGAAAAAAAACCCACAATTTACAGGTAACCTTAGGAGAGGGAAACTGGGTGTCTAGGGCCTTCCTGTAACTAAATAATCAAGTAGAATAAAGAATTTCAGAATAGATGCCTTCACGTTTGTGTGCTTGGTATTAAAGCTAATGAAAAGCAGAGGAGCAAAATCTTCTTTCCTCACTTGGTACCCCCAGCATCGCTACAGCTACCCCGTTTCGCTTCCTTTCCTTTGCTACTTCATCAAGCCCTGACTCAATGAAATGAATTGGTTTCCTGCACAGAGTTAATTAGCTCCTGTCCTGACTTTGCAGTTTTTAACCATAAGAGGGAAAAATAGTACCTTTCAGTGTGCTTTGTCTCTTTTACGGCTGCGTTTGAATCATCTCGTTGCACGTTTGCTTCCCACAAATCCCCAGTGGAAGGAGAGATTTATGCAACCACTTTCTGGAACGGGGTTCCTAAAATGTTTCCTCCATTGTCCATGTGCGCATGCTCTACCACTGGTTCTCTTGGCTATTGGCAATGCTTGGCACTTGTATTTTATAAAATAAATGGGGAAGGAGAGGCTGCAGTGAGCACTTAGTGGCTAGGGCCATTGTCACTATTCTACCATCCTGTTTTCCTTCTTCATCTTCCTCGTCTTTTAACTGTAGCCTCTTGACATAGAACGATGGTTCTCAACCTTTGGTTCCACCATCCCCTTGGGGTTGAGATGTCACCACAGGGAATCTGCGAAGGCTTGGAGAAATGTTATGATTTAAATCTTGAGTTATGTCTTGGTGGTCTGTGGCCATGGCTTGTGGCCACAAAAGGTATTTTAAAGGTGGCACATGATGAAGAAAAATTTGAGAACCACTGAAATAGAGAACACAACTGACATTATCATCCATGTGAGATAGGTGACTATAACACCTGTTGGAAGAAATGTCCATCTGGGTTCAGTTCCAAGGTGGGGGAAAGACACTGGAAACATGGAGACTGCTTGGAAAGATGGGTTAATGGTGGACAGGATCACATGGTTTAAAGTCCTGGGCAAAAAAGAGCACGAGTGTGTGTGTGTGAGAGAGAGATTTATACCCTCTGTTGGGCTTTGAACTTGCTTCCTGTTTCTGTGGCAAGAAATGTATTCTGATTGGTTGTCAGTCTCCCATGGGGCTATGCAGGGATAACTTTGTAGGTTGTCTTGAGTTCCAGGCTTGGCTGACTCTTGCTGGGTGATGGTAATGAAGGGGATTTGGGAAATTCCTATTATGGCTTAATGGCTTTGTCCTGGTTTGGATCTTGAGTGAGGGCTAATCCTATCACCCTGGAACTGAAGGTCTTTTGTGTTGTAGATAAGGTGGCCCAGTCTTTCTGGAGCTGTTCACAAAGGTGGTGGCTGCTTTCCAAGAGCATGTTTCTCTTTTTCTCATTCAGGGAGGTTTAATATTCTGCCTTTTTAATATTTCCTAGAATATTTCATTCTTCTGGGGGAGGGGGTGAGTGCTAACTTCCTACACACCCAAATAAGTTATTATTGTTATTCTCTAAGGCAGCATTTCTTAGAGTGGGGTCCTAGGACTCCTGGGAAGTCTCCAAGATTTTCTGGGGGGGGGTTGTGGTGTCCATAAAGACCACAAATTATTTGTCAGTCCATGTTGAGAAATAACGCATTATTAAAAATCCCATCAAACAAACATGAATAGTGGTAGTAGCAGCGAATGTATCAGTTAAATTTTTCGTACAGTAAACATAAACATAAAAATGAAACCTCTTTTGGGATTCTCCCTCATTTTTAAAAAAGGGAAGGAGTCCTGAAAAAAATTAAGAAACTCTGCTCTTGGGAGATGTCAGTCCAGGTTTTTAATTTGGCATATTACTTCCTGATGGCGGATAAAATCTGGGAGTCTTATTTTAAGGACTCGTGAATAAACGAGAAATATGATGCATGCCTTTGACCTCCAAATTAATTGGGAATGAGTGAGGTAATGTTGAGAGGTGCCATGAGGATGATGGAAGAATCTGTCCTATCCTGCAGAGATGAGGTCAGTCAGTGAGATCAGTTTCTAAGAAAAACCTATCTCATACAGAAGCTCAGTAAAGTTTTCCTTTATTGTCTGTGACCAAGCAGGGAAAGCTGAAGAGGCTGTGAAAGGCCACACTATTTTGCCCTTTAAAGTTAACAGTTTGCTTTATGATGAAGACTTTTCAAGGTGAGGTAAAGGTAAAGGTTCCCCTTGCACATATGTGCTAGTCGTTCCTGACTCTAGGGGGTGGGTGCTCATCTCCGTTTCAAAGCCAAAGAGCCAGTGCTGTCTGAAGACATTTCCATGGTCATGTGGCCGGCATGACATAATGCCGAAGGCACACGCAATACTGTTATCTTCCCACCAAAGGTGGTTCCTATTTTTCTACTTGCATTTTTACATGCTTTCGAACTAGGTTGGCAGAAGCTGGGACAAGTAACGGGAGCTCACTTGCTTACACGGTGCTAGAGATTCATACTGCTTAAGTGCTGAACTGCCGAACTGCCGACCTTTCTGATCGACAAGCTCAGCATCTTAGCCACTGAGCCACTGGGGTCCATTCTTTTTAGGGTATCCACTCTCAATTATATAATCTGTTTCATATTATAATATTCTTAACACAGTTTGTGACATTGCCAGAAGAGACTTTGCTTATGATATATTCCAGACAAAAATGTTTTGGAGAGGAAAATGTTTATTTGTTTTTTTCCCCTCTCAAAGGCAAGGGGAGATGAATAGATAGTCATTGATGTTACTACACTATAGCTCCTAGCATCTTTCACCATTGGCCATAATGGCTTGGATTACTAGGAAGAGCAATGTCTGAAGACCTGTGTGACAGTGGTGAAATCTAATTTCCCCCCGCACAGGTTCTGTGGGCATGGCTTGGTGGTGGTGGGGGTATCATGTGACTGGGTGGGTGTGGCCAAGTTTTTTTCACTTTCAGCTATATTTTTAGCTTTTTAAAGCATTTTTTCCCTGCCTGTTTGGGTGAACCAAGAGGGAAAAAAATGCTTTAAAAAGCAGGGGGAAAGCTGACCCATGCAATCGTCAGAAGCTTTTTTTTTATTATTGGTTCACAGAACCAAGGACAATCATCCCTACCGATTCAGCCGAACTGGGCTGAACCGGGAGGATTTCACCCCTGCTGTGTGAACACTACATAGGTAATTAGCCAGAGCTGTTTTAATTGGGCCATTTGAAAGGGTGCTCTTAACAGAAAATAAAGTGGTTCGGCTTCAGTAGCACTCCAGGGATCCTACTCTTTCCTTCTTATTAATACGATGCATCCAGAAAAAAATCTAAACAAGGGTTCCCCAAAGTGATCAGTATTGACCTCCAAGAGGAGATGAGACTATTCATAGTACAGATAGTCCTCAACGTACAACACAATTAAGCCCAAAATTTCTGTTGCTAACCAAGTTAGTTCTTAAGAGAGTTTTGCCCCACCTTATTAGTTAGTACTAACTTTCTTAGTTGTTAAGTCAGTAACACAGTTATTAAGTGAATCTGGCTTCCCCATTGACTTCGCTTGTCAGAAGGTCACAAAAAGAGATCACAGGGCTCTGGGACACTATAACCGTCATAAATATGAGTCAGTTGCCAAGTGTCTGAATTTTGACCACGTGACCATTGGGAAGCTGGAAAAATGGTCATACTGTAAGTCACTTTTTTCAGTGCTGTTGTAAAATCGGTCACTAAATGAATGATTACAAGTCGAGGACTATCTGTACCATTAGTTAAAGAAGTATTTATTAAATTATTTTCATATAATAGATGTTTGATTGTTGATGAACAACCTGAAACTCTGGTAAGTTCAGGAAGGGGTTTGGGGATACCTGCTCTAAACATGCAGTGGACCTGCCTCAGAATGACACTCTACATCAGGGGTGTCAAACTCAAGGCCTGGGGGCTGAATCCTGCAGGGTACTTAAATCTGGCCCGCGGAACTGCTCTAGAAACAGCAAAGGAACCACCTGTGGTGCATCTGCCAGTGAAAATCGGCTCTCGAGCTCCATTCTCGGGTGCCATGGCCTCCTGCAACCCTCTGCCAGTGAAAACGGAGCTCGGGAAGGCTGCCCTCCTGAGCTCTGTTTTCACTGGCAGAGGGTTGCAGGAGGCCGTGAAGCCGAAAACGGACCTCGGAGCCTGTTTTTGCTGGCAGAGCACTCAGGCCATCACAGGCGCCCCTGACAGGAATGACATTGAGCTGGCCATGCTCGCCCTGACCCCCCAAGGTCAAACATAACCCTGATGTGGCCCTCAATGAAATCGAGTTTGACACCCCTGCTCTACATAGAAGCCAGAGGAAGCTGTTGTCCTGGATTACTTCCCTCTTTTTCTCTGTGGAAACACGAAGACCACACTGAGGCCTCCTTATTCACTTTCCTGGGTTTGCCCAACACAATCATAAACTAGCCATGCTGCCTGGATCCACACAACAGATTGAGTCTCAAGCTAGCCAACCCCCTTCTCATCTACCATGTTGTGTAATCCATGCTGCAATTCCGAAGCATCTGTAATAGCCCTCACTCGAAGAAATGCCCGGGGTCAGTCAAGAAGCTGTGGCGCTGCTTGTGTTTCTAAAGGGGCGAGCGTCTGCAGATGTCGAGAGAGAAAATAGCCCCCTCTGCTAATCAATATGTGGCTCCATTACTGCTCTCTTGCCAAGTATGTAGCAGCTGTTTTCCTGGCTGTAGGCAATCACTCTGTTTTTTCCAAGGGACCTGGAAACAGCAGCCTTGGCTCACCTTGTGGAGATGAAAGTTGACATGTATTAAACACTGTGTAAACTGGGGAACAGGCACAGACTGAAATGAAAGAGATGGAAAAGAAGAATGTTGCTTAGCAGATTAGCAAAACTTCTCTCCTTGATATTGGAGAAAAGTCCACTTTGGAGTAAGACTCACAAGGCCCATCTCATTTTGCCTTGGTTTGATACTTGTGAATGAAAGGAGCAGGAGGAGAGTGCTCGTATTTCACAGCTCCTCCATGATCCCTGGATGGAATATCAAACAAGAATCTTCCTTTTCCAGCAAATAAGGTTCCCATATCTACTCCTGCCAAGTTTGCAGCTTTCCTTTTCACGTTCTTAAAAACATGTCTTTCTTGGGATTCGCTCAGCTACTGGCCCTTCTACAAGTTGGATGTCAGCGTTCCGAGTAATGCATCTGCTAAAATCAGAACTCTGAGGCAGGTAGATTCATCAAAGAACATGTTTATTGGATACATCATATCGGCACTGCTAGTGAAAACCAACTCTAAAAATTCCCACGGTTTTTCCCTAGTTAAAAGAACAAATATTTCCCTCCCCAGATGTCACTGGCCCTATTGTCCAATGTGAATAGCTGGCAGGGTGCTTGGTCATTCCTCCCCTCCCTCAACTGCCACCTGTTGGGATGACCTTGGTTCCCACAAGAATACTTTTTGTTTTGACTATAGCAAGCCTATCTATTTTCCCCTTCCATTCTGCCTCTCAGAGTTTGTGGCAACTGTGAGGCAGCACAAGAGGGCTTCAGCCAGGTTTGCTTCAGAGTTGACATCTGACATCTTAACCAAATGGCTTATGGCCTCAGTTTGCAGAAGTAGACTGCCCAAGTGCTAACGTCTACACAGGGGGTAATGTACAGCCATTTCTGGATTGATTTTGGGGAAAAAAGAGGAACAAGATGCGGCCTGATTAATTCTTGGATGGGCCAATGCAAGGAAATCCTAGAGCTATAGGCTAAGGTATCCTAGGCTCTAGCATCCTGAAAAGACATAATAAAAGTACATTTATATAGTTGCCGGGAAAACCACAAGGACATATTGGGCATGTGATAAGGAAAAAATTAAAACAAAAACAGATATGCCTAAATAACTAAAAAGCTTGGGTAAGCAGAAAAGTAATCCCAAATGTATTGTGGGATAAGGTGAATGACAGGAAAACAGCAAGCCCAGCTGATTCATATTAAGAAAAAAAAGAAGCTGCTAGTGAAATATTGCTTGTAAAATATGTAGTAGACATTAATCTATGTACATGGACATATACCGTATTTTTCGGAGTATAAGACACACCTCCCCCCCCACAAAAAAGACGGTGAAATTCTGGGTGAGTCTTATACACTGAATATAGCATTTGTGGCCTCCCGAAATTCCACCCCTTCACTAAAATGGATGTGCAGAAGGTTTGGGAGGCCTGCAACGTGCTCCTGGGGGCTGGGGAAGGCAAAAACGTGTAAGAAACGGATCATTTTTGCTCATTTTTGCCCCCCCCCCAGTCCCCAGGAGCATTCTACAAGCCTCCTAAAAGCTATGCATGCTCTTTTTTTGGGCAAAAACAGGCCTGTTTTTGTGAAAAATTGCCATTTTTTGCTCGTTTTTGCCTCCAGCCCCCAGGAGCACTTTGCAGGTCTCTCAAATTTTCTGCATGCCCTGTTTTTCACAATGTTAAATCTGAATGGCAAGACCAGCTTGTCCCAATACTGTGTTTCCCTGAAAATAAGACCTCCCCAGATAATAAGCCCAATCGGACTTTTGAATGCATGTGCTAAAATAAGCCCTCCCCAAAAATATTGCAACACAGCAGCAGTCATGAGGTGACCAGGCTTGCCTCCTGCACCTCAAAAATAATAAGACCTCCCTGAAAATAAGGCAAAGCACTTATTTCGGGGGTCAAAAGAAAATAAGACCCTGTCTTATTTTCAGGGAAACGGTACATATCCTACCCCTCCAATCAGTTCACTAGTTGCTGCTTGCCCACAAATCACATCCTTACAGATAACTACAAAACATCAGGTATGGAAAGCTGCCGGAGAACAGCAGGTGCCTCAACCGGAGAGAACGCAGCTGCGTTATTTGTGATTCTGCTCTGAGCCAGGAAAGGGCTCAGCATTATCCAAAGGGAGTAAGAAACTGCTTAGATGCCTGCCTCTGTCAGCAATCAGTTCCTTTGAAGATATCCTTGTCTGACCTACAGTGAAAACCCTGGTTTCTTTTAATGAGAGAAGGAGAATAGGAAGCCGAGAAACCAACTCAGTTTGGAGGAAAGTGGACTGCTGGACATTGTTTTTTTTACCCAAAGCAAAAATATTTGTCTACAATCTGCTGTGTTTAGGCACTATTCCTGTTTTCTTAAATCTCAGGAGGATGGAGAGCCCTAATTTACTTATTCTGGGTATTTTTTTTAAAAATGACATCGTTGGCCTTACTTTGACTTGGACTGTGGCTGCACCGGCAGCTGGGCTTCTGCGATATACCCATCTTCACGGCAGACTGTGCCTCCCTTGAACTGATCTGCGGCCTTGTATTGTTTCTTATCTGCATTCACAGCCAACAGTATCACTAAGAGCTGAAGGTGTGCTGGGAGAGATAGGAAGCCTGACGCAGGCAGTCCTGGGACCACTTGAGCAGGAGATAGTAGGCCTCTTCGGCTGCTGACATTTCCCTCTCATTTCCCTCCAGCATTTAGAAAATGGGGATAGGTTTTGAATGGAATAGCTCTTTGTTTTAAAAATGCAGCACCTTTTCAGGCTGCGCACAAGGAGTAGGCTAACCTCTGAGGTGACCACATTTTGCTCTCTTAGCTGAGAATGAATCTTATTGACCTGGATCAAGCTGAGCTGACATATTTGGGATCAGAAAACAAATGAGGGAAAATTAGACCAGCTTGGTTTGCAATCAATGGTGAGAGTTTTCAGGAGCTATTCATTCTTTTTGTGATCCTGCTTCTCAACCAGTGGTGAAATTCAATTTTTTTTTTTAGTGCTTGGTGGGCATGGTGTGGCTTGGTGGGTATGGCTTGATGGGCGTGGCTGGGGAAGGATACTGCAAAATCTCCATTCCCACCCCACTCTGGGGCCAGCTGGTTCTCCAAATTACTCAAAATTTCCGCTACTGGTTCTCCAGAACCTGTCAGAACCTACTGGATTTCACCCCGTCTCAAACTCTCTACTTCTTCAAACATTGCACCAGAGATGGGTTGCTCCCGGTTCGGCCCAGTTCAACTGAACTGGTAGTGGAATTCAGGCCTGGGTCGCAGAACTGGCAGCGACCCAGGCCTGCCACGCCCCCGAACCAGTTCCCTTGCTGTTACTGGGCTACCGCCATTTTGGTTTTTAATGATTGCATGTGCGCGAAGAACAATTTACATTGAACAGCACACGTGCATGGAGGTTGTAAACCAGTAGTATAACCAGCAGCAACCCACCCCTGCGTTGCACCAATGCAGTGGACATGTGGTAAGGCAAAGGAATATTGGAGTAGGATTCACATTCTAATACAGAAGATTCTTAAAGTGAATATAAAGATAAAATCAGAAAGTTTTCTTTCGGGTTTGTTGGGAAAAGACTGGGGGGGAAAATGGAACTTTGATGTTATATATGTTGATGGCTGCAAGATTACTTTATGCACAGAAATGGAAGGACGCTTCAATCCTCACAATGGATGAATGACTGCAGAAGCTGATGGAGTTAGGAGAGATGACCAAATTGACTGCTTTGATCAAAGAAAAAAACCGCAAGTACTTTTGTTTCTACTTGGAAACCGCTTCTGGACTTTGTGCTTGAGGTAGGAAAAAAATGAAACTTTGATTTTGGGTTTTAATGATTAGATAGATCTGTTGTTATAGAAATGGCTAGTTTATACTACTATGTAAAAGTAAAAAATGTTACTTCTTATTCTACTGCACCAAAAGGAGTTGGAAGTCACTCTTTCCCCCTTCTTCTCTACACTTTTTTCCCCCTTTCCTCTCCCCTATTTTTCCAATTATTTGCTTCTGCATGTTTGTATTTTATATTATAAACTAATAAAAAGGATTGCATGGAAACATTGCACTAATGCTTACTTCCAGCGTAAATCTCTCCCTTCTCAAACTTGGTTTAATCTCAAGAACTATTTGCAGCATCGGTCCTCTCATCCAACTCTTCCCTAGTGTGATGCTTGCCAGATGTGTTGAAAGTACAAAACACCCGCCATCTATGCTGGCAAAAAGAGGTGTTTGCTGCCATCTAATGTTTACCCAGATTTTTGCAGCTCCAGCACAATATGCCTACTGTGGTTTGCAGTTTTCAAAATTCCCAATGTGGCTTTGAGAATTCTGGGAGATGACCCAGGCCCCTTAGAAGAGCTCCTGAGGGGCAGTTGGCCTTACTAGGTGATGCAATGTAGTATTGCAGGCTAGCTATGTCCTGGAGTTCGATCCTGAATGGCTCAAGGTTGACCCATCCTTCCATCCTTCTGAGGTTGGTAAAATGAGGACCCAGATTGTTGGGGGCAACATTGTAAACCATCTAGAGAGTGCGGTGAAGGGGTGTTATATGTGTAAATGCTATTGGTATTACCTGGCATATATACCACTGTACTATGCGCCTCTCTTTAAGAACATCCGTAGAGCTCAGAATGTCTAGATTAGCTTCAATGCGGCAGAGAGAGCAGAAATTCTGCTGGTGGTGTAATCTCCAATTAGAAAATCTGTGCTGAAGATGACTCTGCCTGCCATACAAAGTCTCAGATGATAAAGCATGCCTGCAAATAATGGCCTAGCCCTAGCTGTAAGAAATAACTCGATGGGAGGAAAGCTCGTGTCTTGCAGCCTGTGTGGTCTCGTTAACAACTTTACTTTCAGCTCTTTTCCCTGGCAGCTAATGACTTCTCAAAGCAATTCCAAAAGCTTTTTGGAAAGTCTTTAGGAAAGCAACGGCCTCTCTAATACCTTCTGCAACAGGTGGTGGCAACCGGTATGATTAAAGCTCTTTGATTAACGCACAAACCTTGTTTCTGGTGGAGCCGGAGGTGGGTGCACTTGGGGGAATATCTGCTTGACAACTTCGAAGGCTGCTGTGACAAACTGCTCATATATCAATTAGCTTCCTCAGTAAATGTCACCTGATATCTAGTTGTTTGTACAAACTGGAGATCCAATTAACCTGCCATTGTCGCTGCTGGCAGCTGGAACACCCCCTCCCCCGTTTCCAATTTTCTAGGTAGAACTCCACAGGACAGCATCTCTAGATGAGGCTCACAGCTCTGCGGCTGCTTCCTCATAGTCTGTTTAGCTGTGGTTGACTGAATTATGTTTTAGTACTTAAACTTGATTTTCTGGATCCACATGATATATTGAACCACAGTTAACCCCTTTGGCCTGGTTATTGTGATAAAGCTAAAGCAGGGGTGAAATCCAGCAGGTTCTGACAGGTTCTGGAGAACCGGTAGTGGAAATTTTGAGTAGTTTGGAGAACCGGCAAATGCCACCTTTGGCTGGCCCCAGAGTGGGGTGGGAATGGAGATTTTGCAGTATCCTTCCCCAGCCACGCCCACCAAGCCACACCATGCCCACCAAGCCACGCCCACAGAACCGGTAGTAAAAAAATATGAATTTCACCACTGAACTAAAGGTTTCCTCTATCCGGTCATATCTGACTCTAGGGGGAGGTGCTCATCTTTATTTCTTTATTTCTTAGCTGAGGGAGCCAGCGTTGTCCTAAGACCCTTTCCTTGGTCATGTGACAACATGACTTTATGCCGAAGCATATGGAATGCTGCTACCTTCCCACCCAAGTGGTACCTATTTATCTACATGCATTTGCATGTTTTCTAACTGCTAGGTAGGCAGGAGCTGTGGCAAGTAACATGTGAAACTTGGGTCTTGGGCACTGGGCTTTTAGCTTTCCAGCTGACAAGCTCAGCATCTTTAACCGCTGAGCCATTGCACTCCATGGGCTAATGCAATAGGATGGCTGCATTGTGCAAACAATCTGTCCAGGGCTAATGGTGGAGAGCACCATGGGCAGATTCAAAGTTTCCCTTTGGTTGGGCTTTTGATGGATTTAACTAAATGTTTTTAATCTGACTAGGTTTAAAACTAGTTTTTCAGCATTTGTTTGCATCAAGAGGCTATGTCCTGTGGGCAGAAAGACAGTGTCAGGCCTGCAGCCATCTTTTCTTTTGGATCTTTGGTCTGCCACACTTTCTATTATTCTACTATGCAGTTTCTATTGTGGAAAAATGGGAGGGGGCATTGTAGAAGTGAGATGTGATGTAGCCATAACAAAATTCTTTCTAGAAAGCCAAGGTCATCCTTTGTCTCTACACCTCTGGAACTGGATGGGTGAAAGCTGCCAGCATGGCAGTGGAAGTTTGGACCATGTGTTGGACTGGTGGGTGTGGGGGGAAGATCTTGAACTTTCAACTGGATGGGGAAAACCGGGAAGCTTTCAGATTCGGGTTTTCCCAGATGTGCCAACATGGCTCTCTTAATAAATTGGAACTTTGAGGAATCCTTTGCCTCGGACTGTGATTTACTTTTGGATGCTATTTGGAACCCTGACAGGCAGTTCCAGGTACTACTGCTGGAGAGGGATAAACTACTTTGATGAATATAGTACTATGCAGGGAGGGGGGAGAGAGGGAGCGAGGGAGCGAGGAAAGGAAGGAAGGAAGGAAGGAAGGAAGGAAGTCATTCTATAGATATGAAATGCTGATAGGTCCTATCACAACCCCAGTACAGAAATAGCTAAAAGACACGGCCTATCTCCAAAGGCCTTTACTAGAAGGTTTCGCAGTGCATAGACTGTTTCATAATACAGCCTTCTGCTCCAGTGGTGGCATTGATCCGGTCTGGTTTCAAAAGTGAAGCTGTTGCAGGGGTTCTCCTGCAATGCTTAGTTCTGCATAGAACAGACACATTCCCTCAGCAGAATCATTGAACTGGCAAGAATGCTGCTGGCTCAACATCAGCCAAAGGAAACCTGAGAGTCATGGCATTCTTTGGTGAACATAATCCCCCCCCCAAAAAAAGAGATATACTTTTAGGAAAGGGATGGTAGGGAGAAAACCTCTCACTGCACCCCAGAGTAGTTCTCCTGTCACAGAGCTGCAAGCTCCAGAGATCTGAATATGAATGGGCTTCTCCTTTGCAGCCAACCCTTTACTAGCCCTGTCACATTGACAGCAAAGGTATTTTTTTTAAATGGGTGAATATAATTTAAATATGATTTATGAATCTTCTGATCTATAGGAGGTTTGCAAGTACAGAATGTTCTTGTGGTAGTGATTCTCATTTAATTATGATATATACAACTATAGATGCGTGTGAGAGCAAATTGTACAGGATCAGCAAAAGGTGTATAACGGGGATCTGACCTGAAGCAACTCCAAAGTTTCCTTCTCACACAAAAAATAATGGGAGTGATGGCAAAAGAGGTTCTCCTTAGTCAGTAGTGTGGGGTATTTTTGTGTCACTTGGTGCCAGCACTCGCTGCCACCCAGCAGGGACTATTCTGGGTAGGGATAATGAGAAGAAATGGGACCAACTTCAGCTTCCTCAGAATCTACCCAAGAAATTGAGCTCTTTCCTCCACCTTCATCCCTGGTTAGAAGATGGGTGTTTTTTTTTTTTTAAAGAAATTGAATAATCCTTTGTTGGAAGAAATATCCATCTGGTTCAGTTCCAAGCCTGAAGAAATGCACTGGAGACAAAATGGAGGCTGGAGGCTGATTGGAAAGAGGGTCCATTTATTGATGAAGCAGAACCACCAAGCACATGTGATTCTGGATAGCTGATGACATGGAGTTGAGAATGAGGGGTTTTCATACCTTTTCTTGGGCTTTGAACTTGAGCTTCCTCTTCCTGTGCAAGAACATGTATTCTATTGGCTGGTGTCAGACTCCCATTGGGCCATGTACAAATCCTAGAAGTTTGTCTAAGCTGAGTTTAGTTGAAGTTTGGACTGCTGATGCAATGGAGGGGTGTTGGGCAATTCCTATTGTGGCTGAGGGCTAACCCTACCTTTGTTGGATTGAGGTGAGAATTGAGGTGAGGGTATTTGCTTATGAATAGCACTATCTATCTCTTTATCTCTTAAGTGCTGACATCTACTGTGGGCTATTAAGAAGGTGGGGGCTGCTTTTTCCCTATAGGGAAATATAATATTCTGCCTTTTTAATATTTCCTAAAAAAAAACCATTCTTCTAGGAGAGGGATAGGTGGATACTAACTTTCTACACCTTATTATTCAGAACTTCTAATTTTCCTTAAGCTGCTTGGAAGCATGCCTGCTCAACATCATTATTCCCAATATAGTTTGAGATGAATTAATAGCTAGAGTAAGGAACAATAGTATAGTATACACTCTAAGTATACACTCAAAGAGCATAAAACCTGTGGTTGGTGGTGTGTTGGTAAATGTTTAAGATCTGGCTCTGGTAGCTTTACAGTCGCTGCTCTCCCACTCCACTAGCTAGAGCAGAACTGACTGGCATGCTAAGTGTCCCACCGTTTGCAAAATTACTGAAAATTTAACAGTTGGCTCTTGGGAGCCAAAAGGAACTATGCAGCACACCACTCATTGCCTGTGGCCCTCCAGATGCTGCTGAGATGTACTTTCCCACTGTCCCTCACTATTGAATGGGGCTCCTGGGAGCTGTAGTTCAGCTGAATGGCCATATGTGCTTTAAATACTGCTCTGCGATTTAAGAAATAGTGTCCTTCTGAAATGGGGTGGGGGTGGGGGGAAGGAAGGGAACGCTAGTTGGGAAGAGGCATTTTGGTATCTAAAATAGCTTGTCTCGGCAATGATCTTTGGTGCCTTTTCCTAGCTGTTGTCCAAAATTTCATTAGAACATATGGTGTGTTTTTCCAGCAAGATAACCTCCCTGTCGTAATCACTATGCCGCTACATTTAGCTGGAGGAAACACAAGGCTCAGATGAGAGAAAGAAAAAATGATGGGACAATGAATTGACAGCATCAGCATGAGAAAAAAGGGCAGGCAGAACTGGAACGATGGAAGGAGGGAAGGATGGCAAGAAGAGGTAGGATAGTTCAGGAGAAAATGGAAAGGAAATGAAGAGGAAGGAGAATAGGGGCAAAAGAGGGAGGGAGAGATGGAAGGGAAAAAAATTAAGGTAAACAACGGAGGTTTAAATTTTCCTCCTTCAGTTAGCTTTTTCTAGATTAATTGTATTACAGTTCCTATCTTTCCAAGCCAGTATGATGGGGATTTGTAATCCAATTTCAGGCGAACGCCCATGGTGGGGAGAGAAATGCATTGTTTTCTCCCATCTAGAAAGTTTCTTCATATATTTCGGGGGGGGGGGGGGGAGAGAAATGTGCAGAAGGGCCTCCTGCCCTGCTAGAGAGGAAAATAGCAAAGCTCTCACGTCAGGCACCATATTCCCTTCCCCCATTTCTGCAGTTGATCCTTGATATTCAGTCTGGTATTGTTCCTTTGGGAAAAGGAAGAGTTTCTGGCAAGGTTGGATGAATCTCCAAAGAGAAGTCGTATATCAGTGATGGCGAACCTATGGCACGCCTGCTGGAAGTGGCACGCAGAACCATCTCTTCAGGCACTCCAGCTGTCACCCATTGCTCTTCTGAGTTCCAGTGCGCCCATGCACACTGGCCAGCTGGTCTTCGTGCTCGTAGGAGTATCGGAAACTGCCGGGAAACTCAGCTTCTGGGTTCTGGTACATGCATGCGTGTCATTCAGCTGGTCTTCGTGCACACATGCGGCCAGAAACCAGAACACCAGGTGACCGGTGCGCATGAACACACCAGAAACTGGAAGCTCAACTGCTCTTCCAGTTTCCGGCACTCCCCTGCGCACATGCGCTCCCATTTCGGCACTCCCGTTTCGGCACCAAAAAGGTTCGCCAATACTGTCATATCTTTTAGGAAAGTAACGCAATGCAACTGATTTAATTAAAAAAAAGAAGGCATTCCAAGAACGTTCTAAGCAAACCACAAGTCAACCCTGTGCCAAGACAAAGACATCAGAAAGAAGAAAGGTGAGCAGCACTCTGAAAATAAGTCATCGGATTGATGGGCCCTTGGTACTCTCTGAACTTGGTTGCTTTCTTCAGACGTTTCGTTACCCAAACTAACTAATATCATCAGTGCTAGTTGGGTAATGAAATATCTGCAAGAAAACAACCAAGCTCCAAAGACCCCCTCATTTCAACCCTGAGCTACAAATAGTCTCCTTTGTTGATAGTCATCGGATTGCCATGATTGTGAGAAAAGGGAAAAGTAGCTGTGCAGACTCGGGGAGGATGAAGCATCTCCCCCTCACCCAGTTAATCCACTTTGTGAGACCATCTCCCTTTCCCCGCTCCTTAGAACACTCCGTTCCTATCCAGCTCTTCAGGGCATGTTGCTGGCTTCAGACACAGATTGCCCAGGCATTCTGAAGTGTAATCCATCAAATAAATAGAACTATAGAGGAAAACAGGCTGGATTTTGTCAAGCAGATATTAAAAATACAGTGAGTGATGGTTAAACAAAAGACCTCACTCTGAATATCACTATGGGAAATGATAGGAATTAAGAATTGCATCCCAGGGGTACTCATCACAAGTCTTCCCACATTCTTTTATTTTTTTAAAAAAAAATATAGGTAGAATGTGAAGGTGACACTGTTTTCTACAAAAAATTGTGTTTGTCAAATGGTAAGTGGCTGCAAGAGGTACCAGACTAATGAGATGCTGAGATGCTTCATCTGGAGAGAAGATTGTATATATGTTAGCAATACTGGTGCCTATAAGAAATGATGATATCCGAATGATGCCATGCACGCAATGACATCAGCACACAATGCAGTGATTGTGTAGTTGCATCATGACCACCTACACAAGTCTATTCTTGCATGATGATGATGTCCTCAGGCACACATCATCATTTGTCCATGTTGCCTCCTCTTCAACAGGGATCTATCACCGTCTGGAGTTGAATCCTGATGGGGCTCAAGGGAGACTCAGCCTTCCATCCTTCCGAGGTTGGTAAAATGAGAACCCGGATTGTTGAGGGTAATAGGCAGGGGTGGGCTTCTAAAATTTCAGCAACAGGTTCTCTGCCCAGTTGCTGGGTGGGTGTGGCCATGGTGGACATGGCCTAGTTAGCCTCCTGCACCACAGTGCAGGCTCTGGAGGCTTTCTTCGAATCTCTGAGAGGGAGAAAACTGCCTCCCCCATGCTCCAGAAACCCTCTGGAGGCTGGAAACGGGACTCTTTCCAAACTTCTGGAACTTCCTCCCACTTCCCCAAGTGCGTGGGCCCTGCACTTACCTCACATCCAAAACAGGCCGCTTGGAGACTCATGGGAGAGGAGGGATGGGGTGGGAGAGATGGGCAGGAGGGGCGGGGCCAGCCAGAGTGGGATTTGGAAGTTGTCCAAACCGGCCATAACGTTAGCTACGAGTTCTCCTGAACCCAGGCGAACCCATAGCAGCCCACCCCTGGTAATAGGTGACATTGTAAAACTACCCAGGCAGTGCTGTAAACCACTATGGGGTGGAATATAAGTCTAAGTACTACATGCAATAAGTCACAATTATTGTGACACTCCATGAGTTGAAAGGTCTGGCATGTAGAAATCAAGGAACATCTGATAAGGAACAATTGAAGAAAAGAGAAACCTTTACGAAAGAGCTTGTTAAGAACCAAACCAAGGAAACCAAACTATGGCTTAGTGAAGTGTGAATCTGAATTATCTATAGCAGAGGTTTCCTAGCTTCCTCTGCTCGTGATGCCCTTAACATCTCGGTAATATTTTCACAGTGCTCCCAGCAAATCTGGGGTATTACTGGGAACTCACTAACAGTATTGTAATTGGTTTTTCCCCCTGTTCAATACTGTCCGATTCTTGGAGACTGCTTGGACAAATCCCTTAAAATTTGGTAGCTAATCAATTTTTCTTTTTAAAAAATTGACAAATTGATAGCTTAAAAATTAAACAATAAATCAACAGATTACAATTGCAATACAGAATTGTATTAATACTATATTTAGAATAAATATCTGATTAAGAAGAGAGAAGGAACAGACATAATGGGGATGAGATGAAATATAAGAAGGCTGTTTTGTTAAATATTGCTTTAAGCATCTCTCTTTTTCCCCCCTCCCCTCCCTCCTTTTACTTGGATAATTGGGATTCAGGAAATGAAAAACAACCAATCTCTTTGGGTCTTTGCTATGGCTTGTTGAGTTGGAACCATTGGAGGTGGCTTCTAACCAACCACACCTGTGATCTACCATGTTCAGTACTTCTGAGACTGCAACTCTTTTCACACTTGTGTAGGAAGTTTAATATTTTTAATATTAAAAATGACAGAATATATATTTCCCAAAAGGAAATATATGACTCATTCAGAAAGAAAACCCCCAACTCCATTTGAATAGAGAAAAAGATACTTTTACTGGACATGAAATGAAAAAAACTAAAGTGAACCAAGATCTGAAGCAAAAAAGCGTGAACGTGTACATATCAAATGTTTACCCAGGACCCTCCTCCCCCAGTTACCCTTAACCCAATGTCCAATCTGCAACCCCCAAAGGTGTCATGTGTGAGGTGCATCTTCAAGTGGCCTCATTCAGCTGGTATGCAGAGATGGTTGACCTTGACCAAGCCCAAACACGAGCCATCAGCATGCTCAGAAGATGGTGAGAACAAAACTCCCTTCATGATAACTTCTCCAGCACCTAGCAATCCCCCGCCAAATAACACAAGCCCCCACCCTCCCCATTACTATGGCAGCGGATAGCAAGCAAGCAGAGTAGAGGCTGACAGGGAAATGGAAAAACCTGTTCTTAAGGGCAGAAAACAGCCCCAGTCTTCCTGATAGTAAAGCAGCCTCAAGCGGAAGAGACTGATCTTTAGGAACATGGATTTTGTATCCATTCAGAAAGGCTGGGCCATCCTATTCATAAACAAAACACCTTTAGCCACAGCTCCCCCAGGCTGGGATTAAAAATTTACACTCCACCACCCAAATTCTAGGAACAGGGCATGACCTCTAGAATGTAATAGGATTAACCCACCATCATTACAATAGCAAAAGGCACAAGGCTCACTACATTGCACAACCCCCTGGAGCATCTCAAAACCCTATAAAAACCCAGCCATTCCTAAGGCACATTTGCTGATGTCAGTGACGTTTCTGGAAACCAAATTAAACAGAGTCCTCCTTTCCAATCAGCCTCCATTTTATTTCCAGCGTCTTTTTCCTGGCTCAGAACCGGACAGGATTTTTCTTCCCACACTTGCTAATGAAAAGGTGAATTGCTCCATCAGCCAGCCACCTGCATCTTATGCCCAAAAGCCCTCTGAAGGTAAATTAAGACCGACCTTTTTGGCATTAAAGAGAATTGCACCTCTATAACTGCTACTCTTATCTTGTTTTGCAGCCAGCTGGCAAATAATAAGCAAATTTACATGCACGCACCCACTTATTATTTCAAATGAAGGTTTGGGGAAAACCTGTGCTGGGAATGTTGATGAAAAGTGAGGTTGAGAAAAACACACAAAAAGAGCTAACCATTATTGTACCTGCCCAGTCCAATTTGCTACCAAACAGGCAGATGATGGACCCATAGCTCTGGGAACTGAACTTACTTTGAAATGAAGGACTCGGAGAAGGAGGCATTCAAGTGGCAGAGAGAATAGCAGGATCTCTGCTCCGTTCACCTAATCAGTGAAACAGCACAGTCTGTTCATATCAGTTTCCCAGCAACGAGATCACACCAATATTGGGATTGACTATTAACATCAGTGTTTAAGGGTCTCCCCCCCCCCCCCCGCAATTTTTTGTTTGGCGCAGTAGGAAAAATAAGAAACGAGAAGCATATCGTCCCTTATTTTCCTGCTGAATTACAGCTTGTGCAACCCCAGCCTTGTATTGTGAGTTGCAGTTTGCTGGAACCATGGGTGGCCAATTCCTGCTTTAAAGAGAGATAGTACCATGAACAGCATTGTTGTGTTGTTGTCTTCCTCAGCTGGGCTTCCCCTGAAGCAGAATCCTTCCAAAAAGATTGCTTTCCACTTCTAGGGAGGCCCATTATGAAGAGCAGCCACCCCCCAAAAAAAACTTCTTTGGAGATTTCAAGGATATTGGTATTCATTCATATCCAAACTCTGGATATACAACTGGTTCCTTCAACCCTTCCTATAACTGGGTTAACTCTGCTGCCAGAACAATGTTTGGTTCTAGGAGCCACTTTTTAGTCAACTGTTTTTGTCCTTTGTTTTTAAGCTCTTGCTTTAAAAAACCCTGAGAATAGTGAACTTTAGACTGTATCCCATCCTTGACATCCTTCTTGCGGGGGAGGGGGGGCTAAAGGTCATAGGCATTACAGAAGTATAATGCCATCCACCAGTGGTGGGATTCAAAAATTTTTACTATCAGTTCTGTGGCTGTGGCTTGGTGGCCTTGCTTGGTGGGCGTGGCAGGGGAAGGATACTGCAAAATCCCTCTTTCCTCCCGATCAGCTGGGACTCAGGAGGCAGAGAATAGTTGGGGGCGGGGCCAGTCAGAGGTGGTATTTACTGGCTCTACGAACTACTCAAAATTTCTGCTACTGGTTCTCCAGAACTGGTCAGAAACTGCTGAATACCACCTCTGCCATCCACCCCACCCTTCTATGGTAGCCCTTCAAGGTAGATCAAGGTAGACCAGACTAAGAAACCAATGCTGTATAGAAAAAAGTACTACTTTTATTGTAAATATATAGTATCAGAATCTTGCAAGCCAGAATGAGCTTCCTGCTCCCTTCCTTTACTTTTATGAGAATTAGGGAGTTTGTCTGAGACATTTATTCACATTATATTCTTGTCTTGGACTCAGGCCTTTTTTATCTGACCATTGCCTTGGTAGCTTCCTCCTGTCCCTCAAGGCCATTCCCTCTTTTCTCTAAACCTTTGAATGGGCAGAACATTATACTGCATGGCCTCTGCTGTCTCCACTGCCAATCTCTCTTCTGCTTCCATAAATTCCCTCTTACCTGATTTTCTTCCAAGGTGATCTTAGGTTAAAAAAAAAACATCTAAGAGATTTTGCAAATTTTGAGGTTTCTCTTAAACTCCAGTATAGTTAAGGAGTCTTGTCCCACCATGGACTGGGTAAAGAGATAAATGTAATCTTACAAAGGCAAGACAGAAAAAAATAGATGTTGTAGCATATTTGTGCCATGGTTAGGGACAAGTAATTTTTTTCACCTTATTGTATTTTTATTTTATTTTAAACTCCCTCGTTTCATATCAGGCCATTGATGCATCTAGTACAATGATGGCAAAACTTTTGGGTTTGGCACGTTGAAATGTTGCAAAATGCCTAATTTGATTCTACTGGCATGTTTTACACACACAAACCCAACAAAAGAAAAACAATTTTCTACCTCTCTCCCCATCTAGGCCCTCAATGGCAATGTTGAGGTTGGGCCTGACGTTGAGGCCTGGGCCTCAATTTCAGTCCTAGCATCATCACTGCCACTCAAAAAGGTCACATTGCATAGTTCAATGGGAACTCATCACCCACCCTCCATGGTCCTGATGGCCAAATCTGGCTCTAGGTTCCTTTTTAGTTTACCTTTTTCAATAAGCAACAGAATTGGAAGATCATTTAAAAGCAATTTATTAGAGTTACTCTGATAAAATGGGATCTCCCTATGAAAAGGGGAACCTAGAAAAATGGCTTACATTTACTTTTAGTGTTAACTCAACAAAGCATTTCAAAGCAAAAATTGATTGGTTTAGAAATAGTCACCTGTCCAGTTAGATCACCAGCAATGTGAGCATAGCCATAGAAAAGAGCATTGTATTCTGAGTAAAAATAAAAGAAACATTTGCAAGGGGAAAACATGAAAATGGGTATGGGTAAGATACATTCAGGGACATGGTGGCTCAATGGCTAAGACGCTGAGCTTGTTGATCAGAAGGTCGGCAGTAAGGCGGTTCAAATCCCTAGCACTGTGTAATGGAGTGAGCTCCCATTACTTGTCCCAGTTTCTGCCAACCTAGCAGTTTGAAAGCACGTAAAAAATACAAGTAGAAAAATAGGGACCATCTTTGGTGGGAAGGTAACAGCGTTCTGTATGCCTTTGGCGTTTAGTCATGCCAGCCACATGACTACGGAGAGGTCTACGGACAGTGCTGGGTCTTCGGCTTTGAAACGGAGATGAGCACCGCCCCCTAGAGTCGGGAACGATTAGCACATATGTGCATGGGGAACCTTTACCTTTCTCTTTAAGATACATTCTCAGCGCTTCCCAAGGTTGGGCTTGAATATTTTCTTTCTTCATGGAGGCTTGAAAACAGCTGAAAATGAAACTGTTATCTACAGTGTATCAGATGCTCTCCTGCCAGTCCTGGTTTTTGACAGAGGTTTTGCTGGAAGGTTAAGGTTGACGGCAAATTTATCAGCAATGCGTTTGAAAAAGCAAATTCAAAATGCAAGATTGCCAGTGCAACAGTACTACAAAAACCACGTCTCAAGGATTACACAGTCCATCCTGTGTGGTCCTCAACCCAGCACTCCCTGGGATAGGCTATGCGCTGTTTGCTTTCAGGTGCTGCTCTCTTTCTATTGACAAGCCCTGCATTCTAACCAAGGCTGCTCTCCGGTTTGCACAAGGCCTTTGTTCTTGAAGCAGCTTTGGAGAATGTTCTTCTGCAGCCTCTGACAACTACACAAAAGCACACCCTGTTCTATTGTGATTTTCGGAGACTCTGGAGCAAGGGTGGGTTGCTGCCGGCATTACTGCTGGTTTTGTGCACGCTTGCTTTGCTCATGCATGCAGCTGAGGTGCGCTCCATGTGCATGCACAGTTGCCCATAAATAGGTCTGCGCATATGCAGCACATTAAAAAATGGGGAAAGATAACATGCCGTGCCGACCGGGGAACCGGTTTGGAGGCGTGGCAGGCCTGGGTCGCTGCCAGTTCCGGCTACCCAAGCCGGCAAACCACTACCGGTTCAATCTCTGCTGTGGAGCCTATGCAAGAGGATGGCCCTCTCCCTTCCGGAGAATCCAGAGGCCTTGCAAGAGTGCACCCCATTCTCATGTGGCTTCTGCAGCTTACAAAAACTGCACAAGAACAGGATGCGCTTTCAGGAATAATTTTTGGGTTTTGGTGAATGCAGGCATGTTGCCCAAAATGACATGTAACATGTGTGTCATAGCTTTGCCCCCACCGATCTAGCGTAAACTTGAGCCATGGTAGGGCATTAGTTAGAGTGCA
This sequence comes from Thamnophis elegans, assembly GCF_009769535.1. Taxonomy (NCBI): domain Eukaryota; kingdom Metazoa; phylum Chordata; class Lepidosauria; order Squamata; family Natricidae; genus Thamnophis; species Thamnophis elegans. Next base: position 46,670,983 of record NC_045542.1, on the reverse strand, counting down.
GTTCTGCAGGCTATGTCCGCTGCCTGCCATTCAGCAGTTCAAATCTCACTAGGTTCAAGATTGACTCAGCCTTCCGTCCTTCCGAAGGGGGTAAAATGAGGACCCAGATTGTTGGGGGCAATATAGTGACTTTGTAAACTGCTTAGAGAGGGCTTTAAAGCACTATGAAGCGGTATATAAGTATGTGCTATTGCCATTGTGCATACATATTAGCCAGCAGTGACTGCCCAGAGTTCTGCATAACCCATTTTTCCCCCAGCCCTCTCCCTGAGACTTTCTGAATGCAAAACATAGACTAAATTGCAAGCCATTTGCATGCAAACCATGGACTCTTTTGCATCGTGGACCATCCTGGGCTTTTGCAGACAACAGGCAGGAAAATTACTGGGAAGAGGTTGGCTCTCTAGTGAAGCCCATCTTCTTGCTTTCTTTATCCTGCCGTTAGTATACCCTGAGTGTTTCTTTTAGAAGATCAGTAATAGCCCTCAATCATAAACAGTGCTGTAGGAGAAATGAAGGCAGCTTTTCTCTTGTTCCAAAACCAGGCTGCTCATAAAATGCTTCCCCAAACACTTGCCTGCAAGAACTAGGAGGAGAGAAACCTTTCCCCCAATATTTTGTTAAGGAACTGCAGAGGCTCCCCTCTGCTGCTGTGGCTGCTGCTTCATTGCTTCAGCCTGCTCCATGTTCTTCGCTAGTCTCCCACCTCCATCTGTCACACTGTGGTTTTTCTAATGTTCATCTCCCCCAGCTCCTCTTCTTCCCACATTGCCCACAGAAGTGCACCTGGAAAGCCTTTATAATCTGTGGCACTTTGCTTTCCTGGCTTATTTCCCCCGCCCCCCAAGAACATTAGAGCCAGAATGGAAGTTTGGGGACAGTTGTGGAGGGGAGAAAAGATGGTATTCTTTAACAGACGATTGCCACTTTGTATTGTGTACTTTGGAGGAGCTGCCAAGGCTCTGCTCATTGGGTTGCACAATTCTTTGGCCTTTCGCACACGTTTGACAGACTGGCTGACGAGGGAAGACAACTGCTCAGCCTGAAGTTCAGTTGTTCTTCTCAACATGCCACCCACCACTCCCAGTTTCCCTCCTCTTCTTTGGATCCAGGAGGGAGTTTTCTCTTGGTCGGAGAAGCTCAACTTCCACCCTCCTCAAAAACTGTCTCCTCCGCAGGGCAATCTTTGAATAAACATTTGATTTTTGTTCTTCTCCAAAATTTAGCTGCTTTCACATGCACACTGGCCTGCTAAGAAGGCAGTTCTTAAATGAGAGAAGGTGAGTGGGGAGTGGTTCAGGAAGAAGTCATCCAATAATTCTGAAGTTGTGGAGAACACTTGGGTGTGGCTTTGGGAAGGTATAGGGTCACAGAACGTGGTGGCTCAGTAGCTAAGACGCTGAGCTTGTTAATCAGAAAGGTCAGTAGTTTGGCAGTTCGAATCCCTAGCACCGCATAACAGAGTGAGCTCCTGTTACTTGTCCCAGCTTTGCCAACCTAGCAGTTCGAAAGCAGGTAAAAGTGCAAGTAGAAAAAATAGAGACCACCTTTGGTGGCAAGGTGACAGCATTCTGTGCAACTTCGGCGTTTAAGCATAATGGCCACATGACCACAGAGACGTCTTCCAACAGTGCTGGCTCTTTGGCTTTGGAACAGAGATGAGCACCATCCCCTAGAGTCAGGAATGACTAGCACATATGTGTGAAGGGAACCTTTATCTTTACCTTTACCTAGGGTCACAAGGCACAATGGGTCAGTAGATGAATAATGGAGAGAGGAAGGGATCCTAAACAATGATCAGGATGGCTGACTACTGCTGCTGTGCTAATTTACCGGTTGTGTACATCCTTGAGTCCTACTACTATTCTCCTTCTTTCAGGAAAATTTGCAAATTTTCAAAAATACTAAATACAGTGTGCCTGTGCACCCATTACATATTCAATCCCTACTCAAAAAATGTGAGTTTGCTTGAACATACCTGTGTGCTATATTGGATGCTCTCATTCTTCGAAGGCAGCAACAATCACACTCCAGACAAGAGGTACTGCAATATACATGTGATCCCTCAGTAGAAGCTCTCAGAAGGAGACAGCCAATACCAAGTCTTATTGCTATAGCAGAACCAGGCCACTGAGGTGCAGTTGGGTACAATCAAAGGAACAAGTATCTTTTCCAGCTTATCTGCTTTTGTTGTTTGGACGAAAGAGGGAGAAATAAAGGCTTAATGATGATGGCTTGAAACAAGGTCACCTTATTTCCAGCCTCATTCATATGGTGCCTAACCCAGTTTATTTCATAACTCACCTCCCTAACAGCGCATACTTTGTACTTACAGTTTCCTGAGCAAAGTTGCAAGACAAATGCCAGCTTGCTGCCTTTAATGAGCAGATTTGACTGAAGCTCAGCCTTTCAGAGAGTTAGCAGCATACCTGACAAATAAGCAGCAGTACAGCAGGAGTTTCCTTTTCACAGGAAGGGAGTGAACATAGATGCTATAAATCTGTGATGGTGAACCTATGGCATGCAAGCCATTTGTTAGGGCATGTGAGGCACTGTCCTGTGAGCTAACTTCAACCTTCTTTTTCGGCCGTTTTTCACCCTCCAGAGTCTTCAGGGAAGCCCAATGTGCAAGTCCAATGTGCAAACCGGAAGTTTCCTGAAGGCTCCGGAGGGAGAAAAATGACCCTACAGCCATACCGGAAGTCGCTGTTCCTGAACTTCTGGGTTGCCCATATGGCCATTTTTCGCCCTCTGGAGCCTTCAGGAACTTCCGGTTTGCACATTGGGTGGTTTTTCGCCTTTAGGGAAACCTCCTGAAGCCTCCGGAGGCCTTCGGGGGGGGGGCTGTTTTCACCCTCCCCAGGTTCCTAGAAAGCCTCTGGTGAAAAATGGGTCCATTGTGGGCCAAAAGCGAGGGGAAAGGCGGGGGTCATGTGCACATGCACATGTGGGGGGGGGCTGTTGCACGTGCATGCATACGGGGAGGTCACATGGATAGCATTATGGGTGTGGGCACCCCCATGCACAACCCCCATGTGCTCCCCCCATGTTTGGCACACGATCCGAAAAAGGTTAGCCATCACTGCTACAGATGAAACCATTTCCAAATTGACCTTCTAGCTGGAAGCTTGACAGTGAATAACGCTCAGAGTGCAGTCTTGTTCAGCTAGGAATGAGCTCACATAGGGTTATATTTTTCTTATAGATGATTGAACTTTATCTACTAGTCAGAACAACTAATCAGCGGAACAATTTGCTTCCAGAAGTTGTGGGTGCTCCATCATTGGAGGTTTCAAGATAAGATTAGGCAGCCATTTGTATAGAATCTCCTACCATGGGCAGAGGGTTGGACTAGAAGACCTCCAAGGTTCCTTCCAACCCTATTATTATATGGTCCAAGCAGTGGTGGGATTCAGCCAGTTTGCACCACTTCTGGAGAACTGGTTGTCTGAGCAGCTTGGTGAACTGGTTGTTGGAAGAAATCATTAGCGCAGAGAACCGGTTGTTAAATTATTTGAATCCCGCCGTGACCCGTCAAAACTGTGGTCCACTAAAGCGTGCCCGATTAAAGCGTGTACTTGACGTCATCAGCAGCGTGATGAAAAAAATTAAAAATAAATTAAATTAAATTAAAATTAAATTAAAGCAAGCCGATTCACATAAAGGTAAGGGTTAGGTTTAGGGTTAGGGTTAGGGTTAAGTTAAGGGTTAGGGTTAGGTTTAGGGTTACGTTAAGCGTTAGGGTTAGGGTTAGGTTAAGGGTTAGGTTTAGGGTTAGGTTTAGCGTTAGGTTAAGGGTTAGGTTTAGGGTTAGGTTTAGGGTTAGGTTTGGGGGGGTTATGGTAAGGTTTTCGCTTTAATTTTAAATTTACCGCTCACAGCGCGATGTTTTCGTCGCGCTGTGATGACGTCACATATGCGCTTTCGTCGAGCGCGCTTTATTCTACCGTGGTTTTGTGGTGGAACCGAATCCCACTACTGGCTCTAAGCCTCAAGCACAAACTGTACTATGCTTGTGTATTGAATTCTGGGAAGCAGAAAAAACTCTATTCTTGTCCCTATTAATTGGGCTGGCATTCCCAGGATTCCCTAGACTTTGAAATTCTGGTTGGGTAACTTCTATGAATGGATATTGATCATTTCAACACATCTGAAAGATCTAAGATAGGAGATGAGAAACAATTAAAGGGATACTTAGAGCAAATCTACCCAGTCTCTTTGCCTGCTGTAGCCATTTCCAAGAAGATGTTTCTTCATGCCACCAAGGATGCTTTAAGACACTTTGCTCTGGAAATGGGTTTCTCTCCCTTTTGCTGTATCTCCAGATGTTACAGATAGGTGATGAACGGCTCCTTAATGCACGTGGAGGATGCACCCTGAAATGATGTCAGGAAACTCGGTTTGCCTAGGTTTCATGTCAGCAAACCTGGTTTGCCTAGGTTCTTGTGTGACTGCCACCTTCTAACTAGTTCTTGATCCATTCCTCAATCCTTTTTTGCATTTGATGAAGACTGAAACCCCCACTTCTGTGATTATTTTTTTAATGTATTGGTTAACCAATGGATTGGTTCCTGTAAAGACTTTGAGGCTTTTTAAAAACTTACTTGGCAGATAATGGACTTTCCAGTGGTAGATGCTCTTAGGAGCTCTAACTCCTTCTGTTCTCTCACCAGAATATCTTCAGGGAATTTACATATTCTACACCAATCTCACTGTTAATTCCAGCTCTTTAACAGTACTTATTCAGCATCGTTCATATTCAGATAGACTTTAGTATACGTGTGCCAAACTCAATCGCATCACGTGATGTATTGTGATATTTTGTGCCTTTGTGGAGCCGGGGTGGGCGTGGTCTGCACACAACGCATCCAGCCCATGGCCCGCCAATTTGACACCCCTGCGAATTAGTAGTTACCCAAGGAGTACAGAAATATCTCTTTGCTGCCATTTAATGGACAATAGATCGAATAGTCAAGTTATCCATCCACCGTTTCAAGGAATAATGTAAAATATTAACAGGATGATGGGAAACAAAAATTTAAAAAAAGAGGATGTATAAGCAGAGAATTGTGTATGCTAGTAAGAGGAAGCTTTTTACATATGAAAAAATGATAAGGAGGGCTTTAATTTCACCCAGTTACAACTCTGAGAATGTGTCATGTAACGGCTGCGGCAGCTATTACATGAAATGGCTGTGCACACAGATCTGTTCCAGGTGCACCTGAATACGAGCTGGGGAGAAAGCAAGAATTGTTTCCTACTAGCTCTAGGATGAGATGGACATCTGGCAAAACAGCTGTTTGGATGTGGTCTTTGAAAGCCATTAGGAGAGGGAGGGAGGGAGGGAGGGAGGGAGGGAGGGAGAGAGAGAGAGAGAGAGAGAGAGAGAGAGAGAGAGAGAGAGAGAGAGAGAGAGAGATGTTGCAGTACATTTCCTAGAGCATGCCAGAATGAGCACTCAAGTTTCACTTCCACCAGGAGAGATGCTGAAGCTCAGAGCATCCAAAGGTTCTTGCCCTGAAGATTCTTCTTTCCAATTTTCGTTATGGAAGCTAAAATCAAAGATAGACATTCACTGCATATAGTTCATATATAGTTACAGAACTGAGATTGCAGAACGGAGCCTGGTTTTGCAGATAAAATCCAGCCGAGCCCTTTAACTGAAAACAAACCTGATTCTGAGTATTCCAGCTGCATATGCCCCCAAAACCTGATCTTAAATTGGACCAATCAAGCTGAGACAGGAATTAATATATGTATTATGCCAGGTAATTTAATTCTGTCTGGCATATTTATCTTCTCTTGATCTGACTCGCCCTCTTTATATTAGTGGCGGAGATTTCAATGTGCCCTGGATACTTTTGACTAAACATAACAAGATATTAGAAACTCATAAAAATGCATTGTTTGGGTCGCCAAATGGAAGATGCTGGAATTGATTCATTGACTAGCAAATCCCCAAAGCTTCCCCAGTGGAACTTTCGGATTCAATTTGAGTTTCCAGCATCTCCTTGGCAGTCCCTATTCTCCTATGACTACTTGACTGGGTTGGCCTCCTGAATAGCAATCGCCAGCCTGTCCTTTGGTTCAGCTACCTGCCACATTGAGTCTGAAAGCTTTTGTTTGTTCTTCTCCCTTGGCGGTACTGGAACCTTGGTCTCTGTTGCCTTAGTGTTAGTCAAAGGGCTTTGAACAAGACAATAAATTGTATTTTTGAAAAAGAGAAGTGATGGGCAGCCATAACTATTAAGGATCATAAGAAGAAGGGAACAATCATACACGCTAGAGCTGAGCAGCATGGTTGCCTAGAGGGGAAGATGCTTGCCTCCCACTTAGAAGGTTGAGAGCTCAATCCTAGGTAGCGACAGACATTGCTTTCTCAGTGCGCAAAGACAAATATCTGTTGCGAACTCCATGTAGGCATTGGGAAGGGAAGCCAGTAAACACTCAGTTCCATTCAGTCCAGGGGTGGGTTCTGGCCAGCTTTACTGCTGGTTTGCTCGTCTGTGCACTTTGTATGTGTGTGTGCTGGATGCAGGCTGCACATGCGGGCTGCACACGCATGCACAGTTAAATTAAAATTGTTCTGCACATGCACAGAACTCAAAAGCAAGATGGCGGCGGTGACAGCGGCGACTGGGGAACCGGTACGGGAGCATGGCAGGCCTGGGTCGCTGCCAGTTCCAGCGACCCAGGCCGCCATACCACTACCAGTTCGGCCGAACTAGGCTGTACCGATAGGAACCCACCTCTGATTCAGTCGCCGCTCTGAATTAAGGGGTTTCAAGGTAATAAAAAGTACCAAAATTATAGGCTAGAGGCACCCTCTGATTGTCTTAGACGACTGTTCCCATCATCTGCAGCTTAGATATTATGAGTGTTTGACTCCAGAAATTTGAAGGGCACCAAATTGGGAAACCATGGTCCAGACTGAACTCTCATTCATTCACACATTTTATATCCTGGCTTTCCTTTAGGAGTATGCAGTGATTGACATAACATGTCCTCCAATTTCTTCCCAACAACATCTATGTGAGGCAGTTTCGGCTGCCAGGCTGTGTCCCAACCTGACTCTCCTAAAGAAACCAAATCATTTTGAAGATGCAACAAATTTTTATTAGTAAGCATGTGGTCAGTAAACAACGCACACAAATACATTGTTTGGCACTTCACTGAGCAACCCTGAGCAAAAGCAGGACCAGACCTTATATGCTATATTTTGGCCTACTGTATTGCAAAGGCAAGACAAAGGAAAAGGCAGGCACAGTGTCAATTACAGCATGGTGTGTTCTGGGTTACCTTATTGTAATTCTTCTCTTCCTGTTAGGTCAGTTAGGTGAGCCTACTATCTCTGAGATACAGTCAATGAATACAAACAGTTTGGTTTATTCCTCTCCTGAATTCAGTGTAAATTGAGCTTGCTGTGAATTTGTTTTACAAGGACACTTTAAACCAGGGATGTCAAACTTGTGACGACACATTGTCCTCACGTGACGTATCATGACATTTTACCCCTTCACTAAAACGGGTGGGGGTGGCCGGCATGTGACGCATCCGGTCCACGGTCCACGAGTTTGACACCCCTGCTTTAAATAGTTTACATGTATTGTGTGTATGTAGGGAGGGGGTTGTATCTCATAGGTTTGACTGCTCATGTGTGTATTGGGTGGGATTTCCTTTTACCATCATAGTTGGTAAATCATATAAAGTCATCTAGTGAACTTTCAAGGTGAATAATGCATTGTGTTTGCAGCTTCCTAGTCCCTGTTGTGGCCTGCCAGCTGCCAGCAGAGCTGCAGCAGACTCGGACAATGAGGAGGTTGGGGAGGAACTTGGGCCAGTTCTGGAGTCTGGGGAAGGTTCTGATGGATGCTCTGCATCAGACACAGAGATAGAGCCAGGGCCATCCGACATTTCCCAGCCACTGGAGAGGCAGCTGCCTTTGGAGGCTGATATGAGAGAGGAGAAAGAACAGCTGGAGCAGTTAGGAGAGGTGAACAGGACAAGGAGTTGACTTGGGAAGCAAAGCACGCATGGATACTGAATGGCCCCTTTCTGGCTGAGGAATAAATAGAAGGAAAAGGGAGTGGTTGTCGTAGGAGACAACAGTTCGTATTTCTGAAGGTTTTGCTCATTGTGTTTTGTGCCACAGAGACTGCTTGCCAGAACTTAATTTGCAGCCTTTCGGCTGGGAGCTTCCGGCCTTGCAATTATCACAAAGAACTGATAAGGTCTGTTACTGCAATTAACACATTGAAGGACTCTTGCCTGGATGTTTTGGTGGGTGAATGCAATTAATTCACAAGAGGTAAATAAAGAGGGTTTTTTTGTGACGAGTCTGTTTTTTGCTTCTGCCAAGGCTGGGTCAGAACAGTCCCAAAATATACCATACTGGTTGCTGAACTGTTTCTAGGACTAATTTGGCCAGAAATATCCTTATGTCAAATTGAGCAAGAACAAACCAATTAACCAGCTAAGCTTACTCTTCCTCCCCCCCCCCTCTTAATCATGGACAAAATGAAGCCGATACTGAGTGATTATAAGGATGATTCAGCCACATTTGTTAATCTCTTGATTTCTCATTGCTTGATGCAACTAAATGTGAGACTTTTTCCACTGAAAGTATTTGCAGTATCCCATCTGTGCTGTTTGATCAGCAAAGATTCATTACGTATCCCTTGAGGCTTCAGTCACCGGGTAGCAAATGTACATTGGCGTATGCCAGCCCTGTATGTTATTCTAAGCCTGAAAAACAAGTGAAAACGCCAGAGATGCTTGAAAACATGATGTCTGAAAGCATCCTCGGCTTTCTTTTTAACAATAGCTTTAGTTCTGGAAGATGACTTCAATCTGTCAAAACTTAAGAATATTAAAAAGGAAGTGAGGGATGATTTCAAACCACAAATCTTATGGAAATTGTCTATTTCCTGGGTTACTCAATAGCAACCTGATGGTGTTTTATCACTGTATACACTGAGATTCACACACCAGTGGTTGAATGGTATCCGATGATATATTTTACATTTCCCACTCCGATCATTAGAAAAGGAGAGCACTTACTAGGCTGCAAATGTTAAAGGAGGAATTGTGGTTAGCATGTCATCCCAGGGGAGGAAATAATGCAATGATGAAAGGGAAATAAGGAGTAAGAACCGGGCAACAGGCTCCAAATGGTTTGGACTTTCCACTGCAGAATTGGCTGGGGATGCCTGTGGCTAACAGTAAGTGATTATTAAGGCAGTTGCCACAGTAGAGAAAAGTCTTCATGTGTATGTCCAGGTCAACCTTTAGAATGTGTACATTTGCCAATCAGCAGGTCAGATACACTGTGTAGATGGAGGGCGTGCTGGCTGAACGTTGATCAGAAGTCATGTCAATAGCAGAACGAAAATTTGTGGGTTATTTTTTTCAACTGAAGGCCACTGGTTCGGTTTCTGTTTTCTCCCCTTGCAAATAACTAAGCCTCTAGGTCAGGGCTGTCAAACTCCCAGCCCACAGGCCGGCTTCATGAGGTTCCCTAAAGCCTCCGGAGCACAAAAAATCAGCCCTACGGGCAAACCGGAAATTCGGGAATGGACTTCTGGTTTGCTCGGAGGGTCGTTTTGACTAGTCTGCTTCCCTGAAGCCTCCTGAAGGTCCCTGAAGCCTCCGGAGCACTCAAAACGACCCTCCGAGCAAACCGGAAGTGACTTCCACTCTGCTCGGAGAGTCATTTTGAATGCTCTGGAGGCTTCAGGGAAGCCTCCTGAAGGTCCCTGAAGCCTCTGGAGGGCTTCCGGTGGGTAGTGGGGAGGCTGTTTTTGCCCTATAAAGCCTCTGGAGCCTGGAGAGGGTGAAAAAAGCATGCAAAAAATGGGGGGAGCGCCTGTAGTGCACGGATGCACACTGGGAGGGTCGTGCATTGCATTATAGGTGCGGCATGCCCGCACACGACCCCCCATGTGCTCTCCCCACTTATGGCATGCGAGCCAAAAAAGGTTCACCATCACTGGTTTAGGGGTATTGATGTTCTCGGTCAGTGATGGCAAACTTTTTGGGCCCCAAATTCAGAAAATGCCTAACTTGACTTGACTGTTGGTCTGTCACACAAGACACTCTCTGAACAAAAGATAAAAAAATAATTTACTTCCCACCCCCATCTAGGCCACACTGAAAAGTGGCATTCTGCAGCAGCACTGAGGCTGGGCCTAAACCCTGACTTCAGCCCTAAAGCCACTAGGTAAAGGTTCCCCTTGCACATATGTGCTAGTTGTTCCTGACTCTAGGGGGTGATGCTCATCTCTGTTTCAAAGCCGAAGAGCCAGTGTTGTCTGAAGACGTCTCCGTGGTCATGTGGCCGGCATGACTAAAGGCTGAAGGCTCACGGAATGCTGTTATCTTCCCACCAAAAGTGGTTCTTATTTTTTTACTTGCATTTTTACATGCTTTTGAACTGCTAGGTTGGTAGAAGCTGGGACAAGTAATGGGAGCTCACTTTGTTATGTGGCGCTAGGGATTCGAACTGCCAAACTGCTGAACAACTACTACTACTACTACTACTACTACTACTACTACTACTACTACTACTACTACTACTGACTCAGGCTATTCCCCAAGGCATACAAGCCTTGGAAAATGGAGTGATTGCACCCTTAGCCCAGTGCTTCCTAGACTCTGCCACACCCAACTTATCTTCAAGCAATATTTTCTTTCTGTTGACAGGTCCTGGCAGGCCTTACCTGAGGTTGCATGAGCTTCAAAGAATGCTCTTCCATGGTCTTCTGCAGGCTCCAAAAATCACATGAGGACAAGGCATGCTTTGGAGAATACTTGTGTCAGATGTTGGTGAATGCTGGCAATACACCCAAAATGTTGTGACGTGTCACCTTTGACATGTGTTTCAGAGGTTCGCCATCGTTTTACCTGAATTCAATGCAAAGGAGTTGCTGGTTTCACGGATGCACCTAAAGAGAGTCAGAACAGAACAGGTCAGCATCACTAGAGCAGGGGTGTTAAACTCATGTCATCATGGCAGCATCACATGATATATCGGGATTTTTACCCCTTCGCTAAACTTGGAATGGGCGTTGGGGGGGGGGCACTTTTCGCCCTCTCCAGGCTCCTATAAAGCCTCTGAAGCCTGGGGGGGGTGGCTTTAAAAAAGGGTGAACTCAGCTGGCCAGCCCGCCCATGCGTGCTGGCCAGCTGACAGGGCAGCGCCTCGCGTGCCCTGACAAATGGCTCCGCGTGCCACCTGTGGCATGCGTGCCATAGGTTCGCCATAGCTGCCCTAAACTAAGCAAAGGCTTATTTACACAACCATACAGACGATTTAGCCTTCTCATTATTGTTTCCAGCATCCCAAAAAACAGTTGTGCTAATGTTTTGAAAGGATGTGTGAGGGTTGTTATCATGTGGTAAATAGAAAGGTGCATCACAACCAGCTTCACAAAGACCCACATAAAAACCATGAGAAGGAAGATAAGAAAGAATATATTTCAAAGTTGCTATATATATAAAGCATTGTGTTTACAGTAGTGATGGGCAGTATGGTTACCGCACCCCCGCCCCACCAGATTCCTCCCTGAGCGCCCTTTAGGACCACTATACAGGTGGTCCTCAACAATTGAACGCAAAATTTATATTGCTAAGTAAGAAATTTGTTAAATGAGTATTGCCCCATTTTACAACCTTTCTTGCCACAATTAAGTGAATCACTGCAGTTGTTAAGTTAGTAACATGGTTGTAAATGAATCTGGCTTCCCCATTGACTTTGCTTGTCAGAAGATCACAAAATGTGATCACATGATCCTGGCACACTGCAACCATCATAAATATGAGTCAGTTGCCAAGCATCTGAATTTTGATCACATGACCATGGGGATGGCTGCAAGAATTATAAGAGCGAAAACAGTCATAAGTCACTTTTTCAGTGCCATTGTCATTAAATGAACTGTTGTAAGTCAAGGACTACCTGTATGCCAGTCATTCAAAGTAGTTCAGATAAGAAGCACAAACCCTACTAATATTATTGCAAGGATAAGTAATGGAATCTTGCAAGTCTAAAAGTATTCATCCACTCCAGTGGTGGGTTGCAGGCGGTACACCCCAGTACGGGTGTACCAAAGTCTACCCGGAGCACTGGATAATGTTCTGTTCCGGTGCTCCGGAGGGCCCACCCACCCGCCCGAGCACCTTACCAGTCTTTCAAGTCTTTGGTGCTTCTGCTTTTGCGCATGGTGCGTACAGCGCTTGCACGATGCTCGGCTGAGCGTCACGGAGGCATGTGGAGGCGCTAAGACTCATGCGCATGCAGCGCACGTCCATGTGGACGCCGCCGGGCCTGTTCCACTGTACCGGTTGGAACGGGATCCGAAACTCACCACTGATCCACTCTTTTACTTTTCAGAAAACAATAGAGGGTCCCTTCTGAGATGCTTCCCACAACCCTTCTCCTTCTGTGGATTGAAATATCTTTTGCCTGATAAATGTCTATGCTGAGGTTCTTCCATCCATCCTGCAAGGTCTTTCCCACACACCATTAAACAATATACAATATATTTTCAACATTGGATGAACAAAACAAATAAGAAACAGGCATTCTGTAAAGCAAATGACCAGTTTCTATTATCCTTTATTTCCAGTAGTGCCTGGGAACCAATGGAAATGAAAATCATCCTTAGAGGCTTGTAGGTATGAAAGAGACAGTGGCTTCTATGGTATTTTGCGAATGTATCCAAGAAATGGTCTTAGAATTTCAAAGGTACCAATGGCCACCAAAAATTGGCTCCCCCAGATTTAAAGAATAGGATAACTAAAGACTTACTGAGACTTGAGGAATCGTTTTTCTGACACCCCTAGTGCACTATCATGTCACCACACAAGCAGAGATTGTGAGAAGAATTCATTATTAATACTTGTCAGAAAGGAGAACATGTCCCTTTGCTTGGATTTTAGGTAGTCCTCCACTTACAACAGTTTGTTTAGTGACCATTCAAAGTTACAACGGCACTAAAAAAGTGACTTATGTCCATTGTTCACCTTTATGACAGTTGCAGAATCCCTGTGGGCACATGATCAAAATCCAGATGTTTGTCCACTGGCTCATATTTATGACGTTTGCAGTGTCCCAGGGTCATGTGATCACCTTTTGCGATCTTCTGATAAGCGAAGTCAATGGCAAAGTCAAATTCATGTAACAAACATTACTAACTTAACCGCTGCGGTGATTCACTTAACAATTGTGGCAAGAAAGGTCATAAAATGGGGCAGATCTCACTCAGTGTCAAACTATTTGCTAAGTGTTTCATTTATAGCCCTGTTTACTTCCATCACATACCGCTCTAATGCATTCAACAACCACCCTTTAAGCCCCTGAACGTTCAAAACAGTTTATCATACGGTTTCTCTAAGTCAACCAAAGCACAGTTAACTTTCTCGTGATATTCACACAATTCTGAATAACAGAAATATTATTGAGCCATACTGCCCTTCTCAGTTTTGCTCATTGATACAGCTTCAGTCAGAATTCTGCCAGATCTCTTTGCAGGCACTTTTAACAAACAAATGGGTTTGTAATTTTTGCATTCATTCTCACCACCATTCCCTTTGAAGAGAGGAATAGGAAATGTATTTTCCCGATCATAAGGCCCAGATGCAGTTTTTGCACACACATTAAACTTGTTACATAGCCACATGTTAGGATTTCTCCAGGTAAATCATGTACACTGTAGTCTTACCATTTTTCAATATTCTTGCTGCATTTGTGACTTCTTTTTCATCTTTATTTTCTTGGACACTAACATTTATTGCATTTGTTACAATTCTATTCTTTGACATATCACTATCCTTCCTGTACAAATCCCTTAAATGAATCTTTCATCATTTCCTCAATTTCAGTTTCATTCCAAATCATTTCATTGCTTTTATTTAAATAAGGGCTCCTTATTTAACTCTTGCATGTACTTCCAAAATTTTTTAAACATGTTTGCCAAAATCTTTCTGCCTCTTTGAATTTTAACCTTTCCTTGTCCTCTTTGGCTCCATTCTTCAAACCTTTTATCTATACAGGGAGTCCTCCACTTACGACCATAATTGAGCCCAAAATTTGCGTTGCTAAGTGAGATATTTGTTAAGTAAGTTTTGCCCCATTTTATGACTTTTCTTGTCACAGTTGTTAAGTGAATCATTGCAGTTTTTAAGTGAATCTTCCTTCCTCATTGATTTTGCTTGTCAGAAGCTTGCAAATGGGGATCAAATGACTCCAAGACACTGCAACCGTCATAAATATGAGTCAGTTGCCAAGTGCCTCAGTTTTGATCATGTGACCATGGGGATGCTGCAAAGGTCATAAAGTATGAAAAATGGCCATAAGTCATTTTTTTTCCAGTGCTGTTGTAACTTCAAACAGTCAATAAATGAACTCTTGCAAGTCGAGGACTACCTGTATACATATTGTTCAGTATTTTTCTCTCATCTTCATTTTTTTTCTGCAGTCTTTCTCTTATACAAACTCTAATGCACAGCATCATTCCATCAATGCTCTGAGGCTGAGGTAGAGGCCTGGAGGAAGGGCAGGTGGCTGAGACTATTGGAGGCCCTGGGTCTCTACTTTAGGCCCAGGCCTGTTGCTGCCACTGAGTGTAGGGCAGTCAAGATGAGGGGGAGTGGGGAGATGGAGGGGGGGGGAAGGTTGGTAATAGCATATGTGCTGCCAAGAGCCCTAATTTTTATCATGTTACTGTGGGAGTGCTGCAATGGCTGTACATAACTTCAGGCACGGCTTGCAACTGCCTTAATTCAGCACCATAGTTTTGAACAGTCACTAAACAAATGGTTATTAAGTGAGGATCACCTCTATCCCCAACCTGACATTTTAGATATACTGAAGGATTTACTTTACTGTTGCTTATCCTCTTCTTTTCATTTCTTCCACCTTTTTCAGCATTACAGGCACTATAATGCATCAAAGGCACTGGTTCCCTGAATTTGTTGTCCAAAATATAATAGTTTGGATTGATTTGTTCTACGATCAGGTTGTTTGCGTTCTGGAATATCTTATTTTATTTATTTATTTATTTATTAGACTTATATACCGCTTCATAGGGCTTTCAACCCTCTCTAAGCGGTTTACAGATTTTTTAGCAAATTGAGTCAGCAACTTGCCCGCACAGTCTGGGTCCTCATTTCACCCACCTCGGAAGGATGGAAGGCTGAGTCGACCTTGAGCCGGTGAGATTTGAACCGCTGAACTGCAGATCACAGTCAGCTGAAGTGGCCTGCAGTACTGTACCCTAACCACTGCGCCACCTCGACTCTTACATCTTACTCTTATATCTATAATATCTGCAAACAACTTTTCCAATACTAAAGTGCAAAAGCATTTTCTATCCTTTTCCTGTTTCTTCTGTGTCCAACTATTGTATTCATGGAGTATGACAGGAAAAACCTGCCACAATTTTGATCCTTATCGGTATAGACATGCAGCAGCTGAATGTCTTTTCCAAGATCACCAGTGATACCCCACTAAGTGCTAGTCTGCAGGGTATTTCTTGACTACTGGTTCTTGCACTATTAATAGCCAATTCTAAAAAGCAGAGGCTATCCATCAATTCAATTGTCAGCTCTAAGGCTGATTGTGGTACCTGTTGCTTTCAGTTTGGTCTTTATATTTAATTATAGTTCCTTTTTTCCCGGTGCTTCCCTGACTTTCATTAACAGAGGTTGCAGATCATTTGCAATTCCATCTATCAGAGTAGTGTCGCCAACGTAGCCCAGGTAATTGCTTCGTCCAGGTTGAAAACCATGCTGATTTTGTTTCAATCCAGCCTCCCTCACTATATATTCAGTATGTATTAAATAAAAAAGATGAGAGTATATAACTTTGTCTCACTTATCTGCTGACCTTAGAAGCAGCAATTTTTTTTGTGAAGTTCTATCTGGACTGTCTCATTTATAGATTCATTTCCTGTAATCTTCCAAAATGGTTTAATAATAATTGATTAACCTTATATGCCACCTGGCTCCCAGCAACTTTAGGCCGTTCAAATTGTTAAAAACATTTTAGAATAACAACAGTAGCAACAGCAGCAGCAGCAACAACAACAAATATAATATCCTCCCTAAAACAAACAGATCCAAAAAAGAAGAAAAGGGAGGGGGTCATCCTACCCAAAATTAAGTACCATTGTGCTGATATAATTTTATTTTTGAGCATTAGAGGTTCTTGTAAATAAAGAATATATTCTAAAGTATCTTGAATGTTGACATGTATAGTGTACAGAATTTCATTATATTCCTTCCATTTCTGTTTTATTTTATTTTTTTGAATAGTTACCGTCTGTTCAATCAATTTGAGGTGGAAAACTCAACTTTCCTTATTTCTTGTGTGTCTGTTTCCATCCTTGATGCCTTTACAGATGTCATTGTAATACTGTTCTTTGTCCTTTCTAACAGCTCTCTGAAATTCTTTGTTAAGTTACTTCCTCTTTCGGGCTTTTAATTTTTCTTCTGTTCTTGGCAATTTCCACCATTTGTTCTGAAATCCAGTTTGCTTTCTTCTTTCTTGGTATTTGACAGTCTCTTTTCATGTTCATCCTTAAAAACTGTGATCGCATTCCGTAGTTCATCTGATTCTCTGTCAGTGAGGTTCAGGACCTCAAAGCGATTACTGAGATTCTCCTTGAAAATGGCAAACATTTTGTGAAAACCTTTAGTTTTAGCTTGACCAAAGTTGACACATGAGCAGTCATAATCTGTTCCATAATTAACCCCTGGCCAAGTGTAGAGTGTCAAGAGGATGACCTTGATATAGAGAGGAGTGATCTGTTATCAAACCAGCAAAGATGAAAATATGGTTTAAGTCATAACTAAGAATGTATGTCTAAATGTTTCATCCTTTAACTCATGAATATGACAATGGGAGGAAGTAAGGCATAATCAGGCTTGCAAGATTCTGTTACATCTGTAGTGCATCTGAATAAGAAATGAAACTATGTCTTTGCTATTATATTTTGAGATGTCTAAAGAATGTGATAGCAATTAATATACCTTCAGATTGGCAGAAAATGATGAATTGTTCTCCTAGTTCATTTCTCTTCCTAGATCATTCAGTCCAATTATGTTATCATCTGTACTATTTCCAGCCTTGGTATATCTTTCTCCAGCATATCATGCTTGGATGTTGCGTATTTCAGGTTGAATTTGGCCACAAAACTTGCTATCTTCCTCTTTTTATTTTTTTGGTATCAATGTTGAGAGGAGAATCCGGAAATGTCACAATGAGATCAGTTGGAAAATAGTGGGCTCTGATGAGCAGTGCAAAAATCCAACCAGACAAACAGCTGTTGGGGGAGGGTCTTCGGACGGGAACTGCTTTTTGTGTTCTGAGTACTTGATACTCCATTTCAATTTTTTGATGCCTAAGATGTCAATATTAGCCAATTCATTTCACCTTTCATTGTTTTGAACTTTCCCATGTTCATGCTTCGTACCTTCTGTGTAATTCTCTTTGCAGTTTTGGATTTTATTTTCCTGCATGGCAAGATCAGCAATTGGATGCCTAGAGGCCTTTAACCTAGCCACATCAGCACTCCCCTTAGCATTCCTAAAAATCCTCAGGTCTTCCTCAGTAACATGTGAGTGAGTTAACCCTGATCATGGTCACTGTATCATCAATCACTTCATCTTCTCTATCCATGTGGCCTGCTTGGTAAAGTACAGGCACTCTTCACCATTGCTTTTCTCCTCAGAGTATGAAATAAGTTGTCACTAAAATGGTCACCTACCTCCAGCATCTTCCTGCTGGTTGATAGCTGGGCAGTTGGATGAACTTCAGACTTGGGTGATCTGTTGGGATTAGGGATATATATACACTCTCTCTCTCCCCCACCCTCCCTCTCCTGTCTGTCTGTCTGTCTATCTCTATCACGCTATATCTCTATCATCTCAATATCTATCTCTTGCTCTATCATCTCTATCGCTATTATTTCTCTCTCTTATCTTCCTCTCCCTAACTCCCTCCCTCTCCTGTCTGTCTATCATTATCTATCTATCTATCTATCTATCTATCTATCTATCTATCTATCTATCTATCTATCTATCTTCTATCTATCTATCATCTATCTTTATTACACTATATCTCTACCATCTCAATATCTATCTCTTGCTCTATCATCTCTATCGCTATCATCTCTCTCTCTCATCTCTCTCTTCCCTTCTCTCTTCCTCCCTCCCTCCCTCTCCTGCCTGCCTGCTTGCCTGTCTATCATCTATCTATCTATCTATCTATCTATCTATCTATCTATCTATCTATCTATCATCTATCTATCTATCTATCTATCTATCTATCTATCTATCTCTATCACACTATATCTGTCATCTCAATATCTATCTCTTGCTCTATGATCTCTACTGCTATCCTACCCTCCCCCTCCCCTCCCCCCTCCCCTCTCCCTCTCTTTTGTTTTATAAGCTCAACTTGTTTGTTATTGTCCTCCAAAAGCTCATGCTTTTTGGACATTTTGGCAGGCCCTCATCCCCCAAGGACCAGGAGTGCTGTGTCAATGGCAAAAGCAGGCAGGAGAGAGGAAAAGAGGAGAGACGAACCTGTCATAATGCCAGCATTCAACGTTTCAACTAACTTCTCCTAATTAGCCAAAGTTTTTAAAAAGTTTTCTATTTGAATCTCCCCCCCCCCAAAAAAAAGAAACTTGAAATGTGTCATCATAGCAGTATGCTAGGCACAATTCTTCCAACTTCTCTCTCCCCCAGATCCTCTTGAAATCTTTCATGTTGCATAATAAATGTCATGCAAGTTATGACTGGCTGGTAACTTGTCATTAGTGGAATGAAGGCTCTGGCTTAAAGTGAAATCAATTTTTTAACAATCCAAAATCATGTTATGGTGTTCCATCACAGTATTTAATTTAAAAATGAAAATAATGTTCCATTTCTGTAAGAAAAATGGATGCTTAATGATCAAAACTGCTTCAGCGTTTACTAATTAAGTAATAGAAAGCCAGATTCCTCTCCAATTCTTGTTCGTTTTTCTCAATCTAAGAACAGATTTATATTCCAGGTTGCAAACATGGAAAGGCTCATTTTTAAATATGGACTGCTAAGGCAAATAGTTAGATCTGCCTAAGCCTAGACCACGAGGGACTATCTGTACTTGTGGCCTTTTTTCTCATGTTGTAGGTGTTATCCTCACTGAAATAGTGGTCCAGCTGCTGTCATTTTCTGGAATTTTTTCCCAACGTCATGTTTTTCCTTCCTGTTCACACCTCATGGTGCTGAGTAATTTTTTTTTCTGGTTCCTTTAACATCTTTATTCCCTTCTTCAAGCCTCATAACCTAGTCATTCCTGGACTCTGGAGGAGGAGTGAAATGCTACTGGTTTGGACAGGTTTGCCTGAACCGGTAGTAAAAATGCTACTGGTTCACCCGTAGTAAAATAAATGAAACCAGTTAGGGCGAACCAGTTTTACCAATGAGCAGTTGTGACACGCAATTTATATTAGCTAGAAGGCAGGATTTCCTACTTTATAGCTAATATAAATTGTGTGGCACAGCAAATTTCCCCCCTTGCTGTTCACTTGCCTTACTTTTTTGACACTCTGCGCATGCACTCACGTTTCTACCGAACTGGTAGCAAAAATAAGTGGATTTCACCCCTGTTTTTGCTCCCTTCTTTCGGGAAAGATGTCTGCTCAAGAGTATACCAAAGGACTAATGATGGTGCATGGCAGCCTGTACTATGAATTTGTCAAGAAAAGATATAAACTGCCATCCCTGAAGCACACATAAGTAAATAATTTACACTCTGGTTCTTTTCTTAAAAAGTGTTTGGGTTCCTTAGTTACTCTGGTCCATACTGTAATCTTAATGTGACTTGTCTTTATTTGTATCCTGACTAAATTTTCTTTGGTATACAGACATTCCCCCATCAGGATGTGGCTAGAAACACTTCTCACGACCTCCGGATTTTATTAAAATTTTGCATCCCATCCTCCATTGTGTGTGAACCATGCCCAAAGAGTTTGCTGCTTTCAACTTTCATTGCATGTGCTTCCTCAGTAAAAAAAAAAAATCCTAAATAATTTCCCATTTTAATTTCAGGCAAAATTAGGTGATGAACCTCAAATAATATTGCAATTGAACATAAAGACTTGGGAGAATAAACAAGGCTTCCAGCAAAAAGGTGATTTTGTAAAGGGTCTATTCTAAAGTAGGCAAGGCAAGTAATTATGGAGTCCAGATGCTTCTGGAAATGTTTTGACTAGCCATTTGGGAAAATGAAGCTTATTCTAAGAATGGTGGCAGGCTGGCAAAAGATGTTTCAGGGTACGTAGAACAAGACAGCCATTTATTGAGTTGCTTGCTTTTTGTGCGGTGGCTGTTCGAAGGTATTTCTCGTAATATGGAATATCTTCGTGAGGATGCATAGACAAAGAGAGGTTAAAGCAGGTTCATACCTCTGGCTGTGACCTGAAACTGAGAATCTCATAAATCCCTTCTACTCCTGATTCTGCAATTCATTTCTAACAGAAACAAAGTGTCACAGCGAAGATCTGAACATGTTTGTGGATGCTCAGAGAGCTTGGATAATGCACTGGGGAAATAAGTGTAAATGAATGCTGGGGAGAAAAAGAGTGTGCACAAGAGAGAGAGAGAGAAAACCTTCTTTTATCAAAAGCCAGGAGTCTGGAGCAAAAAATTAAATGGAATAGAACAGTGCAATAACAGTGTTCCATCAGTCAGCTGGCAAGACCCGTGGCACCAAATATTTTGGCTTTGAGACTAATTTTGTAAGCCTTGATAGCCTGCCAAAACCCAATAAATAATTCGAAGGGAGCCTGGGGTAGTACGACTTTTGAGTAACAAGCCAGAAAAGAAGTTGCTTTTGGACGGAATCCTTGCTGGCACCATCCTGCTGTCATGTTAGGATTGGGGGGGGGAGGGATGGGCAAGGAGGATGGTTATGTAGGGAGCGCATTCCATCTGGCTTCATAAAATACCAATTATCATCTGCGATGTGAGAATGAGACAAGATGATCTGCAAGTGTTTGTTGTAGGCTTTCAGAAAATCTATACAGGCAAGTGATGAGGTCACTGTTACCTGGCCCAAGCAAAGAGAGTAAGTAGCATGGAAGGACCGTGACCCTTGGAGGAAGCAATTTGGCAGGCTACATTTAAAGGATGGGTGGGGATTTGAGCAATAGCACTTGGTTTACCAGGCAAAACCAAATCTCAAACTGGGTGGAGCATTTTTTTTCTCTCTTCCTGACATTCCTTTGTTTTCCGGATAGTCTCTTCTTTCTCTCTTTCCTTCTGCACCACTAGCATAGATCAGATTAATTTCCCCAGAAGTCAGAAGTCCAATTTTCTACAGAATAATGTAAAATTTAAGCATGTTTAGTTGGGTTGAGGCGATGAGAAATTAGCCAGAAGTCAAATGTAGCCCCAAGATCATAGATTGCTCGCTGCTGCCATTGGAAGGTTATAATTCAGTTTGATGTAGCCTGCTCAAGACTGCACAAAGCATGTGGGGGGAAAAAGGAATGAGGTTTAAACACATGATTTGTGGCAGCCATATCTTCTGTTTTGACCCTTGTGGATGCCTCTTTTTAATGCATATTAAAGAAGGCATTTTTGAAGGTTTTCCAACTCCAAATCTCATTGTGACAATCAAATAACTTCACTGTTGTGTCTTTGTGGTGGTGAGAAACTGTCATCTTTGCCCTGTTGACAAGCGGGGCATTGATTATTATTACTCTTTTCATTGGAATGAAATGAAATTATAACACCTGCATGTAGATACACAGGCATAGACATGCTCATGCTTATTCAGTTTATAAGGAAATAGGATTCTGTACGGAAAGAGAAGCGAGGAACTTACATGTAACCGGCACCAGTACTTGTAAAAAGAAGACATGAGAAAGCTCATATCAGAGAGAAGTGGAAGGAAAGAAACAGCATAAAGAAGGGGAATAAAGAACAATGGCATTCTCCCAGGGGACTTCTCCAGAATTTCTAGCCAGCAAATCAATGAAGATTCTAAGTTATCCAAGTAGAGTTGCCTGAAGGTTGAGTCATGGCAAATGGACTTCTTTTCAAGAAGAAGAAAAAGGAGGAGGAGGTCCAGTTGCCATGGTTCAATTTCCAAACACTAGGAGTTTGAAAAAAGTTATGGGTGTAACACTGTTGAAGGACACAGATTGAAAATGACTGGACAAACTGAGACTGCAGTGGTGGGATTTACTTATCTTTCCTACCGGTTCGCAAATGTGAGCGCGCGCACATGTGCAGAAGGTCACGCATTACATCAGGGCGGGTGGGCGGAGCTTCCTGCAGCCGCCACTACTGGTTCACCAGAACCAGAGAGAACTGGCTGAATACCACCTCTGGTGCTTGGCGTTCTTTGAGCTTGGTTGTTTGCTTACAGACATTTTGCTACCCATCTGAGTAATATCTTCAGTGCTAGAAGGGAGTGGGGTTTGCTTTCCTTTTTAATGTACTAGTGGCTGGCCTTGTCAATGCTGATGGGAGTGTTATTGAGACTCAATCTCCAATGGAGATTCATAAAAGATAAGGAAGAAAAGCTTTGAGAAGGCATTTAGCAGCACATCAGGGTCTAGACTAGCACATTAATTATATTCCCAATCTAATTATCTTAAAATGAATAATTAGTATAGGCTTACAAACAACCCCCAAATCTCATATATATTTAAATCAGAGCCCTTTATTCCCTGCCCAAAAGATCCAGTATCTATATACTGTAAATTTATTCATGTATGAAAGTACCATTCTAAAATAAATGTCTGTGGTTATATTAGAACCCCTGATAGTGATTGTCATGTGGCTTTTCACTATTGATTACTGCAAGAGTTTCTTGCCAGACTTATGGATTCTTCTAATGGACGAATCTATAGGTTAGCAAGAAAAACTAATGAGAAGGTGGATCAATGAGAAACTTCAATAATTATTAGCAGGGAAAAAAATGAATATCCTTAGTAGAGAAAAATTTCCACTGAGAACAATCAAAATGGTTCTCCTATGCTATAAAACATAGATTTTGTTTTAATGGACCAACAAAATTATCATTGCTTTCCACATCATTAGATACTTAACAAGAGAAATAATTGCATAGAAACATACATACGTATACACATAGTGAGAACCACATAAAGATCATGAAATGAATCTATCATTGCTACTGTATATACTCGAGTATAAGCCTAGTTTTTCAGCCCACTTTTTGGGCTGAAAAAAGCCGCCTCGGCTTATACTCGAGTCAGTGAAAAATTTGCCCGAAATGGAGGAGAAAAAGGGGCGGGGCCATGCCGCTGGGTGACACTCGTGAATGGCCCAGTGCCCCTGTGAGTTTCCCCTCCCTCTGTGTCAGTTTGCCGCGCAGCGCGCACCGCACCATCCCCCCTCCTCACGTTCTAATGTAATGCAGGGCTGTCTTATGATTCCCCTTCCTCCCCCTCCTGCCGCTCTGCAACGATGTCCCACCTCCTCCTTGTTATGGCAAGCAGCCACATAGCGATGTCCCACCTCCTCTGGTACAGTGATCCAATGATAGGAATCACTGTGCCGTGTGTCATAGGAGGCGGGACATCGCTCCCGCGGCTGCACGGGACATCATCATCACAGCGGGACATCAGCATCATGAGGTGAGTGAAGTATTTCATTGAATACACCGCTAGTTTACTGTTTTTCTTTGAAATAAATATTCAAAAACATTATTGGTATCTATTTTTATTTTTGAAATTTACCGGTAGCTGCTGCATTTCCCACCCTAGGCTTATACTCGAGTCAATAACTTTTCCAGTTTTTTGTGGTAAAATTAGGTGCCTCGGCTTATATTCGGGTCGGCCTATACTCGAGTATATACGGTATCTTTTTAATAACAAGCAAACTATATTTTCTGTATAGATGAACCAAATTTATATAACTGCCCATCTCACCAAACATGACTCTGAGTAGTTTTACTAACTACTGACTCTGAATTTACTAGCAGGGTCATTTGTTTCTAAAGTACCATGCTATTTGTTTGTGTACACTGCTGCTTTTATATTTGTTTGTTTTTATTGTGCTGCTCTATAATTTTACTGGTAAAGTTTGGTAGAATTGCTATCATGTTTTTAAAATGTCTCTTGCATCCTGCCTGACTCTCCCAGGATGAAGACTGGAATGAAAATACTTCAAATATACAAACTAGGTAAATAAAAGAATCCAAAACCAGAGGTTCCCCCCCCCCTCTTTCCCTTGTGATTGAGGCTTGTGCTTTTATTGTTCTTTTGTTGCTTAGTTCCATCCTGAAGAATTATTCTGAATGCAAAAGCTTGCAATCAGTTATAGTTGTTTTTTCCCCTCATTCCTGAACCATTTGTGTCAATTTATCCTAAAGTAATAAAGACAGTTTAAGCAGGATATACTGTATAACCATTAATGTCTTGTCATCATGGTTAAAGAGTACAACACAGTATTTTTCTCTTCTTTCTCTAGCAATTATACCTGGAGGCAGAATGAGATCATGATTGCAAGATATCGGTGAATTCCATCCAGACTTTTCTTTAGTTCAGCTGTGCTTTGCTGGCTGTAGGGCCGTTGTAGCTATGAAGAAATCTCCTTGATTCCATGTAACAGCTGCGTTCGATCATCATACTAAGTTGCAGTGTGGTTGCTTTGTTTGGCATTAGCAAGTTGGACAAATGCAGCCATCAAAGCTTACATAATATTGTTAAGATGAATCATGGCCCAGTACTATTTATGGTCCTAATCAGTCTGTCAACCACTTTCCTTCATTTGCTTTCCCATAATGCCAGCTTATGTCTTGAATTTCAAACTTCCTCTGGATGTTATCTTTGCTGTTACCACAGAGACTTTGCACATGCCCATGACATCTTGTCATCATTCCAAGTATCATGCAGAATTAAATCAGAGTCCAAGGCAAAACGATCCTTAAAGTTCCAATTTAATAAGTCAGACATCTTGGTACATCTGTGGAATCCCAAATCTGAAACTTCCTGGGATTCCACCCAGTTGAAAGTTCATGATCTTATCCCCACACCCATAAATCCATCACATGGTCCAATCTTCTTCGCCCACGCTGGCATCTCCACCCAGCTGGTTCCAGGCAGGTGCAGAGGTGCAGAGAAAAAAGATGATCTTGGGCTTCTAGAAAAGAATGACAACACATTCCACAATTCTACTCCTTTCTATTCCCCCCTCCCAACTACTACACTAATGAAACAGCATAATGAAATAAGAGAGAGTGTGGCAGGCCAAAGATCCTAAAAGGGATATAACTGCAGGCCTGACAGGCGGCATCTCCTCAGAAGAAAAAAGTTTCCTGAAAAGAGAATAACAATCAGAAGGTTGGCAGTTCAGTGGTTCAAATCCCTAGTGCTGCATAACGTTACTTGTCCCAGCTTCTGCCAACCTAGCAGTTTGAAAGCATGTAAAAAGTGCAAGTAGAAAAATAGGAACCACCTTTGGTGGGAAGGTAACAGTGTACCCTGTGGTGTTTAGTCATGCTGGCCACATGACCACAGAGACGTCTTCGGACAGTGCTTCTTCTTCGGCTTTGAAACGGAGATGAGCGTCGCTCCCTAGAGTCGGGGACAACTAGCACATAGATGCGAGGAGAACCTTTCCCTTTCCATAATACACAGCACCATCATCTATTACCTGGGTTAAAGATTGTTTAGAAAGCACTTGAAAGCCATGCCACTGTGGTCTAAAATCAAGAGATGCTTATTACCCCTTTATACTTCTCTGGTAAGATGGATTAATTTCCCAACCTGGGTTGCAACCCAAACCACTTTAAAAAAATGTTTTGGCTAATTCTGACTAGAAACCAGAGGTTGTTGTATAAAAGGAGCAAATCAAGATTGGGGCAGGAGGCAGGAGTCTCTGTCAGAATTCAGTTGAACTCACATTCCAATGGATAAATGTTAACAATTTTTGTTGTAAAAATGGATGCTATTTCCTGTACGTCATCCTTAAGAAAGAAAGGTATGCAATGTAATAATGTGAATAATAATGTAATACTATTGAAGTCATGGCTGGCCATCAAGTAGGATATAAATGTAAGGTTCACACAGAGAGATCAGCATTAATGTTACTACTATAAGTATCCTTTTCAGGCAACAAGTCCAATTGAAACAGAAGCAATACAACTGGAAGTATGTTTTTTTTTCTGCAGACTGCTCTATTCAACCTACATATCCACTCTAGCTTTCCCATTTGCTTTATTAATTGCCACCAGGGGTGGGATTCAGCCAGTTTGGGACAGTTTGTGTGAACCGGTAGTTCTGGCGATCAGTCCCCCCCCCCACTTGCCCCTGCACTAATCTGACCTACATTTCCTTTATTTCAGTGGTTCCCAAACTTGGCAACTTTAAGACTTGTGGACTTCAACTCCCAGAATTCTGCAGCTGAAGTCCACAAGTCTTAAAGTTGCCAAGTTTGGGAACCACTGCTTTATTTGAAGCCCAGCTGGTAGGCATGGCAGAGCAGATTGCCACACCTCAGCTGTTTTACTCACTGGAGCTACAGTAGAAGATAAGTTTTAGAGCTGTTTTCAAACGTATTGGGTGCGTGTGGAGCGTCTGTTAGGTGCGCACAAAGTGCACCTGTGTGTGCAAAACACACACTCAGTAAATGGGTTGTTACAGTGGTTGAATCCCACCACTGATTGCCACCCATCATTTCCTGGCTACTAAGCGTTCTCAATCTACTTCTGGAATATTTCTGTCTAGACGTGTTTATGTATTTTTCACTTCCCCTTTGTTTAAGATAAAATACTTTGCGTACTGTGGCATGCAAATTTCACTGTTTCCTTGAGAACGTATCTTTTCAATGTATATGTTTCTTATTTGCCCTGCTTTGGCTCCAGTTCAATCACTACTCATTGCCTGAATTTCCAATTAATGATTAAGAAAAGAGACGTGCACATTTGATAGTAGTAATGATGATGTTATGTTGAATCATTTCTTTATATATCCAGAAGTGACAGCACTGGTCTCGTACTAATCCTCCTCCTTATGAATAGATTATGACAAGATGTTTAAGAATTGTTCCCTTCTTCTTGAATACAGGGCAAAATAACAAAAAGAAAGAAAAGAAAACAATTGGAATAATGGAATGCCACAGGGATAGTGTCGACAACTATAAAGCATAATGGAAACATCATAGAATGTATTGCAAGCAGCTAGAAGTAAAAAATGCTGAGCCTTTAATATGTACATGCTTTGAAGAAGAAAAAATGTCTATGAATCCTAAAAGGATTATGTTCAGAATTTCAAAAGTCCTGACCTGATTTTGATTTATTACTAATTAAATGCAAGTCTGGTATTAAACACCAGCTCACTCTACCTGTTGATGAATTCTGACATGAATCAGATTTTAGACCACAATTGAGCCCCAAATTTCTGTTGCTAAGTGAGACAGTTGTTATGTGAGTTTTGCCCCATTTTATGACCTTTCCTGCCAGAGTTGTTAAATGAATCACTGCTGTTAGTAACACGGTTGTTAAGTGAATCTGGCTTCCGCATTGTCTTTGCTTTGTAAGGTGGCTAGAGGAGATTGCGTGGCATGCAACCGTCATAAATATGAGCCAGTGACCAAGCATCTGAATTTTGATCACATGACCATGGGGATGTTGCAATGGTCACAAGTGTGAAAAACAGACCTAAGTCATCTTTTCCAGTGCCACTGTAACTTTGAATGGTCACTAAAGGAATTGTTATATGTCAAGGACTACCTGTAATGAATTACTGGTACACAAAGGTTCAGCTATGAGTTACTTAGATTTGTTAGTGGGAGGTCCACTAACAGATACTAAAATATGTCCAGAGTAGTAGCAGGAATCATCAAGTTGCCTTTATGCAAGACACAAGTACTATAGTCTTCTTCCAGTTTTGTTTCCTACTAAGTACCATTAAGTGTTTTATTGCTTCACACTTGAAGTAACACACAACCATTGTGAAAAATAACCATGCTGCATGAATCTCTCTAGTTGTTTTTTAAAAACTGTCCAAGTTTATGGCCATTACTATACTTCTGAAAATCAATTCTACAAGTTGACTATGGGCTGAGAGGAGATGCAGTTCCCTTGTCTAGTTCTTTCATTATTCAATTTCAATAGATTATCCCTAGATTCTAATATCTTGAGAAGGGGGAAAAATTGCCTTATGTATCTCCCTACTTCCTCCCCATAATTTCTGAATTTTGATTATATTTCCCATTTCTTTCTTCTTCTTTTGTTACTAGGCTTGATCAACTTCTTCTGTGTTATTTTCCCCCTCAACTGCTCCAAGCCTTTGATTGGTCTGCTTAAGCTTTTCAGTACAATTCCAGCTCTATGATAGCCAATTCGAGGTGTGATAAAGAGAAATATTCACAGTGTGCTAAATGGGATTGCATCACCCATTTATATAACGATATTACATATTGGCTGTTTTATTTTCAGTTCCAGCAGCTGCACACTGAGCTTTCCACTACACTATCGCTCCAAGATCTCTGTGGTGACTGCTACTTCAGATGTCTATGTGAACTTAAGTGCAATATGAATGTTTGTATATTTTCCTGCTAGAAACAATGTGCCAAAATCCTTCTGGAGCTCATCGCTGTCCTTGTTAATCTCTCCACCCCCACAGAACATTGGAAAGTAATTATGTAATGGGACGTGGCATTCTGTCTATCTGTCCGTCAGCAGAATAACTCTCCCCAAAAAGTTCAGAAGAGCAGAGCCAAATGTGATTGGGTGGGAGAACTCAACAAAAGAAAAGTTGGGTTTGAGGGTAGACTACATCCTTACATGCATCTCTGCTGGAGTGGCAATTGGGCAGGGATTCAGAATGATGCTGACTCATCAATTTTAAACCCCTTTCTTTCTCCCAGTTGACATCTCCAAATGTAGGTAGCCTGCACTGTGCTTCACAGAGTGTGCACACTCACATACCACACAGAGTTATGCAACCTATGAAGAAAGGAGAAACATGCATGCACACACAGACTCAACAGAATACTTCATTACCATTAAGGAAATACAGATTTCTCCCATACTCATAGCTGGGAAAGGATCTGAAAAGCATTTTGGGAAGCTATGCTCTGCATGCTTTCCCTATGTTGTTAATTTTTTTTTAAAGTAAAAGTTCCCTGAATTGGGAATAGAGTCCAATTGTGTTGGACTCTAGGGCAGTGGTGAAATTCATTTTTTTTACTACTGGTTCTGTGGGGGTGGCTTGGTGGGCATGGCAGGGGAGTGATACTGCAAAATCCCCATTCCTTGCCCCAGTGGTGGGTTCCGGATCCTGTTGCAACCGGTATGGTGCAACAGTGCCCTGCCACATGAATGCATACAGCATGCACGCACACATGCGCAGTGCGGGCATGCAACCTTACCTCCTGCGACGCTCCGTGATGCCTCTGCGACACTCCAGCTATTCGGCAGAGCATTGCTCAGGTGCCGTACACTCTGTGCACGTGTGCAGAAGCACCAAAGAGCTCAAATATAGGTAAGGAGGGCAGGCAGGCAGGTGAGCCCTCCAGAGCACCATACCGGAACAGTATCCGGTGCTCCCGGCAGGCACCAGTACGCCCATAATGGGGCATATGCCTGCAACCCACCACTGCCCTGCCCACTTCTGGGGGAAGGATATTGCCTGCAACCCACCACTGCCCTGCCCACTTCTGGGGGAAGGATATTGCAAAATCTCCATTCCCACTCCACTCTGGGGCCAGCCAGAGGTGGTATTTGCCAGTTCTCTGAACTACTCAAAATTTCCGTTACGTGTTCTCCAGAACCTGTCAGAACCTGCTGGATTTCATCATGCTCTATGGGCCTTGGTTCATCTCTCCAGTGTTGTCCAAAGCTGTTTCTGTGATCATGTGGCCAGAATGATTATATGCTGAATATCATTACCTTCCCATTGAAATATAGTAATAGCAGTAGCACACTTAGACTTATATGCCGCTTCACAGTGCTTTTATAGCCCTCTCTAAGCAGTACACAGAGTCAGCCTATTGCCCCCAATAATCTGGGTCCTCATTTTACTCACGTTGGAAGGATGGAAGGCTGAGTCAAACTTGAGCCTGGTGAGATTCGATCTGCCAAATTGCAGGCAGCCGGCAATCAGCAAAAGTAGCCTGCAGTACTGCATTTTAAACCACTACACCACCAGTGCCTATTAGTCTACTTGCATTTGCATGTTTTCAAACTACTTGGTGGGCAGGAGCTGGGAGAAGAAACAGGAGTTCAATCCACCGCACAGTGCTTGGGTCTTGAACTGCCAACAGACCAAAAGTCTTAAGTGTTTAGCTCTCCTAAATAATCTTGCTTTTTAAATATACATGACCACTTTATCACTCATCCCTAACTAACGCTCTAACTCTACAATATGATGCTTTTTGAAAAATCTTTTTTGAAAAACCTCTGAAAGTTTGGAGAGATCGAATGTTTGCAGAAGCCACGTTGCTCCTTCATCGGCCTTATCTATTCTTTTATCTGTTTGGCAATTTCATCATTAATAATGTTTTCTGTCCAATTACCCAGAAAAGTTACTATGCCAGCCATCTTTTATTTCCCGAATCCCCCATGGATCTCTTTTTTAAAAAATAGTGATTTGTTGGTAGTTTGATTGCTTTCCATTTGTTAAGAAGACTGTTTCAGGGTGATTGTATGACTCAATAATACCTTGGAACAATTCAGAGTTTTTCCCTTGCATTTTTAGCATCAATCTTCTACTGCAAAATTATACAGTCTATTTTAGTTATAACTGAATAGTACAAACACTGGAATTGCAGCAGGGAAAATTTCCCTCGTTGTTTCTCTCACCAAGGGGATGAAATTGAGACTCTTGTGGTTTCTTTTAATCATCTCTTCTACCTGAACTTTAGAATGCTACATTGTACTGCCGACCTTGAAATTCTGGTCACAGGTATCCCAAACATCTATGGGAATAAATCTGTGCGCTGGTTCTCTGGAACTCCTAAAACAAGATTGAATGTCTATAAATAGGAGGCTGGCTCTCTTTCCATTTCCCTTGTTTATTTATTTTGCAAACAACTCTTTAAAAAGAAATAGGGCAAACTCCAATATCAAAACTCTCCGAAAGAGGTGTTTTGGTGGAATTATTTGCACTTAATGGTGAAGAGCCCAGCTCCAAGATGTTGTTTCCCTGACAACCAGAAAATAGAAGGCAATGAAAATGGGAGATGGGAGTTGACTTTTGGAAGATGTCATTATCTGTGCTTGTTAAAGTAGAAACTGATGTGTAGTCTCTGGAGGCTTATTTGAGCAATGTGGCTTTTGTCATCCTAAACTGCATCTTAAGGGTCATTTATTCATTGTTTCCCATTTTCATTTCCTTTTTTTTTTTGTTATTTCCTGGTGAAGAAGGTAAGTGGTAACTTGGTTTTCTTAGGTAAAATGTATCTCTCTTGTGATCTAAATGCTAGGTCTCTTAAAAGTAGAAAAGATACTTTTAAGAGACCTAGCATTTAGATCACAAGAGAGATACATTTTACCTAAGAAAACCAAGTTACCACTTACCTTCTTCACCAGGAAATAACAAAAAAAAAAAAAAAAAAAAAAAAAAAAAAAAAGGAAATGAAAATGGGAAACAATGAATAAATGCTAGGTCTCTTAAAAGTAGAAAAGATATGACTTCCTGTGGGCGTGGCCTGTTGCCGAGGAGGGCTCCACCGAGCTCCTCAGAGATCTGGTCTGTATATCTAAATAAGATCATAGATAGCACCCCTTTTTGGCTAAGAAAGGGGCAGGGAGGGTAGCTCCGTAGGTTAGGGTCTATTCGTAAGCCACAGCCTTTTTTTTTTTTGGCTGTGGAAGAGATTAGATCCAGCCGAAGCGGAGCCTTTATCTCCGGCCAGTTCCTTCTCAGCTGCCTTTTTTTTTTGGCAGCCCCAGACAGGCTAGCCCCCCCCAGGACAAAACAAAGTTTTTTTCAAGCTAGAGTTGATACGGGAGGGTACCACCCCTGTGAGATTTATGCTTTTATTACTATCTTAAATACCAGCACCATTTACCTTAAAGACTTCTTTGTTTAAATAGACTTTAAAATGGCGATTTCTCTCCGTGGATGATTACTGGATGTACTTAGCCGGGCTTATCTTCCTGCAGACCGCTCCTTAACAAAATAAACTCTTTTTCTTTGGAAATAGAGGGGAGCGAAGCACTGCTTACTTGTTTATCTATTATGGCACCCAGATCAAAGAAACGTCTTGCTACAAATGTGTCTAAAGAATTTAAACAATCTTTTTTGGAAACACAGCCTTTGTCTCCTACGCCCTCTACTGGAGAAGTTTTAACACAGGAATATCTCTTTAAAATATTTAATGCCCTTAAGCAAGAACTTAAGGAATTTGTATTGCAACTTTATGAGGATCTAAAATCTAAAGTTAATCAAATGAAGGCGAATACGTTTGCAGCCGTGTCTGCCCTGTCAGATTACTCTGCTGAAATAGAGAACAGATTGGAAAGTCTGGAGAAGGCTAATTTTGATTTGACTACCAATATTCAAATTTTACAAGAAAAAATTAGAAATAACGAAGAACAGCTTATGACGCTAAATTTTGATAGGAAGGCATTTTCAATAAGAGTCAGAGGATTCCGTGAAAAGGAGCAAGAGAATTTGAAACAGACATTTGCTGAAGCCTTCAGCCATGCGCTGGGAAGCCCGGGACTTAACCTTGATTGGCAGATTCGGAAAATCTATCGCCAGAACTCATTGATAGCGGAACAGCGACAGCTCCCGAGGGACATAATTATACATTTCTCTACAAAAGAATCTAGAAACGCGATTGTGCAAAAGTTTCATAATAACAGTCTCCGAGTTGATGACCAGGACGTGATTGTCTTCAAAGATATACCTTTCCAAATGTTGAGAGCAAGAAGGGATTACGCCTTTTTAACTAAAGAGCTTAGGAGTCAACAGATTCGATACAGATGGGAGGCCCCTGCCGGCATCACGGTTACATTTGAGAATCAAAGATTTCGTCTTAACTCTGTTTCGGAGGCTCAAGATTTCTATTGTAGGATTCTGAAGGCGGGACTTCCTGACGCGCTTGGAAGAGAGGAGAGACAAGCGGAAGGAGAAAGCAAACGGCTGGCCATGCGGCTGCAAGATGGAGGGGGTAGCCCCTCCTCCCTCGGAGAAGCAGAAGAACGCAGATTGAGAATTTAGATACTTCAAAAGACTTCCTAAAGTTGAGGACTGAATGGGGGTTTGAGACCTCTCTCCGGTAGAAAAAGTGGACTAATTTTTATCAGAAGGGAAAGCTGGGTGAAACTACTTTGAGCTAGATTCTAAAGTAACGTTAGCATAAATCTGATAGTGGTTAAAAGAATGCGGAATGATTTATGTTGTTTAAACTTTGTTAGATGGGACTATTTTAAAATAGAAGGTTAACTGACTCTTGCTGAAAGCATTATTTGAATATGATCCATGCTATTTAACTTTTATTTGAAGGGAAAGTTGGTTGTAATAGTTCTGAGTTATTTTTCAAATAAACGCTAGTATAAATTTGATAGTGGTAAATATTAGACAAGCAAGAGATGAGGGTAAAATGCATGTGGAATGAACTACGTTATTTGTGGTAAATATCAGACAAGCAAGGGATGAGGGCAAAATTTACGTTGTTTAAAGCTTATTAGAACAGGAAGCCGCTTGGGATTATCTTAAGATAACTGTAAAAAGAATGTGGAATGATTTATGTTGTTTAAACTTTGTTAGAAGCGACTACCTTAAAATAGAAGGTTAACTGAATCTTGCTGAAAGTATTATTGGAATATGTGGAATGATTCATGCTACAAATCGCTCTGAGTTATATTTTAAACAAATGGTAGTACTACGTTATTTGTGATAAATATTAGACAAGCAAGGGATGAGGGCAAAATTTACGTTGTTTAAAGCTTATTAGAACAGGAAGCCGCTTGGGATTATCTTAAGATAACTGTAAAAAGAATGTGGAATGATTTATGTTGTTTAAATTTTGTTAGAAGCGACTACCTTAAAATAGAAGGTTAACTGAATTTTGCTGAAAGTATTATTGGAATATGTGGAAGGATTCATGCTACAAATCGCTCTGAGTTATATTTTAAACAAATGGTAGTATAAATTTGATAGTGGTAAATATCAGACAAGTGGGGGATGAGGGTAAAATACATGTGGAATGAACTAAGTTATTTAAATTCTATTAGAAGGGGAAGTCGGTTGGAATTACAGAAATTGATTCCTGTGTAAAGTAATATCTGATCTACGCTGCTTAACTTTACTAAGAAGGGGAAATCGGGTTAGATTATTTTGAATTACTGTTTGAAAAAGGGGTAAAGAAAGATCATTTACGTTGTTTAAATTTTACTAGATGGGAAAGTTTGATTACTTGTCTGTAAAGTTATATTTGAATATATGGCATAAACTACGCTGCTTAAATCTTACTGGAAGGGATCATGAGGTTTAGGAAGGGAACGGGAGAGTCTACAGAAGGTTGGGGTAAATAGCAAAGAAGTAAGAGATGAGAATAAAATATAGATAGAATGATTTATACTATTTAAGCATAGATAAAGATGGGGGGCTGAGATCAACACAAAGAGTGGTTTCTTTTTTTCCTTTTTTTTTTCTTTCTCTGCTTTTCTTTTTTTTTTTTTTTTTTGATATATTACTTTTATTTTTTAATCCATATGTATACAAGATATCTTAGATAGAAGGTAGTGCCAGGTGTGGACCCTGGGAAGTCGGGAGGATTAGGGATGGGGATTGTGGGGGGTGGGGTGGGGGGTGTTAATATAGTTTTAATAAGAACAAGAATGTATTTATATACGGTGGTTCTTTTTTTTTTCTTATTATTATTATTATTATTATTATTATTATTTTCCTTGGTTTACTTTACTTTTATTAGATCAAACAACACTCGAATAAAGGCATACACCAAGGAGGGAGGTAGAGGGAAGGAAGAGGGAGGAGTAAGGAAGGAGTAAGGGGAATGTAAGGAGTAAGGGGAATGTAAGGAGGGTGTCTGGGGAGTAAGGGGAGAAGGAAGGCTTGAGGGGAAAGGGAAGTAGGAGGGGAGTGTTAGAGGGAGAAAGGAAAGTTGGAGGGGGTAGATGGGGTGTATGGAGGACGCAAGGGTTAGGTGGGGTTGTGAATGATGAGTTGTGTTTCTTTTTTACTTGTTCGTTTTATTCCCTTTTTCTTTTTTTTTTTTTTTCTTTTCTTATAGTAAATACCCTGTATATAAATGATTGCAAATGGAATGTGAAAATTGAATAAAATATATTTCCAGAAAAGTAGAAAAGATAAATTTTAGGCTCTAGATAAAGGGTCTTACTAAGAGCTACTCTTGTATAGCAATAGCACTTAGACTTACATACCGCTTTACAGTGCTTTACAGCCCTCTCTAAGCAGTTTACAGAGTCAGCCTATTGCCCTCAACAATCTGGGTCCTCATTTTACTCACCTCGAAGGATGGAAGGCTGAGTCAACCTTGAGCCTGGTGGGATTTGAACTGCCAAATTGCAGGCAGCCAGCAGTAAGCAGAAATAGCCTGCACTATAACCACTGGGCAACCGAGGCTCGTAAAATGTGTTACTTCAGAAATGTAGGGGCTGTTCTGCTCTTAGTTGGACTTGTAGCCTGCAGTTCTGTCTCACTGGCCCCATTAACTAGATCTCACTAGCTGATGGAACTGCTTCTTCTACTAGAAGATGACAAGACTGGAATATGACCGAGTCAATGTGCATCAGAAATCCATGCTACAAGTCCTCTAAGATCACTAAGACACAGAAATGGAAAATGCCTGAAATCTTGATCCCCAACCTACTGCAGCATGGGGTAGAAAAAATAACACCATGGGAAAGTGCAGGAGATGCAATAGATCTAGGCAATTAATAAAAGCAGAGCCCCCCAAAAAGTCTGCAAAAAATTGGTACTAGAGCAAAAGGCAACAAAAACAAAAAATGGGACAACCCAAATTGTTTAGACAGAAGAAATGGCAGTGAATGTTCTGAGCCAGTCTTAGCCTTTTGGCGTGGTGTTGTGGGGTTGCACCTCTTTGGCAAGGGCTGATTTTGCAGATGTGCTGAAGCTCTGCAGAGAATCTGAGTGGGAATCTCAGCAACCCCTTCCCAGAAGCAACTCATTCAGAAAGCTGGCAGTGACCCAGAAACAGTACCCAGTGTAGAGGTTCTTCCGGGCAAAGAAACTAGGTGGGGAGGAAAATGAATGCAACTAGTGTCTTTCATCATTTTTTTTATTGTGTAAAAATAAACTCGACAATTCATGTAGTTTCAGCAATAAAATGGAGGGGA
Source organism: Thamnophis elegans (assembly GCF_009769535.1). Lineage (NCBI taxonomy): Eukaryota > Metazoa > Chordata > Lepidosauria > Squamata > Natricidae > Thamnophis > Thamnophis elegans. The sequence goes on along the minus strand of NC_045542.1, from coordinate 46,634,664 downwards.
AAGCATGAAGAACTAGTAGAAACAGTGCATTTTAAGAACTGCTGATGTGTTCTCTGGATGTCAGACATAACAATAACTCTTTCAAAATCCAATAAAGACTAATAGCAAGAAATAGGAAAATATACAGCTTTGGTTAACAGAATGATAACTCAAGAAACATACCGTCTTTCACACTGTACAGTATATACAATTGTAACATTGTCCTTTTTTTTTCTTTATAGGGCAAGTGGCATGCAATTTGGACTGAGTTCATTGACCGTTTCATGATTTTTCCCCCCTTCTCCAGATTATACTGAAGAAAGTGTCTTATAAAGTTCATGAGCAGATTGATCTTACAAGGTACAATTTGGCTGATCAGCTTAAAAGAGCACTGTATAAGGAACGCTGCTGTATGGTGCTATTTAAAAGAAAGCTATTTAGAGGGCTTCTTTTGGTGGGTCTGTTCAGGTGGGCTTTCTTTCCCCTTAGCTCTCTTGCGTACCTTTTTCAGGTGAAGGGCTACATGGCCCTCTTCACTCTGTGACAAGCGGCATTCTTGTGTGAGTGCATCCTTAGCCTTGAGTTACTTCTCTGCCTAGCCAATTGCATATGCATTTGCCACAGCTTTAGAGTTACTCCCAAGGGTTTCACATGTCTTACGATCCTCTCCCTTTCTTCCCCAGGGCCGAGGAAAAATGCCTCAACCACGTTCAAAAAAAGGGAAAGATGATTGAAAAGGCTGAAGGCTGCAATAGAGTCGTACAAACCAGGAAGTCTCTCTTTCTTTCTTTTTTCTTTTTTTACAGAAACCATATAAAACATTATATATTTCAAAATAAACTTTCTTGTTCTGTTTATCCTTCCTCTGTAAGGTTAAAAGTATTTTTCGAGGGAATACCCGTTTATTTTCAATATAATCTTTTCTAATAAAAATACCCTTTTCTTGATAAGTAAACTTCTTTTTTTTAATACAAGAGATCATGAGTGCGTGCGAGTGTGTGTTTAAACAGAAAGCCTGGACATATCAAACAATAGATAAACTGTCACGGGAAGGTGAAATGGTAGTTCAACTAATCTCACACTTAATCTGTGACGTTAAGCCTTCTTTGCAAGTAGGCTCCTTAGATGCAAATAGGACTGACTTTTAATTATGCATGTTTGGAATCAAATGGCAGAAGGAGGCGGATTCACTGACTGCCTAAATAGAGGACACCTCACACGAAGGGGGCCTGTGCACGCAAAACCATGGCGGTATTTTTGCCAGTGAAAACCCTCCCTAGGAATGTGGTGAAATTGTCAGACAATATTTTCAGGCAAACACGCTTGCTGCTTGTTTAGTGCTCGTTTTGCTTGTATAAAAGGACATCACCTGAGAGAGGCATGAATTATTCAGTGCAAGAGGGAACATCAATTGTATTAAGCAGTAGCCTTGGTTTGGGGCACGGTGGGTCTGCTATCTAGTCCATGTCTAGGAAAGCAACGTTGATGCTGAACGTCTCTTTCCCAGGAAACCTGGCATGGAAGAGGCCACCCCAAAGCGACGCTAGCAGGACAGCCCCAAGGACATGCACTTCGGGAAACATCAGTTAGTCTGACCCAAATGCGCAGTGTTCGTTGAACAGCAGAAGGGCATAAACGGTACCTGTTCAGAATCACTCCCGTGCTGAATGGAGAACGCTAACATCCCAAAACATTTGGGGTAAGAAAAACATGCTTGAAAGAAATAATCCCCATTGATTTTGAATGTTAACAAGTTCATTGCTCATCTTTTAGGTGGTTGGTTCTTTTTAAGGTCATGCTTTTATCAGGGGGAAGAACACGGCATGAATAAACTGCCTTTTCTCCAGCCACACCTGACCTCTACTAATGTGCTTGAATGATTTGTTTTTAAAGCATCAACTATTGCATGGCAAATGCCCCCACAGCTCTGCAGTAACCCATGCAAGGAGGCAAGCATTAGATCGAGGAAACATAATTGAGGCTCCTACTGAAACATGCAAGAAATGGCAATGCACCCTTTGTCTCCGTAAAAGCCTGCAGAAATCTAAGAGTACCATAAAAGGGAACCAAAGCAAGGAACACCACTGAACTGCAACTAGTTGCCATTGAAGATGTGTGTGCGCGCATAGGGGATGTAGATTCATTTGTCTAAACAAAGCACAATCCCCACAGGAGAAGACAACCAGGATGCCTTCCTAGTCTTAGGTCCTTTCCAAGATACCGTACCCCTTAATACGATGGAACACACTTTGATTCCTTCACAAAGGTTTGCGAAGGATGTACTCTTATATTCAGGCCAAGGTTTCTTGTATGCTTCAAAAGTACAGCACAGTGTTAGTTAGTTCCAAACAGATTCATGAAATGGCTACACAGCCATTCCTTCCTCCATCCTCTAGGTCTACAGAGCAAAACCAAGGCTGGCCCTTCGCTCGGCTTCTTAGCTCTATTGGCTGAAATGCGTCCTTCCCACCATTCTTTTTCACCTCTCAAAAAGAACAAATGAACACAGCATCTGACACGGGGCCCTTTAGGGGAAAAAGTCCAAGCAAGGCTCATTGTACTAGGCGATACTGCCCCCTGCAATGATGCCCCGTATATAGGGCTAAAAACAAAATTCTCAGTTCGCAAGTATGGCCATGGAAGTCAGAAGGTAACCACACACTTTGGATCTGACTCCTGTTCCTCCCCGCCCCTCCCTCCCTCCCTCCCTCCCCCAGCAACAAGCCCTTCAGGTTTATGGCTCTTAGAGTAAAGGAGCAAGGGTGTAGAATGTCTCAAAGGGGTGGGGAAATGGCCCCCTCTCTCAATCAAGTCTTCCATTGGAGGTCCAAGATGCATTGGTTTTGGAGGAGAAGAGTTCACTATGAAATTGAGAAGGGAAAGTCAACCCAGGAAGGGGTTTGGGAATCCACTGCCCTTTTCAGGCCACAGAGCTTTGGAAGAAACAGTAGCTGATGGCTCTCTCTAGACTTCACATAAGCTTGATGGCTAACAGAGGCAGATCCCCTTTAGACTCTAAGCAAAATAAAGGCAGTGTAGGAAAGCAGGCTGTTTTACAGCTGCACTGGCATGGATAAGCAACAGCTGCTCCTACATATTATCCCAGACCTGGACAAGCCATCCAGGATCCTCAGCTTGGCAATGCTCCCGAGTCTTACCTGTACGTTTGACAGATGGCTCTGTCCTATTCTGGCTATAACCAGTAGTGAACACCACCAGTGAGGGACAGTAGAGGACCTGATCAATTTAAGGAAAGACACCATTCCCTCACCTCATCTCCTTCTCCAGCCTCCTTATGCACTATTCAAAAAGCTTTTGCCATCCCGTTTAACTCGGAAAACTAAATTGTAAATAGAATGTCTTTTTAAAAAAATAAATCAATTAATACCTGCCTAGAGGAGAATGGGTGCTTAAAAGATATCGAGTAGAGTAGGAATAAATAGAGATCACCTTTAAAAAGTATATGCAAATGAAGACAGATGTGCTGAAAGAGTTGCACCAGCCCAAAGGCACTCAGGCTTCAAACGAAGTTGGCAAGCCAGAAAAATCAGACCATTCATCTCGTGACATCATAAAGCGGTGGGAGGAAAGCTAGGAACCTTCTTGGTGGTGGTTTTTTTTCTTTTCCTTTTGCCAGTTTGCAAAGTTCCGGGCGATCTTAGAATGGTATCAAGAACTCCATTTACATCTCCTAGATTCCTAGTCTTCCCTCCCCCTGGTTCTTCAGGACAAGTAATATGATTTTCGAAAGTGACAGAAAAGAAAAAAGAAAAAAAAAAGGAAGGCAAGTTGTCTGTAAAACATTCCTGGATGAGAAGAATGTCTGTTCACCCGAGGTTGGGTGGATCTGGGAGAGTGACAGGGGAAAAGAACGGCAGATTTAGTTGATCTGACGGCAGGCTTCAAAAGTCCATTTGGTGGCTCCACCGTAAATATCAATGTTAGTCTCAGACCAGGCTATGACACTACCAGGTAGGGCTTTGGTGCTGCAAGTAGCCAAGTTGTAGACCTCCCCCGGGGTGAGCTTTCGGTCCCAGATGTTGAAGTGGGCCAGTTCTCCCACAAAGGCCTGGGTGGCATCAAATCCGCCACCAAGTGTATCCTTGAATGGGGAAAAAAAACGAAGATCAAAGGTTTGAAAAGGTCATTCTCTGCAAATAGGTACAGCATCATGTACTCAAGGTGCTTTTTCCCTCTTCAGAGAAGGAACACAGCATCGACCATCTTAAAACCTGGTATAATAAACACTTGAAATGAGCCAGAAAGCTTTTTGGGTAGCAAGGAAAGGTCAGCTAGAACAGACTGCATTAAAGAAGCTCAATAGGAAATTGAATAAAGACAAGAATATTCAGTCACTGAAGTGCATTTTCTGTAGAGTATATTTTCAAAACTAGAAGCTTTGGTTACAAGTTCTAATATTGCTGGTGTGCCTCGAAGAGTGGAGATTGTTCTCAAGAAGACCCATCCAATTGCTATTTCTTTGCTTAGTAAACACCTACAAGAATTGCTTTTTCAATGCCCAGATTTTTAAAAAGTTATAGATTGAATCGTTGTTCTTTTGCACGATCTCTAGTTGGCTATATTTATTTTTGTTCTTTCTGACGTAATTTCATTCTGCTATGTAATAATGTGTATCAATATTTCCAAACCAATTCCTAAAACTTTTAAACTTATATGTATCCACATCTGAAGAAAGTTTGTTTTCCAAATAAGGAGTGGTAGTGGTGAGGAGATCAAGAAACAATAATTGAATTCATGATTCATGAATTCATTATCAATTATGATTCTCCCCCATCCCCCCATGAAATAGTTACCGTGTCCTTCTATCTCTGGCTACACAGTTTCTTCAGGTGGATGAGTAGCATTGTTAAGGAGAATTTATCCATGTTATTTGGAAAGTAAGATAAGGAATACAGCTGCCTGCTTTTATGAAGTGGGAGGGGATTTGGGATGAGTAGTTACATGGAAGTATTCAGGTCAGTCTGAATCTATGATCTGATGACCAGAACTTCCCAAACATAGTACTGTCATAAACCAGAGGTGACACATTGACACTTCTGTATAAATCCCTCTTTCCCTACCTAATACCCTCAAAATATATTGGAACTGCAACACACAGGTAGCTGAGAAATGAATGATTACAACTGAACGTATCCCAAAAGTACAAGTTAGCAAACACTGGTACAGATTACTGGTTAGTAGTTTTGGTGCCTAAATCTTATTTCAGAAGAAATCTTGAAAATATTATTTGTGCAGTGAAAAATCTATAGCGATGTATGTTATAATACGATGTTGTATGTAGAGTTGTGTATCTGGAGCTTAAATAGGTGTCACAAAAAGAAACGGATTAGTCTTCTTTAACGCCTACGCATTCTGGACTCCTCCCCATTTAAGCATTTTTTTCCTACCGTCCCACTAGTCCACCAGCCCTAATTTCTATTCTGCTATTATTTTGAACAAAGTAAATTCTACCATCTTTAGTATTGGGGAAACAAAGCTTGGAAATTCTAGGGAAATCTATTCATACCTAACCAATTAAAAGCATAAACTCATGGCAACTTTGCTGCAGGAAACCTTATAATGTATGAACACAGCATGCTTTGGCTGTGAGGTATTTTGATATGATCAGGGTGATGTTAGCACCAGGAGCCTATGACTAGTATGATCAGAGCTAAAACAAAAGAATACAAAACCCTCCAGTACCCATTGTTTTCAATATATACACACACGCATGCACAGTCTGGAATTGAAGGGGATCCTGTATCAGCTTGGAACAATTCAGAAGGGCAAATCAAGAAGTACGGAATGCAATTAAGACCAGAAGAGGATGTTTTCTCCGTTTCTAATTTTTAGCACCTTCTTCACTAGTCTTTATATGAAATGACAGCAAATTACTGCAAGAGTGAACTGACCATTATTTGCTGGAGATCACTGGGTGATCTGTAGTAGATGGACACATATTTTTTTTAACAGCAGTAACTGTAACCCTCCCCCCACTAAAGCCTATTGCAGAAATGAAAAAAATATATGTGGAGGGTAGTTAGGAGGGATAGCCAGGAGTCTTTTTGTATGTATATTAGAAGATTGTGAATGACATTCAGTTCTGGCATTCAAAAGAATTTTTTAGATTTTACATTCTTTAATTATGTGTGTCGCCAATCCCAATTGGTGGATCTCAAGATTCTAGTTCTAAAAGCCCACAAGTACGACTTGCTTATCTCTGCTGCAGAAGATGGCCATTTGCTGTCATCACTGCACAACCTTACCTGTTCCTGCCCCAACACTAGGACCCCTTGGGGTTTGATCGGGTGATAAGGGGCCAGGTTTTCCCCATTGCCTCGCTGGGTGCCATCTTGATAAGCTTCCCAGACACCATCCCGGGTTGTCCATGCAATGCAGATATGGTGCCATTTCCCATCATTAATGACAAAAGGAAGCTTTGCTACCTGAGGAAAGAAAAGTGAGAATTGCTGCAGATATGCATTCCCCCAAATATATTGTGCACCGTATTGGAGATCTGGTTGCTGTTGTATTTACTAACAAGATGGGAATGTTGTCAAATCTCCATAGTAGCCATGGGACATTTTGATCTCCGGTTATATCTGAAGGGTAACAAAAGTTTGCGATCTAAAGCAAAATGCACTTATCTGGGATCGATCCTATTGAATTTAATAAGGTTTGCTTCTGAGTAACCATGAACAGAATTGCATTTGGAAGTACAGTTTATAAGAATGCTTGTTTTATGCTCAAGGACACAGAATTAGATTTGCAGGTTTAAATACCATGGCAATAAGGAAACAGATCTGAAAATATTGCCATGTATTTCTACAGTTCTGGAAACCTGAGAAAATGAGAGTTGACTTCTGTATTTAAAACCGAATGCATTTGTTAAACCTCAGAAGAATGCCTTGCTTCAGTTGGAATATATCTTGATAAATTTGGGGAGGCACAGTGTAATTGAAAGGATGAAACAAACAAGCTGGTCATATTTATGAAAATATGCAAGTTTTCACTAAAGTTAGAAGTTCTCCTTTAAAAAATGTCCTTAAAAATTACATTGTGCACAATAGCCTTTCTTTAAATGTTGGTCAAATCAAATGGTTTAATTCAGAACCATATAAAAAGCTAGTTTTATTTTAAATTGAATGCATTGAAACTTGAAGGTTTTTTAAAGACTCATTTTGTGTCTTTAAAATAGAACCATGTTTTAATACCAGTATTTACGGTATTATTTCGCACCAAAGATTTGCAATCACATTCCTCATGTCCAAATGATATTTGGAGAACAAATGCAAAGTTTTCATTGTTTATCTATACATTTAATGAGTAATTTGCCTTCTTTAATTTTTCATTTATTAAAATATGCCTATTTCTTAACTGAATGACACTTACCTTGTCGTTGATAAGGATCTCCATAGGATTATTACCCCATTCAATAAGTACCAACTCATTAGCTTGTCCAGGTACTGCATAAGAGAAGGGTGTGCCTACACCTGGAGATGCATTTGATTTTATCCACATACAAATTGTAAATGCATACATCTCTGGCAAGCTTTTCTTCACTTTTGCGTACATGTAATTGGTTCTCAAAGGAAAGGTCAGCTGAAATTTATCTGTTGGCCTATTATCTTTCTGACCTGGAGGAAGACAAGAAAAGGGTATTTGCTCTGTGTTTGCAGAGTTACTAGGGCTATAATGCTACATTCATTTATCAGGAAACAAGTTTAATGAGGCTAATTGCTGAGTAGACATGCACAGTATTATGGATTGTTCTACTGAGGCAGTGCCAAAAATGGAATGCCTTGATCACTTCTCAGCATCAATGCTAGCACATAGACCTGAACAGTTTAATTTTCTTTCTTTCTTTCTTTCTTTCTTTCTTTCTTTCTTTCTTTCTTTCTTTCTTTCTTTCTTTCTTTCTTTCTCTTTCTCATTATATAATGAGCCTTAAGATGGCAGTATTCAAATCCCTCCAACACATTTCAGCACACTAATCCTAATCACATGGACAGCAGTTAGAGAACAGGCTCTCTCATTTCTCTCTTTTTACTCTTAATGACTTTTATAGCTCTATCTCTGTATATACACACACAGTAGGAGAAAGAAATGTAAATCGATGCAGTGATTTTACTGGAGTCTGAAGGGAAAAAATACTCTTGCTTGTTCTAGGTCACTTAGAGGAGAGAACTCAATCTATATAAATCAGTTATATTAAGACGTGCATTGGGTATTATTTGCTAAGACACTTCACTAGTAGTATTTTTTCCCAACATGGGCCAATATTATTTTAGACAAATTATATAAAACCTATTTATTGCCCTTCCCAATTGCATAAACTCACAATTTACCCCAAAATAGTAACTGCCTGACACTAAGGAATGTAAATTACTGTGTTTGTGTGTGTGTGTGTGTGTGTGTGTGTGTGTGTGTGTGTGTGTGTGTTAAAAAGGGCATACAGGAGTCACACTCCTTCCTCCAAGTGGGTCACTATTCAGAAAAAAAGCCCTACACCTATTTCGATCCAGGTTGCTTTACCTTTCTCTAAGTCAGTGATCCTTTGGTGAAGGGAAGTTAAGGTGCTTTCTATTTTCCCTCTTTCTTCAGACTCATTCTTGGAGTTGTACTTTCCTTCTTCCAGGCTGTTAATTCGAGAGAGCACTTGCTTTTCTAAATCATCAATGTTGTTCTGAAGTATATCCTTCAGGGAATTGGTTTGACTCGAAGAATTCATCCTACTAAATTGCTGTGCAAGGTGGGAAGGGGGGAGAAGCAAAGAGAGTAAGTGGTTTTGGGGGAACCAAATTAACACCATAGCATTATTTTTTCCAGAGACTCGTCCCGAGGCTCATTACTCTGACACAGCTAAACTCATTCAGAGCTTACCAAGTGAAAGAGCAGTGCCCTATTAAAAAAAGGAACAAGTCAATCTGTTAAAGAACTGAGCGATGGAGAACATTTTGAATGGGACAGCGAATGTTTTGCCTCCGATGTAGGGCAAAGCTGCCCCATTAAAACAACACAGAAGCCAGCAAAGGCTGGATAACTCAACAGCGAACTCTGAAGGATCCGCTTGCCTAGATTTAAGAAATAACAGAAAGGAGAAAGTTGTACCTCCAAGTTTTCTAGCCTGATTTTGAGCGACTGCAAAGTTTGCCCAAGTTGGCTCAGTGTTTCAGCAGCTGGAGTCCGGGAGAGATCTCCCATGGTGTTTTTGGAAGAGCCGGTCTGCTTTCTGTTGGAGCCCCCACCCGTTTTAGAGTCACCAGGGCCTGCTTCTACAGTGCTTTGGCTCTCACACCTGCCCAGTTTCGTGGTCAGTTCCCTAATGGTTTCTTTCTGATTCATAATGGTCTCTTTCTGCTGGAGCACCGTTTCCCGGAGCTGGAGCACGGTGGTCTTCATATCCTCGGTGCTACCGCCGCTCTGAATGGAAGAGGTACACATGTCCATATCCACCGGCACCGAGGTGCAGATAAACCGGGTCTGTCCAAAATTCTGGGCGCATCCTTTGAAGTAGAAAAGGGAGACCAACACCAAGCTGCAGCGGACCGCGGCAAACATGACCGGCGCGAAGATCCCAAACAACGCGGAGCTCCGGGGGGGAAACGGCAAAAGGAGTTTCAGCACCATAGAACTGTCCACCGAACTGCTGAGCCGATTGCGGTACGCGGGCTGCTTTTATAGCGGGCGGGAGGGGCTACAACGCCACTGACGTCATGATAGGGTGGAATCCCTGTTTAATTGCTCGGTGCCCATCGAGTTTCCTGCTTCAGGATGGCCAAGTCCAAATTAGAGGGACACCGAGCAGGTCTGGTGACTGCACGTACTTGCTGCTTCCCTCCTTGCGATGACTGGAACGGCGCGCAGGGACAACCTGCGGGGGAGGGGGAGGGAGGGGAGGGGGCGCGGCCTGCGCACGCAGGGAAGGACCGGAGCCCGGCCGGATGCGTAAGGCGTGCGCCTGTGCGGCAGAGCGGGTTCTTTTCGGACAGGGGGAAATTGATGTTGCGGACCGCGTGGTCGAGGGTTTGTGTGTGTGCGTGTTTAAACACAGAAGCGGATCTGCGGTGGGGTCCTCCTGGAAATCCCCTTCCCAACAATTCCCCGAAAGTGGCCACTATGAAGTTCCTCGGGCAAAACGTAGTGGCTGTCTGGAATTGGGGGGGGGGGGTGTTTGGGGGCGGCTGTGTTGTGAACGAAGGAGGCAGGTGTGCTGAGTATCCGCCTAGGTGTAACTTTCCCGCGTGAAATCGCAACCGTCGCGGTGCTTTGTGTTCAAGAAGGGAATGCTAGGGTGTCAAACGCAGGCGGGCTATCATCGGGACTGTTTTGTTTGAAACATAGTTTGGGACCGCAGGACATTTCCCCTCACCCCAGTCTCTCCCCCCCCCTCCCTAGGACCCTCTGAAGGTACAGGGGACCGCTCGTTTGTAGCGTGCATCCCAGTCGAACAGAAAACTTGTGTTTTTCGAGGGACTGCGGAGCGTAACTTTTCTCCTCGTGTGCCACTTTGGCCGAGGTGCTGGCTTCAGGCACCTCGTTTGACAAGGAGACGCCAGATTTCAACGAGTCCATTCTAGAGGGACAAAGCGTGCGGCCGATCTAAAAGTGTAAGAGCGAGAGCTCGAGGTTTGGGCAAACTAAGCAGGGAAGCGCAGCTTTAGGAAGCCGAAAGCTCTCTCCTCTTCTTCACCTGAGAGGAGGGAGGGAGGAGAGAAACAGAGAGAGGGGAGCGGGAAGAGGAGGAGGAGGAGGGAGGGAGGGAGGGAGAGGGAGAGGGAGGCAGGCCAACGTAGCTAACTATAATTTTAATTCTCTTTTCCAATTCCCTTTTTCCCCCGGGGACACGCAAGAAAGGTTTCCTTTTGGCTCGAGGCGGGGGGACTGTTGCCTCTCCACATGGAACCGGACGGATGGAGGAGAGTCGAGGAGCGCAGTTTGGCCCAAAATGAAAGTTGCCCGGGCCCGGTCTTGGGTCGCTCTTCTCTGCGATAAAAGCGGTACGGCTCCGTTGGCGCCGGCCTGGGTTTGGTCGTGGAAAGCTGCGCTTCGGCGTCCCCTCCTGCCCTCGGGCTGGGTCCCCCCTCTCCTTTCCCGAGCGGAAATGGGAGAGCGGAGAAGGGCGGGATGTCCGCATCATCTATTGGAACGAGAAGGACGGAGTGTTTGTGTGGACTCTTCCCTCCATCGCCACTAACCATCCCGCGCCCTTTCCCCGCTCTTTCCAACCTGGCCGATCTGCTGCTAGGAAAACAACTTTCCCGTAACCCTCTCCCGCGGGAAGCGTTTTCGGCTCTCTTGCCTCCTGGCATCAGCCCGGCTCGTCTTTCTGACTTGGCGAAGCCCCCGACCGCCTTTCCCGCGCGCGGACGGCCTCCAGGCTCCTCCGAGGCTCCTCTTCCAGGCTGCCAGCCACGGTCCTCCTTCTCTTCTGCCGGGGACCGACGTTTGGTCGGCCAGGGGCGACATCCTACGGCGGGGCTGGGAGAAGAGCGCCTTGCGGGGACAGCGAAGCTCTCTGAATAACACCCGGACAGAGACCGCGTGGAGTGGGGGTGGGGAGTGGGGGGTGGATGGGCGGGGATTAGGATTTGAAGGCACGATTCGGAGCATCTTCCTCTGGGATGTATTCTGAATCGAGCTATTGAGAAGCACCGTGCTTTTTAACACCCTTGGTTTTTTTATAGTCGTGAGGATGAGGGCGGGGAGGATAGTGATTCGGAAGGTTTCTGAGTAGGGCTCAGAAGAGAAATCCCCCCCCCCCCAGCCGTCCTTAAACCGTCCCCCGATACAGTTACAATGGAGCGCTGGCAGCACCGAATAATGCTAGCAATATCCTGAGAATATCTCGTTAATCTCTTGGGTGGGTTGATTTCCCCATCCGGCTTGTGGTTTGTCCTGCTCCTACTCCAGAGTAGTCCTACTACGTTGATGAGAATGGGAAAGTAGGTCACTATCTCAGCTAGACTTACTTGGGCTTTGTTAGCTAAAAGGAGACCACCGCCCCCACTTCCCACCTCATGCATGGGTGGGCTTCTGGGTCATCTTAACCGAGATGAGATCGTCAACCTGTCACTCTCTAGGAATAGAGGACTCCAGTCTGTCCTACATAGTTTCTCCTCCCTCTCTCCCTCCTCTTTCTCTTTTCCCAGAGCAACCAAATCAGTGCTGCAAACATGTGCTTGTGAAACAGCAGCAGCGTTTCTAAATTTCTTGGCTGCCATCGAACACAGTGGTAGAAATCAATTTTTTACTACCGGTTCTGTGGGCGTGGATTGGTGCGTGTGGCAAGGGGAGGTTACTGCAAAATCCCCATTGCCTCCCCACTCTGGGGCCAGCCAGAGGTGGTATTTGCCAGTTCTCCGAACTACTCAAAATTTCCACTACCAGTTCTCCAGAACCTATCAGAAACTGCTGAATTTCACCCCTGATCTAATGGTTGCCTGGATTTATGTAGCCCCACTTTTTCACTGGCAATGGGCAAAAGTGTGTCTCAAATCCATTCTCTCCTTGGAAATTTTTCAGTGGATTTGAATGAGCAGAGCAGAAAATGACAAGACAGCCTAGAGCAGGCATGAGCTAAGATGCCGCCTTTAGGACCTGTGGACTTCAATTCCCAGAATTCCTTAGCCATCCATACTCAGAAAAGGGGCCATTGTTGCCACCCCATCCCACCCCCGCCCCATCCATGGTCTAGAGTCATTTCTTGCATCCAGAGCTTCATCTGAAAAAACACAATTTAATTTCTGTTGGGCAGTGGAAGATTAAGGCTCACTGATGCCCTAAGCACTGACAAATCTTGTTGCCCCCCTTCCTTTGTACATACTCTACAAATCTTCATTGGTTTTTTTTTTCTTTCTCAACTTTGTGGTTCCCCCTTTGGCCTGGTGCCCTAAGCATGTGCTCAGTCTGCTTAATGGTTTGTCTGCTTTAGACACCCCTGTTGATGGGCTTTCCATCATTCATTCTTCATCTCATCTATGCTTGTGAAAGAAGGGACAGAAAGATGCGGAATGGGTAAATTATGCAAACGCTCAAGGATAGGGATTGAGAAAGGCTTCTTGAATATTTCAGTACTTGTGCAGTGCTCTACCTGACCTCATTCAGAAAATATAGGAACTGCTGAGCTGGATCCTCAGGCCAGCAATGAATTCTTGGTGGACTCCCTTCCCATTCAACCTTGGAAAGTTGTGCTTTCTTCTCTTTTCCCTGTTGTTTCCCTCTCTCTCTCTGCAGGCAGTGTTCTTCCCATTCCCTTGCAGTACTTTTCTCCTGTTTTGAAAACTTTAGATCCAAATGTAGCAACTCATCTCAAGGTTGGGGTGTTTCCTGCCATTAATGTCTGTTTGGTTCCTTAAGGGAATGCCAAGGAAAAGTGCCACATCCTTCTAAAGAAGAGTGCCAGCCTTAGGCACTAACCAGGAGTGGCTTCGCTGAGCACCTCTTAAGAGGGAGCTGAAACTGGCGCCCCTGATGAGGGGAGACAATACCGGCAGCAGCAAAAGCTGTCATCGAGGGAGCTGCAAAGCCAGGAAGCAGGAAACGGAACCGTCCCTCCCTCCAAATGCACATGTTCTGGGCCAGGAGCCAGCAGGTCCTAGTGCTCTCTTGGAGCTCTCTCCCTGCCTGTGATTCATTGTCTTAACAATCTGGAAGAGGATGTTACACTCTGCAAGGCACCCAGGGACAAATGAAGGAGACTCTGATGGTGTTTCAGGCTGATGCATACACAGACGGTAAATGTAACTGGTAGGAATCCACACGTATTCATGGAAAAGAACTACTGCTATTTGGGGAGAAGGCAAATTGCTCCTTGTTTACATCAGCCTTTCTTCAATTGGTGCTCTTTAGATAGTTGGGCTATAACTCTAGAAGTAACAGGTAACCAAAGACCGTGTGCAGATCTGTACATAGGGGAAACAAAACTAACCACTTCATAAACACATGGCCTAACGTAAGAGAACAAACCCATCAGGAAAAAGATTCAGCAGTCCATCTGCATTTAAAAAAACACACCAAAGGGCACTCTTTTGAAGACAAAGTCCACATTTTGCACAGAGAGGGCCACTGGTTTGAAAGAGTGGTTGAAGAGGGCATTTATGTCAAAATCGAACAGCCCTCTCTCAACAGAAGGGAAGGGATATGACATCATCTATCTCCAGTCTACAACACAGTCCTTTCAGCAGTTCCAAGAAGGCTCCACACTCTTTTGTCCTCTCAGGTGACCCTGATGACACAGATAAACCTCCCTCTAGGTGGCCTCAATTCACTAAACAAATGCAAATGACCAGGTGTCTGCAAGGAGTATAAATCCTTCCATTCCCCCACCCCCCAGTTAGGGCTGAAGAAGTTTCTTGGATGGGAAGTGAAACATCTTCAAAGAAAAACAAGGAAGTCCAGTTGCCTCTTGAAAAAGCACCTTCGGGACAAGTAATCAAAGGCTGCATCTGGAAGCTGCCCAGTAAAGAACATGAGATTAAAGGATGAAACACTCAAGGAATCCAGGGTTGTTGACAAATTCAGGGGTTCTTAGAGCAGAAACAAAGGAGTGTATCTCTTTGACCTGCATGAGGATGAATTACGTATTATGCATTTCCCTCAAGCACATTAACTCAAGATAATACTTGTATATAATTAGTTCATATAGAAATAATTCATTTCAATATGAAGAAGCTACAATTTGCTTGTTCATATAGAAAAGAATCAATATCTCAAGGCAGCAAAAATTCCTTTTGCTACCAAGAACAGATTTATGGATGACATTATGTTGACACAAATGAAGGCAAATATATGTGTCCCAGGATAATGTTGCAGGATCTAATCTGGGTCAGTCACCGGAACCAGAGGTTTAGTCTTCTGAGCTTTCAGACTCATGCTGGAGTCCATCTTCAGGGAACTTCTCTCTTAGCAGAGTGTGTGCTTTGGGCTATTCTGTGTGTGGTATTTATATGGTATCTTGTGTGTAGTTTTTTAGTTGCTGATTGGGGTGTTGATAGCTGGCTGTTAAGTCATTGGATGTTGTTTCCTTGTGTTACCAATCCCTCACCTTCTAAATACTTGATAAGCTAATGGTAAATCAGCACTCCTGTGACTGACAAAGGGCCTGTTTCCCAGGCTTCAATCTCTTCCCTGGCTGTTTTTATGCCTGCTCATCCAACAATCTGAGTAGCTGCAAAAATTGAATGTATTGAATTATATTGATACTTTAAGAAATATGTATCATTTTTAAAAGAAGGAACAGAGAGAGCCTGTGACCTTCCAAATATTACTGAACCACGATTCTTAGCAGCTCTATCCAGCATGGCACGTTAAGAGTGGAGACAGTTGTAATTTAGCGATGCAGACAGCCACAGAAACCCTACCCATGTCTCAGGGCTCCATGAAGAAGAACATTTTCTGGGTATTACATTGAGCAAGAAGAGACTCAGACTCATATAGCAAAGAAAATAAACAAGTCCCAGAATGAGACGCTCACAATGATACATGTAGAGCTGACACTGTGACGTGGAGGGTGACAAGTGTCTCCAATTTTGTTTTTCTTTCAATCCACTATTTGTACACTCCATAGGCTATGTATGACTTCACTGTATGAATGTGAAGTCTTCCCCTGCATGATGCAAGCTAGAAGCAAAAGCAGAAAAAAAATGCTGAAGGCCCAACTGGTTTATATAAAATACACTTTTTCAGTCTTGGAAGCCTCCCATGATTCCCCACCAACAACACCATGGTTGATAATACTAGAGGTCCCAGTATGTCTGAAGGGCATCTGACTAGAGGAGGCTGGAGACAATGAAGTATTTAGGTGTCTTGCAGGCTTGAAATTTCTGCCTCCCCCCCCCCCCACCACCACCCCACTTCTTCTTTGTACTCTTTCATTGCTCTCTCAATAACCGGGTTTGCAAAACATTGTAGAGTAAAATGAGAATGGTTGTGACATCTTGATGTTCTCTGAGTTTGATTGTTTGCTTGCAGGCATTTTGTTACCAGGCTGGGTAATGAAGAGACTCCACAGTTCAATCCTGAGCTACAGATATTGTCTTTTATTGAGATTGGCTAGTTTCTGGAACTAAAGAATCCCAGTGTGAAATGGTTCAAGCATTGGGCTAGAAACCAGGAGACCTTGAGATGTAATTTCTCCTTAGACAGATGGCTGACCTTGGGCCAATGACTTCTTTTTCAGCCCTAGGAAGGAGGCAAGAGCAAACTATGCCTGAAATCTTGCCAAGAAACCTGCAGGGACCTATCTAGGCAGTTGCCAAGAGTCAATACTGACTTGAACGTACCCCCCAAAAAATTCTGGATCAGTGTTTTGTATTTACCCAATAAACAATAGCTAAATTAAGCATGATTTTTGGTTGTGTGTGACACAGTACAGAGAGTTTTCTCTTGAAGACAAAAAAGGCATAGCAACACAACAACTTTTCTTAATTATGGAGTGTACCTTCATTTATCCCTTTCATTATTATTATTACAAACTTTTATTCATTAAACATGAAACTCAGTCAACTGAACATTTAATAATGTATCACAAATATCTGACTGGCTCTGATGGTTGATACGGGTTGCTATCAGCATCCTAGTTATTGACCAATTATCTTCTTAAGATGCATGTTGCTCCAATTAGCGCAGTCTTTTGCAGTTCCGCTGGCGCTACAGCAGGAAGCTGTAACTTCTTTTATGTATTTGTAAAATTCTTGGACATGGTACAAAGTGCCCCGATGACAATAGGTATCACTGTTACATGTTTCATCTATAATCGCATAGTTTCGATGGCCAGTCGTGATATTTCGTGATTTTTTTTCCAGTTCTTTTTCTTCAACTCTGGCATCTCCTCATACAGTGATATCAATAAATTGTATGTTTCAGTTTTCGACAACTGTGATATCTAGCATGTTGTGTTCCAAATGACGATCCATCTGTATTTGAAAGTCCCACAAGATCTTCACCTTCTCATTTTCAACAATTTTTTCCACTTTATGTTCCCATGACTTTTCAGATACAGGTAAGTCATATTTTTTACATAATGACCATTACATAATTGGTTGTGCCTTACTTTGTAATCAGTTTGTGTGATTTTGTTGCAGTCAAATATTAAATGTGAAACATTTCCACTTTGTCGTTGCAAAGTTGGCAGTGTGGATTGTCAGTGGATTTTTGTATCTTTGCTTTCATGGCATTAATTTGTAGTGGTTGTTCTTGAGCAGCAAATATTAAACCTTCTGTTTCCTTCTTGATGGTTCCCTTCTTAAGCCATGCCCATGTCAAGTTATTATCACATTTTCGTTCAATGTTTTTTCAAGTGCTGTCCATGCAAAGCTTTGGTTTTCCATCCATTTCATCTGTCATCCAGCTGTTTTTCCTTATATTCTGCCTTTGTTTCATCATATTATTATTATGTTAATCTTTGGTGAGATTCACAACCTTTGGGGCTGATTGGTAGCTCAACAGCTCGAGTCCTAACCAAGGACCTAGGAACTGTTAAGGTAATGTCAGAGGATATAAGTTGTTCCAAGTAGGGTGGTTTTTTGTAGAGTCAGAATGTTCAAATCAGGTAAATTTAGAATTTTCAAATAGTGAGGTAGCCCTTTAGGTATTGCTCCAAGGGCTCCAATTACAATTGGGACAACACATGATTTCTTTTTCCACAGTCGCTCAACCTCAATTTGCAAGTCCCGGTACTTTGTGATTTTTTCTTGCTGTTTATCTTCAATTCATGCATCTCCAGGTATTGCAATGTCAATGAACCATACTTTTTTCTTTTCAACTATTGTTATGTCAGATGTGTTGTGGGCCAAGTGCCTGAATTCTGAAGTCCCACAAGATCTTGACTTTCTCATTCTCTAAAACCTTCTGAACCTAATGTTCCCAGAGGTTTTTGCTGTACTGAAATCCAAACTTTTGGCACAGTTTCCAGTGAATGATCTTAGCAACGTGGTCATGGCGTTGTAGGTAGTCAGTTTGTGAAATTTTGCTGCACCCGCTTATCAAGTGGTCAACTGTCTCATCTTTCTCATTACAGAGGTGACATTTGCTGTTGTTGGTAACATGTTGAATTTTTGCCTTCATGCAATTTGTGGCTAAGGTTTGTTCTTGAGCTGCCAAAAAAAAGCATTATTATTATGATGATTATGATTATTGTTATTATTATTGTTATGCAATTTTTAAATATCCCAACTGGATACAGTAACCATGGGGACAGGGATTGTTCTATAATTTTGGGTATAGACAGTCCTTGCCTTACAGTCATTCATATAGTGACTGTTCAAAGTTATAACAGCATTGAAAAAAGCAAGTGATGACCATTTTCTATACAACTCTTATAGCATCCCCCTGACAATGTGATCAAAATTCAGACGCTTGGCAACTGGCATGTATTTATGATGGTTGCAGTGTCCCAGGGTCATGTGATCATCTTTTGCAACCTTCTGACAAGCACAGTGGGGAAACCAGATGCACTTACCGTATATACTCAAGTATAAGCCGAGTTTTTCAGCCCACTTTTTGGGCTGAAAAAAGCCGCCTCGGCTTATACTCGAGTCAGTGCCCGTCCCCGTTTCCTCGCCTGCCCGCCCGCCCACTCATTCATTCCGTTTCCTCCCCTGCCTGCACGCTCCTTCATCCCGTTTCCTAGCCTGCCTGCCCGCTCGTTCATTCCGTTTCCTAGCCTGCCTGGCCACTCGTTCATTCCGTTTCCTAGCCTGCCTGCACGCTGGTTCATTCCGTTTCCTCCCCTGCCTGCACGCTGGTTCATCCCGTTTCCTAGCCTGCCTGGCCACTCATTCAGTCCGTTTCCCTCCCCTGCCTGCCCGCTCCTTCATCCTGTTTCCTAGCCTGCCTGGCCACTCGTTCATTCCGTTTCCTAGCCTGCCTGCACGCTGGTTCATTCCGTTTCCTCCCCTGCCTGCACGCTGGTTCATCCCGTTTCCTAGCCTGCCTGGCCACTCATTCAGTCCGTTTCCCTCCCCTGCCTGCCCGCTCCTTCATCCTGTTTCCTAGCCTGCCTGGCCACTCGTTCATTCCGTTTCCTAGCCTGCCTGCCCGCTCGTTCATTCCGTTTCCTAGCCTGCCTGCCCGCTCGTTCATTCCGTTTCCTAGCCTGCCTGCCCGCTCGTTCATTCCGTTTCCTCCCCTGCCTGCATGCTCGTTCATTCCGTTTCCTAGCCTGCCTGCCCGCTCGTTCATTCCGTTTCCTCCCCTGCCTGCACGCTCGTTCATTCCGTTTCCTAGTCTGCCTGCCCGCTCGTTCATTCCGTTTCCTCCCCTGCCTGCCTGCTCGTTCATTCCGTTTCCTCCCCTGCCTGCCCGCTCGTTCATTCCGTTTCCTCCCCTGCCTGCACGCTCGTTCATTCCGTTTCCTAGCCTGCCTGCACGCTCGTTCATTCCGTTTCCTAGCCTGCCTGCCTGTAAGATAATAAATGACAGTAAAAATATAAAGCATAATTATTCTTTTTCTTTGCCATTCTTATATTATTATTATTCCATTTGGAAGGTTATAAGGTATAGTTTAAAATGCTTTGAAATCCCCATTCCCTCCCCACTCCAGAGGAAGGATACTATGAAATCCCCAATTCCTCCCCACTCCAGGGGAAGGATACTATGAAATCCACATTTCTTCCCCACTCCAGGGGTAGGATACTGCAAAATCCCCAATTCCTCCCCACTCCAGGGGAAGGATACTATGAAATCCACATTTCCTCCCCACTCCAGGGGAAGGATACTATGAAATCCCCAATTCCTCCCCATTCCAGGGGAAGGATACTATGAAATCCGCATTTCCTCCCCACTCCAGGAGTAGGATACTGCAAAATCCCCAATTCCTCCCCACTCCAGGGGAAGGATACTATGAAATCCATATTTCCTCCCCACTCCAGGGGTAGGATACTGCAAAATCCCCAATTCCTCCCCACTCCAGGGGAAGGATACTATGAAATCCCCAAATCCTCCCCACTCCAGGGGAAGGATACTGCAAAATCCCCAATTCCTTCCCCCCCCAAGGGAAGGATACTGTGAAATCCCCAATTCCTCCCCACTCCAGGGGTAGGATACTGCAAAATCCCCAATTCCCCCTCCCAAGGGAAGGATACTATGAAATCCCCAATTCCTCCCCACTCCAGGGGTAGGATACTATGAAATCCCCATTCCCCTCCCCACTCCAGGGGTAGGATACTGCAAAATCCCCATTCCCTCCCCACTCCAGGGGTAGGATACTATGAAATCCCCAATTCCTCCCCACTCCAAGGGAAGGATACTATGAAATCCCCAATTCCTCCCCATTCCAGGGGAAGGATACTATGAAATCCCCAATTCCTCCCCACTCCAGGGGAAGGATACTGCAAAATCCCCATTCCCTCCCCACTCCAGGGGTAGGATACTATGAAATCCCCAATTCCTCCCCACTCCAGGGGAAGGATACTATGAAATCCACATTTCCTCCCCACTCCAGGGGTAGGATACTGCAAAATCCCTAATTCCTCCCCACTCCAGGGGAAGGATACTATGAAATCCCATGGTGCAACGCGCCTTCAAGAAATGTGGCATTAGTAATGCTATGGATGGCAGTGAAGACAGCGCTTTGTATGAGTTTTGAAGGATTTTAACTCTTGCGTTTTAGCTTGGTTGCTGAATGAGCTAAGGTTTTTGTACTTTTAAAGTTATTGTTGATACCATATTGTTTTTATTGACTTTCTTTTCCACTTACAGAGCTAGTTTACTGTTTTTCTTTGAAATAAATATTCAAAAACATTATTGGTATCTATTTTTATTTTTGAAATTTACCGGTAGCTGCTGCATTTCCCACCCTAGGCTTATACTCGAGTCAATAACTTTTCCAGTTTTTTGTGGTAAAATTAGGTGTCTCGGCTTATATTCGGGTCGGCCTATACTCGAGTATATACGGTAATAACTGTGTTACTAGCTTAATAACTGCAGTGATTCATTTAACAACTAAATAAAGGTAATAAAATTAGGGCAAAACTCACCAAACAACTGACTTGTTTAGCAATGAAAATTTTGGGCTCAATTGTGATCATGAGAATTACCTTCATATTCGCCTTTAACTCCAACATTAACTTGTTGAGCCATTAAAAGGATAATTTTCCAGGCATAATTACATTGTATGCATTTCACTGGTGAGGTTATCAATATTCTTCTCAACATGAAATTTTGCAATATTTTTCTCAATATGCAATTCGATGCAATGTTTTGATGAAGAAATCTTGCCTCAAAAAGAATTGTATTTGAAGCAATTTTATGAAAGAATAAAAGTGTAGCAAGATGATACTTTGCAAATGTTTTGGAGATAAATCCCAGTCAGCTGAGTAGGAGATGGAATTCCAAGCAACAGGAGAGCATCTAGACATTCATCTCTTACTTTTAAGACAAAGTGGCAAAACTTCTGTTCAGGCTATCAGTAATAGCCTGAAGAACTGAGGTGGCGCAGTGGGTAGAGTGCAGAACTGCAGGCCACTTCAGCTGACTGCTAGTTCGGCAGTTCGGCGGTTCAAACCTCACCGGCTCAAGGTTGATTCAGCCTTCCATCCCTCCGAGGTGGGTAAAATGAGGACCCAGATTGTGGAGGCAATTTGCTGACTCTGTAAACCGCTTAGAGAGGGCTGAAAGCATTACGGAGTGATTACTTGTCCCAGCTTCTGCCAAACTAGCAGTTCAAAAGCACATAAAAATGCAAGTAGAAAAATAGGAACCACCTTTAGTGGGAAGATAACAGCTTTCCATGCACCTTCAGCGTTGAGTCTTGCTGACCACATGACCATGGAGACGTCTTCAGACAGTGCTGGTTCAAGGGTGAAATCCAGCAGGTTCTGATAGGTTGTGGAAAACCAGTAGCAGAAATTTTGTGTAGTTCAGACAACCAGTAGCGGAATTTTTGAGTAGTTCTGGGAATCAGCAATTGCCACCTCTGGCTGGCCCCAGAGTAGGGTGGGGATGGAGATTTTGCAGTATCCTTCCCCTGCCATGCCCACCAAGCCACACAACGCCCACAGAACTGGTAGTTTAAAAAAATGAATTTCACCACTGCGCTGGTTCTTCAGCTTTGAAATGGAGATGAGCACTGGCCCCTAGAGTTGGGAACAACTAGCACATATGTGCAAGGGGAACCTTTACCTATAAGAAATTATTTTAAAGAATTTGAACAGTGTAGAAAAAAGAAGGGGCTTCTAAATAATTCTCCCTGTATTTAAAACAAAAGGGAACAGGATTCCAGCTGGCTTTTCTTTATAGTTCAGATGAGCCAGCTGCAATTGATCTCATTTGGAGTCATTCTCCTCCTTTCATTGTGAAGATTAGTGGAAAGAAATGGATTGTGGATAAGAGAGGGATGTATAAGAGTAGGATTTGTAAATGGTTCATTCATAAGGAGAATTGGCTGTTGAACACATAGGAGACCGTTGGATGAGGCCTTCTATCTGGAAAAGAAAATCTAATATAAATGGTACTCAGTGTAAACAATAAAAGCTGAGAACTGGTGGAAAGGAATCTCTGACAGCGTGACCTATAAGCCAAGAAATCCATCTGTTTCTGGATTTGCAGAGAGCAGTCAGGCCAAAGAGTGGGCTTACACACATGATTATTTGTTGTTAGTTGTGAAGTCGTGTCCAACCCATTGTGACCCCATGGACAACATTCCTCCAGGCCTTCCTGTCCTCTACCATCCTCTGAAGTTCATTTAAGCTCACACCGACTGCTTCGGTGACTCCATCCAGCCACCTCATTCTCTGTCATCCCTTTCTTCTTTTGCCCTTAGTCTTTCCCAGCATTAGGCTCTTCTCTAGTGAGTCATTTCTTCTCATTAGTGGTTTTGATTATTGATTATTTGGTTATGATTATTGCATCAGTTTATAACCATTTGTCAGTCAACCAAAGTTGGCAACAGTTATCCATGCATTGACTAGGCTACCGCAATAGCTATCTACCTGGGGCAACCTTATAAAAGTGTCTGGACACTTCAGCTGGTGGAAAATTCAACAGCTAGCTACTAATTGATTCACAATATCAGGGTCATATGATGGACATTTTGAAAAACTCATTTGATTGTCAATTGATCTGGGGGCTCAATGTAAGGTTTTGTTTAAATCCTAAAAGCTTTATGTCGCCTAGGAACTGGCTGCTGGAGGGAATTGCATCTCTTGCTATAAAACTCTGTAGATAGCAGGTATGCAGGAAGAACAAGTACTCCGTTTGTAAACATCTGTTGATTAGTTATTTGGAAAGTTCCTTCTTGTCTGTTGTTAACCGAACTATAATAAATACTTCCTTACATACTGTAAAGTAGTCCTAACTTAACAATGGCAATTGGGAGTGGAATTTCTATTGCTTGGTGAGATGGTCACTAGACCACTTCTTCTTCTTCCTGTGCCGTATCCATCATCGGATGTCGGCAATCATGTTGGCAATCCTATTTTTATCAACAGCCAGATGTAAAAGTGCTGCTGAATTTTGTCCAAACCGGTTCCTTAGATTTTGAAGCCATGATGTTCTTCTTCTGCCTGGACCTTGTTTGCCTTCAATATTTCCTTGGAGGATTAAGTGAAGTATAACGTATTTTTCTGGGTGTCGCATCACATGTCCAAAATATTCTAACTTTCACTTTTTTATGGTTTTGATTATTTCCCTCGGCTTTCCCAGGCAGCTTATCTGGACTGAACCACTTAGTGATGTAAATTCCTGGTTGCTGTTGTTAAGCAAATCATAGTGGGTCATTAAGTGAGGACAACACATGGTCACCATTTGCAACCTTCAGCTGGCTACCCCATTGACTTTGCTTGCAGGAAGCCAGGAAAGAAGATCATAAATGATGATTGTATGACCACAGGGATGCTCTGATAGCAGAGGTGGTGCAGTGGTTAGGGTGCAGTACTGCAGGCCATTTCAGCTGACTGTTATCTGCAGTTCAGCGGTTCTAATCTCACCGGCTCAAGGTTGACTCAGCCTTCCATCCTTCCGAGGTGGGTGAAATGAGGACCCAGACTGTGGGGGCGATATGCTGACTGTAAACCGCTTAGAGAGGGCTGAAAGCCCTAGGAAGCGGTATATAAGTCTAACTGCTATTGCTATTGCTATAAGTAGGATGAACAGTCGTAACTACCACTTGTTCAGTGCTGCTGTCAGTTCGAACAAGCGGTTGTCTGTACTGGGTTCCTGTTCTCGTTCTCTCATTCTCGTTCTCGTTTTCTCTCTCTCTCTCTTACAAAGACATACATCATTAGTCAGAATTACTTTAATGATGATTTTATTATCAATCTCTTGATTTTTAATTAGACTGCTTTCACGTTGATTTTGGAATTTGATTTTCCCTCTTTGTTTTAATCATTTTGATCATGTCAGATGTCTAAATCAATAACAGCGATTTCAGATCTATGTATTTATTTGGCCAATTATTACATCTCCTTTCTAATAAAAACAAACTCAGGGTGTCCAACAATAAAAAAAGAGAGAGAAAGACAAGAATAAAACATCTTAGCAATAAACACAGTAGGTCGTCTTAGGAAGGTCGCTGCTTCTCAGCCAGATTTTCCAAACCTGGCCTGCCTTGCTGAGCGATTGTAGCCGGACACGTTGACCTTCAGAAAGTGTTATTGAAAGGCTCACTCGGTGTTATATTTATTTCAACCCTGAA
Source organism: Thamnophis elegans (assembly GCF_009769535.1). Taxonomy (NCBI): domain Eukaryota; kingdom Metazoa; phylum Chordata; class Lepidosauria; order Squamata; family Natricidae; genus Thamnophis; species Thamnophis elegans. The sequence continues at coordinate 46,610,051 of NC_045542.1, read as the reverse complement.
CTCAGCTACTTGCTGCAAGGCCAAATACCTGACTGACAGCAAAGCAGGAAAAGCTATTTTGCACAGAAAGTGAGAAGGACGGCTTCATCAATATTCAGGGTCTAGTGTCCATTGTTCCAATGTACACAGGTCAAAACTTTTTAAAAACTCACACCCCCACCCCACCCTTGTTCAGGGGAATTCCACGCCATTCCCGTGGAACAAATTTCAACTCCGCGAAGGTGAACTTGAAGCAGCTGCCCCCTCTTCTTTTTTCTGGTGCAGAAATTTATTTCTTTTTTCTAAATCGGTCGCATGACTTGGTATTGACAGTATTTGCTGTTTAAATAGACTCCTGTCCTCTAATTAGTGAAGGACTTCAGAAATGCAGTGCACTCCAAAATAACTCGCAGGAGTGAGATCGCTAGAGACCCATTGTGTGTGTACAGTTGATTATCAGTGGAGATGCTCTGGCAGATAGATCAGCGCCCTACCTTTCATTTCTCAGCAGGCCATCTGGGACTTGAAGATGCTTCCAAAACTGCTCGAGTCTCCTCTCCCTCTTCCCCTCTCTACTTTTCTTCAAGCACAGTATTTTCATATTCAAAGCGCGATACCCTTTTTTTTTTTAGATGCTAAATTGGAAGGTTAGCCTTTTTCTTCTTATTGTAATAGTTCTCCTTTTCCAAAACTGTTTCTGGTGGACACAGTTCTAGCGTCTTTGTTAAGCAGCCAATGACACATATCAGAGAACCCCTCCCCCATAGAATAGAATAACGGAGTTGGAAGGGACCTTGGAGGTCTTCTAGTCCAATCCCCTGCTTAGGCAGAAAACCCTACACCATTTCAGAAATGGTGATCTAATCTCTTCTTAAAAACTTCCAGTGTTGGAGCATTTCCAACTTCCTGAGGCAAGTTGTTCCACTAATTAATTGTTCTGTCAGAAACGTTTTCCTTAGTTCTAGGTTACTTCTCTCCTTGATTAGTTTCCGCCCATTGCTTCTTGTTCTACCCTCGGGTGCCTTGGAGAATAGTTTGACTCCCTCTTCTTTGTGGCAGCCCCCAAGATATTGGAACACTATCATTATGTCTCCCCTGGTCCTTCTTTTTATTAAACTAGACATGCCCAGTTCCTGCAACCGTTCTTCATATGTTTTAGCCTCCAGTCCCCTAATCATCTTAGTTGCTCATGTGCTGGGTAGCTTTACCAAGGGGATTTACCAAAGCTTTGACCAGGTATGTATGCTTCAGAACAGGAGTCTCCAACCTTGGCAACTTTACGACTTGTGGACTTCAACTCCCAGAATTCTGGGAGATGAAGTCCACAAGTCATAAAGTTGCCAAGGTGGAGACCCCTGCTTCAGACAACCAAGACAGACTGAATTCACAGAAATTGTGGACTAATTGAGATGGAAGGTGCTCCAAAAGCCGGTATGACTTGACTCTCAATCCTATTAAATCATGCAGATTCCTGCAGGAATTTCACAAGGGTGCACTGAGTTGGATAAGGTCTGTGCATTCTTTCCCCCTTCGTTGAAGCTCTTTCATATATTTTTCTTTCTCGTTGTATTCCTCCACAGTTGTGGGTTGCTTTTATTGTTCTTTACCTCTAATGGCTTATGGTGTATTTTTGCCCTAGATGCCAGGAACTCAGAGCTAAAATAAGTGGCATAGAAATGCCAAGAAAAGAAGCTCCTGTAGAAATTTCACTAGGGATTGGAGCTTTAATCCAGGGTTATTGTTTTTTTAATTTAAAGCTTAAATTTTCTGCAACTCTTATCAATTCAGTGCGGCCAGCCAGATTCATAGCTTGTTTGACATAATGACTTTGGATTGATGTCTTCAGGAGGAGGAAACAAAAATCACTAAAGTAAGCAAGCCTCAAGGACTTTGAACTTGCGGCATAATCAGGTTTGGGTGTATGGTTCAGCCATAGTGCACCCTGCAAGAGAACAGCCACTTTAAAAAGGACCTCTGTGCCTTTATGATGGCCACTCTTTTGCTCTGGAAGGCAGCAGGGAAAGATCTCAGGCCTGAAGTTTGCTGGATTTTGCTGCAGTTCCTCTTCCAGATCATTGACATCGATGATGGTTTCTCTTTCTCCCTGTCTGTCCCTTTCCCCAAAGTCCCTTTCTTCCCTGGTGCCTGACATTTGCAGCCAGATCCTCGCAATGCTAGAGGGACTTGGATTCTTTTATTGCAAATAATTTTCATTATACGTATTGCATAAGATCTTAAGAAGCTTTCTGGGGCAATCTGCTTGCTGGATGCAGAACTTGTTATCAATATTGCATCACATTCGAGTATCGGAGTTATGAGATTTCATTAAAAATGTAAATTGTGGTTTAAAACTGCTGCATTCTCTTTTTTTAAAAAAGATCTAGCAAAAAAAAAGTCATCGAGGGTAGAGGCTGAAGCTAAGTGGAGAAAACTGCCAAAAACCTTGAGGGAGAGAGAGAGAGAAGAAACTTGATTTACTTGGGAGAAGAAGAGAATAGGATAGAGCAAGGGTGGGGAAGGGGTAGATACCCAAATAAAGCATCATCTTAACAGTTCTTCCAGTGGTGGGATTCAAAAATTTTTAGTACCGGTTCTGTGGGCATGGCTTGGTGGGCATGGGAAGCATACTGCAAAATTTCCATTCCCTCTCCACTCCAGGGGAAGGTTACTGTAGAAACCCCATTCTCTCCTGATCAGTTGGGGCTCAGGAGGCAGATGTGGGCAGGGCCAGTCAGAGATGGCATTTACTGTTTCTCCAAACTATTCAAAATTTCTGCTACTGGTTCTCCAGAACTGGTCAGAACCTGCTGAATACCACCTCTGAGTCCTTCCCTTTGTCACCACCCAAGTTGTATTTTTATTTTTAATTAATTACCTAATTAATTTCTAGTTCTTATCTTATCCTTGATGTCTCCTTTTCCCCCACACCTTCTTTCCCGTCTGAAGTCAGCCATCCCCAATATGGTATTCTGTAGAAACTTTTGGGACTATATTTCTCAGACTTCTTAGTCAACATGGTCAACTGGCTGGAAGGAGGAGCCAACATAGCGATGTCACAACGTGCAGTCTTGATACTCCGAGACCGCCATTGACACTTTTGCCGTTGGATGGTCCATTGAGACCTAAACCATCCCATAGAGATGGTGATCAGGAAGACGAAGGCTTGCTGGTCTCAGGGACATCACAAAGTCTCTGATCAACCCAAAGGAAGCACTTCAAGTGGGCGGTTAACAGGCAGCCCCCAGGCTGATGAAGTTGGGATGGCTCTGGAAGGAAGGAAGTGAAAAGAGAAAGTGAGTCCAACTGGTGAGGTATTTTTTCTATTTTGCAAAAGACTGCCCATAGAAAAAAATTTTAAAGCCAAATTAGATCCTTAAGCAAAAGAATTGAGCGGCGAAAGTAATCCATATTGGATTGCTTTGGAAAGCTTTTTTTTTCTTTATAACTATTCTTTGTGGATTGAGGCGCTCGCTTTCTTATTTCTCCTCTTAAAGTGAACGGATTGATTTTTTTCTTCTGCTTTTTGTTGCTTTATTTCTTGACTTCTGGATTAAAACCTTCCTTCTTATTTTAACAATTCTTCCTATTACTTGTTATTAAAAGAAATCTAAAGAACTTTGTTTCCTATAAGCCTGAGCTAAATATTATAAAGTGAAAAGTAGCAACACTGCCACTTGGAGGTCAGAGGCTAGAGTTTTTGAAACAATGTATATCTTCTCTTTTCTTCTTTGATTTCACTGGCTTTGTAGCTGAAAGGTTTGCAACTTGTTTACAGAAACTGATAAAGAGCCAAGGGCATGAATTGTTTTCACAGGTGCCTTTGAGAACTATTTTGGCAGGGGAAAGAAAGGGGGGGAAACAGAACCCTTTTCCTTTGAAGAGCATAAAAAAACTTGTGTTCAAGTCAACCTAAAATAAATAATAAAAGAGGCCTGGAAGGCTAGAGTGGCTAGACTTTTTTTTCTTTCTTTTTTCTTTTTTGGAAACATGGATCAATATTCAGATGAGGAAACCTTAAAATTCCAAAATATCTTGGCTGGAATTCAAAATCTATTGGAAATATATGGGAGAATTGAGAAGAAGTTGGAAAGACTAGTCTTCCTCACAACAAAAGATGATGGGGTTGGAGCCCCAAAAATTAAAGGGGAGAATGAAGATATAGAAGATAAAGACAAGACAATAGATGAATTTATTAATGGAGCAAATGTGGGTGAAAGTGGAAAGAAGGGAATATGGAAAAGGAAATTCAACGAATTGGAGCTCTACCCCAGATTCCAAGATACAGAAGAAAAAATGGTAATGATGATGGACTTAAGAAGATAAATTTTTTCAGAAGCAAGATTGACAACCAAAGACAAGCTAATTTTAGTAGCAGCTGGAGGGCAACGAGATTACCTGAGAAATCCTTCAAGCAACAAAGTGCGGAGAGAAGTGTATAAAAACCTTATAAAGGAGATAAAAAGAAGACTGACACCACAATTGGTAAGAGAGGTAAGACTGTTTTGTTACTGGAAAGATACAGGTTGACAATGAAAGTTGATAATAAAAAATTAGTTGATTTTGTTGATCAATAAGTAGGAATTTAGTAACTCTTAGATTGTTTTATATTGTTATTAAATGTTTATTTGTTAACAAATAATTAACTATAATAATAATAATGAAATGATAATGGATACAGCTTAGTGATATATACATGTACTGGCAAACTAGTAAAAGCAATTTGGATATCAATTGCAAATTGTGACTTGGGAAAAAGACCTATAAATTTTATTAACAAATTTTATTTAGATCTTGTCATAAAGGTGTAAGGTTTTTTTCTTTGGGGGGGGGGTCTGACGAGAGGAAATGGGACATAAATAGTAAATGATTTTTAGCCAATTATAATAACAAGGAAATGTCAATGGACATTGTTTAATAATATATACATGCTATGGTATTGGCAAAAGTAATTTGGATATAAATTCTAAACAGTGAGTTGGGGGGGAGGGGGGGAGGTTTAGAAACTTTATTAATTGACTTTTACTTAAAAGATGTGTTAAAGGTGTAATGTTATTGGAGGATTTTTTGAAATAGCTAATGGACACCATTATGGTTGTGTCTTTAAGTATGAATGATTTGAGGTAAAAGCATGTTCAAATAACTGTAGTCAAATGAGAATTGTAGTACATTGATAGTAAGATATACAAAGAATTTTGATTTAAAGTGTATAATCTAATATAAACTATAAGTAATGACTGTGGAAGAAATGCACAAGTTATCTGTAACCAATCGACACGCTTTCTACAAGATGTAATGAAGGATGATTCTTTTTTTGTGTTTTTGTTCAATTAAAATAAAAAGAAACTTTTAAAAAAAAACCATGATCAACTGACTGATCATTTGGAGCATTGTCGTCCCAACATCAACAAAGGTCACAGAATTGAGGAAGGCTGCTGTGAGACCTTTAGAAAGGAGCAGCATTCATCTTATCATGTGTATAGCATATCACAACACGTTCAGTGTGAAATATGTTTACCTGTGGCTGCTGACATTTAAACCAATGTTTCCTGTTTTATTTTTTGTGGTTTTATTTTCTTTATTTCTTTTGTAAGGGCATATGTATCCATCATGCGATTCCCTTTAAAGTAAATACAGCATTGCATGGAAAAAGCCACCCCTACCTCCAAATAGTAAGACAAAGATATGAAATAAGGAACAATATAGTTTACAGCAATGTTTTTTAATTCTCCATACTTTTTTTTCTATGAAGTTATTGTTGCTTTCATTGTGTTCAGTGTTTCTTGTACTACATTTTGTTATTTCAACTTTTCCCCTCTCTTTTTTGAAGGATCTCATCAATTCCGTCCAACCACAACTTTCTTGATTTTCTTCTTCCTCATAACCCATTTGTGCTTCTTTCCTACATTTCTTCTACAGTTAATCCATGTTCATTTTCTCTGCAAGACCAAATTACTCCAAAACACTTCTTTTCACGCTGTTTACTCATTTTATATTCAATCCACATTCTTCGAGCACCCATTTATGCTTGATCCTATCCATTCTCATTTTATTACACACAACACTCCATAAAGTCATCCATTCCCATTACATTCAATGTTCTTTTACATTTTTTCTGCCATGCCTAACTCTCATTTTCACTTTAAAAAAAGTAGGCAAAAGCACTTTTATACAGTTACGTTTCATTTTTTTAGACAAACATTCGTCTGTCACAATATATCATATATCTACCAGCTTTTGCAAATATTTAAACATCTCCATTCCCCATATTTCCCTATATTTAGAAACATTTCAACAAGATACGCAGATTCATCTATTTCCTTTAATTTTTCAGCTTTTGTGAATAACTTGCAATCATTCATTTAGTTTCTCTATCAAACAAAACTACTTTATCTTTGTTAATTTATAGATTCATTATTCAAATTATAAAATCTAACATTTACATAATTATGTTATTTGCACTGGCATAATCTGCATAAAGATGCACATATATTTATGTCCTCACCCAATATACCTTTAATGCCATCATAAGTATTTCTTATCTATTTTTCCTTAAATGTAACAAACAACCAAATCAATAAAATAGATAATTTTATTCAGTAAGCATTCTATTTATCCTCACTAATGCAGTCCTCATACAGGTATTAAAAAACCACAGTTTCATAAGCACACCATAATCATATTTTAATTGTTCTCACAACCACTTACACCTGTAGCCTTATCATTTTTTCAACATTCTTACATTTATTATTTCCTTTTCATCAATTTTTCCTGTAAAATAATATCTACAACATTTCTATCACGTCTATTCTTCAATATGTCACTAGAATTTTCATATATATCTTTAAAATACTTCCAGTATTTCTTAATTTTAGTTTTACTCCAGATAATTTCATAACTCTTACTATTATTTCCATTCACTCTGCCAGAAGCTCATTGTTTAGCCATCTTTAAGCACTTCTGAATGATTTCTCCCCTCAAGGTTGCTTTGCAGTTTCTCTGCCTCTTTTAATCTCAATTGTTCCCTGCTTCATTTGACTCCGTTGTTTGCAACTCTAGTTTTTTTCTGTATAAACATTTTTATCTTTCTACATCAGGGATGGGTTCCTGTCAGTTCTAATCTCTTTTATAAAAGAGGTTCCACAAATCTACAGTGCTGTTTAGAACCGGTTCCAGGTCTCCCCCACCGTCCGCACATCATCAAGATGAAGAGCGAGAGGAGGAATTCTGGGAGTTGAAATCCACAAGTCTTAAAGCTGTCAAGTTTGAACACCCCTGGGGTTTTTTTCCCTAAAGGGTTAGGGGTGCAAGGGTCTTGTAACTTGATAGCTTTAAGACTTGCGTGCTTCAAATGCCAGAGTTTCTAAGCCAACATTTTGGTTGCTAAGCAAGAGCATTGTTAAGTGAGTTTCACCACATTTTACAAGTTGACCACGCCCACTCAGTCACATGGCTGGCAAGCCACTCCCACAAAGCAGGCCACACCTACAGAAGAAGTTCTAAAAATTTTGAAACCCACCACTGCTCTACATACAGTATTATTCTGATTTTGCTGCAAACTTTATGTTTGGTGCATTTCCCCCCATCAGCCGCCTTTTTCTCTTATCATTTTATTTTCACCACCTGCATTTTTGAGTAGGGCTCTCCCCAAGCCAGATGGTAATGGCAGCAGTAAAAGTGAAACTAAATGCAGGTAGGATGAGGTGGGGCTTTTATTTTGATTTCATGGTCCTCTCTGTATTCCTCCTTGTCACTACAGGTATTGTCTTCTGAGGTCTTCTAAAGAAGTGGTCTCCAACCTTGGCAACTTTAAGACCTGTGGACTTCAATTCTGAGAGGGAGTTGAAGTCCACAAGTCTTAAAGTTGCCAAGGTTGGAGACCACTAATCTAAAGTATATTTAAAAAATCCTTTATTCTATTCCAAACAGTTCATTATCTTCTCTTTTTTATATACCTATGTTCCACTCACTCTGAGATTGATTTATCTCCGAATACCTTTCATACAGGACTCATACTTTGTTGTCCCATCTTTGTTCATCTTATTCCTACCTATCTATTCATGGAGAATCTAGCAGAATATTTTCCCCACCCCCAGATCATATCCATTGAGAAAGTATTCCTTTCCCCCCAAACTCACCATGGTTCTTCCATAATAATTTGGAGTATAATATAACTAGTCTATGATTTCCTAATTTTGTACACATCTATAACAATCTAAATGACACAGATTCATACTTTCTGAGATACATGTTCAGTAAGTAAAATCTTTATTACGGTCGAAGACCAACAATACACATTGGTTTTTACACTATGTTAAAAAATATTAACATGGTCCGCCCCCGCACTTCCGTTTCTGGCAGCGGTGGCTATGGCGCAAAAGAGTGGCCAGAGCAGCCGGAGCGGGAGGGCGGACCCGTTCCAGGAGAGTGATGAGGATGAGGACTTCGCCGCGCCGCCCAAGAAGGCTCGCCCCGCCGGGAAGAGAGTTCCCCTTGGTGAGAAACTTTTCCAGAGAGATTTGGAAGTTACCTTAGCCCTGTCATTGAATGAATATTTGGGAAACAAAGATAAAATTCAGAAGAAAGATGACCATGCTGACCCTAAGGCAGCTGTAGAGGATTTCAAACAGGAAGCTGTATTATGCACATCAGAAACGGACAATGATGAAAACGTATCTGCCAATCAGGAAAACTCTCAGCCACCTTTGGAGATTGAATTAGATTCTTCGGAATGCATTGGGAAGCCTTTGAAGACCTCAAGCCCTTCGGTGCCGAAGAAACCCAGCTGGACGCCCCCAGGTGCATCTGGAAGCAAAACCAGCCTGGTGGGAAGAGCTCCGGTTAGATCACCAGTTCATGGTCTCTGCCTTGGCCTCTCCAGACGAACCTCTGAACCCATCTTGTGCCGGTACCTAAGAAGATACATGTTCATGTTTTCATTCACTTTAAATTACATCTTCACTTCACGGTACATGTAGAGTATGTATCCCAAGATCATATCATCTTTGTTCAGAGTCTCCAGGATTTGAATAAATAATAAAAACTTTTATATGCCATTCATCTCACTATGCAAAGTGACTGTGAGTGGCTTGGAACACATAAAACCATAAACATAAAAAACATTAAAATGAACAAGAATTAGATTAAAAAACAAGACCCAAGAGCCTGAATGGGAAAGAGGTGGGATCTTCACTATTACGCCACCAACTACCTCCATTGTAGAGTGATCCTAAGCCAACCAGCAGAGCCAAGTTTTAAGGGCCTTCTGGAAGTCCAAAAGGATGGGGTTGGATCTCACCTCCAGCTGCAAGATGTTCCAAAGTATAGGATGACACACTTGTCCTCCACACTTGTCCTGTGTCACCCACCAATTCAGAGACTCAACCTAAAATGTCAGTCCCAAAAGATAGCTTGCATTTTGTTATAAAATTGGACCCATGGAATAATACATCAATACAGAAGACCTCTTTATAATTTTGTGGGGAGCTATCCCTGTAAGGCAGTGCTGATTTCTAGCGACTCCTTGAACTAACGCCTGCAGTGTTCTTAGCAAGATTTTTCTAAGTGGTAAGGTGCAGTGGTGGGTTCCTACTAGTTCAGACTGGTTTGGTGGAACTGTAGTGATTTGGTGGCCTGGGTCGCTGGAACTGGCAGCAACCCAGGCCAGCTATGCCCCTGAACCAGTTCTATGAGTGGCACCATGGGTGCCACTATCTTGTTTTTTGCTTCAGAGCATGTACAGAACAATTTTATTGCACTTTGTATGCATGTGCAGTGCACATCAATTGTGCGCAGTGCGCCCACAAACAAACCGCAGTAGTGCCTGCCGGAACCCACTCCTGGTAAGGTGTTGTCTTCTTCTTCCTGGAGTCTAAGCGAAAGTGACTGCCACAAGGTCAGCCAGCTGGTTTCATGTCTAAAACAAGACAAAAATTCCTGGTCTCCTGGTTTTCAGCCTGATCTTTTAACCACTACACCAAACCAGTTTTCTCTCTGTAGTAGTCAAAATTTAATCAGTTCTACTTGGCATTCAGAATTGCACAATTATTATTTACATAAATTTCCCATAAGGCTCTCATATGTATATTTTTACATCTAAGTCTCATTCTCATTTAGTGGAATTGACTTCCAAGTAAATAAGAACAGAACAGCATGTCTGCACTTATATTAACAGCAACATTAACTTTCCAGAATTTCTATACTTTTACATATAGTTCTTATTCATGTTATACCCCAAATGCCAGGTTATAATTCATTTTTCTCGGGATCCGCAGAGCTCTTTATTGTTTTCAAATACCCAGCTTTCCTCCAAGCCCAGCTGTTGCTGTTTGGAATAAACATTTCCAATGAAACATTCAACAGAAAATGAAGTATCTGCTATTTCTCTATACAGTCCCTTAACTAATTCCACAATTTTAGTTTTTTACAAGCATTTTATGTGAGAAACATTCTATCTACCATAGTAAACATGGTGTTTAGTATTCAGGAGTAGCAATTCTTGATGCCATAGAACTAATAACCCCCTTTTCCACTAGAGTAGCGGAGGTGGTGGCCTTGGTAGTAGTTATAGTAGAGTAGTTGAACATTGGTGGCATGACCTTCTTTCCAGACACCTGGAACAATTTATATAGGCATATAATGACTTCTTGCCTGAAGCTGTACATAGTACTGGTTTCATAAATCTATACTCAAGTATAACAATAGAACAGAACAGAACAGAACAGAATAGAATAACAGAGTTGGAAGGGACCTTGGAGGTCTTCTAGTCCAACCCCTTGCTCAGGCAGGAAACCCTAATACCATTTCAGACAAATGGTTGTCCAATCTCTTCTTTAAAATTTCAAATGTTGGAACATCCACAACTTCTGGAGGCAAGTTGCATGGCATTGATGTGAGCCTCAGTGGCGCAGTGGTTAGAATGTAGTACTGCAGATAATTCTGCTGATTGCCGCCTGACTGCAATTTGGCAGTTTGATTCTCACTGTCTCAAGGTTGACTCTGCCTTCCATCCTTCCAAGGTGGGTAAAACGAGGACCTAAATTGTTGTGGGCGATATGCTGACTCTGTAAACTGCTTAGAGAGGGCTATAAAGCACTGTAAAGCAGGATATAGCTCTAAGTGCTATTGCTATCATTGTACATGCTCTCTTATATTACTATCTGTTGTTTTGCTACTGTACACAACTTAATAGAAAATAATACATGATTTTTAACAATATGTAGCCTACATGCTTTCAATCCTGTAAATCAATGTGCCATCATCCAGCTTTTTACCAGAACTCACCAATGTGGATGTTGATGATGGCATTTAATGGCTTTCTGCTTTTCTTTAGACATACGACAAAGAGAACTAACCAAGGTCTGATTGAAAGAACAGAGGTAGCTGTTCTGGAGAAGGAAGCTGCATTAAAAGCACTTCACTATTCAGTCATGACACTAGAAATTCTGTAAACCCATTAATGCTCAGAACTCTTTCCGGTCTCTTGTGTCCATTTGTTTGTTATGTTCTAAGCTAGGGGTATTGACTATGTGTATGTCACGTAGCAGGCTTGGCAGCTAAGAAATGCATTGGGAACACAGTAGTAATGGCAAAACAAAATCATTTTTATTTCTCTGAGAAAGAAAAGCCTCAAATCTTTTTTTAAATCCAGGTAGTAGAACACCAATTTTCAGCATCCTTCCAACCACAAGGGCATATATAAATGTACTACCTTGTCAACACATTCTTCAGCTAAGCGAGTTTTACTTAGAACTAAAACATCATGCCTTTGGTTTTTTATCCATAGCTTTCGTTCTGTTGCACAAAGGTTAAACTAACCCTTCTCATTTGGGTACTGAGACAGTTGCACAAAATCACTTCAGCACAGGCCTAGCTGAAGTTAGCAACAGTGCTTATCCCCTTTGGTTTTTAACCACAACTTCCAATACTGTGAAGACTGAGAACAAAGCAAGAGAAGAGTCCAGATGACTCTTTTTGGATGAATCTAAAGAGCATTAGCATCAGCCCTGGATAATCCATCTTCGTGCTCTGGGTATGTATAGGAATTCCTGAAAGAGGCAAGCGAGCACTTACAGTTAACAGGTTTATATCCCCCCATTCTGCTAAGGAGCAGAAGGATAACATGTGTCAGCTCCAAGTCCAAAGACATCATTGTGAAATCCAGTCAAGTCCAATTATTTATTTGCTTATTATCTGATAGACAGAATCTTACCAGACTAAAGCTACAATCATCTAACTGAATAGATATATCCTGAGTGATTCTAAGGTGTGGCTACCTTGAACATCTTCCTCCCTTCCTATTCAGTTCAGGACTGTGCAGTCTCCTATTTTGAGCTTCACTCTGAAACGTACTATCTCTTTTCTGGGAAACTGTGGTGTTCTTGCCTTGATTTCCCTCCCATTCCTTCCCCAGATGCACATTTTATCACACTATATGAAATTTACTATACAATCAACCCTATATCACAGATTAGTCAAATGAAGATTGACTTTCTGGACCAAGGTCATATAGAAGGTTTCAATGCTAGCCGAAATCTCAACACAAGTATAGCCATTTTGAAATCAACATTCTACCATTTCTTCATTCCGTTACCTTCTCGGGGATAATGTGAAAGAAAGGCCAATAAAGGCCCTATTTTTGCCACTTACTGAAAGAACGTGTCAATCCAGTCATTCACAGAAAGATCCACAAGATTTGCAAAGTTGAATCACTGTCACTAAGCATCAGACTTCAGGAAGGAATCTGAATACCTGTCAGAGACTTCCCTTGTTGCTACAATGCCAAGAGTCACAAAGGAGATGATCAATGGTTTCTTTTGTTCCACAAGCATCACACAATCCTGCTGCATTACTCACAGTTCTGAAGAGATTCCAATTTAAAATGCAATGACCAATAAGATCCAGGAAAGACTACTCTGCTTCACCTAACCAAAGCAGTAACATTCCTGGAAAATCACTGAATTAGGACAGAAGGGAGAAACTCTGATGCAGTATGTTCCAATTGTCATTATTTCTGCCATTCATCTCTAATTTCCCCACAAGCCCACGTTTAATCACCAAAGAGAGAAAAGAAAAAAGAAAACCAATATCCACATCCGCAAGACAAAAATCTTTCCCCTACTTTTAATCCTTTAAAATGTTGGGATCCAACAGAAATGATTTTTTAAAAAAAAAACATCCTATACCTGCAATTATATGTTCTGAAATCAAATTTCATTCACCATTTCATTCTTACACCCCTTGGCTCTACTGAGTCAGCAATCAAGCTTGATAAAGAATCTAACAATATTACCACTCTTTCAATGTCGATATTGTGAATCCATTCTAATGCTAAAAATGCTGCTATTAATTGAGTTGACATAATTGGAAGACAATCCAAGCAATAGATCTTATAAACTCTTAATGGTAAGAACAGAAAGAGCCACATTTTCCTAATGTTGTTTCCCTTGAACCATCAGTAAAAGCTTGTGTACTATATAGATAGGTCTTCCTGCTACAATTTATATTTCTCAATGCAGAAAAGAAAGCTGTTTTCCTATAAAGAAGCTGGATACCAATTCAATCACATCTAAAGTAAAAACATATAGTTTCTGTAATGGAAATAACACATAGCACCTCCCTTCCAAAGATAGTAAATTCCCCATTGCCTGTATCTACTTTTATTTCTAAACTTTCTTGATTACTAATAACCTCCTACATGCCTACATAAACAACTTCCTTTTCACACATGCAAATCATTGCTTTGTTACTCCCTGCAAAACACTCAACAATAGTAACAAAGGTTCTACTAAACTACTAAAGTCATAAACCTTATTTTTTGTTTAAGTAATATGTGGTCTGTAACCCTGATGGTGAACCTATGGCACGCATGCCACAGGTGGCATGCAGCGCCCTCTCTGTGGACACGTGAGCGGTTGCCCTGGTTCAGCTCCACTGCGTAGACACGCGTACCAGCCAGTTGGTCATTGGGTCTCTCCTGCGCATGTGCAGGGGGCATGTAGGGGCCGCACATGCATACACTGGGTTGTGGCACATGCAGGGGGGCACAGGAGGCATGGTGTGTGTGCAGGGTGCACATGTGTGGGGGTGGGGCGCACACGAGGGAGCACATAGGTATGCGCAGGTTAGATACAGGTAGTCCTTGACTTACAGCCATTCATTTAATGATCTTTTGAAGTTACGGCACTGAAAAAAGTGACTTATGAAAGTTTTTCACATTTACAACCATTGCAACATCCCTACGATCACTGGATCAAAATTTGGATACTTGGCAACTGGATCATGTTTATGATGGTTGCAGTGTCCCAGGGTCTGTGATCACCTTTTGTGACCTTCCGACAAGCAAAATCAAGGGGGAATCCAGATTTATTTTGCACCTGTGTTACTAATTTAATACCTGCAGGGATTCACTTAGTAACTGTGGCAAAGAAAGGTTGTAAAATGGGGCAAAACTCACTAAACAACTGCCTCGCTGAGCAACAGAAATTTGGGGCTCAATTATGGTTGTAAGTCAAGGACTACCCATATGTTTCCAAATATACGTACTTTAAAAATTAAAATTGGATTATTAATTTTTATTATAAAAATTAAGCTTTAATTCCTCTGTGCTTTTTTGCCACCATCCTAGGGCTCATCTACATGTACTACAACCCCAGCAGCCTACTAATGATTTCTTGTGGACAAGAATGCGCATAGACAATCCCACTTATCTTTATTTCTCTTCCTCAAAACTAGTATTTTCCCATTTCTGTTAATGCAAACTGTACTGCTCCCTGAGTTTGTTTTACTGTAGGCAAATGGCTCTGTTCAAATGGTTACTGTGCTATGGTGGGAATGCCGCATCACCTCTGATTATTTTGTGCTAAGCTGCCTGTAGACTTTCCCATGGTAGGCTGGAATTGTTTTTTATTAACATTAGCAAACCAACGAAAGGCTTAACCTTCCTCCCTCCCTCCCTGTCAGTTTTCCCTTGTAGCCCTTTAATATTTTGTTCATTTTCCCATTACTCTGAAGGAAGTTGATGTTCTGACCTAGGCTTCCTGAGAAAGCATAAACCACAATTGTAGTCCCAAACACCCTCTTTTATTTGAACGGCTGTGAATTATGGTCATTCACAGTCCATAATCATTCACAGACAGTCACAAAGAGTCCAACAGATGTCTGCTCGAGTTGCTGCAGTCTTTCAAGGTAATAGTGATAAGCACCCACCTTTATCTCCCTTGAAACGCTGCCAGAGACCTAATTAGTTTTTGTTCTGATCCCCCCTCCGACCTGCAAATCACCCAGACATAGGCTTGGCTGTTCGCCACTCTTTAATCATGGAGTTATCGACTCCTTTGGCTGAAGGCCCAGACAAGACTCACATGCAAGAATAGTTGGCAGCAACCCAAAATCCAACAGGCATGGATACAAGACAGACAGAATTTTCCAATACTGTTTCAAACGGTTGTGTCCTGTAAATGTCCCCTCCCAACTTCTCCACTTATATACTCTCTTGGGAGGGGCCAAGCCACAACCACCTGGGCTTAATTATCATCTCTGAGTCTGCCTCCCGAGCTACTGCTTCCGTTTCTCCGCCCTTCTTAATCTTGCGTCAGGGACAAACTGCCTTGGATCCTCCCCACTGCTCCATGCCTCAGGTGCCTCCTGGTGGCCAACCAGCCTCTCTGGTCCCTGCTCTGAGTCTGAACCCTGCCCAGGGTCCTCCACATCTTCCCTGGCAGACTCATATGGTTCCTTGCTATCCGAGTCTATCAGCAGCTCCACTGGATCCTGCTGGGCCACCACAGTTTTGCAAGGCCAAATGTAGTACAGAGTCAAACAGGACTTCTCAGAGCTTGAACCGACTATATGAACTAATTGCTTCCTGCAAACGCTCAAGTCCATTTGCTCCTCTTTTATGTTTTATGGGAGGAGCCAATCATCTCCCAACCTTACTCCCAAGTCGTCCTTTTTGTCTTAACTGTTCTTGCCTTCTGGCAGCTCTGCGCATGTGCACACTGGGAACAGGATCCCACTGTTCTTCTGCCTCACTGATGTCAAACTCCAGAGGCCTTGGAGGCAGCACGTAACTACCAGATAGCCCTGGCCCTCTCTCTGCCTCCAAGACAGAGTCCTCATCTGAGCCTTCCCCAGACTCCAGGGCTGTCCCATGTTCCTCCCCAACCTCCTTACTGTCTATCTCTGCTGCCAGCTCCACAGGCTGCCGGCAGACCACAACAGGTGAGCCAGATAGAAATTTTCAGATACCACGAAGGTAATTAAGATTACCTGTGGAGGATGATTATGCAAATAATCTATTCATGGAAACCACATGTCTTCAAGATACCACCCATGGAATGAAATGGGATTGGTGTTTGCTTTCTTGGCACAGATGGACGGGAGGAAAAAACCTGAGGAATCTACCAGCCAAGGACCATGATAATCGCTGCCCAGACATAACATCATTATCAAAGAATGAATTGAACAGCATTTTCTTA
Organism: Thamnophis elegans; assembly: GCF_009769535.1. Classification (NCBI taxonomy): domain Eukaryota; kingdom Metazoa; phylum Chordata; class Lepidosauria; order Squamata; family Natricidae; genus Thamnophis; species Thamnophis elegans. The sequence continues at coordinate 46,593,597 of NC_045542.1, read as the reverse complement.
AGTTGCCTTCATTACAAGCTAGTCAGTCTCCCTACTTTCTCTATTTAATTAAAGCTTCATTCTGTTTTGTCACAGCGAGATCCATTTTTCTATTTTTAATCAATTTAGCTCATTTATCTCCACAGCTGGTAGGAGAATTGAAGGCAAATAATTTATTATTTATATTAAAGACTAACCACACTTCCCTAGAGGATTCCATTTACCACAGGTTGCAAATTCGAATAATGTATTGCCTACTCCAACATACAATATTCTGTCAATTAGAAAATCTCAAAACTACCATAAATTTATAATAATTTATTACATAAATTAGGCTAATTTATTAACGAAACTTTTCATGCAACAGGCCTTTTATAATATACCCCAAAACAGAAAAACTTTATATTACTGCACATTATTTATTTATTTTTAAATTCAATTTCCAGTTGAATAATATCACCAACATATTTGTTCCATCTCCCTGGACATAAATTGCAAATATTGAAACAGGTTTTGTATAAGAACCACCTTCTGGGATCCTCCTTTGGCAGCATTTAAACTCATAGCAACAAGTCCAGGCCTTTCCAAAACCTAAATGACCCTGAATAATGGAGGGAGAACTCTGAGCTAAAGATCCCTGCTGGTAGGAGGAAGAGAGGGACATTTTATACTAGATTTTCCTTTCCTTGATTTATTGAAACCTCTAAAAAGAAGTAACTTCAGTGACTCTGTAAGAGTTACAGTGTAAACAGGAAGCACAAGATAATGAAGCAACACCATAGAACCAATAGAATTACAAGCATGCTAAATCAATCAATAATAACCCAATAACTACCAAACCAGGGGCACCTCTGCTGGATCTCATGTTCTCATAGGTTGCTATTATAACTTCCAACTAGATCCCTGCCACTGGTTCATTGCATTGCACTTAAGTGCACCTTGGGGCTGCCAGCTATTTGGTCTCTCCATGAGGCTATAGCCATACATTTTCACAAAATTACCTCTGAATATTTCCTTTTAACCAATAGTACTTTCACTTATGGCTTTACAATATTTATATTTGAGGAGAGCTTACCTGACTACACTGAAGGCTTCGTTGTAACACTGTAAATGCAGCCTTGCATTTCTGAATCACTTTAGTAGATTCCCCGTAACACCAAAGTCCAGCTTGTTTTATATACTTCCATGCAAGTATAACTTGGAAGGTTGTAATAATATCACCTTCCGAACATTCTGAAAATTCCTGTGGATCACATATTTATTGTTGCAGTTCTCAGTTTGCCTGCTGAAGTTCCATGTAGAAAACGATTCCCCTTTTTGAGTAATGTAATTACCACATATACATAAGACATGGACACAATACATATGGAATGTACTGTTTATCAATCCAGGAAAAGGAAATTCTCTAAGCAGAGCAGCCCACTAATATAGGATGTGCCATAAATCGAGTCCCCAACCCCTGATCTATGGACCGATACCAGGTTGCAGCATGCCAGAAACCGGGCCCTACAAAACAAGTGAAACCCCATCCACGGGACGCAGGCAGGACACAAAACCATGCCCCCTCCGGTCTGCGGAAAAACCTCTCTCCATATAATCCGTCCTTGGTGTCCAAATGGTTAGAAGGGGGCACTGTTCTAAATGATTCTCTCACACCTGCTGTGCACCTAACAAAAATAAGATAGTTTACAATGCATTGTTCAGCAAAAGAAGATTCCTACCCAATTTGAAAAGTGGAGTCATACTTACATAAGGGAAAAAGTAATATTTTTTATTGATGATGGTATTGATATACAAAGCAGGACCCGAAATTCACTTGCAAGGGCCAGGCATATCACAATAGAGCCTTTGGATATGTCTTAATGTGCTTTATATAGATAGCATTTTGCAAGCGGATCATAATACCCAACCATATTTCTTGCTTACTATTTAGATAACATGATTACCAATGAGGGTGAAGGTTTATTCTCTGAACTTGTGGATTGGTTTCCGAATGTTTCATTACCAGGCTAGGTAACATCTTCAGCAGAGTTTGGGGAATGTCATTGTCAGTGTTCTTCTGTTTATAAGGGCTTTGTGTGGTCAGTGGGTCTTGTGATGGGTTAGGTGTGGGTGTGAAAACCACACGGGTTTGTCTACCGCAAACCCATGGACATGGATCAGATCCTCAGCTTCGCAAGCAACCACCTCACTAGACACAAAAGAAGCTGTGTCCAGACCCCCTTCAGCAGGGCCAGGGCAGAGGTGGGTTGCTGCCAGTTTGGCCCGGTTCGGCCAAACCAGTAGTGGAATTCAGGCCTGGGTCGCAGAACCAGAAGCAACTTGGCCTGCCATGCCCCTGAACCGGTTCCCTCACCCCTGGTTTTTTAGTGACTGTGTGTGTGTGCAGCAACCCACCCCTTGGCCAGGATATACTGTAGCACCACAACACTAAGAAAAGTGGGTGCAGTTCACTATAAATTGTTCTGCACATGTGCAAAGAATAATTTACACTGAACAGTGCACACCCACAGGTTGCAACTGGTAGTAAGACTGGAAGCAATCCAGCCCTGGGCCAGGGTATACTGCAGCACCACAACACTAAGAAAAGCAGAAGAGAAACAGCTGCTTGATGTCTTTCTCTGTAACGGCTATCCCAAAAACTTTGTATTCCAACACACAGCTCCCAAACCACACCACACCACACAGTCAACCATCATGCCAAAAAGTAACCCTACCATGATTGCCCATCCAGCACATGCTGCTTTTGTGGTAGCCATTCACTGTTCTATCTGAGGTACTGACAATTTGTTCTGCATCACCTCAAAATCAACAATTCCCACCCACCCCCCTCAATGGTTGTGTTTAGATTGCTTTCCACTTAAATTTTTAATCCTAAATTTAAAAAGCCAAGCTCACTAACTGACTTTTATATAACAAAACCTCCTGAAGACTTCCCTCACATTCCAGGGTGTCACTTTAAAAATATGAAATCCAACCCTTCACTAAATTTTCCTTCTTCCTATTCATTTTATTCTTCTCCCATAAAAGTGTATTGGTTATTGAAATCTCCTTATAGTGTATAAAGTCTCTTCATATTGACTGTTATATGATTCAGCCCAACTGTAAATGAGGACAACACAGGTTATAAATGCTACAAATCTGTGAAAGATCAGATGATTTATTCATAGAAATTCCAACTGAAATTCATTCCAGTAATGTTTCAGCATTATTACACTCTTATATAATATACATTTTCCTTAAGAAAGATAGGTACTCCTATGCTCCTTCCATCTGCTTTATTATTATTTTTTACAAAGAGCAACCCAATTTTGGATTCTGAAATCCAGGGTTACCAGAAATCACATTTCTTGAATAGAAATCAAATGAGGTAAGAGCTCCAAGCAAACAAGTAAGCAAACATACATTCAGTTCTTGACCAATAGTCACCAAATTATGTGCATTCCATCTGAATATAATTAGTTCCACAGAAAAGCTTTTAAAAATTCCCAAATCCTGTAAAAGTTCCTATCCCCAAAAATATTTATACAGCCTTCAAAATAACACAGAACTTTTAAGGTTTTTTTTCCCCCTCCACTTGTGCTTTATAAAAAGCTTACATACCAAACAATACAAAAAATTAATTTTAACCAACATGAGCTCTGGGACCCATTTTTGCCTCATAGCTACTCCCACACTTCCATCAAATTAAAATTGTAGACCCCTCAAGGAAATGACTCTTTGGGCAATAAAATATTCCACGATTTGCTCACCAGCAGTTTTATAGGAGAGACCCTAAGTTTCTCATACATTTTGACTCACTTAGTAGTCATGAATCATCTGTTCTTTGGGCAATGATGACTCTCCCTATACTGTATATACAGCAAACTGGAACAGGTAGCTTGTTACACTGACCAGACCCAAATGAGTGCAAATCACCACATTTACCAGAGCATTCTTGACTCCTATCCAGTTTAACCATGTACTTGAAGTTCTGACTACAAAATACTTACGCAAAGGAAGAATGTCAGGCCTTGTGTGAAATCCTTGATAGCCAATGCAGCTTCTCAGGAAGTTCATGGCCATCGCATAGTCATGGAGGAAACTAACTCTCCTGCAAGAGTGAGTAAAGTGCAAACTTTAAATGTGATAACCCTATCCTCCCCCAAGGGACAGTTTATATTAGCCTAAGAGACTTTTAATCGAACTTCCATAATTATCCCTTTCTTTCCATCATAAATCTCAGCAAATGCCATAAGGCTTTCATCGTCATAGAATTTTAACTTTCAACATCTTCTGCATTTGCTGTGCATATTTGCAGGCTCAGAGTGAAACTGGCTGAATCCACCAGTTTGAATACATCTCGCACCACTTTCTTAATCCATTTTTCTATTTTCCCAAGGCTAATATCTCTCACTTTTACCACCGCTAATATCAGCTGCCGCTTCCTTCATTCTAGTCTCCTGTCTCCTCCATTTTATATATAGTTTAATCCAGTGTTTTCCAACCACTGTGCCGTGGCACACTAGTGTGCCGTGACATAGTGTAAGGTGTGCCGTGGGAGAATTACTTTATATATAGTCAATATAGGCACAGAGTTAAAATTTTTTAACATTTTCTAATGGTGGTGTGCCTCGTGATTTTTTTCATGAAAAAAGTGTGCCTTTGCACAAAAAAGGTTGAAAAACACTGGTTTAATCTAAGACTCTCTGTCTCCTTCAGAAACTTCTTCCTTGTTTTTCTCCTCAAAGACCAAACTAACCTCCATCTCTTTCTTCTAACATCACAACCAGTCACCCAAAACACTCCCTCACACCTCCAATCCGTCCAAAATCAAGCCGGCCATTCAACAGTAATCTGCCTGTACCTTGTCTCCTGCTTAATGTTCTCTTCTACCACCACATGTAGTATTACACATGCCTCCACAGCTTCTGAACAGGCTTTCTATAAGCAGAATCTCCAGTCATCTATCAAGTTGAGCCTATATCACTTGATAGTGTTTCCTTACAGGACCATTTATCTACCTCCCCTCAACATGGCTGCATGTTTGATTCACTTTCCAAGATGGTAGATGCATGGGATGGGAAAGAAGCAGTGGTGGGATTAAAATAATTTAACAACCGGTCCTCTGCCCTAATGACCAGCTGGGTAGGCATGGCTTGGTGGTCTTGTGACTGGGCGGGTGTGGCCAACTCAATGTCACTCATGTCGATGGGCATTTCACCTTAGCTGTTACATTGGAATAAGAGTGAACTGGAGAGGCAGTTTCTGTAAGCAGGACAGTAAAGATTAGGCTAGAAACAACACCAGAATGTTTCCTTCCTGCCTTCCTTACAGGATTAGCCCTGTAAAATGAGAAAAAAACAAAATGAGATTTCTTCCAACAATTGGTTCTCCGAACTGCTTAGAAAGTTACCAACCGGTTCTCCTGAATAGGTGCGAACTGGCTGCATCCCACCACTGGAAAGAAGCCTCTGTTTAGCTACATCTAGGCTAGAAAGAGCATGATCCAAAACTTAGGTAGTCTTAAGTAATAATTTATGTTCAACTGCACTTAGGCTAGACATCACCATTCTAGTCTTTGCTTTCTCAAGAAGGACTGTGTTCTTTTGAATTGGTGCAAATCCTCCCTCTTTTGTATTACATACAACACAACAGCAAGAAGACAAGTCAGCAAACTGACATCTTGACCAAAGTGGTACTAAAATATTCAGTCCTGGCTTTTGTGGTTAATGGCTGTTGAGTTTTAGTTCTAGTTCCTAGTTCTAGTTCTGCTTGATAATGCCTACCAAATTTTAACATTCTGGCTATGGAAAAAAAGAAAGATTTTTTAATAACTAAAAAAGTGTATGTTAACATGTTTCATTTGTATTTTCTGTATATTTCACCCCACATTTCCCCTAGAAGAGTTTGAAGTAGCATAATTTCCCTGGGCCCCTTTCCCAAGTCATGAAACAAGTGACGTATCTGGACTTTCCCCCCCTTCATTAAACTGGGCATGGGTGGGGCCAGTGCGTGATGCATCCGGCCCATGGGCCATGAGTTTGACAGCCCTGGGTTAGGCAGAAGGTTGAGTGGTCTGTGACTGACCTGAAAATATCCAGCTAAATGGGGATTTGAATCTTAAGGGTGATCCTCACTTCCTTGGGATGGCTTGAAGATACCTTACTAACTACTAACTGTTTCTATTTTTGAGAAACATGTCCTCATGATGTTGTTGCCATATCATTCTCAGCCAACTATTTAGGCACTCTAGCAGTGGTGGGATTCAAAATTTTTTACTACCTGTTCTGTGCGCGTGGCTTGGTGGGTGGGGTGTAGAGTGGTGGATGTGGCTTGGTGAGCATGGCAGGGAAGGATACTGTAAAATCCCCATTCCCTCCCAATCAGCTGGGACTCAGGAGGCAGAGAATAGATGGGGGTGGGGCCAGTCAGAAGTGGTATTTTCTGGTTCTCCAAACGATTCAAAATTTCTGCTACCGGTTCTCTAGAACTGGTCAGAACCTGTTCAATACCACTTCTGCACTCTAGAGAGACTAGTGTTTTGCTGGGTGGAATCACTGTTCTTGCTATTATTATGTGTTTTATGAGTGCATGAATACTGCTGAAGAGATTGGAAAGTAAAGACAATTTGTAACACAACAATGGAATAGATGGTAGAAGAGAGTTCTTTGCTAGACCATAACTGAATTACAAGAGAGATAGGTTTCAGTTCAGAGAAAGGAAAGGTCCAGAAGAACAATAATACAGTTAATTTCTGCAAGACTCTCGGTTTCCATTATAAAAATACAATACAGTATTATATTTTCATTTTTCTGCTTTGTATTTTAAATCAGCTACTCCAATTCCTCCTGTTTCCCTGACAGGCTTCCCAATCTCCCATGGGATCAACTGTCCTATGAAAGAGTTTCATAGATGCTGCCATCTAAAGGCCATCCAGTTTACTGGATGAAAGGTTGAACCTAGCCAGTGGTGGGTTTCAAAAATTTTTGGAACCTCTTCTGTAGGTGTGGCCTGCTTTCTGGGTCCACTGGTGGAACTCCTTCTAACCGATTCGGTAGATTTGACTAACCGGTCCTACTGAACCGGTGCGAACCGGTAGAAACCCACCTCTGAACCTAGCTCACCAAATAGAATAGAATAGACTAATAGAGTTGGAAGGGACCTTCGAGTCTTCTACTGCTTAATGAACCCCCTGCTTAGGCAGAAAACCCTATACCACTTCTGACAAATGGTTATCCAACATCTTCTTAAAAACCTCCAGTGTTGTAGCATTCACAACTTCTGGAAGCAAGTTGTTCCACTGATTAATTGTTCTGTCAGAAAATTTCTCTTTAGTTCTAGGTTGCTTCTCTCCTTGATTAGTTTCCACCCATTGCTTCTTGTTCTGCCCTCAGGTGCCTTGGAGAATAGTTTGACTTCCTCTTCTTTGTGGAAACCCCTGAGATATTGGAATACTGCTATTATGCCACCCCTAGTCCTTCTTTTCATTAAACTAGACATTCCCAGTTCCTGCATATCATCTCTTCAGAATGGCACTAGATGTTTGGAATCTCCGGAGGCAAATATGCAGAGGAAAAGTGAAAAGGACAGCAGGGAATCTAGCAATTACTAGTCTGAAAATCCCCCAAAGTAAAAATTGCACAGACAGCAAGGTTGCTTGGCTTGTTGTTAAAATGTGATAGAGACAGGCTGGTTGGGAGTGGGGGTGGGGGTGAGACACAATTTACAGCCCTCGTGAGTCAAAGATTGGAGCAAAAAATATTAATCTGGTCTTGAGGAAGAGTCCTTACTTTCTGGATCTAAAGAGAAAATGAGTTCCCAAATGCCTGTGCAGAATTGTCTGCAATCGGCATTTGTTAAAGAATGAATGCAAGGAGATTTGTTCATCCTGTGTTCCCAGAGATGCTACCACATATCTGAGATCTGCTCTACATAATGCTCCATGACATGCTTTGTATGATAACATAGTACAAGAAAGGAAAGGGGAAAGAAGTATACTATGAAACCTATACCATAATTAAGAGATCTGTCTGGAAGAATTTAGATAATTATTAATGCCAGCTTTCTCTGAGAAGACTCGTCTGAGCTTAAGTATTTAGTGGCAAAAATATTTCAGGTAAATCCTCTTGATGTGCCTTGCCTGCTAATGCTGCCTGTTCAACCTACTGTTCCAGAGAGCAAAGAAGCAAAGTAATTGTTCTCCGAACCATTGAAAAGCCATTGTAGAATGTGTTGGAATTTGCTACATTAAATGTGGTCCTCAAAAAGGAGGAACTAACCTTTCTGAATGTCCTTATTCCAAAATAATTATTCATTCAAGTTATCTCACTTAAGGCTAGAACTTTAGCATTAAAAAAAATCCCTAATATGTCACTCCCATAATTTATTTTAGCAGGTCTCCCCAACTGTTGCTGATTCGGGCCTTAAACAAAGAAGATAAAATTAAGTTTTAAAGTTTTAGTAAGGTAGAAAGAATGGGCAGTGGTGGATTTAAGGCACCATCATTTTGTTGTTGCTGTTTTGATCAAACCTTGTTCTCCTGGCCACCCACATGTAACTCCCAATATATTCTACCTGACTCACATACAGCCTTACATCTCCCTTCCCAAAATATTTGCATATATAGGCAGGGATGGGCTTCAAAATTTTTAGCAAGGGGTTCTCTGCCCAGTTGCTGGGTGGGCACAACCATGGTGGGCATGACCTAGTTGGCCTCCTGCACCATGGGGGGTTTGCCCTCACCGGGCTCTGGAGGCTTTCTTCAAGCCTCCGTGAGGCCCTCTGGAGGCCAGAAATGGGCCCATTTCCGGCCTTCCTAAACATCTGATAGGTCCAATTTTTCACCCTCCCCGAATCTCCGCATGTGCCCTGCATTTACCTGCATCCAAAATGGGCCATGTGGGGACTCCTGGCAGGGGAGGGGTGGGCAGGGCCAGCCAAGAGTGGGATTTGGGGTTCTCTGAACTGCACAGAATCTTAGCTAGAGATTCTCCTGAACCTATCATGCATGGGGTAAAGCTAATAATAATGCAGGAATGACTTGAACTTATTACCATGTAACATTTACCATTTTTTCTTTCAGCAATGATCTATATTTATTTTTCACCTATTAGGAAAGCTACAAAGGTCCTTGTTTGTCTGGGTTGGTAATTTTACATTTTGACAGATTACCATCTTATTTTGACCGCTGTTCTTTTTTTTTTAAATGCCTCAAGCCATCCCTCTATATGCTGATGTTAAGGAGGACTAGAAGCAAAATGTAGCTGTCCACATGGCCTCTGAGGCTTTCTGTACTGGAGAACGGCCTGTCACTGGGTTCTGTGGCAATACTTGCTATTTTGCCATATAAGGAATGCTTGTATTTCATGCCCCTCCCTCTCCCCCTCAATATTGCCAATTCTAGCCTAGAGTGCTTTGAGTCACATTTCCTACAAGAGTGCAGGGGCTGGAATATGTATGCTCTAGATACATAAATAATAGAACTGAAACCATCCTTAGTTAAAAATAGATATTCTACTTAATAAATATTTTACTTACTAACTTTAGGATATAAAGCTTCCTTGACGGAAACGTCATGTTCTGCCAAAGAAATTAAAATGACCCTTTAGTTCTGGCTTTGCAAGCAACAGATGACTGATTCCAAGAGGTTCCCTTTGTTTTCTTTCTTAATGTCTATTACTCAAAAGTATGTCTCCCACTCAAATATTCTAAGGTGCTGGAATATCATTGTGAATCATTCTGACCAAAGGGGAGTTTCTAATTCATGGGTAGTTTAAGTGGCTATCTAAACAATAACATGCATAAAGAAATCAAAAGCAACACAATTAAAATGCATTTATGAATAGTGAGATTTTTCTTTCAGAAGCCAGGTTGAAGGGAATATTTAACAGTTTTACTATATGTTTTCTAATTCAAAAAGATACTCAACAAACTTCTAAATACAGGAACATCTTTAAAAGGATTTTTTTTGTGCTAAGAGTCCAGGCAGATTCATAAGTGTAGACAGTATTAAAAGCCAGCACAGTTGTTGGGTTATTGACTTTCTCTGAGCTTTTCTTCTTGCAGATGTTTCTTTAACTAACTTAGTAATAAAATGTCTTCAAGAAAAAAAGAAGCAAATTCAAGGAACACTGAGAACCTAATAATTCAACCCTGTGCTATGCATATTCTCCACTCTTGTAGCCAGGAACATGTCCAGAAAAATCAGTAGAACTATATTTTTTCTACCTTTCAGCCCTGGTTCCTGGAATATATTATCCACTCAGGCAATCACTGCTTCCATATCATGGTTAAAAGCCCAAATAAAATGAGTGCAGAACCAAAAATATTTTTTTATTTTTTCATTTACATACAAATAACCACATATATACTGTTACATAACCAACACTATTTTGTATTATTCAATATTATGTCAATTTGTCTTACCATCAACTTCCCAAAACTATCATTGGCTGTTCCGCTCTCCATATACTATATTTATACTATAGCCATCACTTTCTTCTCCCTCTCTCCTCCTCCCTACCTCCTTTCTTCCTCTATCACCCTTCCACACTCTTCATCTCATTTGCATGGTATTTTTCAGCATCTGAGTGGGCTCCATTTAATATTGATGGTGTTAGTAATTTCATTTCAATAAAAATCTTTCATATTAATAATTTTAACATTTTATATATGTATGTATGTATGTATGTATGTATGTATATATATGTGTGTGTGTGTGTGTATGTGTTTTTTTTTAATTTGTGCTGATAAATAAATAAAGGGAGACTAGTATAGATCTATTTCAAGCTATTTAGCTCTCATCAGCTAGCCATACCCTTACTGGGATTTGAACCTGGGCTATATGGCATACTAGGCACACTAGGCAGACAAATATAACAAAGGCAACAGTAAAAATATTGGGTTTCTGTCTTGATGGACTCTTGTGATGAGCCAATTGACAGATGATGGAAGCAGTTAGCTTCCTCCCATAATTGGGGCTTACCAGGGGTTGTAAAAATCTAATATATGTGTGTGTGTGTGTGTGTGTGTGTGTGTGTGTGTGTGTGTGTGTAACCACTGAGCTACAGAGCTCGACTCCTTATCAGCCAAGCCAGGGTGGCTGATAAGGAGTCGAGCTCTGTAGCTCAGTGGTTAATACATCGACCTAAGAGGCAATACAGCACAGGCTCGATTTAGCTGATGAGAGCTAAATAGCTTGAAATAGATCTATACTAGTCTCCCTTTATTTATTTATCAGCACAAATATAACAAATGTAACAAAAAGGCAACAGTAAAAAATATTGGGTTTCTGTCTGGATGGTCTCTTGGGACGAAGGACAAAAAATGGAAGTAGTGATCTTCCTCCCATATTTGGGCATACCAGGGGTTGTGACTTTAAATAAATAAATATATATATACATACCTACACACACACACACACACACACACACACACACACACACACATATATATATGTTGTATTTGTGCTGATAAATAAATAAAAGGAGATTAGTATAGATCTATTTCAAGCTATTTAGCTTTCATCAGCTAGCCATACCCTTACTGGGGTTCGAACCTGTGCTGTATTGCATTTTAGGCAGATGCCTTAACCATTAAGCCGCCACACACACACACACACACACACACACACATACACACACATATTCCCTTCTTCCTCTCTTCTGTCAATCTTCATTTTTTTCCTGCCTTATCCTTTCCATTTCTTCCTAGTGAGCATTTTATCTCAAACTCTAAGCTGCTTTTTCTTTCTACTGGGTATATATTCTTCCTTCTCAAACTTTTCCATCATCGACTGCTGGGTCTGTTCCCTGTGCCACTGTCAAACCCAGTGAAATCTTTTGTCTGCTTTTTATTTTCTATTGCTTCTGTAATTACACTACCTTCCCCTTCTTCTTCCTTCGCTTCTTGTTTCTCCTTAATTTCTAACTTCAAAATTCAATTTAACTTTAATTTTAATGACTCATGCATATTTTTTATAATTTCACGTATTTCTTCAAATTCCCAGCTTTCCATAATGTCCAGTTGAAAAGTTACAGTTAATTATAATTTAAGTTCCACACTTTCTTCTTGTTTCCCAATTTTGATGCAGCTCCAATACTCCAGTTCAGCTGAAGTGGAGAGAAAGAGAAAGGGGAGACATTCTTCTTTTCCTCCACAGCCACAAATTCAAACCCTCCTTAAACGCTTCACTTTCTTTGTTCTTCCCTCTAGCAAATGGCTCCATATTCTTTCAACTCAATGACTTTCAGCAGTACAACTTGATATTTTTAAATCCAATTTTAAATCCAGGAAAGATAAAATTATGAATGGAAAAAATAACATTTTCTTGATTTTTCCTCTTGTTATCTTCACCTCTCATTGATTAGGGTTGCTTAAGATGTGTAAATTAGAACACGCTTGAAAAAAGCAAGTCTTCTTGGTGTTGGCATTTTTAGCTTCTTTCCTTCTTCTTTTCAATTGAGGTTCCCAATTGTCAGTTAGTCTCTTTTAAAGACACAATCTTTTCAGATCCAAATTCAAAGTTTGTATTTCAATGGGTTAGTCAATTCTCATTTCTGTCTCCAAGTTGTTTAAAGCAAGCAATTCTCTTTGGGCTTAACAATTTAAACCACAATTGTTTTTCCTTCTTTCTTTTCTTTCCGCCAAAATCCCAATCCGTCCATTAATGTTATTTTCTACTCACAAGATTCTTTGGCTTTTCCAAATTCTAATTTGTATCAGTTGGTTATTTAAATCTCATCACTCAGGTCTCATCACTCCTTCCAAACACCACTCCTGCTCAAATGCTTAGTCCAGAAGCTTCAGCTTTGTAGTTGCCATTTTACAATGCCGCCTCCCCCGACACCAATTCAGAGAGCTAATCTCTGACTTACAAGGAATATGTTACGTTCCTCTGGGTCTAATGAGATGCAGCTACTTCTTCACTTTTCCTTCAGGAAAGTTCTGATCTGAAGATCCTCGGCATCAGTTTGTCAGAATTTATGTTAGGCTCTTCAGAGGTCACGGTTTTTCTGTCTGTCTTGCTGAGGTACTTCCGGTCTCTCCCAGGTGCAGAATAAAAAAATTTCATATATGTCTGGGGCCACCATTTACTTATTTCTTTAGTTGTTTGCTGGGGCTGATATGTTGTTCTAAGTGGCTTTTTCATTACCAAATTGGTCAGAAATGATATAATTGAGATTAGTTTATAATTATTCAGCTTTCTTGAGTTAATGAAAGGTTCCATTCTTAATGTAGATAGAAATATGTCCTCCATGCATGATGGAATTAATCACCTCCTTTAGCTCAGAATGTTGCTCATATTCACTGATTTAATTAGCCAGAAACTACTAGTAACACTAAACTGTCCTTACTATCTAGCCATATCTACTAGATCAAAGGAAACCAAAATTCAAGGTCATGCAGTGAGCAAGTTTACAATAACAGGACTTGTTCAGAATGAGTCCCAGTCAAAACAGATCAACTGTCAACAAATGTTCCAACTCCCCTTTTCCCTGATGAATCACAGGACAGAAAAGCAATATTGGTCTATACAGTGCAGACAAGATAGTAGCAGAGAACTATGTATTATCTGTGGTTTTGCCATCATGGAATGGGTTTCCAATGAGATTTATACCTTCTCTAATTCAAGTTGGTATTTTTTTCATTGATTTTGAAGCTCTCATAAACAATAGCACAGTCAAGATTTTGGCCATCCCTCTGACAAATGAATCCAGGAAGCATCTGAATCCATCAAGCATTTGGGGTTGACCATTTAAATTAATCTACCACCTGTGGAGTGTCATAACCAGTCAGCAATGTAGCACTGACAAGGGAATGGTCCCCCCCCCCCCCCTGACAATAGAGTCACATAAAGTAGCTCTACTTCTGGAACACCAACACTACTCAAACCAATGCCAAATGAAGGTGATGCCTTGCACAGGCCAGATAGTCACTGGGACAAATTCAAGGTTGTCATGTTACATATGAAATGTTGAACTGCTCTTGATGAAGAACCTCAGCGTAGGCTGAAATCTCCTGAATGAGAAGTCTAGAGTAGAATATTACCACTCCCATAATTACTTTAAGAAAGGAAATAATTAAATAGCATAGTGGATCAAAGTGACAAAATTCATATGCTGTTTTGGTTACCCACCACAACATGCTTTCAAAATTAGTATATTGCTAAATAGAGCATCTGGTTCAGGGGTGTCAAACTCAAGGCCTGGGGGCAGATCCAGCCTGTGGGGTGCTTAGATCTGGCCTGTGGGGCTGACCTGGAAACAGTGCAGTGCTCTGCCAATGAAAATGGGCTCCCAAGCTCTGTTTTTAGCTGGGACGGCCTCTTGCAACCCTCTGCCAGCAAAAACTGAGTTCAGGAGGGCTGCATAGTTCGTTTTTGTTGGCAGAGGGTTGCAAGAGGCCATCCTAGCTAAAAACAGAGCTTGGGAGCCCATTTTCACTGGCAGAGCACTTGGGACACCAAAGGCGCTCCAGGCACAAGTAACATCAAGCTGGCCACATCCATCTTGGCCACATCCACCCCAGTGCCCCGAGGTCAAACACAACCCTGATGCGGCCCTCAGTGAAACCAAGTTTGACACCCCTGATTTAGTTTAGTGATATAGAAATCTTAGTTTTGAACAAGCAAGCATGAGATCATTTTATCAATTTTATTCAACTTATATGTGATACATCTTGCTGTCCACATGTGTGTGTGTGTGTTTGTGTATTTACATTTATTATCAATCTAAACAATTTCCATTTATGCAGAATTAACTTACAACTTTTGTATAAACACTGTAGTATCACACTAACCGATGCAGAGAAGTTGAAGATTCCCCCATCACCATTGCTTTTTCTTTCATTTCACTGAATTTGCGTCTATGTTTTACTTCCTGGCATTGTTCATAAACCATATTTTATGGCTTTAACCCAGTTTCCATGGTTTTCAATAAAAATGCCCCAAACAATTGAAAAAAAAATCAAAAGCACTTTGAGTATGAAGGCTTCTTTTTAAGAAAGTTAACATAACTGATACTTCACATTGAAGGGACATGAATTTCCTATTATTCAGTCAATCTCTAGTTTCCTTGGCAATGTGGATTGGGCTGCTTAGTTTTTGATAAATTATACAAAAGAGTTAGGGACAAGAGAAAGAAACCAAAAAATCTAATGTGCTGTGGGGATCTTCATTATAACATTCTTGCGGAGACAAAAACATTGTTTCCAACCCTTTTTATACAAATTTTGTACTTTTATTCTTATTCTTCCCCCTCCCCCCCAGTATCTTTGAGTAGAGTTAAGAACATCTCAGAATCCCTGATGTACTTGTACAAACTACATTTCTACATTTTAATTCCTTTCCTAATTTACAGATTCTTTATAAATCAGTGCTAAATAATTTAAAACCATGTTTTTGAAGAGAGTCGGATTCACCATAGACAGTGACAAGAATTCTGCACTAGAGTTACCTGGCTTGAGAGTTATGGCAGCTGGAGTATCTTCAATTTATCATTACTAGTTTCCATGCATGCATATGGCAAATGAGACCCCACACAAACACACACATCATAAACATGTGGGCAGTTAAACTGTCATCGTGTCAGTTGGTCTAGCTCAGTGCAATTTATAATACCATACCAAACTGCTGTAAGAAATTTTAAATATGGGTCACTCCCAACCTTCTGTTTCTCATTTTTAGCTAAAGTAGCCAAGGACTGAGTCTAGGATCTTGTGCAAGCGAAGTATCTTCTTCTCCCCTAAGAGAATCTATGGCTTCTTTAGCATAAATTAAGATGTGCAACCTTTACAAATGATGAAATCAAGTCAAGGTGATATCAGGAATAATTGCCCTTCGCTGACAAGATTTCTGCTTTTTGTTGTTGATGTTGTTGTTCTTTTGTTTCAGCTGTAAAAAAAAGACAATGGAAACATCTAGAAAATTATGTCTATCCTGTAGAAAATTGATAGGAAGAAGAATTTGTTTCTCCCTTTTTCATCATTTATCTTCCACTGAAGCAAAAGAGTGGGAGATACAGAGCAAACAAAATCTAGTGTTTTTCCCTGTGCATGGATCAACTCTGAAAACCCAAAAGGTAGTAAACCAATTGTGATTATCTCAAAACAACCTAAGCAATGTCAATCATGCTTGATATTTGGAAGGGAAACCATCCAGAGATCTTAAGGCTATAGGCCAGATTAGGAAATTGGAAAAAAACATATCAGAAAAGGGTAAGAACAATCCATTATGGTATTGGTGTTTAACAAACACATATGTCCATGTAATCACTAGGACTTAAACTTAAGTTAAGAGAGCCTTTACCTTTGACCTCAAACTATGTGGAGGGCTTTAGACTGGGTAGTTTCAAAAGAGGTTTAGATAACAGCCAACAGTCATGAAGGTATTCATTCACTGTATCAGAAAAAGACTATTGCCAGCAAATTCAAGCAAGCAAGGGTACCTTCTACCCTGATCTTGCTTCTCATAGGCAGCAAGGTACACTAGAATGGAAGTTAGGTTTGGATCTGATTTAGCTGACTTCTGATGTTCTTATCTGAGGTGGGATTCACTTACCTACCGGTTCACAAATGAGAGAGCGTTCTTGCATGCACACACTTCACTTGCATGCACCTTGTCTGCACATGCACATTGCCTTCTGTGCATGTGCAGTGCTCGTGCATTACATTGGGGCAGATAGATGGAGCCTCCCTCAGCTGCTGCTACTGGTTCCCCCAAACCGGAGAGAACCGTCTGAATCCCTCCTCTGGTTCTTATCTTCTTCAGTATATAATTATTTGTGCCTCTTGCATGATGACAATACTGGCAGATCTTGCATGATGACTTTATAAGACAGCATTTTCTATATAGAAGAATACCTTCTACCAGAGTAAGCAACCAGAACAGAAAGGTAAGACATGTTCTTATTGAGATTTAGATATATTCCCACCTGCCTGAAAGCTAAATAACATTACAGTGATATTTCAAAGACTATTCCTCTTGTTCCAGAGTAAAGGCAATAGGCAAAGAACAAGATGCTTATATCCAGTGCAGAATTATGTAAGCAGGTACAGTGGGGTTTATTACATCACCCAGTACTTGTTACAATTTTACAGTATAAAAATAGAGGCAAAAGCAGTAGGACTAAAATGGAGAAATAATGTAGAAAGACAACATATTAATAAAAATGTAATTCCCTTAACTTCTGCCCTTGGCAATCCATCATATCTAGAAGGCAGAAAGCAGGGAAAGTGTGCATAGCTATACTAAATCCACATCAAAATTAGTTATCTCTCTTTGCAAATTTTTTTCTTTAAAAAATCCATTTAGCTTCTATAACAGTAAAAGTTCTGTTGCCTAGTGCACTCAGCAATTTTCATTTTTATAGCTTGCTGGATTCTGAAATCAGCACCAAATATTAGTGAACTATATATCACTTAGCAGTACTAGGCAAGATTGCTTCCTAAAAGAGATTAATAAACATGTTTCAATTCAATAGTTTAGGATTATGGTTTGCAGCAAGTTTTACTTGTTGGAATGTTTTGTCCAAAATCAAGTTTGGATTGTTTATAACTTGCTTTTGGGTATTCTGGGCTGTTAATTTTTTTAATAGCAAAATAGCTTAACAACTAAGATGAACTAGTTGAGAACCATATCATTCACATTTTGGATAGGGAAGATAGATAGTTTGAGAGAGGAAGGAAGGAATCCATTTATGCCAAAGAGGAAAATCCTTCCCTCAATAGAGGTGGAGGCCCCAGACTCATTCTGTCCCTCAATTTTTATGTTCCTCTTGCATTAGTCCTCAGGAAGATTTGTGGAACTCATTTCACAAGTTCACCAGGGAGCTCACACTTACAACCCACCCAGGAGAAAAGGTGTAGGAGCAACTACTCTTAATGACTCTCTGCCTACTCACCTAATGAACTTATTCAGATTAGGTGAGAAATGAAACTACCCTGGACAATTTATATGGGGTCCCCTTAATCAATTTGTTCAGACTGAAGAAGTTACTTGGATAAGCAGCGAAATAATAATAATAAAAAAAGAAAGAAGTCCAGTTGCCATGACTCAACTTTCAGGCAACTCTACATAGATCAGTGGTGTGTTCCTATTGGTCTGGGCAAACTGGTAGTGGTTTGGTGGCCTGGATTGCTGAAACCATGAGCGTGTGCCCATGAGGGAACGGGCAGTAGTGCCTGCTGGAACCCACCCCTGACATGGATGACTGAGAATCTTCTTCAAAGTAAGCTTATAACAACTAATTTCCCTTATTATTTTTATAACAAACAAAGCAGTGATAGCAAAAATTAATCATTTTCTTTTTCTATTTAAAACTTGTCTTTTAAATTTCAATTTCTCAATGGCCTTATCTTATGGCATCTTTCCCCACAAGTTTTACCACTGCAGATATTTTTCAGTGGGTCTATAATGAGCAGTTCTATTCCAGGTTTGCCTCTCAAAAGAATAAAAGCATCTTTTAGTTGTTATACTTTACCAATAAATTATATTTAAATATAAAAAATGAGTTAGAAGTTCTCCCAAAAAGAAATGCTGAATTCGCAAAATAATCAAACAATCGAACAGGCGAATGAGCCAACAAGTCTGAGAAGAGCATAGTTCAAACAAGAAAAAATGTACTCTCTAACCTTTAAAACGGGAATAATCACTCCTGAATTAATGCAAGGGCTTATTTCCAAAAAAGGACATTAAAACTCAGCTGCATATTTGGCAATGCTCCATCTGAGGAAAGTGAATTATTTTAATTTCATTTTAGCACTGCCAAATTAGGAATCATCTCTGTTCCAAACTCATCGTGCATGTCCTTTCGCAAAGGTGATTGCTGGCCTCAGCAATAAGGCTGTAGCTATAAACATTCTTTTTTTCTTTTTCTTTTTTATCTTGATATTTGCTGGGTTTGGTTAATTCACAGATCCCCAGATGGAAGTTCACAGAAGTAAATGTTATGCCCTTTTCAGCACCCATTAAAAAATAAAGTCTATTTATAGCTATGACCTTGCCTTGCCATCAAAGACAGGAGCAGTTAACATAACAATGGGGAAAGCTCTGCAAATACCTAGGTGGCTTGCATGCTGATTTTTTGTTTGTTTGTTCTTGTTGTTACATTATTGTAATTTAAATCTTGTTCAGCAATATTGTTGTTAGATCAGGTAGTGGAAAAGCACACTCAGGCTTAGGCAACAACAGCTCTTTATTGTAACAGAACGAGTATGTACAATCCAGGTTCAGTCTGACAGCAGCCCTTTTATAGGGAGCTGTCAGACCCGTCGACCAATGAGATTAAACCTCTGTTCCCGCTGGAACAGAGGACCTTGGTGGAAACCACTATAACAGTTGCTAGTATCTAACAGTGGTCTTACTGTCTTACATGCTACATACATTCCTGCAGAATAGCTGCTTAATAAAAGATACTGGAAACCTGTCTCCCCACACACACACCCTTGGCTTTATTGTGGTTAATTCCAGTAAATTGACTTCATATGTAACATTTGCCCATGCTACAGGGAACCTTGGCTACTTGAAGATATATCGACTTCCATTCCCAGAATTCCTGAGCCAGCATGAATTCCCCAGCCAGAAATACGGGAATTGAAGTCCACACATGTTCAAGTGGCCAAGGTTGAGAAACACTGCCATAGGGCATACCCAGAGTGCTAAAAATTAAGGAAACTATGGAAATGAGACCAACCGCGGGGGTGCTGCAACTACCACACCCACATCTTCCCCCACACACCCAGTCCAGCAGGGCAAAGAGTTACTGCTGTGGCCCTAAAAGTTTGGGCCTACTGCCCACCCCACCATGCCCAGAAAGCCCATGCCAGCTACCACTCGGCTCATTAATATGCAGAAATTTCTCCATTTATTTTTTCATTTTTCATTCATTGCTCCTGCCAGTCTTCTTTGCGCCATTCTGCAAATTTGTTTGATTTGGACAAGAAGCCTCTTGAATGAGTAAAGGAATGGCTCCAGATTTCGGTGCACTTGGGGGCCATGTGGTAGCCAGCTCAGGCCTCTTGGCCTATGGTAGCTTCCTGTGTGTCAGTTGGCCTGTAAACTGCATTGGGCCTCCCTTGCCCCCGAGTCACATACCCCCTTCTACTTAATGACCCATGCAATTGCTCAACCATAATTGGGAAAGCTGGGACTCCGATCACTGAGCAAAGTGATCATGTGACACTCACTTAACAAGCACTTCCCTCAATGATGGAAGAGTCCAGCCTCAATTGTGATCCTAAGTTTGAGGACTAACTTTAATAAACAGCTCAACTGGATGATTATTTAATTTGTATTTGTTATTAATTACTGATGTGGTTGACACAGCTTGTTTATCCATATTTTTAGTGATGGTTTTTATTTATTTATTTATTTATTTATTTATTTATTTATTTATTTATTTATTTACAGTTTATACTGTAATTGGCTAGATCTCACACTTTAATGCCATATAAACTATGGTTCATAAATGGCAGAGGCTGGGTTTCCATAGAACTTTAAACTAAAATAAAAGCAAGTCACATTATAATTTAAGGGCAATGTGTGAATTGAGCCATAGGAGTGGCAGCAGTCTGCAGTATACAGGTAGCACTTTGTTATATTATCTCAGATTCTGAATTGAATCTCTTTCTCCACAGTGAAGAAATGTTATTGTTTATTTGTTGTTCAAAGCAGGGCTCCTGGGAGGTGCAATGTTATCACAGGGGGTCCACAAAAGTTGAAGAAATGTTATGATTTTTTGCAATTAAATCTGAATGAGTGAATGAATGAAAGCAAGACAGAATGGGAAACAGAACAAAATCTTAATCTTCCATGCTTGCTTTGTGAAACTTAAAAACCTATTGCTTCAATTAAAAAGAACCAGAGGCATAAATTGACTATGAAAGTAGCTATCTTATAAATATATTATAATAGGCGTGTGTGCATTGATTAATTTATTTCCCTTTCTCTCCAAATTTGAAGGCCCTTCATGAGAAAATTGAAATAAATATTTGATGCAGTCTAGTGCTTTAAATCTTGAATTGTCTTGGTGGTCTGTGGCCATGGTCCAGAAAAGATATTTGGGTCCAGGGTGAGGAAAATGTTGAGAACTACTTATTTAAAAGATTATGCTATGAATCCTTTTCTAATTTGGATCCTTCAAATGTGTTAGATTACAATTCCAATTATATATTTCACATTTTCCTCTTTCTCAGAACTGTTATCTTTTCTGAAAGTCTCATTGTTTTCTTCCTATCCTTCATGTCTCTCTCATACCTTTTTCAAGGTCAGTTCTAAATTACTTTAGAATATATAACCCGAAACTTATCCCAAACACAATCAAAGAAAAGACATCTACCAATAATGGAACAAGAACAATAGATTCTCTATAGAGCTCCAGCCACCCCCAACATTTCTGCTTTCAGTCTCAGATAAAGATATGGGAAGCAGGAGAATTGATTCAGCACTATGCAAATTCCAGAAGCTCTTGCATTACTTAAATATAACTGTTTTACCTTCTGGTATAGTGAGTTTAAAGGAAGGCAGAGATAAATCACTCCGATATTATTGCAAAAGCCCCTACAGGAATGTAGCTATTATTTCACTGAGACTTAGACACAATTTGAGGGAGTTTACCTTGTATATCACGAAGCAGGCCTAGTGGCTGAGTAACTGCTTTGCATATAGGAAATCTCAGATTTATTTATTGGCATTTGTAGATCAGTCTAAAGTAACTGCACTCTGGAGTCAGATTTTTTTTTGTAACCACTTTGACTAGGAATTCTGAATTTCTGAGTCACCAATATTCCTAGACGAATCAATAATTTGGCTCAAAATAGGACATATTCCAAGGAAGTAGATGATGTAGAAATCGAACAAATTACTGTTATTGAGAAAGCGATAGAAAATAGCAGATATTCCACTGGAGTGGGACACCCATGATCCTCCAGCTGCTGCTATTCTCAGTCCAGTTCTGGTGATAGTAGTGTTGCTCATTATCTCTCAAGCAATGGTAGCTGATTTTTGTAATTTGCTCAATCCTACAAGATATATCACAGATGTATTAAATTTCTGTCCTTCTCTGATAGGAAACAATATATTCTGTTGTATCATTTGCTAAAGTAGAACTTCAATATCATCGGTATTCCTCAACCTATGATTATTCACTTAATGATCACTCAAACTTACAATGATGCTGAAAAAAAGTGACTTACAAGCAGTCTTTGCATTTACGACGGCCATAGCATCCTCATGGTTATAGGATCAAAATTCAGTCATTTGTCAACTTGTATGTATTTACGATGGTTGTAGCATCCTTGAGTCACAAGATTGCCATTTGTGATCTTGTCTGGCGACTTTTAACAAGTAAAGTCAATGAGGAAAGCTGCATTTGTTTATCAACCACGGCAAAAAAGACTACAAAATTGGATGTGAATCACTAAGTGTGTTACTTAGAATGGAAAGTCCAGTCTCAATTGTGGTTGTAAGTCAAGAACTATCTGTATCTAATATTAGAGCAAATTCAGTGATCTGATTAAATATCTAACTTATCATGATGAAGCTCTAAACCTTCATTTCTAATATCTTACTGTCTTTTTTTTTAGAAGGGCCACGATCCATGGAACTGTATTGCTGACAAACATGCATTGAATAAATATGGTTTCTATGAATTCAGTATTGATAGATTACACTTGTAATTTAAAAAAGATTTACCATTAAAAATAAGCATATTCCTATTTATCCATGGATAAATATGAAACTGATATGGGGAAGTTGTAAAGCAGAGGTTTGTGATCCACCTTTTTAACATGATAATTAAATTGAGTTGCGAATTGATTGAATATGACAATAGAAGGACAACTAAGCATGGGTCAAAATATATGAAACCGAGATGTATAGACCTTTTAAGATGATGAACAAAGTGAGATGTTTACCGCTTGTTATTTTATATAATGGATTAAGGGAAGTGTAACGAACATTGAACAGCAAGGATTGCTATCTAGAGACAATTAAGGGTAATCTAATCCAAGATATGAAAAATGGAGAGGGAACAGGAAATATACTTACAATGGGAAACTATTGAGATAAAAAGACAGAATCACAAATTGGAGGCATGTAAGGATGCATAATTATATAAAGATAATGATGAGAATAGCAGGGAATTGTAACCAGGTTACAGCACAGCCAAAACTAGTTTGGGGGGTGGTGGTGGTTGAAAAGCACAATGACTATATATGTATACTTTTCTGTTATATTGGGATTTTTTTTACTAAAAAGGAGGAGAAAAATTAAAATGGTAAGTGAGCACCTGTCTACCCTAGATGAGTTCAAATCACCAGGACCGGATGGATTACACCCCAAAGTTCTGAAGGAACTGGCAGACGAGATCTCAGAACCACTGAACTATATCTTTCAGAGACCCTGGAACACCAGGGAACTACCAGAGGACTGGAAAAGAGCTGATGTGGTTCCCATCTTCAAAAAAAGGAAAGAAAAAAAAAACAGATCCAGGAAACTACAGACCTATCAACCTGACCTCAATATCAGGAAAGATTCTGGAAAAGATAATCAAGCAACGAATTAGCAAACACCTAGAAGCAAACAAAGTAATAGCCAAAAGCCAACATGCGTTTGTCAAAAACAGATCATGCCAGACTAATCTTATTGCATTCTTTGAGAATGTGACAAAATTAGTGGACCAGAGAAATGCCATCGATATAGTTTACTTGGACTTCAGTAAGGCATTTGATAAGGTAGACCATAACCTACTACTAGATAAAGTAGACAGCATCACCATCAGATGGATTTGTAACTGGCTGACCAACCACATTCAACGTGTAGTCCTCAATGGAACTGCATCTCCATGGAGGGAAGTATGCAGTGGAGTACTCCAAGGCTCTGTTTTGGGCCCAGTACTCTTCAACATCTTCATCAATGATTTGGATGAGGGAATAAATGGGGAACTCATTAAATTTGCAGATGACACCAAGCTGGCAGGAATAGCCAACACTCCAAAAGATAGGCTAAAGATACAGAAGGATCTTGACAAACCTGAACATTGGGTACTATCTAATAAAATGATATTCAATGGTGAAAAGGTAAGGTTCTATATTTAGGCAACAAAATCGCAATGCACAGGTACAGTATAGGTGGTACCTTGCTCAATAGAAGTAACTGTGAGAGGGATCTTGGAGTCCTAGTGGACAACCATTTAAATATGAGCCAGCAGTGTGCAGCAGCTGCCAAAAAAGCCAACACAGTTCTAGGCTGCATAAACAGAGGGATAGAATCAAGATCATGTGAAGTGTTAATACCACTTTATAATGCCTTGGTAAGGCCACACTTGGAATACTGCATTCAGTTTTGGTCACCACAATGTAGAAAAGATGTGGAAACTCTAGAAAGTGTGCAGAGAAGAGCAACAAAGATGATTAGGGGACTGGACACTAAAACACATGAAGAACGGTTGCAGGAACTGTGTATGTCTAGTTTAATGAAAAGAAGGACTAGGGGAGACATGATAGCAGTCTTCCAATATCTCAGGGGTTGCCACAAAGTAGAGGGAGTCAAACTATTTTCCAAGGCACCTGAGGGTAGAACAAGAAGCAATGGGTGGAAACTGATCAAGGAGAGAAGCAATTTAGAACTGAGGAGAAATTTCCTGACAGTTAGAACAATTAACCAGTGGAACAGCTTGCCTCCAGAAGTTGTGAATGCCCCAACACTGGAAGTCTTTAAGAGGATGTTGGATAGCCATTTGTCTGAAATGGTATAGGTTTCCTGCCTAGGAAGGGGGTTAGACTAGAAGACCTCAAAGGTCCCTTCCAACTCTGCTATTGTATTGTATTATTGTATTGTAGTATTAAATATGTATATTGAAAAGGAATTATAAATACCATCAACATAAAATGGAGCTCTCTCAGAAGCTGAAATACACCACGTAAATGAGATGAAGAGTGGAAAGTAGAGGAGAAAGGTAAGGGAAGAAGAGAGGGATAGGAGAGAGGGTAAGGGGGCGAAGAGGAGGAGAGAAATGAGGAGTGGTAAGGGGAGGGAGGAGAAGGAGAGAGGAAGGGGAAGTTGAGAAGGGAAGTTGACAGAGAGAAGAAAGGAGGTAGGGATGGGGAGGAGAGAGGGAGAAGAAAGTGATTGATAAAGTACAAATATGGTGTATGGAGAGTAGAAGAGCCAATAATTGGTTTTTGGGAGTTGTTGGTAAGATGAATTGATGTAAACATTTAATAATACAATATGATGTTGGTTATGTAATAGTATACATGATGTGATTATATGTTATGAAAATGAAAAAATAAAAAAAAACTTTAATGAAAAAAAATAAGCATATTCATAATATTGAACCTTTTGGTTTCTAAAATTCTTCATAGAAACAAAGAATCTAACATTTTGGGAAAGACAAGAAAGCAGCATTCCTTTTGTTCCCTTATGAACCATGAGCTACTCTCTTTCCTATTATAAAACAAATGCACCTGTATTCTTTGTCAAAGATTAGAAGCTATGCAGCCATTACAAGAATTAAAAAGAAAAATACTGTTTTTGTCAAGCTGATCCCATAACAACCAATTTTATTTCATTGTCTGGACTGCTACATGGGATGGATAAATGTGTGAATTATATATAAATGTGTGAGGAGAAAAAGATTGCCTTGTTTTTTTCCTCCATTTATTTAGATATTTCTTTTGGACAGCAGTGTTTTCTGGCTAATGGTCAAAGTGATGTTTCATCTTTATTCCCTGTTCTTTCCCTTCTTTGGGAAGCAACATTATGGGGCTATTAGGTCTGAGGCGGAGTAGTTGCCATGGTAACAGTTACATGGGCTAAGAGGCACACTGGACAGGACTTCTGGGGTGGTTACCAAGCCATATAAATTCCATATGCAAATTAATTAGATATTAATTTCTATGTTTATCTACAAATAAGAGGGTTATGTCAATACAAAATGGCAAACCCTTTGCAAAGACCGGTTCTTCATATAACTAGCCGGTTAAGTTGTAACAGTGTCTGATTCATTGCCAAAAAACCGTCATCAGGCATTGCTTTCATAGCGTGTTCTGTCATTCTGTTTTGTTCTACCGGTTTGTAAGCTGACTTAGAAAGGTGAATGCCTCAAAATAGAACAGAATAGAAATCAATAAAATAAATGAGCAGAATCATTCTGCAGTGCCAAGTATTTCCTTTAGCTTATGAACAGGGCCTCATCTGTTTATAGTTTTTGTCTTTTATGAATATGTTTATGCCTTTTATGATTGTGTATAGTTACTTAATAAAGATTCTTGCTATTTAAACAAATTATTTCACTGGATAATAGCCAACAAACAATTCAATTCCATCTTCCAGGAATCCTCATCCCATACAATAATGTTGATGCCTACCTTATGTCAGACAGAAGAATTAATTCAAATTTTAAATGTTAATGTAATTGCTTTAGTTGGTAGAGTCCCAAAATGCTTAAAATCTTGCTCAAATTTACTCACCCATTGGTACAAGCCCAAACACACATGAATCATTTGTATATTATGCACAGTCCAGGTTAGAGGATGGTTTAAAATAGACTAAAACATTTGGAGCCATTGCAAAATTACATTTTAATTAGAAAATTAATTGATACAACATTCTTTCAGATTCTTCAATTGTGTGTCGTCATTAACTTAACCAAGACATGTATAGTAGTAAATTTTCAGAGGGGCAGACAACTGAGTCATGCATGCTTTTCATTCCATTCTCTCCCCTCCTTCAAAGTGCAACTGATAGTTATTTTCACTAAATTTATGGAAATCGAGACCTAGACCAGCAAGAGGGCAGAACTAAACAGAGCAATCCCTATAGCAAGATATAGCTAGAGGACTGTGCAGTCCAAGGTAAGACTGCAAATGAGGATTAGGCTTCATTGGCAGAATCTGTCTTGCTTAGATGGAAGAAGACTTCAGGTTAAAGACCATGGACTATTCCCCAGCTTATGGGGAGCACAGCTCTCAATCAGAAAGGAACACCAGAAGCAAGGGGCACTAACAAAGATGTGCAAAGGATGGTTGTTGGCACTTTACATGGGCTGATTTTGAAGGCTAACACATTTTTCTCTTTTCAATGTCTCCCTTGTTTTCTTGCAAATCTTCTGAATTTTTGAAAGGATCCAAAATAGGCCATTCCATTATCAGGGTGGACAGAGTATGCCTCACTCTGTTTCTCTTACACTTTTGTTTTCACAGGTCCTATATATGTAGAGGTAATTTATTCTTGAGACTTAACACTAAGATTTATGTTTCTACAGATGTACTGTAGTCTATAAACAAAAGGGCAAGTATTAGGTTAACAGAGAGGATGCAAGCAGTACATGTTTGCACCATATGCTGCATGTGGATTTAGGAGGTTGCTGAGTTTTACAAAAACAGGATATTGTAAAGCTCTACTGCAGCCTTTGAAACATGTGAATAAGCAACAGCTCTGTTGTTGTACAATGTACTGTCTAATTTATATGACTTAACAACTCGGGAGGAAAATTTGTTATGGGAATACACTGCAGTAGTTAAAAAAATTCTCATTACTCATGACATTATCAAAGGTTACTGGGTTACTGACCTCCTTCAACAAGGAATCGGAAAAATGTGTGTTGTAAAGGGCAGGTCTCCGAAAAGAAACGACAAAGGGAATTAGAGCATTGTTTCTTTATTTACAAGCAGAGAACTCTAAATTAAAAGGCTGTATCCAGTGAGAGAACCTGGCACACTTTGCTTTGAAATAGCCTCAAAAGCAAAACAGTTTTTCAAGCAAAGCAAAGGAAAGATATGAGAATAACTTACAATCTTTTATTATATACCTTGCCAAAGCCTTCCTTTGCTCTACTCAACTGCTAGCAGCCCAGATGAACAATTACCAATGAGTCTGTACCTTGGTTTTTAAAATTAATTTTCTTAATTTCTTCCATGCTTTCAAATGCTTGAGGCTATGTAGTTAGAATATTGCTCTTGCTTTACATCAACTTCATTGCCTGTTCCTTTACTTCTGGGTACAATTTAAATGCTTATTTATTCGCCTTGGGATTAGGCCATTTGGAAGACTGATTTCTTTTATATGACCTTATCCATCTCTAGGAGATACAAAAGGAATCCTGCTATGGGTACTACTGTTATTGGAACTCTGCAAATGAGTATAGAAAGAGAAACTGTCTGCTATATCACCCTCGAAGTAGGATTTCCTTGCACAAGAGATCAATGTACTTTGGCATCCTTCAACCTGACACTTCCAGCTAAATCAGACTGTATTCCCCTCATATCAATAGAGATATAAACCCATATTTGATTCTTCTCAGTTGAAATCAGTGGGATGCAAACCCTTTCCTGGATTATGTTATTGCCATAGACAATTCTGTGTCTTGGGATCATTTGTAGGACTGACTCAGGAAGTATGTTCCAACTGAACTTTGTCCGTTTTCATTTTTTTTAAATAGTCTTTATTGGTTATACATTTTTTAAGGATAAAACATACAAATACGAATACAGTTTTAAACATACAACCACCACCACCCCCGCGGTGACAGTCATTCACAGCCCAACTTTTTTTTCCTTCCTCATTGTTTAGTCTCTAAGCAGCATCTTCTCGTTACAAAGTTCAGGGATCTATTACAATACCCATATTCACTTTTAGTTCCCATTGTTAACAACTGCTATTTAACTTTCCCCGTTTTAAGTCCCTGCTGTTCTCCTTGTTGCCCACATATACCATAGGTTCCAGCTAAGATAATGTTCTGTTTCTCCTTTGTCCCTCAGCCAACCCGTCATTCTGTCCATTTCTGCACATTCATAGATCTTTTTAATTATGGCATCTTCCGGCGGTATGGTAGTAGATTTCCAAAATTGTGCATAGGTTATTCTTGCAGCCACAATTATATGTAGGCTCAAATACCATATAGATTTACTCATGTTTTCTGGTTTTATGCTTAGTAAAAAATTATCGGGTTTCCATTCCATGCTTGCCCCGGTAACCTCTTTTAGCCATTTTTGAATCCTTCTCCAGTATTTCGTGGCCTCAGTACAAGACCACCAAATATGGTAGAATGTGCCATCCCTTCTTCCACATTTCCAACACAGTGGAGATAACCCAGGAAACATTTTGGCTAACCTCGTCGTCCGTTTTCATTTTGAATAGATTAGAAAGTACTTTATTTATTAGACTTTTATTCCGCCTTTATTACTTTGTTTATAACTCAAATAAAGTAAACTCTTTTAAAACTCCTTCCCATTTCTGTTACAACAACAATCTTGTGAAATGGCTTGAGTTGAGAGCAGGACTGACTCAAAGTCAGTCAGCTGGCTTTTATGTTTAGGATGGGACTAGAACTCCCAGGTTCCTGGCTTCTAGACCAGCACACTCACCACTATATCAATTAACTAAGACAAAATAAGCAACATTTTGGTGCCTTTAGGCTCATTTGGATTATTAAGAGTATATTATTACTGTTTTCACAAAATGGCTGCTACAAGGGGCTTGCCTATTCACAAAATGGTTGCTAAGTGAGCGCAGCAAATCACAAAATAAATTTGCTGAAAGGTGTGCTTATTTTCTATAGCCTTTAACATGTTATATTTTATTTTACTTTGTTTTTTCTGGGAAGGTATCTATATTAAATTTTGTTTATGAATGATAATTTGTATACAGGTGTCCAAAAAAGGCATAGTTTAATTTTAAAACATATGAAATATCTTATTCCCTAGATTTGTGGGACTATGCCTTTTAGAAGTAGTTCCCATTATGCATTAAAAATAATTTCCCTTGTAGAAAATAAAACATAGAATTTTTTTTAGCTTAGGTTTACCACCAACTTTATATTACAATTAAGTGAGAAATACGGAGGGAAGATGGAATTCTTATTCAGAAGCAGATCATTCCCCATTAGTGACTTGTAACATCTTCTAGAGTCATTCAACCATTGTAGCAAAATGTGGGCAGATTTTATATCATTTTAATAATGCTGGGTGATCTTACGAAGATGCTTCCAAACACTAGAAATGGCTCTGTCTCAGCTTCAGCGATAAGTCTGCAAAGCAATTTCCTGGCGATTCTATTCAGGAAAAGAATTAAGACAGTTAGAAAAGCCTCACAGGTGAGACCAAGAGGCCCATCTGCTCCATTTATAAAGAAGCTTAGTGCGAAGCTCATAAGCAAGTTATAAAAGTCCAGTCTCTATAAATATGAATAAATACATATTTATTTGTTCAAATTGTGTAGCTGCCCATCTTGCCTAAGTCATTCTTTATCCAGCAAGCCAGGCTAAATGCATACATTTAAGATAGGGATGTCACTGCTGGATAACTGCAGGTAGCGTTTGGGATACGTGAGAAAAGACAAATAATTAATATTCTACACTATTCCCTCAAGAGCACTCCTAAACTAAGCTGTTGGCCCTGTATTTGGCTGTTTTATGCAGACATTAATTATACCGCATCCTATTAACTATTTCATGATTGAATAGATGGGAAAAATTAAGGTAAGAAGTAGTACCTGAATCATGGAATAAATGATTGTTAGTATCAGCTGTTCATGTGTTTAATTACATTAGTCTAAAATTACAGGTGATCTCTGACTAGATTTGACTGTTTATTTCTCTCAGGCAAGAATGTCAGAAAAGCAAAGGAAAAAAAATCTGTCCATACCTTGATTCGTAGCCAAGTATTTAGTAATTGAATGTACAACTATTGCATTAGGATTTACTCATGGATCCATTCAAAAACATTGAGTTTATCCTCTTCTTTCTATCTTTTGTTCTATACTAAGGTCTGATGAAAGATTCAAGGACTGAGCCTCAGTTTTAAGTACCTTTTTTCATTACGTTTTACATGTTGGCAACCCTATCAAGGACATATTCTTTTATTTTGTTACGTAGTGCAAAAATAATTATTGCCAGAGAAGACAATGCAGGAAGAGTTACTAGAAGAAACTTTCAAGAATGCTAAGCCATCTGGTTGGACATGGAAGATATCACTGCCAGCAAAATGCTTTGCATCATTATTGGATGAGGTTCCTTTTTGTAGCATTGTTTTCTGAAGCATGTGCAAAATAATTTGCATATGTAAAATGTTCTTGCAGAAAAAATGCCAATACTAGATTGGTTTTTGCTCTTTAGCAAGCCTGGTATGCTCAACATTGCAACATACGGTAGTCACATTGATTAGGTCAGTAGTACATTTAGAGTTAGAAATGTCAACCTACTGTTCCACCATCAAACTTCAGCTAATCTTGAGATGGAGGTCTATATTTTGCAAAACTATAGGGTAAAGGGTGTGAAGAAGTGATAAATCCCAGTATTATATCCAGCTCATATGTAAGAACATAAAACATCCTGTTGGATCAGGCTGTAGATCCATCTAATCCAGCATTCTGTTCACACAGTGGCCAACTGGATGCATTTCAGAAGCTCATAAACTTGAGAACAACTGTCTCCTTCCTCTGTCACTTCCCAGCAATCAGTTTTTCATGCTAGCTGCCTATGATTGAGAAGGCAGTAAACAGCCATTAATGTTAATCACCATCAGTAGCCTAATCCTCTGTGAACGTGTCCAGTCCCTTTTTAAAGCCATCCAAATTGGCTGCTTTTGCTACAACTGCTGGCAGCAAATTCCACAGTTTAAATATGTATTGTGAGAAAAAGCATTTCTTTCTGGCAATCCAGAATCTCTTTGCATTTAGTTTCAATAGATAACCTTGAGTTCTTCTACATTGTGAGAGAGGAATAAAGTTTCTTTATCTCCATATTATGTGTGCCATGCATGATTTTATATGCCATATCTTCTTTATTCTCTTTCATACCAAGTTTCTTGTGAGAAACTGCTTGGATGCCCTCCTCCCCCCACTTTTTTTTTTTTTTTAGCTTTTCTAGCTCTGGTATATTCTTTCTATAATAGGTTCTATAACAAGAATTGCAAACTTTTCTATCACAATCTTAACAAAACTTTTATTGGCATTATTGAATTTTGTTATTGTTCTATCTCAGTGTCTGGAAGTTGGGGATGCAGAACAACAAAGTTCAGTTCGACCCAGGTTTTGTATTGTGGGGCCTTCTGGTTTGGGATTTACCACCTCTTATTCTGGATGGGGTTGCACTGCCCCAAACAGACTTGATGCACATAGTCTGGAAGTCCTTCTGGACTCATGACTTCAACTCAAAGAGATGGTGGCAGCTTTGGCCAGGAGAGCCTTTGCACAGCTGCATGTTGTTCACCAGTTGTGCTCTTTCCTCACCAGGAAACTCTGCTCTCGGTCATCTTGTTACCTTCTGAATGGATTACTATAACATACTCTGCATGGGGCTGCTCTAGAAAAGCATTTGGAAGCTGCAGCTGGTGCAAAATGTGACAGTACTGGCAGTTATGTGCACCCCTTGAGTAGCACACACTATATGTCTGCTACACAAGCTGCACTGGCTACCAGTGTACTTCTGGGTGCAATTCAAGGTGCTAGTAATAACCTATAAAGCCCTATAGAACAGGTCTAGGATATTAGTCCACTTCTTCCCAGTTAACATCTACCCATTCCATTAGATCTGGCAGGAGAGGCATGTTACAGTTCCCATTTACTAAGAAGGGCCATTTGACAGCACCCAGGAAGAGAAGGTTTTCTGCCATGGTGCCTGCCCTTTGGAACATCATTCCCTTGGAACTTCAATTGGCACCCATCCTTTTCTCTTTTAGGAAGGAGCTGAAATCTTGGCTTTGCCATCGTGCCTGAGGATCTGGCAGTAGTGGTGAACCTTGGCAGTAGCTATATTAAATGGATGTAAGCTGCATATTCCCAGGCTATAATTATGTTTTACTGAATTTTAAATTATTATTTTAGAATAGTTTTATGCTTCTGTGCTTATTATTATTGTTTTACTATATTTGTTGTTATTTTAATTGTTGTGAGCTGCTCAGAATCAGACTTATTTAATGGATGGCTATACTAATTTAATAATCAGACAAACAAACAAATAAACTTTCTACCTTCACTTCTCTCCATAAGGATTGTAAGCACAGAATATGCCTTTTTATAACAACTACCCACCAGCTGACATTTCACAAAGCTGTCTACCATGATTCCAAGATTCATTTCCTTGTTGATCTCTCCAATTCAAATTCTATTAATATATAGGCAATATTTATTTGTGCCAGCATGGATTATTTTATACTTGCTCATACTGAATTGTATTTGCAATTGTGAATCCAGTTTAGAGAGGTCGTTTGTTCTGTTTATAAAATTTTAATTAAAGATTTACAAAGAACATAAAAACTAACACATGCTAATAAAGGATAAAAATTGTCTACTCGGACTCCAAAGTCCCTCTCATAGTTACTGCTTTTGAGCCAGGGTTTGCCTAATCTGTACTTGTACCTTGGGTTTTTCCTGCTCTGGTGTAAAACCTTGCTTTTCTTCACATTAAATTTCATTTTGTTGGATAGAGGAGCCCATTGTTCAAGTCTGTCAAGATCTTTTTGGGTTCTGAGATTGCCTTCTGAGGTATTAGCTATTCCTACCAGCTTAGTGTCATCTGCAAATTTTATGAGTTCCCCTTCTATTTCCTTATCTAAGTCATTTATGAAATATTGTAGAGTACTGGGCCTAAGATGGAACCTTTATATATTCTAGATAATTACTCTGGTGATTAATGCTAATGAGAAATTATCTTTAATCTGGAATAAAAGGTGAATTCCATTCCTTTCAATCACATATCTCTCCATAGATCCATTTATATATTACAGCCAAAGTTTTTAGCCCAATTTTCATAATTCTTTCATTTGTTCTTCTTCTGCCTCATCTTTAATATTTCAACAAAAATGTATACACCTTAGGAATAACATATTCATCATTTGTATAAAATCCTATTCCAAACACAATCTCATTTATTTATTTATATATTTTATATGCTGCCAATCTCTCCTAGAGATGACTCTAGGTGATTTACAACCAATAAACATAACAAGATAAAACATTAAAATAATATTAACACTTAAATTGATGTAAACACTAACAAAGATGGCAAGGAAGGGAGGAAGATGCAAATGGAGAGAACGGGTGGTGGTCTTATCTCAGTCCATTAACCACCTCCAGTATGACACGGCCCCATTATGCCCTTTCAAAAGGCCAAAAGGGAGTGTGCAGATGTCACCTTGGGGGCACAATGTTCTCTATAAAATCTTTTATTCACTTTAAACCCTTCTGATAATTGTACATAAAAATATTCACTGACATGGATATCCTTCTATTACCATTGATTTTGCTTTACAATCCCTTTGAGAGAATTTTAATACATCACAGTAAATTAACCCTATGTATTGACTTCTCATTTCTCATCTACAAAATAATTTTTGTGCTGAAATCCACAA
The DNA here is from genome assembly GCF_009769535.1 of Thamnophis elegans. NCBI lineage: Eukaryota > Metazoa > Chordata > Lepidosauria > Squamata > Natricidae > Thamnophis > Thamnophis elegans. The sequence goes on along the minus strand of NC_045542.1, from coordinate 46,559,289 downwards.
ATGTATTTTTGGCCACAACCTAAATTTATATGTATTCCATATTTTAAGTATAGCTTGGCTAAATAATCATTTTTAAAGTCTACATTCACCTTAGTTTTATCATACCATAAATATTTACACCACCCAAAAATCTCAGGTCATGACTTTCTAAATCTAATATCCTTCTACTTCTTAACAATGTCAACTCTTTCATCCAAGTTGAACATCAGGCAGCAAAAATATAGTTTTAAATCCAGTAGATCTAATCCTTGTCTTTCCTTCACATCTTTTAGCACCTTATATTTAACTCACATTTTTTTCTTGCCATACAAATTTAAATGTGTCCTTCTGTCATTGTTTAAATGGTACATCATTTGTCAAAACAGGTATTGTTCTGAAACAGAAATAGCATTCTAGGTATAACACTCATTTAATCACACAAATTCTACCTAACAATGACAACTGTAACTTGCCCCATTTGACATATCTTTTTAAACTTCATTCCACATCTTAACATAATTATTTTGAAATTATTTTGTCATTGTTAGGTAGAATTCATGTTTGTCATAGTTATACCCAAAGATATTACTTTCTTCTAGATTAAAAAAAGCCATTTTTTGTGATGAAATATTGTCTGGATTTTCAGGAGCAAGGGGAATGTAGTTTAGAGGAAGAGGCAACACAGTTTAGATCAGTGTTTCCCAACTTTGGTAACTTGAAGATGTCCGGACTTCAACTCCCAGAATTCCCCAGCCAGCGAACGCTGGCTGGGGAATTCTGGGAGTTGAAGTCCGGACATCTTCAAGTTGCCAAGGTTGAGAAACACTGGTTTAGATAGTTTGTGTGAGAGACACAGGGCATGGACAGCTCTTCCATAATAATTCACAGGGTATATGTTTTATGATGCAAGTAGTCTGCTTTAGTTTATCAAAATTTCTGTCTATTGGTGAGAAACAATAAAGATCTGCTCAGAAAAATCACAACATGTATTCCTTGGTGTTTAGTGTCTGACAATTTTCTACATCAACTCTGTTTGATTTTATGTCTTCATATTTTTTGTTATGAAAATATTCTATTTATTAATCATGAAATTTGCTAAGGCACCAAATTCTTTTAATTTACTCATTATTTATTTATTAAATTTTCTTCCTGAGCAGGTGACTCAGGGCAGGTATATAGAAATTTCATTAGAAATTCAGTTCTTTTTAAGGGGTCTGCTAAAATCATCAGCAAAAACATTTGCAAAACCTTTTAACATTATATTACTCTGTTTTAATCCTTGTACTCATGTCCTCTCATCTTTTCTAATATCTTGATTTAATATTTCAAGAACTAAAATAAGCCAAAGCAGGAAACAATAGGCCGTCCTATCTTGCTTCTTTTTCAATCTCACATGGTTTGGTTATTAACATCATTAACAATTGTTTGCACTGTCTGTGAAGTATAAATTAATTTCACCCATTTTATAAAATTCTCTCCACAACTTATATCTTCAAAACCCTTAAATATAAAAGTCCAGTTTAAGTTGTCAAAAGCCTTCTCTGCTTGTTTTTCATTACGTTGTTCCAAATATTCCAAAATATCCAGCACATTAATCTAACATTATCTTTCAACTGTCTTGAAAGATACTGTTAGATTACATGTAATTAAAAAAAACATTGATCCGCATGAATAAAGTCTCACAAAATTATTTTCAATCTTTCTGCTAAAATCATTATAAACAGTTTATAATCATTATTCATCAATGATATTGATATGAAATTCTTTGCTAAAGTTAAGTCCTCTCTTTCTTTAGATAGCAAGTTTCAGGCAATTTTCCACCTTGTATATAGAATTCATCATGTCTTGTAAAGGCTGTAAAAGTTCATCCTCAAAACATATATTAGTCCATCTGACCGAAGTACGTTTCTGCTTTACTCTGATGTAATTGCTGATGAAATTTCTGTTATCATTCTAGGTCCATTCATAATTTGCCTTTGTTTTTCTATAATCCTTGGTAAAAATTGTTTTCTTAGATGCATCTATTTTCTCTTATGGAATATTCTGTCTCAGTTTTGAGAGATTATTTTGTAGTTTTTCACAATCTCTGTTTGATTTTACTATCCTAACCATCTAATGCAGGGGTGTCAAACTTAAGGCCCTTGGGCCGGATGCGGCCCACAAAGTACTTAGATCTGGCCTGTGGGGCCACCCTGGAAACAGCAAAGGACCAGCCCGTGGTGCCTCTGCCAGTGAAAATGGAGTTCGGGAGGGCTGCATGTAAAATTAATAAAATATATGAGAATTGTTTAACTAATTTTGCCAAATTATTTTAGCATTTTCACTTCTTTCTCAGTCATCCAGATCACAGTTGTTCCAAAAGCATTTTCAAAAAGCAACTGAACTTTTGGGACCTCTTCTTGAACCTTTCAAAGAAGGATAAACCTTAATCTTTATGAAATATAGCAAAATAAACTTAATGTATAATAAAATAAGCACCTCTCATTTGTTTTGCAAAAAAACCCCATGTATTTAATGAAACACATAATTCTTATAGAATATCCTACTTTTTAAAAATGTGATTGACATTTTCCTCTGTAAAAGAATAAGCATTTGATATGACCTGCCATGCTGTATATACAAATATACATTCTAAATACTCAGATACTAAAGTGAGAAATTATAATGGAATCCTATAAAGCAGTTTTATTACAAGCAGAGCTCCAAAGTGGTTCAGATTGCAAGGGGGAAAAAGATATTTTGGCATGTGACTGGATGTTTAGTTTACACTTCTTAGCAACTCTTTAAAATGTCTGCAGCTGCTATGCAATCCTAGGAAAAGCCACCATTGGTTTAGGGAATTGCCAAGAGTGCTAAATGCACACTCACAGCTGCTTCAAAGCAGCTTTTCCTCTTTGAACTTGATATCATTCATATAAGTGGGATTGAAAAGATATATTACATAAAGACAGCAGACAACTGTGCTAGTATGGGTACTGGCTAAAATGTTGGACAGTCACCAGGGAGGCTCAGATTCAAGTCCATTCGCAGCCACAGAAGCTCACTGACTGACTTAAGTCCCCCCTCTTTCTCACCACTCAGAATTATTATTGGGGGGGGGAATGGTAGGAGAGAGTGCTATGTACTTAATCCCAACCTTCTAAATGAAAGGCAAGGCATAAAAACTAATGCATAAGTAATAAGAAATTGCATCTCTGTTTATTCACATTTTGTTGCCAAGGTTTGCCAACAGAATTTTTGGGAGCTGCGGATTTGGGATCTAATGTCTATGTACAGATCATGAATTGCTGGTAAATGAGAAAACATGTTTCAAATAGTTTCAAAACAAATAAGTAAATATGAACACTAGTCCCAATCTTTCATTGCATTTTTTGGCACTCTGAAATGAATGCCATTTAAACATAAAGGTTTAGCGGTCATTAATACATATCACTTCTGGACACAGAGCACAATCATTCTTTCCACAGAGGCAGAGTTGTGCATTCATGTGCATTCTTAGGAAAGCAACTGCGTGAATATTAAGCAATAAACATAAGGACCTCTTCAATAGCTTTTGGCTCAATCTTTCTCAAGTTTATTTCTGGTGATTTAGTGAATTGAATCTTCATGATTACTGTTCATATAAGAACTTGGGGGGGGGGGATTGGGAGTTGGTGAAGAATACTAGATTTTTGTTCCTGACTTGGAGGCAACACGACAGAGATCAGCTACAGAGAATTGTTTACTTATAATATAAAAGTTACAGTTGTCTGGTATTTCTTGCAATAGAACAAAGAGAAGGAGGCATTTTACTCATGTAATGAAATTAATTATAGTAACATGTTATGTGAGCTGTTTGATTAGTTTTAAAAGGAGAGTATACAAATTTGCGGGGTACTTTATATCCACCTCCAGCATCAGAGGCAGATGCTTCTGAATAATACCATTTGCTGCTGAACACAAGTGGGAAGGTGCTATTTGCGCTCGTGATATTGCGTGAGGCCAGAGGCATCTGGTCAAAACACACTGTGGGAACAGAATAGTTTGATAAACAAACAGGTCGTTAATCTGATCCAACAGAGCCCAACTCTTCTCATGCTTTTATATTACATGCCAGACAAAATAATGGATATATAGCAATAAAAAGTACAAGGTGTATTAGCCTTCCGTATGCAGTAGCTATAAATGTCTGGGTACCAGATACCATGGCCAGACAATATATTAGGGCCTTTGCTTTCACATCCTTATAGGATTTCAAAGCTATCTCATTGCTTATTGCTGGATGCAGAATTTTGGACTAAATCAACCTTGGTCTGATCAACAACTTTATTTTCATGTGATGATTGTGTGATAAATATAGTTGCTCAGGTTGAGTGGAGAACTGCATAAACAAATTGGTAGTTGGGAGATTTTTGCACATGGAAGCAATAAAGTATTCTTATTCAATATGAAAATGGCAGAAATTATCCCAGCATAAAAGTGGGAATAGGGTTGAGAAGTGAGTTCAATAGACTCCTTTCTTCTACACACTAGTGGCTAAAGAGCTATTTCCTTTCCCATAGGGAAAGAGAGATAACAGAATAACAGAGTTGGAAGGATCTTGGAGGTCTTCCACCATAACCTCCTGCTCAAGCAGGAAACTCTGTACCATTTCAGATAAATGATTGCCAATTTCTTCTTAAAAACCTTCATTGTTGGAGCACCCACAGCTTCTGGAGGAAAGTCGTTCCAATTGTTCTGTCAGGAAATTTCTCTTCAGTTCTAAGTTGCTTCTCTCCTTGATTAGTTTCCATTCACTGCTTCTTATCTTGCCTTAAGGGGCTTTGGAGAATAGGTTGACTCCCTCTTCTTTGTGGCAGCTCCTTAGATATTGGAACACTGCTATCATGTCTCCCCTAGTTCTCTTTTATTAAACAAGACATATCTAGATGAGATGGAAGCATCTCTTCAGCTGCTCCCACATGATAAAGCTTTACTGCAGTGCCTTGTGCAGAATTGTTTGGAACTGGCACTTCAGCCAACACTGCCCCTGAAAGTTTGATGTGAAGTGCCAGAGCCACAGAGGGAGCACTTGAGGCACAAATGACTAGGATTGGCATGATGTGCGTCAGATGGATCGGATGGCACAGCTTGTGCCATAAGAAACCGAGAAAAGATCACTTTAAAATTGGAGCAGGAAAAAATCATTCAGGCTGCTTGACTCACGTCAAGGCTGAGTGCGTTTAGCATTCAACAGTGTTATCATTTCACATCCTTACATTTGTCTTTTTTTAACTCATTGATCTCTGAACTGTCAGCAGTTCAGATAGAAAAGCCTAGTATCATAAACCAACAGATCTGAAGTAATGTTTTTGCTTGGTATATGGTATAAAATCCAGGCTAGAGAGGAAGACATTTAATATTTTTCATCTCCATAAGCAAGTAACCTATACATAATCCTGCTTCAGGGCCTCGAAAAACTTGACCGCAGGTACTCTAATCAATGGTTCTTAGACTTATAACATGAAGTTGCAGCACATGAATCTTCCAGTTTGGGCCTATGTGGCTCCAATAAGATCTCAGAAGGGTGAAGTGATTGGGGGCAGGAGAGGGTGTTCATAGCAAGATATTTAACTCCTAATTATGTAGAAAATTAAAGGTCATGTTCAAATACACACTAAATAATATACATCAATATTCAAATGCACACTAGAGAATATACATCAATATTCTTTAGTGTACCTAATTTATTTTATCTTATACAGTATCAACCTGTCAAATTGGCATAATTTTAATGCAAACTGATTTAAGCCTTGGTATGTGTATCTGGGACATATATCAATTTAATTTTGCTAACAACAGCTGGAAACGAACAAATAAAAAGATGCCCTTCATATGCATTGCAAAACTTATTGAGGCATTGTCTTTCTTAAGTGGCTTGTTTCTTGATCAGTTTGGGCACATAGTTTCTGCTTTTATTCTTTTTAGCTGAAGTTCAGTATCATAGTTTGTTTTGTATTGTTTGCCTTTCTTTCTATCCTTTTCAGTTAAACAATTTATGCTATCTAAATGTGGGGAAATGTTTATTAGTTTAAATCTTTTGTTGCTGAAGAGAACATATTCCAAACTGATAACAACATTTCTGATACTGAATAAAAACATTTATTCCATTGTTAGGAACTCAAGAGAGAAAGAATACCACCCAAAAAGTCAAAATAAAACATAGCATTCCTTTCACTTAAGAACCTCTTTTACAGACATGATTGTTTTATGATTGTTACTGCTATCTGTTATACAGTATATCTGAACTGGAAAAACAAAAAGGATGGATCACAAGAGCAAGGAGATAGATAGATAGATAGATAGATAGATAGATAGATAGATAGATAGATAGATAGATAGATAGATAGATAGATAGATAGATAGATAGATAATTCTTTATTGGCCAAGTGTGATTGGACACACAAGGAATTTGTCTTTGGTGCATAGGCTCTCTGGGTACATAAAAAGACAAGTACATTTGTCAAGAATTATAAGGTACAACACTTAATGATAGTTATAGGGTACAAATAAGCAATCAGGAAGCAGTATAAATCGTAAGGATACAGGCAACAAAGTTACAGTCCTGCAGTCATAAGTGGGAGGAGATGGGTGATAGGAACCATGAGAAGACTCATAGTAATAGTAATGCATCCTTAGTGAATAGTTTGACAGTAGTGAGGGAATTATTTGTTTAGCAGAGTGATGGCATTTGGGGAAAAACTGTTCTTGTTTCTAGTTGTCTTGGTGTGCAGTGCTCTATAGCATCATTTTGAGGGTAGGAGTTGAAACAATTTATATCCAGGATGCAAGGGGTCTGTAACAGGGGTGGGTTTCTGCTGGCGTTACTGCCGGTTCGGTGTGTGTGTGCACAGTTGCCTGTAAATAGGTCTGTGCATGTGCAGAACATTAAAAATGTCAAAAAAAACATGCCGCAGCGACCGGGGAACTGGTTCGGAGGTGTAGCGAGCCTGCCGCCCTTACCGGTTTGGCAACCCAGTTGCAATTTCCACTACTGGTTCACCCGAACTGGTGGAAACCGGTAGCAACCCACCTCTGGTCTGTAAATATTTTCATGGCCCTCTTTTTGACTCCGGGGGTGTACAATTCCTCAATGGAAAGCAGGTTGGCAGTAATTGTTTTTTCTGTAGTTCTGATTATCCTCTAAAGTCTGTGTCTTTCTTGTTGGGTTGCAGAACTAAACCAGACAGTTATAGAGATGCAGATGACAGACTCAATAATTCTTCTATAAAACTGTATCAGCAGCTTCTTCGGCAGTTTGAGCTTTCTGAGTTGGCACAGAAAGAACATTCTTTGTTGTGCTTTTTTGATGATGTTTTTGATGTTAGGTTGTGGGAAGTTATCATCCAGCCCTCTCCCAGAAAAATGAAATATCCTAGGAAATATTGAAAAGGCAGAATATTTCTCTGGATGTGAAAAGAAAGAAACATGCTTTAAAAGACAGAATAGTTGCCTGTAGCTTCCTGCCCATCCACACTTTGTCAATAGGCCATTGAGAAGGCCAGTTTACATAATAAAGACTTCTCCACTGCAGCTGCAGGGGGAAGGGATATTACTCAACTCTCCACATGGCATCTGAGAACTCATCTCTACCTGGATTCAAAACAGCCTAGAGAGTAGCTCCCTGCATGGCACCATGGAAGTCTGACAACCAATCAGAATACATTTCTTACACAGGAACAGGAAACAGAGAGGTGGGACTAAACAGGGTATAAAAAGCCTAGCAAGCCCCTTCCTCGCTCCGTCTCTTCTTCTTCAGCAACATTGAAGCATGTGATCACCTTTTCTGTTCAAGGCTCAAGCCATGTGGCCCTGTCCAACAATAAACCATCTTTCCAAGCAGCCTCCATGTCTCCAGTTTCTTCTTCCCCACTTGGAGCTGCACCCAGAAGGACATTTCTTTCAACAATTGGCGACCCACAGATGGGACTCCAAGCTAGCCTAACAAATGGATATGGCCCCGGTAAGCCTCCCACCCCATTGAGTCTGTGGGTGGACTTTATCTTGGCCTTAACCATTGGATCTAGGTTTTAAAGTGGTTTTTAGTTTGAGCTCAAAGGCTGCCTGGAAAGAAGGTGAGTACTTCTAAATTCTAATTCTCTAAAGTTTAATTTTAAAGCATGGCAAAGCATGGCAAAGCATGGGAAATGTGTGTATGCCTGCGTGTGTGGGATCCTTCTCCTGAGCACAGCTGGATCTTGGTTCCTCTGTGTGTTTTACCAAGAGAGCCTGGAAAGTATTAGGGTCAGGCCAGAGCACAGGACCTTCTGTTAGGGAAAGGAGAGAGTGTGTGAAAATGGATGGAAAAATGAATGAAAATTTGTTGCTGTTGTCCTGTGAAAGCAAAAAGAAAAAGCAAAGGCTCATTGTGTGTAAAGAGAAGGAGGTGCAGGCACTAACTGAAAGGGACAGAGGTCCTTCGTAGATTACCTTTTTGATCTGTAAAATCCTAGCGGAAATTCCCTGGTAGGAAGGGACCGAATACTTCATTGGGGAATTTATAGTCCTTCCCAGAATCTTTTTTCCCCCTGAAAACCTAAGGGGCGGTGGTCACCCGGCTAAGCCAAAGTGAGCCCTGCATGTAATGGGTCATGGGAAACATTAGTTCGAAGGTGATGAGAAAATCCCTTGGAGATTTCCTAGAAGCCTAGAACGCCAGGCACATGCCTATCTTGGCAGGCATGAAGGCAAGGAAATCGTGTGAGAAATGGGCTTTGCTGAAAGATAATACAGGAAAACTAATTTGGCTACATAAAGGTACTTAAAAGAAAAGGGAAAAATGTTGGGGTTTCTTTTTTTCTCTTGTCTGTTTGTCTCTCTCTTTGTCTTCTATGTAACCACGTGGCTTGTTTGTTAAGATTTGTGCAGGGAATGTAGGATGTGAAAACCTGAGAGTTCTCCCCCCCCCCTCTTATTTTCTCCTTGTCCTTGTCTAAATGTGTGCCTAAGTCTTTGTGCACCCTAAAGGTAATTGTAACTAAGATGTCTCCAATCCAAAAGACAAGAATTTTAAAGTGTTCAAAGAAAGAAAAGAATAAACTGGTAGTAAAGTTCGCTCAGTTTATTGCGCCCCCCCCCAAAAAAAAACAGAGTACAGAGAAGTTTTTTTCCTTCCTTCCTTTCCTATACCTTAAAGTAACAACCCAGGAAATGTTTTAAGTTCATTTACAGGAAAAGTTTTATCCTTGCTTTTAATGTGTGTTTAAATGATTTCACCTGTTTATTTCCTTCCTGAACCATGTGAATCCAGACCCCATTTCTCATCTGTGATATCCCCATAATGTTACCAGTTTATCTGTTTAGTAACTGATGATTTTACCTTTTTTTAAACTCTGCCTGCAAGCTTTCTACCCCCCCCCAAGCCCCTCCCTTACCCTTAATCCCCCAACAATGCCTTGTTTTCATGTTTTTCAGCCCTGGAAGATGTACTCTTCAGGTGAGTATAGATTTTTTTCCTTTTGGGGAGGGAGGAGGAGGAGAGTGTTGCCTTGTGTGTGCATGTATAAGATGAAGGAAATTCCTACTAAAAGTTTGCCTTCACCCTGAGTAAAAACCCTCTGCACATCTATCTGGCCAACCTACTTGAAACCTGGCCTCTAGAAGACAGTTTTGATTTAGATTTTGTAACAAATTTGCTGATTTTCTGGCCACCATCAGATGAACTGAAGAGAAGTTCTATCTGAGTTTCTTCCCCAAAGTGACTAAGGAGTCCACAGGGATATGTTAGAAAACTGTTGCAGCTGTAATAGTTGTCTGTTAAAAGATTATTGGAGCTCGAGCCCCACCCAGATGCAAACAGATGTGTTAATCTGTTTCCATAAGTCTCCATATATCTTGGCCTTTAAAACTATGCCAGCGCCCTGCTGGGAGAGCTAAGAGTTTTGATCTTTAAAAATATGCCAGCGCCCTGCTGGGAGATTCAACCTAGAACCCTGGCCAATGCAAACAATGTGTGGACAAACATCTCTATACATTGTCTCTATAAATCTTGATCTTTAAAAATATGCCAGCGCTGCTGGGAGATCAAGATAGATACGGAACACCCCAGGGCAGAGACAGGTATTAACAATTTAGTGCTTAAGGAGGGCATAACTTTGAGCAAAAGTAAGAAAGTTAGCAGGTAATAAGGTAAAGCCTGACTGAATGGGAAGACCTAGGTAATTAGACTTGATTAATTTGATGTAATGTCTGTTAAAAAAAAATCTTAGGTGTGCATCTATACTAATAACATGTAGAATTGAATGGCATTGAATTGATGGTGATATGTTTGACCAGCTAGCTAAATAAATAAATAAGCTTGGGCTTGAAGCTGCGGGGGAGGGGAGAGTAGCTAGGATTTAAACCGCTCTCTGATTTTCCCCACGGCTTGGAGAATGAGCCACATGTTCCCCAGGTAAAGGAAATTGAAGATTTAAAGGGATAGAACCTCCCCCAGGCCTGAAAGTGTTGTTCCATGTTATGTTTGCATGTATGTCTGTGTGTGTAATCACTTCCAGGCCTGGAGGGAAGTTGAGATCCCTTAATAATAGAAAATGGAGCTCATTGGCCTATGTACAGCTCCCTGAAATAATTGTAATAATTGCTTTGTATGAAGAAAAAATGAAATGTGGTTTTTTTTTGTATGTGAAATTAATTTACACAAGCAGTCTGATTGCAGTGCAAATGCGAGTATGTCAATGGTAAAACTTGTATGAAGGTACTTTAATTCCTTTCATATAAAGAAACAGTAAGTTGCAAGGTTGTTTAATGGTATGTGTGTGTATGCTTATGTGTTATCATTTCCAAACCTGAAGGGAGGGTGAGATCCTCTAATAAAATAAAATGAATCTTGGTGGCTTGTGAAAAAGCTTCCTGAAATAGTTATAATGATTGGTTGGCATGAGCAAGCATGAGTTCTGATTGCAGTATGAATGTATGTGTCCCCAATGCCCCAGGGAGTGCTAAGTGAAGAGATCCAGAGACTTGTGATTGCCTGCGTGAATCCCCCCACTTCTTCCTTCTGGGTTATACTTTGGAGGAAGCAGGAAAGGTGGGGAGGGTGAGTGTCTGCTCATTTTACAATGAGTGTGTGTATGAAATGCCCCCAGAGATACCTGTGAATGCCTCTGTGCATCCCCCCCTTCTTTCCCTCTTTCTTTTTGGGTCATTGAAGGGGGGCTGAAGTTTTTCTGCTCACTTTAACCATTTTTTTCCTCTCTCTTTTGAGAAAGTTGGAATAAATGGGTGACATGCTCCTTCACCTTTACCTTTAACTGTTATCTTTTCATCTATAAAAGTTATGCAATTACATTTCCTTTTCTGCTCTGAATACAATTTTGATTTTTTTTTCTTCTGGAAAGTTTTGAGGTATAAAAAGAAATGATTTTGAGATATTTTGCTTACATTTGTAAATGTTTTAACATACTTAATGAGAATTTGCTTCCATATGAATGGAATCTAATATTTTGGAGAGTTGACGCAAAGTACCTCTTTTTTTTAAATTGCATTTTTTTTTAAAAAGCTCTTTTTCTTCCCTTTCTCTTTTACACCTGAGTGCATTTTTAAAAGCTTGTGAGTCAAGGTGCTCTACCCTATGATATTTTGTTTGTTTGTTTGCAACACAAGTTGTTGTCCCTTTTGAAAATTTACTCATCTTACTGCAAAAGTGTTTCAATCATAGAAGCAGTGGGAATGTCATGTTCCATGAAATTTACATCGTCTGCCTCCTGGAATAATGTTTGGATTTCCACTTGGACAGAATGGAAACAAAGGACTGCTAGCTCAAACCATAACTCTTGAATTAGCTGCTGGTGATTGCATCCTGATAAAACCTGACATGAGGAAAAAAAAACTTAGCCAAGCCTGGGACAGAGTCTACCAAGCCTGACTGACCACTCTTACCAGCAAGCTAAGCCTAATGCCATCCAGAAGATATGAAAGAACGGACCCTGAGATGGAGAAGTAAAGACCAAAAGACTCTCTTCTATCCCCAGAAGACAGCTGTAAAGACTATGGGGGAGGGTGAAAATTGATCCTAAAGTTTTCTTTCTTTGCTTCCTTCACAGAAATTCATTGTAAGGTTTCTTTCTTGTCTCATTTATATTGTAATCAGTTTAATGTATTCATGTAAGAATTGTATTTGAGAATGGCTAGCACAGCAATTTCTGAACACCTTAGATTTCTGTCTAGTGGGAGGTAAAGTTTGTCCAAAATGTCTGTATTTTCTGTATTGTAGAAGCAGCTACACACACACAGACAAAGGAAGAGAGAGAGAGGGAGGGAGGGAGGGAAGGAGGGAGAGAGAGAGAGAGAGAGAGAGAGAGAGAGAGAGAGAGAGAGAGAGGGAGAGAGAGAGAGAGAAGAGCCTATACAGAATTAGATTGAAACTATCTCCTCCATACACAGTTTTTCCTAGGTTGATTTTGCCCTGGTGCAAAAGCCTAAACAGTGATTTCACCCTTTTTAATCCCATTGGGGGAGGGTCAATTCCCCTCAGGCAATTCCCCCAGTTGAAGAGCTAGCAGAGAGGATCTCCAAAGGAAAAAAAAACCCAAGCCCTCACTGTGACAAAACAAAAAACCCACGCTGCCCAGTAAAGCAGGATATGTTGCACTGGTGGTTTCATGAATAGGAGTCCCCAGGCTCATTCTGTGTAATTTTGCAAATACTAAATAGCCTGGCTTGCACACCAGCTAAACTCAATTTGGCCTCACTAAAATAAGAGCGTTCCACTCACACATTTTGAAAAAAAAGGGGGGGGGATTGTGGGAAGTTATCATCCAGCCCTCTCCCAGAAAAATGAAATATCCTAGGAAATATTGAAAAGGCAGAATATTTCTCTGGATGTGAAAAGAAAGAAACATGCTTTAAAAGACAGAATAGTTGCCTGTAGCTTCCTGCCCATCCACACTTTGCCAATAGGCCATTGAGAAGGCCAGTTTACATAATAAAGACTTCTCCACTGCAGCTGCAGGGGGAAGGGATATTACTCAACTCTCCACATGGCATCTGAGAACTCATCTCTACCTGGATTCAAAACAGCCTAGAGAGTAGTCACCTGCATGGCACCATGGGAGTCTGACAACCAATCAGAATACATTTTTTACACAGGAACAGGAAACAGGGTATAAACAGGGTATAAAAAGCCTAGCAAGCCCCTTCCTCGCCCCTTCTCATCTTCTTCACCAACATTGAAGCATGTGATCACCTTTTCTGTTCAAGGCTCAAGCCATGTGGCCCTGTCCAACAATAAACCATCTTTCCAAGCAGCCTCCATGTCTCCAGTGTCTTCTTCCCCACTTGGAGCTGAACCCAGAAGGACATTTCTTTCAACAAGGTGTTAGGTGTTAGATTTTAATTCAATTCCTCATAATGCTAGAACCCAAAACATATCAAGTCAGAAGTGGATAGTGTGAAAAGATCAGAATATGAATAGCTGTTGTTGTTATGCAGATCAGTCCTAAATGTGAGAAGTAATGTTTATGTAAAAAGACAGACCTAGTGTAATAACAAGGCATGTATACATGACACTGGGCTGCAAACATCCAGGCAATTGTTACATGGCTGCAAAGAGATACTGAAAACTCTTTTAGCAGCCTAAATGTAAGCCTGCTAAAGATGGAAGATAATGTGAGTGGAGTAACTATAGAAAGTTTATATAGAAGGCTCTGTATAATTTAAGTTTATACAGGTACTCTTCCACTTACAACCAAAATTGAGCCCAAAATTTTCAATGTTAAGCAAGACAGATAAGTGAGTTTTGCCTCATTTTATGATCCTTCTTGCCACAGCTGTTAAGTGAATCACTACAGTTGTTAACTTAGTAAAATGGTTGTTAAGTGCACCTGGCTTCCTTATAGACTTTACTTGTCAGAAGGTCGCAAAAAGTGATCACATGGCTCTAGGTCACTGCGACTGTCATAAATACATACCAGTGGCCGAGCATCTGAATTCTGATGGCATGGTCATGGGGATGCTGCAATGATTGTAAATGTGAATAACGGTCATAAGTCACTTTTTCAGTGCCATTGTAACTTCAGTCATTAAATGAATGATTTAATGGAAAGTCAAGGACTACTTATAGTACTGCCTTTTGTTTGATTTCCTTCACTTATTTAATCCACAAGATCTATCCTTTCCTGGGCAATAACATACCCTTTGAGTTAAAGGCAGGTAAGGTAAGGTAAGGTCAGGTAAGGTAAAGGTAAAGGTTCCTCTTGCACATATGTGCTAGTTGTTCCTGACTCTAGAGGGCAGTGCTCATCTCCGTTTCAAAACCAAAGAGCCAGTGCTGTCCGAAGACGTCTCCATGGTCATGTGGCCGGCATGGCTAAACACCAAAGGCGCACGGAGTACTGTCACCTTCCCACCAAAGGTGATTCCTATTTTTCTACTTGCATTTTTACATGCTTTTGAAGTGCTAGGCTAGGTAGGCAGAAACTGGGACAAGTAAGGGGAGTTCTCTCTGTTACACTGCACTAGGGATTCCAACTGCCGACCTCTCTGATCAACAAGTTCAGCGTCTTAGCCACTGAGCCACCACGTCCCACTAAAAGTAGATAGGTTGTACTAAATGAGGCAAAATATATTGGAAAGTGTATTCAACTATTTTTTCCTGCTACAAGGAACTTTCCTCCTTTTTTTCTTTCTTAAAAACACAGAGTAGGTTTCAAACACCAGAAATTCTTCATCTGGCCAAATTTCCGGGTGACCACGACCATTCAAGGAGAAGGGGGGGAAAAGGCAACATTTTCGGGCGTCCCGCACACTTACAGCTGAAAGTCACGGAGACCGCCCAAGCAGGTTACTAGGCAACCTGTTCACGCTCGGCCCTTTCTTACCCTCCCACTTTCGAATTAGCCCGTACGGAACGCGTTTCACTTGATTTTGAGCCGTCTGAAGGCCCGTCGCTGCGATGCATTCTGGTCCTCGGCAATATGGCTGCCTCCTTGGTGTGCTGCTGAGGAGAATTTGGCTCTCCGGAACAGTTTCCTTCAGCTTCTCAAACCCCGCTACTTGGGGAACTTCTCCGCGAAGAGGAACTACCCGCTGCCCGAGTCGGGGAACATAATGGGTCGAATTGGGCGGCCGTCGCTGCAGCCGCGCAAAAAGCAGGCACCTCCGCGGGGGTAGGACGATTATTCCCCTCTGGCTGCACGCTGTCGGAAATGGGCCCAGGAGGGAGAGTCTGATCTCATCGCTTGGTCCGGAGTGATCCCCCGAGGGGTGATCTTGTCGGCGGCGAGCTGCTTTCCGAGGACAGATACAGCCAAGGCTGGAACAGAGAGAGGTGCCTACGGCCAAATCGTTCGTTCCTTTCGGAATTCATCCTTACCCCGTTGGCTAGTTTTGCCTCAAAACGGGAGATCAAAGTGCAAGCCTCTCCTTTGTAGCTGTGCCGGGCAAAGAATCCAGCGCTCGGATTCTTCAAACGCCTGAATCCAGATCGACTCACTGAAGTTCACAGTATATTCTGACATCCCATCAACAATTAAGAAAAGAAATCTTTTGTCTTAACGAGAGTATATGTTGAACTGCACTGCACTGCACAGCACAGTTGCTTGAGAAGCGATACATTTATCCGACTCTCCCAACTTGGACAACCCTGATTTCTCAACTTCTGCTTTTCCTGCGATTTCTCTAGAGTATGTAGAACAAGGCATCAGCTTTATTCTGAGCAAGAGAGCAAAGTGTGGTATCGCTGCAGCTTTTCTACTTTAGCTCTGATCCAAGTGCTCTGCTACAGAGCTACATAGAAAGCCATGTTTTCTATCTAAAATACTTTTAGACCGATCATATCAAACTTCGGTTCAAGTGTGCATTGTCTGATAGTATTCTAAACTAAATCATTGTATTGTGGGCAGGAACTTTTTTCAATAAAAAGAGTTATCTGTGATCACCCTATATCTCTTGAATATTGAGATAATATCCTGTTTCTGAAGAGGGATAAAAAAAGATCCATGTGCACATCTGTGATCATTGTTTCAACTAGACAACAATAGATCATTGACTACTAGATAGTTTCCCCTTGAATAGTGATTACATTACTCCCTGAGATTACCCATTCTACACAGGAATTTCCCAGATGCTGCACTAGGAACATTGTCATACAATTTAACAGTAACATTCATACATCTATTTTGAAAAAAAAAAGCATAAAACATAGAGTTAAACAACTAACATAGTGTCTTGTTATCCAGTTAAAACATTTCCTTGGAGTAGTGATTTTTTCCCTCTACTGGTTACACTGATCTCTACTCTTCTTGATGGAGTCTGATATGCTGCAGTCACCCCTCCTGGGCCTTGGGGAGGAAGATGAGTCGGACATGACGGACTGGAATTTGCCTTTGGCCTTTATGAAGAAGAGGCACTGTGAGAAAATTGAGGGCTCCAAATCACTGGCTCAGAGTTGGCGGATGAAAGACCGGGTAATGATCTCTAGCAGAAGCTTTTATTTGGAACAAAATAAATTTGGGGTATACACCTTGTCCTTAGTGAAGTCACACAGTTTTTCTAACCATGGGATTTCTTTAATCTTTAATCTTGAAAATTTGTTAAATTGCTACAGTGCATGCTAATAAACAAATCATGAATGCAGTTAATATAGATTTAAGTAGTGGTACTTTCTTTTAAATAATAAATATATTTAATAATTTGATAATTTACTGTTTGGAAAATTATCTGGATGGAGAATAATCGGTGAATGTATGTCAAGAAGTTTGCATTTCTGATAAACCTCATTGCTTTATTTTGTTAACTGTATATTGAACACCATATTGTGAAAAATCTTTTGAAAATGTTTCACTTCTCATCCAAGAAGTTTCTTCAGCTCTGACAGAATGGTGAGAAATGGAAGGATTTATATTCTTTGCAGACAGCTATTACTTTGCACAGTAATATGTAGTGCTCCTCAGGTGATCTTGAGCACAAATAAACATTTAAATCCTTCAACAACCAGTCTAAATGGATGCAAATTACCAGCTGTCTGCAAGGAATATAAATCCTTTCATTCCCCACTATTCTGTCAGAGTTGAAGAAGCTTCTTGGATGAGAAGCAAAACATTCTCAAAAGAAAGTCCAGTTGCCTCCTGAAAAAGCACCTTTGGAACAACTATGACCTGGATGACTGAGAATCTCTACAGACTTTTACAGTTTGCATGTTAACTCTTATGGCATATTTATTTTATTTTTATTATTTATTTATTTAAGATAATTTATATGGCTGCTAAACTCTCAGTGATTCCAGGTGGCTTACAGAGATAAAAAAAATCTCATATAAAAGCAATAAAAAGCAATACCCCCACCCTCCTGGCAATAACAGTCAAATAAACCATTTGATGGGCTCCAACCACTTGATGGGTTCTTTTAGGTCCATTGTCAGGTCTTAAGGTCTTGTAAAAGAATATCAAAGTGAGGGCCAATCTTATTTCTGTGGGGATGATGTTCCACAGGGAGGGAGCTATTACAGAGAAGGCTCTTCTTGGTCCTACTAGAGGTGCCTCCTCAGAAGAGTGGACCCACAGATTTCCTTGCCTCCTCACTCTGGTTAGGTCAGACAGATGTGATTGGGAGAAGATGATTCTTAAATGCTTCTTTGGGAAGTTGAAATATCAGCTAACCAGTCAAAACATCCAACAGTAGTTTAAAATTAGATCAATAAGATAAGTTTATCAGTGATGTAACTTTGGGCTTTATGTTTCTGTTTGGAATGATGTGACAATTAACTGGCCGACTAGGATTACAGTCTCATAAAGATACATGCATACTTGGGTTCCCCCCCCCCCGTCCTATGTTTTCTGTTTAATCACAGAAAGCAAATGGTAATGCTGACAAGACAATATTTTGTCTCTTTTTTCAAATATAATCTAGTCCTTCACTAGTGTCAGATAGTAGTTGATTACATTATTGTACAAATGCCTAGTATGCCCTCTTTTTTTGGTGTAGCAATACTATGCAAATGGGCAGTAATAGAGTGAATTAGAACTACTTTGAATATAGCAAAATCTGCCTTATATTGTGGCCCAAGTACAGCTTGCCATTGCTAATACAATAGCAAGGGACCTTACAGCAGTTTTGCAGTGAGTGCTCAGGACAGATCAGAGTAGCAGAGAATTTGGCTCTATAATCCAGAGGCATTGCCTAGCTATAACTATTGCTTATTTAATTTTATATGCTATTTCTCAATTATTTGTTGCCATGCTGCTTACCAGGTGATATTTATTTTTAAATTTGTGTTTGCTAAACTTAATTTTAGCAAGATGTGAATGAATTTAAGTAGTTTCATTTTGTGCTTCCATGTTCTTCCTTCCTCTCTCCTCTCCCATCTCACAGTGAAGGGTAGGGGATAGGAAATGTATATTTATCTTCCTGTTAAAGAAAAGACACACATCTTCTTTTGTAGTCTGAGCTAGTGTACTTTAATAAGTTTCAAATGAGCTTTTAGCTATCTGTATTCACGATTAGCTACAATTCCAATTGTGGATAACATAGCCAGCAGTGCTTAATCAAAACCAAAAGTGAATATTTCTCAATTCCTTCCTATTACAATAGAAAGATGGGGAGAATCCACATATTCAGGAAGAGACTTCATTTATACATATGCATACACCTCTTAATAAATATCCAAATAGAGTCAGGTCATGACCTACATCCTCTGCGTATTTTATTTAAACATTCCATTCCAGCAAGTGGGATTTACTTTTGAGAAACTATCTTTGGGATCAGATGAGAGAAATGATATAACAGTGTCTTTGACTCCTTTTGTGCAGTCACCATTTCAACTATGCAGCAGCAATACTGCATGACACCCCACAAATCTCCTCATCTTCCTCTTCTTGAGTTGGATGGTATTCCTTCCAGCTATCCAGTAGTGCAGCTGTAGAAACAGCAACTAAACATTACCCCACCACGTTATCTTTTCTAGCTATGTTTGGTTTTTGAGGTAAAAAAAAGACACAACGGGTCAGGCAGGCATTATAGCACCTTAATCCCGGAAGGGGAAATCAGGATGAGATGGGAATGTCTGTCAATGGGCAGCTGTTCATCCTGCAGTATCACTGATTTTCCTTTGGACTAGGAGCTGAACTGATTAATTTCTGAAGTTGATTGAGCACAAGAAACCACATGGCATGCAGAGATATATAAGGGCCTTTCATCATTATAGATGAGATACATGCTTAAAATTTTGCTAATAGAGTCCTTGACTTACGATGATTCATTTAGTGTGTGTTCAAAGTTATAATACACTGAAAAAAATGACTTACCAGTTTTCACACTTATGACAGCTGCAGCATCCGCATGGTCATGTGATCAAAATACAATTGCTTGCAACTTGATATGCATTTATAAGAGTTACACTGCCCAGGGTCATGTGATCACCATTTGTAACCTTCCCAGGTGATTTCTGACAAAGTCAAGGAGGGAAGCCAGTTTCAATTAAAACAGCTGATTCACTGAGCAACTGGGAAGAAAGATTGTAAAATTGAGCAAAACTCACTTAACAATTATCTTGTTTAGCAGTGGAAATTTTAGGCTCAGTTGGGGTCATATATCGTGGACTATCTGTAAATTTTAGTAAAAAGAAAATTGGAGCTATTTGAATTTTTCAATGTCTTACTGGTTGTGAGAAAATGTATATTTAAAGTAGCTCAGTAATAAATCTGACTAATTGTAATATAATTACTAGCAGAATTCTGTAATGTCATAAAGGGTTTATTTTTCCCAGCATGATCCATGGCATTTGTAGGCTATCAAAATGAAATTCCTTTGATCTATTATTCATTCAAAGTTTTTTTTTTTATAGACAGGAATTGTGCTTTGAATTAAATCTCAGCTCTTATAGCTCATTAAAACTAGAGTCCTGAATGTGTTGGATTTTAATTTACAAATGGCTATTGAAATAAGAATTGAGCCACATTTACTCTGATTTCTAAAGAATATGGGAAAGAAAAATCTGTTTGCAATCTTTTTATTTTAACATTTTTTTTCTTGTTCCTTCGTTATCCACTGAAGGTTACCCAGATAAATGAGGTGTTTTGATAAACAAAACCAGCTAGAAATTGAAATTTCTTAAGCAAATATAAGTAGTCCTCAACTTACAGTAGTTCATTTAGTGACCATTCAAAGTTATAACGGCACTGAAAAACTGACTTATGACCATTTTTTACATTTACAACCATTGCAGCATCTTGATCACATGATCAAAATTCAGATACTTGGCAACTGGTTCATATTTATGACGGTTGCAGTGTCCTGGGGTGATGTGATCCCCTTTGGCAACCTTCTGACTAGCAAAGTCAATGGGGAAACCAGATTCACTTAACAGCCATGTTACTAACTTAACAACTGCAATGATTCAGTTAATAACTGTGGCAAGAAATGTCATAAAATAGGGCAAAACTCATTTAACAAATATTTCATTTAGTAACAGAGGTTTTGGACTCAGTTGTGGTCGTAACTCAAGAGCTACCTGTAATATACTTCCAATGGAAAGCAAAACCATGAAAATGATTATAACTAATAAAACCTTTATTTAAATGACACACAGTTTTTCTGTATTAATGAATAGATTTATTGGCAATTTGAAAAAATTCAGGTAGAAAATTATCATTATTGCTTGGTATTACAATCAGTGCTTCTAATTTGGTTTTAGTGGTTGAGAAGGAAGGATGCTGTTTTTGCTATATTTTGTAGTAGGATTGCATATACTTAAGTTTGATTGAGTGGGGAAAGTTTGCTTTAAAGCAGTGCTAAGGAAAAAACCCAACTACTTTTCCACTTCACTGCATTCATACTTTAAGGAATTGAATGCACAGCCATCTTCTTTTCATTGGTCCTTCTCCTTTCTCTTTTATCCCGATTAACTCTGTGGAGAAGATCAGGCAGCGATAAGAACAGGAACTGTGATGTATATGAAAGAAACCTGTGAATAAATTGTCAGTGTATTTATTTCTTCTTATAAAGGAATTTAAATGTTTGAAAGCATACTTAGTTCAGACCCTAAGGGTAAGGTTGAGACAAGGGTAAATAACATGGAAAAGTAGTATAAGCTTTGATATAAGGTTATAGGTGCTAATCTGCAAGAAAGTGCCTGCAATGTATTTACAGTTATTAAGAAAAAAACATTTTCAAATACTTGCTTTAATTGTGAAAGCATCTTAAATAAAATAGGATTCAGTAAAATATGGTAAACATTACTCAAATTATGGAACGCATCACTGAGGAAAGTTTGGATGGCCTCTGTTCTGTTTTGTTTTAAATGGCATTTGAAGATATGTGTCTGCACCTTTCTCAGTTGGGAGGTGAAAGGTTATGTTAACTGCTGAATGCAATATATTAATGCTTCTTCAGTTTGTTCCCCTCACAGAATGTGTCTTTACTCATTTTTTACTAGTTTACTCATATTTAACTCTATTCATGCTTCTGAATGTCAGTTTTTTATGACATTTTGTAATCACTGTGCTATTATCCAGTTCACCACTCTTCTTAAAGAAAACTCTCTTCCACTGGATAAATAGTACACCTTGATGAGCATAATCTCTCATGCATTTTCTATTTGGGTTTTTGGTGTGTAGGTGTGTGGGGGCAAAATACTTTTATCTCTGCTGAAGCTTTGCTATCCTATATATCAGGCATCCTCTGTTACGTCATTTAGATACAGGTAGTCCTTGACTTACAATCACAATTGAGCCCAAAATTTCTGTTGTTAAGTGAGACATTTAAGTGAGTTTTGCGCCATTTTATGATTTTTCTTGCCACAGTTGTTAAGTGAATCACTGCGGTTGATAAATTAGTAATCTGGTTGGTAAGTGAATCTGGCTTCCCCATTGACTTTGCTTGTCAGATGGTTGCAAAAGGGGGTCACATGACCCCAGGACACAGCAAAGATAATAAATATGAACAAGTTTCCAAGCATCTGAATTTTGATTGCATGATCATGGGGATGCTGCAAAAATGGTAACTATGAAAAGTAGCCATAAGTCACATTTTTCAGTGTTGTTGTACCTTTGAACGGTCATTAAACAAATGGTTGTAAGTTGATGACTACCTGCATGTAATCTGGGGTTTTTTTTGCCAAGGGAAACTTTAATTGCATCTTTCCAATTATATTTTTCCTTAATGTTATAGTTTTGTATTATCCTGTATCTTGACTGTATCCCTGAACATCTAAAACATTGATACAATTCAGTCATACTCTTTCCCAGAAAGCCTTTCCCAGAGATAGCCTTTCCCAGAGATAGTGATTATTGGACCCTTTAGTGGTCTTATTAAGATCTGGAAAAGAGGATAGCTGAAAATATTATCAGCTAGGAACACCTGTATATTCTTCCATTGGCAGAAAAATGGGTAGCCAGCTGCTTTGTCCATTGGAAGGCTTTTAATAAGAGGAAAAAGAAATTTCGCCCCTACCAAACAGCACTAAAGCAAAGGTATCCATTTGCAAAGATTTATGTAACAATATGCCCTTTTCTATTTCAATAAATCTATTGAAGAAGCCTTGTGAAAATCTTGCTTTTGGATCAGCTGTCAAGAGCTTGACATTAATCTCAGCAATTCTTCAATTTCCCTTACAAGGGAAGTTACCTTGCTGCCTGTTTGTAGCTGATTCCATGGCAGTCTGGGAGTAGAGTACAGTTGAGTGCTGAAAGGCTACCAGTATTTTATTTCAGTCTCAAAGATGCACAGATGAGTTAATGGGCTATTGCTGTTGCCCAAATGATGCTGCTATTTGAGCAAATTCAGCAATCAAGTGTAGTTGCCATGGGTGTGCTTCCTGCCATTTCTACTCCTCTAATCGTGTTACTTCACTCTGTGGGCTCATTACCTGACTACTATGACATATCCCCAAACAGATGCAAGATTTTCATCACTCAGCTATACTCTTCCTTAAGAGCAAGTTTTCCACAAATTCCACTCAGGCGTGATTTATCCTTGCAGTCTTGAGAGATGGGGCTGCCAAAATGGCAATTCCTATTAGGGACAGTAATGATTCGCTAATGGACACCTCTTGTCAATTTCATACAGAAACTAAAAGCTGCCTTTGATTATTCTGCCAGAAGAGATAATGTCCAAGTTGTTCAGCCTAGACATGACAGCCATATCCTATAGAAAGAAAAAAATGTAGCAAGATCAATAAAAAATGATGAGGGTGGTAGTGGGATAACTTTTTAAAAAAAATGCAAGGAAAGGGGTTGTCAGAATTCTGACTTGAATAGTACAAGAGGTGATAATGACAAACATCCCGGTAGTGCAGTGTATTATGCCAAGGTGGGGTTATGTGAACCACTTTTTGCTCTTTGATGGGTTGATGATAAATGCCCTCATTCATTGTTCTTCTAGCCATGGTCTGTCCACTGCAGGATGAACGCCTCTTCCACATGTTTTGAACTTCTTTTGCCAATTGAGCCCTCAATACTTGCTGATGTTGTTGATCCATCTTGTTTTAGGTCTCTTTTGTCCTTTTCGTCAACAGTTTTTATCAAATGGGATCCATTCTATGAGTGCCATGGTCTACCTCTCATCAGTTCTTCTTTCTATTTGACCAGCCCATTTCCATTTTAACCCTTTTATTCTCTTGATATTGTGTACTTTCATTTGCTATGTAATCCATGTGCAGATCTTTGTATCTTGTCTTGTGATGACAAACATATATCTTTCAATGGCTCTTTGTGCCACTCGTAGCTTTTGTATTGATTCTGAGTGTCCATGTTTCTCTGGCATATGTTAGAACAGGTAGCACACACTGATTTAAAACTTCTCAGCCATAGGCGGAGGCTGTTCTTGAAAATTAGGCGTAGCTTGCCGAATGCCTGCCAACCATATTTAACATGCCGTTCAATTTCCTTTATTGTATCACCTTCCATTAAGATCTGTTGGCCAAGGTATGTAGTGGTCTAGTACTGCTAGCTCTTCTCTAGGTATAATTCTCTTTCTTTGGTGAATTTATTAAACATAACATGGCTCTTTTTCAGGTTTATTTTTAAGCCAAAATGAGAAATGAATTAATGTGAAAAAGAAGCTTATTGTATGTTTGTTTATTTAGATAAGTCATATGATAAAGCAAATGGACTCAAATTTTGGAAAGTTTGTGTGAATCTACAGGTTAATTACTGAATATGTTAATAGCAATATATCATGGAAGTAAAATATTTGAGAACAAATAGAAATGTTAAGTGAATAGTTTAATACTGCTTAAGAACTAAGACAATGGTGTATGATATTCCTTGTTTCTTTAATGTATTTATGGATAAATGTATAAGGAAAGCCTGGGGTTATGTTAGAATTAATTTTGGTTGATTGGAGAAGTCAATCTCTACCTTTGTATGTAGATGATGTTGTGTTGGCAGACAATCTGGATTATTTTTAATGAATTGATTGCATGATGCATAGAGGAATATGGATCTGAAAAATAAACTGTCAAAAGACAAGACAGCTGTGTTTGATGGAGAAAATAGAATGAATATTTGCAAATTATATATAAATGGTAAAAACAGAGTAAGTAGATATATTGGTATATCTTGATAGAATGCTAATTAAGAATGGGAAAATTTTACATTTTAAGACAGTGATGGCTAACCTTTTTGTCGAGGCGTGCCAAAAGGGGGAGCAGGGGTTTGCGTGCGCATGTGCCCACAACCATAATGCAATGCCCTCCCCCTCACACATGTGCACAACACCCCCCCCCCCACGCACGTGAGCAGGCCTCACTGAAGCCTCCGACTTCCGGTTTGCACGTTGGGCTGTTTTTCGCCTTCAGGGGGCTTCTGTTCCCAAACTTCCGCTTTGCGCGTAGGGTGAAAAACGGTGGAAAATCATGGCTGAATATCAGCTGGCCAGTGCGCACATGTGCACTGGAGCTGACAGGGCAACACCTCATGTGCCCTCAGAAATGGCTCTGTGTGCCACCTGTGGCACGCGTATGCTATAGGTTCACCAACGCGGTTTTAAGACATCCAAATGCTGTTAGAATGGTAGTGGATATTTGTGATCAGGTATAAAAAAGTGCTTCTGAAAAGAAGAGCAAATGGCTGTAACAGCTTGCTTATTCCTACTTCATTAGATGTGAGAATTGAATATGTCACAGAAAACTTAAATGTTAAATGCATTGGGGAGTATGTTAGTTTTGAAATGGGTGTGATAGATCAAAGATATAGGGTCAAGAATGAATGGGTGCTGAACTGAATTCAAAAGTGAGTGACTGCTGTGTAGGAAATACATTGAGATGTTTCCCCATATAGGGACAGTAAACAAGGATTATTGTTTATTATTATTCTTGGTTATTACTTAACAATGGCAAAACAAATACACAGTGGAAGAATGCATGCTTTGAGAAAAGGGAAAGACTTAGAAAATGGATTTTTTGATGAGACCCTCAGACAGACAAGTTTAAAGAACAAATTAGTGTATGGGTAAGATGGAAACAAGGAGAAGGAAACAAACTAACAGAGAGGCATAGCGTATGTGTAAACTAGATTCAGTTAGACTTTAATTCATGCTTTTTTGTCATTTTGTTTTCTTCTGTACTTTATATAATTTGGTTTACCCTGAAAGGGAATAGTGTGATTAATATACTATGTATCTATCTATCTATATATATATGTAAAGTACACATTATAGCTTTTGTATTTACTGGGTTTATATCCTGTCTTTTTATCAGTCTAATAATCAGGGAAACTTAAAATGATAAAAAAAAGTTAAGCTAAGATCATAACAATTACAATTAAAAGCCTGATTAAAATGATGATAAAATAAATGGATAATTAAAAGTTTTCAAAATATTTTTTTTCTTCTATTCAATTGTGCCTGACAAGTCCCTGCAGTTTCCTTGGCAAGGTTTCTTGGAAGTGGTTTGCATTTGCTGCCTTCCTGAGGGCTGAGACAAGGTGATTGACCCAAGGTCACCCAGCTGGCTTTCTGACTAAGGCAGACTAGAAACTCTCCCAGTTTCTAGCTTAATACATTAGCCCTTACACCAAACTGGCTTTATATGTTTCCATCAACTGCTAAGCACTGGGAAATTCTAGGCAAAACATACTTCCATAGGAAGTACATTTTATAGTTGGGACCTGTACAAGACAAGCTTATTTTCTAGATGAGCCTTTGGGAGAGGGTTATCTTCAAAGTGGCCTTTCCTTTTGGGACTACTAAAATCTTTATGGGGGACAGCTTAAAATTTCAAAATGTTTGAAGAATGTTTAGGCATATGTGATCTTAATATTATTTATTGACAGTGCAATGAGATATGGTTAAATAAAATAATGTATTAATATTCAGACGGCTGAACTGCAAAGGAGGGGTTTGCAAATGACAAACTGGTAGAATAGTATCACTGATTTAAAATGATAGCTTCATTCTTTTTTTCTGCCTTGCAATGTTTTTGCAGTTGTGATTACAGTTTCCCCTGCTTTCTCTTGGCTGGAATGTCAGGTTCCACAAATCTCTAGATATTTACAATGAGGGATGGATATATATATATATATATATATATATATATATATATATATATATATATATATACACACACACACACACACATATATATATATATACATATATATATATATATATATATATATATATATATATATATATATATATATATATATATATATACACATATATATATATATATATATTAGATTTTTACAACCCCTGGTAAGCCCCAATTATGGGAGGAAGCTAACTGCTTCCATCATCTGTCATTCGGCTCGTCACAAGAGTCCATCACGACAGAAACCCAATATTTTTACTGTTGCCTTTGTTATATTTGTGTTTTTTTATTTGTGCTTTATTTATTTATCAGCACAAATAAAAAAACATATATATATATATATATATATATATATATATATATATATATATATATATATATATATGTGTTTTCTGAGGTTTTCGCGGGTGTTAGTATGTAGGTCTCTAGTTGTTCGGGTTTTCTCCCACGTAGAATTGGAGATGTCTTGGCGACGTTTCGACGAAGTCACATTCGTCATCTTCAGGCTGCTGCTGACTACTTCAGGTTTGGTGTTTCCAGGAGTAGTCCTGGAAACACCAAACCTGAAGTAGTCAGCAGCAGCCTGAAGATGACGAATGTGACTTCGTCGAAACGTCGCCAAGACATCTCCAATTCTACGCGGGAGAAAACCCGAACAACTAGAGACCTACATATATATATATATATATATATATATATATATATATATATATATATATATATATATATATATGAATGATTGAAGCGCTCTTAAAATAGTTTTAATATTTTCATGATATTTCAGAAATGTGTGAATATGAACTTGTGTAAGGGTAATAATAAAACATTATTAATGTAATTAATTTACTCTGTCAATGTGTCTCTTTTAGGATCGTATTTGTTATTCAAGAATGATGTTTATTTCAGATATGTAATTACGGATAGTGAGTAAGATGCAGGCTTTCTTATAACCTTTTGAGTCAATGAAGTGCAAGTAGTCCTAGACTTAAGGACTGTAATTGGGACTGGAACTTTTGTCACTAAGCAGTGTAGTTGTTAAGTGAGTCATCGTGATTGCACCCAAGTTTATGATCTTTTTTGCTGTGGTTGTTAAGTAAATCACATAGTTGTTGAGCAAATCCCATGGTTGTTGAGTGAATCTGGTTTCCCCCATTGATTTTGCTTGTCAGAAGCTGGCCTGGGAGATCGCAAATGGTGACCATGTGACTCTGGGATGCTGTAACTGTCATAAACACATGCTGGTTGCCAAGGGGCCCAAATTGCAATCGTGACTATGAGGAAGCTGTGATTATTTTAAGTGCAAGGTCACTTTTTTCATCACTCTTGTAACTGTAAATGGTCGCTAAACAAATGTTGGTAAGTTGGGACTAGCTGTACAGCTCTCATGTCATATTATCCTTTTTAGAATAGAATAGCAGAGTTGGAAGGGACATTGGAGGTCTTCTAGTCCAACCCCCTGCTTAGGCAGAAAACCCTACACTACTTTAGAAATGGTTATCTAATCTCTTCTTAAAAACTTCCAGTGTTGGAGCATTTCCAACTTCCGGAGACAAGCTGTTCCACTGATTAATTGTTCTAAGTGTCAGAAAATGTCTCCTTAGTTCTAAGTTGCTTCTCTTCTTCATTCATTTCCACCCATTGCTTCTTGTTCTACCCTCAGGTGCTTTGGAGAATAGTTTGACTCCCTCTACTTTGTGGCAACCCCTGAGATATTGGAAGACTGCTATCATGTCTCCCCTAGTCCTTCTTTTCATTAAACTAGACATAGCCAATTCCTGCAACCGTTTTTCATCTGTTTTAGCCTCCAGTCCCCTAATCATCTTTGTTGCTCTTCTCTGCACTCTTTCTAGAGTTTTTGCAGAGTTAAGAATGAATATCAGGAGGTAGAAACTCCAAAGTCCTGGATGAATTGCATGTTCTAATGCATTTTTCATATAGTCACTGGCAATTTCCCATCATCCTTCTTAAATTATTTTTATTGTTTATATTTCTGCAGTCCCCATGCATTACTGTGGACCCATAGAAGCATCATTTTCATATTTATTGCTTTAGTCTAAAGAAGTTTAGTCACTGTGGAGGAGTAAAATTCATTAGTTTTTATACTTGTGGGAAACATCTGAAATATTCATAACTCCTATGAATATTTTCAAAATAGTTCAGTTATAGTCTGAAGAATAGTCAGATTATGGAAAAAAGCAAATGGAAAATATATATTCAAGTAGGATTTGAATCTTGCTCCTAAATTAGTAGTACCAGTCCATAAAGAGTTTATTTACTAAATCTACTCATTTTGCCATTTACTAGGAAAATAACTATTAATTTTGCCACTTATTAGAAACTTGCTTTAGATCTATGCTTGAACATTATTCACCTTAAAATAAAGCTGAGCTGAATAGTATCAGAGAAATTAGAATTTTGTTGCACTAGGTAATCTAAGGTGGAAATTAAAGGAAAGATAAATTCATTTCATACTCCGTTGAATGTAAAAGTTAAAAACAAAGCAAGTACAACTAATAAGCTACAGTAGGAATCTAGCACATATTGTAATCATAGTCATGGTGAGAACTGACCTTTCAGGATACATGCATTATAGACTGCTTGCAGGGACACATGATTTATTAATATTTCCCATACTTTTGTTCAAACCTGTGCTATTTTTAAAGTTCATCAGTGCAGAAATATTTTAACTTGCTTCTCTTAAATGAGACCTAAATTTCATATGCATTTTTTTTTACTAGAAAACTTCGGGAAATGACATGTGGAAAAAAAGACATTATCTACACTAACACCTTAATTTGGGGGACTTTTATTTGGGAAAATACTGTGTGATATGTTGGAATAGCAGCCAACATTCTAAATTGGTTTATAAAAATTTAAAATCAGGATAATGCATAGGGTCACTTAATGGACTCCCTCTTTTGAGTAAAAAAGCACAAGCCCACAGACAAAGTGGAGACTCATTTTACTACTGTAGGATCAGCTTGTTTGCTTTGTTTAAGGCTTAAACTTGCAAGGCAAACTTGAGATGTATAAGCACACCAAGTTAAAATAGCAGTGATTGTACAAGATCTATCTGTACAATGCCAAGATCCCAAGAGTTCAGTAGTAATGAAGATTTTTGTAAAACTCTACATTTATACTCTGGTATGTAAAATTAATTGGGGAATTTGGCTGGATCAAAACTGGGCTTTAGCTTCTGCAGGATTTTTCTTATTCTTTTTGTTCTTTTTTTACAATTAAAAAAATGGATTCTACATTTTGTAACAGTCATTAAAAAGTCATAGCCTGACTTTGTGTATGGTGCTGCAAAGTCATGTTAGTAGAGATTGGTTTAGTAGAATTAAACCTTCAAGCTTCTTATGTTAGCTTAACACTTGACGGGCAGTAAAGCTATGTTCGGAGCATTACTATAACAATTAAGTCTAAATTAAAGTACAGCATTGGGCTTTATGAAATCTTAGGTCCAAAAGAAAATTTTGTTCAAAGCACACAATGATATTTTAATTTATATTTCATTACCTTTTAATTAATAAAAAAGAACAAAACACCAGGCTGAGATATACATTGTTAAAGAGAAGGAAAAACATAACACATTAAAAGTGCTTTAACAAAAAAGTGAAAGAAATTTGACAAAGGAAAAAAGTCATAAAAATAAACAATTAGGATACTATGTATATTTGTCTAATGCAAATATTTGAATATATATTACATTTATATAATCACTTTTTTTAAACAATTGTATATTGTAGAAATGAATCTATTTCATTACACTTGTTTATATATAGTCTACCTCTATAGCAGTGATCCCCGATCTTTTGGGCATCAAGGACTGGCTCTGTGGAGAGAGGTTTTTCAGTGGACCAGAGAGGGTATGGGTTCATATGTTGCCTGCATCCCGCAGATGGGGCTACACTTGTTTGCATGGACCAGTTTGTGGCATGCTGCAATCCAGTGCCAGTCCACGTTGCTGGGGATGGGGACCCCTGCTCTATAGGCAATCTGTTCATAGCGTACAATGGAGTTGTACTTTTATCTTTCCAATGCTGCAGTATCAGCCTTTAACTATAGAAAGGGCATGGAGAATCCATTTATGCAGTCTGATTGTCACATTCCATGTTCCAGGTGTAACAGTAGTTCACAAGAATATTATTTTCTGAAAAATGTAGCTTTTTGTCATGCAATCATAATTGCATACGTTCCACTCCCCCCACCCCCGCCCCAAGAGGACATTGTAGAAACACGTGTTTTAAAGAAACACTATCTTTATTACATCTCCAATGAAATGCTGTTTTTGATAGTTCTTTTCTATAGAAACATAATGGAGTCCAATAAAGTCTGAATTTATTTTTTTATTTTGTAAATTGTAATTTGAGCTTCAGTAACATACTTTGTAATAGAAATTAAGATACCATACCAGTGTCTACACAAAATAAGAACTTCTATTTGTTTATTCCACTCATTTCTTAACATCTGCATATCAAAATGATTTGTTAATTTGATATGCAAATAAATTAATTTGAGAAACACACAATGAAAACTGATATCAGGACAAATAGAAACTCAATTTGTTTTACTTATCAAGGACTGATGCCATGCCTTTTTATAAAAGATATTGAATTTAAATTGAATAAAATAAGCAAAATTGTCATGAAATCACATACAATATTATTTATAAATCAACAGTATATAATTCTGCACTTTTTATTATATCATAGCTAGACTTCATTTATTGGAGAGGCCATCTCTTGTTTCTCTTCAGATTTTCTAATACGAAATAATGTGAATATATTATACTTTTATGGCTATTTAACATATGACTCACCCCAAAATTTTAATTCAAGGCATTTGGACGAAAGAGTCCAACACATCTAGAGCAGGGGTGTCATAACTCAAGTCCTGGGGCCAGGATTCGGCCCATGGGATGGTTAGATATGGCCGCTCTGGAGACAGCAAAGGACCAGCTTGCAGTACTTCAGCCAGCAAAAACGGAGCTCGGGAGGGCTGCATGTGGTCCCTGAGCTCCATTTTCACTGGCAGAGGGTTGCAGGAGGCTGCAGCCAAAAATGGAGCTTAGGGACCCATTTTTACTGGCAGAAAGCTTGGGCAACCATAGATGCCCCCAACATTAGTGCCTACCATGGCCACACACACCCTGCCCCCCCTGAGGTCAAACAACCCTGATGCAGCCCTCAATGAAATCAAGATTGACACATCTGATCTAGAAGATATTTTAGGCCAATGAAAGCCAATTAGAATATATCATGCTTACCTTAATTACCTTAAAACATCCAGAAATATGGGTGATTTTTGACTTCACAGACTAGTCTTCATCAATTTTTCTTCTTCCTTATCTTAAGAAAGTTGAGACAGCATTGAAAGGACCGAAAAGTTCACGTAGACTTTTTCCTTCTAAACCACTGATCCTGTTCCACCTCATCTCATAGGAGCTGAATCATATACCTAACGGGTGCTTGGAGTGAAATTAGCAATGTTGAAGTCTGCTGCAAATCAAGTGCTGTTGATAAACTACCCCTATGTACTTTATTTCTATTATTTGAAACCTATTGCCAGTTGGGAGTACTCCTGGAGAAACAGATAGATTTGTTTTCAAAAGTCAAGACTATTGATTTCCCAGCACTGCTGCATTTTTGCTACAGACAGCTCTATGCTACTTTTTGTGCTTGAACTGTGAGCTCTTGTTAAAAATCTTTATTTGGTGCCAAGTTGTCTGTTTTCGCATGGTTATAATAATATATGTGAGAGACAGAACGGCATTCAAAAGGTAGTTTATTATATTTTAACCTATTCAACTAAAACATTTCCTGGATTGATTGCAAAATATAGTTTAGAATTTTCAGACTTTTGTTCTGAACTGCATTATCTTCATGAAAAAGTATAGACTCTTAACATTTTTCTCGATTTCTTCTTATTTTATTTGCTGCATCATTGCATAAAAGTCCAGAGCCCTTCTGGAGAATGTGCCCTGTGAATATGCTTTGATAAAGGAAATATTGCTGCTAAGAGTTATCAATATTTGGTTCATCATATTTGTATAGATAAAACTAAAGGTTCTCCTCGCACATATGTGCTAGTCGTTCCTGATTCTAGGGGGTGGTGCTCATCTCCGTTTCAAAGCCGAAGAACCAGCACTGTCCAAAGACATCTCCATGGTCATGTGGCCAGCATGACTAAATGCCGAAGGCACATGGAACACTGTTACCTTCCTATCAAAGGTGGTCTCTATTTTTCTACTTGCATTTTTACGTACTTTCAAACTGCTAGGTTGGCAGAAGCTGTGACAAGTAGCGGGAGCTCACTCCATTAAGCGGTGCTAGGGATTAGAACCGCTGAACTGCCAACCTTTCCGATGGACAAGCTCAGTGTCTTAGCCATTGAGCCATTGTGTCCCTTTTTGTATTTGTATAAGTGTATGCATATATTTTCTTACCAACACTAATTTTTCTGGAAAATTGCTTAGAAGTCTGAAAGTGGAAACCTTCCCGCTCAGCTTGTTTATACTTAAATTATTGTATTTGAACATACCGGGAAAAGGGGCCAAAGGGAGGGATGGATGAATGGATGGATAAAGAGAAGTGTTTCTGTTGATAAGAAAAACTTTATAAGGGGAGTCAGTATGGAGTATTATATTTGGAGAAGGAGAGCATGTAGGAGGAAATAATGCTATTTGTCTTCAAGAACAATCAGCAAACTGTTGTTTATCCTTCCTGGTTTGATATGTGATATCTAGAAAACAGCTTTTTTTAAAAATACATAAAACTCAAGAATAGAAGATAAATATTGGCATGCACAGTGCTAGTAACAAATCAAGCACTTGAAATGAAATATGAAAAACTGAAATGATGTTAGGTTGCAAAAAGGATGTAATAAAAATGAGAGGGAAGAAAAGATTATTTGGTGGCACCTTTTTTCTACAAAAATTACTTTTTGTGTTCCATTTTAATAAGGAAATCTCTCATGATATGTGGATATCTTTAATTGTAGGCTTTTAAGTACAGGTAGTCCTCGACATATGATCACAATTGGGCCCAAAATTCATGTCATTAAATGAGAAATTTGTTAAGTGAGTTTTGCCCCATTTTACAGCTTTTCTCGCCATCTTTGTTAAGCGAATCACTGCAGTTCTTAAATTTGTCGTACAGTTGTTAAGTGAATGTGGTTTTCCCATTGACTTGGCTTGTCAGAAGATCACAAAAGGGAATCACATGATCTCAGGGTATCGTAATTATGAATCAGTTGCCTAGCATCTGAATTTTGATCACGTGACCATGGGAATGCCGCAACAGTCATTAGTGTGAAAAACAGTCATAAGTCACTTTTGTAACTTTGAAAGGTCACTAAGTGAACTGTTGTAAGTCGAAGACTACCTGTAGTAGTTTCTCAATATATTACTATTAATTGTAAGATGCTAATATTTTCTGGTATTTTTTAAGCCATTTCCTACTCATTTTAATTTAACAAGACTGTTTAATAATAGTACAATATTCTAAACCAGAAATAATTAGCTTCCATCCCTCCCTCCTCCTCCCTCTTTATTTTCTATTTTCAAGACCTCTGAATAGGCTGTTCCAAAAAGGACATACTGGTCATTTATGGAACTTCAAAGAGATTTGTTGTTTTTGGGTTGTTTTGTGTACTTTGATATTTCATATTTTAATAGTATTTTCTGTATCAAAATTTGGTAGAAAGGGGAGGCTTCAGTCCAGGATTCCTAAAGATTTGAAAAAGTAAGGATTTTTCTATACTGTTCCTCTGTTGTTGAACTGAATCATGTTTGGAGAATGTTTTAGATCAACTGCTTAAAAGTGAATAGGACTCTGGCTTGGTCAAAAGGGATAGACATAAGTGCAGGCAATATCACTTGGCTGTATTTAAAAGAAAAAGGTTATAGCAGTTATTTTGGAAAGAGTGTGGTTGCAAGTTCCTAATTAAGGTATTTTCTATGTTTTGTTAAGCTCAAGGGAAGCACATATGAGAAAATTATAAATGAGACATAGTGGCATTTAATTTTCAAATGAAATTAATAACCAAAACAGGGACCTGAATTCAACATACTAGATCTATGTCTAGCATTTTATTCACAGGTCACTGCAATATCACATTTAGGCAATTTTCTCGTTTGCCTGAATTAATTTTGAGACATTCTTGTTATAAATCATTCTGTTTAAAGAATTTGAATTTAGTGCCAGAGGATAAGTATTAGCAATCATTTTACTAACTTTTTATAGCTTTTAAGTTACCATAATACCCCTGTACACTGTCAACTTTCTATTACTGGTGATTGTAATAGTTACTTAAATTACTCCATTGAGATAACAGTATTTCTTTAGCCTTAAGAGGGGGAAGGTTCTTGAATAAATATAGAGTCTTTGTCATTGTTGGGCAATTATGTTTGCAATTATGAAAGTATGTTGTGAACAATCTTACAAAGCATGTCTCCAAGCTCTCACTTCATGCTTTACTTAATATATAAATATGCAACTTTTCACTCACCATGTCTCAAATTACAATGTCAGTGTTAAAATAATAAAATATTTTCCTTGGATTAAAAAAACACAAATTATTTACAATAAAAATAGAAACCCAGTCTCCACAGTCCCTTTCAAAATATCTAAAACCAAATATATGACACAGGGCAAACTTTCTCAACTAATATTAAAATTACAACATGATCCTCAAGAGTTACTTCTCTTATATTAGATTGCATTCCTCGATTCTTGCAAAAGGCTCTGGATTAATCAGAACTGTTTTACTGGAATGCTCAGTTACAGTCATAATATATTACCACTTCAGGAAGAAAGGAAACTACAGATGCAAGCCACATCTTTTTTAACAAGGTGCTGTAGAATTGTAATCTGTGATGAGCACATCAGTTCAAATGAACAGATGTTGGTATCTTAAAAGTAATGCTTTTCATTTTTACATACTTCTCATCCAATTTTAATGCTGAAGTTTAGAGACATAAGTGAAAATATTTGAAGCAGACATATTCCTCACATCCCTTCTTTAGACTCCTCTTGGATCAATTTTATTTTCTCCATATTTTTTAAAGAAATAGTATGCTAAATTTGAATATGCCCATATGAATTTGCCCAGTTTTTAAGATCAGACTGAATGACTTTCTGTCAGTTACTCTGTTTCACTCTAACCTACTTCACATATTTTCTATGGTGGGGAAAATTAGGAGCAGGGAATACAGTGTATACTGTCTTGGGCTCCTGAATGAAACATGGGCCGAGGTGGCGCAGTGGTTAGGGTGCAGTACTGCAGGCCACTTCAGCTGACTGTTAGCTGCAGTTCAGCGGTTCTAATCTCACCGGCTCAAGGTTGACTCAGCCTTCCATCCTTCCGAGGTGGGTGAAATGAGGACCCAGACTGTTGTTGGGGGCGATATGCTGACTCTGTAAACCGCTTAGAGAGGGCTGAAAGCCCTATGAAGTGGTATATAAGTCTAACTGCGATTGCGATGGGATCAATACCAGAGGTGGTATTCAGCAAGTTCTGATCAGTTCTGGAGAACCGGTAACAGAAATTTTGAGTGGTTCAGAGAACCGGTAAATACCACCTCTGACTCGCAAGTCTGAGGCCCTCTTCATTTCTTTTCAGCCCTGTTCTCTGGGAGCTAGGGTTTCATCTGCCACTATTGACAGGTGGTTATGCCAAGCGATCTCCACTATCTTAAGAGTCCTCAGGAAAGTCTCCTCCTGCAGCGATCATGGCTCACTCCACACGGAGTGCCGCTACTACTGCGACGTGGGCCACTAGGGCCCCGTTTGAGGACATTTGTCGGGCGGCCGCCTCGTCGTCCCCGATTCCCTTTATACGACATTACCGAATAGATTCCTTCACATCTGCTGACGTGTCCTTCGAGCGCAGAGTTCTTCAGCAGAAGAAACGCCCCTCCCCCTGGGTCTTAGTCCCTCCCTGGGACTGAGCTTGGATATGTCCCAGCAGTGACCCCTCCCTCAATTCTACTGGTAAAAGAACATTGGTCCTTACCTGAATGTTCGTTTTAAGTAGAATTGAGGGAGGGGTCACATCCCTGCCGAGTAAGACTTAGTCAGTTAGTCAGGTGAAGGGTCGGGTGGTCTGTGGTCTGTTTGGTTTTTTGGCAGATTCGTACTGTGACTTCGAGGAAACTGGGAACCAACAGGGAATGACGAAGCATAAAAGAAATTTCCCTCGGTCTCTGGACCAATCAGGTTTTGGCGATATCCCAGCAGTGACCCCTCCCTCAATTCTACTTAAAATGAACGTTCAGGTAAGGACCAACGTTCTATCTCTAAAATGCTTTTCTTGAGAAAGCATTTGCAATTCCTTTTGGTCTGCTGAACAAATTATACAGTTTAAATCAGTATTTGTAATTTCTAACACAAGGATCTTTATTAAATATAGTAAAAGGTTCATGATTT
Source organism: Thamnophis elegans (assembly GCF_009769535.1). Taxonomy (NCBI): domain Eukaryota; kingdom Metazoa; phylum Chordata; class Lepidosauria; order Squamata; family Natricidae; genus Thamnophis; species Thamnophis elegans. Next base: position 46,522,395 of record NC_045542.1, on the reverse strand, counting down.
CAGCAATGCAGTTGCTGATCAGGCTAGAATGAGAGTGTTAATAATAGAGTTAAAAGAGGTATATGAAATTTTCTTTATTTCCTGTACTAATTTTTTAAAGAATACCTAGAGTTTTATACACTGTCATTAAAGTAAGTACCTTGCAAAGAATTAGGTAACTTTTCCTTTGGTGCCTTGCTGTAAAACAATACAGTGGGAAAATTTACTCTTATATACAGGCATACTTTGGAGATCCTGCAGGTTCATTTCTAGATAAATCACTATCACTGGAAGTTTTCAAAAATAGACTGGACAATTATTTGACTGGGATAGTACAGCTAGTCCTCGGCTTATAACAGTTCATTTAGTGATTGTTCAAAGTTGCAACATGACTGGAAAAAAATGACTTATGACCATTTTCACACTTATGACAATTGCAGCATCTCTATAGTCAAGTGAATAAAATTCAGATGCTTGGGCAACTGATTCATATTTATGGCAGTGTCCCAGGGTTATGTGATTACCTTTTGGAACCTTCTGACAAGCAATGACAATAGGGAAACCAGATTCAATTAATTTACCAACTGCTGTGATTCATTTAACAACTGGCAAGAAAATTGTAAAATGGGGCAAACCTCACTTAACAAGTGGTCGTAAGTGAAGAACTACCTTTATAGAGTAGAGTAGAGTAAAATATAATTCTTTATTGGCCAAGTGTGATTGGACAAACAAGGAATTTGTCTTTGGTGGATATGCTCTCAGTGTACATAAAAAGACAAGATCTAAGATGTCCTTCCTTGAGCAGGGGGTTGGACTAGAAGACCTCTGAAGTCCCTTCTGGCCCTATGATTCTATGTTCTTAAAGTAAAGCCAATTTCACAATAAAGTGAGCCACATAATTATTTTTGGTTTCCCTGTGGATACAAAAGTTACATTTACACTATATTGTCTTCTATGAAGTGTCTAATAGCAGTATATCTGAAAGAAGCACATATCTTAATTAATATATTTCATTGCTAAAAATGCTAATAATCAGCTGATTAATAATAATGAAAAAGGTGAAATATTGCAAGAGTTATCAAAATATGTCAAGGTGAATACTGTTGGAAAAATGGTGCCAACAGACTTGCTCCACGCTGGTCTGCTACAAACTTTCAATTTAAGGGGGGGGAGCAGTATCTCTGAAGCGCAATAAAGCGAAGTCAATGAAACGAGGTATGCCACTGTTAAACTGTCTTGGGCTCCTTAATGAATAGAGGTTAGTACCTGTAAGTAACGTATGTGAGGCATAGTTGTTAGATTTTGCTGATGTAATTGCATTATGCTCCTGTGGTATTAAATCATTGTGCCTCATTAGCAAAAACAAGTCTGTATTAGTCATAGCCCATCACACTTTCTTTAATAAGAATAAAGCAAGTTATAATATACTTGAGTGTTAATTAAAAAGTGATTAAACTGCAATGCTACTTATATTTTTCTGGCTTGGGCAGCATTGACTTCAGAAACTCTGGAGCAGGAGAGAAACTGCTGTAACTATTGTGGCAATCGTTTGTTTGAAGCCAGAATTCTATGAAAGATTTTTTAGAACTAATTAGTTACTTGCCTTGTCTGTATTTAGGGTAAAATTTTAAATGTGTTTGTTAGCTAGTATATTGCTTTCAGTGTTGAATGGCAAATTAAGTGTTCTTAGCTATATTAAATTCTGTATTAGAAGCAGCCCAAAATGTGATTTCTGTTTTTTTTTATGGCTGTGCTGTGTACAGTGGCATTCTGATAGAGTATCTCTTTGCTCATGCGAAAAGAATTGGCATTAATTTGGTCATCCAAATATTAGATGCATGTACAGGTAGTCGTTGCTTAATGACCGCTTGAAATTATGACTGACTCTAAAAAACCTCTCTAAAACTTGGTAAAAAAAATTCAATATTAGGGAAAAGGACTCAGATTTTGTGGACTATACTGTTGAAGCAAAGAGGAACAAATGTATGCCCTCAAGATTCTGCTGTCAAATTTCAGAGACATTGAAAGCTGACACTGTCCCTTATGTATAACCCCTGATCAGGGGTGGGTTCCTACCGGTTCGCACCGGTTCTTGCGATCCGGTTCGTCAGTGAACCCGGAAGTAATTAACTTCCGGGTTCCTAGCTCCTAGCCCCTGTCGCTGGGTGCCTGCAGGGTTTTTCTTTTTAAAAAACGCCTCTCCGGAGAGGAAGCCCTGTCAAAGCGCACCTTTCCCGCCTCGGCGGCTGCAGGGACCACCCCACCGCTTTATTTTCTTCCTCCTCCTCCTCTCCTTCCGCCCGCAGCAGCAGCAATGGTAGCCGAGCCGGGAAAGGAGCGCTTTGGCAGGGCTGTCAAAGCGCACCTTTCCCGTGTCGGCGGCTGCAGGGACCACCCCGCCGCTTTATTTTCTTCCTCCTCCTCCTCTCCCTCCGCCCGCAGCAGCAGCAATGGCAGCCGAGCCGGGAAAGGAGCGCTTTGGCAGGGCTGTCAAAGCGCACCTTTCCCGTGTCGGCGGCTGCAGGGACCACCCCGCCGCTTTATTTTCTTCCTCCTCCTCCTCTCCTTCCGCCCGCAGCAGCAGCAATGGTAGCCGAGCCGGGAAAGGAGCGCTTTGGCAGGGCTGTCAAAGCGCACCTTTCCCGTGTCGGCGGCTGCAGGGACCATCCCGCTGCTTTATTTTCTTCCTCCTCCTCCTCTCCTTCCGCCCGCAGCAGCAGCAATGGCAGCCGACCCGGGAAAGGAGCGCTTTGGCAGGGCTGTCAAAGCGCACCTTTCCCGTGTCGGCGGCTGCAGGGACCACCCCGCCGCTTTATTTTCTTCCTCCTCCTCCTCTCCTTCCGCCCGCAGCAGCAGCAATGGCAGCCGAGCCGGGAAAGGAGCGCTTTGGCAGGGCTGTCAAAGCGCACCTTTCCCGTGTCGGCGGCTGCAGGGACCATCCCGCTGCTTTATTTTCTTCCTCCTCCTCCTCTCCTTCCGCCCGCAGCAGCAGCAATGGTAGCCGAGCCGGGAAAGGAGCGCTTTGGCAGGGCTGTCAAAGCGCACCTTTCCCGTGTCGGCGGCTGCAGGGACCATCCCGCTGCTTTATTTTCTTCCTCCTCCTCCTCTCCTTCCGCCCGCAGCAGCAGCAATGGCAGCCGACCCGGGAAAGGAGCGCTTTGGCAGGGCTGTCAAAGCGCACCTTTCCCGCGTCGGCGGCTGCAGGGACCACCCCGCCGCTTTATTTTCTTCCTCCTCCTCCTCTCCTTCCGCCCGCAGCAGCAGCAATGGCAGCCGAGCCGGGAAAGGAGCGCTTTGGCAGGGCTGTCAAAGCGCACCTTTCCCGCGTCGGCGGCTGCAGGGACCATCCCGCCGCTTTATTTTCTTCCTCCTCCTCCTCTCCTTCCGCCCGCAGCAGCAGCAATGGTAGCCGAGCCGGGAAAGGAGCGCTTTGGCAGGGCTGTCAAAGCGCACCTTTCCCGCGTCGGCGGCTGCAGGGACCACCCCGCCGCTTTATTTTCTTCCTCCTCCTCCTCTCCTTCCGCCCGCAGCAGCAGCAATGGCAGCCGAGCCGGGAAAGGAGCACTTTTGCAGGGCTTCCGCCGCGCCCCCAAGGACCGCTGACCTCGCGCTGCCGTTTCTTCTTCTTCCCCGGTCTTCCCAGTTAGCTTGCTTGAAGCTCCGAGGAGGCGGGAGGAGGGTCGCAGGAGTGGAAGTGGGGGGAGGTCTTCCCGGCCGGGAAGAGCTGAGAGGCTGCCGGCCCCTTTCGCAGGAAAGTTAACTTTTCTTGGCGAAATCCTGCCCCCCCCCCCCCGCGTGGGTGAGCTGTCCTCTTCCCGTAAGCCGCCCGGAGTTACCTGTGTGTGAGGTGGGCTGCCCTATGCATTTGCGTGTATGCGCTGGAAAGAGAGTGAAAAAGAGAGGGAGAAATAATTATATTAATTAGATAGATCAGTCTTTCTCCACCTTGGAGACTTGAAAGTGTGTGGACTTCAACTCCCAGAAAGGGAGTTGGGAGAAAGGGAGAAAGGAGGAGAGAATGAAAGGAAGATGGGGGAAAGAAGAAAGAGGTAAGGAGAGGAGGATGGAAAGGAGAGAAAGAGGGGGAGAGAGGGTAGAAAGGGGAAGAGGAAGAGCAGGAGTAGGAGAAAGGTAAGGGAAGAAGGAAGGGGAAGGAGAGGAAGAAGGAGGAAAGTAGAGAAGGGAGGGAGAAAAGAAAGGGAAAATAAGGTGGTGTTATAACAGGAGGAAGGGATGGTAAACAAAGCAACCCAAACTGTATATTATAACCTATTAAATGAAATAATAAATGTATAAGAATGATAAATGTTAAAACACTTGTAACCAAACGACATGCTATATGTGATGATGGGTTTTTTTCTTTTTGTTTTGTTTTGTTTTTATTGTTGTGGGCATGTGTCGTCTGTAACAAAAAAAATTAAAAAAAATATTTTTATAAAAAGGTGGAGAAACACTGAGATAGATGATAATGAGGGAGGGAGAGGGAGAGAGAGAGAGAAACCATAACTAGATAGACAGATAGGCAGGCAGATAGACGGATGGATAGAGAGAAAGAGAGAGAGATAGGTAGGCAAGCAGATAGATGGATGGAGAAAGAGAGGGGGAAAGAGGGAGAGGGATACCATAACTAGATAGGCAGGCAGTTAGACAGATGGATGGATGGATAGAGAGAGAGAGGATGTATATAATTAAGGTGACCAGACGTCCCTAGCGAGGTCGCGGGCTGGCAGTAACTGCCGCGGCCTAGCTCCCCCCCCCTCCGGTCAATGGTGTCCCTCTTTATCAATCTGAAAATCTGGTCACCTTACTTGTTTAGGTAATTCTGAGGTGGTTGATGGTTCTGTGAGTGCCTGTCCTTTATAATTTTCCACATTGCCTTGATGGTTTTTATTCCAGTGACTTTGTCTTTCCTGTTCTTAGGCTTAGGAAAAAAAAAACTGGTTTCATTGGCAGTCTTTTTTTGGGGGGGGGGGATTTTTATTTTTTTGGTGTTTTCCTAGCACTGTCATAGTTTGTGGGTGTGGGTGGGTGTGTAATGTCCCACAGTTATCTATGCATTAATAATGATCTAGTAATATTAATAATATCTAGTAATTAGTAATATCTAGTAATAACATCGTCTTGGACACTCCCATCCGGTCACATGGGCGGCAAGCCACTCCCATCCGGTCACATGGGCGGCAAGCCACTCCCATCCGGTCACATGGGCGGCAAGCCACTCCCATCCGGTCACATGGGCGGCAAGCCACTCCCATCCGGTCACATGGGCGGCAAGCCACTCCCATCTGGTCACATGGGCGGCAAGCCACTCCCACAAAGGAGGCCACGCCCACAGAGGTGGTTCGAACAATTTTTGAAACCCACCCCTGCCCCTGATGCTGCAAGATCTTTTAATGTCTCTGTATTTCCACCTTTTCTTTCATTCTATTTTTAGACTTCACCTCGATTTTCAAGTCTTTATATGCCCTTTGCACTTACTTAAAACATGATATCGCACTTGGCCAGAAAAACAGGCACATGATTAGAGATTTTTGTGCAAATCCTGGCATTTGTATCATTTGAGAATCCTCAAAAGTATAATTTTTACTGACTTCTCAAGCTTAAATGGCATAGTAGAACTTGAAGATGAATTCTAATGGACAAATTCTAGAATGAAAGGTTGATTGTAGTATTTGGAGTTCTTAACTCTTTTACTGTGTCTTGAATTCTAAATCTGGCAATATTCTTTCCTAGAGGAGATTGCTAGTTAAATGATAAAAGTATAAAGTTCATGTATGGATTGACATTCAGTGGTTTTGATTGTTAATCTTTTTTTCCTTATATATTTGCCAAATTTATGTCCTACTTTATTTTATGAACACAGATTTGTGTTTAATTGTAGAAGTAGCATGAGCATTTCTCCATCTTGGTGGAGATAGCATCCAGGAATGGGGGTCAACCTCATCTGCTTGCTGATTGGACTGAGTCTGTCAAAGCTGTTAGGACACTCCCCTGTTACTAGGGCTTCCCAGCTTTTGACTCAGTCCCTCAGTGAGGACTGATATGTCAAGAATTCTCCATTCCTGGAATATCTATCTTTCACCAATAGTGAGTTATAATATTATTTTATTCTCTATTTGAGCCAGCGGATTCCTGGATCAACCAGTTGAGATGCTGGGCTGCTCCAGTAAGGGGCTTCAGCCCTGGCTGCCAGGGGCTGTGATAGTGGAGCAGGATTAGCCTGCTGGCCTGTGGCATCGAGCATTTGGGGGAGTCTAGCGATCCTCACTCTGTCACCAGAACTTGCACGCTCTAATCAGGGAATCAGAATGCCACCCTGCCACTTCACGTTCTGTCAGAAGACAGTTACTAAAACTGTAGTGGCGAGAGACTAGATTTCCTGTTGCCAGCTAATACAACCATATTACAGTTGAGCCCCTCATTCCCTGCTAACTGCCAATGAAAAGGGCACCCATTGAGCCTCCCGCTGAAACTTGGCAGACAGTTAAAGTGCTGCTAAGGCTTTGCACCATTTCTTTTTAAACCGCAACAGCGGCTTTCACCGATAGAATCCAGCGCCACTTTTTGACAGCTAGCCACCAACTGACCTGGACTAAGGAGTTGCAGCTCAATTGACCACTAGCCACCACAGATTGATCAGTTAGGAGCTTTGGGCTCCATCCTTCTGGTGGGGATTTTTGTGGCAGCGTCCGCTGCCTATTGAAACACTACTGGCACTTTCTCAGCAGGCTTAGTAGAAAACAAAGAAAACGGTACCAGTGCAGCTGTCATAATGGCAGAGGAAGCAGAGACCACCCGCAGCATTAATTTCACTATGACTGACACTCCTGAGCTGCAAACAGTCTCTCCTGCTCCCGAGGCTCCTTCTCAGGCAGGAGCAACGTTCAAACGCAGCTCCAAAGCAACAGGCAAAACCAGTCAGGCTCGCAAGAGCTCTAAAGCATCTGCCAGAGATGAGCATAGGAGAGATAAGGTCCTTAACAGGTTATGCACGAGAGCTGTCAGTAACCAGAGCTATCTGTCAGAAGGGTGAAGCGAGTCAAGCCAACATAGACTGTATTCTCTGAGGTTGTCTCCAGGGTTCCACCACAAATGCACGAATGACAAAAGCGCGCCTGACTAAACCGCGGTGACAGAACCGCGCCGACAAAACCGTGCGACGAATGAGCGACGAATGAGCCCTGAAGCGCGCCGACAGAAGTGCGCTGTAACCTAACCCTAAACCTAACCCTAAACCTAACCCTAAACCTAAACCTAACCCTAACCCTAAGCCTAACCCTAACCCTAACCCTAAACCTTACCTTAACTTAAATCGCGCTTCTGTCGGGGCGCTGTTGTCGGCGCGCTGTTGTCGATGCGCTTTTGACATCGCGGTTTTAGCGCCACGGTTTTGTCGGTGCGCTTATGACGTTCGCGCTTTTGTCGGGTCACGGTCTCCAGAGGGAGCAAGAGATCAGGTAGATTGTCACAGCCCAAATTTGAGGGCTAGCAATGCAGGTCTCTGGGGATCTCTTTCAGACCTGCATAATTCTGCAGAAATTGACCCTCAGCCCCATCAGATGGCCAGAGTGGCTCCTACATCCACCTTTACACCCACTGCAGAGAGACTTAGACTGGAGATACGGTCAGAAACACCAGCCCCTGCTAATATGCAAGCCATAATTGCTGAGACTATCAGGCAGAGCATACTGACCTTCAGCTGTCCAGAAGATCTTCAGTGGCATCTGGATTCCACCTGGATCGAGGCCATGACTTGCCTCCTCACCTTCAAGGGGCATTTCCACCATTGCCTGAGCAATCTTATCATGCTCCTTCTCAAGGGAGTCAGTCTCCACCTGACCCTCAAGAAGAGGGTCAAAGAGAACTTGATCTCTCTTATGATGAAGGTCTAGCCCCTGGTCAGCCTGCCTTCACTGGACTGTTTCAACCCAGTCTATTCAAGCCACTCCTGTCCAAAGCAAAAAATTCAGCTCAACCTGGAGCGCAGGCGGCAGTGACAGAACCTGAAGGTCAGCCACTTCCGAGGATCCATTATTCTCCAAGCCAACGATGGAGACAGAAGTTGTACCTTCACCCCAATTCTTCATGTGATCAAATGTACAGAAAATGTATATTTCAGTTGAATGAATCAAGTATTGGAAAAATAGTCCTTTTCAAGTGTCTTTTTGGTTATTTATTTGCTAGGTTGCCAAATGTCTTTTTGATTGTGGCAAGATAGAAATATATTTCTTGAAATAAATAAAACCATGCAATAATACAATGTTGAGCCATTTTTTCTAGGCACTCTAAATCAGTGGTCCCCAACCCCCGGTCCGCGGACCGGTGCCGGGCCGTGGAGTACCTGGCACCGGGCCGCGCAGCGGCCGGGGGCCATGATCGCTGCAGCGGCCGGGGGCCATGATCGCTGCAGCGGCCGGGGGTCATGATCGCTGCAGCGGCCGGGGGACATGATCGCTGCAGCGCAAAGGCTCCTGGGCCGTGCGCAAAAGCTCCTGGGCCGTGCGCAAAGGCTCCAGGGAAGAGAGCCCCGCGCAGGTACGCAATCAATGTGTCGTCGCGAACAACGCCCCCCCACCCCTGCGCGCGCTGAGCGGGCCACGGTAAAATTATCAAAGGCTGACTGGTCCGCGGCGATAAAAAGGTTGGGGACCACTGCTCTAAATGACTTAAATAACTATTTTGTTTTATTTTATCCTCACAGGGAAACTCTGTGGTTGGGCTGTGACTAGTTCAAAATCACTTAGTGAGTTTCCATAAGGGTTAATTTGAACCTGGGTATCCTCAGTCACTTTTAAAGCTATAAATGCATTACAATATTTGATCATATCCACAGCTAAAATAGAATAGAAATATTTTTATGATGATTACTTACGTTGCTTTGGGTAGATGGTTATGCATATGATTCAAAAGTCTCTTGATATGTAATATGACATTAATGTGCACACATTATAAGAAATATGAAGAAGATTCAGAAAATGGAGTTGGCGATATTAAAAAAAACCCCATAGTAATACTTCCTTACCATGAGTGCTTAAAATATCACCCCTATTTTTTATGCTATGCAATTGCTATAAAAAGAGATTGGGTAAATTCATGAAGGATAAAATATCAATGATTGCTAACTATAATGGTTATGTATATCAGAGGCCATAATCCTCTCAGTAGCAGCTGTAAGGAAACAGAAGATACACTGTTACTTTTGTCTTATTTGTGGGCTTCCCAGGGACATCTGACTGGCCATTGTTGAAGTAGATTGCTAGCTCAAATAGACACCTGCCTTCTCCATTATGGTTCGTCGATGGCTTTTCTTCCAGTTCTTTCAGTTCTACTTTTTCATTCTTAAATGGAAAGTTCAAGGCAGCTATCAACAGATTCAAAACAATCTTCTGTCTGTCTGTCTGTCTGTCCGTCCGTCCGTCCGTCCATCCCCCTCCCTCCCATCTATCTATCTATCTATCTATCTATCTATCTATCTATCTATCTATCTATCTATCTATCTATCTATCATCAATCTATAAATGTATGTATGTATGTTCCCGCATAACTCTGGAACATCTTGAACAATTTCAGCCAAACTTGGTACACAGATGACTTACCCTCTGGAAACAAATACTGGGGGGGGGGGGGAGATACCGTGTGTGTGCGTGTGTGTTTGTGTGTGGCCTGGGCCGTTAAGGAGAGTGAGTGCAGTGTCCTAGAGCGGCAATTGTTTGTGATGTCATGGGAGAGGGAAGGGAGAGCCTGGGTCATTAAGGAGACATTCATTGTCCAGTGGACCAATGGGGAAGTGCCTGATGGATTTGGGGCAAAGTGCCAGGATACTACACAGGACGGGAAAGAGGAGCACATGGGAGGGGGAAGGGAGAGGCAGGGATGATGGACATGGGAGTAGCGGGAAGAAAGGCTCCTCTCAATAGTTCCCTGTCAGACAAACGCTTCGACATCTATAAATAGTCGGGTTATCAGCTAGTATATAATAAAAAGTACCAAACTGATAAAACTTAACCTAAAGCAGTGAGCATTAAACTCTAAGGAAAGCAAAATATCAAACCATAATTGGACCAGAGATTTGCAGGAGCAAAGGTTATTGAATTGACAGCAGAATCTCAGCAAAATGTTTTACGTTTTTGGAGTCAAAGGATTTCTTTATCCTCATTAACTCTGCTTGAGACGGTGAAGAATGTGCAAAAAAGAGATTCCTTTGTGTTTTTAGGGGACAGGCTCAGTTGTGCAGTAGTACAGTAATGTTGGGTGTACCGAAGCACTTCCAGGTTGAAAGAATTAGCAGGTGACATCATTGTTGCCTGGAAAACACCCAATTGGGGCTTCCTTTCATATCCCCATTAAGCTGCCCACCAACGTGGTACTCATCTATCTAAAGTGTAAGGTAATCCTTTGAAGTGTACTTAGAAGAATCTTCTTCCATTTTGGCAAAATTGCATCAAAAAAGCCATCAAATTGCAAACAAACAAACAAATAATAAAACTGGCTAAAGAATCGGCATCCCCATTGTCACTAACTTCCTAACTAGCTTCCTGACATTCAACATTCAAGAAATTCAAAGATTAAACTAGTTAAAGATAAATGTAATATAATGGCATTGGAATTGGCCTGGTTGTTATGTCCAGGATTATATGTGTGTTTCAGAGGTGGGATTCACTTAACTTTCCTACTGGTTCTCAAATGTGAGACCTCGCTTTGCTTGAATGTGCCTCGTCTGCGCATCGCCTTCTGTGCATGCACAGTGCTCAAGCGTTACATTGGGGCAGGTGAGTGGAGCCTCCCGCCACCGCTGCTACTGGTTTGTCTGAACTGGAGAGAACCGGCTGAATCCCACCTCTAGTATATTTCCATTGGCCAGACTTTAGTACATAGTAAGTTCACGCAGCCACCACTAGAAGAATGGATGGTACAGGAAGGAGGGAGGAAGGGACGAAAGGAAGGAGAAAGGAAGGAAGATAGGAAGATTTTAGCTCAGTTTTATTTATGTTTTAAATGCTGAAAAACAAAAATATCTCTGAAACAGTTCCCACTTTCCCTGAAGACTTTTCAGCTCTGTGGAAATTTTTGTGAAGTGTTAGAAGTAAGAATCTCTTCATCAAACCCGCTCTTCTCTCTTTCTGCATCCTAGGAAAACATTATTTAATATCTTGTTACCAAAAATTCAGGATTGAGGAAGATTCACTGTATTTATATTAAGTAATGCATTTTGACTGACAATCCCCCCCATCCTATTCCCACCTTCCCTATCTTTAATTGGGCTTTTTGTATTAGCTTATTTATGTCTTTTAGCTTATACAGTTTTTATCTTTTATGATTGTAAGCTGCCCAGAGTTACCCTGAGGTAAGATGGGCAGCCAATAAATTAATGAATGAATTTGTTCATTCATTTTGGGATACATCATTTGCATTTGATAGCAAGATACATGGTTAGAAACTGGAGGACATGATAAAGACCGTAACATTTTCCCTCCAAAAACACTAGGGATTCTTTCCATTCAGTCTTCCCAGGCAGTATCTTTTCAATGTGTTCTAGTTTTTCGCTTACTTTATATTTCATAAATTATACATTTGTGTGGCTCCAGCTTTGCTTTCAATTTTTCCCCCTTGTCTGAAGTTGTGCATCTTAATGAATACCCAAGGGATACAGAGATGCAGGTGGCTTTCTATTTTATAGGTATGGGATTGGTGAATTCTGTTTACAAAAATATTCAATAGAGGAGGATTCCCCTCTCCCCTGTGGAATTTTGCACATTAGAATTATGTAATCAATGTTCATGGATGGGTAATTAAAAAAACCACTTTTGTGATCACTTTACTTGCTGGTATTTGGGCCTTGAGTTTTGTTTTCCTATAACTGATATGTCATGTTTGATCAGATTTTGTTGTTGTTGTTATTAACATTGAATTAGAAGCTCTGGACAAGCTAGGGGTACAAAATCAGTTGCCAATTATTGATTAGATACTACAGATCTGTATTGCACAGTAAAACACATTTGAATAGCTTTTCATCTTTAAAATTTGACACCGATAATACAAATGTGTCAGACCCAAATAAGAAAGTGTTCTGTGAAAGTTCTGGGCATATTTTTATCTTCAGTACAATTTAAAGTTACTTTATCTTTTTATAAACAATCAGAAGTACTCTAGCATATACCTAGCCCATTGTACCTTTATGTGTATGATGGAGCTTCATTTGAATGTACATATGTAAATGAATGGATTAAAAAGGTTCTCTTTGTATGCTTACCTTTGAATGAGACAGTAAAAAGTAACTGGTGATTAGCAATATTGAATTACAAACCATTTATGTACTTGTACACGAAATGCCTAGTTCTGCTTACTAATGCTGATTTATGATTGTTTGACATTGTGATTTCTTTCAAATATTCCTTGGCTAAGTCTTTCTCTTCTTGACAATTACTGAATCTTCAGCTCCTCGTATATCTGATTGAGATGATGAAGGATACCATCAGATTCACAGATGATAGCTAGTCTTTGCTTTTTGGTTACAGAGTGTGTTTAGCTTTAGTTAAGATATGTTACAGGCTCAAATATATGTTACATATCTCAAAGATGTAATGGATTTAATTCTAGCTCATCAAAATAAATCAAATATTGTAATGAAATAAGTCACACAATTTAGGGGGTAGTGGTTTCCCAGTGCGTATAAAAGTTACATTCACACTAGTGTTGGAAGAAATATCCTTCTGGGTTCAGTTCCAGGTGGGGAGAAAGTCACTGGAAACATGGAGGCTATTTGGAAAGGTGATCTAATGGAGGACAGGACCACATGGTTTGAGGTCCTGGGCAAAAAGCACATGGAGTGGAGAAAGGTATATATTTATATACTCTTTTGGGTCCTGCCTTAGAGTTTCCTGCTCCTCTTCAAGAAATGTATCCCATTGGCTGTCAGAGTCCCGGGGTTGTGGGGTGGTCATAGCTACCTTTGCAGACACCCTGTGTCCCAGGCTCGGTTGAGCCTTGCTAGGTGATGTAATCTTCCCAGGTGCCATGTGGTGAGATGGGCAGAGGGCTAATCCTATCATGTTCTGAGGGCCATGTCTTAATCCCATCACTCTGGGGCTGAAGTGGGTGGGAGGGAAGGGAGCTGCAGGGTGCTGCTTTGTCTTTAAAACATGTTTCTCCATTTCTCATTCAGGAAAACATAATATTCTGCCTTTTTTAATATTTCTTAAAATATTACACTAGGCTATAGTCTATTAATTGTGCAATAGTTGAATATTTAAACAAAACCCAACATGCCTACCTTAATTTAAAATTACTATATTACTAAAAAAAGCTAATTGTTATCTGAGACATCATCAGTTGTAATCTTTTTTGCTGGTGAAGGAGAAAGACCTGGCTGTTCTGGCAGGCCTGGGGCTGATGAGTTCCCAGCCCCACTTGAATTGTTTTGATTGTTGTGTAGCTTTTAATCTGTTTTTTGTATCTTATTTTTGTCTTGTTTGTTTTTGTATCTGCCTCTTCCCCACTTGTTTGTTAGCCGCCCTGAGTCCCTCGGGAATAGGGCGGCATACAAGTATAATAAACATACATACAACATACAAACATACATCTGCAAAGCTCAATACAGCGAAGCATCATAAAACAAAATATACTGTACTTGGTGATCAATATGGAAATTGTACAGTATTATACTGCTAGAGAATTTCTTCCAGTTTTTAATACAATCTGTCAAATAGAACAACATACCTGAAGGACCTCTCTGGTACATAAAGAGTTGTTTTCAAGTATTTACATTTTTTTGCCTGCAGGGAGGCTCCAGAGCAAGCAGATATCATACAGTATGACTTATTCTCTATGGAATTTCTTTTAGGCTCCTGCAATACGCTTTTTTTTAAAGCTCTGCACACTAAGATCACATGGAGGCATGGCATTTGATATATGCTGGTATCAACCAAATTTATTTCTTGCAGATCAGTATGGAAAATAATGAGGAGCCATGTCTCTGACTATGGAAATAGGGATTTCGATAAGAATTTGCTTTTCCTTTAGGTTTTCCAGTCCTTAAGTTGCTAGAATACCTGTTTGTTTCACTGAATTATACTAAACTTTGTTAGTAACTGTAATTATAGGCAATAAACACTTTTGTTTAATAGTTTTAATAAAAAAGTGCTAATATCACCAGCTACAGTGCTGAGTTTGTCTATTGCATAGAACAACTTTCTATGAGAAACAGTGGAATCTTCCCTGTGTATCATGCAAACCTGATTTTAAAATTCGTCTTGGCAGTAGATTACATTTCATACTTATACAATGCATTTATTATTGTTGTTGATGGCAGGATGATGTTTCCAAGAACATTTTCAAATCAGGATGAGTCTGCATAGGAAGATAGGTAGGCAAGATTATATTGGTTTTAAGTAGCTTCCATGCAATCTTTGAGACAGAATATTACAAGGAACTGACTGTATGAAAAAAAAAACACCTTGATACACCACTGTAGTAGAATGATGTGTGAGGATGAATATGATGTACGTTAAATAAATATATAATCAGGAAAATTCTGTCTCTTCTGTTCCACTCACTCCCCTTCCTGTTCATTGATTTTTATTGTCATAATATTTTAGAATGAAAAGTAAGAATATATGATTGGTAATTTGTTACAGAGGTACATTGATGCTTGTCAATATACAACAGATACAGGAGACATGACAAGTACTAAAAATGATAAGTACCAAACAAACAGTGTGATTTATCACCTGAACCTTTGTTTTGGTTGGGAAGGACTTCCCATCTGTCTTTTATCCTATGTCAACAGCCTTCCCAGCATGGCCAACTACCTGTCTGCCCTTTGTGATCATTCCCCACTTCCTTTTGCAGTGACCTTCCTGGCATGGCTGACTTTGTATCTGTCCCCCTCTTCCTATTGTAGCACTTTAAGTACCAAACAAGTGACGAGTACTGGGGCAACTTTTTCATATCAAAATGTGCTGAATACCAAATTTGATGAGTTTTGAAACAATAGGGTACCGAGGTGCCACTGTATTTCTCTATGTTGTCATTAACAATCTATAAGATTATTAAAAAGTACTATTATCCATAATTATCTCTTTGAACTAATTAAAATTATGAACTTTTTAAAATTCATTTATTTATTTTAATTTCTGTACTTTTGAAGAAATTGTTGAAATTCGTTAACAATAATCCAATTTGTTTTATCCTGATAAAGGAAAAAAATGATATGAGCCTATCCCTTCACTTGCATTTTATCTTTAGTCTTACTTAAGGTGTTTGATATATCCAGCTTGAGAGGTCTAACACTTAAATGTTGCTCTACCATGTATGAATGCTCTACCACCTGGAAAGTTTAGATAAATAGGATCTTTATAGATTGATAGTCTGTAGTCCTTAAACAAGTACTGTCTATATGCAAGGTCAGAATAGTTTTAGGATGTTCTACAATAAAAGGTGCCTCTGAGTGATGAATCGCCTATTATCATATGTCACTTGGCTTCCAGTAAATAGGTATTTATAGGTATGAGCATTTTCTTTAGGTTTTTTTCCATTTGTAAATTATGCCAAAAATCATTAGGCAATGCAGACTGCTTATCATTCAGGAGACTCAGTTCATTTTAAAGAAAAAAAAAAACATAGCCTTAGTTTCTATTGCATGCCCCTTTGACACCAAAATATTCAGTGAAGAAGGGGCTTTTGGCAGGAGACACCCGTTTTAGTACCCCCCCCTTTTTAAAAAAAGACACATTTCTATATGTCATTCTCCTTTATGAGCACATTCTTATACAGAATTACTGAAGCAAGAACTGTACTCTGAATCAATTAAAAATATTATGCTGTTATTCTGCTTGGTGTACAGTAATGGAGGATGTTAGGTTTGTTTATTTGAAGATGTGGACAAAGCAATGCACTCTGATTTCCCTGTCAGCCCTGAATTTATTCCTGAAAATATATGTGCTGGAATAAGACTCCTTCTTTATATATGATTAGTCTGAGACAGACTCATAGTTCAAAATATACATGAAGGAGATGCTGTTTATTTTAAGAGATTACTGTTAAGGGTTAGTATAAAAAGAAATTAAGTCTCTTTTTGTTTTGCTTGCATCCTGGGCAGCCACTTAAGCAAGGTTTGCTATGTTGCATTATTGATATGGAAATCTTGTATAATGTGTTACCATTATTTTTTAATAAAGCATTTCAGTGGGGCTTGCCTAATCCATGAGGCTTGGCAGAATCTTCTATGGAATTGCACAAAGGGCTGTGGAAGGAAGAGTTTGGAAAATTACATACAAGCTGTGTAATATTTTGAGAAAAGGAAAGAAAGAACCAAATCTTTTAAAAGGAAAGGCAATTGGAAATCAGCATTATCAAGTGCAGGCTTCTTTTTTGTATTTGCTTCGTCATATGAGTAGAAATAGATCTGATTATATTTTATTCTGATGTATTGAAAAAAGTCAATTTGACTTTTCATATATTGAAATGTATTTGGAGAAAATGTAATTTATTTAAGAAAATCTGATGCTACAATTGACGTTTCAGAAGGGTCTAATCAATCTTGCCAATAAATTCACTAATGGTGATAATATATTTATTAGTGCATTCACCTTGAAATTAATAATTAATTTAGGACATTATTTCAATGCCTTAAAAGAACAAGTCAACTTCACATTACATAAACCTTTCCACAGGAAATTATTCTTTCTTGCTATCACAATACCTGTTTTTATGTTTTGTTCGGGTAAAGTACAGACACTATGAGTATATATTAAATAGGTTGGATGAAAAAAGTTATTTTTACCTGCAAATAATTTATATAATTTATTCAATTATTTAAAATAGGATTCAGCTGCCTTTAACGGTTAAAACCTTTAGGGGGATGTTTACATTATAAAATTCTGAACAGCACAAATGAATGAACTCGGTAAATATCTGTAGTAATAATATACAGTTCAGACAGAACTAAAATCTTAGACTATTATTCCATTTTATTAATGATCTTCCGTTACTAGACTATTCTAACAATGGTTACACATGTCTTTCATTGTATTTCATATTTAAGTGTAGACAATCATGGAGATGTATTTAAATTCAAAAATAGTAAGAAACCAACACTGTTTGGTTTGGTGGCAGCAGTGCCTCAGATAGAAAGTCCATATAGAGAATGGTAAGGACAGCAGAGAAGATTATACAAAGCTCACTTCCTGTCATTCAGGATACTGCTTATAAGCACTATGTGCTTAGAGCTCAAAGTATTGTTAAAGACCCCACACACCCACTTTTACGGTCTGTTTCTGTTGCTCCTCTCCAGGAGGAGGTTTCAAAGGATTTCTACCAGGACTCCCGGATTCTGTAACAGCCTTGTTCCCTATGCCATCCATCTGGTAAACTCACAAGATTTGTTTTCCTCGCCATGTACATGTATACATTTGAAGTAGATTGTGTTGTTTCTCTGTGTCATATAATATGTGTCATACAGGGTATGCACATAATTTTGCATTTATTTATGTATTTATATATTCATTTATTCATTCTAATGGTTATTCAATTTACATTGGAGGTGGTGACCCTTTGAGAGCTGTATGCAACAAAATTTCATTTTCTTGTATGCCGATTAGTGTATTTTCAAATTGTCAACAAAGTTATTATTCTATTCTGTTCAATGGTAGAAATAATATAATTTGTTCTCTTCGGGAGAAAAGAAACTAAGGACAAAAACACACCATTTACAAGCTCCCAGTTGGTGATTACATGGAACAAGAGGTCTGGCCTTTCACCCCTACTTTGTGGGGTTAAACAAGGTTCATGGGATGAGATATCAGTTTGCTGATGATAGATAGCTGTATATCTCAGCCCATGGTGAGTTCAGTGATGCTGTGACCTTGCAATGCCCGGAGGCTGTTAAGGGATGGATGGGGACAATGGGCCGAATATGAACCCTAGCAAGACGAAACGGTTCTGGGTTTGGGATTCTTTGGTTCATGGAAAATTAACATCGTTGGTCCTGGTTGAGGTTACATTACTTAGTGCATAATTTTGGGAGGGTTCTGCTGGAATCTCAAGTCAGATAAGATTGTCCCCCAACTTGATATTCTTTTGAAAGGCTCTGAGGACATGGTTTTGTCAACATGCCTGGGGATCACAGGCTGATTGATACCAAGCCCATCAAGTGTTTTTCTGAATGTTGTAGAGGGATGGGAGTGTATTGGGTTTTGTATGTGGGGTGTCTTAACTTTGTAAGCTGCTTGGAGTCACCATGAATGAATTAAGAGGCCATATGAATCTCCTAAATAAATAAAGAGTAGAATTTGCTTATACTGTAGTTTAAATGATTTTTTTTTCAGATTCAAATTCAGTATTGGTTCCTTTATTTTTTGTTAGTATTTATAAATATAAGCAACTGTGGTACAGAATCATCTTAATACACATTGCTTACAAAAATATATTGTTTAATTTTCTAGATGAAGACTGTTAGTGTTGCCTTAGTACTGTGCCTGAATGTTGGGGTGGATCCTCCTGATGTGGTAAAAACAACTCCATGTGCTCGACTTGAATGCTGGATAGGTAAGCCCCTTTGAACATTATTTATCCATTTAAAACATTTGAATTACTTTGTCTTACATTGCCAGGTAAAGGTGACAATATATTCAGTGGAAATCTGTACTAAATAAAGATTGGAATAAATACTAGAACAAAAATGCATGTTGGCCTCTGTTAATTGGCTTATTTTTAACTTGCTGAAATGCAAATCTCATAAAAATAGTTTATTGTGCTTCTTAAAGAGATTTGTCCTCAGGCCTAGGTGAATATCCACAAGAATAATATTACAACACACACACACACACACACACACACACCCTAAACAACCCTGTATTGCTTACAATTAACAGGCCCTCCCCCGAAACATAAAAAAATACAACAGATCAGAAAAGGAAAATGCAAAAAGAAATAAAGCAGATCATAACAAATAAAACAAAGAGGAATTAGATCCATAGTCATCTTGTCTCCAAGGCCACCAAGCAAAACAATCTTCAATAATTTCCTGAGCAACATAAGTAGGGCACAGATCTTTGGTGGTGGTGAGGGGGAATCATTGCAGAGAGCAGGAATTACAGTGGAGTTGGCTTCTGGATTCCACAAGATAGCATTCGTTAATTGACAGGATCTGGAATGCAACTACCATGTTGAACTGAATTGAATAGTAGAGGCACCAGGAATGCCCCCCCCCAAAGGGCCCATGCCATGAAGGGCTTTAACTGTGATCATAAGCACCTTGAATGGCACATGTCATGTGGCAATCAGCAGAGTCATGTTCACATAACATGGTGCTCTGTCACTATCCATGCCACTGCATTCTGGATCATCTTCAGTTTCCAGTTGGTCTTCAAGGGCAGCCCCATGTAGCGTACATTGCAATAATCCAGTCATGAGGTGACCAGGTAGATGTGACCATTTGAAGTGGTGCCAAATCCAGGCAAGGACTGGAGCATTACATGTACCTGCGGAAATATCCTCTAGGGAACAACTTCCACTTGTTTTATAAGCAGAAGGTGAATGTCCAAATTGGAAAGCCTTTGAACCATGCTGGTAAAACAAACTAAGTTCCTGAATCTTCTCACAATTCAGTCAGAGTATGTTCCTTCCATCCAGGTCTGTATGTCCTCCATGCACTGGGTCAAGACTTCAGCAGTGTCCCGTGTTCAACTTGGCCTTGTAATGTATAATTGGGTAACATCAATACACTATATTGGCTGCCAACTTCATTCAGCAGTTTCATGCACATATTAAGCAAAAAGGGTGGAAGCATTGAATTCTACAGTACCCCACTAATGAGAGGCTATGGGTGTGATCTCTTCCCACCTGTCACACGAACTTTAAATTGGCCATAGAGAAAAGAAGAGAAAAACATAAAATAATGCATTTCACCCAAACCTGAAGCTGGTCCCAAAGGATACTATAAAAGCTGCTAAGAAATCAAGAATCAAATGAGAGGTGGGTGCACCACTTCCATCAGGATTTTGCTTCCTCCAGATTCTTCTGGAACTGAAGGCCAACCACCTTCTTCATTAAGTGAAGGTTGGGAATTGGATGATAATCGTCTGGGACCATTTGGTCATATAATGTCTCCTGAGGAAGGGATGTACCATAGCTTCTTTATTGTGAAGTAAATGCTGAAAATTTTGCCACAGGCACATTAGCAATAGTACTTAAACTTATGTACCGCTTCATAATGCTTTACAGCCCTCTCTAAGCAATTTACAAAGTCATTGCCCCAAACAATCTGGGTTGTCATTTTACCAACCTTGGAAGGATGGAAGACTGAGTCAACTCTTGAGCTGCTCAGAATTGAACTCCTGATGTGAGCAGTGAGTTAGCCCTGCAGTGCTGCATTCTAAGCACTGCTTCACCAGAAATGTAAACTAGATACCAATCACTTTTTCTGTTTTGAAAATCCTTATTTTCCGGAGCGAGGGACAGGAGGCTCCAGTGGATGGTATTGACACGCCCTTTTGGCCACGAGACTGGAATGAAGCTGAAGACACACCTCTGTGCTCCACCCTTTCTTCTCCACTTCATCTCAGTCCGGCTAAGAACGAGTCATATTTTTAACTTCTCCTGCGATTTCTATCTCTACTGGAACCTTCTTGCCTCTGCAGCCACCATAGCTAGCTCTCTGCTCTAGCCTATAAGTAGCTCTATGTGGTTTTCCTTTCTAACCACCAGGGAGTGTTACTTTGTATCTTTGGGATCGGAGAGAGCGCTGAGGTCACGGCAGCCATTTCCGGCTTTGCCAAGCACGTGGCGCCAATCCTTGGGGTTTTTTATGTGATCACGGGGCTAGAGGCTAGGGATTCCCAGCCCAGAGCCCCCCCCCTCCATCGCACCAATTGACTGGAAACAGCTTCGGAGGCTGGTTTCGAGCCGCGGAGAGCACGGAGCGCTGGGAAGAGCGTGAAGGTTTTTTTTTAAATTGTGAGCGCGCCGCAGAGCGGAGGAGAGAGCACAAAGTGAGCTGGGCCAAGGCAATCCTTGGCAGCAGCCTCCAGACACACTGTTCTTGGTGCTGAGGTAGAGGCTGCCCAGAAGGGGAGAAAGCAGCATTCATTCAGTTTATTTTCCCCTTAACTGTTGCAACGGAAGAGAGGGAGAGCTAGGAGGCTGCGCAAGGAGGGTGAGTAGTTTTTTCTTTCTTTTCCTTATTCCCCCATGTGGCCAAGATGGCAAGGGAGGCGGGGGGGGAGGTCTCCTCCCCCATGCTCCCCTGGGGAGGGATCTTCAAGCAGGCAGAGACCCACTGCTTCTGCTAGGGCCCTTAAGGCTGCAAACCCCCGTCTCTCTCGTGCCACCCAGAGGGACAAACTGAGGAGGCACAAGGCCCTCTCAAAGACCTTTTCCAGGGCTAAAAGACTGAGGGCCTTGCAAGGTAGGCTTAGTGCCTCTCCCCCCCCCCGCCATTCCAGATCTCCATCGGGGGGTGAGTTCCAGCTTGGATTCCCTCCAGATTCCCCAAAGAGATTTTTGGGGGAAAAGTCTCCTTCTCCTCCCCTTTCCCTGGAGGACCAGGATTTAGACTTGGAAGATTCCTGTGCCCACGTGTATCCTAGGGAAGATCAGGCCCTGCCCAAGTCCATTCTAGCTCCCCAAGCTGGTGTAGCTTAGGAACCAGAGAATTCCAGCTGGGATTCTCTGGATGTAGATGATCTGCCAAGAGGGCTGCAAAATCTCATCGAAAGAGCAATTGCCTCTGGAATTGTACATGGATTGCAGCAGCAGACTGCTCGGTCCTTAGCACCAGATCAAGGTGGGAATCCTAGGGCCAGCTCATCTGAGGCTTGGCCTCCATCCAACCCCGTGAGCCATCCTACCTCTCCTTCCCTCATTAGTGAAAGTTTAGTAGCAGGGGACAGACCTCAGAGAGATCCTGACCTGTCTGAGGATGAGGAGGATGACAAGCCGGAACCTCTGGCATTTACTGGACTATTCCCCCCAAATTTGTTCTGGTCTCTTTTACGCAAGGTGCGTACTACTGCACAAGTAGAAGAGGAGGGAGGAATAGATGGAGCTAGGGAGGGAGCCAAGGAAGGCTCCTCGGAGGGACCTGCAGCAAAAAAGCCTCGGGGCCCAGTCTTTTCTGAACCCAAGGTGGTGAAGGAGGCTATTCCTGCCCCTAACTTCTTCCTGGAAGTCGTCAAGAAGCAATGGGAAAAGCCCACCGCCTTCCCAAACCCTGGCAGTAACGACGGACTTTTTAATAACATTGAGCCAGATTTCTCCCAAGCATTACAGTTACCAGCTGTGGACCACCTGTGGTGGCCCTGGCGTCTCCTGCATCCCTGGTGGCCAATGACGTAGCAGACAACCTTAAGGCAGATGACAGGAGGGCAGAGATGATCCTGAGGAAAACATTCCAGTCAGCGGCCTGGGCCATCAAGCAGCATCGGCTTCATTCTTCAATCACCCGGCGATCCTGTGGATGGAGAAGATCCAGGAAAGCATTCCTCCAGAGGAAGTGCGACTGCATCAGGATTTGAACAAGTTAGTGGCAGTGGCGCAGTTTTCGGCTGATGCCACACTAAACGCGATGAAGTTTGATTCCAGGGCTATGGCTTCATCTGTGACATCCCATCGCCTCCTCTGGCTCAGGGGGTGGCAGGTGGACAGCAAGTCCAAATGGCAGCTGGCATCGGCTGACTACGTGGGGGGCAGCCCTGGAACCGCTCCTCTTGGAGGACAAAAACAAGAAAAAAGTCTTACCCACCTTGGTGAAGAAGGCAGAACAGAGGTCAACGCCGTTTTACCGCAAGCCATCCTACCGGCCCCCGGAACAGGAGGCT
Source organism: Thamnophis elegans (assembly GCF_009769535.1). NCBI lineage: Eukaryota > Metazoa > Chordata > Lepidosauria > Squamata > Natricidae > Thamnophis > Thamnophis elegans. The sequence continues at coordinate 46,499,602 of NC_045542.1, read as the reverse complement.
CAGCAGAACAGGTACTCTTTTCCCAGGTCAGAGAGGACATCTGACTGCAACTTCAGTAGGGGCCGATCCCGCTTCCAGCCTCAGAGTAAGTAGCCCTTTCGAGGGGGAGGTGGACGCCCTTACTGCCGGGGCAAATAGGTCGAACCTGACCCCACCCATTGGCGGTCACCTGGCTCTTCTCTGAGGCCTGGGCGAGGATTTCTTCTGACGCCTGGGTAATCAGTACTGTCTCACACGGGCTTCGGCTAGAGTTCTTCTCCATCCCCCCCCAACCACTTTCGCACATTTTCCCCAGCGCAAAATCTAGACAAATGCAGGCGGAGGTGTCAGGCCATTAATCATCTGCTTGACATCGCCGTGATAGAACCAGTCCCCTCGGACCAGGTGGGCCGGGGGTTCTACTCAAATCTGTTCCTCGTGCCGAAACCTTCGGAGGTTGGAGAGCTATTCTCGACTTGAAGTTCTTGAACCAACATCTTGTGTACCGCAGCTTAAAGATTGCCTCGCTTAAATCCATTCTAGCAGGCATACGGGAGGGGGAATACATGGCTTCTATAGACCTCACAGAGGCTTACCTCCATATTCCCATCCTCCCACTCCACAGGCAGTACCTACGGTTCTCCTATCTGGGCCGCCACTTCCAATACAGGGCCTTCCCTTTGGGTTATCCTCTGCACCTAGGTCATTCACCAAGGTATTGGCGGTGGTGGCAGCCTAACTAAGGGGCTTTCCCATTAGGTTGCATTGCTACCTGGATGACGTCCTCATCCAGGGGGCATCTCCAGGTCAGACGAGGGCGGGCCTCTGGCAGGTCGTGGACACCCTTCAAGGGCTTGGGTTCTCCGTCAACTTTGAAAAGAGTTCCCTCACCCCGTCAACTAGAATCCTCTATTTAGGGGCCATCATAGACTCCCGTGCAGGAAAGGTTTTTCTCTTCCCAGACCACAGGGCCAATTTGGTTAAGATGATTAGGCAGGTCCATAGGGACCATTATGTTCCCATAGCTCTTCTATCCAGCTTGTTGGGGAAACTCATATCCTGCATCGAGGTAGTACTGTGGGCATGGTTGCACGCCAGGACTCTGCAGTGACGACTCCTACCATTCCAGAGAGCCAACACCAGCAGCTCACTGACCAAGGTTGAGGCCACTCCTCATGTACTGATTTGCCTCAAGTGGTGGCTGTCTCCAGCCTTGCTCAAGGGGTGCGAGTTCAGGGACCAGGAGTGCCTCGTTTTCCAGGGCACTGCTCAGGAGAGTCCAAGCAAGGGTTAAATACAGCCAAACTGCACAGAACTGAATTGAAACTTTAACCCACGCCTCTGGTGCTGAATATCCCAATTTTTTCAATTCAGCTAACCCAGTAGGACACGCTTAGAGTTTCTCTTTATTTCTATTACTTAGCTTGGACTCTCTTGAGCTTTTTATTGTGAGTATTACTTAGTTTAAAGTGTGAACAGGCTGAGTGAGTGTATTTAAGCTTTATTTCGTTCATTTACACTCTAGGCTCACTCTTCGTTCCTCCGGCGTCGGAACGCAGGCAGCTGCTGGGGCAAGCGCACAGGTCGGAGTTCCGACGCCAGCGCTGTTGCGATCCCCTCTGGGGAGGGGGAAGCCCCGCTGAGGCTCTTGTGGTTGGCGTCCGTGCCTAGGGTAGCCGGCGTGCAGGTGCGGTGCCTCAGAGCTCCGGATTGCTTGGTGGCAACTTTTAAAGTAATTAATTCCTTTCCGGCTGTCATTTTGGAGCTATTTGCAGTTTCAGTTTCTACTTTAAACCTAGTGCCGCAGCTGCCTGCAGCCTGATTCGCAGCAGGAGCCGCAAGGAACCATTCTTTGTCCGGCCTGGCTGGCAATTTGGCGTGTTTCCCTTCCACCTGAACAGCAAGGATTGGGGCCGCTGGCCACAAACCTTCATTCCTGCAGCACTGGAAGCTGTTAACGCTTATGCTTTATTCCAACTGCTGGATATTGGTGCTGCGACACACACCCCACGTCTCTTCAGAGCGTCTGTTGGTTTGCAGGGCTTTTGCAAGGTGGTAAGTGGAGGTAGCCACTTATCATTTGGCCCACCGTTTTACTATATGGCTGAGCAGGTTCCCGAGGATTCCATCCAGGCAGGGGGTTCCTCCAGGGCTTTCTCCAGGCAGGCTGGCATGGCTGTCAGGGAGGCCATCAGGTGCTCCAAACCGTATTCCAGGCCCGGGCCTAAGCAGGGATCAGGGTCAGACAAGCATGCATTGCGTCACCAGAAGGCCCTTGAAAAGCAATTCTCCAAGGCCCAGCACCAAGCACAATCCTCCCAATCGGTGTCTCCTGAGGAACCCGCCATGGAGGTTCCTCCAGCCCAGCCAAGGCCTGTTTCAGACAGCGAGGATGAGGGCCGGGAGTTTTCCCCTACGGCTTCCATGTCTAGGACAGTATCACCAGGGCCTTCGATGGTAGATCAGGCTGATCTTTTTGCTTGCCCTTTGGATCTGGAGGAAGGCCCTGCCCCGGGTCCCTTGGCCCCTCAACATCCGCTTCCCAGGCCCAAACCCAGGGCTCGCCCCATGGAGGATCTTGGGCCTGACCTTTCAGTGGAGATGCAGGAAGTTATTAACAGCCATTTCCCAGGGCATCGAAGCGGGCATGTTGCACAAGGGCAAACGCACCCGCAAGGCTAAGCATCTAGAGCCCCAGTCAGTTCCAGTGGTCGCATCTCCTCCACGTCCCTTTCATTCCCCCCATTCCTCTTCGGGTTCCGAGGATTTGGACTGGGATGAGGGGGATGATATTCTTCCTGTTCAGGAGGCTGAATTCTCGGGGGAGGAAGGTGCTGCGGCTCAAAAGCCCACTTCTTCGGGGCTATTTAACATTGCCAATTTCAAAACCATTTTGGACAAGGCCAAGTTGGCTACCCGTATGGGGTCCACTTCACCTGTTCAGGCTCCTGCTGAACTGGATGACTTGTCTGGGGATTTGTTTGAGGAACCTGTCTCGGTCCAGGAGATCATTCCTATTCCCAAAATATTTCTTAATTTGGTTCAGAAACAATGGGCCCAGCCAGCTACCATGGCTACCCCCTCTAGCAATGATAAGAAGCTGTACACTGTAAATGCCAGCTTGGAGGATTTGCTTAAGCTGCCGCCTATCAGTCCTCTGGTAGCGGCCCTCACCTCAACGTCAGTGCTTCTGCCTGATCTTTTAGAGGGTCTTAAAGCTGAGGATAAGAAATCTGAGAATGCCTGTCATAAAACGCAGCAGGCAGCTGCATGGGCGATTAAGACGTCCGCCTCGGCTTCCTTTCTTTCCAGGGCTGCTCTCCTCTGGTTGAGGCAGTTAATGGCGAGGGTTCAAGTTAAGGATACCAAGTTGAGACAGGAGATTAACAAAATCATGGCGGCCACTGAATATACAGCCGATGCCACCCTCAGTGCGGCTAAGTTCACTTCTCGGGCCCTGGCTTCAAATGTTATCACCAGGCGTCTCTTGTGGCTGAGGCACTGGAACGTAGACATGCGTTCCAAGTGGAAGTTGTTTTCTGCCCCTTTCAAAGGATTCAAGCTTTTCGGGGAGGTCCTGGATCCAGTCCTAGTGGAAAATAAGGACAAAAAGAAGGTGATGCCATCGGTTTCTAAGAAATCCGACAAGAAGGGCTTTTACTCCTACAGGAGGCAGACCTTTCGGAACACGGAACCTTCCTCCAGTTCCGCTCTGTCGCATCGGCCATTCAACTAGCAGGCGTACAGGCCCCAGGACCGTCAGCCCTTTCAGGATAGAGGTCGCCAACAGTATTACTCCAGATGTCCCTTTCAGGGGGGATCTGGCTCCCGCCCTTTCAGAAAGTATAAGTGACTGTCGGGAGTCAGCTCCCATAGGAGGGCGGCTCCAATTGTTTCATGCCCAATGGGAGCAGGTCACGTCGGACCAGTGGGTCTTACAAATGATCTGGGAGTTCCTCTCTCTTCCTCCCTGTCATTTCATCAGGTGCCCCGTTCCGTCGTGTCCAGTCAAAAGATCCCTCATGGAACAGGAAGTAAGATATCTCAGGGAGATCAGGGCCATAGAGCCGGTTCCACCTGGTCAGGAGGGGATAGGGTTTTACTCCATCCTGTTTCTGTTACCCAAAAGCTCCGGAGGATGGAGGGGGATCCTAGATCTAAAGAGGTTAAATTATCATGTCACCTATCGGAGGTTCAAGATGCAGTCCCTCCAGTCTATCCTGGGCTGCATCAGGCTGGGAGACATCTTAACCTCCATAGACCTAAAAGAGGCCCACCTCCACGTACCCATCCGCAAAGCCCACTGCAGATACCTGAGGTTCACTTACGCCGGTCAGCACTACCAGTACCGGCCATGCTGTTCGGCCTATCATCGGCCCCCAGGACTTTCACCAAGGTCCTTGCAGCTGTGGCAGCATTCCTCAGGTCGTGACCGGTGCGGCTGCACTGCTACCTAGACGATGTCATCATCCAGTCATCATCCCCCCCAGCAGGCGGTCAGGGATCTGCAGTACACGATGCACGTTCTTTGGAGTCACGGGTTCTCCATCAACTTGGAAAAGAGCCACTTTCACCCAACCACCAGGCTGCAGCATCTAGGAGCCGTCATCGATACTGTTGCCTGCCAGGTCTTCCTATCACCAGAGCGGGTGGCGACCCTCAGGGAGATGGTCATGCAGATACAGCGATCTCGTGCCAAGATCATTCAGCTATCTCAGCTCCTGGGCAAGATGATCTCGTGCCTGTCCATCATTCCGTGGGCACATCTTCATTCTTGTCCCCTCCAGTGGCTCCTTCTGCCCTATCAAAGGGCCAATGAGAGCAGCTCACCAAGACTCGTACCGGTCTCCGAGAGGGTGCGTCACTTGCTCAGGTGGTGGTTGTCTCCTGCCCTGAAGAAGAGGTCTCCGTTCAAGGAGCCAACCCGGCTCACCATCACAATGGATGCCAGTCTGTATGGTTGGGGGGCTCACTTCCGCAACCAGATAGCTCAGGGCAGGTGGTCCTCGGCCGAGGCATCGCACAGCATCAACTGGTTGGAGCTGAGAGTGGTCCAGTTGGCCCTGCTTTGATTTCAGATGGGCATTCAGGGTCACCACATGAGGGTGCTGACGGACAAAGTCACGACGAAGGTGCACATCAACCACCAGGGGGGCACACGGTCCAGGTCCTTGATGTCGGAAGCCGACGACCTAGGTCGGTGGGCAGAGATCCATCTACTGTCCATACAGGCAGAGCACATCTCCGGCATCGTGAACACCCAGGCGTGTTGAGCAGGGCAACTGTCAACCACTCAGAATGGTGCCTGCACCCACATCTGTTCCAACGCATAGTTCAGAGGTTCAGTTGCCCCCAGGTGGATCTGTTCGCAACAGCGGCCAACTCTCATCTTCCCAGGTTTTTCACCAGATTTCACGACCCAAGGGCCGAGGGGGTAAATGCTCTGCACTGCCCTTGGCCGAAGGAGCTGCTCTACGCCTTTCCACCGTTACCTCTTCTTCCCAGAGTCATCAGGAAGATCCTGGCGGAGGCAGCAGAGATCCTTCTGGTAGCTCCCTTTTGGCCCAGGAGGACCTGGTTTGCCAATCTGGTGAGTCTGTCCGTCCAAGATCCGTGGCAGATTCCTCCACACGAGATTTCTCTCTGCCAGGGGGCCCTTCTTCATCCAGAGCCCCAGTGGCTACAACTAGCTGTCTGGCAGTTGAGAGGGATCTCTTGAGCAAGGACAACCTTTCTACCAAGGTGATCTGCACCATCCAGGCGTCACATCGCCCTTCCACGCCTCGAATTTACGATGCTACCTGGAGGGCTTTTGTTGCCTGGCATGCTTCCAGAGGTGTTTCAGCTTCTTCAGCTTCGGTTCCTGTCATTCTGGACTTTCTGCAAGACGGCCTTGAGAAGGGTTTGACGCCTAACACTCTTCGTCGTCAGGTGTCCGTGCTTTCTACCATCCTGGCCCCTGTAGGTCAGTTTTCTCTCGGCCATCACCCCACCATTCGCAGTTTTTTCAGGGGGGCGACTAACCTGAGTCCCCCGATCTTTATTTAATAATCAATATTTATTGAATGTTTATTCAACATTCATTTTATTGTGCATTATCAAGAATGTCATCATATAAAATACACAGAAATGGTTTTTTTCCGGAATGTCAGGCTTTTTCTGACTATTTGGACTAGTCCCTAAGGTGCATTTTTGAAAGTGATTTGCCATTGCCTTTCTCTTAGAGCTGAGAGAGAGTGACTGGCTCAAAGTTACCCAGCTGATTCCATGCCTCAGGTTGGGACAGAATTCAATCTCCCAGTTTATAATTGCTACACAAACCTTTCTTTCCAGATTATGCTATTTTAAGTTAAACTGTGTGGGTTTGTATATTATGATTTGGGTTTTATATCATTTAATAAAACATACCTATAATTTTCCTTCAAGATTTCTAATTACAATAAAAAGGGCAAACATCCCCATCTTGGTTTATCTGTTGTCACTTTATATCTGGTAGGATATAATCATTGCTGATTAGTGTAAAATGTTGTATTTGATTTGAAAGTTAGAAAGCATGCTGCATTTTGCCTTAGAAAACTAGCCTCAAACAACCCTAGTGAAAACAAAATCTGTTCTCTGGTAAGTTGAAATAACATGCTTTATACCAACTTTATATTTCTTCTTTTTACTTCTAACCATCTTAATAGTAATAGCAATAGCACTTATATACTGCTTCATAGTGCTTTTACAGCCCTCTCTAAGCAGTTTTACAGAGTCCGCATATTGCCCCCAACAATCTGGGTTCTCATTTTACCCACCTCAGAAGGATGGAAGGCTGAATCAACCTTGAGCTGGTGAGATTTGAACTGCTGAACTGCAGCTAGCAATCAGCTGAAATAGCCTGCAGTACCGCATTCTAACCACTGCGTCATCCCAGCTCTTAATTTTATCTTAATTTTAATTCCTTTAAATAATATCCTGAAGCTTGATATCTTTTCATTTTTTAATAGGAAAACTATTCAGATCAGTCTCTTGGTTTATTATTTGTATTTAATTATTTTTAATTATTAACATATCAGCTAGTTTCTTTTGTATGTTCAATGAAACATGTTTTTCAATGTCATTCTTATAGCCTGTCTCTTTAAAATCTACTTTCAAATTAATCTTGTCAGGTAAAACTTGTTCATCTTCCATAACATCTTTTAAACACAGGCAAACCTCTTCAACTTCTGGGTCAAAATACATTTTAACATGTTCAATGTAAAAATGTTTTGCTTTCTTCTGTATTTGTAGGCTAAATCTGAGTATTTTTCTCCTTTAACACAGGGGTGAAATTCAGCAGGTTCTGACAGGTTCTGGGGAACCGGTAGCGGAAATTTTGAGTAGTTTGGAGAACCGGCAAATACCACCTTTGGCTGGCCCCAGAGTGGAGTGGGAATTGAGATTTTGCAGTATCCTTCCCCTGGAGTGGGGTGGGAATGCAGATTTTGCAGTATCCTTCCCCTGCCATGCCCACATAACCGTTAGGAAAAAAAATTGAATTTCACCACTGCTTTAATGGCAATATTTAGTTAATTCTAGTTCTTTCTAGTGTCCAGTTTTTAAAGGCTTATCTTATTATGTTTTTAAAAATAATTATATTTTTAAAAATAATAAAGAAGGATTCTTTATAATTAATTCCAAGATCTTATTTCAAATTTATCTGTACCCTTAGTCCATTTGTAACTTTCTAAAATGAAAATTACTTTTTCATTTGTTGCTGTTTATTCCATTATTTTTAACTCTGTAAACTTGAACAGTTAGTCCTTGACTTATGATTTGTTGTCCTCAGTGGAAGGTTTTTTTTACTGGAAACCGGAAGTAAATGCTGGTTTCCAGCAAAATAAAATGTCATAAAACAGGGTCATGGTGAATAGACATAAAAGCAGGCTGGTAGCTGAGTAGGGGGTACTGCATCATAAGTAGCATTGTAACATCAAATGGTTGCTAATCAGTTGTAAGTCGAGAACTAGCTGTATTTAAATTTTCTCTTTCTAAAGATTCAAGGAAACTCATCCAATGCTGTAAAATGTTTCAGTCTAAGATAAGGTGACCAGACGTCCCGCTTTTGGCGGGACACCCCCGCTTTTTAATGCATTTTCCCGTGTCCCGCACGCTTTTTTAAAAAGCACGCTTTTTTTGGCGCTCGCAGCTCCCGCCCATCAGCTGCTAGCTTGCTGGGCTGGCTCATCGTTCTGTTCTCTATCCTACCTACCTACAAATTTAAGCCAGCCCAACCTGCCGCTCACTGATTGGATTGGCCTGGACTCCAGCCAATCAGTGAGCTGGCTGGGATGGAAAACGCGGCGTGCTTAAAGTTTTCCATCCCCGCCAGCTCACTGATTGGCTGGAGTCCGCTTAGCATGCCGCATGAGTCCCCCGCCCATCCGTTGCCGCTCGCATGGGCGGGGTAGCGTAGAGAGTGAGCGGGGAGCGAGCTCGCCTTTCCAGCTCCACTTCCGGACAAGCTGTGGGAAAACCTCTGCGAAAAGTGCCACCTGGGGCCGCCGCTTCTTCTCCGAACTCAGAGTAAGTGACGGGCGGGGCGAGTGAGGGGGGGGTGGCGGGATCGCCGCCTGCTGCACTGCAGCTGACTCACCCCGGGCCGGGCGGGCTGGGAGGCTCTGGGCGTCCGGGCGGGAAGAGCGCAGAGAAAGGCAGAGCGGCGCTCGACGCGACTCTGCTATTTCTGCTGGAGGAGTCCCTAGATAGGGAAGGCGGGTGGCGAGGCAGAGCAAGGGAGCGCAAACGGTGGATCCCGGACTCATATGCAGAGGGAGCTCTCCAGGCACAGGAGCGCTGGAAAAGTGCTCCGCTCATGCACCCACCGGGACGGAGCACGCTCGCTCGCTCGCTCCAGCCCTGCCTGCCGGCACGACTTTGAAGTGTTGGCTTGCCGCTTGCCTTCCACGTCGGCCTGCGCGGAAGGCAATCCAGCCCTTTCAAAGTCATGCTGGCAGTTTAGAACTCGCCCGCCATTCAGCGAAACATCTTTCGCTGAATGGCGGCCGAGGGGCACGCTAAAGTGCCGGCATGAGTTTGAAGGGCTGGCTTGCCGCTTGCCTTCCACGTCGGCCCGCGCGGAAGGCAATCCAGCCCTTTCAAAGTCATGCCGGCAGTTTAGAACTCGCCCGCCATTCAGCGAAACATCTTTCGCTGAATGGCGGCCGAGGGGCACGCTAAAGTGCCGGCATGAGTTTGAAGGGCTGGCTTGCCGCTTGCCTTCCACGTCGGCCCGCGCGGAAGGCAATCCAGCCCTTTCAAAGTCATGCCGGCAGTTTAGAACTCGCCCGCCATTCAGCGAAACATCTTTCGCTGAATGGCGGCTGAGGGGCACGCTAAAGTGCCGGCATGAGTTTGAAGGGCTGGCTTGCCGCTTGCCTTCCACGTCGGCCCGCGCGGAAGGCAATCCAGCCCTTTCAAAGTCATGCCGGCAGTTTAGAACTCGCCCGCCATTCAGCGAAACATCTTTCGCTGAATGGCGGCCGAGGGGCACGCTAAAGTGCCGGCATGAGTTTGAAGGGCTGGCTTGCCGCTTGCCTTCCACGTCGGCCCGCGCGGAAGGCAATCCAGCCCTTTCAAAGTCATGCCGGCAGTTTAGAACTCGCCCGCCATTCAGCGAAACATCTTTCGCTGAATGGCGGCCGAGGGGCACGCTAAAGTGCCGGCATGAGTTTGAAGGGCTGGCTTGCCGCTTGCCTTCCACGTCGGCCCGCGCGGAAGGCAATCCAGCCCTTTCAAAGTCATGCCGGCAGTTTAGAACTCGCCCGCCATTCAGCGAAACATCTTTCGCTGAATGGCGGCCGAGGGGCACGCTAAAGTGCCGGCATGAGTTTGAAGGGCTGGCTTGCCGCTTGCCTTCCACGTCGGCCCGCGCGGAAGGCAATCCAGCCCTTTCAAAGTCATGCTGGCAGTTTAGAACTCGCGCCGCCGCTTCTTCTTCTTCCCCGGCCTTCCCAGTTAGCTTGCTTGAAGCTCCGAGGAGGCGGGAGGAGGGTCGCAGGAGTGGAAGTGGGTGGAGGTCTCCCCGGCCGGGAAGAGCTGAGAGGCTGCCGGCCCCTTTCGCAGGAAAATTAACTTTTCTTGGCGAAATCCTGCCCCCCCCCCGCGTGGGTGAGTGGTCGGCTGTCCTCTTCCCGTAAGCCGCCCGGAGTTACCTGTGTGTGAGGTGGGCTGCCCTATGCATTTGCGTGTGTGCGCTGGAGAGAGAGTGAAAAAGAGAGGGAGAAATAATTATATTAATTAGATAGACCAATCTTTCTCCACCTTGGAGACTTGAAAGTGTGTGGACTTCAACTCCCAGAAAGGGAGTTCGGAGAAAGGGAGAAAGGAGGAGAGAATGAAAGGAAGATGGGGGAAAGAAGAAAGAGGTAAGGAGAGGAGGATGGAAAGGAGAGAAAGAGGGGGAGAGAGGGTAGAAAGGGGAAGAGGAAGAGCAGGAGTAGGAGAAAGGTAAGGGAAGAAGGAAGGGAAGGAGAGGAGGAAGGAGGAAAGTAGAGAAGGGAGGGAGGGAGAAAGGAAAGGGAAAGGAAAGGAGGATGGAAGGGAGAGAAAAGGAAGGAGAGAGGGTAGGAAGGGAAAGAGGAAGAGCAGGAGCAAAGGAGAGGTAAGGGAAGAAGGAAGGGGAAGGAGAGGAGGAAGGAAGAAAGTAGAGAAGGGAGAGAGGGTGAAAAGAAAGAGGTAAGGAGAGGAGGATGGAAAGGAGAGAAAGAGGAGGAGAGAGGGTAGGAAGGGGATGAGGAAGAGCAGGAGTAGGAGAAAGGTACAGGAAGAAGGAAGGGAAAGGAGAGCAGGAAGGAAGAAAGTAGAGAAGGGAGGAAGGGAGAAAAGAAAGGGAAAATAAGGTGGTGTTATAACAGGAGGAAGGGATGGTAAACAAAGCAACCCAAACTGTATATTATAACCTGTTAAATGAAATAATAAATGTATAAGAATGATAAATGTTAAAACACTTGTAACCAAATGACATGCTATATGTGATGATGGGTTTTTTTCTTTTTGTTTTGTTTTGTTTTTATTGTTGTGGGTATGTGTCCTCTATGTAACAAAAAAAAATAAAAAAAGTTGATAGGCAAGAGGAAGGAGGAAGGAAGGAAAAAAGAAAAAGAGGGAGAGAGGAAAGAAGAAAAGATGGAACTAGAAAGGAAAGAAGGGAGCGAGGGAGGAAAGGGGAAGACAGAGAAAGAGCAGAAAGACAGAGAAGGTGAAGGTAGATAGGCAGAAAGAAGGAAGAAGGAAGAAATAGGAAAGGAGGGAAGGAGGAAGGAACAGAAGCGAAGAGGAAGAGAGAAATGGAAAGAGCAGAAAGACAGAGGTAGATAGGCAAAAGAAATGAAGCTGAAAGAATGGAAGGAGGAAGGAAGAGAAAAAAGGAGGAAGGGAGTGAGTGAGGAAAGAAGAGAGGATGGAAGGAGAAAGGAAGGAAGAGAGGGAAAGAGCAGAAGACAGATAAGGTGAAGGTAGATAAGCAAGAGGAATGAAGGAAGAAGTGAGGAGTCTCGAGGAGGGGGAAAACATTTAGTGACCAAAGTTACAATGGCATTGAAAAAAGTGACTGCTGACCATTTTTCACACTTAGCGACCGTTGCGACCATTTTTCACACTTAGCGACCGTTGCAGCATCCTCATGGTCACGTGATCAAAATTTTGTTTGGCAACAGATTTGTATTTATGCTGGTTTCAGTGTCCTGTGGTGACCTTTTGACAAAAAAAATTGTTTTTAATCAAGCCCCCCCCCCCCCCCCCCCCCCCGGTCAAAGGCGTCCCTCTTTTCCAATCTGAAAATCTGGTCACCTTAGTCTAAGAGTTCCTAACAGCTGAAAAGCAGCTAACAATCAGTTTCTGAAAGTGATTAGTAAAGGAAATATGCAAACCCAGTGTTCTTTCAAAGGCGCCGACCATGCTTTTAGCAAGATGGCTGTTGGCTATTCCCTTGTCTCTCAGAGCTTGTGCGGTTTCCTTGTGAGGAGCAGCTATCTAAAGTACTTGTGGACAAGCACAAATCCTCTTCCTGTCCAGAGTGGAACCAGTCTACTTATTAGCTCTCCATATTCTCCTGGCTGTCAGTTCTGTTTTTAGCAGAACTTTTTCTGTCCTCCATTTCTTCCCTGGAAGTTTCTTACAGTGGCAGATAAATAAAAAAAGCTTAATAAATCCATCAGTAATATCTTAATGGCATTAAGCTGGTTTGTGGTAATGGTTAAGGTGTGGGCCTAGAAACCAGGAGACTGTGAATTCTAGTCCTGCTTTAGGCATGAAAGTCAGCTGGGTTACTTTGGGCCAGTCACTCACTCTCAGCCCAACCTACCTCACAGGGTTCTTGTTGCAGGGAAAATAGGAGGAGGTAGGATTATTAGATAAATTTGCTGCCTTCAGTTATTCATAAAAGTAATAAAGGTGGGATAAACAATTTTAATTAATAAAGTTTCTTTTTTAGGCCTCAAAATATGGTTTCTGAAAACAGTACTCGAGGCTAAAAAGAGAAAATGTGATTTTGGTCAGTTAATCTTATCAGATGAGGGAAAAGTCTCCTCACTTTCTAAATGCTATTATCATTCAAAGTTCAGTTATTTCATTGTATTTTTCAGTATGACTAACATTGCTTAGAGAAATGTTTTGTGCTTCATTGGCTTTAATAAGATAAAGTATCTTAACAGTATGAACAAAATGCTACATCAAACCAATGCAGTCCTTTAATAAATACAAGTTACTTATTAAAAAAAAATACAGCAGCACAGAGACTTTCCTTTTGGCATTGTCTGGATAGTTTTGTTTTAGTAACCGTATTTATTTATTTATAAAGATTTGCTTTATTTTCTTAGCCCATAAAGTTACTGCAACATCAAATTTAATGCAGTTGGATTTAAAGGATTTAAAAAGAAACTTTGGCATTTACTGCAAAGATGTTAACAATGGCTTATAATTTTATGCATGTTTGTTCAGCTTTGTGGCAGTAACTGTAGATTTCTACTTGCTTTTAAGAGCTCAGTCTAAATCCCACAAACACATTTTTTAAAATAACAGTGGAGTAACTCCAGTGGCTGGAGAATTTTAACAACCTTCATTTTAAGTTTGTAGAAATCAGTGCTCTAAGATGCAGTTGCAATGACTCTTGTCTTTCCCCTTGACTTAGCATGTCGATCACCTCTTCCTAAAGTTTTGTATTGCAATATTTTTCAATCTGTACTTGTTTGCTCAGTGTGCCATGTAGGTAGCAGATAACCGGCTCAATAATGTTGCTCTGCACAATTTTTCATTGTCCAAGAGGATTTGAACATGTTTTGCACCAGCTGGCTACTGTTTGCTAACCAAACAAAAGAATGCTAGCAAAATGTCAAGATTCCTTCTGTAGTCATTTTGCTGTGAAAAGTGGAAGAGACAATAGTTTGAGTGTCCATCACATCTGCATTCCAAAAGCCAATGACAGGAGGAGCAGTAAGGTATGATGTTACTTCATTCCATGCTGTCTGTGCACCAGGATTTTCATCATGTAACACAGAAGTGGTATTCAGCAGATTCTGACCAGTTCTAGGGAACCGGTAGCGGAAATTTTGAGTAGTTTGGAGAGCCAGTAAATACCACCTCTGACTGGCCCCCTCCCACATCTATTCTCTGCCTCCTGAGTCCCAGCTGATCAGGAGGAAATGGGGATTTTGCAGTATCCTTCTCCTGGAGTGGGGAGGGAATGGAGATTTTACAGTATCCTTCCCCTGCCATGCTCACTAAGCCATGCCCACCAAGCCAAGCTATGCCCACAGAACTGGCAGTATTTTTTTTAAAATCCCACCACTGATGTAATATGTAATATAAGAAGAGAAAGAAAGGCAAGGGTTTTGCAACAAAAGTATACTGGTGTTGGAGCTTCACTCCCTTTTACTGGTACTACTCTGTGTGATGTTTATTTTAGATAACATTTTAACAACCGTGGTAGGAAAAAAACCAAAAGCCATCGGAGAATACTTCTGAGAAACATTGGCATGTTTAGGCTTCCTCCTGCATCATTGAGGCTTTCTTTCTGCAGTGGGAGGCCGCTTCTGTGTGATGTTGGGAATCTCCTCTTATATTTTTTTGCTCTGTGCGTACGTGTGCCTGCATGTATTGTATGTGCAGAAACAAGACAGGTATGGATTACATTCTAATCTCTTTGTTTCTCCAATATGTCCCAGACAGTGTGAAAGAAGCGTTAGTCTTGGAGGTGACAGAATTATTTTTTCTGCCATTGAAGCCATTGAAATGAAAGGGAAACAAATAAAATATAAATTCTCAGCAAAAAGATAAAAAAGTCACTCCTTGACTGCCATTTTGAATGTCCCAGCTTGATAGGACTTAGAGAAATAGTGGCTTCTCTTTGCAGAATCTACTCCCTGCCAGTGGATTCCTGCACTGTGTTCTTGCTCTCTATTTGCTCTCTAAGGATTTGCTCGCCTTAAATCTATTCTTTCTGGAATTAAAATTAAAATATATAGCTATGTCCTAATGAAGATGTGCAGTATACAGTTCTGTTTCCTCTGTATACGCTGTCAAGCAGTAGTGTCTCTCCTGATTTCCCTCCAGGCAATAGCTGGTGTTACTATAATATTTCCTTTACTTTTTATAGAAAAAAAAAAGACCCATATTTTATTTGGGGTTGCTTTATGACCACATGTTAAATGTCACAATAATAAGGTAGAAAATGTCATTAAGAAGGATGTATGCCCTCCGGCACTCTGAACCAAAAACTTGTTTAATGGTATTAGAAATGTGTTGAATGCCAATGTAATTCAGTAGAAATCTTTCTTTTTATACAACGTGGAATGGAAGCTGTGTATCAATCTTAAGGCAAGCAACACAGAAAGGTTTTCCAGAGGTTTTTGAAGATGGAGTGACTATAAAGCAAAGGTAAATTTGGCTCTCGTCCTTTCAATGGAATTAGAATTCCACAGTGCATTAAAAGTCATTCAGACGTACAGTCATAGACACAGAAGTGACAGCAAATCTCCATCTTGCCTAGGAACCTAATCTGTCAAGTATATAATAGTCGTATGTAAAAAAAGTATTTTTCATGCAAGGAGAAATAGAATAAATGCAGTGCATTTTTCCTTTGCTACAGTAAAATAAATAACTGAAATTTATAGTAAAATATAAAAGAAAACCTATTAGTGATGAGCATCTATTCAAAATTAGCCATTTTACTACACTTTGGAGGATATTGTAATTGATTTTCCATTGTCAATAAAAAGGTCCATCACAATCCTGACTTTTTAAAAAATGAACAGTTGCACGATTATTATAATGTTAAAATATATTTGTATCCAATATTTTAAAATTATATCACTGTGGGAAGAGTCACATCTCTCATTCATGTGTTTGTGTGTATGTGTGTGTATGTATGTAAATATATATGTATGTATATGTATATGTACATTTATATGTGTATAAATATATGCTTTCTTCCTCCTCATCCTTCATCACTGATGCATTGTTGCAGTTTTTTAACTCTTAACAGAATATATTTGTGCTATGGTTAGGGTTGCAAAAATAAAGCCATTAGTCAGAAAACATTTATTTATTAACACACCACTTTGTCTGTGTCCATGGCAATATATTTTAATTTAAACAGTTATGCTGTGTATTTACTAGTGGTCAGTCCATACAGTGTATTTTAAAAGAGTATTCTATGCATATGTGAACTGCCAGTTTCTATAAATAGAAACTGTATCCTCCCTCTAAAACATCAGTAGGTTATTCTAATTAGTATTCCCTTTCCCTATATTCTAAATATGTTTTTTCAAGAGGCAACTGGACTTTCTATTTTTTTTTATTTGAAGATGATTTGCTTCTCATCCAAGAAGCTTCTTCAGCTCTTCAGCAATCTCTATTTGCCTATGTATATTTATCTTTTAGTCCTGTGCAGTACTTTAGATTTAAAGGAAAAAAATATGCTGTGGAATGCATATTGGTGCTTATAGTTCTTATTAGCAACTCCTTATAGCAAACACATTCTTTTCTCAGAATTGTATGCCTTTTGAATCCGAAGAGTTGCACAGCATTGTTGTTTAACAACAATTTTGTGTCTATTAAGGTGTGTATGTAAGAAAATCTATTTGTCTGTGTCCATCCGTCCGTCTGACTGTCTAATTAGTTATTTATAGCAAATATTTGGTTTTTATTGTCAGATTAACCAATTAACAAACAGTGTATGTAGTGTTACAGAACATGAAGACAATAAGAAATGGCTATAATATAAACTTCATATGCCCAAAACTGCTTGATTTGACCTGAAATCAACTATACTTAAAAAAAAAAAGCTAAGCTTTAATAACTGGAATTACAAAGGAAATCACTTTTTTATCATTTAACATTCTTTTGTGTTCTCTGGCTAATCCCTTCCACTTAACTGTTTGACTACAAATCTTTCCTGATACATTTATTCATCATTACAATTTATTCTACATATTTTCTGAACATTTTAGTAAACTAGGAAGAACATCCAAGTTGTTAAGCAATTAAAAATTGTGTTCATTAATCACTGTAAGATTACATGGACAATCACCTTGATCTCAATTTTGAATGATAACCTGAAGAGAGCAAAAAAGTAATCCAGCTCTGTGATGTGGAGCTGTTGTTTAAGACATTTTCAGATTAGGCAACTTTCATGGCCTTATGATGGATTGTTGCTTCTGTGATTTCTTTTGACTCATTATTTGTTGGAACTGAATAGAATTTCTTCAGTAGTCTTATTTGCATGAACTGAATAGAGAGAGGAAGCACTAGGCTAATAGCAGATATTTGTGATGTTGAAAATTGTTAATAGTATTTTAACACTGTGAATAGGGAAAGATGTCTGCTCCATTTTCTTTGTTCCTTTTACCTAGAGCTACTGCTATAGCTTCTCCAATCAATACTAAATTTATCCTTTTTTTGTCCATGGTGTCAGATAGGTTCCATTAAAAATACACATTTTCCCTTGACATTTCAGAATACACGATTTTTTTTTTTGGCTGAACTTGCACTATATCTCATTAATCTCTCTTTGCATGCATTTTTACAAACTTCTCATGGTGCTTCAGGGGATAATTTGGAAAGGCTCCAGTTTTTAAACCTTTACTTTGTCAGAAGCACAGTACTGTATTGGAGAAAAGTCTTGAACTCTATTCTCAAAGAAAATAAAAGCATGCTGAGGAAACTAGGGACAAATATGTGAGCTCCTTCTTCATGACTTAGCATACTATTTTGAATATGTAGATAAATGTTAGCTTTTCTACCTTTCTATTTGTGTTAAGTGTGTTCACGTTGACTTTGAGTGCTGAGCACAACCCTCTTTCCCCCTTTTGATTACTGCATTGAATGATTATGGGCCATCAAGTCATTATTGATTCTTAGTGACCAGATAGATCCCCCCCCCGGAAGATGTATCGCTAACCTAGTCTGCCAGGTCTTCCAATGATGTATTCATTGTGTCCATTGTCTCTGTAACTGAACCAATCCACATCTATGGAGATTCTTAGACATCTGGGTCATGGTTGTCCCAAAGCTACTTTTTCAAAAGGCAACTGGCCTTTGTTTTTTCTTGAAGATTTTTTGCTTCTCATCCAAGAAGCTTCTTCAGTTCTGACTGAATGGTGGAGGATGGAAGGATTTATATTTTTTACAGTCATCTGGTCATTAGCGCTCTTTCTGAGAGTCGTTGATGCCACTTGGAGGCTTAACTGTGCCTGCAGGGTCATCTGAATAGTGCAAATGGATGTGGAACCTTCTTGGAACTTGGAGCTGAAAGGACTGTGTTATGAACAGGAGATAGGTGTTGCATCCCTTATATTCTCATGAGTCTTCTCCAATACCAGAGTTCAAAAGCATCAATAGTCTTCTGATCCTGCTTCTTCAAAGTCCAGTTTAATTCCACAGAGTGTCATAGAGAATACCATGGCTTGCAGAATTCTGATCTTTATAGGTATAAACACATCGTGGTATTTGTATGCTTTTTCTAAGGCCTTCATGTACAAGTCCTAGTCACTGGCATATTTCTTGACTGCTTGATCCTTTATTGTTCATGGTTGACCGTCGTCGTCGTCGTCATCATCATCATCATCATCATCATCATCATCATCATCATCATCAAATTTAAGGCCAGTTGTTCTAACTGTTATCATTAGTTTGATCTTTATATTTAAATTTAGTCCCATTTTTTCACTATTCTTTAATTCCATTACTAGAATTTGCAGATCCCTTGCATTTTCAGCTATCAAAGTTGTGTTATGCGCCTAATGCAGGTTATTGATATTTCTTCTTCCATTTTTAAAACCATCCTTGTCTTCTTCCAACCTGGCTTCACTTAATAATATATTCAGCATATAGATTTGGTAAATAATGGAAGAGCATATAACCTTTTGTCACTCCTTTGCCAACACGGAAGCAGTCTGTTTCGCCATGATATGTTTGCATTGTGGCTTCCTGACTTATATATTGTCATGAGGACAATGAGATATTCTGGGATTCCAATTTTTCTCAGCACTCACCACAGCTTGATGTGGCTGACACAATCAAAATAATAAATGAAGCACAGAGATTTCCTCTTCTTTTACAGGATCCTTAACTTCATAAAGAACTGTTCCTCTTGTATAACTGTTAGATTTAAAGATATAAGTGAAGCAGGAGATTTTCCTATGGTTTGCAGTAACAAAGGTTAGAAGTGATTATGTTTTTTTTATTCAAGGCGCCATGCAGCATCATCTAAAATGACTTGCTGCCAAATCAAATTGGCATATATTAACCTCCTCCTTGTCTTTATTTAGTATATTACAAAATCAGTAATATTTAACAGTCCTGGACCAGGGCCCTATTTCCTCTTCCTCAAGGGAAGAAGATTCCAGAGATCATAGCATTGAAGTTGATGTATTGCTGTGATAAACAGCATTTATTTATTTTTTGAGTGGATCAAACCTCTTTAGGCAAAGGAAGAGTCATGGAAGTGGAAATAAAAATCTAACTGAAGTATTAAGAGCCGTGGTGGTGCAGTACTTAGAATGCAGTACTGCAGGCTACTTCTGCTGACTGCCGGTTGACTGCAATTTGGCAGTTCGAAACTCACCAAGGTCAAGGTTGACTCAGCCTTCTGAGGACAGTAAAATGCTGACTCTGTAAACCACTTAGAGAGGGCTGTAAAGCACAGTGAAGCGGTATATAAGTCTAAGTGCTATTGCTATTGCTTTTGACAGGGTTACAATTATCAGCTAAACCTACGTTTTGCTTAATTTACAGACATACAAACTAGATTCTTTTTTTCCCAATATTTTTTTTATTTTTAAACATAAAAAACAACATAAAAAAACTAGATTCTTTTCTGTTATATAACTTATGTTCAAAAATTACAACTAGAACAAATATCTCCACAGGGATTATAGTAGTATAAGTAGTCTGATGGCAATTGGCACCCAGATTGCATCATTAAAGGAAACTGTAAGAAAATGAGTTGTAGAAATAAGAAATATAGATGTTAATTTAGGGAAAGACAATTGTTGAAAGTCCATGCATAGTCGTCCCCACCCAGTCTTTGGTTTTATTTGCTATGATTTTAAAATATTTTCTCAAAAACTATTAACTATGGATACTTTTTCATGATAAGTATTTTTCTTTCTTGTAATTTGTATTGATTTCAACACAATTTATTCTAATACCAGGTTCCTTCAGAAAAGCTGTTAAAACATGGCTGTTCTGGCAGGCCTGGGGCTGTTGACCTTATTGTAAAGGTCCAGCCCCGATTAGAAATGTATGCGTGTTGGGAATTTTTAAATTATTTTTTTATTTTGCTTTTCTTTCTTTTTTTTCTTTGTAAGCCACCCGGAGTCCTCCAGGATTGGACGGCCTAGAAATTTAACAAACAAATAAACAAATAAACAAACAAACAAATAAACAAACAAATAAATAAATTCCATTATTGTACTGCAGTAGCAGCCTTGATTATACCTGACCATAGACTTTTTCAGAGACTTCAATTTCAATGAAATATGAGAAAAGTAGAACAAGAGATTGCTTTGCATTGTGTATCGTTTAACATATTTGGATTAGGTCAGAAAAGCATTGTATATTTACAAATATTACCTTCCACAAATATAACCCCTGCACTACCCCCGCACATGCACACATGACTCCTCCTCCCCAGCTCATGCACATGTGATCCCCACACATGCACAGATGACCCCCGCTGACCCCCAACTACCATGCATGCACGTGTGTCTCCCACATGTGCCCAGTCCCATGTGCATGTGCAGCAGAGACCCAAAAACCAGCTGGCCTGTGGGGGACGTAAGCGCATACATGGTAGAGCTGAGCTGGGGCAACAGCTACGCATGCCATAGGTTTACCATCATGGCTCTAGACTTAAAAAATGTTTCAGCCCCTTTCTGCTTTGGTAGCCGTTTTTGCATATTTCTGCCAATGCCACTTTACTTATACTCTATAAGGAAGAACAAATTACAGTTTTGATTTTAGATTCTGATTTGTTTGTTTATTCATGTCAGAAGCATCACAATGAAAATAAGGCATACTGTATAACGTAAAATTTAAAATATACAATACAAGATTTAGTAAAGGTAAAGTTTCCCTTGCACATGCGTGCTAGTCATTTCCGGCTCTAGGGGACGGTACTCATCTCCGTTTCAAAGCCGAAGAGACAGCGCTGTCCGAAGACGTCTCCATGGTCATGTGGCTGGCATGACTAAACGCCAAAAGCACACAGAACACTGTTACCTTCCCAGCAAAGATGGTCCCTATTTTTCTACTTGCATTTTTAACATGCTTTCGAACTGCTAGGTTGGCAGAAGCTGAGACAAGTAACGGGAGCTCACTCCTTCACGCGCCACTAGGGATTCGAACCACTTATACAAGATTTAAATATGTGAAAATTCAACAAAACGTGCCCCAGAAACTAGCAATGTTCATTGTGTTCAGTCGTGCTGCCATGAGGTCCTCAGGTCCTCCCTGAGTCTTCCGAGAGTGGGCGGCATACAAATTAATTAAATCAATCAATCAATAAATAAGTGTACACTGATCTGGGTACAAAGCATATACATATGTCTACATGTCACCACAATAGCATGTCTGCATGTCACCACAATAGCAAATAACAGAAGCAATTGGATAGCCCCATTTGTTCAGAGTGTCTCTAGATTTTGTTGTACCTGTGCACAGTCAATTCAATGATTTCCATACTTCCCAGTTTTCTTCATTCCCAGTTACCATCTCCTCCGTTGGTTCCATCAAATTTTAGTTCTTTGTAGCTTTCCATAGAGCCATAGCATATCATAGATTCTGCAATTTCCCTGTAACTGACTTGATCGCTGTGGGAAAACACTTGGATCTCTGTTAACAATATTTTTGCCTAAGAAATATGCATTTTCTATCATTGCACTTTGCTACAATAGGAGAAAGAATATGCTACATGGATTTTCTTTGCATATAGAACTGATTTCAGTATATTTTACATGCTTGTTCAAAATCTCATGGGTCTTTTATGTCTCTCTTAGATCCACTGTCAATGGGGCCACAGAAAGCTCTAGAAACCATTGGTGCAAATTTGCAAAAACAGTATGAAAATTGGCAACCGAGGGTAAGTATCTTTTGTCTTCTTGTAAGATAAGCTTTTTTTTCAAATCTGTGTTTACTTCTGGTAAACTAATAATACTAATACTAGAAAATATTCCACTTGAAATATTGGATACATACTGTGTGATCTTTTATATATTGTATTAGGCAAAATTTGGAGCTTTTCTATGTATCCATATGGATAGAATATTACAGGTTCTCAAAAACTATTAAGCTTCAACTAGATTAACACTTCAGAAAGAGAAGAGTCATTTTATAGCCAAGAATTTCTACATTGGTGGTTGTATGATGCAGTATTACTGTTACCAAGTAGTTAGCAAAGCTAAATCAGCAAAGCAGTTAATTCCAGTAGATAGAACTCTTTTCTGCATCGTTGGCTTTTGATGTATAGGCACAGGTTTTATAGTCAGATAATAATGCTTATGACTATTTCTTGAGTCTGTTGCGTCAGACTTTAAATTTATGATGTAGTAGTCACTAAAAACTGAGAGCACATTGGCTTCTGTCCACATGAGTGGTATTGAACAGTTCACTAGTGGAAGCAAAGTCATCCCTTTTCTGGATGTATATTAGCCAAGGATGGACTGTCAGTTTTAGGAATGCTTTAATTTGAATTTTTTTATATAGAGGTTTGCTTTTATCAGGAGGGTCATAGCAATATTTGGAGAGAAACTGATGGCTTCAGTCACTGAATTTCTAAAATCTAATTTTGAAGGTCCAGGGGCTTGCTGATTATGGCACTTAGAGTTCACTAAAATAGAGATGACATTCATGAGAGCCAAAAGTTTATTTTTTTTATAAAGCTTGATTTTTATGCCATTTTATTTTAAAGTAAAGTTTTCAATTTCTTATAATCTCAGACAAGTGTACAGGGAATATGCTAGATTTACAAGCATAGCGGGACAATACCAACTCACAGCAAAGACTCTGCATTCCAGGTCACCATTTTATGTTCTTTGGGCAGAACGTCATTCTTTTTTGTGTTATGTCATCATTTACAGAGAACATTTTTGCAATTTGGCAAGCTTTTCCAGAGAGCACTCCTCAATTTCATTTGCCTTAACACATTCTCACATGAGCATTTCATTCTTTTCTTAAAATCTTATTTGTTCAAATAATTTTAAAATTAGAGTTCAAGCTCAATTTAAGCTTAGTTTAAATGTCCAAATTCTTTTGATTTATATTTGCTGAAATCTCTTTCTTTCAAAGACAGAAGTATGAACAGTTATAACATTTCCCACTTATCCCCCTTCCTCAATAAAGTAAAAGATGGTATGTGGAAAGGGGAAACGAGAGAACTAAAAAATGGGATGCAAGATTATTCTTGTTCCATTTTGGGAAAATTGGAAAGTTGTACAAAATTTGGAAACAGAAAACTATACAAGCCAGTCTCTACTTTCTAATGTCTATTACTTAGTACTAATAAAGTTCAAAGTGATTTGAACTGATTGTGCACAAAATATATATTGTTTGCTTACAGAAACCAGGATCAAATTCTACTGGATTTTTTTTAAATCTCAGAATTGAACTGGATGTATTATCAGAAGAAGGGTAGCTTTTTCATCTTTTTCTTGCTGTCCTCCCACCTGTCTTTATTTCTGTCCAGATGCAACATAATATTTAAGATGGAGATGCAGAGCTTGAAAATACGATCTCTAT
Organism: Thamnophis elegans; assembly: GCF_009769535.1. Lineage (NCBI taxonomy): Eukaryota > Metazoa > Chordata > Lepidosauria > Squamata > Natricidae > Thamnophis > Thamnophis elegans. The sequence goes on along the minus strand of NC_045542.1, from coordinate 46,476,367 downwards.
AACTCTATTTATTGTAAGATCATTGATTCCAATTAACAGTAACTTCTACAGCTGCATGAAGTCCACAATGGTTTCGATGAGTAAATTTGTAATGATATCACATTGTTACAGTTATTGATGAGTCACATCATTCAAATATCTGTACTGTGCACAATTCCAGAGTCCTCCTGTTTTCAGCATTATGGAGCATAATGAATCCTCTGGAAAACTGCCTATTGGCTCACTGATATAAAGGTTTAATGCAATATGTAGACCTTAACGGTATAGTAATCCCTTGGGGCCCAAGCAAAACAAACCAGATTCTCTGCTGTTTTAATACCATAACCCATGGAATTTGGGGAAGTGGATTCAGGGAGGAGGTTCTGATAGCAGCCTGTACTTTATATGGGGGGGGGCATATTTGGGGCTGCTTTGTATAGTTTGCAGAGAATATGAGGCAATGTTCTGTGTGCAAGATGTTTTGTGTGCAAGAGGTATTGATTCGTAACCCTAAATCACTGCCCTCCGAAGCATTGCAAAGCTGAACACATGCCATTTTATTGCACTCTGCTAGCTTTTACGTTTTTTCCTTCAGTAATAAAGAGAAATTGTTGGGCTATCTGCAATAAAACAATAGAAGAATGATTGAATTTCCTAGAACTTTGCTCTAAATCCTAAAAGAAATACTTTTTTCTCCTGTGTCTTTCTTTCCCCCTGTCCCCTATCCCAGGCTTGCTTTAGAATAGATGGTCAGTGAAGCAAATTGAAGGAAGCAAATGACAGATCCTTGAAATAGAGTAGGAAAGAGTGACTGAAAATGGCTCATTAAAAATATATGACAAGTTGACAAGCACTGATTATTGAAAAATGGGGCAGTGAGTGTACGAGGTTTGCTGGAAGAATTATCCAATGAAGCATAATGGAATTTCAATGTTTATTACAGCTTTTCTTACAATTTTTTCATTTGTAGAAATAGCTGTCTATTTGAATACATATAAAGAAATCATAGAAGGTATTTTATGAAAAACAATATCAAGGATAGTCCTTCGTTTGCAAAAACAATTCTGCGGTGTATTGTTTGGCTGGCATGCTTCTCACTGACAGGTATTACTGATTTGCTAATTGGGAGATATATCAGTATTCTGCTAATAAATTCTGCTTCAAAACAATTTAAAAAATGTAAACCATCATATGATATGACATTTTTTCTTTTGCATGACTAGAAAATGCTTCAGCCTATTCAATTGCATGATACTATAAATAATTAAATGTTTAATTATCATGGGGAAAATGGAAGTTGTAATCCAATCCATGGAATACCTACCCTGATGCTATAAACTTCTGTGAATTAAACACCCAAATGTGTTCGTTCTCTATAGAATAATTATTATATATTATTCCTAGGTACAGTGCATCCAGAAAGTATTCAGATCCCCTTCACTTTTGTCGGTTGTGTTATGTTGCTGCCTGATTCTACACTTACTGAAATTCATTTTTTTCTCATTGATCTACACTCAATACTCCATGATGACAAAGTGAAAACAGAATTTTAGAAATGTCTGTACATTTATTAAAAAGAAAAAAAACCTGAAATATTACATTGGCATAAATATTCAGATCCTTCACTCAGTACTTTGTTGAAGCACCTTTGGTAACAATTATAGTCTTGAGTCTTTTTGGGTATGACGCGACAAACTTTGCACATTTTCTGCCCTTTTTTCTTGCAAATCCTATCAAGCTCAGTCAGGTTGGATGGTGACCGTCAGTGGACAGACATTTTCCAGTCCTTCCAGAGATGTTCAATAGGGTTCAAGTCAGTGCTCTGGCTGGGCCTTTCTAGGACATTCACAGAGTTGTCCCTAAGTCACTTCTGTGTTGCCTTGGCTGTGTGCTAAGGATCGTTGTCAATTTGGAAAGTAAACCTTTGGCCCAGTCTGAGGTCCCAAGCGCTGTGGAAGAGGTTTTCATTGAGGGTACCCCTGTACTTTGCTCCATTCAGCTTTCCCTCAACTCTGATCAGTCTCCCAGTCCCTGCTGCTGAAAAATATCCCTCACAGCATGATGCTGCAAACACCATGCTTCACTGTTTGGGATGATATTGGGCAGATAATGAGCAGTTCTTGGTTTCCTCCAGACATAATGTTTAGAATTGAGTCCAAACAATTCAATCTTGGTTTCATCTGGCCAGAGAATCTTGTTCCTTACAATCTGAGAGACCTTCAGATGCTTGTTCGCAAACTCTAAGTGGGTTTTCATGTGTTTTGCACTGAGAAGAGGCTTCTGTCTAGCCACTCTGCCATAAAGTCCATATTGGTGGAGTGATGCAGTGATAGTTGTCCTTCTGGAACTCTATCCCATCTCCACACAGGAGCTCAGTCAGTTTGTGCCAAACTTCTTCCATTTGAGAATTATGGAGGCCACGGTGCTCTTAGGAATCTTCAGTGCAGCAGAAAGTTTTATTATAGCTTTCCTCAGATCTGTGCCTTGCAATAATCCTGTCTCTGAGCTCTGCAGGCAGTTCCTGTGACTTTGTGGCTTTTGCTCTGCTACAGTATGCATTGTCAGCTGTGAGGCCTTTTATAGAGACGTGTGTGCCTTTTCAAATCATGTCCAGTCCATTTAATTTACCACAGGTGGACTCCAGTCAAGGTATAGAAACATGTCAGCAACAATCAAGAGAAATGGAAGGCACCAGCTAAATTTCAAGTGTTGTCGCAAAGGGTTTGAATAGATATGCCCTTTGTGATATTTCAGGTTTTTTCTTCTTTTTAATAAATTTATAGACATTTCTAAAATTCTGTCTTCACTTTGTCATTATGAGGTACTACATATAGATTAATGAGAAAAAAATGAATTTCAACCACTGTAGAAGCAGATTGCAGCATAACAAAATGGACAGAAGTGAAGGGAGTCTGAATACTTTCTGAATGCATTTTATGTATGTCCTCAGTATTGAGGGGCTATAGCAGTGGTGTCAAACTCAAGGACCTGGGGCCGGATATGGCCCAGGGGGCTGCTGTGGAAACAGTGAAGGACTGGCCTGCAGTGCCTCTGCTAGCAAAAATTGAGCTTGGCAAGGCTGCCTGCTTCGTTTTTGCTGGCAGAGGCCTGCAGGAAGCCATCCTAGCCGAAAACAGAGTATATGAGGGCCACGTGTCCATCCTCCCCCAGCTCCATTTTTGCTGGCAGAAAGTTGCAAGAGACTGTCCCAGCCAAAAACATTTTCACTGGCAGAGCATGTGGGCCACCATAAGTGCCCCACACATGAGTGATGTGAAGCTGGCCAGGCTCACCCAGCCCCCAGAGGTCAAACACAATCCTGATACGGCCCTTTGACACCCCTGGGCTATAGTATCATTTTTGGATTAATCTTTAGAAGGTTCAAAAATTACGGGATTGAGCTCTTCTTGTCTTTTGTAATATGAAATCGTAGTGATGGCTTCAAACAAATCAGCCAAATTTGCATGTGACAAAAATGTCCTCCATAAAAATAAATCCTCAGTGTTGAGTTTGTTGCCTTCAAATCCAGCTTGTACATTTCAATTATATATGACCTTAGAAGAAAAGTGGATGAGCACCCCTGTATGTTGATATATCTAGAGTTCCCCCTTTTTAAAAAAAAAAATGATTTGTTTTTGAACAAGGACAAACATAAAAAAAAGCTATCTTCCATTACAAATTGTAGAAAGTATGTCAGTTGGTTACAGTATTTCCATGCATCTTTTCCATAGTCACCACCTGCTTTTCATATTAAATCACATATTTTAAATTCACCTATATTCATGTATATCACAATTATTATATCTCAACCTTAATTTGACTATAATTGTTTTTACATCCTTTTATATATAATATTCAAAATCCAGAATAGGATTATATGATAACATTCCATTAAATCATCCTAAGATCATCCAATCACAATACATCTTATAACATATTCTAGATAAAGCTTTTAAACCTCTTCTCATAATCTCCATATATTGTTTATATAAAATTTCATATTATCAAACTACTATACTATATGTATTTTTATCAGTATTAATCATTAATTAACTATAGCTATTGTCGCTTTATTTTATACATACTACTAGTAATAGTAGTAAACTAAATTTAGCTTAATTTTTATTATACATTTTCATTGCATCAACCTGTATCCCTCCAGCAATAGTACGGTCTTATATCTCTTGCCATTTGTAGCATTAATGTTCTAGTTACTTTCTTAATAAACCTCCCTTGGCTACATGCTGTTCCTTTCGTATCTCACAAAAGTTTGAAACCCAACATCTGCTCTTTCCATCAGCTTATCTTTGGTTATCGCTAGTGCTTCTATCAAGATTTCTCTTCTTATCTCCATCAATTTTTCTCTCTTTTCTTCTTCTGTGATTTGAAGTCTGGGGTAGAGTTCCAGTCCATCCATCTCCCCTTTCCATATTCCGCTCTTGCCATTACCAACCACGCTCACTTTGTTGTCAGTATTCACAGTTTTCTTATCTCTTTGCTCATTTTTTTCTTCCATCTTTTGAACTCTGTTCTCCACTTTCTTCATTTGGTAAACTTCCTCAGTTTCTCCATCAGATTTTGCTGTTTTGTGTTCCATATTCTCCAATCTCTTTTCAATTCTCTATCACAACTAATAGATTTTGAATTTCAAACATAATCATTTGCAATGTTACAGTTTCTTTTTCCTGCTGAGCCATTCTTTCAGTTTTGCAGACGCTACTACTATAGGGTTCAAGGCTATTTCAATAAACTTCAAACAGGTTCATTTATTATCTTTCAAGTCAAAATGTTGTCTTCCCTCCAATAGCTAGTGATAGAACTTCCAAAAGGCACCTGTATAAACAACTTGTGCTCTTCCTACTATCGTTATCAGTAAACAAACTGAAAGAACCTTGAATCTCAAGTGATCAAAGAGAAATAAGAAAAAACAATGTATCCATCCTCCAGCCTCTAAGTGGCAGTGTAACTGCTTTTCCTCCTGTTGTTACAACCCTCTTTATAATCCTTCTTATTATCTTCTTTATATTACAAGCTTAAGAATGAAAAAACCCCTTTAATGGATATCAAAAACAATTCAATAAATTAAGCATTATAAAAAAAGGAGAGTTTTAATCCATACATATAAGCAAAAGTGAAAAAAGAAGAAAGAATTAATCCATTCAGTTTTAAAAATAGGGAGCCCCTGCAAAAGTTCCATCCGTGAAAAAATAATAATTAGAAACTGGATAACATTGAACTAAGTTCAATGCAGATCAATCTCGCCGCCTACAGTCTTCTGTCTTCAATCTTACTTAAATTTTTTTCTTGGGTAGTCTCTTCCTCTAATAATAAAATTTCCTCACCAATTTGACACACTTTCTGTTTCCACTTTCTTCCCGTTCCGGAGCTGTCCCAACTTCAGCAGCTTCATTAGCTGCGTTTCTGTCGCTGGAAAAAAAGGGCTATTCCTGGATCTTTCAGGGACTTTGCGATGTCCATGAGATTAGCAGGAGGTGCCCTTCTCAATCACCGTCTCTGCGGAACTGTCCAAATGGACCATCCAGAAGCAGAAATTCGTCTGCAATCTTGGAGCACCAAGATCGCACATTATGTCATCGCGACGTCAGCTCTCCTTCGACTCTAGAGTTCCCTTTTTTTGAATATTATAGAAGCCTTGTTAGAATATAATTTTATTATAGGTAGTCCCTGACTTACGATCACAATTGAGCCCCAAATTTTTGTTGCCAAGCAAGATAATTGCTAAGTGAGATTTGCTGCATTTTATGACCTTTCTTGCCACAGTTGTTAAGGAAATCACTGCAGTTGTTAAATTAGTAACGCATTTGGAAAAGGAATCTGTTTTTCCCCATTGACTTTGCCTGTCAGAAGGTCCAAAAAGGTGATCACGTGACCCAGGGACACTGCAACCGTCATTAATATGAGTCAATTGCCAAGCATCTGAATTTTAATCACGGGACCATAGGGATGTTGCAACAGTTGTAAGTATGAAAAATAGTCATAAGCCACTTTTTTTGGTGCTGCTGTAACTGATTGATCACTAAATGAAAGGTTGTGAGTTGAGGGCTACCTGTATTTGTTACAATGTTATGAATTATGTCAGTGCGACAGTCGCAACTTTGAAGACAGGTCATAAGTCACTTTTCCTAGCACACTTGTCATTTCAAACTGCAATGAAATGAATTGTCATAAGTTGAGGACTACCTGTAATTTTTAGCAAATTCTATTTGCATCCATATTGCTGCCTATAAATTATATATTTATATATGTAATATATATATATATATATATATATATATATATATATATATATATATATATATATATATATATATATAAAATATATAGGCAGCAATATAGATGCAAATAGAATTTGCTAAAAATTATATATATCCCATGCACACCACAAATAAGCCTTTTTTTTTGAAGAGAACAATTGGAGCAATGCAGTTAGAAGGGAGGATGAATTACTAGGGCTGTTCGGTTCCTTTGATATAGCAGCATTCCCTACTCAGTACCAAGACGTTACAGAACATTACTGTTCTTTCATTTTGAAGCTGCAGTATTGGAACTGGATTAAAGTGTTTGTTCCAAAAGCATTGAACTTTTTCTTTTGTGTTTTGGCAGTTTGAGTACTGACATTAAACAGAAGTTGCTCTCCAATAGATCTTCCCATGGCCATTGACAGGTGTTTTTCAGGGAACCAAGTGCTGCCTCGTCTCTAGCTAGAATGGTCATACCTTTCCGTTCCTTTTTTCTGGATCCTGAGCTTTAGGAGGTCAGGTCACATAGCCAAAGGTAAAATTGTTGGACGGACGGTATTCAATTTACATAATTCAGGATTTGCTGTGAATCACATTGCAGCATATATTTCTTAAATTTGGGTAAAATTAGCCCTCCCCACTTTTCTTTCTTTCTTTTTTTTGTTTCATTTTGAATTTGAATTTTCCACAATGTTTAAGTTTATGTTTCTGTCAAGATCAGTTGTGTTTAATGTTTCTGGATTTAAAATTATTTCCTTCTTTATTCTACCTGTTATGCCTTGAAAAGATACCATAGTGGATGTTTTTGCTGATCTAACTATAATCCTAAAGAGTTGTCCATTCTTCTCAATTCTTCCTTCTGTAGGCATATTCGTCCAATGACCATATTGATTGTAATATGTTTTCTTAATTATAAGTTCTTAATAAGTTAATTTTCCAGATTCTAATATTACCGTTACTAACCGGGATTCAATTCCCCCTGCTCTAAATGTGTTTTAAACTCAAGAAAGGTATTCTTTTTTAATAATATATCGAATACCACAGAAATAATTGTATCCGCTGTTCAGTACAGATAACATCCTGTAACTTTTTGCTTTAGTGTGATAGTTCAGGTGGGTGCTTTTCTAGACAGTAACATGATAGTGTTAACATTAATCAGTTGCATACGATGCACAGCAGTTGTCACACTGTGACAATTCCGTGAGAGCTACCGAGAGATTATTTTATATATGGACAATGGTAACCGAATCCTTGTGACATGCAGTATAACGATGGCAGAGAGATCCTTTATTTGGCCATTGTTATTCTAAACAACCACCTACACCACCTAGGAAGCTTCTCAGGATATTAGCAATATTGGCACCAATTATGGAAGTTTACCCAAGGCTGGATGGGAAGCTGATTCTTACTTCTGGGAGAGTGTCAGTTTAAATTTCCTTTTAATCGATTGTTTGATTGAATGCTATGAAGGAGACTCTTGCAAAGGTATGTGTTGGATGCTTAGATGGACAACATATATCCTTATTTTGTTTTAATACCAGAATATACACATTTCTGTAATACACATATACACACACATGCGTGCATTCCCTGCACACAAACATTGCATTTATATTCAGAAACTCAGTTTCCCCATAGCTAGGGAAAAGGTTTGGGCCTCTTCACTAGACAGATTATTTAGCAGCTCCAAGAATACAGATAAAAAAATTATAATTTGTGATTTTATAACTAGGCAGAGCATATTTTGTTGGCGGGGTTGACAGTATGGTTATATGTGAGTGGGCGGGTGAATAATTCACAGAAAAAAAAAACTTTTTGCATCACTTGTTTTTGATGCAGTTGGTTCCAGAGCTCCCTGTTTCTTCTTCCAGAGCCTGAAAGTATCAGCAGGCATTTCATCATTTTTTATTGCTAATTATTAAAAAGCTGTTCAGCAGCACAAGCTCCCTTATTGAAAAGCTGGTCTGAAGAATTTTTAAAATCAAGCAGCGGTAGTAAAACAGGTATTACACACACACACACACACACACACACACACACACACACACACACAAACACACACACACACCATAATAATCTTGGCTTCACATTTGCTTTCTTAAAAATGAAGTAATCATTACTCAAGCTTATGAGTATTTAAAATGGCGAAACAATAAGAGACCACTAAATAACTATTATAAGCTTTATTAATGAAATAGCAATCAATGTATGCTGGGCTTCTAAAATATCTCAGCATCTTTACAAGGAATGCTGAGACTGATTTTTTTTGTTGCTGAAGAATATGAGCATGCCTGCCAGATACAGGCACACACATATCTTATAGGTCCCTCTGAAAATTCTTCAAGCTCATATATGTGGGTTTGACCCATTTTCAAGTGATATTCCTGACTGCTGCTGTTGCAAAGTTTATGAAAGCAGGTTGAATTGCTACCAGGCAATTCACACGCAAACCTGTCTGAGTCTTATCTTTTCATGTCCGTGATTATGAACAGGATGTTAAAAGAAGGATTAGGAAAAATCAATCTGATTATAATGTTGGAAAATGTCATATTAAATGATTCCTCTCTGCTTTCATGCAAACTAGAAATTAAACTACATCAATGTGAAATCTCTTAAAGATGAATCCATAGACCAGGGGTGGGTTTCAAAAAAATATTACTACCGGTTCTGTGGGCGTGGCTTTGGTGAGTGTGGCTTGTTGGTCATGTGATGGTGGGCGGACATGGCTTCATGGTCATGTGACTTGTTGGTCATGTGACTGGGTGGGCATAGATGGTTGGTCATGTGACTGGGTAGGCGTGGTGAACTTGACATCACTCATGTCAGTGGGCACCTTGCCTGGCCTCTCCTCCCCTCAAAGGCCTCAACGAGATACAGTTTCTCTGTCTATTTATTTACTACTTCTGAACATCCAAACATACTATTTAATCCTATGTATATATATGCCATATATGTATGTACATATTACATAGTATAGAGTGTCTGTAGGTACACAAAAGGATACATTATCTACTATATATCTACTATGTATATGTATATGTACACACACCACACACACACACACACACACCCTCACTTACTGCATTTGGAAAAAACATACTAGAGTCCACTTTCTGTCACACATTTAACTATAACTTCTGTACATTAGAACATTACACATACCTTCAGATGTGAAACTTGCCAGGCTGCTCCCCCTCCCTGCCTTACGTTTGCAATGTCAGTGGCTTCGGGAGATGCTAGCCTGGTGGGGACGTGGACAGTGGCCTGACAAGCTTTGTAGCCATGTGCCTGCGAATGTTGTCGCCCCCCCCTCCTTGACAGGCTAACATCTCCCAAAGCCGCCAGCTATGAAACTTACCAGGCCACCCCTCCTCACCTTCGCAACACCGGCGGCTTCGGGAGATCTTAGCCCGGTGGGGACAGGGTGGCGGCCTGGCATGATGCTCACTAGTAAACTGCAGATTAGAGGCAGCCGGTGCGGGTGCTCCACCTGAAGAGCAGGCAGACTTTGGCAGAGGCAGTGCTGACTCTGCTCTGGCTGCGCTGGGGACCCTGCCAGCTTTTGGGGCTGCTGCTCACCGTATCCTGACCAAAGCCGCATGGGAAAACTCCCCAGGACCCGCCACAATGCTTACCTGTGTGTAGGCAGGAGGACTGTGTGTAGTCCGAACCGGTAGGATCACAACTCTGCCATAGTCCTGTGCTTATTTTTTTAACATAGAAAAAGGCTTCAACTCAGTATATCTCAAAAATGCTGAAATACATTTACATATTATTTCATTGTGTCAAAGAAATGCATGGGCCATTTTGGTATTAATGTGTAAAAAGATGGTTTTACTGTATGTATTTGTGTAATTTTTAGCACTGTATTTTTCTTTAAGGAGAATATCTGTGCATGCTCAGAGGCTGTCCAGAAAGATAATGCCTTGAATATGAGGATGTTCTTTTCACTCAAATTATGGCATTCCCTGCTACTGAATGAGGGTAGACTGTTGAAAGTACCAATAGAAATGTTTGTATCTTTCTTAGATGACAACAATTGATGTGTAGATTTTTTAAATATATGTGGTTGACTGCTACTGTAAAATGCCTAATGCTTATATTTGGGGATTAATTAAATGATCCATTAGTAGTTACATGCCCATTTAAAGTTTTGATATAATTGATTTGAACTGCAGTTGAGTTAGTATATTATAATGTTGCCATATACAGGTAGTCCTCAGATTACAACAGTTCCTTTAGTGACTATTCAAAGTTACAACATCACTGAAAAAGTGATTTATGTTAATTTTCACACTTACAATTGTTGCAGCATCCCCATGGTCACATAATCAAGATTTGAATGCTCAGCGACTTCCGGTGAGCGGAGCCTGACAGGGGGTTGTTTTTCTTAACAGCTCTGGAATCTTGGCGTCGTTAAACTGTCTAAACAGCAATCCATCAAGCTGTCTAGCAGTTTATTTACCCTCTCTTCGGGCCTAGAAGAGAGAGGTGAGAAAGCTATGCATCGGAAGCCCTCTAACTAACCCTCTGAGCCTAAACGCTGGGAGGAAGGGGGAGGGCACCAGCGGCAGCATAGCAGCTCTGAGCCGAGGCTCATTCTGCCTTTTGTTGCAGAACGAAGGTTTTCACTCATCCTCAGCACAATGATTTACTGTGGACTTCAAGCCGAGCTGAACCAATATTTGTGAACATATAATTGTATGTATAAACTCCATTCGCAAAGAATTCCTTCTGCTAATTACTTGCTGAAAGTTCTGTAAAAATGGCGCCGAGCTGTGTAGGAGGGGCGTGACTCGGATAGAATTTTTGCGAAGCCTAAAAGTGATTTATTACCAAGAAGTGATTTATTATCAAACCAAATAGCAATTGCTGTAAAATTGGACTTTTTAACTGACTAAAGAAGATTAAACCTGAGATAGCTTCTAAGCAAAATTTCCCCCTTCCTCCTCCCCCCGCATCAAAAAGTGCCAGAAATTCACCAGCGCCTTCTGCTAAATTACAGTCATTACTTCCTTCTACTTCTGCAGGGGACCTCTTGACAAGGGAAATACTGCAGAAAGAATTAATTGATGCGTTAAAAATCATGCTGATACGATGGAAGCAAAACTTAAGGAAGAGATAGTTGCTTCTAACAAACAGATGTCTGAAGAACTTATGACATGTAACCAAATGATTAGAGGGGATTTTCTGATGGCTCTGAATTCTCTATCTGGCTATGTATATGGACTTGAAGAAAAGTTAGAAGATCTTAGTGACTCTAATATGAACTTGGTAATGAAGATGGATGCGGTCCAGCAAAAGGTCAACGATGCAGAAAATGAAATCATAATGTTACAGTACAAATGGAATTTGCTTTAAGGATAAGGGGCCTCCCTGAAAATACACAAGAGAACCTGAAACAGATTCTCTCTGAAGCCTTCGACCTGATGGTGGGAAGATCAGGAGGGAATCTTGATTGGCAAATCGAAAAGGTTTACCGCATTAATTCCTGGCTGGCAAGACAAAAGCAATTACCAAGAGATATAGTGGTTTTTTTGCCACTAGAGATATAAGGAACACGATATTACAGGAGTCCTACAAAATAAGCTTCAAATCGGGGGTCAGGAGGTGACTGTCTTGAAGGAGATTCCACCTAAAATGCTGAGATCTAGGAAAGACTATGCCTTTTTAATTGAAGAGCTTAAAAATCGCCAGATACAGTTTAGATGGGACGCGCCAGCCGGCATTGCATTTAGCTACCTTGGAAAAAGACATCGCCTCAATACAGCCCAAGATTTCTACAGCAACATATTGAAGGCTGGGCAACCCCCTCCCTCTAGATTTAGAGAAAGAGAACAAGAAGGATATGATGGAAAGCAAACCATTCAAGTATCAACAAGGGGGGATCAACCTGTTCTCTCAGAGGTACAAGAAGCTAAGGAACAAAGACAAGACCGCATGGTTACTAGACGAATGGAACAGGAATTAAAAAAGCAACGAACACAAGCCACCGCTCAGGAGCCTACAGGCGGTACATCAGAAGCAGTGGGAGGAGCCAGGCCAAAGGTTAAATTCCAAGATGTTCAGATGGCTCTTAAAAAGCTTCAGGGGGCTAATGATGGCAACTAAGTTTCTAACTTGGAATGTCAATGGTTTAAATTCCCCACAGAAAAGGAAGAAAATTAACCACTATCTTAAACAATTTAAGAATGACATAATTTGTTTGCAAGAAATCCATATTAAATCAACTGATCAAAAATACTTGATTAATACAAGACTTGGACAACATTTCATAGCTTCTGCCACGGAGAACAAAAATGGTATTGTTATATACTTAAGGAAGGATTTGAAAGCTGAATTAATTGAAGCAGATCCCCATGGAAGATATATTGCAATAGATTTGGTTTTAGAAGGGAAAAAGACACTACTATTAGGAATATATGCCCCCAATCAACAACAAGATAAATTTTACAAAATGCTTCATGCTAAGTTAGTACATTGGGACTTTAGATGCTGTATATTACTGGGTGACTGGAATGGTGTCATGGATACCAAGAAAGACAAGAAGGCTCTCCGCCAAAATACCCAGAAGTGAGTGAAATTACCTAAGTCCTTTTTTGATATGATAGAGGACTTTGAATTGAGAGATATCTGGCGAGAAAGGAATGCAGAAGAATATGACTTTACCTTTTTCTCTGATAGACATCAATCTTTTTCTAGGATCGATTTTATACTAACAACCAATGATTTGCTTTCTATAAAGAAGACGAAGATAGTCCAAAGCCTTATCAGATCATAATCCAGTCTGTATGGAGTTGGGGGTGGGGATGCGAGTAAGAAGTTATTGGAGACTGAATGAAAACTTATTTAGATATGAGAAAAACATTAATGAATGTAAAAAGTTGCTAAAAGAATATTTGTTTTTAATATGAACAAGGGTACATCTATGGAAATGGTATGGGATGCAAGTAAAGCGTACGTGAGAGGAGTTCTGATAAATATGAATAGACTACATAGACGCAAACAGGGGGAAAGGAGAAGTGAATTTGAGAATGAAATTAGGAAGAGAAGTAGGAGCTAATCTTAAACCCAGGAGATAAAAAGATTAAAGAAACAATCACATTATTAAAAGAGCAATTTAACATTAATGTCAGATCAGGTGGCTACCAATTTGCTATACGCAAAACACAATACTTTCTGTAATGCAAACAAATCCGGTAGATGGTTAGCATATCTGATTAGGAAAAACAAAAGTCACGTAACATATCAAATTACATTTTAAAGGAAACGAAGTGTATCAACAGGAAGAGATTCAAAAGGTTTTTCGTGAATTTTTTATAGGATTGTATACGAATGATAAAATTCAAACCTTAGATATAGATAGATACTTGGATAAAGAAAAAATATCCATAGTTAAAGAGAGCAGAGGGAAAGACTGAATCAACCAATAACCTCGGGGGAAATCCTACAGGCAATTAAACAATTAAAAGCAGGGAAAGCACCGGGTACAGATGGTTTGACAGCAGTTTATTACAAAAATTTGCAGTTACAAATGGTAGAACCGCTCAAGGAATTATTTAATAAGATCCAAGTGGAAGGGAAGGTACCCCGATCTTGGAAGACAGCCTTTATATCTCTGATCCCCAAAGAAGATCAAGACCCTACTCATCCAAAAAATAGACCCATATCATTACTTAATATAGATTATAAAATCTTTTCTAAAATACTAGCGAATAGGTTAATGTTGGTTATTCAACAATTGATTCATAACGATCAAACAGGTTTTATTCAAGGGAGACATAGAGAACTAACGTAAGATTAATCCTTAACACATTAGAATACCTGGGGGAACAATCAAATCCCTGCGGCGCTTATATTTTTAGATGCTGAAAAAGCCTTTGATCGAGTGAATTGGCAATTCCTGCTGAAAACATTGCAAAAAATGCAGATAGGAGACCACTTTTTACACTCAATCAAAGCATATCAGGAACAAACAGCCCAGATCATAGTTAATGGAAGCTTAACAGATTCATTTAAAATCAAGAGAGGTACAAGGCAGGGGTGTCTCTTGTCCCCACTATTGTTTATTATAACTTTAGAATTATTGTTGAATAAAATACGGGGTTCAGGGGACCTACAGGGAATCAGGATTAGGCAGCAAGAATACAGAGTATGGGCCTTTGCGGATGACTTGGTTATAACATTAACACAACCACAGGAATCTGGTAAGGTCTTAATGAATATGATTAATCAATATGGTCAAGTGTCAGGATTTAAAATAAACTTAGGGAAAAAAAGATATTAGCTATAAATATGAATACTAAACAAAGGGAAGAACTAGAAGGAACGACAGGATGTGAAATAGTTAAAAAGCTCAAATACTTGGGAGTTTATATTTCAACCTCAAACGGGAAGTTATATAAGCACAATTATGAACCACTGTTGTATAGCATACAGACAGAAATGAAAAAATGGGAGAAATTACAGTTATCTCTGTTGGGAAGAATAGCAGCGGTGAAAATGAATTTTTACCTAAATTTTATTTCTTTTTCAAATGCTACCAATACTTAAAATGATGCAAATTTGTTAGAATGGCAGAAGGGTATCAATAAATTTGTATGGGTAGGTAAGAAGCCCAGAGTAAAACTTAAAATAATGCAGGATGTGTGTGAAAGAGGAGGTTTGAAATTACCCACTTTAAAACTATGTTATGATGCAGTAGTTTTATCTATAATTAGTGATTGGATCAACTTAACAGACGATAGAATACTCAATATTGATACAAATCTTTTTTATTTCCATTTCATTCTATACAATCACATGTTTACTGTGCAACCGAGGCATATAACATTGGGTAATAACACAGCCCTCACTTTTAGAAAATGCCCCCTACCATACAAACCCAATATACCGCCTTAGCCCACCATACACCCTCTTCATCCCCCTCCAACTTTCATTCTTCTTCTCATACCCCTCTACACCTACTTCCCCTCCCCCTCTATCTAACCCTAACCCTATCACTCCCTCTCTTAATCCATTCCCTCCCTTCCTTCTCCTCCTCCTCTCTCTCACCCTCTCTACTCTCCTTCTTCTTTCATTCAGCTCCTCCCTTCGGTATACTTCTATTACTTTCCAATATATTCAGTTTGTTCTGTTTTGACACTAACATTAAAAAAACCACAGTATACAAGTGCAATCATGCTTTAAAATTTAACACATTTTATATTTCCCCCCTCCCCCCCTCCCCCTAGATCCCCGCCTCCCTTCCCCCCGACTTCCCAGAGCCCATACATGGTATAACTTTTTGACAATCACAGTCTAAAATATCTCTACATTGGCCTGTAGTTGGCCATACTGAAACCACGTTTGAACTACCTTCTCTTTTTTAAGTACCTCTAAGGATTTTAATTGCAACACCCCTCTTTCTGTAATAAGGAGTTGTCTATAAGTGGTTCTATCGTGTTTTTGCTCTATATTCATATTTTCAATTGCATGTCTAGGAATTGCCCACATGGGCAATTTGTCATTTAGTTTATGTTGATATTTTTTCCAAACCCGCAATAAGGCATTTCTTAAGATATGATTTTTGAAATTCTTATCCAGTTTTTTGTTAAATAACAAGTAAGCATGCCAACCATATACCAAATCATGTCCCTCAATATTCAATATTCCGTCATTGGTTAAATGGATCCAATCACTAATTGCAGATAAAGCCACTGCATCATAATATAATTTTAAATTTGGTAATTTCAATCCTCCTCTTTCACGTACATCTTGCATTATTTTCATCTTAACCCTCGGCTTCTTTCCTGCCCATACAAATTTGTTGATACCCTTCTGCCATTCTAAAAGATTCACATCTCTTTTGAGTATTGGTAACATTTGAAACAAAAATAAAAATTTTGGTAAAATATTCATTTTCACTGCCGCTATCCTTCCCAACAAAGATAAATGCAGTTTCTCCCACCTTTTCATCTCCATTTGTATACTATGCAAGAGTGGTTCATAATTATGCTTGTATAATTTCCCATTTGAAGTTAAAATATTAACTCCAAGATATTTGACTTTTTTAACACCTCACATCCTAACATCACTCCCAATTCTTCCTTCTGTTTGGTATTCATATTCATTGCTAATATTTTGGTTTTTCCTAAATTGATTTTAAATCCAGAGACTTGAACATATTGATTAATCGTATTCATTAAAACCTTACTGGATTCCTGCGGTTGTTTCAATATTATGACCAAGTCGTCCGCAAAAGCGCGGACTCTGTATTCTTGCTGTCTGATCTTGATCCCTTTTAAAGCATCCAAGGCCCGTATCTTATTCAGCAATACTTCCAAAGTTATAATAACAATAGTGGGGACAAAGGACAACCCTGTCTTGTACCTTTTTCTATTTGAAAGGAATCTGTTAATTCCATTAACTATAATTTGGGCTTTTTACTGCTGATACATTGCACCAATTGACCTTAAAAAGCCATCTCCTATCTGCATTTTTTGCAATATCTTCAACAAGAATTGCCAATTGACTCGATCAAAGGCTTTCTCAGCGTCCAAAAATATGAATGCGGCAGGGATTTGATTATTCTTTCCCAAGTATTCTAAAGCATTAATAATTAACCTGACATTGCTCTTCATCTGTCTGCCCTGTATAAAACCTGTTTGGTCAGTATGTATCAGTTTTGGATAACCACCATTAACCTATTTGCTAATATTTTGGTAAAAATTTTATAATCTACATTAAGTAATGAAATAGGTCTATAATTTTTCGGCTGAGTAAGATCTTGGTCTTCTTTGGGTATCAACGATAAGAACGCTGTCTTCCATGAAGGGGGCACTTTACCTTCCGATTGAATTTTATTAAATAATTCTCTAAGAGGTTCTACCATTTCTAACTGTAAGTTTTTATAGTAAACGGCTGTTAAGCCATCTGTACCTGGTGCTTTCCCTAGCTTTAATTGTTTGATTACCTGCAGGATTTCCCCAGAGGTTATTGGTTGGTTCAACCTATACCTATGTTCTTCGCTAACTAGGGGGATTTTCTCTTTATCTAAGTATTTATTTATATCTAAGTCCCTAATTTTGTCCCCTTTATACAACTCTGTAAAAAATTCTCGAAATCCCTTTTGGATCTCTTCCTGCTGAAACACTTCCTTCCCTCTGTAACACAATTTGGATACATTTCGAAGTTTCCTTTTTTCCCTGATCTGATAAGCCAACCACCTACCGGGTTTATTTGCATTGCAGAAAGTATTATGTTTAGCATATAATAAACTGGTGGCTACCTGGTCAGAGATCAGCATATCAAATTGAGATTTTAATATGGAAATTGCTTCTTTAGTCTTTGTATCACCTGGGTTCAATATTAATTCCTGCTCTTTCCCTTTAATTTCCTCTTCCAATTCTTTACGTTTTTGCCCTTGTTTATGTCTATGTATTTTGTTTATATTTATCAATACTCCTCTCATATAGGCTTTGCTTGCATCCCATACATGTTCCATAGGTGTACCCTTATTCATGTTAAAAACAAAGTATTCAGATAACAATTTTTTACAATCATTAACATACTTTTCATATCTGAATAAATTTTCATTCAGCCTCCAGGACCTTCTAGCCTGAACTACCCTTCCCAACTCCATCCAAACGGGTTATGATCCGAAAGGACTCTGGCCGTAATCTTTGTCTTCTTCACCCTAGAAGTATTCATTTGTAATTAATATAAAGTCGATCCTTGAAAAAGATTGATATAGAATACTCAATATTGAAGGGTATGATTTGTTATATGGTTGGCATGCTTATTTGCTATATAACAAAAAGGTGGATAAGAATTTAAAAGTCATATTTAAGGAATGCCTTACTGCGTGTTTGGAAAAAATATCAATGTAAACTAAACAATAAGTTACCTATGTGGGCTATCCCTAGACATGCAATAGAAAATATGAACATAGTACAAAAACAGGATATAATTACTTATAGGCAGCTTCTTACTGTAGAAAGAGGTGTACTACAACTGAAATCTTTGGATGTATTAAAAAAGGAAAAGGTAATTCAAACATGGTTTCAGTACGGGCAGTTACAGGCTAGATGGAAAATAGATCAAAAAATTGGCTTTATGCAAGTCGAGGATAATTTACTTAAACAAATTAGAGACCAAAGTTCAATGCATATAAAAGATTATATAATGTAATAATAGAAATTGACTCTGAACAGAGCTAGTTAAAGACTGTATGATTAAATGGGCTCAAAACGTTGAAGAACCAATAATGTTGGATACATGGGAGAAGATATGGGTGAGAAATGTAAAATTTACACAGGCCCAAAACTTGAGAGAAAATTTTTATAAGATGTTTTACAGATGGCATCTAGATCCTAAAAAAATGATTTCTACGTATTTGAATTTACAATCTAAATGCTGGAGATGTGATTGTATGGACGCTACATATTTCATATATGGTGGACTTGCAAAAGGTTAGGCATTTTGGTATAAAAATATGGTGGATTATGCAAAATGTTCTCAAAAAAAAGGATAAAAGTTACCCCCCAGCTATTTTTGTTAGGTATAATTACTGACTGTACAGCAGTAGAGATAACTTGATTTTGCACTTAATAACGGCAGCTAGATTGTTGATGGCGCAATACTGGAAGAAGAAGATTTGCCCACAATTCAAGAATGGACATTGAAAGTCACAAATTTAGCTGAGATGGCTAAAATATCTGCATATCTTAAGGACTACTCAAACGAGAGATCTAAATGAGACTGGAAAAAATGGATCAAAATTCAAAATAATATGGGACTAAGAAATTCCAGATAGCTTATGATTAAGATCAGGAATGATATAAATTGTTTTCTACTTTCTCTTTAAGTATATTTAAACTGTTTTTTGTTAAAGATTTATACCTTGTATTGGTTCTGGGAAGTCGGGGGGGGAGGTTGTGGGGGGAGGGTGTGAAGGAGCGGAGTTTACTAAGTTGGAGGAGGGGTGTTGGATTTTAAGGTATTATGATTGTACATGTATACTGCTATTTTTCTTTTTTATGTATATTGAAATGGAATTATAAATATCATCAACACAAAAGGGAGTTTTGCTCAGAAACTGAAATACACCAAGTGAATTAGAGGAAGAGTGGGAAGCAGAGGAGAGAAGGAAGATAGGAAGAGAGGGACAGGAGAGAGGGTGAGGGGGGAAGATGAGTGTATAAGGAAGAGTGGTAAGGGGAGAGGAGGAGAAGGAGAAAGGAAGGGGAAGTAGAGTAGAAAATGAGGGAGTGAAGAAAGGATGTAGAAAGGGGGAGGAGAGAGGGGGAAGAAAGTGTCGGATAAGGTATAAATATGGTGTATGGAGACCAGAAGAGCCAATAACTGGTTTTTTGCATGGTAGATGAATTGATGTAATTACTTATAAATACAACATGATATTGACTATGTAGTAGTATCATGTGATTATATGCTATGAAAATGGAAATAAAATTTTTCTATGCGAAGATTTGAATGCTCAGCAGATGGTTCAATATTTAGGACAATTACAGTGTCCCTGGGTCCTGTAATCACCTTTTGCGACCTTCGGACAAGCAAAGTCAATTGGGAAGCCAGATCATTTAATCATGTTACTAACTTAACATTGCAGTGATTCACTTAAGAACTGTGGCAAAAAAGATTGTAAAATGAAGCAAAATTCACTTAAAAACTATCTCACTTAGGGAACATAAATTTTGGGCTCAATTGTGGGTGGCGAGGACTACCGGTAATGTATGGTTATTATATTTAAATTGTTTCTAGTATGGTTTCACAGAATATGCTATTTTTGAAAAATGTAATGTGCAAGGTGAAAAACGGGGGCATTTTTTTCCTTCCCCGAGCCCTGCTGAAGCCTGCAGAGTGCTCCTGGGGGCCAGGGAGAACAAAAACTTTTTTCCTGACTTACCTCTTTGCAAACTTGGTGCATCTTACACCGGTGCGTCTTATAGTTCAAAACACGATAAGGGCTTTTGTTCTATGTACCTGCATCTAAGCAGATCTGAATGGAAATATTTAATGTTATAGTAGTTATTCTGTATCTTTAAGTGGACATGGAATCTGTAATGTAGAAGTTGAGTGAGATGTATAAGGACATTTTGCATTTAGTTTCTAGATATGCGTTAAGGTGCTGATTGTGCTAATACAATTTTAATATTATAGCAACTAATTTTTTATTACAGTAACAACATTTTTGGGGACAATCATGATGAAACTTGACCGAAATTGATGATTTACAACCTGGTCTTTTTTGTGTATATGGTGAATGATGACAATTATTTCAGCCCTACAAACAACATCAATATCAAAATATAGATAATCTTTATATGCTCACTGATTGGAGATTTACTTGACTTCATAAAAACAAACAAACAAACATTTATAAGAAGACAAAGAATGGGAATCTCTGATACAGCAAAGAAAAACATCTGGAAAGAACAATAAAAATGCCATAAACTTTTCTAAAACATCAGTAGGGTTATAGGTTTATAGGTTATAGGTTTATTTCATTATATGCCACCCTATTCCCGAGGGACTCAGGGCGGGTAACAAACCCAGGGGAGGGAGTAATACAGACAAGGCAAAAACAACAAACAGGATACAGAGTAGTACATTACATGAGTATAGTTCAGTAAGTATAGATAACAGGATATTAAAAGTAAAATCTAAATATAAAGACACAATTACTTAATTAATACTTTAACAGGATCCAATCTCTGTCGGTCACTGTGGCCAGAGGGTTAGTTTTCTGAATTTTCAGACTTCTGCTGGAGCCCATCCTAATGGAACTTCTCTCTCACCAGAATACATTATCAGTAAAATGTTAAAATTCTACCTATTGAATATTAGCTACTGGGCGCATATACAGAGAGATTAGTTTGTGTGGGTTTGTAAATGTAGATAAGTAAAACTGCATATTGGTCAGTGAAATAAAGTATGAAGGGACAAAACCAAACTGCAGTGTAAAAAAACATAAAAAGAAGAATAGAATTGTACATTAATAAAACCAGAAAATTAAGAAAAATATTTCCCACAAGGGCAAGGCAGCTGGGGAGAAATTTTCTGATCAGACAACAAGACATTGAACTTAAGGGAAAAGATATTGTTGGCAGATGGAACTATAAGAATGAAACAGTAGTTATTGTAAAAAAAAAAAAGCATGTGGACCAAGATCCAGTTGCCCAGAACCTAGGGGACAAATTTGGTTTGCCAAACAATATGATTATATCTTCCCCTCAATAATGCAGAAGACAGGATAAAAAGTATGTTGGAGGAATTCACTTTTTATTGCTGTCTAAAATTACTATTACATTTAAATATATAGTACATTGAGCCAATTCTATTACACATTAGAAATTCAAAGTACATTAAATATACTAATAGTGGTGCTTCAAAGTGTTGTGAACCCTTCCGAATTTTCTGTATTTCTGCAATAATTGATGACTTAACACATGATCTGCTTTCCATACAAGTCCTAAAAGTAAAAAGAGCCCAACTAAACAAATAAATCAAAAATATATACTTGTCATTAATTTATTGAGAAAAATGATCCAAGGCTACATCTCTGAAAATTTCATCAGCATTATGAGCAGTAGTTCTATAATGGAATGGAGATACTTGCTGCGGCTCACCCGCCGTGGCCAACGTGCTGCTGCCAGCTCGCCATAGGATAACTCCACATGGCTAAATTGCTGTGGATGGCCAGAAGAAGAGCTGTGTTAGCAGGTGAGTGAACGGATGGGCAGAGTGCATCAGGGCAGTAGTAGGAAGGAGGTGGCGGCTAGGGACTTCTCATTTTCACACCCCTTGCAGCTTCCGCCACTGTGATTATTCTAGGACCGTGTGGTGGCTCTGGGCCTGTTAAGTTATCCTAAACCCTTCTATAATTGCCTGCTATATTCCAGAAATTTTTATTTGCTTAATAGATTCCCATATCCAGAAGAAAGCTAAATGAAATATGTATATAATGAAACATTGAACCCAAATTATGATTTTTCCCTTAGAAAAGATTTTTTTAGTAAAATTATTTACAAAGCAAATAACTGGAAGAGTTTACATTAGTTATTATATGAGATTAGCCATCCAGAATTGCTCTAAATACAGATTTAGCACCTTACCAAGTTGATGGCTAGACTGATGCTTGTTCACCTTTATCCTTTTCTTTCTTTGCTAGATTTGGAGTATAGCATCTGGGATAGGCTGCTGAATAGAATTGGCAGTGGTGGACTTTATTTATTTATCTTAATCAACCCCCAACAAAAGATTCCAGACTTTCACAACATTTAAAATAATGTCCACTGAAAATAGACTTCTTTTTGGTTCAAGCTGGGAACAGAATCAGTGGTTGGATAAACTTTTGGGGGCATTGGTTTCAAAACATTTGTTCTAAACTCAAAATACTTCAAGCTTGGAATGTTTTAGATTTTCTTAAATCTGGGAGTATATTTCAAAAAAATTGTTCCTCTACCACCGGATCTTTATATGTGAAACAGTGTTAAACAAGATCATCTCATTCATGCCTATGTCAGTTTCTGTATAATGGCCATATTTGACCTTTGAACAAATTTAAAGTAAATCATTTTCATCAAGTTAATTTTTTAATATTTGACCTTTCTACATAATGTTTTTCTTCTTTTGCTAAATTTCATGTCAATATTTGGGTTTTCTTCTTTATTAATCTGAAAAATCTGAAAAAAACTATCGTATATATTCCCTTTAAAAGTACTGAAGAGTCTTTGACTGTGTAATTGTGAGTACAACATCGTCAGGTAATTTCAATTTATGTTTTAGAGCTGCCAATTTAACTTTGATATTTTCTTTTCATATTTTCATTGCTAATGGATCTAAGGCAAGCAGAAATAAAGAAGAGGCAAGGACTACTTTATCTTGTCTCCTTTAGTATACTGTATTGTTATGATAAAGAGCCATTTACTGTTATCCTAGCTTTTAGTTATTTATAATTACACTAATCCCATGGAGGGGGGAAGGGCTACAATTCAGTTTTTTCCTCAAAACTACAGGCTTGAAGGGTCTCGGATGGCTGCCTGGCTTCTTGTTCCTCAGAAGCCAGTGCAAAAGACTAAAAATATCTAGAACCTCCGGAGTCCATTCGTACTACCAACGGAGCCCCCTGGAAGGATTTGGTCCCAGGATTTTTACAAGGCTCAGCATTTTACCGGTAACTGCTTGTGGCTGTCTCCCTGAGTAACGAACTGCGGCGGCTTGGTTCGGCGACTGCGGCGCGGGAGAGAAGATGGCGACGCCGCGCTGATAATCTCAGCGTTTGCAACTTCTCGGCTCTCCCCCCCTCCCTGCTGGTCGTGACAGGCTTGGAATGGTGCGGAGAGCTTGAGGGGTTCAATTAATTAATTTTTACCATCTTTTTACCATCTTTTTACCATCTTTTTAACATCTTGAAGGCGACGCCGCGCTGATAATTTCAGCGTTTTGCAACTTCTCGGCGCTCCCCCCCCTCCCTGCTGGTCGGGACAGGCTTGGAGTGGTACGGGGAGCTTGGGGGGCTCAATTAACTAATTTTTTTTACCATCTCACCATCTTGAAGGCGAGGATTAACTTGTTAAAGACCATTAGGAGTTGTGGTTGGGGTGGTTGGGGTGATTGGCTGCGTTTACCAGCTCGTAGCCCGCCCCCCCTCGGACATCCCCCTCCCGTTTTATCCTGTTGACTCTGCTGCCAGCTGCCTGTTCACTCCTAGGGTCCCTGGGCCGCTTGCCTGTTTGGCTAGGGGACTGAACGGAGGACGGAAGACGGAGCCCTGAATAGGACGTTTCGATCTGAGGAGGAAGAAGGTCTGGACGCCCCTCCCTCCCCCCAGCCTTGTCCCAT
Source organism: Thamnophis elegans (assembly GCF_009769535.1). NCBI lineage: Eukaryota > Metazoa > Chordata > Lepidosauria > Squamata > Natricidae > Thamnophis > Thamnophis elegans. The sequence goes on along the minus strand of NC_045542.1, from coordinate 46,452,284 downwards.
TTACCATCGCAGCTGCCTTAATTATTATTCCTTTGTTACTGTTTATTAGGAATATTGGGAACAACAGATGATGGCAGCAGTAGGGACAAGGTTTGGGTATCAAGAAAACCATCACTTTCCTCCCCTCTGCCTTGAGCAGCTGGGGCCAGTTTTAGATCTTGGCCCACCGGACTATGGACATTATATAACCCTAGGAAAGAGACTTTCTCCTATGTGGTTCGCTGATCTCTTCTGGGACTTAAGGGGAATAAGACTGAACAATCTTTGTTTATAAACATCAGGCATTGCCTCCCCTTTATCACGCACGACTGCCTTGTATACTATCGAACTTTGACCTTCCGGCTGTGGACTTTTCTTTGGGGCATAGAAGAAGGAGAAGAGTGGAGCCCCCCATTAGGGTGTGACCCCCCCTCAGGAGAGGGTGGATTATTACGTTGGACTACTACGAACTTAATACTATCTTGAACCTGCGCAACCCTATCATTTTCTAATTTTAATTGGTATGTTGAGTGCATGGGATTGTCTGGTTGTATGAATGATCTCACTTTTATTTTTATTTAGCTGTATTGTGTTTTAATTCTATTAGTGAGGACTGCTTGTGTGAGAGTTTGAGTATGAATGATTCGGAGGACCTGGCGGGTTATATGGGGGCCATTGGGGTGGTTGGGGGGGGGGCCATATCCACGGGAGAGGGTCGGAGCATTGCGGTCATAACAGGGAGAGGCAGATATGGTGGGGACTTTAGGGCAGGCCATCATTGGGGAAGGAGGGTTCGCTATATTACAGAGATCCCTCCTTCCGGCCCTAGGAGTCCCACTCCAAGGTCAGATGGCGCGAGTGATCAGGACCCTGGTCTCAGGCTGCTGTCGCTAAATGCCAGGTCTGTGGTTCATAAGGCCCCCCTCATCCGGGACTTGATAACCGATGAGGGCGCAGACCTGGCATGTATTACTGAAACATTGGCTGGGCACGGAGGGAGGAGTCCCCCTCGTTGAGATGTGCCCAGCCGGATTTCAGGTGCTACACCAGCCGAGAGCCCAGGGAAGGGTGGCGGTGTGGCTATTGTAGTCCGGGAGTCTTTAGTACCTCGTAGGATCCCTGCTCCGGAGCTTGTCGGGTGTGAGTCCCTGCTGGTGAAGCTGGACCTCAAGGGTCAAGTGGGTCTGCTGCTTACGTACCTGCCTCCCAACTGCGTTGCAGCAGCCTCCCCTCGCTCCTCGAGTCAGTAGCCGAGCTAGCAGTTGAGTTCCCTAGACTTATAGTTCTGGGGGACTTCAACTTGCCTTCGCTCGGTGAACGCTCTGACGGAGCGCAGGAGTTCATGGCTTCCATGACAGCCATGGGCTTGACCCAGGTAATTCGAGGCCCAACCCACTCAGCGGGTCACACGCTCGACCTCGTATTCCTCTCGGAGCAGTGGAGTTATGATCTTGGTCTGAGGGGTAATGAGATCATACCCCTGTCGTGGTCAGACCACTGCCTACTGAGGCTAGACTTCCGGAGGCCAAACCCCCACCGTAGGGAGGAGGAACCGACCAGGTGGTTCCGCCCCAAGCGACTGATGGACCCTGTTAGGTTCCAGACGGAGCTTGGGTTATTCCAGATACTCTCGCCCACAGTTCGGTGGAGACCCTTGTCGCTGCCTGGCACTCGGCAGCTTCGGGGTCTCTAAACCGGATTGCGCCACTACGGCCCCTCCGGGTCAGCGGCCCCCGGAGGCCTCCTTGGTTTACCGAGGAGCTCCGGGAGATAAAGCGCCGGAGGAGACGCCTAGAGCACCTGTGGAGATCAGACAGGTCCGAATTGAACCGGGCACTTGTAACAGCATGCACCAAGGAGTATACTCGCGCTTTAAGATCGGCAAAAAGAACACACATTGCCTCCTTGGTAGCGTCCGCCGAGTCCCGCCCAGCCGCCCTGTTTAGGATAACCCGCTCCCTCCTAAATAGGAGGGAGACGGGGGACCCCTTACAGGGTAAGGCTGAGGAGTATGTTCAGTTCTTGGCGGACAAAGTTGCCCGGTTTCGAGCGGACCTGGACTCCACTCTTGCAGAGCCAGCTGAGACACAGGGGAAAGACTTGGCAAACCATCTCTGGGTTGAGTTTCAGGAAGTTGCCTCTGGGGATGTGGACAAGGCTATGCGAGCTGTGAGTACCTCCACTTGTGTACTGGACCCGTGTCCCTCCTGGCTGGTTGCCAACAGCAGTGAGGTGACACGAGGCTGGATCCAAGCGGTTGTTGTGGCATCTCTTCGGGAGGGGCACTTCCCCACCGAGCTTAAGGCAGCGGTGGTGAGACCCCTTCTGAAGAAACCGTCTTTGGATCCAGCTGTTCTTAATAACTACCGTCCAGTCTCCAACCTTCCCTATGTGGGGAAGGTTGTTGAGAAAGTGGTGGCCCTCCAGCTTCAGCGTACCTTGGAGGAAGCAAACTATCTTGACCCCTTCCAGTCCGGCTTCAGACCAGGTTACAGCACAGAAACCGCTTTGGTCGCATTGACCGATGATCTCTGGAGAGCTAGGGATGGAGGCTTTGCGTCCATCCTGGTTCTCCTTGACCTCTCAGCGGCTTTCGATACCATCGACCATGGTATCCTTCTGCGACGACTGCGGGAGGTGGGAGTGGGCGGCACTGTCTTGCAGTGGTTCTCCTCCTACCTCTCGGACAGGTCGCAGTCGGTGTTGGTGGGTGGGCAGAGATCGTCCCCGAGGCCCCTAACATATGGGGTGCCACAGGGTCGGTCTTGTCCCCCCTCCTATTTAACATATACATGAAACCGCTGGGCGAGATCATCCGGAGGCACGGGATAAAGTATCACCAATATGCGGACGATACACAATTGTATCTGTCCGCCCCGTGCCAACTCAATGAAGCGGTGGACGTGATGAACCAGGGTCTGGAAGCTGTTAAAGACTGGATGAGAGCAAACAAACTGGTGCTCAACCCAGACAAGACCGAGTGGCTGTTGTGTTTTCCTCCCAATAATTTGACCACCGTACCATCAATCAGGTTGGGGGGACAAAACTTATACCCCTCAGATAGGGTCCGCAACTTGGGAGTCCTCCTGGATCCACAGCTGAGTTTTGATCACCATCTATCGGCTGTGACCAGGGGGGCATTTGCCCAGGTTCGCCTGGTGCGCCAGTTGCGGCCCTACCTGAATCGGGAGGCTCTCACGACAGTCACTCGAGCCCTTGTGATCTCTAAGCTGGAATACTGCAATGTGCTCTACATGGGGCTGCCCTTGAAGAGCACCCGGAGACTTCAGCTAGTCCAGAACGCGGCCGCGCGAGTGATTGTGGGCGCACCTCGGTTCGCCCACATAACACCTATCCTCCACGAGCTGCGCTGGCTGCCTGTAGATCTCCGGGTGCAATTCAAGGTCTTACTTACCACCCATAAAGCGCTCCATGGTAGTGGATCTGACTATCTGAGAGACCGCCTCCTGCCAATAATCTCCCTGCGTCCCATCAGATCGCATAGAGCGGGCCTCCTCCGTATTCCATCCGCCAGTCAGTGCCGACTGGCGACCACCCGGAGGAGAGCCTTCTCAGTTGCTGCTCCGACGCTATGGAACAATCTCCCCGTGGAGATCCGTACCCTGACCACAGTCCAGGCCTTCCGTACAGCCCTCAAGATCTGGCTAGCCCGTCAGGCCTGGGGATAAACTCTTCTGCCCCTCCCGAATGCTGAGTGAATGTTGTGTTTTAGTACTTTTTAGTTATTTCACATTTTTTTTTTCTGTATTTTGTCTTTCACTCCCCTTCCCTTACTATTGTAAGCCGCCCTGAGTCCCCTCAGGGAAAAGGGCGGCCTATAAATGCTAAATAAAATCTAAAAAAATCTAAATCTAAATCTTTCCAAGTTGTCAAAGGCTTTTTCTGCATCAAGAAAAATAATAGCCACTTAAAAAATATCTCATCATAAAATTTAAAATATGTCTGATATTGTCACTCATTTCTTCATAACAAATCCAATTTAATCAGGGCGTATTTTTGTTTAAAAAAACGTATTTCTCTTTTCTATAATTGTTGTGATAAGTTTACTATTTACATTCAATGTTGAAACAGATTTGTATGACTCTGGAGTGTTTTCTTCTTTATTAAAGTTTATTTTTGTGCCAAAGGAAATTCTTTGAATTACTGAATCATATTCATTATCTAAGTTAAAGTTTTTAGCATAATTTCTTGAAATGTCTTATATATAGTAAAAATCCCAACAAATCTTTGAACATTGATCAGATTCAGCTTTTAAATTACCTATTTAGTTCTGTCTTCAGTTATGAGTTGATTTAAGACTTTTTGTTGATCCTCTAAATTTTATAAGTAATGATATATTCAAATGATCAATCTTTTCTGGAGTTAACATCAGTTTACTGTATGATCTGGAACATTTGTTAACAAATTAACTGCTTTTTTCACTGTGTTTACTTTAATCCAAATAGAAAGAATAATTCTTTTATTCTATTCCTTCTATAATTGATAGACCAATTATTTATCTGATTTTTTTTCATGATATCCATCTCCTTGAAAGTCTCATTTACTTCCATTAAATCTAGTAGGTTCCATATTTCTTTCTTCATTTTTTTTCTAAATTCAGAATTGGGTCTAATTTATGCTTTAATAGTTTCAGGAAACAGAATTGTACTACATTTGTTTGTACATATATTTAGAAAGCCAAGTCCATTGAAAAAATGGGACTTAGTTTTTATTAAACATGAATACAATTAGTTTATAATACAAATATATCTGTAAATGGGGTTACTGGATAAGTATTATGTCTCAATTAGATAGGCAATAAGTGATTGTGTTTTTCTGGATATTTTGCAACTGAAATGAATATATTGCATTCAAAGGTATCTTAGGTTATTGGATGTCTTGGTGGGCTTTCTTTATATAATTTTGATAATATGTATGATACTTTTTCTTGGGTGCTTAGCTATCTAATGCGCTGCTATTTGGTAGGTATAGGAGACCATAATTAAAAATACAACAGATATTTACTTTGTCATTTCTAATACTTAATTTCCAGAGCCAAATACTATGATTTTATCAAGAGATAAAATATGAGATTGGAGATGTTTCCTATTTAATTCACTTTTCATTTTTGTGATTTGGCCACAGTTGTGAGTTGGCTACAAATATTCAGTGTGTGTGTGTGTGCCTGTTTGTAAAAACAAATGGTGTGTGAATATTGTACTCAGAATAAAAAGAAAGAAGCTTGAGGTCTTAAACATGCTTATAAGAAACATGTCTTAAATATGGTTTTGGTATTGTGGGTCTTTAGGACTGCAGGCCATCTCAGTCAAACGTTACAGTCTTTTCTTTAAGAGGTGAAAGTGAAACTAAAATGAAGTTACAGATAACAAGATAAATTTGTTATTGGTACAAGTAGTTATAAATAACTCCTGATATTTGTAGTTCAGGTGTTGCTGCTTAATTAAATAGTAATAAACATGAGAAATAAATTAGGAGAAAAGGTGAAGCATTATACATGAAAAATACTTTCTTCTGTGCTCTCAAATGATTATAATGACAGGAGGGGGGAGAGGGGGAGGGAGGGAGGGAGGGAGGGAGAGAGAGAGAGAGAGAGAGAGAGAGAGAGAGAGAGAGATTGTTTACTGAAACGGTGAAATGAAGAAAATCAGGAATGGATCATTTTTACAAGGAAAATGGGTCAGCTTTATCACCGAAAATCTGTCTCAGTACATGGTCTGAGGCAATCTGTTGTATAATTACATGGAAAAGCAAGAGATAGAATATTATGTATATATGCTCAGCAATAACCCATTTTTAAAACTCTCCTGTAAACAATTGACTTAATGGACAAGTGCAGTAAAAAGAACACTTGTAACAAGGAAATACATATTCCAGGGTCTTCTGACATTGAAAGTAGACCCTGATGAAATTTTGGTTTAAGTTGAATCGGTAAAAGGCAAGAAGGCTTTATCTCTGATAAGAATGAAAGCTAGTAAAGAGAAAGGAGTTGTGGTGCTAGAGGACGCTAATCAGGGGATCAATGTGCAGAGAAGAAAAGAGGGCGTCTCTGCATGCAGCTTGCTGGCACTGCAAATGGAATCAGTATTTACCTTCTCTATAGTAGCATATTATTTTTAAATATACGTAAGGTCTTAATTCACACTGTTGAAGGGGAGGCTGCAATTGCTCAGCAGTAAGAGAAGAATACACTGTGAAGCACTGTTATTTCTGATTAAGAGTTCTTCCACAGATTTACTGACAGGTCATATGTCAGGAAAAATGAAGACCAAGAATATTTTTTTCACATCAGAGTCGGATTTGAACGGCAGCTTCCTGCAGCCTCAGATTTTCATCAATGGGAAATTGTAGCGAGCATAGCGAATGGCTTTGAAGGAAGGAGGAAGAATGGCTACCAAAGCAGTGGTTAGATAAGCGGGGCTTGAGCCTGGACCAAGAAGCTAATCTGAGAAAATGTTTCAGAGAAACTGCTCCCTAGTTCACCCAAAATTTTAAAAAATGTTGGGGGAGGGGGAACGACAATCAGGCTTGTAATATTCTGTTAATATAGCTATTATAATAAGAGTAGTTCTGACCTATACAACACTGGTTTTGTAGTCTGATCTGCCTTGTTGAACTGACAGAAATACACATTGACATGATTGCCCTAAAGTTGACTTAAGACAATTCAGAGTGTAAACCTTGCAGTCATGTTTTTGTAGTATAATTGGTGCCATTGTATGTAGGAACAGTGGATAGAATACTTGTTAATAAAGATTCGGAGATCAGCAAAATTCCCAGTTTAACATAATGACTGTAGAATGTCTGAAAAATAGCCATTATAATTATATATTTTATTCAGCTGCAGACGGGAGTAATCAGAATATGCTGGCTATCTATTAAGAACTGAAATAGAAAATATTCCCCACATACCTTGATTAATAATTTAATTACACATTAGTGTTTGATGTAGTATTTTTCTGATCACCACAAATGGGTAATTTGTAGCTTGATTGCATGATCTTTTTGATTGAGAAGCTCCTGTAGTGTATTCTATAATAAATTGGTACAAAAACATGTAAGAAAGATAATATGATATTCTCTGCTTTTGCATGCCATTGTAGTGACCAAAATAAACTTTGGGTTCATCTTCTGAATTATATTTTCATATATTTTTATAAAATTATATTTTATAACATAAGCAAATATCTGACAAATGCTTTAAAATTATTGTTCAGATGTAAAAATAAAATTGGGATCTTGGCATTGAAATGATTTCCAATGATCTTTATGTGTTCCAGAAGGCCCATGCTATCAACTGTAATTTTTAATAGCCAGAAAACATGTTTGTGAAGAATAGCACGCTATAGAAATATAAACTTCCAAATTTTGCCTCAATCTGATACCCAACTTTATCACTTATTTCATATCTATGATTCTCTTTTCCAATCCTTGGGGAAGTCATAAAGACTCTCCTTCCACTAATGCTGGATCGCATTTTAATATTTTTGATTTGAAATGGACATAGGGAGCTTTCTGAAGTTCACTCCTTGGGAATATGTCACTTACAACACTCACAGCATTAGTTAAAGAATAGAAAGAAACTGCAGAGCAAAAAAAAAAGGACAATAATTTCCTGAAAGACTGTCCTCTCCGCTCCCCCCCCCCCATTTTTTTAAATGTTAAAATGGGAACATCAATTTTCTGACATAGCTACATAGCTGTAGAATTAATTAGTTCATTTTTGTCAAATATTCTTTGAATATGGGAACTTTTTAAATTGAAGCTCTTATTTCAGATAAATGTGCTGGTTTATTTTGCTTATTTTATTTTTAAACTCCCTGATATATTAGTAGCTTAGTGTGGAAAAAAACCCAAAAATCTCCCAGTATTTTTAGTGATGGCTATTAATGTAACCATTCCTGAAATGCACCTAGGCATCTTTTTCAATTTTAGAATGTTGTTGTTGTGAGGCTACTTTCCATAGCATCCAAGTCTGAAGTAATTAGGAGATTAATTGGTACAACTAATAAGTTCATTTATCATAGCCTTTAAATGTGGATGTTTAATTGGAATTTAATTGATGAAGTGCAGTACTGACAGCAGTTTTATAAACAATGTAGGCATATTGTTCCAGTCTGACAATATAGTTGAAATGGTTTTCCAAAAATTAATTTTCTATATTACTTAATCAAGTGAAACTTGTATTAATTATCTCCTAAATATAGCCTGAGTACAAAAGAGATGATGTTCATTTTAATTTGTTTAAAAGGTATGAAGTTGGGGGGTAGAGAAGAAATAAAAGTAGTTTCACATGAATTGCTACTGTTTTCATTTAATGTGCAGAGAGAGGGTTTTGCAACTTTTGTCCAACTTGTTGTCAGGCTCTCGTGAAATAGATAAATAGACAGTGCTGCAGAAAGCTCCAGGTAAGTGAGGAGGAGAGTGTAGGGACTGATGGGTTGAGAATCAGGCCTAAGCGGGCCCTGATGGGGGAAAAAGGCCTGTTGAGAGCTGGGAGGAGGGGGGGGGGGAGAAGGCCTGTGGTTTGAGATGGTTGAGGGATGCTGCAGCATTGTAAGTAGCTTTTGAGGAGTGCACTGTAACTTCAAACAGTCATTAAACAAAATGAGCCGAGGTGGCACAATGGTTAGAGTGCAGTACTGCAGGCTTCTTTAGCTGACTGCTAGCTACAGTTCAGCAGTTCAGATCTCACCGGCTAAAGGTTGACTTAGTCTTCCATCCTTCCGAGGTGGGTAAAATGAGGACCCAGATTGTTGGGGTAGAGAGGGCTGGAAAGCATGAAACTATGAAGCGGTATATAAGTCTTTTAAAAAACTGATTTTTAAGCGGGGTCCACCATAATCCCAGAGCATTCCTGATGATTGGGTTCTTTTCCCATCAAATGTTGGCATGTATGTGATGCACCTAGGAATACCTGGAGCGTTTATTAAGGTCCTCTGTAATAAAGGTGCTGTTTAACCACTTTCAAATTAGAAAATATTTTGATTTAAGGAAAATGAGTGATGCCTTTCTACACATTTCTGCTCTGAATACAAACATGACTTTTTTTTTTAAAGCAGTTTATTCCTGTATTTGACATCTAAAATAGACCTCATCTAAGTAGTGTTTGAAGTTTAGTCTGTAAGCTATCAACTGATGGCTATAATAAACTGCTGAAGGTTGGAGGATTGTGAAATGCACAGCAAGCAGAATGGCTGGAAAGAATGCAAACTGCCAGCTAGCTTCACTCATGCAGCCTCTTGCTTCATTTGTTCATTTGTTCATTACTCTATTACTGTTCTGGGACCATGATGGAGCTTCTGAGCTAGCTCTCTGGAAATGAACAAGCAGCCAATGATAACAGCCAGTTATGCTCCAAAATGACCCTGGCAAAAGAATAGATTTGAACTTGGGAGAGGCCATTCTTTTGTTCAGAGAGTCACATTCTGTAGGAGGAATAGGTCAGGTTCTTGGGGACCTCTACCTGACTCTTAATGAAACTTGCTCTGAATGGGAGAGAAGGCCAAAAATGACAAACTTATTTTTATTTGTATAGCAAAAATGTCCTCAAGGGAAGGAAAATAGATTTCTGTGTTATGAAAATAAACTTTTGTGATGTTGTGCTTACAATGCTGACATATCTCTTATTGTAGATATAGAAAATAGAAGTAATTGGAATGTTTGTCTTTTTAAAATTACATTTCCATAGGGTATTTGGAAATAGAATTTGCTTTTTCTAAACTAGTCTTGGACTTGGAGAAGTTCAAACTTTGTTTTGGGAATCTAAACAAATTTAAAATTTATGTGAAGATTTCTGTGCATTCTCTATTTAGCGGTACTAAGGCCAAGGTACATGTTTTTTGTGTGTGATTAGCTGCTAACAATAACCTGCCCTGACCTTCATGATTAAATTAGATAGCATGTATTATATAATAAATGTTCCAATTATTCTTCTAATTGTGTCCCCCTTTATGGTTCTCTGTTTAGAGAACTAAGAATCTAAATTTACTGTGATACAGAGCAATATGTATGTAAATGTTTTTTAAATCTGGAAAGAAAGATAAATTTGTAAACCTGGAAAAATATGTGTCACAGGTTTTTGAATATAAGATAATAAAAGAGGCTAAGTTAATAGTGTTCCAAATAGGCTACAGTATGCAGTTGTGATGTAGCTTACCCCATGGCTATTCTACATATGTATGTTTTGCTGCAGATTCAACACACTGAAAGCCATCTGTTGTTTTACCATGCTAGCATCTGAGTCTCTTTCCAAAACATACAAGCAAACATTGCTTGTAACACTGATACTGCAGTGTTTGGGCTTTCTAGTGTTGTCTGTGCAGAAATTCAATCATGTTTGAAGCCAACCCTAAAGACTGCTATAAAATAAGTCTGTAGAAATATCTGCTACAACAGTAACATACCTCTCGAGAATGGGAAAAATAATAGAAGGGAAAGGTTTAAATTTAATTACATTTGATGTTTCAGTTCATATATTGAGCACCAGGCAAATAAAGACAGATGTTTCACCTTTCCTTCATGCATATAGCCTTTTACTTCTTTTTAGTCTATTGTATACAGGGCTGGTTTATATGATTCCAGTTGTTTTATTTTAAAAGACACAATGTCTGTTTCTTCTCAATATCCGAAGTAATTCACTTTATTATTATTTTTAAAGAGCATTTGAACTGGCAAGTTGCTTTCCTCTTCTATCTTTATGTTGTCATCTGTTGATATTCTTTTATCCCTTATCAGTTATCTATACGGACTTTGATATAGGTTCTGAAGTTCTGCTTTATTCTTGATTCCCTTCCTAATTAAACGGTGCACTGCCTTCTGCACATCAAAGGCCAAGGATTTCCTAAAGAGTAAGTAGTTAAGCATGAAAGTTAATTGAGCGTATGACCTAATTACTGGGTACTCTTCAAAACATTATTTTCTCTTTATCGTTGTAGGCTTTTGGCTCTTAAGCCTCTAGCAAGTGCTAATTATTCATTTTTTGTTTAAAAAAAAAGGGGGAGTCTCCAGAAATCTTACTATGATGTTGTATTTCCTCCTGGAATTCAAAAAAGCCTAACCATAGCCGTAGGTGGGATTTTTCCTCCAACAGGGTTTTCCAGTGTATTTTACCTTGGAGGTGAAATGAAGCAAAACAGAAAAGCAAGATGTCTCAGTTTACTTGCTAGGAAAAATGCATTGGAAAAGCTCATTAGAGGAAATTCCATAGAGTAAATGATGAGATTCATGACTAATCTGATAGACAATATATCAGTTGGAAAAGAAACAGCTATAAGAAACTGCAGAATTACCTGTAATCAAACATTTTTCTTTTGTGTTCTTTTGTGCAGTAAGTTTGAAGCTTATTTTTAAGCTTTGTAAGCTTTTCTGAGGAACTTACCTGAAAGGAGGGGAAAATATTTTATATTGGTTTTCTTCAAGCTGCCAACCTGATTACAATTTGTTATTACCCATTTGTTATTGTTTAATAGAACTTAAATCTAACATATCTGGAGGGAAAACCTAATTTTTCCTAGTAAGTCTAGTAAGTATTATATCTGAAAGAAATTGGTTAAATATCAGGAACATTCCGTGAGATTTATTTGAAATAAATTTAAGACAAGCAAAATAAGTGATCCTTCACATAATAAATGCATTTTATATCCCATCAGTATGGATGGTGGTTTCAGAGTACAAGAGAATTAATCTGTAGTCCCCCAAAGTTTACAGTTTAAAATTCAGCAGAATAGCTAAGTTCTCAGTGCCATGACTAGAGAATGACTAAACCAAATCAGTGTGGCACTGTGAATTTAGCCAATTTAGCTGAATTTTAAACTGTAAGCTTTTGGGGGCTACAAATTAATTCTCTTGTACTCTGAAACTGCCATCAACACTGGCACTTGAATTTCTTAAGCTTTGAATTGGGATTTCTCCCAAGATGGGTTGCAGGCAACTAGAAGAGGCAGGGTTTTTAAAAAAAAATAAAACTTGATCCAGTTTGTGTAGGCAAGGTGGAAGCGCTATTGCTCAGTTGGAGCTTTACTCCGTGCCTATGCAATGTATAGCCAGGAAAGGAGGAAAATACGCAACATTTTTGGACTTTGAACCTCATTGAGTGAGTCTGCACACTCACATTGAAGAGTAACAGTACTGCACAGTTTAAGAATCACTGTGATACATATAATTAAAATGTAATTATTTTAAATTTTACAATAAGTAGTGTACTTATTGTTTTGTTCTATCTTGATACAGTTTTATTCATGAATGGGGGGATGTCATACAGACTCATTTAACAAAGTTTGTATACCATTGCAGTAAACCATAAACAAATCACTAGTAATACAGTTTGTCTTGTGTTGGCTTGGTCATAAAACTTGTGTTTCATCTAGGAACAGGCTGGCAGCCAGTGTAATAGTTCAAAACACACACACACACACACACACACACAGACACAGACACACAGACACACACTCCAATTCAATACATGCACATTCATAATGGCTAGAATATTTAAATGTATGAGCTGTCATCCTCTTTAAATACAGTACATATGGTAGCAATGATTTCTCTATGCCTATTTTTAATAGTGCACTAGATATGAGGGAAAGGGGAATGCATTCAGAGCAAAATATTTTGCTGGTGTATTCTGTAATATGGGGGAGGTTTAGCATATAAATGAAAATGTTCCTGAAGATTATATTGAAAAGAGCAGTAGAGTCAGATGACAGGTAAAGTACAACAAGCATTGGGATGCTTATGTTAGGCTGTCCAGGCATTTTGTAGCAGTGACCTGCCATCTTGGAACTAAATCTGGAAACCTGCACAATTATTAATGGTGAAATCCTTTGGTCTTTCCATCCCGCTGACAATGCAAGAACTACAAACAAAATGTCCTTGGAATGGAAGAAACTGAACAAAGGGGAAGGTTGGTGCCAGAGCCTAAAAGAACAGAGAAATAATAGCCACAAATTATTCTTCTCAGGATTTTCTTTTGGCTTAGTTTTTGTAAGGTTTTTTTTTTTTTGAGTTACAGTGCTTTTGTACAATATTTTAAAGGGTCTCTTTTTGTTTTAAAGGGTCTGTTTGCTTTCTTTCACAGCAGAGTCACTAGCTGAATGTTGAAATTCTCACTTATTCCTCATTAAAGTTATAATGATTACAAACACACACATGCATACTCATGCAAATTTAATGTTGATGTTCCACTTTTTTAATATGTTTTATATAATCATTTTCCTTTATTCCTGGCTAGTTTAGTGCAGAAATCAACCCTCTGACAAATTGCTTTAATTATTGTTTTTTCAAGTCCTTCTGAGTACAACTTTAAGGGTGTGCTTGTAGCATCTTAAATCCTAACAATACAGAATAAGATTACACAGATTCAAGCCCAGTTTAGACACATATCATCCTATCAATGATATGTGTATATTTTATCAGATGTATACATTAATATAGAATAAGACTGTGTGTCCGAGAAATTGGAAAAGATGATGGCTATATATCAGAGAAAGAAGATGCACAAGCATTTGCTTATTACCAAATCACTGCACATATTCCTTGTGCAGGCAGATTTTGTTTAAGACATTACAAAGAAAAATGAGGCCTTTTGTGGAAAGAGAAATGTCAAATGAGCAGACAGGTTTCAGAAGAGGCAAAGGGGCATGAAAACAGATGGTATTAAGATTATAATTGTGAGAGCAAGAAAACCTAAGAGTGTTATACTTTTACTTTATTGACTAAAATAAGACCCTTAATTGTGGAGATCATGCCAGAATATGGTGCATATTAAGGATATGAATATGCCAAAACATCTTATTATACTTCACAGAAGAATTTTTATAGTGAACTAGAAGCTAGTATAAGACACACATGCCTTAATCAGCTCCCAAATGGAAGATTGCAGTGTGTTTTATGTGGGGTTGCCTTTGAAGAGCAGCTGGTTCAAAATGCAGTGGCACAGGCAGGTATGCGCACTCCTTGAACAGCAATATATCTCTGCTCTGTGGCCTTCATTGGTTGCCAGTGTGCTTTGAGGTTTATTTATTTATTTATCAAATGTCTGCACCGCCAATTTCTCCTAAGTGACTCTGGGCAGCTTACAAATAAAAAGCATACAGCCATGTAAAATACATAATTAAAAACCCAGTTAAAAGTAGAATTAAAACCCAGTTAAAATTAGAGGTTAGCAAGGTTAAAAAGTTAAAGAGGCAGGGGGAGTATCCTCAAGCCACCAATCGACCTCACTCTCTGATCCCCATCCAATTGGCAAAAATGGGTCTTGTTGTATGTTCAGAAAGCCAGAAGGGTAGGGTTCAATTCAAGGTGCTGGTAATTACTTTTAGAGGGTAAGGAAGATGACCTTGATAGAGTATGCCAGTGTCTAGGGCAACAAGGATGAACTACATTTTAAGTTCATGGCAGATAATATTTAGAAGCAACTCGGTCAGACTGTTCCCTAATTCACTAAAGTATAAGGAGAAGGAGGAACTACTTTATAATCTGACTTTAAAGATTGATATTAGCTCCACTGGGTAGATCAAACCAAGTAATCAACTCCAAAGGAAGGCTAAAGTTACTTTTACTGAGGTTGGCTATAGTATGTCTGATTTTAGATTTACAAACTTAGAAATGTTCATTATGGAGGTAAAATGAAAAGTTGAAAATCTGGGCAAATGTCAACTAGCATGCTTAGCGAGCACCTAATTAATGGTGAAGAAATGAAGATGTCGGGGGGTTTCTCTTTCATTTAGGACTAAATATAGACAGTGCACTGAAAAAGTAAAGAGAAGATTAATCCAAGGAAAGAAGACTATAGCATATCTAGACAATAAAGGTTAAGGATACTGAATTTCTATGGCAACCAATAATTTAATAGATAAAGTAATGTTTTTCCAGTGGTAACGTACAGCTAAGCAAACAATGTTATGTGAAAGCTGAACAAATAGACAAGAGAAAGAAGACAACAGAAACCTTTGAATTACAGATCTAAAAAAAATTACTATGGGTACTGTGAACTGTAAGAAGTAATCAATTGATCCTTGACAGAAGAAAGACTGATGTTTCCTTGAGGCAATTATCAGCAAGCAGAAAATCATATATTTGGGCATTTGATGCAAGTTGATAAAAAATGAATATTCCTAAGTAAGGTTGTAGAAAGTTAACAGATGAAGTGGATGGATGAGATCAAGGAATTCAGTGGAATCTCCTGGGGTAAACTATGCATTAATACCATATAGAAAATACATTGAGATATACAAACATTTGTTCATATAGTCATCAGGGTATGGCATAGTTTGTTGACATCTGTTTGCCTATCTAATAATATGTATAATATCTATAATAATTGCTACATAATTGCTATAAAATCCTTATAATAAAACCTTTTAAAAGTTGTTTTGAATCCAGTTTAAAAATAAGTACTGGATTACTCAGAGCCATAAAGCAGTGATACAATTTTAAGCAGTGATACAATTTTTTTTGCAAACATGGATTTCTTATTTGTGGGGGGGGGTGTTTGAGGGAAATAACAGAATAACAGAGTTGGAAGGGAGGTCTTCTAGTCCAACCCCCCCCACTCAGGTAGGAAATCCTATGCCTGTGATGGCGAACCTATGGCATGCATGCCACAGGTGGCGCACGGAGCCATATCTGAGGGCACGCAAGGCATTGCCCTATGTCAGCTCCAGCGTATACCAGTTGATTTTCGGCCTTCCAGAGGGCAGGGGAGGCCATTTTCGTGCTCCCCAGGCTTCAGCAAAGTCTCCGGAACCTGTGGATGGCGAAAAGCGGGCCTACCGGAAGTCCGGAGACTTCAGTGAGGCCTGTGTGCATGTGCGGGGGGAGGGCATTGCATTATGGGTGTGGACACGGACATGGCACCCAAGCAGAAAAACGTTTGCCATCACTGCCCTATATCATTTCAGACAAATAGTTGTTCAATCTCTTCTTAAAAACTTCCAGTTTTGGAGCATCCACAAAACAGGGATCACACAGCTAGCAACTTTATGTCCTTCATAAATGTTATATTATAATTTCCACAACGTTTAAACTAAAAAAATGGGCACTTGGCAACCAGTATGTAATTTGCATAACAACTATAGAAAAACAGATTGTAAAATTAGGTGTGACTTAACCACTCCTTTACTTAGCAACATAAATTCTGATCCCAATTGTGATTGTAAGTTGAGGACTATCTGTGATCTTGTTATTTTAAACGTCTTGAAATGGTAACTTACTCAATATTCTCCAATGTGATTTTGCCCTTTGATTATATCAGTTTTTTTAGTATCCTGCTAGATAGTGGGAGGTAGTTTGAGAGTTTTGCTGTTCTGGTTTAACCGCTTCTTTATATGAAATGTCTATAAAGGTTTTGCCCAATAGTGATGTCAATATTATTCATTTAACTGATAACATCAAAACAACAGTACTCTTAATTAATTATTTAGTTTGTTATTGTTTTAAATAATTCACTTTCTTAATTGTTCAAGCAACCCACTGTTTTCTCAATTAGCCTTTTACTTTTAGATAATTGACAAATAGCCTGAATTGTTTCTAACATACTAGTTTTGTAGAGTTTTAAAAAATTATTTAAATTCTACGGTATTGCTGGAACAAATGTTACCCTCTTGCTATCAAAGGTCAGGCAGTGCATTCAGCCATTTTTCTCTTCTGTGTTATCATTTTTTCCCCTCTCCATACCTTATTCCCCATTACCAACAGTGCACATATTGCAAATTCAGCTAATTTGGAGTCTCTGGCGTTGATGCTGTGGTGCATTTTCTAATTCAAAACCAAAATCAAAATCCATGATAGATTAGTCTACCTTGTTACCTAAGGAGGTAAAAATAACTCCCCCGTGAGCTGTGTTTTTGCATCAAGCTGTTGTCTCACAGCCGGAACTGAACTTTCAGTACTGATGAGTCTTCATTTAAGAAATAAGGAGCCACATGTAGTCTGAAACTTTAAAGAGCTCTTAAAATAGAAAGGGGGAAAAAAAGAAGGAAGGATAAATGACAGTACCGTATGCGATTTATGCACTCTGTTGACTAAGAGTGTTGAAAAATTATTTTAAAATCCTATTAACAATGTTTTATGATATATTCCTTGAAGCTCTTTAATGCTTTTGGTGCAGTAGAATATTGACACAGAGAAGTAAATTAAGTGGTTTGAATTTTTTCTGCCTCAGGAAAAGAAGAGAAATATTTATTGTATCAGAACTTGAAAATGCATTTTGCTTATCATCAGTAAAAAGGTGAAATTTGAGGGAAGCAAAGGAGAATGCGGCAAATTTCTGAACCAAAGCTTAGACAATAGTCCTTGAATCATATAATACTGCCACAGTAATATAGATTATCAGATCAGGTGCCTCAAAGTTTGGTGCACCTGCCCAATTTTTAAGACCTACATGAAGCAATTAGAAGAGAGTCTCTGTTGGTTAAGAATCAAGTGTCATTTAGCAGGTTGATCATTCATAATTATACATCTCCTCTCTAGTCCAGGCCAGAGATCTGTGGAAGTCTTGACCTTGTGGCTGGAGACTGCATGAGATATCACTAAATCCTTGTTGTAAGATGTGGTTGGTGTTTTTCTGGAGAACTTATATCTGGATGGAGTAATTGAAGTAATTGAAATAATTGGGCCTGGATCTTGGGGCTTCTCCTAGATTCACAATTACTGCTAGATAAAGAGAAGACTGTGGCCACTATTAGATTAGTCCTGATCATTTTACAGCCCCCAGGCCACATCTGGCCCTTTGGCTGGCACTGTCTGGCCTACATGAAGTAAATTGCAAATTAGAAATCAAAAGGCCGCAGAAGCATCTTTACTTCCTCAGTTAGAAAATGAAGATAAGCACCACCCTCTAGAGTTGGACACAACTGGACAGGGAAAATCTCTACCTTTTTTTAGGCCATATAACCAAAACATTTCAAAACTGATTACTTCTGTGGATACTGTAAGAAATGTTCCATGTGACATAAGTATGACTAAGTTGGTAATCAAGACTCAGATGTTGATAGAGCAAAGCCATGACAGATGGTGGATATCTCTGGCTCCATCTACTGATGACTATGGCATATAGAAGGTTGTGTGTGAAAGTAAGAGGAATATGTGGTAAAAAGCATGAAGTAAACAAATGAAATGCAAATGGGAATAACACCTGTCCACGAAACTAAGAGTAAAGATACAGTAATTCTGAATGCACATGGTCTGATTTTATAGCATGGAATTGATGAATACAAGAAGGTATAATTTTAATTATGAATGAAAGGACTAAAATTTAGCTGGGAAATTATGACTTGGTGATTTCTGGTTTATTACAGGACACCTAGGTCTATCTATTAGTGATAGTGGCATGATATCCGCCAGTGAATGATGTTATTATGTATTAAAAAAACCAGACATGAGTTATGGAGGAAATTATGCATAATGTTGAATGAATGTGGTTCAAAGGAAATCATTATTTGGATTAGATAAGTGGGGAGGAGATGAAAGAGTAGACAAAAATAATTGGATCTTCAAAACCTCAAAAATGATTGAAGTGGTGACTTATGAATATTGGCTTAGAGTCTTCTTCTTTCAAGTATGTAGCAGAAGGCTGTTCATGCATATAGTATAATGTCAAAAGAATGAAAAGAATCTAAAAGAATGGTTCTTCTAAAAGAATGGTTGATTTGAGTCTTTATGATGTAAGATTATGAGGAATAGTGAAGATTAAAAGGTGATGGGTAGTTCTGAATAGAGATTAACAGGTTTTGGAATTATCAAGAGGATTTTCAATTTCTTTGGTTTACTATTTCTTTCTTCCTTTTTACACTTACCCCAAAAGATAATAGTGTAATAAATATATTTCAACACTTGTACCATTTTCTGACTTCTACATCCATATAAAGTTAGCATTTTTAAAAAGGAATTATCAATTGTTCATAAACCTTTCAATATTTAGTTGCATATGATAACAAAATCAGTTTTATTTCCCCTTCAGTAGGAAGAAATAGGCAGGAGTTATACTATAGTACTGATAAAATGTAATTATTGAGGCTTCAGCTTTCATCTGTTTCAAGGCCCTTATCTATTATCCCATCCTTTTGATTGCCGAAGAAGAAATCTATCATAGTGAAAGATTTCTGCAGACTTTTGTGCTTAAAAGTCCAAAAATCCTTTACCAAAGTAACAAGACAGGTTTTCAGTGAACCTTCTTTCACCTTTTTCAAATTACAAAGGAGGTTTGTGAATTGAATAATCGGTACTCAACCATGCTGTGAAAAGTAGTCCTTGAAGTCTTCAGATACAGAGATTTCTGTATGTAAGGTAAGTGTTCCAATGAATTCTTAAGGCAGAAAAATCTCTTTTCTGATTACAAATATTTTTTACATAAACTGCTAAATATTTTTCCATTGAAGTTTGCATTAAAATGTCATACTTTTGATAAACTGCTATGAGGTCAAGATTTCTAAAGTTCAAGAATTCCATTTCAGTAAATAATTTTGAGAATTCCCAATTCTAAATAGTCCAAAGAACATTATTTCGGCTCTTAAATTAAATCTACATATCTCCAGTAAAGCAGATACAATTTAGAAGTTATAGCCAGGGGCCACATTTATATAGTGCTCAATCCCGATAAGACTGAGTGGCTTTGGATGCTGCCCCCGAAGGACAGCCCAGACAGTCCATCCTTAATCCTGGGGGGTGAAAATTTACACCCCTCGGAGAGGGCCCGCAATTTGGGGGTCCTCCTGGATTCGCAGCTGACACTGGAACACCATCTGTCGGCTGTGACCAGGGGGGCCTTTGGCCAGGTTTGCCTGGTGCACCAATTGCAGCCCTGTTTGGATCAGGAGGCACTTCAAACGGTTACTCATGCCCTTGTCACCTCAAGGCTGGATTATTGCAACGCGCTCTACATGGGGCTACCCTTGAAAAGCGTTCGGAGACTGCAGCTAGTCCAGAATGCGGCTGCACAAGCAATATTGGGTGTACCAAGGTACACCCACGTTACACCTGTCCTCCGCTAGCTGCACTGGC
Organism: Thamnophis elegans; assembly: GCF_009769535.1. Taxonomy (NCBI): domain Eukaryota; kingdom Metazoa; phylum Chordata; class Lepidosauria; order Squamata; family Natricidae; genus Thamnophis; species Thamnophis elegans. The sequence continues at coordinate 46,432,286 of NC_045542.1, read as the reverse complement.
TACCAATTGGTCTCCAGACGCAATTCAAGGTGTTGGTTATTACCTTTAAAGCCCTACATGGCTTAGGGCCAGCATACCTGTGAGACCGCCTACTGCCACATACCTCCCAGTGGCCGGTAAGATCCCACAGATTGGGCCTCCTTCGGATGCCCTCAGCCAGACAATGTCGGCTGGCGGGCCCCCGGAGGAGAGCCTTCTCTGTGGCTGCTCCAACCCTTTGGAATGAGCTACCCCCAGAGATCTGGACCTTACCCACTCTCATGGCCTTCAGAAAAGTTGTTAAAACTTGGCTATTCCAGCAGGCCTGGGGCTGTTGACCTCATTGTTGAGGTCCAGCCCCGATTGAACGAATGCATGTGTTGTGATTTTAAATCTGTCCTTTTCTAGTTTTTTTTTCTTCCTCTCCGTCTTTTTTGTAAGCCGCCCGGAGTCCTTCGGGATTGGGCGGCATATAAATTTTAATAATAAATAAATTTTAATAATAAATATTAATTTTTCTTGGGGGCACAAAAGTGCCCAGTTAGGATTTAAGGACCTAGGACCAGGAAAATGCTCACCCTCTGAATCCAGAAGTGAGTTGCTATTGATTCGCACCTGTTTGGGCAAAGTGGTAGTGAACATTGGGACTGGGTTGTCAAACTAGTAGGGATCGCCGGCTGGTCATATCCCTGAACCGATTTCCCAGTCGCCCATGCCATTGCCAATGTCAGACCTGCAAGCCATCTTTTATTTTTGGATTTCAGGCCTGCCACACTTACTACTGTGGGAAAATGGCAGAGGCAGAATAATATGGAGTTGGATGATATGTAGCCATAATAACATTCTTCTTAGAAAGTCAACGTCGTTTTTGTCTCTGCACCTGGCCGGATCTGGCTGGGAGGAATCTGTCTTTGTGGCAGTGAAAGTTTGGACCATGTGATGAACTTGTGGGAGTTGGGGCAGGATCTTTAACTTTCAACTGGGTGGGAGAACCTGGAAGCTTTCAGATTTGGGTTTTCCCAGATGTGCCAACATGACATCTCTAATAAAGTAGAATTTTGAGGAAACTCAAGCCTCGGAGTTTTATTTCTTTGAGGGTGTTTCTTAGAACCCTGACAGCCACCATGTTTTTTAATCATTTTATAATATTCTGCGCATGCGCAGAACAATTAATAGGCAACTGCGCATGCAGACGTGCAAAACACGTGCCAAGTGGCAGTAATCCTGGCAGCAACCCATCCCTGTCTAAATCCTCAGTAACTTTGGTCCAGTCACCAATCTGACCGTCTCCAAGAAATCCCAGCACTCTAGTCTAGATTTGGAAGTCCTAAAAATCTCTGGGAAAGAACGCAACAACTATAGTGATGACAAAAACAGACCTCTCCATGTAATCATTAAAAGTCAAACTCAACTCAAGAAATCCTTCTATCTTTACCATGTAGATCACATTTTGTCTTTTTATCCTGATTAATTTGTAGTAAATTATAATTCATAGCAAAAATGAACATTTGTTTCTTTTACAAGTGTCAAAATTATCTCAGCACACAATTGAATACAATTTGTAGATTAACCAATCATTTATAGGCAACCTAGTAATATTACTTGTTGTACAAAAGCTTAGCTTTATTTTTTACTTTATGATGTGTGTCCTCGTAAAAAAGGGGGAAAGGAAAATTTACTTTACAAAACATTGCTGGAAACACAACTGGAAAAATAGAGAAGCTGAAAATTATATAGTCTTGGTTATTATTTCCTGTGGTTTATCTACACCTTTGACTATGGATGTTAGATGTTTAAGTAATTTGTATACTCAAGGGACAATAGAACATTTTGTTTGCAACCCATTAAAAAGTAGGTAGAGGAAAAATAAATGAACTGCAAACTGTTCCTAAATGAAGGAACAATTAGAGGGAAGAAACCCAAGATGCAACAAGCAATTTGTTAGGGGGCATGAAAGTCTATCAATATAACAGTAATTTAATATTAGAGGCATCATATGAATAATTTTCTCTTCCAATCCTTTTTTAAAAGAATCTATCCAAACGCTGTATAAGTTCGAATCCATGGTAATCGAATCCATGTTGCTGATAGATCAAAACAACTTTGTGTAAACTCTAAAACATCATTTTAATGCCATTTGGAACATGATCTCCCCAGCCATCTCCATCCCGACTTTAGATTGGCCCAAACCCTCAGGGCTCTTTGGATTCTTGCCTTGCCTATACAAAGAAGACTACTACTCAGAAGCAAGATCCACTGTGTTTGGTAGAATTTGTTCTTGCAAATAGTATTCTTTAAAGTTATTTGGAAAAATGGAAAAGTACCATTTCGTAAAGATTTTGTGCAGAAATCTCTGTTGAGAGGTGACAGCGGTATATATGTTTGTAAGAAAAGTGAACTTACTTCCCAAATGAAAGTTTTACATAACAAAAATGAGGCAGTGCGGCATTGATTTAATAGCACAGAATCTCAGCATTTTTGTGCCAGGGAAAAAAGATGCAGGGAAGGTTAGATAAATGCCATATTGGTGGATTCTGCAGTACCAACATCTTTACTATTTCCTTTCTGTTTTGCATTATAATCAGTGTTTTTGGTTTAGAAAACATATCTTTTCAAAGGAAGTTTCTGTCTGCCTGCTCCCTTGTTTAATCATGTTGCTCTGTGTATCCACTGAAGAGAGAAAAAAATCTAGAACATTAAATCATTTTACTCCTGCTAATTCTCACTGTGGGATAATTAGGTTGAGCTCATTTAAGCAAGATTTCCCCCTGGCTTTGGAGTCTCTGAGTGGGTGATCTATAGAGAATTCACAGCCATACAAAAAAAAATTATAAATAAATACGAAGTATTCCTTACAAATTAAGATTAAATTAATCCATGATGTGAGTTGATAGGAAGATATAACAAGCAATAATTCTGCCTTCTTCATCTCCCATATATTTGAATTTTAACTCAATAATTTGGTCAGCTAGAGCTCACTTACACTCACAAAAAATATAAAGTGCTATGTGATTATTTCCTATACTAGGTACCATTAAAGATAATTGCATTTCTTAAACAAATTTTGAGAGAAAGATAAAATATCATCATGTGATCTATGTGACTTTTGCATCCACCACCTCTATCTCATTTTGCTAAAGTCAGACCTTGGATTCATGTTTAGTTGGAATGCTGTGATAATACACATATTAATATTTAGCTGGATGTGTTATTCCTAAATGGACAATTAAACATCTTATAGCTGAGCTACAATTGTTGTTTTTATATCAGACAAAACAGTAGGCAAATTGGCTGATGTACAGTATTTTCTGTATAGATTTGTCCCACTAATGATTTACTTTAGTGCTATGTAATTATATAATGAAAATAATGGCTCCTGCTAGCAGTAGTTAACACATAGATTGTGTGAATGAAAATTTTCTTTTCTCTATTTTGTATCTTTTGAAGAAAAACACTGAGTCATTCAATTTACATCATCTTTGTCTATAATGAGACAAGTTGATTATGTTTTTGCTAAAAGTTATGAATGGCAGGCAATGATGTAAGGATAATTAATTTTTGATGCATAAACTAAAAGCTGGCTTAAATTGCAATAAGAGTTTTAGAAGAAATATAAGGACATTGTTTGCAAGTGCACAAGAATGCCCAATTGCTGTGGATTTGTATAAATAACTCATTCAGAATCATTTGGCTTTCCTTTGTTGTATTCTGATATTTATTCTTCATGTATCCATTCAAGAGTTTCTTTAAAACATGTATTGGTAAAGCATTATAATCTTTCTACAGTGCTATTGGTAATTGATTCTCTTGTAATGCTTGGAAATGAAGCGTGTTCAATACATCTCTACAAATCAAAATGTAGTTTGTTAAGCAAACTAAATACATAAAATAATAAGTACATGCATTGAAATGTCCTTCAAAGCTGTATTTTTTAATTATAAAACTTAATCCAGCCAAGTTAATAATTGCATAGATTTTGATAAGCAAGTTAAGCAGAAGCTTCAGATTTTTTCTGCTAGATCACTGCAATTTAAAATAGCGCAATTTGTTTTGTTAAATGTAAAATTTATCACTTAGAGAGAATGAGGGGATAAAGATTTCACCATGATTTCTGTACTGGGCAAGGCTTTGGCTCTAATGGCCTACAAGGCCTCTTCTAATGGTATGATTTTATAAATATCTGATTTTAAAAAGACAAACAGAAGGGGAGGGGAGAGCAAGAGTGTGAGAGAGAAAAATCCTGTTCCAACATTCTGACTATAAAATATTGGATTGATTCATATAAGTTTGACATTGTTAACATATATAGTTCTGAATGCCCTCCTCTTTGCCTTAATCAAGGCTTTTGCAGCAAAAGCCTTGATTAAGGATAGGGTGGGCCAGCTGGGCTACTCCGGGGAGGAACAAGGGAAAATTGCCCATTAAAATTGTACTTGGGATAGAACAAGTTGTATTTTCAACTGCATACCACCCTCTATAATCTATATCTAGATCCAGATCCAGATCTAAGTCTTATATCTGTGTATCAACAAACTCTGCTAAATTAAAAGAAAGCTGGATTGAGAAATTTAAACAAACCTGAAGAGATCAGTAGCAAAACACTTCTATATCCTGTCAAGAAAGCTACGAATTGTGTCCCTGGAGGTCATCAAATCAAATCTGTGCAACCGTCATCAGCCAGTACAAAGAAAGTGGACTACTGTCATTAAAAAAAGGATACATGAAGAATGAAAATAAAAATAAATCTGGAAATATATGAAAAATCAGAAGATATAAAGAATTAAAAACTAAAAGTATAGATATCACAAAAGTCAAAGTTTAAATAAAAATGTAAAAGAAGGGGTAAGAGCATTAGATTGGTGTAGGGGAACATAAAAAGTTAGGATGCGGAAGAATGCTGCTATCAAATTCCAAAGCACTATGCTATGGGAAACTAGGTGCTCATTAAATCTAATTTATAGTACAGGTCATCATCTGGTGAATTTTGAGTGCTACTGCACAGAACTTGGCAGCACTGTATGTTGTAGCCAGATTGGTATTTGAAAGCAAGTAGGTGATGTAAAATTGCCCTGTGTGCCCTGGATAATTATGCAGTAATAGTGAAACGAGGCCAATACAAATATCCCTGTCGTGCAGGCACTGGAAAAACACATGTTCTTTTATTTCTATTGTCCAGAATTACAGGGAATTTTTTTTCTGGGTGAGCAATCTTTCTGTACAAGTAGGCTTTTCATTTAGGGTTAGGGTTAGGGTTCATTTTTCACATGACTGTTGCAGCATCCCGATGATGCTTGATCAAAATTTGAACTCTTGGCAGATGGCTCATATTTATGATGGTTGCAGTATCCTGAGGTCACGTGATCACCTTTTGAGACCACATGACAAGCACAGTCAATACAGACGCCAAATTCACTTTTTTGACAGTGTTATTAATTTAAGAACTGCAGTGATTCACTTAACAATTTTGGCAAGAAAGGTCATAAAATGGGGCAAAACTCACTTAAGAACTGTCTCACTTAGCAACCAATTTTGAGCTCAATTGTGTTTGTAAGCTGAGGACTATCAGTATTACATTTGAGGACAACTGAGTAGAGAGCATGACATTGTGCCAGAGTAAAGGCCCTTCTGTACTTAGGTTTAGTTAAGTGTTCTGCCCCCCCCCTCCGGCCTGCAAATCACCCAGACACAGGCTTGGCTGTTTGCCACTCTTTAATCACGGATTTATCAACTCCTTTGGCTGAAGGCCCAGACAAGACTCACATGCAAGAATAGTTGGCAGCAACCCAAAATCCAACAGGCACAGATACAAGACAGAATTTTCCAATACTGTTTCAAACGGTTGTGTCCTGCAAATGACTCCTCCCAACTTCTTCACTTATATATTCTCTTGGGAGGGGCCAAGCCACAACCACCTGGGCTTAATTATTGTCTCTGAGTCTGCCTCCGTAGCTGCTGCTTCCGTTTCTCCGCCCTTCTTTGTCTTGCATCAGGAACAAAATGCCTTGAATCCTCTCCACTGCTCCATGCCTCAGGCGCCTCCTGGTGGCCAACCAGCCTCTCTGGTCCCTGCTCTGAGTCTGAACCCTGCCCAGGGTCCTACACATCTTCCCTGGCAGACTCATATGGTTTCTCGCTGTCTGAGTCCATCAGCAGCTCAACCGGATCCTGCTGGGCCACAACAGTTAAGTATGCCATAAGGGAGGGAGAATACCTTTTGGATTCCCTGGCAATAAAGTTTGGGCTCCTCGGTAGATTCAATTGGCACTCTCTGTCTACGTACTGTTTAATAAGTGCTTTGCCTGACTATATCCCATGGTGAATAGAAGATCAGAAGAGACAACAAATTGGAGATTTTAACTGTAATTGCAGGTGGATTGAAAATCATCCCTCATAATTAATGGGGCAAAGTCAAGGGGAAAAGAGGTCCGTCTGACCCAATAGTTGAGTATGACCCAATAGTCTCCACTAGAGTGTGGCTAGGGACACCTGAAGCCTGTCCCTAGTCACATTAGGAAGCATTAAATATATGTTTATAGATGTGAAGCGCTGCTGATCTTACATATTTAGATTGTATAAGTTTTGATGAAGAAAAATTGGAGTAAGGGTCCCAGCTGAACAACATAAAGAAGCTGTGGAATTACTTAATGACCACAAGGGTTGATCACATGGGTGACCTGATTTACAACCATCACAAGTTCCTGGCATTATGGGCAGGCTCCATTATGGCCCTAACTTCATACAGGACTATCTGTATGAAGTCTGATGTGGCTGCAGTTCACTCCCATTACCTTAGTGTGCTAAATGGACAGGGTAGGGCAAAAACAGGCAACCTGTAAGATGCTTCATCTCCCATCAGACTAGTTAAATCCAGCACAATTGTTTGTCCATTTAGTTTAAAATTTGCTATGACGGCCAGTCATGTGAATACATTCCAATGACAAGTATCTTGGACCAATCCCTAATTTTTTGCTAGGGCAAGGGAAAAAAAAGTTTCAAATGTTTTACTTAATGACTAAATACACCAACTTTGTTTTTAAAATATTTAAAGACTAAATCCTAAACCTTATTGATAAGCATTTTACAACATTTTTGGAAGTTTCTTAAAAGTAGTCACCCAGAAAAAGGGTAACAGCTTCCTAGTCGCAGTGACAATTTGAGTTGTTAACAATTGGAATTATTAAACTTGATTACCATCAAGTATACAATGGTCATTTTAAAAGCACATGTGAGAAATTTACCATTACCATTCCACATACACCTGGAATCCAGTAGTGTTTGTAATACTGTTCCTGAGTGGGTGGGGTAATTTCTTGAAAAGAATATATAGAATATACCAATAGGAAATTGTTTATGAGTTTATCATACTGTTACTCTGATATTATGCAGGATTTTATAAGCATGGTAAGAAATAGGGCCTCCCTGCTCCCACCTTCTCCCCCTTACTAATGTATTCCTACAAAGTATTGAGATTACATTTCTGGAAAGATTTCTCCCCAAAAAGAGCCTTATTGGACCAAATTTGATGTACATATGTACAATTGATGTTCTCCAGATAATTTTTCTATTGATTTAATTAACCAGTTCTGTAACTTGATATTTTTGCAAGCTTCTATCCAATATTTTCAAGACTTCCTCACATAATTGAGGAACATATTTGATTTTAATTAAATTTCGGGATAGGATAGACATTATATCATTATGGATAGGAATGATATTCCCAAGCTTTTCCAATTGTTTGCACAGGATCCACATTTTGCAGTATTTGTAAATGTGGAAAGAGAAGCAGAAACAGTACATTTGAAATATTAAAGAGTTAAAAATGATCAAACTGCTACCTTTGTATCAACAGAAAAAATACTTATTTATTTTTATTTATTTGCTGCCCAACTCCAGTGAACATCTTGTTTGTTTAAATTATAAAGATCCTGGTTTCCTTGGGGACTTAATATATAATACCATTTGGAGTAGTTTGTGATAAAATACATCAAGGAAGATGTATAAAGTGCCGTTGGCATTTCCTTCTCTTTTCATTTCAGGCTATGATGCAGACAAACCTTTCTACAGAGCTGATGATCCTGATGTATTTTATTAATTCCTTCTGCCGTCTATAGTCCCATGTCACCAAAGTTGTTTCATTTAAAGGAAATTAATGAAAGGAAGCATCAGTCAGACATTTAATTGCATGAGTTTCTCAAATTGGCATTTGTCATTTGGAAAGAATACTTTTATTAGATTTGTTATAACACAGTTGTTAGTAATGCTTTACCTATAAAGCACACTTCACCTTTCATATGTTTTGACATTAATTTTGTTTTTTTGTGAAAATGCCTTTTTTGTATCTTTTTTGGGATTTTGTCTATTCTACCCCGTGTTTCTTCAACATAAAGGGGTACTTTTCTTTCCTGTTGGTAACCTTAATTTCTTTTTCTGGAAGTTTTATTTTGTATTAAATTAAGTAACATTCTGAGAACTCTTGGATAAAGCAAAAATATTACAGCCCTGATTTGGATAGTTTGCCTTCTGTGAACACTTAATAAGATTAGATTAACTGTGCTTATATTATTATTATTATTATTATTATTATTATTATTATCTCTGCCAAGTGAACATGATGCAGGAAGATGACATCATTAGAAGGAATAATCCTTGGTCCCTTTCAGTACTCTCATCATTTATTTTTTTCCTAATACTGAAGTGTTAACTTTTCTTTGTGTTGCTTCATAATCCTGTGTTTTGCCTCTCAGGAATAAAATCATTTGTTTTTCATAAAATGAAACCCTCTTTTTTTAAATGTACCCTCCATTATTGACCAATTCTTGCACTAGTACAACAGTGTTAAATAAGAGCTGGGCTGCTCAGGGATTATTTTTTGCAAGAACAAAGTATCATAAAATATTACAAATATCGATTACCCTCCCTCAATTTCTGTTTTTTATCTGTCTTGCTTTATCCTCGTTGATATTGTTATAGTATGTTTTTCTTTCACTTTTTTGTGTTTAAAAGCACTAAAAGGTAAGTGACACAGTCCCCTCTTGCTTTTTCATGCTTCTACCTTTCACATGTCCTCATTTATTCATATTTATTATTTTTACAAGCCTCAGGCTTCTCTATGGCCATATTTCCCAAACTAATAATGTGCACCTGCAACCCTACTTGCTAGAATAAGCTGCCAAAATTCCTTCTACCTGTTTGATTAATGATTATAAACTCTACTTGAACTCATGAGAATCCAAGATTATGACTTGTACCAATGAGGGAAGACAGACTCATTTTCCAAAGGTTTTCTTAATTTCCTTAAGATAGTAGCTATGCATGCATAGAGGTCTGGCATGTAGATCAGTGGTGGGTTGCAGGCGGTACACCCCAGTATGGGCATACTGGAGCCTGCCCGGAGCACTGGGTACCATTCCGGTACAGTGCTCCGGAGGGCCCACCTGCCCACCCACGCTCCTTACCTGTCTTTAAACCCTGCACGACTCTCCGCCAAGCAGTTGGAACATTGCGGAGGCTCGCGGAGGTGTCGCTGGATGGTAAGACACATGTACATGCTGCGCGCATTCATGTGGAGGATGCTGGGCCCCATTGCAACCATACCGGTTGCAACAGGGTCTGGAACCCACCACTGATGTAGATAAGGCCATTTCTTAGGTTAGGTACAAAAAATAATAATTATACTTTTCAATTTAGTATTTTTATTCAAGGATACAGCAAAGTGGAGTCAGAGAAAAAGCTAATTGCTTTTGGAATAAATTCAATTTTGGAATAAATTCAAATATGTACAGTAACTTCTATAAAGTTAACAGGAAGTTGTATGTACATGTGTATTTCCTTATTTAATGTGCAAGTTATATTTATCTTGTGAAATATGTTTTTTTTCCCAGTGGCTTGTACCATCACAGTTGCCACTTTATGATAGAAAGCACATCATTTTTTAAAGAATTCAAGTCTGTGCATACAAACATTGAGACCCCCATGAGACCTCATCTGAGTGTTATGTTTCTTGTCTCTCTGTTCATGTCTTGGTTTCAAAATCATTTCACAAATATATCCTTTATCAAAGTATCTGCTCCTTTTCAGAAAAACTAAATCTGGTTGAGATTTCTTTGAAATTTGTGTAAGTGAAACATTTATCACTGTTTCTTGACAATATTTTTGATAACTACTTGTTCCTAAGTGGCTTTGCTTTTTACATTTAATTGATATGAAAGAAGTATTCAAGGTTTTTTTTAATCAAAAGTTGATATATATCTGTAGACTTAATGGCTCTGATACAAATTCTCTCAATTTGAGTAGTGCTGAAGCGTCATCTATTGACATTCTATATAATGCACTGCAGCTCTTAATGGAAACTACATTGTTTTAGCTTGCATAATATTTTTTTTACAAGTGATTAGACGGTTTCTAGAGGTACGCATAATTGAGCTGCTGTGCCCTGTAGGTATTGGAAGTCCTATTTATGGAGGACAAGACTTTGATTAGTTAGGAATGCATCTTGAAAGCTTTCTAATTACATTTTAAAGGAAATTGAAATATGATGCTTATCTAATCATATTGCTTGAAGAATGTTTTATATGATTTTAATGTGAATACTTTTCATCACCTTGTTTCCCCTTTTACTATTTTTAATACTGTTGAGCTCCAGAAAAATCTGGATTGAATTTTTTCTTAGGGAATCTTGTAGCTTTGTCTGTGGCATCAACTGTGAGAATGCATAAAGTCCTATTGATGTCTAGAACATGACATTCGGTGTCTGGCAGAAAGCAGAAAACAGAAAGCATGCCCTTAGTGTTAAGAGGTCTAGGATGAACTGTTTATCCTGTTCCTAGCAAGCTATGTTGTTTCAAAAATAATGTCAAGCAGCTCATAGCTAACATTCCAATGATTTAAAAACGGAACTACTACTGATCAGTTAGTTAAGCTCTGAGGCCTGGCTTTGTAAATTATAACCATATTTTAATTCATGATTTTATGAGATTTTTATATAATTGCAGCAATTTGGCAATTATTATTTGTGACCATTGCTGTTATTTTGGTCCAGTTGAAATATGTGCCAGCATTCCAAGTAATGCCTCCATTTCAAAGCAGAACTCCAACGCAGGTTAAGTCCTCAAAGAACAGTCTTTATTGGAAATAGCATCTTAGCACCCACTAGTGGAAAGCCAGTTCTGAATATTCCCGGGCTTTCCACAACCTTAAAAGAAAATGTTTTTGATCTTTCCAAAACAATAAATCATACTGTCCAATCTGGATACTAGCTGGTTGCCTGGTTACATCTCTCCTCCTCCTCTGGCCAGCCAGCTGTTGGAATGTCTCTGACTCACCAAAGAGCTATTCTGTTAGTCCACAAAACCCCTCTATTACTACCCTCCTTCAGATGTGTCAGCCAAAAGCCCTGAAAAAAGAAATGGCCGCTTCCAGTTCAATTTCGGGCCTGACAATATGTTTAATAATTATATAATAGATAGTTGAGTGTTGTGGCCTAGCAGGAGCCGTTGGAGCTGCAAACAGACTCTGATAGTGAGGGACCCTATGAGTCGGCTCTGGAAGATGTGGAGGACCCTGGACAGGGTTCAGACTCTGAGCAGGGATCAGAGAAGCTGGTTGGCCACCAGGAGGCGCCTGAGGCATGGAGCAACGGTGAAAGCCAAAGGGAGTTGGTCCCTGATGTCAGGCCCTGGAGCAGTGGGGAGGAGCTAAGGGAGTTAGTCCCAGATGCCAGGCAGGGACGGGCAGATAAGTGCCGACAGCAACTACGCAGATACAGAAGATAATTGGGGCCAGGTAGTTGTGATTAGGCTCTTCCCAAGAGAGTATCTAAGAAGAGACTTTGGGAGGAAGCTGTTTGCAGGACACAACTATTATACTAAATCTGGAGAAGCTCTCGTGTGTATTTCTTATCTGGGTTGCTGCCAAAGTCTTGTCGGTGTGTTAATTTTCTGTGAATAAATTGTCTAGCAGTAATCTTGTGTCGGCGTGACTCACCGTACGGAGGGGGGTTTGAACAGTTGAGATACTTCAAAATGTTGTTGTTTGCTCTTTATAGTTCCCATGACAGTTATAACTCTCATTCAGTCCCACTATAAAGTTTAATTTGTATGTTTATTAGGATTATTTTTCTTATTATTTTGGGGGGGATGGGTTTTTTCTTCTTGGATCTTTTGTTCTTTTCTTTGAAGACTTGATTGGTTTCTTTTTTGCCTAGTAAATGGTAGAGGAATTACATCCTCTTGTTTCAGATGTTGATTTATGGTTCTCACATATACAACCTGGAATCCAAGTAATATTTGTGATACTGTTTCTGAATGGCTGGGATAATTTCTGGAAAAGAATTTATAAAACATGCCAATAGGAAATTGCTTATTAACTCAATGTTATGTTATACTGTTACTCAGAGGTGGTATTCAGCTGGTTCTCTCTGGTTTGGGTAAACCAGTAGCAGCGGCTGCGGGAGGCTCTGCCCACCTGCCCCGACGTAATGCGTGAGCACTGCACATGCACAGAAGGTGGGTGCGCATGTGCAGATGAGGCGTGCACTCACATTTGTGAACCGATAGGGAAGGTAAGTGAATCCCACCTCTGCTGTTACTCTGACATTACACAGGATTATCTAAGCTAAGCATAGTAAGAAATAGGGCCTCCTTACCACTATTCAGTTCTTGCTAATGTATTCCAAAATGACATGACATTTCTTTAAAGATTTCCAAAAAAGAGCCTTGCTAGGTCAAATTGGTAGAGGCTTGATGTACATATGTACTCATTCATTCACCCATTTATTTCATAGCATTGATACATGAACTCAATATTTCAAATTTGGATATCTTTTTTTTTTTTGATCAGCAAATCAGAGTAAGCTGTATTGTATCTTCTAAGATCTTCAACCCTGGAGTCTGTCCAGATAATTTTTCTATTGATTTAATTAAAAAGAACATGGCATGAAGAGAAATAAAATCATTTGGTACCCCATAAGTAACATACAGCACCTAATATTCTGTCATATGTGTTTGAAAGGGCCGAAGTTACAAAGCTGTGATAACATGTAACAGTTACATGAAGGATTAGCAATAGCAATAGCATTTAGATTTATGTACCGCTTCATAGTGCTTTTACAGCCCTCTAAGTGGTTTACAGAGTCAGCCTATTGACCCCAACAATCTGGGTCCTCATTTTACCCACCTTGGAAGGATGGAAGGCTGAGTCAACCTTGAGCTGGTGAAATTTGAATTACCGAACTGCAGCTAGCAGTCAGCTGAAGTAGCCTGCAGTACTGCACTCTAACCACTGTGCCACCTCAGCTCGATTACAGAGGAGAGGATTTGCCTTTCCCTGAAATCAGGGAAAGGGAATAAATGAATGCCATCTCTATAGCAGGTACAGATTATAGATGGATCAGGGGCATATAAGGTTTTAATCTCATACTTGCCTGTGTGAATCTGCCTCCTGGACAAGGGATCACAGAGATCTAGTGGCTGAAGGTAAGGAAACAAGAGTTTGTTTCTGATGTTGGATTTCTGCCAGCAAGATCTGCTTCTAACTTTATAGAGAAAAATCCAAGTAACCCTGGGGTCCCATGGCATTGCAATATTTTTCTTTTTATTGCAATAAAAGTATAACATGTTAATTTTACATACTATATAGTACCTTAAAAACTTTTCCATCTTTGCAATCTTCTTAGGACAAATAGAGAGTTATGCCCAGGGTCACCCAGCTGGCTTTGTACTTAAGGCAAGGCTAGAACTCATAGTCCCCTGGTTCCTAACCTGATGTCTTAACTACTATACCAGATTGGTTCTCATCATTCATTGGAATTTGCCAAATTTTCCAAATAATGAAAATGTATTTTTACTTTGCAGGGCATCAGAATGTGAGAAATATTGAAACATTAGGGCTCAATGGTATAAAATGTTTACTGATACTCCTGTTCCTAAACTCTATCAGTATATAATACAATCTTTAAGAATGGAAGTTTACTTTGTTCATTTAATGAATCATATATTACAGAGATACCCAAACCTAGTAAAGATAATGTATTATGTGCTATTTATCTATTTCATTGATTAATGTAGATATTAAAATTTTAACTGCTGTTTTAGCTAATATACTTCAACAAGTAATCATTTCAGTGGTTAAGAATGATCAAGTGGGCTTTATTAAAATTAGACAAAAATCTGAAGATGAATAAAAATAAAGAAGACAGTCATTGCATGAGGTGATTAAATAAATAAGAAAAAAACTGCAATCTTATTATTGTATGTGGAAAAAGCCCATCATGAAGTTTACAGATATCATATCTTAGTTAAATGAGGATTTCTTAAATCATTTATAAACTGGACATGGATTCTCTATGATGCCCATAAGTCCAATGTGAAAGTTGATGGTATTTGTTTTTACTTACTTTTCCACTATATATATTTCAAGTCAAGGTTTTCCATTTCCCCCCTTGATACTTATTTAAAACCTTTATTGAGTGTTATTAGACAAGGTTATATTATCCACAGATTTTTACAGCCAAGGGCCTATCCCAGGTCAACCAAGCCCCAACAAAGGACAATGACTGCATGCCTGATCTGAGAGCAATGGCAACAGGATCTGAAGTTGGAGGAACTCTATGTAGCTCACCTGTCATGGTCAGATCAAGCCCTGATTGCCATAAGATTCTCTGGCACTGCCCTCTGCCTTAGGGAGTACTGTAGTATTCAATTGTTTAGTAGTACAACAATATTCAAATGTATACTGTTTAGTAGTATCCTTTGGACTGCTTTAAAGGATTGGGCGTGGGAGGCCAAGTTCTTTCAAGACCAGTTTATCAATCTAGCCTTAGAAATATGCTTTGCAGAATGCCACAGAAATATACTCCGTCCCTACCCCGTCTTAATTTCTTCATGAAGCTGCTAAGTGAGAACCTCTGTCAGCTACTGTATACATCTCTGCTCCAAGCTGACCAAGTAATGTTCCAAGATTCTTTTCTAGTATCTGAAGACTGGGAGTGTCTAAACTGGGAGAATCAGATAATAGGTACACTTAATTTTCTGAGATGTTGGGGAGTCCTGGCAAATCAGAAGGACTGTGGATGCATGACTCAAGTTCTTGCCCTATCTGGAACATGCCTGTTAATTGTATTCCTCATTAGACTGGCATCCAGCTCAGTGTACAGTGTAATTCTCATTGCATTTTTTTTAAATTAGGTAAGTTATTCCTCACAGGAGCAATAACATATTATAAATTCATACTCAAGACAAATCTTGCCTTAGAATGTGATATTTTTCTTTACCGGGATAATTTCTGTAATAATTACCACAGTTTACAGGAGAAGTAACTGGACATGTCTCTGACTCTGCCCATTAAATAATCTTTTATTTTATTTTATTTATTTGCTTTTCCTTTCTCTTTCTTTCTCTCTTCCTCTCCCCCGGCGCTTTCTTTCTCAGTCGTTCCCTTTCTCTTTTCCTTCTCAGAATGACAGCTGATCTGCAAAGGTGGAGTTATCTGATATATGAAAGATTTGGAGGGAGGAGGGGTAAGAGGAGTTTAGTATCTATGGATTTGGTCCCTGTTATATTTTCAATTATATCGTTAGAAATACAATATGGTCCGTAATTGTGCTCTGGAGCAATCAAGCTATTTTCCAACTCTTAAGGAAATAGCCCTGTTCAGTGATGAATAAGGCCCACATGGATTCATCTATCAGCAACTTAGTTCTACAACTACTTCTTTATTGATTGATTTAAAGATTTATATGGCCACCCATCTTAATCAACTCTGTCCAGTTCACAACAATCAAAATTCAACTAAAATCAACTTAAAATTTTGCTTCCTTATATAATAACTTCTGATTTATCTTAAAATCTTTTAATTAGGAATTTCAACCGAATGTTCCTTATTCCATTTTGAAGCATAACAGTTTTCTTCAGTCATTTTAAAAGTTACAGAAATCACAACATATTGTATAATCTTAGCTTAAATTTCTTAAAACAGCTAGAAATGTTACAAAAGGCTGAACAAGTTGAATTGTATTACATGTCATATTTTTTAAATGTCAAAAAAATCTACCAAACTCCAAAATAAAACAAGATCCTCTCCTAAACAAAGATTTCCATAACAATCTCTCTCTGATAAATATCTGTAACGCATATCATGACAATTTTGAGAAGCTAAAATTGAGTATTAATTTCAATATACATTAATGGATGTATGATGTGTTCATTATTTTCTATTATTATTACATTCTTTTAAAGCCAACTAGCTTTTCTGGGTAATTTATGGCCATTTAAAACCTAGGGTATAGGTTTTGGGTATATATACTGTAATATAATTGCCATATGTTAAATCTGTTGTAACTATATATGCAAGTTCTCCAAGGGTGGATAAAACACTGCCAGAACTTGCATTAATAGATGAATTTTTGTTTCTTCCACACATTGAAGTTATTTGATAACTTCTGGTATGCTGAGCCTACCATGAGTTGACTCACCTTTGCTCCTAATCATAACCCAAAAGATGGAAACACTTGGTATTTCACTATCAGTTAAATCCATTTTAAGAAAGGTTTTAATCTTGCAGACCAATCTTAATTATGTTTTTAAAATTGTATACATTTCTTCATAAAGTCCATTGACACTGGCGATTATGCGCTCCCTTTTATTGTCATTTCTACCATCTTTATTCTTTTTGTTGTTAAACTCTGCAGCAAAGTATAAACTGCTGGGACTTGAGCAGCATATACATTTTACAATAATAAATTAAACATGTGGGGATGCTGTGGGCCTAATGTACCTTGTTTCAAAAAAAGTCTTTATAAAATGCCCAATGAAGTGCTGATTAGTATTCTAGAATAAGTATGAGCTGGATGTCATGACAATTAAATGCATGCATAGTCAGCCAAAACATCATATTCAAAGAGTGCTCATCAATGATATCTCAATAAATTGCAGAAAAGTACAAGGATCAATCCTGCCTCCTTCAGTCTTCAATGACACAATTTTGTTTAATTCTTTAGCTAAACAGATGGAGGGACTATTTATTAAATGTGCAGAAGAAACAAAATTGGATGGGATAATTAATATCTTCATTAAATCTATACTAGTGAAGCCTACACAACCATATTTGGGGTGGTTTCATTTTGATTCCTCGACTAAACTGAACTTGATACCCCAAAAGGCCCCTTCTGGCTCTATGTTTCTATGATAATCCTAACCAAACCCAGGCTCTTATGAGGCAATGCTGGATTTCTGAATCCAAGATTCACTGATGTCAAGCCTTTGATTCTCTTTGGATTCTTAGTAGCTTTGATGGAATGATATCCTTAAGAGCCATTGTTAGAATTCAGACTAGAAAAGTTAGGTGATGTTTCTATTATAAACCAATTAATAATGCTTGGAGATTTATCCTGGACTGTGTTCCATTTTCACATCAAGATCATGCAACTATGTGAAATAATTGGACAGATCTTTTGTAAAACTGTAATGGGTTGCAGATTCCAAGCCGTGCAATTTCTCCACTTCAGGGCCAGATCATTTAGGGTAAATCCCTAAATGTTGTAACAGTCTGGATTGTGATAAACTAAATAGACTTTTATGGTACATTTTAGAGTTATTTTATTTCATAGAAGAAATATGTAATTAATTGACAAAATATAAATTTCTCTTTGATTTCTAGCAATAAAAAGAAGGCAGGCAGGTGAAATTAGTTTTCAATATCTCTCCCTGCACCATATCCTAATCTAAGGAAACAGAATCATATTATTGTTTCAATTATATATTTTTAATATAATTTTTTTATTTTTGAATAAACGCGGAGAGACAAAATACAACAAATACCACAAAAATATCTTCCATTACAAATTGTAAAAAGTGTGTCAATTTGTTACAAAGAGCTTTCGTGCATCCCTTCCACAGTCATCAGCTACAACTCATATCAAGTTATATATTTTAAATCAAATATATTTATATATGTTACTATCATCATACCTCAATCTTCATATGACTATAATTGTTTTTACGTCCCTTTATATAAAATATTCCAAAATTTAAAGCAAAACTACATGATGGCATTCCGTTATCCATTTTCAATATCATCCAGCAGCATTACATCTTTATAACACTTTCTAAATAAAAATGAATTATGTTTAATAAGAAAATTTCTAAACTTCTTTTCTTAATCATTGTTTACAATTTATATCCAATTTCCCTTTTATCATGTCAATAAAAATATTACATTATTATCATTATCAATCATTTATTTAACAATATCCATCATCATTTCAATTTTTTTTTTGGTCTTAGTTTAACTAAATTTAACTTACTCTTTTTTAATATTATAAGCTTTCATACATAACAGAGTTTCTAAACTTCCTTTCATGAGCACCATTTAGAATTTATACCAAATTTCCTCTTATCAAACCAATACATATATGTGCATTGTTATCATTATCAATTATTTATCTAACTAATCCATTATCACTTCATTTTTAACATAATGCTCTAGTTTTAACTAAATTTGACTAATATTTTGTTATTAGTTTTCATATCTCAACCTGTGTCTTTCCAGTAATAGTGCAGTCTTATGTCTTTTGCCATTTGTGGAATTAATCTTCTGATTATTTCCTTAATCAAATTTGTGTTGACCTCTCTTCGCAACTTGTTGCTTTTTACATATCTTATAAAATCTCAAGACCCTCCATCAGCTTCTTTAATCAGCTTATCTTTGGTTATCAGTAGTGCTTTTGTCAAAGTTTCTCTCCTTGAGTCCATCAATTCTTTTTTTTTTCTTCTTCTATACCTTGAAATCTGGGGTAAAGCTCCTTTCCATCTATCTTCCCTTTCCATGTTCCACTCTTTCCATCTCCAATCACACTCAGTTCACCGTCAGTATCCATAATTATCTTGCCTCTTTGTTCATTTCTCCCCTGGGTTTTTAGGACTCTAACCTCCACTTTTTCCATTTGCTGGATATCTTCAACTCTTCCATCGAATTTCACTGCATTACAATCTATATTTTCCAATCTCTTCTCAATTCTCTCTGTTGTTTCTAATAATTTTTGAATTTCAAACATAATCTGTTGTAATGTTATGGTTTCTTTTTGGAGCCGTGCCATTCTTCCAACTAGTAAACACTGCCACTCTAGTTTCAAAACAAGGTTTTGTTTTCACTTCTCTCCAGCTACTAAAGAAGCATCCAAAGAGCACCTGAATAAACAACCCATGCTCTTCTCCTTATCTCTTCTGTAAACAAGCTGAAGCCTTTGAAGTGCAAAGTCAAAATGATCAAAGAGAAAAAAGAGAAAACAATATTTCCAGGAATCAACCTCCAAGTGGCAGTGCAACTTGTTTTCCCTCTGATATTACTACTCTCTTTATATTTCTTTTATATCTTCTTTTATTCCAGGCTTAAAAGAAACAAAATTCTTAAATGGAGCAAAATAAAGAGAAAAAAACCATCCAAACCCATATTGTAAAAATAAAGAAAAAGATTTAATCTATAAGTAAAAAAAGAAATAGAAGAAGAAAAACCAATACTTTCACTTTAAAAAGTAGGAAATATTTGCAAAACTTCCATCCATTAAAAAAAAGGATAACACACTGTCCAATATAGCTTAATTTCACTGCTTATTTTCTTTTCTTTGCAAGTTTAATTTAGGTTTGCTTTTTTGGGTGGGGGGGGCAGTCTCTTTTATAACAATGAAATTTCCTCACCAAATGGATGCACTTTCTCTTTCCGCTTTCTTCCCATTACGGAGCTGTCCCAACTTCAGCAGCTTTTGGTTGCACTTTTGTCGCCGGCAAGAAGAGATTCTCTTGGATCAATCAGGGTCTTTGCGATGTCCCTGAGATCAACAAGACGTACTCTTCCCTGTCACTGTCTCTTCGGAACAATTTAGGTCCAAAAGGACTGTCCAACATAAAAAAAAAAATCAACTGCGATCTCGGAGCTCCGAGATCGCACGTCATACCATTGCGACATCAGTTCCTGTCTCATATTATTGTTTTCAATTATATTGTCCTGTTCCTGTTGGAACAACTATTCCAAGAATCCAACAAATTTAATTTGTCCATGAATGATTTAACTGTAGCTCTCAGTACAGTAATGTTTGCTTTCTCTGATTGGAAGGACTTCTAGCTAATTCAGGTTCTAATCTAATATCTCAAAATCCCTCCCTACAATAATATAGATAGTCTTCACTTAATTACTTCCCTATTTAGTGACCATTTGAAGTTACAGTGATGCTGAAAAAGTAACTTTATGGCTAGTCTTCCCATTTACAACTGTTACAGCATCCTAACAGTCAGTGATCAAGATTTGAGTATTTCACGACCATCAGGCATTTATGACTATCATAATGTCCTGTGGTCATGTGAGTGCCATTTGTATGCTTCACAACTGTCTTCCGACAAGCAGAATCAGTGTGGAGGATGGCAGTAAAATTGAAGTCATGGTCACATGAAGTATCACTTAATGACAGTGGGTGATTTACTTAGCACAATGCTGAAGGGAAGATGTAAGCCCATCGTGATCACGTGATTTCTCTCTTAGTGAACCATGTTGCTTAGTGATGAAGTTGCTGGTCTCAGTGGTGGTTGTTAAGTGAAGATTATCTGTATGATCATAACAAATATCATTTGAATGATGAAAACACTCATAGAACCCTAAGATAGAACTATATGCATCAATCCTAACTGTAAGCATATTAAAAACTTTTACCAACAAGAATTAAGACCCCACCTCCAGCTACTGCAAACAGTTTTTGCACCTGAGTCTTGATTCTTTGTGGACAGAGTCCAATCTGATGATGAAAGTATTGTTAAGTGAGTTTTGCCCCATTTTACAACCTTTTTGCCACAGTTGTTAAATGAATCACTGCAGTTATGAAGTTAGTAACTATATTATCTGGGATTCCTTCTAGCCTCCACTCTCCAAGGAAATAAGCTCTCTAGTACAGACAGTCCTTGACTTACAACAGTTTGTTTAGTGACCATTTCTGTAGCATACTCTATATGGGCCTATCTTTAAAGACTACTTAGAAATTACAATTAGTCCAGAATGTAGTAGCCCAGGTTCTAACTGGTACCTACTACCAGCATCATACCACAGTTATGCTTTGTATCCTATATTGGTTTCTGACTGCTGTCCAGGTATAATTTAAAGTGACAGCTTTAAGCTACAAAGCCTTTCCTGATTTGATACTTTAGTATCTCTAAGAGGACTATATTCTATAGACAGAAGTGTCCTGTCCAAAAATATCAACTCAAGGTAACCTGCAAGTGATGTCCCAATTCTGGGTAGTTTGGGGGACAGTAGTCAGGAGGTGCTCATTTTCTGTTGTAATACCAATTCCTTGGAACAGGCTCATCATTGATATCAAACTCACCCCCACCCTGATAACATTCAGAAAGATGGAGCGATTTGTTCTGTTTCTTTGGGTTTTATTGTTATTGTTTCACTTCTTAAATATTTTAAATATGTTATTTTTAACCCCACCATGAATGTTTTAATGCTTTATTTGAGGCCACTTATTCTGGACTAATTGTAATTTCTAAGTAGTCTTTAAAGATAGGCCCATATAGAGTATGCTACAGAAATGGTCACTTATTGCGGTGTTTTTTTAACCAGTTTGGCTGTATGCCACTGTGAGTCTGTTATTGAAATCAGCAGCATATAACTTTAATAAATAAATAAATATTAAATGACTCACCTGATTGCTGGCTGGGAGGCAAGTTTCCTTAAAATACTGCCACAGTGGTGTCTAAAGCCCTGGAAGGAGAGCAAGTCATAGCCAGATAAATAAGTAGAAGAGAATTCTTTGATTAGGATCACAATTTAGGAGAACGGTGATGCAAAAATGATTGCTAGAATCCAAAGATAAATATTTTGTATAATCAGACTTCTTACTATGAACTAAAGAGTTGTTTACCTTGGCCACACCACTATTTTTATGCTACAGTTTGTAGAGGAAGTAATTAAATAGTGGAATGTATGAGACGGAAGGGCTCTGCTAGGTAATCGAATCCACCTCCAGAATCTACTAAACAACTCAGCCCCATTTGAAAACCTCCACTGAGATGGAATCTACCAATTTTCTGGGCAGACTCTTCCCATGTTTAACAGCTTTTACTGACAGGAAATTTCTCCTAATATTCAGGCTGAATCTCCTTTCTTTTCATTTCATCATGTTGGTCCTTGTCTTCCTTTTTGTTTCAGCAGAGAGAAAAAAATCAGCTGTGCCTTGCATATGATAGCCTCTTAGATAGCAATAGTACTTCTCATCAATCTTATCTTGCAAGCTAAGCAGGTTCAGCTCTTTTAACATTTTCTGATAGGACTTGCATTTCAAGCCCCTTAGCTTGTAGCTGTCTTCAAATCCTATTCCAGTTTCTTCAGGTCCCTTTTAAAGTGTCAAGTAGTACTTCATGTACAGTGAACTAATTGTAATCTGCATGCAGTGTATCTGGTAATGCAGCTCAAGATATGTTGGCCTTTATGTCTGTGTGTCTGTCTATTTAATAAACATTGCTGCCCTTGTATGAGTTGCGGTGGTGCAGTGGTTAGAGTGCAGTACTGAAGGCTACTTCTGCTGATCCCCAGCTGCCAACAGTTTGGCAGATCAAATCTCACCAGGCTCCTTCCGAGGTGGGTAAAATGAGGACCCAGATTGTTGTGGCCAATAATCTGACTCTGTAAACTGCTTAGAGAGGGGTGTAAAGCACTATTAAGAGGTATATAAGTCTAAGTGCTATTGCTATGTAGTAGAAGGAACCCTGGGCTGGAAACAGAATAAAAACAATGCATATAACAACAACAACAGCAGCAACAACAGCAACAACAAAATGTGGGGTCCCAATAAAATTTGCATTCATCTATCACCCCATGCCTGCTCCATCAACATCTTTGTCCTAGTCCCGGGGGGGTGGGGGGATCAGGTCTTAACTGCCTTCCTGAAAACCAAAGCCCCACCAGGCAGCACCATTTCTCCAAGTTGGCTTGAAGACGACCTCCATGCATGTCTAGTAGGATGGGCAGAAACCATCAGGGATGGGCAGGCTCACCAATAACCTGGCCCCATGCCATGAAGGTCTTTTAATGTGACAACCAGCACCTATTTTTAGCAGTCTTAGCAGGTTGCTTGCTCATATCCATAATCTACTAGTTCTTCTGCTTCCTTTTTGCATTCACTGCTGCCAAGACAAGTTGTTCCAAACTTAAATGTATGCCATTTATTTTTTCCTACCCAATGCAAGATTTTACTTATCACACAGATGAGCATCATCTTGTGGGATTTTGCCCAATGTTCAAATCTATAGAGGTTGTTCTGAATTTTGATCTGTCCTTTAATTTATTAACCAATCCTCCTACCTTGGATCATCTGCAAAACTGATAAATATCCCTTATGTTTCATGTTCTAGAGCAGTAAAGATGTTGAATAGCACTAAACTGAGAACGCTGATCTGGAGTACCCTACTTGAAACTTCCCAGTGATTCTGCAAAATCTACAAAATATTAAAAAACACTTGACACAAGAAAACAACTTCAAACAAACAAACAAACAAACAAACAAACAAAAAAGACCAAAGATAGCAATGGTAACTAACCCAAGTGGGAGCAAAGTTAAAAAAAAAGAACAGAGGGCTTTAATCATGTTTTATTAAACACCTGGGTGAAAAGCCAGATCTTTAGAAGCCTTCAAAACACCAGTAGGGACTGTTTCAATTTCAGGGTGACTCTCATTCCAGAGGTGCTCCTTCCCTGAGACACACTTTCAGAGTCCAGATAGATGTTAGGACTCCATACTCTGGCTCCCAACCTTGAGAAGGTTCAAACCTAAAGCAAGACAAGGCTCACTGCAATTCTCCTGAGTTATCCAGCATTGAATTGTCCCATGTTGAGTCTACCAGGGTGAGTTGACTATGGTAAGACAACTGGGGTGAGTTGGCTAGGGCAAGTTGTCCCATTGTAGATTGGATCAGCCAGCCAGTTATTATGGGATTTAGGCACTCCCACAAGGTTATGGCCCCCTATAACCAGGCCCTATGCCATGCTTGTTCTACTGGCTATAAATCCACCAGACTGTAGTACCAGCTAAACTAAAATATCCAATTTAGCTTTTGTAACAAGAGTATTGTGAGAAACATGTCAAATGCTTTACTGAGATCAAGATACATTATATCCTCAACATTCCCTGATCTGCAAGTAGCCCTCACTTAACAATGATAACTGGGGCTGGAATTTCTGTCAGTGAATGATGTGATCATAAAGCGCAACATCATGGTGACTGCATCGCTTAGTTATGGCGATCCTGACAAGCCTCATTGTCATCACTAAGTGAAAATTGCAGGTCATTAAGTGAAGATGTCATGTGACTGTGACTTAAAACTTCCTGCTGGTTTCCAATAAATCAGTGGGGAAATTGACTGGAAATCTTGGGTGGTTCACAAAGAGGCTGCTGTGCGGGTCAGTTCAAGGAATAAAGTGGAAGGGATTGCAGTGAATGAGTGTGGGCTGGCAAGGGGGTGCTATGTGTCGCGCAAGTTTGTGTGGTCTGGGGATGCTGCAGCACCAGCAAGATCTTCAGAATATAATCCCCGGGCTCCAGGGGTGAGCTGCTGGGGGTTCAAACGGGTTTGGGCAATCGTCTAGTGAAGATTCTGCATGGTTTGGTGAACCCCCAAATCCCACCCCTGGCTGGCCCTATCCACCCCTCCCCTCCCAGGAGTCGCCACGTGGCCTGTTCATCATGCCAGGTAAGTGCAGGGCCCATGTGGAGGCTCAGGGAGGGGAGGAACCAGAGGTTATGAAGTCCGGAAATGGGACTGTTTTCGGCCTCCGGAGGTCGGGGGAAGCAGTTTTCGCCCTTCTGGAGGCTCGAGGAGTCGACTAGGGCATGTCCACCATGTCCACGCCCACCCAGCAACGGGGCAATGAACCCATTGCTGCAATTTTGAAGCCCACCCCTGCCGAGCTCTCATACTCTGTAACAGGGGACCTCAAGGGAAAAAGTGACTTCCTGGCTTCCTCATTGACTATGGGAAGCCAGCAGGGAAGGTTGCAAATAGTGATCCTGTGGAATGCTACATCATAACTGTCCAGCATCTGGACCACAATAATTTGACTACAGGGATGATGCAATGGCCAGAATTTTGAGGACCGGTCATAAGTTCCACTTATTCAGCACTGTTATTAACCAAGAACTACCTGCACCAATCACCTGATTATAAAAGGAGATCCGATTAGTCTGACATAACTTGTTTTTGATAAATATATATATTGGCTTCAGATAACAATAACGTTATTTTCTGAATGCTCATAAACTTGCTACTTGACCATTTGTACTAGTATTTCATCCAGTAACAGACATTAAAGTAAGTGGTTTTAGTTTGCCAGGTCTTCTCTCCCCCCTTCTAAAATATTGGGACAATATTTTGCTAGTTTGGTCTTCTATAGTCATCCAGCATTTCACTAATTCTCCAAGAGTTGAAGATTATAGTCCATGGTTCTAAGATTACTTCTCTTATATCCTTCAACACATCAATTTGTTTGGCCTAGGTGTTTGAATTTGCATTTTTTAAGGTAAGAAGACCACAATAAGAAATCTTGAACTTCATGTTATGAAGACTTCTCTCTGTCTTCTGACAGAGAGACACAAGGAGAGACAGAGGGAAGACACAAAGGTGTTCAGTAGTGCTGCCTTTTTCCCCTATTCTCTTCTCAACATAACCTTTTGTAAAGTTTTAGATCTTTCCAAACAAATACTTCCTGTATAAAGCAAACAATTTGGTTGGAAAATACCCAATTAATTCAGATGGGATGATAAGAAGAGAACATTTTGTAGTATATTTAAATGGTATCATTTACCTTAATGTACAGCACAAAACATATTTTAATGGTAACATTAATGGATGCAGGGTTTGTGGGAGTAATGATGGTGTTATTATTGGAGCCAGTAAAGAACAATTGTGATGATATTAATATATCATCGACTGATCATTATACATGGTTGTGTGTGTGTGTGTGTGTGTGTGTGTTTGTGTGTTTATTTGTTTGTGATACAGTATATAATTACACATTGTATTGCCATAGCTATATCCAATTCCATAGAACTGCAATTCTTTATGATTTAGAATAAATAAATTATGATGTACTCAAATTGCTATATCTGCTACAACAGTAACATGTATTTTTAAAATGTGGTATAAAATTCTCAAAAAAGGTTAGAGGTTTTCAGTAAATAGAAACTACAAAATAAGTTCAGTAAACTATAATTTTAGTTAGCTAAATTATTAGACGTGACCAAGAGCACAACCCCCATTACTTTTATAAATAATTCTTATCAGTAAATCAATTTAATATGCAAATTTTAAAGAAATGAAACAAGAACAGTGGTTTCCCGTTTGTCTGAACAGTGGGAACTTTTCTATCAATAATTCAGTAGATTTTAAATTATCATTTATAGATATATAAGCAGCTGATAAGGTGCAAAGAAAGAAAAAAAAAGGAAAGTGACTTTGAAAAGCACACAGCAAGGAACATTAAGACAAAAATCAGAACATTCTTCAAATATACTCACGGACCAGGGAAGTCAGTGGGACATTTGACAGTGGGGATATTACAGGGAAATAACTGAATACATTTTTGGTTCTGTCTTCGTTGCTGAGAACCTAGGGCAGATGGCTGGGTTACCAAGTGCTTTTTTCAGGCAAAAGATCAGAGAACATACATAAATAGAAGCAATGAGCAAGGATATAAGTCACATTGAAAAACTAAATATAAATCCCCAGGTCTGGATGGAGACACTCAAAAGTTGTTAGCATACTTTGAAATTGCAGGGTTTTTTCACAAAAAAATATGAAACGTCTTTAACATAGAATTGGAAAATAAACAATGTCGCCCTAGTTTTTAAAAGAGAGATTAAGTAGTGATAAAGGAACTATGGGCCAGGTAGCTTCATATCAGTTCTGGAGGAAAAACAAGCACATGACTGCTCAAGAAGAATAACCTCTACTGTAAATAATCCAACATGGCTTGTCTCTGTAAGCATATAAGTAATCACAAAGATGCTATAGACAGTGTAGACAATCCAAGACACTTTGTTAAATCTCTCATTTAGAAGTCCTGAGCAAATTCAGCCACCAGAAGATTAGAAAATAGATGTGTTCATAGAATATTTTTGTTTTTTATCTTTGAAAGCTGTCTAATTGTGGAGTCCAGGAAATGAGTGTCAGACTGAAAGTGGACTGAAACAAGATTTTTCTACACGATTAGTCCAAATAATCCTGCAGAATGGTGCCAGACAATGAGTTCATTACAAGAACATTGATTATTTATAAACTTAGATTCTTAATTACTTCATTCCAAAGACTTAGGAGGAGTATCTCACATTCCAAATGAACTAAATTATACCCAAGAAGTGTCAAAACAAATACCCATATTAATTAATAAACTAGGTTAATGTGAACTTTGAGATTTTAAATGATAGGATATTTTTTCATTGTTCTCAAATTCGGCTTACCTCAGGTCTTCCAAATGGATATTGTGTAATTCTGTTTTGAATAAATGCATGAGATGTTGACCTGGATCTTCCAAGCTTCTAAGGAAACCTTTCCTAATTTTGTTTCGAAGTATATATTTTATAGATCTTTTACTTTACCTACTTTTCTGATCTACTAACTAGACCAACAAAATCACTTCCCCCCACCCCCCAATATTTGAATTTTGTTTCTGATCAAAGGACTCATGGGCAATCATCTCAAAGGGTTGGCTCACAGGAGTTCTGAACAAGTGAAGTAGACTTTGATGCCATGCTGTTTAAAGGAAATGCCTTTCTTCATGAGCATACATTAAAAAATCGTATTTAAATCTAAGTAGCCTTCATTCATTTATGGAGAGTTTCTGTGGGAGAAGATTTGGAAGCTTCAGGTAACACAACGTATGATGCTGGTTATCACCTTTATGGACTGGCCCTGGGATTTATCAGGTAATACCTTGCCAGAATTGAACCATTCTGTCAAGCCCAGTCAAAGAGAAGGCTAATGAAAATGTCTTCTGCAAAAAGTCCATGGGAGATGTATTAGGCATCAGACCTTGTCTGTAGTAGAGCTGCCATTCTCTGAATACCCCTCCCTGGCATAGCACAACTTCTACCCTATTGCCATTCTGCAACAAGTAAAGCCTATATTGTTTTAGCATGTTTTTGGCCCAGTTGAAGGGCTGATTGATGTCAGTAAACATAAGTGTTGATTTGAGAATTGTAGTATGTTAATTTTATAATCTTGTTTTTCTTCTTGTGTATTGCATAGAGACCTTTAGCTTGGGATGGTTATAAATGTGATAAATTAATGAAACAGTCTATTTCAGGATTGGGTATTCTATGACGTTTATATTCCCCTCTAGCAATTCTGTTTTACACTTGTCATTATTATTTCTATTGCACTAATACATTGGATCCAGAGTTAGGGACATTTAGGGCAGAACCATAAAAAACAAATAGACTCAAGCTACCATCTCATTGATTTCCATGTGTGAGTTTCAAATGTAATTAACTTTGAATCCCTCTTGATGAGTCCATTTCAGAGTTAATCCTTAAAGACTCTGATGGCAAAATGTGGGCTAGAACCAGACTATACCTTGTGCTTATTTCCAACTAAAATATCAGAGGGCATTGGGTGAGAATTCTGCTTGGATCTGCACGCATATTACGAAAATACGTTACAACGTCCTAGGCCCCTGGGTGGGGCCCGACTAGTAACCAATGCCAAATCCGGCAAAACAACTGGCCGCTGTGATACAATTATATAATAATAATAATAATAATAATAATAATGATGATGATGATGATGATGATGATGATGATGATAATGCAATATTGGCCAGGCAACTGAATGAAATTTTACAAAAAGGCCAAATTGATGAATGGTTGACAACTGGAAAAATATAGTTGATTCAGAAAGATGCAACTAAAGGAACAACACCTGAAAACTACAGACCAATAACATGCTTGCCAACAACCTTCAAATTTCTCACAGGCATTATTGCAGATAACATGATGGATTATTTGGAAACAAACAACATCTTGCCAGTAGAGCAAAAAGGCAACAAAAGAAGGAATATGGTCTGGATTGATTACAAAAAGGCATTTGACTCACTGCCACATAGTTGGATCATAAAATGCTTAGAAACAACTGGCATTAGCAAAAATATTACATCCTTTACTGAAAAGGTGATGAAACAATGGAGAACTGAGTTGGCAGTAGGGAATGAGATCTACGGAATGGTTAATATCAAGCGAGGAATTTTCCGGGGTGATTCACTTTTACCTCTTCTCTTCATCATCGCAATGATCCCACTATCAGTAATCTTAAAAAAAATGAAATTAGGCTACCACACAGCCAAAGAAGCTGAAAAAAAATCGCATTTACTATATATGGATGAAACTCTATGGAAAGTCAGAAATAGAAACCCAATCATTGACAAATACAGTCCGAGTATTCAGCACCGATATTTCAATGCAGTTTGGCATGGAAAAATGCGCCACTGTATCCATAAAAAGAGGCAAAATCACTGCATGTGAGGGAATTGAAATGCCCAATGGCCAACTAATTAAATGCAATGAAAATGAAGCCTATAAATACTTAGGCATTCTGCAGTTGGATAATATCAAGCATGGAGAAGTAAAAACTATTGTCAGGCGAGAGTACACCAACAGAGTTAGGAAAATTTTGAAATCTAAACTGAATGGTGGAAATACAATCAAGGCCATAAATACCTGGGCAATACCAGTTATAAGATACACTGCTGGTAGAGTTAACTGGACACAAGCTGATTTGGACATTTTGGACCGAAAAACCAGGAAACTAATGACAATGCACTACAGTTTACATCCACGTGGTGATACTGATAGACTATACCTGCCCCGAAAATCAGGTGACAGAGGATTATTACAAGTGAAGCAAACAGTTGAAGAAGAAAAACATGCACTGGCTGATTATTTAAAAGAAAGTCAAGAACATCTATTAATCGAAGTAAAGAACCAAAATCTACTGAAGGCCCAACAGACAAAACAAGAATACAGAAAAGATGTGATAAAATCAAGAATGGAGAGTTGGCAGAACAAAGCATTGCATGGCCAATTTCTGGAAAAAATAAAAGATAAAGTGGACAGTGAAAAAACTTGGTTATGGTTAACAGCAGGTATATTCAAAAAAGAAACAGAGTCACTAATCCTGGCTGCGCAAGAACAAGCTATCCGCACAAATGCCATTAAGGCCAAAATCGAAAAATCCTCTGATGATGCCAAATGCGGTTCCACCACAAAACCGCACTCGACTAAACCTCGCCCGACTAAACCGCGTCGCTGACGTCATCAACAGGGCGACAACAGCGCGGAGACAGAAGCACGCTGTAAACCCTAAACCTAAAATTAACCCTAACCCTAACCCTAAACCTAACCCTAAACCTAACCCTAAACCTAACCCTAAACCTAACCCTAAACCTAACCCTAAACCTAATCCTAACCCTTAACCTAACCCTAACCCTAAACCTAAACCTAACCCTTACCTTAATTTGAATCGGCTTGCTTTCAAAGCGCTATTTA
Source organism: Thamnophis elegans (assembly GCF_009769535.1). NCBI lineage: Eukaryota > Metazoa > Chordata > Lepidosauria > Squamata > Natricidae > Thamnophis > Thamnophis elegans. The sequence goes on along the minus strand of NC_045542.1, from coordinate 46,401,733 downwards.
AAGCGCCCTTCTTTCTCCGCACTGGCTGTTGTCGCCCTGTTGATGACGTCAGCGACGCGGTTTAATCGGGCGTGGTTTAGTCGACGGGTCACGCCAAATGCAGACTTTGCAAAGAAGCTGATGAAACTGTTGATCACATACTCAGCTGCTGTAAAAAAATCACGCAGACTGATTATAAATTGCAGCACAATTCAGTAGCCCAAATGATCCATTGGAATTTGTGCAAAAATTATAATATTAAAACAGCAACAAATTGGTGGGAACATCAGCCTGAAAAAGTCACCGAAAATCAGGTGGTCAAGATCTTGTGGGATTTCCGTATACAAACTGACAAAATACTGGCGCATAATACACCAGACATCACACTGGTTGAGAAAAACAAGGTTACAATCATAGACATCGCAATACCAGGTGATAGCAGGGTTGCCGAGAAGGAACAGGAAAAAATTGCAAAATACCAGGACTTAAAAATTGAAATTCAATGACTATAGCACAAACCAGCAGTGGTAATTCCAGTGGTAATTGGCACACTGGGTGCTATTCCAAAAGCACTGGAATTACATTTAAAACAGTTAAAAATTGACAAAATCACCATCAGTCAAATGCAAAAAGCCACACTGCTTGGATCTGCATGCATATTACGAAAATATGTTACGACGTCCTAGGCCCCTGGGTGGGGCCCGACTAGTAACCAATGCCAAATCTGGCGAAACAATTGGCCGCTGTGATACAGTTGTATAATAATAATAATATGATTTACTTGTATCCAGAAAGTCATGGGAACATAAAGTGGAAAAAGTTATTGAAAATGAGAAGGTGAAGATCTTGTGTGTCTTTCGAATACAAACGAATTGTCATTTGGAGCACAACACACCAGTTTTCCAAAATCAACTTAAAAAAGAAAAGAGAAAAAAGAAAGGGCAAAATTGAGACCCCAGTAAACATCTCACATCCTTCGATCTCACACAACCATAACAGAGGTCCAATAATATCCTCCTTCCAGTGCCTGGGGAAAAACATGTCTGCACTGCTTTATGGAGCGCCAGTAGGAAGACCCTGTCTCTCCAAGGTTAACTTGTTCAGAAGGCAAGGGCCATGACAGATAAATGACATGCTTACTAGAACTCACCAGGTGACACAAGGTAACCCAGACCATGGCTTCTTTTCCAGATCTGGTGAGAAGCTCAAAATGATTGATGGTTTAGCTTAACCTTTAAGATAACCCTAATCAGTAATCAAACTTTGTTTCTCACCATTAGGGAAACCTGAGCAGAAGTTGTTTTATAGAAATAATCAGCAAGAACTTTTCTAGGGCATATAAACACTGTAGAATTGTGTTTCTCATCTGTGTCTCGGATGTAGCAAGAGATGCTGAAACATACTTCGGGGAACCTTATTCACTACAGCTCTGATTACACGTTTATTATTGAAAATTTGTTTGAGGATTAAAAATGTACTTGTCCTAAGTGAAAATTAGGTGTTCACTTTGAAACTATCATTGTGGAACCTCAGGCTGTGAAAAATGACTAATGCAAAAGAAAAAGAGAAGCAGGGAAAGAAAGACAGAGCATAGCATCAATATTACAATAATTGTAAAAGGAACAAACTGTACTAATTATCTACACAGGAAATGAAAAAATAAATGAAATGAATGTAATTAATTTTAAAAATGATTGTAAGATAAATTCTTTCCAATATCAAAAGCTGCCTTAATACTCATTTAATAGATTTCATTGCATCTCAACTGTTCTCCCAAGAACCTACCATCACTGAAGGAGTAAAGGTAAAAGTTAGCAAGGTAGAGGTGTGGATGGAATGAGATAACTCCAGGGCCAACCTGCTGTGGGACAACTCGCCGTGGGGCAATTCAACAATTCAATTTAATTATTTAAGATAAAAAAATATTTTAAGTTTGGTCATTCACATTTTTAATTTTGTCCCTCCTTTGGCATCCTTCCTTTAATTATCCTATTTCACCATTTTTCTGATATTAGTGTAACTCTTGTTCTCTGTGGGGTTGTCCTATGGAGAGTTGGCCATGGTGTGTTGTCCTAGACCCAGTGCAGAAACTTTTAAGGCTGTGAAACAATCTGTATGGCTGCTGATTCAAAAAGGGAGGATGACAAGACCCAGATTTCAGAACTTGGAAAAAGAAAAGAAATGAATGGTGTGAAATTAGATGTAACTCCAAATCTACTCTTAAGAAAAAACTTTTCCTCAAATTTCTCTATAAAATACAATATATTTGTGAAAACTTACATGGTAATTATATTTTTAATATCATACTTATTTGGTAGAAAAACTGAAGTCACTGCACTAGTTACTGGTAGGAATCTGGGATCAAGGCAAAATGCTGGTTATTATCAGGAGTGGGTTCCTGCCAGTTTTAACCTCTTCTATAGAAGAGGTTCCACAAATCTAGAGTGCCGTTTAGAACTGGTTCCAGCTCCCTCCCCCCGCCCGTCCGCACATCATCAAGATGAAGAGTGAGAGGAGGAATTTTGGGAGTTGAAGTCCACAAGTCTTAAAGCTGTCAAGTTTGAACACCCCTGGGGTTTTTTTCTAAAGGGTTAGGGGTGCAAGGGTCTTGTAACTTGACATCTTTAAGACTTGTGTGCTTCAATGCCAGAGTTCCTCAGCCAACATGACTGGAGGAGGAATTCTAGGAGTCGAAGTCCACAAGTCTTAAAGCTGTCAAGTTTGAACACCCCTGATTTTTTTTCTCAAGGGTTAGGAGAACAAGGGTCTTGTAACTTGACAGCTTTAAGACTTGCACATTTCAATGCCAGAGTTCATGAGCCAACATGACTGGAGGAGGAATTCTGGGAGTTGAAGTCCACAAGTCTTAAAGCTGTCAAGTTTGAACACCTCTAGGGGTTTTTCTCTAAAGGGTTAGGGGTGCAAAGGTCTTGTAACTTGACAGCTTTAAGACTTACACACTTCAATGGCAGAGTTGCTGAGTCAACATGACTAGAGGAGCATTCTGGGAGTTGAAGTCCACAAGTCTTAAAGCTGTAAAGTTTGAACACCCCTGGGTTTTTTTTTCCTAAAGGGTTAGGAGTGAAAGGATCTTGTAACTTGAAAGCTTTTAGACTTGCGTGCTTCAAATGCCAGAGTTTCTGAGCCAACATTTTGATTGCTAAGCAAGAGTGTTGTTAAGTGAGTTTCACCATATTTTACAAGTTGGCCACGCCCACCCAATCACATGACTGCCAAGCTACTCCCACTTGGTCACATGGCTGGCAAGCCACTCCCACCCGATCCATGGCTGGCAAGCCACTCCCACAAAGCAGGCCACACCTATAGAAGAAGTTCTAAAAAATTGAAACCCACCACTGGTTATTATCTACAAAGATCTTCATGGCATTGGGCACCACCTTGCCAAGCTTGAATCTGCCCCATCTGGTAAGAGTGTCATGAGAAATCCTGCAGAAAGTCCCCGTTCCACGTGTGATTAGAAGAACATACCTTCACCACCACACTTTTAACAAGAATTAAATATATTGGCAGTCATATTAGCTGGAAGAATGAACTTTTATTAATTATAACTTTTGTTTTGGTTTTCTCTGTGATTTTCTCTATTGTATGCTACCTATGGCTTGGGGGTGGGTTACAAAATCAGCAAAGGAAATTTATAAATGCAATAAATAGATGCAGTAATTTGCAAAGTACAAGTATAGCATGCAAACAAGTATTCCTGTCATAACTGAAGTTTGCTGTCTTATTTCAAACTTGGTTAGCATTTGTCTTGGGAAACAATGATACAAGCATCATACTCGGCTGCGCTTTAGACTGATAGGAATCAAACAGAAATTTGTGTGAGGCTGTATGAAGCAAAGCAGCATGAATTCCTGAAGCAGCTTCCAGTTTGCACACAGTGACCTGCAGAGTACATCATCAGATTTGTGCTGGATCATAATGACAGCAGTGTCCATTTCTGTTGTGCAACAATTTGCCCATTTCATGTTTAGGGGCAGGCAATCCGATGTTTTCAATTATGCTGCCAGTTAGGTATTATTCTGCCTACTATCAGCAAAGGTATTTTGACTGACAGCAAGAGGAAAGCTTCCTTGGTAGAATCTGAGCATACGTCTATTTGGTGATAATTGAAGGCTCTGTTCTATGTACCTTTTCCCAAAGTGATTTATCTGGCAGCTTTTGTAGTAAGTAGTGATTGTATGTTAGGAAAGCTATAAATTAGCTTACACTGTAATTGTTCCCCAATTCTATCAGGCTGGATAACTTGTGCCTCCAGAGGTTTTTCATCCATTTGTAATCTAACATCCCAGGGGTTCATAATTAAAGGCAAAATAAATGGGCAAAGAAGTGCTCATCCTTATCGGAATTAAAGCACAATGGAATAAGTCAGTGAATTGGTATCAGCCACCATCTTCAGAATTTAAAATAACATCAATCTACAATTAAATACCCAACAGATTAATGATTGCAATCATCCAGAAGGATTAAACTATACCATCTGTTCTCAACCAATAAATTTGTTATTATAACTAGCCAGCAACTGATTAGTACCATATAGACCACATATATTGCAATCAATCTAACATAAACAAGAAAAATGGTTCTTCTAGATTTGCAAATGATTCGTTTTACACGTTGCAACTGTTTGTTTAGCAGCAGTCTGCAATGAGCAATCTTTGTCAATCCTTGCTGATGAACAGCATACATGTATTGGTTTCTTTCCGATTGACGATGGGAAACTGAATGGCATGATAGCAAGTAGTTAGTCACAATATTAGGCAACAGAAAGAAGGAACATTGAAGTCTGAATATTAAGAGAAAGAGAAAAAGAAATTATGTGTACAATTTTACATTGTGTGATTTGATTGTAAATTCCTAAAGCCTGCTGAGAGGTTTTCCCCACATTGTTGGACACAAGGTTTTTTTCTGGACTGTAAGTGTCTACTGAATAAAATGTTTAATTTGTGTAGTTACATTTGAAGCTTTTAATTGAAACCTCATATCCTCTCCCAAATCTAGCTATCATTGTTGGAAGAACATCAGTATAAATTCCAGCCAATTCATTTGAATTCTTATTTATTTCAAAGATTTTTAGCACATTTTCAGTGATACCATCAATTTTAATGGTGGTCTTCAAGGCTTGAGAAAAAAGCATTTCTTCTTCCATCTCTGTTTAGGTACATATTTAGAGATAATTAATTTTCCCTTATTGATCAACTCATGACATTTAAAAGAAAAAACATGTTAATTTGTTATTTTCTAAAGCTTGAAGTTTGATGTCCTCAGTTGGCACTTGATTGTAGAACCTAACAGGAAGGCATGGCCCAATTTAGTAGTATTTTTGCCAACACCAAGGGAGGGGACTTGTCTGAATAGACCCTTTTCCAGAAACAGGAAAATTCCTGGGCAAGGTGAGGCCACACCTTGGGTGGTCTTTTCACTTCAGTGTGTTGAATCATGTGGCCTCCATGGTGCGAATCACATCTCTGAAGCAAATCTTAAGTTCTTATGTTTTCAAATGTTTAGCATAAAACTTATATTACTTTAATAATTATTTAACCACATAATTCAATCACAACACTAATTGAACAATAGCTGAATGATTTACAAACAATAGTTGTAGGCTTAGTGTTTGGAAATGTCCGTTAATTCTCAATAAATCAAAGGCGTTCTGTAGCATTAGGATTGTCGGGCCATATCTAAATGATGGAATGAGTTTTAATGGAAAGTATTACTACTCAGCGCTTTCTGGCATATGATATTTATGGGAGGCTGCTCATATGGCAGAAACTCATCCTGCACAGAGTAGATGCTGTACATTCTCCCCCCCCCCAAAAAAAGGTCCTCTCTTGCTATTTTCAAATCTGGATTTTACAAGATAGATAATTCAGCACAGAGAAATGAGACTCATGGAGAAGTTAGTTGATAAAAATATTTGACCTGTTCTTTAATGCTTGTCTTATGGTGGTTGGTTCTGTGGTTGAACTTTGGAATGAGAAACCTGCTTGACAATTCTTGTTGAGCTGTGCAGTTTTCCTCAATTAATACGTTGTGTGAATCCATTAAGTCCTGTCAATATTCCCCTGAGGTCACTGTAAGGGGGCATGGGATAAGAGTAGGTACCGTAATCCTCAACTTATAGTTGAAAAATGTAATTTGCGTCTGGTTCTCGCATTTAGGATTGTTGCAGTCACATGTTCAAAATTTAGGCACTTGGCAGTTGCAGCATCCTGGAGTCATATGATCACAATTTGTCTCCCTCCTAAGCAACTTTTGACAAGCAGACTGCACAGGGGAAGCTGGATTTGCTTAATGGCCAAAGCAAAAAAGGTAAAATCAGGGGCAACTCAATTAATGACCGCATCACTTTAATCTCCATTGTGGCTGTAAGTTGAGGACTATCTGTGATCTCATAGAAGATTCTAACTAGATATAAATTATCTGAGCCCCTTTTTTAGCTGCTTAGCAATAGCAATAGCAGTTAGACTTCTGCTTCATAGGGCTTTCAGCCCTCTCTAAGCAGTTTACAGAGTCAGCATATTGCCCCCACAGTTTGGGTCCTCATTTTACCCACCTCGGAAGGATGGAAGGCTGAGTCAACCTTGAGCCAGTGAGATTTGAACCGCCGAACTGCAGCTAGCAGTCAGCTGAAGTGGCCTGCAGTACTGCACTCTAACCACTGCGCCACCTCAGCTCTGCTTAGTTTTTCCTTTACGGCTAGAGAAAAATTGCATCACTTCTTCCATTATTTCAGTGTGCCTATATCGTATAACCAATTTTAATGGGAGAAATAGGTCTCACTGGTTGTGATTTACATGCAAAAGGATCAAAGTGCCCTATGGCACAAGAAAACATTCATTCGAAAGGAAATGAATCTCCATGCCATAAAAATGGGGTTTATTTGCTTATGTGAAATGTTACATCCTTATTTATTGACAGAGCAATATTTGTGCTGTCATTAAAATGGCACAACAGCTGCAAAGATTAATTTTGAGAACTTGTTTTTATAGAATAACATCTGGGGACAAACCGGCATGAATTCCAAGAAACAAACTGACTTCTTCATATTGTTTTCTTCCCCATGTGGAGGCGGGGGGAATCTAAATGATTAAAAACCACTTTCTCTCTTTTCTGTAGAGGAGGATGTATGTAACCTCAGTAGGAACTTCATGTAATGTATTTCAGATAAGATGAAAGATTTCCCTTCTTTCTACCTGTTCCCACCCTGTCTCATTTGGGCTATTTCCCCTTCTTATTGTAGTCTCTCTACTACCACCAAGCCATCTAATTATTACCAGCTACCCCATTCCTGCACTTTTCTCTTTTTCCTTTCATCATCAGTTAGCACCTCTTGGTGCTACCTTGTCCACTTCATTTCTGAAGGTTTCTCTGTGCCATGTGGTTGGAATGCTCTTGTTCAGTGATAACATTGAAAGATGAAGTTTTCCAATGATAAAATTTCAGAGGTTCAGTGACGCCCCCAGATGCTGTGTTTCTATCTCAAGATATTTCTGTATTGTAATTTGTTCCCCAGAATAGTAGTGAATAGCGCTTTCTTAAAGCCTTATGCTGTCAAAATAGTTCCATAAGCATCTTAGTCATCAAGATGGTGGTTTGTTAGAAAAGTAGAACACGGGGAGAAAAAGGCATAGCTTTTGTTATGTGCACTAACTTAAATCTTCAGTGTAGAGGACCCTCAACAGAATTGAGAGACTCTACAAAATTTTATAGATGGTGATGAGGTGAGTAATCTGTGGTTTAAACAGATAAATTTTTAGGTGAAGTGCAGACGCAAAATTCTGATGTTGGAGAATTATCTTTTTCAGGTTCTTGCCCTAGTAGTTATGTCTCATCCTCTATAAATGCATGTATGCAAGCACAACAGAGGAATGGAGGGAGGGGGAGAAAGGGAGGAAGAGGGAGTGGAGAGGGAGAGAGAGAGGGAGGGAAGAAAGTATAATTTGGCAAGATTTTTTTCCCTAAAGTTTCTTCATTTGTTTCCTGTTTTTCCAGTTAAAGGAATATTATAGTGCTGTCAAAACCCAAATTGCTGGCTATGCCTTTCAAGGGCAAAATAAATACACATTTGCTTTGTGTATCAGAACGTTGCTTATTAGAAGGAAGTGATAATCAACATAATAGGTATTTTTCTGATTATTTAAGCATGGATATCAAACTCACAGCATCATGCTGCCATCACATGACCTATTGCAATGTTTCCCCCTTTGTGCAGCTGAAGTGCGCGTGGCCTGCACATCCAGCCTGTGGGCCACCAGTTTGACACCCCTGATTTAGAGACTCTTTGTTCCCCCCCTTTTTTTGATTTTGCAATTGTATGTTTAGAATTCTATGAAAGTGTTAGGTTTTCTCTGTAGAGCTCTGGCAGCTGTGGGATTCCTTTTTTTTAAGATATCCATTCACTTTCACTAATTGTGAACTCACTTTGATGTGTACGTTGGGCATATGGTAGAAATTCAAGTGAGGAAATTGCCCATAAATACCCTTCTCCCAGCTGAAAAACTGCTTGCCACTCGAGGGCTTTAGTGATCATGTCTTAGAAAGATGCCAAAGGGAGAATGCGATTTAGGACATAAATTTTGGAAATCGGCGTCTTCATAATGAAATTGTAAGATACAAGGCAATGCTTGCATTAATGCAGTCCTCTATGAGTGGCATTACTGAGTGGCAAACTGCAGTGTCTTTCTTGCAGCCGCCTGACTTTTGTTCATGAACACAGATGAAAGAGGTGAAATATTGTGCCTGTAATGCTAAGGATCATCTCTGTATTAGGTTTCTGTTTATTCCTTTAAAAATGCAAGAACCTGAACAGTAAAATGGGTAGCGAAAGATTGTTGGGCCATTTCGGAGATAACAAAATGTATTTCATTTTGGTAGCCTGTAAAATAAGGGATATTGTGTAACTTGAGATTGTATAACTTCATTTAAGTGCAGGACTTACTTCGTGCTGCTATTGCTTGTGGTGGTCTGTTTCCTGCTCATTCTCTTTGGCCAGACTTTCCAATGCAGGAATGAATAGGAATTGATTTTCAATCTTCATTCAAATTTTACTAAAAGAGTTGAAGCTGATACAAAACCAAACATGACCCAGAGTAGATGAATTACTTTTCTTCATTGGAAGAAAAAACTTCCAAGAGACTTAAATATGAAGGCCAATTGCAATATTATAATCTTCAATTGGTAGTATTTTTATTAGTAAAAATATTTCAGTTTAGGCAGCCAGGTCATTTTTTTGTCTTCTCATGATATTTCTCTAGAGAAGTAAAGTATCACACAGGAATTGGTCTGATTTCAGCTGTGCCTTACAGGAAAATAAAATTATTATATAGGTAGTTCTCAGCTTACAACCACAACTGGGATAGATATTTCCATTGCTAAGCAATGCGGTTGTAAAGAGAGAAATCATGTGACCACATTGCTTAGCAACTATAATCCCAACACGCCCCATTGTTGTCGTAACTCCAGATGTCAGGTTCATTAAATGGAAGGAGTTCCAGATAAGGAGTGTGGGAGGGGTGTAAGGAATCATTAGGGGGGCAGTATAGACTGCACTCAGGTTTGGGGTGTGTGTGTTGTAGTGTGGCATAAGTGCAGAGAGTCTAGAGAAAGAATATGTTGTGGCTCAGGCCTCTTGGGGTGCTGCAGTTCTGGGGCTGCAAAAAGCCTCTGAGCCACATTGGAGTACAAAGGTTCAGATGCCTCTGGAAACCGTAGTTGCCCCAGCCTAGGCCAGCAGTATAGCTGAGGCGGCTGAAGTTTCCAGAGGCAGTTGTACCTTTGTATCCGCTTCTTGGGAAGCTTCAGCCACACTGTGTTCCACAGGCCCTGTTATGCTCACTTTGTCACTTTCCTCCTGCTGATGAGGCACACTTGGCCTGACTCTACTTTGTGTGAGGTGGAGCTGCTGGCCAAACCTTCTTCCAGAGGCCACTCACACTATTGTCCAAATAATGTGGCATGTTCTCGTGATACTTCAGAAAGCCTCCAGAAAGCTTTTGAGGTGTTCCCCAGGTCTTGCAAGAATGGGTGTGATATTTGGGGTACGATAGGCATCAGAAATCAGGAGACGGTGAGTTCTAGTGCCACCTTCGACATGAAAGGTGGTTTGGCTACTTTAGCAGTAGCGATAGCACTTAGACTTATATACCGCTTCACAAGGCTTTACCACCCTCTCTAAGTGGTTTACAGAGTCAGCCTATTGCCCCCAACAATTGGCTCTTCATTTTACCCACCTCGGAAGGATGGGAGGCTGAGTCAACCTTTGAGCCTGGTGAGATTTAAACTGCCAAATTGCAGGCAGCCGGCAGGCAGCAGAAGTACCCTGCAGTAGTGCACTCTAACCACTGAACCACTGCAGCTCATACTTTAGGCCAGTCACTCCCTCTCATCCCACAACATTAGGCTTGGGCAACAAGCTGGTTGATCAATTTTGGTTGCAATCAATGGTTCAGTACTTGATTAATCAGGAAAAAATGTGGACCATGTACTTGTGGGAAAAACACCAGAAAGAAAAAAAAAGTACTTCCCAAAATCTTTTAAAAAAATCTTTATCTTTACCTTTGTAATTGCTTTAACTGTTATAATTCTTTTGGCACTTCATATTTTGAAGAGAATTGTTTGTATATTGATGGATATTTTGAAGTTATTTTATTGGATTGAGTGGTTTAATAATAAAAATGAGACCATGGGAAAGAGCCGAGGTGGTGCAGTGGTTAGGGTGCAGTACTGCAGGCCACTTCAGCTGACTGTTATCTGCAGTTCGGCTGTTCAAATCTCACCGGCTCAAGGTTAACTCAGCCTTCCATCCTTCCGAGGTGGGTGAAATGAGGACCCAGACTGTGGGGGCGATATGCTGACTCTGTAAACCGCTTAGAGAGGTCTGAAAGCCCTATGAAGCGGTATATAAGTCTAACTGCTATTGCTAAATGGTCATAATGATGTACCAAGAATGCATAGTCATCTATTGATCTTATCCTTGGTAGAGTTTTTTCTTAAATATTAAAAAAGGAATGGAGAAATGTAAAGACATGCAAATTTAGTAGAAAGTAGGAGGTAACATGTAGTATGTAATGAGGGATGCATGTTTGTAGACAGAAGCAAAAATGAATTTTCTTATATGGAAGTGAATAAAGCTCGATATGTTAGAAGAAACAGAAAAGTAAATAGAAGGTAACGTGCATGGAATATTTAAGAAATGCCTGGAGAATAAATCAAGTAAATGGCTAAGGAATGTTCATAGAATAGGGAGAATGAATGATAATCAAATTGCAGAACAAATATATATAGGAAAAGTAAGTATGGATTTAGTTAGATACTTCTTTCTTTTTCCCTGACTTAATTTTTTTCAACATATTGCTTCTTATTGTTTTTTTCTGCATTTGATTTACTGTTGCTAATCTTAAAAGAAAATAGCATGATTGGTATATACATATGTATGTTTTAGATAAATAAATGCATGGTTCCTTTTGGTACATCCCAAAATATTTCAGATGATTTTCAATGATTGTGCATTTCCATTTGCAAAAGCAAAATTCATTCATTCTTTTTTCCCCCTTTTTTTTCTTTTTTTGCAACTAGGCCCGGTACAAACAAAGTCTAGATCCTACAGTTGATGAAGTTAAGAAACTATGTACTTCATTGCGTCGAAATGCCAAAGAAGAAAGAGTCCTTTTCCATTATAATGGACATGGTGTCCCCAGGCCAACAGTGAATGGAGAAATTTGGGTCTTTAATAAGGTATATGAATTGCAAATTGAGCTAAATTGCAGTCTCTCTTGTACATTTATATTTCCTGGGAATCCAATATAGTATAAAACAATAAAAAGCAAAATGTTAATGTTTGATTATCTAGCTGTTTGTTCATTCTTTTTGTGTACCTTGAAGCAAAATTATGATTATGTCATAAAAGCAAATGGAATATTTTTTTTAAAGTGGACATTGTACCATCTGCATTACAAAGCATGTTTTTATTACCTATTTGCTAACTAGCTTGTCAGTATTGGTCAGGTCTGGTGAAGTTTATTTTAGCTATTATTAGGATTATTTTAAAGATTTGAATTCAAGGATATGATGGATAACTGTTTTGCAATATCTTTGCTTCTCTGTATGCCTTCTTCCAAAGAAAGATGGCAAAATACCCAAGGCAGGGGAAAAAATCACCCTAGCCCTAAGAGCATTTTGACTATAAGGAATAAGCATAAACCAGCAGTGTCCCACCTCAGTTGGTTCGACTTAGCTAAAAACATCTGTCTAAAAAGTTGATAAAAACTGCAGCTGCCTGTTCTGACTGACTCATGCCAGATAGTGCTTAAATTAAAAAAAAAAACCTTCACTATCTGCCAGCTACTTTAAAGTGAGCACACTCTGAATTGTTGGTGTTAGCTTCTCAAGTTCTAAATAGCTTAAGACATTTCTCCCTGGGGACTGTCTGACTGTTAAGATCTCGACAAGAATTCCTTTGGAAGAAGCCTCCATTTTCTTGAGAACTGTCTTTCTGATATGAAAGCTGCAGGGTAGTGGAACACGTTCACTTGGGAGTTGTCTTTGTCTCCTTTTAGCCAAAGATTTAACAACCTGTCAATATGCGTCTCCTTTGCCAGGTTCTAAATGTTAAACTATTTTTTTCTGCCTCTTTCAGTATTTATGTTATGTTGTTAACTTTTTGTTCTTTCTAATTTTATTAATTGACTTGAGTATTGTTACAATAGACAGATAGTTAAAATACTCTCCACTCATGTTTATTTAGAGTAATGGTAATTTGAGTGTCCATTGTGTTGTGGGGGAGGGCGGGCAGCACAAAGTACAATTTATTTTAGCATCTATTGTTTATTTCTGGCAATAAAACCACTATGTTTTGATGCTGGTTGAAAACCCCTGCCTTTATTTGACTAGGTCCAAAACCAGAAATCCTTCTTATTTCTTGACTGTTCTGTCATGTTCCTCACTTACCAAGTAACAGATATTTGTCTGCTTTTCTGACATTAATGCAGGAATACCTATTGCAGACATACAGTAACTCTTAATGAGATGCCTGATCCACAGGGAAACCCCATCCACAGGGAAAACAAATGATTAGTGAGGCTTTTTCATTAAGTTTTTCATCCCCATCCCACTTCAGTTTGCTGAGGAAATGCCAGCAAGTATTTTCACATCATTGACAAAATAGGGGAATTTATTGGATGAGTAAATTCTGTCTAGGGAAATATTCTAGAGAGATAGATTATAGGAAAAGTCATTTATACCCAAATGGTTAGCTAAAATATCTTCAAGTCTGAACTTCTCATAAGTACGTCAGTCTACAGACTCTTGGTGGTGCAAAAATAATAACAAAATGTATAAGTGAAGGGCTATTCAGGCAGAAGATGACCAACACCATTGTACATGCTGGCATTTGCCACTTTCACAATTAGACATTAATAATCAATTTGATCCAGGAGACTAATATCCCCCCCCCCCAATTATTCAAAGAAACCAGGAGAGACAAGGATCCGAGTCAGAGGTAGACAAGGTCATCTTAAAAAGCAAACTACCCATTTCCTCAGAGGTAACAAGCCAAAAGGAAAGCCAAGTGCCTTGACAAGATGATGTCCTTGTCACTGCACAATGCCCTGCTCAAGTGGAGTCCAGATCCAAGTGAATTTGAGTGACTTTACCAGCAAAATGTCAAGCAGCATAATCACAGGGTATCTCCTACCAAAAGGGTGTAGGCTAGCAGGAAAAGAAGTGCTGGAAAACAACCAGTTGAATATCCCAAAGGTGCTTTTTTTTCAGGAGACAACTGGACTTTCTTGTTTTTTCTTTTGAAGAAGTTTCACTTCTCATCCAAGAAGCTTCTTCAGGTCTGACAGGATAGTGGGGAAAGAAAAAACAAGAAAGTCCAGTTCCCTCCTGAAAAAAAGCACCTTTGGGACAACCATGACCTGGATGACTGAGAATATCTACAGATTTCCAACCAGTTGAATATTTTGCCTACATTATTGGCCATGGAGTAGACCTGAGGCCACACAGCCATGTTCAGACAAATTAAGTTTTCATTTTTCTCCATCTGCATTTGAAGCATCACTTCTGCCAGTTCATCTCCTGAAAGCCCTTGGAAACCCAACAAGCTACCTACGATGTCTGGTAGAAAGAAGCCATTCAGGACAATTTTGTCAAGGGCCCAAGATACTACTTCATGCTATTGGTAGACAAGGCCATCAGCCAAACCATCCATAAGATTATTGTGTTTTTTAAATATTTTTTAATTTTTTTTTAATTTAAAACAAATATAACATCCTTCTTTATATGCTATAGAAAGTGTATCAGTTGCTTACAAAAAGACTTTCATGCATCTCTTCCATAGTCAACAAACATAATTCATATTAACTTAAGTGTTTTAACTCAAATATTTATACATGTCACCATCATCATATCTCCATTTTCATTTGACTATAATTGTTTAAGCATCCTTCATCATAAAATATACCAAAATTTAATACATAACCACATACTGGCCTTTCAATTACTATTTCTAAAATCCTCCATTAACACTAAATCCTTATGTCCTATTCTAGCTAAACATCCATAATATTTAATAACAAAGTTTTCTAATCCTCTGTTTAAAGTTTACATCCAGTTTCCTTATGTTATACCCATACCTAAATATACATTGTTATTCTTATCCCTCCTTTATTTTTGACTATATCCTGTATCATAACATTTTCCCCCTAATAATCAAAACTTTAATTGTATCTAACAGTTCTTTTTCTTTTTTTATTATTATTAACCTTTATGTATAATCCAAAGGGATTACTAATCTTTCTTACATGGGTACCATTCAATATTCATATCCAATTATACTCATCATAACACTACACATTGTATACATTAGTAACATTATCAGTTATTTATTTAAGCTATATCTATTGTCAGTAAATTTCAATAAGTTTAACTAGTTTTAAATTATATTCTTCCATCTATCAACCTGTATCTTTCCAATAGCAAAACAGTCTCATATCTTCTGCCATTTGTGGTGCCAGTCCTCTAATCATCTTCTTGGTCAGCTTTGTATAGACTTCTCTTAGCAACTCCTTGCTTATAAGATCTCTCATATAATCCTGATGCCCTCTTTCTGGTTCCTTATTCAGTTTATCTTGTGTTATCTCGTGTTATCAATGCTTTTGCTAATAGAATTTCTCTCTTTAAACCCATAGATTCTTTAGTTTCTTCTTCTTCTGTATCTTGCCCTCTGGAATAGATTTCCTCTCCATTTAATTCCTCTTTCAGTATTCCATTCTTTCTATTTTCAGAGACAAACCAATTGCCATAAATATCAGCAGGTTTAATCTCTTTATATTTATTTTCCACTTTGATTTTTTGAGTTTCAACCACCCCATTTTGCATTTGAAAAACATCCTCAATTTCTTCATCATATTTTATTGTTATATGCTCTAAATATTCCAGCTTTTTCTCTATTCTTTCATATGTATTTGATAATTTCCTGAAAGTATCTTTTGCAAACTTGAGACTTCTATTTTCTTTTGAAATTGTGCCATTCTAACAAACACAGCTGCTCTAGCTTGGAAGGTTAATAAAATTAAAGCATAGATTCACAAAGAACGTTGTTTTCACTTTTCTCTGATTAGAAATATACTTCAAAGGGACATCTGTTTGCTTCCCTTCTTATCACTCTCTGTAGCCAAGCAGTGAAACCTTCTATTGCCAAGTCAAAACAATCCGTGGAGAAAAAAAAGTGTTCCATTTTCAATACACAAACTCCAATCAACAAATCCTCCCAGCCGCCGAGCAGCGGTAATACTGTTGAAAATCTAATTTCTTTTTGTATCTTTTTTGTTTTTGAAGTTAGAAAAAAGAGTCCAATCTTTAAATGAATTAGAAAAATACCCACAGCAATGAAAGAGGAAAACTTTAGTCCATAGGTTACAGAGAACAATAAAAGAAAAAATAGAAGAAAACTTAATCCATCCATTTCAAAAGTCTTGCATAAATTCCATCCATGAAGATAGCATTTAAAAAGTAAGATAACCACTGTCCAAAACCATTCCAAATTTAATTCCGCCGCTTGATTCTTCTATTCTCCAATTTAGATTAATTTTAAGTTTTTATAGGCAGTCTCTTTTTAAAACAGTTAAAGTTCTTCACCAGCTGGAAACACTTTCTTTTTCCGCATCCTTCCGTTTTCGAGCCGCCCCAACTTCATCAGCCTTGGCTGGATTTTTTGTCGTCAGCTTGAAGAACTTCTCTTGCTTCTTTCAGAATTTTGCGATATTCTGAGGTCAGCAAGACGTATTCTTCCTGTTCACCATCTTTTCGGGACAGTTTAGGTCCAATTGGACCACCCAGTGGCAAAAGTGTTGGCTGCGGTCTCAGAGCATCGAGACCGCACATCCATATCGTTGCAATGTTGGCTCCTCCCCCAACAATGTTTATTATTATTGTGTTTTTGTTGTTGTTTAATGACCCTGCAATACCTTGCGGTGGCTCAGTAGCTAAGATATTGAGCTTGTTGATCAGCTTGTTGTTGGCCGTTCAGTGGTTTGAATCCCTAGTGCTATGCAATGGAGTGAGTTCCCATTACTTGTTCCAGCTTCTGCCAACCTAGCAGTTTAAAAGCATGTAAAAATCAAGTAGAAAAACAGGAACCACCTTTGGTGGGAAGGTAACAGCATTCTGTGCATCTTTGGCATTTAGTCATGCCAGCCACATGTCCACAGAGGCGTCTTCGGACAGCACTGGCTCTTCGGCTTTGAAACAGAGATGAGCACCGCTCCCTAGAGTCGGGAATGACTAGCACATATGTGTGAGGGGAACCTTTACCTTTAATCCCTTGCATCGGGGGGGGGGAGTTGGGGCACCTGAATAGAGCTGAATGTTTACTGACCGGATGCCCTTCCTATTGCCAATGCAGAGTTTGCAGCTGATATTTACTCATTGTGCCCAGAGAGAGAAATATCTGCCCCTACCTAGGATCAAACTCACAACCTCCTGATTGTGAGGCGAGACTCCATCTCTAGGCTACTCAACGACTCAAACTGTCAGCAAGATCTTTGGAGAAAATCCACATGGTTCTTGGGCCATACTGATATATAAATATTTATTTAAAAAATACAAATTTCTGTTTTGAGCCCCAGACACAGGCTTACTGTTAGCCACGCTTTATTCACAGCAATTACAATCCTGTTGGCTGAAAGCCCACACATGACTCACAGGCAAGATGTTGGCAGTAACCCAGGCTCCCACAGGCAAGAGATACAATACAAACAAGAGCTTCTCCAGATTGTTATGAACGGTTGTGTCCTGCAAAAGGACTCCTCACAAAGTCTCTTCTTACATACTCTCTTGGGAGGGGCAAGCCACAACCACCTGGGCTTGATTATCTCTAATGAGTCTGTCTCCGTAACTGCTGCCTTCATTTCTCTGCTCTTCGTTGCCTGGCATCAGGGACAAACTCCCTTTGATCTTCCCCACTGCTCCATGCCTCAGGCACCTCCTGGTGGCCAACCAGCCTCTCTGGTCCCTGCTCTGAGTCTGAACCCTGCTCAGGGTCCTCCACATGTTCCATAGCAGACTCATAGGATTCCTCGCCATCGGAGTCCATCGGCAGCTCCAACAGCTCCTGCTGGGCCACAACACATTTCTATATGGCATTTCCTTAATAAATAAAAATGTAAAAGACCCTTGAAAGACCTCCACTTTAACTTCTTCTGGAAGCACTATAAAATTAGATCTAATCTAACAAATAATAACAATCTAGCTTCTTAAGGAAAGCTGTACCAATATTGGTGGGACCACAATCCCTATAAATTAAATAAAGCTATGCATACTGTATGATATGTTTTATAAAGTGAAGGGTGAATTTGACTGGACAAATGCTATAAAAATGTGTATGTTTCAATTCTTCTCAAAAATTTCAATCCCTTCCCATCCCCAATGTGGCTCCAACACTGTTGGAAATTTTATATCTCTATTCACTACCTTGCATCTGAAATTTTCCTATATTTTTTTGCCTTTTGTGTAATGGGTGCAAAGTTTTAGAGCTTTCACATAGAACTAATAGAGAGCAGAGAGGTTTTTTCACTGCATTTTGGAAGCCCTTGCCCATCAGAAGGCAAATTGTAATGGGAAAATGCATCAAAGAGGCATTTTGCTTCTATCAGTGTTATTTTGTGAGTAACTTGAAAAAGCATGCTCTGCCTTGCATGATATTGAAGAGCTCTTCATCTGCTTCCATACTACTGAATTAATAAAGAGTCTTATTTCAATCAAAGTTCAAAGGGTTTTGGATGGACTTGACTATTGGACCCTATTCAAAAGCATGCAGTTCAGTGCAGTGGTGAAATTCAATTTTCAATACCAATTCTGTGGGCGTAGCTTGGTGGGTGTGGCTTAGTGGGCATGGCAGGGGAAGGATACAGCAAAATAAATCTCCATTCCCACCCTATTCTGGGGCCAGCCAGAGGGGGCATTTGCCGGTTTGCCGAACTACTGAAAATTTCTGCTGGACCTGCTGGATTTCACTCTGGTTCAGTAGTGAAAAAAAAATGAAGCAGCCTGCTTCTTGGACATGTAGAATCTCCATCGCTGGAGGTTTTTTTTTAAATGGGCAGCTACTTTTCAGGGATAATATCAAGATTCCTACCAAGGCAGGGGTGCATTAGATTATCTCCAAGGCCCTTTCAGCTTTTGTGGTTCTGATTCTGTGACCTCTGGTATAGTGTTGATGGCTGCCCTGAACACCATATTAATTATTGTTTAAACATGATTTATTCTTAAATCAAAGAAAGCCCTTTTGGATTCTAAAAATCTTATTGAAGGCACCAGTGATTGCTAACGCTATGCTTGTGTTTCTGCAGAAGTACAAACAAAAATGCAACTTTATATGCATACTGTATTTGAAATTTGCACAAAAACATAAATGAAAGACAAAAAATTGGGACCTTAGATACTAATAAATCTACTGTCCCATATGTTTCATGTGATGGAGTGTAATTCATAATGATACTTTAGTCCAGGGTCCATATGCTATAATAAATTGGTTAGTCTGTAAGATACCATAAGGTTCTGGGTTTTTTTTAATATCCATATGCTAACACATACATATTCATATATACTAAAATGTATTTAAATTGGACTTGCCTTCTGTCTCCACACACATAGTATCTAAGATGTTACTGTTTTGTACTAAAACAACCAATACTTGTAGAAAAGTGCATTGATGTCAGTGGTCCTCCTGGGTTGTAGATTGAAATCCACTGCCTCTGCTATCACTAGCAATTAGATTGGCATGCAGTTGAATGTTTTTGAGATGCCCTTGGTGATAGGGCCATGGTTGTGACCTTCCACACAGCTATAGAATTGCAACTCTTGATTAGAAACGCTGCAAAATTATGACTTCATCCTTCAGTGGAAAGCATGTGAATTTTCAATAGATCCATACAAATCTACAGGCCTGTCATTTTATATAGTGCTATATTTGATGATAGATTAAGCATAATGTATTCTGATACTTAGATTAAAAGGAATAAACCATGAGGGTGTATTATTTTATTCTGATTTGATTCAAACAAGAAAGCCAGCTTTCAGCTGCTTTATTTATGTCAGATTTGTGCATCCACAGGGATCTAGGTGGCATAATTTCAGAAATGAGTCTTACTCAATGTGAAGAATAAATAAGATTTTCTTCTACTATAAAAATGGGTTTAAAAAAGGAGATAGAAGAGGATACAACTCATAATAGTTGCATCAGTTCGGCAGTTCGATTCTTGCTAGCTCAAGGTTGACTCAGTTGGTAAAATGAGGACCCAGATTGTTGGGGCAATATGCTGACTCTGTAAATCACTTAAAGAGGGTTGTAAATCACTGTGAAGCGATGTATAAATCTAAGTGCTAGTGCTAGGTGCTATAATCTGATTGTTTTGAATATAGATTTAAAAATAACAAACTATAAGAATGATATAGACAAAGATATTACAAAGGATTTACAAATGAATCTGGTTGATGCCTTAATAGCTAAAAGGGGCACACAAATAATACATCAGAAGAGTGACTTAGATTGCAGATTTCATTTCTTATCCTGGACTTATAAAAGGGATGTGTTATACTTACTGTAAAAGGAATTCCTGAGAAAAGATAAAGGGAATTTGAAAAGGGAAAATAAAAAGAATTCAGCTTTTGGAACACTATTTAAAATTTAGGAATAAACATTAAAACCAAAAGAGAAGAAATATAAAATTGCTTATGTGATCAAGTTTAAAATATATGAAATATTTCATAATAGATTTTAAATTTTTTATTCACCAGGACTCTATGATAAAGTTTTAAAGTTTTGTTTATAGATAAATGTTCTGACCCCCCTCGTCCTACACCAAAGCACACCGAGACAAAGATACTTCAAAGATTTATTAACATACAGACTTTTCTGTTTAAAATTGAATGATACTCTCTTATTATTTGCTAATAGATAAAAGATAAGATATGGAATGAAGTGATATCTGGTTGAAATGGTAGAGAAAGTGATAAATTATTAAAATTGTACTTGCCGATGAAGGGGGAAGTAATTTTTAAATATATTTTTCTTTTTAAATATATTTTCCCTTTACCTTCTTTTTCTCTCTGCATTTTAAATTTTTTATATCCCTCTCTCATGGATATATCTGTTTCTTTCATGATCTAGGCTAAATTCATTATTCCTTAAACTTAATCTCTTTACGTCTTCAACATAGTCCATAATTATCTATTCTTGAATCCAAGGAAGGAAACCAGTTTACTTCTTCAGTTTCGATTGTAGATTCAGTAACTATGCAGTTAAAGTAACATTGTCTTCTAAATACTACAACTTTATCCCAGGTTTTTTAATTGCCAGTTTTACTTCTGGAATTAGTTTTTCTGCATCTTTTTAATAAAAAGATGGTTTCGCTTGCATAACTCAAATTGTTAATCTTCCAGTACTGTCATTTTTATGTTTGCTGGGTAAATTGAATAGCTATGTCTTTTAGTCTAAACCACTCTGTTTCTCCAAGTGCAGTTCTTGAAGTAGTTTCTTGTATACTGCAGAGATGATTATTACTATTACCTCTACTGCTATTACTGTGTTTGAAAGATCCATGAATGGGAATTGGCTGGCATATCAATTTAATACATTGTTATTATGGCATGAAGTACACAGAACTCTTGCCAAGAAAATGTCCAGGCAGCCACCATAAGTCAACCTTAACTGGAAGGAACGCATACCCCCATATACAAAGACCTTGTAGTAGTTAGTGAAACTGCTATATTTCCTTTTCCTGTTGTTACTTTTCATTATCCATCTTATATTATTTATCTGATTTCCTGTTTGTCTTTTCTAAAACCTGCCCATTTGTTCTGCATTTCTTGCTTGGACTTTATTTATCTTTGAAAGATCTTAGGAAAACTTTGCTGGCATAAAGAATAAATTCAATAATTCAGCTTTTGCATTTTCTGACATCTTGTTTCTTTGCTTTAGCTATGTAACTGACCTCTTTCAGTCTCTCGACAAAAAGAAAATCTTGTTCCATTAATTGTTGCTACAGATATGTTGGCACTTTAAAGTTGCTGAAGTTAGTTAAAGGATTGTTGGTATTTAATTTGTGACTGGTACTTTCTTATTTAACAGCCTTTGGTATCATATTTTTTAGTGCCGCTGGATCTTGAGCATATATTCTGCAAAGGTTTTAATTATTTAATAATCCTGTTTGTGAATGGTTTCAGCCAGTGGTGAGTTCTTACCGGTTCGGACCGGTTTGGCCGAACAGGCAGTGGTTTGGTGGCCTGGGTCACTGGAACTGGCAGTGACCCAGGCCTGCCATGCTCCCGAACTGGTTCTCTGGGAGGCACTATCTTATTCTTCAGTTCTGCACATGCACAGAACAATTTTAATTATACTGTGCATGCGCACGCAGCACATATGAAGCATGCATGCATGAACCGGCAGTAGTGCCTGCTGGAACCCACACCTGGTTTCAGCATATTTTCCATTTTATATTTTATTATATTTTACTAATTTTATAACAACTTTAGGTTGCCTTATAAAGTAAATGCATTAATTTAGCTTCATTTATCCTGTTCCATAGTTGTCCTTGGATATTCCTATGCGAGATGCAAATTTGCCTGTGATTTTTCTGATCATAAGAAAAATCTTTTATTCTAGTTTTATTATTATATTATCCTAATTCCTATTATTCTTGATTGAAATACATTTCCTTGTCCTTGCTTGAAATTGTAAGTCTGTGTTCAGTAATTGCCCTGTTGCCCCAGGCTTTCATCTTCCATTTTTCCATGGCTAGCATGATAGCTTGTTCTGGAAGCTAAATGGATCATTTCTGTTTTGAAATATGTTCATAATGTCTCTCCTTTCTTCCCATTGACCCACAGGTTCATTTGCTGTGTAAGTTAAGCATAATTAAGATATACCCTACATTGATTTTATATTTTGAGTTTATGTTCTTGAGATCATATCTTGCTACCAGTTTTATTTTAATTTTTTAGATCAACTTGTACCAGTAATTTACAGTGTGCTTTAATGTCTGTGCCTGGAAATACCCCAATTCTATAAAATCTATGTCATTGTACTGTGTTTCCCTGAAAATATGACATACCCCAAAATAACTCCTAGCCTGATTTTTTGGGGGTAGGCCTAATAATATGCCCTATTCCCAAAATAAGCCTTGGTGAATGGGGTGTCTGTGGCCAGCACAGAGGCAGCCCTTCTCTTCCCTGGTCACCTCAGGGCTGCTCAGCCCCTTGGCTGCGGGATCATCTGATCCAGCAAGGGCTGGAAGGTCTATCTCTCGGGGTGCCTGGAATGTTTCCAGCGTACTCTTACTAGCCCCAACCCTGGCCACAGTGCCAGGAAACCTTGCAGCCGAGGCCAATGTGAGAAATGGCTCCCTCACAGCGCCACTTCTCTGGGCCTTACCTGCCTCAGAAGCCAGGGGTCCTGCAGGGAACCTGGCCACGTAAATGCCACCCAAATCCCTGGGTTGTTCACAAGCTGCATAGCCACTCCACCCGCCCACTGCTTCTGGGCTTGTTGAGCACTGTCTGTTCCAAACATAGTGGTGGAGAGGCTTCAGGACAGCATGCTTCTAGCGCACGCCACCCTGGCAAAGATAAAGCAAAAGCAGGCATGGGCCGCAGGGGGTTCCTCCAGTGGCCTCCCCAGTCCTAGTGCTGCTCAGGTTGAGCTTGGCATTTCACTTTCCTGCCTTTTGCAAACCATTGGCTGCACGCAAGGAAAGCAGAACCAGCAGAGACCCTGGCTTGTTTCTCTCCCCCAAACCCTGTGTGGGAGTGGCGGCAACACTGTGAAATTTGTCATACCAGCGCAGCCTTTTGGAACAGAACTCTGCATGGCTTGTTGTGGCATTCATGTGTGAACAGCAGCACCGCTGTGAGCTTCATCACACAGGTGCAGGTGGTGTCCTGCTGCTTGCAGCTGAGCCAGTATGTTGAACCTTATGGCAGTGCCACTTGTACATGCAATGACAAAACGAGCCTTGCAACATCCTGCTCCAAGAGGCCGCCGCTGCTCCTGGTTCCAGACGTGGCCTCTCCCTCTTCTTCTCCTCCACTGCGACCTTTCGGACAATGCTGCCGCGAGGGACTTCTTTGCTCACCACTCCGGCTGCTGCAGCGGCCATGGAGATCTTTTGCCATGCCGGTAGCTTTGCATTTCACCCTGTGACACACGGCCCTCGCAGAAGGAGAGGACGTGGACGGGGAGCCTGCCCTCCCAACTGACGCCAACCCCCCCCCCCCAGCCACTTCAGACTTTCGGACTTTTTGCATTCTTCCGTGCCCCGCAGGAGAGAAGAGCGAGAGTGAGGAACCTCTCTCTCCCAAACTGTTACCGGTCCCAGCCACTTCGAACTTGCGCGAACCGCCCTTGTGGATTTAAGAACTGCATTTTTAGCCTGTTTGCTGAGTGTATGAATGTATGAATGTGAGAGAGTATGTGCCCACTTTTTAACTTAATTAATTTATTATATTATTGTATTGTAGTTTAATGATTATTGTGGGGTGTGTATGAGGAGAGTGTCTGCTTAATGTATATGATAGAACCGGGTGTGCGACCTGGAGCCCCTTCCACTGAGTGCAGAAGCAGAAGTGGATGGGGGCCCAGATTCGCCCCCCGTCTTGGAATGAATGGTGCGCGTGGCCTGCCGGGAAGAATGGGGGCCATGGGAGAGAGGTAGGGGTCTATGGGGATTGGGGAGGGTCGAAGCATTTCGGTTACGACCGGGAAGGCAGATATGACGGGAGTTGTAGGGCTAGCCATTACCGGGGAAGAAGGACTCGCTACATCACAGCGATTCCTTGTTCTGGCCCCTCAGGCTCAACTCAAGGACCTGGTGGCAGAGGAGATCAGGCCCTGGTCTCAGGTTGCTGTTGCTAAATGCCAGGTCTGTGGTAAATAAAGCCCCCCTCATCCGGGACTTAATATTAGACGAGGAGGCAAACCTGGCATGTATAACTGAAACCTGTCTGGGCCAAGAGGGAGGAGTCCCCCTCTCAGAAATGTGCCCAGATGGATTCCAGGTGCTCCACCAACCACGGCACCAGTTAAGGGGTGGGGGAGTAGCAATTATCATCCGAAGGTTGTTAGCTCCTCTCAGGACCCCTGCCCCAGAGATTGTGGGGTGTGAGTCTCTCCTCCTGAAGTTGGACCTAGGAGTTCAATTGGGCTTGTTCCTGACGTACCTATCTCCCAGCTGCATCACAACAGCCCTGCCTGCGCTCCTAGAGGCGGTAGCCGGGTTGGCGGTGGAGTTCCCCAGACTAATGGTACTGGGGGACTTTAACCTGCCATCACTGGTGAACACTCTGACGGGGCGCAGGAGTTCATGGCTTCCATGACAACCATGGACTTGACCCAAGTAGTTCAGGGTCAAACTCATAGAGCAGGACACACACTCGACCTTGTATTTCTCTCGGGGCAATGGAGACGTGATCTTGAATTAAGGGATCTGTCATGGTCAGATCACTCCTTGCTGAGGCTTGACTTTAGGATGCTACTCCCCCATTGTAGGGAGGTGGAGCCGATTAAGTGGTTCTGCCCCAGGCGCCTGATGGACCCGGAAGGATTTCAGAAGGAGCTTGGAGGGATATCTGACTCCCTTGTCCACAATCCGACAGAGTCCTTGGTCGCGGCCTGGAATGTTGCGGCAGCTGAGACACTGGATCGGATTGCGCCTTTGCGGCCTCTCCGTGGCAGTGGATCCAGGAGGGCACCTTGGTTCACCGAGGAACTCCGAGAGTTGAAGTGCCAAAAGAGATGCCTAGAGCGACGCTGGAGGGCTAGTA
Source organism: Thamnophis elegans (assembly GCF_009769535.1). Lineage (NCBI taxonomy): Eukaryota > Metazoa > Chordata > Lepidosauria > Squamata > Natricidae > Thamnophis > Thamnophis elegans. Next base: position 46,376,416 of record NC_045542.1, on the reverse strand, counting down.
ACTCCAAATCTGACCGAGCACTATTAAGAGCCTTTATCAGGACTTATTTAGTGGCGATACGGGCAGCAAAATGTACACATTTTTCCGCTCTTATTGCGTCCGCGGAATCTCGCCCAGCCGCCCTGTTTAGGGTGGCCCACTCCCTCCTGAAAGGTGAGGAGGCGGGGGAACTCCTGCAGGGAAGAGCTGAGGCGTTCGTTCAGTTTCTCTCGGATAAAATCACTCAGATTCGGGCAGACCTGGATTCTACTTGGGCAGTACCAGCTGAGATGCCGAGGGAGAGTCTCAGTCAGATTTGCTGGGATGAGTTTGAGTTTGTCACCCCTGAGGAAGTGGACAAGGCCATGGGAGCGATGAGTGCCTCCACCTGTTTACTGGACCCGTGCCCCTCCTGGCTGCTTTCGACCAGCAGAGAGGTAACACGAGGCTGGCGCCAGATGATTACGAATGCATCTTTGCAGGAGAGGTCTTTCCCGCAACCATTAAAGGAAGCGGTGGTAAGACCCCTCCTCAAGAAGCCTTCTCTGGACCCAGCTATTCTTAAGAACTATTGTCCTGTCTCCAACCTTCCTTTTTTAGGGAAGGTTGTTGAGAAGGTGGTGGCGCTTCAACTCCGACGGACCTTGAATGAAGCAGATTATCTAGACTCCTTTCAGTCTGGCTTTAGGCCTGGGTACAGCACAGAAACCGCTTTGGTCGCACTGACCGATGATCTCTGGGGGCCAGGGATAGAGGACATTCCTCTATCCTGGTGCTTCTTGACCTCTCAGCGGCCATCGATACCATCGACCATGGTACCCTTCTGCGACGGCTGGAGGAGGTGGGAGTGAGAGGCACGGTTTTACGGTGGTTCTCCTCTTACCTCTCTGACAGGTCACAGTCGGTGTTGCTCGGGGGGCAAAGGTCAACCGCTATGCCCCTTAAATGTGGTGTGCCACAGGGTTCGGTCTTGTCCCCCCTCCTATTTAACATCTACATGAAGCCGCTGGACGAGATCATTCGACAGCATGGGGTTAAGTACCATCAGTATGCAGATGATACACAATTGTATCTCTCAGCCCCATGCCAGCTCAGTGTAGCGGCAGACGTGATGTGCCGATGCCTGGAAGCTGTCAGGATCTGGATGGGGGTAAACAAACTCATACTCAATCCCGACAAGACTGAGTGGCTATGGATGTTGCCCCCAAAGGACAACCTAGACAGTCTATCCTTGATCCTGGGGGGTGAAGACTTACACCCCTTAGAGAGGGCCCACAATTTGTGGGTCCTCCTGGATTCACAGCTGACACTGGAACACCATTTGTCAGCTGTGACCAGGGGGGCCTTTGCCCAGGTTCACCTGGTGCATCAATTGCGGCCATACTTGGATCGGGAGGCACTTCAAACGGTCACTCATGCCCTAGTGACCTCAAGGCTGGATTACTGCAACGCGCTCTACATGGGGCTACCCTTGAAAAGTGTTTGGAGACTACAGCTAGTCCAGAATGCAGCCGCGCGAGCGATACTGGGTGTACCTAGGTACACCCACGTTACACCTATCCTCCGCGAGCTACACTGGCTACCTATTGGTCTCCGGACGCAATTCAAGGTGTTGGTTATTACCTTTAAAGCCCTACATGGCTTAGGGCCAGGGTACCTGCGAGACCGCATACTGCCACATACCTCCCAGCAGCCGGTGAGATCCCACAGGGTGGGCCTCCTTCAGATGCCATCAGCCAGACAATGTTGGCTGGTGGCTCCCTGGAGGAGAGCCTTCTCTGTGGCTTCTCTGACCCTTTGGAATGAGCTACCCCCTGAGATCCAGACCTTAGCCACTCTCATGGCCTTCAGAAAAGCTGTTAAAACCTGGCTATTCCGGCAGGCCTGGGGCTGTTGACCTCACTGTTGAGGTCCAGCCCCGATCAGAACGAATATATGTGTGGTGATTTTAAATCTGTCTTTTTTATTTTTTCATTGTTTCTTTTTTCTCTTTTTTGTAAGCCGCCCGGAGACCCTCAGGATTGGGCGGCATATAAATCTTATTAATAAAATAAATAAAATAATAATAAATCTTGATCCAGTCTTGGTCGAGACCAAAGACAAGAAGAAGGCCATACCAGCCCAGCACAAGAAATCCAACAACAGGGTCTCTCCATACTCCCGCAGGCAGCCTTTCGACAGGCTGACTCTGGAACGTCTGCTTCCCAGTTCCAGAGACCATATTCCAAGGAGCAAATAGGTACCAGGACAGACAGTCCTTCAGGGACAGGGACAGTGACCTTTCCAAGGGGCCAATACCAAGCCCTTCTGCAGAGCAACGTGACTGTTGCCCCAACTTGCCAATTGTTGTTTACTGAGTTTTACATACGAAATTATGCCTCAGATCATTTATCATGTAATCATCTTCTGTTTTTCCTCTGTTTATTTAGTAGGGGGGGGGGAAAGCAATTGCAGTTATGTTTTTCTGCGTGCCTAGTTGGAGGTGGCATTGAAAGGGCCATGACAGAAGAAGGGTAGATGTATGTATCTTTTCCTTTCCTCCTTTTCTCTTTTTGCCTGTCTTCCTAACTCTCTTTCTTGGTAGAGAGGACAGCAGTACCTCAAAGAGGGAATGGGAAATATTAAATAACATGATTTTTCCTCTCTTCATCAATGTAGCAGCTGTCTAATACTCTCTTACAGGCCTCCCTTTGAAGGCTTTGAAGTACCTCCATTCACCTTCACAGCATACAAAACAAAGGGATCTGACTAATGAGACATTAATGGACTCTAGAAAGAAAGGATGGACATTCTCCAAACCTCTCCTTTTCTCAATTATATTTCCTGTATGTTTGATAATTTCTTTAATATCATACATTTTCAGGGGGGATTTTAAAAGTCTCAGAATTATTATTCCGGTCTTCAATGGCACATTGTGAATGGTGAGGAATTATGAGTCAGAGAAAAAGAATGGACTAAGTCGGAAAGGAAAACCTGAATAATGTGACAAAGATGCTTACTTTTTCCTGCTTCCTCTGTTTTTATCTTTTCAGATATTCAGCTTTATGGCATATGATTGCACATAATTTGTAACAAGCACATATTTTTGTTTAATGCTTAAGCCATTAGAAGCTGGTGGTTTATTACAAATATCTGTTCTCTGATAAGTTGAGCAACTTGGAAACATGTGATATTCGCATCAGAAGTGATTTCAGTATTGATTTTCTTATTGTCTAAGGATCTATATACATATAGAGAGAGCATATTTAGAAAACATACTTGAATGGGACTTGTTTCAATGGAATCTTGTTGTGCCATCTGCATTCATTGTTATATGAGGTTCTTTCTGTTGAGCTACTCCAATATTCTCTCTTGGCTACATTTGTACACAGATTCTCCAATAATTATTTAATGAGTCTTGTGATAAACTGTCAATCTGGAAAGAGGATGTTGCTATAATTGAGGCAATAACATATTCCTAGAGGGACATTTGATTGGGAATTCATTTAGTGGGTTTTAGAAAAAATAATAAAATAAAAAATTAGGCTATTCATAATGACTAACCATTATGGCTGCATTATTACCTCCCGTGTCAGAAGTAGCATGACAGTCCAGGTGATGCCACAACGTATTTTTATTTTATTTAGAATACCTAAGTAGCTGTATGAACATCTTGAACATTGTTGCTCTTTCTTGAGTGCTTCTGTAATTGGATGTCTATGTGAAAGTAGGGATGTATGATTTTTCATTACATTTGCATTTTTTTTTATTTTTCTTGCTCCCTCCTTTTTCATACATAATTTTCATTACACATAACACGGATACATAGACACAGACACACACACATACATGCAAACTAACTTTAATAGGTAAGAAGGGTTTTTTTTTTACATCTTGTTTCAAAGAGTATAAATTAGGTTGGTTTCAATTAAAATGTAACAAAGAAATCTCATATTGATTCCTAGGTAAATATGCATTTTGACTGCTTATTGTACTTATACATGAACTTATTTTTTCTTTCACAGAACTACACTCAATATATCCCGTTATCCATATATGATCTACAAACGTGGATGGGCAGCCCCTCCATTTTTGTGTATGATTGCTCAAATGCTGGCCTTATTGTCAAGTCTTTCAAACAATTTGCCCTGCAGAGGGAGCAGGAACTGGAGGTGAGTGGGTTTTTTTTTTTTTTTTTTTTTGAGAATTATATAGCCAAGGTTACAAACATACAGTAATGTGGTGGTCCTCCAAAGTTTTACATATGATGTCAAACTGGATTTCTTCAAGGGCCGGATCAACACTGTAGTTCTCCTCTGGTGGGGAGGCAGGATGGACACCTCCTGTGGCACCCTGCTGCAGAATGTGCCACATGCGGCCCTCCCACACCCCGTTTTGGCCAGCAGGGTCTGCAGGAAGGTGTTCAGGGTGAAAATGGGACACGGGGGGTACACATGCCCCACTTGTCCCATTTTGGCTGCCAGAGGCACTGCGGGCTGGTCCTGTGCTATTTCCAGACCAGCACCACAGGCTAGTTTTAAGCACCCCTGATTTAGTAGCTTGCATGAAAAAGGACACTGAGAATTGCTCATGTTATAGATTGGTGGGAAATCGCAGAAGAAGATCTAATGTTTTCTGTCTTGTTTAGAATTGGTTTCATAAAAAAAAAAGCAGATGACTGGCAACAAATCATGGCAATTTGAAGCTAATTTGGAAAAAGCCTTGCCATTCCAATTTGGTCTGTTTTGCCATCCAAGGGTACAGACACTATTAAAACTGTTAATTAAATTGTAACATTTAATAGAATCAGTGTATACTCTTAGAGCTTTTCAACTGAAATTACGACAGTAATGGTAAAGATCTTTATTAGTTACTTATACTACACTTTAGGACTTCCAAGTGATCTATTCCTGCCACTTTTTCTTGTAGTCAGTTATCAGTCATTAATCTAAATGCTTTGTAAGACGTACAAAAAAGAAACTTGCTTTTGTTACCCTTAATTCTGCAGAACTGAGAAGTACCTTAGTGTTAATAAAAGAGGACATTGTGTGATTTCTTAAATTTATTGCTGCAAATGAGGCTAGTAAACAAAACCCTTTTCACTTCTGCCATGTGAAACTGAATCTGATCTGATACATTTAATCAACTGCAGAATGAGAAAGTTGTCTAAGATGTGTTCTTATTTTATGTTGTTCTGCCTTTTGAACTTCATTTTAAAAGCAAACAGCTAAGCATATTATATTGAAACACAGTTCTGATTAACAAAGCCATTTTTAAATTTTTATTGAAGCAAGTCAAGCAATAAAAACTGTTGCATTGCATAGCTGGAATGTAGAAATCATGCAAATAACCCCGTTATGCAGATAAGTGCAAATTATTTTCCAGCTCATAGAAATGTGCTAGCCTTGTGTGTACATGTATCATAGTTCTGTAAAGTAACTTTAACTGTAGCTCTGGCAAAATCTTAATGCTCTTTAATTGTTGCAAAACTGTACTAGCGGCATAGTTACTAGCAGCATAGTGCAGTTTGACATTCTAGCTGTCACACAAAATGATCTTGCTGCTGGCTGCTCATTTCTTAACCTGTGAAATTAGAATGCAAAAGATTGTATTACTTTCTAGGGTAATGCAGAGCTGTAGGCTAGAATTTCAAAAATGAATATTCCTAAATTCAGTATTTATTACCACTCCTCTCTAAAGGTTCTCTCTATTTCTTCTAATTGTGATCCTCCCTTTTTCATCTGTCAGGATTGCTTTGTATCCAGTGGTTGTCTCTCCGCTTCTATCCAGCATAACATCAGGTTTAATTATTTGCTCTGAATTAAAGTTGTAGCTGAATGGGAAGGTGTCTCAGTCTGAGGTCTGACTTAGACTCAAAGACTTCAAAGAATTTCCACATCCATAATTCTTTCTGAAAGACATATGGCTGGCTTCTGTGCTATCTTACCTAAGCATCTCCATCTCAATCTCTCTGGCGCTGCTTCTCAGCAGTAGCCATTTTAATCTTGGCAACAGGAAGACAAAAGCTGTGATACCTTGAAAACTAATGCAAAGTCATAGATGTTGTTGATGAAAGATAAAGTTGCAAAGCTTGCTGGAGACCTCACAGCAACTCTAAGGCAAAACAGAGAGCTTAACCTGAATTTCATGCTTGCTGTGGTAATCACAAGCCAGCTTATTTTTAAAGATCATGTCATCTTAAATCCTTAAAAAATGTTTTAATTATGTCTTTCTCTGAGTTAATTTTGAAAATACGTTTTAGGTACGTACAGTGACACATTAAGATTTTGGGTACATGCTGTGAAGGTTCATTGCTTTGAAATAAAAGGAAAGCATGAAAACTGATGGTATTTGATAGACATTTCAGTGTAGAAAGGCAAATGTTATGGACGAAAAAGATGGCCCAGGGTGAGCAGAGCTGATGTATGTGTAGTTTTAACTGTGCTCCATAAAATTTAGGAAGAATCATGAAGAGACCTAAATTATGCAGCATGGAAATTAGAGCACTTGGTTATTTCAGGATAGACATGCCCAGGGAGTACTGAACCAGGAAGCCTTGTTAACAAAACAATCCCTTGTGTAAATAGGAAGCTCTTTCCTTTTATCCTTTGTTTCTTTTGTCCTTATACAATATTTTGGTGATGGTGGTGCTTGGTAGTAATAATGATGGTGGTAGTGGTGAAGAACTGACAACCTCTCTTGTTTTAGGTGTTGTTCAGGTTCACTGCATTGTATCTGTGAAGCAAAGCATGTGTTCAGTGTGTCAGTATTAGCTCTACTCTCCAGACAGAATATGGATATAGTTCACAAGAGTCAGTGGCCCACTTTGGTCCTCTTAACAGCATGCGTCTGTAATTCTGTCATTAGTTAGAATGTTTTTCCTCCAATCCTTGACTCACCTATCACCCACCCACACAAACGCGCACATCTCTCAAAAATATTCAGTGACCTAGTTATTCTGATTAACATGCCATAGTCTGTTGCAGGACATTATCTCTCACTCATACCTGTATGCAAAGATGAATCGAGTTGGGCTAGAAATGTATCAACCTTTATGTGGGACTGATATTTATGTATCTTTTCTTACTGTGGGAAGTCCATTTTTTGCTCAGAAATCTCCCCGCAATTGACATGATTCAGATGTCTGGCCATAGATCAGATCATAAGACCACTTTCGAAAGGCTGTTGTTCATCATTCATGTGGTTATGCAATTGGATTTATCCTCTTCCTTCATCTCGGGCTCCCTATCTCCATTCAGAGAGTAGCTTGATACATCTGGCCAGTTTCTACAGGATTTATTCTAATGCAGATAGGAGGAGGATAGACGTAGGTGCATTTCATCCAGCAGCTCATTATACAAATGGAGGAGAGCCAAGAGCAATCCTAGCAAGATCTTTTCTTTGAGGGAGGCAGGGAGGGCGAGGGGAGAGAGAGAAGCAACCAAGCAAGCAGTGAATATTTAGGCATTGCCTGGGTTTTGACCAGCAGACGTTCCAATATTCTACCACTGAAATAGATGGAACATCATATCTCCATCTAGGTATAAAGTATCAATGATACTTCTAAATTTATGGACATTGCTACGTAGAATTACTATTTGGCTCCATATAACAAAGGCTCTGAAAATGTATGAGCTTTTGGCAACTTTTTATCAAGCTATAATAACTTTCTTCCAGAGCTTCATAAGTATTTCTGGGGATTTAAGATATGTGGTTTTAAAATCTGTTATGTATTTATTTTTCATAGGAGATGTTATTCAACCTGATAAAAAACATACAGCATTCATTATTTTACAATGTAGTAAGGATTAAACTACTAGCATTTTATGTTTACAAATACATAACATCAACATTAAAAATATGTAGATAAACATACATTAAACATGTATATATGTTTAATGAAAATAGATTTTGATCTTGGAACTATATTTTAAATAGAGAAATGCCATTTTCCCTCCAGAAGGCTTAATGGCATGGACAATTGATTAGACACTTGTTTGAATCAATAGCGTATATTAAAAATTTGAATCTGTTCAGAGTTAATATTGTGGAATACTTACTTGGATAAATATAATCTGAATACTAAAAGAATTAAATCACTACTATTTAGAAATTTAGGAAAATCTATCTATGTATATCCATTTGATGTTATTTTGAATTGTATTTTCTGTTCTAGGTTTGAGTTGCTAGATCAGTGATGGCGAACATTTTCTGCCCGAGTGCCAAAAGGGCACGCACGGGCGATAGCACACGTGTGCATACCCACACCCATAATGCAATGCCCTTCCCCTGCACATGCACGCACAATCCTCTGCGCTCCCCCCTGCACATGTGCGCAGGCCTCACTGAAGCCTCTGGACATCTAGTACGCCCATTCACCATCATGGTACTAGATTATTGTCTATATATAAAACAGTTGCAATGTGAAGCATATGATTAGATTTTGCTTCCTCTTCTAATATTCACTAATTAACTAAGCTTGTCATAGAGTTCTGTGCTGTTCAGGATTTGTTGTCTGTTTTCAAGGTCTTCATTAGTAGCAAGTCATTTCCAAGTTTTATTCAATTCTTGATGACCTACACAAATGCAGCCATGCTGTTTTCTTGGCATGATGTAGAAGTAGCTTTGACTGCCTTCTCTCCAGATTTTTTTTGGAAGGAGAACAAAGAGAGGGAGAGCATTAGATAGATTGCATTTGAAGACAAGGCCTACATTATCACCCAAATTTATAATAATGAGAACAAACTGATTAGCTTTCTAGATCAGTCAAAATGTTTGTGTGTGCGTGTGTGTGTGTGTGTGTGTGTGTGTGTGTGCGTGCGTGTGTGTTAAAGCAAGAGTTTTGAGAACCTGTTTTAAAAATAAAAGCTATGATTTATTTCATTTTATATTATGGGTATGAATTCAAACATATGAGCTTCTTGAATGTAGTATCAGCGCTATGGAAAAAAGCTCTTCCTCCTCAGTGCTGGTTGGGAGTGTTTCTTAAGTCTTTAAATCTCACTGGAAATACCTCAATTAGGAAGAAGTCTTCCTCGGCATGAATAATGTCCTTTTGGGACATAAAAGTGCAGAAATGCCAAGTCAGTGTTCTATATATGTTAACTGCCAATTCAGCTATATTTGTATTCTATGATGATTTTTTCTCTCCCTAAAGACAAAAAGTGAAAGCATCTTTTTGTTACTCCATTACAATTACTTTTTCTAATCACTGAGAAGGAATTTCATGGTTTTTTTCTTGATTTAACAGAATCCCAATTAAATTTTCAAAGCTCTGTGTAAGGCTCAACAATACCCTGATCATAAACAAAAGGTTTGTGGCAAGCAGTGGCAACCATTTCAGGTACTTTCAGAAAATATTGTTAACAAAATAGTGAGGCAAAATAGTGAAGCTCAGTGTATCCTGTTTGTACTCAAAAATAAGAAATGTATCTTTATCAGCCAGGAGGCATTTCTCTTGAACTGAAGATGGGATTCAGAACTACCAGTATTTCTGAAAATATAACGTCTCAGTTTACTCACACTAAGTAGCTACTTAAAATAAAGAAAATTTTCTTATAATCAAAGGGGTTATAAAGCAGCAGGTATAGTATTTTAGAAACAGCAAATCAGTTTCACAACCAAATTTATTTTTCCCCACCTACTCTTAAGTTTTAACAAAATAGAGAAAATGAACTATAAGTCAGTTAATTTTGAGAGCAGAGTTAAAGGAATAGATATTTTGTTTCTTGACCCTGAGGTGAGATGTCAGGCTGTGGATACAAGTAGTCCTCGACTTACAACCACAATTGAGCCCCAAATTTCTGTTGCTAAGTGAAACATTTGTTAAATGAGTTTGCCCCATTTTACGGCCTTTCTTGCCACAGTTGTTAAGTGAATCACTGTGGTTGTTAAATTAGTCAAACAGTTTGAAGTGAATCTGGGTTCCCCATTGACTTTGCTTGTCAGAAGGTCACAAAAGGAGATCACATGACCCTGGGACATTGCAACCATCATAAATATGAGTCAATTGCCAAACATCTGAATTTCCATCACACGACCATGGAGATGCTACAGCGGTCATAAGTGTGAAAACTGGTCATAAGTCACTTTTAGTGCCATTGTAACGTTGAATGATTAGTAATCGAATGGTGTGTAAGTCGAGGACTATCTGTATAGTCAAAATACAGTCCCCTCTTTTCTTCTTCTAATGGGATAAGAATTTACTTTAGGACCAATTAACTCCAGAGATTTATATAAGGATGCATTTTGTTGCGTCATTATTGCTCTCTGAGCTTGGTTGTTTGTTTGCAAGCATTTTGCCACCAGACTAAATAAGATCTTCAGTGTTTGAGTGGGATTTGCTTTCCATTTATGTACAGTAGCTTCCTCTGCTGGTGGAAATGTTTTCTCTTTGACAGTTCCTTGATTGGGCTCTTGTTTACTGCTTGTCTGCCTGAGTTGGCAGTTCCTTGATTGTGGCATTGTATACCGCTTGCTTTATTTTTTTGTCTGATGTTAATTGTGGTGTTGATTGCTGTTGAGAAAGTGTTTTGGTCTTTTTATTTGCTTTTTGGTTTTATTTTATTGTCTCTTTTGAATCATGTGTAAAGGTTGTGTATCTCTATGGGTCAGTTGATGGCTGATTTGTCTGAGTGCTGAGCTTGCAGGAATTCCCTACCATTTTGGATTTAGCTTGGTCTTGGATGCTCACCATTTCCCAGTTGAAAATCATCCAGGTCATGGATGACAAAGGTGCTTTTTCAAGAGGCAAGAAGCAATTGAACTTTCTGTTTTTTCTTTGAGGACATTTCACTTCTCATCCAAGAAGCTTCTTCAGCTCAGAGCTGAAGCTTCTGGGATGAGAAGCGAAACGTCCTCAAAGGGGAAAAAAACAGAAAGTCCAGTTGCCTCTTGAAAAAGCACCTTGGGGTGCCCAGTTGAAACTATAGTTGAGTCTGTACATGTATTGTAAAATTAAGAAATTTTCATCATGTCTTCTGACTGTTAGTTGGCATTCTTGGATATGCTCTGCTAATATTCTGCCTCTCTGAATAGTAGTGGCTACATTTTAGATATATATTAGGATACATTTTAGTTGCAGGAACAAATATTTCAGAGTTTGGCCATCATTTCTCAAAGCTAAAAATTATATTAAAGGAGAACAAACAGCCATTATGATTCCTCTATATTAAAGAGAAATATTACTTTGTTTAAGCATACCTGGAAAAGAGTTTGGCAGCATTTGAATTTAAAGGATAATAGAGATAACAAGAAACAAAAGTGAACTGGAACGCACACTGGGACTTTATGCTGGATGTTCAGAGTTTTGATTTTTAGCAAGTCATTGGAAAAGTTTATTTTTCATTTGTTTATTTAGCGAAAACATATAGTTCTCTTGTCTTTGGAAAATATGAAGTGATTGCTGAATGTGATTAAGTATGGTATGTAAAGGAAATAATGCATATGTGAGAATAGATTGAATGCCTAATGAATGTTTCAGCAATGAATAGGGAATAAGACAAGGATATGTGGTATTCCATTGTCTATTTAATGTATTGATGGATAAATGCATAAGAAATGTTTTTGGTTGATGCTGAAACTATATTGGTCAGCCTTAGTGTATGTATGTTTCTTTAGTATGCAGACAGTTATTAGCCTTCAAGGTGGACGTGCCTAGAAAACCTGTCATATATGCTAATGCTCCTTTTTATAAGGTTTTATTAATAGAATATTGCAAATCTGAATGCATTGTCCCCCTCATCCCTTTTATAACAAGGTTGGGTTGTTGACTGATAATCCAAATGATTTGCAGCCAGTATTAGATACACTATGTAATGCAGTGAGAATACAGATCTGAAAATTAATGCATCAGAAACTAAAGTAATTATGTTTAACATGGAAAATGGAGTGAACAATTGGAAAATGATGAAAAAGTAAAGCAAGCAAATGAATATGTGTACCATGGTAGAATGTTTATTAATGAGGGGAAAGTGGATAGAAACATTTCAAGACATGCAGTTTGTGGAAGAAAGGCAGTAGGTAGTGTATGGTTTGTTGTGAGGACTGAATGTTTGTTGAAATAAGTGAAAATAGCTGTGTATAAGACCATGTTTTTGCTTACTTCATTATATGTAAGTGAGAATTGGATATATCAGAAGAAAAGGGTAAATGGAATGCAGTAGGAATAGTGTTTTAGAAGTGTGGGTGGTAAAATAAGAAATAAGTGAAATATGAGTGGATGTTGAATGAATGTGGGTTGAATATAAAGCCGAGTGATCACTACAGAAGAAATATATAAGATCATTTGGTTGCATAGGGAGAACTAAAGTGTAATTCAATATGCAAAATAAATCTATATGGTAGGAATAACTTGATGGTGAGGAAGAGGATGTCTAATCAAGTCCTGGTTGAATGAGGTTAATGTGCCAGGCCTAAGGGTAAAGACAACACAGTGAAATCCAATCAAGTTCAGTCCTTTATTTACTCATACCTAATCGAATCTCATCAGACTAAAGCTGTAGCCTGCTAACCTAATAGTTATAACCTGGGATGGGTGGGTTCTAGAGCAGGGGTGTCAAACTCGCAGTCCGCGGGCCAGATGTATCACATGCTGGCCATGCCCACCCCCAGTTTAGCGAAGGGGGAAAAAGTCATGATACATCACATGACGACAACGCGACCCTGCGAGTTTGACACCCCTGCTCTAGTGTGTGGCTACCCTGAATCTCTTCCTTTCTTCCCATTCAGTTCAGGACTATGCAGTCTGTTACCTGGGACCCTCTCTGGAATGTGATACCTCCTCCTTGGAAAGTCACAGTTCTATTCCTGACAACTGTATATTTCATCACATGATGTGATTCCCCAGGAAGAGAGAGGTGCACATTTTAAAGAACAAAAAGCAGTACATAAAGTAGTGTAAGCATGAGATGGAAGCAAGAATGTAAGATATAGATAGAAAGGTACTGAGAAATATAATAGATGTTGTCAGTAGAAACTAGTTTTATCTGTGTTTTTTATTTTCTTTTTCTTAGTCTTACTGTTTCCTACTTCTTTTCTGCACAATACATAATGTTTTTTATACCAAAATGGAATTGATAGGTATAAATATTTATACATTAATACAGACAATAGTCTCTCAAGCTATGTCAGCAAAAATTACAATAAATATCTATATTAGATTCCAATCCAGAATCCATTTAACATTTCAAGTGCAGGAGATGAACCAGAAACAAATGAGAAATGAGGGACTTCTTTACTTTCCCAGGATCCAGGTTAGAATCCCATTATGCCAGTCTCCAGCTCTACAGTTTTTTTTAAAAAAAACTGTCAGAAGTAATTTGTATTTGCCTGGTTTAACTTAAAAGTCTTATCCACCGGGTGCAAAGATGTTACGTTCCATATTCGAATGATCATGGATTTGAACGTTCATATCTAAGATATCTGCCTTGCCCAAACAATGAAGAAAACTGTGAGATAGTTCTGCCTCAATTGCCACTCCATTACAGGTTCAGGAAAATAGTTGGTGATATTAGGAGAGGAAGAAAGAGGAGAACATGTGCTCTTCTTTGTCATGACAGAAAGAAAAATGGAGCAGTCACACAGGGTCATCATGAACAGGGTAAAATAGCTCTAATGACTCAGTAATTTATTCCTGTGCTAATATGGATTTATATTGGTAATTTTAATTAATAGCTTTGTAACGTTATAGAATCAAAAGTTTGTGATTGTTTTGCTCCAGTACAATCTTGTGGCCCGCCAGTGGAGCTGACAGCAGATTTGGAAAATGAGGAGGTTGAGGAGGAACATGGGCCAGTCCTGAAATCTGGGGAGGACTCGGATGAATGCTCTGTGTTGGAGGCAGAGATGGGGCCAAAGCCGTCTGACAGATAGCAGCTGCCTTTGGAGTCAGACATCAGTGAGGCAGACAAACAGCTGGAGACTGTTCCCAGTGTGCGCATGCGCAGAGTTGCCAGACGAAGGGAACAGCTAAGGAACAAGGGTTGATTTGGGAGTAAAGCCACAGTGGACGGTGAATGGCCCCTCCCATAGGGAATAAAAGAGGAGCGAAAGGGGAGGGGAGTTTGCAGGAGACAATTAGTTCAATACTATAAAGGTAAAGGTTCCCCTCACACATATGTGCTAGTTGTTTCCAACTCTAGGGGACAGTGCTCATCTTCATTTCAAAGCCGAAGAACCAGAACTGTCTGAAGAAATCTCGGTGGTCATGTGGCTGGCATGACTAAACTCTGAAGGTGCACGGAACACTCTTACCTTCCCACCAAAGGTGGTCCCTATTATTCTATTTGCATTTTTAATGGTTTTGAACTGCTAGGTTGGCAGAAGCTCGGACAAGTAATGGGAGCTCACTCCATTACGCGGCGCTAGGAATTCGAACCACCAAACTGCCGATCTTTCTGATTGATAACTGAGTGTCTTAGCCACTGACCCACCGCATCCCACCTATATACTATATCACACACACACAAAAAATATGATATACTATATCATATATACCTATAAACAGTTAAATAGAAAATTACATAATAACGAAGTTCGAAGGGGTTTTGGAATTCTTCTAGTCCAAACCCCTTCTCAAGTAGGAAACCTAATACCATTCTGTACAAATGGCCATCCAACTCTTCTTAAAAGCCTCCAGTGATGGAATACCCACAACTGCTGAAGGCAAACTATTCCCCTGGTTAATTGTTCCCATTGACAGGAAAATTTTCCTTATTTCTGTGTTGGATCTCTCTTTGATAAGCTTCCATCCATTATTTTTTGTCCTGTCCTCAGTGCTTTAGAGAATAAATTGACAGTCTCCTTTCTGTGACAGCCCATCAAATACAATTTATCAAGTATAATTTACCAAATACAGTTTATGTAGATGTTAATTTGTACTAGGTCTTGTGATTTCTGTGTATTGTATGATGTGAAGTTTTCTATGTCTCTGTACATTAGGGAAATTGATGCAATTTCATATTTTAATACTTCAGACTGTGTTCATAAATTGTTTTAATGTCTTGTGATAGGTGTATAATTTATGGAAAATTGGGGTACAGAACTCTTTCTTTGTTTTACTTCATATTTTCTTTTTTAAAAATAAAGTTTGGTTTTGTTTACTTCTGTGAGTTTTATTTATTTCAGCAATATGCTGCAAAGTTCAACATTGAAAGTATAGTGGGTAACAACAAGCTGTGGACCTTTTAAAAAAAATGATATGTAACCCTATTTACTGTGGCTTGTAAAATTTGGGTTCTTCCTGGGATGGGTTCATACATCCCTGGCTGTTAAACATATGAAGTTATAAGGAATATGACAATGCTAAATAATTTGTCTTTTTCCCTTTCTTGAAGGTTCTACAAGGGTCCCGCTAAAAATGAGTTTGATATTAAATCTGTTCCTGATGGTTTACTTAGTAGCTCATGAAAGCAGAAGGGGTTTAATGTTTGTCTTTGAAAATTTGATACAATGTTTGTTTGCTTATTTGCTATAGAATATATATTGCTCAGTCCAGCAAGGCTCAAAGTGGCTTTCAGCAGAAAAAAGTACACGGAAATAAAATTCATAACCAATAGAAAAAGCAATAATGACCCAAAGAAGAGCCACAACATCCATTCCTTAGACTGAGGTTCCTTTTCACTTTCAATCTATTCCAAAGCTCTCTGGAAAAGCCATATTTTAATGGCTCCAAATAACAATAAGGCAGGAGCCAACATACTATTGGGAGGAATGCTATTTCAGAGCATGACCTCTGAAGATGCATGCTTTGTAAGAACACGGGCCAAGAGTGATCCTACTCTCTTCAATATTATTAAATGAACTGAAGCAACTGATAACCCAACAGGTATCCTGTATATGTGCAGATAATTGGCAAGACTGTGATTCCAAAGCAGAACATCATATACTTAGATTTCACACATTTGCCCACTCTTACTGAGAGCTAAAAGCATTATGATATAACTGGTTCAAATCCCAGTAAGGGTATGGCTAGCTGATGAGAGCTAAATAGCTTGAAATAGATCTATACTAGTCTCCCTTTATTTATTTATCAGCACAAATAAACACACACACACACACACACACACACACACACACACACACACACACACACATATACATACATACATACATACATACATACATATATATATATATATATATATATATATATATATATATATATATATAATATTCATTATGTTCAGGGTATGTATGTAAACATATCATAATTCTGGATAACTAAATGAGTTAGTCAGTTGTACAATATTTAAAAAAACAGCTTAGTCTTCCTTTATTTCCCCACATAACTGCATAAATTTAACACTCCGTAATGTCAAGACAAATTTGGAGTTGGGGTGGGGTGAATAGAATGAGAAGAGTATTATAGAACATTGCTTGGACTGTAGATAGAAATACATATCACCTTTAGATATGTTGCTTCTACCCATATCTAGCATTATTTTCTATGTATCACTGCAATTACTTCTATTTTTGGGAAGTACAGTAGAGTTTCTTGTTTTTATTCCTTCTTCGTAGAGAATTAAATGCTACAGAGGGAATGCTTGTCCTTTTAGCTACGTGACTAACTGCTTTTGATCATAACATAACATAAAATCAAATGTATAGTTTTGATTGGTTTTCCATTTTCTACATTGATTAATCTTTGCCATTACAGTCTAGACGAAGATTGCACTATGTGTCGGTGGTATGCTGCGTTTTCCTAATCTGTCAACTGTTCAAAAGAAGGAATTGTTTTGGTTTAGGTGTGTTAACACATTGACATGAAAAATGAGAAATCATTAAGACACTAAGCCAAAACAACACCAAAGGAAGCTCTTGACAATAACAATACCTGCTAACATCACCACCAATTAAGTAGGCTGTATCATAATTTGACAGTCATTTTACAAAAGTGTGTAAATTAAAAAAAGGAGCTTAACTGATCTCTAAAGTAAACAGCATGAAATAAAAATATAACAGTCATTAAGCACATTTCAGGCATAAATTGGTTTTCTTTAGTGATGGGGAAATCTAAAAAAATGGGAATCCAAGACTCTGCAAATATGATAGAAACACAATACCCAGCAATGCTTAATCAAGAGACAAATGTGAAGTTCCTCAATCTGTGGAAATAATATATGCATGTACTTTCCAAAAGCTTTGGAGATTCCTTCAGCAAAGGGTCCAAAGTTAACAGAACTGAGGTCTCTTTTGATATAATATGTATAACATAAAAGTTAAGCAGTAGGTTGTAATGATAAAAGGGCAGTTCCCCATGGAGAGATGTAAGAACTCAGAACATATATTAATATTAGCATTTTAAAGTTATTAATTATGGTTAGAAGTTAGGTGGATAAGGATGGAGATTGGAGAATGAAGCAGCTAAATAAAAACAATATTTTCCTAAGTATAAAATGCATATTGAAAAACATGTTTTATAATTACTGATAGAATCTGAGACAACAGTGAGTTATGAAGAAAGAATCTTAAAGCTGTTGGTAGCTGAAATTGAAATGTCTCACTGATATTACAAATTAATAAGAAATCCAGTAAAAAACAAAAGGTAGCAAAATTATAACATTAAAATCAAGATGATACTAACATCTATGGCTTCCAAGGGAGATTAAGGAAAGAATACTGTCAGTGATAATTACTTCTAATTAGAGAATTAGAATAATTGCATTTCCTTTTGATTGTATGTAGCATTAGACTATAAGAAAAAATGTACTCCTGCATCCTTATATCTAAGTCTACAAAATTAAGCTTGTCCTGGCAAATGGAAAACTGTCCAAATAAAATTAAAGACAGTTTGGAAAGCTGTCAGCATAAGAACACGGACTGTCCAGATTGTTGAGTTTATTAAAATCGTTGATTCTGTACTATCAGCAAATGCTTTCCTTCTGTCAAAAACAGCATTGACACAGATAACTAATTCTGAATGTTTCTTAATAATTCCTTATGTACAGAGCATAGTTTAGGGGGGGAGAGGAAAATGATTCAGAAGTATTTCCCCTTATAGTGAGCAATTAACTTGAATTGATGTTAAGGAAGTGTATATGAGAATAGTCTTAAAAGGGTAGTGATGAGTTCTTACTGATCCCTTCCTTGTCCCTAATATGTAATTGAGAAAATTTAAAAGCTAAGTATTCGTAGTTGTATTAGTATTGAATTTTGGACGCTTCTCCTTAATATGTAATTAAGTAAATTTAAAAACTTAAATGTAAGTAGTTGTTATTGGCTTTTGGAAGTTTATAATGATGCCAAAAGAAGAAGAATATAATTGATTATTGCAATATTTGTGGCATAGAAAGAATCTTTTATTATAACAAATGTGATTTTGGTTACTAGAAAGGCATATACTTTTCATGAAATGTATTGCCCAATGTATTTAAATTCCCAGGAACCATGAAAATCAGAATTGAAAAACTACCCACTCTTGTTTGATTCAAGAGTCAAATAATGCTAAAATAAAACAATGTGGCATATTTATATCATCTGCAGGGTGCAAATTAGCTTACAATATGGGACAAACTAATTATGTCCATAGTTTTATGATTTCTTCTTGAAAAGTAAAATATTTATGTTTATGTATAAGCTGTTCTTGTTTCAGATTAGTACTGGTCGTAATCTGCTTTCTCTATCAGTATTCTAAACTTCAACTTGATAAGAATAACTGTGCTGGAAAAATAATTGCACACCTTGAAATGTTATTTACATTTTACGTTTCTGAGGAATAAATATACATAATGTTCTACTGACTACTGACCCTTTTGTCATTTCCTTAATACTGTTTGTCATTCCATTATGCTAATACACATTAAAACTATATATTAATGGAAATCAGTCCACCAAATTATGTTCTTTATTGGTCATTTGGGTTATACTTGCTACAGTGCATAAGTATTTGTCTGTATTGTTCTCTGTTTTTGCCTAAAGCAAAGAAAGAAATGTTCAACTATGTTACAGTTGATCTGCCAGCCTTCTTTCTTAGTTTCTAATATTGCACACCCTTCTCTGCTTGCATCTTCCATAATCTTATATTATATAATATATGCCTTGTTAAATGAGTGTTTCTGGTTAAAAAAAATGACATTACAAACTGATCACATTGTGGTGTGCAATCCCTCCTGAAATACTTCCAGCATTTCCAAAAAAGACAATTTTAAACATGACCCAATTCTTTTAGGTTTGAAAGAGGATGTTTCAAATTTGGAATAGTTTGAATACTTTGCACACTGTTATTACAATCTTCAGGTGCTGTTAGCATAGGTTATTTCTCAGTTGATGTTTAATAAGTGTAATATTTTTCTATTGCTGTTTTGGCATAGATTTGCACTCATAACTTGGTAGTGAGGGTATCATAAAAAACCATGGAAGCAGTTTCCTCCTGGGAGCAGATTCAATAGATTGACTTCTTTTGGTTTATCTTGCAGAGATAAAATTTAATTGCTTGCAACAGTTGAAGAACTTAATGCAATGGTCAGAAATTTAACTCTTCACAGGCTAGCTGCCATTACTAGTCCTAAATTCAATCTCAGTAGTCATATATCCCCTGAGGAAAATAGATACAGTGTATGACTATGCAGAAGTAAGCAAAAAGAACTTAATTGAAGTTCAGTACGTTTTATTGTCAGATACAATTGCATTCCAAAGTTGAGACATCTTTGGTCAAATTTTCTATTTTAATTAATCCTTAAGTGTGCCCCCCCCCCAAAAAAAGCAAGGATAAAGCCTCTAAAGCTATTATTTCTGCTATAGAATATATTATAAATTACTGCATGAAAGTAAATCTAAACTTCTGCATGTGCCATGTTATTATTTTTAAATGGATTCTATAGATCAGCGCCCCCCCCCCAACTTTTAGGGCACTTTCAATGAAGAGAGGTTTTCTTGTGGACTAGATGTGGCCTGGTTTCATGTGCTGTCTGCATCCCATGAATGGGTCTACACTTATTTGCGCAGCCTGGTTTCTGGCGTGCTGTGGACTGGTGTCGGTCCATGGACTGGGGTTTGAGAACCCATGCATGTAAATAGAAAGTATATATTCAGATTTGCAGAAAGCTGTTTAACATTGAATCATATAGAATTTTGTCATCTTCAATTGATGGAAGGATTATTGAAGAATATAATTTGACCATGAG
The DNA here is from genome assembly GCF_009769535.1 of Thamnophis elegans. Lineage (NCBI taxonomy): Eukaryota > Metazoa > Chordata > Lepidosauria > Squamata > Natricidae > Thamnophis > Thamnophis elegans. The sequence goes on along the minus strand of NC_045542.1, from coordinate 46,356,335 downwards.
TGCCTAAAGTTTTACATGCAGCTGTAATTTTTTAATAAATAGTTCATTGAATAATTCTCCAGACCATTTCAAGTATGCTATCATTGACAACAATATACATTGGTATCTTGGTACTCATCATTAATTGGTGTCAGGAGGGAACAATGAGTGCCAAACAAATTTTTCCCATAAGGAATAATGTAGTGAGTCACAAGGTAGCTGATACTGACAAGTTCTAGCTTGTGCATTGAGTACCAAACAAATAATGAGGGACAAAAGTTTTGCATCAAAATGCATTGAGTACTAATTTTGATGAGTTTCAAAATAGTTGAGTAGCAAGGTAACACTGTACATATGTTTATGACTTAAAATGAGAGTTTATTATTAAAATTTAAAATTAATAAATTATAGACATAATTTAAATCTAAAATCTAAACAATGATAATATTAACATGTTGACATATTAACACAATATTAACTCCTTTAACATTTAAATGGTTAATGGAGTGGGGTAGGATTGCACCTTGTCAGAGTATAGAAAATACATGTATTACATATTGTAATTTGTCATATCAGACAGAATCTACCATTTCTTTCCCCCTTAGCCTCGCTGCCTTAATTGCAAAGATAGTAACTCACTGTGTTACAAACTGATTATTACCTTGTACAACTAAATTCAATTTATTTTCAGCATTCCAGTTCATGTCATCAAGGAATGGAGATTAATAAGGATCCCAATATTTAACATGCAACCAGGATTACATAATGTGACAAATTTTCTATTTCACCTGCCCCTCACACAAAATCTGCCCTGCACTGGGATAACTAGGAATTTGCTTTGTTGCATCATTATAATTGTGTTTAATATTGTCCCGTCCTCCCTCCCTCCCTGTAATTTATAATAAATCCGCTAAATATAAATGCATCCTAACTTCTATAGCCAGTTAGCATCTCTTGTCTCTGTAGTCAGGCTTTGGAGGCAATATTCAAATCTCTGTGAATTATAGCAAATGCTTTTGCTTACAGTCAGAATTTCAAAATTAGAAATCCTGACAAAAATGAGGAACTTGTTTTAAAGACGCTATTGATTAAACATAGATGCTGAACTGTTGGATTCCAATACTGTTGTTTGCTAAACTCTTGCAAATAATATAATTCTTTCCTAATAATCGTCAGGAAATAATGTATGTATAGTGATGATACAATATTGAAAGATTATCTTGAGATTTAAATCAAAACAGACCAAAGATGGATAATAATAAATAAAAGAACTCCAGGACATTCTGGATGAGTAGTTACATATAATGTTGAATTGATTCATAAGTATGAATGTGAATCAGCATGGTTGAGGAATAGGCTTTTCAAATCATTGACTTCTTATAAATTATATATATATTTTTATTATTTTTAGGTATTGCTAGCTTATCATTAGGAGATTTAACTGCTGGCTTTTCTATCTCCTGTGAAGGTTGCTGCAATTAACCCCAACCATCCACTTGCTCAGATGCCCTTGCCTCCTTCAATGAAAAATTGTATTCAACTAGCAGCATGTGAAGCTACTGAGTTGCTACCAATGATCCCTGACTTACCAGCTGACCTGTTCACGTCCTGCCTTACCACACCAATCAAGATTGCACTTAGATGGTAAGTGACTCGCTATTCTGAGACTTACCTATGACTTGGAAGCTTCAGTTGCCCTGACATTTTTCTGTAGATCCAAATTAGAAAAAATTGGTATAATCATCCTGGAAGCTGTCTCTACTGTCATCTTCTTGGCTTCTTTTTTATACTTCTGTTTATTACATTCGTATTGTATCTGGATATTTGGATTTGCTCAGATTAGAGGACTTAGTGTGCTGGAAATTAAAATAGGCTGCCTTTTCACAAATCAGAAGTACCATATGGTGCAGCACAATGTTATATGAGCGCACTATATTTTTCAGAGACGCTGTAGTGCCTGTCCTCAAGATCTTTTACCTGCACACGTTCTGTACATTTCAGTGAAAAGCTTAATTGGTTGGGATTGAGAGAATTGGGCTGTGGATCCATATGTTACAGAAACGTTACAAATAAGCTAGTTAAGTAGTAGGAATAGTATACAGAAAAAACTAAGTATCTTTTTCAAAAAGAATTTGAAGTAATAGGGCTATCTGTTAAGGAAGGGAGAGATAAAAAACTTCTCTGCTTTCTGCTTAATAACAGACCTGTCTTGGGGTTAGGACAACATCCGGGATTGCATGGGTTGCTGTCTCTAAGCAATGTGGTTGTGTGATATCATGCTTTACAACTACTGTGCGCACAGCAATTCTAATCCCAATTGCAGTCACAACTCGAGAGTATCTTTGTTTATGTATTTATTGAGAAAAATGATCCAAAGCTACCTATTTGTGTGTAAGCAAAAGTATTTGAACATTTGCTTTCAGTAACAAGTGGGCAGCAATAACTAAAACTAAATATTTCCAATAACTGATGGTCAATCTTGCACAATGACTAGGAAGAATTTTAGTCCATTCCTCCTAATAGAGCAACTTCAGCTCAGGAATGTTGTTGGGTTTCCTCTTATGAACTCCCTTCCACGACATTTCTATAAGATCAAAGTTAGGATTTTGACTTGGCCATTCCAAAAGATAAACTTTCTTTTGTTTTAACTATTCTTTGGATGTAAGACTTGTGTATTTTGAATCGTTGTCTTGCTGCATGACCCTCTGTCCCTTGAGCTTCAGATGATAGACAGTGCCTTGACATTTTCCTACAGAATTTGCTGGTACAATTCAGAATTCATTGGTTCCATCAATGATGGCAAACTGTCCTGGTCCAGGCGCAGTAAAGCAGGCTGAAACCATAATACTGCCACTGCCGTTTTTCACAGATGGGTTAAAGTTCTTGTGCTGGAATGCAGTGTCTTTGCCTTTCATCACATACAACACTTTTCACTCAAGCCAGAATATTCTATTTTGGTCTCATCCATCATTCTTCTAATAGCCTTCTGGTTTATCCATGTGGTCTTTTGCAGACTGTATGGGCAGCAACGTTCTTTTTGGAGAGTTGCAGTTTTCTGCTTGCAGCTGCAGCTGCCACACACACCACTGTTGTTCAATGTACTTTAGATGATGGTTTCATGAATACTGACATTCCCCCATGCAAGAGAGGTCTTTATCTATACCCTGGGTATGATGTTGATTGGTTGTCCATTCCTGGGGAGGATAACAATGGTGTCAATTTGTAGAAATCTCCTTGACAGTGGACTGCTAGAGGCCAAAGTCTTTGAAAATAATTTTGTAGCTTTTTTTCAGCAACAACTCCCCTTTGTTTTTTGAGCTCATGACACACTTCCACATACCTATGTTGGGAAGATTAGACTTTGATAGTGAATAGCCAGTAGAATTCTGTTCTTTAAAGAAGGCATACTCACACTTGATTTTCATCCCATTGATGGATAACCCTGACTCTAACTTCCCTTTCAAATGAATTGGTAATCCCAGAGGTTCACATCCTTTTACTGCACACAAATATGCAGTTTTGGATTATTTACCTCTATAAATAAACAAGCACATATAATGCTTTTGACTCATTTGTTAATTGGGTTCTCTGTCTAGTTTTAGGAGAATAGACATATTTTAGATTATATTTATGCAGAAATACTGAAAATTCAAAAGGGTTTACAAACTTTTAAATTCTCCTGTATATTAAAGTCCCATATAGTGTACTGAAAGCAAATGTTCAAGACACAGCAATTTAAGTCTTCTGTGTTATTAAAATCACACTGATTATTTTGAAGTGGCTTTACTAGCTTAAGTAAAAATTTGGAGGTTGGAGAAATAGTTTGCTATTTGTGATTTTATAAGTGTTGTGGTTTGTACTAAAAAAAAGTCAGATTGCAAAATACTTGTTCAATTACATTTATATTAAAGATTACTGATATAAAATATGCTATTTTCACATTCAGTATTGGCAGATAATTATAAATGGAATCTTCAAACGTTATTGAGTCATTTATGAAGTGGGATAGTGTTGCCTACATATACCATTGTATCTAAACTAGCTAGAGGTTTCACATTTTTTGTACCTCTTGTCTCTTTCTTTCCGAGTCATGGTATCATAAGAATAGTGTGCAAACAAATGATTTCTTTCTGATTCAGAATCCAATTTTCTTTGTGACTCAGAATCCAATTGTCCATAAATGTTAGTCAAAATGCTAATCTCAGTTATTCAAACCATAAACAGAATGGAAGTGATGATGGATCTTGATAATTGTCATGAGACATCAGAAAACCAATAATGCCATTGTCTCAGCTGAATTGCTGGCTTATTGCTTTCTTTTACTTAACCTTTTTCAGCTAAGATGTGAGCCTTGGTACCTTTTTCACCATAATCTTGGCATTTTCTTGAGTTTGATGTGGTATTTTTTTCCTATTTTAAAAAGCACATGTACACGCCATACCTGATGTAGAAAAAATTGGGAACAATAAAAATAAGTGTGTTTTGTCATATGTATGATAAAAATTCAATTCCAAGTAAAACCTTTTAAATTATATTAAGTGCATTATATTTAATTATATTTGCTTGGAAAAAGGTTGGGTCAACTTATATGTCTTTCAATTTTTTTAAAAAAAAAGATAGATACATATGAATTTATTCCACTGCACCATACCCATTGATGCCCTTAAATGCCCTATTCCTATTGCATTCAGTTTCCTTTTATATCTTACTTGACATACCCGGCTATTAGTTTCAAATAGCAATGTGGACAGAAGTATGCAGTCCTTTTTTCTTTTATCCAGTGTTTGTTCTTTACCACAGTCCACACACCATTCACTATCCTCCCAGCATTTGTACAACAACATTTTTCCATCCATTTTCCTACCCTGTTTCCCCAAAAATAAGACCTCCCCGGATAATAAGCCAAGTCAGGCTTTTGGACGCATGTGGTAAAATAAGCCCTCCCCTGAAAACAAGCCCTCCCCAAAAATATTGCAGCAAAGCAGCAGCCATGAGGTGACCACGCTTGCCACCTCCTGTACCGTAAAAATAATACAACCTCACACCCAAATAATGGCAAATGCTTATTTCGGGGGGTCAAAAGAAAAGAAGACCCTGTTTTATTTTCAGGGAAACACGTTATCTTAATTAAACATTCTACCAAAGTACACAAATTCATCTGTTCACCCTAGTTTTTCACTATTATTAACAAATTATTCGTTTTCCTGTTAAAGGTAACCACCTTGCATTTTAATAAATCAATTTTCAGATCTGTATTCCTTGATACATTATACAATCTAATATTCACTGCAGATAGTTCAGAGTCTGTCAGTCGCAAACTAACCGCAAAGAAAAATATGCATACTGGTACATTCACATCCCCCATCAACACACTTCAACATAACCCAAAACATCCATTATACCTGTTAAATATACACAAGGACACTTACATCCCTATTTTACCTTCTATTCAATGTTGAACCATTTCCCAAGTTTTTGTTCTCATGTAAGATTTATTTCTAATATATACTATTCTTACATTCAGCAGCCAACTTTCATTTCTGTATTCAAGTGTTTTAATTTTCTGTATTCAAGCATGTTAACTTTATAATTTCTCTAAATCAACAATGTTTCCTACGCATTACTTTACTATGTTCATACATTACTTAGTGACCTGCTGAAGAGCAAATCTGTTTTGCATGTGTAGATTCAAGCCATTCTAAAGTCCATGTACATTTAATCAGAATTCTGGCAAGCAGGGATGTTTAACAGAGCAGTCCCACTGTTGTTTTGGCATTATTCTTCTCATTTTTCCCTTTGTATCAGGAAACAATGCAGCATTCTACCAACTTCCAAATAGAGATGTGCAAATGTAGTCTTCACAGCAATCTTAGACAAATTACCTAACATGCTACACATTCATCCTACATCATGAATTACAAAATTATGGAAGCAAGAATTATACAGAATGCTCTAAGTTATCTTTAGTGGAACTCTGGGGTAGACATAGAATATTTCATACTATAAAAAGAAATTCCCTCATTGACAACAATATGTCACTGAATGATTTGAAATGCTTCTTCCCATGTTTCTTTCTATCCTAGTCAAGTTGCTGTTTAAGACCTAAATTGTCAAGTAACTTGCCCCCTTTTTCTCTTAATCCTATCCCCTCTTCCTCCTGTCCTCCTCTCCTCTCTCCTCAATGTCTAAAACACTCTTTCCAGCATTCCTTTGTTTCAGTTTCAGTTTCAGTTTCAATTCAACTAATTGTTATCTTATTTTTAATTCAACTCACCCTGATGAAGACATCTTTCTTAGTTTAGTTTCCAAACTTGTTTTTAGTTCTATCATTCTACCATACATTTTCTCTGCATCATTTAATCTTTATTTTAAAATATGAAACATTTATAATGAACATATGATCACTTTACATTCTTCAAGCTGATATGGTAAGGTAAAGGTTCCCCTTGCACATATGTGCTAGTCATTCCCAACTCTAGGGGGCAGTGCTCATCTCCATTTCAAAGCCAAAGAGTCAGTGCTGTCCGAAGACGTCTTCATGGTCTTGTGGCCAGCATGAAGGTGCACGGAACGCTGTTACCTTCCCACCAAAGGTGGTTCCTATTTTTCTTCTTGCATTTTATGTGCTTTCAAATTGCTAGATGGGCAGAAGGTGGGACAAGTAACGGGAGCTCACTTCGTTACGTGGCACTAGGGATTCAAACTGCTGAATTGCTGACTTTTCTGATTGACAAGCTCAGCGTTTTAGCCACTGAACCACCGCCTCCCTATCAAGCTGATATAGGTAGTTTTTATTTATGAATTACCTCGTTTAGCTATCATTTAAAGGTACAACCATGTAAAAAAAAAGATTTGCAAGCAATCCTTCACAGTTTCCCAGTCATGTCATCACTATTCAGGCCCTTTATAAGTGGCTTCTGAAAAGCAGAATTAATAGAGAAGGCAGAAATAAAATCGTAAGTCACAGTCACATAATTTTTGCTTAGCAAAAACATTTCACTTATCATTCTGGAAAAAACGGCTGTAAGCCTCTCCCAGCCATATCGTTTTCTGCTTAGCGATTGTGGTGCTTAGGGACCAAGTTACTTGTGCCAATTGTGGTTGCTAAACAAGGATTACCTATATGGTCCAACCATTTTTACTCTAATCCTTCATCTTATTTATCTATTCATGTCATTTAGCAGAATATCTTTTTCCCATTTCAGTTTGCATCCATTCAGTATGTTGCAAATTGTTTCTTCAAGCTCATCTGATACTTCCATGATTACAGTGTACTGGAGTATAACATGCAATTACTTCCAACCTATCAATTCATATTTTTGTATTCAGCACAATTTAGATGACAGCAGTTCATATTTTATGAAATCTATATCTTTTAACTCTTTCATACATAATTCAACCTCTGCATTCACTTCCCTGCATGCTCCACAAGATCAGACCACCTTCACTCATCTCTATTATTTCATTCCCCTTTCCCCTAGTTGTGCAGACAGATCACATAACATTTTTCCTTCATTGCCTTTATTAATTCACAATATTTCCCATGTATTTTTAATTCTCCATAGTGGGGGGAGGAGTATCTAGATTGGGTTGACTTCATCCACTCAATGATTGGACTGAGCCTGATAAGACCTTTAAACCATGCCCCTATTGCCGGGCAGACCCCAGCTTCGACTCAGTCCATCAATCTGGGCGGTTGGTCATCTAGTTTCTCCAGAGGAAATTTCATGAGTATTGAGTTTGAAGCGCTGCGGAGCGCCTGGGCCTCAAATTAACTGGGCGTTTTAAATAAGAAAAGGGTGCGGCAGCCCCTTAGTGGCACAAGCCGCGAAGGTGCTTCAAAAGAGCAGAGTGCGATTTGGATTGTCAGAGGCCAGGGGAGGAGAGTGGGAGGCTCAAGCCGCGGAGGCACTCTAATTTCAACAAGAAAGAGTCGTGTGGCAGTCATTAACAGCTCAAGCAGCTTAGCTGACAGTTGACTTTTGGCGCTAAACACCATTTTTAAAGTGACACCAGCTGTAATCTAGAATGGAGGCTCCTATTGACAGTGCGGACACTGCAAAGGGCCAGGTCTTCACAGATGCAACCAACGGCTCTGAGGGAGGTCAGACCAAATGTCCTCATTGAATACTCCTGCCCAACAGCCATCAAGGGCAGAGGGGCGCAAGGCCAGCAGAAAGACTAAACACCTGTCAAATTAACCTCAGGGCACAAAAGCCTCTAAGCCCAGTTCAAAGTTCGAAAAGAGAAAGCATAAGGCTCTCGAGCGCATATATTAAAAATCCAGCAATAGGAAAAGTATTTCTGCCCTGGCTTCTGCCCAAGGATCCTCTCTAGGTCAACTGACAGGTCCTCCCCCCCCCCCCCGAAACACTACCAGAGGCAGAGCTGTCTCTTAGCCTAAGAATACCATTTGACATCTCAGGGATCTGGGGATCTAATCAGGGGTGGCAGTCCCCCCCCGCTCCCTCGCATAGCACCTGTCGCATCTTAACCTGCCAGGGAACTAGCACAGGATGTTCCATCCACCTCTGCGGGGGTGCCACCTGTACAGATGATTCCTATGGGTGTCCCAAATTTTCAGCAATGCCTAACTGATGTCTTTCAGCAACCTCAGAACCAGCCTCCCAGAGTGGCCCCTTCACCAACACCAGCTGTGGTGGAGGAGCAGGAGCCGCCTGACTCCCCTACCCAGTCCAAAGAGGACATGGATTCTGAGTCTGAGGAAGGAGAAATCAGAGAGGAAAACCTTGGAGGACGAAGGCATGCCTTCCAAACCTAAGTTCTCCGGTCCTTTTCAGCCTTCCCTATTCAAGTCAATCTTGTTCAAGGCTAAAGCCTCAGCCAAATTCGTTGACAAGCTCCCCGAAACCTCTGCTCAACCACAAGGGATATCAGCAGAAACTATTTTTGCTGAACAGGCCATTGAGGCAGAAACAGTGCCCACACTAAAAATCTTCCTTGATCTTGTAAAAAGACAGTGGATGACCCGCACTTCAGGGCCCATGCCAAATTCTACAGATAAGACTTTCTTCAATGTAGATAAGGAAATGGCCCAAGTACTTCTACCTCCTTCTATCGATACCCCAATGTCGGCCTTGCATACATCTGCTAATATGCCAGGGGCTCCTGAAGATGCACTGAAACCAGAAGACAAGAAGGCGGACCTTACACTGCAAAGAGGTCATCAGGCGGCAGCCTGGGCAGTGAGGGTGGCCACGACTGCCTCCTCCTTTAAACGTTCTTGTCTGCTTTGGTTACAGGACTTGCAGCAGATTGTTAACACCTCTCTCCGGGAGGGATCCTTCCTGCACCTCCTAAAGGATGCGGTGGTGAGACCCCTCCTGAAGAAACCTTCTCTGGACCCAGCCATTTTGAGTAACTATCGTCCAGTCTCCAACCTCCCCTTTGTAGGGAAGGTTGTTGAGAAAGTGGTGGCCTTTCAACTCCGACGGACCTTGGATGAAACCGATTATCTGGATTCCTTTCAGTCGGGTTTCAGGCCTGGTTACAGCACGGAAACTGCTTTGGTCACGCTGATCGATGATCTCTGGCGACCCAGGGATAGGGGTCATTCCTCTATCCTAGTGCTTCTTGACCTCTCAGCGGCCTTCGATACCATTGACCATGGTACCCTTCTGCGACGGTTGTGAGAGGTGGGAGTGGGAGGCACCGTCCTTCGGTGGTTCTCCTCCTACCTCTCGGACAGGTCGCAGTCGGTGTTGGTTGGAGGGCAGAGATCGACCCCTAGGCCCCTCAATTATGGGGTGCCGCAGGGTTTGGTCCTGTCCCCCCTCCTATTTAACATCTACATGAAGCCGCTGGGTGAGATCATACGCCGGCACGGGATTAAATACCATCAATACGCGGACGATACACAATTGTATCTGTCTGCCCCATGCCAACTCAGCGAAGCGGTAGAAGTGATGTTCCAGTGCCTGGAGGCTGTCAGGGTCTGGATGGGAACGAACAAGCTTGCACTCAAACCCGAGAAGACTGAGTGGCTATTGATGCCCCCTCCCAAGGATGGTACATCTATTCCATCTCTTAGCCTGGGGGGTGAAATTATACGCCCCTCAGAGAGGGTTCGCAATTTGGGGATCCGCAGCTGACGCTAGAACATCACTTGTCGGCTGTGACCAGGGGGGCCTTTGCCCAGTTTCGCCTGGTGCACCAATTGCGACCCTATCTGGACCGGGAGGCCCTTCGGATGGTCACTCACACCCTCGTCACTTCAAGACTGGATTACTGTAATGCGCTCTACATGGGGCTGCCCCTGAAGATTGTTCGAAGACTTCAGTTAGTCCAGAATGCAGCCGCACAAGCGATAGTGGGTGTACCTAGATACACCCACGTTACACCTATCCTCCGCAAGCTGCACTGGCTTCCCATAGGTCTCCGGACCCGCTTCAAGGTGCTAGTCATTACTTTTAAAGCCCTACATGGTATCGGACCTGGCTACTTGAGAGACCGCCTCCTGCCAGTTACCTCCCAGAGACCTATAAAATCGCACAGAGTAGGCCTCCTCCAGATTCCATCTGCCGGTCAATGTCGGCTGGCGACTCCCCGGGGAGGGCCTTCTCTGTAGCTGCTCTGGCCCTATGGAACGATCTTCCCGTTGAGATCCAGACCCTTACTACCCTTCCGGCCTTCCGCAAAGCGACCAAGACCTGGCTGTTCTGGCAGGCCTGGGGCTGTTGATGTATCCAGCCCCATCCTAAGTTATGAATGTTGTAGAAATTTTAATGGTTTTTTTTATTTTTTGTATGTCCCCCCTCCCTTTTTTACCTGAAAGCCGCCCTGAGTCTCTTTGAGAGTGGGCGGCATACAAACTAATTAAATAAATAAATAAATAAAATAAAGAGTGCCCATTGCAGATGTCAGAGCTCATCAGGACATTAACAAACTGGAAGCTGCCATCATCAGATGCCACCTTGTCAGCGGCCAGGTTTGCCTCCAGGTCTATAGCGTCATCTGTGGCGTCCTCGCTGCATTCTATTTTAGAGGGTATTAAGCATACTCACTTCCATAGACCTTATGGAGGCCTACCTGCATATACCCATAGCCCCTGAACACAGACAGTATCTCAGGTTTTGTTACCTAGGGCACCATTTTCAGTACCAGGCCTTGCCCTTCGAGTTGTCATCTGCGCTTCGAGTTTTCACAAAGACCAAAAGTCATCTACACCCTACCACAAAGCTGATTCATTCAGGAGCTTTGATAGACACTTTGTCAGGCACAGTCTTTTCGTCTCCAGAGAGGCAGGAAAATCTCAGGGAGTTAGCCTCCCAGATCATCAGGGAGCATAGGGTGTCCTTAGGCACATTGTCCAGGCTGTTAGGCACCATGGTGTCTGCCATTGGTATTGTCCCCTAGGCGTGCCTTCATACCAGAGACCTTCAATGGTTTCTTTTACCATTTCAACAAAGGCTCATGAGCTGCTCCCAGATCAAGGTCCTTCTACCGGCAGAAGTACCCCAATCCCTGGTATAGTGAAGGTCCCCTGCTATCACCAAGGGGGAATATTTCAGGATTCCTGACTGAGTGACGGTCACAACGGATGCCAGTCTGTTTGGATGGGAGGCCCATCTACATGCCCAGATGGCGCAGGGACAATGAAACCAGGCGAAACTAGCTCACAACATAAACTGGTTGGAACTGGCGGTCCCCCTAACTCTCAAACAGTTTTGCCATTCTGTCAGGGGCAAATATATTCTGGTCCTTACAGACAACATAACCACCAAGGCTCATATAAACAGGCAGGGAGGAACCAGATCAAAGGCTCTCATGCTAGAGACCAAGAGACTGGGGCTTTGGGCCGAACGGAACCTACTTTCTATAACGGCAGAGCATATAGCTGGGATGAACAATGTCAGGGCCGAGTGGCTCAGCCAGACTGAGGTGGATGATTTGGAGTGGCAGCTGCAGCCAGCAATTTTCCAGGCAATTGTGGACCTTTTTGGCCACCTGGAAGTCGACCTGTTTGCTACCCCTCTCAATGCTCAACTTCCGAGGTTTTACCATCTATCCACTGTAAAAAAAAAAGTTAACAGGTAAACCTAAAAGCAAAACTAAACTTCAAGCCCTCTGTTAACAATCTGTTATTGCATTTAACTCACAGAAAGTCCACAACAATTTTTAATCTACTGTAACCCACTGCAGTCATTATTTCTGATCCATCCAGGATCAAATATCCTCAATTGATTCCTAATAATAAAACTTTTCCGTAAAGTTATGACTGGGATCTTTCCATACAATTTCATTTCATTCCCCAAAGTCATAGATCTCTATTAAAAATATCTCCACAGCATTTGTTGTTCAAAATATCTTCCTGCAAATTGAAACACAACATCTCTTATCTTCTGGTTGAATATAATAAGTCTATTCCACAATCACCATGAATTTTCTTAAGAAAGTCCAGTTCATCACTGATCCAATCAGTAATCTCTAAGTCTTTTGAATTCATGCCCCTTTCAGCCTTCTCCAATGAGCTTGCAATTCTTAAACAAAACTGGTCTACCATATCAACAACAAATTAACTTCCAATACACCCAATTGTGTTTGATTTAATTGCTGTTATCAATATTTAAGTGTTATTCTTAAATTGATCTCTGTTAATCTATTAACCCCATTTTGAATTTTCATTCAGAGCTTGTAAATTGAAAAACACCCCCCCCCCCCAAGGCTTCCAAGAAGACTTTGACCAGCTGTTTATCATCAGGAGAAAAAATTGCCCCACCACTCAGTGCACCATTTTCTAGAGGATTGTCCATCATTTAATTCTCTTAGATTCCAAGTCTTAGTCTTCTATATGTCATGTTTGTCATCAGATGGGTCCATAGCAGAGTGGGTTGCTCCCAATTTGGTTAGTATTTGCACATTTTTTCCAGTATGCCATAAACACAACCAACACTCAGTTTTACTTAAAGTATGCTCCAGTTTTTTGGGAAAGCTAGGATCTGTAATTTAGATAGTTACCTACATACTACTAACTAGTAGAAAATGCATAGTATATACAGCTATAGCTGCAACGTTTAGGAGACACATTTATTTTTGCTAATTTTGCTGTAAAGTGTAATCTCAAATGGAAAGGAATTAATTAGAATTGTTCCTAATTCTCCAAAATGTAGAGAGAAAAGGTTTGAATAAACCTTAATCATTCATCTCCATTACCATTGGCCAGCTGGTTTAATAATGCCTTCATTTTAAAAAAAAGGGATTTCAAGGATAATAGAGGAAAAGAGGTTATCTGTTGAAAGTATTGGGAACAGATTTTAAAAATATGGAAGTTGAATTTGATTTCCTGAGCAAGAAACTGAGTTATCATAAACATCGAGTATTTTGAATGGTTTGTGATAGAAAATAAAGTGGAGTTGAGCTGTTGTTATCATCTGCCTCACTTAGAGGGTTAATTAGAACAATGCAGATCATAGCAATTGCCTATTTTTATTGTGGTCCCAATGTATTCTGCCATTTGAGGCAAATGACAAGATAGTGTACTTCACAGATTATGGGACCATAAGGTGAAACTTACTTCAACTCTAGTATTGGACATATTTTTCCTTACCTGAGGGTATAACTTAACTTGAATTTGAAGGGCAGTCAGACTAGAGTGCACAATCCCGTTTTCCAATATATTACCCTTTTACATCTTTTGCCTGAGGCCAGCTTTGACTGTATCTCTGGCATTTAATCAACCACTGAGACAGCAAAAGTAAGCTACAGTACTTTCAGTATTTCACCTACTGAATACTTCAACTTCAGTCAGAGCAAAACATTATATGAGATGTGTAAATGGTTATTACTGAAAACAGTATTTTCCTTATTTTTTCCTTGATAAACCCTGTGCTATTACATTGCTGTGCTGTGTGTTGGCTGCCTAAAGTGGCAGTCAGTGAAACAAAACGGGGCCAGAAATTCACTCATTGATTTGCAAAGTTGTGTCAACTTTTGAATTATTAAATATTTCCTGGGGAGAAAGAAAAGAAGAAAAGACAAAAGACTGCTGCTTTAAGCAGCAGCCATGCATCTGTGTAATGTCTGCTACTGACCAAAGTCCCTTGGTGTAGCTGTTAACAAGGTAAAAGTAAAGGTTCCCCCTCGCACATATGGGCTAGTCGTTCCCGACTCTAGGGGGCAGTGCTCGTCTCTGTTTCAAAGCCAAAGAGTCAGCACTGTCCGAGACGTCTCCGTGATGATGTGGCCAGCATGGCTAAACGCCAAAGGCGCACAGAATGCTGTTACCTTCCCACCAAAGGTGGTCCCTATTTTTTTACTTGCATTTTTGCATGCTTTTGAAATGCAAGGTTGGCAGAAGCTGGGACAAGTAATGGGAGCTCACTCCGTTACATGTCGCTAGGGATTCGAACTGCCGACACTTCTGATCGACAAGCTCAGCGTCTTAGCCACTGAGCCACCACGTCCCATCAACTGTTAACAGGGGATCTCATTTTGAAAGATGGGGAGAAGCTGAAAATATAAGAGATATGAGACAGAGGTGTAGATGAACCCCCAAGTGGCCTCAGCAACTCTCAGAGAGAGTGGTAATGACCAGATGATTGCAAAGAAAAATAATCCTTATATTGCCCTTCCCCCTCCTGTCAGAACTAATACTTCCATTGTCCAGTCACAACTGATGAAGCTTGTTGTATGAGAAGTGAAACGTTTTCTGCTTCTTCCTCCTCAAGCAAAAAACAGTTGAGATGCCTTTTGAAAAAACACCTTTAAGACAATTATGACCTGGATGACTGAGAATCTCCATAGACATTTTCAGAAGAAAGTAATTGTGATTTCGGTCAAAAGCATCCAGTCATTTGAAATTTATATTTGTGTAATATGTATATGCTGAGATTATTTACACTGAAATCTACGTAAAGATTTTAAGGATGTTTGTGTTATTAATGAAGTTCTATAAATAAATCACAGGTACAAGTAAATTATAGCTCTGTCTTCTTTATTGGCTAGTGCAAGAAGCAAACATTCTGTTTACGGTGGATTTTTTAAAATGTCATTACGCATCAGGACTGCAAATTATGTCTGTAATGCGTTGAGAAATATAACCTATAATTCAGTTGAAATGTAGCTTTTCTTTTGTTTCTGGCATCTATAGTTCTCCTGGGGATTCAAATGAGAATTGTTCATTGCAGTTTTCAGTATATCTCATCCATGTAGAAAACCAGCAAATGTGAGGAGCATATTACTGAAAATGCCCATCATAAGATATACACTTTCAACCCCTCCAAAAGATAGGGTGAGATGAGAAGATTGTCCACTTTGTTCTTCTAAAGCATTTATCCTTCTGGTTCTGGACCGTCCATCAGTTGCTCTCCTTGAAGATTTCATGACATCTGATTTTCCTCTGGGGAAGTATTTCTTGCTCCTTTAGCTGGATAATTAAGTCAGACACATCGCCAATCCTTGAAAGAGATGGAGGAAAGATCTCTGGGGCTAAATTAATGCTCTCACCAACCTATTGCAGGCAGCCTTTAAAGTTTAGGAGAGTATTGGCATGCTACCTTTGCTATCACTTCTATTTTTATGTTTTGTTTGGACAAATTACATGTTGAAACAGCTTTGTCAACAAACCCACAGATGTTACTGGCCTTCTGGGAAATAGTAGGAAGAATAAAGAGCTGTAATCCTTCTCCCTTTCATTCCTGTGCTAAGTGCACTTCCCTCCTCCAACTATGTTTTTGATTTCCCACCCTCTGGCTGCCAAAGAGAAATGGTATGTTCCTATCGCCCCATTCATTCACCTGGATGGCATCCCTTGGAAGATACTTCTTAGGTACTATGCAAATGCTAAAGTTGAGGCTCTAAAAGAAGGGTAGATGCTTGATTATTGTTTTACATTCCGATGGAATGCTGTCAGTCTTTTTGCAGCCTTGGGATACTTTATGCATTATTCCCAGGTGATTTAATAAGGGAATTTAATGATCAGAAGCAGTATGATAAATTGAAAAGGAGATAAACTTTGCCAACACTGCCTGACAAGGACATCTTAAAATTGCTGGAGAGTACAAAATTGATGCCATGAAGATAACACTTTTGGCAACTCGGTGCCTTTAGCATCATTCTGGTGTAGTCTTCTTGAATATTTTATTATCTTTCTTCATCTAGTTTCTTGGACACTTTAACAGTATTTATATAACTTCAATTTGCTTTAGCATTATATTAGTGAACAGCAAGTGAGCAAATGAGAGCCAGAGCCAGTGTTATGGCAAATAAATAATGACAATATTTAAATTTAACTACCATATTATTATTATTTTTGTAAATCTGTATACTGTATTAGCATATTTTTACTACTCAGAGAATTCATTGGAGAATTAGGATGGTATTTTTTCTGATATGCAAAATACTGCTGAACACTTTAGCTATTTGACCTGATTTCTTACACAAATCTGAATATCTTGTTTTGTGTTTGGCCCGCATGCAAAATACTTTGCTGTTTTGAAATTATAGAGAAAAAAGAAATATGCCATCCATGAGGGTCAGGATTTCGTGTCTGGTTTAATGTTTAAAGTGAAGAACAGAGTAAATCTGATTCTGTCTGTTTTGTTAAAGCCACAAATATTTGGTTTTATTATTTATTAGATCACCTAACTTTCTTTCAAACAGCTCAGAGTAATGCACACAATTTGGTTTGCCCTGTTTCATTCTGTGAATAAATTAGGTTGCAACATGGTAACTGCCCAGTTATAGCTTTCATCATTGTCAGCCATTCAGTGGTGTCTGAACCTCGGCCACTCTGTGGATCAGCACTTTCCATGTCCCTCTGATTTGCACCCCACCTCCTTCAGATCCTCCTTGGTCATCCTGATGTCATCTTTTATAGTGTCCAGCCAAGAGGTACTAAGGTAGCCCCTCCTCCTTTTTCCACTGAGCGACTCCCAGCCTGATTAACTTTTTGAATGAATCAGCTTGAATGACATGGCCAAAGTATGATAGCCTATGTTTGAAGGTCTTGGCTTTGTCTGATATGTTTGGTTAGACTTCGTCTACTCTAGGACTTCTTTGTGATTTTTTCAGTCCATGGGATGCATAATAGTCTCCAGCATCACAATTTGAAACCATTCATCCTTCTCCTTTCTGCCTTTTTCAGAGTCCACGTTTCACAGCCATAAATATCAATTGGATATGGTAAAATTGTAGAAAACTTTTAAAAAAACGTCTATGGAGATTCTCAGTCCTCCAGGTCATGGTTGTCCCAAAGATACTTTTTTTTCAAGAGGCAACTGGACTTTCTGATTTTTCTTTTTTTCCCCCTTGAAGACATTTAGCTTCTCATCCAAGAAGCTTCTTCAGCTCTTTTAAAACAAAGTTTTGCATTTTACTTGGGGCTTGTTTTCTACACTTTCCCTCACTAAATCTCAGTGCCAATCTCTAAAATTCCTTCTGAAAACATCAAGGAAAATACAGTTTTGCTTCATCTTGGAGGTGTGCAAATTTGTTTCATCTCATTGGCATCCATAATATTTAAGTTAAGTTTGTTAGCATCAGCAGTCTTGTCAGCTGCACTGGAATAGTGCATATAATTACCAGGCCCTTTTCCAGGTTTGTTTTACTGTTTCCTGTTATACAATGATAACTAAAAAAGGAGATAATAGAAAGATAGTCTAATAGTAGTGATCAGAGCTTGAAGTCAGTTTCAACCTCAGATTTACTGGGTGTACAGCTAGGTCTTTTGCTGTCAAAACATCTGAGAATTGGACCTCTTTCAATTAACCTCGTTAACTTAGAAAAAAGCTTGTTTATGTTGGCATCCCAGATGAACTGAATATTTTTAATGAGAATTTAAAAGCTATTAAGCTACTCTGACAGGTTTTCAATACATTGCTACTTGAATGACCATCCTTAAATCCTTTCTTGTCTAGTAAGGAGTGATGTGTTTGAGATTGCTGTTACTCTCTTTGGATTAATTTGAATAATATCTTCAGATATTATTTCCCTTAAGGTGGTGATTTCTTTTACTCTGAGTTTGTATTTTTCGGGATAACTTTCAGTCACACTGCTGTGGCCTCTTCTGGTTTCAATTAACCTCTGCTGTATAGTTTTATTCGGTAAGAAGATAACTTGTAACATTATTAATGTATATCCTCTTTTAAAATGTTTGTTACAAGAATCCTATGGAACATTTTGGGACTAGCTCTTAGGCCAAGTCTGAGAAAATGGTTTCTTCCAAACTGTTTCTTGAAAGTACATTGTTTTTAAATCTTCAATTTAAAATCTTGAAAATGCATCTGATTTTCTTTTTAATTCTATCATTTCACTGAATGTATTCTGGAACAGTGAGGAATATTCCCTTTTAATATATTATGTTATTTTGGAAGTAGATGTAATCTTAGTATCCATCTTTATGTGTCTGTAAGAAAGCTTACAAATGTTCCCTAAGCCAATTCAAACACAGAATATCTAGTCAGAAGAGTCCCATCCCTCAATTAACCCAACTATCTGTTTTCAAATTATCCTCCCACTTCTGCAATATATGCTCCCATTTCTGTGATATATGGTAAGAGTGAAAAGGGAGGGGGGAACCATATTTCCAAATTCTCCTAGTATCTAACTCCCCTCTGTAGCAAAGCAGCATTAGGCACTAGAAAATAGAGTGCTCCTTTTCTTCTTTTTCCAGTGAAGCAGAAGCAGAAACAGAAGAAAAATAGGAGTAAAGAGTAGGAACACATCTGAGATGGAGAAGGATTTGAAATCTCAATACTCACCTTGTTTTAAAATGAAGTTTTATGGATTTGAATTTCAAAAATAAGGAATTATAAAGCCATAGTTGCAGTTGCCAGAACATACTGCTATATTTAAAACACAAAGTTCTGCATTTACACAATCTAGTCATTGATCTACAAGACCCTGGGCCTAGGTGACTGCCTTCTCTACAGTTAAAAAAGCAGTTGTATTAAAAAATAATAATAGAACAAACAACTTAGGGACCGAAATGGTCGTTGCTGACTGAATTAGCAGTTTTGCATGATTAGAATGGAGATGCCTGACAACAGAATTCTGATTATATGATTCAGGAGTAACTTGCTGGGATATAACTTGCAATTACTTCTGCTTGGCATTTCCTGCCAGCAGGAAGAGCTAAAGAATTTCCCATGTAGAAATTGTTTGGTGTTACTGGGACTTCTGACTAGGAAGTTAAATCAAGAACAAAGTCTGGCTTCTCACAAGAGTTTGTTAACCGAACAATACAGCTGGAATCCTCCATTCATACAGAATATTCAGTTGTTCCCCAGTGAGCTTCAGATGAATTTAGTTGCTTTCAGTGTTGAGGAGAATTGATCAAATAGTGTGCAGCTGTACACCACTCACGGGAGATAACAGATTGAGGCCAAATATCCTAACCTAACACACATGTTATGTTAATAGACACTGAATTGGCAGTACGCAGGAAAATGATCTTGGACCTGTGATGGAGTAATGAAATGAATTGAAATGGAAGCATTATTAGCATAGTTATTTTGAAAAAGGAAAGAAAAATCCATACTGGGGATCATTGAAAAACAACAACAACAACCAGCATCATACAGGTAGTCCTTGACTTACAACCATAATTCAGCCCAAAATGTATGTTGCTGAGACATTTGTTAAATGAGTTTTGTCCCATTTTACGACTTGCCTTGCTACAGTTGTTAAGTGAATCATTGCAGTCGTTAATAACCCAGTTGTTAAGTGAATCTACCTTTCTCATTGACTTCGCTTGTCAGAAGGTCACAAAAGTTGATCACTGATCTTGGGACACTAACTGTCATAAATATAAACCAATTGTCAAGCATCCACGTTGACCTTGAGGATGCTACAATAGTCAGAAGTGTGGAAAATGGTCATAAGCCACTTTTTTTCAGTGACACTAACTCCAAATGGTCACTGAATGAACGGTTGTTAAGTCGAGGACTACCTGTAACCTCTTTGGTTACAGGTAGTCCTATAGGTTCCTAGTCATACCATGTCCAAGTGAATTTTGTAGAGCTTTTCTGTATGGAAAAGGTACAGAGAAAGTAAAACAAATGGTCAAACAAGGACCCTATTTAGCTATAAGCAGCATTTCATGCTGTATTTTCCACTTCGGCCTTGTTTAAAATCCATTCCAGTTCTACAGGAAACTGATTTGCTGTCTCCATCTCTCAGTAGCGTTATAAAAGGGGAATTGAGATTTGGCTCCCTGCCTCCAGACAAGTTGAGATTCAGAGCTCTGCAGTCAACATCAGTTGCAGTTCCTTTCAATGATTGGCTCTGGAAATAAAATATCTAAGGACATTTTGCATGGCGTAGCAGTATAAAACAAGCTTGAGAAAGGGTTGTTTAAATACGGCTTTCTGCCCCTGTATTTTTTAAAGAATTGATTCTGAAAGGAGTCAGTTTTGATAAACAGGAGAAAAGGTTATGCCGCCATGAGATTTTATATTTCCTAATTTGGGGATGAAAAGAAGACTAGCTACTCTGAAAACTGGGAAAAGGACAGACACCAAAGTAGGGATAGTGAATGGGCAAACCGTCATTCACCCAAGAATTTGTTGCATGCAGTCCAAAAAAGACTAACTCCGAAAACCTGCTATCTCACCCCAGGTCACCCATACAATATCTATCTGACAGGGAATCAACACCTTTACTTTCCAAGTAGTAGAATATCCTTGATAGTAGATAGACTGAAATACAGGATGAACCAAAGACATTTTGGCTGCAGAGAATTCAGCTATGCCTTGATTTAAAATCTATGGCTTTGAAGTGACAATAGACTTTAAAAAGTTACTTATGGTCCATCCACAAAGTTACAAGTGCCATACGATCCCTGTGGACATATGATTACATTTTGGGCACTTGGCAACTAGCTCACATTTAGGACCAGTTGCAGCACCTGGCAGTCACATGGTTACCTGTTGTGGCCCAGCAGGAGCCATTGGAGCTGCCGATGAACTCTGATAGAGAGGGACCCTATGAGTCGGCTCTGGAAGATGTGGAGGACCCTGGGCAGGGTTCAGACTCCGAGCAGGGACCAGAGAGGCTGGTTGGCCACCAGGAGGCGCCTGTGCCATGGATCACTGGTGAAGATCAAAGGGAGTTTGTCCCTGACGCCTGGCAGAGAAGGGCGGAGAAGCGAAGGCAGCAATTATGGAGACAGACTCGTAGGAGATAATTAGGCCCAGGTGGTTATGATTTGGCTGCTCCCAAGAGCGTATATAAGAAGAGACTTTAGGAGGAGACCTTTTGTAGGACACAACCATTTATACTAAGCTGGAGAAGCTCTTGTGTGTATCTCTTATCTGTGGGAGTCTGGGTTGCTGCCAATGTCTTGTCTGTGAGTAATTACTGTGAATAAAGCGTGGCTAACAGTAAGCTTGTGTCAGTGTTATTCACCGGACGGAGCGGGGTCAGAACAGTTACCTTATGCCATGGTTTTTCTTTTACTGTTTTTCCAAAACAAAAATGCCTATCAGATAAGGTGGATTGAATTTATGACCACATGATTAACCTAATGGCCATAGATAACCCATATCATGAATCTGTACCTAGTAAAATTTCTAATGGAAGATTAAAGTGCTGTTGGAAAACTGACAACCACCTGGCCAAGCTGGGGCGATGGCAAGCATGCCCACAGAGAGGGCTCTGAGTGCCACCTCTGGCACGCGTGCCATAGGTTCACTATTACGGGTCTAGTCTAATAGTCTATAGATGCCTTTCTTTTCAGATATAATAATAGGTACCAGCTTGGGGCCTTTTCAAATTATTAAAGATCTATTGAATGAGATATAGCTATAAATTACAGTTATATATTATAACAGTAAAATATTTATCAATTTTAGCATAAAATTTAAAATGAAAGTAACCTAAGTCCATATAATGTATATGTTAGTCCTTAAAAAATATTACATTATAAAACCATTGCCAAGTAAATCAGTACTATTTTTATTATAAGTATAATCTTTATTGTCATTGTATTTAAATACAATGAAATTGGTTATTATATGTATTATAATAGCTATAATCATCAGAATAAAAAGATCATACAAATGCAAAATTATAGATAGGTTATATACGTACGTTCAAGGTTCAAGGTTCAAGGTTCATTTTATTTATATGCCACCCTATTCCCGGCGGGACTCAGGGCGGCGCACAAACCCAAGAGCGGGGAAGGGAAACACAAAGAACTACAACAAAAAAAGTACAAGGGAATTTAAAACAACCAACAGCCACACGATTCGAGAGGGGAAGGGAACTCATCGACCCGAGGCCTGCCGACACAGCCAGGTTTTAATGGCTTTTCGGAAGGGCTGGAGAGAGGTGAGGGTCTGAATCTCTGCGGGGAGCTTGTTCCAAAGGGCCGGAGCCACCACAGAGAAGGCCCTCCCCCGGGTAGTAGCCAGGTGACATTGGCCAGTAGACGGAACCCGGAGGAGGCCTAATCTGTGTGATCTAATGGGTTTTTGGGAGGTAATTGGCAGCAGGCGGTCTCTCAAGTACCCAGGTCCAATACTATGAAGGGCTTTATAAGTGACGATTAGCACCTTGAAGCGTATCCGGAGACCAATCTCTGGATGCATCACACACTTGCCATGTCTGGTTTAGCGAAGGGGGGGAAAGTCATGATATATCATGTGATGCCGCCATGACAATGCGAGTTTGACACCCCTGATCTAGAGCATAGATGTCCATCCTTTTTGGCTTGCATTGGCCACATTGAGTGAAGAAGAATTATCTTAGGCCACAAGAGCCGAGGTGGCGCAGTGGTTAGAGTGCAGTACTGCAGGCCACTTCAGCTGACTGCTATCTGCAGTTCAGCGGTTCAAATCTCACCGGCTCAAGGTTAACTCAGCCTTCCATCCTTCCGAGGTGGGTGAAATGAAGACCCAGACTGTGGGGGCAATATGCTGACTCTGTAAACCTCTTAGAGAGGGCTGAAAGCCCTATGAAGTGGTATATAAGTCTAACTGCTATTGCTATATTAAATACACACACACACACACCCCACATAATTACATTGCAATTTTGTGGGGCTGCATTATTAGCTGTCCAATTCTGTTTGAAACCAGAGGCTGCAAGTTGGACACACCTGATCTAGAGGTTCCAACTTAATATAGCAATGTTTACTTTCTGCACTATTTTTAAATTATTTCCCCTGTGTAATCACAGAGTTATAGCTTGTATGGAGTTGATACTGTTACGATTGCTGCCATAAGCATTTATTGTTAGGTATTATAAAAAAAATTCAAATGTATTTGCTGAATGTGTCATATTTTACATCACTAGATAATTTCATTGTTGTACTGTTTAATAACAAATTGCCATTATAGATTTTACGGTGCCCTCTATGACCATGTTTCAAATTACTGATGCTTTCTAAAATATTGGTACAATGCTTTGGTTCGTGACACTTCCTCCTATCAGAATGTCAAAGGGGAAAATATGTGTGCATTTATATATTTTTTTAAAACGATTGTGGATATAGAAAGAACACAACTTAAGCAAACCGATTTATCTTATCTTTCTATTCATGAGAGAACATACATAGAATATGCAATAGAGTGGCTAGAATAAAATAGTTTGTCGTCAAGTGTGGAATGAGTCTGGAGACAGAAACAGTTATTTAAAGGAGAGGACTTGAATTATTCCTTTACTAATCTGATTGGACACCTGGGATATTGGAGTACAGGTTTTAAAAAGAGGTAGATTTTAATGAAAGTTATGAATTATGTCATCAAAGTATGCCATTAAGCTAAATCCAAAGCAGATGAACCAACAATGAACTGGCTTTGCCTGAAAAAGGATGTTTTCCTTACTAATCAAAAACAGCCTGATATGATTCATTATTCTGTTTCCTTTGCACAATTGGCATCACCTTGAAATTTCTGAAGCCTCAGCTTTATTTCCCTCCTGCTCCTGTGTTTTTGTGCCAGGCCCTGAGAGGGGAACAAAATTACAACTTTGTAATGGGTGGAAATACTTTATTAGACCTGACCCGAGATGTGCATTTTATTTTCCTTTCCAAGGGAAAGCACTTGACATAGGGCCATTCTCCATTAAGAATGTGGGAGGCTTGTCTCAGCTAGGCAGCAATCTTTAATCAAAAGGCACCCGGTCATAAAATACACCACCTGAGGCTTCTCCCAAGAAGCAAGAGACAGTCTCTTCACCCACAGCAAAGGTTCTCTGCATTACTACATAACTCAAAATGTCATGCAGTATTAGACAACTTTCTTCATCCTCTTTTTTTTGGGGGGGGGGGAGTCTTTGAGAAGGTGGTAGGTTTCAAAGGGCTCTGGAGGAAACTGATTATCTGGACTGAATGTAATCAGGGTTCAGGCCGGGATATAATATCAGGAGAGAAAGGATTGTGCTTGTAAATGACCTCTGGCTGACTCGAGATAGGAGGAGTGTGGGTTCCGGATCCCGTTGCAACTGGTATGTTTGCAACAGGGCCCGGCGTCCTCCACATGAATGCGCACAGCATGCATGCGTCTTATCCAGCAACACCTTTGCAAGCCTCCACGACACTCCAGCTGCTCAGCGGAGCATCGTGCAGGCGCTGCACACACTATGCGCCTGCGCGGAAGCAACAAAAGGTTTAAAGACAGGTAAGGAGCACGGGCAGGCGGGTGGGCCTTGGGAGCACCGTACCGGAACGGTACCTGGTGCTCCAGGAAGGCTTTGGTACGCTCGTACTGGGGTGTACCACCTGCAACCCACTACTGGAATGTATCTATCTTGCTTCTACTTGTTCTCAGTTACTATTGATCAGACACTAGCATTCTGGAGTTGGTAGTAGCAGGCACGGTTTTCCTCCTTCCTTCAAATCTGGTTCCAATTGCTATTGCAGGGAGGGTATAGGGCTTAACTCTCTTTCCACTGTTCTATAACTTTTACCTGAAACTACTAGGTCAAGTATCAGTATGTTGATAGCATTCAATTGTGCATTTCTATTTGGACTGTCGAAGTGATACTGCTGAGGTGCTTTCCTAGTCCCTATATAGAGCCTGGGTGGATCTTGATGAGGAAAACTTGGCTTAACTCAGTCCTGATTAGACTAAGTGAATATGTTTTAGGGCCCCTAAAATGATTTGCCATCTTTAACTAACTAGGGTTACAGTTCCCCAGTCAAAGTTAGTATGCAATCTGGGGATCATCTTAGACTCCTAGCTCCTATTTGAAGGACAAAAATACATCTTTTATGCTAGTTTTTCCCATTCCTATATCAGAAGGCACTGGTCATAGCCACCCAGGCCTTAATCCCCCCCCCCCCCCCAGCTGGCTTATGGCATAATATGGCAACATGCTGTACATGGAGCTGCCCTTGAAAAGTGCTTGGAAGTTTTAGCCTGATTAGAATGCAGAGGCATCAGTCATACAGGTAGACCACAACTGCTATGCAAAGCGCTTGTTAAAGTGAGTCATGCCCAATTTTACAATCTTTTTTTTTTTTTTTTTTTTGCTGTGGTCGTTAAAGGCATCACTGCAATCATTAACCAAATCCAGCTTTCCCGTTGACTTTGCTTGATGGAAGCCAACTGGGAAGATTATAAACGGCAATCACATGACTTAGATGATGTGTAATTGTTGTAAATGCAGGCTGGTTGCCAAACACCCAAATTTTGATCACATGAGGGCTGGTCATTAATAGCTTTTTTTCCCCCGGGATGTTGTAAATGATAATAATAAATGATAATTAAGCTAATGGTTAAGTCAGAGACTACCAGTAGTGCACACACTGTAATTTCCTACATATAACATTACTGCTACATGAATTGTACCGGCTGCCAGTAGGCTTCTGGGTGCCAATTCAAAGTGCTAGTTGTTATCTTTAAAGTTTTACATGGCAAGAAGCCTACCCCTAACGGTCTCTGCCAATTCCCACTAGATTTTTGGCTCCCCTCAGTAAAACAGTGACAGGACTTTGGAAGTTTGCCTTCATGGTCATGGCACCCGCTTTGATGAAATAGCCTCTCTCTGGATTGCCTGATCCCATTGACCTTCAGGGGAGCCGTGAAGATCTGGCTTCTCCCACAATCACTGGGTTCAGAATGCTAATGGAGCTGGCATAGTGCTTTTGGCCTACAAATGTGAACTTTATTGGGGTCTCAGCATTGTCTTACTTGTTTTAATGTTTTTCAGTAATTGCATTGTGTTTTTATTTGTATTCACTGCCCAAATTCCTTTTGGTAGATTAATTTCCATAAACATTTATTAAACAAATAAACAAACAAATGGTTTTCCTTGCCCTTCATTGTTATAACCAACCCCTGCAGTTAATGACAGAATCCATTTGGTTTTTAGAAAGCTGGATCATCATCATCCAGGATATAACTGGAATTATTTATGATTATATGTTCCTCTTTCACTCTAACCTGAAGTCTGCATAAGTTTCAGAATTTGCAGTGCAAACTGTCCATTGATATTGATTTTTACCATCAAACATCTGTAAAAGATATTTTGCAGATATTGTTTTGGCAGAGTGCTTTCTAGATGATTCTTATGCTTGTTTTTTTATGTGGATATGTTATTTTTTTGTTTAGCTTAATTTCCACGTTATTGTTCTCCATCGCTTTCCTTTGACTATAGCAGAGTAGCTACGAGTTCAATAACTCCCAATAACTCCTAGCCAATGCAAAATAATATAATAATTGACAATCCCAAAAGCTGTTGGAAGTATAAGATGAAGTAATAAGATCACACTCATCCTGGCTCTTGTAGGAGCTATTCATCACATTGGATTGGGTTTAGATAATCACTTTTTTCCAAAAGCACCTGGAGATTTTCAGCACTATCATCTTGAGTGCTTTATTTAAGAAGGGATACAGTGACTATCAGGGAGTTAATAAGTTCAGAGTGGACTTCTTATCTCTTTCTGTATATCTAGCATTGTGATCCTTACTACAAAAATTAATTTACCATACTTCAGATCTGTCCAGTCAGTCATTTTCAGCTTGAATAAATTAGCCATGAAAGGCCATGGTCAAGAAAATATCTAGTCAAATGCCAAGTACCCTCCTCAAATCTCCAGAATGGAAACTGGTTCCGATAGGATATCAAATTTCTCATTTGGGCTTTGACTCATTGTAGAATGAGGTCAGAAAAGTGATTTTTTCCCCCTCTTGCAAATATATCGGAGTAGGCATCTCTGGACCCCAACATTCCATTTGTTGTGGCAGAATTAAATTTCTTTGTCAAGTTACTACTCAAGAATACAAAGATGGCAGAAAAGGAAATCTGCATGAAATCCATAATCTGCATTCCAGCCATGCCAACCTGGAGCTCTGTTGTTAGATCCTCCTTCAAGTTTCCTGATGCTTGTAACAGCGCAGTAATAGATGTACCTGAGCTAAACCTCATTTAATCTCTTTTCTAGAAATTTATGCTGAACAGAAAGATTGAGTATTGAGGCTTTAGAATCAAACATTGCTAATACACTCATTTAATTTTATTGCAGAGTTGCAGTTTTACATTAGAAATCTGATTTATAGTATTTTAGAGGAATGAATACACAATGATACCTGATGCTTACATTAAAACATCTTAAAATAAAAATTGTATATAAAACACATAAATCACTGGTGTTGGTTCTCCCCCCCCCCCCCCCCCCCCCCCCCAGTATCTAACCGCACTTCCACTTATCTATATCCAATCTGGCCTTTCATTCTTGGAGACATTTAAAAAAAGAAATCTACCCAGCAAGAAGGCTTGTATGATGCACAAAATACAAATGATTGTAAGACAACTTTGAGTATTCCGTCTTCCACTTCAACATTTAGTATGGCTCCCAGCTTGTCATAGTATTCACAGAACTATTTCATAGCATTTGAAGTTTGGTTAAACAAGACAAAAAAAGTTGAACGTGATATTAAGGTTAAGGATGAATTGGATGATTAATTAGAGAAAAGGGTTAGTAATTAGCATAAATATAAAATAAAAGCACACTTCCAAATTTTATAGGAACATGGTCCTCTGAAGAAAGTAACAGGCTGATTTCTATGTTCTATAGTCAAGGACATCACATTTTATGATTATCAAAGCACAATGCAGAAATGTTGTAAAACAGACGTTAAGTGGCAGAACTACTTAAAAATTCTAGGTTCACAGGAGGACTTCCCATTCCCAATGGCAGCAGAGCTGTTTTGATTTGTAAATGAGGACACAGCAACTGAACAAGTCTCTAGAATTTCAAAACAGAAAGCTAGGGAGTTAGAAGATGATCAGGTTTGCTCTGTGTATGCCCGGGTTCAGCATACCTTCTCTTGAATTCAGCCTTTAGTTTGCACACATATATACATACATTGTAATGCCACTTTTTCTGAAAAATTAAAGCACTACCTGGAGGAAGGGCTCCTGAACAGTGAAGAAAAGGCCAGAGAGAAGGAACATCAGAGAAAAAACATAGGAAGAAAAAAGAGTGGAAGAATGATAAAGCACACATGGAAACAGACTGGAGAAGGAAGAAAGATTGCTGTAATTCACAGCTGCAGGCCAATGTTTATTACTTTCTTAAACTGGTCACTGTTGATGGCTCTTATATAAGCGGAGTACAGGTACTTTTAGACGACAATTGAGCCCAAACTTTCCATGGCTAAGCAAGGCAGTTGTTAAGTGAGTTTGGCCTTTATGACCTTTCTTGCTGCAGTTGTTAAGCAAATCACAACAGTTGTTAATTGAATCATGCAGTCATGAAGCAAATCTGACTCCCCCAATTGACTTTGCTTGTCGAAAGTCTTCTCAGAAGGTAACAAATGGTGATCACATGATCCCAGGATAGTGCAACCCATAAACACATGTCAGTTGTCAAGCACTTGCTGTCAGGCCTGCTACTATCTTTTCATTTGGATTTTTGGCCTGCCACACTTTCTATTATTCTACTATGCATTTTCTATTGTGGGAAAGTGGGAGGGGGAATTGTACAGAGTTAGATGATATGTAGCCATAACAAAATTCTTTCTAGAAAGCCAAGGTCATCCTTTGTCTTTGCACCTCTGCACCTGACCAGAACTGGATGGGTGGAACTGGCAGCCAGCATGGCAGTGGGAGAATGGACCATGTGATGAACTTGTGGGTGTGGGGGCAAGATCTTGAACTTTCAACTAGGTGGGAAAACTGGGAAGCCTTCAGATTCTGGTTTTCTCAGATGTGCCAACATGGCTCTCTTAATAAATTGGAACTTTGAGCAATACTTTGCTTTGGACTCTTTTAATTTTGGATGCTATTTGGAACCCTGACACCTGCATTTTGATCACATGACACGGGATACTGCAGTGGTCATAAGTGTGAAAACCAGTCATAAATCTCTTTTTTCAGTACCATGGTAACTCTGAATGGTTATTAAATGAATGGTTATAGGTAAGTCAATGATTAAATTGTTAAGACTGAAAGGGAAAGTTATTCAGATTTCTTTTGTTGACTTGCCTACTGTTGCTTTTACCTTCGGCATCTGTTGTGAAGCTGTTGAAACTTGCAGGGGCCACACTGATCAGCTTTATTTTGTGTGGCTCCCTAATATTGTAATGAATAATTACATGTTTCTCTTTGTTGGAAATGTATGTCTGTTGCTCTTAAAATATATAAACTTGACATGGTAATAATGGAGGCCACTGCACAGTTATGAGTACAGCAAGTATTGTTTCCTGCTCTGCAGCAAAAAAAACACCCTTTGCTGCTGCTTGCATTTTTTTTAAACCATTTATAATGAGAGACTTGTTCCTGCCATACACCATTTGGATTACCCATATCCTTAGGTATTTAATTAGTGTGATTTACTTCTGATCTCTTCTTTTCTCTACAGGTTTTGCATGCAGAAGAGTGTGAGATTGGTACCAGGAGTAACGCTGGATTTAATAGAAAAGTAAGCATAATGATTTTAAGACTTGAAAACTATCTTATTTAACATTTTTTTTTGTTAGATTTAAATCTGAGTCATATAAATTTCACCAGATCTAGGAAGTTCTTCTCTTCAGATACTAGAACATGCATTGATCTCTAAGGTTCTTTGTGATTACAAGGTTGAAAGATGTTCATGGTGTCAAGGGGTAGCCAAGAGGTTTAATGCGTTCTAGGTACTTTCCAATAAAAAACAGGAATGTAAGCCAAAGAAACCTGATCATCCAGGTGTATCAAGACCCATATTTCTACAACAAAGTAATGTTTTGAAGTTGTACAGTAATAGTGGTCATATTTGAAAACTGATTTTCATGTGTTCCAGGAATTGTATTTATAACTTGCTTCATCCTAATTTTGAAACTTGCTAAAGTTATTTTGTCTTGTGTTCTGAATATGTGCTAAAACAATTTAAAAACCCTGTAATTAGAATTTCATCATTAAATTTTGTAAGAGCTTACTTTCTGACAAAAAATGTGTTTATTGATACTTGATCCAAGAATCAAGGCACTATGAGATATAATGGCTAGTTGCTATGTATAGTATGAACAGCCTTAGAGCAAAGGCATGGTACAATAACAAAATGCAATAGAATTGCTGCTCTTTAGCTATTCGAATGTGGAGTGTGGGTACACATTGTACATACTGAACATATACATATACTATACATATAGATTTTTCTTTAAAGGAAGATAAAATCCAATACAAACTAGAAAAGAAAGAAATCAAAGAGAAAGCTAAATCAAGGATGGGCTACTGGGGGTTCGCAGGGGTTCAGAAGAACCTCTAGCTGAGATTCTGTGCAGTTCAGAGATCCCCCAAATCCCACTCCTGGCTGACCCCGCCTACCCCTCCCAGGAGTCCCCACATGCCCATTTGGAATGCAGGTAAGTACAGGGTGCACTCAGAGGCTCGGGGAGGGGGGAAAACAGGCTACCGGAAGTTTGGGAATGCTGGAAAAGGGTCCGTTTCCGGCCTCCAGAGGGCCTCCGGAGCCTGGGAGAGACCATTTTCACCCTCCCAGATTCTCAAGGAAAGCCTCTGGAGCTCAGGGAGGGCAACCTCCCCCCCATCATGGTGCAGGAGGCCGACTAGCCCACACCCACCATGGCCACACCCACCCAGCAACCGGGCAGAGAACCCCTTGCTAAAAATTTTGAAGCCCACCCCTGAGCTAAATACCAAAAAATAGCTTCCAATTTTCTTTAAAGAAGTTGTGCTTCTAATTTTCTTTAAAGCAGTTGTAAATGCAATTATAAATTTACCTCTTTATGCTTAAAAGAAAATCCTCCTCTTTCTACAGTCTGTCAGGTCTAATAATCCAAACCATAAAACATGAGGGTGTTTTTTTTTTTTTTTTTTTTGGTTTTACATAAAAAGTCTAGGAAGGGTTTTCAATCGGTAATAAATATGATTATTATCTTTCCTCTGATCAAAGAAGTCAATTTAGCAAATTCCATCATCTCTCCCAACCATTCCCATCATCCCTGTGGCTAGTGCCAAATCTTTCCAACTTTGTGCATACAATAAATTCCCTGCAGTCAAATGTGGTCTTTTCTGCCCTCCTTATTGCTGCAGTTTATTTATTTGTTCACATTTTTTAAACTACTGCTTATTAAGAAATACTAAAATGATGTTACAGTTATAATTATAGTGAATGCAATAAAATGTAGAAGAAAAAAACCTAGAACAATAAAAATGTTTAACCATTTAAATAATGAATAAACAGTAATTAGTTCAACAAATAATATCAGAAGAAAGTCTGATGAATAAATAAGCTGCAGTTTCTAATCTTTAAAAAAAAGCATATTAAAG
This sequence comes from Thamnophis elegans, assembly GCF_009769535.1. Taxonomy (NCBI): domain Eukaryota; kingdom Metazoa; phylum Chordata; class Lepidosauria; order Squamata; family Natricidae; genus Thamnophis; species Thamnophis elegans. Next base: position 46,324,679 of record NC_045542.1, on the reverse strand, counting down.
GCCTGCCTAACTTTCATTACAAGTTTACCCCACAAGTATTTAATTCCATTCATAATATGTTATCCAGCATCAATGCATGAATTATTCCGATACGACCGTCTAGGAAAGGTATCAGTATGAAAGGCGGTATTCAGTGGGTTACCCCAGGGATCTGTTCCAGTGCTCATCAATATTTTTGTAAATGGCTTACATAAGAGGATAGAAAGGGTGCTTATCAGATTTGCAGACCACACAAAGAATAGGCTAAAAAAGATCTTCTAGGCCAGTGATGGCTAATCTTTTTTCCATTGTGTGCCAAAAGCAGGGGGAGCATGGAGGCGGGTTGTGCGCACTCATGCCTACACCCATAATTATATGTGCCCTTCTCCCACACATGCGTGCATCCCCCCACTTTTGCCATGTGATGGCACTGTGGACCCATTTTCTGCCCGCCCCAAGCTCCAGACCCTTTCTAGGAGCCTGGGGAAGGCAAAAAAGGCCTTCCCCACCCCGTGGAAGCCAAAAACGGCCCATTTGCCAACTTCCGGTCAGATCTGAAGGTCCGTTTTTCGCTCTCCCCAGGTCCAGAGCCTTTCCAGGAGCCTGGGTAGGGTGAAAACAGCCTTCCCCACACTCCAGAGGCCCAAAATGGCCCTTTTGCCAGTTTCTGGTCGGACCAGAAGGCCCATTTTTTGTTTTCCTGCACACTGCTTAGAGAGTCCAAGCTGTGGGTTATTTCAGTCTGATTGCCCTGGAACTGAGGAAAGACTTTTCCTTGGCCACGCCTCCAGACGTGCCTAATCCCCAGAAATTTTCCTCAGTTTGGCCCGTTTGGAAGCTGTTTTGGGAGCTCCAGCTGAAATAGTGCTTTGCTTGGACTCTCTTTATTACTTCTGACTTTTCCGGCTGAGTATATTTCTCCCCTTAGGCATTCTTGCCTTTATCTTGTTCTTCTATCACAGGAGGCAGGAGGTAAGCGTTTGGCTGGGGGAAGGGCCTCCTTTGTCGATCTCCTCAGGCCGATCTCGCAGGCTTGCCAGGCCTTTTAAAACGGCGCGAGCGGCGGCAGGAAGGCTCCAGGGGCCTGATTCACCCCTCGGGTTCCCTTTTTATTGTTTTCTTGCGAGTTCTTCGTATTTTTCAAGCCCCTCACTCATAGGAACTGCCGCAGAGGCGCGCGCGTGATCGCCCAGGGCTAGGGCAATCACCGCATGGCCCTTAATATTCCCTCATGGCGCAGCGGCCATTTTAGGCGCGAATTTGCCGTTTAGGCCAGCTGCAGGCTGCGCAGCCACGCTACAGCAGGGATTGCTGAGGGGCAGTAGACCAGCAAGGGTTTCGGCCCTCTGGCCTTTGCCTCTCCTCTGTCTCCACGTTTTTTGCCACTCCTGGGCGAGCGGAGCTGGCGCCTTGGCCTAATCAAAGACCTTCGCCCAGCCTGGGAGGCCTATACTAATCCTGGCCTTCTCAAGGCCCAAGCCTCCCCTCATCCCTGCCAGGCTTGTCTATCACTGACTATACGCCTGATGTTAAAAAACCTCCCATTCAGGCACCTTTCTGCTCTTCTTTCCTTATTACATTATGCCTTATATTTGCATATGGCCTGTTTACTGACCTTTTCTCTCTTATCCTCTGTTACAGAGCAGAATATCATCTACTGCAGCTCTCTCTCATTCAGCCTGAGCTTGCTTGCTTGTGCAACCTAGGCATGGAGAAATCGGGACCTCTGTCCAGTAGACCGGGACCCTCCCAGGGACTGGATCAGGTTCCTTCTATATCTTTGAGTGGGGGGGGGGCTAGTGGAGACAGAGCTCCCTCCCAGACCCCTCCCCTCAGAACCCCATCTGCTGCTGAGGCTAGGGATGCTGCAAGGCGCCAACGGGCGCTTGACAAGCAATTTGAAAAAGCCCGTCGCAGAGCGGCTAAGGAGACTCCCTCAGGGGATTCCTTGTCCTGCCACTTCCCAGAAGGGATTTATCAGCCATTATGGTAGGAGAGGTTGACTCTCAAAATCTGTCCCCTGACCGGTCCTTCTCTGAACCTCCCTCACCTGCCAATTCTTGGTTCCCTGAACAAGAACCAGCCCAGGAAACTGTTCCCCTGGAGGATTCTCCTTCCCAGGGGGAGGAGCCCTTGGGTGCTGATTGTGACTTGGACCAGGATCCCGAGCTGTCCCCTAGGATGCAGGCGATAGTGGAACGTGCCATAGCCAAGGGCATAGCTGATGCCATGCGGGCACGAGATAAGCAGGTGGCTCCTTCGATTCCCAAGGCTCGGGGCGGCCCTCCCCCGGCCAAGCGGGTGCGCCATCCATCCCTGGAATCCTCCGTTGTGAGCGAGGCCTCGGTCTTGGAGGCAGCGGATCCCATAGAGCAGGGTCTGTCCAAGGATGAGGACCTCTCCCCGGATACTCCTTCTTATTCCGGCCTGTTCAAGCCCAGCTTGTTTAAGTCGGTCCTCCGCAAGGTGAAGGCCACCACTATGGTGGGCATTAAACCAAAGCTCATTGCCGCTCAGACTGATTCGGCCCCAGTAAACCCAAATGCGGTCATGTTCGATGCTCCAACTTCCCAACAAGAGTTGGTTCCCATTCCCGGGTTGTTTCTAGACCTTATCCAGCATCAGTGGGTTCAACCAGCCACCTTGTCCTCACCTAGTGGGGTAGACAAGAAACTGTATACAATGGAGCCTGTCCTGGAAGACCTCTTGGCTCTCCCGGCAGTGGATCCTCCCATTACGGCCCTTACTTCTAACGCCTCTCTACCTGTGGACCTGTCTGAAGGCCTCAAGGCGTAGGACAGAAAGGCCGAGAAAGTCTGTCACAAGGCTCTCCTGGCGGCGGCCTGGGCCATTAGGGCCTCTTCTTCCGCCTCCTTTTTCAGTAGAGCGGCTGTAATCTGGTCAGGCGACATCATAAATAAGATTCCCCCAGGGGATGCCCGGCTTCATCAGGATGTGACCAAGCTCATCGCGGCGTCTCAGTACGCTGCTGAGGCGGCCCTTAACGCCACTAAATTCACTTCTAGGGCCCTAGCTGCGAATGTCACCTCCCACAGATTGCTCTGGCTCCGACATTGGCAGGCGGACCAGAAGCATAAATGGTAATTGGCTTCTGCCCCCTTCAAGGGGTCCAAATTATTTGGTGAGGTCTTGGATTCTTTCCTGATCAAATCAAAGGATAAAAGAAAGATCCTTCCCTCGACATCCAAGAAACAGGACCGCAAGTCCACCCCATATGCGAGGCGGCAGTCCTTTCGGCCCTCAGAGCCCTCCACGTCTTCCTCCTTCTACCCCTCTAACAGAAACTCTGGGCAGCAGGGGGAGAGGGCTCAGGACAGGTCTTCCTTTCGAGACCGCAGTAGGCAGCAGTTTGGCTTCCGCAAATTCAATCGCGGAGGAGCCTCCAACAGGCCCTTCCAGAAGTCCAAGTGACTCCCCGAGCTCATCATCAATCGGGGGTCGACTGAAACTGTTCACCTCCCACTGGGCCCAGACGGCTCACGATGCCTGGGTCTTGCAGGTAGTTTGGGAGGGTCTGTCCCTAGAATTCCTGTCCCCTCCTCCCAGGAACTTCATCAGATGCCCTACTCCCTCATGTCCCATCAAGAGGGAATAGATGAACCAGGAGGTTCTCCACCTCCTGGAGATTAATGCCATCGAGCAGGTGCCCCTGGACCAGGAGGGGACCGGGTTTTCCTCCATCCTTTTCCTGGTCCCCAAGAACTCGGGAGGGTGGAGGGCCATCTTGGACCTCAAGAACCTCAACAGGCACATTGCCTATCGGAGGTTCAAGATGCAGTCCCTCCAGTCCATTTTGGCTGGGATCCGCCAGGGAGACCTCCTCACCTCCATAGATCTGCGGGAGGCTTACTTACACATCCCAATTCACCCCTGACATCGGAAGTTCCTGCGCTTCTTTTACGCAGGCCGCCACTTCCAGTACAGGGCCCTTCCATTCGGCCTTTCCTCGGCCCCCAGGACCTTCACCAAGGTTCTGGCGGTAGTGGCGGCCCACCTCCGCTGCAGGCCCATAAGGCTCCAATGCTACTTAGACGACATCATTATTCAGTCGTCGTCCAGGCGGCAGGCCTTGCGGGATCTCCAGATAACATGAGGACCCTCAGGCATCACGGGTTCTCCCTAAATCTCGAAAAAAGTCACCTTACCCCCTCCACCAAGATCAATCACTTGGGGGCGGTGATAGACACCATCTCCTGCAGGGTGTTCCTCTCCCAAGACAGGTTAGAGGCCCTCAGGTCCATGACACTATCAGTACAGCAAGCAAGGCGGGTTCCGATTGTCCTCCTCTCACAGCTACTGGGGAAGATGATCTCCTGCCTGTCGTTCGTCTCTTGGGCTCGTCTTCACTCCAGACCCCTGCAGTGGCTGCTTCTTCCTCATCAGAGGGCCAACAGGAGCAACTCACCAAGACTGATTCCAGTACCTCAGTCAGTCAAGAGGTCCCTCCGGTGGTGGACATCTCCAGCTCTGACCAAGGGACACCTGTTCAAGGAGCCCGACCGACTGGTCATCACCACCGACGCCAGTCTCGCCGGTTGGGGAGCACACATGGATCATCTCGTGGTCCAAGGCAGCATCAACCTTCTGGAGCTGCGAGCTGCGAGGCTGGCCCTCCATCATTTCCATCGTCACATACGCCACTGTCATGTCCTATTGATGACGGACAACGTCACCACCAAGGCACACATCAACCGCCAGGCCGGCACCAGGTCCAAGAGACTGATGGTAGAGGCGGAAACCTTGGGACTATGGGCGGAGCGACACCTGGAATCGATTCGCTCCGACTACATTTCCGGCGTGGACAACACCCAGGCGGACTGGTTGAGCAGGACCACCATCGAACCCCGCGGAATGGCGGCTGGACCCTGCTCTGTTTCAACAACTTTCTCGCCGGTTTGGTCTACCGATGATAGACCTGTTTGCGACAAAAGCCAACACACACCTTCCGCGCTTCTTCTCCCGCTTCCAGTGTCTGGGAGCAGAAGGGACGGATGCTCTTCGCTGCCACTGGCCTCGCGGCCTCCTCTATGCCTTTCCTCCTATTCCACTCCTTCCCCGTCTTCTAATCAAGATCATAGAAGAGGGGGCAGAAGTACTGCTCGTGGCGGCTCACTGGCCCCAAAGGTAGTGGTTCGCCGACTTGGTCAGCCTGTCGGTGTCCCCGCCGTGGCGGATTCCCCCGGAACAGGTCTCCCTCAGCCAAGGGGCCATTGGTCATCCGGAGCCCCAGTGGCTGCAGCTGGCCGTTTGGCACTTGAGGGGGACCTGCTAAGGGCTGAAGGTCTGTCAGATGACGTCGTCCACACCATTCAAGCGGCTCGGCGTCCGTCGACGACTCGGGTTACGACTCCACTTGGGCTACCTTCGCCCAGTGGTGTGAAGACTCAGAACTTGACCCTGTCACTGCTCCAGTGGCAAGGGTGCTGGACTTTCTGCAGGGGGGCCTTGAGAGGGGTCTAGCTCCGGCCACGCTTCGTCGCCAGGTGGCGGCCTTGTCTACTATTTGGGCCTTCTCTCCCTCTCAACAAGGTTCCCAGGGTGCGCGGCTTCCTCAAGGGCACCGCTAACATCCGGCCTCCCACGGTCCACCGTTACCCAACATGGCAACTTTCTGTGGTGCTACAGACACTCACGGGGCCACCGTTTGAGCCTCTCCAGACAGCCTCTCTCAAGCACCTCTCACTAAAGACTTCTTTTCTTATTGCCATCACCTCCGCCCGTCGGATCTCAGAGCTGGCGGCTCTGTCCATGCGACAGGACTTATGCGTCGTTCATTCAGACAGGGTTGTTTTGTGGCTTGATCAGACCTTTCTCACTAAGGTCAATTCCTGGTACCACAGGGCGCAGGAGGTTGTGTTGCCGAACTTTTGCCTGCATCCTTCGCATCCGAGCGAGCGCAAGTGGCACAAGCTTGATGTGCGACGAGCACTAAAAATCTACGTCCATCGCACCTCCGATTTCCGGAAGTCCGAGGCTCTCTTTATATCTTTCCAGCCCAGATCGCTGGAGAAGAAAGTCTCTTCATCCACGATTGGCAGATGGCTCAGAGCCTGTATTGCATCTGCGTACGAACTACAGTCGAGAGCAGTTCCTCTCTGAATTACGGCTCACTCGACATGCAGTGCGGGGACTTCTGCAGCTTGGGCCACGCAGGCGCCGATCAAGGAGATCTGCAGGGCAGCCGCGTGGTCTACACCTTATCCGTTCATCAGACACTATAAGTTAGACACGTTTGCTTCAGCTGAGGCGGCCTTTGGCAGGCGGGTGCTGCAGGCAGTGACTTCTTCTGTCGTAACCCGTGACTCTGATTCTGCCCGCCCAGATGGACATTAACTTGGGTATGTCCCACAGCTTGGACTCTCTAAGCAGTGTGCAGGAAAACGACCATTGGTCTTACCTGAAAGGTCCTTTTTTGCACACTGCAGGAGAGTCCAACCCACCCTGGTCTGTCCGGGGTTACGGATCGTCGTGTCAACACGGTTCCATTCTACGGTCGCCTTCAACTGCATCTCCACGGCCAAAGTGTCTCAAATTTCTGGGGTTTAGGCACGCCTGGAGGCATGCCTAATCCCCAGGGCAACCACACTGAAATAACCCACAGCTTGGACTCTCCCGCAGTGTGCAGAAAAGGACTCTTCAAGTAAGACCAATGGTCGTTCTCTCCAGGCTCCAGAGCCTTTCTAGGAGCCTGGAGAGGGCAAAAATGGCCTTCCCCAACCCATTGGAGGCCCACCGGAGGCTGAAAACAGCCTGTTTCCTGACTTCTGGTGGGCCTAAAAGGCCCGAAAATCAGCTGATGATGGTGCCCACCGATATGGCTCTGTGTGTTACCTGTGGCCATAGGTTTGCCATCACAGTTCTAGGTCTTCAAAAAGATCTCTGGTTTTGAATATTGATCCCTATCCAACAATAGGCTGCTCATTGGTGAGGCATATGGGTTCTTTTTGGACGTAGATAGGAAAAAAACTGGAGGTTTCTGACTTGGCAGTGAGAAGTATCTTAGAGTCCCAACAGACCACGGATTAAGCATGAATGGATTTGCTGCTGCAGTCAAAAGAGCCAATGCAGTCTTGAGTGTTATCAACTGAAATACAGTACAGGTAGACGGAGCACAAAATTCATGTTGCTGAGTGAGGAATTTTTTAAGTGAGTTTTGCTCCATTTTATGACTTTTCTTGCCACATTTCCTTAAGTGAATCACTGCAGTTGTTAAATTAGTAACATGGTTGTGAAGTGAATCTGGTTTCCCCATTGACTTGGCTTGTCAGAAGGTTGCAAAAGGGGATCACATGACCCTGGGACACAGCAGACCGTCATAAATGTGACTCAGCTGTCAAGCATCTGAATGTAAAGTAGGTACCCATTTCCTGGCTGCATTGCTAACTAGCCAAATAGCTCAGCTGCTGTGTATATTTATTTTGGATGTTTTATTGCTTTTATTGATTGTAAAAAAAAATTGTGCTGTTTTAAATGTTGTATATTTTTGGAATTGTAGGCCTCCCAGAGTCATTGATTGATATGGGCAGCTATAGAAATTGGATCAATGAATAAATAAACCATTTGATCCTGTGATTGTAGCTATTGAACCTGCTGTTGTTGATGGTAATTGTTGATCTTGATCACTTAAGTTATTTGGGTCTGTGGTGACAAAAATAAATCCATGATAAGCCCTAGAATACATAAATCCCTTAAAATATGACTCATTATTATGTTTATCATTCATAAATAATGCCTACAGAAAATTACTTTCTATTGAATAAAATCAACATTTTTAATGAAAGCAAAAGAGTTAAAATGGATGACAACTTATTGTTTTTTTAATCTAGAAATTTAGAAGGATCTATAGTTTGCTTAATGAATATGTACAAGAAAATCTTTGTATATTAAGACCATTCTAAAGCCTGTGCTTATCAAGTTATAAGAGAATTTGCATTCAATGTTCACATTGAGAGTATTAAAGCATAAATGGATGGTGATTTGGAAAATTATGTTCCATCATTTGCCTCCCACCCAGTCTGTGCGCAATGTAAAACAGACATTAGGAGTCTGGAAGGTCTTAAATAGAGAGATGGTGCAACGTTTGTGCTTTGTGAAAATTTGTATTGACAAAAGTAATGTTGCTGACACTGCAGCGTGTTTGCAGCTGAATATGCACTGACAGAGCATGGCATTGCTGCAGCCCAAATGAAGTGCACCAAAATAGATAGCGGTGTGGGTTGCATCTCTGCAGTACTGCAGACTCAAAGTTTTTACTATGTCTATTTAAGCAATGACTTAAGTAATGACTTTCTTTAGGCACTGCAGTCATTTTGTCTAAAATACATACCGCACATTGAAGATCTGCCAAAAACCTATGAAGAGGCAAACTAAACTTGTTTTCCATTTTTCTGGCACATTAGTTCTTTTTAAAACATAACATTTTCTTTTATATTTAGAAACCTTCCATTTGAGTTGTGCATTACTGTAAATGCATTTCCAGCACAGGGCAAGTTGATAACAATATCTTTTCTTCTTAAAATACAGGTCCGCTGGTGCAACTCAAATCTAAGTAGTAAAAAGCTAAGCTTTCCTTAGCATGAATTTTTGCTGTTCTCAAATAAGCTTTTGCATTTAATCAATTTTCAATTCACCTCCGTGTAATGTTGCTTTGTACCTAAATACAATTTAGTGGGTGCAGTTAATCTCCTAAATTTGATTTCCAAGATGCCTTTTCTTGAGATGCCTTTTATTCAAGTTCAGTTGGAAAAATAAACCGTGGACTCATTTAGATTTCCTGTGTGCCGGCTCATAAGCAATTAGCAATGTTCATCCATCTAGTAAAAATGTTTGATAATGAAGCCCAAATATTTTATAATTGTAACAAATAGCTGTGCATGTACAGCTATGTATTCATAACTGAAATGCTTTGTTAATCAATCCAGACTTGGTTAGTTGCAGATTCTTTTACAGTGCTCTTTAACTCTGGCAAATTAGTGGAGTTGTGATAGAATTCTTATAAAAAATAACTATGATTATGTCCCAAGTCTTAGCAGCCAGCTCCAGTCTTCCAAATCTTCCAAAACCAAAACTTCAATGGTAATAGATAAATAGAACTGCAACATGAAAAGCAAAAGATCCATCCTAATAATTGTGTGTTGTTTTCTAGCATCTAACACTATCTTGTTAAAAGCTCTCATCAGATTAAAAATTCACCACAAATTGAACAAGTAACTTACACATCAGATAAACTTGCTATTACTTATGTGGAACTGGAATGCTTTGGTGAAAAAATGGCATTTATACCGTGTTTCCCCGAAAATAAAACTGGGTCTTATTTTCTTTTAACCCCTGAAATAAGCACTTGGCCTTGTTTTTGGGAAGGTCTTATTATTTTTGAGGTTCAGGAGGCAGCGAGCATGGTCACCTCATGGTTGCCGTTGTGTTGCAATATTTTCAAATAGGGCTTATTTTGGGGGAGGGCTTATTTTAGTACATGCACTCAAAAGCCCGATTGGGCTTATTATCCAGGGAGGTCTTATTTTGGGGAAAACAGGGTATTACTGCATCTGGTTTTGTGATTAAAAGCCTACAGAATGTCAACCATGTGCATTGTCTACTTACTATCAACTTTCTGAATCTTTTGGTGTTCAAGAAGTGGTGCATTAATAGTTATTTTCCATCTAAGTACAACAAACATTCACAAGGCTCCAATTTTCCCTAGTATAGCTACAAGTAAGTAAATAAGTAAGCAAGCAGGGGAGGGAGAAAGGAAGGAAAGGAAAGGAGGGAAGGAGGAGGAGGAGGGAGGCAGGCAGGAATTTTTTTAGCAGTCTCCCAAGAATTGTTTGGCAGTCAACAAGCATTAATAATATCCTTCCAATCCACATTTATGAGAATATGGTATGAGTATATTACCAAGAAATTTCAAGTTCTGCCTTGCAGAAGTACTCCCTGTTGAACAATTTGTCCATTTTGTCCTAGAACAAGTTCCAAAATGGAAAGCTGTCATCTGAATGACTTTATAAACTCAGGATCAGTCAATCTTCTGTCAATTGTGCTTGAAAAAAAAAAGAGGCTTCATCAAGTATTTAATAGGAAAGAAATACCGATAGTTCAGATTGGAGACAAGAAGTTAAAATATGGTCTGACAAATAGTATTTTTTATTTGGTTCTGTTCCTCCCTGTCTGAATGTTGCCCATTATATTTTAGCATTTACCATGCTAAACTATTACTATTTTGGAAGTTAAAACAGAATTTAAATATTTGTTTCTTAGAAATATGCCAGTTTAAGTTTACCTGGAATTCTCAAGTTTTATCTTTTTTATTTTTGTTTTACTTTGCATTTTGTTCCTATATGGTTTTGATTATATTTTATTATTTGGCAATTCTTATTGGCTATGTTAATCAGCCTTTAATAGTTTATAGTTTATAGTTTATTGACATTTATAGGCCGCCCTTTTCCCTGAGGGGACTCAGGGCGGCTTACAATTAATAGGGAGGGAGTGCAAGACAAAACACAAGAAAAAAAAAGAAAAATGTGAATAATAAAAAAAATAAACCAGTAAAACACAACATTCATTCAGCATTCGGGTGGGGCGAGGTTAGGGTCTTATCCCCAGGCCTGACGGGATAGCCAGATCTTGAGGGCTGGAATGGAAAAGTGGGATTAACAATTTGATAAATGAACTGTGCCCGATATAAGACGGAGCTCTCCTTTGCACCTCCATGCAGGCAAATACATTTTTAATGCACTAGTAAAAATGTTAATTGTATTGGAACAGATACAGCATTGGTAGGCGACTTTTGTCCCCAGACGAGGGAATTATGCCCATCCTGTACCTTTTAGATCTCTCAATAGCTTTCAAAGTCATCAAGCATAATATCTTCGAAACCATTTACTGAGGTTAGAGATTGAGGACAGTGGATATTGTGCAGCATTGGTTCTACTCCCTCTTAAGCAGGTGTTCCAGTAAAGGAAGGTGAGCAGATTAGCCATGTGGCTTTCCTCCAGTTAAATGACTTAGAAAAGTCGATCCAATGGTTTGAGGCTTGATATCATCACTGTGCGGATGATACACAGCTTTACATCATTATCCAAGCCTTGTCCACTGATGTCATTGAAGTTTGGCCTAGATGCCTGGAGGCTGCAATTGGTTTAAACTGAACCTTACAAGCTGGGATTATTCACTTTCCATTAGAGTACTCCAGTAATGTCCCTTGATGGAGTGGCCCTGTTCCTGAAGAAGCTGATCCATAATATAGGGACTCACAACTCCTCCTGGAACTACAGCTGAAGGGTGCCACTGGGGAGCCTTCAGTCGATGTGCCAGTTGCAGCTCTACCTAGGGCAGGAAGGCCTTGCTATATGACTCACAATATAATCACCACCTGTTTAGATTACTGCAAGATGATCTAAATGGGGCCACCTTGAAAGCCCACTTAGAGGCTGGTTCAGAATGCAAAAGCCCATAATCAGCATGCATCAGGGAGAGTATATCATACCAGTGCTACAGCCCCTACAGTGTTTACCAGTAGTCTTTCAAATGTAATAATTTAAAGCACTATGATGTCCTACATGCATTCATCCATTGGAATTGGCCCTGTCAGTATCTTCCATGGGAATCTACAGGTGGTTCTCCACTTTAGGCATGGAGGGAGAGAGGGGGAGATGGTGGCAATGCTCAGCAGTTTTTTTTTTCAGTGGCAGGACCAATCCTTTGGAACAGCCTCCCCAGGAAACTCCCATCAGATTACTTTCCGGAAGGAGCTCAAAATGCAGCTCTCCCATTGGGCATTTGGGACATAATTCAATCTTGGCTGGGTTATAATTGGACTTTGTTAATTAATTTTATTCTGTTTTTTAAAATTAATTTGTGGCTCTTTTTGTATTTTTTTCTATCTATCTATCTATCTATCTATCTATCTATCTATCTATCTATCTATCTATCTATCTATCTATCTATCATGTTTTTGTTTTGTAACCACATATTTATTTGAGATTGTAGTGGTCTTTAAATAAAATAAATAAAATATAGATATTTGTGTGGTTCCCAGCCTTATGATGGTCCAGAGTTCTTTAAAACATGATTGTTTTCCCAAGCATTTCAATAGAGAAGCTGTGGAGCCCTAATTTGTGTGTGTGTGTGTGTGTGTGTGTGTTTGTGTGTGTGTGTGTGCATACAGGTATGGGGATGTCCTTGTTTTTGGGGAATAAGGAGGTCTCCAAATCCAATAAAATTATACAATCTCTTATGTCTGGAGGATATTCATAATTAGTGGCATATTTAATATGAATATAATGTAATGGAAACTATATATTTACATAAGTCATTTTGTATCACTTGTATACCCTCCAGCACCAGAGAATATTTGTCCTTGAAAACTATAGTAACTGAAAATATGGCTGCCTTCCCCATAGCCGCACAACAGTTTTATCTTTAATCTCAAAGCCTTTCAGATTAACTTTTATGTATGACATTTAGTCTGTTGCTTGCCAAGTACATTGACAACGTAACTGAAATTTGTACCACTGGGTAAAATGTATTTAACATCAGAAGCGGAAAGAAGGCTCAATGGCAGTTGAAAATTACATACACACACACAAAAAGAAATAAACATATATTGGATGCACTTCACTCTCTAGTCTCAATAAATCCTTGCTAAGAATGTGGCAACTGGATAAACGGAGAGTAATATTACTACTTCATCTCTCTTTTTTCTCTACCTCCCTCATAGACATCTGATAAATGTTCTGCAAAGTTTTTAAGTTGTTAGCTCATGACTCAAAGTGCATTGTAGACTTCTTACAGTCTTAGCAAAGATTCCTTTACATGGAATCTTTGGTCGCCCTACGAAGAGAGAACTTGTTACGGTGGCAGGATTGACTACCATTGAATCACAGAATAGCATTTGAAGATTGGCTTCTGTGTGACCTGCTCAATAGTAAGGTAACCCATAGAACAGAGGTGCTTTTTTGCTCATCACAGATCTTACCCGGAATGACTAAAGCCAGCAGAATAAATAAGGCTTCTCAGTAACGTCAGTGAGGCGGATATAAAAGAGAGCAATTTTCTTCCGCTTGTCATATTTGAAAGGGAAGCTAGCTGTTAAGAGCAGGTTTGGAAATCTGTTGGCAAAATAAATAGGAAAACAGCACAGCAAGCGTAGCTCCTTTCATTTGACATGGCAACTGTTTTACATATAACCTTCGACCCTTACCTTAAAAAGCTGTGCAGATTTTTCACCTTGCGCTTCAGTTACACTACTACTGAACGCTTCAGAATTCCCTTTTTTCTGCTGTTTGCATCATGTCTCATGCATTTTTCATCATAGTTGTCTGGTTTGAATACCATCCACTCTATGTCGTATTTATTGTTTGTTCCAGCAATTCTTGTGCATAGTGTGTGTTCCAGCATGAATAATTAAAAATCCAAGCCGATAAAGTGACTGGTAAATTTGGATGTGACTTGGGGGGGGGGTCTGAAATTGAGAAATGCCTATTTTTGTAGATGACGAATTGGTATTTGCCTCTTAGACTTCCTTAGTCTTCCCTTAGGATTGTTGAGAACAGAGTGTGTGTTTTTTCGGTGAGACCAGTCCATCAGGGCAACCTGGTCTACCCAAATATGGGACGGAGCACACTGCTTCTGCTTTCAACCCCAATCCAGGAGCCTTCACCGGCAGTCACTTTCGCGACAAACATTTTTTGTGTTGAATTTATTTGTCGGTACAATATAAATTCAACAGAACAGAGAGAGAGGTTTGTCCAGCTCCAGAAAGTTTTTCAAAGGACTGTAACATTTACCTTGGGTAACGATGCCTTTCAGTGATACGCAGCCTTGTTTCCCCATTAACACTGTGTCTTTCTCAAGACACGACATTTAGTCATATGAGGAACAAAAAGGTCATCCACCAAGAACTGAACACATTTGACAAATTTCAGTAATGCCATTTGTTTGAAGACAGATTGATTGGCCATAGAAAATAAATATTTAATTTATTTTATGTGAAATAATGCCTCCGCTCCTCCTCCCTGCAGTTGTTATGTTACAGTGGGACAGAAAAGAGCAGGTGTGCCTGAATCATGTTATGAATATTTAATCAATTTAGAGAGCATTCTCTGGGGAATATTTGGGCATGCTTAGAATATTAACCAAAGAAAGGAAAAAAATATCTTGTAAGATATTTTCTATCTCCGGTAGATGTATCAGAACGTATTATACTTGAAAGTGTGAGATGTTTTATGTGGTGGATCTATACTCAAGAATGAGAACTTCTTATATGGGCAGGAACAATCAGCACATTTTGGATCCCATGCTCCGAATACAGGTTATTGGATACAAGGGTGGCAAATAGATAAATAATCCTCGAGTTATGACCATAATGGAACCTGCCCATCACAATCATAACTTGTCATTAAATGGTGATGTGACCAACCCAATTGTATAATGTTTCCTGCAACTTTTGTTAAGCGAATACCATGATCACTAAGTGAATCCAATTTGTAAAGTGAACAGTGTGATCAATAAACAAACCAAGGGACGTAAGTGTGAAAAATGGCCATGTCACTTTTTTCAATGATATTGTAACTTTGAAAGGTCGCTAAATGAACTGTTGTAAGTCAAGACTATCTGTATCTATGAACCTCAGATGCATTTTAAACAGACTAATGGTCTGGTGAAAGTATTCTCTTCCGATATGAAAAACGTGATGTGCCTGTTATAGTTGTAGAAGACAGGGATCAGTATCTTGTGTTGGTCTACCCCACCTTCATAGGTACCTGAAGCACAAAAAATTCAAATAAATGAGGAAGTATGCAGAATAAATCATTTATAAAAACAGTACGTACCATATTTTTTTGAGTATAAGACACACCAAGGTTTTGAACAGGCATTTTTTTTTAAAGTAGGTAGGTAGATTTAGGGATAGAGAGGGAGAAAAAGAGAAATACAGTAGGTAGGTAGGGGGAGATAGAGGGTAGGTAGGTAGGTAGATAAAAGGATAGAGAGAGAGAAATAGAGAGAGAGAAATACAGTAGATAGGTTGGGAGAGAGAGTATAGGGAGGGAGGGAGGGGGATAGAGAGAAATAAAAAGAGAGAGAAATACAGTAAATAGGTAGGGAGAGAGAGTAGGTAGCTTGGTAGGTAGAGGGATAGAGAGAGAGAAAGAGAGAGAGAAATACAGTAGATAGGTAGGGAGAGAGAGAGTAGGTAGGTTGGTAGGTAGAGGGATAGAGAGAGAAAGAGAGAGAGAGAAATACAGTGATAGGTAGGGAGAGAGAGAGTAGGTAGGTACATAGGTAGATATAGGGGGAGAGAGAGAAATACAATAGGTAGGTAGGGGGAGAGAGAGTAGGTAGGTAGGGAGAGAGAGGGAGTAGGTAGGGAGGGACAGAGAGAGTAGGTAGGTAGGTAGGTAGATATTTCCAGGTATATTTATCCATGTGCTGGAGAAGGAAATCGCTGACAATCTGGAGCACCTAAGACTTTGTTTCTGCTGGCACAGCACTTGATCAATATAATTCTCCTCAATCAGTTAAAGAGCTTTCCAAAAGGAAAAAAAAAAGTTTTTGTACTCTGCAAACCTCCTAAAAATGGCCTGTTTTTCGCAAAAAATGGGCCCATTTCTTTTCCAAAAAAAACATGAATAGCCTTGGGGGGGCTTGCAGAATACTACTGGGGGACCGGGGGGGGCAAAAATGAGCAAAAAATGGCCCGTTTTTCACAAATTGCAAGCATAGCCTTATGGAGGCTTATAGAGTGCTGCTGGGGGCTGGGGGGAGGGGAACAGCCCGTCTTTTGCTCATTTCTGCCCTCTCCAGCCCCCAAGAACTCTCTGAAAGCCTCCATAAGGGTATGCATGGCCATTTTGGTGAAGGGGCGGGGCTTCAGGAGGCAAAAAATGCTGTATTCAATGTATAAGACATCCCCAGATTTTCAGCCTCTTTTTTTGATGAAAAAAGGTGCGTCTTATACTCCGAAAAATACAGTACTTGTTTGTTTCTTTAACATTTATATCTGCCTCTTCTACTATTCAGAATGGCTTATCAGAAAAATAAAATCAATAAACACCAACATACATAATTTATAAAAGGTAAAGCTACCTTCACATCAGACATAACTCTTGGTGATCATTTGATTATCCTGGAAAGAGTATGGAAGCAGTTTGCCATTCCTGTCTTCCCATTCTAGCCTATAGCTCTAAAGAAGGGGTCGTTAAACCCTGGTCTATGGACGGCATGCCAGAAATTGGGCTGCGCAAACAAGCAAAGCTCCATCTGTTGGATGCAGGCATAAACTACAACAACAACAACAACACATGAAACCACACCGTCCCCATCCGCGGAAAAACCTGTCTCCACAGAACCAGTCCCTGGTGCCCAAAAAGTTGGGGGCCGCTGCTCTAGACTGTTCAAAGAATTCATCTTCATATTCCAGAAGTGGGGCAAGGAATGTTCTTTCTTTTAGTGCGGGTAAGAAACCATATTAGGCATCACTGAGGCCAATATTGTAGAAGGATTTTTTGGACAATCTCATTAGTTGGTAGTGTGGTGACAATTCTCTCCTTTTGTTGTGTCTGGTTGAATCCATTGTAAAGGTCAGGACTACTGAATATGGATGTCTGAAATATCGGTTGCATTTGAAGTTTTATATGCTTAAGTGAATTTCAGAGCCTTTGAATATTTCAGAGTGTTCAGAGCACAGTCATATCCTGAAATGTGTATCTTACATTGGCAACTGAGAAGTGGCGCACAAAAATATTTACACAATGGAAAGGATTTGTACAGAACTGCAAATTTCCATTGGGGGGGGAACCATGATGAAATGAGCATATTGGCTAAAATGCATACATTAGGAGAAACGTGCTTGAATTTGAATAGAAATATGCATGTATACATTTTCTGCTGAATTTTTAAATGACAGGACAAAACATTACAAAATACAGTATAAAAAGGTAATTGATGATTGATACAGTACTAACATTTTTATCCCACTGCATATCTTTTAAGTTATCTGCATACCAATCTTGTTAATTGTTTGTTAGTTCCAGTCACACCAATCAATCTTTTTGAATATCCTTTAGGTTTTTGATACATATATTCAGAATGAAAAATCTGATTTGAATGGTAGTTCAGGTAATCCTCAATTTACCACCATAATTGAGCCCAAATTTCTGTTGTTAAGTGAGACACTTGTTAAGTGAGCTTGCCCCATTTTACAATCTTTCTTGTCATAGTTGTTAAGTGAATCACTGCAGTTGATAAGTTAGTAACCCAGTTGTTAAGTGAATCTGGATTCCCCATTGACTTTGCTTGTGAAAAGTTTGCAAAAAGTGATCACATGACCCCAGGACAAAGGTCATAATTGTGAAAAATGGTCATAAGTCACTTTTCTCAGAGCCAATGTAACTTTGAACAGTCATTAAATGAACTGTTGTAAGTCGAGGACTACCTGTAGTCTAGAGGAGAAAGGTAAAAATGGAACTTTTTAAAGGTAAAGGAGACAGTCTTTTGGGGATACTTAAATTCAGAAAATTGATAACTATTATTACAGATTTTATTTCTTCTCATAATCAGGTTGGATTTCATTTAAATCAAGTCAATTTAAATCATGATTTAAATCATTTAAATCACTATTAAAAACGCTTAATTTAAATCATAATTTTTAAAGAGCAGCTGTCATCTTTGTCCTGCAGCGGCTCCTCCTCTGACCTGCTGTTCACTCACTGACAGTCCCAATATTGCAGAATATACAGTCTCATGCTACATAACTAAGCTCCATTTCATGCTGAATAAACTAAATTATTAATGTAACTTAAATAAAAAAATACATTTAGGTACATTTTAACTCCAAAAGAATTTTATTAAAATAAATTTGATTTAAAAAACATCCAATTTAAAATTTAAAAATCAGATCTTTTTCTTTTTTAAAGAAAATCATCAATTTTTATCCACTCTGCTCATAATTAATATTTGTTTTATCTAAGAAAAATACATTTTATTACTTCTTACGGCAGGGACATTTGCATCTTTCCAGCAAACCGTTGAGTTAAACCCTTTTACAATTGTGTTAGGTTGTTCCTTTAAACCACTTTTACAATTCTGTTGGATGAGAACAGGACAGGAGAAGCTATAAAATGAACAGAAAATACCTTAGTGTAAATGAATCTATATAATATATTCTGCACAGCTTGGTTTGCATTTTTGTGATATAAATAGCAAACATGGATGAAAATAATTCTCAAGGCCACCAAACTGGCAAAGAAAAGAGCTTCATCATTAAATAACTGAATATTGATTGAGCTGTCAGGGTATTTGCCAAATTGGATTTCTGAATTTACTGTATAATTTGGGGACCTGTCCTGAAAGAAAATATTTACCAAATGTTTTTTATTAAAGTAAACAAGACTTAATTAATTTTAGACCACTTGAGATATTTGTATCTTCTGCTTCTTCTCCTTTTCAACGTTGCATGCTGCAATAGAGAGGTTATTAAATAATAAATTAGGCAGTTTGAAAGAAGTTAGCTAACTTATATATTCTCCGTTGGACGTTCTCTGTTCCAAGTGGAGCAATTTGCTTGCTGTCTATTTAATCCAATACAAAAACCAGGGAATTTTCAAAGCTACTAATATGAAGGCATGTCCAGATTCTTCCTTGAAAAATTAATGGACTGCTATAGATGCTGTGGAGCTATTAAAATATCATATTAAAAATATTAAAACAATCTTTATTGCACATATTGCATAATGTTTCAGAAAGCTGTTAGTCAGAGGTAACAAATCAAAACAAGTGCCGCATGAGAATTAATTAATTAGCCAGGGGTACCACTGAAACCTTTCCCAGACATTGAGGCCGAGGTGTTAATTATTTTGACCACCAGTATATATGTATGTATGTATGTATGTATGTATGTATGTATGTATGTATGTATGTATGTATTCATTCATTCATTCATTCATTCATTCATTCATTCATTCATTCATTCAATTTATTATATCTGGCCATTCCAAAAGACTCTAGATGAATGGTTACCAATCGAATGCACACAGAGTGCATTACAGTGGTCAACTAGTGAGGGGAACAGTATTTGAGTAGCAGCCTGCAGGGCCTCCTGGTTGAGGAAGGAGTGCCATTGGCATATAAGATTTATTCGTGCAAAAATCATCCTAGACATAACTGCCAACTCCTCTTTGAGTAGCAAGTTCAGGAGGAAACCTCCTCCTTCCACTACAGATAAGACCCCAGCCAAGACCAGTGATGAGAATGTGTTGACTAGGGAAGCCAAACAACTAAAGCCACTCAGGATGATCAAGACTGAGCCAAACTTTATTTTTCCCCAACCAGAGTTAAATATCCTCCAAATACTCTGGTCCATACATTGACAGTTTCACCTGTGCATCTCAGGGTTGAGATGTAAAGCTGGGTATTATCAGCTTATTGATGATACGAAACTCGGGGTTGATGGTTGACCTCACTCAGTACTGTAGATATTAAACAGGAGGGGGAAAACGTCAAAGCCAGAGGCACCCCTTACACGAAGGGACATAGAAATGTTTTCTCCCCTCCCATCAACTCTGATTGTAACAAACTACTAAAGAAGGAAGTAAACCACTGTAATACAATACCTCTGGTTCCTAACCTTTATAGTCAGTCCAGAAAAATACAGGTAGTCCTCAACTTACAACAGTTCCGTTCAAAGTTACAACAGCTCTGAAAAAGAGATTTATCATCGTTTTTCACACTTATGATTGCTGCAGCATCCCCATAGTCATGTGATCAAAATTCAGATGCTTGGCAACTGTTCATATTTATGACAATTGCAGTGCCCCTGAGTCATGTGATCCCCTTTTGCAACCTTCTGACAAGCAAAGTCAATGAGGAAGCCGGATTCACTTATCTATTGGATTACTAACATAACAACTGCAGTGATTCACTTAACAATAGTGGCCAGAAAAGTCATAAATTTAACAACTGTCTTTCTTAGCAACATAAATTTTGGGCTCACTTATGGTCATAAGTCAAGGACTGTCTGTACAGTGGTTGACAGTTTTGAAATCTGAGCAATTAAGTAGCAGAAAAATAGATGTGCAATCTCCATTCTAATTCTGTCACAGGTCATAATTAAGCACCGCCAACACTTATCTTCATGTTATACCCCAGTCTGAAGCCAGATTGGTTATACTGTGATTATACTGTATGTGGTATACAGGTAATTTGGGGAGAAGTGGTATTTTTATAGGGGCCTCGACTTGAGATTTATTGGTGTTTTAATAGATTGGGATTTGTTTTGTGTTGTTCACCCCCAAGAGTTTCTGTGAATAGATGGGAAGCTTTAGAAATTTCATTAATAAATTACTACTCTGATCTCATCAATTCCATGAAATACATTGTCTCAGCATAGCTCAAAGGATTGAACATAAATGAGCAGTAGGACCTCTATTAAGCCAGTCTGGATTTCAGATACAAGATGTATAGCTAATGTATAGAAAGGTAATGTTCTGTTGGTTTTATACATTTTGGTTTAATTATATATCATGTCACTCTTCATTTGTTTTTATTTTTTACTATACAGCAGAAGAAGCCAACCTTGGCAATTTTAAGACTAGTGGATTTCAACTCCCAGAATTCCCTGGCTAACCATGTTCTAGAGCATGGGTGTCCAAACCTTTGGCTTGCCTGTGCTGCACTGAGTGCAGAATTATCTTGGGCTGCATTTAAAATATGCATAATATAGTGAATGTATATAAATCATTGGATTATATTAAAAGTTTATGATCATGCAAACTTTTATTACTGGTTATCCAGGGCTGTGAGTTGGACATGCCTATTCCAGAGGCTTTTGTAAATGCATATAAAAGCTTCAGCTGCTGTGAATGCCATATGAATTTAGAAAATAGTTAACAGTGGCAGCATTCTGGCTGAAAATTAGCAATAAGGATTGGAGGCAAGTATTAGTTCACCAGTTAGCAGGTTTAAGACATGCACAGGAGAAATTTAGCTGAATACAAAAATAATATGAAAACATGAAAGACTTAGAAACAGTATCTGAAGTGTCCACCATTTCCAAAGTTTGCTAATTTCTTTCTGACACTCTAAAATCTTTTCTGGTTTGATACAATTATTGGCTACACTGCAGTTCAGAAGAGGTAGTTTCCGCTGCACAGAAACTTTTATCCAGACATCAAAAACACTGATATAGATATATCAGTATAAAGTTCCCAAGATCAAAAAACGTTTTGGCTTTTTGAACTTTTACAGTAGCTTGTTATAGCGTGTGGGATGCATACGTTTTGCTATGCAGTAGCTATACAACTCTCATTCAGCTTCCCTTCTGCATTCTGTGAAGTGGTTGTTCCAGATTATTCCTTTTAAAGAACCAAGCAGAGAATATTGTATACAGCAAATTATAAACAGCTTGAAGAAAAAAAATAGCAACCATTTATTTATGTATTTATTTAAAAGTTAATATATGGTCCATGTGGACCATATATATCCATGACGGCAAACCTATGACATATGTGCCAGAGGTGGCACATAAAGCCTTCTCTGTGGGCATGCGCACTGTTGCTAGCTGCTCTTCTGGTTTCCAGCACGCACATGTGTGCCAGCCAGCTGGTTTTTGCGGGCGCCGGAGCATCGATAAACAGCCTGAAAACAGTGGCAAAAACGACCAGAAAACAGGCCATTTTCTGGACCATTTTCAGGCCGTTTTCCAGACTGTTTTTCAGAAAACAGCTGGAAAATGCCCCCTCCAAATGGCTTGAAAACAACCTGAAAAATGCCCCCAAAACAGGCATGCATGCACCGGCTAGCTGGTTTTCGGGTTTCCAACGCTCTGGTACGTGCACACACATGCATGCGTGTTCCAGTTTGCGCACTTGGTACTGAAAAGGTTCGCCATCAAAGATATATATGATCACCTGTTTTCTGAGACACAACTCTGGGCAGCTAACAGTAATAATAAAGCAACAATCAAACAAGTAGAACACATCACCCATTATAATTACACAGTTATACAGGCCCTAACATTGATATCCTTGATAGCCTGGAAGAAAGGCCAACTCTTAATAGTTTTCCAGAAAACTAAGAGGGTGGCCAGAAAGTGTTCCATAACGTAGGGGCCACTACAGAAAAGCCAAGCTTCCTAAGATCCCACTAGGATGGCAACATTTGAGAATCTGGGCCATACCTATTCTACCTGACCTAGTGGGATAGGGAGATACCCTCAGGGAGAAATGGTCCTGTACATAACCTGGCCATCTCCCTTACAGGACTTTAAAGGTAATAACCAGCATCTTGAATTGCACTCAGAAAAAAAGGGAGCCAGTGCAGTTCATGTAATAATGCTATTGCATAGGTGAATCAAAAGGTTCCCAGTATCCGCAAGCTTCTGAGTTCTCTATCAGCTATAATTTCTGGATGGTCCTTAAAAGCAGCGCCACGTAAAGCACATTGCAAGATTGTAGTCCAACCGAAAATAACCAAGCAACTGTGAGCAATAACCTGGAGAATTTCTATTGATGAAGATGTTCAGTTTAAGAATAGGCAAAGATGTTCAGTTTAAGAATAGGAAGGACAACAAACTTGCTAGGATGGCATAATGTGGTGGAAATAATTTTTCGCTAGATACAACCTCTATAAAAAAAAGGCAGAAACAGATGGACTGCAGGCTGACCACTCTGTACATGAAAGAAGCTATATAACACCAACTGCAAATTGCAATTTTACTGCCAGCTTCTCCATTGACTTTGCTTGTTGCAAGCCAGCTGTGATGTTCAAAAACAGGATCATGTGACCATCGGACACGGCGATGGTCATAAACGCTCACTGGTTGAGAAACACCCAAATTGTGATCACATGACACTGGTGATGCTGCAACAGTCATAAGTTTGAAGATCAGACTATTTTGGTGCTCTTGCAATTTCGAATAGTTACTAAGTAGGACAGTGATGAACTAAAACACTACTTATAGCCAGAGCTATGCTGCTGTAAAGCAGAACTACTTTATTAAAAGTTATCTGAAACTGTTCTCAGAGAATATCATATTTGGGGAATGCTCTTAGTTTCATCACATACAGTATGTCTGTTTTAAAAGACACTGGCTTTTAAAGTATTCTGAATGCAAAATGTACAATATATAGCCAGTGAAGGCAGCACACATTTCTTATAATTTATAATTTTGCTATTCTTACATTTAACACAGCAGTTTGTCTTCCAATTAAGCTCTGGACTTTTTCAGATAATTTCCTTGTCCCTTTTTGTAAAAGATTATATTTCCTCTTATCAAAGCAAACTGTAGCCTGGTGATCAAGCACATGGCTAATGTTTTTTTTCTATTGCTGTTGCAGCTGCCCTGTGGATTTATTTTAATTCTTTTGCCAGAGTGCTAAATCTATATCCTTGTTTCTGAGGTAACTGGACATTTCAACATATGAAGTAAAACTGTGTTTTTTTTCAGATATGCTGGAAGACAGAAAACTCAGACAATAAAAGAACATTTGACTATCTTTTTAGGGGCATTGTATCAGCCATCATTTATCCAGTAGTCAAATGCCTCTTTTATAATTTCAGGTGTTTATACTAGTCAACTGTCAGTATAATGAAATTTTGCTCTCGTATTTGGCATTAGTTATTTATATTCTCAATTAATTAACTTTTGGCATATTTAAACCAATAGTGAAAGAGTGTGTGTGTGTTTATGTGTGTGTGTGTTGCACCCCAGATTCTAAGCATTATTGTTGTTTATTTACATGTGTAGAAGCAGCCCAAGGAATCTTTGCTGGTGTTTGCTCTCAATGAATAGGGACTTAGGTTAGATCACAATTCTGTCAGTCAGGTTCCTTTTACCCACATACAAATTCACTTTTCAGAAATTATTAGATGAGCAAGCTTGATACTAAAATTATCTTTGTTTCCATTATAACTATCATGGTGAGCATACCGCTGGAAATCAGTAATTCATTAAGGTCTGTCAGTCATTGATATGATGAGTAATGATTCAACAGGAACTCATTTAGAAATGAAATGGGGAAAACAAAACCCTTAGAGACTGCACAGCAGGAAAAATGCAAGTAATTGGAAAAAATATGGAAATCATGCTGCAGTATGGCAAGATAACCCATTTCTACAATGTACCATCAGAGATGCTTAATTAAGCCCCATTGGTATTTTTATCCCAGGAAATCTGGAAAACAGCCTACTTGGGTATAGTTCATTGCTTCATCTTTGTAGAATTAAATAACAATGAATATATGGGTTGGTTACTTGTGCAATGTTGGGTAGGTTCTTTATAGTCCATTTGTCAGCCCTGCCCACCCCCAAAGTGTGTGGGGGGGGGGTTGGGGGTGGTGGTACAGCAAATCTGTATTGCATTTTGACCCAATTAGTAGAACTTCCTGAAAAAGAAGGCCAGGTAAACTCAAAATTTAAATTAAAGAGTCTTCTTTCTGTTACTTAGTGTTGTTGGTTGAGTAAATGCAGTTAGTTAAAATATAGCGTGAAAACAACAGCCAGAATGACAAATGGATTGCTCATGTGCCACTATAGACTTCAGCAGGCACAAGAGGTAAAGGCATCTTCTAAACCAGTCTGGTTTTTACTCCTCCATTATGTTATGCCAGCAGAGAAGTAACATTTGCATTCCTCATGCTGATTGATTTCACGAATTAGTAGGACTTGCTACTGGTTTCCTGTGAAATCTAATGCATATGGAACAATTGGGGACAATGGCAGCTGTAGTTCAAAAGAACTGGATGGCGTTTGATTGGGAAAGCTAGGTTTGGATGATTCCACAGAGAACCACTTAATGAGGTAGTTTTATTTAAACAAGCCTCTGTTCAAGAAAATTTGCAAAAAAAATAAACCCCAATTTTATTAGCATAACTGCACAAATAAAATGAAGCAAACAAACTCGACAAACAAGATCGTACATTGGTGCCGAGGGATTTAATTTTCTATAGCTGGAAAAAGGGTTCTGGGAGGGTTCAGTTTGTAGTCTCCATGACAACATAATTTTGTCACATGTATTCTTTTGCTCAACTTACATTAGTCCTCAGATCACTTCCTAGTCCAGATGAGGCTCATTGTCCCCTATGACTTCCAGTGGTATGTGGGGACATAATAAGTTGTTTTACCCCAATCATCTTATGAATCCAAATTGATTCCAGCAGGCATGTGTAGTCCCTTGACACCCTGAAGTGGTAAAAGAGGAAATAAAGTAGAAGAAGGCATGTGTAGATTTTCCCAGAAATCTGACAAGCAGTTCTCTTAAGTATCTGGTCAAATCTGGAATTTGGAAACAGTCTGAGCTTTAAATACACTTTCTCTATGTTTGTCAGTCCTACAAAGTTTGTCGGTTTGCTGAGGCGCTCTAGGGGACTGTCAGGTGTCCAAGTGATGAAACCCATTCAGAAAAGAAATGTGCAAAGTCCATCTTCGAAAACAAATTTGTTTTATTTAGGTAGACATCAAATTGGCAAAGTCTGTGGTAATTCCGGATCTGACACAAACTGGAATTACACCACATAATATTGTAAATTAGAAACATCCCTCAAAAGTCACATTCTCCAATAAACACTCAATCCACATTGCCCGGTGTCTTCAAACTCCACCTTCCATTCTCAGCAGGATCAGCTTCTGTTCCACAGGAAAGAAGGTCACCTAGCCAAAACAATCCTGACTATCTATTCACTCCTTCCCCCCACCTTAAGAATGTGGTGAGCCCGAAGACCCCCTTACATAGAAAAGAGAAAGAAAAAGGAATAAATGAGTACAATAGAGAGCTAAATAAAATGGCGACACATATGTCAAATTCAGGCTCAACAGGGACAGAGCAACAGAACTTACGTGTGGAATACCAGTAGACGAAGATTGATACTCAGTGATTAAAATAATGTTTGAACCTACATGGTGTTAATAAGAGTAGCAAAGTATTAGTGATTTCCCACTCTTATTGCATTGTCAGGTGGTTGCTCAGAAGGCCCACTCTCTATCTACAATCCACAAGCTACAAATGAGTTATTTTTCAGTTCTGGCCTTGATTGCATTAGTTTCAAATAGCTTAGTCTTGAACAGCCGAAAGCAAACTTCAGTTTCTGGGTTTGTTTGTTTTTTAAGTTCCATTTTCAAGCCATACCAGGTTTTGTCTTTATCCATTTTCCCCTTGATCTTTTGTAATGCTTTTCCTTGCCAGCATTCTATTCTTCTTTTTATTACATTGTTTCAATATTCATGTTTTGCGTCCTGCACATTTGTCATTTTATTGTAAACAATTTCTCTTTTTTGCTGCAAAAGTTGGTAAACTTTTATAACAAATTGGATTTGATTCAAAAAATTTCAATATTTAGTTTGCATCCATTGTTCTTGGCTGCCTTACATAATCAGCCGATGTATGCTTTTCTTCTTTGACAGTTTGCTTGTTTGAAATCATTTTAAAATTATTATCCCTGTGGCTCTCTCTTATCTATTAGATATCTATATGCCTGACATGCTATTTTTTGCAGATAAATGTCTCATTTCACAGGGTGGACAGTGGGTATCCTAAACTGGTGCCAAATTGATATGACTTATATGTAGATAATAAGCTTGCAACTCCAAGGAGTTTATTACCTTAATTACTTGTCCATGCTTACATTCAAATAAAATGGATAAAAAAATCATCTATGGGAAATCACTTTCCTCAAGCACCCTAGTTAATTAAAAGAAGAACAGCAATGGTTTGATTAGTTGGATACCCATTTTTGGAATGATGGCTGATTAGCATATTCATCTCTAAATTTGGGAAAGTCACAAGACAACTTCATGATTCCATTTGTACATGATGTTGGCAATCAAACCATTTTTAATTGGAACTGTGCACTTAGTTGTTACAGAAAATGGTGGGCTGTTGTGAAATATAATCTTTAGACAGATTTTGATATTTAACTACCGTGTTTCCCCCAAAATAAGACAGGGTCTTATTTTCTTTTGTCCCTCGAAATAAGCACTTGGCCTTATTTTCAGGGAGCATGTTGTTTGGGCTGAGAGAGAGGAAATGGTTCAAAATAATCCAGCCGGCTTTCAGGCAGGGCTATTGTCCCTAGAACAACACAGGGATGTTGTAGGAACAATAGGAGGAAGAAGGAGTATTAGGTATGCTTGCCATCTTGAGATATTTATAAAAAAATAATAAAGCTGGGCAATAAATAAATATGCATATACTGTTACATACAATATCTACAGAAGATTTTATAGAACTATATAAACAGGAATTTGTTATCTGTCATAAGGAAATCAAGGAAGGATGGGATGAGACAAGAGAAGCAAAGTAATGAATATCAGGAAGAGCAATTCTGCTTTAACTATAGGGCATGATCCTGGTAATAATAAAATCAAACCAAAGATTTGGTTATTTTTTTTAAAAAAAAATCATATTTTTGACAGTTGCATTGTCCCAGGGTTGAATGATCCCCTTTTGCAACCTTCTGACAAACAAAGTCAATGAGACAACAGATTCACTTCACAACCATGCTACTAACTTAACAACTGCAGTGATTCACTTGACAACTGTGGTAAGAAAGGTAGTAAAATATGGAAAAATTCAATTAACAGATGTCACTTAGCAACAGAAATTTGGGGCTCAGTTGTGGGTTGTAAGTTAAGGACTTTCTGTATGCGTACTGGGATGGAGTTCAAAATATCAGGAAGCAGTGAAAAAGGAACAAAATTAAGAGTGGAGAAGAACTTTCTGGTACTGGAAAAGTGAAAACACCAGGCAAGCATATATGTCAAAACAAAAATATGGGAATATGTCCTATGGATTTTGAATATAAAGACTGGCACAGTAGTTTTCCATGATTCCAGATAGGATTATCTACGTCAGGGGTGTCAAACTGGCGTCACACGGGCTAGATGCGTCACGCATAAGCCCCAGCTCCGCAAATGGGAAAAACGTCACAAAATGTGACGTGACAGTAATGTGACGCTGCAAGTTTGACACCTGTGCTCTAGGTCAGGGTCTCCAATCTTGGTTAACTGGCTGAGGAATTCTGGGAGTTGAAGTCCAGAAGTCTTGAAAGTTGCCAAGGTTGAAGACCCTTGCTCTAGGTTGACCATAGATGGTAGGGATAACAAGTCTGTATTTCACTACCGAGTAATGCCCAGTTGAGCTTTTATCTCTGAGTGCTCTTGTTCAAGGTATGCATCAGAGCTGACGATATAGGCGGAAGCAGAATCCTAACCTAGAATGTTTGTTCCTTAATGCTGGATGTCTGTTGCTGCATCTGGGGCTTAAAGTGCTTCTTTCTTTCTTTCTTAAGTGAGAACAAGTTGCTCATCTTTCTACCAGGCCTGACTTCTCCAAAGGCTTCATAAGGCCTACCAGCCACAGGGTCTGTTGTCATTTATCAATGTTCCCACTTATTAAAATCCCCGATGGTAGTTATAAGAGAAGTTGCTCGGGGATTGTGCAAATGATTAGGGAATTAGATAAGCATATTTGCTAAAGATTTATTAAATCCTCTGTGCTGGAAATTATACATTTGTTGGGTAGGACATTTAGTATTAGGCAGCTTGTATAAATTTATAATTAGGATTCAGATAAAGAGAGAAAATGTGACTTTTGTCAATGTCAGGTACTTCCACAATGATTAGAGTGAGTCATTAAAAAACAGCTAGATTTTCAGCTGTCTGTAATACCTGACACAAGCTGTTTAGTGACCCTGCATTTCTCTAATTCTTATGCCACAGCGGTCCATAGGGCAGGCTGTCAGTAGTAGTTGGTGGAAGAAGCAAATAGGGAGTATTATTTTCCTTACGGCTTGAACCATATTATCTACTTATTTTCCTAGGTCTTATGTACCCAAAAATTTCCAGATAATATAAATTATATTATCCCCCAATAATTAGTTGACCATCTGGTTGTCATATACTTGACTGGTGTATTTTGTTTGGGTTTTTTCCTCCAGACTTGCTAGATTATTGGCTCCATTGATGGGTAATTGGCTTGCAACTATTGTAAATAACTTTTAAAAATACACATCTTTAGTGTATTTTTGGGAGACAAATAGTCACATGAAAGAAAATGAGATCCAGTTTTTCTTTCTTTGAAAGATTGTATTCTGATAGCTGTTAGAGTTGGCTGGACTGAAGTGGCATGAAACTCACATCCATGTAAATTTGAAGAGCATGTTTGACTGTTGTTTGGTAGGTTTATTCTGGGACTAGGTGCATTGATTATAGTACTGTGATAGCATATGTAACTTATAAAGATTGAAATATGTCAAAATATCTTCTACATGTCAATATTAATTGATGGTCAGGAATAAAATCAGATAACTATAGTGTGTTTCAAAGGCAGTGTTTGGTTTTGGACATCAAATATGATAACAGACAATTGATAGAGCTGCATGCATTGTTGAGTTGCCACTATATCTACCACAGACCCAGCAAAAAACCTAGAATCCAAAAGATGAAATATACTGCACTATTTTTAAATTTTTAACTTTTTTTTTAACTCGCTGAACTGTTCTTAAATGTCTATGTTGTGTTGCACTGGTGACAGTAAAGGCTCTGGCAAGATTAGCTGAAATGGAGTAATGGCATGAAATATTTACAAGTATTCTAACTGTCAGTCTTCAGTGAAAAAAATAGTAACCAGTTTATTTAAACTGAAAACTAATATAGCTTCTATGGGCAGCATTGGAAAAAGGCTGAACACTGCCAAGAGATCCCAAAGGATAGGAAAGCTGGAAATAAGAAGCTCAGAGTTAGGGCAGCTAGTAAAAGGAATTATAAGTAGCATCCTGAGAAATAGGGATTTGTTGTAATGATAAAAGAGAAACGGTTTGGAGAAAAGGCCAAAAACCGCAGCAAGTTAAAATAAAAAAATTAAAAGTAGAACCTTGAAAACTGTTCTGTCATACAGAAGCTGGGTATTAGCTATAGCGTTCCTAATGTGCGCTAAACCGGGCATATCAGTATTCAAGAAACTTG
Source organism: Thamnophis elegans (assembly GCF_009769535.1). NCBI lineage: Eukaryota > Metazoa > Chordata > Lepidosauria > Squamata > Natricidae > Thamnophis > Thamnophis elegans. The sequence goes on along the minus strand of NC_045542.1, from coordinate 46,294,727 downwards.
TGAAGACCTCAGTGTTTCAAAGTTTTGGAGGAACAAAGCAGTTGTGTGCTTGGAATGTTTCCTGATGATAAGAGAAGACTGTAGTTTTAAAGAGTTTGGAATTATTGTGATTTTTAAAAACATTATTCTTGTATGTTGTTAATTGTATTCTGATAGCTGTTAGAGTTGGCTGGACTGAAGTGGCATGAAACTCACATCCATGTAAATTTGAAGAGCATGTTTGACTGTTGTTTGGTAGGTTTATTCTGGGACTAGGTGCATTGATTATAGTACTGTGATAGCATATGTAACTTATAAAGAGATGTGTATGTAACTGTTTGGCTATATCACTTTAAGTTGCAGCGTTTTAGGATAGTCTTGTGTCTACTTTTTATTATATTTTCAAAAGAGCCATTGTAGTATGTGTGATTGTAATGAGATAGATTTATATTTCCACCTCTGCATTTGCACTTCTTAAATGGTTTGAATGCATGCTTTAGTGATTTTCATTACAGCTTATCTTGAAATGTTGCCAGCTATGTCGTATTAGCTCCAAACGGAGTCCTGAGTATTAATATGGTCAATTTTTTTGCATTAATTTAGTTAGTTTTGATTCTTCACCACAACTGTTCCTACAAAGAAGAATTTAGTTCCAAAAGTGGAATTGTTTGATAGACTATGGAAAAAAATAGATCACTGGAGATATTAAAAGCACAAAGCATCCCTTACTCATTGGAACAAAGGAGATTGTTCCACTTCAATCATTTCATTCCACACAAATCACTAAGGGTGTCTTTTGATGAATGATCCCATAGGAAAATCTGTTGATTTTTATAAGATTAGCGGGAAATGTGATCCCATTTGATAATTAGAGGCTTCTATGGAACAGTGATTTGTAAGTTGTAACAGCAGATAACCAAATTGTCTCAAAATGTTTTGGGCTCTAGATCGGTCCCAACGAATATGGCCAGTAGCAAGGATTATAAGTAGGTAGCTATTTGAAAACGACCAGAATTATATCTGTTATACTAATTGAACTGTGCAACAGACATGATCAGCAGTCAATTCATACAAACAGCAAGTAATCTCACAATTTATAGTGTTCGGGAAATAGTTTGATCAACAACCTTCAAAAACATACTGTGAAAATATGTTAAAAAAAATGTATTAAGTGGCTTCTCTCTCCCTGAAGAGTTGCTTGTTTTTAGATATTCAAGATATATCTGAGTTACTTTGCGTGGAGGCAGCCTTTTTGCACCTTTTTTTTTTTACCCTGGAGGAACCCTTGAAATAATTTTCAGGTCTACATTAAAATTATATCTACAGCTCAAGTTAGCATGATTAGTAAAATAAGTTACAGCATGTAAAAACTCCTACCACTGCCAGTGCTAGCATTGTGCAAAGTTCAGAAAATGTTTATTTTGTTTCAGTCACAATTTCTCACAGACACCTCCCCTCCCCAGGAGTGGAAACCAGGGGTTCTATAGAACCCCAACTGGGAAAATCTGGCATTGAATGTAAAAGGGCTTTTTGGTTTTTTAAACAAATGATGATGAGGGAAAACACGCTTTATATCTAGATATATTCCTGACATCTTGGTCTAGAACAGTAGAAACTTGGTCCTTAAACCCCAACTCAACTGCATGGACCAGAGGCAGATGATATCCTTGATTCCTGGGTATCTCATGTGGTGCCCAAGGGTAACAGAGTGTCCACTAAAACATTCCTTGGCACCCAGCAATCTCATCATCCTATATATTTGGTAGTAGTTATTTTGTAAAAATTCTCATAGATTATTCTCCAAATCCTGTATGTTTGCCCAAAGATTACGGACTCATGCCTTAAGTCACTGTATTTACTTGATGCTGGTCCTCCCTCTCCTCAGGAAGCTAGCACTGGACCCAGCCATTCTGGAAAATTTTCATCCACTAAGCACTTCCCTTTTTAGTGCAATAATTTCAGAGGGTCCTTGATGAGGCAGATTATTTGAATCCCTTTCAGATGGGTTTCAGCCCTGGGTTTGGGACTTAGACAGCGCTGACTGTACTTTTTGATGACCTACGGCAAGAACGGGATGGGGGTGACAGTACATCCAATCTTGCTCTTCTTGACTTCTCAGCAACCTTCAGTACCATGCTGCTTGGATTTTGGCAGAGAGGATTTTCACCTCCTGAGCAGGGAGATTCTTACGCACAGTTTGTGCTAGGGCTTACCCCATCTGCCTGGGGGGAAGGGGCAGCATAGTAAGGAAAGGGGTGCCTTATGGGGTGACAGCGGCCTTGGGATGCCCATGGATTTTGACAGGGAGGATTTTCAGCTCCTGGGTGGAGCCTCCCAGGATCTCCCCTACCCCCAAGACATCCCATGCTCCTCATCTGGAACTGTGTTCACTTAACAACCTCAATCTCAAGTGCCAGAGTTGCAGCTGTTGAGTGAAGTAGTCCCATGGGCGATCATAGGCCATATCACTTAATGACCACTTTGCTGAACAATCAAGATTGTGGTTGTAAATTGAGGAGTATCTCTATTGTTTTCTCTTGGACAGAATAAGACTAATTACTATTTTTCTCTCTCAGTAGAAATAGGGATCTTCCATCCACTTGCAGGTGACACGCACAAGAGATTTGCAGAGAACATAGACTTTTTGACATATAGAAATGACTTGCTTAGAATGCATGTTTTTAAAACACTGGGTTGGAGATTCTATTAATGAATATATTCCATCTAATCTAGAGTAACTGCAGAATCACTGCGGGCTTTATCAGCAAAGAAATATGACATGAACCATTTTCAATTTTATATAACTGACAAGGGAAGGTAAATATTTTAATGTTCATAGACTTGAACTGATTTCTTAGCACAAATTCTCAGGTCTGAATCTGTGTTGATTCAGTTTCTGCCACGCCTCAAATGAACAGTAAGGGTTAAAGGCAATTACTTTGGAAGCCATCATGCTGGGAACTGATTAGTGACACTTGTTTTTTCAAGTATATAAAATAAATACCCATTGAAATTTAAGAGAAGGAGGGCACATGTTGATGGCTTCCTGTGAAGTGAGGTGCAATTACTAAATCAACCCTCTGATTCCTGTCTAATTCTGAGGCAGCCAAATATATACCACAAAATGAACAGTTTCTTTGCTGACTTCAAATCACAATCTTAATGTTTTCTATTTAAACTGAAATTTTACTTCATAAGAAAATATTGTATTTCTTTTTCCAATATCCTCATAATTGGGAAATTGGAAGAATGGGTTTTTAGTGCTATATTCCTTATGAGGTTGCTTTTTAGATTAGTGATACAGTCTTTTCTATATTTTGCATTCTAAAATGCAAAAGCCTCATTGTACAATTTATTCAGTGTTCCCTTACTTCCCAAGATGCTCATTTTCAAAAAGATTCAACAGTTTATTAGTCAATATAATCAGTGATTTAGCATGTAATTCGTCCTTACTATAATATTAGGAGGAAAAAAACATGAAAAGTATTCCCCTGTTTGCTTATTAGCACTTATTCTGAATTATGCAAGGCCTTTATTGTTGTCTAGTATTTTTATATACTTGATGAAACTAAATATTTGTCTTTTTAGTCCAGTAAAAACCAGTACAACCAAGTAATATGCATAATACTTCCTTTTTCTCATTTATTACTAAGAAGAATAAGAGCTTATGTTTTTATTGGATAGGTATTTTTTGCCATTATGAACATTGCTTCAGTATGTTTCTATTTAATGATAAAATTTCATTATTTCTTGTAGAATTCCTGGGAGGCTCAATGACAGGAGAACGCCTCTAGGAGAATTGAATTGGATTTTTACAGCCATCACGGATACAATTGCATGGAACGTCCTACCCAGAGGTAAAGCCTATGACAGATAAGTGCACAGAATTACTGGTAATATACAAAGCTTGATCATAATAGAAGAGGGCAGGAGTAGAAAACTAATTTCTAACGAGAAGGGGAGAAAGGATGCAGTGAGAACCAAGAAATAAAAAAGAGAGAGGAAAAAAACTAGTTTAGGAAAACAAGACTGAGCCAAATCTTATCCCTTTACAGCAGGGCTGTCAAACTCATGGCCCACGGGCCTGATGTGCCATGTGCTGGCCATGCCCACGCCCGGTTTAGCGAAGGGGGAAAAGTCGTGATATGTCATGTGACAACGTAAGTTTGACACCCCTGCTTTACAGCATCAGAAGCTCTGAATCACCATGTTTGGTCCCCATCTTTCATCCCCCACAGAAATGACTGTTCTGTTTTCTTTAAGAAGTAGTCACTCAAGGAGTTTAGGACGTTGCTTGGCATGTGATCACTTATCACTTTGAAGATAAAACATAATTTTATTTCTCATGAATGACATAGTACAGTACAGCATTGGTATTTTGCTAAACAATAGCAGTACCATATCTTATATATCTTTGGCCTACTACATTGCAAAAGCAAGATAAAGGCAAAGACAGACGCAGTGTCAATTACAGCACGACGTTGGAAGACTTTTGATAAACCCATTTGGGGTCTGGTGCCCCTTTCTTAATTACTTATTCCTTCTCATCATTTATCCCTTCCTACTAGGTCAGCATGTTAACCATATTACCTTGGCGATACGATCAACGCATTTAAACAATGTGATCTACTGGATCCTGTTTAATTCTTCTCCTGTTGCCATTCAGGGTTAAGTCAGCTTGCTGTACATGTTTTCTTACAAGGCCACTTTAAGCAGTTCACATGTATTGTGTGTGCATGTGGGAGGGACAAATCTCAGTGCTTGATAGCGACTGCAGCTTACATATGTATTGCCATCCCAGCTTGAATTACCTTACTTTTGTAGTACTTTCCTGAAGTAGAAATTTTTTGGGGGGGGGAATGATTTGATTTGATTTTTTGATTTTATTGACATTTGTAGGCCGCCCTTTTCCCTGAGGGGACTCAGGGCGGCTCACATAAGATCAGGGAAGGGGAAATGCAGACAATAACATAGACACATATAATAAAAACAGTAAACAACATGCATTCATCATTCGGGAGGGGCAACTATCTTCATCCCCAGGCCTGACGGGCTAGCCAGTTCTTCAAGGCTGTGCGGAAGGCCTGGACGGTGGTGAGGGTACGAATCTCCACGGGGAGTTCGTTCCAAAGGGTCGGGGCTACAACTGAGAAGGCCCTCCTCCTTGTGGTTGCCAGCCGACACTGGCTGGCCGATGGGATACGGAGGAGGCCCAATCTGTGTGATCTAATTGGTCGCAGGGAGGTAATTGGCAGAAGGCGGTCTCTCAAGTATCCAGATCCACTACCATGCAGGGCTTTATGGGTGACTAACAGCACCTTGAAGCGCATCCGGAAATCGACAGGTAGCCAGCGCAGCTCGCGGAGGATAGGTGTTATGTGGGTGAACCGCGGTGCACCCACAATCGCTCGCGCGGCTGCGTTCTGTACCAGCTGAAGACGCCGGATGCTCTTCAAGGGCAGCCCCATGTAGAGCACATTGCAGTATTCCAGCCTAGAGGTCACAAGGGCCCGAGTGACTGTTGTGAGTGCCTCCCGATTCAGGTAGGGTCGCAACTGGCGCACCAGGCGAACCTGGGCGAATGCCCCCCTAGCCACTGCCGTCAAATGATGGTCAAACGATAGCTGTGGATCTGTGAATTGAAAACTCAGCTAATTATACATACATTGATGTATTTAAAAGTTCATATATAACATAATGGAGTGTGCAGAGTATCTGTCAGACAAAATTGCTCGGATTAACTCCCAGCTGGATGCCAGCCATGATGCAGGTCCTTTGGACATGCCAGAGACACTCTTGTCATGTCATCTGGAAGGATTCAAACCTTTTTAGGCCTGAGGAAGCAAGCATTGTTCTTAAGACTGTGAGTGCAGGCACCTATTTATCACATCCATGCCCTTACTGGTTAATAAAAGCTTCCAGAGAGATGACATGTTGTTGGGTCTCGATGGTAATGAATTCATCTCTGAGAAAAGGAGTGGTGCCAGTACCTTTTAAAGAGGCATTGATCTTCCCAAGAAGTCATTGCTGTACCCAACCATTATGGACAATTTTCATCCAATATCCAATCTTCCCTTTTTTTTAAGGAGAATTGTTGAGAATGTGGTTGTGCAACAGCTTCAGTGGTCCTGGATTAAATCTAGACGTCTTTCAATCAGATTTCATGTCTGGGTATGGGACTGAGGTAGCATTGGCTGTGCTTTTTGACAACCTCTGGCAAGAGTTTGGAGGCAGTAGGGATTTGAATGGGGATGAACAGGCTTCAGCTTAACCCAGGCAAGACTGCGTGACTTTGGGTTTGGGGGCCACCTGGATCCAGGAATTTTACCATCTTTGTTTTGCTCTTCCCCGGGCAAACCAGATGGGAAATTTGGGGTCCTTCAGGATGCAGAATTCCTGCTCAAAGAGCAGGTGGCAGTTGCAATTAGAAGGCCCTTTGCACAGGTTCAGGTTGTATGCCACTTATATCCATTCCTGGATCAGAAGATTCTACACTTAGTTACTCATGCCCTGATCACTCCCTATATAAATTACTGCAATACACTCTTTACGGGGCTGCCCTTGAAGCATATTGAGAGGCTTAAGTTAATGCAAAATGCAGTGACAAAAGGAATTACATGTGCATGCAAATCTGCACACTTTATACCATAAAACACTTTATGTTTTACCCGTAAGTTACCCAGAGTCACAAAGGTGATATGGATATATAAATTAAACAAACACATCATTTTACAGTAGTTCACCTTGGAATGTTCTAATTCCAGCACTAGCAGCCACTTTCTTCGTGGATGCTTTTCCTTTTGGTACATCCTTTGTGAGTTTTTTGTTTGTTTTTGCAGATCTTTTCCAAAAGCTCTTCAGACAGGATCTTCTAGTAGCAAGCCTCTTTCGAAACTTTTTGCTGGCAGAAAGAATAATGAGGTCTTATAACTGCACACCTGTCAGCAGCCCCCGTCTACCTCCAACTTATATGCATGCCATGTGGTAAGTTGTTCCCCGAAAACTATTTAAAGCTACAGGTAAAGTTTCCCCTGTCCAGTTATCTCCGATTCTAGGGGGTGATGCTCATCTTTGTTTCTTAGCCGAGGGAGCAGACATTGTCCAAAGACTATATCCCTAGGGGTCCAGAATACTGCTACCTTCCCAGTGAAGTGGTATCTATTTATCAACTTGCATTTGCTTGATTTTGAACTGCTAGGTTGGCAGGAAGGAAACTATATGCTGCTCTAAAACAAGTGAGGGCAACCTAACACGCCTGGAAAATAAGTGGGGGAAACCTACCCCCCCCTCCGATCCACATATGGCTTCCAATCCCCTCTTTGTGATTTCCAATGAGAAATACAATATCGCTAAATAGGCTTGATATGTTTTAGTGAAAATCTCCAAAATCCTTCCAGAAACTGAAAAAGGGGGTGGGGAGAGAGAATCTGAACATCCTGGCTCTATCCATTTTGTTAGCTACTGACAGAATCATAAAGATGGCTCTAGAATTGAAATGTCAGCTATCCGACTAATGAACCTGAAACAAGGAAACACCCAAAAGTAAAACTTCATTGGATACACTCTATTGATACTGAAGAAACAAAACCAGCTCTGGTTTTCCCATGCAAATGTTTGTCATGTTAAACCATAGCTTCCCACCATTTGGTAATCACATTGTCCAATTATGAGATATCTTTTTGTTATGGGAACAGTCCATCTCTTTTTCAAGAACTTCCAGTGGTGACCTTGATGGTTTCTATGTTCTCGTGATCTCTGCATACCTTCTCAGCATTCCATTTCCCCCTCCCCTCCCCCTCCCCTTCATTGGCATGTTGAAAAGCATTAGAGTTTGAAATAAGTAAAGTGATTCAATCTTGACATGAGATATTTGTCTGTTCCTCACCTTACTTTGTACCAGACTAACAAACAACTCCGAGTGCTGATACCCTGTCTGATCGATCACTATTAAGAGCCTTTATCAGGACTTACCTAGTGGTGATACGGGCGGCAAAATGTACACATTTTTCCGCTCTTATTGCGTCTGCGGAATCTCGCCCAGCTGCCCTGTTTAGAGTGACCCGCTCCCTCCTGAAAGATGAGGAGGCAGGGGAACTGCTGCAGGGAAGAGCTGAGGAGTTCGTTCAGTTTCTGTCGGATAAAATCACTCAGATTCGGACAGACCTGGCTTCCAATTGGTTTCCGGATGCAATTCAAGGTGTTGGTTATTACCTTTAAAGCCCTACATGGCTTAGGGCCAGTGTACCTTCGAGACCTCCTACTGCCACATACCTCCCAGCAGCCAATAAGATCCCACAGATTGGGCCTCCTTCAGATGCCGTCAGCCAGACAGTGTCGGCTGGCGGGCCCCCGGAGGAGAGCCTTCTCTGTGGCTGCTCCGACTCTTTGGAATCAGCTACCCCCAGAGATCCGGACCATACCCACTCTCATGGTCTTCAGGAAAGCTGTAAAAACCTGGCTGTTCCGGCAGGCCTGGGGCTGTTGACCTCACTGTTGAGGTCCAGCCCCGATTAGAATGAATGTATGTGGTGTTGTGATTTTAAACCGTTTTTTTTTTCCTCTCTTTTTTTCTCTCTTTTTTCTCTTTTTTGTAAGCTGCCCGGAGTCCTTAGGGATTGGGCGGCATATAAATTTTATAAATAAAATAAATAAATACCCAGCAGAATTTTCAAAAACTATTGTCATTTAAGATTATTGCCACCTGAATCTCCTCTGAATTTTTTTTATTACTAGGTTGGTGATAAGCCACATAGCAACTCAAAGCACTTTGATTCATCATAAAATCTGTTCCCCTTTCTATTAAACAGCATATTTAAAGAGAAATTTATCCAGAAATAAGTCCCACTGCATTAATTCATCTTACTCCAAAGTACAGTGGTAATTAATTATACATAGTGCATTTTTTAAAAGTGTAGTTGTCCATATCAGTTAAGCAGGCTTGTCTTTAAAGAAAAGGGTAATCAAAACATTTCCATCAATTTATTTTATTTTGAATGCATGTACAGGATGTTTTTTACTCATCTGCTATACAGTAAAGATATTTCAGTGAGAAGGATCTAAATGTCAGCTGGTCTTGAGCCACAACATGTCTTGTTTAAGAAGCTGAATGTTGTTCATCTGCTTTCAGACAAATGCTTTTAGAGACCATTTGAGAAATGGTCCAGAACACTTAATGTAAATCTCAGTATGGACTGGCTCAATAATGCATCAGAAATGGTCTTATCTCTTAAGCAAAAACAATGCAGAATTGTCCCAAATATTCAGCTCACGCCATGTACTTTTTTTTAACATGTGTATTGTATGTATATGTAAGTAGATATGTAGGTAGGTAGACAGACAGATGTGTGTGTGTGTGCCTACGTATATGTATACACATGTACGGATTGTACAATTGCTGTACAGGTTCTCTTGACAAATTACCAATTGGCAAACGTTTAATGGACTCAGCAAGTTTCTGTATGAATTGAGGACACTCTGCTGTCCCCCAGTTAACACAGTATGCCACAACTTAGCAGGATCCACAGAATAAGTTTGTGTGAACCTGTAATATTCTAAAAGGTGACTAAGACAATAGCTAAAAGATTTTGACGACACGTAGTGTGCTTGAATTTTCAGGAAGCCTTTTGTTAGGATTTCCTGTGATGAAAAGTAGTGGATGAAATAACAAGAAGCACAGCATCTGAAGGCTACTTTAGCAATGACTCTTTTCCCACTTGCAATTTAAATTGGCATATGCCTCAGCAGCAGTGACGTGTGGTGAGGTTTATGGCTGGTGAGGCAAAGAGAAAGAAAGAGGCTTTTGGCCGCTCCGGCGCTTTGTCCAACTCCGACATGGAGTCGGACAAAGCGCCGGAGTGGCCAAAAGCCTGTTTCTTGAAAACGGGCACCAAGAGGGAGATTGAAAAGGGCTGGCCTTGGTGACATCACAATGTAAAGTAAAATCTCCCCTCCACATTTTCAAGCCGTTCGCAAAAATGCCCCATTCCGATCCTTCAAATACTGCAATCCTGGAATATGTGGAAGGCTCGAAATGGGGCATTTTTGCGATCGGCTTGAAAATGTTCTGAAGGTCAGCACAGACTGAAAACAGGATAAGAGACAAAATCCCCCCTCCCCATTTTCAAGCGGTTTGCAAAAATGCCCCATTCCATGCTTTCAATCCTGCAATCCTGGATAAGGTGAAGGATCGGAATGGAGCGTTTTTGCAAACCGCTTGAAAATGGGGAGGGGGGATTTTGTCTCTTATCCTGTTTTCAGTCTGTGCTAACCTTCAGAACAGGGGGAGAGGAAGGAATATCTCCCTCCACATTTTCAAGCCGTTTGCAAAAACGCCCCATTTCGAGCCTTCAGTGTGAATATGCAGATGAGAAGCCACCTCTTATAGGCATGAAAATCCATACACTTGGGACATTGGAAGAAGCCCCGCGAGGAGACGCTGCTGCTGAAGTGCAGGAAATCTCTCCCCCACACCTACAGATCGTCCTTTCAAAGAGGAATTTCAGTGGTTCCCCAAAGAAAGTCAAAGACAAAAGGCTCTTTTTGCATCATCGAGGAAGCCAGTCAAACGACTCAAATCCCGAGTACCTCGCGGGCTCCTTCTGACATTCCCCCCCCCCACAGCCTTTTGTTTAATAGCGATTCCTTTCCCCAATGATCTAATTGTGAAGTGTACCAAGCGGATAATCAGCGTACCTGTTTTTAAACCTGGGATGCCTTGTAAAATTTAACACTCACTCATATGATATGCGCACACACACGTATCAGTTTTCACCCGCAAGTGGTTTAAAGTAAACAAGATACCACCAATAGCCTTCCCCCCCCACCCCATACCTAGCGAATCGAAAGCCCCAGCGAAGCCCCAAAGCCCAGGCATTTTTCCGACTGCTTCTTGAACAATCCTCCATTTTCTTCAGCTCGGACGGAGCCGGGACACCCAAGCTGCTGGCGGGGGCGGCGGCATGCACTTTAAAGTGCATGCCGGCTCGGCTGCCATTCAGCGAAACATGTCCTGGTTTGTGGCCGGGTGGCACGCTTGCACTTTAAAGTGCATGCCGCCCGGCCACAAACCAGGACATGTTTCGCTCTATGGCGCGCCGAGGCGGCATGGCTTTAAAAAATAAAATAATAAAATAAAAATAAAAAAATGAAAAATAAAAACAGATGTGCCAGCCCGCGCCACAGCAGAGGCGGGTAAAACACACACATACACACACACACACAAAATAAAAAGAAATTACAATTACTTACATTACAAACAAATTGAATTCCTCCCCCCTGCCCCTTCCCTCTGACCCACATACCTTCCAGCTGCGTCAAAAATGCAAGATTTGGTCTAGCCAGGACCAGGCAGGCTAGGATAGTTGCTGCTAGAGTCACCACGTGGATGACTCTGCTTAAATGTTTTAAAATAGCCTCTAAACAAAGTGCCTTCTGCAGGAGGAGGCGGGAGAATCACGTGCCTCATTTGCATATGGAGTTTTTTGCTTTTTAACCCTTGGTTAACTCTTAAAAGGCAAAAAATTCCTTATGCAAAGGAGGCCCATCGTTCTCTAGCCTCCTCCTACTAACTGCACTAAGCAGACTCAGTCACTGTGACTTAGAGTCTGGGAGCAACTACCCTGGCCTTTTTAATTATTCTAAAAATTGTTTCCTTTTCCTCAGGAGACTGGTGAGGCCCCGCCTCCCCTGCCTCTAGTGACTGCAAGTCACTGCTCAGCAGGGATGATGTCCTTCATTCAAATGATACTTCACTTAGGTCCTGGTCAGAATTTATATCTTTTGTCATCACCATGCATTTGAATTAGTTTTTCCTGCTTAAACCAACTAACTCCACCAGAGCAACAAGGTATATAAAATGTATGCTATCTGATAACATCAAATGATCTGTGATCTGTGATACCTGCCCATCAGATAAAACAGGCCCAATATTTTTCTCTGTTCCTTTCTCTACTTTTATATAACTACAGCTATTAGATACTGAGTTGCATAAAAGCTCATTGGTTTTCCCAACTCCCTTTACTTTCTCTTGCACTTTACCCCATTCCCCTGCTGCAGGCAAACGCAGCATTCATTGCAGTAAACCATAGAGAAGGGATACACAGGAGTGAGTATAAAATGGAGGAACCCAAAAAGGGAGAAATATTTCCAAATGCCCATAGATTCTTTGTCAATTTTAATGATTTTTCTGAATGCAAACTAGTAATTTTTCCCTTCCAGCAGAATCTTCCTAAGAATTATGAGCCTCTAAAGGTAAAATGAGGAAGAAGGAGGGGGAGCAAATGGCCCAGATGGATATGTGCTAGTGAAATGGTACAAAGAACAAACGGGTGTTAGAGAAGGTGCAGTAAGCTGTGCACTTCCTTGTTACATCATCCCGATTTGTATATTTCACACAAGATGAGGCTGTCAAAAGAGAAGAGTCCCAAAGGGAGGGGAGACAAGAAAGTGATATATTGGCACCTCTGCTAGTTAATGATTAATTCAGTATCAAATACAAGTACAGAGCCAAGATGGAGTTGGATCAAAACAATTTTTTCACAGCCGTGATTTTTTTACCTGTACAGAGAAAAGGGAATAAACCAGCTGTAAGAAAACTCCCAGTTGGTAAAATAAACAGAAGTTGGTCTGGAGGAGAGCATTCTTATTTAATCATTTTCAAAAATGATAGAAGTAAAAATTCACTGAAAGCATTGTTCTTCTGACAATTAAAAGAAGGCTGAAGGCTCCAGACTCTGTTGGAGTGGGTGGCTATAATAAATGTAATAACATTATTTATTATTGTTATACTGCCTGTGTCTGGTTTATTTGCCATCTATCAAGGAGTCCTTTTCTGTAACTGTGCCGGCTTCTCAAATGAGACATCCCCCAAGATCTGGATGGTCCCTAGGTTACTGGTGTTTCGAAGGGCCTTGAAGACCTTGCTTTTTGCCCAGGCCTTTGGCAAGGAGACAGATACCCTTGGATTGTGTGATTTGTTTCTTTTTCGTTTCTGTCCACTTCTTGTCTTCTTTGCCATTCTTCATTCTTTTGTTCTTCCTTTATTGCATTTTTCTTGTTTTTAACATTATTGCTTGTGAGCCACCCACATTGGGTGCTGGGTAGCATACAGATTATTATTATAAAAGTATTGCTAGAATTGTGTAGAAAGCAAGGGAATTGTTTAGTTAGTATGAATGTTTCAACTCTTCTCCTTAACAGCAGGAGTTTTAAGAAGTTTCTCCTTAGTTCTAGGTTGCTTCTCTCCTTGATGAGTTTCCACCCATTGCTTCTTGTCCTGCCTTCAGCTGCTTTGGAGAATAGTTTGACTCAGAGTTGCACTGAAATGCCTGAAAAAATTTCCCATGCAAAAGAAAATATGCATCAGCACTTCATCTGTAAGTGCGCAACCATGGTCCTTTTGATTTGATCAGAAACTTTTAGCTAGAGGATTAAATTGGGAGACCTATTTATTCCCAGGGTATATTCAAATAGTAGAACTGTAAGTGAAAACAGGCTGAAAAACAGGTTGGTTAGAACTACTATTTTTTTTTAAAAAAAAAATGAAATATTGTAAGGAGAAAGGATTACCAAGGAGCAAAAGGAGCCAGGATTGAAAACCAGTTTTAAATCAAGATTTGAAATTTGAATACTAATTCTGATTTGTCTGGAAACACTTTACCATTGTAACAGAAACTCATCTGAATACTCTGCATGGTAGTGATATAGCAAAGAAGAGGGCTTTCTTCTCTGTCATTGTTGTGTCTACATAGAACAGACTGGTGGTGCTTTCTGTACTGTGATAAGGATGCCAAGGAAAGGCAGCTAGAACAGGCAGTTCAGTTTTCATTATTCTTTGAAGACAAAGCTGATTGGATGCCTGGACTCCAGTTTTATGGTCAGTCACAGGGACGTAATCTTGGGAATGACTTGTCCTATTCATATGAATTCTTTTCAGCTTGTATGTTTTGAGAAGATGAACAGGATATAGGAAGAAATCACACAAGTCACCTCCTTGCTTAACCTTTGCCCTTCCCATCTGATAAAATGAGATAGTTTGGACTGGCCCCACATTTAAATGAGATGATCAGCACCCTTCTTATGTGTTGAAGGCCTTCTTACCTGTGTTAAGACTAAGGTTTAGAAAATAGCATCAAATTCTTAAGTTCTAACCAAACCAGTTTTCCTGCTCATATGGTAATAAGAATAAAGGAGCTGCTTGTCCATAAAATTGTCCTGCATGGGTATCTTCACTTGTTCCCTTACAGGGAGTCTTTTTATAGCAACCACAATTGGTACTGGTAACTTGGCTGTTAAGTGAAGGGGTCTCTAACCACATTTGTGCTTAGGATCATAATTCTCCTTTCCTTTTGTTTGCAGACCCCACAAATATCATAAATGTGAGGAATGGTCATAACGTTCTTTCATCATTGGTAATTGGGAACAGTCACTAAATGAGGAAGTCACTAAATGAGAACTATCTATACATCCAAAGTATATCTGCTACAGATTATTTTTGTGCTACTGAGTAGTAAGGGCAACAAAGACATCATGCTTTATAAGAGCACTTCATTTTGAGTTATCAGGAAAGCTTCATTACTACTTGTTCTCTTAAGTTAAATGCTTGTTTTTTGTTATAATGCACATGCAGGTTTGTTTAGACATGAATATTTTCAGGATATTAATCTGCTTTCCTTCAAGACTTTATCTATGGACATTCCCTTTGGCATCTACCATGTTTTTTGACCTTCCTACTTGTCATTTTAATGACTTTAAAAGACCCTTAATTTGTAGGTTGACCTATATAAAGGAAAAGAACCATCCCTCTATCACTATCTTTTTGTAATGGTATGCATGGGTGACCTTGAGAAAAGGGGGAAGAGATGCTGCCAAGGAAACAATCAGATAAAAGGGGCAGGAACCAGCAATCACTTAAGTGGCAGAGAAAGAAACTTAAGACAGACCCGCCGTAATGGAGCAAGTAGTTAAAAGTGGAAGGCTGGAAGTTGGTACTTTCAGACTAGCAAGATTCCATTAATGTTGCCTTAAAATAAAGTAAATCTGGCTCATTTAGTCATGTTTCCTGTCTGTTTGTCCTGGAAGGTCAAAAATCTTCTAAAATATCAGGAGGAGGAATCTGACGTCACGACGACACGACGTGCGATCTTGGAGCTCCAATATCACAATCGATACTTTTGCCGCTGGATGGTCCTTTCGGAACTAAACCGTCCTGAAGAGACGGTGACAGAGAAGAGTATGCCCTGCTGATCTCAGGGACACCGCAAAGTCCCTGATTGATCCAGGAGAATCTCTTTTTGCCAGCGACAGAAGCGCAGCCATTGAAGCTGCTGAAGTTGCAATAGCAATAGCAATAGTTAGACTTATATACCGCTTCATAGGGCTTTCAGCCCTCTCTAAGCGGTTTACAGAGTCAGCATATTGCCCCCAACAACAATCTGGGTCCTCATTTTACCCACCTCGGAAGGATGGAAGGCTGAGTCAACCCTGAGCCGGTGAGATTTGAACAGCCGAACTGCAGAACTGCAGTCAGCTGAAGTAGCCTGCAGTGCTGCATTTAGCCACTGCGCCACCTTGACAGCTCCGAACGGGAGGAAAATGGAAAGAGAAAGTGTGTCCATCTAGTGAGGAAATCATATTATTATAAAAGACACTACTCAAAAATATTAAAGCTAAATTAAATTTGAAAACAGAAGAGAATAAGCGGTGAAATTAAGCAACATTACACATTATCCTTTTTTAAAATTTTCTTTTACGGATGGAACTTTTGCAAATGTTTCCTATTCTTTAAATTGAATTGAATTTCTTCTTTTACTTTTTATTTTTATTTTTTTATACCTATGGATTAAAATCTTTTTTCTTATTTTTATAATGCTGGATTGGATGGGTTTTTTGTTCCATTTAAGAATTTTGTTTTCTTTAAGCCTGGAATATAAAGAAGATATAAAAGGTATAGAAAGAGGGGTGTAATAACAGAGGGAAAGGAAGTAACACTGCCACTTGGAGGCTGGAGACTTGGAAGGCTTGGAAACATTGCTTTTTCTTTTTTCTCTTTGATCATTTGACTTTGCATTTCAAGGTTCTTCAGCTTGTTTACAGAGAGTGATAGTGAGTAGAGCATGGGTTGTTTATACAGGTGCTCTTCAGGAGCTTTATTGGCAGCTGTAGTGGAGTGAAAACAAAGCCTTGTCTTGAAAGATTATAAATGAACTTGCTTTAAATTTAATAAAAAGTTTTGAATGCCAGAGTGGCAGTGTTTACAAGTTGGAAGAATGGCGCAACATGAAAAAGAAACCTTAACATTGCAAAAGATTATGTTTGAAATTCAAAAATTATTAGAAGTAACAAAGAAAATTGAGAAGAGATTGAAGAACATAGATCGTAGAACAGTAAAATTTGATGGAAAAATTGAGGATGTTCATCCAATGAAAAAAGTGGAGGTCAGAGTTCTAAAAACTGAAGGAAAAAATAAACAATGAGACAAGAAAATTGTTGATACTGAAAGTGAACTGAGTGTGGTTGGAAATGGAAAGAGTGGAATATGGAAAGGGAGATAGATGGACTGGAGCTCTACCCCAGATTTCAAAGTATAGAAGAAGAAAAGAGAGAAGAATTGATGGAACTAAGGAGAGAAATCTTGTCAGAAGCACTAGTGATGACCAAAGATAAGCTGATCGAAGAAGCAGATGGAGGGTTTCGAGCTTATACAAGATATGCAATAAGCAATAAGTTGCAAAGAGAAGTCCATACAAAACTTACTAAGGAAATAACCAGAATACTAATGCCACAAATGGCAAGAGACATAAAACTGCACTATTACTGGAAAGACACAGGTTGATATAATGAAAGCTTATAATAAAAAATTAAGTCAAATTTAATTAAATTTAGAGCATTATGTATAAAATGAAGTGATAATGGATATAGTTAAATAATTGATTGATAATGATAATAATGCATATATATGTATTGGTTTGATAAGAGGAAATTTGATATAAATTGCAAATGGTGACTACAAAAGGAGGTTTAGAAACTCTGTTATTAAATACAACCAATTTTTATTTAGAACATGTTATAAAGATGTAATGTTACTCGATGATATTGGGAAGTGCTAATGGAATGCCATTATGTGGTTTTGCTTTAAATCTGGAATATTTTATATAAAAGGACGTAAAAACAATTATAGTAAAATGAAGGTCGAGGTATGATGATAGTAATATATAGAAATATATTTGATTTAAAATATATGATTTGATATGAATTGTAGGTGATGACTGGAAGGGATGCATGGAAGTTTTTGTAACCAATCGACACACTTCCTACAACTTGTAATGAAAGATGGTTTTGTGTTTTTGTATGTGTGTTTGTGTTTTGTCTGTTCGTGTTTATTCAAAAATAAAAAAATCTTTATAAAAAAAATCTTCTAAAATATCTGTTGATTCCATGCACATTCTGTAATTCAGTGTCTTGTTTTTAAATGCACTACAAGAAACAAACTCCTCTTGCAGATGTCCTGTGCAACTTTTGGGGGCATGGGTGAAGGTAGTATTAAGACTATCCTGAATGTCTAAAAAATGTTGTGGGAAGCAAGGGGCTGTTTTATCTATGTTCATTATGCATCATGCTAATGTAGATGTTTTGCCTGTGGTATTTGTGAGAGCATATATTGGGTAACTTTATTAATTTACCTTCGGTAAAGTTCATTTTTGAATATTCAGCAAGAAGATTGACTCGTGTGTGTGTGTGTGTGTGTGTGTGTGTGTACTAAGCCACAGGCTTTCCTCCTTTATCAGCTAAGCCAGGGAAATAGGTATATGTTGTGGCCCAGCAGGAGCCGTTGGAGCTGCCACCAGACTCTGACAGCGAAGGGCGCTATGAGTCGGCCCTGGAGGATGTGGAGGACCCTGGACAGGGTTCCGACTCCGAGCAGGGCTCAGAGAGACTGGTTGGCCACCAGGTGGCGCCTGAGCCTTGGATCAGTGGGGAGGAGACAGGGGAGAGTGATCCAGAAACCAACTGTGAGTTGTTCCGGGATGCATGCTGTCGAAGGGCTACTCACGTCAAGAACAACTATGTAATTACAGGAGGTAATTACACTCAGCTGATGGTCATTAGGCTTCTCTTCAGACTATAAAAGAGACGGCTTGTGCCACGCCCTTTTTGCAGAAGTCAACGCTTTGACTAAAGAGAAACAAACTTGGCAGGCTGGATTGCTGCCAGAGTTTGTCTGAATTGCTGCCAAAGTTTGTCGGCCTTGCTGCCAAGGTCCTTATCTGTTTGTTTACTTGGCTTTCAGCCACCGAGAGTCTGAACTTGTTATTAAAGGACATTCTCATTTAAGCTTGTCTCGGCATTCATTATTGGATGGAGGAGGGGGTCAGAACAGGTATATATTGTATCACAACCCCTGGTATGCCCAACTATGGGAGGTAGCATACTGCTTCCATTTTCTGTCTATCAGCTCACTCTGGGAGCCATCCAGGCAGAAAGCCATTTTTTACTGTGGCCTTTGTTACATTTGTGTTGCATTTGTGCTGATAAATAAATAAAGGGAGACTAGTATAGATCTATTTCAAGCTATTTAGCTCTCATCAACTAGCCATATCCTTACTGGGAATCAAACCTGGGCTGTATTACATATTAGGCAGTTATATTAGCCACTAAGCTGATAAAGGAGGAGAGCCTGTGGCTTAGTGGCTAATATAACTGCCTAATATGTAATACAGCCCAGGTTTGATTCCCAGTAAGGGTATGGCTAACTGATGAGAGCTAAATAGCTTGAAATAGATCTATATTAGTCTCACTTTATTTATTTATCAGCACAAATGCAACATACATACATACATACACACACACACACACACACACACACACACACACACACACACATATACATCATATACATACATACATGCATGCTGGTCTTGTTGTATTCGGGTCTTTTCCCGTGTAAGATTGAGATTGGAAAAGACAGCATTACAATCAAGTTCTGAACAAAAACCTTTCATTTATTTTGGGCGCTGAGTGGCCAATAGAATATTACAAAATATGGAAGGAGGATTCACCCTTTAAAGAGTGCCTCCAATGCTCAGTGATTCACTTTGTGTTCTTCTCCTTCTTACGCTTTTTTCATATTGTTAAAATATATTTCAGATTATATAGACTTCACAGTAAAGATAAGTGGGTCTAGCCTCTCACCGTGGAAAGTATGGACATTGATCTCCTTCTGCTCCTCCAGAGAAACTATAAGGAGCTTTTCCATTCATTTTAGCAAAGCCCACCAGCTAATTTTATCTATTTTAATCTTTATTAAGGACATGGAAATAAACCGCCTTGAGTTATGAGTGTCAACCCTGAAACAGACCTGGCTGAAGCCATCTTGGAGCTTCCATGCTGCCATGCTGGATTGAGGGATAGGGAGGGGGGATTAGAGATAGCTGGGGTGGTATAGTCAAAATAAAATACTTTATCTTGGGAACCAAGGACGTTCTCACACCTGGCTGGAGGAAAAAGGAGTGATGTCACTAGATCAGTGGACACTGCGTTGATTGGGCGATGTGACTGATTTTTTTGCGTTGGAGGAAAAACTTTTAATTAGGTGAAAACCAAGGGAACCCTCAGAATTAGTCTTCACCAGCTATGTGCCGATTTGATATTTACAATAAAGCTATTATTTCAGGAATCCACCTGCCTCGGAGTTTTTGCTCGCGATGGATCAATTACTTAGAAACCTGATAATGAGAAGTTAGGCAGGGCGGGTCTAAAACAGTGATGTAATTAATTAACTACCTAAAGCTATACTTAATCATGGTACATGACATATAACTTGTGTTTCTTTTACTTGTAAGGATCTTTAATATATAATAAAAAATAAATCTCTATTATAAATATAACTTCCCTGTATTTATTACAAAGTTGAATGATTCTAGGTAGTCCTCAACTTACAACAGTTCATTTAGTGATTGTTCAAAGTTACAATAGCACTGAAAAAAGTGACTTATGACCATTTTTCACACTTACAACCATTGCCGCATCGCCATGGTCATGAGATAAAAATGCAGACGCTTGACTACTATTTACGACTGCTGCAGTGGCTCAGGGTCATGCGATCACTTTATGCAACCTTCTGACAGCAAAGTCAATGGGGAAACCAGATTCATTTAACAACCTTATTATTAATTTAACTGCAGTGATTCACTTAACAACTGTGGCAAGAAAGGTCATAAAATGGTGGAAAGCCAACGAATGCCTCGCTTAGCAACAGAAATTTTGTGCTCAACTGGTCATAAGTGGAAAATACCTGTATTAATAGCCTTCTGAGTAACTCATTTATGTGGGCATTTCTGCATGTGTAGTGCATATTTATTTGCCTTTTACCCACAGTGGGTACAGCAAAGTACAGCACAGCACAGTCCTTTGCTGGCTTTGAATGGTGCTTAAGTTTTGTAAAGTTTTGTGGCACTCGGTCAGTGAAACAGTGAAATTACTGTGCTGGTGTCTGGATTCTTTGAACATTGGGTGCTTTGAATAGAGTCCCCCACCTTGGTGATGTAAATGCCTTTATCCATGCCATTTTCAATTGCTTCAGTGTCCTGTCTTCAGTGCTAGCGAAATTTGTCAATTCATTTCTCTCTCCTGTGCAGCTCTGATCCTTTCACACAGCTAGGAACCATTGTCTTTTTAGCTGTGTTTCAGTAGCTTTTGTGAAAAGAAAAGCATGATTGTGCCACTCAGTTGTGAGTGGACCAAAGGAATGTGCATATGCTGTGAAATGTTTTAATGTTTTTCCACTTGATTTGAGTTTCATTTAACCTCATGAATAATTACAGAAGTCCCCTTTGAGGAGTTTATAAGGGAATCATTTCACCTTCTTTGTGTGTGCATTTGTATCTGCCTAAATAGGATAAGATATTTTGTGTGTTTGCCCAAAGCAAATTTCTTTCTCTCTGTTTCATACAAATCAGCTAGGATTAGATTTAATGGTTTGTTGGGGCCCAATTGATTTCTTCAACACTGACAATATAGAGTTGCTTGTTCTACAAATTTATTGTATTGGTTTATTCTGTTCTTGAAGATTATTCGCTACCAGATTCATTCCGTTTGGAAATATATATAATATTGTTTGTTAATGTAGGCTTATGTTGTCATTTATTGAATGAATGCTCTGTCATTCAGCCGCAGGAAAAAAATTCAAACAAACAGATAGTTATTTGCCAATGTAACAGAGAGCAGATTAAATGCTAGCTGCCAGATTAAAATGACGATAGAAAAGCTTTGTTTAGATATAATCACTGTAATGCTCCAGCTGTGGAAAACATGCTATAACATGCCTTTAGGAATATATCTTTCCTTCAGTGCCTAAATTTATTTTTTTGCTCTGCAAAATTTACATGTTGAAACATAGTAATTAAAATCTTTGGAAATTGTATTAATTTACACTCAGCCCAAAACTCAACCTTGCATAATTTATTACTTTGACTTTTTAACTTTACCATTGCCTCAGCTCAGCTCCATCACTTATGCATGTGCGCTTCCTGCTGCCCAGCTGATTTTTGGGTCTCTACTGAGCAGAGGCATGCGGGAGACACGAACACATGTGGGGAGCACACAGGGATGCGTGGGGGCAGAGGGTGTGCTCCCCCGCAGCCCATTTTTGGTCCCAGGAGGCTGCAGGGAGATCTACAGAGCCCCCAAAAGGGCCCGGGGGGTCACGTGTGCATGCATGGAGGCGGGGGGGGGTGCAGCACTCCCCCCACGGCCTGTTTTTCTCTGGAGGTTGCAGGGAAGCCTACTAGCCCCAAAACCGGGCTTAGCTTTTGAGGATCAGCTATGGTATGCCAGATACTATGATCATAGTCCCCTTATTAATTTTATACATCTGTCCGTTCATCCAACTAGCCATCTATCCACACACATTCAGGAAGTTCTCAACTTATAACCATTTATTTAACAATTATTTGTTAAATTATTTGTACAAAGAGTGCTGAAAAGTGCTGAAAAAGTGATTTACACTAATCATCACACTTACGACCATCACAAGATCCAAATTCAGGCCCTTGGCAACCAGCATGTAATTATGGCAGTTACATGATTGCCATTTGCGACCTTCTAATGAGAGAAGCTGGATTCTCTTAACTGTAGTGAGTCACTTAATGACCTTGGCAAAAAAGCACATAAAATTGGATGCAACTCACGCAATGACCTCATTGCTCAGCAATGGAAGCTTGGTTTCAAATATGGTCATAAATCAAGGACCACCTGTACAAGACAAATTTTTCTTATTGTTGATTGTGAAAAATTGAAGATCTGAATGAGCCTGTTCAGCCTGAGAGCCTCACATATGTCAAACAAGCATGATGCTGGAGATAACTTCCCTATAGAAATGATGTTGTAACTTCTAGAATTCTACTCAATATTCTAGGCAAAGTAGGATGAATTACAAATAAATTGATTGCTCAGAGTATGAGTCTCCTAAGGAGGCTCAACTGAAGCAAACTGGTTCCAACAACAAGAATTTAACTCACTGCCAACAGGAGAGGCCAGAAGAAAGATATAGGTAAATGACACCCAACATGCATACGTAATTGATCTCCCCCTAGCACTGCCATCTTCTCTTTCTTCCTGCTCTAGGCCAGTGCTCACTGTAGCAACAGAAAGGAATATTTTGGTGCAAGGAACAAGTTTATTTCATTTTCCTTTATAAAGTTATTTCCTTCTTGAATTATAAGTTAGTACTTATCATTAATCTTGTGAAACCCATAGAAAAAAATCATTTAATTAACTACTGGATGCTTCAAGCTCACTGATGAAACTCTTGTTTACAAATTCCATTATATTAATTCGTGACTGTACCTTTACAATATAAATTGGCAACCTCTGCATGCCCACAAAATTCAGTCTTGCCCGAATTGGTTGATTATTAAATTAGTGCAATCGGCCAGCTCAAAGAAAGACATTTGAAAAAGTCAAATGGAACAGAACAGAGCATTGATTTATAATTCAAGAAAGAGTACACATAGTAATAACTTACCCAATATGCTTCTACCGACTAAAATGTTAACACTTTTAGAAATCTATTTCATTAGGCCATTAGTGGTTGCAAAATGTAGCAATTATATTCTCATTTTTATAGGAAAAAGTGCATCTTTTATAGTTTTCAGAAGGGCAATTTATAGAAAACACAAGACAACCATTTACAGGTGAAACTCGAAAAATTAGAATATCATGCAAAAGTTCATTTATTTCAATAATGCAACTTAAAAGGTAAAACTAATATATGAGATAAGACTCATTACATGCAAAGCAAGATAGTTCAAATCGTGATTTGTCATAATTGTGATGATTATGGCTTACAGCTCATGAAAACCCCAAATCCACCATCTCAGAAAATTAGAATATTACATGCAATCAATAAAACAAGGATTGTACATAGAACAATATCAGACCTCTGAAAAGTATAAGCATGCACTCAGTACTTGGTTTGGGCCCCTTTTGCAGCAATTACTGCCTCAATGCAGCGTGGCATGGAAGCTATCAGCCTGTGGCACTGCTGAGGTGTTATGGAAGACCAGGATGCTTCAATAACGGCCTTCAGCTCTTCTGCATTATTCTGTCTCATGTCTCTCATCTTTCTCTTGGCAATGCCCCATAGATTCTCTATGGGGTTCAGGTCAGGCGAGTTTGCTGGCCAATCAAGCACAGTAATCCCATGGTCATTGAACCAGGTTTTGGTGCTTTTGGCAGTGTAGGCAGATGCCAAGTCCTCCTGGAAAATGAAGTCAGCATCCCCATAAAGCTCGTCTGCGGAAGGAAGCATGAAGTGCTCCAAAATCTCCTGGTAGATGGCTGCGTTGACCCTGGACTTAATGAAGCACAGTAGACCAACACCAGCAGATGACATGGCTCCTCAAATCAACACAGACTGTGGAAACTTCACACTGGACTTCAAGCATCTTGCAGTGTGTGCCTCTCCATTCTTCCTCCATACTCTGTGTTCTTGGTTTCCAAATGAGATGCAAAAGTTGCTCTCATCAGAAAAGAGAGCTTTGGACCACTGAGCAACAAACCAGGTTTGTTTTTCTTTAACCCAGGTAAGATGCTTCTGACATTGTTTGTTGTTCAGGAGCAGCTTGACAAGAGGAATATAACATTTGAAGCCCATGTCCGGGATCCGTCTGTGTGTAGTGGTTCTTGATGCAGTGACTCCAGCCTCAGTCCACTCCTTGTGAAAGTCCTCAACACTTTTGAATGGCCTTTTCCTGACAATCCTCTCCAGGCTGCAGTCATCCCTGCTGCTTGTGCACCTTTTTCTTCCACACTTTCCCCTTCCACATAACTTTCTATTAATGTGCTTTGATACAGCACTTTGGGAATATTCAACTTCTTTTGCAATTACCTTTTGAGGCTTTCCTTCCTTGTGGACAGTGTCAATGATGGTTTTCTGCACAACTGTCACGTCAGCAGTCTTTCCCATGATTGTGATTCCTACTGAACCAGACTGAGAGACCATTTAAAGGCTCAGGAATCCTTTGCAGGTGTTATGGCTTAATTAGTTGATTAGAGTGGGACAGTTTGATCCTAGAATATTGCACCTTTTCACAATATTCTAATTTTCTGAGATTGTGGATTTGGGGTTTCATGAGCTGTAAGCCATAATCATCACAATTATGACAAGTCACGGCTTGAACTATCTTGCTTTGCATGTAATGAGTCTTATCTCGTATATTAGTTTCACTTTTAATTTCCATTACTGGAATAAATGAACTTTTGCACGATATTCTAATTTTTCAAGTTTCACCTGTATATAATTGTTCTCCAAAACACAAGTGGATGTTTGCAAAACTGCATCAGCTTCCCAAAAGGAAAACAAGAATCAATCATAGCTGTCAAAACCTGGTGTGAAAGATGATGACCAACTTTAGCCGTTATAATTCTGATTTCATTCTGATACAGTGGAAATGAAAATGTACAATGTTGGAACAATTTAGAGTTCAGCATAATAAAGTGCTTTTTAAGGAAATCTGAAAGTTCAGAGCCTTCCTCCTCTTGTTTATAAAGTCAAGCCCTGCTGCACCTCAGGAGACATAAACTAGAAATAAGTTGGAAGAGGTTGGGATAAATTATTCAAAGGTATATTATACGTTTGCTATGTATGTATTTGGAGTGAAGTGAGATGGGATTTTCAGTAGTGGAAATAAACACTTTATATTCTGAAATAAAAGAGAGCTGCCTTTTCCTCCAGGGAAAAGGGGTTGTTAATGACAAAAGCCACTGAGGCCTTTCCAGGCTTCCATTTTTTTTAATGTGAAATCATGAGGGAACTAGGCTGCCTGCGTTTTTCTTCTATATCTGTATTCCTTCAAAGTCACTGGTTTCTTTTAAGTTGATAAATATCATCAGAGAGTCTGTTTTGTTTTGCTTTGCTTTGCTTTATTTTAGGGCCAGCTAAATTTTTCGTGATAAAAAGGTCCAAAGGATACATGGGCTTTTTAAAATGCTTTTTTTCCCTTTCCACAATGGTGTAGAATTGACAATGTTTTAAAGAGCAGTCAGCATGGTAAATTTAAGGTGTATCTAGATTAGAACAGTAGCTCATGAAACCAACTTAACAATGAGAACGTTGCTTTAACTCGCAGTGTTTTTGTTGATAATACAGTATAGTCAGAATAAAGGAAGATATTCTTCCATCTCACTGAAAGGGTGAACATTCACAGTTTCATCCTACAAACAGCTAAAAATAGGCTCTAATCTTGTTTATTGCAAAAAAGAGTGCTTAAAATGGATTCTACAATAGATTTTTGCATATTGCATGTTTTCCCATGGTTACTTCTTTCTTTTGCTTGCTTTTTAATTAGTCCAATTTAATTAGTTTCAGTAATAGGTTTAATTTGTTTAATTTAATTTAATTAATTATATTGACATTGAGTCTTATTTTAATACCCCCAAAAATAGAAACCCAATGTACCTCTTCAACCCTCCATACACCCTTTCTTTCGCCCCCCTCCAACTTTCCCTCTTCCCTCCATCATTCCCCTCTACCCTACTTCCCCTCCCCCTCTACCACACCTCTCTCCCGATACACTTCCTCCCTTCCTTCTCACCCTCCCTCCAATCCTCTCTCCCACCCTCTCTACCCCTCTTTCTTCTATCCCTCTACTCCTCCCTTCGGTGTATTTCTACTATCTATTAATATATTCAGCTTGTCCTATTTTAACACTGGAATTAAAGAGCAAGACATTGAGTCTTTATTGATTAGCCCTTGGGCCATATCAAAGTGCAAAGTTCCAGAAGCAAATTATTACTAATATTTGATAAAAGCAATATAAAATGGAATTGAAATAAAATACAGTCTAAAATGAAATTGGAGTAGAATACAATAATTTAAGATATTGATAAAATATTGTAAAATTATATTTAGGTGTCACCCCTGCAATTTACTCCAACCAGTCCCACATATGCAGATCTCAACTGAACCATTTTGTTCAAGTACTGTGCTGTGTTAAATGTTATTTTCCAGTTCTGGCTGCACATAAGGTAAATTGTTTTGATATGGGATCCCAATGGGTCATTTATTTGTATATAGGCCAAGATACCTGTCTCTCACCCCTTATACAAGCAACAATCAAATACGATGTGACCCAGGTCTTCTACCTCTGCCGCTCCGCAAATGCAGAGAATGGATAGGGCATAGAATGGAATCTCCCCTATCTTTGATTTTAGTCGAAGTACAGGTAGTCTCCAACCTATGACCACAATTAAGTCCAAAATTTATGTAGTTAAGCAAAACACTTAAGTGAATTTTGCCCAATTTTATGACTTTTCTTGCCACAGTTGTTAAGTGAATCATTGATGTTGTTAAGTTAGTAATATGGTTATTAAATTACTCTGGTTTCCCATTAATTTTGTGTGTCAGAAGGTTACAAAAAGTAATTACATGATTCTAGGACACTGCAACCATCATAAATATGAGTCAGTTGCCAAGCATCTAAATTTTGAACACATGACCATGGGGGTGCTGCAAAGGTCGTAAGTGTGAAAAAACGGTCATAAGTCACTTTTTCAGTGCTATTGTAGGTCACTAAATCAATTGTTGTTAAGTCAAGGACTAGCTGTAATGAAAGCAAGGTATCTTTTGAATGATGATAGTAATTGGGACCTAAATTTCTGTCATTGAGTGGTGAGGTTATAAAGTACATAACATGACTGCCTTGTTTAATGACAGCAATCCTTGTCATCATTAACCAGGGATCCTCCCCAATCCAAGCCATTCTGGCCTTCATTCCTCCCAGTGCAAAATTTCCTTTCCCATTTTTGCCATTTTGGATGTCCTAATTGTGCCTTGAGGTATGGCAAGTGGTCCCAAAATAGCACAGCTCTAGGGCTGCTTGCCGTGTTGTAGCCATATTGAGCTGCAGCTCTGCAACAAGCCACTGAGTACAACACAAAACCAAGACCATAGATACTCCTAGAAACCGCAGTCACCCCAGCTGCATGGTGTAAAGCCTCGAGGCCCCAGAGTTTTTCACAGCACTGCACAGACCATGTTAGGGAAGGAGAACAGAGCAGTTCATCGCACGGCCACGTGGCACAATTCCAGAAGTGGATGCCATGTTTCCAGTGACAACAACAGTTCAATGTGGCCTCTGGGAACATGACAGATGCTTCCAGAATCACATGTCATAGTTGCATGATGAAATGATCTTTTCCAGTGCTGTGGAAGACTTTGTGCTCTTCAAGAATTAAGTAAGGAGAAAAAGCATAGTGGGGCTGTGTGTGCAGAAATCAGGCCTAGTTTTTTGGGGGAGAGACCTGCATGGACCTGAAGAAGATAGGCAGGTAAGGGCAAATGATCACAGGGGTGCTTCAGTATCCATAACCTTGCAACTGGATTATAGGTAGCTTTGGGGAGATCCGCCATAACTTCAAACGGCCTTTAAGCAACAGTTGTTAAACAAGGACCTGTACAGCAAGAAAAGTAAAATGGATTGAGCAGTATCTATGACAAAAGTCAGGTTAATTCCCAGCTCATTCTATTGCTGAAGAGAAGCATGCTAAATTCTGATACGGTGAATTGATTACAATTTTCAGAAATAATATTGCAGGAGTATGATTGTGTTGATTTTTAATGGTGGGCTTTAAGAAGAGAAAGTATGTTGTTTTTAATTTGCTGGATTCTCTTTTTTAAATACCACTGAATTTCTGAGGTTTTAAGATCTGACCTTGCAGGAAGTGTCCTCTCCTGCCACCACCACCACCACCCATCTCAATCCCCTTTGGCAGAAACATTTGCCCTTTTTACCTGACACACTTTTGAAGTGTTAAGCCTTTTAGTCACATCTGTCTCCATGGTCTAACGACCTCCTCTCATGTCTGGTGCAATTTGCAAGCAGTACAAATCAAGATTTGTAAATGTGTCTCTTCTAGTTCAGTTTCTTCCTTCCTAAGCAATATATACACAGATAAACAGCATTTGCATCAAAGTTCTCCCTGCTATTGCCTCTCCTTCCTCCTTGTTTTCTTCCCTTAAAATTGAACCACATTGTTGGTCTTAGACCCAAAGCTCAGTGGTGTTACCGTAGTGTGTGTGCTCCCTTACAAAATACACAAATAAATGATACGTGTACCCTTTTTTGAGGTTTAAGTTTGGCATAGCTGAGAAACAAGGGGAGGTGTGAGCTCTGAAATTGGATTTTTGACTCTGTTGTTGACCAACCTCCACAGCCAGTGATCAAAACATTGAAGGGACCTGTCAGAATTGTTCACAGAATGTCATTTATCCATTTCCCAGCCCACTCTGGTGTCCAGACTGGATTGCCTGCTTAAGGAAATGTTCAGGTTGTGATTAGATTACCCAGAGAGAAACCAAAAAAAGCCTAGTGAGAATTAACTTCAAAGAACACATTCATTTCTAGGAATCTCCCCCTCCCCACACACCTTATCTGAGCACCAATTAAGAAGAGGGTGGGGTATGGCTTCCTTTACTCTTGTCACAATCTGAGATTAATACCTTCTGCAATTGTTCTCTCTTACCATTTTTGGGTGTTTATTGAGCTTGTGGGAGCCATATATTGCTTTTGCTTTGAAGCTGTTTTTATTACCCCCTGATTATCTCATAATTATATAGGCAGCCTATTGTGAAGAGGAAGGTCATTACTGAAGGAATCATGGAAAAGAGAGAACAGATGAAACTGCTGCAAGAAAGATCAGGAGAGTTTTGAGACTCATTTATTTCTTATTTGTACATTCTGTTCTGATTCTGATTAACAAGCATTGTTGCAGTACAGACAGTCCTCGACTTACATGCATTTTGTGACAACAGTGCTGAAAAAAGTGACTTATAACCATTTGCACACTTACAGCCATTGCAGCATAACCATGGTCACGTGATCAAGCTTGTGATAAGCAAAGTCAATGGGGGAAGCCAGATTCACAACTATAGTGATTTCTTTAACAACTGTGCCAAAAGGTCACTAAACTGAGGCACTACTCACTTAGCAACAGAAAGTTTGGGCTCAATTGTGGTCATAAATCGAAGACTATCTGTGGCTAGTCTTAAGGTTTAGAGAAATAGATTAAGTTTTAAGAAAGGCGCTCAGAGGAATATAGGTAATCCTCGATTTACAACAGTTCGTTTAGTGACCATTCAAAGTTACAACGACACTTATAAATTTGTCTTTTTAAGTGCCTTTAAAAAAATGATTTGTGACCATTTTTCACACTTATGACCCTTGCCACATCCCTGGGGTCCCATGATTTATATTCAAATGCTTGCGACAAGGTTGCTCAATAGCGCCTGTATTGTTCAATCTGGTTATCGATTGGATACTAAAACAAGCTCTGAAGGATTGTTCAGGGGTAAAAATACATGACCAACAATTGACTGATCTGGACTATGCGGATGATATTGCCTTATTTGCCGAATCGCCTCCAGAAGCACAGAAGATGCTGGACCAACTCAAATCTGCAGCTGAAAAAATTGGCTTAATCATAAACACGTCCAAGACTGTTTGCCTCGCACACAAGATTCCCGATCCTGGCCTACTGCTCAATACTCAAACTTTAAAATGTGTTGAAACATTTACGTATCTTGGTGCGAAGATATCGTCCAGTACGTTTATCGATACCGAAGACATAAACCATCGATTAGCAAGAGCCTCAACAACATTCGCAAAATTATACTTTCGACTGTGGTCGTCCCAACAAATATCCAGGCCCACAAAAATGAAAATATTTAATGCTTTGATCATACCAATACTCCTCTATTCATCTGAATCATGGACCTTTACAAAAGCTCAACTACAAAAATTGGAGGTGTTCCAAATGCGATGCCTACGCACCATAAGTGGGCTCAGTCTACATGATCGGAAAACAAATGACTATATACGGAAACTGTGCCTGAACCAACCAACCATCGAAACACTTGTAAGGCGCAATCGAATGCGATGGGCAGGCCACGTTTGGAGAATGAACAGCAACTCCTGGCCCAAAATAACCATTGAAGCACCCGTGCCCAAAACCTGGAAGGTGCATAAGAACGCCCCACGGAAAACATGGATGAAGCTGATTGAAGAAGACCTCTCGCGAATCCATTTTACCATACGAGATGGCAAAACTGCCGCTCAAAATCGCAAACAATGGGTGGCGATGGTTCGGGATGCATGCGACTCTACAGCGAAGGGATTGGCGATGCCGTACCGACGCTAAAGACTCAAGTCAAGTCAAGTCATGTGTTCCCCTTTTGTGACCTTCTGACAAGCAGTCAATGGGGAAGCCAGATTCACTGAACAGTCATGTGACTAATTTAACAACTGCAGTGATTCACTTAACAAAAGTGGCAAGAAAAGTCATAAAATGGGGCAAAATTCACTTAACAAATTTCTCACTTAGCAACATAAATTATGGGCTCAATTGTAGGCCTAAATCATGGATTACATGTATCTGCAATGTGGAATTACTTACTTTAGATATTACATGAGGATGTTAGATATTGCTTAACGGTTACATTTTTAGGGTCCCAAAACACAAAGAAGAAACAGGTATGGCTACTTAATGTTCCCTCCCTCCATACCTTAAAAACAAAAAGAATATGATGATGGTATAGTATAGTTTATAATTCTGTTAAAATAAGATTTTACTTGGGGACCATGCATACAGCAAAATGGGAATGAGAGGAAATATTGTATAGAAGTTGCCTGTGTGCTCAGATAAGTTTGTGATTGCCTTATTGATTAGCTGTCAGAAATAAAAGATGGTTAGGCAAAAGTACTGAATTAACCTGCTAGCTGTTGTCAGACTCACTGCTGTTTAAAATAATGAACAAGGGCTTGTTTTACAGTAAATTTAGCTTTCCATTTCAGTTATATCTTTGTGACTCTGTGTTATACATTTAATTAAAATGAAAGATAAATTCAAAGGCACATAGCAAAATATTTTATGTAGAAAAATGTAACCACACAGCCTACAAAGCACGCATACTCTCTATCACCGCCCCTTTTTCTCCGGTGGGAGAATAGTGGCAGGTCTTTGCTTAGTTGTAGTGGTACTGGAATAATGACACAACCACAATATGCCGTCATCTTTAATTATCTTGGATTCTGCCTAGATTCTTCAGTGGTGCTTGCATAGCGGGAACTTTTATGAATTGTACCCTTTGATCTGTACTTTATGAAACACCCTTATAATCAGTTTAACCCTGTAAAAGAATAATCTCTCCTAGATTTAATTTTCATTAAAACTTGGATATATTTAACTTCAAATTGATTGGAAACTTGTTATGAAGCCAAATTCAGGACAAAAATAATATTATGGCATTTAATTTCATGACTTCATTGGGGAAGGGATTGTGTATTGCTTGGCTTCAGTTGCACAAAGAGGCTGTGTATGTATGTGTATATGTGTGTGTGTGTGTGTGTGTGTGTGCGCGTGCGTGTGTGTATGTATGTATGTATGTATGAAATTTATTTGCTGCCTATTACCGCTCTAGACAGCTTACAACATATAAACAAAGAAATAGTAAGAAGCATAAACATAACAGTAGCAAAATAGTGAAACAATGAAATAAACAGTGAAAACACAGTAATATGAGATTTAAAATGGGGGGAGAGAAGCAGGGAATGGTGCAGGGGGAGCAGGGGGGTGGGGTTTGCTATCAATCCAGCAGCCACCTTCAGTGCATTGGGTCCCCAGGTGGATTGGCAGAGCCAGATGTTCAGGCTCTTGCACTATGAAGAACATAGCATTTGTCCACTACTCTTTAAGAAAGCCATACAGCTAGTCCTCACTTACCAACCACTCATTTCATGACCATTCAAGATTACAATGATTTTAAGATTAGTCCTCAAAGTTACACCCATCACAGTGTCCCCATGGTCATGGGATCATTATTTGAATGCTTGGTGACTGGCACGTGTTAATAAACATCAGAGAGACCCATTGTCACATGATTGCTATTTTAAACCTTCACAGCCAGCTTCCAGCAAGCAAAATTATTGGGGAAGCCCAAGGAAATAGCAAATCATGCATCATCATGCTTAATTTCCTTAACAACTGCAGTTGTGACTGATGTGGTCAGTCAAGTATGGTCACATGATATTTCACTTTATGATTGCAATGCTTAGTGATGAAGTTATTGGTCCCAATTGTGGTCAGTAAATGAAGACTACCTTTATATGGGACTGCATATGATATCACAAATTAATTGATTAATAAAAATTAATATATTTTAAGTTGCTTTTCTCATTCTTCTTCCCGTCATTCTCGGTATTGAAAGTATAGCAGAAATATTATAGAATATACCAATGAATTCTTTAAAAGCTACTTGAAGGACTTCTGAATAATTTTGCATTTAAATAGTTTTGAACTGAATGTTCAGGTAGAGGAGAATGATATATTGCTTAGCTGGAAGTTGGTACTACTTCTACATTTCTACGTATTTTTATCATAGAAAAAAAATGTTCAGATACTTATATTCTGATACAGAGCATGTGCAGCTAGATTATTAATTTTGAACCGCTGCTGCTTATTAATGTGCCCATCACTTAACAAACATCTTGGAAATTAAGTGGTAGCCCACCTAGAGGGCCACCGTCTGTGAAGTCCTGAGGGAAATAATATTTCCCAAGGCACCTGAGGGTAGAACAAGAAGCAATGGGTAGAAACTAATCAAGGAGAGAAGCAACTTAGAACTGAGGAGAAATTTCCTGACAGTTAAAACAATTAATCGGTGGAACAGCTTGCTTCCAGAAGCTGTGAATGCCCCAACACTGGAAGTCTTTAAGAAGATGTTGGATAGCCATTTGTCTAAAGTGGTGTAGGGTTTCCTGCCTAGGCAGGGGGTTGGACTAGAAGACCTCCAAGGTCCCTTCCAACTCTGCTATTGTGTTGTATTGTATTATTGTATATCTCTGAAGAAGATGGTTTGAATGACTTTCATATCATACTTAGAAAACTATAATAACGGGTCTGTATAACAGCAATGACCATGATTTAAAGGCAACTTTTTTTCTTCCTTATTCTGTCAAAGAAAAAAGTGTCATCTTTGATATCCAGAAAAATCAGAAATTTTGTGGTGAAAAACACTTTCCTAATGATTCTTGATAAAATTATAAAGAGGAGGGAGGCTATTTTGGGGAAATATAAGCTAAATTCCATTTACTTAGGCATCTCAGCATGAAGTCAAATTATCAGATGCTTGTCACAGTCTACCAGTATTATAAAAAATTGCATCAGGGTTTGTTTCTTAAAATTATATTTTGCTATAATCTAGGAGCTCAAGGTATCAGGCATAAAGATCTCCCTTCATTTTATCATCTCTTTATCTCAAATTGGACTGAGGGAGAATGACTGGGCAAACCTGAAGGACTTTAGAGATAAGGGAGTGAGTTTTGAAATAAAAAAAAATATTTCTGAGAGCTAGCTGGGCCCTAAAAATGGACAGAGTTGTTCCCCCTTCTGAAATATTCCCAATTGGATTTAGGCTATGGTATATGGCACCAGCTGAGATGTGGAACTGGGGGGTGGGGGTGGCAGTTGTTATCAGGGAATCTCTGCGGGTTTTCAGGATACTGCTCCAAAAGTTACCAGTCATGAAGTTCTGTTTTTGAAGAAAGGCTTGTGGGGTCAGTTGGGATGGTTGCTAATGTAACATCTTCCCTGCTGTATAAGAGTCTCCCTGCCTAAGTTGCTTGAGGCCATCTCGGGATTGGCTGTGGAGTTCTCCAGGTTTATAGCTTTGGGGCACTTCAATCAGCCATTCCTGAGGTGAACTTAAGAAGCAGTGGTGATCATGGGCCTATCCCAGATTATTCATGGCCACACACCGGACATAAGTTTTCTTTTTAGAGCAGTAGCAGTGCGATCTGAGGGAGGATCTCTTCCCCCTGTCACAGTCAGATCATGTCCTGGTGACTTTGAAATTCCCTTATTCTACCCCCTTCTGCAGGGAGGTAGAAAACTAGTTGATTCGAATGTCACTCTGCAGCCTTGTTTAAGGGTCACTGCAGATCCTCCTGGGTAAGGGACACCCCGAAGTTCACCTTCGGGATCTCATGGAGCAAATCTTTATGCAACTAGGACGTAAAATTGCTCAGATCTGTCCCTCATTTGTGGACCAAGCATGGAACAACAGGCTTGAACTAAACTCTGGTAGCGATGAAATGGCTGTGGGTGCGGGACTTCACTGTCTTTGGATGTCTACTATCTGTGATCTTGAATGGGGTTGCACTGTCCCAGATGAACACAGTGCATAATCTGAAGGTGCCACTGGACACATGGATCCTGCTCAAAGCAGGTGTTGTGTGGCAATTGGGCCTTCTTGGAACAGGAAACCCCTCTCTTAGTCATCTCCTGCATGAACTACTGCAATGTACTCTACATGGGGCTACCCTTGAACATTATCTAGAAGCTGCAGCTATCTGGAATGTGCTTGACTGGACAGTTCTGAGTGTCCCTGGGGTTATGCATGTAACACCTCTGCTGCATAAGCTGCATTGAGTACCAGTTTATTTTCAGGCCAAATTTAAAATGTTAGTTATCACTTTTAAAGTCCTTCATAGCATAGGACCAGGTTACCTGAGGAACTATCTTATCCCAATTACATCTATCTCTCTCAGTCTGTCAGAGAGGAAGGATGGGCAGGTTACGGACTCATCAGTTGGCAGGGTCAAGGAAGAGACCTTCTTTTTCTGTTGTCTCTGCACTTTGAAGCATCTTGCCCCATATGTCAGCAGCCCTCATTCTTCTGAAAGAGCATTAAGTCTTGTCTCTGTCAACTAGCATGGGGATCCAATAATGTTATGCAACCCTGGAGATGGATGGTGGTCTGAGGGCACTTACTCCATCTTTTTAATTTTGGGATTTTTAAAAAACTTTATTTAAAAAGTTTTTTTTTAACTTTGTATGGATGTTATGGTTTTTCTTATTTGTACACTGTTCAGAGTCACTTAGATAGCAAGATGGGTTTATACAAATTTGATTAGATCAGACATAAGACTGCCTCCTAACATAAGCAGATAGGTTATGCTTCATGAAATATTTATGTTTGCTAAATTTTATAAATCATTCTTTATATTAAAAGAATCAACTTCCATCTCCTTTGTTTCCACACACACACACACACACTTTTATTTGCTATTATTTCAGAGCAAGTATGTCCCACATAAATAGACAGAATTAAACTTCCCCAAACTCTTTTCTTTTCATCTGTAGTGGTGAATTTTTCAAAGACAACTTTGAAATGCTCTCCTTAGAGAGAATCATTTGATTCTGATCTTTTATCTTTCCAATGATTTGAGAATGGCCTAAGCACTTTTGTGCCATGGAATTTTTAGTGAATTTGTTATCTACAGTACTGATTTATGTTTTGTTTCACATATTGGATATAATAAACTGCTTTGAGTTATTAAGTATAGAATATACTAATTGGGAAAAGACTAATCTAAGCGTCCCTCATTTTACTAGCACAAAGCAAGTATTTAACATGTATCGTAAGTGAGGTGATGGTGTTGCATATAATTTTGTCCAATCTTGTAATGCCCCTATATCTTTTTATCTTTCCCCAGGCAAGCATGGGATCTTGCTGTGGATATATGCCTATCTCAGCTGCCTACCATTATAGAGGAAGGGACTGCATTTAGGGTAAGTTACTAAACTATTAAATTCATGTCCAGGTTACTCAAACTTGGCTGTGGATGATCTTGGCTTCCAGAATTCCTTAACTAGTGTGTTCATTCCTGACAATTCTGAATTCTGGGTAGTGCCAAGATTGGGGAAGGATAATCTAGTAATTCCAAAATTCTCATATTCTTTATCAAGCAATTATGTACCCATTCCTTCATAGTACACCTATGAATCATTGACCCAATTGAAAAAAGATGCATACAGCATAGTCCATTTTTATTGCACAGAAGTAATTTTAACTACACTCCTAGTGTTGCTTTTTAAGAAAGGGGAGGGGAATTTTCTTAGTGTTGAAAGTTCTCACATGATACTTTTAGATATTGTATATAATATGATAAACATATTCATACATAGCAGCATAAAAGTCCCAGTATTATTCATAGTGTTTTATAAAATCAAAGGATAGAAATATCATCTGGAAAGGTTTTGCAATCTAAAATTTTACACAAAAGAAATAAAAGGAGCATGTGGTAGACTGTACAATGATTCTAGTTGTATGAATAAAGACATAAATACAATAGAATATAATAATTTCGGAAATAGGATATATGCAATACAATACAATAGCAGAGTTGGAAGGGACCTTGGAGGTCTTCTAGTCCAACCCCCTGCCTAGGCAGGAAACCCTACACCACTTCAGACAAATGGCTATCCAACATCTTCTTAAAGACTTCCAGTGTTGGGGGCATTCACAACTTCTGAAAGCAAGCTGTTCCACTGATTAATTGTTCCAACTGTCAGGAAATTTCTCCTCAGTTCTAAGTTGCTTCTCTCCTTGATTAGTTTCCACCCATTGCTTCTTGTTCTACCCTCAGGTGCCTTAGAAAATAGTTTGACTCCCTCTTCTTTGTGGCAACCCCTGAGATATTGGAAGACTGCTATCATGTCTCCCCTAGTCCTTCTTTCTATTAAACTAGACATACCCAGTTCCTGCAACCGTTCTTCATATGTTTTAGTCTCCAGTCCCCTAATCATCTTTGTTGCTCTTCTCTGCACTCTTTCTAGAGTCTCCACATCTTTTCTACATCGTGGTGACCAAAACTGAATGCAGTATTCCAAGTGTGGCCTTACCAAGGCATTATAAAGTGGTATTAACACTTCACATGATCTTGATTCTATCCCTCTGTTTATGCAGCCTAGAACTGTGTTGGTTTTTTTGGCAGCTGCTGCACACTGCTGGCTCATATTTAAATGGTTGTCCACTAGGACTCCAAGATCCCTTTCACAGTTACAACTGTTGAGCAAGGTACCACCTATACTGTACCTGTGCATTTCACTTTTGTTGCCTAAATGTAGAACCTTACTCTTTTCACCATTGAATTTCATTTTATTAGATAGTGCCCAATGTTCAAGTTTGTCAAGATCCTTCTGTATCTTTAGCCTATCTTCTGGAGTGTTGGCTATTCCTGACAGCTTGATGTCATCTGCAAATTTGATGAATTCCCCATTTATTCCCTCATCCAAATCATTGATGATGTTAAAGAGTACTGGGCCCAAAACAGAGCCTTGGGGTACTCCACTGCATACTTCCCTCCATTAAGATGCAGTTCCATTGAGGACTACACGTTGAGTGCGGTTGGTCAGCCAGTTACAAATCCATCTGGTGGTGATGCTGTCTAACCCACATTCTTCTACTTTATCTAGTAGTAGGTTATGGTCTACCTTATCAAATGCCTTACTGAAGTCCAAGTAAACTATATCAACAGCATTCCTCTGGTCTACTAATTTTGTCACATTATCAAAGAATGCAATAGGATTAGTCTGGCATGATCTGTTTTTGACAAACCCATGTTGGCTTTTGGCTATTACTTTGTTTGCTTCTAGGTGTTAATTCATTGCTTGATTATCTTTAGCAATAGCAATAGCAGTTAGACTTATATACCGCTTCATAGGGCTTTCTCTCTGTAAACCACTCTCTAAGTGGTTTACAGAGTCAACATATCGCCCCCACAATCTGGGTCCTCATTTTACCCACCTCGGAAGGATGGAAGGCTGAGTCAACCTTGAGCCGATGAGATTTGAACCGCCGAACTGCAGATAGCAATCAGCTGAAGTGGCCTGCAGTACTGCACTCTACCCACTGCGCCACCTCAGCTCTAATTTTCCAGAATCTTTCCTGGTATTGAAGTCAGGCTGATAGGTCTGAAGTCTGTAATTTCCTGGATCTGTTTTTTCCCCTTTTTTGAAGTTGGGAACCACATCAGCTGCTTTCCAGTCCTCTGGTAGGTATCCGGTGCTCCAGGATCGCTGAAAGATATAGTTCAGTGGTTCTGAGATCTCGTCTGCCAGTTCCTTCAGAACCCCAGGGTGTAATCCATCTGGTCCTGGTGATTTGAACTCGTCTAGGGTAGACAGGTGCTCTTACCATTTTTTTCCCTATTTCAACTTGTGTTCCTAATCTGATTTTTGTGGTGCTGTTTTTGATAGCTTGGACTGTTTTATCCCTTTGTGTAAAGACAGATGCAAAACATGAGTTAAATAGTTCTGCTTTCTCTCTGTTGCTTGTCACCTTCTTGCCACTTTCTCCCAGCAATGGACCAATTGTTTCCTTAACCTTTTTCTTGTTTTTAACATGTTGAAAGAAGCTTTTTTTGTTATTTTTTACTTTTGTGGTAAGCCTTTCTTCATTGTGAGCCTTAGCTTTCCTCACTTCATCTTTACATGCTTGGGCTATTTGCTGATATTATGTCTTAGTTATATCCCTCCCTTTCCACTTTTTATACTTATCTTTTTGTCTTTTAATTTGTCAGAGAGTTCTTTATGCAGCCATGCTGGTTTCTTTTGGGAGCTGTTATTTTTCTTCTTCCTTGGGATTGTGCTAGACTGGGCTTTTGTAATCTCATTTTTCAAAATTTCCCAAGCTTTTTGAGTTGTATTCCCCTTGAGGATTCTCATCCATGGAATTTTTCCCAAGCTCTCTCTAAGTTTATTGAAATTAGCTCTCTTAAAGTCCAAGACTCTAGTTTCACTTTGTTCTACTACTTGTGTTTGCATAATGTTGAATTCCAATATTGCATGGTCACTTGCCCCCAGGGTTCCTGTGGCTTCAACACCTTCTATCATTTCCTCTCTGTTAGTGAGAATTAAGTCCAATATGGTTGATCCCCTTGTTCCCTTCTCTGTTTTGGGGGAAACAAAGTTGTCTGCTAGGTTTGTTAGGAACCTGTTGGATCTTCCACTTGGTGCAGAGTTTGTTTCCCAGTTGATGTCAGGGTAGTTAAAATCCCCCACTACTATTGTGGTATGCTTCCTACATACCTTAGTTAGCTGACTAGCAAAAAGTTCATCTACTTCCTCTGCTTGGTTGGGTGGCCTGTTGTATAGACCTATGGCAATGTCATTTCCCTCCCAACCTTTAATATTGACCCAAATGCATTCAAGATAGTTCTCATCATTGTTGTGCTCTATTTCTGTAGAGAGGTAATTATTTCTTATATATAGTGCAACTCCATCTCCTCTTTTGTTTGGGCTATTTCTTTTAAATAATTTAAATCCTTCTAGCTGTATGTTCCATTTGTCGGTTTCATCCCACCAAGTTTCTGCAATGGCAACAATATCGTATCTGCCCTCTTTTACTTGAATTTCTAATTTGCCCTGTTTATTCCTCATACTCTGTGCATTGGTGTATAGACATTTGAGTCCATTTTGATTGACCCTGTGTTTACTGTCTACATAACCTGTGTTATGCCTGACTGCCCCTATTTTCTTGCCACTTGTATGATTCATGCACATGGTATAGCACTCACTATTAAATGCTTGGTTTTGCTTGACAGCAGGAGTGATAATCTTACCCGCACAAACATCTGTGTTACATGCACTGATAACCCTATGAATTTTAGATTGCTGGGGACAGAAATGTTCAGTATCAATTAATTCTCCGTCCTCGCTGTTCAGTTTAAATGTTTATCCAGAAAATCTGTGAATTTAATGTCAAGTAACTCAGTCCCTTTCTTGGATGGGTGCAAACCATCTCTTTTGTACAGTTTTTCATTGGACCAGCTGCAGACATCATGACTAATAAAACCAAAGGCTTCCCTTTTACACTACTCCTTTAGCCACACATTAAACTCTGCTACACACTGGCCCTTCCCTTTTTGTTCCTTATATACTGGTAAAACCTCTGAAACGATAAGCCTACAGCCTATACTACTAAGTTCATACCCCAAGCTGTGGAAATCATTCTTCACAGAAAGTACATCTTTTTGGGACAGATCATTTGTGCCAAGATGTATAATAGCATCAACATCACAGTCTTTACTTGCATTCTTGACTATCTTAAGAATACGCCTCTTGTCTCTGCTGGCAGTAGCACCTGGCAGACACCTGACCTCTTTTAAAACCTCCATATCCTTTCCTAAATTTACATCCCTTATGAATGAATCATCAACCAGAAGATGACTTCTCTTTTTGCATCCCTTGCTCTTCTTGTGCGACTGATGTGTGATTCTTGGTTCCCCATTTCGCCTTTCCAAAGTAAGTTCTTCATTTTGGACCACGATCCCCTGCTTATTTAAGTCATCATTATCACAACTATCTTGACCTGTTTCATTATTGTCCCCATTAGGGTCAGCAAGGGTGCTATATCTGTTATGCTGGGTCACAGCAAAAGCTTTGTGTTTATGGTTCACAGCTCTCACCCTGCCAGATCCCACAGTTGTCCAGACTGCTCTTTTCCTGCGGGATCTTTGTGTTAGGGGGGGCTGATAGCGTAGCATCTCCATAGAGTGGAATGGCCGAATTGGATACCTAATTTCTGCTTGGAGAGCACAGATTAGAGACTCTAGATAGGTAATCTGTCTATGTAGACTAGTAACTTGTTTACAAAGGGGACAGTATCCAAATTTGAAAAGAGTACTGTGAAAGACAGGTGCAAGACAGCTATTACATTGAACTAAACTGGTCATTTTGAAATAAATAAAATCACAATTTCAAGTGCACTAATCCAGAATGTATTATTACTATTTTGGTTTATGGACATATGATTCACGCGCCATTAGGCACGCGGGCCACTACTTACTCGTCTTTTTCTCTCTGCTTCCCCCTTTCCAGCCAGCAGCTCCAATCACCAGCCACAGGAAAGTTCAAAATCAATATAATATAAAATTATATAAAAGATAATTACTATGACATTGTTTAATGTGATTTCCATCATCAAAACTAAAGCTGATATAATAGTTCCTTCCCTCCCTTCTTTTATTCTGTATCTGATATTCCAATTTCTCACTATGGAATTCTCCTTGTTAGTAAGTTTGTTTGCAGATTTACATAGCTGCCCAAATAACTGTGCAGCTAATGAGGTATAAAAACAAACAAACAAACAAACAAACATACATACATACATACATACATACATACATACATACATACATACATACCAATATTTTAAAAAAATGCCAGGTAAAAATAATTAACCAAAACAAGGCAAACAAACTGCGCTCCCATTAACATCCAGACCTTGAAGCCTGAGTGAAGAACCAGGTTTTTAAGACTTTCTGAAAATCCCATTCTTAGAATCTGAATCTCAAGGGTTTGCAGAAAT
Organism: Thamnophis elegans; assembly: GCF_009769535.1. Classification (NCBI taxonomy): domain Eukaryota; kingdom Metazoa; phylum Chordata; class Lepidosauria; order Squamata; family Natricidae; genus Thamnophis; species Thamnophis elegans. The sequence goes on along the minus strand of NC_045542.1, from coordinate 46,253,044 downwards.
TATTGTTATGATAACAGGATTCCTCTTAACCAGAAAAATAGAACTCTCAAATCAAAGCCGGATGTGGGTTGATAGTACATTTGGGTTCTTTGTTAGCTGGGTACCTCCAAATCGGGCCTGAATTATGGTAACTAAATAGACAAATATTCAGCCTGTTCCTGGTAAATCAGATAAACAGTTCTAAAAACATCTCCTTGATCCTGTTCATCTACTTTATTTTTGCCTTCCTTTTCATCTTTCTTCAACTGTTTTAAGTAGCTGGATTATTTTAATAGCTGGATTATATACTCACTTCTCATGCTGAAAAAATGTGGGTTTCTGTTTGTTTCTAATTGTTCAAGGGAGCAGTCAATCTTTTACTTCATGGTTCTTATTGAAGTTCATGATATTCTCGGCAATCATCTCCAGATCCACAGTTCAAAGACCCCCTCTCCCCCTCTCATTCTTGGTGCCCAACTTTCATAGTTATACATTACCACTGGAAAAATAATGCTTTAACTATTCCGATCTTTATGGTCATCAGATATCCTTATCTCCTGTGGTCTTATCTAAATATCAGTGTAGTCATCTTTAGGATTAATCTGTTCACTAATGCAGTATCTTCCACTTCTGGCATGAAGTGGGTTTCTCTACCAAGCATACTACTTGGTATTAGCATTGTCTTAATATGCAATAAATCAGATTTCCATGTTCTACTTTTATTTTCCCAGTGAACTTTTGTAAATGTTCTTTTTACCTATATATCATAATTAGTAATGTTTTGGCCTCTTAGTTTGAGTCCGGTTATCATCTTTTCTAGTCCTGCCATTTTTATTATATATTTCTCTATATGAAATCTTTGTATTATTCGATTGCTTATTTTGAATCACTCTTTTTCCAATCTTATCAATCTTGCCTCTTCTGAAGAATAATCAGAATTGCTGGCACATTCATTAGTCTGAATATATTCCATATTATTACGGCATTATCTGCAGATCAGGCCCTTCAGCATTAAGTAAAGTAAAGCTAAATCTCTTTTTAACACATGTGTACTCTCCGTTGTTCATTTTACAGTTGCTATCTGATCAAACCTTCTGCTGCTTTGGAGGAGTCTTCCTGTTTTAAGGCATTTTTATCTCCATCTATTTCTCTATTGTTCCTTGTAAGGTTTTAGCAAAAACTTTTCATGAAGAATTGATGCAATGGTTTGGTAATTCTTTTGCATTTTCTTTTAAAAATATATATATATATAGATCTAGTAGGCTAGTCAATCTGTGTCCCCGCCCTGAACTATTAGTACTTTAACTGCCTCTTCTGCTGTACTGTTAACCAGCTCAGGGATTATATTAGCTGCATCTGGTGCTTTCTTATTTGAAAGTCGATCTATTGTCCCTCATACCTCACTTTAGATTCAGTTTCTGAATATATTCTCCCTCCACATATATTTCTGTACAATATTCCTGTTTGATTTCAATTGTCTCTAAACCAGTTTCCATTTCTGTTCCTTATATACATGTCTTATGTTATGGCTTTATATTCTCTAGCTTGTATCTTATTAGTGCCCATATTCTTTTTAATTTTGTACTCCTAACCTATATATTTGACAACAGTAATTCATGTTCCACAGTCTGTAACTTGGAAACATTTCACTGATTGGATTGTACTTCTCTATCGTCTGCATGCTATTATGCAGCTGATTTCATTTTAATGTCCTTTTAGTGATGTCCACAGGGCTTTGTTTATAAAAGGTATTGGCAATGTATAAAGAATTATTTTTGCGAAGTTCTCTTAATCTGTCTCCTGCAGCATTGCATTTACCCAATCCATTTTTTTTAAATAATTCCAGATCCTCTAATTTTCCAATCTTAGCTTTCCATTTGTAACATTGCTTTCTTTTTAGATTTTGTACACTGCATCTCTTACAATTTGTCATAGAATTCTTTGTTCTTTTTCCATTGCCTCTGTATTACAGGCATGCATTTGTAAAAATTTGATATTCGCTGGATGCCTACATGATGTGCTTTACTGGGTTGTAACTGAACTGAACACATACTTAGAATGTCCTTTTTAAATATAATTACCTTTCCATTGTTTTGTAGGATCTCCTGTCCTAAATAATATTATCAGGTAATAAACTGATTTCACATGTCCATCTACATTTTTTTGGTTCAAAAATATCAAGTTTTTATTCCTAAAACACCCTACTTTGTTTCCATTCTGTAAGTTTCAAACTTTTCTTGGTAAAGGATTCTAATATTCCATAGTCAGATTACGTACTGTATGTCTCTTTTGATATTGGCACCATTGAAGTGGACAGATATTAATGGTGCCAGTTTGATTTCTTCATCTGGTACCAAGATTTTTCTAAGTGTTTCAGCCATAATGATACCATTTTCTTGGCAGTAATAAAGAAGAGGATTGCTTCTTCTGGATTTGATTTTGGAGTTCTGGGTCTACCATGGGTTGGCTTCATTTTAATCCCTAATCCACCTACTCTCATCTTTCAGTCTTATTGAAAAAAACAATCCTTCTAGAACCCTTTTCGGGCACAGTGAAGCTACCGAGTCCTCCATCACATCAAGTGATAATCCTGGTAGGGGGAATTTTAAAAAGCTAATGTTTATAGTAAGACAGTATTGTAAAATTTACAGACAATGTAAATTTGAATCCAGTGGAGGCTGAGGAGCATACAGAGATAGTCCTCGAGCCATGGTCATAATGAAGCCTGCCCATTACAGTCACATGACCTAACAGGGCACAGATTAATTAGTTGCCTATAAAATGTTGCAGCAAGGAGAATATATAAAACACAAAGCTTTAATATAAGATCAAGAAACATAACTGAGCCTGGAATCATTCAGCAAGGAATCATACAAAAGTCTGGGAGAGATGGTGACTCATTCATAACAATAGGCTAAGAAAAGTATACATACATATGTGATAAAATAAAATGGAGGTGAAAGAAGGGCTCAGTACAAATAGATTAGGATAGGGCAAAGACCATTCTAAATAGTGATGGGATTGAAAATTATTTTTCATTGAACTAGGAATGCAATTGCTGTACCTATCTACCTAGCTATAAAAGTGATTGTGTTTATTTTAATTTTTGCTCACTGTATTTGAGAGAGTCTATGTAATAATACACTGCTTGACAAAGACTGCAATATTTGGAGCTTTTTGACTAGATGTATGATCCTAAATGGATGAAAATGCAATAGGGATATATTAAGAGTTTTTAAAAATGATATTACTAGCAGCAACAACAGTAATCAATGGCTTTTAAAAATGAATTCTTCCTCTAAAATGATTAAAGTCTTGAACTTAATTATTTCAAAAATAACTAATATATAATCTACTAAGCCATTTCAATGCTTTTAAAAACCATTCCTGTACAATCTGTACTTGGCATAAAGTATCTTTGAATTTTCTGCTTGTAAGGGAGCATTAATCTCATTGTACACATATAACATTTTTTCCTTTCATTGATCTTTGAAACAAGCTGTTTATTTTTGCTTCAAGATGCTAATGAAACATTATCTAATGCTGTTTTGAGAAATTTCTTATTTGTCAATAGGAAATGTTTTGTTGTGCCATGGATTTGTTATGCTTGGTGTGGTATCTTAGTAATATTCAATAATAATAGTAATAGTGTTTTTAAATGAAGTATTATCTACTTTTGTATTTCTGAATACTAGATATATAAAAACTGCATAGATACTTTGAAACAAATTGTTTGTTTTCTGAGTTCGGTAATTTGAAACCCAATTCTTGATAATTATCATTTCCCATGGTGGCTATATTCGGAAACTCAGTTTGACCTTAGTTTGCAGAGGCAATATAAGTAGTGCTTAAAAGGAATTTTCTGACTCAAATGTATGAAACTATAATTTAAAATTCCATGAAGTCTTCTATTAAGCCAGATATTAAAGAAAAAGTGAATGGAAAAGAAATTGGATACGGAGAATGTTTAGAATATGAAGGAAATAAGCTTGTAAATATTTGAGTAAAAGTATTTCATGCATTGAACTGAACTGATTTTTTTTATTTATGTGAATGAAAGAAATTGTTTTTTAAAAAAGCATATAACTCTAATCTGATATGGAAAATTTATCTGGTATTGCTAACCAAATCTTGCATGCTTATAGTCTTTCTTTTTATTTTTTTCCCATTTTATGTATTCTTACAGTAGGTTTTATAATTTTCAAGGGGAAAAGACAGTATAATACTAAGATTAGTACAGATTTAAAACTATAGAAGAATAGATAGCATACAGGTAGTACACATTCTTGTTTAACTGTGGTAATTGGGACTAGAATTTCTGTCACTTAGAGATGTGGTTGTAAAGCATGAGAATTAAAGATTGCAATCCCAGCAGTTCCCAGTTGCTGTCATTAAGCAAGGATCTCCTTGCAACTTCCTTCCAGCTTCCAACAACTAAAGTCAGTGGGGAAGCTGGCATGAAGTTGCAAGACACAGGCTGGGACTTAGGCTGGCTAGCAGGCAGGTAAGTGGTGGGTGCAAAGGATGCAATGCAAGTGCAATGAGTCTTGGAATAGCTGCTGTCAGGCGCGGGCGATGAGGTGAGGGACTGGCATGGTCCAAGAGCAATACTGCCAATGGTGCAAGAGTGTGAGGGCCTAATGCGGCAATCAAGAGCATTGTGAGGCTTTGGGTAGGTGCTGCGAGGTGCAGGAGACTTAGCAAAGCAATTGAGATTGCTTTGTAAAAGAGCAGACAAAGCAGAACTTTGTTTTATTTCTAGGTTTAGTTCCCAACTGATAATATTAGTTTAAACAGGATAGTGGGAGTAATAGTGGGAGACCACTGTTACTCAGAGGCATTTTAGGATAGATACTTTATTTCAGATACATTTCAGTAAGCTGATAATATTATAAATAATACAAATATGTGTCATTTGCAAATCATAACTACTTTGTTTTTACACTTATTTATATACTGCTTTAAAAATACATGAAATTAATATGCTAAATTTGATGAACATTAAAAGCAAATACTAAAATGAACAGTGATGACACCATTAAACTAATGCAGAAAACAAATCTGATTGAAGTATTGAAAAATGTCTTCCAAAATATAAAGGTTTCCAGTGCTCATCTAAAGATGAGATTAAGGAAAGCTGGCCAGATAATTCCAGAGCTATATCATTATTAGAAAGAAATACTTCAACATCATTTAAATTTTTATATCTATATAAAAATCTCCCATCTTTATTATTTTTACAAATAATTCAAGGTGGCAAACATATCCAACAAACCTTCTTACTTCTATTTCCATTCCCCCAACAACAATCCGAGGTGGGTTGGGATGAGAGAGTAACTAGCCCAAGGTCACCGAACTGGCTTTCATGGTTAAGACAGGCCTTGAACTCACAGTCTCTTTCTTTCTAGCCTGGTGTCATAACCACCAGACCAAACAACTAATCTGTATGTATGTATGTATGTATGTATGTATGTATTATGTATGTATGTATGTATGTATGTATGTATATGTATATGTATGAATGGATGTGGGTGAGTGTGTATGTGTGTGTGGGTGTATGTTCCAGCATAACTCTGGAACTAAACTTGGTACACAGATGACTTTGTCTCTGGAGACAAATACTATGGAGGTAAGACACCCCTAAAACCCCTCAGGATGAGTGTTCTGTTAAGATACAGCCTGTTGTGTCTTAAAATGGCTTCTACTATTTTGCCATAAAATGACTTCTACTGTACAGCACAGTGGAGTTGCCATGGTAACGGTTTTACAGTACTCCACAAGGGGACTCCCTCTAGTAAATCCAATTGGGGAAAATCCAACATTAGAAATTACTTTTGTTCGGGACATTTTCTCTCTATAAATAAATACCTGGGCCACGCCAGGTTATTGGCTATATTTTCTAAAGATGAACAGAGCTATGGACATGGATGTTAACATTCAGATAAACTCAACACCATTCCCTCTGTTCCCCAGAAAAGTATTTTCTATTGCAGGAAATCTAAATACAACCATCATTACTGTAAAGAAACCTCCAAGCATGAGATATGAACATTATTTTGTCAGTTTTCCTTCTCCTTTTTCTACAATAAATTTGAGAAAGAAAGGTATTGCAATGTGATGTTGATAAAAAATTGGAGACAAGGAGCAATGTCAGTGTCACCTCATTTGCATTCAGAAGCAGAATCCAAATGAATTAATTTGGGCTCATTCAGTCAGTGTTCTAACCTTTTTAATATGACCTGATAACATGGAGCTTGCCATTTTGTGCTGTTCTTTCAGTGATTCTGTTACATTCTTTATTTTTTATTTTTATTCTCTGTTCCACAGTTTCAGAAACTTCTGCACTTAGTGCCTTCTTTCACATTTTATACCAAATTGTTGAATAGATGTGTCCTTGATACTCATTTTCAAGATTGTGTGTAGTTGAATATTCTTCCTGCTTGGCAGTTGTTTTTGAATGGAAAGTGGACGATGCAAATTGGATGATGAGGAATAAATGACATAGGGTCAATTTATCACTGAAATTAGCAGCAAATAAACTGACTACTGCATCAGGAACTAAATAGTAGGAAAGTCAGATTGCTGGCATTTATGACTAGGGACTTATAAGTAGAATATGCATAGGAATACACTGAATATTAGAGATCATCAGCTGTATCATTTCAAGTTTCCAGGAATATATCATTTAAACATTTCCCAGTAAGAGGGGAAGCAATATTTAATGGCTATCCAGGGTACTTTTTTAACTGCCTTAGAACTAAAGATAAAGGTTCCCCTCACACATATGTGTTAGTCGTTCCTGACTCTAGAGAGTGGTGCTCATCTCCATTTCAAAGCCAAAGAGTCAGCGCTGTCCGAAGACATCTTTGTGGTCATATGGCTGCCATGACTAAATGCCGAAGGTGCATGGAATGCTGTTACCTTCCCACCAAAGTGGTCCCTATTTTTTCTACTTGCATTTTTACATGCTTTCGAACTGCTAGGTTGGCAGAAGCTGGGAGAAGTAACGGGAGCTCACTCTGTTACATGGCGCTAGGGGTTCAAACTGCCGACCTTCCTGATCAACAAGTTCAGCGTCTTAGCCACTGAGCCACTGCATCCTTGCCTTAGAGCTTAATGGCTTTATATGTTGTACAAATTAAAGCATGATAGAATGCCAAGCACATGCCAGTGTAATACCATGATAATATATGTCATAATTTACAAATAATAGAAAAGCATGCAAGAAAGGAATTTGAAACCAAACAATGCAGACTAACCTGTGAATTCTAAAATATTGGGGAGAATGGAAAATTCTTGCACCAAAAAGTTAACGGTGTAGACACCAGATGGGTTTCCTGTTCCAAATCCGCAATTCTAGGCTAAGTCCTTCTCTATGGATTTGCTAATTGCATCTGATAAGGGGCGGGGGGGGGGGTATGACTTTATTTGACTGTCATGTAAAAATGAACAGCCTCTCTGTCATTTTGTTTCAGAAAAAATGGGGGGGGGGAATCTAATCCATTTTCCTTTTTAAAAGGTAGCTCGAATGAACTCTGACAGCTCTTTATAGCTTCTCCAATTCAACTGAAAATATTTTAATGGGGAAAGCATGCCCTAAGTAGTTTTTTATGGGGCCAATACATGGAAAAGAACATGAAAAGAAATTGGGGAAAAGTCCAAAATTGTTCATACTATACTGCTTAACACTGTGAATGAAATTGCCTTTGTAAATACCCTCAATGTGTCCAGAAACAGGTTTCTAAGGACACTGGAAAAACTAGATAGTTTTTAGTAAGATAAGTAGCCTATTATTATTTTTAAGTAGCTAGTTTTTACAAGTAAAAAATGTGGAGTAGACTTCCTATTAGTAGACAACCACGTTTCTCAGAGACCGTGGACCTGCACCAAAACTCATAAAATTGCTGGAAAGAGGAGGGCAATGTTTACTGCTGCTAATAGATGGCATTGCAATTATCCACTGGTAACGTACTAAGGAGCGGGAAAATATTTTGTGACCCATTAGGGAAGGCAAGTCTATTTTCCTGCCTTCTTAGCAATACATCATGATCATCAACTCTTCTTCTGTCTGAAAACCAATTATTTCCTTGCTGAATTAAGTGCACCCTTCATGTAAGGCATGTAATATATTTATAAAAGGAAGCACAAGATGATTCATTCATTGTGCAAAGAATTTTCAAGTCACTGCCAAACATAGCACTGCTGTTGGCATGGGAACTTTCCATTTGTCAGAAGCAATTTAGCCATAGTAGTCCATTAACATGTATCACTTGAAGTAGCCACCTGTTATTTATTAATTTACTTACTTACTAAGTCGTCTATGCCACTAATTATCAGGGGCTTTAAGTGGCTTACAGAATGGTGCAACAAAGGTTAAAAATAAAAATAAAAAATCCAGCACATAATCGCTGGATTTAGAAACCCCAAAACTATGATAGTGCCATTCCACCAAACCTTCTACATTCCCAATGCCTTTTGTTGTTGGCTGTGGCTGCCAATCACTGGATTTCAAAGATGAAATGGACAGCAGACATCAGCTGAATTATAGTTGGCAAAACTTTATTATTTCTGTTTACTTACATCAGAGACTCTTTCCTGATCAGCCATGACAAATGTGAGAGGCAAATCATGGCAAAAGTCCATGTTGCACCACTTTTAGTAGGCAGATTTTTAGCAGTCTTTCCCCTTTCCCTTCTATGATTTAATATGAAAGGACTTTTGAAGATGGGCACTGCTAAGGAATGCATCCAGATATATCCTAAGGCGGGAATCCCAACCTCTGGGCCACGGCCTAGTACAAGGCCGTAGCCTATTTGCAACCGGGCCACATGAGCGGTGGGCCAGCGCACACTCGCAGCTTGACTTGCACAAGCGGCGGGCCTGCGCACACACACTCACAACTCAACTTGTGCAAGTTGAGATGCACACATGCATGCCGACCCACCTTTCTTGTGAGTCGAGCTGCATGCATATGCACAGCAGCCCATCACTCCTGTGGCCCAGTTCCCCTCTTCCCCTTCGTTATGAATGGAAAGGTGTTGACCTACAAATCCAGCAGATATATTTTTAGTCTTAATCTGCTACCTGTTAATTAGAACGTGGCAGGAAAATAGCCAGGATAAATTACTAAATGCAGTCATGGTAGTTTTGTTAGATAGTTCATCCTGATGTTAGAACTCAATGAACTCTCATATTTGTCAGCCTTACCAGGTAGACCTGACAGGAAACACAATCAGATAAGCTAATTCTGCTTTAGTGTAAAGCTAAAGCGAATCTTGCAAGTCTGAAAGTACAATTCTCTCACTGATCCCTTCATTCTGAGTCCCTTGCCCCACCTGCTATATAGCTGTGGGCTGTACTCCTTTATCTTATCTTATCCCTAGGCCACATCTCTTCACTCCATCTCCCAAGGTAATCTATTATTATAATATATCAGAATGGCAGAGCATAATACAGCTAATGTAAAGTACTTATATCATTTCTTGTACCACTATGAAGGCCTATCACATGAAAATACAGCAATTAGCTTTAGTTATAGGAAATTCCCAATACAACAAAACATATCACGTTTACTAACCAGTAAGACTCAATACCACTAAATATTCTGGTATGTCCAAACATTTTCTATCACTGTTCCATTGTCTCCAAGAATCAATTGTGTAATTCTCTCTGCCTTTAAATGTAGCTCTGGATTTCCCAGATCTAAATAAAAGGGCAATTTTACTTCCCGATAGTAGTCAAGATCTATTACTCTCGCCATAAGGCCATGGTTTGCAGTCCCAAACCAAATTCAAGATATATATTCCCATAGGTTTGGGAACTAAAATGTGCTTATATAGTATTTTTTGCCCTATAATGATCCAATAACCAGATTCAATCATCATTTTGTGAATCCAGAAATGAAGATACAATTTGAATGTGCTTTTATTAACTTTTCCGTGAGTCTTATGTCTAAAACTAATGCTGTTGATTTCCCATTGTTAAATTATGTTATATTCCATTGCATTCGCCTTTGTGATGTATCTCTTAGATTTCAAATGATATTTCAGACATGTTAAATAACCCATTGTTTTTTAATGGTTAGTGCTCTCTATGGCTATATAAATAATTGTAACACAGCATTCTTTTCACTGCTTGCTAAGACAGCAGCCCTCAACCTTTTGTGCTCCAGGAACCGGTTCTGTGGAGAGAGGTTTTCCCATGGACCAGAGGGGGTGTGGTTTTGTGTGCTGCCTGCATCCCGCAGATGAAGCTTCGCTTGTTTGTGCAGCCTGGTTTCTGGCATGCTGAGGCCTGGTGCCAGTCCACAGACTGGGGGTTGGGGACCCCTGTGCAAAGAATTTCCAGCAGATGGGTTAGGGGGATTGTTTTGTGAATGCAATGATTGATAGATTTGGCTTTTAACATTACTGCAATCCTTTAAATGAACATGAAAATATTTTTGGAGACTGTTGATACTGATATCTCATGAAAATATTACTCTACTGTTCATGGCAACTGGATTATAAAATTTAGTGCATTTTCATTTAATGAATTATAAACATATTGCTGTAGACATTTTGTTGTATTCTAAATTATAAAAAAATATTTCAGTATTTTATACTGCTTGGAAAAGCATGGTTTGATAAACAACTTGAAAACCTTTTAAAGAAATAATGCAAATATAATGCACATCAGTAGATAAATAAAAACACAGCTGCCATTCAGTTTTATTTCCATCCATTGATAGGCTGCAGGAAGCACTATATGTGTCTAATGGTTCCCAAGAAAGAACTTCGGGTTTCCTTAGGATCACATAATTTTAGGAAAGCACATTACACAGGTTATTGTAAACCAATGGCACATATTTCTATATATTAAAGGGCGAGCAAATCAGATTAGGAAAAATGTGGAAGCTTCTCATTAGTAAGAAAATAATCAAAAACATCCTTATCTTTTGGGAGATACAATTTATGTCTCACTATAATTAAAAATGGCTTTAAAAACCAAACCAGGAAGGCGTACATTTTGCCGATGAATGCATGCCCATGCTCAAATCAGGCATCCAAAACTGGATGGTTTCATTATTGCTGAATCAGTTTTACTTTCAACAAAAAGTATTCCATGCATGAAAAATGCACTTAAAACAGAAATAAATTTGTATCTGTGCAAATTTAACTGCTTGTCGTAGCATAGATTTTGCTTCGATTAACCAGTGTTTTCCAATTGTATCTACTTTCCTTCCTAGTTAAATCATTTTAAGTAATTTGTTCCAGCAATTCTTAAAAAAATTTACATTGAACAAATTTTGGGTGATGCTATATCAAGGTAACTTTTAAAGATATTATTTTTAAATGTCTTATATTTAGTAAATAAACAAAATGTAGATTTTAGAATGCAGGTAGCCCTGATGTAACTTTGAAGGGTCACTAAATGAACTGTTGTAAGTCGAGGACTACCTTTTTATTTGTTGGCAAGCAGTTTAACTTGATTCCTGTCCATTGTTTTCTCTACAGCACAGCCCATTCTTTGCTGAACAGCTTACAGCCTTTCAAGTCTGGCTAACAATGGGAGTGGAAAACCGCAATCCTCCTGAACAGCTCCCTATCGTATTGCAGGTGAGTTGTCTTGACAGCCAGCTGGACTGCTGGCTTAACTGAGGCTGCTGGAATGTGGGCAACCAGCCAGCTGCAAATTTCTCTGTGTGTTTATGGACATGCCTTTCTATGACTTCTTTGCTCTTTGCCAGATGGTGTTTGGATAAATAAATTATGTGGATGGCACTGGAGACTAATTGGAGCTCGTTGTTTGCTGGGCTTTTGCTGATACAGACACATTACACACAAGCAAAATCCTATCCTCCCACCTAGCCACATGCTCTCAGTTAAGCATAAATTGACATTGTAGAACTATTAGCCTTTTTGCCAGAGAATTTCACTCAGCTGTAAAGCTACAAAGCTCTTGTTCCAAGCAGCCAGGTTTGATCCATACCTGGCCTCTTACCATCCATAATGCAGTGGCTACTGGTGACAAGAGGGCCTGGTAAGAATAAATATCCCCTTGTTAGTATTAGGTGAATTTCTCTCTCGCGCTCTCTCTCTCGCTCTCTCTTTTTTTTTTTTTGCTCTACTCAAAGAGAAAGAAAGAAAATGTTCCAAATGACACGTTCACACTCCAAGTCAGAATCTGAGGAGAAATGTTTTTGACAAGAATATAAAATACTATCAGTTTTGTCTTCAACTCTGCCTAATTCCTGTATGCTTCATCATTGTTTCTGAAGTTGAGAAACAAAGTTATACACATTTAATAAAAATATTAAAATAGACAATTTACATGTAAATAAATGATTTCATAACCAAAATGTTCATTTACTACATGTGTTATCCAGTACATTTAGCATCTAGTATATGACTGTAGTTTATTTTGAAACACATTCATCTTTGTTCTTTTCCATATGCTTGAAAAGCACCTTCATCATTGTAGAAATTTACGAAGGTTTACTAAAATGTCACAATTTAGTATCCAACTTTTCACTGTTTCATCAGGCAGATGAAAGTGGGAGGAGAAGCAAAAATCTGGGTACAGTCTAGGTATACCAGGTCAATAATTTTCAGGATGTGTGTCATTACATGATACATTCAAGATTACTGAGGTGCAAAGTCTGTTTCCTAATTATTTAAGGGTATTTGGTTTATCAAATATTCCTCTAAGAATAAACAACTATTGTATTATTCAGTTGTTTTTTTAGACTTATACATCTATGCTGGAAATCTTATCTGGTTATAATACAAAGCAGTTCTAATTCTGACAGGAACTAGATTAATAGCCATTGCCAACATTCTTTGGGGGATATTTGCTTTTTCTCTCCTTTCCTCCTCCCCTTCCCTTTCCCCTCCCCTCTCCTCTACTTTCTTCCTCCCCTCCCCTTCCCTCTCCTCCCCTCCCCTCCTTCCCCTTCCCTTCCCTTCCCTTTCCTTCTGCCAAGAGGAATTGGGTTACATTATTCTACCTATTCAAGGGCACCCATTTTCATCTTATATAATGGGAAAATACTTTCAGTCCCACTTAGCAGCGCTGTCTTGTAATATGGATGACAGTGTCATCAATCATTGTGAGTTCCGACTCTTCATTTTCTACAGTTTCTGCAGCCTGGGAGTTTGTTGTGGTGATAGATGGACAGTTTATCTCTGACAAAGCAGTGAGACAGACAGATTTCTTGTCCAGCAACAGATATGCTGAATGACTTGACAGCAGACAGCTATACAGATAATTAATTTTGCAGCAATACTAAAATGCCCACCTGCTTCTTCATGAACAAGGGTGGTCACACCACTGCAAAAGCCAGCAGAAAGGTAGAGATTCATTAAAGCAAGTACAATCACATTGTTTCATCAAATTTGAATTACTATGCAATTAATTTACTGAAAAAGGCCCCCAAAAGGGCATTTTTATGCTTTGGGCATAATGCCAGGTAAGTTTTTTCCAGCCACAGAAAACAGCTTTTATAAATAGCTTTCTGTGATTTTTTAAAAACAAATCCCTTTAGAATCTCTATTCTCTTGGGAGAAGCATGACACAAACAGATTGCTAAAACAGAGAGGGGGATGAAGGGGCACATGGGTGGTGGGGAAAAGCTTGGAGCACCTTAATGCTCAGGGAGGGATTTGTGTTCCAGACTGTATCTCACACAGCCCCATAGGATTAGTAGTTGTCCTGTGGAGACAAAGCCTAATTGTAGATGCAAAGGGTGGTTTTGTTTTAGTCACTGGTACTGGCTCTTTGACCTCTGTTAGCTTGTAATTTTAATAGAAAACTTCCATGTATGTATCCAATGCTTTGAGTTGATAGTTTGATATTTGCAAATCTACTGAATGTGAGTTTGTTTTTGTGTATGGATAAAAATCTCCCCTGCCTGTTCTGTGTATTTCCTTCTCTTGTCCCCAAAACATTCTTATTATTGCCAGGACTCAGAGATTGATATGTAAGAACTAAAACCAAACTAAAATGTGCATTAAATAAAAAAATAAGGAGATTTTACTACATCCTATTTCACAAACAAAATACTAACCCTGAAAATAGTTCTATATCCATTTCTATAAATGAACATAACTTTTCTTATGCAGCTTGTGAAAATATTGTATTTGAAAGATTGAAGTGTTCCCTTAAATTTTCCCTTACATTTATTGAATGTCTAGACTAGAGCATGGGCTTTTGGCGAGCCTGGGTTGCATTAAATAAAAGGAATAAAAGTTTATAATCTTGTAGGATTGCATTACTAGCTGTCCAGGGCCACATGTGGTCCATGAGCCACAGGTTGGACACACCTGGCCTAGACGTAAACGTGCTTTTTAAATTGTTTGCAAGTGCTGTATGATAGCCCAGCCATAAGAAGCTCTGAACTGAAATCTATTCTGTGTTGGTGTGGGTGTATATACTTGGAAAAGTATATCTTCCACAAAATAGAATCTCCCACTTCAACTGCTGAATAGAGAGCCCTGTGAAAGGATAGGATAGAAAACATTGGCGCTTATTAAAAGCCCTGACATTAAAATTTACAAGACCTGCATCACGGTGTTATCATGTCAGTGATTCATTACACAGTTTTTACCAGTCATATCACTATGCAAGTATACATAATACATAACAATATGCAATAATATCAATAAATGATGAATCAAATACAATAGATAATACTACACCTCACTTAGACAATACTGATATTCTCTTCCCTTAAGGCCTTTGGCGTAACTAGGTTTTTTAAAGTTTCCAGAAGTTTATGAGGAACAATTTCTTTTATCAGTCCATTCTCCTTTGACCTTTTTCTTCCTAGCTGTTGAAAAAAAATCAGCTTGCTCTTTAATAGTACATTAATTTTATATGTGTTAGAGTGCAGTCTTTAATATAATATGAGATAGACATCAGAATTCAGGAGACAAGAATGAAAGTGTGAAAATGTGCCACTATTAAATAAGAAGAAGAATATTATATAATGCATAAAAGTGTTAAGACAACCTAAAATTTATGATCCTGATCAAGAATCTTACTAAATTAAAATAGAGGTGCACAGTGCACATGTGAATCCCAAAGCTATAAATTCAGCTGATTTTTCCAAAAGTGGCTTCTGAATTATAATTTTCTTTTGACAGAAAGGGAAAATTATGACATATGTGGGGAATAATCTTATTAACTGTGTTTAATTTAATTTAAATTTAATCAAACATAACCCTTGCACTGGAGTGCAATCCACCGCTCACCACTCAAAGTTAAGTGTGGAACTTAGATCAGGAAAGGTTGTATATCCCTGACTTCAAGCAGAGTTAGGTTTTAGCCTCCTAATTTGAAAGGTACAATGTCATTCTCCCACATTAGTGAGACCGCTTTCTCCCAGAAGCAAGGTTAATTGGTTGTGGGACTAAAGAGAGAACGGCCTAGCTGCCTGTTTTTGACATTAACAGATTGCTAGCTTTTTCTGTGACAGCAAATTGAAAGCTAAAGAATCATCTTATTATTTGGAAACTAAGAAATTCACCCTCTGGCTTGTGTGCAGTTTCTGACTTTGAATAGAACATTTCTCTGATCTTTTTTTGGGCAGGGGGAGTGGAGAGGAATGGAGTTCATCATGTATTTAAAACTGTAAAGATAGGAGCGATTATGTGTCTCATATTTGACAGTGGATAAATGCCTTCTGCAAAAATATATATGGTTAGTGGCTCCATTTCTTGAAGTGTATTCATTGTGTACAGTCTATTTCTGGTATTTTGGGAAAAACTGATTTGGGCAGCATGGATGGGCAGACTCTTACTTGCTGATTGCATGTTGCCTCCTCCAACACAATTGCAATATCTTGATGCCATTGTGCCATATGAGACATTGTGCCATATGAGATGGCCATAAAGGGAGCTTTAAGCCTTGTAAAGCCACTTATTTCACACATTAAAGTGTCCCAAACTCCCCACCCACACATTTGAGCCACATTTGCTCATTTTGGGAGTTCAGGGGCAACATGGTATTGTTTTTAACTCCTCCAAAAAAAAAAGAGAGAAAGCAAACAACAGCCAAAATGTTTGGCCCTATCTACTTCAATAATGCTAAATATTCTAAATAAATATTTAAGCCTTGTCCTTTGCAAGTCCACAGGTAGGAAGCAATGGCAGAATGTAAGTCTCAGGTACAAGATCATTATCCAGGCCAGATCACAAAGCTCTGAAATCCTAAATAATCGGCCTTGTGTGATTTTGTGGGGGTTTTTTTTTAATGGAAATTCTTGTTTTCTCTGATTTTCACAGGTATTGCTGAGTCAAGTACATCGGTTACGAGCTCTTGATTTACTTGGCCGTTTTTTGGATCTGGGTCCCTGGGCTGTTAGCTTGGTGAGTCCGTATTACAGCCTTTGTCCTGAAAAAGGAAAGAGGCTTTTTATATCATCAACATGTGTGTCTGATGAACTTATTCTTCCTGGAAAATAATGTCCCATGAGAGATGGTCGCTATGTATCCTGCAATTGGATGTCGTCAGGTCGCTATAAATCAGGGTCTCAAAATTTGACCCACTCCGCAAATGGTTGAAAATCTTGTTATCCGCTGCAATTCCCATAGTTGTTCAGTCTCTTCCGTTCCATCTGAAGGTGGGCCTAACGATATTAAAAAGATGTAATTTAACTGCTCAGGCACTTTCTTGTGGGCATGCTGATAATGTACAATTTGCTAGAATAAAATGAGAATTAGAACTAGAAGAGCTTCCAGCTATTATAATTTTTATTCACACAAGGACTGTCTAGACCTCAAAAGGAGGCTGCTTAGCACCATGTAAAAATCAGAGCTATTCTAGCTTTGCTTTTTAATTGAGAAAACAGGACAGAAACTTTGAAAACTGCAGTGTTAAAAAGAAAAATATATCAAGAGGAAAGGGAAACGACGTGGGTGGTTAAGAAAAAATAATTATGTTTGGATTTTGTGTATATCTGACTATATTTAAAAATCTTAAGCAGTGATCCAATTTCAAGATTCACATTCAGTATTTCTATCAAAATGTCACTTTCCCTAGTAGGAAATACATTGTTAATTTGTGACTAGATTAGAAAAAACTTACTCTACATTTCAGAACTTTTGTGGTAGTGATTTTCCAGACAGAACAATTTCCCGTCTCTAAACATTATGAGCCAATGAAAGATGTGCTGTAATTTTTAATTGTTTAACAATAACAAACCTGAATGAATTCCAAATTGTCATATGGAAAACTACCATAGTACATTAAGTTCTGAACAAAATCTACCAATCAACTTTGGGTAAAACCAGATAATTAAAATCATTGTACAGCACCTAGGAATAATGTTGACAGGAAACAAATATGCAGGTATTAGCTCTTTACTATTTTTACTGCCAGAGGTGGGGGCAGGAGGTTCTTGATGCCAGCCCTATATTTATATCCTTTCTCAATTGTCTTTTCTGTTAGGCTTTGTCTGTTGGCATTTTCCCCTATGTATTAAAACTGCTTCAAAGTTCTGCTCGAGAACTAAGACCTCTTCTGGTTTTCATCTGGGCCAAAATCCTTGCAGTGGACAGTGTGAGTAACCATTAAGTGTTAATTGACCAAAAGGCAAAATACAATGCAGGGGGTCCTCAACTTACGACCATTCATTTACTGATCATTCAAAGTTAACAATAGTAGAAAAAGGTGGTTTGTGACTGGTTTTCACACTCTTGGGACCGTTGCAGCATTCCCGTGGTCACATGATGAAAGTTCGGGTGCTTGGCAACTGGCATATATATATATATATATATATATATATATATATATATATATATATATATATATATATATATATATATATGCCAGTTGCCCTGTCCTGGGATCAGGTGATCCACATTTGTAACTTTCCCAGCCAGCTTCCGATAAGCAAAGTCGGGGGGGGGGGGGACCAGATTCACTTAATGACCATATGATTCACTTAATAACAGCAGTGATTCAATTAACTACTGCGTCAAAAAAGGTCATAAAATGGGACAGAATTCATTTAACAACTGCTTTGCTTAGCAAAGGAAATTTTGTGCTTAGTTGTGATCGTAAGTCGAAGACTACCTGTAGTTGTGCAGGGCTTTCAGTTTCACCTACAAAAGGTGCTTCATAGCACATGGGGGCATGAAGATTGCACTTGCTTT
Source organism: Thamnophis elegans (assembly GCF_009769535.1). Lineage (NCBI taxonomy): Eukaryota > Metazoa > Chordata > Lepidosauria > Squamata > Natricidae > Thamnophis > Thamnophis elegans. The sequence goes on along the minus strand of NC_045542.1, from coordinate 46,234,928 downwards.
CAGCTGTTTAAAGCTCATGGGGAAAAGTGTTGCTTTAAAATGTTGCAAACAGATGTTATATTGAAACTTCCAGACATTCCAAAACACAGCCTTATAGAAAACTTAAAAAGTTCTCCTTCCAATGATTGCTTGTCTAAAAAGTAAGAAGATTTGTTTCCAGATGAAGTAAGAGCAACAAAATTAATTTTGTCTCGTGGTTGGAATTTAACTTTAGGGTCTGCTGTTTAAAATAAAAACAGTTTTATTTACATCTTTTTCTCTTTCACAGGAAATTGAATGTTATTACCTGACAATAAATTTAAACTGATTTCTACCAGACTATGCAAAAATTGGGAAATCAATTTTCCCATTTTTCTAATGAAATATAAAACATTTTAAATCAGTGAGTTATTCTGCTGGGGAATTACAGCTTTATTGAAGACTATAAAGTACCCATTATTAGGCTATCAGCATTTGGGGCCAAGGAGTAGAAAATACATAGTTCATGAAATTTTCAAGCGTGGACATGACCTCACCTCTCTAACCTATGCTGAAGTTTAAATAAATAAAATTCTCAAAGTCCAAATCATTTTTGTTGGTGAATTAATTGAACAGACAAAGACAGTATCTAGACAGCTTATTCTATTTTGGAATGAGTTCCTTCATGTAATATATATAGGCATGAAAATAAACCATGTTGGAAATATGGTCATCATATACCATACTGAAGTGCAAACTCTTTATTTTTCTCCGACTACCTAATGGTTTTGTAATCTAATATTAGTTTTATCTGTTCTACATGAGACAGTTTTTTATATGTGGACAAATATTCATTTGCTCTTCATATACTTCTCTCAGTCTGCCTGCCCATGTTTACAAATGTTTCGCATACATTGCACATTAAAGTAATTGCAAATGAGAATTATTAGCTACTGCAAAAATTACAACATCAAAAGCTATTTTAAAGACTAAAATTATACATGTTGTTGATTGATTCTTTATGTTGCCTTCTCTGATTAATGCTCTTAAGCACAAGCAGCAGCCATGATCAAGCACTGGCATCTTTTCCCGCTAATCTAGAGTTATGCTTAATGTTATTAAATATATTTTGAATAATGTTTCAAAAAGATTTTAGAAAGCAAAGAAAATGAGAAATAGTCCTCAACCTGTTTCAGGGGGAGAGCTTATCTTTGATGAATACTTTTGTTTAGCTGGGCAATCAAACCACCATGTATAATTCAGAATAAGAATATATTCACTGAATAAGCCATACAACACTGTGCAGATCTATAACAACAATAACATTTTGTCTGTGGGAGTAGAGGACATAATCTCTTCTTTGAAAATGGAACTAAGAAGAGTATAGTCTTATTTATTCAAGCCATGCTTTGCTGCCCAATACTAGGAAATGTAAGAGGACAGTGGATTTGTAATATTGCAATACAGTGTTGAATTGAATACATTGTTAATTTCCCTGACAATTTATCAGAGTATTTTAAAATAAGCATGAAAGGTAATGATGTTTGAAGAGGAAGGAGCAATGATGTGAGGAAGGGGAATTGTGGTTCCTGACCACCCCAACCCACAAGCCACCCAGAATCTCTTGGTAGAAAGATGGGCGGTATACAAATAAATTAAAAACAATAAAATAATAAATGATCCTCTTATGAAGCCGCTGGGTGAGATCATATGCCGGCACGGGATCAAATATCATCAATATGTGGACGATACTCAGTTGTATCTGTCCGCCCCGTGCCAACTCAGCGAAGCAGTGGAAGTGATGTGCCAATGCCTGGAGGCTGTCAGGGTCTGGATGGGAGCGAACAAGCTTGCACTCAATCCAGACAAGACCGAGTGGCTATTGATGCTGCCTCCCAAGGATAGTCCAGACATTCCACCTCTTAGCCTGGGGGGTGAAATTATACAACCCTCAGAGAGGGCCTGCAATTTGGGTGTCCTCCTGGACCGGCAGCTGACGTTAGAACACCATTTGTCAGCTGTGACCAGGGGGGCTTTTGCCCAGGTTCGCCTGGTGCACCAGTTGCGGCCCTACCTGGACTGGGAGGCACTTTGAATGGTCACTCACGCCCTCATACACCTCAAGACTGGATTACTGTAACGCGCTCTACATGGGGCTGCCCCTGAAGAGTGTTTGAAGACTACAGTTGGTCGAGAATGCAGCCGCGCGAGCGATATTGGGTGTACCTAGATACACCCATGTTACACCTATCCTCTGCGAGCTGCACTGGCTCCCCATTGGTCTCCGGACGCGCTTCAAGGTGCTAGTCGTTACTTTTAAAGCCCTACATGGTTTAGGACCTGGCTACCTGAGAGACCGCCTCCTGCCATTTACCTCCCAACAACCAATAAGATCGCACAGGTTGGGCCTCCTTCGGGTACCGTCGACCGGACAATGCCGGCCGGCAGTCCCTCGGGGGAGGGCCTTCTCTGTAGCCGCGGACTACCCGTAGAGATCCGGACCCTCACCACTCTCCCGGCCTTCTGTAAAGCCACCAAGACCTGGCTGTTCTGGCAGGCCTGGGGCTGTTGATTAATATCCAGCCCCTCTTGGACAGAATGGATGTTGTGTTAATTTTAATATTGTATTTCTTATTTTTAAATTTTTAAAAATGCTTTTATCTTGCCTGTGAGCCGCCCAGAGTCCCAATGGGAGTGGGCGGCATACAAATTTCATTAAACTCATTAAACTAAATTATAAGGTTCAGGCCCTGATGAAGGCATTTCTGATGTGACCAGTGTGTTCCAGAGCTAGTTGTTGATTTTTAAACACTTATGTCAGGGAATGATGATTGCGGACAAATATCCTAGGAGCATGACTGTGTATTACCTCAATTTCTGTAATCAGTCACTAGAAACTGTGGTTTGCTGTATTTGCCATGAGAAAAATATTGCAATTAATTGTTCTTCTGTAATGAATAATAGTACAATAGAATAGTGCAATAAGGAAGGGTGTTACAGAGATATTCTCAAGTTGCTGTCCAACTACTGCTATGCTCTAGACCTGTGATGGTGAACCTTTTCGGCACCAAGTGCCCAAACCGGAATGGGTGTGCATGTGCGTCGATGCACATGCCAGAGCACCGGAAACCTGAAGACCAGCTGGCCGGCACACCCATGCCTGTTTTTTGGACTGTTTTCTGGCTGTTTTTCGTGCCATTTTCAGGCAGTTTTCAGGCTGTTTTTCGGTGCTCTAGTCACTGAGAAGACCAGCTGGCTGCTCCGGTGCCCGGGAAGAAAAACAGACCAAAACCAGCCCAGAAAATGACCCCAAAACAACCCAAAAACATTCCCCCAAAGCCCCGAAAAACGGTCTGTTTTTTGGCCATTTTTCGGGCCATTTTTGGAGCATTTTCCAGCACTCTGGTGCCCATAAAGACCAGCTGGCCGGCACACTGGAAATTAGAAGAGCAGCTGGTGAGCACGCATGTGCCCCCCAAAGGGCTCTGTGTGCCACCTCTGGCATGCATGCCATTGTTTCGGCATCATGGCTCTAGATTAATGAATTACAAATTGAGCTGTGATTTAGAAAATACTCAGTTCATCTCTTCCCTCTGTATGAATTTAGTGCTAGACAGATTAGTTTTTCTCAGCTACAACATGTAATTTAATAATACCTTAAGTTAATACTTTAAAAAGTTGTTGGAAGAATTACAATGTTTGGAAGTGCTTGATACTGTAGAATTGACAAAGTGTAATGGGCAAGAAACTAATCAATATTCTAAATGTCCATAGGAGAGCAAAATGCAAATGTAAATAACACAAGTTTAAAAGAAACTTAGTTTGAGCTTGGTTCAGTTAGAGCTGTGTCTTCACCATATACAGTTACATTTTTTTTTAAAGTATTTGTTCCTTTCAGATTTTCTGATTTTTTGCATATCTTTGTTGCTGAATATTATCAGAACTTCATAGGGCTTATTGACAGATAAAGGAAAACAAATAAAATGAACCAATAACACTAACGCCAAAGGTTGCAAAGACTTTTTCATACATTTTCAATGCATGAACTATCCTAACTGCTGATGGCATGCAAAATATCTGCACTGAATAGAAACAGTGGAGTTCAAAGCACCAACTTATTTTCTTCCTGTTAGCTTTTAATGTGTGTTTTCCCTGAACTGAAGTATCTCCTGCTCTTTATTCTTTTGTTTGCCGGATTAACAAAAAATTTGAAATGCAGAAAGGGAAGGATATTTATAATTATGCAATAATAAATATTCCTTTAGCAACCTTTCCATATCTTATATATAATTGTATTGTATACAATACAATTGTATATAATTCCTGAAATCTGAGTTTCCTTTTGAAGACTGCTATTTTCATTCATCAAAGTCAGGAAAAGAGAAATGAACAGGAAATAAAACATTTTCCTGGTTCTCTTAAAATGTTTGGAAAACACCGGTAGGCTCTCTGATCCAAAGGTGCTTTTTCAAAAGTCAACTCTACTTTCTTTCTTTTTTCCATGAAGATGTTTAGCTTCACATCCAAGAAGCTTCTTCAGTTCTTGAATAAAACGTCTTCAAGAAAGAAAGAAAGAAAAAAAACAAAGTCTAGTTGCCTTTTGAAAAAGTACCTTTGGGACAACCATGACCTGGATGGGTGAGAATCTCCATAGACATCTGATAGGCTCTGAGTTTCTTCTGGTGCTTTTTGTCTCAGGGCAATAACACTGAGAGAATAGTCACAGCCCACCTCCACTTCACTTTCCAGCCTGGCACTTGTAAATCCATATCCAACCTTGGTAGTTCCCTCTTTGCAGTTCCTCCTCCCTTCCCCTCTGTCTTAATTCCCTCAGCAGGTCAAGTAAAAGGGTCAAAGTTTTCATATTTTTACAAGAAAGCAGTGTAAGCCTAGGGAGGCAGTGGCTCAGTGGCTAAGACGCTGAGCTTGTCAATTAGAATGGTCAGCGGTCGAATAATTAGCGCCGTGTAACGGAGTGAGCTCCCATTACTTGTCCTAGCCAACCTAGCAGTTCGAAAGCATGTAAAAATGCCAAGTAGAAAAATGGGAACCACCTTTGGTGGGAAGGTAACAGTGTTCCGTGCATCTTTGGCGTTTGGTCATGCCAGTCACATGACCACGGAGACGTCTTCAGACAGCACTGGTTCTTCAGCTTTGAAATGGAGATGAGCATCACCCCCTAGAGTCGGGAACGACTTATACATATGTGCGATGGGGACCTTTACCTTTAATGTAAGCTTGCTTGGAAAGGCCAAGCTTGTAAGGTACTCTTTATAATCCATTGCGTTGGGAGGGAGTCATGACCTACACTTTGAGAAAGACTCATGGATAGTCAGTCAATAAATACAACTATTCTCAGGCAATGATCAGTGCCTGAATCAAATTTATGTTCAGCCTGCACAGAAAAATGGCACGTCACTAAAAATAGTGACTATAATAAAAGAAGCGTAATTGATGCTACACATCCATTGCTGATGGCACATAAATTCAGAGAGAATTAATACATCATACTAATAAGAGTGGTGTCAGTGTGATGCTTATAATAAATAAGAGATAAATAACCACATTAGTGTGGTATAAAGCTGTACACTTTCAAAAGGAAAAATGGACACTCTTTAAGTTGTGTATCTAAGTATCTGTGAAACATCCTTCAGGCAGAAATTGTAAAGAGTAGTAAGATATCATAACCACTGATATCCTAATGAAAATGCATATGCATTAACAATGCTTAGAGCATAGGCTTCCATGGCAGAGCCATCTTTTCTCAGATGACATGAGACCTTGTGATTCTATTAGGAATCTATCTCCTTTCATTACCAATTAGTAACTGATGGGCAACATTGTTGAAAAGAATCCAAACATAAGTAGACATTTCAACCCTAAGTCTCCCAGGACAAAAAGCTCCACTTTCTTTAGGCATTGTTAATTACCTCAGCAACCAAATACTGTATTCTTCTTCATTTGTATCTTTCTCAGCTTCTTTCTTTTGACAGTTATGGCCTACCTTTCTTTATGCCTTATTGCAGATTTAAAAATGCATTGGCGCTGCTCCTGAAGTGCCTGTTACGTATTATCCAAAAGGAAGATTTAAGTCAACTTTCTTCAGAATGTAACTTTTGCCTTTTATATAAATATATCTATGTTTATATTCATTTGTCCTCTTTTTCTGGCCTTAATATGTCATTCCCCAAAGCCTGAGTCGAGGTGGTAATACAGGGTGTCTCAAGAAACAGTTGACAATGGGAATTCTTGGAGGTATAAATCAGGCTGCTGCATTCTTGTTTGTTTAATTCTCATCTCATGGGAAATGTGAGGAAAGTTCACGTCTTTTTTTTTTAAATAAAGTTTTTCTTATTTTTTCCTTTCAAGTATGTATACAAATGTATACAATGTATACAAATATACATTCTTGTAAATACTATTAACATTTATCTAGTAACTATTAACATTTATCACTATCTTCTTACAAATATAGAAAACACAGTTGGAGTCACTTTCTTGCCACCCCATACTTCCATCTTGTTTTGCAACAACCCTACTCCTTCCTTCTTCTCAACCTCCCTTCTCTACCTTCTTCTTTCCTCCTCTCCTTCCTCTTTTCTTCTTCCCCTCTCTTTCCCCCACTCCTCCTTTCTTCTCCTCCTTCTTCCCCTCTCTTCTACTCTTACTTCCCCTCCCTTACTTCCTCTGCTTTAGCCTTTCTTCCTTTCCCTCTTCATTTTCCCTCTAGGAAAGTTCACTTCAAAGGGAAATTTTTCCTCGTGGAAAAACAAGAGTCTGTCCCATTGAAAGATTTGAAGAACCATTTGCTGTGCTTTCAGTGTGTCCTCCTCCAGGATTCCTAGGAGGACCGTTCCAATCAATCTCAAACTGACAAGAAATTTATAACCCTGTTTAGTTAGTTATCTCAAAGGTGCTTTTTCAAAAGGCAACTGGACTTTTTTTTTTTTTCTTTGAAGACATTTCACTGAAGAACTGAAGAAGCTTCCTGGATGAGAAGCAAAACATCTTCAATGAAAAACAAAGAAAGTCCAGTTGCTTTTTGAAAAAAGCACTTTTGGGACAACCATAACTTGGATGACTAAGAATCTCCATAGACGTTTAGTTAGTTATTTGATTTGCAGGTAGTCCTCGACTTACAACCATTAGTTTAGTGACCGTTCCAAGTTACAAAGGCCCTGAATATAGTGACTTATGACCATTTTTCACACTTATGACCAATGGTCATGTGATCAAAATTCAGATGCTTGACAACTGGCATGTATTTATGATGGTTGCAAGAATCACGTGATCACCTTTTGCAACCTTCTGACAAGCAAAGTCATTGTCAGATTCACTTAATAATTGTGTTACTAACTTAAGTGCAGTGATTCATTTAACAAATGTGGCAAGAAAGGTTGAATGTAAAATGGAGCAAAATTCACTTAATTTTTTTTTACAAGCAAAACTTTTTTATTTTCCATTTTCATAACATATAATCACATGTATACTATTACATAGCCAATATCATATTGTATTGATTATTAATTACATCAGTTCATCTTGCCATCAACTCCCGGAAAAAATAAAAAAAATAAAAAAAATTGAAAACCAATTATTGGCTCTTCTGCTCTCCATACACCCTGTTTATGCCTTATCCACCCCTTTCTTCTGCCTATCTCTTCCCCCTCCCTACTTCCTTTCTTCCCTCCATCATCCTTTTCTACTCTACTTCCCCTTCCTTTCTCCTTCTCCTCTTTCCTCTTTCCACTCCTCCTTATTCTCCTCATCTTCCCCCCCTTGCCCTCTCTCCTATCCCTCTCTTCCTATCTTTCTTCTCTCCTCTGCTTCCCACTCTTCCTCTCATTCACTTGGTGTATTTCAGCTTCTGAGCAAACTCCATTCTGTGTTGATGGTATTTATACTTCCATTTCAATATACATAACATATCTTAGTTTTAAAGAGAAAATAAGAAAAGACAGTATACATGTACAATCATATTACTTTAAAACCTAACACCCCTCCTCAAGCCTAATATACTTCCCTCCCTCCCCCCCCCCAGCCTCCCCCCCACAACCTTCCCTCCCCTGACTTCCCAGAACCAATACACGGTATAAATCTTTAACAAAAACAGTTTAGAATATATTTGAAAAAAGAGTAAGAAATTAATAACATCTTTAAATTGAACTTAGCTTCTCCTTGCTAGGCTAACACTAAACAATTTATATCCTTCCTAATCTTAATCATATGCTATCTGGAATTTCTTAGTCCCATATTTATTTTGAGTATAATCAATCCATTTTTTTCCAGTCTTGTTTATATCTCTCGTTTGAGTAGTCCTTAAGATATGTAGATATTTTAGCCATCTCGGCTAAATTTGTGACTTTCAATGTCCATTCTTGAATAGTAGGCAAATCTTCCTTCTTCCAGTATTGCGCCACCAACAATTTAGCTGCAGTTATTAAGTGCAAAATCAAGTTAAGCAAAATTCACTTAAATAACTGCCATGTTTAGCAATGAAATTTTGAGCTCAATTTTGGTCATAAGTCAAGGACTACATATATATTTTGGCTTTTCTACAGGAGCTCAGGCAATGTATATGTCTCTCCCCCTCCCTTTATTTTTCCCCACAACAACTCTCTGAGGTATATTAAGTGAGAGTAATTAGTCTAAAGCAGGGGTCCCCACCCTCCAGAGCGTGGCCTACTACTGGGCTGTTCAGAAGTATGTGTGCACACAGCTTCGTTTGCATGAGCGGCGGCCGCAAGATAAAATCCCCTCGTGCAAAGAGCGGGCCCTTGCACTTACGCAAGAAACTCCCCTCGCATGAGTGGCAGGGGCACTCTCCCCCTTCACACCAGGCTGCCAAGCCGGAAAGGTTAGGGACTGCTGGTCTAAAGCCATCCCTTGGCTGAGGGGACTAAAATTTGCGTTTCCTGTGCAATAATGACCATTGCCATACATTGCCTTTTATAAATTCATAAAGAACAAATATCCACTAAACTGAGGAGAAAATAAAAGAGGTAGCCTTAGAGATACTATCACATATATTAACCTGTTTCCAATTTGTTAATGGGCCTTTTGGTGCTATAAGAATTTTTTTTTCAGATCCTTATCATCAGACTTTTATTATGTTAACTCCTAACATACAAGCTGATGTAGGATCGATACAGATGGATAAAGACTCATGCAGAGGTTGCTATGATTTGCTCCCAATAGTGATTATTCCATATGACAAGCTAGTCCACATGCTGCAACCTACCATGAAATCCCCATAAAACAGCTGTATATACAATATATGGCTTTCTTCATTCAGCAAACTTCAGAGGTAGCCATTCAGAGTGGCCCATGCATGGCTGCTTATTCATGTGTGAATGGCCCCTAAATTGCAACATCCCAATATATGGTCTATCACATGGGATGTATTCAATACAATAATACAATACAATAGGAGAGTTAGAAGGGACCTTGGAGATCTTCTAGTCCAACCCCCTGCCTAGGCAGGAAACCCTATACTGTTTCAGACAAATGGCTATCCAACACCTTCTTAAAGACTTCCAGTGTTGGGGCATTCACAACTTCTGGAGGCAAGCTGTTCCACCGATTAATTGTTCTAACTGTCAGGAAATTTCTGCTCAGTTCTAAGTTGCTTCTCTCCTTGATTAGTTTCCACCCATTGCTTCTTGTTCTACCCTTGGGTGCCTTGGAGAATAGTTTGACTCCCTCTTCTTTGTGGCAACACCTTCCTTTTTAATGAATTCATTTCTGCAGTTTCTCTACCATCTCAATACCATCCGGCTCTAGAATGGTATATGAATATTCATAATAATTATACAATTGTAATAAATTTAAATTTTGAGTATAAGTAGAATTTTTGCAGAATCATCTGGGATTTAACTGAATTAAAGGTGAAGGTCCTATACTTAACACACATACACATTTAATATATGCTTCAGGTGAATTAATTCTGAGTATTTGTTTAGAGACAGAAGAATCTATACAATAAGAATCTATAACAATTAATGCTTATGGCTTTAGAATATATGTTTCAGTATGGCTGTATTATTTTGGTTGTTTTACTGACGTTTCTCTCTTGACAACATGGTGTGTGTGTTTGTGTCTGTTTGTGTTGTTTTCCATAAAATCTGAGCAATCGTATTTGAATTTTGATGAGGGTATCAGGCATGTTCCTGGAGAGATATTTTGGTTTATTTCTTTAATAGTTCCTATTCCATGACAATTTCTTCCTGTTCTGAGGTTTTTCCTCATACTGCAATTTTTATAGTCTTAATCTTATAATTAAAGCTGTAATTCAGAGAAGGAGAAACAAGGCCCTCCAGGTATTGCTAGAATTCCCAACAATCCTAATTAGTATCACCAGTAGAAAGGAGAACTCAGAATCTTCATCATCTAAAAAGACTTCTATGGCTATCCTCCCTCTCTGGCTAATAAGATTAGTTTCTTCTTCACTCTTATCTCAGAGCCCATGTTCTCTGTCTGTTTCCCCTCCCCCTCTTGTATTAGAGCTTTTTAAAGCTTCATCAGCAATACAATAGTTTGATAACTATGTTTTCCCTGCTATTGCTGCAGCTTTTCTGTAAAATATTAAAACAGATGAAATATAAACTTTGCCTTTGTTTTTCCCCCCCAATTCATTTATGCTTTGGCATCAGGTCCCAGCTTAATACTTTGAATTTTTTTCCCCATCTGTTGTTTTTTATATATAACTCTCAGGACTTTCTGTTATAGATTTTAGCCCTCTTCTGATTTCCTTCCCTTAAGAATCAGAGCTCCTAAAAGAGGAGTTTGCCTCTTTTACAGAGCATCCTTTTTTCATTGCAACATACAGAGCATACAGATAAACAAAGGGAGTTACAGGTGAAACTCAAAAAATTAGAATATCGTGTAAAAGTTCATTTATTTCAGTAATGCAACTTAAAAGGTGAAACTAATATATGAGATAGACTCATTACATGCAAAGCAAGATAGTTCAAGCCGTGATTTGTCATAATTGTGATGATTATGGCTTACAGCTCATGAAAACCCCAAATCCACCATCTCAGAAAATTAGAATATTACATGCAATCAATCAAACAAGGATTGTACATAGAACAATATCGGACCTCTGAAAAGTATAAGCATGCATATGTACTCAGTACTTGGTTTGGGCCCATTTTTCAGCAATTACTGCCTCAATGTGGTGTGGCATGGAAGCTAGCAGCCTGTGGCACTGCTGAGGTGTTATGGAAGACCAGGATGCTTCAATAGTGGCCTTCAGCTCTTCTGCATTGTTCGGTCTCATGTCTCTCATCTTTCTCTTGGCAATGCCCCATAGATTCTCTATGGGGTTCAGGTCAGGCGGGTTTGCTGACCAATCAAGCACAGTAATCCCACGGCCATTGAACCAGGTTTTGGTGCTTTTGGTAGTGTGGGCAGGTGCCAAATCCTGCTGGAAAATGAAGTCAGCATCCCCATAAAGCTAGTCTGTGGAAGGAAGGTCAGCAGTCTTTCCCTTGATTGTGATTCCTATTGAACCAGACTGAGAGACCATTTAAAGGCTCAGGAATCCTTTGCAGGTGTTATGGCTTAATTAGCTGATTAGAGTGGGACACTTTGAGCCTAGAATATTGCACCTTTTCACAATATTCTAATTTTCTGAGTCTTATCTCATATATTAGTTTCACCTTTTAAGTTGCATTACTGAAATAAATGAACTTTTATACTATATTCTAATTTTTTGAGTTTCACCTGTATATAATATAAAATAATATTAACAATTATGGGTGGAGGGGGGAATAAACATATGTTGCATATTAAATGGTGTGAGCAGTGGTTTTGAATTGACCTAAAGGACTGTAGCAGGGGCACCACTCACTCCCCCTTTGAATCAGCACAGCAGAACTGTGATATGGAAGTTTCTCTGCCTTACTGTCATATACAAATCTTCACATAAAGAATCCTCTGTTGTACCTCAGTCACTATATTCATCCACATCAATTAGATATTACCAAGAACAGAGCAACAGTAAAGCAGTGTTTTATTTCTTCAGCAACTCTTTACACTCGAAGTGTTTTTTTGTTCCCCACACCCTTTCCCGTTCAAAAACAAAATGAAAGCAAAATCAATGCCTTTATGAGCATGTGTGATGTCCCTTACCTCCCATCTCTATCTGTGCTCAAGAAAATGCAGCCTGAGCATTTTCGTTAAAAGAAAGAAAGGACGATTGGTGATATATGCAGATGATAACCATGTTAAAGGAATGTATGTACATATATGTTTTTGACATACATCAAGGAGACTTGATTTTATCCAGACGATAGGAAAAAAAGGATGCCAGCACCAAAGGAGTTGCCCAAGGTAACTGTTGAAAGAAAAAGTATGTCAGTCATTAATTTTTTTCCCACTTCTCTAGGCTTTATGTCTTAATGGACATAGATTTTACAAAAGGTGAACCAGAGGAGCCCTTAGATTTTTATTAGTTAGAGGGGGGGGAAATACAGTTGACTATTGTGGAAGAAGATTTTTCCCCCTTGCTACACCTGGCTTACCGATTATTGTACTCCTAGTTCATTGTACAGACTGAATGAACAAAAGATGTACTGTTCCTTGAAGGTAAAGTTTGCTGGTAATTACTTCAAAGGATTCTCTAAGCTGAGTGTGGGCTTTGGGCATGGAGCAGATGTCCTTTGCTTCCATGATATAAATCTTGACCAAGATTTCTTGGCCGATGTCCTGGCAGAAGAAGCTTACAGTACATCTGCTATTTTGTTTCTCAAATCAATTGAAAATTGAATTTGAAGGAGAAAAATTACTACAACATGAAATATTCATAAATCATCTGAAGGCTTAGATGAAGATTTTTTTTTCATGTTATTGAACTTAACTGTGTTCTTCTCTTTCCTCACCCTCAATCTTGTTTTTTAGTCATGCCAAGCTGACCTTGTGAAGGACAATGGTCACAAATATTTCCTTTCTGTTTTGGCAGATCCTTATATGCCGGTAAGATTAAGTAATCAATCCCATTTCCCTTCCATCACTTCCCTCCCTCCCATCCATCTGTTTATAACTTATGTGTTGTGTCTTGGCTCACGTGCAACTCTTATGTGATTTAATGAGGTTTTATAGACGGCAAGAGTTCTTATGCAATTCTAATATGCGGTATGCTTTGTTGAATAACAGCAGTGAAAAAAAGTAAATATAACTTTTCCCCTCTCCTTAAGCTATTAAAAATATTGACAGTGCATTCAGGATATTCATGGGAAAATGATTCTTCATGCAATATGACTGAATTCGTCATAGTGAGTTAATTAATATAAAATATGGTGATGGTGTGTTTGCTTGTTTGTTTGTTAATTAAATTACTGGCTAGATGGGCTATTCCTGCCCTATTCAAAGGGAAGTTATCTGAGCTAGTGCTGTTATGCTAACTTCATTTCCCTGATTTCCTCTGCTGAGCACCCTGATGGGAATAGGAGAGTCTATTAATGTCCAGCTGCTTTCCTGTGAGATTCCTTTGTGTTATCACAGTTGCCTTGATTTTGGTTGTGCATGCCTTGAAAATGATTCAGCCCCCGCACAAATATAGTACTTCTCTGCTATTTATTGTAACAGATCCACTTTTTTCAGGCTTCTATGGTTCCTTAAAATTAATATACAAATTAATATACATTCTTAAACCAACTGGACCTTTTTCATGAATAGTGGAAAAGTACTGTGTTTTCATGAAATCTGAAGCATTTCTCCTGAATCATTTATACAGTATGCATAAATCTATTGCATGGGCCCCCAATATGAGAGCTGCAGCTCAGAAGTAAATTTTCCTATTCAGCTCTTCATGCTCAAGCTCAAGGAGCAACATTATACCAACGTAGCATTACCTTTCTTCTGCCATTAGCTACGTAAATAACATGTGACTAGGCTGTAGTCTGTCCATCAGAACAAAATGAAACTTTAGCATCCAGAAGCTGTTGAATGCCTTATGCTAGAGTAAGGGGAGGCTGTTGTCTTCATCCCCTGCTTTTGGATCGAGGGAACTTATCTGAGGTTGGAAAATGGTTTAGTCTTTGGACTGCTCCTCTTATGTTCTTATAGCAATGTTGGAGTAAAAGATACTATATTTCACAAGGAGCAATACATTTTAATTATTTTTCTTCAGTTTAACTCTTTGGGTCTTTGTGAATAAGGCCACAGCAGACCCGAAGTTCCCTGTGAAAAAGTTACTGTATAAGAATAGATATACAGACAGTACTCACTTTTCAACCCTACTTGGGACCCAAAGGAGCTGTTTCAAAAGGCAACTGGGCTTTTGGTTTTTCCTTGAAGACATTTCACTTCTCATCAAGAAGCTTCTTCAGAACTGAAGAAGTGTCTTGGATGAGAAAGCAAAATGTCTTCAAGGAAAAACCAAAAGCCCAGTTGCCTTTTGAAACAGCTCCTTTGGGACAACCATGACCTGGAGGACTCAGAATCTCTGTAGGTGCCTGTCTGGGACCAGAATTTCTGTCATTAAGTGAAACAGTTGTTAAGTAAAACATCACATGATCACACTACTTAGTGACAGCAGTTCAGGCAGCCCTGGTTTCAGTCACTAGATCAGGAACGTGAATCTATTAAGCCAATAGTAATAATTCCCTTATTTTTCCCCCTGCCTGAAACGAACTGCCTCTGCTTCAACTCCTCCTTATCTGCCTGGCTATCCCCATCTCTGCTCTTTGGGCAGTAACAGGGATAGGCAGCAGATGCAGAGCAGCCAAAAAGACAGAGGGGAGGGGAGTAGAAACAAAGCAGTTCAAGCAGAGCAGGAGAACATGATTGTGGGACACTGCAGCAGCTGGACCTTCAAAGAGCAGGCATAGCTACCAATCATAGCTACCAATCATTCAGCATCGTCATAACTTCAAACAGTTGCCGATGAATGGTTGGTAAGAGAGCACTACCTATAAATGCAGAAAAATAATTGTGCTAAGAATTCCATTTTTTCTGTAAGTTGCAGTTTCTTCTATGAATCAGTGGGCCCCAGTTCCTTCCTTGTATATGTTTTAACGATATGTAACATGGAAAAGTCGTAGAAAAAATAATTTCCAATCTTTCAAATGAGCTTGGAGAAGGTTTTGTATGGTTCTTTAACAGCATTTGAGACACAAAGCAATACTGTTGTTGCCTATTTGACATGCACGAATATAGAGTTAGTAGAAAATCCCCATACTATATAGGCTTCTTATTTTGACACATTGCTGTGCTTGTGCTGTGTATTGCCTATATTAAATTTTATGATTGTTGATATTTGTATTTTCAAACAGCACTGTCTGACATCACATTAGAAAACTTCAATCTTGAAGTTCAATTAATTCTATCAGAGGGCATCCATATCACCATCTGAAAAGGATTGGTTTGCTTTCATGACCATTTTCCTGTTCAGTTAAATAACATAATTTGTATTTTAAGTTTACAACTTCCTGAAATCCTCCAGCAGCGCAAATCTTTGTAAAAGATGCTGTTTCTTTTTTAAAGCTTTTGCCTAAAGCATTCCTATATCGCTTTCTCCAAGATTCATGAATAAAAATATTCTTGTGTCTATATGTTAAGGCTGAACACAGAACAATGACAGCTTTCATCTTGGCAGTGATTGTCAACAACTACAACACAGGACAGGTGAGTACAAGTGAAGAAAAAGTGAGGCTTGACTCAGTAACCTTGAATTAAAAAAAGTTTAGACAGCGTTGATTTAAGACCGGGCATTTCTGCCTCATTCCCCTTGGGAATATCTTGGCCTTAAGATTTATATACTGGCAAGAAATGGATTGCGATAACATGAAGGCCCTTTCTTGCAGGAAGCTTGCCTCCAAGGGAACTTGATTGCCATTTGCCTGGAGCAGCTGAATGATCCCCACCCTCTGCTGCGCCAGTGGGTGGCTATTTGCTTGGGCCGCATCTGGCAGAATTTTGACTCTGCGAGGTGGTGCGGCGTGAGGGACAGCGCTCATGAAAAACTCTACAGCCTTCTCTCCGATTCAATACCTGAGGTAATCTTCTAGGTTTCAAAACAAATCTCTTCCAGTGGAGGAGACCCTGTTCTAATTAACTGCCTTAATTAGCTTCACTGTGTTACAGAGCTGCTTCAGCTATTGCCTAAAAGGAGGAGCCACACACTGTTTTTTGCAGGATGTCCATTGAGATGTTAAAAAGAGCCAACATGCAACTTTTAAAAAGGCTTTTGGTTAAGCTTGACCGTAGGTGGTCCTTGCTTAGCGACTGCTTCATTTAATGACTGTCCACAGTGATGACATTAATGAAAAAGTAATCTTACAACCAGTTCTCACATGTATGATCTTTGTAAGGTCTGTAAAGCAAAGGGAAGTGGAAGTAAGGTCATAAGCACAGACATGGTTTCGCTTAGGAATCGCTTGGCTTAGTGACTTGTTTGGAGGACTTCATGCAGTAGGATTGCAATCTGATTCAGTTTATTAACTGTATTGATTTTAATTGATAAATGTCATTTGTTGTTTGCTTAGAAGATAAAAACGTTCATTGTAAGGCATTCGTTTTAGTGGGGAAACCAAATATGCCTTTTAAGTACTTCGAACGCTTCAACTAGCAGCAGCAAATTAATAAATGTGCAAATAGATGTGGAGAGCTCTTTAATCAATTAACATTTCTTGTTACTTATTAGACTGCATTGAGTACATGTTTAAATTTTTTGAACGAGTTTCCAGTATGAATATCCCTTTGCCCAAGTATGTCGGATTGACACCTGCATTTTTCAGTAGAAAATCTGATTTGGCCTATTCTTTGCAAAGACTCTTGTGCTCTGTTATGATGTCTTCTCTTTCTCTTGTAGGTTCGCTGTGCAGCAGTCTTTGCCCTTGGCACTTTTGTAGGCAATTCTGCTGAGCGGACAGATCATTCCACTACAATAGATCACAACGTTGCCATGATGCTGGCCCAGCTCATTAATGATGGAAGCCCCATGGTCCGAAAGGTATTGCAAAGGGGTAGGAGGGACAGATGCTCGTGTCATGGCATTATTCATTTTAAATAGATACTCCTCAGTTAACATCAGTAATTGAGACTGGAATTTCTGTTGCTAAATAAGTGATGCAATCGTAAAACATGACATCACAGGACCACATCGGTTAGGCAGTTTGTTAGAGTTTCCAGCACTCTCTATTCCCCTGTTAAGTGAGGATTATCAAACAAGTGCCAGGTGACTTGTAAGCAGACCAGTTAGCTGGTAAGTGACTGCTGCTATGTGGGAAAGGGTCTGTGGGTGGCTGACAAAGTACAAACATGGCAGGACCAAGGGTAGCTGCTGCCCTGTGGGGGAAGAGTACAGCAGTGGCCCCCAAGACATGACCCAAGCACCATGGGGCAGGGGGTGGCTGCTGCCAGGTGATGGACAATGTGAGCCACTTACTTGAGCTACTTGCAATTTTTCCTGCTGGCTTCCCCACTTCCCTGCTTTGGGGGAGCCAGCAGGGAAGATCACAGCAGAGGGCTTGTGACCACGGAACACTGCAACTTTCTGAAGTGCAAGCCACTTGCCAAGCACCTAGGTCTCGATCATTTGACCATGGGGATGACAGGAACTTTGAGGATCAGTCACTGAATGAATGGTTGCTAAATGAGGAGTAACTGTGCATAACATTCTGAATATTTTTGTTTACTGAGAGGATCCCCCCCCCAATACCAGTCCTTATTATGAGTTCTAGGTTATTTGACTCTAAAATTGGCTCATAGGGGGATACCTATTCCATGGGAAATGAGAGGGCTCTACAAACTGTACCAAAGTCAAAGAGAGATTGGCAATTCTTTGTTTCTACTTTTTATAGCTAAGAGTTATAAGAGTTTAGTTAAGAGTTTAGAAAGGAGATTTTAGCCTGTTTTCCACTAGGGGAAAGTACTATGGGGTTTTAAAAGCTGCCTCCTCCTCTCCCTCCTCCAACTCCTCCTCCTTTTCAGTGTTAATCCCTGGTAACTGATTGCGCTTCATCTATGAGCAGGTGTCCTTTTCGCAACTTATCAGTTCTTTCAGATAAGATTCTTCTTCTAACACAAGGGAAATTGGAGCTGACATTTATTTTCCTTTATTCTGCTGACTCATGAGAAGTGGGTAAAAAGGAAGTTAATGCCTAGGGCCCTCTCCAGGGATTTCAGCTGCTTGATGGCTACCTCTGTCATCTTAAATTTTCTGCACTTCTTCAGGGTTTATTATTGGCTGTGGTTCATCAGTGATTTCTGAATGGCAAGTCAGGTGGTGCAGATTGCCTTGCCTCTTTCTTCCCTGAGAGTTTCCAAAAGTGTCATTTTTTTTTGCACTTGGCTTTGTGTTTTCAGCCTGAAAACTGTTTTAAAAGAAGCGGAGTTAAGCTCAGCTCACAAGGTTAAGATAGAAAGCACTTGCTGCAAAAGACATGTTGGGTGGAGCTTCAGGGCTATCACACCTCCAGTGGGCCTTCATTCTAAAACATGAGCTGCTGTTTCTTGCCTGGCCTGATAGCTTTTTGCACCCAGTTGGGTTGTTATCAATGTGGCATTTCAGTGTGAATAACTCTTTTTGAAATAGAAAGGGACCATTGTATAACAAAATAATGAAAAACTGGGTATTTAAAAAGGATAATTTTAGACCTGGCAAAATATTCATTGCTGGAAAGGGTGCTGCTGAATACCAAAGAGAAGTGGTAATTGTCAGCAGCAAGCTGTTGTGCTGCACATCACTACTTTTGTCTGGAGCTCCTCTGTTTAAACAACAACAACAGGGGGGAGGAGGAGATGATTTCTGTCTTATTCTATGCTTTCAGAACTAAGTTTTCAGAAATTTTCATTCCTCTTTTAGGAGATGGGCTCTGTCTCTTAAAAGCTTTTCTGTTGATCTCTGTTTGCGTAGCGTAGTCTTGTATTACAGTTGTGACATCAGATATGAAATAATATTTTCTGCAGGAAACAGAAATACGTGGCAAGAAAAAAGAAAGGATAGGGCAATGCAGGAATGAAAGAGGACAACTTCATTCAAGAAAGAGCTCTCCTTAACCTGGCAGTGGGGTGGGAGAAGGATAGAATAATGATTTAATAAACTGATCTTGGTCTACTCTGATTTCCTTTTACAGAAAACGAGCATATTAATTGCTTGATAGCACTGAGGTATAAAGTGCCCAGAATGACCTGCTTGATATTAATATATTATAAGCAAACTGTTTTTGATCTTTTCCAGCTGTCTTTTCTATATGTTTTTCCCCTTCCATTCAATCACATCTTATTTTCAGACATGCAGATTTTCAGATATGCCTGGACAAGTCCCTGCTATTTTCTTGGCAAGGTTTTCAGGAAGTAATTTGCCATTGGCTCCTTCCTGGGACTGACAGAAAGTGATGACCCATGGTCATCCAACTGGTTTTATTACTAAGGCAGAACTAGAACTCACAGTCTCCCAGTTGCTAGCCTAATGTCATAGTAGTAGATTTGTAAATAAAATGCAAGGATATGTTTCTGACCTTCCTTTACAGCTGCCATTTTCTTAATTCATTGTAGATAGACATTTCAAGAAAATAAATCTGAGATTTTTTAAGATTTCCAATTGCCAGTTTCCTAGTTTCATCATCTGGTAGTTCCAGAAAATAATTGCCTTTTTTAATAAGACAGGTTATCCTCAACCTAAACTAAAATGGCAGTGTGGCAAATTATATTTTAATGGATAAAATTATCTATGGATAGGAAAAGAAGGCTATAATTTCATCTCTTCCTATTCACTTCCTAGGACAGTACATCAGTTTGACAATGCTGGTTTGAATCAAACAATAAGGAGGGTAGCCTAGCCAAGAATAAAAAGCTTTTTGTTGCAAATAATACATTTTGGAGTCAAATGTTCCTGCTTTCTTCAGATCCTTATGCCAAAGTGATGGAAAAATCAATGTTTCACCAAGCAACATATAAAAAATGCCCTCATTCTCACTTGAGGTGACAGATGGGTATTAATTTTGTCAGAATGCTGATTTCTAGGGACTTGATTTTCTTGCCTTTTTTTTTTTGATGCTCACAAAAAGCTTTCAACTACACTAAAGCAAAAGAGAATATATTGACTAAGCATTGCTGTCAGCTGTTTTCAAGGAAGGAAATGTATGTGCTCTTCAGAAGTAAACAGGAAAGCCCAATGCATTTTTGAAACAGCTGAGAAATATTGTTGAATCCAGAAATCTTAAGTCTGGTACAAAAATGTTAAATTCAGACTGCTACATAAATTCTCTCTTTGCTTTCCTTCAAAACCTGTAACATGGCTGCTTAAATTAAATAACCTAAGAGTTTCCAATCAGAGTCTCAGTGATAGCTGAAATCTGGAACTGATTTGCCTAGAATGATATTTCCATCCTTGGTACTATTTTGGAATTACTAAGGCACCAGGCTAGAAAGTGGGAGATGGTAAGTTCAAATCCCGCCTTAGCCATGAAAGCCAACTGTTTAATTTTGGTCCAGTCATTCTCCCTCAGCCCCACCCACCTCCACAGGGTTGTTATTGTGAGGAAAATAGGAGGAGGAAGGCATGTTAGGTATGTTCACTGCTTTGCTTTATTTGAAAAACTAATAAAGGCGGGATACAAATAAACAAGTGAAATGTTTGTATGCAGATAATATAGTGTTCAAATTGATATTCCTAAAGTTTTTCTCAAAAAGATCCCTCAATTAACTGTTAGATAATATTTGTGCTTATTTATGCATCATTGCAGGACAGGGGGACCAGAGAAATGTGCATTATCAATGTTAATGTAATGTTTTTCATGTATGGATTCATACACTGTACTTAATCATGATAAGGTAAAGGTTTGGGTTGGGTTTAGCATATTATGGGAAGCCATCCATTGTGGTTGAACACAATGCTTATTGGCTTAGTCCATTGCTTGAAACCTTGTTTAACTAAACTTTGGCTTTATACAGTGTGAAAGCCTATTCCGTGTGTGTAGGGATCTTTCTAAAAACAATCCAAAGAGGTCAAATATTATTTAGCAATAAGGGAGGATATTATTTTTCAAATTAAAAGTTTATCATAGGTGTTTCCCAAGGAATGAGGAAATTTCTAAAAGGCCTCTGAGACTTTTATACTGAAATCTGTCTGGAGTTTGGAATTTATTTGTAAAAGATTATATAACGTTAAGAGCCAGTTTGGTGTAATGGTTAAGTCATCAGGCTGGAAACCAGGAGTCTATGAGTTGCATTAGACACAAATCCTGTTCTGTGACTTTGGACCAGTCATTGTCTTTCAGCCCTAGGAAGGAGGCGATGGTAAACCACTTCTGAAAAAACCTTGCCAAGAAAACTGCAGGGACTAGTCCAGGCAGTCTCAAAGATTTGGACATGCTTGAACAGAAGAAAAAAATACAGTGTTCACAACCTTGAACAGAACCCATATTTTGTAGAAGAATATGCTTTCTGCTCTTCCTCCATTCCTTTTATATTTATAGATAGACAGGGTGATTGTGACATTGTACTCTAAGCAAGCTTAGGACAGATTTTCTCTGTTTAGCTAGATGGGATAGATAGTTTTCATTTTCTAAATTTAAAATCTTTGCCAGAAAGTAAAGAGACTGGAAGGGTCTTTGAAAATCATTTACAATAATTCTGTGCCTATTACTGGAAATTGTTACTCTTCACATCCCAAGCAGATGGCCATCCAGTTTTGCTTAAATAACTCCAGGGAAGGAGAGTCTACCACCTTCCAAACGGTTCCATTTTTGGACAGCTCTTGCCATTAGATCTGTCTTGATGTCCTGCCAAAATTTATTTCCTTATAGTTTAAATCTATCATTTCTGGTACTGTCTTCTGAAATAACTGTGAGCTATGCATCATGTCTTCCTGCAGTCTTCTCCAAGCTAAGCGTACGCAGTGTCTTCAACTGTTCTTTCTAATTCTTTTTTGTCCTTCCAGGCCATTCATCATTTTGATTACTATCTGTACATGCTGTCTGGCTTGTCAATGCAGTTCCCCAAACTGAAGATGGAGTAAAAGAATGATGTCATTTCTTTGAGTCTGACATTAGATTTAGTTTTAGTTGAAGCTTTAGCTAACTATGATAATGAAAGTATTACAGTAAATGTTCCTATAACTTCAATGTTACTGATAGAATATCAGCTATTAACCAGGCACTTGGTAACAGCTCTTTAGTGGTGGAACATTCTTGGGGTTAACCTCTTGGGGTTCAGATATCTATTTTTTGTCTTTGTTTATCAACAGGAGTTAGTTGTGGCACTGAGTCACCATGTGGTTCAGTATGAAACCAATTTCTGCACAGTTGCCTTACAGTTTATGGAAGAAGAGAAGAATTATGCATTACCCTCACCTGCTGCTCCAGGTACTCTATCATCTTCTTTGGAAGTATGACGTTTTAGAAGTTGATTCTGTGAGCTATCTTTTTTAACAGGAAACTGGGGGGGGGGGGGAGTCTTGTTTCCTTCTCCCATTTTCTTGAATTGTATTAGTTTATCTGAGGTCTAAAAGTGCAAAAATCCCAGTTGTGTTGGAAAACAAGATAAAAAATAAAATTCAACTTGTTTGAAGTACTTGAACTCCCCTAGCATTATGCTAATTCATATGTAACGCCAGCAGTTTGTTTATTTATTTTTATGTAAAGAATTTATACCCTGCTGATCAATTTAAGAAGCTCCTAGAATAGCTTACATAACAATATTTTTAAAACAAAAACTCAGTCCCTGGGTTTTTAGCTTTACAATCTTACAGCATCAAAGAAAAAGAAGATGCAGAACGAAAAGGAAAAGAAGAAAACAGACAACTTCTCTCATGATTCCTACAGATGGCAACTGTGATAAGAAACAGCCAAAGAATACCCTATGCAGCAGAGCAGATAGTTCTATTGTTTGTCATTATATGGCGTTTTGGCCTTGCTGAACATTGAAGAGGACAGCCAGATGTTTAGGTGCAAGTGGGGGGAAGCCCACTTTTGGACTAGAATTTTATGTGTTTCTTCTGTCCTTTCTCCTAATGCAGAGGTCTTCAAACTTGGCAACTTTAAGACTTGTGGACTTCAACTCCCAGAATTCTCCAGCAAACTCTGCTGGCTAGAGAATTCTGGATGTTGAAGTCCACAAGTCTTAAAGTTATTAGATTTGGGAACATCTGTCCTAATGCATTTGATTTGTGTGCAAAAAATTATTTGGGGATGGGGGACAGTTGGTTTATTTAGATTAAAGCTTCCTGCTTTTCATTCCCTGTGTACTCTTCTGTGGAATAATGCCTCCCCGAAAAATATTAAAGTAGTCTCTTCCCTCTGAAATTTCAGAAAGTCTAAAAATTTAGTTGTTCTATTAAGCCTTGAGGGCAGGATGTTGTGACTGTTCTTCTGCACAGTGATTAGATTGTTTGGTTTGAAGTCCCAATTTATTTATGTGCTTTATAAATTTTACTTCTGATTTACTGTATTTTTCTTTAAGTCCAAATTAGGAGATTGTGAAATTATATGCTGCTAGGGGTAAATTTGTTTGAAACGGTTTATATGTACCCTATAAATAAAATGTGTACCTTAATAGCTACTTTGCCTTAAAAGGGGGGGAGGCATTTTAAAAAGTGGAAACATAGACCAAGATTATTTGTATAGGAAGTAAATGGTTATAAATAAAATGCACAAGAAGCTGTCTTTGGTGTGCATTATAAAAGCCTTTTTATAGCCGACTGCCTTTTGGAGAAAAATGGGATTAAAAAAATAAAAATTGCAAGCAGTCATAATATAATGGAATTCTTTGGGTAAATATTTAGGCAGGAAAAAGATCATTAAGCTTTTTTTTTTTTTTTTGGTGTTTCATTGTAATATCCAGACTCGCACCTCAGCAATGATACCTTGCTGAACTCAAACGAGGTCAGCTTTGTTTGGGGCTGTCACGTAAGTCTCATAACTAGCAGTTCTTGCAGGGTAGTAGTCTGTACATTGTCCTCTACTTTAAATAAGGAAATTGAAATAGTATCTCAGTTTTAAAATGTTGCTTCTGAGAAATCCCATTGATTGTCCCATTGATACTAAACTAGAACATTTGTCCCATTAATACTAAACTAGAACATTTGTTAAAAGGAAGGAAGAAAAGCAGTCTAGCTTTTTAATTTGTTGCTTGTGGAGTCCTTCATGCTCTCTGAGCTTAGTTGCTTTCTTGTAGACATTTTATTACTCTACTGTGCCACTGTTACTCTTCAGTGCCAGAAGGGAGTAAGATTTGCTGCCTGTTTTTAGATAGATAGATAGATAGATAGATAGATAGATAGATAGATAGATAGATAGATAGATAGATAGATAGATAGATAGATAGATAGATAATACATAGAGGCTTGCCCTGTCAGTGTTGATGGGTGTCTTGTTTCCTTCTTCTTTTAGTTCCTTGATTAAGCCATTGTTTACTTTTTATTTGTTTGTTTCTCTAAGCTGATTTGTTACCTATTTGTACATTGTCTAGAACAGGGGTGTCAAAGTTGATTTCATTGAGGGCAGCATCAGGGTTGTGTTTGACCTTGGGGGGCAGGATAGGCATGGTCATGGTGAGCATGACCAGCTCAACGTCACTTGTGTCTGGAGCACCTGTGGTGGCCAAGTCCTAAGGAAAGACTTCCCTCAGACCCCCCCCCCACTCTCATAATCTCCTTCCTTCCTTCCCTTCTTTTTCCTTCCATCTTCATTCTCCTTTCTTCTTCCCCTCTTTCCTTATTTTTCCTTCCTTACTCTCTTCCCATCTGTCCTTCTTTTTCTTGGTCTTTCCTCTTTCCTTTTCTCCTTTCCTGTCCATTCTTTTATGCTCTAATGCAAAAGGGAAAACATTTCTCCTTTTGTTTTGCTTTTAGCTTGTTTTGCTAGCCCTCTGCCAGCGAAAACAGAGCTCAGGGGATTGCGCAACCCCCTCTTGAGCTCCATTTTCACAGCAGACGGCTGCAGGAGGCTGTCACGACCAAAACCAGGGCAGAGGGCGCATGTGGCCCTACCGAGCACCATTTTCACTGGCAGAGGCACCACCGGCTAGTCTTTTGCTGTTTCCATTGAGGCCTTGTGGGCTGGATCTAAGCGTCCCATGGGCCTTGAGTTTGACACCCCTGCCGTAGAAGATAGATTTTTTTATGTATTTATATATTAAATTTATATGCCACCTATCTCTGGGTTCGAGGCAACTCTGGACTGTAAAATCTAAAGCGAAGCCAACTGCCACCCAGAGTCATTTCGATACTAGATAGGTGTCAAATAAATTGAATAAATAAATAATAAACCTTTGCCTAAGGGGCAGCAGTGACTACTATCATTAACTTACTTGAAACTAATACTTGTTTGCTATTTTGCGGGAATAAATATTCCTATTGCCTCCATAGAGGTTGGAAGTCTGACTCCAGTCCGAGATAATCCATGTACTCCAAAACTCCGTTCTGTCAGCTCCTATGGAAATATCCGAGCAGTCACTACAGCAAGGAACTTGAATAAGTCTTTGCAGAATCTCAGTTTGACTGAAGAATGTAAGATAACGTTTCATTTTTTAAAACATATATATTTATATAACCTTATACCATGTGTGCATTTGGGTCTACAGCAGAAATGACATAGTTAAAAGTGAACAGTATCTCTAATTACTATTTGTAAACAGTGTGACATGGGATCGGAACCTGAAAATCATGACCAAAGGTAAATTCCTTGGCAAAAGTGCTATATTTGTTCTGTCGCCTATAGTCCCTGTGCTTCTCCCAAAATGAGTGCTGAAAGAGAAGGGGGAGGGGGGAAAATCTTCCTATAACAAAGTTGCATACATATGTAATACAGTGGTGAGTTTCCAATTTTTTTACTACCGATTCTCTCATGCGCAGAAGCATTCGGGCAGGTGGGCAGACCCTCCCGCTGCCGCTACTACAGGTTTGATTGCAGAGTCCCAAGGTCATGTGATCATTTTTGTGACCTTCTGACAAGCAAAAGTCAATGGGGAAGCCAGATTCATTTAACAACCTGTGTTGCTAACTTAACAGCTTCAGTGATTCATTGAACAACTTCCGCAAGAAAGGTCATAAAATGGGGCAAAACTCACTTAATAACGATTTTGCTTATCAGTGGAAATTTTGGGCTCAAGTGGGGTCATAATTCGAGGACCACCTTGTATATTCCCTTATCTAGAAGCAAGTCCTGATGCTACCATATCCCAAAGGTTCTTCAACTCAGAGGCAGTTTTTCAGGGAAAACAGGTAGCTGCAACACTGAAAAAAAGAGAAGGAAAAAAAATCCCTCTTTTTATTAGTTTCTTTTCACATGTAGCTTTAAGGATATAACCATAATAGCCAGTTCATTGATGAAGGAACATGAAACAAGCAAACCTCCCCCACTTATTATTCCCTAAATTCCATTATTTTAATCTTTTCTGCTTCTCTTTTCCCGCTTTTTTAAAGAAAACATATATCTGGCAGGCCTCCCAAATCATTCATGCATCCCCAAAATATTTCCACATTACAAAATTACATATGTTTGCTAATTTCTACTGTCGGATATGTTTTAGTATTTAAATTAACATTGGTATGATCTTCTGTTTCTCCACTACTAAGCATTCTGTTAGTTACCGTAATTAGTTAGTTAGAATAACTTTATTGTCACTTTAAATGTCCACTGATCAGCATACATTAAAATGACATTTCATTGCATATGGCTCTCAAAAGGTCACCACCTCCAATATACACTACATAAACATGACAAAATAAATAAATACAAAATTATGCATATACCCACATATATTATATGACAAGGAGAAACAAGAAGATAACATGATACTCCTTCTGAAATAGTATCTTTTGACTTTTTAAGACAGAACTGGTATGTTAACTTGTAAAATAAAACTTAGTTAGAGAAGGCTAAGCCTCAGACAGATGGAGCTTGGTGACAAAATGATGGAACTAATGCAGTCACTAGGATTTCTGCATGTGGCTAATAGATACTACTGCAAAACCTAGTATATCCCTTCTTCAAATTTCCATATGCAACTCATACTTTATTAAGCGTAGTCCTTGCATAAGTGTTTTGTTCAGTGTCTGCATCCTTATTGTTATTCAACAGCTGGAAACTCTGTTGCATTTTCCCCTGGGAATCTGAGCACCAGCAGCAGTGCCAGCAGCACCTTGGGCAGCCCTGAAAATGAAGAATATATCTTGTCTTTCGAGACGATTGACAAGATGAGGAGAGTCAGTTCCTACTCATCACTAACTTCTCTGATAGGTAAGCCGAAATGTTTTCAAGCCAGTTTATTTATAACACAGAGGATGGGATGAGAAGGTCAACAATTGCTCCAAACGAACATCATTGTGGTAGAACGAGTAGAAAATGATGATTAAAAGGGGGGAGGGAGAACAGAGAGATTCACAATGCAACAATGTTCATGTGGGTATGTGTCAATTTTCTATCCAGGATATTTTTTTTTGCTACAAATTTAAGCAAAAGAAGCAAATATTGATTGGAATTCATAATGGAGCTTTAAACAGGCGGCTCGTAGTATATGGCCTATGGTCTCCTCTTAACTCACTATTCTGTTAAAATGACATTCTTCTAATCAGCAATGTTCCTTTCTTATTTGTTTGTTGATTATTTAGTTTGTATCTCATTTTTTTCCTAGCTAGGTAGAAAACTCGGGAGCAATCTTGCCAAGCAATAAACTAGCGTAGCTTACTATTACTGCAATGGTCATTTAAGCACTTTGGGCAGGATAGGCAGTCACCATCTTGGAGTTAAGCTTTTTTACCTGTATCATGATGCCAACTGCTGAATAATGTTGTTGACATCTTAAATTAAAGGTTCCATGGATGTAGACTGTGAGTATATGCCACTCCCTTTGCACAAATTCCTTTATAAAATCACCTTCCACCATCATTAGAAAATAAGCAAGAGGCAAAACTATGATAAGGAGTCAAATCCTGACAT
The DNA here is from genome assembly GCF_009769535.1 of Thamnophis elegans. NCBI lineage: Eukaryota > Metazoa > Chordata > Lepidosauria > Squamata > Natricidae > Thamnophis > Thamnophis elegans. The sequence continues at coordinate 46,207,083 of NC_045542.1, read as the reverse complement.
TTCTAGGTAGAAGGATCAAGGAACATACTGGGACAAATGGACAAATAGTCTGACCTAGATTATTTGGCATTTCTTTCCAGAAGAAGCATTGGCACTCAGTGTTTAATGTGAATATTATCAACTCACAAGGGAGTTAGAAGTTGTTTTTAAAACAGCTATCTATTATTTTTCCATTCCTCCTCTCTGATCACCAACTCTGCAGCTCCTTTTGCATATAATATGTTTTGTGGTGGGTGGGATTCTTGAGATTATTCTTGGGATTATGATAAAACTATTTTACTAGTCACATTGGGAATATAATGCAGAAAACTGCAATATAGCCAATCAAATTCAAAAACATTAAGAGAAATTACAAAAGAACAAGAAACTGACAAATACTTTTTACTGTTTTGGGAAAAAGAAGGAAAAGAACAAATTATCTGCAGAGGATGAAAATTGTGCACCTTATATAATCTTTTACAATACTCTGGCGCCTCAATTGCTCCTTTTGAAAAACTTGATATTTCCCCACTGTTTTCTTCAGATGTTTAAAAGAGTTTAATTTGTTGCCAGAATTTTAAAAAAGTTAAAAGTCAAAGAAAGAAACTGAAAATAAGCACACACACAAAAAAGTGACCCAAAGCAGTATTCCAATGCCCCCCTTATTCGTATTCTGCCAGGAACAGCTCATATCCAGCTGTAAACAACATAGCTTCTGGAAGTGGTTTAAAATTCATAACTTGCACAAAATTCCATTACTTTCAGCACTTACCTTTTAAATGATGGGGGATTCTTCCCCCTCATGATTTCTTTCTTCCACCTTCCCACTTTGTAGAAGAGTTTTCCTTCCTTTCAGCTGCCGTGTAAAGAAAATCATTTTAAAATGTTGAACAATCTATATGCTTGACTTTAGAGATGGCAGACTTACATTAATTTTTTAAAAAGCTGCAGGGTAGCGTTACTCCTATAAAAAAATAATAATATTTAGCAATATAGTTGTGATTTAGAAGATTTCCTGTAGTTGACTGAGAAAGTGGCTGTTTTGCATAGACATGCTCTCAGGTTCCATTTTTGACCTGGGTAGCAAGAGTGAGAATGTCTGTAAGGAATCACTGCTGGTCAGGTTAGATCATGGTTGTCCAACTTTTTGGTTTGGTTTTTACATTGAGTAAAGAGGAATTATCCTGGGCCACATGTGAATACTGTATATATAATATAGTTACTGTGTATAAATCATATAATGATAGGTTTTGTTAGATGCAAGAAGTCACGACCCAGGATGAGTTCAAAAGTACTACAAGTTTATTTCCTACTGTCTTTACACAAGAATCTGAACTACTAATGGTTAAGGAGAATTGGTGTCAACAGTGGGCTAGAACTGCATCTCTTCTGGGGCCCTAGATATTCCAGATTGATGATGTATTTGACACACCCTCAGGCTCAGTTTGGTTGTCTCAGACAACTTTACGATCTTCTGGAGCCACATTACTAGCTATGCATGTGGACTATGGGCTGTAGGTTGGACATGCCTGGGTTAGTGCTGCGATACATGACTGATATAGCCCAGAGATAGATTCATCTGATAGTATATAAGACTGCTTCATATGAACAGAACCTGCACCTGATGCTTTAGCATATGAAAACTTCTCCCAATTACAGTATATCACATTAATTTGTCATCTTTAAAATTATGGAATTAGTATCATTATGTCTGGCGCTTAGAGATTAACACCAGGCTTTATTGCAGACCTCCTCTTGAAATTACCAGAAATTGTACTTTCTGATGAGACAGAAGGGAGAAGAATATGAAATATATTACCTTTAATTACACTGAAACCAAATCAGATTTAGTTTTATGCTAGCTCCACCAGTTCTTTATGCATCCCCCCAGCATACCACTTGGAGGTCAAGTGAAGGTTCAGCTTAAAAAGGGTCACATATCTGTGGCTTGGAGAATAAAAGAATATAGATCCCAAGGAGTTTCAAATTCAAATTCATTTAACACACTGTAGGAGAGGAAAAAGGGCTGTAGGAGCAAAGTAATTAAAGAAATGATATTCATTATTTTAGTTATGTGTGCTTTAAGCTTGAAAATTGGAGCACGTCTATCATGGGATCAATAGGATGGATATCATTAGAGAAGAAAAGTAATGGAACACAGGAAAATGTTTTGAATTCAGGTCGTTGCAGTTTTGAAAAAGATATGATGATCAAGGGGAGACAGAATATATTTTGATGAGGGCAGTAATATATAAGACAGTTCATTGGAGAGTTTGCCCTAAGACAGAGAGGTCAAAAGAAAAGACCAAGGAGCTGATTGGAGGGGAATCATGAGTGCAATCACAACCAAGTGGAACTAAGATACAGAAGAAAGCAAGACAGGATTAAGGTCTGCAACAGTGGTTAAGAGCTGTACAATATTTGGGGATGTACTGTAAAGAGTAGTAGATTCCAATGAATTAATTTCAGAGATAGAAATGCAGTGGGCAAGTCAGTAATGGTTTCCTATTATCTTTGCTACCGGTTCAGAACAGGGACCACACACACGCTTGCTTTGCTCGCACGTGGAGCTTCTGTACATGCGCAGAGTGTCCTTAATGACATCTGGATAGGTGGGCGGAGCCTCCCACCGCCGCTGCTACTGGTTCGCCCGAAACAGGGCGAAGCATCAGAATACCACTTCTGGGGCAAGTGAATAGGCAAAAGGTGATCAGATCGCACTTGTACAAATGCCACAACTATTAGAATATATTTTAAAGGAGAGAGCAATAACAGTGTCTTGAGGGAAGCAGAATCAGAAGTTGAAAATATTAAGAATGGAAAAATCACAGGCAGTGATGAGTTCCCTGGCTTAGGAAATGGCAGTTCCCAAGAAAGAAAACAAGGAAAGCCAAAAGTATATAATTAGGTTATATGTGCAGCAGAGAGTTTGAGAGGAAAACTGGAAAGAGAAAAAAGAAATATAAAAGCCTCTGTCAACTTGTGTTTAATTATTGTGAGCTTCATGATTATTTTGCATATGTCCATATAGTTTTCTTGGCAAACAATATGGAAATGGTTTTGGCACTGTCTTCTTCCAAGATTTTTTAAAAAAATTCCCAGTCACTCCTTCAGCTCCATTATTTCCTGATGGTTTTCCATCTAAATAATAATGTCCAGTCCTTCCTTCTTAACCTTCACAACACAGAGAGCTTTTTGAGAGCTGACATCAAAAATGCAGTTTACCTGACTTCCTGTGGGCGTGGCCTGTTGCCGAGGAGGGCTCCACCGAGCTCCTCAGAGATCTGGTCTGTATATCTAAATAAGATCATAGATAGCACCCCTTTTTGGCTAAGAAAGGGGCAGGGAGGGTAGCTCCGTAGGTTAGGGTCTATTCGTAAGCCACAGCCTTTTTTTTTTTTTGGCTGTGGAAGAGATTAGATCCAGCCGAAGCGGAGCCTTTATCTCCGGCCAGTTCCTTCTCAGCTGCCTTTTTTTTTTTGGCAGCCCCAGACAGGCTAGCCCCCCCCAGGACAAAACAAAGTTTTTTTCAAGCTAGAGTTGATACGGGAGGGTACCACCCCTGTGAGATTTATGCTTTTATTACTATCTTAAATACCAGCACCATTTGCCTTAAAGACTTCTTTGTTTAAATAGACTTTAAAATGGCGATTTCTCTCCGTGGATGATTACTGGATGTACTTAGCCGGGCTTATCTTCCTGCAGACCGCTCCTTAACAAAATAAACTCTTTTTCTTTGGAAATAGAGGGGAGCGAAGCACTGCTTACTTGTTTATCTATTATGGCACCCAGATCAAAGAAACGTCTTGCTACAAATGTGTCTAAAGAATTTAAACAATCTTTTTTGGAAACACAGCCTTTGTCTCCTACGCCCTCTACTGGAGAAGTTTTAACACAGGAATATCTCTTTAAAATATTTAATGCCCTTAAGCAAGAACTTAAGGAATTTGTATTGCAACTTTATGAGGATCTAAAATCTAAAGTTAATCAAATGAAGGCGAATACGTTTGCAGCCGTGTCTGCCCTGTCAGATTACTCTGCTGAAATAGAGAACAGATTGGAAAGTCTGGAGAAGGCTAATTTTGATTTGACTACCAATATTCAAATTTTACAAGAAAAAATTAGAAATAACGAAGAACAGCTTATGACGCTAAATTTTGATAGGAAGGCATTTTCAATAAGAGTCAGAGGATTCCGTGAAAAGGAGCAAGAGAATTTGAAACAGACATTTGCTGAAGCCTTCAGCCATGCGCTGGGAAGCCCGGGACTTAACCTTGATTGGCAGATTCGGAAAATCTATCGCCAGAACTCATTGATAGCGGAACAGCGACAGCTCCCGAGGGACATAATTATACATTTCTCTACAAAAGAATCTAGAAACGCGATTGTGCAAAAGTTTCATAATAACAGTCTCCGAGTTGATGACCAGGACGTGATTGTCTTCAAAGATATACCTTTCCAAATGTTGAGAGCAAGAAGGGACTACGCCTTTTTAACTAAAGAGCTTAGGAGTCAACAGATTCGATACAGATGGGAGGCCCCTGCCGGCATCACGGTTACATTTGAGAATCAAAGATTTCGTCTTAACTCTGTTTCGGAGGCTCAAGATTTCTATTGTAGGATTCTGAAGGCGGGACTTCCTGACGCGCTTGGAAGAGAGGAGAGACAAGCGGAAGGAGAAAGCAAACGGCTGGCCATGCGGCTGCAAGATGGAGGGGGTAGCCCCTCCTCCCTCGGAGAAGCAGAAGAACGCAGATTGAGAATTTAGATACTTCAAAAGACTTCCTAAAGTTGAGGACTGAATGGGGGTTTGAGACCTCTCTCCGGTAGAAAAAGTGGACTAATTTTTATCAGAAGGGAAAGCTGGGTGAAACTACTTTGAGCTAGATTCTAAAGTAACGTTAGCATAAATCTGATAGTGGTTAAAAGAATGCGGAATGATTTATGTTGTTTAAACTTTGTTAGATGGGACTATTTTAAAATAGAAGGTTAACTGACTCTTGCTGAAAGCATTATTTGAATATGATCCATGCTATTTAACTTTTATTTGAAGGGAAAGTTGGTTGTAATAGTTCTGAGTTATTTTTCAAATAAACGCTAGTATAAATTTGATAGTGGTAAATATTAGACAAGCAAGAGATGAGGGTAAAATGCATGTGGAATGAACTACGTTATTTGTGGTAAATATCAGACAAGCAAGGGATGAGGGCAAAATTTACGTTGTTTAAAGCTTATTAGAACAGGAAGCCGCTTGGGATTATCTTAAGATAACTGTAAAAAGAATGTGGAATGATTTATGTTGTTTAAACTTTGTTAGAAGCGACTACCTTAAAATAGAAGGTTAACTGAATCTTGCTGAAAGTATTATTGGAATATGTGGAATGATTCATGCTACAAATCGCTCTGAGTTATATTTTAAACAAATGGTAGTACTACGTTATTTGTGATAAATATTAGACAAGCAAGGGATGAGGGCAAAATTTACGTTGTTTAAAGCTTATTAGAACAGGAAGCCGCTTGGGATTATCTTAAGATAACTGTAAAAAGAATGTGGAATGATTTATGTTGTTTAAATTTTGTTAGAAGCGACTACCTTAAAATAGAAGGTTAACTGAATTTTGCTGAAAGTATTATTGGAATATGTGGAAGGATTCATGCTACAAATCGCTCTGAGTTATATTTTAAACAAATGGTAGTATAAATTTGATAGTGGTAAATATCAGACAAGTGGGGGATGAGGGTAAAATACATGTGGAATGAACTAAGTTATTTAAATTCTATTAGAAGGGGAAGTCGGTTGGAATTACAGAAATTGATTCCTGTGTAAAGTAATATCTGATCTACGCTGCTTAACTTTACTAAGAAGGGGAAATCGGGTTAGATTATTTTGAATTACTGTTTGAAAAAGGGGTAAAGAAAGATCATTTACGTTGTTTAAATTTTACTAGATGGGAAAGTTTGATTACTTGTCTGTAAAGTTATATTTGAATATATGGCATAAACTACGCTGCTTAAATCTTACTGGAAGGGATCATGAGGTTTAGGAAGGGAACGGGAGAGTCTACAGAAGGTTGGGGTAAATAGCAAAGAAGTAAGAGATGAGAATAAAATATAGATAGAATGATTTATACTATTTAAGCATAGATAAAGATGGGGGGCTGAGATCAACACAAAGAGTGGTTTCTTTTTTTCTTTTTTTCTCTTTTCTCTTTTCTTTTTTTCCTTTTTTTTTTCTTTCTCTGCGTTTCTTTTTTTTTTTTTTTTTTATATATTACTTTTATTTTTTAATCCATATGTATACAAGATATCTTAGATAGAAGGTAGTGCCAGGTGTGGACCCTGGGAAGTCGGGAGGATTAGGGATGGGGATTGTGGGGGGTGGGGTGGGGGGTGTTAATATAGTTTTAATAAGAACAAGAATGTATTTATATACGGTGGTTCTTTTTTTTTCTTATTATTATTATTATTATTATTATTTTCCTTGGTTTACTTTACTTTTATTAGATCAAACAACACTCGAATAAAGGCATACACCAAGGAGGGAGGTAGAGGGAAGGAAGAGGGAGGAGTAAGGAAGGAGTAAGGGGAATGTAAGGAGTAAGGGGAATGTAAGGAGGGTGTCTGGGGAGTAAGGGGAGAAGGAAGGCTTGAGGGGAAAGGGAAGTAGGAGGGGAGTGTTAGAGGGAGAAAGGAAAGTTGGAGGGGGTAGATGGGGTGTATGGAGGACGCAAGGGTTAGGTGGGGTTGTGAATGATGAGTTGTGTTTCTTTTTTACTTGTTCGTTTTATTCCCTTTTTCTTTTTTTTTTTTTCTTTTCTTATAGTAAATACCCTGTATATAAATGATTGCAAATGGAATGTGAAAATTGAATAAAATATATTTCCTAAAAAAAAAAAAAAAAAAAAAAAAAAATGCAGTTTACCTTAGAAGAATTACTTGGTTGAAAAACAACATCCTGCACTTTGGGCACCACTAGACTCAGTTGAGCCTAGGATGAAATGGCTGAAGTGGCATTCCCTTTAAACCTTGATCCTAGTGTGATTGGGGGGCGGGGGAGGAGTAAGGATTAGTAAGAAATGACTCTTAATAAATTGTACTTCCTCAGTAGCAACATTTCTAGGTAGGAGACATAATCAGAGAAAATAATTTTTCAATACTAAAACTCTCATTGTCATTCTGAATATTAAGAGATGAAAAATATACAGCTCTCCAAATGTTGCTGTTCCCGATTTTCACCAATCCGTGGTTGTCTTGAACCACTATGTTTGGGTCACTATTAAATCGCTTTATTTAAAAATATAAATGCTACTTCTCATGTTCATGCATCTCCAGACATCATATTTAACTGCGGTTCAGCTTGAAAATGAAACCACCTAGACACATGAAGATCAGAGGTGGTATTCAGCAGGTTCTGACCAGTTCTGGAGAACCAGTAGCAGAAATTTTGAGTAGTTTAGAGAACCAGTAAATATCACCTCTGACTGGCCCCACCCCCATCTATTCTCTGCCTCCCGAGTCCAGCTGATCAGGAGGAAATGGGGATTTTGCAGTAACCTTTCCCTGGAGTGGGGAGAGAATGGAGATTTTACAATATCCTTCCCCTGCCACGCCCACCAAGCCACTCCCACCAAGCTACCCCCACAGAATTGGCAGTAAAAAAAAATGAATAGGTATAAAAACAAATGAATAAACTTCAGGAATTTATCTGAAAGGGTACTTCCCAGTGATGTTTACAGAACAGTGTCCCTGTTTGGTGACCTAAGTTCTGTTATTATCATTAAAATAACTTGTCCTTCCTCAACAAGCCCAGGGCTGCTCTTCACATGCATTCTTATTTTCTCCACCTTTGTAATTCTGATTTGCCAGAGAGAGTCCTTGGGCGCTGGGGCTGAGGAGGATTTTAATTCCCATTTCTCTGGCTGAAGTCCAGCAGTTTTGTTGCCACCCCTGAAGCCATTTGATTTGTGGTCCTTGAAACACTCTGTACAGTTTGGTCATGATTCATTGTTTTCAGTAAATAGGCATAAAAACTGCAGTGCAATTTACATTTAAACAGCAAAGAACAATCCCAGCCCCATTCAAGAATACCAAAGGAAGAAAAAAATGTAGCCTTATTCTCAGGTATGATTTCAGTACAGCCAGTTTTTATCCTTGCCTTGTCTACTGTAACCCTCTACCATTATCCAAAAAATTAAGTGATACCCCCCCCTCCACTTCCTCCTGAATCACCTCACAAGCTCTTTTCCCACTAAGAAAGTAAACTCTCAAATAAAATTTTAGGGGCCATTTTCCAATAAAAGGAATCTTATTCAGTTGGTTAACTAAATAAAACAATTGACAAAAAATTAAAAACTGCATATTAAAAAGAGATTATAATAAAAGAATTCCCTCGCCTTCTTTCAACCGTCCTCTGAAGTTTAAATAATAAAATGGCATTCTGCGGTTTTTGTACAACTATTGCTTTTTTTTACATTTTTTTTTTAAAAAGGAAATCTGATTGATAAATCGGGGCACTATTTTTGTCAGTCAGAATGTTTTAATCATTTAATCTCTGTAACATTGCAGTCCTTTTTTAATTACCTGTCATATTACTAAATATACATGATATAAGAGAACATACTCATTAATGCAACAGCATAGGATTGAAGATGTATTTTTAGATAGCTGAAGGATTTATAGAAAGTTTATTTTACATTGCTCATTCAGGTGCATAAATTTTTCAGTCATTGATTGCCATAAAGACTAGCAACTAGAATATATCCTATTTCCCCCTTTCCCTCCTGCTGCCTTCCATGTATATACCTATTTAGGAGGAGCATCAGCTGGAAGCAGAGAAAATTCTCACTGTTCCTGATCACAAGATGGCTCTGGATCCTCCATTGTGCTGTTAGAAATGCTGCTGAGTCTTTTTTAACTGTTGCTTCCTCCTGGCTTGGTATATTCAAACAAGAAATTAAAACTGAATAAACCTCCTCTTTGTTGCCAAGGTCAGAGAAAAAACTTAAAGATCAACCGCCTATCATCTGCTGCTAGTTAATCTGTTTTCTCTGTTGCTAGTTAATCTGCTCCCTGATTAATTTTGAAAGGAGGAAGAGTAGCAGAAAATGTTGGGAATGGCTAATGGGGGAGGAAGTGGTACATTCTTTGCTTTGAGCTCCTAGAGAAAGGTAGGGTGTACATCACATGGGTAAATAAAGAAGAAAAGCTTTACCCAGCGAGTTTAATTCAGACTGTAATTGGTATGGCTTTTCTGAACAAGAGGAGCTCATTTCTGAACCCTCCAATTTACAAATTTGGCACAAGCAGCATTCAGTCTCTCAGTAAGCCAGGCATCTGAGAGAAATGGCACCACAACTGCTTTGACTTGTATATGTGTACCATTCAGCCAGGCCCCTTTTGACTGAAGGGGTTGAAAAATGCAAGCCACTTGAAGTGTCTTGATTGCAACTGTTAAATTGAATAAAGGGCCATGCATAGCTCAATTAAAATTAAACAAAAATTAAAAGCTCACAACAAAGAAGAGCTATTTACTTCTCGTGTTCTTGTTAAAAGGAATCGTTTTGGAACTCTCTGTACTGTAAGGCCCATTGGACCAATTTTGAATTGGTCCAGCTAATTACAGAGCCGTCATTTTCATAGAAATTTTATTAAACATTACAATTAAAAAGGTAAAGAGCTAATACAAACTTCAAAAAGAATAAAAGAAAAACATGCAGAAAAACTGATATTACTTAAATGGATGGGTAACCAAATTTTTATCTCCATTCTGTTTTGGACCTATTAATAGAGTATCCTGCTATTTTACTAAAGGCACCTTATTTTTTGCATAAATACTTGGATAACACAAAGTTTAAAAATAAACAAAAGAATGTCATTTGCAAGTTAAACAAATTTATGTTCAACTGAGTTTGTTACTCTGGTATATCTGTATTACTCTGGTATCTCTGGATGGAAGAGATACCCTTGCCTTGTTCTTCTAAACAGTGGAAAGGCAGAAGAAAATATGCCATTAATTTTCACTTTAGATATAGGTGACCCAGTGGTGGGCTGCAGCCGATTCGCACCGGGTCATACAAACCGGATGTTAAGATTCTGTTTAGTTCGGCGAACCACCAAATCACACCATCCCTTAGCTTTGTATTTTTTTGATGTATGAAGGATCAAATACTCAGCTATTATAATTCTTCATTCCTTATTTATAGAAATCATATCAAGATTTAGAATGAAATCTACTGGGAGCCTTCTCATATAAGGCAGGCTCTGAGTCCCTCTAATCAAAAAGTGTTTATCAATAAAAGAAAATATTTGCAGTTCAGGGTTGAACGGTGGGGTCCTTGGTGCTCTCTGAGCTTGATGGTTTTCTTGCAGAGGTTTCATTACCAAACTAGGTAACATCATCAATACTAGAAGGGAGTGGAGTTTGCTCTTATTTTCATATACTAGTGGCTTACCCTGTCAGTGTTGATCAGTTGCTTCACAAACAGTGTTTTGATTGGTGCCAGGTCTCTACAGTCTCAGGCAGAGAAAGGCTATTCTCTGCACTGCTTCCTCAAATGTTCTTTAAATACAGAATTTCCCAGCATTCCTTTAGGAACCTCCAACATTCAAACTGTGGTTACTCATCCTAAAATGAATCCTCTTTATCTGGAGCTTCAAAATTTGCTGTTTGCTGGGAAGATGTGTAGTCAAAAGTCAGTCTACATTTAGTGTACATCTGTCTTTGGGGATATTTGGAACGAACTCCCCGTGGAGATTCGTACCCTCACCACCGCCCAGGCCTTCCGCACAGCCTTGAAGAACTGGCTAGCCCGTCAGGCCTGGGGACAAGGATAGCCGCCCCTCCCGAATGATGAATGTATGTTGCTTATTACTTTTATTATATGTGTCTATGTTACTGTTTGTATTCCCTTCCCTGATTTTATGTGAGCCGCCCTGAGTCCCCTCAGGGAAAAGGGCGGCCTACAAATATTAATAAAATCTAAATCTAAAATCTAAAATTTCTTCATAACCAAACAAAAGTGTATTTTCTGTTCAGTTCACACCCCTTGCTCACTGAATATGGATGGCACAAAGCAAAGCCCACATTTTGTAATTAACCCCCGTTGACTGGGAGAGTGCTGCAGGAGACTTGAGTGCTGTCACACTCCCCTGGCCACACCCCTGACCATACTCACCCAGCCAGTCATTAGGGCAGAGAACCGGTTGTTAAAAAACTTTGCAGCCCACCACTGAGGTGGCCCATATAATATCTTAGTGCATTTTATAAATTCCAAAAGAAATCCAAATCTGTTTAATACAACAACCATTTTGTCAAAGTCTTTTTCAGCATCCAATGATAAAATTGCAAGTAGATCTTTATTTTTATTCATATCTATTAGATCTACAACTAACCTAATGTTATCTGCTACCTGCCTAATTTTTATAAACCCTGCTTGACCATTCTTAATAATAAACACTCCATTTGCTAACACTGCTGTTAAAATCTTTGTATCAATGTTAATCAACAAGACAGGATGATAATTAGAACACTGAGTATTATCTTGCCTGCTTTTGATACAACTGTAATACAGGGAGAAGCCTGGTTAAATATCAGTGATAAAATTCTATTATGAAATATTTCTTCATATACTCGACAAAATTTTGGTACGGTGGTGAAATCTAATTTTTTTTGCACTGGTTCTGTGGGCATGGCTTGGTGGGGGTCATGTGATTGGGTGGGCATGATCAAGCTTTTCCCACTTTTTAAAGCATTTTTTCCCTACCTATTCACCTGAACCAGCAGGAAAAAATGCTTTAAAAAGTGGGGGGGGGGGAATGGTTCAGATGATCATGCGGATCAGCTGTGAGCCTCACGATCGTCGGACCTTCTTTATTTCACTTTTTAAAGCATTTTTTTCCTGCCAGTTCGGGCGAATAGATAGGAAAAAAACGCTTTAAAAAGTGAAATAAAGAGGGTCTGATGATCACGCGGCTCACAGCTGATCTGCACGATTGTCAGAACAATTTTTTTTCATTTTAAAAAGTGAAAACAAAGGTTCCAATGATCGTGTGGCACAGCTGAGTGTCACAAAACCTTTTTTCCCACTTTTTAAAGCTCTTTTTTACTACCGGTTCCAGCGAACCTTAGCATTTTTTGCTACCGATTCTAGCAAGCCAGTCAGAATCGGTAGCATTTCATCCCTGTTTTGGTACCAAAAGATGTATGAATGTTTTATACTATCTAATAGGGAACTCATCTGGGCCTGGTATTTTAGCACTTGTTATTTTAAAAATTATTTGTTTAATCTCTACCATAGATACTAGAGAAAATAGATGTTGATGTTGTGTATCATCTAAATATGATAAATTAATTTTATTTTAGAAGTCATCTGTATCTTCTTTCAATATATTCGCTTGTTTATTCAATATAGTCTCTTGTATAATTCTGAATAAAAATTTAAAAATTGATAATATGTCAATTAAAGTTTTATACATTTAATCTCTTTCGGTAATTTTAGTAGCTCATCATTTCTCTTAAAGTACAACAAATGACCTCTTCTTCCCATATCTCATTTATTATCTATAAATAAATGTTTGAAGCCTCATTGTTCAGTCCTAATCATCAAAAGTCCATTAATGGTTACCAGCAATAACAATATATTTATTTTAACCTTGATCAAATAAACCAACTTTATATTTCTTCCTTTTATTGTCAACAAACTTGTTTTTTAATCCTTTCAAATAATGTCCTAGAACGTGATTTCTTTTCATTTTTAATTTGTTCCTTTTCACAAAGCTTTCAAAACTGTAATATGTCTCTTTTGTAAATCCAATATAGGTAACTTATCCAGATAACTCCTTGATTTGTTATTTGTATACCCCTTTCCAGTGGTGAAATTCATTTTTTTTACTACCAGTTCTATGGGTGTAGCTTGGTGGGCGTGGCAGGGGAAGGATACTGCAAAATCTCCATTCCCACCCCACTCTGGGGCCAGCCAGAGGTGGTATTTGCTAGTTCTCTGAACTACTCAAAATTTCCACTACTGATTCTCCAGAACCTGCTGAATTTCACCCCGACCCTTTTGATTATTAAGATATCAGCCAGTTTATTTTATATCCAATCTATTATCTTTTTTCATATCATTCTTTTAATTTGTCATTTAAAATCCATTTTTATATCATTCTTTATTGTATCAATAAAACATGTTCCTCTTCCCTAACCTTCCCTAATCTTTCAAACAACAGTTTATCTATAATAGCAGAAATTCTTAAAAATAACTTCTAGGTCCTTTGTTCACATATATTCTTCAGCAGGTCAATTTTACAGTATTTCTCTCCATTCTGGATCAGTGAGTCAGATTTAAAGTGTTCCTTTAATTGTAAATTTTAGACTCTTCTGGTTCCCCTTAGTTTCTTACGTTTAAGGTTCCATCCTATCATTTAAAAAAAAGAATTTAGATCAACAGCATTCTTATAATTAATTTCAAAATCTTATTTCAAATCTGTCTGGACCCTTACTCTATTTGTAACTTTCCAAAAGCAACATTCTAATCACCCTTTTGCTATATATTGTATATTAAAATATCTTTAAATTTTTATTTAAAACTTCTTTTGCTAAGGATTGAAACTTGCCTAAGAGTTTCCTTGTCATTACAAAGATTCCCAATAGCTAAAAAGCAGTTAAGAAATAATTTAGAAAATGATTAAGAAATGAGACTCAGCAAACCTTATGTCCATATAGGCTGCATTATGATGGTAAGCTTGATTGAAATCCCTAGACTTGTATGTCAGCCACAAAAATGTCAGTTTCTGCATCTACCCCCAAGGGGCACCTGTCTAAAGTAGAAGTGGGTGATTTCACAATCTCTGTTTTTTCCAGAGAGATTTTCCTGCCCAGAATTCACTGTCCGGCTTCTGATCCTGTTGCAGTGCCACCCTTGTTCCTTTAGGGATGTCTCATTTATCATGAACCCTCACTGGAAGTCCCACAGAGCTGTCACTTGAGATGCACTTTTAGCACATATGCTTCTGCCATGCGCTTTGTCTTTGCATCCCTTTATATCATTACAATCCCTAATGCAAAAATAGAGCTTTTTCCCCCCTCCTGCTGCGAGTATTTCTTTTCATCAGTTCAAGCTTGACAAGCAGCTAATTTGGATGCATCACTCAAGGGGCTATGAGCCATTTTTTTTAAATGAAAATAATATATAAGGAAGAGGGAGAGCAATGAATCTTAGAATTGATAGAAATGCCTTCTGTTCTCTTCAGCTGATGAGTGAAAGAGGAATTTCAATGGTGATTTTTTTTTTTAAGGATCAGATTCATTAAAGTCTTGCGCAGGTATTTTTCTTTCTTCATTCTTCATTCCTCAGCCCTGAGAGAAACACGTTGGTTCACATTAACGCAAAATATTGCAATATTGAAAGATTATTTTCCTTTCCTGCTGGTCTTTCATTACCTTTCAAAGGAATCTCAAATACCTGAGATTTCGCAGCTGTGGTTATATAACTTCCTGCATGGAAATAAATGTAGAAGAGGCAATATACTGATCAGGGAAAAAGGAGCTGTGGAGAATGTTCTTCCAATGGCACAAGCTGCCTGATGCTTTGACAGCTGCCATCTTCTTGGCTTTCATCATTTTGCCTGCTTGTTTGTGTCTTCCTGAGTGCATATACCAAAAGCAAAGTTTTTCAGTGACTCCAGGTCTGACACACACACAAAAGACCTTCATAGATTGTGCCAAGTAGGAAAGGAGCATGAGATGCCAGCCACAATCTAAGATCTCATAAAATAACAAATGTACTCAAAAGCCCGCTTTGATGTTTATTCTAATTCAAGAAATGGCACATGAATCCCCTGAGACTACCCACTCCACTTGCCCAGATAGAAAAGCTCATTTGACATTTCTCTTCCTTGTTTTTATAATAATATAAAATGTTTTACCAAGGTAAGTGAGGACCCACAGTATATTGGGGTGTCTGATTATATGGCCTCCGTTCTCAGATTACACAGATTGGAAACCACTGATTTCTACCGAATACCATCCTAATTTCATGAATGATACAAAACTTTTCTGCATAAAAAATGAATTAAGCATTATGTGAAATATCATACCCAGTAGTGCTTTTACACATCTGGACATCAAAATTAGTCACTTAGTAATTATACACAATTGTTTAATCTTTGAGGAAAATGCCTGTTTTCTCACTATGGGTATTACTGTGGACACTTTTAATATCCATACAATATACCAGATTGCCAGAATTCCATTGTGGCCAGAATTCCATTGTGGCCACTATAGACCAGTGGCCATACAAATGTGTTAAATAAATAAATTGAATGAGCAATCATTTAATGAAGAGAAGCCAAAAATAAGTTTTTTGCAGGGGAGGGGAGGATAATTTTGGGGCAATATATAAACACCTGAACAATTATTTATCAAAAAAATTAGCATAATATTTAATACTACCAATTCCACTGACCATACCAAGTCATATATCATGGTTACAAATTGCCTGTTGATCCAGTGGCTCTGTTACCATATTGTAAATAGCGATTGTAATAAGATTTTCTTTTTGACTACAATTTATCTTTCCCCGCGTACTTAAATATTTGTAATATTTAATATTTAGGATTACATTTAATGTATCAGACTATAATTCACTAAAGTTTATGGCATAATAAGTGTTTTAGTTTTCAAGATATTGCTAGATTTTAATTTCATTTACTGCGGGATTACTACAAAGTTTCCCCTGGGATTTTTAATAATGTGGCTTAGTGATAAGATCAAAATAAGAAAGTATAATTAGTTTGCCTTAGTCTAAATCCATTAGTTGACTATATTTGGTCAATGCATATTCGAGATCTGGGAAAAGTTGCACAAATAATTGCACGCCTGTAAAAAAAAAAGTTAGTTGTGAGTAAAGTTGATACATTTGTTTATATTTTTGGAAAAAAAGAGAAAAGAAACACCTAGAATTATTTAAAATAAACATGTAAAGAAGGAGGATAGAAAATATTTCTCCTTCTCTGTTAAAAGCAGAACTTCAAATTATCAAATGAATTTGAATGCTGGCAAATTACCTCTTCATATGGAATGCATAGTTAAATTAAAAATACACAATATCACAAGCAATGACTTCAGGGGGGAATAAAAATGCTTTAAATTTGAATTATGCAAATTCATATAGAATAAGAACTTCGTTGATTGCTATTGAGGATCACCTTATTTAGGGCTTGTTTGCATGATTATCTTGGGGTAAGAAAGAATAACTTCTGATTTTGTTTAGATGCCCTGAAGTATAATCTAATCTGTTATTTTTCAACAGAGGGACATATCCAAAGGGAAAAAAATTTGAAGTGGCTTTCTCAGATTTGAGCTTCAATAATTTATATCCACCTTCAAATTCTTGATTTGCTGTTCAAACAATACTGTGGTTAACCTCTAATGGCAGTCCTAGATTTTTAAAAATCACCATTCTGTTGACCAAGCTGTACTAATCTGGTCTGCATATACTATCATTGCAGAAAGTCACCTTAAATCAAAAACAAAACAAGGTTTTCTCATATACTTATGTGATTATATATGAATTGATGCATTGATTATAGACTACTATAAGCCTACCTTTGTGAGTTAAGCACTTACCGCAACCTATACACATGTTATAAAGCACTCTGCATATTAATAGAAGTATGGTCTTATTTTTGTTTATTTACCATTAAGTCTGATATATGGTCAACATCCCGGGGTCATCATATAAAATGACAATTTGGCAACTGACTTTCACTCAGACTTATATTCTTGCTTTATTCCTCTTTGTTTCCAGGGGTGTCTTTCAATAGTATTTATACCCAAATTTGGAGAGTCCTCTTACACCTGGCTGCTGATCCATACCCTGATGTGTCAGACCTGGCTATGAAAGTGCTGAACAGCATTGCTTACAAGGTAAATTTGGGTGGAGTGGGGAGTTATTCGGTGAACAATAGGCAAATGGATGTTCTTTTGGACAACATTTTGAGATAATTTTATCAGATAGTGAGATCGTCATATAATCTGTGATAGGACATTTTCAATAAATTTGTTCAGTTAACTGTCAATTTGCATTTGTACTTGTAATCCCTTGACTTACAACCCTCTATTTAATGACTGTGGAAAGTTACGATGGCATTGGAAAAGAAACCATGATTTATGACCAGTTCTCACACTTATAAGCATCCCCACAGTCACGTGTTCAAACTGTAGGTGCTTGGCAACTGGCACATATTTACAGTGACTGCAGCATCCTGGGGTTCTGAGGTTGTCATTTGCAACTTTTCTAAGGAGCTTCCAACAAGCAAGTCAATGAGGGAAACTGGATTTCCCTAACAACCACATGGTTCACTTAACTGTAGTGATTCACTTAACAGCCATGGCAAAAAAATTCATAAAATGGGGAAATATTCACTTAACAGTTGCCATGCTTAGCAGTGTACATTTTGGGCTAAATAGTGGTTATAAGTCGAGGATTACTTGAATCCTGTCTTCAACATAGAGTCATAGGCTAAATAATTGCACGCAAACTGAAAAAAAAGTTTTATTCTCTTCAAAAAGTTAACAGTCTACATTGGCTAGAGGGCACCTGGGGAGAAAGAAAAATAATAAAATTATATAATATCCATATTATAATATATTTAAAATATATTTTGGTTTTATATCCTCTTCCTGTTCCTCAGGGCTGTTTCCTTCCCCCAAACATACAGTGTAAGTAACTATCTACCATAGATCAGACTTCCAGGTGGTACGGGCCAGTACAGACATACTGGTGGCAGCTGAAAGCAGCGGCCACCGTACCCATACTGTGTTTTGATGGGCCCGCCTGCCCGCGTTCCTTACCTCTTTTTGAGGGAAACAGGCCAATTGCACATGTGCACACAGCATACGGCACCTATGTGATCTCACCGAGCAGCTGGGGGGTTGCAGGGCGGTCATGCGCGCATGCATGGGCAATTGAACTGGTCATAAATCACGGTTTCTGTTTCCTTCCCCCAAACACACAGTGTAAGTAACTATCTACCCTAGATCAGTGGTGGGTTCTGGGCGGTACGGCCCACTATGGTCATACCGATGGCAGCTGGGAGCAGCGGCCACCGTACCAGAATGGTGTTTTGATGGGCCCGCCTGCCTGCGTTTCTTACCTCTTTTTGAGGAAAACGGCCCAATTGCGTAAGGTTGCACAGAGTACGGCACCTGTGTGACCTCGCCAAGCAGCTGGGGCGTTGCAGGTCGATCACCTGCACATGCATGTGCAGTGTGCATGCCCGAAGTGGACATCTGGCCTCTTCGCAGCGTACCGGTTGCAATGGGATCTGGAACCCACCACTGCCTTAGATCACCCCACTAACCTTATAATCCTTGCAGATCATTAAAAAAAATGATGGTAATCATGTACCAGATAAGATTGGGAGATCACATTCCTGAAGGAAACTAGCTGCCAAGATCTATGCTTTCAGTGGTACCTTATTTTTGTGGAACTCAACTTTTTAGCTAAATAAATAACCTTGCTCTCTCTTTTCATAAGGAAAATTCATAGAAGTTATATAGGCCCTTAAATAGCGATGCTGTGTGCCTGTCAAATGTTTGACAGCTCAGGATTTGGTGGCCTTGAAACTGGCAGGCTGATACAGGAAAGAATAACCACAAAATCTGAGATTTGGCAAATAGCAGTGGGATAAGCTACTTTATGGCAGAGTATTTCTATAGCCTCTAATTATTCAGTTGCTACTCACTTTCCCTGTTTCCTTTTCTTTGGGCTTTTATATCATTATGTTGGATAAATAAATTGTGAAGTTTTACATGTGGCATACTTATTCAGAGAGTCTTTTACCCTGCTGATAATTGATGTTTTCTGCCAGCATAAAATTTTTTGGACCATATCCAGAATGCATTATGCATTTTCCTAGCTTTATAAAAAAGATAATAGAAAAAATGGTACAGTATAGCTTAGCTGAAAGGAGGAAGCGGTAGAAAGCTAAGCTTTTGACGAATATCTGAATGTTATCCTATATAAAAAAAGTATTTGAACAACTGTGTCCCATAAATTAATGTTGGAAAAATATGGAAATCACAATTGCCGTGTGATGGTTATTAGCGCCACTGAACAAACAAACCATCAGTCTGTTTTAGCAAAGGTTTTTTTAGGAAAGGATTTATTTTGTTATTCACCCTAAGTGGATTTTAGAAGCATGACTGGATTGTGTTTCTAAAATGTAAAAAATGGGGAAACACTCATAATATTTTAGAGCTTTTATATAAGATTTCTAGTATGAGATCATCAATGTTTTGTATAATTTGGTGTTTCTTGTAATTGTAATTCATTTTGTAATTGGCAGCAGACTATCATAAAATATCTGAAAATTATCTGAAAATACCACCATCTTCTGCTTAGATGTTATTAGAATGTTTTTCTGAACTGTCATTATTGTGTGCATAACTGAAGTGAATTTAATATTTAAACCCAGGTTTGTAGAGAAGAAACAGAAAATAGTATAAAAAAGAAAATGTATAACAATGTGACTTCCAGCTTTCATTACAAGTATAAACAAATTTAGTACCTTACTCTCTCTTAAATGTAACATTTATCTCTTCATCTTATATCCTCTCTCTTATCTATAAACAAATCCATAAAACACCGACTTTTTAATCTTGATGTCAATTAAAAAATGTGGTCAGAGGTAGCAACATATATTATTTTAACTGTGATCAAATAAATCAATTTCATATTCCTTCCTTTTACTTCCAACAGCCCTAATCTTTAGTTCAGTGTCATAGGATATGATCGCTTTTCATTTTTTCTTTGTCCCATTGCACAGAGTTCTTCAAGGCTTTAACAAGTCACTTTAGTAAATCAAGGATAATTTTTTTGTTCCAGGTCACTCTCTTGACTTGTCATTTTTATTTCCTTTGAAATGTTAAAGTCTCTGCCAGTTTGTTTTCTAGATGTAGTGAAACATCCTTTTCTAAATCATTATCTTGGTCTGTCAGTAGTAAATTCTGTTTTGATACCATATTTTTCTGCTTTTATTGTTTCTTAAATAACATCTTTTGGACATAGTCTATCCATAGAAACAAACATCATTACTGACACTGATATTGTGGCTACTATTTTCTTATTCCATTCTTCAAAAGTCAATCAATCAGAATAGAGATGGAAGGGACCTTGGAGGTCGTCTAGTGCAACCTCCTGCTCAAGCAGGAAACCCTATACCATTTCAGATAGGTGGTTCTTAAAAGCCTCCAGTGATGAAGCACCTACAAGTTCTGAAGGCAAGCTGTTCCACTGGTTAATTATCCTCACTGTTCAGAATTGATTAATTTCCATCCATTGTTTCTTGTCTTGCCTTCTGGTGCTTTGGAAAATAAATTGACTCCCTCTTCTTCGTGGCAGCCTCTCAAACTCTGGAATACTGCTATCATGTCACCTCTAGATTGGCTATATCCAATTCGTGTGTGTGTGTGTGTGTGTGTAGTATTTGTGCTGATAAATAAATAAAGGGAGACTAGTATAGATCTATTTCAAGCTATTTAGCTCTCATCAGCTAGCCATACCCTTATTGGGATTCGAACCTGGCCTATATTGCATATTAGGCAGATGTATTAACCACTGAGTTACAGCTGTCCTCCGTTATCAGCTGAGCCAGGGAGAAAGGTATATATTTAAAGTCACAACCCCTGGTATGCCCCAATTATGGGAGGAAGCTAACTGCTTCCATTCTCTGTCCATCGGCTCGTCACAAGAGACCATCCAGACAGAAAGCCCAATATTTTACTGTTGCCTTTTCCAAGAGTATCTGCATTTGCTCTTTACACCCAGTGCTGCTGAGGACACCCAAACAACTTCAGCACTTATGGAACAGAGCACTTATTATTTCTCCTCAAGCACTCATCTGGCTGCATGAACCTTGAAAATGGCTCCTTTCTTTTGACATCCCCAACCCACTAGATGATTTTTTTAAAAAAGGTGCACTGTGCCATCAAGAAAGAAAGAAAGGCACAAAAGGCAACAGTAAAATATTGGGCTTTCTGTCTGGATGGTCTCTTGTGACGAGCCAATGGACAGAGAATGGAAGCAGTTAGCTTCCTCCCATAATTGGGGCATACCAGGGGTTGTGACTTTATGTGTGTGTGTGTGTGTGTGTGTGTGTGTGTGTGTGTGTGTGTATGTATGTGTATGTATGTATATAGTCTCAAGGCTCTTAATCATCTTAGTTGCTCTTCTTTGCACTTTTTCCAAAGTCTCAACATCTTTTTTTTTTGTAATGTAGTAATCAAAACTGGATACAGTATAGTATTTCAGATGTGGTCATACTAAGGATTTATAAAGTGGTACTAATACTTCACATGGTTTTGATTCTATGCCTCTGTCTATACAACCAAGGATTGTATTAGCTTTTTTGGTTACTGCCACACACTGCTGGCTCACATTTAAGTGATTGTCCACTAGGACTCTAAGGGCCCTGTTAGTTACTGTTTTTGAGCCAGGGAGAGTGATCTCTCACCCTACCCTTATCTAAACATCAAAGAACCAATATACTCATTGGTCCCTTTGTCATACTCATCAACTTCATGTTTTGGATGTGAAAAGCTGAATGCACATAGACACACATACATCTCTATATACATCCCTACATATCAAAGATATGTTGATGGATGGATGGATGGACAGAGAGATAGAATATATACATTAATATATTATGTATATTATAATGATGGTTGGGAATACTCAAAGAGTAAAGGTACAAAGCTGGTGATGGGTAGTTTTATTAAAATCAGAATAAATCTTTGTGTTGCTAGCACAAGGCACCTATTAGTGAGATCTAGTTACACTCACAGAGAATTCAGTGAGAGCCAAGAGATCTAGTTTAAAAGGAAAATATTTTATTCATTCGGGTTCATTATATACAGAAGATTACATAGAAGTATTGTATTTGTAGTTGCTATTTCAAAGTTTATATTATCCACGTAGCTTATTTTAACTTCTTGTTGCATATATAAAGCCTTTAGCATATTTTGATTTAATATTGTCCTAGCCCAAACTTTTTGTCTTTATGTACTTTTCTTAATTATCCTGACATTAGGTTTGGATATTCTTTTGTGCTGGTTAATAGCTGCAACAAGGTTAAGTAAATACATAGAAGAAAGTTATAGTATTGCAAATTATATCCTTAATTGAGCCAGATAATAGAAAGCTGCCAGAGAGAAATTTTTATCATGCTGGAATGCACATGTTTGTCAGAAGGTATCAGGAAACCAACCCTTCATTTTTTTCCCCTCATGAATATACATGAGCCGGGAACTAACCCCTTTTTGTCCCAATGATAATGGTTGGTAGTGATCCAAATGCTATCACCATTTGAAGGATTTGAGGGAAACTAAATGCATCAGCTTCAACCTAATATATTTTCCTCCCTTATAACTCTATTCTGGCTGCATGTTAAGGGATCATGGGAAGGTTTAGATTCAGATGACTAAGAACCCACCTAGAATGCCTACTTCCTCTACCAGGGCCATAATTAGAGATTGGTTGGCAGAACAACAAAAACTGATGGGGTTTCTGTCAATGGGGAGTTTTAAAAAGATAAATTTCCTTTTCTCATTGATTTTACAAATGTAGATTTGCTAAATTCATCCATCTGCTAGATTGTGGTCTACATAACTTAATATAACTACAGTCTTTCACAACTGACTTTGAATCAAAGGGAGTAGAGGAAGTAGCTAACTCTAGTATAATTTATAGTTATTTAAAAATGAGCTAGCATTCCAAGCTGCTTAAAACAATTAGATGGGGAAGAAACTGTTTTTTTCCAGCCCATAGAAGATAATCAAATTATATTACATTTTATGATTAAATGTATGGTCTTAAAGAACGAAAGCTGATTAAGAAAAAAATGTAATGAATAAACCTAGAAACTTGTTGCCAAGCAATTCCACGATTGGCTTTTCAGAAGACAAATTCAGTTTGACCTCCAGACACAATTTATGCAAGCTGTAGCTTTTCTTATTACTTTAGTTAGAACTAGTACTGTATTATTGCAAATTCACAAATTCATCCTCTCAAAGCCATAACAGAGTGGGGAAAGAGACAGCTCTTTCTTTCTTTTTTGATGGCCCAGTGCACCTTTAAAAAAAAAAAAATCATCTAGTGGGTTGGGGATGTCAAAAGAAAGGAGCCATTTTCAAGGCTCATGCAGCCAGATGAGTGCTTGAGGAGAAATAATAAGTGCTCTGTTCCATAAGTGCTGAAGTTGTTTGGGTGTCCTCAGCAGCACTGGGTGTAAAGAGCAAATGCAGATACTCTTGGAACATTGTCTCCTGCTTATGCTGTTTATTTCTGCAGGTTCCCAAATGTCCTGTTGATTACTTTTGGCACCTTTTTTAATACAACTGCTGAGATCTTAATAGCCATCAACAATCTCTTTTGATTTGATGGATTCCTATAAGTGAGGGTTTCTCCTGCATTAGAAACTTCACAGCTGTATGCCTTCTCTTTCTGTCCTTCTCCCTTTGCCCGGAATCTCATGAAATGGCAAATGAGATTTATCCTTATATCTTTGGGGAACTGTAGGAAGTGTTGTGTTTATTTTGTTGCTCCATTTTATTTACTGCATCAGAAGCTAATGTAACACGCCAACCGAGCATCTCAAGAGGAGTTCAAGTAAAGACCCTGGTTTTGAATCATAAAGTAATGTTTCACTCCTGAGCACACTGGGAATGTTTGATCCTATGGGCCTTGACAGATTATTCTATTGTTAAAGTATTATTTATTCTACTTCATCTGTTTGTGGATTATTCTTCCTTCTGGAAAAAAAAGTTGATATGTGAAGGTTCTTGGGTTTAGGCAACTGGGTCAGGTTTTGACATTTTGGTAATACTTTATTAAGTTTGGTCCTAAAATGATTTCAGTCTTCCCTTAAAAATTGTCTCAAATATTAACATGGTATAGAGACTAATCATCTTCTATTAAAGACCCCGTAATCCCTTGCGGGATGGAGTCTTGAGCAACTGAAGGAGCTGAGTGTTTAGTGGCCGGATGCCCTTCCTGTCACAGAGATTGTTTTAGCAGATATATTCTCATTGTGCCCAGAAAGGGAAATATCTGCCTCTACCTAGGATCAAACTCACAGCCTTCTGATTGTGAGGCAAGAACTGCACCTCTAGGCAAGAGGTGGGTTGCTATTTTTTTACTACCGGTTCAGGTGTGCTTACACACGCGCATGCACAGAAGCATCCAGGCGGGTGGGCGAAGCCTCTTGTCACAACTACTACAGGTTCGCCCGATCTGGGCCGAACCGGCAGCAACCCACTTCTGCTCTAGGCCACAGGACCACTCATAGTATAGAGACTAATGAACCTAGCATATTAAAGGTGGGTAGGTATATGAGCTAGATTCTTCTTCGATGGGCATGCAGTAGTATAACAATATTATTGTAGCGCTGGAGAGTGACTTTACTTCCGTTTATTTCCAAATGTGGCAACCATACCAAGCAGAGGTTGGCATCTGTTTCTCTCACTTGTTAATTTTTTGTTTCCTAGGCAACTGTAAATGCCCGCCCCCAGCGCATCCTTGACACATCCTCTGTCACGCATTCTGCCCCAGCCAGTCCTACTAACAAAGGCATGCACATACATCAAGTAGGGTAAGTTGCCTATATGTATTATCCTGTGCCATATCCTAATTAAAAAGGTGTGTATTGTGCAGATACTATTTTTTGTGCAACTTATTCGAAACCATTTGTCTATTTACGAGATTTTTTTTTCTGTGAGAGCCTTTAAGTATACCTTTTCTTTCCCTATCTAATGTCCCTCTAATGTAGCATTTGCAATGAAGACTGCAACACCTCAAGTATCCTTCTGTGAATTAACTCTGATTCATTCCCCTTTAGTACTAAAGCTTTTAGTCAAAGGAAGCATAAACAACACTGCTCATGACTCAGTTTAAGAGTCAGGATGGAAAGAAATTGATCTTTGTGCCAGAAAGATCTTTATCATATAATACCAAAATATCAAAAACAGATACATTGGGAGCCACTCGCATTATGCACTGAATTTTCAGGCTTTATAGAATACACTATTTTTCTCTCCAGAACAGATTCATTCCTGTGTTGGGGAAAAAAATTAAGAGGCTTTGTTGTTCCAAGTATCATACTGACACCTATTTTGATATATTTTTCCTCCTACAATTTTATTGGGGCAAAGAGAAATGAGAGAGGAGGGCAAAGGCTAAGGGAGGGGCGTATAGCTTAAAAATACTATTATCTAGAAAAATTAAGGTTAATTGTTAAGGTACTAGGCTAGAACTGGGAGTTCTAGTTCCACCTTAGGCACAAAACTGACTGGGTATCAATCTCTCTCAGTCTTAGAAAGCAACAAGTAGCAATTCACTTCTGAAATTTTGCCAAGAAAACTCTAGGAACTAGTCGAGGCAATTACCTGCAGACAAAAACTGACACAAAGGTGCCCACACACAAATACAAACACATCCACAAGAATAAACAAAGTGGCAAGTAGAGAAAAGGGTTTGGGCAGGAGTTGCTAAAGAAAAATCAACTATACCACAGGTTAAGTTTTTGCCTTCCCTTAGGAAAAATCATTAATGCAATCGTCATATTTTCACTCTTATTTTCATTTCCCATTATTAGAGGGTCACCACCAACTGCAAGTACCAGCAGCTCTAGCTTGACCAATGATGTGACAAAGCAGACTGTCAATCGGGACATCTCATCTGTAAGACCTGCAAATGCTGGCAACGTGGGAGTGCAGTACACTCCCCACTCCCACCAGTTTCCCAGGACAAGGAAAATGTTTGACAAAGGCCCAGATCAGGTGAATAGGTTATCCTTGCAGCATTTTTTTCAACATACACCTGAGTAGTATTTATATTCCTCAGTTAGGGTTTTGTTCACCCTGTTTTATTTCTTCCTGCATTTTTCATTAATCTATCTATTAGTTTTAGATTTCTGTAAACTTACACTAATGTTTTATAACCAAGAACTTTTTCACATGCAATAATTTTACTATGAACTATTGAAAAGTATGAATTGGTGTTATTGGAGTCTTCCTATATTATGAAGCATAAGGAGAAGCACCTTAAATTGTTACAATTACCGTATTTTTGGAGTATAAGATGCACCTTCCCCCCCCAAAAAAAAAGAATGTGGAAATGTTGGTGTGTCTTATACACCGAATACAGCCATTTTTGGCCTCCTGAAGCCCCGCCCCCGCATCCCGTTTTTGAAAGAAACAGGCTGTTTTTGCCTTCCCCCAACCCCCAGAAGCACACTGCAGACTTCAGCAGGGCTGAGGGAAGGCAAAAATGCCCCCGTTTTTACAAAAAAGGGACTGTTTTTCACAAAAACAGAAGCATTTTTGCCTTCCCCCAGTCCCCAGAAGAACTCTGGAGGCTTCAGCAGGGCTAGGGAAAGGCCAAAATGCCCCCATTTTTTGCAAAAAACAGCCCGTTTTCTGCCCATCTTTTGCAAAAGTGGAGGCGTTTTTGCCTTTCCACAGAGTCTGCAGATGCTCCTGGGTGCCGGGGAGACAAAAACATTTTTTTGTTACTTACCTCTTTCAAATCTTGTGCGTCTTATACATTGGTGTGTCTTATAGTCTGAAAAATACGTAATACATTGACCATCAAAGTGATTTTTTTTCTCTCTATTCTTTTCATCAAGGGAATAGGGGAATTCTGAATTTCTCAATTGGCACTGATAGGAGTTGCACCTACAACAATTCTTTTTTTTAATATATAACAGTATAGAAGACATTGTGTTTATGGAGCTTCTCAATCATCCAGGTCAAGGTTGTCCCAAAGGTGTTTTATTCCAAAAGGCCACTGGACTTTCTTGGGTTTTTTTCTTTAAAAACATTTCACTTCTCATCCAAGAAGCTTCTTCAGTTCCGAGGAAACGTCTTGCACAAGAAGTGAAATATTTTCAAAGAAAAACCCAAGAAAGTCCTATTTCCTTTTGGAAAAACCACCTTTGGGATGACATGGAAGACACAAATTCTATCTGAAACCATATCTGGCAATCTTCGTTTATCATAAACAGTATTTTTATTAGTATTTCAACTAATGATAAATTGAATTTATCTGAGAAAGAGGCCATGTAGATTCCGTAACTAAAGCACATATATTTTTCTCCTTAATAGATTACTGATGATACTGATGATACTGTGGGTCCCAAAAATTTCATGTCAGCAGCAATGCAGACCGGGTTTTGTGATTGGAGTGCTAAGTATTTTGCCCAGCCGGTAATGAAGGTACAGTCAAATTTTCTTTTCATGAATCTTTTCTAAAAAAGTAAAACCATACAAATGTACAATCCATTAAAAAAAATGCAAACAAACATGTATTTACGCACACAATTATTTATAGAGCACCCATTTTTCGAGAGAGCCCAAGACTGTTTATAATCCAATGAAAACAAAGTAACCAACTTAAGGCAGTTCAAGCATGATCATCACCTAGATGATCAGCTGAATTAAAAGGTGTTTATAGTTTCCTTGAAGGCCTGTGAGTTGGGTACATTCCTTCTCTTGGAGCGTAGGATGTTTCAAAGAGTACCGACAGCCACTGGGAAGCCACTTTGTTGACTCCCCACCTCTTCACTTCCTCTGTGATTGGAACATTCCACCTTCCTTTTTTCAGAGACAGCAAAGTAAAGACCAACCAAATCTGGGCAGTGTAGATAGTCTTCTTGATACTTAGGGACTAAGCCATATAGGACTTCAAAGGTGACAACCATCACTCTGTATTGGACTTGGAAGCAAACCAATTAGTAATACAGTAACCTCAGCATAGGTTTTATGTTATTCAGTCTGCTCATTCTAGTTAACAAACAGTTGCAGGCTTCTTTGAAGTCCATGCTAAAATGAGCATTATAAAAATCAGGTTCAAGTGCTATTTTTTTCCTTCATACTGCTGTTATCATTTTGGCTTGGAACCATTTTTCAGGGAAATATTTATGAGGGTTCTTTTAAAATTTAATGTGATCAGGTAAGATTTTTATGGATAATGGTAGTTTTTGGTTGATAAGAAAGTTATAAGAGGATTTTTTTTCCATGAAAATCTTTAGAGGGGTATTGCAGTAAGCTTCAAATTATACTTCCTTGAAGCCTTTGGTAAAATCTGATATGAGAGTCTCAAGTTGAATTTCAATGGATACTGATAGCCTTTGCTTCATATTAGACTTATAATTTTGATTTTATTTGATATTAGGGAAAGTATTTAACAAAAAGTAATAAAGTTTATTCAAGACCTAGGACCTAGCCGGTCAGTGCTTAGGAAAACTATGGGTACTAAGAATTTAGAGAGTAAAAAATAATTAAAAGAGGTAGCAAAAGTACTGTTTTTTTCATGCAAATAAAAATTGTTTTAGAGTTAAAAAGGGTTTAGTAAAGAAATTCCATCATAATGAATGGAATTAAAAATAGAAATGATAAAATGATTTGGGATGAAATAAGTGAGAAAATACCTGAAGGAGTTTTTTAGAGATTTATATGCAAATAGTTATTTGTTGAAGTGTAGAATTAAAACATATGGTTGTAAGTATTAGTATCCAAGGAAAAAAATGAATGAAAAGAAAGTCATAAATGCTGTGAGGGCTGAAAAATAGTAACATTGCAGGTGTATGAAGTAAAAATGTCAAAAAAATGGAAATGTTTTGCTTATGGGGTATCCGTGCAACTTGTTTAAGTGTAAAGACTGCCTGATGATTGCAAGAATACTGTTATTTCTCCCCTGTACAATAGGGTGACATATATTTGGAAAGGTGCATGACAGAATTCTGATTGAAAGGATGAGAGAAGTGACAATGAGCAAAATAGGGGAATGCAATGCAGCTTTATGCTGGGCAGAGGGTGTAGGGAACATATTTCTGCTCTTTAGCAAGTCATTGAAAAATTTATGTGCTTGGGAAAGTGAATAGGCTTGAATTATGGAACGTTTTGCATGAGTATAGAGCTGAAGATGGTTGCTGAATGCAATAAGAGTGATATATGATGGAAGTGAAACATGCATGATAATAAATGGAATGCTTGGTGAATGATTCAGCATTGAACAGGGAATAAGTCAAGAATGTAAGGTATCTACTTAATTGTTTAATGTTTTTTAGGGGTAAATATATGGAGTGCTTGCAGTGACAGTAAACATGTCTTAGTTAGGGACATAAATGCATATATACTTTTATATGCAAATGATCCTGTGTTCTTGGCTGAGAATTCAAATTGTTTGCAACAAATGTTAGATAGATTATATGAGGCATAAAGGAGCATGGAAATGAAAATGAAGGCATCAAAGACCTTGTTGAGTTTGACAGGGAAAATTAAGTGAACATTTGCAAGTTATATGTTAATGACAAAAATAGGGGAAGTAGACGAATTTGTGTGCCTTTGTGGACTATTTAATAAATGTGAGGAAAAGATAGCTTGGTACATTTTAGGGCTTGCAAATACTATCACAGATATAATGGGTACTATGCAGTCTGTTATATGAAATGGATACTTAAAAGAAGCAAAAATGATTATGTGTAAAAGCATGCTTTTGCCCACTATGGAACTATATCAGAAGAAACACAATATAAATTGATTAAAGAGAGACCCAACCTAGAACAAAGGAGAAATTTCCTGACAGTGAGAACAACTAATCAGTGAAACAATTTGCCCCAGGAAATTGTGGGTGCTCCATCATTGGAGGTTTTCAACATAAGACTAGACAGCCTTTTGTCCAGAATGGTATAGAATCTCCTGCCATGGACAGGGGGTTGGACTAGAAAACCTCCAAGGTTCCTTCCAACCCTATCATTCTATGTTCTATAAATGTAAGACTAAATGCCAAAATAAGTACTTACTTTCCTTACTGCCTTATTTCTTCTTCTGCATTATGCATAATATTTCATACCTCAGAATATATATAGTGATATTTATGTATAAAAGAGGGAGAGATTTCCGGGTGTAAGCCCTGTAAAGAAAACATCCACTTACATGCAGAAAGCAAATGCAGCTTCTAGCTAATTCAGACTTACTATATAAATCTTGTGTTCTGATTCTGTAACTTCTGTAGGGATATTTAGAAATAATATTGTATTACCTCTACTGTTTCAATATCCAGAAAGAATGGGGAAGTATTATGGGAACGTCCTTTTCCCAAATATGAAAGTATTGTTCATATGGTAGCTAAATTTTGTATTGCCAAAGAAACGATTGATGCAGGTGTGAACACTGCTGTTTCTCCATTTCAGTTAGTATTTTGCGTAATTTGTTGACCATTGATTGAAGTAACATAAGTTTTTTATTATACATAGACAAAGTTTACTGTAAAGCATATTCACCAGGGAGGTCCAACAAAAACCTGCTCTGGGGTGTAATGTACTATATGATAAACTTGTTTGCCATAATTGCGTCTTTTAAAAAATATATAGTGAATTACTTCTGCAGATGGAAGCTGTAGTTGAACAACCAGAACTATCACTAGCTGGGCAGAAAGCAAATCAAAGGCGAGTTATAATTCCCTAGATGATAGGCAGTAATTGGCAATAGTTTCCAGCCCCCAAATTCCAACAATAGGAATAACTAGTAGATTCTTGTCATACTAGATTGAATTGCTGAAAGAAAACCCTTGAGGGAAATCCAAGAATAGATTTTTGAGTGAATTGTACCCATAAGAGGTTCATGAGCTGAGCTCAGAGATATTGTGCTTTACGGATAGATTCTTCCTGACTGAGCTGTTGTTTTGCACCTGTATTTGTTTGGTGGATTCGTAGTTTGGGTAGAAAACCATTTGGATCTAATGGGACTGATCTCTTCTCCAACCTGCTATCTTAGTTAACATATTTGCTGCACGGCTGTGGGAGCAGTTTTCCCCAATGCCTATCTAATGAGGAACCACTATTTGGGAGAGATGTATAGAATGAATAAAAACTCTTGATAAAGAGCCCGAGCTATTGCCTGCAAGTCATCCAGTGTGCTGTGTTTAGATTTTTAAATGTGTGTTTTTCAATCACAGAGATTCCTTACATTACTGTTATTTTTGCCTGTTTCCAGCAGCAAAAACACATACAATAGTAACCTGTCTCACTGGAGTATGAATAAGAGATGAGTTGTATCCCAAACAATGCTATGTAAATTATGTATAATAATGAAACCAAAATTATCACAATGGTTTGGGAAAGATGGTTTCCAAGCAGCTGGCTACACATTTTGTGCAAACAGCTGTATTTTCTATATCTTTGCTAATTACTACAGAGAATTGTGTTCAAAGAAAATCCTGCTCCCTCCTTTCTCATCTTGCTTTAATGTTATGCATTTTTTTTATGGCCACCCAATTCAAATTGTACTCTGGGAAGTATACAAAAGATAAATTCATCTTACCCACTATGAAGCTGAGTTAATTCATGGTGCTGATGTTATGTCTAATGTCATAAATAGAACAATTTTATATTTTGCTCTTTATTAATTTTTTTCATTAATCCTATCTCATATATAATGGAATAAGATAGCTAGAAAAGATGAATGGCTGCATGTAGATTAGACCAAGTGTAAGGATTTTATCCTTACTTTTATTTTAGCACAAGTGACGTGGTGGCTCAATGGCTAAGACTCAGAAAGGTCGGCAGTTTGGTGGTTCGAATCCCTAGCGCAGCGTAATGGGGTAAGCTCCCATTACTTGTCCAAGCTTCTGCCAACCTAGCAGTTTGAAAGCATGTAAAAATGGAAATAGAAAAATAGGAACCACCTTGGTGGGAAGGTAACAGCGTTCTGTGCGCCTTCGACACTTAGTCATGCCAGCCACATGACCACAGAGATGTCTTCAGAGACCGCTGGCTCTTCAGCTTTGAAACAGAGATGAGCACTGCCCCCTAGAGTCGGGAACAACTAGCACATATGTGCGAGGGGAATCTTTACCTTTAAGGATTTTATACAAATATAGTCCAGTTTTTAGCTTATATGCTATGAATTTGTTTGTTGTGAAAAGCTGTAATATGTAAGCTCCTACTTTATTGTTTATTTAAGTCATACACTCTTATGCTACATGAGAATGTTGTGGTAATTAACATTCTACCTCTTTCTTGTCTCAGATGAACTTCAGAACAAATATCTAAAATGCTTGACATTACATGAAAATGTATCATAATAAATAAGAACCTTGGCAGAATGAAGAGTATCCATGGGATTCTATGATCCCCATACAAAACATCATAGAAAAAAAAGATATATTGAGAATAGAACAACTCTGTCACCTTAGATATTGAGAAAAATTAAATTGTGGTAGATAATAATACTAGGCCTAAGGCATAATTTAATTCAGGCAAAATATTATTATCTGATTAGTAAAAGTCCGATCTTCATATGAGAAAATTATCCAGGAGTTTCTATCATATTTAATGAAGCATTATAATAATAGTTGACTCGGATTACACATATATTGACAGTCATGTTGTGCTCATAAGTAGAATTTTCGTAATAATGCCATGGTTATGCAATGAATATTAAGAAGTATATCCTGGTAGCCAGAATATGTGTATTTTTATTCTTGATATGAATAACAAGTGGAGTGCTAAGCCTAAGAGTTATAATGCTTGCTGGAGTGAAAACCAAACCATAGCACTTATATGAAAATAAACATGTGGTATTAGATAATATTGGGGGAAATCTCAAAATAAACTGTCTCCATGGAAATCTACAGTATGAGTTTATGGAATATTAATATAGTTCTAGTTACACATTCCAAAATGTGTATCAGGATGCAAAGAAGGGTCTTCTCTGCATACATGAGTTCATGTAATGAGATTTTCTCTTCTCCCCTCTCTTACATCTCCTCTCCTTTCAAAATCTCTTCAAATATCCACACATAATAGGGTTAGAGAGACAAAATGGCTTAGAGAATGAAGATGAGGGAAATGAGGGAATTTATTGGATAACCCCTGATCAATAGCTCTGTAGAATGGGTACGCCATATTTTTCTGATGCATAGAATAATTTTTACTGATATTGTTGCAACAGGTGATAAGATAATATAAGACATCTGTTAAGGTTATTTATTTCATAAATTTATATGGCTGCCTATTTCATATAGAGGTAGTCATTGAAGAGTGACTACAAGTGGTTCTGGCAACTCCATATCTAAACAAAGCATTGCTGAGTGAAACGATGACTGTTAGTTCAGCTTTCTTTGACTTTCCAGATGTGTGCAAAGGCACGGATTGGTTATAAAAGTTACTTTTTCATCACTGTTGTAACTATGAATGGTCACTAAACAAGTCAGTCACTAAGCAGAAATTATCTGTACATGACCCTCAGTGGCTAACAGCTAAAAAAGCAGAATAAAAACATAGTAAAAAAAACCAAGTTTAAACAGTTTAAAATCAACTAGAATAACATAAAATAACATAGCAGCTGATTAACCCAATCAAGACCAAGAAACAGGTTGACCCAAATTATCAGGGCCCCAGGCAGGGTTGCAAAACCAAATTTTCGATGCCTTGCCATATCAGCAGGGGCAAGGCACCTCTGATCTCTGAGAGACTGATATTCCATTGATGGCAATGGTTTGGATTCAATCTGGGGAAGGGTATGCAGGAGTATGACTGTAAAAGCCACGTTCAACTATTTAAAGCAGTTGCATATTTTCTTGCGAATGGCTGCCACTGCCACAAATAATAAATAGGTTACATAAAAGGCTGATCAGCATAAATGGATTTCTGTCTATGGCTTATCATCTGACTCATTCATTTTTATTCCAGGGTGCCTCTTTGCTGTTGGGCACTTTTGGGATTTACATCATCATTTGGAAATGAACTTTCTATCCCATTCCCTTCAGCTTTTTAGGCAATGACCATATTTCAGGAGGTCATTTATGAGAGAAGTCTTTTGTAAAAGTAAAATAAAGACCTCTCAGCAGTCTGTCTATGCCTGCCTATTATTTTTAGAAGACTAAACTTTATCTTGCTGTTATATTGATTATCACAGCAGCACTTTATTTTCAGTTAATAGAAATGATGTAGTTTACATTTGATGCTCCAACATATATTACAGGCTCAAACTTTGCCAGAGAGGGACTAGGAAAAATGACGAAGAATCAATGACTACTAAGCACTGGAGTGTATAATTATTGCATGAAGAAACAACTGTGGCTCTAGAGGGCATTTGTCTCATAATGACACAATCTGCAGTATTTTAAAAAAATATTTTAATTTTTAATAACGACTTATATTTTTATAATAATTATTTTTATATTTTTTTTGTTAGTTGTTGTATGCTGTCTGGAGATGCTTTTGGTGAGATTGGGGGCCATATAAGTGTGATAAATGCATAAATCAATTTGCAAACCTGATTTTCCATTTTTAATATTAATTACCAAAGCAATGACTTAAGTAGTAAATAGTTGGTACTTCAGTCACAAAACATACATAAATAATTTTCTCCTAATAGCTATTGTACGTACCAAGTGAAACATTTGGAAATGTTAGTAATGTAGGATGTTTGCAAGCTTTAAGCATTTGGGATGCCTGAAAATCTTTTGGGACAAACTGAGATTTTCTATTTGTTTCCACATCCAAAAATTAGTATTTTAAAAGAAAAAAATAGAGTAATAGTGGCTATTTTAACATTTGAAATGGATAATATATAAAGTCCCAATTATAATTAAAAGCATTTGTCTGCTTTCTGAAAATAGCTTTTCACCAGAGTGGTATCTTATTAATCTATTAAATCACTCCAGACTCCTAATCAAAATGCATGCTTTTGTGCACATTGTCTATATGTATTTTATGTGAGTACTTGAGTGCTTAACAAAACAGGGATTTAACCATATCTGCAGTGCTTTAAATTCCTTAAATTACAACATTGTTAAATAGAGAGGTTTTTCCAGCAGTATAATGTAGAGAAGGAAAAGGATTACGTTATGAAGCCTGTAAGTGTATCTCCTTAGATACACTTAGAATATGGAACTGTTTCCATATCTGCTTAAATCAACAAAATTATTTTAAGTAAGTTTTCTTCCCATTCATTCCCACTACCACATTTCAAGATTACCACACTTGTTTAATGTCTTTCTTTTAACTACTGTTCTCTTTTTGGTCCTATTCTGAACTGTGTTCTTGGCTATATTTGCTGAAACCAAGAAATGTTAATATATTTGGACATTTAGTTTTTCCACTATTCCTTGCTCTGCTATGAGATTATGCAGTTATGCTTCCTATCTTGACGGTTTTGTTTCAACCTTTGAGTCTTTTCTGTCTCTGAAATCTTCTTTCAGTTGTACTGAAGAAATTAAGCACATGTTGTCTTCAGATGGACCAAGGTTCAGCTAAAAGTGAGCCAGGTTGACCAGCCTTTTTCAATCTTATAAATATTAATTGAATCCTATCTAAAGGAATATATATTATTTAGCACCCCTGAATGATATATATGGGGGGGGGGGCTGGGGTAAGTGTGTAAGCAAGCTCAATTTGTACTACCAAACAATTACATTGTAAAATACTGTACATGCTCTAAAAATGCATAAAGGAGCTGCCTAGTAACTATGTTACTCAAGCCATTTGAGACACGTTGAAAGAAGCTGAGAATTTTTAAATGGTACAGATAAATGTGTATTTGCCTTGCTCTTTGGGCCAGTTTGGAAATTCTTTCTTTCCTAATTCAATACCTAATTATTCTTGATTTTTTCCCTTTAGAGTGAGATCACAGTCTCCAATATGTTCTTGTGTGTTGTACTTGATTGAAAAACGAATACTTTTATATGAGAAATTGATGATTCCCCAAATACATAAAATACTTTATTTAGTGTTGTCTAAGCAATAACAAACATTTCAGGTTATTTTGGTCTGTTCTTTAACACTTAAAAAGAGAACCACAACTACAGAGATAACTTTCGGAACGCGGTTCTCCCACATCTCCTGAACTTCATTTTGTTATTTTGCCTCCTCACCACATTCCCTTGTCAGATGTCACCTTGTCAAATGTCACCTCTCTTTTTCAGCAAGCAGTGCACTAATGATGTTTCTTTTACACTCTTTGTTTATCATGAGTGAGGTGTGATGGCTCAGCAGTTAAAACACACTGACCTTGTCAGCTGGAAAACTGACAGACTGGGTTTGAGATCCAAGTGCCACACGATGGGGTGAGCTCCTGTTCTTTGCCCCAGCTCCTGCCGATCCAGCACTTCAAAAGCATGCAAATGTGGGTAGATAAATAGGTACCACTTTGGTGGGAAGTTAACAGTGTTCTATGTACCTTTGGCATAGGTCATATTTACCACATGACCACAACAAGGATCTTTGAACAGCACTGGCTCCCTCAGCTAAGAAATGGAGATGAGCAGTACCCCCTAGAGTTGGACACAACTGGACATGGGAAATATTTACCTTTTGTTTATTGTGATTGTGCGTCTGCAGTTGTACCCAGTGTCACATGGCAGCCTGTGAATGAGTCCCTCTGTCAGCCTCTTTTGGATCAGGAGCTTCATCTTGAGACTGTTGTAACTGAGAGAGGTGAATGGAAAGAGGCATTGACAAGGCCGTGCCTACAACTCCCTGTTTTGCTTTCTGGCTAGTCAGAGGCATGGGTTCAGCTTTAGCTGAAACATATCAGCCACTTGATTGGCCAAAAGTAGGAGTTAGAATATTCTTCAGACAAGTCAGATTGACAGACAGACATAGGAAATGCTTTAAGGAGGGCTGCTTCCTTGTGACCCAGCTTGTATTTTCCTCTCAGAGGGTTCGCAACTTGGGAGTCCTCCTGGATCCACAGCTGTCATTCGACCACCATTTAACGGCTGTGACCAGGGGGGCATTCGCCCAGGTACGCCTGGTGCGCCAGTTGCGACCCTACCTGAATCGGGAGGCACTCACAACAGTCACTCGGGCCCTTGTGACCTCTAGGCTGGAATACTGCAATGTGCTCTACATGGGGCTGCCCTTGAGGAGCATCCGGCGACTTCAGCTAGTGCAGAACGCAGCCGCGCGAGTGATCGCGGGTGCACCTCGATTCACCCGCATAACACCTATCCTCCGCGAGCTGCGCTGGCTACCTGTCGATCTCCGGATGCGCTTCAAGGTGCTATTAATCACCCATAAAGCCCTACATGGCAGTGGATCGGGATACTTGAGAGACCGCCTTCTGCCAATTACTTCCCTCCGACCTATAAGATCACATAGATTAGGCCTCCTCCGCATTCCATCGGCCAGCCAGTGTCGGCTGGCAACTACAAGGAGGAGGGCCTTCTCAGCAGTAGCCCCGACCCTTTGGAACGAGCTCCCCGTGGAGATTCGTACCCTCTCCACCGTCCAAGCCTTCCGCACAGCCTTGAAGAACTGGCTCGCCCGTCAGGCCTGGGGATAAGAATTATTACCCCGCCCGAATGATGAATGTATGGTGCTTATTATTTTATTATATGTTGTTATCTCAATGTTGTATCCCCCCCCTCCCTGGTTTTTGTGTGAGCCGCCCTGAGTCCCCTCAGGGAAAAGGGCGGCCTACAAATACTAATAAAACCTATAAAACCTATAAACCTCATAAGAATGAATGAAGCCAACTCCAAGACTTGCCTGACTTCCTTTAAACTCAGAAGTTTAGCAGAATCAAACCGATTAGTACAGATAATCCACAAGTTATGGCAGGTCACTTAGTGACCATTTGAAGTTATATGATAAGCCTCCCCCCCCCAAGCATTTATGACAAAGTCTCTAAATTACAAATGTTGCAGTAGCATAGCAGTCTTTTGCCCTTACAAATGACCCCAGAGGCACTGCCACATTCACTTTACTCTCCCACTCGAGGGAGAGGAGAGCAGGACGATTTCCCTTCCAGCCTACAGGTCAGCTTGCAAATGCTTTTCACACGACTTCAGGCACCCATTCTCTGCAAAAGTGGGTTTTGCACTGAGATACCTCATGCACATAACGACCCCTGCATTTGATTAGCAAATGCGTAGACGAAAGGAGGGAGTGGTTACTTTCAAGTTACATGATTCACTCTTACGAATCCTCGAATTATGAATGTAATGGGCAGGCTCCATTACATTCGTAAGTTGAGGATTACTTGTACTTGGCTATTAGAAAATCCCAAAATTATTCGTTAGACTGGATCATTGAAATAGCATCCCCCAAGATACAATAGCAAATGACTTCCACATGCTACCAACAAAGCTATATGGCCATGCCTACATGGTCATGAGGACTTCTTTGAATCTGGGGCGTATGTATGTATGTATGTATGTATGTATGTATGTATGTATGTATATATTTAAATAGATACAACAAATAT
This sequence comes from Thamnophis elegans, assembly GCF_009769535.1. Taxonomy (NCBI): domain Eukaryota; kingdom Metazoa; phylum Chordata; class Lepidosauria; order Squamata; family Natricidae; genus Thamnophis; species Thamnophis elegans. Next base: position 46,168,829 of record NC_045542.1, on the reverse strand, counting down.
TGCTCAGACCATGATGATATCCGAAATGGCACATTTTTAAAATAATGTTCTATAAGTTTTTAAAATGTATCGCAATTTAATACTGAATCTATGAAACAAGATCTGTATGGTTTGGCAATCAAGGAGGAAAATTACCATATGCTATCCTTTTCAATTATGTCATTTTTCATGTAACTATGAATTCACATGCAAGAAACCCACATTCTTTTAATCCACATTGTTCTATCTCTCTCCTGCAAATACCCACTTGGTTTACGAAGAAATAAAGACTTTTTCTGCCTTCTGGGAATTTTAATTAATTGCATTAACACAATGCTGAAATGTAAGTTAAATATCAATAGACAAGTATTTTAGCTTATTTCGTGCCAGCTATGTAGTAGCAAATGTAGTAGTCAAAAAAGTGTTGAAGGAGAGGAGGCCAATGGATTTTTGTCAAGGTTTTCCTTTTTTTGCACAGGGACTGATAAGGTTGTAAATCATCAGCTTGATTCAGAAATCAATAAGGTCATGATATATTGACTACCAAATCAAACTTTTTATCAGAAGAAAAATATTCATCCTTTTTGCTGGGTAGACCTGTAATTTATACTTGCAAGCATGTTCATTAAATCAAACTTGCCTTCACCACCACCACCTCCGGAGTTCTGAAAATACTTAAAACTGAACTTGGAATTACATAAGTTGTTGTTAGGTCTAAGAACAGATTCCAAGATTTGTTGTTTGAAAATCAGACAGTGTGACTGGAAATACACTCTTATGTAAATGTAGAGAAACATACTAAAAAGCATCTGTAAACCTGTTTGAGGAGTCCTTGGTGCTCTCTGAGCTAGTCACACTGATGGTTACCTAGTTTGGATAATGAAACATCTGCAAGAAAGCTCAGCGAGCACCAAAGACCCCTCGTTTTAACCCTGAGCTATACATATTCTCCTTTCTTAATAAATATATTTATTCTTTAACATTGTGGTCAATGGTGGGATTCAAATTTTTTTACTACCAATTCTGTGGGGGTGGCTTGGTGGGGGTGGCATGGTGGGCGTGGCAGGGGAAGGATACTGTAAAATCTCCATTCCCTCCCTACTCCAAGGAAAGGTTACTGCAAAATCCCCATTCCCTCCCGATCAGTTGGGACTCGGGAGGCAGAGAATAGATGGGGGCGGGGCCAGACAGAGGTGGAATTTACTGGTTCTCCGAAGTACTCAACATTTCTGTTACCGGTTCTCCAGAACTGGTCAGAACCTGCTGAATACCACCTCTGATTGTGGTAGTTGTGGCCCAGAGGTGGGTTGCTCCCGGTTCGGCCTGGATCAGGCGAACTGGTAGTAGCAGCGGCGGCAGGCTCAGCATGTACAAAAGCATCACACACACGCAGAAGTGCACACAGGAGCATGCCCGAACTGGTAGCAGAAAAATTGGCAACCCACCTCTGTTGTGGCCCAAAGGAATTCTAAAAAGTGAGCTTTATAATGCTTTGGATTTGAAGGCAGAAAGATCCTTTGCACTATGTAGTAGCAGAGTGGAATCCAAACAGTGAATCTTTGGAGGTCACAAAGATTCCTTGTGTAGCTGCTTAGTAGTTAGTGCAGTTCACTATCTGCCTTCCAAAGCATCTTCTTCTCTAACCCCAATATGGAGATAGACAGAGATCCCACAGCCTGAGGGCCTTACTAACAAGTAGAAGGAAAAAAAAGTTGATAAAAATGAATTGAATTCTATATGCCGTTTCCTGGCTCTGTAGCACTGAGGCATGTGACTAGGGAAATCATGCATACCCCTTTGAAAATCAGCTCAACCTCGCAGGGGATAATTAGTTCAGATTTATCAGTGTTATAAACCCGGGGGAGGGGGAAGTCTGTGTGTTTATGTGTGTACAGAAAAAAGGAGGGCATAAATATTCCTTTTAACTGAAGTCTCGTGCAAAACATAATCGGTGTTGGAGAAATTAAATATACAATGCTGCTAAAAGCCTTGTAGAAATAATACACGGGGAAAAAAAGATTGAGCAACTTAAAAGAAGCTGTTGGGTTGTGTCCAAGTCACAGAGTCAGTGGACTTACAAAGAGAAAATAAACCTCAAAAGCAATAAAAATCTTAATTACTATACACTTCTCAAGTTAAAAAATATTTCTTATGTCCAATATTTTTAGCTAAATCTGTTCCGTATTCCTTAGGGAGAAACTGATCATTGCAGTAGTTTGCTTCCATAGATATTCCAGTTTTTTGTAGATTTCTCCCCCTTTTATCAGAAGCTCAGAGGAACAAAGCTGTTTCTCTTCTTTCCCACCTCAGTACCCAGCTTTTGGCTTGAACTTAATTTTGGAGGGTTGTATAGTTTTTGTATATTCTTTGTGCTCTTTAATCTCACAATGTTTTTCACCTTCTTTGGGGATATATGTAGATATGCTTTCTTTAGCTATATTAATGTATGTTTTAAGGTTTGTTTAAAATGTGTTTCATATACTGCAAACACGTCCATTCATTTTTGTGGGGTTCTTTTTTTAAACTGTTCTCTTGAAATACATTGGGATTTTTAGAACAATGTGTCCCCCCCCCCTCACATTATTTTTTTCCTTTTTACTTAGCTGGTTGGAATCTTTCCTCTTGTTGCTCCTTGGATGGAAACTAATAAAACCACTTTTTTTCTCCAGTAGAAAAAAGGGAATTGAGGTAATCTTATTGTGTAGGTACAATTATTCTCAGCCATGCCTAGAGCTTTAGCAAAAATGTGGAGTATGTCTGAACCAGCAGCTTGGTGTCTGGCCTGAGGGGGTGGCAGGCAGGCTGCAGACAATGAAGGTACGTGAAAAATTGTGAGGAGGGTGGAAAAGCCATGGCAGAAATATTAGATATAAACAGCCAAAAGATCGGAGGGGAGGCCCTTCATAGTTGATTTCCCAAATGGCAACTCCATCCAGGTGGCAAGAATCAGAACCACAGAATCCCAGGGCAGGAAGAGACCTTGGAGATCTTCTAGTCCAACCCCCTGCCCAAGGCCGGTGACCTTAAACCATTCTGTACAAATGGTTATCCAATCTCTTCACCCTCCATTTCAATAAATGAATATGGGAAATTCCTATTGAAGTTTCCAAAAATTCAATAGAAGTAGCAGGGGTGAAATTTGGCAGGTTCTGACAGGTTCTGGAGAACCAGAAGGGGAAATGTTGAGCAGAGAAGCAGCAAATACCACCGCTGACTGGCCCCAGAGTGGGGTAGGAATGGAGATTTTGCAGTATCCTTCCCCTGCCATGCCCACCAAGCCACGCCCACAGAACCAGTAGTAAATAATTTGAATTTCACCACTGAGTAGTAGTAATGCCTTCATATTTCCGGCTTCTTTGATCATGCCCAGTTTGGAAAGGGGGGCTTATTAGCATGATAGCCTGCCCATTCACTACAACTGCACTACATCTCTTCCTTGGGTTGCGCAATCCCAGGAAAATATATATATTTGGTTTACACACAAACATTTCAAATCATGTTTTTGCCTCCAGTTCAAAACACTGCATTGCTGTGATCAGGAATATAAAGTGTTAATGGAAAAAAGCTTTGGAAGAAACAGATTTGACACTGGGAATCAGTACAGTGATTCCTATAAAGTGATTTGTTGCTGCAACTGATAAATCTACTGTCTGCCACTATTTCCTCAACCTTCTCTGATTGTTTTCATCTTGTTCTGGGTAAAGAGCAGAACAGCTTCATTAGCTTTTACATGAGACAGCTCGGGAGATGTCTTTTTCTGAATTGTAATTGGTTTCTTTCTGAATGGAGGCCAAAAAGTATTAGAAATCCGCAGCTTATCATAATCCTAATCATCTAACACTATTCCAAACGCCCACACACTTCTGGGAAACCCACACAGGAGAGAGAATAGAACAAAAGCTTATATTTCATTTATCACAGACAGGCTTTTTTAAAGACAGAAGGAAGCATAGGCAAGGCGAATGTAGCATGAGGGAGGCCCTACTGGCGTAGACCCACGGTCCTTCAAGCCCAGGACTTTACATTCTGCAGGGTAGGCCAAGTCTCTCGGGAAGCTCACAAGAGGATGCAGAGGCAGTTGGCCTTTTCCAACAATTGATGTAGGTGAGTTAGAACTCTGCTTAGCCATCTACACTAAGCCAGATGGTTCTTTGTCATGTCATTTAAGCCAGTAACTTTACTGTACCTCAGCAGAGTAAACACCATGTGCTAATTAGACCTTGATCGAAGAATATTTTCTCTTAAATCTCCTGCCTCAGTTTTGCTGGATGGCCCTCGGTTCCCATATAATGCATGAGGAAAAAACATTTGTCTCTCTCCTCATTCTTTTATTTGCTTTATAAATCTCTACTCTGCCCTCACTTTAATGTCATGTTTTTCCCAACTAAAAAGTCCCAAATATTTTAATCTTTAATCACAAAAGAAATTTTTCTGCATCAGGGATCTGGCTAGATTATTCATTTTTTAAATTTTATTTTATTTATTTTGTTAAACTGTGTGTTTGGTTGAATCAGCAGAGCCCATCTCTTGGCTTTTCATTTTTTTTATCTGTACCTTAATTGCATCCAAATGGTCCACAGATGTGTTTTTTTCTCTGCAGCTAGGATAAAATGTTGCATTTGTCTTAAGAACATGTCTGATAGTGCATCCTAATTTGGAGTACAAAAAAGGCTTTTTTAAAAAAATAAATCCAGACCATTATTTATTAATTAGAGGTGTGTGAGAGTGTTGTTACATTAGCTGAGAAGAAGTTGTTGAAAATGGAAGAATACTAGAGGGTACTGATGACTGCCTGCTTAGCTACTAAAAAGACTGGATGCCTTTGAATTAGATTAGATAAGATAAGATTGGGCCATTGCTGTATCCAAAGGAAATGCTCTAAGGAGGGCTGTTTCCTTATGACCCGGCTTGTATTTTCCTCTCATAAGAATGAATGAAGCCAACTCCAAGACTTGCCTGACTTCCTTTAAACTCAGAAGTTAACTAGAATCAAACCTGATTAGTACAGGTAATCCACAAATTACAAGTCACTTAGTAACCGTTCGAAGTTATGCGATAAGCTCCCCCCCCCTCAAGTGTTTATGACAAAGTCCCAAAATTACAAATGTTGCAGTATCATAGACCCCAGAGCAGGGATGAAATCAACTTACTTTCACTACCAGTTTGCAAATGTAAGCACACGCTCATCCATTAGATTGGACATTGTTTGGGAGAGAGCCTGCTTCTTTTATCAAGATGAACTCTTAAACATCTGGATGGAAGCGAAATGTATTCAAAGTACCTGGAGGGCATCAAACTGGTTATGGCAGTGAGGACCAACCATTCACTTTCTAAAAACATTTTCCACCTGCAAGGCATGTAGATTTCCTTTTGTTTGTGCATGTATAGTTTGACTCTCATTTTTTCAGAGCAACAAAACTAAGCCACCTATTAGCATAGACACAATTTATTTTGAAGAAGGAGCGGGATACTTTTGTAGTCCAGTTTTATTAGGAATATATAAATCAAGAAGAAGCTTAATCAGGTTTTTGCACGCTGTGTTGCAATGCCTTATCTTCTGCTGGCAATTCAGCACCAAAGAGCTAGATATAAATTACCCAACTGCATATGGGTATAAACATATGGGATAAGGCTGAACAACATACACACTTACATTGATTCAGTAAAGATGCAACTTCTACAGTCAGGCCATCTCCACTTGCCTTTCACTTAATCCACTTCCAGTCTTGCAGAGCTGAGCTGAACTTCACAGTTGGGGATGATATGCCCAACCAGAAGTATATTACTATTTGGGGCTGTACTCTATTTCATGGCTAGCTTGTTTTGTGAGGGTACAGTTGCAATAGTCTAAAGGTAGCCCTTAACTTATGACCACAATTGAGCCCAACATTTTTGTGACTACATGAGACATTTGTTAAGTGAGTTTTGCCCCATTTATGACCTTTCTTGCCACAGTTGTTAAGTGAATCACTGCAGTCGTTAAGTTAAATAACACAGTTGTACAGTGAATCTGGTTTCCCGTGGACTTTGCTTGTCAGAAGGACACAAAAGATGACCACATGAACCTAGGACATGGCAACTGTTATAAATATGAGTCAGTTGCCAAGTGTTTAAATTTTAATCACGTGATCATGGGGATGCCACAATGCCACAAAGTGTGATAAATGGTTATAAGTCACTTTTTTCAGTACTATTGTAACTTTAAATGGTTACTAAACAAACTGTTGCAAGTCAAGGACTACCTGTACTTTCTTCTCCCAACCTGTGATTTGTTAACTGACCACAGCTGACTCACCTGTCCTTCTTAGATGACTTGATCTATTTTGCTTTCATTCTTTTGTTTCTTCCTTGGCTTTTGCCTTTTAAAACACTTCCAACCTTTTCTGTCCCTCCTTTTTCCTTCTGTGTTGTATTTAATACCTCCTCCAGTTATATAGCTGCTCAATCTCAAATCTCTGTTATTTGTTTACTGTCCTCTAGCTCTGTTCACAATCACCTCTTCCTTGTCAACTTATGTTTTTCCCCCATGAGTGTTGTTCTGCCTCTCTACCCCTCATTTCTTGCTGGCCTCTTCTGATTGCAGTTTAAAGCCATTTACTTTCTTCATACCACCTTTTCATATCTTCTTCTGATACATTACTGTAAAATGAGGTATTCATTAAAGTGTAATGTTTCTCTACTTGAATATGTTTAGGTGCATTTTAACTTGAAATTGGTTATTCCATGATGCTGCTGTCTGTCATTCCCCATGTAATAAGCCTTAGATTGTTGGGGGGGGGGGAAACCAGCTGGAGGAAAAAAAGTAAAAATTGGTTATCTAGCAAAGTAATTTCTCTTATGATTTGTTTGAAGAAGAAGGGCTGCCCAAGAAGCAATTTGCATAGTAATATGATTCAACTTGGATTGATTATATTTTTACTGGGTAGGTTGAGTCCATGTGATACGAGTTTGATGATTATCCTCGATTACGTAGAATTGTAAAGAGAAAAAAATCTTCAAGGTTGTTCGTTTAAATTCTTTACTTGATTTGAAATCTGCAATTCAGGATGTTGCCACAGTATTCTTGGCAGATGGCTATCCAACGTGGACCACATTCAAATATCTTAAATTATTAGAATGCTTCCACTAATATTTAATCCACATTTGCTTTCCTGACCTTTGAAGCAACAGAGAGCAGTTATTTTCCTATTTAATATGTCTTGAATGGACTAGGTACTGATGACCAATCTAAATGGTATTTCACTTAAAGTTCTCTATAAGGTACAGTTCTTTTTTAGAACAGCGTTAAAAAGAAACTACTTCTGATTCTTTAATAACAACAAAATCAAATCTGTCTGGGCACCATATCGGTTTCTAAGTTACATTGGCTTTCTTTTCAGCAAAATGTTCACCATGTCATGAATAATAATTTCAAAAGAGATGGGCATGAAAGCAAAAGAGCTTAACTTGAATATTTGTCTTTGAAAATAGCAAGCCTAATTAGAATAATCAAAGGCAGTGTTCTCTTATCTTCTTCATTATAAAATATTATTATTTCATTAAAATGTGTATTTTCATGCAAACAATGCAGCTGCATATTTCTTTTCAGAACCCTTCCAAATCCTTGATCAGAACCAGCTTTGATGGTGCTGATAAAAGCCATGAGCTTTGCATATTTGATGCCTTGGGTCAGTAGCAATAGCTGTGGATGACTGAGTGATGGATTTGGGTTGAGCTTTATTTTAATTTATTTTTAAAAAATAGTTGTAAACTACTGCAGTTGCAAAATGCAGGCAGTTTTAAGAACTGAAAGAGGGATTCTTTAAGCTAAAATAGAAATTGCTTGCAGTTGGAAAGCTACCTGATTAAGCTATAGCTTAATCAGTAGGATCATCATTTATAGAAACTAGCTTTAATGAGCAAGTTAGCGTGGCAGATCTCTACCCCAAGTGGTTTCAAGCAAATTCTACCAGTTTTGTAGATCAAAGGGACTTGGGTAAGCTACTCTTGCCAGAAGCCTTTTTTTTTCAGCCGATGCATTTTCCTTATTTCATCTCCAGATTTAGTTTTTGCTGACATTTTTAAACGCTAACATTAAAAGTACATTTATGTTTATTATCTGGTGTTCACTGAATTTTAAGCAGACAGGTTGGCTATGTAGCATCAAGCATAATTTCCCCCTCCCCAATAAGAGTTTCCAATTGAAATAATGGCAATAGGAAATAATCAAGTGAGGCCACATATGGCACCAGTTTTGTCAGTCATGCAGTGGTGGTGACCAAATCAGAACCATTCAGCGTCATATTACTGATTGATTGATTGATTGATTGATCAATTCATTCATTCACTGAATTTCTATAGCCAGCCAACTCAACCAAGTGATTTAAGGAGCTTACAATTCTGAAACTCTAAAACAGTGTAAACATTAAAACAGTTTTAAAAAAACATCCACAAAATACATAAGTACAACCAGGAACTGTGATGATTAATTAGCTAATAATAAAACCAAGTAACAGGACTTCTCACACATTCCAAACCCCAGGCCCGGGTAAATAACCAAGTTTTTAAAACTTTGCAAAAAGTCAACAGGGATGAAGCCAATGTAATCTCCATGGGGAGAATGTTCCATAAGGCAGGGGCTACAGCAGAGAAAGCCCTTCTTCTACTTTCCATCAATCAATATGGGCTGACAGGATCAGCAGCATGCCTAGTTTGTTTAGTTGAATTTGACAAGTAGAAAATCTTGGGAAAAGATAGTCTTTCAGGTAATCTGGTTCAAAGAGACATAAGGCTATAAAGCTGACTGAAAATATTACTCTTGTTTGAACCAGGCAGGGGGCTGCTACAATTTCTCTCTACATTCCTTCCTCCTTTTTTCTTCCCCATTTAAAATGACTCTATGGAGATAGAGTCAATGACCTTCAATAACCTTAGAAGACAGCATAGAAGAAGATGGCTCTCCATCTCACCAATTCCCTGAGGATAGAAACATTGCCTAAGTAATGTGCTATGATAGCTGCCTAGGATTAGAACCGAGGGAATACTATTGAATTGACCTAGCATAAAAGCCTTGCAATATGTCAGTGATGTGGTATGGGAAAGGTAGTTGGCAGAAGCAAAGAGAATCCTGCATACAAACAACTGAAAACTGAATTCCTTTTCCTTTCTTTAAAGAGTTCTAAAACATTGTGATAACACATTCAGGACATTACTTTTATTTATTTTATTTTACTGATTTATCCCATCTTCATTATTTTTGCAAATAACTCAAAGCAGTGAACATGCCCAACATACCTTCCTTGCCCTATTTTCCCTACAACAGCAACCTTGTGAGGTAGATTGGGCTGAGAGAAAGTGATTGGCCCAATGTCACTCAGTTGGCTTTCATGACTAAGGCAGTACTAGAACTCACCGTCTCCCAGATTCTAGCCTGGTCCCTTAGCCACTAGTTCAAACAGATTTTCTTTAGGTTCTTTTCCACATAGATTGAAGTTTGTCTTCTGAAATTAAAGGGCCTAAATCAGCTTGGGTGAAGATAAATTTCAGCGAAAGATTGAGGAAATGTAGCACTATACTTGATGCACATTAGAGCAGGGCTCCCCAGTCCTCAAGGCCATGGACCACCAGCGAGCCGCAGCCCATTGGCAACCGGGCCGCCAAAGCAGCAGGTGGACACACGAAGCTTCATTTGCACATGCATGGGATTTAGGTTGCACAGACAAAACCACTTCCTCCACCACCCCAGCCACTGCCGGTCCAAGAATCAAAAACTTTGGGGATCCCTGTATTTGAGCACTACAAAAACAAAATATATGAGAATGCACTTCATGCCCTTTGTAAGAGCAAATTTGGATTCTGCACCACAGCTAAAAAACCAGATTTGTTTTATAATACTTATGGCACCAAGCCCATATTAGCCTAGTAAGAAAAATGTAAATATAGTAACATCCACACATTCCTAAGGTCCCTCAATTTGGGGGCAACTTTCCCCTGGTAATGTTTGAAAGCCTACCACCAAATAATTAAAGTGGTTCACATATTTAATTAAATTTCCTTCTAATTGTAACATGTAGGATTTTTCCACCCGGTGTGTCATATCTGTACAAAAAGAAAAAATAAATTGATATTTGTTAATTGTATAATTAATTGGTTTACATTTAATTATAATTATATTTTATGAGGCATTCTGGTTACAGTTAGTTACCTTGAAAAGCTGACTAGCAAAGGGGAAGTCATCTACCAGCTCCTATAAGGTTTTTTTTGTAATGAAAGCTTGTTCGTTCAGGGGAAGGGATTTTTTTCCTTCTCCTCCTCCCCAGAATGTTTTAATTCTACCAGGATTTGAGAACAATATTTTACTTTATTTTTGCAAGTAGACCACAAAGCATCTTTTGCTTTCAGCATGCTGATCCTACTAGCTGTGGTTTTAAAGTAGACAGTGTAACCATTTTTCAAACTACTGTATTTCCAGTTGTGCAAAAAGAAACCACAGAATTCCCCCCACGGGATTTATCTGCAATCATCTGCTACACCTTCTGCATTTATGTTTCGCTGAGACATGCTTCACCGTGCCATGTATTCGAAAAAGAATAATGTAAAAAATCCCATTCTCTGCTTTTAAATGGAAGAAAGCTTTGGAGACTGACGTTAAAATGGCTCAGTGCCTTTGTCGATTTATGCAAGCAGTCACTAGATTCAAACAGATCTGCTATAATAAGTCATTTATATAAGCTTCCTCAATTTACATGGCTCTTTAAAAATAATAGAAGGTTCTCTCTCACCCCCCCCTCTCTCTCCCTCCCTCCCTTCCTCCCTCCCCCCCCCTCTCTTCATATCAGAACTTACAGCTAGAAAGAGACATGCTACAAAGCTTAGACCTTATTAAGCTGTAGCTTTTAAAATATTAGTTGATGAATCATATGATTTATAAATCCTGGGCTGCAAATGTGCATTTTTAGAAAGCTGTTCCCTACTGAGAAGATTCTAATTCTGACATTGGTGTATGGAGTTTGCATTCATGCAGTGCATCTTTTCTTTTCTTTTCATATGCCCTGTCTTTTTTCCCCCTGTAATTTTCAAGGAGAAATGTCACTGTCCTTAGGCTTTGTGAAAATAATTACCAGAGAAAGTAATGTATAACAATTTATATTAATTGATTAAAAAGCATAGCACAGGCTTTGATTAGCCTGGAACTAAACAATTTATAACATTAGACACTAAAGGTGGCGCATATTTAAGTGCACAAAACCATCTGCCTGTTACTGCTCTTAATCAAACCAAACTGAAGAATCTCCTCACAACAGAAATAAAGAAGAAAGTGAATGTATTTATTTATTAGCTTTCTAGTAGATCTCACCTTTATTTTATATGACGGACAGCATATATAATGTACAACTTTCTGTTTTCTCACAACAACCCTGTGGGGTGCTGAGGAAGAGTGACTGATCCAGTTACCTAGCTGGCTTCCATTCCTAAGGGATGAATATCACTCATGGTTTCTCAGTTTCTAGTCCAGCTACTTAGCCAGTACACTTGGGGAGCATGGTGGCTCACATGGTTAGGATGCTGGATTGGAGCCCTGTTCGAGATCTGGGTGCTTCTGCATAGGGGGGTGAGCTCCTGTCATTTGCTCCAGCTCCCACAGACGTCCCCCGTGGCAATTGTGATGTCACTGCTTAATCCTTTCAACATGGAAGCGCCTTAGTTTCCTCTGACACGAATGAGATGGGGGACCAGTACACTAAACCGCTTCAGAAATTAAACTGAAATGGCATTCACACATACACGGCTATTTATTTTTATATGTTTGTTAAATTTATTTGCCACCTGTCTTGCTATGGGGCTACTCTCTATAAAATAAGAAAAAGAAAAAGAAAGGACTGTAAAATAGTAGACACTAAAATAAACAATGAAAAAGCGCACAGTGAGAATATATACCAAATCTCTTCCTTTGTTTTGTTTTGTAATTGTCCTGCTCTCATGTCTTTTCATTAGATTCCCGAAGAGCATGATTTGGAGAGCCAGATCCGCAAAGAGAGGGAGTGGCGATTTCTGCGCAATGCTAGAGTCCGAAAGCAAGCACAGGCAATTATCCAAAAAGGTGATTCCCCCCCCCCCTTTCTTCTTGCCTTTTCTGATGCCCAAAAGGGAAAAAAATGGCAATTTTTTCCGCTATGTCTATGTGCTCCATCCTGCTTCAACAATGCACCCTTGAGCCTCAATACTAATCATTGATCTTTGGTGTCAGTTTGGCTAATCTGATTATGTCCTCCCCAGACATCTGGCATACTATTCTATGAAGATAAAGTAGAAGTTATATTTCAATTACAAGAAAGGATGTTGCAAGCTAAATGGCAATTTTCCCCACTGCTGCTAAAAGGCAGAATTAAAGAATGATAACGTCCCTAATGCTTCCAAGGTCTTCTGCAGTTTCTTACGTATTGGCATTCTTTACCTTTATAGATTATTTTCCCCCGACTGTGCCTTTGGATTCAAGTCTATTCTGTGTTTTATTGAAAAGTCACCTGGCTTCTTTATAACTCTTTATGTATTTGCAAATTATTGTTTAAGAACTGTGATTATTTGAGTTCCTTGCATCTTGCTGATATAACCCCCTAAATTTTGTATAGCAAAATAAAATAAAATAATGAGAAATAGATTGTGTAATAATAAGAATAGTGAGTCAGAGGGAGTGAATATGTGTTGCTCACCTACATTTTGAGCACGACACAAGATGGGGTTTTTTTTAACCAGAATTAGAGAGAGTGGGTGGTTTCCCATCTTGAGTTATCAGCTGGAAAAAGATTAGTGCAAAATATCAATTTTTTGAGAGAGATGATCTGTCTCTTACATGTAGCTCAGTTCTTTTGAAGTGACTTCATTCATCGTCATTGATTTAGGAGGGGTTTTTTTTGGAGGTAGGGTCTTTCTTCTATGCTTACTGTATGCCCCCCCCCCTTTTTTCTGCACGTAAGGGTTTTTGTGGCAAAAACTTGCTTTTGTGTGAGCCGGTCCTCATCCTTTTTAGCCTTTTGTTTGTATTTTTTAATGAGACAGTTTCAATTTCTTGGTAACATCTGTTTATGACACCTGTCTGCTTATTTTGCCTGATACTCAAAATGATGTATTAATTTGTTCAGAGCTTTTAAGTTCTAGATTTCCCAGGTGAGGAGTTGCAAGCAGTAAGAGAAATCTGGCTGCCCTCTTTCAGTCAGGAAATATACACATAATGCTGAAGTACATTAGATGTACGATAGCTGGATCATGGTTTCATTTTTTGACTGAAGGAAGATAAATTAATTTACCTGGAGGAAAATGGAAGGGCTGTGTTATTTTTCCATTTAATTTGAAGAGTTTTCCAATGCTGTAGCTTAGAGATTTTTTTTTTTTTGTAAAACAGTAAGCAATGCCCAGTCAGTTTAGTGAACTATAAAAGATTGATGCTAATATTCTTTCTGAAATACTTTTTAGGTATTTCAAGACTAGATGATCAAATCTTTCTAAACAGGAACCCCGGCATGCCTTCTGTAGTCAAGTTTCATCCGTTCACACCATGCATAGCAGTGGCTGACAAAGATAGCATCTGGTAAAAATACTGATTTTAAAGTCACACAGTCTTATTTGATCTGGTGCCTTCTTCTTGTCCCCGGAGGGAAGGCCTTATAAAACTATAATCTTGGCTGAGTATAGATTTTCTATACAGAGTTTCAAATTTATTATTCTTTCTACAAAAGCTGAAAATTCAATGAAAACATAATAATCAAAAAATATGAAACACTGGGGGGGAGGGAGCAAACTATTTGCAGCCGTTCGACAGAATGATATCCTGGATACCTAAAGCCAGGTTTATTAATGGATTCCACTTTATTTCATTTAATTTATTCTCGCTTTTTTCCCTTCTTTTCTCAGTTTTTGGGATTGGGAAAAAGGGGAAAAGTTGGACTATTTTCACAATGGAAACCCACGTTACACTAGGATCACTGCCATGGAATATCTGAATGGACAAGACTGTTCGCTACTCCTGACTGCTACAGGTTGGTATATTCTTTTTATGTAAAGCAGTTAATAGAACTAAGAAGCATCAAAAGTTTTGTCTGCCTCATCATCTTACTGATTCATTCAATCTTAGACACAATATATCTCTGTTTATTTGTTTTCACACATTCTGCTAGCCAACTTTTGAGTCATCCCGCAAGCTGTTATCACACAGTAGACCATGATAATCATATAAACAATGATCCTATGAGTGTTTTACTATTTTCTTCACCCATCCTCATTTCTTCTCAAATACGTAAAACATGTTGAAAGTAGGCGAGAGAAATTTTATATTAGATTCTCTTCCATAATCTTCCTCCTGACAGTAATTGCAGGAATTCACATCATGTCATAACTTTGCCTCAGACTTTCTGTTGGTATGGCTCTTCCAAAGCATTCCCTCTCTGGGACTAATGTGAATTACCTGAAGCCCAAGAGCCACGTCTACCCCTTGGGTGCATCTCTTGAAGATCAACAAAAGTTGTTGGTTTTTTTAACCAAATTGTAATTTGTAATGTGAAAGAAGGGGGTAATTATTAAATATGTGTCTGGAAAGTAATTCTTTTGATTATATTTAATTAATTTCTAAATCAAAACTAGCCACTTTTTACAATGCATCCCTTAACAAGCTATTCAAAGACCAGATGGGGTATCCAGACCAGAAGATGTACAAGACTTCAGGGTAGGTTAGTTTTAAAGAAAAGTATCTCCAGGAATATTCCATTATACAGCAATCTCCTTTACCTTAACCTCCCCAAACAGCATTATTATTATGAACATATTATTTACTGGGTAGATATTATCTAAGCATATCCTTCTCATAACCCTTATTTCTATTAAGAGCATGATTACATAGCATAAGCAAGGCACAGGTATTCCTATGATTGCTGCAGGGACTTGGGTATATAAATGAAAGAGTATTGCCAGTCCTAGAAAATAGATTGTATTCAATTAAGGAGAAATTGTATTTTTTTTTAAGTTATCCATTTAAAGATTTGAAATGTGGGATTCTTTTTAAAATGATTAAGCGCCTGGTTTTTAGTTCTTCAACTTCAATGCAGGCAATCTTCATCTTTCCTTAGACAATCATCTAACACTGTTTCCAATAAGGTGGAGATACTCTAGGTAGTTCCAAGTGTGCCTAGATCAGGGGTGTCAAACTCAAGGCCCGTGGGCCGGATCCCAATCTCCATGCGGCCCTCCCGACCTCCGTTTTCGCTGGCAGAAGCTTGCAAGAGGCTGTCGCAACTGAAAACAAAGCTCGTGAGGGCCACGCTCCCAATCTCCATTTTTGCTGGCAGAGAGTTGCAGGAGGCCGTCATAAAATGGAGCTTGGGAGCCCTTTTTCACTGGCAGAGCACTCAGGCGACCACAGGTGCCCCTGACACGAATGATGTTGAGCTGGCCACGTCTAGGTATTTAGGTATTTATTAATGCTTATAGGCCGCCCTTTTCCCTGAGGGGACTCAGGGCGGCTTACATAAAATAAGGGGGGGGGGTATACAGACAATAGACACAACAATACATAGAAGTAAAATAGTAAGCAACATTCATTCATCATTCGGGTGGGGACAGTTATCTTTGTCCCCAGGCCTGACGGGCTAGCCAGGTCTTAAGGGCTGTGCGGAAGGTCTGGAGGGTGGTGAGGGTACGAATCTCCACGGGGAGATCGTTCCAAAGGGTCGGAGCTACTACTGAAAAGGCTCTCCTCCGTGTAGTTGCCAGTCGGCACTGACTGGCAGATGGAACTCGGTCTACCACGTCTACCACACACACACTCTCCCCCAAGGTCAAACACAACCTTGAATGAAATCGAGTTTAACACCCCTGGCCTAAATGTTGATTTTTATCACAGGGGTTCCTGCTACCATTTCTTGGAATGCTGCTTTTGGAAAGAACCATGGCCACTTCTGGATCCAGAGCCCTTCCATCCCTCTTAAATATGCTTTTTGATAACTGACTTTACTAATCCCCTCCATACATTTCAGATACATTTGGGGATAAGTGAAGGTCCAAAAATTATAGCTCTTCCAGGCTAATAAGCCCAGTAGCTCTCCCTCTTCCCCTGCCATAATAGGCACCATCAGCCAGCCAGGATTTAGAAAGGGCTTATTCACCATTTCATTTCCTCACCTGCTTTCATTGGCTTCTTCTGCCCAAGTCTATATAGCAATAGCACTTAGACGTATATACCGCTTCATAGTGCTTTTACAACCCTCTCTAGGCGGTTTACAGAGTCAGAGTCAGCCTTTTGCCCCCAACAATCTGGGTCCTCATTTTACCCACCTCAGAAGGATGGAAGGCTGAAACAGCCTTGAGCCGGTGAGATTTGAACTGCCGAACTGCAGCTAGCAGTCAACTGAAGTAACTTGCAGTACTGCACTCTAACCACTGTGCTACCTTGATTCTATAGCTAAGATCATTGCAAAGTTCTTCTAAAAGCAATGACCTTATAAAGTATAACCTACCTGGATTTACAAGACAATCAGTCAGCTAAATATATACTCACAGAAAGCCTCTTCTCATGAGTCATTTTTTCCCCAACTTCATAATGGAGGTGTGTGTGAGAAAGCGAGGAAGCCTCTCTATTTTTTGAATGGCCACAGTGAAGTGTCATTCATAGAACATTACTGGACAATGCAGAGATGAAAATGTTTTTACAAAGAGGTTAAGGAAAAAGTAGAAATGGGTGGTTTCCTGGGAGATAAATGATTTATATCCCTATTTTAATCAATCCTTGTAGCCTTAAACAACAACCTGAGATCATGCTGCAAAAATTCAGCCAGATTTGGAGATGAATTTCATCAATGTGGTCTCAGAATATTGGAGAATTGTATATATGGTTGTCTACTACTGTCCCAGACTGACAAACTTCTAAAATTCAGCATCATATTATAGTATAGAGGCTTCATAAAAAATATTTGAGCTAGAGTTATATCTTAAACACAGTAGAAAAATGCTTCTTGGATAACAAGAATGTAGCAAACAACCAAGTGAATAAGATACCACAGGTAGTATGAGCTCAGAATGATATATACAATTGGAAATCTGATGAAAACCAGTATGTTATGTCTTGTCTGATTCTTAATATGTGAGTCTATATTGTTTAGAATTTCTTATATGACAGCTCTAATTTTTAGGAAAGTTTTTTCTTAGGAAATTGACTATGATGAAAAGTTTAATCTCCATAGTGCTAGACCCAGTGTCAACTCTAAAGCTTTTGAAAATGGTATGCCTCTTTTATTTAAATCCACTAATCTAAAATAAAATGTTCTGTACTAAGATAAGGTTGTTTGCTCTATATTCC
Source organism: Thamnophis elegans (assembly GCF_009769535.1). NCBI lineage: Eukaryota > Metazoa > Chordata > Lepidosauria > Squamata > Natricidae > Thamnophis > Thamnophis elegans. The sequence continues at coordinate 46,151,530 of NC_045542.1, read as the reverse complement.
CAAAGCCACTTTTTTTATATTGCTTCGTATGTTTCTTTTTTTCTTTCTTTTTTCTTTTTTTGTCCTGTCTTCAAGATGATGGTGCTATAAGAGTGTGGAAAAACTTTGCTGACCTGGAGAAGAATCCAGAGATGGTAACAGCCTGGCAGGGTTTGTCAGACATGCTACCTACGACACGTGGTAAGTATAACCATAACACTCTTTTTCTGAATGTGAAATATAACAATAATTAGCCTTGGTCTGAAGTGAGGCTGGGTAATCTGGAGCTGTCTTCTTTGCTTCTGCTTTCAGTAGTATCTTGTCATTAGACTTTCGGCTGCCATGGACTGACATGTTCAGATATTTCTTCCCAGCCAGTTTCAGAAAATTATAAAGACAGGTCTAAACATTCTACTTGTGGAATAGATAGAGAGGCATATTTTTAGTAACATGAATCAGGACTAAAGTTGTGTTCCCCCCTCCTGCACTATACTGGTTTTCCTATCAGCGGAGGTCAGGTCTAACTTTCTGCTTCTTGAGAAAGAGTCATAGAGAGCTGCACTGAGCACTGCCCTTCTTGAACTTCTCACAGCAATTGGTTGTCTCCTTCCAATTTTGGGTTTATCCAGAACCTCACTTCTTGCTGCTCTTCTCCTTTATTTGCTGATTCTTCCTTGACCCAGCTTTGCATGCTTCCCATATCACTTTGCTTAGCCCGCTTTGACTTCAGCACATACAGCACTGCTTCAGTCTTTCCTGCCATTAGGGGGGAGGGGGAGAGGAAAGGAGAAGAAAATAGGAAAAGTCACAATCAGGGCCTTTTTACAAGTTGCATAAACAGTCCCGACACGGTAAGGGCTCTGGCAAAGCTAGATGTCAACAAGAGACTTGTCACTATGCATATTTGATGGAGGCAAGTTAAGTAATACACACACACACACACACACAAACACACACACAGAAAAACCTCTCTCAAATATTTTAATACAAAGGTGTTCGCTCTGCTTCCAAGACATGAGGATTCATTAAGGCACTGACAGTTCCCATTTCTGAGCTGATACATCTCTGCCCTAAGGACTGAGAATTGCATCTTTGAAAATTTCCTGTTGCTATACTGCTACTTTGCTAACCTCTTAACATATTTGCGCTAACACAACCAGTAATCAGTAATGATTTGACATGTCAATATAAAACATCTACGCCCTTTGAACTTTATGGTTTGAACACTTACAGAAGTAACATCTACATATTTTTCTTTAATGTCACCTTCCCTCACACTGCCCTGCTTTTCCTGCGTAATGTGATTCAAGCTACTGATAGAAATCCACATGAAACATCTCACTTAGATCTAAAAAAAAAACCCAACCACAAACAACCCATTCTTGGCTTTTTCCATAAAAATCCTGAATTGTTCAGACAGTGGGAAAGCAGAGGTCCGTTTGCGGTAAACCCAGGTTTCTACAACATACCTCTCCGTGTTCGCAGAACATGCAGTCCTAAAGGGCACATTTTAGGCATCTGGCAAAAAATCTTCCATTTAAAAGGCCATTTGTCAGCAGCCAAGCAAAGATCGCATTGTGCTTTGTATTGTAAATAGAAGAGTACTAGGCTCAGATCTTGCTGATCTTTTAGCATCTTCCCATCTCTGAAATAATCATTAAATAAATAATAAGTTCTTTCTTGTCTAAGGCATCTATATAATGCCCACGCATTCAGTAACTGTACATTTCAGTTAATTTTATTAGCAGTGTTTGACACTGCCAAAAGAATGGTTCCTGTAAATTGAGTTTATTCTTGTGCAGCTTATTTAAAAATTTAAACTAAGTTTAAAAAAGGCAATCACCAAATCATTAAAGGAATATACAGTTAAAATGCAGGAGGAAATGTTTTTGTTAATTGCCTGGGTCACTCTTAAATAGAAACACTAATCTCAGTATAGTACAAATTCATCTAGTGATATAGACAGAAACACACACACACACAAAGACCAGCCTTCAGTAGCGTAGAGCATCATGGCTACAAGTTTATAAGAGATAAAATCCCATGTATCTGGAGGGTACAAAACTGGGAGCTACTATAAGACATGATTTGCATGAAGAGTTAAGATGTAATAGATATTGATTCTACAATATTTAAAATTGATATTCATTATTTTAAAAAATTGAAAAGTGTGAAATCTTACACGAAGAAATACTATCTTCTGAGATATCTGAAATGCTGGGGGTTTTTCCCCCCGTCTATTTAGTTCCTTTAAGAAGGTGCAGATGCTGCAATTGTAAGGGACAATATGGCATATACTGTTTGTACTATACTATTTTCACTTCTGATGTTAATAGCCAATTAGCTAAATAAAATCAGAATTTGAGCTATCTTTTGGATACCAGATCTGACAGAAAGTGCCATTTTCAGAAATTGGCTTAAAATATTAACAACCACTTAAAGAGTTCCTTCTTATGCTTATGAGTTACTGCAGTAAAAAAAAATAGTCCAAGGCCAAAGGGAAATCATATTCCTTTGATACAGTTCAGTAAATATGCATAGGCAGATGTTATTTTAATCCTGGGGCTCCAGCATAAAGATAGGGGGCCAATGCAGTCAAATTCAATTGTATCCTTAGACTTTCCTTCTGTCTGCTTCTGCAGTTCATTAATAAGAGAAGAGAAAATACTGACCAGATGATAATTGTGTAGTGTGACACCATCACATCACAAAATGTTCTGGCTTCATTTCAGAGAAAATGCACACATATTATATGGAATTAAGTGTAATGAAAGCAAACTAACCCGATTTCATCAAATATAGCAATGAAACCAATACATTAGCAATAGAGCTACTATCAACACTTGATTCCTCAAGAATTTGCTCCCCAAAATAAAAGTACTGAAGACCCTGATAATCTGGGGTAAAGAAGTTCTTATTTTCCCTTGACCATCTCATTTTCCCTAACACCAATTAAGAGAGGGCACACAATAATAACATGGTTTGTCATATCTGATCCCCCCCCTCCGTGCCTCACCTCATGACTTCCTAACAAGTGCAACACATTCGGATGAATAAAAGCTTTAAGGGGGTTATGCTTTTATGAAAGAATCATTTATCTTCTGTTTCAACTCTTGCTGCTGGGGGGGGGATGAATTGGCTAGGTCAGCTACCCCCAACCTTTTGGGCACCAGGGACTGGTTGCATGGAGTGAGGTTTTTCCACGAACTGGAGGGGGCATGGTTTCATGTGCTGCCTGCATCCCACAGATGGAGCTTTGCTTGTTTGCGCAGCCCAGTTTCTGGTATGCCATGGTCTGGTGCCAGTCCATGGACCAGGGGTTGGGGACCCTTGGGCTAGGTAAAGCAAAATCTAATCAGTGCCAAGAAGCAAAGTGAATTAAATTAGCCCTCTACAGAGATGAGATATAAGTAATCTTCGACTTACAGTCACAATTGAGCCCAAAATTTATATTGCTAAGCAAGACAGCTGTTAAGTGAGTTGTGCCTCATTTTGTGATCTTTTTTGCCACAGTTGCTAAGCAAATCGCTGCAGTTATTAAGCAAAACATGCGATCGTTAAGCAAATCTGGCTTTCCCCCATTGACTTTGCCAGTCAAAAGCTGGCTGGAAAGGTTACAAATGGTGATCATATGTCACCGGGACAGTGAAATTGTCATCGATACATGCCAGTTGTCAAGTGCCTAAATTTGGTCACGTAACCATGGGGATGCTGCAACAGTCATGAAGGGTGAAAAATGGTCACAGTCACTTTTTTCAGTGCTGTTCACTAAGCAAATGGTTGTAATTCAAGGACTACCTGCTCTTGAAAGAAAGCTGCTTTGGTTGTGGAAACCAAGGATTGTAATACGCTTATGGCCCCAAGTTTTAGTTACCCTTCCTTCGTATGTGGCCAGGGAAATCATTCAGACAGCCTCTGTTTTTGCTTTCCTTCATCTTGGTTCTGCTCTCCTTATCTGACGATGTGAGCTGCTTGATGAAAAATAGGTCACTGACCTCACAAGGGGTTTGAGGGGACAAAAGAGCAGATGACACTCATAAGGTCTGCCCTTTCTTCAATTACCTTCTTCTCGTGCACATTTCCTCATTTGTGGCGAATCAGCTGGAAGGAAAGCAACATTATAATAATAGTGCAATTCTTTTGTTCTGGAAAAATATAAGAGGAGTCCAAAGGATTTTAGTTCTGTACTAACCTCATAACACAGTGACAGATCCCCTCTTCTTTTGACAAAAAATAAATAAATATGCTCTTGCCTGGCTTATTTGTATTTATCAGATGAATGTCATTGTCCTCCATACAAGAAGAATAAGAGCAAATCGGAATTGCTTATCATCTAGTGTTTTGATTTATGTAAAACTTCCCACCATAATATGACACTGAAAGAAAAGATCCCTAGATTCAATGAAGAAGGAGAGGTTGCTCAGGGTCAAGATCTTATGAATTAACTCCAGTTTAAGTCAAGTCAGCATAAAACTAACTCGGATTGTAATAAAAACATTGAGAAATAAATGCAAGCACCATCATAAATTGTAAGTACACATTATGTCCTAAAAGAAATTCTTGACTGCTCTAATTCTGTATTTTCAATGGAGCAATGAAACCAAAGCAAATGACCAGAGCTAGTTGACCATCTCCAAAAAGTTCCTAATCAGAGTTTATTACCACTGGTAGTGCTTGACTTATGATGATCCGTTTAGCAAGTTGTGATGGCTCTGAACAAATTATGGTTAGGACCGGTCCTGAGAGTCCTGGCTGTTCCAGGAATCCCATGGTCTTGTGATCGTGATCTGCGTTTATGGTAACCAACTCGCACTTACAACTGGTGGCAGCTTCCTGTGATCATATGATCACTATTTGTGAACCTCTCAGCAGGCTTTCCCAGAAAGTCAGTGGGAAAGCCGGGAGGGAAGATCACAAACTGCTGGAGTAAGTTTCCCCCACCCAGCCCCTCTGTGCTCGCACCACACCAGCCATTTGTGCACCCCTGCATACTATTCCCAAATCTCACCATACATTTCCGCCACTTGCATACCTTCCTCAAGCCATTCTCTAACACTCTTATGCACTCTCTCTGAGTATGACACCCTCATACAAGCTCCCCAGCCTCACTGCACCTCCCCCATCTCCTACTCATGCTTGTGCCTCCTCTCCGAGCCTCGCTGCACCTCTCTTACACATATCCTCACACCCTCCCAGAGTTTCCCTGCACCTTTCTTCCACCCCCACCCATTCTCCCCAATCCTTGCCACAGTCCTTACATGCCCTTGTGCACCTTCACCCACATCCTCCCAGATCCTTCCCATCCCTCTTTGACACCCTGACACAGGTCCTCATGCCCTTCCCCACCTGGCAGCAGCCACTTGAGAGCTGCCTGGGACTTGCAACTTCCTGCCGGTTTGATTGTGGGAAGCCAGCAGGAAGTTGTCTCACCAAATGAAGTTTTGTTAATTTCCCACATTGCTTAGTGATGGAAATTCCGTACCGGTTGCCATTGTCAATCAAAGGCTGCTTTTATTTGGATGGGAGCAAGAAATCCAGAGCTTTAGACTGGAGTGAGAAACCTGCCAGAAGACCACAGTGCCAAAGCTTTTCCATTTGATTAGACTTTTCACACTCTTCTGTATGGTTGTTGGGTTTTTCTTCCCTGTAATGTACAGTCTGACAAAACGAGAGTTGTGATATAAAAATGTCACAGGAATAATTTATTCTTTTTCTTCAAGAAGCTCTGGAAATCATACCTGGATATCTTTTTCTACAATATACGCATATAGCCCCTGAAATTTTAATCAGTTTTACAGGCTGAGGATCAATAGACTTTATAGCTAATCCACTGTTTAACCCACTGCACTATCTAAGCTCCTCTGGCATTTGATAGACCTTAGAAATAACTATTTTTATGAAGCATAAAGTGCATAAATAATAGATCAGCTTAATTATTTCATAGCACTTGTTAAAAGAGAGAATCAGATATAAAAGCAGAGAGAGTCAAATTCAGGTTTCGGTTCAGTAAAATTGCAAGCAAGAGGCCAGACTGGAAAGGATTAGTTTTTAGGATTTCAGTTGTAATTTGAAAATGCCAAAGTTGATTTGTGTAATTGATATGTCAGACCTCACAAGAATTATGCAGCTTATTTGACAAAGAGGACATTTAAAGACTTATTAACAGACAGAATCGCATCTAAAGGGGGGACTTGCCCACTTCTTACAGCATCAACAAAATGGCATTTTGTTGATACTAAATGGGTTTTGGAAAAGCAGGAGGAACAGACGTTCCGTGTTGTTCTTTCCTAGACCAGATCAGCTGTCCAACTAATCAGATGGCCTGACAACCTGCACAAAGCTTGGACTGCTGTTGAACTGTAACACGGAAACTTTGCAGTGGGGAAAACGACCATGCCAACAGCCTATAACAGTGATGGCGAACCTTTTTTGCCTCAGGTGCCAAAAGCACGGATATGTGTGCTATCATGTACGTGCGGATGTCCACCCCCATAATTTAATGCTGTGCCTCCTGCGCACACACACATGACAGCCCTCTGCCCCGTGCATGGGCACACGGCTCTCTTTGAGAGTGAAAATGTCCTCCCCCACCCTCCCTCGAGGCTCTCTGGAGGTCAGAAACGGTCTGTTTTCTGACTTCTGGTGAGCCCAGTAGGTCTGTTTTTCGCCCTCCCCAGGCTACTAGAAATCCTCCTTTCTAGGAGCCTGGGGAGGGTGAAAAACGACCCAACTTGCAGACCAGAAGTTCGGAAACAGACTTCCGGGTTGCCCATTGGGCCATTTTTCTCCCTTCAGAGGCTGAAGCTGAAGGCAAAAAATGGCCGAGAATCAAGACCGAAAATCAGCTGGCTAGCGCACACATGAGCACTAGAGCTTACAGGGCAACACCTTGCGTTCTCTCAGAAATGGCTCCATGTGCCACCTGTGGTACTCGTGCCATAGGTTCGCCATCACAGCCCTATAATGTTTTTCCAGCTGTTTCAGTTCCTTTCAGGAATGAAAATGCCTGCCTTAAAAGGAGCAGGAAATTCTCTCCCTGGATTAAATAGATTTCTATGGCCAAGCTAGTCTCAATGAATATCTAAAATTTAATTCCCCACTCTCTGTCTGCAACCATTACCTTCCATCTGTACTCAACATCCAGGTTTTTTTTTTCCAAAAAAACATTTTTTAAAAACTTCAAATGTATCCCCCTTGTAGGACTAATTTCTCCACTTAGGCAGTTGTTTGAGCAGTGCCTCTATAAATTCTGCTGTCTCTCCTAATCTTGAGTGGTCATTAGGTCACTGAAGTATGCTTTGCTGAAGCCTATTATATGACTCCGCAGCTGAGCTGGTGGCTCAGAAAGTGAGGCCTGAAGAAAATTTGCTGTTTTCTGTTTTATTTCCTTCATGTTTTAGGGTTTGGTTTCTGCTATAGTCTCACTCAGAGCAATATTTTCATTTCTCACGCTCCTTTGATCATAAGACGCCTTTCAGTTCTAGATCCAGAAAAAAGGCCATGATTAGAGAAGACAATGTCAGATCAGTTGGGAGCATGACTACAAAACCCACCCCTACCACCAAAAAAAACCCCTTCCCCCCCCCTTCCCGTGATTAATGGCTTCCTAGGATGGCTGCTTGAGTCAAGTTGCTTGTCTTCCTTCCTTTCCTGAATAGAAGCTTTTGCTACCGCTTCTCTTTAACTCTGTTCTTTTCTGTTCCTTTTGGGTTGTGTTTTCGACTCCTTTTAAAGATTTGTTTTGCTTTGGCTGATCAACTTACCCTTAGCATCAACCCCTTAATCCCTGTCTTCTCACAGGTCTGGCCCGAAGGGTTTCAATCTATCTTGACAGAAGTAAACAGGGAGGTGAGTGCTCTCTTTCCTCTTATGTACAAGGGAGGGATGGACCTTCTAATCTTGTTACTTGGTTGAAAAGAAATGGCATTGCTTTTAATGCTTCCTAGGCCATGTTAGCACTTGAAAAACAATTTAGTACCCACAGCCTTTTTGTGTGAGATCTGTTTGTGTGAGATCTCTACATCATGGGTGTCTAATAACGCTTCTGAACACAGCGCAGCAGGATGAAGGGGGGGTGCTCTTTCCTTTGGGAGTCGGCTTATTAACAAGAAGTGGAATTGGGAAATTGTTGCCATGTTATTCCAATAACAGGGCACCAAAGCTCCATGACCTGTGTGTATATTCTTCCCACCCTGTCTCTGTTCTTCTATTTTTCAGGAGGTATTTGGGGATGTCCAAGTCTCATTTTTTCCAAAATGTTCATGATGAATATTGCCTTTGTTCCAATTTTGACACCCTGTGCAAAATATACAATGGCTGTGACCTTTTGTGTTGTAATATAGAAAATGGGTTCCCTTCTTTGTAATATAAATGTCCAGAAAACGGTTCTGAATCTTGTTTTTGACTCTGGGTGAAATCTGTATTTAAGATTTGAGGGGGAGGGGTCAGTCATACTGTGGGACTTGAAATCTTTCTCTGCTGCTTTAGATGTTAAGGTAGGGATCAATGGCTAGCACAACAGGATGTGAGGTGTGTGTGTGTGTGTGTGTGTGTGTGTGTGTGTGTGTGTGTGTCAGAAGGGCTGATGTAATCTTCTGAGGTGTTTCATGAATTATGAATACAGTATTCACTTGATGATAAGAGCCGGGATATGTCAGCAGTGACGCCAGAGGAAAAGTGGCTTTGTGCCTTGTGACTTGGTCACGGAGACCTTTGTACTTCAAGTTGATTCTTTGGAAGGACTGCACAAAATTAATGCAGTCATTTTACCATATAGAGCCTCCTCGCTGGCCCATTGACAGGGTACTAATGAGCAAGCTGGAAGATTGAAATGACTTCCCATTTGATACATTGAGCATCGGACCAGCTTAATGCAACCACCATTGAGAATCGATACTAATAATGCTCAGGCAATAACCATCAGCCAGAAGCAGATAGACAGATGGTTCTTATTCATTACCAGGCTATCAAGCTAGGAGGCCTGTTGAACTCTTTGGTCTTTGGTCCAAGGGTGCTTTTCAGAGTGACTTTGCGTACAGCACAGAAAATGAGATGAATGGATACAGCAGTGCATTTTCTTCTTTTTCTTATGCTGTGCTAAGTCACAGCCGTTATCCTAATATTCAGGCGCCAATCACCCTTTCTTCATGGCCAAAATAAGTAGTACTCCATTTCTCCTTACCTTAAATCCCAGTTCTAGTCTCTAAAATCAGTGTGAGCCTCTAAATCTTGTTTCCTATCTTTTTTATTCTCACATCTAACTCAAACCACAGTGGTGCAGAACTCTGAGAATGTTTGAGATAATATAATGCAATCAGTTACCTCAAGGACAAGGCCTCCAGGCAGGAGATGCAGGGTCAAAAATAGTCAATGGAAATCATGACTTTGATCAAAGCAATATTGATCAAAGCAAAGACCCTATTTTGCAAATAATCCTTATGTGCCCTGATATGGAAAGATTTAAAGGAAAAGAGAGGAGATGGTACTACAATATATGGCGCTGGTGGGGTTGTTATCCAACATTTCTCAATCAGTCTAAGAGCCCACATATGTCCTCTGTGCCAGCACAAGATGAACTGACCACCACTTCTCTAGTTGCCCAATAAGGAAGTGCCCAAATCAGCCTCCAGCTGGTACTTTTGCCCTCTCCCTGTCTCATATTTCCTTGGCTTCTGCAGCAGAAAAGTAAGAAAAAAGCTAAGTCACTAACTACAAAGCTGCCCAGAAGCCCAAGGAGAACAAGAGGTGCAGGATAGGAAAAGGAGAAAGCCACAGGATCGAGAGGCAGGGAACAACAGAGGTTCCCACTGATAGGAGGGCAGCCACCTGAAACCCTGCAGAGCTTGAAAAGGGAATGTTGAAGTTTTAAGCTGCACTACATAGAGCTGGAAGAAAATCAGCTGAGCAATCCAACACCTATTGATGTCCTAAGATCACAGAGGCACAATTGGACCAAACCCCCATGAAGACATTTATCTCCCAAGAAGTTCTTCTGCAGTCAGAGCCATAAAGTTTGGTATCCTACAAGAGGAGAGACAATGAAAGTAGGACATAGTGAAGAGGGCTGCGATTCTGAGCCCTTTTTTGCCGTGTAACTGATATTTGGGATGAGAAGAGTGTTATTTGGAGGGGCATTTTTAGGATTGAATGAAGAACGAGATAATCTACCTTCCTCCCTGTTGCTTGAAAATAAAAAGAGAAACATGCCTTATGCAGCAACCAAGAGAAATGGTCTAGAAAAGATCAGCTATGCATAATTGGGACTGATGCTCTGTTGTGGCCTCTATGCATACAACTAATCAAAATGGAGGATTAGAGCAGGATAGAACACCCAACCATTATTCTTACGGGACAGGGAATCTGAATGGTATTCCTTTGGAAAGCAGTGGTTCATAAAGTCAAGCCCCTTTTTTGAAGTTTTTGCTAATCCATTGAGATGCAATTCTGCATCCTGCATGGATCATCATTGGAGGTTCTCCTTTTTGATATGATTTTACCTAGTTTGGTAATGAAACATCTGAAGAAAACAACCAAGCTCAGAGAGCCTGGATGACCCAACAGTGCCCTTGTACATCATAGTATTTCAAGCAGGACTGTTACTTCTTGCATGAAGCAAGTGGGCTGAAACATTTTTTTAAAAATCTATTTTCTGGAGAAAGTTTTTTTGCTCCCAAATCTATTTAATCACATACGATGCTTTCAGAAGATAATTATTGCTGTAACAAAGTTTGGGTTTTCAGGACCAGGATCTGATAGTAGTAGTAGCAATAGCAGATTTATATACTGCTCCATAGTGTTTTTACAGCACTCTCTGAGTGGTTTACAAATGTCAGCATATTGCCTCCAACAATCTAGGTCCTCATTTGACTGACCTCAGAAAGATGGAAGGCTGAGTCAACCTTGGGTTGGTCAGGATTGAATTCCTGGCAGTTGGCACAATTATCTTGCAATATTGCATTCTAACCACCGCACCACCAAGTCACCATAATCAATTCCATGGCCAGATTTTTCTCACAATACAGGGTGGCAGTGGCAGTTTCGGATTTCTCTACAAGAACGAGCACATTTCAATTTCTAAAATTAGGTTTTTACTTTTGAATGTGTATCCCACTTTTGTGTTTTTTCCACCACTCAAATCCAGTTTATTACATTAGTGAATTATCACTGCCTTAGTATTTTCTTGATATTTTCCTCTTTGTCTGGCATCCCAAGGCAGATTGATATTCATTGGTTGCATTCACAAACAATAGATGAAAAGTATATTTTTGTGAAACTATCCAGGTGACTCAAAACAATGGGGTCATTCTGCATTCATTAAGGGAGTCTGTTAAAACCTGAAAAAATAGTTTCTGAAATGAGTTTTTAGCAATATAAGGAAAATTCGTTGAATCTTCCTGCCTTTATTCTTTTTTTTTCCTGTTGCATAGTTCAATATTTTATTTTCTTCCTTTGTTGATTTTAAGATTGATATCCTACCACGGCACCTCCAGCAGTGTCGCTCGTGGGTATCTAATCATCCCAACATAACATGTTAGATCACTTGAGCTCCAAAGGATTCCAGTGCGATTTATGCTTTTAGAATATCATTGCTTTGCTATTTCTTTGATTTCCAAGGTGGTTTAAATCATGATAAAATCAAAAGCCATAAATAATAAATTTCATGTAGCATCAGTAGCTGCGGTCCAAGGCAAGCCAGCAATAAAATGGAACATACGATACCATCTTAAGAAAACAGTCCAGTTTGGGAATCATATACAGTAAAGGGAGGGGGGGCTCTGCAATTGGAGCATGGCTATCGGCACTTGCTCCTGGGTTAAGGACCAGAACCAGAGAGTTGAGTTGCCATTATATCCAGGTACATTTGAAGAAACAGCCTTCGCATGGTTGTATTTGGGTTCTTTCCAAGGATGCATTTGCACAAAGCAGCACTGGCACACTGTCCTTGACATTATGGAATTAATACAGAAAGACTTTCTTGTCGAACAGACAGGCCTGTCTCCTCCTTTTGTATCTTTCAAATGGGGAGAGATGGTTCCCAAAGGGAAAGGGAAGGATAGGCTTCACAGTCTTCAACAGGGATATATATATATGGAGTCCTTGGCTTAAGACCACCATTGAGCCCAGCATTTCTGTTGCTATGCCAGACAGTTGTTAAGTGAGTTTTGTGCCGTTTTACAATCTTTCTTGCCACAGTTGTTAAATGGATCAATGAACTTGTTAAATGAATCTAGTTTCCTCATTGACTTTGCTTGTCAGAAGGTCGCAAAAGGGGGTCACTGCAACTGTCATAAATATGAGTCACTTGCCAAGGATTTTGATTACATGACCATGAGAATGCTGCAATGGTTATAATTGTGAAAACAGTCATAAGTTACTTTTTTCAGTGCTGTTGTACCTTAGAATGATCACTAAACAAACTGTTGTAAGCTGAGGACTACCTATATTTAGCAATAGCAATAGTGCTTAGACTCATATACAATTTTCACAGTGATTTTACAGCCCTCTAAAAGCAGTTTACAAAGTCAGCCTATTTGCCTCAACAATCTGAGTCCTCATTTTACCCACCTCAGAAGGATGGAAGGATGAGTCAACCTTGAGCTGGTCAGGATCGAACTGCTGCCAACGGCAGAATTAGCCTGCGACACTACCTTCTAACCACCACACCACCACAGCTCATTTAAATTGGACAATGGCAGGAAATATCTGCTATATTACAAAGTAAAAAGTAATACATATATGAAAAGTTTGCAAAAGAGCACAACCATGGAAGCAGAGAAGAGCATTGCAATCTCTGTTCACACAACTCAATTGTGCTCGTACCAATAAATGGATGCATTTTCATGTATTAAAATCTTGCTGTGGGAGTGCAATCAAGGAGAGCCCGTTGGGACTAGTGGTTAAGGCACCAAGCTAGAAACCCGGAGACCATGAATTCTGGTCTCACCCTAGCCCTGAAAGGCAACAGGGCGGCCTTGGGTCAGTCACTCTCTTTCAGCCCAACCTACCTCACAGGGTTATTGTTGTGGGGAAAATAGGAGAAGGAAGATGTGTTGGATGTGTTTGCCACCCACTCTTTGTAAAGAGAATAAATGTCGGATACAAATAAACAAACCCAAAGTCTTGCCCCTAACAGAAGAATCTAGATCTTGGAAATAAAGTAACAAAAAACTAATTGTTCAAGAGATAAATTGCATGGGGAAAAAATGGTTTCGAAAGGCTCTGAAGGAGGTCAGCAAAACAAGTGCCTACCTTACTCTAACATCCCACAAAAAGTTTGTATTTCCTTTCTTTAACTAAAAAGAAATCAGAGGTCAGCGGTGTACTCATCCTGGGGGGGTATGAGAAACTTGAGAAGTGAACATGAGTCAATAATGTTACATTTTTCCCCTATTTAAAAACCGCTAGACACCTCCTTAAATAAATATTAGTTTGCCCTGAAGTGGCCACCTGGCTCCCGGCTGTGTGCAGTTTTCTTTTTATTATGATTTCACAGTCTTCTGTATGACCATGTAATTAGGGGACACTTATCTATGGGTTACTTTCAATGCCTTGTAGATGACTTTGCAAAAAAATAACATCTGAACATCTCATCTCTTGTGAGAGGTTTTAATCCCTTGCAGTCCTTTCAGGCCCGAGGGAAACAGTGCCGTCCTGGTTCTTAGCATGTGGCTCCCTCTGGTGGGGAATGTTGTAAAAGTGGACCAGGCTGTGGTACTGGAGGCTCTTCTGTTTCATCAAGGGACTAAAAGAAAACCCTACTGCTCGCTACTTGTTTATAGTCAGAAAGATGCTGCTGTGCCTGGAACTGTGTCCCCTAAGAAGCCGGTGCTATAGTACATTCTGTTAAAGTAAAGCGTTGCTTTATTTATCTCTCACATTCTAAAATGATTTTTTGCAACGGCAAAATAAAAACTGTTGCAGAAGTGTTGTGCCCAGAGGGAGGAAATCCACAAAACGTGGACGTAAAGATTGCACACTCATTTAAGGCTTAAAAAGAAGCCCCATTATTAAGGCTCATTTAAAGAGGTAAAGGATGTCATTCCTGAGATGTCAGCCTTTTGACCTGAATGCCAAAGGCACAAATACCATAACTACTTTTATTGTAGGTTCGCCATGACAGAATATTGCAACTCTGAGTATATTTCTCCTCCCCTGCCTTTCTCTCAAAAAGAACAAGGAAGGGTCCAATCTGAGATGCTTTCTCTAATTCCATTCCTGCTTTGGGCTCAGATTTCTCTTCTCTGGCTAGTGCCTTGGCTGCAGCTCTTCCTTTTCTTCCCCAGGATTATTCTCATAACTCATTACACAAGGAAAGGTGGAGCACCAGAGAAAGTCAGTGAGGTTTGCCTATCAATCCTCATGCCATCGTATTCTGGATCAGCTGCAGCTTTGAGGTGGTTTTCAGGGGCACTTACTATAGAGTACATTGCAGCATTCCCACCCTCAAGGGGAGTAAAACAGGGGTAATTTGTAAGGAGGGCCTCCCAGTCCAGGGAAAGTTGCAACTGGCATACAAACTGCACCAATGCGAAGACTTTCATGGACTCGGCTGCCACATGCATACCAGGCCTGAGTGGGGCATTACAAAATAAGGAAGATCCCCAGAATCAGCTGACCAAGGGACCTGCAGCTACCCGGCCTCGCTAAACCTGAGTTTGAATCTATTCTGCCCCATACAGACTCCCAGAGCCTGCAGCAGTAGTACAAAGCTTGGACATCATCGCTTGGCTGGCCAGAGGTCAAGATGAATCATTGAATATCTTCAGCATATTGATGATGACCTCTCCTAGTAACCACATAGATAATAAATCAGGACGTGAGAATCAGGGGTTGATTGCTACCGGCATTACTGCCAGTTCGCTTCACGCGCACATAAAAAAGGACAAAAAAAACCATAACGTCAGCAGCAACCAGAGAACTAGTTCGGAAGTGTGGCCAGCCTAGTTTGCTGCCAGTTCTGCAACTCAAGCCAATATTCCACTACTGGTTTGCCCAAAAAACACCCTGTCACCCACTCCCAGTTCCTGCCATTAATCCAGAAGAGTAGAAGGAAGCTATTATCTTATTTGCTAATTTAGTAGCAAGTACTCACAAGAGTAACCATAAGAATGAGCACCATTTCAAGAAAATCAGGATTCCTTCCCTTTGGTCATTTGAGAATCTATAGAATAAAGTCCTTTTGATTGGTACTATCAGACATGAAGTATCAAAATCCAGGTGACTGCTAGCAAGTAGTGAAGAAATACCAAATCCTCCGGTTCTGTGTTGTCATATCTAGATTTTACCAGTCCTACTTGGGGCTTCTCACTTCAGTATCTTTATAAAGCAAGATGGTCTGGCTGTATAATGAGAAAGTTGAACAGTCTCCCATGTAGCTTGTTGAAGGACCCTAACTAAGAAAGAGATTTGTTTTCAGAAACACAGTGGGATGTAATAACTGTAAGCCATGTCTGAGAATTATTTTTCTTCTAGTCATTTGTTGCATTTAGAGTCTTTCCCTTGAGGTTTCTGTTGCTCACCATGAAAAAAAGCAATTAAGAATCCAGAACACACTATTGACAAAGGATAAAACTGGGGAAGGATATAAAAAACAGAACTAAATACAAATATAGACAGGTATTTTGATCCTGGTCTGTTACGTTTTCAGTGTAACCCCTGAGTTTAATCTTTCCTTCTTTTGTTTTTTAAAAAAGATAAAAATTATTATCAGGTTTTCAGAATTATGCAACATTTTATATTTGCACTGGCATTTGCTTTTTATGTGCTTTTTTTAAAATAGATTTTTCCACACCAATATGTCTTGCAAGAGACGACTTCCTCTCCACAGTGTTTGTTCATGAACATTTATTTGTGTGCTACCCATCTCGCAGGAGAGAAAGAATTGCTTTATAAATCCCATTTTACAGATGGAGAAAGTGAGGCTTCAACAGGGATAGTGTTTCATTCAATTATTGTTGAAGTCAGGAAGGTAAATGACAGGATAAAAACATACATCATTCCTATAAAGAGACCAGAATGGCTCTGCAGACTCATGAAGCTCCTTTAAAAAGCATCATTATAGTCACTCCTAGATACTTTGAAAGCCTGGGAAGGATGCTCTAATTTCAACAGAAAAACCTCTATGGTACCTGCAGTTTGACAAGAGCAAACTCTAGTAAACTGTGGCACCGTATTCATTTTGGCTTGATCAACATTCATCAAGAGAAATCAGAAGCATCTTAGCCCACTTTCATATAAAATCTAATAATCAGGATAGAAAGTGCTGCCTAAGCAGAAGAAGTTAAGTTATATTCCAAACAATCGATGTCATTCCTGACATGAAAGGGGCACTACAATAGGAGGATGTTGGCTCGGCATCAGGCTAAGACTAACTGAAGCCTTAACTTAGGTAGCAACCCTCTGTAGCATTGCCAGGCCCAGCATCTTTGGAGGCGCTAAACTGCAAACGAGCCTTGTCTATCTCTGCTTTCTCAGATTTCTGTGAGTCTGCAAGATGCAGGTTGTGCTGACATCTTTCGTACAACTTCAAGGAGAGTAGCAAGGCTGGTTATGAGGGATCATATCACAAGGCTGTCTTTCATTGAGGAATCTCGTTGGGTTTCATCCTTATCGGAATCTCCTGCATCTAAAACCTGGGATAAGGTTGCCAAGATCCTTCCTTTTGCCTCTGCTAACATTTTATTCATTTAATTTGCTTACACTTTCATGCAAAAGCAACCATAGACTCCAAGCTTTTGCAGACTGGACTACAATTGCGAATGTAAATGAGCCTTCCTCTAAATGGGAATGATGGGAAAGCTAGCCTATTTAGCATTGCTTAGCAAATGCTGCTTGCTAAAACTGAAAAGGCCTCCATCCATCCCAATCCTGCTGGATTTATTTTGTCATGCGGACCATAAACAAGATGACGAACACAAACAGCTTGGAAAATGCCTATCATTCAAAGTAATTGCTTCATACTTGCTTCAGATCTCTTGCATTCTTCCGAGCTGCCAGGGAAGCTAAAGGAATAATCAATTTGGGTGTCCAGATAAAGATCTAAACTGTCAATTTAACTTGTCCTTTCTTTTCCCCTCACTTCTATTTCTTCCATTAGATTCAAAAGCTGTCAGGAACAAATCAAAAAATCAAAGGAAAACCTTCCCGTTCTTCATTTGCACAATTGTGTGTAGCAAAATATCCCGGGTGTTAGTGATGGCTCTGGCTATAGACCGAAAGGAAACAGGCTAGAAAGATGCATTTTTTAAAATAATCTTTTATTGTTCAAATGTTGATCGTTCCTATGACCAAAGTTCAAAGGCAACCTGATTTAACCTGGTGATTCCTACTACCCTCTCCTTTCGGGCAGGACTTCCTGCTGCCATGGGTACTGGGTAGTTGCCCTGAGGCCTCGAGGGAATGTGAGCTGTTTTTGAGGTTATATTGGCATGTGGAAGGAATTGACCATAATCTGCTATGCTGGTCAAATGTGGGTTGGCAGATGTGATTGGTGTTGGACTGGGGTATCTATCGTGGCCTGTTCACCTTGGGAGACCCTTCTGGATATATACATGTCCGATGACATAGTCTACAATTTCATTTACTCATACAAGCCCTTTCGCCTTGTCAAGATCCTGATCATAAGAAAGATAGACTGCATTCCTTTGCCACTTATCATATATAACAAAAATTCCTCAAGTCAGTGTTTTAGTGGCACTGGCAAAAAAGTAATCCCATTGTATGATTTGACTCTGATTTCTACTCTCCTCACTACATTATATATTTAGCAGCCATTTCTGGTGTCACAGTTCCAAAGCAAATATCAGCGTTGGATTTTTTTTTCTGACAAGAAAAGTGGGTCTTTTCTTGGTGTGAGAGGGTATATTCTCTTTCGAGCATGCTAATTATAGCTAGTATTTTGCTTTGTCTTTCTGAAAATGTCCTGGTCGATGTGATGGAGAGATTATCAGGAAGGTCTTGGGACACTGCTGTGTTGTAGAATCGCAGAAGAGACCATTATGAATCATCTCTTCCAACACCTTTATTTAGGAGAGCCTGATTGACTTGCTAAGAAGCTTAGCTGGATATGGCAATGGAAACTCAAATTCCCTTGGATTTTATTGGTTAGAAACAAGAGGGATATTGAACTACTGCAAGATATCCATTTCTTCTGTGCTTTGGACCATGTATCTGCACATTGTAACATCAAGTTCATGCATGTCTCTTTGACAATATTAGACAATATGAGATATGCATAATCTGTTGGTTTTTTCCCAACCAGGGAACAAAAGACAGTGGATTCCTCACAGCAATATATTTGAGCAGCATATGAGCAGGCTATAAACTTGAAAGAAAACATTCACATTAAGCAAGTTGGAGCTCATTATGGGAAATTCCCAGAGGTCAATGTCATTGAAAACCTCATTTTCCCAGGTTCACGGCTGCTATTGCATATAATGCAGATGCCCTGGGTACCTTTGGTGATGCTGGCTCACTGCTTAGTTCTCAACATTTACTCTCAATGTAAATGTCAGTGGGAGGAGAAATAAACCTATTACATACGAGAAAAGCCTTGCCTGTGATCTTACGTGTAATAGCAGCCCAGGTAGTACCAAAAAGATGAAACAGGAATCCTTGTAGCATTCCTGTGTCACACAGAACAGTTTTCTCCAGAGTTGTGTTCTTAATTGACACGTGCTTAATTGTAACTATGATATAATTATTTCAGTCACTTTTATTTGTAAATATTCTGGATTCTTTCTTTTTCCCCCCAGCTAGGCCAATTTGTCTAAATTTGATTTGGAAGTGGACTTGGGAGCATTATCCCTTCTGCAAAATGCATTCTTTTTTTTAGAACTGTGCAACATCTCTGAGCTTCATGTTTCCTTGAAAGCAAAAACGTTGATGCCTGAGCATTAGCTCAGGCTCTGAGTCATAGCATTCAACCAGTAGCTAAAAGATATTCTGTGGTATTCTGTATTGCAGCAACCTCAGAAATAGAATTTGCTCATTAGCAAGCTTTTACATTTCCCTCTGCACCAGGAATGTAAACTGTAAAGTTCTCAATGCCAACATGGCCCAAGTCCCACCTCCTCCCCAAATTCAAGCTGGACAAATAAATGAATATGGATAGATGTACAGATACTTTTGCCTTTTTATACTCAGAAAGCATAATGTTCTGATTTAAACACAGCCATCCAAAATAAACCATTAAATAAACGTTCAATTCAATGTGCTAGGTTCTGTTCTATCAGTTCTGTTCTGTTGAATTAGTGATTGGCTAGGTTCAACTGAAAAAAACTCTGACAAAAGAGTTTTGACCAGTTTAAATGCAAGATTTACTTTTTATTTTGAGTCAGCTGGGTGTAGCAGTTAAGGTAGCAGGAGACCCTGAGTTCTCACCCTGCCCCAGGTCCTAAGAAAGAGGTAATGGCAAACCACTTCCAAAATCTTCCCAACAGAACCGAAGAGATTAGTCCAAGCAGTTGCCAGGAATCAACATTGACTCAAAGGCACAAATGAAATAAAAAACGGCTTACCTTTTATTCGGAAATGACATGCAAAGTAGCTTGCAAATCAGTATTAGCTTGCAAATCAGTATTAGCTTGCATTATCAGTAAAAGGCTAGTGTCTTGTAGGAACCCTACGGGGGGGGGGGATGAAAAAACATTTGGTTTCTCTTTGATTGTTTGCATTATTCTCTGGTTTAATCTTTGTCAATAACTCATATGGAAAATAGAAAAATGTTGTTGCTATCACATTTGCCTAGCAAAACAAGGAAAGCCTGTCAAAATATTCTGTTACTCTAATTTGGACCACTCCCTTCTTTCCTTCGCCACCTTGCAGCTCCTCACAGTTTTCCTTTTAACAACTTTCTCATTTTAGGGCTTTGTTCTCTTTCTAGCCTACATTGGTGAAAATCTTTATATTTAAAATGAGCTATAGTCCGACTTAAATTGTCAGCAGGCTTTGTTTGATATCTCATTTACCATTCCTGGTACACCGTAGCTGAAATCGAATGAGGGAAATTTAAAAGAAACAGAGGATGCTTATTGTAGATCCATTTTTATTTGCCCAGTTCCCGGAATCTGCTTGTTTTTCCATAGGATTTTGAGAGCAGCCATTATTTAACTCTAGCAGAATTCAGAACTGGGAACCAGATATATAAGAGCATTGACTCTCTTTGGGTATGCGTATTTGTAAAATAATAATAATAATAATGCTGTGTGCTGTGCTTTATCTTTTTCCCAGGAGCAGGAATGGTGGTGGATTGGGAACAAGAAACCGGACTTCTCATGACTTCCGGAGATGTGCGCATCATCCGAATCTGGGATACAGATCGAGAAATGAAAGTGCAGGTAATCTCCCACCCCCTGCCCCCCGTATCTCTTACTAATCAAAATAATTTGTGGCCTGTTTTCAGTACTATAAAAGCATGAGAAGAATGCGAAGAAAAGCTGTTCCATGTTATCTGTTCAATATGAGCATAATAGAGCTGGAAGTTAGATTTGGGAAGTTAGGAGAAGGGGATGTATCTGATTGATATCCCTGTGATGACCAACCTCAGGCAAGTATCGCCTCTACCCTCAGTGCTGCTTGAAACAGCATCACTTCCTGTGTACATTGAGTGTACATGAGCAAGAAGCACAGTCTTCCAACGTACAGCACACCCAGCCACAGAGGATTTGGGTTTTGGTCTGCCTACTAGCAGCTGTTACTAGTATAACAATTTCTTTCCTTTATCATTGGCCCCTGGAATACCACCATCTCCGTTCTAACCGAGTATGCTCAGAGACTGCAAAACATGGGAAGGTCAGCAAGAGGAAGATCAGTGAGCCTCTGCCCATTGATGGGTTGCCTAGGCAGAGAAACACACTTAAGAAGCCAATCCTGACATTTTGCAGCAGTATTCTAACCAATTGCGCAGATCCTGTCACCTGGGCTAAGTGTGTCCAGGGCCCAATAAATGTCCCACCGTCCTCCTCGTCCTCCTCATCATGGCTTTCCTGACTCTGAAACCACACATACACCCCCCACATTTCTTTTTGCCATTCTTTATCATTGTTTTGGGAATTAAAAATGCTAGCAAGCAGCAAGAAGGGCTGAGTGTACCAATTGTGGTGAGGTTTATGGCTGGTGAGGCACTAACACAGGGGTTTCAAATTTTTTTAGACTTGTGGACTTCAACTCCCAGAATTCCAAAGCCAGTCATGCTCAGTTCTGATTTAAAGCAACAGCATTTTTTATCCTTTGTGAAATAAGTTTTCCTTCATTCTTTTTCTTCTCCCTCCCCCTCCTCCCTCCCTCTCTCCCTCCCTCCCCCCTCTCTCAAACAGACACATGCACACAGAGAAATTGGATCCCTCTCTCACTCACCCTCAAACAAACACAAATACAGAAGTTGGATTGGATATATTTTCCAATAGTTTGAAAGCAGCTCCTCTGCCATACCCCCCCCATTCCCCTGCTGCCTTCCGATCCGAGCCTTTGATTGCAGATGGAGCCATGTTGCCTTTTCAAACTTGTAATCGGTGAAGCTGGGTTTATATACTTTTATCCAGCTGTGTGTGTGTGTGTGTGTGTGTGTGTGTGTGTGTGTGTGTGTTTGAAAAGGCAATGTGGCTCTGCATGCAATCAAACTTTTTGAATTCCTCCCTCCTCCCCACATACGCATGTTTTCCAGAAGTTTCAGAGAGGATTTCAACTCTGCTCTTGCCTGCCATCATGAAAAGAAAAAAAATGTAAAAGGAAAAAGGCAAGAGCTCTGAGGTCAGACTGAGCTAGCTGCTCCCAGAGCCTCTAAAAACGCCCTCTACAGGAGGCAGGAGAACCACATGCCTCATCTACATAAGGAATTTTTCGGCTTTTAACCCTTGCTTAGCTCTGCTCGAATGATCATAAAGTCAGACTAAATGAAGCACCTCATTCTCCTGCCACCCCCTGTAGAGGGCACTTTTTTAGAGGTTTTTTTTACATAGTTAAGCACTAAGCAGAGTCATCCACTGTGACTCTGGCAGCAACTAGCTCAGCCTTTTTCCTTTTACATTTTTTTTCTTTTCATGATGACAGTGGTGAGGCCCTGCCTCTCCTGACTGCACATCCCTGACCAATTGGTGTGCTTTCCTGGCACGCAAAACATTTTTGGAGCTTCTTTTATCCAGAAATTGCCCTGCATGGTAATGATCATCTCCCCCAGACTTTCCTACACCTGTTTAGAGCCTTCCACAAATCAGTATTTTTCTTATATCTGCAGCCTGAAGAGCCAATTCTTTGCTTCTTGTTATAGGCATGAAGAATAGGAAAGAAATGCATTCATTCCAATATTCTTGATATTTCCTTATCCACACTACTCTTGCAAACAGTAAATCTGTTTACATCAATTACCATAAAACCAAATCTTTTCTTCAGATATACACATTTATGTGTATATAAGCCACTGAGAGAAGTAAATACTTTTTAATAATATTTTTATTAAAGTTTTCAAATACTTGTTTGCTGTTGTATACAACTCAGAAACATCTCTTGTGAATTGGGTGACCATATAAATACAATTGATAAATAAAAAAAAGATAAAATAAACACAAACCAAGAATAATATAAAAAAGAAAAATTACAGAGAATAAGAAATATATATAATAAAAAGTAGAATTGTATAAAGAAATTATTCACTTCTTCCTTCAGATAAGTACAAATAACATTAATAATTTATCACGTTCTCTGATATTTCAGTAAAATATATATTCTTCCCATATCTCATGTCTTATTAATAGATGAATTATAAAGTCTTGTCATTCTAACCAGCAGAAGTTTATTAAGATTTATAATAGCATTGCATAACATGAATATTATTAACCTTAATCAAATAAATCCACTTTATATTCCTTCTGTTAACTTCAAAAAAGCTTGATCTTTAATCCCTTCGAATAAGTCCCACAAGTAGGGATTCCAGGCTGATTCCTCTTTTAACTCTTCTCCTAAGTTCTGCTACTCTTCTACACAATCTTCTAGTCACCTTTTTTCTTTTTATCCCCCAAAAAAATCTTTTAAAAGTCCTTAAATGTGCATGAAGCATTTTCCATCAAGGATAGAAGGAAACTCACCCAATGTAATGAAACTTGCTCTTTTGTAGGTCCTTAACAATAAAAAAGCCATTAACAAACAATTTTCTGAAGTGGTTAAAAGAGGAAGTGTCAGTTTGAAGGCACCAAACCGCAGCTTAGACAAAATGGCCCTTTACCTGGCCCTCAAACGCTAAAGCCCACACTCTGGACCGCTACCTTATGATCTCTCATGGGAACCTCTGAATGGAGCATTTGTGGGTGGTTCTTGCTCCAGGGAGGAATTCCAAAGGGGTGAGCCCTTCCCTGGATGCTCTTCGTGCCACTTTTCAAAGAATCATCCTCAGTCCGCTGTTGCTTCCTGGAAATCTGCCACAAAAATAAAGTATGATCTCCGAAGGTTTTGGAAATTAATTCTATCTGGCTGATAGTAATTATAACACTTTGACCCAGCAATGCAATTCAACTAAGACGGTGCTAATTTTAATTATTTTCAAATAGCATTTAATCTGTATAAATTAGAGAACATCAGAAATCAGGAGGATGAAAATATTTTAAATGAGGGTGATTATTAATTGTACAAAAGGCTTCCAACAGTGCTTCATAAACTCAAACCTGAATCATTCAGCAGCATCTGGCACAGCAGAACTGTAGAAATAAAATGTGGACATGTCGGTACCTGTTGCTAACCCACAGATTTATACATGTAAAATTTGTTGTCAGGCTATCCATTGTGATGCCCATGAAAAAAGATAACATCCTTCATCATTTAAATCATTCGTTTATCTTTTGAGTGCCTATTAAATCTTAAACTCTAACCCTAAGAGTCTTCTTGCAGAGGTGAGTTGCTCGGTTCAGCCGAACCGGTAGTGGAATTCCAGCCAGGGTCGCAGAACTGGCAGTGACCCATGCTTGCCACTCCCGCATGCATGCAGAACAATTTACATTGAACAGTGCACGCTGTGCAACGTGTGTCTGGTGCACTTCCGTTGAGCTTTGACTTTCTGGAAAAAAAGGAATTTACTGGGGTTGCATTGCCAGTTCAGCTAAAATCAGAAGCTAGCAGGAATCATTTTCTCATCCCACAATCTGGGCAGTGAGTTACTCAGGAACAAGAAGACAAGGGTGGGTTGCTGCCAGTTTTACTACTGATTTGCAACCCCCACGCGCCCCAGCACCCCATTGGTCACTGCCAGTTTAGGCCACTGCCATATTACACCTGCTTAGAAGATGATGAAAATTTTATATCTATATCTCCCCCTCACAGCGCTGCAGATTGACAGATAAATTTTGAATGCTGCCTACATATAAGAACATATATTTGAGTCGTGAATCCATATCAGCTATAACGGGTGAAGAATGGAGTGGCTATAGCAGTAAGCCCTCACCCCTCAGCAATGTTACTTTCCATGTAACCTACACATTTGCTGACTCACCTAGGTATTTCTTCCTGTAACACCTTTGGACCAGTGATTCTGCTTGCCGTGGCATGTTCAGGATAGGTTTCTAATCTGGATTGCAGTCTGGAATGAGGGTATTTCATAAAGAGCACTGCAGTGACTTCCCAACGCTCTGAGATATGGGGGGAGGGGGGTCTCTTGATTTGGAAGTCAGAGCCTTTGTGTTGTAAGAAGTCCTCTATGAAACTCTAGCATCTCAGTAGAAACCTGGCCGTCCCTTGATAGTTGTCTCCAGCAAACTATTAAATAATTTTAATTGAGTAAATACAAATATAGCAGTGATTAAAAATAGAAAGGAGGTATTAAATTCACTAAGCACCATTCTGCAGAGCTGAGTCTGACTATTACTCAGTTCTATGGCTGCTTAACTCTAACTTGTTTTCTTTGTTAACAGCTGTGCTCTTATTATTCCAAGCAAATCTTTTGTCTATAGTGGGGAAAAAATGCTCCATCTTTGGTTAACATTATTGAGTGTCTTCCCAACAATAGCCCAGCTTTGTTCTTTGGATTTATTATCTTTTAAAGGTATTCTTTAAAAAAAAAAAACATAGCCCTGACTTTCTGTGCAAGTCATTTTCTGCAGAGCGGCAACATATGATGCTCTGATTCCTCCAACAGCCCATTAAAGCTTCCAGATTCTCCTCTGTCCTTAACCATGGCCTTGCACCTGTTTTTTAATTACCTTTTTATTTAAAATATCCCTCATAAAAGCAGGAAGAACATTCCTTGCCTGGAAGAAGTCATAAAGCCTTATAAAAACTATTCACTCCAAAGTTTGGAGTTTGACAGTATAGCAAAACATTTTCTGGGAAAGTCCTTTTCTTCTTTCTGGAGGAAATAAGAGGATTTGGAGTTCAATATCCTTTATAGACTCCTGTAATCTTGTAAAATGCCATGCAGTCATGGTGAAATAGGAAAAAGTTAGCAGCGGCCACAATTCTCTTTGGAGGGCTATCACTGTAAGTGAGTCACCTAGCAGGTCATCAATCACTCTTTAAGGCTCAAGAAACAGTGACTGTCAAACAGGATTATTTCTTGAATACTCAGGATCGTTATCTTCCAGTAAGAAGCTCCAGCTACTCTTCCACTAGGGTTGGGTTTCCTTCTTATGCCACTTTGCTGTCGGCATGGAGCAAGTGTAGATTTATTAGAGAAAAGTTGTGCTTTAAATTGCCTTTAGCTTTCTGCCCTGCCTTTCCATACAGTGTGCATAACTGCTGCGGAGCCAAACTGAGCGGGGGGGAAAAAGGACATCTCAGAGACATTTATTTGATTTTTATTAAACTCATTCCTTTGAAATGAAGAGCTGTTTCTCCTGTTTGTTATGAGGCAGGACTGGGTCACTGTCTGAGTACACATATGGAGAAACTGATGGACTCTGAAGTCTTCTCACATATATTAAAGTCTTTTTGGACATAAGTGCCTTGAAACAAAAAAGAGAATCACAATCTCACTTTCACCTATTTCAGCATGATTGTATACTAGAAGTCATCCCAATGTCTTTTTCGGAACAAAGTCCATGGGCCACAAAGTAATTTGTGGAATACCCCTGCGGCATCTTTTGATTTTCTTTTGTTATTGCTGTGCTTTAATGTTGCCCACATCTGAATTACAACAGCACTTGTAGTTTGCTTCTGTAAAAGAGGCCAACAGCAATAACTTTGTAAACTACACTAAGATAAAATGACACAGCTCATAAAAACTAAAAGAGTTCCCACAGCCCTAAGATGCTTGTTATGTTACGGCATATACTTCAGGGGAAAATAATCTAATGCTCCTGCTGTGGAACTCTTTTACTACCTCCAGTGGAAGTGGGTAACAAATTACCTTTCCGGTTAAAAATTGCCCAAGACAAATGCATACTTACCATATTTTTCAGACTATAAGACGCACTGGTGTATAAGATGCACCAAGATTTTGAAGAGGTAAGTAAGAAAAAAAGTTTTTGCCTTCCCTCAGTGCCCAGGAGCACTCTGCAGGCTTCAGCAGGACTAGGGGAAGGCAAAAACGCCCCCGTTTTTGCAAAAAATGGTCCGTTTTTCGCAAAAATGGGGTGTGGGGGCAAGGCTTCGGGAAGCCCAAAAATGGCTGTATTTATTGATAAGACGCACCAATGTTTCCACACTCTTTTGGGGGGGGCGAGGTGCGTCGTATACTCCAAAAAACATGGAAAGTAACAAAAGGCACATGGCCCAAATAACAAGAAAGATAATCATGCAATCAGTCAGCATAAATAAAATTGGAAAGTTATAGTAAAGGAGAAAGTTGTTATTAATTTGCAAAAATAAAATAATGAGGAAGCCTGATTGTACAGACACTGTTAAACCCACAACAGCCCCTCATACCCACAATGGCTAGATTCTGGGTCTTTTTGATCAGATTTATTGTATTAAAAGGGGAATAGGTTGCAGAATCTTGAAACTGGATGTATGTATTTGTGTGTGTGACTTTCACAAGTCCCTGTAAGTTTCTTGACAAGGCTTTTTGGAAGGGGTTTGCCAACTCCTCCCTAGAATTGAGAGAAAATGGCTGGCCCAGGTCACCCAACTGACTTTGTATCTATGGCGAGGCTGGAACTCACAGTCTCTTGATCTCTAGCCTGATACCTGTAGATGTTCCAGCCTTGTAATGTTTTTCAAATCACTTTTTTCCCCAAAAATTCTGAGAAGTCTACAATATGAGTACTTGCCACTCCCCTGAAAAGGCCATTTCTATGGTGACCTATCCATGTTGCTTAATTAAACATCATCTATAGGGCACCAAGTTAAATAGGGCATCAGATGTTGAAGAAGAAGAAAAATTAAAAAATGAATATTTATCCCTTTTTTGAAAACAAAATCTTCTCCCTAGATCTGCTGTTAGATTTGGAACTGCTGAATTAAGGGATTTCAAGGTGGTGAAAAGGGAGTTGTGTGACTTGCCTAGAATCTTAGTTGCTGGAGCCTCCCCTGTGGCAGGGATGAACAGCACTTTTGGACCTCAGGGCCATGTGTGGCACTTGCCAGTGGTTTTAATTTGATGTATATTTGCAGGTGTATACTAGAGATCTCATGGGTGTTTATTGCAGCAAGACAGACTAGCAGAATCTTGAGACCTTGTCTATGTCTCTCTCTATGTCCTATCCTAACTAAACAAAATCAAGGTTGGGTTATTTTGACCTCCCCTTCTCAGCACTATAATCTTTTCTGCAAAGTTATTATTTCCTCCCCTATTAAGTGCAGACTCGCTCATACCTTTCCTATCCCCAGATCAGCTCTTAATAGCTACCGTCAATTAGCAATGCGGAAAACATGATATTTTTTTCCACATTAGGATTGCTAAAATGAGCTTAAATCTTCAAATACATAACCACACACACACCCACACACATGGAGGGAGGGAGGGAGGGTGGGCGGGAGAGAGGAGAAGGCCTTCCTTAAGAAAGGAAAAATTGAGTATTCTCAAAGATCAGCAGACTCAGCCAGATGCTGGGCATGTCCATGATGCCAACTCCTGGGTAAAACTTGGGATCTGTCACTGTCTGGCTATGGCAAGTGTCATATATATATACATATACATATACATATACATATACATATACATATACATATACATATACATATACATATACATATACATATACATATACATATACATATACATATACATATATATATATATATATATATATATATATATATATGGAAATCTTTAAAATCAAGTCGGTGGATCTTTTCCCTGTACCTAACACCATGGTTGCGCTTTTGCTTCTAAAATTCTGCTACAGTTGATAGGAAATGAGGGCAATATGAGAAACCTCCTGTGAATGCTGAAGATCTACGTATATTGTACTCCACTTGGGTATTAGGTGGAGTAACTTGGGATGATCTCCAAATGGTACTATTAACATATGGAAAATATGTTTTAGACACATATTTTGTGACATATGCTTGAGAAAGGCAAAAGTAGAAAGGTGATACAGAGTAGTACACTGAGTGTTTTTTTTAGGTTAGCTCCTGAATTTGAATGGATACCTGTGTCACTGCTTTTCTCTCTCCCTCTCCCCCCCCCCTCCATCTCGCTCCCTAGATACACATGGGAAATTACTTTTTATTGACATTATATAAGTATCAAATAACTCTCAGTTTAAAATATTGGACCAAACTGCTTGACACATACATACATACATACATGCGCACACACACACACACACACACACACACACACCTACAAGTATAAAGGTGAAAAGAGTTTGTCCTATTTTAGTGACATGGCATCTGGGCTGAATAAGCATAATGTGCTCTGTGTATTGTCTTCTAAAATAATTTGGAAACATCAACTGGTGCAAATACACTAATAGGCGATGGCAATTCTTCGAACCATTCAGTCTTAGGCTATTTATTGACCACTTTGTTGTTTTAAGTGTTTGGAACATTTGACATACATATTTTACAAATTCCACTGGTTGAATTTCAAAGCCCAAGCAGAATGCATGTATTGACCTTTAAAGTTATAAACAGCCTAGGACTGAATGGTTTGAAGAATTGCCATCACCTATTAGCGTATCCACACAGAAAGATTAATATCCGAGGCCCTAATGTTGCATTATAGTAACTAGTACAATATTGTATCATTAATAAGAACAATTACATTAGCAGTAATCTCTCATGTGTGAATTCTATTCCACTCAAGATTTGTCAAGCTTAAAATGGGAAATAAATCCTATATTATGCTCTGCCTCTTTTCAAAATATTTTCATCGTGATGCTATATTTATGATGTGGTTTAGCTTGTGATTTTTTTTATTATCTTCTGTGAATTTGCATGTTTGCATCTGCTTTAAGAGACAACCTATGCTTTTTGAACCAAATAAAATATATGGCCAGCAAGACTGCAGCTTTGAATTGCTATTTTAATGTTTTAGGATATTCCCACGGGGGCTGACAGCTGTGTCACCAGTCTGTCCTGTGATTCTCATCGTTCGCTCATTGTAGCAGGGCTTGGAGATGGCTCCATTCGGGTTTATGACCGACGGATGGCTCTGAGTGAATGGTAAGACAGACATCTCATTCCTCCCATCAACAAGGGGACCTTATATTTGTTCTGACTACTGGTTGGCTGAGGGGCTAGGCATGAAGTAAGAGCACTTGCTCCAGCAGTGTTCCACAGATTACCATCAGTTGCAAAGATTATTTTCCTCTTCTCTCTTTCCATATACATCTTAAGCTTGGATGAATTTTAACAACATAGGCCTTCCTATATGGGTGGGTGGGTGGGTGGGTGGGTGGGTGGGTGGGTGGAAGGAAGGAAGGAAGGAAGGAAGGAAGGAAGGAAGGAAGGAAGGAAGGAAGGAAGGAAGGAAGGAAGGAAGGACCGACCTAGAAACAAATGCTATGGGTGCAATTTTTT
The DNA here is from genome assembly GCF_009769535.1 of Thamnophis elegans. NCBI lineage: Eukaryota > Metazoa > Chordata > Lepidosauria > Squamata > Natricidae > Thamnophis > Thamnophis elegans. Next base: position 46,121,668 of record NC_045542.1, on the reverse strand, counting down.
TAACCAAAAATATTTCAGTTAACATAAAAGATAGAGCGATGTTATGTGAATTTTTCACCTGCCTGAAATGAACATGAAATAAATTACTGCTGGCATTAAATTACAGATAAGCTCCTATTACTTTATTGTGTAAGGCAGGGTTTAAATTGCATACATGCAGAGCACCTGCCTATCTTTTCTCCTGACTTCCATTTTCTCTTTTGCTGCACCTATCAAGCCCAGTACACAGCCTGTTGAAATGAGCAGCTGAAGGAAGAGGGGAGCCTTACTGTGCCAGCTCTCTTTCAATGACTTACAGCTTCACCTCCATGGTCAAGCCATCCCAGGAAGCAGATGGTTCTCCTTGTAAGCAGCTTCAGGGTTTTCTCCGGCATCTTATTTTCATAATTTCTCCTTTTCACTTGTAGCCGTGTGATGACCTATCGAGAGCATACAGCCTGGGTGGTGAAGGCATATTTGCAGAAACATCCTGAAGGCAACATCATGAGTGTCAGGTAAAAAAAGGGGGGGGGGAGTAAATGAAAAGGAACAAGAACCTCTGAATATTTATGTGACATTTTCCTGCTAAAACATTACTTTGGGCACTCTTGTTTGAAAGGCTGTCTCCAGTATTTAAACAGCAATGAGGTTTGAGCTCTTTACTTTGGCATTTCTACCCACCAATTAACTTGTGATTCAAACCTGGAGTAGCAAAAGGGAAGCTTTGTTCCCGAGGACAATGTCTTTTTTGAAGATTGATTAGAACACAGTAGTTGACAAAATCGTATCGCTCTGCAGCTAATTATCAGTCTTATCTAAGATTGGAGAGCCAAATTACAGGTAGCCTTCGACTTACAACCATGATTGAGCCCAAAGTTTCTGTTGCTGAGTAAGACAGTTGTTAAGTGAGTTTTACCCCATTTGATGGCCTTTCTTGCCACAGTTGTTAAGTGAATTTCTGGAGTTATTAAATTAGTAAGATGGCGGTTAAGTGAATCTGGCTTCCCCATTGACTTTGCCTGTCAAAATGTCGCAAGAGGTGGCCACATGACCCCGGGACATTGCAACTGTCATAAATATGAGTCAGTGGTCAAGTTTTCAGATTTTGATCATGTGACCATGGGGATGCTGCAATGGTCGTAAGTGTGGAAAACAATCCTGAATCACTTTTTCCAGTGCTGTTGTAACTTTGAATGGTCACTAAATGAGCTGTTGTAAGTCAAGGACTACCTGTAGGACAGCAGTATTTGTAAGAGGGGAGCAGCTCAATGCAAGAGAAAAGACTTTCCAGTTGAACCTCTTGGACTCCCACAGGACAGAATCATCAGTATTTCAACTGACAAGTCTGGAAATGGGGCCCAGTTTTTAGGCCTGCTTTCTTTACCTTTAGGGAGAGGATGAGGAAGAAATCTGAGCTGACAGCTGTCATTTTGAAAACTGTAAAAGGCATAATCCTCCACATTAAACAGATTATTTTTCTGACACTGAAGCGAAAGGGAAAAATTGGGTAAAAAATGTAATTCGTTCATTACATCTGTAACTTCCCTTTCTTTCAAAAACCAAGGCAACAGGCTGGGTTCTCCCTCCAATGGTTTCCCCTCCCTAAAAGTAATCAAACTGTGAGGTAGGTTGGATTGACAGAGCTGTCTGTCAGTTGACCTTCCACGGCAGAATGTGGCCTTGAACCTCATTCCTAGTTCAAGATCTTAACTACTAGATCACACTGGCACTCGCAAATCTTTTGCTAGCAAGGAAGGAAAAAAGAAACAGTGGGACAGATTTCATTGCATGTTCTGAGCTTATAGCTAGGTGAAATTATTTCCCCATCTAGCAAATTTTTGTGCATAAATCCATTTCTTATTCTCAATAAATACGATGTGAGAGCACTCTCTCTATTAAGTGCTCCATTCACGAGACAGCAAAATATAATTTATTGCCTCTATATTGCCATTTGTTTTTTTTGTTTTTACAGAGATTCTTCTTTGGCTTAAGAAAGCATATAAACTCTCTGTGATGTAATACTTCCTCACAACTGTATTGGGCAGCAAATTCTGTCACCTTTATTTTCCCTAGGAATGAAGTAAAGTACTTTAATTTGCAGGATGGGGAGCTCTGGGTGATAGTTTCCTTTTTAGGAATATAATTTTATTAAGAATTTTGATTATGATAACTAATATGAACTAAACTTGCAGAAAGAGGTAAGAATAGAAAAAATAATAAAAACTGCAGGAAAAAGACAGAAACAAGAAAAAAAATGAATGTAATAAAAAGAAAGGACATTTATAAAGAAGTGGCTTCCAACCTTCATCACAATAAGTATTTAAAAAAATAATAACTCTTCACACCCTATAAGGTTACAAATAGATATCTCTTCATGCCATATCCCATCCCTTAATAAGCAAATCCATAAAGGTTCAATATTTCCATCCTGGGGTCAGCAAAAAGTCCATAAAAGTCCAAAACTTAGTGAAAAAAAGTTTTGCTTTAACATGATTAAATAAACTAATTTTATATTACTTCCTTTTACTTCTAACAGTCTTAATCTTTAATTCAATCAAATATGGTCATAGGATTTGATTTCTTTTCACTTCTTTTTTATCCAATCATAGAGATTTGTTCAAGGTTTTAACAAGTCCCTTTGGTAGACCCAATAAGAAAATCTATTACATAAACCATTTTATTGTTTTATAATTTGTATTTCTAACTTTTAAAACTTCAGCAAGTTTCTTTCGTATGTCTAATAAATCATTTCCTTGATATAATCTGCAGCTCTACTTTCTACATTTTCTCTGTCTTCATAGATAAAATTTGTTCCACAGCTGTCATTCCTTCATTAAGAGCTTTTGGACATAGTCTGTCTATAGATGCAGATATTATTGGTGACATTGTTTGTTTGTTTGCTTATAAAATTTATAGCCTATCCATCTTACCTCGAGGTAACTCTAGGAGGCTTACAATCATAAAAGATAAAAACTATGTAAACTAAAAACATAAATTAATTTTATTTATGTTTTAATTTATTTAAATTCAATGAAATTCACAGCCCAATTAGAAGATGGAGCGAGCGGGAGCAGGATGTGAGGGGAGGTGGGATCCATTGTTAATCGATCAACCACTATTGTGACGCTCCCCCATGGGAGCCCCAAGCTAACTGGAAGAGCCAGGTCTTTAGGAAACCCTCCCGACCTTATGGAAGGTTGGGAGGGTTAGGACCGACCTCTCACTGGAGGAGCAAGATGTTCCACAGAGCAGGTGTTGATATTGTAGTTACTGGTTTCTGGATCCATTCTTCAAAGATATCCTTTAAGGTTTGTAATGCAATAATGTTTTGTGTCATTGTATAAGTACTAACCAATATCAAGAACAGGCTTACGGTATATGTTTTTTTCCTTCTGTTTAGAATATTTAGTCTCCTAGTGTCAAGTTTCTGAAATCATAAAGTCACGTTATCTTTTTATGATTTACAATAGCCAGGATATCCAAAATAAATCTGTTTCCTATGAAAGTTGTTTTTTAAAAATACAGTAATTAATCTCAAAACCTTATAGTAAAAGTCAACACTCCAAATGTATCTAGAGCCTTAAACAATTTACAACTTTCTTAGATCAAATTCTCAGTTAGTTTTTTATGTTTATTTCAAATTCTTTAAGTTCTTAAGCTTACAATATTTTGTTTTCCTTTTGTTCTGAGTTGAACAAACTCACTTAATGACTTTTCAGACTTGGTTGTTCCTAAGGTCTTTTCAGATAGTTTAATAGACAATTTCCAAAAGTGATGAGAAAGTGAGGTTTATGAACTTAAGGTTCTGCAGATTCTGCTGTGATTGTGACCAAGTTGACTGATCCCTTTGTCTCCTCGTACTCAAACTCACCGAAAAGTGCTATCCTGCAGTCTCCTCATCAGGAGCAGCCATCCTGAGCACATTTAGGCAATCTCTCAACCTCTCTTTATCCCGGGAGGTTCCAAGGAACCGGTCTACTCACCAGTTCCTTGGTCTTTGCCACAGTCATCAGTTCTGCTTTTGCAGAGACATCTTCAGTTCACCATACCTTCCCCTGTGAGGTTTTCTCAAAGCCTTGTTCTGAATTAATCTCCACAGGTTAATTCATTGCTATTGGGTAAGTGTCGGAGTTTTCAGCAATAGCATTTCTCATTCAGATTCAGAAGGGACTTGAATCTTCCTTGGAACATGGTACATGTTGACTCCCAAAAAACTTCCCTGTTATCTTCAGTAACATGCTGTTCAGTTTGTTTTGCCAAAAGAGAATGCAATTCAGGCATGCTGTGAAGGATTTTTATACAGCAAGTTTCCTGAAGCTAAGGAGACCTCAGGCTAATTGGTATATAGAAGGGAAAGAACATAAGCTTTGTGAATATATATTGAATTGGATGCCCCAGAGGAAAGGCAAGCTAGAAATGTATTTTGTGAATCAAGGAAATAAGCAGATATGATCACTAGGTTAAATCTGTTGTGCAAATCCAGTGACTAGACAATCACTGGATCCAGTGACTAGACAAAGCCTGGAGCTTCCCAGTGTAAGTCAGTTGCAACAGCAGGAGCTGACTATCAGCTAATATTGCCTAAAAGACATGTGACTTAATTTCTGTCATCCCAGGACTAAGCCCCTGGGTCTCCTTATGTACTCACTGCTGATCTTTTATTTAGTATACTTGTGTCCCGCATGGTCCCAGCAAAGCCAGCCCATGCTGGCGTCTAGCAAAATTCAATAAAGAATAATGAACATCCAAATAAAATATGTAATATTATGAAACAATACAGTAGTCACAAATCAAAAGCAGTCTAAACTGGCAAAACAAATCATGGCTTCAGCATTAAAAGCAAACAAATAAAAAACACATAGCCCCTCCAGGAGAAAGGCTAAACTGTAAAAGCAAGTTATTAATTTGGTCTTAAAGGCTGCTGAAGAAGAGCATGGCTGAAGAGCACAGATGTCTTCCAGAGTCAGAGGAGGGAACTGGTAGCACACGAGCTGCTCCCAAAAGAGCAGCTGATGCCAGGGCAGCTTTCTTCTTGGGCAGCCTACAGAACATGGGAACCCACTGGATCCCCAAAGACCCCCAAACCGCACAACTGATCTTTTAGGGGAGAAATACCTCTGTCTAAAGCAGGAAAAGCCACCTGCCCAAATTTGAGTTCTGGTCAAATTAGGCACATGCAGCATCTCTGAAGCTGGAAGAATAATATAATTTAGGGAGATGTTCATGTCAGGAGAGATGCTGAAAGTTCCTTGCTAAGGAACTTCTGATAGTCTGCATGTTATTCACCCTGCAATCCCAGGAGTTGACATTAAGCACAGCTGGAGGGCACCCCTTTATGGAAGGATGTTATAGTTGCACTGGTTGAGCAGCAGCGTTTAAAGATCATAGATTCACAGCCAAGAAAAACATAAGACCGTGAATACGGACATTTATTAATTCAGAAGACAGCCAAAGATCAATTAGAGATCTGTGTAACAGAAAGATATACAGAGGAGGAAAACAATCAACTCCCACCCATCTCCTCTCCCCCCCCCCCTTCCTTCATAGGGAGCAAGGTCAGTTCTAACTTCAGAGGCGTGATCTGTCTGCAAGAGAAACATGAGCCGCTTGGGTGTCTGTTTACTTCTTGTGGGATCTTGGGACGTCTCTTTTTCTTTCTACACCTTCTGCTTTTATGACTGTATAGCAAGAAAGGGCGTAGAGAAAGTGACAGCAGTTGTAGATAAACAAATATTGTCCTGTCTTTTCTTCTGCCTGTGAAACAAATGTAAAAATCACATTCCTTTGACTCTGAACAAATTACTCACAATTATTTTTTTTGTTTTTCAGCAGTAGGTAGATGTTTCAGGGTGTTTTTTTTTTACCCCATAACTAAGACTCAAGCACTACAATGACCAGAACTCCTTGAAGATGGTTTGAGAATCTCAATGTTGCCTTAGCCCAATAAGCCTTTTCGAAAAGAGTTGTCAATTATTTTAGTACAAATGTAGTCTTAAGAGTGAGAATTTCTGTTTTATTATTGATTGTAGCAACTGATGTTTTTTTAAAAAAAAATAGCAGTAAAAGTAGTTGTAGCATATACAGAATCTTTTATCAGAAGGATTTTTTTCTTTAAGATGGTTTGAATCTCATCTGAACACTATGTGTTGTTAGACAATTACAATTGTTCACTACTTCCAGTGCAGAAATCTCTATTTATATTTAGATTGTTACAGAGGCAAGCCATTAATCGGTAGCAAGGCATGGAAAGACTCCTGTGTAGGAGTGTGCAAAATGTTTTGCACTCCAAATGGTTTGTGCTTGAAATGCTTGGCTTCAGATTCACTGCAGGTGTTCCAACCATTTGTTCCCAAAAGTGTTTTGAGGGGGAAATGGCCTGAGCCTGAACAGAGGTTTCTCTGAGCGTGAGACACAATCCAAGAGAATTGAAACAAGCTTTTGTGAACTCAAGGCCACTGTTTCAAACTCCAAAGAGGTTGTTTAAAATTTAAAATGTTTTGCTACTCAGGAGGCCATTGTAGTTTTTGAAGAATTAACAATGCCGGAACTGGACCATTTTAGCATAACAAATAAAGAAAGGTCTCACTCTGTGTAAAAATGGAAGAGACAAAGGCACTGACTTAATGCAGGTTATTCAAGAATGTGTTAGGGCACCAGAAATATAAACATTGACTTATTTCTGTAATCACTTTGCTACTTGTGTGGTACAGTGTACCAGTATAAATATTTTAATTAAATAGTTGGGTGGTATGCATTGCAATATACTTGGTTCAAGTTGTTATTTTGGAATACAAGTCTAGACCTACATCTATCTTACTTCTCCCCACCCCATCCTAGTCCACCCACTTCAGTGCTCCTGTTCTCTCTGTAGGGCAGGGATGCTGCATGATCAGGTTGCTACACCACAGGCAGCTTAACGCCAGGTGTAAAAGTTGGGGCATCTTCTTCCCGTGGCCTTCATTCCATAGCACTGAATACTGGGCGCTGGTTTTTCTAATTGCCTGGCTGAAAAATACAATCTTTTTTTCTGCATTGTTTTTTTAACAGAGCCTTGCTCAACCTGAAGTCCTCCAGTTCTGACGGACTGTGACTTCCATCAGACAATCTGACCAAGGCCATTTGCTGCCTAGAATGATAGGAACATATAATCCAACAAAACTAGAGATCAACAAGCTTAGGAAAAGCTGGCTTAGACCATGGTTTATTTTTCAGGTAGAAAGGAAGTATATGCTCTCAGCCTTCAAGCAGTTCACCATCAGCTTCCAACTGATCTGTGCACAAAGAATCAAATATTGGTGCTTCTATCATTCATCCTATTATTAGAGCTCCATTTTTTTCTTCCATGTCAATGCACTATTGCTATTACAACCCTTGCAGTTTTCCATGCATTAGCCCACTCCCGATGGACCTGCAGCTGCCATTCATTCCCCCCCCCCCCGTGGAAATCCTCTTTTGATTGTTTTTTTTTTAACCTTTCGGATAATTCTGGAAGAATGTGATCCACCCAGCAAAAGGTCCTGTTTGAATACAGATGACTTTGCTATTAGTAGTAGCAGTAGTAATAATAATAATTAAATGCTTTAGATACTAGTCACCTAATAATTAAAGGAAAATGGTCAAATATTGGAACATACTGCAGTCTGAGGAAAAGGCAAGACCTAAAGAAAAGTAGTGAATGGTAACAATCAAAGAATCCTGCAAAAAAGATATTATTGACACTTGTGCAAAGAAAGACATGTTCCTGGAAGCTTTTGGAAATAGGCAGTGTACAGATAAAGGAAATAAATACATTAGTACCAATAGAAGAGAATATATGTAGCTCAGAGTTGAACATCAGTGCATTAATTATGTTACCTAGGTTGGTAATGAAACATCTGCAAGACGCCAACCAAGCTCAGAGAGCACCCAGAACCCCACAAATACATTCATTCCTAAAAAAGGAGGCCATGGGCAGGAAGGACAAATAGGAGAAATCAGTTATGGTCTAGGCAGGAGAAAAGTATCTGTAGAGCAAGAATAATCAGAAGGTGATGTGTATTAAAAAGAAAAAAATAAGGATTGGCAGATTGAAGAGATTTTAAAAGAAATAGTAATAATTAATGGATCCAATAAGACAAGTAGATAAAAAAACAATGTCCAATATGAGGGTTATAAAACAAGGAACAATAAATAACCTCTAATGAAGGAGTAGGGGGAATCCCAAGTGCAGAAATAGAAGAAGGAAAGTAGAAACAGTCGAGTTAAACCAGGCAGAGCTTCAGAGAGTAATGTAGAAGAAAATAGAGAACTAACAGAGCTAAGTTAATGTCTTGATGAATTCCAAATATTTGAGGTTTGGCCAAGAAAATGTACATGTCTCTGACAATGAGCAGTTGCTCTAAAAGCCTGCTGGCGGGCCTAAGAATTCCAGTCCAGCCTATGGCAACTCCAAAGCAACAAGATACTGCAAGTCAACTCTTGAATTATTTCTCAAAAGCAGAGGGATCACAACCAGAACTTTGTGAACATTTTCTGAAGTGGCCAATATAAACGAAGTGTACCTTACTATTGTACAAAGCACATTTTACAATAAAAAGAACCCCTTTCATAGATTTTAAAGCAATTTGATGCAGGAACAGGACATACAAGCTCATTATTTTGGAAGTTTCATCAATTATTAATATACTTTTTTTCAACTTCTTATGAAGACCAGTTTCTTGATACATACTGTATATCCAGCAAGAGAAAATCCTAAAAAAATGATTGAAATGAGTGATAACCCTCCACCCCCCTACACACACACACACACACACACACACACACAGACAATAACTTTTGGAAAGTCAACCGGGACTCACAATTCTACAACCCCTAAAAGATATGTGTGAAACTCGAATAATAGAAAGTCCCTTTATAGTCCTGATTTAATTCATTGATTGCATGATTACTCTAGTTCCATAAAAGGGGAGATGAAGGGTTAAAATCACTATCTACACATTTCTGAACCACATGAAGAGGATGCTATAAGTGTTGTTTTTTTTAATCAGATTGTTTTCTCTTTTTTATTTGAAATAAGGGCACTAACAGATATGATTGCTAAACTTGCCCAAAGTAATAGAGTCTGAAAACTGGAAGGCTGACCCTGGAATGCCAAATAGAGAACTCTGCATGTTTCATGCCATTGCTGTTGACAAAGTTATTGGCAGTTTCCTTGCCTTTCACAGCTGCAGGAACAGTGGATCACAAACAATTATTTTAACAATTGTTTGGTAGAAGAAGCTTGAAAATATAGGAATTACCGTACATTGTTTCTCCTTGCATGAGAAACAATCCATGGATTTAATTTAGTGTTTGGTTTCCAACAGGGGCTAACGGCATCTCTGTTTTTTCTGTTTCACATATTATAATTGTCTTCCTTTCCAGTGACATGCAGTTAGGGGAGGCAGGGGAGGCAGAGCCTCACCACTGTCATCATGAAAAGAAAACAAAATTTAAAAGAAAAAAGGCTGAGGTAGTTGCTGCCAGAGTCACAGGGGATGACTCTGCTTAGTGTTTAACTGTTTAAAAAGCCTCTGAAAAAGTGCCCTCTACAGGAGGAGGAGGCGGGAGAACCACGTGCCTCATTTAGTCTGACTTTATGATCACTCGAGCAGAGTTAAGCAAGGGTTAAAAGCTGAAAAATTCCTTATGTAGATGAGGCACGTGGTTCTCTTGCCTCCTCCTGTAGAGGGGGTTTTTTTAGAGGCTTTTTTAAACAGTTAAGCAGAGTCATCCATTGGTGACTCTGGCAGCAGCTAACCCAGCCTGACCTCAGCAGCTCTTGCCTTTTTCCTTTTATATTTTTACATTTTCATGATGGCAGGCAAGAGCAGAGTTGAAATCCTCTGTGATTGTGAAACAGCTGGAAAAGGTATGTGGGTCCAAGGGAGGGGGAGGAATTCAAAATTAATGTAATTTGTAAGTAATCATAAGTAATTTGTGTGTGTGTGTGTGTGTGTGTGTGTGTGCGCGTGTGTTTGTTTCTTCACTCAAACAAACTCTCAATTTGAGAGAGTTTGAAAAGAGAGGGAAGGGGGTAGGAGAGGCAGGGAGGGCAGCCCGCCAGCTTTCTTTCTCTGTCGGGGCAGCCCGCCAGCAGAGGTGGGTCTTTTACCCGCTTCTGCTGGCAGGCTGGCACTTTCTTTCTTTTGCCCAGAGGCGGGCAGCTCAGGTGGGCTGCAGCCTCTGGACAAAAGAAAGAAAGCAGCTTTTGCCCGCCCCGCCACTATGTCCAACATAGCGGGACACCTCTATGTCGGACATGGCGGGGTGGGCAAAAACCGCTTTCTTTCTATGTCCGACATAGAGGCGTCCCGCCTCTATGTCAGACATAGCGGCGGGGTGAGCAAAAGCCGATTTCTTTCTTTTTGTCTCACCAGCCATAAACCGCACCGCACGTCACTGTTCCTTTCCCTCTTGTTTTCTGTTCCTTTTCCTTCCTAACCCGCTGTCACGCACTCAGGTTTTCCTAGGTTTGTTAAATGGAAGTAGTCTGTCGCACCTTTACTTGCCTTCTGCTAGAACACTATTCTTCAAACTTGGCAACTTTAAGATGTGTGGACTTCAACTCCCAGAATGCTCCTGGCAGCTGAAGTCCACACATCTCAAAAGTTGCCAGGTTTGAAGAAACATCCCTTGAGAAGTCTCTTAATGGCAGAGCTAGGACAGGCGATACCCCAAGGGCTCCAAGACTGACCATTTCCAAATTAAAGAGGTTTGCAGCTTCTGGCAAACCCCTTGGCAGCACCTACTGTTCTTTAATGTCTGAGTTCTTGATCTGTCTGAAGAAAAGCAGCTTTAACAACTAAGCTAAAGATTTCCCATTACTGTCTGCTACATTTCAATATTGGCATTTAAATTATTGCACTGACATTCAAGGCTTTGACTATGCCTTTTTTGTGATTTCTTTTTTCCAGCTGTTTGTGGTCATTTATCTTAATGTAAGTGCAAGAGAGGCTGAGATCAATATTCAGTATTCCAACAATCTTAATTTAAATCTCTTGGCAATTATTATATAAGCCGAATGACACTCCCACCACTTTCAAAATCATTCATTCTAGAAAAAGTCGCAAATGTCTTAAGTTATGGCTGCCTGTCTGTGATAGCAATAGCAATAGCGCTTAGACTTACATACCACTTCACAGTGCTTTACAGCCCTCTCTAAGGAGTTTACAGAGTCAGCTTATTGCCCCCAACAATCTGGGTCCTCATTTTACCCACCTCGGAAGGATGGGAGGCTGGGTCAACCTTGAGCCTGGTGAGATTTGAACTGCCAAATTGCAGGCAGCGGGCGGGCATCAGAAGTAGCCTGCAGTACTGCAAGCTAACCACTGTGCCACTGTGGCTCATAATGATGTGGTTTTAAATGCACAGCACGCTTGCACACGTACTTACTGCCCGAGATGCTCCAGCTGCTCGGCAGAGCATTGCACAGGTGCTGTATGCTCCTTGTGTGGAAGCCTCAAATAGCTCAAATAGGTAAGGAGTGCGGGCGGGGGGGTGGGCCCTCCGGAGCACTGTACCGGAACAGTACCTAGTGCTCCCGACAGGCACCGGTACGTCCATACTGGGGCATACTGGTCATATCCCACCACTGACACGTGGCCATAGGCTGACCGTCGGAACTTTGAACCTGGGTTGTAAGTGCCCTTTTCAGATAGATCATAAGTTGAGGACTATCTGTGGTCCAGGTAAGAAGCACAATCACGATTATTAGTTCTGTCCTTATAGTAAGGTTACATTAACAAGTCTTGCAAATCTGAAAGTATCTCTTCTCTTCTTTATTTTTACTCTGTGGGAAACTAGGGAAGGTCCCTTCTGAGACACTTCCCACTCCCCCTTTTGTTTCCGTGGTCTGAAATACTTTTGGCATGGTGGTTCTCTAGGTTGAGAGTCTTCCTCCTGTCTCCCAGGGTCATTACATATGGTTGGAGAAATAAAAAAATGCAATGACCCATACCTTATGCATTATTTCCATATATACAAATCAGCTGAATCAAATATGTTCATGCTGTTTTCTATACGAGCTTTGATCCCGAGCTTTATGGATACTTCCTGAAAAAGAGGCTCACGAGGATGAAGAAGGCAAAGGAGAAATGTTGATAAACTAAGCATTAACTCTGCACTTGCTTAATTTGATGCTAATTAGAAGTTTCTGAGATACAAAAAAGTCTCTTTTCCATGTTGGAACAAATTATTAAAAGTCCGTTGCTTCTTCTGTCTGCAGTGTAAATGGAGATGTCCGCTTCTTTGATCCAAGAATGCCAGAATCCGTAAAGGTCCTCCAGATAGTCAAAGGATTAACTGCTTTGGACATTCACCCCCAAGCCAACTTATTTGCATGGTAAGATCTAAAGGTTTTCAGCCAAGCAGCTTTTTGTTCCTCCAGAAATTAAAGGAAATAATTATCTTATTCTTAAAGACACTTCAATTTCTTTTCCTTAATTAAGCATATCATATCTGAATTGCAAACATCTGGACAATCAGTAGATGGCAGCTTTTTATGAGTTTTATGTATCTCTTTGTTACCATTTAATAACCGTCTCCTTTTTGCAGCCCATGATATATTTTTATTTTTGATATAAATAATATATTGCTTCGCGAAGCTGTGTTTTTTCTCTTAAAAATTTACTTACATTCAGCACCTTGCCTTTTGTTCATTGTGGTTCAATTCACTGAAGAAGCATTTTCTTTATTGAGAATAGCCAACACCCTAGATCCAAATTCATCAGTTTGCTTCCTACTTGAGTTATCAAATCAGACCATCCTGAAGTTGCACGTTCTATTCCTATACCTGTGACTTTTGTTGAGCAACTCCATCTTTTGCTCCAAGATTGTTTTTGGAAGAGTTCATGTTGAAAATTCAAAGAGTTTTGTTTAAAAAAAAATCCCTTGGCTGCTATGAGATGTCTTGGAATCCATGGTAGATTAACAGAGTAGAAAAAGTCTGCTCTTAAGTCTTAGCTATTGGAAGGTTAATATTGTTCTGTTTTACTTTGCAGCGGTTCTATGAATCAATTCACTGCTATCTACAATGGGCATGGTGAGCTGATCAACAATATCAAGTATTACGATGGATTCATGGGCCAGAGAGTAGGAGCCATCAGCTGCCTAGCCTTTCATCCACACTGGGTCAGTCTCCTTTCTCTGATGTAGAACTTCTCTTCTAGAATTGAATATGCTTTTAAAAGCAGGATTGGTTAAGGTATCCAGAGGGCATTAATTACAGTTTTATCATTTATAAATAGCATTACAATTATTATTTTAGTTTTTAAGTTTCATGACCTGCTTTTACTGTATTGTAAGATGTCCCTGGAAAACTTGATTCTGGAAAGCAGCACAGAATATATGCTACACTAACTATGTTAATGTGAACAAAGTTCTTGTGTAACAAATAGGAACATTCAGCCTGGAATACTTTTATAAACATATCCTTCTCCAGGCTGGTTCAGAACTGGTCTCCTGTGTAATGGGGAAAAAAACACAACACTGTAGAAGATACCTCTACCAATGGGTTTTCTGTGTCTCCTTGCCAGCCAAATCACTCTGAAACTCCTGCATCTGAGGATGACAAAGCTGGTGCAGCATTACTTTTCTCTGGAATCTTTTTGGGGGTTATAGGAATCACCTTCACTGTGATTGGATGGGTGAAATATGAAAATGTTCATTTCACAAAATCCAAGTGCTATTCCTATTACTAGATCAGATTTCACAAATGTTATTGAATAGAAACATTCATGTGTGTTTATTAACATGTGAGAATATTTATGAGCAACTTTTGTGCATTTTTTTAAAAAAATGAATGTAAAATCCAGTCCACAATAATGAAGCCGCCTACGTTTGTCGATATTCCTGGTCTTTCTGTCAACCTGGTGCCCATTTTATTTAGTGAGGAGGATGAAGTTTTAACACACACACCCAGAGGAGGCTTTAGGTATATTAGATGACCTCATGGATGTATTATATATCTCTTTGTTTTTAATATGCCACCTTTTTCCTTAAAGTCTGGAGAAGTTGCTAGCCATTTGCTTGCCTCACTTCAGAAAAACAGCTGGCTGTTTCCCTGCTTTCCGAATCTCCCTGTGTTGAACCATAGGCATGAGATTCACCCTCCATTCATACTGAGATGGAGACGGAGGAGTTGCCTTGACAGGGATAGAGGATAAACCTGGTGAAACAAAAAATGCCTTTGATCCTAAAGCCAATCTCTTCGCTTTTGTGGGAGGAGGAAAGTCGGTACTAAGCACAAATTTTGGCTGCCAACTAAGGCCAATCAGAATTAATACATCCCTACTTCTCTTGGTGTATATAATTTTGTTTTCCTTCTCTCTTTCTCTATCCTCAGCCTCACCTGGCAGTTGGAAGCAACGATTACTACATCTCTGTGTACTCAGTAGAGAAACGAATCAGATAACAGCGTGGGACTGCTTTGTCAGGGCTGGACGTCTTCTGGCAGGCAAAACATGCCTCACTTACGATGTACATAGTGAAAATATGACTTGAATGTTAGTGTTGGCTGCTGCTGCTGCTGCTGCTGTGCAACCCCGTGACTTGAACATTTTTTTTTTCTTCCTGACTTAGCTACTGATGATTCTGCATCAGAGGGGAGGGAGAGAAGTGTGGTCTTCTTCATAGCTGGGACTTCCAGGAACTATTGGAAAAGGAGAATTTAAATTTTCAGCGAGTCCCACCACCCACCACCACTACCACTACTAATGACTGCTTCTCTGGTTGTTTAAACGTCTTCTCGGAAGAGGGATGGGGTTTTCCCCTAAATCAGGAACGAATTCAGAACAGGCTCTACCGTTCCACATGTTCTTCCTAGAAAGTCTATGGCTGCTCCCGGTTTTGTGCCAAGTGCTGCCCTGGCAGTTGCATGCTAGCAGGTTGCCTGATTTGGATAGTCCATGCATATCTTTCCACTCTGTATGCCACCGGCCACCTCTGTTATTCATTGTCCTGCCAGAAACAAGAGGAAAAACAAAAATTAAGGAGACTCTTAAGGGAGAGAAAGAGAGAGAGAGAACGTTAATGGCTGCCACTGTGGAAGGGAAAACAGGAAAGTACCCCAGTTTCTGTGGTGTTCGTTGGAAAACAGCCGTAGCTACATGAAAAAGCATTACAGGGCAAGAGACCTTCCCCCTTTTATGCCCTCCATCCTTAAGCAGTGACCCTCTGCTCCTTTTACTCATAGTAGAGTCCCTTAAGCACAAGAAATGGCCTGCTACCTCCGCATAGACAATAAAGATTTCACTTATTGTACCACTGCCTTAAATCCGCCCTCCCTCCCCAATTCTGTTTGACAGAAGTGCTATTGATCAGCTTATTAACGGATGCAGGTACTTGCAGCAGGCTTAAGGCCAATGCCCACGTAGAAGTCCTTCCTCTGCTTCAGACCCTTGCACAGTGGCAAGCTCTGTACACGCCCAGGACTTTTATATTCGCAGGGGGCACGTGATCACTGCAAAGAACGGTTGATTTTCCCCTACTACAGAGACCACGATCTGGCCCAACCCAAGAAAAATAATCTCATGTAGGAAACTGCCTCGATAGCTTAAGATCAGAAGGCCTTCCTTGAATTGTGTGAATTGTGCCTGAATTGTGTTAATTCTTCTGGCATTGGCTCCAAGGGCAGATGTCCACAAAGCTGTGGAGAAGCATGAAAGTGAAGCCTTGCAACCATGAAGAGCAGGGAGCCATCCTCTTCATCTTCTCTATGATGGACCTGAGCATTGTCTTGCTTGCAAAATCCACCTCCCGGTTCTCATTATGAAGCCTGCTTTGTGCGTAGTTTGCTAGCTGAGAACCATTGCCCAAGCTGCGAAATTAGTGATGAAAATAAATAAATAAGTGGTGATTTTATACCCCAGTTTGCTGATTCGAGTGTCAGCTCTGCTGGAACATTTAATCTTTGGTCCCACCCTCCCCCAATTGCCATGCCTGTCCCTCCCCAAGTGGCATTTAACTCAGGGAAGGTTAAATAGTTGATTGTGCTCCTAAGCATCAAGCCAGAGTCTGGAATCCATTTATAACTGACTTAATCTACACAATTAAATAAGGAGATGATTATTATTTTTTGTAACCTATATCCGATGTGTTTATTTCAAGAACAAGATTCCTTGTGCTTCCTCTCAGCTTGCATAGCCAGAAGTAAGGCTATGGTAGACTTTCTTTCAAATGCCATCGCGTTTGAAAGGAAGAGCTGTGCTTTTTTTTTTTTTTTTTTGCAAAGATCTGAGATGGTGATCCAATCATGAAGTTTAACCGAAACTCCAGAAAGCATCCAGCTTACAAAGTTCACTTCTCTATTTATTTTCAGGAAAATGAAAAGGAATAATAAACCACCAGACGATTGTAATGTAAGAGTAAAACAATTAATGAAATAAATGTTAATAAAATGTAAATGCCAGAAGAAGCCCTTGGTCGTTAGCAATGGTGAAATCTAAAAAATTTTCCTACCGGTTCTGTGGGTGTGGCTTGGTGGAGGGGGGGGTCGTGTGACTAGGTGGGTGTAGCTATATAGTCATGTGACGGGGTCAAAATACAGAAACTCATTTTAACCATGTCCTGCTGGAGCAGGGGGTTGAACTAGATGACCTCCAGGTCTCTTCAAGCCCTGGGTTGCTGTGCTCTTTCAAGATATCCTCTGAAGCTGCGTCTAGTGCCAGGTTTGTGCTCCTTACTCTGCCTCTTTTTTCCCTCCCTCTCTTCTTTCTTTCTCAGCACCCCCCACCCACCCACCCCCGTTTTTGGCCTAGCAGGCTTCAAGGAAGCCTCAGAGCAAAAACAGACCCCAAATGCTAAAAAAAAAAGTTTAAAAAAAGTTCCTACCATGGCGCAGCACAGCTGATTGTCGGATTTTTTTTTTACTTCGTTAAGCATTTTTTTACTATTGGTTCAGGTGAACCGGCCTGAACCGTTAGGATTTCACCCCTGGTCATTAGAGTTTACTGTTGTTTTGATGCCGTGAAAGAAACCTGGGGAATGGATGGGGAGGGAAAGGAGGAGACAGTTTCAAGATGGCAGCTCTCCTTTCTTGGGCAGAAGAAGAGAAGGTAAGCACTGCTGCTTAGATACTCTGACTCGGCTGCCTTAACATTTCTGCAAGAGCTACGGCTATTCTTCGATTTTCAAAGTCAGTGGGCTGACATGGTGTATGTGTGTATCAGCCTGGAAAATCGCCTGGTTTCTGTTTGCCTGTGATCTACAACTCACTCCAGAGAAGAAACGGCAAACAGAAAAAGAAATGAGTATATGTGAAGCCAATAACTCCCAACCTCTGCCTGCCTTGACATATGTGGTGCTTGCGACAATATATCAACCTTTCAGATGTGGTGAGAACTAAAATTGGGTTTTTGGGCAAGTGTGATATTCAGAAGAAATAAGACTTACCATTTAGTTTTTGTTGCTTCTGGAAATGACAAAATTGAGTTTCTTACCTTTTCCGTAGTTAAAGTATAAACATTGCCGCAAATCAAAGCATGTCAATTTGGGGAAAAAATCTAACCTACGTGAATCTCAGATGACAGCCCTACCAACTAGATATGCTTCTTGGTCTTATACACAGTCCTCCAGATGACAGCAGGTTTCCTCTTTTTTACATTTTGTTTTGTAATATATTGCATTTAGTAATGTGTTGGCTCTAAATATGACTTGCATTCTGTCCTCTCCATCTTCACAAAAAGATGTAACATCAATACCAGGGAATATCCTGGAAAAGGTAATCAAGAAACAGATCTGTGAACAAATAGAAGCAAATAAAGTTATATCTAGTAGCCAGCACGAGTTTGTTAAAAACAGATCATGCCAAACTAATCTTATTTTATTCTTTGATAAAGTGACTAAGTTAGTAGGCCAGCAAAATGCTGTGGACATAGTATACTTAGATTTCAGTAAGACATTTAACGAAGTAGACCACAACCTCTTCTTTATAAGTTAAAAAAATGTGGAATAGACAACATCACCACCAGATCGATTTGTAGCTGGCTGACAAACCACACTTAGTGAGTAGTCCTTAATGGTACTACATCCAGAGATAAGTAAGCAGTGGGGTACCACAAGACTCAGCCCAGTACTCTTCAATATCTTCATAAATGACAGATGAGGAAATAGAAGGGGAACTCATCAAATTTGCAGATGACACTAAACTGGCAGGAATAGCCAACACCCCAGAAGACAAGGTCAGGATCCAAAAAGATCTTGAAAAACATGAACAATGGGCCCCATCCAACAAAACGAATTTTAATGTAGAGCAAAGCATTTGCTCTACATTTAGGCAGGAAAAATCAAAGGTATAAGTGCAAATTAAGAGACCTGGCTCAGAAACAGCAACTCTGAGAGTGAGTTTGGAGTCCTAGTGGATGATCACTTGAATATGAGCCAGCAGTGTGCAGCAGTAGCCAAAAAAGCTAATACAATCCTGGGTTGCATAAAGAGGCATAGAATCAAGATCACGTGAAATATTAGTACCATTTTGTAAAACCTTAGTAAGACCCCACCTGGAATACTGCAATCAATTTTGGTCACCATACTACAAAAAAAAATGTTGAGACTTTGGAAAAAGTTCAGAGAAGCGCAACTAAGATGATCAAAGGCCTGGAGGCTAAAATATGAAGAACGGCTGCAGGATCAGTGTTTGGCTAGTCTAAAGAAAATAATTAAGGGTGACATGATAGCAGTATTCCAATATTTGAGGGGCTGTCACAAAGCAGAAGGGGTCAAATTATTCTCCAAAGCACCAGAGGACAGGAGAGAAGTAACCTGGAATTAAGGAGAAACTTCATAACAGTGAATACAATTAACCAGTGGAGCAGCTTGCCTTCAGAAATAGTGGGCGCTCCATCACTGGAGATTTTTAAGAAGAGACTAGACAGTCACCTATCTATCTATAGGTAAGCGATGGCAAACCTTTTCAACACAAAGTGCCCAAACTGGAATGCGTGCACCGGAGCACTGGAAATTCAAAGACCAGCTGGCCAGTGCACATGCATGCATTGGCCAGCTACTCTTCTGGTTTCCGGTGCCTGTATGCACACTGGCCAGCTGATATTTGGGGTTTTGGCACTCCGGCGCATGCGAAGACCAGCTAGCCGGCACACCTACATGCACCGGAAACCAGAAGAACAGCTGGCAACATCGCACGTGTCCACAGAGAGTGCTCTGCGTGCCACCTCTGACATGCATGCCATAGGTTCACCATCACGGGTATAGGTTCTCCTACTTGAGCAGGGGGCTAGTCTAGAAGACCTCCAAGGTCCCTTCCAGCTTCTATTCTACTCTAAGCTACTCTATACTAAGCTATGGGTGCAATCAAACCTCTGATCACGTTTTGTGATGAATATAAACTAGTATTTGTAATGCAAATTAAAAGTGTAGGTAGTCTTGTGTCGCATTCAAAAACTTGGAGAGACTGTAGTTTAAGCACTATTTTGTGTATCATGCTTTATTGTGTAAAGCCCAAGCTCTACTTTTTCTAACATAAAGGACAACACAAGACATTCTTGTTCTCATGTTCATATAGAAATTAAGAGGATTGTGAGAATCGGTTTACAACCTTTCACAATGTAAGATGCACTGGAGATGTATGGGATTGTAATTCCAATTATCTGCAGCCAGCAAAGTGTGTTGGGTGACAGATTTTGTAGTCCAACAAAAAGACATCAGGTGAATAGTTAGCTGGAGCCAGGAGCTGTTTGACCATAAGCTCCTTGGATAGGCCTTTACATGCTGTTTTTAAGTGCCTCCCCCTTCCTTTAGTGCTCCCTTCCTTAGTATTAGTAAGAGTAATACTGATCAATATTAATAGGATTAATATAAAGGTTGCAGAGACCATCAAAGTGCTTTGTAATCTCTAAAACCAACATACAAATCAGGGCACATTTTTCTCCTCGATACAGGGTGCATTGTTATCTCTCCTATTTTATCTTTGCCAACAACTATGTCACAACCATGCAACATATACTAGCTATCCTCAAATCACTCAGAAACATTGGCTAAGTGGGTTTGAGCTTGAAGCTGACTAGCAGCCTTCTAAAATACTGTTGGGCAAAACATGCTGTGCTTGGATCATTTTGTGTTCAGAACAGCCAGAACTGTGCAAGGACTGAGGTGTGCGTCTTTCTGTCTGAACGTGCAGAACACACATATTTGGAACCCCCAGGAAAAGTGAGGAAAAGGAAAAGCCACCTGTGAGGAAAGCAGCTGGTGGAAAAAGTAGGGAAGAGAGGCAGCAGCATAAGCCAATTGGATACACCATGTTTGAATTCAACTCTAACTATGATTAAGGCAAGGAAGATCCTGCCAAAATTGGTGAGCAGATTTGCAGGGGGCAGGTGGAAGGAAGGGGCCCAACTTTGCTGTACTTGCCCTACAAGAGCCTCCAGGATCTGTCTTGGCTGAAATCTGCAACCACTGAGCTGTTGCAGAATTCAATTAACTGAACTCTATGACCTGCATAGCATTGTTCTGACCCAGCCTTAGCAGAAGCAAGAAACAGACTCCTTGTCACAAAAAACCTCTATTTACCTCTTGTGAGTTAATTGCATTCACCCACCGAAAAGTCCAGGCAAGAGTCCTTCAAGGAGTTAACTGCAGTAACAGACCTTATCAGTTCCTTGCGATAATTGCAAGGCTATGAGCTCCCAGCCAAAAGGCTGCAAATTAAGTTCTGGCAAGCAGTCTCTGTGGCACAAAACACGATGAGCAAAATCTTCAGAAATTCGAACTGTTGTCTCCTACGACAACCACTCCCCTTCTATTTATTCCCCAGCCAGGGAGGGGCCATTCACCATACACATGTGCTTTGCTTCCCGAGTCAACTCTTTGTCCTCACTGTTCACCTTTCCTAACTGCTCTGCACATACGTGCATCTGGAACAGGCCCCAGCTATTCTTTCTCCTCACTCATATCAGTCTCTAAAAGCAACTGCCTCTCTGGTGGCTGGGAAATGTTGGATAGCCCTGGTTCTATCTCTGCATCCGACACAGAGCATCTATCAGAGCCTTCCCCAGACTCCAGAACTGGCCCAAGTTCCTCCTCAACCTCCTCATTGTCTGAGTCTGTCTCCAGCTCCACTGGCAGCTGGCGGGCCACAACACGCATAATTCAGCAGAGTGTCCAAATCAAAACATGTTTTCCATCCACAGCACAAAACACTTATTTTTTCTTTCATGCACACTTTTACTTTAGCATTAGGAAAAAGGAATGTAACTGTGAAAGTGAAACCTGTAATAGGAGTCCAGTCAGTACATAGGAATCTAGTCTGAAATGAAAAGTAACAGATTCAGCATGAAGGTGATTTTAGCTTTTGGAAAATACTTAACAGCTAATCCTCAGCTTACAATCATAATTGAGCCCAAACTTTCTTTTGCTAAGCAAGACAGTTATTAAATGAATTTTGCCCAATGTTATGATCTTCCTTGCCACTGTTGTTAAGTAAATCACTGCTGTCGTTAAGTTAATGATGCAGTTGTTAAGTGAATGTGGCTTCCCCATTGACTATGCTTGTCAGAAGATTGCAGAGGGTGATCACATGACCCTGGGATACTGCAATATATGCCAGTTGCCAAGCGTCTGAATTTTGATCACAGGACCACGGACATCCTGCAATGGTCATAAGTGTGAAAAAATGGTTATAAGTCACTTTTCTCAGTGCTGTTGTACCTTCATACAATCACTAAATGAATGGTTATAAATTGGGGATTATCTGTGTGGCATTCCTTGCCTGTCAAAGGAAACAATTCTAACTAATTTAAGTTGCAACATTGGTTCCGTGGTTTTCATATTAAAAAAAAAATTGTTGATCAAATTGACCACAGGCTCTGGATTGTGAGGAAAAGGCTATACAACAAATGCAAAGTATAATCTGCTGCTTAATTTGATTTTAAATCAATCCTGGCCTGGCAAATTGATTGCAAAGAGTGTTATGAATAGAGGTGCAGGAGGATAAAAAGTCTCCCATGCAAATATCCTCAATGAAATGCCACCACAATAAAGAACAAAAGACTAATATGTCTGTCAAGCTTGTCTGAAGCTTTTTTAAAATTAATTGGCATGGTGCTTTGCTATTTCTTACTGGAAGTAGTTACCATGGGAACTATAAATGAGCTCAGTCGGTGGTAAATGTTTTAATCAACTGTGATGACTATACTAAATTACTGATAATTTTAAACAAGAAAGACGCCCATCAGTTACACCGATTATAAGTTCAGGGTCTTCTATTCAGGAACTTGTGGCTGTTGTCCTAGATGGGTAGCAAATACTGTGGGGAAACATTTCTATAGTTTCTATAAGAGCCAAGGTAGTGCAGTGGTTAGAGTGCAGTATTGCAGGCTACTTCAGCTGACTGCTAGCTGCAGTTCAGCAGTTCAAATCTCACCAGGCTCAAGGTTAACTCAGCCTTCCATCCTTCCGAGATGGGTAAAATGAGGACCCAGATTGTTGAGGACAATATGCTGACTCTGTAAACCGCTAGAGAGGGCTGTAAAGCATTATGAAGCAGTATATAAGTCTAAGTGCTTATTGCTATTCTATAGTGATTACTGGTGCTCCAATTATCTGTTTATCCTTACTGTTAAAGTGAGGGGTGCTCAGTCTCCCTAGTTGTATTGGTGCACCCCAATCCCAACTCTTACCTGAAGGTTAGCCTTTCTCAGCTTTCCCAATATTTGTTCATTTCACCTCACCGCTATTAACACAGAAATAAGCCTAATGTCAGTGTTCCAAATATCATCCAGAATTAAATCAGAGTTCAAGACATAACTTTCATCAAAGTTCCAATTTAATAAGACAGACATGTTGGCACATCTGTGGAAACCCGAATCTGAAGGATTCCTGTGTTTCCACCCAGTTGAAAGTTCACGAGCTTGTTCCCACTCCCACAAGTCCATTACATGGTCCAATGCTCCTCTGCCACGCTGGCATTTCCATCCATCTAGTTGCGGTCAGGTGCAGAGGTGCGGAGACAAAAGATGACATTGGGCTTCTAGAAAGGAATCTTTTATTTTGAAAACAAACACATTCTACTCCTTACTATTCCCCCTCCCTATTCCCCACTAATGAAACAGCAGAAAAAAATTATAGAAAGTGTGGCAGGCCAAAAATCCTAAAAGGAATATGAATGCAGGCCTGACACCTACTGTATATTGCCAATTTTTCATTTAAATCCCACAAGGGTGTAGAAAGCTAGCCACAAGTTATTTAAAATGGGAAGTATACCTTTTGGTCAAGCTTGCTTCCTTGGGAGTAAAAGACACAGAGGTTATGCTTTCATTACCATAATAAACAAGAAATTGCTAGTTTTGGAGTATGCAGCAACTCTTACAGACCACAGCTTGTGCAGGCAGTCCTCAACTTACAACCATTTGTTTAGTGTCCATTTGAAGTTACCATGTCAATGAAAAAAAGTGACTTATGACCAGTTTTTGCACTTAATGACCATTGCAGCATCCCCATGGTCATGGGGAGGGCTGAAAGCCCTATGAAGCGGTATATAAGTCTAACTGCTATTGCTATTGCTATCAAAATTCAGGCACTTGGCAACTGGCTCATTTATGACGGTTGCACTGTCCCAGTGTCCTGATTCCCCATTTGTAACCTTCTCAGCTGGCATCCAACAAGCAAACTCAATGGGGGAAGCTAGATTCATTGAACAACTGTATGATTCACTTAACTGCAATGATTCATTTAACATCTGTGGCAAAAAAAGGTTGCAAAATATGACAAAACTCACTTAACATCAGTCTTGCTTAGCAATGAAAATTTTGGGCTCATTTATGATTATAAGTTAAGGACTACCTGGTTTCCGTTGGCTAGCTAGGAGCTATCCATGGTACTAACAGGATCAACCTAAAGCAGATTTCTTAAACTTTTTGCTCTGCGTACTTTTAATAATTATGGAGGACTCTAATTACTTTTAACAATTATGGAGGCTTTTGTTTGGGTTACAGTTATCAATATTTACCACATTCAAAATTAAAGTGGATACATTCACTGCCACTGCCACTTCTCACAGTTGTTTGATGGCATTTTAATACTGTATTGTATTTAAAGATCAGCTGTCAAATCATTTTAATCATGTGGCTACCTGAGAGGATGTTGGACGACATGCAGGGGTCCTTGGACCACACTCTGAGAAACACCAGCCTTGGGTAACTTTCATTCTGCCAAGGAACATATCAAGCCAAAGGATGTACTCATATGGAAGTTTTTGAAGATGAGCTTAAAATACAATTGTGGTATGTATTTTGGTACGTCTGAAATTTTACCACTCCCACCATGTAGTGGGTTTATATTGTATGTGTTTTCAGGTACTTAGTTATCTAAGAGTCAGCTTTCTAAGTGACCTCCAGCAAATCTCTCTGAAGCCAATTTCCACAGTTATGAGTGAAATATAAGTCTTGCCTTTCTATGTTTCCTTGTCAGGTAGCCTGTTAATATATTTTTAGTATCTCAGCTGGATTCATTTTTATTTTTGGCTTCGCTTAGCTGGGCTAATGAGCAGCAGAGGCTAATTCAGTTCTCATCGCTTTCAGTAGCTCTTCCCTAAAATCCAGTGAGTTTCAACACAAGAGGTTGACACAATGACATCTGGAGTGGCTGGGTGTCATGTCCTCTAAATCAATTGGTATGGCAAGTCCCAGCGTTCTGAGCAACACTAGGTGGAAAATTTGGAAAGCTGCAGTTCAAGACCCATAGAAAATACCCCTCCTCTCTCTCTCATTCCTCCCTCCCTCCCCCTCCCTCTCTCTCTCTCTCTCTCTCTCTCTCTCTCTCTTCCTCCCTCTCTCACCTTCCCTCCATCTCTCTTATAATATTCTCTAATTCTGCTGCAGACTTGGAAGAAATACACCTGTTTCCCCTGTTCTCCATATCTGCATGTGATCATATCAATTAAAACTATTGGAAACTGGACTCAAGTGGCATGTCAGAATAAACTACTATTACTACCAGTACTAAATAAAGTAAAATCCCAAAACAAAAAGGTGTTTTGTTCTGAAGATTAGCTCTGAGCTATAGGAAACCAAGATGTTTAAGACCTGGTCTATAATCCACGGCAGCCACTTTCTTTGCACAGTTGGACCAATAGGAAAATTAAATGGTTTCTATCTAATTTATCTTACATGCACTTCCCATTTTGCATGATTAATTATTTCTTGTCTTGTTTAATTTATATAATACTGGACTACAGTGTATCATTGTGAAGTAGCTCAGTCCAGAGAACTGCAACAGCCAGCCTTTCATTTTAAAAGATGGTTAGTAAAATACGTCTCTGAACAAATTAAATAGGGAAGAAATGTGTTTGTGGGTGTATAAACATGTATATGAATTATTTTAGAAATAATCTCATGTTGTTCCCCCAAGAATTCTGGGAACTGTGAAGTGTGTTAGAAAGTCTGTTTAAGAACCCAAACGCCTCTCACAAAGACAGTTGCCAGGGCTGATGGGGCGAGGGAAAGATTATAAAACCCATTTTAGTCAATGATGTAAATACATATTGAACATCAGATTGAGCTAATCTAATCAACATGATAAATAGAGAAAAACACAGAAAAACTTGTAATATCTCATTTTTAAGGTAACCTTTTGGATAAAACATAGCACATAATCAGACAATTCTCTTTTACTCATAGTTCATTAACAATATGTTGGGGCAGTCACTGTGGAAGTATTTTCCAAAGAGTGTAACAGGAATCTTTAAGAAGCTGCTATCCCATGTACTCATGGGTCAGTGATGGGCTTCAAAATTTTTTAGAACCTCTTCTGTAGGTGTGGCCTGTTTTGTGGGCATAGCGTGGCAGTCATGTGACTGGGTGGGAGTGACTTGGCAGTCATGTGACTCAGTGGGCATGGACAACTTGCAAAATGTGGTGAAACTTACTTAACAACACTCTTGCTTAGCAACAAAAATGTTGGCTCAGAAACTCTGGCATTTGAAGCACGCAAGTCTTAAAGCTGTCAAGTTACAAGACTCTTGCACCCCTAACCCTTTAGGAAAAAAACCCCAGGGGTGTTCAAACTTGATAGCTTTAAGACTTGTGGACTTCAACTCCCAGAATTCCTGCATACATACATGTTTGTTTGTGTGTGTGTGTGTGTGTGTGTTTGTGTACACACACACACACACACACACACACACACACATATATATATATATATGCAATTTTTATGACTCACCAGCATCTGCATCTATATATAAGAGTATGCCAATAAAATGTACATTCATTTCACTGTCTCCCATCTATGATCCAGCTAGAAGTATTCATCCATCTACGATTTTTTTCCACATTTAAAATGACCTTCATCTTGACAATATTCATGTTACATTTAGCATAAAAGATAGGTAATGGATATTGCATATCAAACATTTTGTATAACATCTTCAAACTAAATATCGGAATCCATATGATACCAAAGAGAAAATTCTTTTTCCTATAAAAAAAAATTGTACTGAGAAAATGGAATTAATTCATTGTATCATATTGTTCTTACCTTGATATGTACTTTTAAAAAAATGTAAGATGAATGATAATCTAACTAGTTTCCTCCTCTTGCTTTCTTAATGTTATCACATTTCAGAACCTAAAAAGCCTCCGGTATTTGATCAACCTCTTAAACCAGTGACAATAGATGAAGGCAAGATCCTGCAACTTGCTTGCCATGTAGTTGGAACACAGCCCATTAAGATCCAGTGACTCAAACATGGGAGAGAGCTTAGATCAGTGTTTCTCAACCTTGGCAACTTGAAGATGTCAGGACTTCAACTTCCAGAATTCCCCAGCCAGCTGGCTGGGAAATTCTGGGAGTTGAAGTCCGGACATCTTCAAGTTGCCAAGGTTGAGAAACACTGGCTTAGATCCTCTGATAGATGCAGCTTCAGGTTGGCAAATGGAACAGTTCTCTTAGAGATCCAAGTAGTTACTAAAACTGATTCTGCGGAATATGTGTGCAAAGCCTCAAACGCAGCTGGAAGTGATTCTTCTAAGTCAAAAGTGGCAGCGAAATTTACAGTTAAATTGAATATTTAGAGAGAGAACAACAAAGGCTGCCTGATCCTCCATCGCTCACTCGCTGTTCCGCCTGCCAGGATCGCCTCGGCACCACTCTGGCTACCTACGTCCATCCTCACCTGGCAGCTGTGGCGATGTCGTCAAGATGAAGTGGCTTGGAAGCCAAGGGGCCTCGGAGCCCTGCCTAAGCAGCAGCAGGGCCCTCTCCCGGCCAGGCTCTTTCCTCTCACTCTTCATCTTGATGATGTCGCTGCAGCTGCCGAGCGCGGACGGATGGAGGCAGCCAGAGCGGCGCCGAAGCAGTCCGGGCAGGCAAAAGAGCAAGCGAGCAATGGAGGATCAGGCATCCCGATCCTCTCTCGCTTGCTCACTGGGAGGCACAGAGAAGAGCGCAAAGTCCAGCAGAAGCAGGAAGGTTCTCGACGCTCTAGGAAGCCACAAAAGCAACTGGGTAGCACCAAGAATCTTCCTGCCTCCACTGGACTTTGCGCTCTTCTCCTCGCACTCCTCGCGACTGCAATATATGTCCAGAAGTGGCAGTGGCTGTCAGGCTGGAAGCCCAGGCCCCATTAGCCCCAAAAGCAGCTTCTGGACATCTATTGCAGTTGCAAGGACTTCGCGCTCTTCTCCTCGCGCTTCTCGCGACTGTAATAGACGTCCAGAAGTGGCTTTTGGGGCTAATGGGGCCTGGGCTTCCAGCCCAACAGCCCCCACTTTTCTGGATGTCTATTGCAGTCATGAGGAGCACGCGGAGAAGAGCGTGAAGTCCAGTGGAGGCAGGAATGCAAAAATGATGCCTACTACTCCCTTGCAAGGGGGGCGAAGGAAACCGCCTGGGTCTCCGCACCCTGCTTCACCTGTCTGGAGCCACCAAAAGCTTTAGATTCTGGTGGCGGTACTGGTTTCCCGCCACTTCGGCATCCCTGAAAGGCAACTCCGCATTCTCCCTTTCCTTCGCCCCTCCTCCCTTCAAAAATTGTGAGGCACTTAGCGCCGGTTGCCCAGCTGGCACAGCCCCATGTGCACACCTCCTCCTCCTCCTCCTCACTCCCCAAAGGCTCTTCTCCTCCTTCCCAGAGCTC
Organism: Thamnophis elegans; assembly: GCF_009769535.1. Taxonomy (NCBI): domain Eukaryota; kingdom Metazoa; phylum Chordata; class Lepidosauria; order Squamata; family Natricidae; genus Thamnophis; species Thamnophis elegans. The sequence continues at coordinate 46,093,584 of NC_045542.1, read as the reverse complement.
AGCTGGAGCCAAGCACAAGGGATGAGAGGCTGCTTTTGAAACCACACGTTGGAAAACTTCACCAGGAAGGGAGGTGGAGAACCAGTGAGGGGGGGGGACATCCTGGAATGCCCCCATGCTTTCCCTTCCCTACCGGTTCGCAAACGTGAGTACGCGCAGAAGGTTGTGCAGTATGTCAGGGCGGATGGGATGAACCTCCCACAGTCACCGCTACTGGTTCACCCAAATTGGGGAGAACCAGCTGAATGCCACCTTTGACTTAGTTCCAAGTTCATCATTTGGCGATGGTAATGCCAGCCATCATCTTCCATCAAGAGGAAATAAAGTATGTACTGAAAGCTGTATTAGGAAATAGGATTGTGAAAATATTTGCAAATCACCTCCTAGTTCTTTCAACATAATATGCCATAATGTTGATGAAGTTTTGGTGCTGCTTAGTATAATAATGGTGACCTCATTAACAATTTGTGCATTAAATCTTCTCTTATGTTCAAATGATGATCCGGTGGGAATAAGTGACAACGGAAGTGCAGGGACAATGCATTGTAGGGGGTTTATTATGGTACTAATTTCTCCAACAACACAACAGTCTCATGTTGAATTCCATCATTGTGGAGTATACTTATTCTCAGTTCTATGCTGTCAATAATTTGAAGGTTTTGTCTTAGGCCTAGTACTCTTCAACATCTTTGTAAATTATTTAAATGAAAAGATAGAAGAGGAACTCATCAAATTGGCAGATGACACCAATCTGGGGGGAACAGTCAACACTTAGGAAGAGAGACTTAATATAGAGAAGGATCCTGAGAGACATGAACACTCAGCTTTAGCCAACAAAAGGCAATTCACCAGTGAGAAAAGTAAGTTCTTAGACTTAGGCACAAAAAACCAAATGCACTGGCATGGAATAACTGGTACCTGGCTCAACAGTAGTCATAATGAGAAAAATCCAGTGTCTTAGTGCACTTAAATATGACCCAGCAGTATGTTGCAGTTGCCAAAAAAGCCAATGCAGTCTTAAGCTATATCAACAGAGGGGATGATATCAAGATGAAGTGATAGTATCATTTTATACTGTACTGGTAAAACCACACTTGGCATACTATGTCCAGTTCCAAAAGGCTCCTGAACAATGTTCCCTCTAAGGTGCACGGCCGTGCAGTGATTTCTAATGTCACAGGCTCCAGAAGCTGAGGGGCCTCAGATTTTCTGTTTTGGTTAGGGTTAGCACGGGCGCAGGGGGTGGGGACGGTGGCAGGAGCTTATGCGGCATGGCCAGTCTCTTAGGACCTCCTAGGCACCGGTTGCACTGCTCAAACTACCATGAGTCGTTCCGTGTTCAGCAAAGCAAGCCCGGGGAGGTCCTTTGTGGGCAGCCAGTCCTAGCCGCTTGCACCCAGTGCTGCGGCTGAAGTGAAGCCCCAAAGCCCCCACCACCACTGGAATATCTGCTGCCACCTCCTCCTCCTCCAACAGCACTGCTGGATTTGCCGCCCGACGCTGAGGCTGTGGTGAAGCCGCCAAAGCTCCTGCCGGCGCCCCTGCCCATGACAGCGACGCCTTCCCCTCCGCTCGGAGCACCTGAGCTGGGCCCCACATTACCCCTGCACCCTCCTCCTCTGCTGTGCGTTTGAGGAGCCACAATGCCTTTTTTTCCTGCGGGACAGGAGTTGGACAACTGGGGCGGACTGACCGCGGGAGGGGGAAAGGGCACCGAAGCACTGGCAAAGGTGATGTGGCGATGAGGAACCTGATGGCGGCGCCATCGTGGGAGCCAGTAAGAAGGTGGTGAGGGGGCAGGAGCAGGAAAAAAAGGCCCCATGGCTTCTCAAAAGCATGGCGAAGGAGGAGGCGGCAGCAGGGGTAATGGGGTGCCCAGCTCAGGTGCTCCGAGCGGAGGGGGAGGCGCCATGGGCGTGGGTGCCAGCGGGAGCTTTGGCGGCTTCACCTCGGCCACAGTGCCAGGCAGCAAATGCTGTGGTGCTGTTGGAGGAGGAGGCGGCAGAAGTTTTCTGGTGGCAGCGGGGGCTTCTCGACATCTTCAGCAGCGGCCCTGCCCCCGGTGAAAAAAACAAAGATGGAGCAGATCCAGGCTGATGAAGTCACCGCAGCTGCCAGACGGAGGTAGCCAGAGCGGCGCTGAGGCAAAAGAGCAACATGACTGGAGGAGGAATTCTGGGAGTTGAAGTCCAGAAGTCTTAAAACGATCAAGTTTGAACACCCCTGGGGTTTTTTTTCTAAAGGGTTATGGGTGCAAGGGTCTTGTAACTTGACAGCTTTAAGACTTGTGTGCTTCAAACGCCAGAGTTTCTGAGCCAACATTTTGGTTGCTAAGCAGGAGCGTTGTTAAGTGATACTGATATTATATAACACTTTTAATTAAGCAGGCACCTTGAATAAACATAACTTTTGAGTTTCAAATAATACTGATTTCGTTGTTGTCTTAGGTGACATCTGTGAAAAAAAATTCAGGTGCACAGGCATGAAAATGTGCCGCTCAAACACTATACTTTTCTGCTCACACTGAAAAAAAAATAGAGGGAACATTGCTCCTGAACGCATCAGAGGGTGAAAAACAGCCATACGAGCAAACCGGAAGTCTGTTCCTGAACTTCCGGTTTGCCATAGGGCCGATTTTTCCGGAGGGCGAAAAACGGCCTGAAAAGAAAGCCTAAATCAGCTGGCCAGCGTACACTTGCACGCTGGAGCTGACAGGGCAATGCCTCGTGTGCTCTAACAAATGGCTCCACATGCCACCTGTGGCACGCATGCCAGAGGTTCGCCATAATGGGTATAGGGTCTCCTGCTCAAGCAGAGGGTTGGACTAGAAGTCCTCCAAAGTCTCTTCCAACCCTCTTATTCTATGTTATTGTAAGAACTGAAGCAACCACATCTTCCCCAAATTTCAATCCCTCAGGAGTCATGGGTTCCAAATTTTGGATACATTCTCTGAGTTTGTCCAACTGAGGTGCCTTAGTTCAAAACTGTTGCCCTGTGATGCACTGTTTTATCCAGGTAAAGGTCATGACAAGAGTTTTAGTAGCAGATAGATGATTAGCCGTTGTGTTTTATGCCAGGAAACTCTTCTCAGTATAGTTAGAATATGAGAAAAACCTCATATTCATATTGTGAATAGTATCTTTTATCTAATTGTTTTTCAGTGTTTTCCTCTTTAATGCTTCCTTTTTATTATCAATATGGATAGAATGTTTATTATTTCTGACATGTTCCAAACGTTTCATCTATATTTCTAAATTCCTTGCTTCATCCCTCTCAGGAACACTTCACAATTGACTATTTCCTATATATGTAGGATGTGTGACAAATACCCATGTGTTTATTTTGTTGTATTTTTCTGCTATAGCTTTCAATCCTGCACCGAACTGACCGAGTGGGAACATTGCAAATGTTTGATTATATGCAGAGATGCCAGGAGAGAGCTGGCATCTCTGCATACTGCACCCTGCCCCAGATTTCATACAGTGCACCTACAATAAATCAGATCCATTCAGCATGGCCTGGGCTCAGAATTAAACTTGGTAGCCAGAAAGATCTAGAAAATAATAGAATAACATAATTGCCAGGGACTTTGGCGGTCTTCTAGTCCAACCTCCAGCACAAGCAGAGACCCTATACCATTTCAGACAAATGTCCAGTCTCTCCTCCAGTGATGGAGCACCCCAACTTCTGAAGTCAACCTGGTTAATTGTTCTAACTGGCAAGAAATTTCTCCTTAGTTCTAGGTTGCTTCTTTCCTTGATTAGTTTCCGCCCATTGCCTCTTGTCCTGCCCCCAGGTGCATTGGAGAATGACTCCCTCTTCTTTGTGGCAGTCCTTTAGATATTGGAACACTGCTATCATGTCTCCCCTGGTCCTTCTTTTCATAAAACTAGACATACCCAGTTCCTGCAACCGTTCTTCATATGTTTTAACCTCCAGTCCCCTAATCGTCTTTGTTGCTCTTCTCTGCACTCTTTCCAGAGTCTCAACATCTTTTTTATAATATGGTGAAATTCACGTTCTTGCCCAAGACTTTAAGAATCTCAGGAACTAAAACTAGGCAAGACCTATTTAATGTTTTACTGTATTACCAACAGAGTTCAAAATACAGGACTCTTAAGGAAACCTTCATAGTGATCCACTGCTTTTCAAAGATTTTTGAACTCAGGTAATATAATTCCCAATTTATATAACCATTGTTCTCATTATGGAATAGGTGCCATTCATTAGTCCTTGAATGAATAGAACGCTTGCAGAAATAATTACACTGGAACAGTCAATCTAAGTTATTATTAAAACAATTCTAGACAAAATAGAAAAATAATATTTCTCAGCAATCTTGGTATCAACAATGCATGAGCAGACCAATGAGAAAAAGCCTAACAAAATCTTGTCCCTGTTTGGTCATGAAATATTTACCACTTTTGAGTTTGTCATGTTTATGACACATAACTATATACATACACATATACATTTACATACATACACATACATACATACATATACATATACATATACATATACATATACATATACATATACATATACATATACATATACATATACATATACATATACATATACATATACATATATATATATATATATATATACACACATACACACACAACAAAACAAGCAAAGCAGCATTGATAGATATTTTCATCAGCTGATAGAATTAATTTTCTCAGTCAGAATTCTTTTTTTAAAAACCCTTTTAATAACTTTTCCTGGGCATTAGAATTTGCACATTTAGTGATTCAAAACAAGTATTTAAAATCTTGTACAAATTTAATCAAGGCATCACTCAGGCATTCCACAAAATAACTTTCTTTTTTCCCCTAATCTAGAGCCTGGAGAAGAGATCCAGTTGTTTTAAAAGTTGACTTATTGTAATCAAATCTTAAAGTAGCTGCACATTTTTTTCACTCTACTGCAAAGGACACTCAAAAGATGTAACCACTTTAATGAGATTTAATAATTTAAAGAGATGCAGTGTTCAAGCTTCTGCAAATTCCAAGTATTTATTTCTAATCTTTCTTGGAGCATGCACAGCCCCCAAAACATTTCAGCACAACATTTCCCAAAATAAAGTAGGACTTTCTGCATCAACTTGAAGTTCCAGTGGGTTTTCCATTGCTCCTGGGAAAGTTAATGACAGGTGTGCTTTATGTGCTAGAGAAGGTAGACTCAGATGCCATAAATTAGTTAATTAAAAGCTAAATGAATTCCCCCTTGATTTCCAAGCAGGGGGCAAAAGTATGAATACAAATGGAGATTTCAGATCGTTCCCTTGTACATGAAATAAGATTTCCTGCATGATTCATGTTGTAGTTGCTACTACATGATTGTGATCTATTTCCAAGTTTAGGTATGAGTTGTTTCTTTAGCTATCTCAGCAATGGGATCCACAATGTAATCTTGAAAGATGCTATACTGCTAGAAACCTGGAGTGTGAGACCCGGGGGACTTCCCTCTTCCAAGACCTACAATTTACTGGCATTCAGAGACCCAGTTAAAATATTTTCTTTCATTGTTAACTCTTAGCCATGATGGCGGCTAAGATATATAGTTGGTTCACAGCTCCTGCACATATACTACAATATCTATATCCTCAGGCTATGCTTTCGAATTATTTATGCTGTGCCTTTCAATTAGTTGAGGACTGGCAACTGCCTGAATTAGTCCTTGCAGTTTTCATGGTAAGTTTTTGGACCTGATTAGCCCTTACCTCCTTCCTAGATTTGGGAGTCACAAAGTCACCCAACTGGCTTTTGTGCACCTGATTGGAACTAGAACTCACAGTCTCCCAGTTTCTAGCCTAGAGCTTTAACCACTTCACCAAACTGGCTTTGTGCTTTTAATAATCACGGTCAAATGTAGCACCCATCCTATGCTACTCAACTCATGTGAATAGAGATGCCATCTGTTCTGCGGCGGATGTGCTGGAATCCAAACAGATCAGAAAAGTTATCATCAAACTCCACCAGCTTTTATTTTTAAGTAATCATTGTTTGATCAAGTAACAGACTGTCAGGTAACAAAGGGCTGTAACTAAATATAACCTGGCTTGTAAAATCTCTAGTGGGTATTGGGACCTGTCACATTTTTCTGCTGTATGTATTATTTACTGTAGACTGAAAGTGGGGTTTATTAATAATTCTCTGCATGTTTTGTTCTACAGATAGGATATTTCTTCAGCAATTTGTTCTTGCTCCTTGGGTGACTTCAATAAAAATTGGATTTTCTGTTCTTTGCAAGTAGGCAGGTGTGCATTTTACAAGAACACAAGCAAGGCTGACTCTAGAAGGGAAGCATCTGCATTATGGCAAGAAATATATGCAGGAAAAAAGGGTGCCAGCTCTCATGCAAGCACAGCCCCTCTCTAAATATTATTTAAAGCAGGGCTGTCCAACCTTGGGAACTTTAAGACATGTGGACTTCAACTCCCAGAATTCCCCAACCAGCATAGCTGGTTGGACAGCCCTGCTTTAAAGCAATTGTTGTGTCCAGAGTCTATGCAAATACAAAAACAAAATGCTGTATCCCTTAGCAAAACAAACTGAACTGAAAACTAACATATTATGGATCCTTAAAGTTACCTCTGGACTGTTTTCAGCAAGTGTCCTTTTGTTCCCCAATACTGAATTTTTGTTCTCAATAACCAGGGACAGGCGCTGTCCGTGATTCTCTAGCCTCTGCACCAAACATCTAGTCATCTATTTAATGAACCAAAGAGTGATATTCTTCCTGACAAAAGATTACTAGAAATGAAATGGGTGTCAGGGTTCCAAATAACACCCCTAACAAAAGAAGACTCTGAAGCTTGAGTTTCTTCAAAGTTCCATTTTATTAGAGATGTCATATTGGGACATCTGGGAAAACCCGAATCTGAAAGGAATATTATATATCTCCCATACTCCCTATAATCCCCCTCCCATTTTCCCACTGCATTAAATGTGGCATTAAATGAGGCCCAATGCAAAAGATGGCTTCCAGGCCTGACAATGAGTGGTTTAGGTGTTTCAGGAACAAAGCCAGCAAGAGTCTTTTTTATGAGGTAAACAGTTACCCAACACTTTCCAAAACAGAAAACTAAAGAAGAGCAGAGCTATCCCAGCTCGTATCTTCTGAAAAACTGACTTTGCTTTCTCACCAATTTTGGCATCCTCACCGAAGGAAGCAGAAGCAAATTCACCCCTTGCTGAAGCGCTCCTGTGAGGAAAGGCATTCGGTTTATGGAGGTGGACCCAGACTAAAATGCATTAGTGAAAAATATGCTTCCAATTTTTCTCTAAAATCAAAATCCGTATTTCAAATGAAGTACTTTATTATGCATTCAACAAACAATTCTCTTTCTAGTTGTTAAGGCGACCATCTGGTTAAGCTAAAAAGTAAATTGAGATGATAGAATTAGAATTCCAATTTTTAAAAATTATTGAGGCAGGAAGGGGAGAACACAGAGGGCTTTCACAACAGGCCTTGCAATCCATCAACTTTAGTTTAAAAGAGGGCGCAACTGCCAGGATGCAGTCCCATTTAAACTATTGAAGGAGGCTAAACCTAGAATTAAATTTATACGTGTGGAAATGGCTTCCCCGAAAGAGTCTTGCCATCTTTCACCGTTAGAATATATGCACAATAATGAGCATCTTTCATACTGTAGCTCCTCCAGCAATGCTGCCTGGAAGCTAGAATTCATAGGTGCAATCTATTTTCATTGTCCAATGGACCCTCATGCAAGGTTTTAAACTGAATTATTGTCACCAGTATTTTAATCACTCCTTTGAAACAGAACGTATCGATTCCCTTAAAGAAAAGAATTACCCTGCAGTTATTTGCAGAACTGAAAAGCAAGGAATGGTTTTAAAAAGAACCTAAGAGCAGAGGCACTTTGCAGAGAATCGGTAGAATATTTTGTCAACCTCCTGCTTTCAATCCAAATATGACACCCAAGGCCTGTTGCTTTTCACAAATCCCATTTAACTTACAGGAATGCAGATCATGTTCTAGAAAAGGATGACTTTGGGCATAAGGAAACCATCAGTAAAACCAGTCCACTGTTAATGATACCATCTGTGGCCAACTGGGACTCAGGCACTGTCTTTGTATGTTGTATGAACTGGACCAGCACATGATTGATTGATTTGGACATTATGTGTTACATGAATACAATTCCAATTCCAGCTGTATTTTCAGCAAGGAGGCTGCATGAAATATTGATTTCCCATTCGCTTACTTCAGTATCCTATCAACCTGAAGCTCAAACCAAGATTTCCTGACAGGTTGGATTAGACTTAGACAGGGGGGGGATTTCAGACTTTTATATAAACATAGCCCCACCCCTGAGGTTGACTGGCTAGGATAGAAGATTATTTGTCTTTTGACAGCCAAGGCAATGGTTAGAGCATCCAACTACTGTGTTTTCCCCAAAATAAGACAGGGTCTTATTTTCTTTTGACCTCCAAAATAAGCACTTGGCCTTATTATTTTTGAGGTGCAAGAGGCAGCGAGAGTGGTCACCTCATGGCTGCTGCTGTGTTGCAATATTTTCGGGGAGGGCTTATTTTCAGGGGAGGGCTTATTTTAGCGCATGAGCTCAAAAGCCTGATTGGGCTTATTATCTGGGGAGGTCTTATTTTTGGGAAATATGGTAGGAAAACATGGGTTCAACCAGTAGTGAAAAGCAGCCGGTTCTATCCGGTTTGGGCGAACTGGTAGTGGCGGTGGTGGGAGGCTCTGCCTACCCACCTGGATGTCACTCCATTTTTGATGCTCTGCGCATGCGCAAAAGGTCCAGTGCATGTGCATAGGTGCGCTCACATTTGCGAACCAGTAACGAAGGTAAGTTGATTTCACCCCTGGGTTCAACCCCCCACAAACCATGAACTTCACTGAGATGATCTGGGATTGGGTACAACATCTTTCTAAGAATAAATACTAGAAGTGGGAGGAGTATATACAGCCTCAGCTCCCTGGAAGGGAACTGAAGTAATAATAAGTAGAACAAATAGATTAGTCAAAATAATACAATAATTTCCCTAGGTCTGAAGATTAATTAGGAGGCCTTTCATGAAATCAACAAGGGTATGTTAGATCGGGTGAATGAAGGCACACTCAGGCTTCAGAATAACAAACAGCTCTTTATTAGCACAAGCCAACTATGTACAATCCAGCGAAGGTTCAGTGTGACAGCAGCCCTTTTATAGGAAGCTGTCAGACCCTTCGACCAATCAGATTGAATCTCTGTTCCCACCAGAACAGAGGCCTTGGTGTAAACCATTACTAATGTTTCTGGTATTTAACACCCCTCCCCTCTTAGATGGGCTCAACTAACTTGTGACGTAGTCATGCAGATAGGCGGGCTTTTTGGTGGCTCGCCCAGACCTGCACAGTTCAGTTGGTGGGTGTTTTTCAGTCAGGTCGGATGGACCTGTTGTCTCTGCAGCTTTGCCTGGTGGAAGCTCCTGGAACTTCTCACAGGCCGCGACTGGAGTTTCTGGAGCTGGTTCGCTCGGAACTTGCTGCGGGCCTGCAACACTTACAGATAAGTGCCCCGGTACCTTCGGGATTGAGTTATCTGTGGAAGGAGTGAATTCGTGCTCCTTTTGGGTAGGGCTTTGGCTAACCCGTGCAGGAGTTACTTCTGGTTGCCTAAGACTGGAGTTGGAGATGCAGCCATGGAGTTGGTCAATTTGCCGTCTCCAAGTTTGACCGTCCTTGAGCTCTAATAGGTAAGAGTGGGACCCGGTGATGCCTATTACTGTGGCAGGAATCCAAAGAGTTTCCCCAGCATAGTTGTGGGCGTAAAGTTGATCCCCTACGCTAAAGTTTCTTATTTTACTGGTCAAATCTGGGGGCAACGCAGCAGAGTAGTTTGGGTGTAGCCAGTCTAAGTGGGACCTTAGAAGCCATTAGAAGCTTGGAAGGGCTTCTACCAGTGGTAGCACTTGGCATGATGTGCTGTATGAGAAGGAATTGATCAACCTGTGTTTGCCAATCTCCCGGGCCCATCCTGGATAGGGCTTCTTTTGCAGATCTCAGCATTCTCTCCGCCTGACCATTGGAAGCTGGGTGGAATGGAGCGACCAGGGCATGTCCGATTCTCTGTGCTGCTAAATAGGTCTCGAATTGCATGGCCGTAAATTGGGGTCCATTGTCAGAGACCAAGACATCGGGCAGGCTGTGAGTGGAGAAAAGCAAAGGTTCAGTCTGACAGCAGCCCTTTTATAGGGTGCTGTCCAGGGGTGGGTTTCAACCGGTTCGCGGCGGTCCCCGCGATCCGGTTGGTCGCCGAACCCGGAAGTAAGTAACTTCCGGGAATGGCAAAGCCCCCCCCGCGCCCGCGCGCCCGCGCGCGCCCGCACCCACTCCTTACCCGGTTTTGCCGAATTCTACGCTTCCACGCATGCGCAGGACGCATACAGTGCCTGCGCAATCCTCCAGGAGCAGCTGGAGCATCGCACAGACGCTAGTACGCATGTGTGCGGCGTGCGCATACACGCGCGCACCGCGCGCATGCGCGAGGACGCCGCCGGCCTCGTTCCAACCGAACCGGTTGGAACGGGGCGAGAAACCCACCCCTGGTGCTGTCAGACACTTTTGAGCCTTTTTTCCACTGGCCAAATAATGGCCTTTCTGTTAAAACGTTAGGTAGTTTCCCCACTTCCCCCATAACTGAAGAGGTGATTATTGCACAACTGCAAGGAAGAAGCTAAGAACCACCTGAAAAAAACAACAACACATCTCTTCTACTTGAATAAAGGGATAGGAATAAAAGATTAAATCTTCGGAAAATAGAGGCACAAATAGAGGCACAAATAGAATATTAGGAATTTAAATAACCAGAGAAAGCCTGAGACTCTTCAAGAGGGTACAGCGTGAGGATTAAAGTTTCTGGAAACTTGCTTCTCTATCACCTGTGAATGTTAATGACACCTCTAAACTGCAAATATTCTCCACAGCCAGATATTCCTTGTCTCCTGAAAACAGATTTGCATCCTGAGAAATGCACCATATTTGGTGTCATAGATCTCACAGGCCACCCACTGTCTCCTTACAATTTTTAAGGCAGGAAACTGAAATATTATTAATTCCCTCCTTCTCCCAGATTATGCTGATTTGTCTTCAGTCCCAATTTTTAGCAGCCAGCTGAATAAAAAAGAAAGCCATTTTCTAGGCAGTAAGCCACAGTAATAGTGTCCTTCAATAAAACAGACTGACAAATCTATTCCGCAGCTTAGTCTCTGTCCAATGAAATCCATCTGGCATTTTAAAAATTTGCTCTTCTCACACATTGTCAAATATTGATTGAAATTTCCCAAAATCAATTTCTTGGACTAAGGAGCTCATCTGGGCCTTTCAATTTTACTTAATTAACTTAATTTTGTCAATTAGTTGAGATTTAAAATCAGGAGGAACGTGAAAGATTTATTGTCATGATACATTTTCTACAGAAAAATGATTAGACACCACAAGCTTTGGATCTTTTCACTGTGCTAGTGATGTTGCTTAAATATAATATTACAGGTAGTCCTCAACTTATAACCATTTGTTTAGTGGCCAAAGTTACAATGGCACTGAAAAATGTGACTTACGACTGTTTTTCACACTTACAACCATTGCAGCATCCTCATAATCAAAATTTGGAAGCCTGGCAACTGTCAGGACTCATATTTATGATGGTCGCAGTGTCCTGGGGTCCAGTGGTGGGATTCAAATTGTTTACTACTGGTTCTGTGGGCATGGCTTGGTGGGCATGGCAGGGGAAGAATATTGTAAAATCTCCATTCCCTTCCCACTCCAGGGGAAGGTTACCTAGTACTCTTCAGCATCTTCATCAATGATTTGGATGAGGGAATAAATGGGGAACTCATCAAATTTGCAGATAAATCAAGCTGGCAGGAGTAGCTAATACTCCAGAAGATAGACTTAAGATACAGAAGGATCTTGACAAACTTGAACATTGGGCACTATCTAATAAAATGAAATCCAATGGTGAAAAGAGTAAGGTTCTACATTTAGGCAAGAAAAATGAAATGCACAGGTACAGTATAGGTGGTACCTTGCTCAATAGTAGTAACTGTGAGAGGGATCTTGGAGTCCTAGTGGACAACTACTTAAATATGAGCCAGCAGTGTGTAGCAGCCAGTGACGTGTGGTGAGGTTTATAGCTGGTGAGGCACTGACACAGTGGTGGGTTTCAAATTTTTTTAGACTTGCAGACTTCAACTCCCAGAATTCCACAGCCAGGCATGCTCAGTTCCGATTGAAAGCGACAGCATTTGTTTTTCTCCTTTGCGAAAAAGTTTCCTTCATTCTTTTTCTTCTCCCTCCCCCTCCTTCCTCCCTCTCTTCCTCCCTCCCCCCTCTCTCAAACAGACACATGCACACAGAGAAGTTGGATTGGACTATCTCTCCTACCCCCTTCCCACTCTCACTCACTCTCTCTCAAACAAACACAAACATAGAAGTTGGATTGGATATATTTTCCAATGGCTTGAAAGCAGCTCCTCTGCCATACCCCCCCCCCCATTCCCCTGCTGCCTTCCCCAACACCTCCACCATTGCAAATGCAGCCTGCTGTCTGGGTGGGAAATGCCTGAAACGCAATAGAGCCCACCCACCCACTCACCTCCTGCTTGCAGGCTGGGGTGAGAGAAGAGGCAGAGAAGCTGGAGGGGAGCTGATCCGAGCCTTTGATTGCAGGCGGAGGCACATTGCCTTTTCAAACTTGTAATCAGTGAAGCTGGGCTTATATAGTTTTATCCAGGTGTGTGTGTGTGTGTGTGTGTGTGTGTGTGTGTTTGAAAAGGCAACATGGCTCTGCCTGCACTCAAACTACACTTGGGGAGGGATCTACATTTGAGGATGAAGTTTGAATTCCTCCCCTCCATCTGACCCACACGTACCTTTTCCAGCTGTTTCAGAGAGGATTTCAACTCTGCTCTTGCCTGTCATCATGAAAAGAAAAAAAATGTAAAAGGAAAAAGGCAAGAGCTGAGGTCAGGCTGAGCTAGTTGCTGCCAGAGTCACTGTGGATGACTCTGCTTAACTGCTTTAAAAAGCCTCTAAAAAGCGCCCTCTACAGGAGGAGGCAGGAGAACAACGTGCCTCACTTACATCAGGAATTTTTAGGCTTTTAACCCTTGCTTAACTCTGCTCGAGTGATCATAAAATGCCTAAAGTCAGACTAGATGAGGCACGTCGTTCTCCTGCCTCCTCCTCTAGAGGGCGCTTTTTAGAGGCTTTTTTAAACAGTTAAGCACTAAGCAGAGTCATCCACGGTGACTCTGGCAACAACTAGCTCAGCCTGACCTCAACTCTTGCCTTTTTCCTTTTACATTTTCTTTTCTTTTCATGATGACAGTGGTGAGGCTCTGCCTCCCCTGACTGCACGTCCCTGGTAGCAGCTACCAAAAAAGTCAACACAGTTCTAGGCTGCATAAACAGAGGGATAGAATCAAGATCACGTGAAATATTAATACCACTTTATAATGCCTTGGTAAGGCCACACTTGGAATACTGCATTCAGTTTTGGTCATCATGATGTAGAAAAGATGTGAAGACTATAGAAAGAGTGCAGAGAAGAGCAACAAAGGTGATTAGGGGACTGGAGACTAAAACATATGAAGAATAGTTGCAGGAACTGGGTATGAATAGTTTAATGAAAATAAGGACTAGGGGAGACATGATAGCAGTCTTCCAATATCTCAGGGGTTGCCACAAAGAAGAGGGAGTCAAACTATTCTCCAAGGCACCTGAGGATAGAACAAAAAGCAATGGGTGGAAACTAATCAAGGAGAGAAGCAACTTAGAACTAAGGAGAAATTTCCTGACAGAATAATTAATCAGTGGAACAGCTTGCCTCCAGAAGTTGTGAATGCCCCAACACTGGAAGTCTTTAAGGTGATGTTGGATAGCCATTTGTCTGAAATGGAATAGGGTTTCCTGCCTAGGCAGGAAGGTCCCTTCCAACTCTGCTATTATATTATATTGTATTGTTACTGCAAAATCCCCATTCCCTCCCGATCAGCTGGGGCTCGGGAGGCAGAGAATAGATGGAGGCGGGGCCAGTCAGAGGTGGTATTTACTGGTTCCCCGAACTACTCAAAATTTCCTCTACCGGTTCTCCAGAACTGGTCAGAACCTTCTGAATACCACCTCTGCTGAGGTCATGTGATCATTTTTGATAAGCAAAGTCAATGGGAAAACCAAATTCAGTCAACCATGTTACCAACTTAACAACTGTGGTGATTCACTTAGTAACTGTGGAAAGAAAGGTTGTAAAATAAGGCACAATTCACTTAACTACTGACTTGCTTAGCAACAAGTCAAGGACTAGCTGTAGTCCCTATGCAAGTCAAATCCAGCATATTCACATAACTGCTAAACTTAAATGTCATTAACCCTGAAAATTTCGGTTATTAAGACTACATTAATATATTTTTGCACCTGTACTGCATTACTCTATCTGATGAGGGAGATATTTTTTTAATTAATAGTCCTGGATATGGGCAGCTGGTGCTTTCCTTTTCAAATAGTCCTTGAAAGCCAGCAAAAGCAGCTGTGCTTCCTAGCCTCTCCAAGAGGATTTTCCATTTTTAAAAACTTTTTTTTTTTAAAAAAGGAGGGGGGGGAGAAATGGTAAACCAGCCCTGGGACAACCTCATACAATTTCAAATTTAAACTTGTCACTCTGAAATCTTGTAATATCAGAGAATTCCATTTCCATTTAAGTCAAAATCAAATTGGGTCCCTAATTTACAAATTAGGATGAAATAATGAATCCATCTTTTTTGATAGACCAGAGACCAATATCTGAGATCAGGCATTGCTCTTGCAAAATAATGAATTTTCATAGAATGTCAACATTCACAGTACTCTAGCCAGAAATATCATCTTATTTCCTTTTGATATTGCCACATGCCCTTTGCAAATAAAGGCCCTTTCAAATCCTCCTCCTCATTGCCTTCCCTTCCTGTACCTACAGAACAAATTTAAGAAAATAACAGAGTTGAAAGGGACCTTAAAGGTCTTCTAGTCCAACCCCCTGCTTAAGCAGGAGACCCTCTACCATTTCAGACAAATGGGTATCCAATCTCCTCTTAAAAACCCCCAGTGTAGGAGCACCCATGACTTCTGGAGGCAAGTCATTCCATTGATTAATTGTTCTAACAGTCAGGAAATTTCTCCTTCACTTTAGGTTGCTTCTCTCCTTGATTAATCTCCATCCATTGCTTCTTGTGCTACCCAGTGGATGGGAAAAATTGGATTGGATAAACAATGGATGGAAATTACTTTTAGGATTTTAGCAATGATATTTAATACAACTATCTTTTGGAATGCTTTTCTCACTAAACGTATACCCGCCTGAATACAGGGGCACCTCGTCATTAATTGGTTCTCAGAGGTGTGGATGATACCAAAAATGATGAGCACCAAATTCTTCCCAGAAAGAATAATGTAGTGAATCTCAAGGCAGCCAATGCCAACAAGTTCAAACTTGTGCATTGACTATCAATCAAACAATAAATATTGGGACACAATTCTCACATTAAAATGCATTGAGTATCAAATTTACTGAATTTCAAAGCGCTTGAGTACCAAGGTACCACTGTATTTCATTCTGCAAGGAAAGCTCTCTTCTATATCCAGCCATTGGGGAAGGCATACTACTGTGATGGCGAACCTATGGCACGCGTGCCAGAGGTGGCACGCAGAGCCCTCTCTGTTGGCACGTGCGCCGTCACCAGCTGCTCTTCTGGTTTCTGTCCAGCTGGACTGTGGGGGCACCAGAGCACTGGAAAACTGTTCACAAAACTTTCTGAAAATGGCCTGAAAAATGGCCAAAAAACAGGCATACGCACCAGCCAGCTGGTCTTCAGGTTTCCAGTGCACTGGTGCGCGCGCATGCACATGTGTTCTGGTTTGGATACTTGGTGCCAAAAAGGTTTGCCATCACTGGCATACTACATACAGCTGTGGGAGATGGCCTGCTCTGTCATCTTGAAAGCCCTTTCTCAAAAACCAGCCCAGCAGGGCCACTGTCTACCTTTGGATACCCAAGAAATATTTTAATTAAATCATTGTGGACGTTTTTCAAGTTTTCAATGGGGGGGGAAAACCCATTGATATTCTGAAGGTCACAGACAACACCTTCCTTAGTGGAAGGAAGGAAGGCAAGAGGGAAATAAGATCACCCCAAAGAAAATGCAAACATAATAGAGATTTAGCAGCCTTTGGCCGAGCCTGAATTCTCTAACTCTGCACCTAAAAGTACCTTTTTTTTTAACTGAACGTTAGAGATGGAAATATTTTATTAGAATTTCATTTCTCTTCTCCAGCAACAGTCTGTGCTTCTTGTTAGGCCAAAAGGAGGATCTGAAATGTTACATAAATGTAAAAAGTGGGAAAATCAACTATGGGATAAGGTTTAGTTTATGGGAGGCACCTGTTATACACCATCGCTATAGAGATTACGGTTCTGTTCAGAATGTTGGTAAAGCCTATGGGCACAGTTCCTTTCCTGCATGTTACCCTAGTCAATTGCAACCAGCTTCCAAATAAAGCTTATTTGGGATACATACTCTGTACTGTCTGCACTTAAAGTCTGAATGCATTTGATGGGTTTCTTCCCCAGTATGTACATGGTTATTTCTGCCATGGTCTGCAATTATTTTTCAGCTCTGTTCCTCCCTTCAGTGCAAGCCATTCTCTGCCACCCCCAATACCAGTTTTCTATTCCAAATTGCAAATATTGTTCCTCTGTTGCTTACCAGGTGTTCAGCAAAATAGCATTCTGAGCAGTTATTTTATGTTCTACTGCAGAGATGTCCAATCTTACCAACTTTAAGACCTGTAGACTTCAACTCCCAGAATTCCCCAGCCAGCACCGGGAGTTGAAGTCCACAAGTCTTAAAATTGCCAACTTTGGACATCCCTATTCTAATGAGAAAAGCATGGCAAGTGTCTTAGACTTGATGCCCATCTGCTACCTGCTCTTGTACCTACCAACAGTTCTTGTATAGCTTTTCTCAAAATAAAAGAATAATAAAGTAACAGAGATGGAACTGACTTTGGAGATCTTCTAGTCCAGACAGGCAGGAAACCCTATATATTTCAGACAAATGGTTGCCCAATCTCTTCTTGAAAACTTCCAGTGTTGGAGCATCCACAACATCTGGAGACAAATCGTCCCACTGAGTAATTGTTCTGTCAGGAAATTTCCCCCTAGTTCTAAGTCGCTTCTCTCCTTGATTAGTTTCTATCCATTGCTTCTTGTCCTGACCTCAGGTGCTTTGGAGAATAGCTTGACTCCCTTTTCTCTGTGACAACCCCTGAGATATTGGAACACTGCTATCATGTCTCCCCTGGTCCTTCTTTTCACGTAACAAGACTAGATATTCCTGCCACCGTTCCTCAAATGTTTTAGTCTCCTGTCCCCTGGTCATCTTTGTTGCTATTCTCTGCACTCTTTCTAAACTAGAATCTAAACCAATGTTTCTCAACCTTGACAGCTTGAAGATGTGTGGACTTCAACCCCCAGAATTCCCCAGCCAGCATTGCTGGCTGGGGGATTCTGGGAATTGAAGTCCACACATCTTCAAGCTTGCCAAGGTTGAGAAACGCTGATCTAAACACTAGAGTCTCAATAGAATTAAGGAACCGTATTCCCTGCCCAGATCTGATTTTGGATCTATTCATGTGTCTTTAGAGGGAAATTAAGATATGGACCAGTTCTTTTTTAAAAAAGTTGGATGGAAGAATCATGTTTTTTGTCCTCAATAATTTTGCCAACTGCATCACTTGAATGAACTTATTAATGGACCAAGACTACTACATTTTTTCCTCTTTAGACCTGCCATTTCAGCTTTTAGCCTTTAAAGAAAAGCCCAGATATTTGTTTGTGGCTATCAAAATATTGGGCTCAAATATGCCATGCACTGGCTATCACAGGATTAGCACATAGACATAAGGAAGAACATTTGTTTAAAATGGTAATAATGCTAAAAGTAACACTAAACACAGGAGAGCTAAAAATAATAGGGAGAGGAGGGAGAGTACAAGCCTTAAAATAACGGTTGTGAAAAATGCAGCCTACCAAAATGTATTTCAGAGACCCAGAGTTAGGTTCTTACAATGAACAAAATCATGGGCATTGCTTCCCCCCCCCCTTTGAGAGTTTGTGAAGGGCAAAAAGGATAAGCCTTAGAATTTCCAAAAGCTTCATTTCATCATTTCATCCCAAGAAACCTCATCACCACAATCACACAATGCTGTTGGACCATGCCTTAAGTATGATTCAGCAGTCCGCTGTAGCTGCCCAAAAAGCCAGTGCAGCCCCAGGTCGCATCAACAGAGGTGGTATTCTGCCAGTTTGCCCTGGTTTAAACTAGTGGCGGTGGTGAGAGGCTCCGCCCACCTGCCCAGATGTCATCATGGATGCTCCGCGCATGCACAGAAGTGCTGCCCGTGGGCTCCCAGTTCCAAACCGGTAGCAAAGGTAAGAGGTGTTAGGAATATAATCTAACAGTTGAGTTGGCAATATATAAATCATGTAAAATTGTTATACCTGTTTCTTTAAACCATACTGTAAAATGTGATTGGTTGCTGTTTTTCTTGATCGGCCATAAGAGGGACTCAGAATGACTGTTAGCTCTCTCTGTGTTCATTAGATGCTGGCTGTTCTGGAAGTGCTGTGAGCTATTGTAAGTTTTGCAACTGCTAGCAAACTTTGAGTACTGAATTGATTATATGATACTGGACTATGTTATTTGGATTATCCCTTAACTGAAAGACATTGATGACTGATTATCTTATCCGTGTATGACTTGGACTGTTTGATGGACTCTGATACCTCTATTTCCACGAAAGTAAAAGCCTATTTAAACTGCAGTGTCTCTGTATGCTGGTTTGTGTGTTCTTCAACACAACTCTCACAACGCTTCGCTGAACGTACTCACTCTCCCAACGGGGAGCGTACCTAACAAGAGGATTTCATGCCTGCCCATCAACAGAGGGATAAGATCATGGGAATTAATAGTACCACTTGTTTTATATTGCACTAGTGAGGCCTCACTTGGAATACCGCATACAGTTCTGGTCACCATGATACAAAAAGATGATGAGAAAGAAAGAGTGTAGAAAAGAGAAACAAAGATGATAAAGGTTCTGGAGGCTAAATCATCCGATGGGGAATTAGGTATGTTTAGCCTAACAAAGAGAAGCCTTAGGAAAGACATGGTAGCTGTCTTCTAATACTTGAAGGACTGTCACAGGGAAGATGAAGTCAATTTATCCTCCAAGCCACCTGAGGGCAGGGCAAGAATTAATAGGTGGAAGCTCGTGAGAGGGAGATCAAGCCTGGAACGAAGGAGGAATTTTCTGATAGGACAATTAATCAGTGGGACAGCAGGAGCTGAAGGTGGTCTTATTATTTTTGAGGTGCAGGAGACAGTGAGCGTGGTCGCTTCATGGCTGTTGCTATGTTGCAATATTTTCAGGGAGAGCTTATTTTCACAGGAGGGCTTATTTAAGCGCATGCGCTCAAAAGCCCGATTGGCCTTATTATCCGGAGAGGTCTTATTTGGGGGGAAACATGGTATTTGTCTGGGATAGTATAAGGACTCCTGCCTCGGGCAGGGGATTGAGCTAGAAAACTTCCAAGGTTCCTTTTCCAGCCCTATGAATGTATGAGATGGTGACCTCACCTCCTTTAGCATGCAGGCCTTACTCAAAGTAGTCCAAGGAGTTTGTGCAACTATACTAAATATACTGAAAATAGAGATAAATAAACCAACCAACAAACAAGCACCAATTGAGCCTTTTTCAAGGCCATTAAGAAGTTATTATATATACTTTAATTCTAGGAAACATTTCTCATCAAACAGTCTTCTACATGACTTCTTTGAAATCATTTCCACCGAATTCAGGGAGGGATTTTTCTCCAGTCATTTGATGTAAGATTGTAATTTTACAAAAAGAGAGGGAGGAAGGATGGATTTTGAACTCACTAAGAAGTAGGAACACAGAAAATCTGGTAGTAGGAAAATCAGATAGTGCTGAATGTTTTAAACCCAGCATGTCCTTTCTTTGTGCACACGTACAGAGATCCCATATGGCCAGCATATGTGCATACATGAGTTGCTGAGGCTTATTAGTTGAACATGTTGCCGACACTGATAAGCTGTTATTGTGGTTTGCTCAAGCATTTTATAAGACCAGTAGAGTCACTGACAATTTTAATATGAGGTTTATATTGGCAGATAGGCAGGGAGTAATCCACAACCTGTGACAACTAATGCTAAACATTAGACCTAGCAATGGCATAAAGGAAAACTGTGAAGTATCAAATTTCTACGTTTAGGTTTGGAAAATAAAGACAAAAACTGCATTGTTCACTATTTCTTTCTCTCTCTCCTGCACATACAATATAGACACCTATATTGTCCTTTCCTTCAGACCTAATCCACTTAGATACTACGCTAAATGCAAAGGAAACCATTTAGAGAAAATCTCATTTATACATTACTAAAACTCTCATGTCTGCAACTTTTAACTGGGTGAAACAGTGCCTCATACGGCAAAACCTTTTCAACCAAGGTACTTCAAATGGGCTAACCTACGGAACGACGGGATCCATGACTCCAGTGGAATGAAATTTTGCAAAGTTTTTGCTGCCTTAGAACCATTGTGCTGTTGTTCAATGCTGCTGCTGCAGCAGCATGAAAAAAATATCCATCTGGTTCAGTTCCAAGCCAGGAGGAAGACACTGGAGACAAAATGGAGGCTAGAGGCTAATTGGAAAGAAGGTCTATTTATTGATGAAGCAGAACCACATGGGTTATGGGCAGGTGACCACATGGAGTTGACAGTGTGTGGGGGGGATTATACCTTCTCATGGGCTTTGCACTTGAGCTTCCTGTTGCTGTGCAAGAACATGTATTTCTATTGGCTGTCAGATTCCTATGGAGTCATGTAAGGATTATGTAGGGGTCATAGCTGGCTCTATAGGTAAAAGTAACAAATCTCAGGTGTTTGTCTGAGCTAGGTTTGGTTGGAGTTTGGTCTGCTCTGAGAGTGGTGCAACGAAGGCATGTGTTCTGAAGGGTGTTGGTTTCTGAATAGGCTGGTCCAGTCTTTCTTAATGGGCACCTAAATGTCTGCTGGGGCTATTAAGGAAAGTGGGGATTGCTTTCTGCCTCTCAAAAACATATTTCTCCAATTTTCCCTTTGGGAAATATAAGAATATAATAATATTTCCTAAAATATTTCATTCTTCTAGGAGAGGGGTGGGTCCTAACTTTCTACAGAGGAAAAGTTGCAAGTTGCTCAAGTAAGTTTTCCACACCCACACAATCTCTGCAAGTCCTCTGTGTTCATGAATAGATCTGAAAGGATGACCCTAGAGATCACAGGTTGCTTGGACAGCTTTAAAATACATTTTAGCTTCTATCATGATATGCATGAGTTCCCCAACGATGCTCTTATGCACAGAATGGGCATTAGATATCTTATATTTAAATCAAGGTGAAGGATTCAAAAATATTAGCAACTGGTTCTCTGCCTGGGCACAACCATGGTGGGTGCTGCACCACGGTGGGGGGGAGAGTGTTTTCATTCTCCCCAGGCTCCAGAGGCTTTTCTCAAACCTTTGGGAGGGCGTAAGCATCCTTCCCTGGGCTCCAGAGTCTGGAAACAGGCCCATTTCTGGACTTCTGGAAGACCCATTTTTGCCCTCCCAGAGTCTCCGCGTGGATCCTGCACTTACCTGACATCCAAAATGGGCCATTTGGAGACTCCTGGGAGGGGAGGGGTGAGGCCAGCCAGTCCTTGCCACTATCGGTTTGGTGAACCAGATGTAAAATTAGCCTCCGGTTAGCCTGAACCAGTCCAAACCAGCTGAATCCCACCCCTGCTTTAAATCCACATATATATCCTTTTCCATTAACTTCTTATATGCCAGTAATTTAGAGCCCAATGTGGAGTTTACCTCCAGTCCTACAGGCAAACTGCAATATAAACGGTATGACTTGGAATGCATATTTGTGCACCATGGAATAAATGTCTATTCAAACACAGCTTTTATGATAACCTAGAACTATTGATAAAGGGAAGGTATGGAAGGTTCCTCTTTTCTTTTGCACCATGATTTAATTGCAACCCAAATTAAATCAAACAGTTCCCTATTGGATGCACTAGATGTCACTATTGCTTTAAAGGAGAACAGTATCAGCTAAGGAAAAAGAAAATACAGGAAAATCACATGATGTGGCTTTGGGACAAATCTTCTGCCCTTGAGAAGAGACGTGAGACTTGGGAAGTGCATAAGGTGACCAGACGTCCCGCATCTGGCGGGACAGGCACGCCTTTTCATATTTTTTCCCGCGTCCCGGGCCGTTCTAGAAAAACCCCGCTTTATTTTGGGGGTCGCTCGCTCCCCTGCCCATCAGCTGCCGCTAGCTCGCTCGTTCATTCCCCTATCTATTTCTAAAAATCTAAGCCAGCCCAGCCTGCCGCTCACTGATTGGCCTGGACTCCAGCCAATCAGTGAGCTGGCTGGGATGGAAAACTTTAAGCACGCATGCGGCGTGCTTAAAGTTTTCCATCCCAGCCAGCTCACTGATTGGCTGGAGTCCGCTTAGCACGCCGCATGAGTCGCAGGAGTCTCCATTTCATTTTGCCTTCACGGCTGTTTGCTTTGTTTTGCTGCTTCACTGGTGAGTAACCGGTGAGAATTAGTAACCTGCACGGGGTTAGTGAAACAGCCACTGCCGCCCTCCTCCCCTTCCCTGTGTGTGAGAAAGGCGCCCGCTCACCAGCCTGCTCACCCTTGGGCTCCGGGGGCAGCACCTTCCCAGCGCCGCCACTGCCGCACTGGTTCCTTTGCGCCCCTCCCACCCCTCTGCCTCCTCAGACCTCCACGCAAGAGCGGCGGAGTGAACAAGTGGCCACGGCCATCGTTGCTTTTAAACGAGGCTCTGCTCACTGCTCATCCCGCTCCTTCAGGGCCGGCAACCGCCAAAATAAAGCCGAATCCTTTTGAGAGAGGATGGGCGCGATTGGCAACGGCGGAGGCCGTGCCAACGCTTCCCAGGTCGCGCCCGTTCCCTCTCAAAAGGATTCCGCTCGGCCACCGCTTCCTCATCCTTCCTCCTCCTCCTCCTCCCCGTCCAAGGCCCTGAGCAGCAGCAGCAGCCGCCGCCGACCTCATGCGGCGGTCATGGGGGCACTGCGGAAGCCCTGCCAAAGTGCCCCTTTCCTGGCTCAGCGGCTGCCGGGGACCACGCCGCCGCTTCTTCTTCCTCCTCCCCCTCCTCCCCGTCCAAGGCCCTGAGCAGCAGCAGCAGCAGCAGCAGCCACTGCCAACCTCGTGCGGCGGTCCTTGGGGGCGCTGTGGAAGTCCTGCCAAAGCGCCCCTTTCCCAGCTCGGCGGCTGCAGGGGACCGCGCTGCCGCTTCTTCTTCTTCCCTGCCCTTCCCAGTTAGCTTGCTTGAAGCTCCGAGGAGGTGGGAGGAGGGGAGTGGAAGTGGGGGGAGGTCTCCCCGGCCGGGAAGGGCTGAGAGGCTGCCGGCCCCTTTCGCCAAAGTGCCCGGAACATCCCCCTTTGCACGGCGGAGATCGTCAAAGTGCAGAGAGGACGGTTCCGTAGGGATCGACTTTGCAGCGGCAGCTTCCGGGTGCGCTTCCCGAGAAAAGTCTTCCTCCCATTGATTCTGCATCCATTGCTTTCCCAGGTGTGTGAGGCTCAAGAGCTAACATAAAAAAAACAGGACCATATTTTCCTGGCAAGATTTTTGCAAAATTTACTTGCAAAATTTAGAAAGGCTCCTTATGTGAAGATTTTAAAAAGGTGAACTGGACCTCTATTAGGGAGGGGAGTAGAAGATCAGAGGTAACCATTTGGATCCCTTTTCAAAAGGGAATAAATATTATCAACAGTTTGGTTAGTAAATTGTAGTTAACAGCATGTTGGCTTGAAAAATGGTCTTTAGATTAGAGATTGCAGCTTCCATAGAATAAAGTTAGCATACTTGAAGTGAAATAGGCTTTGGTTATGTTTAGGTTGCATTAGCTAAAATGTGCCAATACCGTCCTTGTTGGTAAGAATTGTTGTCATGTTAGAAGAATGACTAAGGCTGACAGCCTAATCTACTCTGTGTTAATAAAATGGATGGATAGAAATGAAAGAATACAGAAAAGGTTGGTGATGCATTTAGTGGCCTATGGATGAGAATGGTGGCTGTTTAGTAAGAAAATCTGTTTGGAATGTGCATATATATTCATATGTGGCCATAGCAAAATAATAAATAGAAATAAAAAAGCATGATTGATTTTTACTGTTTTTGATGAAAGTGAGAGGATTAGTGAAGGCTTGGTGCAGCAAGGATCCCACTATCTTACTATTTTATTTTTCTTTATGTACACTGAGAGCATATTCACCAAAGACAAATTCCTTGTGTGTCCAATCACACTTGGCTAATAAACTATTCTATTCTATTTTACTCTACTCTATTCATTTCTATTTCAATTCTAACAAGGAGTTTAGCTTCTCTCTCTTGAAAATGTAAGCTAGCATAAGGCATTATAATGCAAGCTAGCCTTAACTTTCAAACAGTTCATTTAGTGACCAAAGTTACAATGGCATTGAAAAAAGTGTCTGATAACCATTTTCACACTTAGCGACCATTTTCACACTTAGCAACCGTTGCAGCATCCTCATGGTCATATGATCAAAATTTTGATGTTTGGCAACAGATTCGTATTTATGATGGTTTCAGTATCCTGGGGTCATGTTTGACAAAATATAAAATTTTTAATCAAGCCCCCCCCCCCCCCCATCAATGGTGTCCCTCTTTACCAATCTGAAAATCTGGTCACCTTAGAAGTGCACTACGTTGCAGCTACAGAGCAGTAACAATTTCAGGCTAACATAACATCCCAGTTACACCACCACATTGTGCAGCCTCAGGTCTCAACATTTCACTTCAGCCTAGGAATGTCATTTGAAGCTAAAGCTGCTTTTCTCGCTAGTTTGGAATGGAAGAAAACAGGCCACAATACAACAAAGAGTTTGGGTAGGGGAAAACACTAACTATGTTTTTGGTATTTACTGACTTCATTACAACTGCTTTTATTGCAATTACATAGAGCAATGAAATTTAGCTCTATGTCAGGCCTGCAGCCATCTGTTCTTTTGGGGGGGGGTCTTTGGCCTACTGTACTTTCTATTATTCTGCTATGCATTTTCTATTGTGGGAAAATGGAAGGGGGGATTGTAAGGAGTCACATACTATGTAGCCATAACAAAATTCCTTTCTAGAAAGCCAAGGTCATCCTTTGTCGCTGCACCTGACTGGAATTGGATAGGTAGAACTGCCAGCATGGCAGTGAGAGATTGGACCATGTGATGAACTTGTGGGAGTGGGGGCAAGATCTTGAACTTTCAATTAGTTGGGGAAAACTGGGAAGCTTTCAGATTCGGGTTTTCCCAGATGTGCCAACATGGCTCTCTTAATAAATTGAAACTTTGAGCAATACTTTGCCTTGGACTCTGATTTACTTTTGGATGCTATTTGGAACCCTGACACTCTATTTGACTTTAACCCAAAAATAGTTAAATCAGTCATTGTATATCCTAATCCTGAATTTTCATCTCAAACAGCCCCCATTCAGATGAAAGAGTAATTTGACTTTCCCTAACAGCTTGCCATGTTCAATAAAGAAGAGAATATTCAACTGCCTAAATCTTCCACAAGATTTGAATATGACCATGGCATTGTGCTGCTGACTTCAAAAATGAAACAGGCAAAGAATATATCTTAAGTGATGCCCAGCCAAGCAACTTGATAAGAGCCGAGGTGGCGCAGTGGTTAGGGTGCAGTACTGCAGGCCACTTCAGCTGACTGTTATCTGCAGTTCAGTGGTTCTAATCTCACCGGCTCAAGGTTGACTCAGCCTTCCAGCCTTCTCAGGTGGGTGAAATGAGGACCCAGACTGTGGGCGCGATATGCTGACTCTGTAAACCGCTTAGAGAGGGCTGAAAGCCCTATGAAGCGGTATATAAGTCTAACTGCTATTGCTATTGCTAACAGGAAAATAAAAAACTTTAAAAAAACAACCACCAATGTCTAACCCCATAACTACAGCCTCTTTGGTACTAGAAGAAATCACTCCCTATACATTCCACAGAGAAAGAAGTGGGAAATGGTAACCCCACCCCATTCCAGGGGCTTAATAGATGCATCATAGATTTGTGGGACATTTTGTAGAAACTATGAGCTATTCATGTGAAAATCAAGTGATCTGAATACTTTCCCGACAATTACAGTCACTTATGCTGGTTGCAATATGAATCTTCTATAGCTCGGTTCTTACTACAGCATGCTTAACCCAGTTAGTGCTATGCCATGGTGGCACAGTGGTTAGAATGCAGTATTGCAGGCTACTTCTGCTAACTGTCTGCAATTTGACAGTTCAAATCTCACCAGGCTCAAGGTTGACTCAGCCTTCCATCCTTCTGAGGTGGGTAAAATGAGGACCCAGATTGTTGGGGGCAATAGGCTGACTCTGTAAACTGCTTAGAGAGGGCTGTAAAAGCACTGTGAAGCGGTATATAAGTCTAAGGCCTATTGCTATACAGTTAAATTTCCTGCCACTGTAGCATAGCATCTCAATTAGGGGATTAAAATAGGATCCCCACCCATCAAGAAAAGTCCGGAATCCCTTAAGCTCCCGTGCCAGGAGACTATAGGCAAGGCCCCAATAATCCTTTTCCACTGGCCAGGCATGGCACAGTTAAGGCAGCCAGTAGGACTTGGGAGCTGTGTCCCATGTTGCCAGAACTTGCCAGTGGGTTGTGTATTGGAGAGACTTGCTTTTTTCTTTGTAGGTCTTTCTTCTGGAGGACTAAGTGTGCTAAGGTTGACATCACACCTGACCAAAGTAGTGCTAGATAAACCCTCTATCTAACTGTGTCTGTTTGAGCCTAAATTTCACATCCTCATGATGGATGGATTAGATCAGTTGGAGCTCTCCTCAACAGGTCCCCATTCAGACCATTATGGAAAGGAGACCCGTGCATTTGCCAGAGAGCAGGGCACCACTGTCTCCCATGAGCCCTAGGATTACTCATATTAGTGTAGAAAATCAAGCCGGACGGTTTAAAAAGAAACTGGGATCCTGGGTGTTTTTCGTGACTACGATCAAGGTCAGGTGGATTTTAACACTGCTGTGAAATTTATTCAAAAGCTGAGAAATTAGGCATTGGGGGGGAGGATGAGGCAACCGTTCCCATGAAAGGGGGAGAAAAAAAATAGCCTTCTCCCAAGCCCCACAGAGCTGCAGCGTCACAAATCACAAAATGGAAGCTTTGTGATTTCAGCTGCAGTGCCGCTAAGCTGGAAGGAAATCCGCTTACGTGCCCAAAGAGGATAACCTTCTGGGAATAACATGGTGGGAATCAGCGCCAGATTAGCACAAAAGCACTGTGAAGATTTTTCCAAAGTCCAAATCATAAAGGAAACAAAGGTCACAGGAAGCCCCTTGAGGACCCCTACCGGATTCTTCAGCCTCCTCTGACATGGGCATGCAGCTCAGTGTATTTAACACTCTAGGACAGTGTTTCTCAACCTTGGCGATTCTGGGAGTTGAAGTCCACAGGACTTAAAGTAGCCAAGGTCGAGAAACACTGCTCTAGAACAAAACAAAACAAATTGCCTACTCTGGGCATAAACGCTAAGAGAACTGAAACCTTTATTTCCATACACATAGGGGTCATATTTCACTTTTGCCTTAGCACAATGTATGAAGTCCTCTATTGTGTTTATTTAACAAACTACACTTAGTGTGATGTATGAACTACCTTCCTAAAATTATGCAGCACTTATATCTTTGGTAGTATTTTTTTCCAAAAGGAAAAAAAAAAACATTTCCCCAACTCTGCAACTTTCTGGAGACTGTGCCTACACGGACAATCAAATGTAGACACCAGGGTAATATAAATTCTGTGCAGTACATATATCAGGTTTGCATATCAATAGGCTATGCATAAAACATTATAGGAGGAGCACAACCCCTACTTGATTGCTGAAAATCAGCTCTCCCTGGAGATTTCAGCAGCTGTGCCTAATTATACCCAAACCGTTCTGCACCAAGCATAAGAGCTAGAAACATGTCGAGGAAGGATGAATGCTGCATCGCAGCCTGTGACCTATAACCTGTGCCTGCATCATATCACTGAATAGGTTTAGACTTCCAGAGATTCTATATTCTAATGCTGATTTCTTAATTCAGTTGTCATCCCAAATTCATAAGAACAGCAGTGAAAAAAATCAATACTAATGAACTTCTCTTACAGATCTCTCATATAGCTAATATTCACTGATCTCGTTGCCAACTTAAGAGCATCTTAAAAGTATCAGTACATTTTTGAGTGAATTCCTTTGTATAAACTTAACAATTGTTTTGTTGGCAATTTGACCTGGCCCAGAGCTCCATTCTTGCTGTGAATACCATTGCAGCAAACTCCAGTGCTGAAATGCTGCATGGAAGCTTTGATGGTAAGCCTGTAATGCCATCTAGCGAGAGAAGTGAGTCCACAACCACTGCAGAGCAAGAGAAACTGGATCCTGCTTGATGATGCACCTTCTTATATATCTTGTGTACAAAAAAAAGGCAATTCTAATAATTCTAATAATGCCTTTAAAAGTCCCATATTTGACTGTGGTTTTTTTAATATACATAGAGTATTATGAACTGGATAAATTTTCTAGCAGTGTCTAAAATGAAAAAAAAATAGGCAGTTCTAATAAGGTAGTATCTAGCAGAAAATTCTGAATTTGTCACTCCTAGATCAACATGGCTATCTTGACTTTCTACATGCTTCTGTTTAGAGACCCAAAATTGTTCTTAAATCTGCCTCTTGAGGGGAGTAAGATATGTCTGAATCTTAGGTAAAGGGAAAGGTTTCCCTCACACATATGTGCTAGTCGTTCCTGACTCTAGGGGGCAGTGCTCATCTCCGTTTCAAAGCCAAAGAGTCAGCGCTTTCTGAAGATATCTCCGTGGTCAGGTGGCCGGCATGACTGAACGCCGAAGGCACATGGAATGCTGTTACCTTCCCATCACAAGTGGTTCCTATTTTTCTACTTGCATTTTTAACATGCTTTTGAACTGCTAGGTTGGTAGAAGCTGGGACAAGTAACGGAAGCTCACTCTGTTATGCGGCACTAAGGATTCAAACGGCTGAACTTTTCTGATTGACGAGCTTAGCATCTTAGCCAGTGAGCCACCGCATCCCTGAATGGGATATAATTCATATTTATAGACATATATAAAATGCCCAATAACAATGCAACATTAAAATATTCACAATTTAATTTTTTATTGAAACATTTAAAATATTGAATGCAGAATACAAGTATGTAACACAATCAAACCCAGTCAAGACAGCATTAGGGCCCAAATGCCCTCCAGAAAAGATCTATTTTGAGGTGCTTCTAAAAAGCAGTCACTGGGAGCCAATCCAATGTCCAATAGGAAGCTGTTCTATAAAGACCAAACTGCTATTGGAAAAACACAGGACCTCCAAGCCTTGGGCCCTTTCACCTTCCCTGGGTGGATAGCTACTAACAGTTTCTCCCATTTAGATCAAACCACCAGTCCAATTCTAAAGGGAGAAAGCAGGTAACCAGGTAGGGCTTTAAAATTAGCACCAGAACTTTTAAGTTTCACCTGAAGCTGATTGGCAACCAGTAAAGAGTCCTGGAAAGAAATGATATTGCAGAAGGTATGAAGGAATAATTAAGGAGGGACTTGCAGTCCAAACATTACACAGTCTGGAGACAGAAGCAAGAGTGAGAAGAAGAAGAAAAACCCTCAAAATAGCCCTGCTTGTTTTTCTTCAGCATGAGACAAAGAGAAACTTGGGCAGCTTTCAAAATGAATGTCAATCTTTCAAAAAAGAGTCGGATCAAGAAACAAACACTCCGACTTTGATGGTGTTGGGGAACAAATAGAATCTTAAAAACTTGTTTCTCTCTGGAGATCATTTCCATTGTATGCAGGGGTGGGTTCCTGCTAGTTCTAACCTCTTCTATAGAATTTACTGTGCCGTTTAGAACCAGTTCCAGCTCTCTCCCCCCTCCCATCCGCACCATGCTTGCCCGCCCGCCGCTCACTGATTGGCTAGCTCACCAATCATCCCGCCCACCTCTAAGAGTCCTATCTAAACCTTAAAGTCTTAAAGCTGTCAAGTTTGAATACCCCTGAGGGTTTTTTCTAAAGGGTTAGAGGTGCAAGGGTCTTGTAACTTGACAGCTTTAAGACTTGCATACTTCAATGCCAGAGTTCCTGAGCCAACATGACTGGAGGAGGAATTCTGGGAGTTGAAGTCCACAAGTCTTAAAGCTGTCAAGTTTGAACACCCTTGGTTTTTTTTTTAAAGAATTAGGAGTGTACGGGTCTTGTAACTTGACAGCTTTAAGACTTGCGTGCTTCAAATGTCATAGTTTCTGGGCCAACATTTTGGTTGCTAAGCAAGAGCATTGTTAAGTGAGTTTCACCACATTTTACAAGTTGTCCATGCCCACCCAGTCACATGACTGCCAAGCCACTCCCATTTGGTCACATGGCCGGCAAGCCACTCCCACAAAGCAGGCCACACTACAGAAGAGATTCTAAAAATTTTTGAAACCCACCACTGATTGTATGCTATAGATTCCTTTGGATGGGAAAAGAAAAAAGTAACCCTAGATAAACTAGATATCTCAGAGATGCATTTTCCTCTCTCTATCCATCTCGATGATGCACACAAACAGCAGATGAGAGTATATTTTTTAAAATATATTCTTCACAAATCACTCTGGCATATGATAAAATGGGAACAGTATTTAAACTGCGAGGGAAGTACCAGCTGTTAACTGAAAGCCTCCTCCAGGCTTCATTATATTCATATTGGTCCTCTTTCTTATCAATTTTGGGGCAAATCCTACTTTCTTTCTTGAATGTGACTCCTCTCCTTGGCCTGTAGTTAGCATGGGTGGAACAAAAGGCAATTGTATGTTTCTGTATTTCAAATATTTTCTTTCCTTGGACAAGATTATTATGTAAATGTGACTGAGCATCTCTAAATTTACATGCAAATAAAATGTATCTGTGTGGGTTTCAATGTTAATTTCAGTGAAAACCTAATCCATTGAAATTATGTGATTAAAATGTGATTTCTACAAGCCAAGCAATGTTGTGCATCCATGTAACCTAGCTTGTGTAGTGAATGTATTTTGTATGTCAGATTCCAGATTACACTTATAATGTAACTCGTCACATACACAAACTAAGAAACCCCAGTACATTCCTCCAATGGAGAAAGTTTGGCTTTAAAAAAAAAACAAGAGACGATTCTGCAGAAAAAGGCTACATGAGGAATAAAGCTTTTAGCTCAGCAGCCTCTGTGAACATTTGCTATCTCAAAGAAGCTGGAGAAATCCACAGACTTTGAACACAATTTGCTTTAAAATTTAAGAAATAATCAAATACCCATTAAGTTGTGGTAGGTTACCTTTTGGTACTGTGATAAGTTTCATGTTCTTTCTCTCACTATACAAATTATGGAATTAGATATTTTTGAGCCCTCGTTTATACTTCAGGTTGTGTTCATAAAAATAAGGGGGTTTTTTTGGTGATTACGAGTGGTGATGTTGATAATGATCCTTCAATATGTTCTGAAGTGTTGTCCATGATATGGTTTCTACATCGGTTGGTGCTGCTAATGATTGAACCATCTTGTAAATTCGCGGTCCACAATATCATAGGAAAAGTGTCCTTTTCCTAGTGTCCCGACAGAGCTTGAAGGTTATTTGCCTCCATAAACATTCGAAATCGACCCATATAGGGAGATCATTCCTGGGTATTAAGAGTCAAAAGGATCTGGTGGAGCACATGTGGTCATTTAGGAATGGCTTGAAGAAGACAAAGATTACGGCCAGAGCCCTTTCGGATCATAACCCAGTTTGGATGGAGCTGGGAAGGGTAGTTCAGGCTACAAGGTCCTGGAGGCTGAATGAAAATTTATTCAGATATGAAAAGTATGTTAATGATTGTGAAAAATTGTTATCTGAATACTTTGTTTTTAACATGAATAAGGGTACACCTATGGAATATGTATGGGATGCAAGCAAAGCCTATATGAGAGGAGTATTGATAAATATAAATAAAATACATAGACATAAACAAGGGCAAAAACGTAAAGAATTGGAAGAGGAAATTAAAGGGAAAGAGCAGGAATTAATATTGAACCTAGGTGATACAAAGACTAAAGAAGCAATTTCCATATTAAAATCTCAATTTGATATGCTGATTTCTGACCAGGTAGCCACCAGTTTATTATATGCTAAACATAATACTTTCTGTAATGCAAATAAACCCGGTAGATGGTTGGCTTATCAGATCAGGAAAAAAAGGAAAATTCGAAATGTATCCAAATTGTGTTACAGTGGGAAGGAAGTGTTTCAGCAGGAAGAGATCCAAAAGGGATTTCGAGAATTTTTTACAGAGTTGTATAAAGGGGACAAAATTAGGGACTTAGATATAAATAAATACTTAGATAAAGAGAAAATCCCCCTAGTTAGCGAAGAACATAGGTATAGGTTGAACCAACCAATAACCTCTGGGGAAATACTGCAGGTAATCAAACAATTAAAGCTAGGGAAAGCACCAGGTACAGATGGCTTAACAGCCGTTTATTATAAAAACTTACAGTTAGAAATGGTAGAACCTCTTAGAGAATTATTTAATAAAATTCAATCGGAAGGTAAAGTGCCCCCCTCATGGAAGACAGCGTTTATATCGTTGATACCCAAAGAAGACCAAGTTCTTACTCAGCCGAAAAATTATAGACCTATTTCACTACTTAATGTAGATTATAAAATTTTTACCAAAATATTAGCAAATAGGTTAATGGTGGTTATCCAACAACTGATACATACTGACCAAACAGGTTTTATACAGGGTAGACAGATGAAGAGCAATGTTAGGTTAATTATTAATGCATTAGAATACTTGGGAAAGAATAATCAAATCCCTGCCGCATTCATATTTTTGGACGCTGAGAAAGCCTTTGATCGAGTCAATTGGCAATTCTTGTTGAAGATACTGCAAAAAATGCAGATAGGAGATGGCTTTTTAAGGTCAATTGGTGCAATATATCAGCAGCAAAAAGCCCAAATTATAGTTAATGGAAGTTTAACAGATTCCTTTCAAATAGAAAAAGGTACAAGACAGGGTTGTCCTTTGTCCCCACTATTGTTTATTATAACTTTGGAAGTATTGCTGAATAAGATACGGGCTTTGGATGCTTTAAAAGGGATCAAGATCAGACAGCAAGAATACAGAGTCCGCGCTTTTGCGGACGATTTGGTTATAATATTGAAACAACCGCAGGAATCCAGTAAGGTTTTAATGAATACGATTAATCAATATGGTCAAGTCTCTGGATTTAAAATTAATTTAGGAAAAACCAAAATATTAGCAATGAATATGAATACCAAACAGAAGGAAGAATTGGGAGTGATGTTAGGATGTGAGGTTGTTAAAAAAGTCAAATATCTTGGAGTTAATATTTTAACTTCAAATGGGAAATTATACAAGCATAATTATGAACCACTCTGGCATAGTATACAAATGGAGATGAAAAGGTGGGAGAAACTGCATTTATCTTTGTTGGGAAGGATAGCGGCAGTGAAAATGAATATTTTACCAAAATTTTTATTTTTGTTTCAAATGTTACCAATACTTAAAAGAGATGCGAACCTTTTAGAATGGCAGAAGGGTATCAACAAATTTGTATGGGCAGGAAAGAAGCCGAGGGTTAAGATGAAAATAATGCAAGATGTACGTGAAAGAGGAGGATTGAAATTACTAAATTTAAAATTATATTATGATGCAGTGGCTTTATCTGCAATTAGTGATTGGATCCATTTAACCAATGACAGAATATTGAATATTGAGGGACATGATTTGGTATATGGTTGGCATGCTTACTTGTTATTCAACAAAAAACTGGATAAGAATTTCAAAAATCATATTTTAAGAAATGCCTTATTGCGGGTTTGGAAAAAATATCAACATAAACTAAATGACAAATTGCCCATGTGGGCAATTCCTAGACATGCAATTGAAAATATGAATATAGAACAAAAACACGATAGAACCACTTATAGACAACTTCTTAATACAGAAAGAGGGGTGCTGCAATTAAAATCCTTAGAGGTACTTAAAAAAGAGAAGGTAGTTCAAACGTGGTTTCAGTATGGCCAATTACAGGCCAGGTGGAAAATAGACCAAAAAATAGGTTTTGTAATAGCTGAGGATAACTTGTTTAAACAAATAAGAGATCAAAGTTTAATGCACATAAAGAGGATATATAATGTATTAGTACAGATGGACTCAGAAACCGAAATGGTTAAAGATTGTATGATAAAATGGGCTCAGAATATTGAAGAACCTATAATGTTGGACACATGGGAAAAAATATGGGTAAGAAATGTAAAATTTACACAAGCACAAAATTTGAGAGAAAATTTTTATAAGATGTTTTATAGATGGCACTTAGATCCCAAAAAGCTTGCTTCTATGTATTCAAATGTTCAGCCTAAATGTTGGAGATGTGGTTCTTTCGATGCTACATATTTTCATATATGGTGGACATGTCGTAATGTTAAGGCATTTTGGATAAAAATTTGGTGGATCCTGCAAAATATCTTCAAAAAAAGGATAAAATTCACTCCCAAACTGTTTTTACTAGGTATATGTACTGACTTCGTAGCAGTAGAGATTAATTTGGTTCTGTACTTAATAACGGCAGCAAGACTTTTGGTGGCGCAATACTGGAAGAAGAAAGACCTGCCTACAATTCAAGAATGGACTTTAAAGGTTACAAACTTAGCCGAAATGGCGAAAATTTCAGCATATCTTAAAGAACATTCAAATGAGAAGTATAAACGAGACTGGAAAAAATGGATTGATTATATACAAAGCAAATACGGGACTAGGAAATTCCAGATAGCTTATGCTTAAAATTAGTAATAACGTAAATTGTTAAAAATTTGGGTAACAGCAAGAAGCTGAGTTCAATGTAGAGATATTTTAGACTGTGATTGTCAAAAGTTATACCATGTATGGGCTCTGGGAAGTCGGGGGGAGGGAAGGGAGGCGGGGATCTAGGGGGAGGGGGGGAGGGGGAAAATATAATATGTGTTAAATTTTAAAGCATGATTGCACTTGTATACTGTGGTTTTTATTAATGTTAGTGTCAAAACAGAACAAACTGAATATATCGGAAAGTAAGAGATACCGAAGGGAGGAGCTGAATGAAATAAGAAGGAGAGTAGAGAGAGTGAGAGAGAGGAGGAGGAGAAGGAAGGGAGGGAATGGATTAAGAGAGGGAGTGATAGGGTTAGGGTTAGATAGAGGGGGAGGGGAAGTAGGTGTAGAGGGGT
Organism: Thamnophis elegans; assembly: GCF_009769535.1. Classification (NCBI taxonomy): domain Eukaryota; kingdom Metazoa; phylum Chordata; class Lepidosauria; order Squamata; family Natricidae; genus Thamnophis; species Thamnophis elegans. The sequence goes on along the minus strand of NC_045542.1, from coordinate 46,058,086 downwards.
ATGAGAGAAGGAAGAATGAAAGTTGGAGGGGGATGAAAGAGGGTGTATGGTGGGCTAAGGCGGTATATTGGGTTTGTATTGTAGGGGGCATTCTCTATAAAAGCGAGGGCTGTGTTTATTACTCAATGTTATATGTCTCGGTTCCACAGTAAACATGTGATTGTATAGAATGAAATGGAAATAAAAAGATTTGTACATCAGGAATGGCTCTTGCAGGCTGCTGCTGTTACTGCGAAGATGGCTGCTGATGCCACACCGATGCCTAGTCCTCTGTCCTTTGTTCTCTTCTAAAATCACATCTCCATCGCCAGTGTTAGATAGGGGGCTGAGGGAAGAGGACGGACGAGGTGGTGGTGAAAGGGCTCTTTATTCTAAGTCCGATGCAACAACCAAAAAAAGCAGCTGGCTTCCTGGCAGTTTCCTCCTTTAAAGGGAGTTGCCCAGGAAGCTCAGCCACCGACAGTCCACCAATTTCCCGACTGGAAATTGGACAAATAGTGGAATGTTACTCTCTTTTACATATGTAACAGATCTGTATTTTAAAATTTTCCAATCTGTCTTCAGGTAAACTGCTCTTTATCTGTAGGAGAAAATTATATATTCTTTTCTATTTTTCTTTAACTAATTGGAAAATTATTGTATTTTTGTAATCTGGGGAGCTCCATACAGGATCTCTAATTTTAAAGGTTAAAAGGACTTTTGTTTTAATTAACGTTGATTTTGTTTACCTTCTGTGATATTTGTCTTTCAAGGAAAGGAGAGCTGATTCTTCTAGTACCACTTTTATGTTGCACACCTAGGAGATGGCACTATAGAAATTATTAGAATTTTTCCACTTTGGATTTTTTGTGACAGCACTCTTTCTTTTGCACTCCAGGGTTAAACAGTGGACTACAGATGAAGCACCGTAAGATACAGGCTAGTGGCAGGAGCTACCAAGCTGCTTCTGTAAATCTGTAAGATGAAGTAGCAGGATCATAAATCCAAAGCCCTGGTCCTTTTGTACATGAGTGTCACATAGATTCACTTTTGAATAGTTCAGGCATCTGCCATTTGGCAGATTTCGACTTCCCTGCAGATTCCACTCGCCTTAAAATCATTCTGAATGTTAGAACCACATTAAGGCTGGTGTGGACTGTATGTCAAAGATCCACACAAATAATACAAAACCAAGAGTGTTATTTTCCTTATCTTCCCTTCCCACCAACTGGGCTTCATGCAGCTGCTGGTGTATTTGGTTCGCATGGAATCTTGCTTTTGCATTTTTAACATTTGTAAGAAACTAGGAAAAGCCACCGTAACCTGTCTCCTTCCTACAAAAGTTCTGTGTAATACTCAACCACAGCTACACTGCTAAGCCTGTATCCATAATCTACTGAGACTGATTAAACTGATCACAATAGAAAATAGAATAGAATAGAATAGAATGACAGGGAAGGCACCTTGGAGGTCTTCTAGTCCAACCCCCTTACTTAGGCAGGAAACCCTACACCACTTCAGACAAATGAATATCAAACATCTTTTTTTTATAAAGAATTAACTTTTATTAATTCACATATAGTTTTTGCACTTTACAGCTGAAATTCTGGAAACTGAAGCACATCTTTGCCCGTCAGTATACACCAGAAAATGTTTCAACCTTGTTGACCAACCTTGACGTTGTTCTGTTGTGCTTTGTCTAAATGATTTTTTTTATAAACTGGCTGCCATCCACTTTTACACGGATTCTCTTGCCCACAATTTCACTACGGAAAACCAAGTCTTCAAGAATGGCATCATGCATGTCAGTTAAGTGTACGGCTCCTGGGACGCTTTTGCTTGTTTTTTGTGTAGCTTTTTCTTGCTGGCTTGAGTAAAATTTTTCTCTGGGCAATGAAAACCATGAGTTTTCCACTGAATTTTTTCTCCAGCTCACGAACGAGAAGTAGCTGAATTTTCTGAAAAAATTTCAGCTTGGGAACTGGTACGAAAATGATTGCTTTTCTACCACCACCTAGTTCAATCTTCTTTGCTGCTGTAATATTCATTTCTCTCAGCTGGGTCTTTAAGTCAGAATTCATCTTCAACTCCAAGAGAGCCTGGGAGATGCCAGATTCAAATTCATCTGGCTTTTCGCCATTGGGCTTCACAATCTTTGTGCTCGAACTGAACATCTTCTTAAAAACGTCCAGTGTTAAGAGAATTCACAACATCTGGAGACAAATCATTCCACTGATTAATTGTTCTGTCAGGAAATTTCTCCTTGGTTCTAAGTTGCTTCTCTCCTTGATTAGTTTCCACCCATTGCTTCTTGATCTACCCTCAGGTGCCTTGGAGAATAGTTTGACTCCCTCCTTTTTGTGGCAACCCCTGAGATATTGCAACACTGCTTTCATGTCTCCCCTAGTCCTTCTTTTCATCCGTTCTACATAAATTATAGAAATATCTTTCATAGCGAAGGTCTCATAAAAAGAAAGCCCCCAGGAATGCAGAGAATAAATGGCGTCCTAGATTAGTGAGAAATTGAATGCACGCATCATTTGAAGATATTATCAATCGCCATCTCCGACAAAGAAAACAACAGTCACCTCACACCCGTCCCGTATCCCTAAAATACCGAACTGAAGGAGCAGCTATTCCCTTTATATAGCATGCGTTACGGTAAAGGGGTGCGGGATACGTCACTTCCTCCCCGGAAGACGGGAGAAAAGATACTTAGAGAACCGAAAGTTGAATCCTATCTCCGTGTGCCAGTAAAACCATATAACTTGTCCCGGAAGTGTGCTATCAAAAAAAAAAAAGAATAGTGGGGGAAGTCTTCCTCTTCCATTTTCTTAAGTCCGCGACACGAGTCCGCCGTCGATTTCGCTCCGAGTCTGGCGGGTCTCGTTCTACTAGAATAGAGCCTCGGTGGCCTCCGTACTGAAGTAAGGCACGGGTGGGGCCGAGGTAGGCCAGGCCGCGCGGGCGGGGCCGGGGCGATGGGGAATCTGTTCGGTCGCAAGCGGCAGACCCGCGTTACCGAGCAAGATAAGGCTGTGCTGGTGAGAGCGGGGACGGGGGAGGAAGGAGGGCGGGGGGGGAAAGGTTGTGGGAACGGCAGGCTGCCGTCGCGCGCTGGAAGTTCAGCTTCAGCTTCTCTCTCTCTCTGGCACCAGAACCAGAACCCAGCAGGGCTGCCTTTCCTGCGGGGTAACCCTTGGCTGCTCTGCTCCGCCCAGCCCTCCGTCTCCTCCGGAGGAAGGAATGCAAAAAAAGACATCTGAACGCTCCGGGTGCCGGCCGGGGTTTCTGGCACGCGCGGGAAGGGGGCGAAAGAGGGGCGCCTGCACAAGAGCCCGTAACTCCAGGAAGGCGGGAAAGGAAGCGACTTTTGTTCTGCTTTACGGGCAGCTTTACTTCTTCCACGGACTTCCTCGCTGTCCTTTCCCACTTTTCTTTTTTCCCCTCCCCTTTAAATAAAAAGTGTGTCACTGTGTGTGTATGCACACATGCATGCATGCATATACAGGAGTGAGTGCACCCCCTCCCATTTTGTAAATATTTAAGGATATCTTTTTATGTGACAACACTGAAGAAATGACACTTGGCTACAATGTAAAGTAGTGAGTATACAGCTAGTGTAACAGTGTAAATGTGCTGTCCCCTCAAAGTAAGGCAACACACAGCCATTAATGTCTCAACTGCTGGCAACAAATGCTTAAATAAATAATTACAAAATGTGAGGGGGTGTACTCACTTCTGTGATATAATGTACACACACACACACACACACACACGTGCATATATGCAAAGTATTGGTCTGCCACCTTTCTTTTCCTTTGAAGAGGTCCTCAGTGCTCTCTGAAGCTTGGTGGTAGCCTTGCAGACATTTCATTACCCAAACTAAGGTAACATCATCAGTATTATTATCACATTACTAGCAGTGATGATGTTACCTAGTTTGGGTAATGAAACGTCTGCAAGGCCTCCACCAAGCTTCAGAGAGCACTGAGGACCCCTCATTTTAAACAGAGGTTACAAGTATTTTCTTTCTTTGTTGTGTCAGTGCAATGAGGCAGAACGCTTCAACCAATAGCTTGTTGGATAAAATAATAAAATAATTGTCTGTGTGTAAATTAGCATGGAATAGCAAGCTGTATGTGATTGCATAACCTACCTTTGGCCCTAGATACTTTGTGGGAACACAGCCATGATGGGTGGAAGCTGCCTGGATATTATATGCTGTCTGGAGTTGGGAATCTTGGCTTGTAGTCTTGCTTAAGCCCAAGTGTTTTGACCCAAATCCTATATCACAAAGCTACGACACCTTTTTAGATGATCTTAAAAATATCCTAAAGTTGCTGAGTCCTTTTGAAGTTGGAATTAATATCATACTTTGGGTGTGCTGTAGAATTTTTCTGAATACCTTGAATGTTAAAAAGCATAACACTACTACTATTTCAATAATGTGAAATAAGTTGGAAAGCAGCTTAACTACCAAGAAATAAAGAAGAAAAGGACATAATATGTAGAACTGAGAAATTCTGCAGATTATAGAAATGCATAAAGTAAAATGCAAGGTCATTGGATAGGAAATAATAGATCTTTTCTCAAATGTTTTGTTAAGGAAATCTCAAACAAACTGGTCTTTGTTTGACCTATCACGTTCCAATTTCTTAATCTGGAATCTTTTCATATAGTTACTTAATGTACACTAAACGTATGTAGGAAACGTATGTAGGAATTTGTATCATCCCAAGCCAATGCATTTATAAAGCTTTGTATTGGTTCTTAACAGTGAGATTCTTGCTGTCAAGTAGTGAAAGTTTTCAGCAGAAATATTGTCTAATCCTACCTGAAAGAACAAGGAATTGGACCTGGAACATTTTTACATGCAAAGTACATGCTATGACACGAATCACAGTTCTTCATTTAACAAGAAAATCTGAGTGCCTTACAGTGGATTGCATTATCAGAATGTTTCATGACACTTCATAGTTCCTTATTACTTTATGAGGAGCCTTTTTATATATGTCAATAGCCTTAAGTGCAGATTTACTGACTGTGCTAAATCTGTCAGCAGAGAAATTGTGAGCCACTTTCACTTTTGATTCTTCCGTATTTCCATATGACTAAAATTGTCTATCATTTGTATTTATTACATTAGAATTTAAGTAGATCACCATTGTTGGGTGTAATTAAACTGAAGATATTAAAACTGTCTACAGAATGGAAAGAAATGTTGGAATGCAATTATATATTTTTTCAATATGTAATTGAAACCCACCATCCCATTCCAGGTCTTAATAGATGCATCATAGATTTGTGGGACATTTTGTAGAAACTATGAGCTATTCATGTGAAGACCAAGAGATCTGGATGCTTTCCCAACAATTACAGTCACGCACTTCCCAGAGGTGGAACCTGTTACTCTCTGAATTCCAGTCAGTGGCCATATATGAGAGGAACTGTAGTCTAACAATATCTGGAGATCAAATTTTTTATTAGTGAATGCATAGCAACATAAACAATTGTTCTGAATGATACTTAATCTTTCTAATAAGTCACCCTTGTGACTTTAAATTCAGAAATGTGTGAATGCTGGGGGATGGCAATAATTCTTACCATTATTTTTTTTGTATTTTTAATATATAATTTATAACAATGAACCAGTAGCAGTGACTTGACTTTAATTTTGCATAGCTTAACTTTCAACTTGTTTAACTTTCCAGTATTTTTCAGCACAGTAGATTGGAGATCAAGATTGCTGGGTTCACAGGTATATCTTCTTAAGGAAGAACATATTTCTTCTAATGGACTGCTTGTTTTCTTCTCCAGCAACTAAAACAGCAACGAGACAAATTAAAGCAATATCAGAAAAAGATTTCTCTACAGCTAGAACGAGAGAGGATTTTTGCTCGTCAACTACTAAAAGATGGCAAGAAAGAGTAAGTCACTTTTGGACAGAGTTTGAGCTTACAGTTATTTATTTATATTTATTTGTACCCCACCTTTATTATTTTTACAAATAATTTAAGGTTATGTGCAGAAGCGTCACACGTGTGTGAACCAGTAGTAAAAAAAAATGGAAATTCATCACTGGTGTTAATTATATCCAAACATACCTTCCTCCTCCTGTTTTCCCCACAATAACAACCTTGGGAGGGGGAAGTGATTAGCCCAAAGGCACCCAACCAATTTTCATGGCTAAGGCAGGACTTGAACTCACAGTCTCCCACTTCTAGCCTTATACCTTAACCACTTAGACCAGTGGTGTCAAACTAGTAGCCCACAGGGCAGATCCGTCACGTGCAGGCCACGCCCACCCCAGCTCCGTGAATGGGAAAAAACATCATGTGATGCGAGTTTTGACATCCGTGACTTAGACCAAGCTGTTTCCATATATATTATATGTAGCGGCAGATTTCAATATAGCCTTAGCCGAATGATTCCTGCTGGTGTTTCAGCTGAAACATGCCCTCCTATGCTTTCTAGTTCTCTGCTGTGTATAGTGGAGACTGCTGTTTAGAAATATCCTGGTGTGTCCCAACAATCCTTTCAATTGCAGCATTTTAAGTAGATGCCCCTAAGTTCCAGAATTCTCTTGTCAGGTGGCCTATCTCATTTGCTTACCAACAAACTTCCAAAAGTCAATGAAAAACTTTATTTTTAAGAGAGATTGTGTTGAATAATAGTTCTGTGTGTGTGTTTGTGTGTGTGTTTGTGTGTGTGTGTGTGTGTTTGTAAACCATTTGGCTATTTTGGAGTTGGATGTTTCAGGGGGGAGTGATTGCAGCTATTGTGTTTTTCTGCTATTTTCTAAGATTTTATGTTACTTTTTTTTTTTACAGTAATTGTAAATAATTTAAATAAAAACAAATACCTGGAAACAGTTGGACAGCCAGTGCAATTTAATCACTGTATTATGTTGACATAATGGCCACACACCTTTGAAACATTTTAAAGGGTTAAAAAGATTTCTAGGGAATAAATATATCAGTTTTGTTGGCTGTAATGGTGAGAAATAAGATTTGCTTGACAAGAGGCAATATGCCAGACTAGTACTGTAACTGATCTATATGTTTTTCCAAGGACATTTAGTTAACTTGTCAAGTTATCAAACCCTGAAAGAAGTTATTTTTTTCTATTGAGCTGGGACAAAAATGGCTTGGTATAATATTTTTTCTAGACTTGCTTTTTCATCCATTCCTTTTTTTCTCCTAGGAAAGCCAAGTTTCTGCTAAAGAAGAAGCGTTATGAAGAGCAATTGTTAGACAAAACTGAAAACCAAATTAGCAATTTAGAGCGCATGGTATGTGGGATTGGGTTTCTGGATTGCATCTGGTCACTTGATTTTCAGGATTTCTGAAGTTTGGCTTACATGTAAGCTTCTGCATTTAGTTTAATTCACTTTTAATATAAGAGGATTTCTTCAACTCAGGATTCACGTTGACTTTTATGGTGGAATGCTGTGATTTAAGCTTCCTTTAGGAGTACTGTATATACACAGTGGCTCAGTGGCTAAGATGCTGAGCTTGTTGATCAGAAAGGTTGACAGTTTGAATCCCTAGCACTGCATCATGGGGTGAGCTCCCATTACTTGTCCCAACTTCTGCCAACCTAGCAGTTCGAAAGCATGTAAAAATGCAAGTAGAAAAATAGGGACCACCTTTTGTAACATAGTTCCGTCGGCCTTCGTGGTTTAGTCATGTCGGCCACATGACCACGGAGACGTCTTCGGACAGCGCTGGCTCCTTGGCTTTGAAATGGAGATGAGCACCGCCCTTAGAGTTGGGAACAACTAACACATATGTGCGAGGGGAACCCTTACCTTTATATACTCACAGATAAGCCAACCCTCAAAATTTAGTCAAAATACCGTGAAAATACCGTCCCCCTCAGATAAGCCAACCCATGAATTTTTAACCAAGATACTGCTAGGCATTTGACTGCTGTTTGTGCAATTGGGCCATGATGATCTTTTAAAAAATCTCAGCTGCAGTTCGCAGGTAAGCCAAATACAATTTTTGGGGTGTATTTTGATACTTAAAATTATCAGTTTATCTGTAAGTATACATGGTACCCCTAGGTCTTGGTACAAGTATATATTGTTTGTTTTAAGAACAGAATGATAGCTTTGAACAGCGTTAGCTGCTTTAATGGTCACATGATATTGGCAGACCTGTACCTCGTTCCATCATTTTTTTTTTGTTAGTCATCCAGCCCTCTTATCAACCTTGTCACAGTTGTAATATCCTTGCATTTTAAGGAAAATTGATAGTGTATATATTCATGTGTTCATGTGCCTTTTTGCAAGAAAAGGTGAGAGACATCAGAAATAAATTTGAACAACCTGTAGTCCTAGTTATTCAGCAGACACTGATAGCAATAGCAATAGCACTTAGACCTTATATACCACTTCAAGGTGCTCTACAGCCCTCTCTAAGTGGTTTACAGAGTCAGCCTATTGCCCCCAACAATCTGGGTCCTCATTTGATTCATACAGTGAAGTTATGGAACTTAGACTTCTCTTGCTTTTCTTGCTGACATAGCAAGATTCTCATTTACTAAGGAAATGCTCCTTATTTTGCTTGGTGCTTTACTGTCCATGGATTCTGTAGACCAGATCTAGGCTTTTTACAGACCCTGGGCCACATCTGGTCCTTTCGCTATCACTGTCCAGACCACATGAATTGCTTTTATTTTGAAGACAACTGCTTGGTTATTGTTGTTTTTTTTCAATTTAAGTATGTGCGCCCTTCCATGGCTTATTGCATGCCTTCACAGCCCTATTGGTTTGGCCCTACACAACAATCCCAGTTCCTGATATGGCTCCTTGGGAAAACTAATTGCCCATTCTTGCTGTAGACCATCTAAGTGTACAAACTGTCAACTAGTGAAACAGGCTGCCGCAGGCTGCCTTCTGTTCGCTAGAAGTCTTCAAACATCTTCAGGTTGCTTTCCTTAACACTTATAGCTAGAATATGGCACTCTGTGATCCTTGTCATCTCTCTTACAGGTCCACGATATTGAATTCACACAGATTGAGATGAAAGTGATTGAAGGTCTCAAAATTGGCAATGAATGTTTAAATAGAATGCACCAAGTAAGTATGATCAGAGCTGCCTGCCCTCTCTTAAATTGCATCTCACTGCCAGTCGTCTTGTTGATGTAAAATTGTGGGGTTCTCTTACAGGTTATGTCAATAGAAGAGGTGGAAAGAATCATGGATGAAACCCAGGAGGCTGTAGAGTACCAGAGGGTATGTATGGCTGGCAAGGTCCCTTCTGCAGTGCCTTAGTGCAAGGCATTGTGTTTTTATGACTTGCATTCCACCACTTCACTCCCTTGAATTTTTAACATGCTTGTTTATATGTAGCATAAAGTACCTTACCATAATACCTGAAGGCGTGTATTAAATTAGTCCTGAAGCTAAAACAGATAGGTACAATTGGTCATATATATTTTTGATGTCAGTGAAGGAACTGAAATGTTGGAGATCTGTTACTGCATGTTGTTCACCGAGCCATCTGCCTTTTTCTTTGCAGCAAATAGATGAGATATTGTCTGGAAGCTTCACTACAGAGGATGAAGATGCTATTTTAGCTGAATTAGATGCCATCACTCAGGTAAGCACCAATTGCCAAGTCAGGGAATTAGTTCAGGAATTGTATTTTGAAATTGTATCTTTTTATGAGGAAGCAGCATTTTTACCCAAAATATTCAGATTACAAGTAGTCCTCCACTTAGGACCAAAATTGAGCCCAAAATTCCTGTTGCTAAATGAGAGTTAAGTGAATTTTGTCCTGTGTTTCTTGCTACAGTTGTTAAGTGAATCATTGCAGATAGAACTTAGCTCAAGAAAATTCAAGTAAATAATCTGACAGCATTAGTATATTTATTATTATTATTTTATTTTTTGGGTAATTCTTGATGTTACCGCATATCTTTTAAATTGGCTTCATGTCTATATAATTTACCAGTCCCATACAAGCAGAGAAATAAGTGATTTGCAGAAAATACAAATCAGAATTCATTTTATATCTTCCTGCTGTGAGCAAGAAAGAAGGAAATAAATAGTGCCTCAGTAATCTTCTGATTATTCCTTCTTACAAGTTAGGAAGCCCCTGTAGTTTTTCTACTGTGATGTCCACCAGCAGTTTCAGGGATAAAGGAAGGGATAGTATCTCAGAGACCGTACATTGTTGCTTGACAGAAAATGATGACTATGTATCCGATTGAAATTACTATGAGCAATCCACAATATTTCCTAAAAAAACGTCTATGCATGTCCCACGCTATACAATACCATAGACATGTTATTGTAATCAACAACCAGCCAGCTGTGGGAGATCTATAAAAACTTGAATAGCATTGACCCAGGAATTCCAAGAACTATACTAGATGTGAAAAAGACCATTTCAAACCATTTCTTTATTGATGTCAAGAAAATTACATGTCGATCCTCACGCAGTCCTTGTGAATTGAGCTTTATTCATTGAAGAGTCAATAGCTTCACTTATCCAATTAATCAGAATTACCCATCAATAGTATAAAGGCATATAAAGAGCCAAGGTGGCGCAGTGGTTAAATGCAGCACTGCAGGCTACTGCTAGATCAGCAGGTCAGCGGTTCAAATCTCACCGGCTCAGGGTTGACTCAGCCTTCCATCCTTCCGAGGTGGGTAAAATGAGGACCCAGATTGTTGGGGGCAATATGCTGACTCTCTGTAAACCGCTTAGAGAGGCCTGAAAGGCCTATGAAGCGGTATATAAGTCTACTGCTATTGCTATAAAAAAAAAAGGCATAGTATAAATAATACAGGCTCAAAACTCTAGAAGTGGTAGACTGATGGTAACATAGTTATTTCTTGTGCATTTAAAAGTTCCACGGTTAATATAAAGTTGTTTCCTCTCTTTAGAATATGTTTCACAAGAACCTTTTTTTCCCCTTCCAGGAGCAGATTGATCTTCCAGAGGTTCCCTCAGAGCCTCTCCCAGAAAGGATTTCAGGTAGTATTATCTGTTTGGCATTTATCCTTTCCTTTTGATATTGCCATTGTACACAAAGCCAAAGACGGCTTTTGGTCTTTGGCTATCACTAATACATACTTCATTCAAGACAGAAATGACATCCACAGAACATTCACAAATATCTCAAGGGCTGTTTATAATAGTTTGTGTTGAAATTGACTCTGTGTTCAGGCCCCAGCCAGTTATTATAATCTATGCAGAGCTTTAGAGTTTGTAGTTTTAATGTTTGTACCGCTTGGTGGCAATTATTTGTACATTACCTTGAAAGTAGGTGTGGGGTATTAGGCCTGTATTGACAAAAGTGGAAGCCTGAAAAATGAGTAAATTTTCCACTTATATTAGATTTCATTTGGTCCTGGGCCTTCCATACTTCGGCATCTCAGCCTCTAAACTACTATTTTGCATTAGCTGTAGCTCTTTTACCTATTTTGTTGTTACATTGCATATTTTCTCTGGAAACTCAAAGGAGCAGCATGGAAATCTCTTGATCTTATCCTGCTAGCAACCCTTCTAATATGAGAGTGTACCATAGCCCATGGTCACCCTGTGAATTTATGGTTCAATGGAGGTTTGAACTTGGGCGTGTCTCAGCCCTGCACTTTAATCGTTATACCATATTGGTATATACCATATAGACATCACAAGAGGTTATTTTTTTCACTACATTATACTTGAGTGCTTCTCCCATTTCAAGCATAGAACATAAATAACCCTTTTAAAGTAATACTTTGCTTATTTAGAAACTGTTAACTGTTTTCCTGTCTCTTACCCAATTTTGAATTGCTATGAGAGACTAAAAACTAGAAACTAATTAAAAAAATAAAGTTACTTCTAATTTGTGTCTTAAAACATTTGGTTCCTGTTTTTTGTTCAATTTGCTTGTATCTCTTTTTCTGAAAGCAAACACTGAAATGTAAAATAAGTGGGGCTATAGCGAATTTGTAGAGAATGAAAATAGGAAGCAAAAGGATGAGAACTGAGAAGTAGGACATTTTTGCTGTCTCAGTTTTTATTTGCTATGCAAATGTAGTATTAGTCTATGACTCATTAATTAAAACAGCCACATCTGATTTCAGGATCATGTAGCAATGGGGGAAGGCTTCTCTGCAATGGTTGCCATGGTATGGTCCTGGAAAGCAACATAGCTGCTTAAGCAGGTTCATAAGCAGGTTCCATATTTGCACTCCTGCATATTCTGAAGCACCTTTTGAAAACTGAATCTATAGCACAAGATGTCAACTATCAAGTGCACACTCCCAAAGCAGTATACTGGGTTGTTGTTTTTTTAGCAAGTTTAATTGTAATTTTGATCATGCCCCAAACCCAGTACTCTCAAAAATAGATTAAAAGCACATGTATTTAGAACTGGTTTTGCTTGGACCAGATTATATTCTGCCTAAAATGCAATGGATTAAAATTGAATCTGGATGAGTTGGAAAGCTTGATAGTTGGTGAGTTCTCAGATGATTGGGAGGGACTCTTCTTATTCTACATTAATATCTTTTCTTTCTCCTGAAGGAGTAAATCTACAATTTGTTGGACAGGTTCTTGGGCCTTGAGCCATCCTTGAATGCGCAGATCAATGAAGTGGTCTAAAGCAGGGGTATCAAACTCACATCTCGCAGGCTGGATGTGTCATGTGCTGACCACTCCCATCCCCAGTTTAGCGAAGGGGGGGGGATTGCAGTACGTCATATGATGGTAATGTGACGCCATGAGTTTGACACCCTGGTCTAGAGCATCTTTTCTAACCTGTATATGATTTACTATTTTCTGGAGAGATGTTTTTGCTTTGCTTACCTATCAACTGGACTATTACAACATACTCAGTGTAAAAGGTGTTTTTTAAGGAGAACTGGAAATGGCAGTGGTCATACTTCTCTCAGATGTATCTTAGCAGGAGCATGTGACACATTCTGGCTAAGATGCCCACCAACAAATTTTTGAATTGGATTCAAGGTGCTTGATATTAAATTTCTGAAAGGCTTGAGTACCATTGTCCGGAAGGGAAGATTTCCTGTGTATGTTGTAAGCTCAGAGTTCATTCTTCAGATAAAGGTCCTTTGTATGTGCCACTCTGGGAAGTGATTTTTTTGGAATCTGTAATGCTGGTGTTGGCTCCAGTGCTATGAAACGTCTTTTCCTGATAGTTTTGCTGCTTCCTTCTGACATTTTTATAGCAATAGCAGTTAGACTTATATACCGCTACATAGGGCTTTCAGCCCTCTCTAAGCGGTTTACAGAGTCAGCATATTGCCCCCAACAATCCGGGTCCTCATTTTACCCACCTCAGAAGGATGGAAGGTTGAGTCAACCTTGAGCCGGTGAGATTTGAACAGCCAAACTGCAGAACTGCAGTCAGCTGAAGTAGCCTGCAGTGCTGCATTTAACCACTGCGCCACCTCGGCTCTTTTTGGAGGCTGGGGAAATTGGGGGGAATTAGTATCTATTTCTGCTCTTTTATTTTTCCCCAGAGAGTGCATTGTGATCTGTAGTCTTTAATGTCAATTTCAGATTGTTTTTTTATTGGTGGTGGTGGGGAGAGGATACTGATTATTTTTTTAGGGTTTACAAAACATTACAGTATTTTGTACATTTTGTCTTTAGTGCTTATTTGTGGAATGTATCATAGGCTGGCTCTGCTGAGACCATGCCATATATAAATATGAGATGTAACAAATATATGAGAGATACCCAACTACAGAATATCAAATGTAAATAGATAGCTCTTCTAGCAAACAGCAAGATATGGCTTTTATTTACATAGTTTATTATTGAAATCTTTTCTTTGTTTGACTAATCCTTCCCTTAAATTTGGGCTAGACCTGGGAGAATCAGTCAGAATCAGAAGAAAACTTTCAGCGAAACTGCACAGAATAGGCTTGTCAAAAATAACCACAATGTTGATCTGCTTGTGCTACAGCATCTCTTGCCACTTGCATTCTCCATTCACAGTGTGATTAATGGTAGCACAATGTAGCCCAGTTGATTGGCATGTTCTTCTATGCCTTGTCACCGTAGCTCTCTCTTAAAAGGCCAATGGGAGAATAGGCTTTATCTGCTGAGGCCAGAATTGAAGAGTGCACTCATAATTAAGCATAGCTTCTCCAGAAAGATTGAGGCAGGGTGTGGGGACATTGCATTTCAGCAAGCATTGTGCCTCGTTTGTTAGTTGACCTTGGAAAAAAATCTGGTATTAATGCAACTCCTGAAGAATGTAAAGCACAAACACACAGGTTCTGGAAGATCAGAGATGAGTTCACCATTTACTATTTGGAGGGAATGTTTGTAGGAGCAAGAGGAGGTAAAGAGAACCTATGTCTGAGGTCCTGAAAACCGCTGCTTAGGATTTACTGGCTCTTAAAACCATTCCAAACCAATAACTCCTTCCTCTTTTGTTTTTCCTTCTCCACAGAAAAATCGCCCATCAGAGTCAAACCAAAGCCAGAATTGATTGCTGCATCTTAACTCCACTACTACCTGCGGGGTATCCCTGCATTGAATCTCGGAATCCCAGCATGCCTGGGGTATAGGAGGCCTCCCTGCTGGCATTACCCAGCCATCCTGGAGCAGGTTTTCTGCACAGAATGGAAGCTGTAACTGGTTAATGTCCCCATATCAAGGTTATTTTGTAGCGTGCACACTCCTCCTTTTTGTAACTTAAATGGGATTAAACGGTGACTCTTAAACCTTCCAAGCCAAATGCTTTTTGCGACCAGATTTCAGCTACAGACCTGCCTCAGATGCCAGCGGAGCCTCCCTGTCTCTCTCGCTCTCTCAGTTCCTGATACACGTTGGAGCATGTTGTCACTGCTCGGCTACCCAGAGGAAAGAACTTCTGTGGAACTTCCTGGCCTTCCTCTGGACACATTTCACTCTGGCTCTTCTGAAAGGCTGTTTTCTTTTGGCAAGGATGGAATCTCCGAACCTTGTTAAATCTGTGGGTTTTGTGTGCCAAGATTTGAGCGTCTCTTCCATTAGTAGTCCCAGCTTCTTGTGTTAGGCTGCCAGTGGGGATCCTAGAAGTTGATTCCATGTTCAGTATGCTCTTGAGGTAAATGCGCTCATGTAGGCCTGGGCACTGGGGAATAATGCAAGGCTGATAGGCTCATTCATTAGACGGAAGGAGTCTCGTTTCCTGCTGGGGGAGAAGTCTAAATGGCTTGCTAAGGGTTTGTGCTTCATATGCTTCCCTGGCCGCCTGCTTTTGCCTTCAGAGTCTCGCAGCATGAAAAGACTGAACAGAAGCTCAGCTTCTGAGAACTTCTCAAAAACAAATGAGTTCAGTCATAGCAGAGGGCCTTGTGATGGCTCCTGCCCGCCTTGGCTTCATAGATCTGGGCAGTGGGCATATCTTTTGTTTTTAATGACACAGCCACTTCTCACCTTTATTCGTGAGTTGGTAGGTGGGTTTAAGAGCAGACTGAAGCTGCCACCCTCCCATGGTTCTCCTCTCACAGAAAATCTGAATGTCCCTTCAATTTCCTGAATATAGGATATTGTTAACAGTAGTTAACACTTGAAGACTGGGCTGTGAGCTGAATAGGGTTCCCTTGAGTGGACGGTTCATATATCAATAATACCCCATCATGTTGTATTGATTTTGAAAGTATTCCATTTAGCTTGGGCTGGTGGTTAAACAACGAAGGGGACTTGAAAGTTGTTTTGCCTGTTACCAGGTTGGACAAGATAATGGCTGTATTTGCATTGTTCACCAGAGGGCAGTCTTACTCTAAACCCTGACTACGACTGTGAAGGAACATTGAGTTGTGTGTCTTAAGCTCTGAATTGCTCCAGGAGGGTTGCATTTATTTTTTGTTTCTTCAAGCAAATGGCAAGGGAGCACCTGAAGGAATACAAGGGCCTGCTCTGGTGGTGTCCTGGGTCTCATACAGATGGGGTTTCTTAAAGGGCTTTATTAGACACCACCCCCCACCCATCCCCAGTTTACCATATAGCTCAGTGCCTGGGGAAATAGATGGAAGGATGCTTCTTCTTTTTCCTTGCCAGTAAGAACAGAAACGAGAAGAACTAATGAAAACTAAATTTGCAAAGCCCATGAAGAGAAAACACCACTGTGTGCCACGTGGCCTTAGAGAACAGGCTTGGACTTAGCTAAATCGCTTTGTGATTTCCTGATCCATACTCTTCTTGATGACTCAGGTGGAATTAAAAGTGTTGTTCAGCCTCCAGGAAAGTTCTGTCTTCTCCATTTGCTGTCCATGGCCATAATTTGGCTGAATTCCTTTTGGGAGCTCCTTAAAACAGGGAAGGTAGAAGCAGGGTAGGTAGTGACAAGTTGGTAATGCCTTCATTCCCCTGATGTCCTGTTGTGTACCTTGGTTAGGAGCCAAACTCAACATTGGGGATACCATGACATCCTAGTGTTTTTCTTCCAGCAGGAGACTGAGCTAAAAGGTGAAGAGAGATTTGAAGTATTTTACGCAGAAGGAATGAATGAATGGCTCTCTATATTCTTAAGAATGTGGGTCAGGGATAGAGATGTTAACATAGCTTTGCTGCTTTTGGGTTATGTTAGCAGGGTACCCAACTTTAATAGCTTTCTTTAGAGGTCACACCCGAAATGCAAATGTGGGCCAGAAAAAAAGTGCTCTCACTGTGCCAGTCTATCACATCTGCTTTGAATAGGATGTAGGCTATGATGTGGATTCATGAAGCTCAAATGTGAACTCGGGCGCTGGGGTTTATTATGGCTTATGGGGCAATCTAGTGTTAGCAAAATTACATTTCAGATTGAAATATGAATTCAACCTGTGTCTTTCAGTGGGGAGGGGCAGGGTGTGTTGCTAAGGAGCTCCTTGTATGCATTGTACTTTAGCTTCCTGGATTCAGACATGCTCCTATCCCTAGGAGTCGTGTTCCAGTTTAATTCCCCCCAACTAAGAAACTTAAAGGCATTTCCCACTTGAAGGAGTTCAAACTGCAGCAGAGATTGTGCAATAGACATAGCCCTCAAATCTGTCCTTATCTAGAAGGTGCCTTGCCTTGTCCTTGTCTTCAAGGACTTCCCTGCCTTTTAAACTCCAGGCGAGTTCAGCCTCCCTTGCTCAAAGCCTACACAAGTCTTTCTTTGGTGGAGCTATTCCTATTCTCCTGGGGGTTTGTGTATATGTGTTTGGGAGGGGGGGTAGTGCTTGTAGAACTGCTGTACTTGTCTAGCCCTGATGTGGTTTCTATGCCAACTCAATGCAATCCTGGGAGGAGAAACAGAGGAATTGATTCAACAGTGATCAGTTTAGCAAAACCAAAAGGTTTCCTACTCCAACTCTACAGATAATGTTCTAATGTATTCTAATTCTCTGTATTCTGATTGCCTGAAGAAGATTCAGGTTTTATCATAAATGCTTGTTCAACCATTCCTTTTCCCAGAGAAGCTTCAACCTTCAACTAAAGGTAGCTGGGAACTATGTCACTTCACAACCAACTAATACAAATTCAGTACAGGTTTGTCCTCGACTTACAACTGCAACTGAGCCCAAAATTTCTGTTGTTAAGTGAGGCATTTGTTAAGTGAATCTTGCCCCATTCTATGACTTTTCTTGCCCCAGTTGTTCAGTGAATCACTGCAGTTATGTTAGTGGCACAGTTGTGAAGTGAATCTGGCTTCCCCATTGACTTTGCTCGTCAGAATGTTGCAAAAGGGAGATCATCATATGACCCCGGGACACTGCAACCCTCATAAATATCAACCAGTTGCCAATGTCTGAATTTTGATCACATGGCCTCAGGGATGCCACAACAATGGTAAATGTGAAAAATGGTCATAAACCTCTTTTTTCAATGCCATTGTAACTGAACAGTCACAGAAACTTCCTAACAATTAACCAGTGGAACAGAAGTTGCCTTCAGAAGCTGTGGATGCTTCATCCCTGGAGGTTTTTAAGAAGAGACTAGACAGTGAAATGGTATAGGACCGGGATGGTGAACCTATGGCACACGTGCCACAGGTGGCACACGGAGCCATTTGTCAAGGCATGTGAGGAGAGTCGGGTGGGGGGGGCTGTTTTCACCCTCCCCAGGCTCCTGTAAAGCCTTTGCGGCCTGGGGAGGGTGAAAAAAGCATGCAAAAAATGGGGGGAGCACCAGTCATGCACGCTGGGGGGTCGCGCATTGCATTATGGGTGTGGCACGCCTGCGCACGACCCCCCTGCACTCCCCCTGCTTATGGCACACTAGCCAAAAAAGGTTCACCATTGCTGGTATAGGATCTCCTGCTTGAGCAAGCGGCTGAACTAAAAGACCTCCAAGGTCCCTTCCTCTATTCTGATTGATTGATTGACCGACTGACTGACAACATCAACTGTTGTAAGTCAAGGACCTGTACTACATTTTAACTTGTTATTTTTGGTGACATACTATAATCTGCAAACACAGCATTCCTGCCATGACTACCTACCACAGGGGCAGAGAGTGTAGTAGCCTCCCGTTCCCTATCTGTCCCCATAGACAGATTCTTTCTCACAGATCCTGGAAGAGGCCTCGCTGAACATTTGCCCAGTTCTGTATCTTACACCACCTTGTCCATATTTCTTAGTCTCATTACCCTCATCGCTCCAGGCTTAAATTCTTCAGTGCTGTGAAATGATGGGTAGAAGAATGTAAATGTCAGGCGTTGGCTGTGTTTCCCAGTTAATCAGACAGCAGCTGAAGGAAATACTGATACAGTAGAGCCTCTGGTCATGAACACTTATGACCACGGCCAAATTGGGTGACGACCAAAAATTTTGCAAATTGTTTGCATCTCGTCGCGAACAAATAATCAGGTGGCAATCAAACAAGGTAATTTCCCCATCCCCCGTTGATTTCCCCTTCCGCACCATTTTTTTGGTACACGTATGTGCAGTCAGTCTCGCTTCTGGTCATGACCAAATTGGGTTGCCACCAAAGTCATGAAATGAATTGTGATCGGGACCAGAGGTTCTACTGTATAGGTTAATTTTTATTATCCATTGTCAAAGTTGATTATGATCAAATGCTAGCAAATCCTTAGCTCTTAAATTCCTATCCAATATGATAGAAACCAGAGGAAAAATTACAGATGTTGGCAAACATATCTCAACCAGGGCACGTCCCTCCTAATAATAGAACAGTGTCTTTTCTGAAACAATATTGTCAAATCCCTTGGTTGCTCATGACCTTAATGGATAGGAATGTTCCCTCAAGTAGACAAGCTGATTGATGATTATGAAAGCGGAAGTAAAATGCATCTCAAAAGTTATTTATTGTACTGGGACTTGTATGCTGCTTCAATCCAGAAGTGGGCATTGAGATCAAGGCTATTTATATCTTGAAGGTTGAAAATGATAATCAAAAGCACATTGCAGGGAATGCGATCTGTTTTAAAGAGGGATGTGAGGTAGTATTCAAGCAATAGGGGTTAAAGCTTGTTTATATATCTGCAGTTTCTCCCAAGGATGCTTCCATCTAATGTCTCACAGTTTCATGCTGCTATATTAAGCCTTGCTTGCTGGCTCTGTTACAGCTAACTTGTCCTGTTTCCACATAATCCACTACTGTATTGTTCTCAGAGGCGTCACATACAGGTGAAACTTGAAAAATTAGAATATAGTGTAAAAGTTCATTTATTCCAGTTATGCAACTTAAAAGGTGAAACTAATATATGAGATAGACTCATTACATGCAAAGCAAGATAGTTCAAGCTGTGATTTGTCATAATTGTGATGATTATGGCTTACAGCTCATGAAAACCCCAAATCCACAATCTCAGAAAATTAGAATATTGTGAAAAGGTACAATATTCTAGGCTCAAAGTGTCCCACTCTAATCAGCTAATTAAGCCATAACACCTGCAAAGGATTCCTGAGCCTTTAAATGGTCTCTCAGTCTGGTTCAGTAGGAATCACAATCATGGGAAAGACTGCTGACCTGACAGTTGTGCAGAAAACCATCATTGACACCCTCCACAAGGAGGGAAAGCCTCAAAATGTAATTGCAAAAGAAGTTGGATGTTCCCAAAGTGCTGTATCAAAGCACATTAATAGAAAGTTATGTGGAAGGGAAAAGTGTGGAATAAAAAAGGTGCACAAGCAGCAGGGGTGACTGCAGCCTGGAGAGGATTGTCAGAAAAAGGCCATTCAAAAGACGGATCCTGGACACGGGCTTCAAATGTCGTATTCCTCTTGTCAAGCCGCTCCTGAACAACAAACAACATCAGAAGCCTCTTACCTGGGCTAAAGAAAAAACAGACCTGGTCTGTTGCTCAGTGGTCCAAAGTTCTGTTTTCTGATGAGAGCAACTTTTGCATCTCATTTGGAAACCAAGGACCCAGAGTATGGAGGAAGAATGGAGAGGCACACACTGCAAGATACTTGAAGTCCAGTGTGAAGTTTCCACAGTCTGTGTTGATTTGGGGAGCCATGTCATCTGCTGGTGTTGGTCCACTGTACTTCATTAAGTCCAGGGTCAACGCAGCCGTCTACCAGGAGATTCTGGAGCACTTCATGCTTCCTTCTGCAGACGAGCTTTATGGGGATGCTGACTTCATTTTCCAGCAGGACTTGGCACCTGCCTACACTGCCAAAAGCACCAAAACCTGGTTCAATGACCGTGGGATTACTGTGCTTGATTGGCCAGCAAACTCGCCTGACCTGAACCCCATAGAGAATCTATGGGGCATTGCCAAGAGAAAGATGAGAGACATGAGACCGAACAATGCAGAAGAGCTGAAGGCTGCTATTGAAGCATCCTGGTCTTCCATAACACCTCAGCAGTGCCACAGGCTTATAGCTTCCATGCCACGCTGCATTGAGGCAGTAATTGCTGCAAAAGGAGCCCAAACCAAGTACTGAGTACATATGCATGCTTATACTTTTCAGAGGTCTGATATTGTTCTATATACAATCCTTGTTTTATTGATTGCATGTAATATTCTAATTTTCTGAGATGGTGGATTTGGGGTTTTCATGAGCTGTAAGCCATAACCATCAGAATTATGAGAAATCACGATTTGAACTATCTTGCTTTGCATGTAATGAGTCTATCTCATATATTAGTTTCACCTTTTAAGTTGCATTACTGAAATAAATGAACTTTTGCACGATATTCTAATTTTTCGAGTTTCACCTGTAATGTAACAACCAGTTTGCCCAGCACCGAAAATGTGAGTGAGCGAGTGCAGCTTCTGCACATGCACGCTACTTAAAAAACAGCGATATAGGACGGGATAGCGCCAACCCGCTAGTCAGAACTACTGGTTCGCACAAACCGGTTCAAACCAGCAGCAACTCACCTCTGATTGTTCTGGAGTCTAAATGCAGATGGCAGTGGAAAGGTGACATTTTGGTTGAGCTCAAGAGCTTTACTAACATGTTAAACATGGTGGGGTCTTTTATGACTACAGGAGACCTGAGGAGCAATCCCTCCTACCTAACAGTTTTCTCAGTAAAAGGAATGGAGCTGATTAAAAAAAAAAAACTTGGTTATGTTTTCATGCTTTTGAGATACGGGTAATTCAGAGCTTTTTTCATTTCATGTCAGTACATAGTTACAACAGTCTCGGAAAAGTGAATTAGGATCTATCCTCAAAGTTTACAACTGTCATAACACCCTCTTGTACAGGTTGCCCTCAACTTGCACAACAGTTCACTTGGTGACATTTGAAAGTTACAACGGCACTGAAAAAGTGACTTATGACCATTTTTCACACTTAAAACCATTGCAGCATCCCCATGGTCACATGATCAAAATTCAGTAAAAATTATCATAAAATTGGGGTCCGATCATGTGATGACTGACTTATGTATTTATTGTTCCTTTAATGCAGGGCCTAGTTTGCACTTGGGGATTTTGAAAAAATGTAGTTGATGATAACCAAGAGCCATAATAGCGAACTTATGGCATGCATACCACAGTGGCACATGGAGCCATTTGTTAGGGCACCCCAGGCGTTGCCCTGTCAGCGCCAGTGTGCATGCGTGCGCTGGCCAGCTGACTGGCTTTCTTTTTTTGGCCGTTTTTTGCCCTCCGGAGACTTCCCTGAAGCCTCCGGAAGGCAAAAAAACACCCAATGCGCAAACAGGAAGTTTGGGAATGGACTTCCGGTTTCTCTGTAGGGCCATTTTTCACCCTCTGGAGGCTTTAGGGAAGCCTGAAGCCTCTGGGGGAGGGGCTGTTTTCGCCCTCCCCAGGCTCCTAGAAAGCCTCTGGAGCCTGGGGAGGGTGAAAAAAGTGCGTCAAAAGGGGGGGTCGCACTGATTGCGCTCACATGTATGCGCTGGGGTCGTGCATAGCATTATGGGTGTGGCACGCCTGCACACGACCCCCCTACGCTTCCCCTGCTTTTGGCACACAATCCAAAAAAGGTTAGCCATGACTGACCTAGAGGATATACTGCATCCATACCTCAGTGTGCTACTGAACTGAAAGCACACGCCACACAATTGTTCCAGCTAAAAGGAAATGGGATATGATAAATATGGCTCATATAATAAAGAGCAGTAGATCACTGAGAGACCACTTGACAGTTGAATTAGGAAGAAGTATCACAGAATGATTGTGCTGCTTGTTATAGCTAATAGCCTGATTTACATACAGGTAGTCCTCTAGGACCAAAATTGAGCCCCAAATTTATGTTTTTTAAGTGAATTTTTTCCCCATTTTACAATTTTTCTCACCACATTTGTTAAATTAATAATCATTGCAGTGGTTAAATTAATAACCTAGTTAATGAATCTGGTTTCCCTATTGACTTTGCTTGTCAGAAGGTCGCAAAAGGGGATCATGTGTCTCCTGGACACTGCAACCATCATAAATATGAGTCAGTTGTCAAACATCCAAATGTAAATCATGTGACTATGGGAATGATACAATGGTCATAAGTGTGCAAAACGGTCACACAAGTCACTTCTTTCAGTGATGTAATTTTGAATCACTAAAGAACTGTTGTAAGTCGAAGGCTGGCTGTATTTTGTCTTCCTCATCTAACGTTGTATCATGCACAAGTGTCACGGTACAGGAAGTCCTCAACCTACGACCACAGCTGGGCAAAGAATTTCCATCATTAGGCAAAGCCGTTGTTAAGTAAGTCGTGCCCAATTTTATGGCCTTTTGTGCCATGATTGTTAAGTGAGTCACATGCTCATTATCTGACTCCCCTCCCCCCCCCATGGGCTTTGCTTGTCAGAAACTGGCTGGGAAGGTCGCAAATGGTGATCACGTGACTCTGGGCCGCCACCGCCATAAATATGGGCCCGTTGCCAAGTACCTGAATGTTGATCACATGATCGCAGGGATGCTACGATGGTTGTTAGTGTGAGTACCAGTAGCAAATCCCTCCCTTTTTTTTTAGTGCCGTTGTAACTTTGAACAAGTCACTAAATGAATGGCTGTAAGGATTCTCATAGTCATTCTAATATAAGAGATAATGGCAATGATTTGCCATTTGGAGAAGCCTGAAAAGAGAGGGCTAACCAGACGCTACCTCATAGCTGCACACATATGGTTTGTAGAACAGCTCCCTTGTTTTTAATTATCCTGCTGTCCAAGTATCCTAGCTGAGTTTCCTTACTTAAAGAACATCATGGAAGGGGGAACACGCCAGATAAGCAATTATGCAAGTGATATAAGCTGTTTCCATCCTCCTAAGGCATCCCTGGAGAGTAATTCAGCAATGTGTGGTTCTGTATTTACTGGTTTTATAAGCCAAGTCAACCAGGTGAGGAGTCTCTTGAGGATTTGATATTTATCTTCCAGCTAATTTTTTTTTACATTATCCTCCTACCTGTCCTTTCACTCTCTCCCCCCCCCCCCCCCCCCCCCCCCCCCCGGCAATTTAAATTCACCAAACCCAATAGGAGATCTTCCTACACAGTTCCTTTCAAATGATCCCTAATGCAAAGCTTGGATAAGGAGCTTATATGTTGTATGAGAAGGCTTTGCGGACTGGCTCAGTGCAGTCCTTCATTTACATTTTAGTAATAATGGTAAAACAAACACAAAAATCAGGCAAGAGATTGCCTTCCATCAAAGTGGGAATGTAACTTAACATCCATATTTAGTATGGTTTCATCATGGGATTGCACATTGCACATTATGGTTAGTAGTGTTATAGCCATAATATGTAGAAGATATGTTTACATGAACTATAAAGCATTTGAAAGAACTGTAACTATCTGCTGTTTCCATAGCCTTAACCTGTGGCCCAGGGATGGTATAAAGCAGGTGCTGACAGTTCTGGAGAAGCGCGGAAATTTTGAGTAGTTTGTAGAACCCAGCTGATCAGAAGGAAATGGGGATTTTGCAGTATCCTTCCCCTGGAGTGGGGAGGGAATGGAGATTTTATAGTATGCTTTCCCTGTCACGCCCACCAAGCCATGCCACACCCACCAAGCCACGCCCACAGAACCGATAGTAAAAATATTGAATCCCATCACTGCTGTGGCCTACATAGGTGATGCTTCAAGATAGGGTTAAGGTAAAGGCAAAACCTTATCTGAGCTGCTGAAACACAGATGGCCACTAGATGGTAGCACACCCTTTTGCAAATTTTTGCTTCCATCTACTGGTTTTCTGTATTTTTGACCTAAACAAACCACTAAGCAGCAGGAGGAGAGTCAAGCTTCCTGTATTCTGTGCATGATGGTTCCAAGCACCAGTTTGGTCAAACCCTCAGCTCTCTGCTCCAAGTAGAAACTAAGGACCAATGCAGATTTGGTAATCCATTCAAGACAGGATTAAAACCCCAAAGGAAGCCGGCATCTAGGATTAATTACATTTGTTAAACAAGATTAAAAAACCCAACTCATTGCCGGCTTTCACGAGACAAACTAATTAAAATCAAATAACAAAATACACAAAATGAACCTCTAAATTACAAAATGCTGTAGAACAAAATGCATAAAAATCCACGTGCTCATCAAACCAGGTGATCAGCTACTCAGAATCAAACACGCTTGGTGGTTCTGCTTCACCATTAAACCACCTTTCCAATCAGTCTCCATGTTTCCAGCATCTTTCTCCCCATTTGGAACTGAATCCAGATGGACATTTCTTCCCACAAAACCATAGCTTTGCGCAATAGAAATGGAGGAAGAAGAGTATATACTAGTTAAATAAGAACCTTAAATCAGAGGTGGCATTCAGCAGGTTCTGACCAGTTCTGGTGAAATGGTAGCGGAAATTTTGAGTAGTTCGGAGAAGCAGTAAATACCACTTCTGACTGGCCCTGCCCCCATCTATTCTCTGCCTCCTGAGTCCCAGCTAATCGGTAGGAAATGGGGATTTTGCAGTATCTTTCCCCTGGAGTGGGGAGGGAATGGAGATTTTACAGTGTCCTTTCCCTGTCATGCCCACCAAGCCATGCCATGCCCACAGAACTGGTAGTAAAAAATAAATAAATCCCACCACTGCCTTAAATCCTTCATAACTCTCTTCAATGGAAGGCAGCGGTTCAGCAGAACGTTATAACACAGTTTTGTTTTCAAAATACAGCTTGTAAAATTCCCAGCCATATTACAGCAAAGGTCCAGGCAGGTTGGGAATTCTAAAACCTGTACCAGATTGGAAAAAGCTGTATAAGGGACATTATTTATTTACTAGTGGCATTTCCATAGGATAGTGGTGCATCTCTGCTATTCTGCTTGTGGGTGTGTGAGAAAAACCTGTGTAGAAATTTCACATTGCCCACCGGCTTCCTTCCTCCAATCTCCTTATTTTCTGTGGTCCAGAAAGTACCCAACAGGTCCAGCTGATTTTGTTCAAAAGATAAAGCAAAGCCTCATGTTGAGAAACCTACACCATGCCCTATGGACACCTCAGGAACATGTTGCACTGGTATCACCCAAGCACTATTTCAGTAGCAAGTGTTGGCATCACCATGGATACCAGCAGAAGAGTGTGAAATTTCCCACCACCTGCAATGACCATGCTTTCCTTATAGCAAGAGCCAAACTGTACTGCAATTGTCTACTTTGTATTCTATAGTCCAAGTTGTGCTCTTTTTTTTAATGTATACAAAATTCAGAAGAGGATTTAAATTTAAGGCAAACCAAAGATAATGATGGCTGCATTTCAGGGAATGCTTTTTCCCATAACAAATGCCTTTAAGTCATCAGCAGAGCTCCATATGACATGAAGGGGATGGGGATGAGAAGATACACAAGATTGACATCCTGGCTTTGGAATATCTTTCCTAAAGACCGCCGGTTATCCACTCTGCTTCTTTTTAACTACTTTGTTGAAGTAGTACAGATAGTCCTCGACTTACAACCACAATTGAGCCCAAAATTTATGTTGTTAAGTGAGACATTTGTTAAGAGACTTTTGCCCCATTTTACAATCTTTTTTGCCACACTTGTTAAGAGAATCACTGCAGTTGATAAGGTAGTAATCTGATTGTTAAGTGAACCTGGTTTTCCCATCGACTTTCCTTGTCAAAAGGAATGCGGTGGCTCAGTGGCTAAGACGCTGAGTTTGTCGATCAGAAAGGTTGACAGTTCAACGGTTCGAATCCCTAGCACCGCATAACAGAGTGAGCTCCTGTTACTTGTCCCAGCTTCTGCCAAACTAGCAGTTCGAATCCATATAAAAATGCAAATAGAAAAATAGGGACCACTCTGGTGGGAAGGTAACAGCATTCCGTGTGCCTTCGGCGTTTAGTCATGTCGGCCACATGATCACGGAGACATCTTCGGACAGCACTGGCTCTTCAGCTTTGAAACAGAGATGAATACTGCCCCCTAGAGTCAGAAATTACTGGCACTTATGTGCGAGGGGAACCTTTACCTTTTTCTTGTCAAAAAGATTGCAAACGGTGATCACATCACTGGTCACAAGCAAGAAACCAGTTGCCAAGCATCTGAATTTTGATCACATGATCATGTACAAAGGTCATAACTGTAAAAAAATGGCCACCAGTCACTGTTTTCAGTGCCACTGTAACTTTGAATGGTCATTAAATGAACTGTTGTAAGTCGAGGACTACCTGTCCCCTCCTCTTACTAACGTATTGTGTTAATGCTTTTGACATTTAATTTTAAAAAGGCTTTTAAAGTATCTACAATCACGTTAGTAAAAGAAGGGGGCTTCAATAAAATTCACCAAACTGGCTTTGGAGAATTTCTCAGTGGAGAATTTAGTAAAGATATACTTGCCTATTAAAAATAAATCATATAAATAAGTCTGTTATGTATGTATAATTTGATGCTAAAGACATAACTACTACAGTTATTGGCATTCACAATGACCTTCATGTGGTGGGATAAATTCTAGTTGTAGCCATGGTGATGCCATTCGGCATAGCCTAAGATGATGTTTCGGTGATACTGGTGTTTCTTGTTCCTAAGTCAGTACAGGGAGTTCCTCAATGCAATGAATGGAAATTGTTGCCCTTTGTTGACCTCAGGTATGGAGCTTTTGTTCTAATCTGGCCTGCTTACCATTCTTGCACAATCTGGGTGGGACTGGCATAATTGAGCTATTCTAAAGTTATTACTGCTTAGACAAAGGAGCAGCCTTTATGCAAGCCAGTGGTGTATGTCAATATTAGGGCTGTGCATGCTTTAAAAATGATGTGAAGGAAGTGCTTTGACTTTTCCCTGTGTGCAATGCCACTTCTGCTCTTTTTCAAATCCTGCACAGACCTAGTCAGTATCCTGGAGATTGCTGTGGGTTTTGTTTCTCCACCTTAGCTGCAAGTACATGTGATGAACATTTTATTAGGATTTGGCTGTTAAAGGTTTACTTGACTTTGGGGAGTAAGGAGGAATGTAGTGTTACTATTTAGAAAAAACAATATTTTTAAAACTTATGTTTATATTTAATACTAGCCGATAACCTGAGATTGCCTGAGTATTTATTTATAGGGGGAAAATGTCCGGATTAAACGTAATTTCTAATGTTGGATTTTCCCCCTTACTAGAGGGAGCCCCCTTGTGGAGTACTGTGAAGCTGTCACCATGGAAACTCCACTACACTGCACAGTAAAGCCATTTTAAGGCACAACAGGCTGTATCTTAACAGAACACACACCCCAAGGGGTATTAGGGGTATCTTACACCCCCCCCCCCCAGTATTTGTTTCCAGAGAGTAAGTCATTTGTGTACAAAGTTTGGTTGAAATTGCTCGAGGCATTCCAGAGTTATGCTGGAACATACACACGCACAGCCATATATATATATTAAATAATATCATTAAAAAAAAACAAAGGTGACTGTCACCAGAATCTGACGCTTTCATTAAAAGTGCATTAGGCCAGTGATGCAAGCTCCTCCCTTTTGGTGTGTTTGTGTGCCTCGACACAATGCATTTATTAAAAGGGAGAGATTTGCATTATGCCAATAGGATGCTTATTTTGTCCCTTTTTCCTTTCTTGACCAACCCTCCCTCTACCAATATTGCTAAGGGTACCCTAGTAATATCATGATGCTAAGGTTCCAGCCGTATCATTGTGATTGCTGGAAATTACATTCAGGCAGGTGATGGTTTAACAAAATAATGTTTCTAAACCTATGCTTCTCTACATTTTGTCAATGATATTATATGTCACTCAGAAAGGCTGAAAAATAGTATCTTCCTCCATTTCAATTGCTCTGATAGCTAGAAGCAAAGATACAAGAATTAAAAAGAGCTATGGTAGATTTGCAACCAACACTATTTAACTGTTTTATTTCAATCTTTTGTGGTTCTCCTAGAGACATTGCTAAACTCCAACTCCAACAGCTTTAAGCAGAATGCCCAGTGAAGAAGGAACCTGATAGTATAGTTTTATAGATCTTTAAAGATCCCTGGTTCTGCACTTGGGAGGTTATTTTTATTTTACAATATATCTTTTATGCTTGCCAAGAGTGTTTTGATTTCCCTGAGGAAAAAAATTAAACAGAAGATCGATTGATTGATGAAAGTAGAGTAAAAAGCAAAGCAATGCAAAGCAAAGTTCCCATTTATGAAAGAGAATCGGGATTACTCTAAATTCCATTTCATTTTAATCCAAGCCTCACAAGTACAATAGTTTATGCTTCAGGTTAAGACTGACTATTCTGTTTAGTTTTCAAATTCTTGACAATTCACATATGGATGATCATTGATGAATAAGCATTATTTGTTTAGCACTTAGCAATAGCACTTAGACTTATATACCCCCTTCACAGTATTTTTACAGCCCTCTCTAAGCGGTTTACAGAGTCAGCCTTTTGCCCCCAACAATCCGGGTCTTCGTTTTTCCCACCTTGGAAGGATGGAAGGCTGAGTCAACCTTCAGCCTGGTGAGATTTGAACTGTTGAACTGCAGCTAGCAGTCAGCTGAGGTAGCCTGCAGTACTGCACTCTAACCACTGTGCCACCTCAGCTCTTGTTTACTTTTCCTACGTAGTACTCCTTTGTGCAAAACTAGGCCGGCATCCATGTCTACCCCATATCAGCTTATGTTTTTACTTACTTAACTTTCTCTATTCACAATACTTGTTCAGACATTGTAGCAATGATAGAATAGAGAGAAAATCTTTAAGAGGAGAAAGTGAATGAAAAAGTTATTTATGCATATCAGTCCCAAAACATGTCAATATTGGCTTGTTTCTTTGTGCTATCCTCTAGTCTATACTGATCTAAGGTGTCCAAGGATCCATTCAACAAATCCAACAGTTATGGGAGGCTTCCCCCCCCCCCCCACATAATAATTGAAAATTAGATGATGGGAAAATGGCTTAATGTCTTATTTGCATAACTGTATTCAGATACCTAGGAAGACTGATGCCATTTTAGTTCAGGTTTCTGCTCCAGCCAGTCGGAATGTCTCTGAGATATTCACAAGGACAAAAGGAAAACTTTGTCCTCTAAGCAAGGTTCTTTAGAGGAGTATTGCCTCAAACACTGTAATAATAGAATCAATGTCATAATAATTCGATATTTTATCTACCATTATTTTTTGTAATATTTTCATAAAACCACCCAAATTGACGGCTGCTGTTCCCTCTTGTTCTTTAGCAACTTTGTTAATTCATTGCTATAAAAATAGTGTGCTTATTGTTGTCATTGTTACCATTTCTGCAAGGTGGGAAATGAATAACGGAGGCAATTCTGGATGATTATAGAGATTTCCTCAGTTGCATAGCCTAGCCAAGAGCTCCTTAGGTTCCATTGTTCTTTGGGGTTCAAATTTTCCTGAGTAACAGTTACGAGTTATTAGAACTGCAAGAAAGTCTTCTTGCTGCAGGGAATTGGAAGCTGAGTCTTAAGAGTTTTAAGAACCACTTTTGACCTCACAAATTGAACAGTATCAGAAAGTTAACAGCCTTGGCAAGAAAAGCCAGCATCAAATATTTTTTGATACCAGCTACCTCTATTATGATAAAATATCACTAAACATCACTGAAGTTCTTCTTTAAGCACATGCACACTCAAGCATTCATAGGTACATACGTTTGTGTGCATGCACACCAGTGGTGGGTTTCAAAATTTTTTAGAACCTCTTCTGTAGGTGTGGCCTGCTTTGTGGGAGTGGCTTGCCAGCCATGTGACTGGGTGGGCATGGCCAACTTGTAAAATGTGGTGAAACTCACTTAACAACGCTCTTGCTTAGCAACCAAAATAATGGCTCAGAAACTCTGGCATTTGAAGCACGCAAGTCTTAAAGCTGTCAAGTTACAAGACCTTGGCATCCCTAACCCTTTAGGAAAAAAAACCCAGGGGTGTTCAAACA
Organism: Thamnophis elegans; assembly: GCF_009769535.1. Lineage (NCBI taxonomy): Eukaryota > Metazoa > Chordata > Lepidosauria > Squamata > Natricidae > Thamnophis > Thamnophis elegans. The sequence goes on along the minus strand of NC_045542.1, from coordinate 46,027,420 downwards.
GCTTTAAGACTTGTGGAGTTCAACTCCCAGAATTCCTCCTCCAGTCATGTTGGCTCAGGAATTTTGGCATTGAAGTGTGCAAGTCTTAAAGCTGTCAAGTTACAAGACCCTTGCACCCCTAACCTTTTAGAAAAAAAAAACCCAGGGGTGTTCAAACTTGACAGCTTTAAGACTTGTGGACTTCAACTCCCAGAATTCCTCCTCTCGCTCTTCACCTTGATGACGGGCGGGGAAGGGAGCTGGAACCGGTTCTAAACGGCACTGTAGATTTGTGGAACCTTTTCTTAGAAGAGGTTAGAACTGAGAGGAACCCATCCCTGACGCACACACTGGGAACTGATAATGTGGTAGTTCACTAGATGGCAGCAGCCAACTCCTGGAGCTTTTCACTATAGGTTACTAAGTCTTTATCTGGTAGGAGGAGGAGGAGGGCTGGTGTTTCTGTGTACTTTCAGTTGGCATAGAAGCTATGCCAGATCTCGATGACAGCTGTGAGAAGGCAGCTTTGTCTCCACTCTGCTTACCCATCCAGACAATCAAAATAGATCAAATGGAAGTAGTGTAGATAGCAAACATGAATTGCATCATTGCTGCTCTGCAGGTTAAGTTCACAATAGTGTCTCTGTACTATTATATCATTGGGCAATACACTTTTAAATAGCTTACTTATGACACATTTTAGCCACAGAGCCACTGCGCCTTAGCTCCACGTAACAGGGTGAGCTCCTGTTACTTGTCCCAGCTGCTGTCAACCTGGCAATTTGAAAGCATGTAAAAATGCAACTGGAAAAATAGGGATCACATTTGGTGGGAAGGTAACAGCGTTCTGTGCGCCTTCGGCATTTAGTCATGCCGGCCACATGACCACAGAGATGTCTTCGGACAGCGCTGGTTCTTCGGTTGTCAGGGTTCCAAATAGCATCCAAAATTAAATCAGAGTCTAAGACAATGTATTGCTCAAAGTTCCAATTTATTAAGAGAGCCATGTTGGCACATCTGGGAAAACCCAAATCTGAAAACCACGGTTTCCCCCACCCATTTGAAAGTCCAAGATCTTGCCCCCACATCCACAAGTCCATCACATGGTCCAATCTTCCACTGCCATGCTGGTAGTTCCACCCATCCAGTTCCGGTCACGTGCAGAGGTGCAAAGACAAAGGATGACCTTGGCTTTCTAGAAAGGAATTTTGTTATGGCTACATAGCATCGTACAGTCCCCCCCTCCCATTTTCCCACAATAGAAAATGCATAGTAGAATAATAGAAAGTGTGACAGGTCAAAGATCCAACAGAAAAGATGGCTGCGGGCCTCCCCTCAGAAGAAAAGCATTTCAGACCTGCAGGCCTGACATTGGCTTTGAAACGGAGATAAGCACTGCCCCGCCCCCCAGCGTCGGGAATGACTAGCACATATGTGCAAGGGGAATCTTTACCTTTACCTATGATACATTTTAAAAAGTGAATTGGTCTGCAAACTGGATATGAGACAGAGGACTCATCTATACACAGTTGCTTTCTCATTTCTTGCAGAATCGAAGTGGAACCCATTGAGCCATCTTTATTATCCTGCTGACTTGGTCGTGTGGTGGGTTTCAGAGATTATATTTCTGGTAGAAATCAATAGAAATTTTATATCAAGGGGCCAGGAACTCTTGCACATTGTCATGTTGCATTTGTATCCATATGCAGCTGTAGCATGGTGAATGGACACGTATTGCTTGTGAAGTATGGTCTCACATCTGCGATCTTGAACCCAAAATGGAGATGGTACAGCATAACAGGCAAGTGATTTAGTCAGCCCATTCATAAAACTTCCTCATGTTGGCACAGTAATTTATTGCAAGTTCAGGTTTACTCTTATCTTAATAAATGATCAGCAAACATGTCAGCCAGTGTACAACTGCCATCAATTCAGACCAGGTGTCAAACGCCAAAGACCCTCCAGGATTGAAATCAGCAGGCCCGTCATTGTTGACTTCATTTTTCACTGTTGAAAAGAATATCAGACTGAGCGAGAGGAGTGGCTCTCTCAATTTTTTACCTATTCTTATAGATCACAGGCAGGCAAATTATGTCCTTCATAAATCATATCTCATGCAAGAGTGATGATCCCGTTTCCTGGCAGGCTGCTAAATGAGAAATGGGGGGAAGGGAATAAGACAGAAAGATAGAGTGGGTCACCCCCGCTGCCTTGCCCCTGGTAAATGAACCCAAAGGAAATATAGAGCTCAACAGAAAAAAAATGTCCCCCACATCCCACTCATATTACTTTATAGAAGCTGGAGGTATTATGAGCTTTCAATAAAATAACACTGAACATCAAGCAATGCTGACAAGAGTCAGAATACAGAATTAAAAAATTGGAAGAGACCTTGGAGGTCTTCTAGCCCATCCCCCTGCTCAAGGAGACCCTATGCCAATGATGGCAAACCTATGGCATTCGTGCCACAGATGGCACACAGAGCCCTCTCTGTGGGCACACCAGCCGTCGCCCCACCCCAGCTCAACCACACACGCGCATGCACCTCCTATCAGCCAGCTGGTATTTGGGTTTCTGTTGTGCATGCGTGGGGGTGGGGTGCATGTGGGGGATGTATGCGTGCGTGTGCAGGGTGGACATATGTGTAGGGTGCTCAGATTGCATTTTTGGGGTTTGCCCGTGTGCATACGCCTCCCCCCACCCTGTTTTAGGGAAGCCAAAAATGGGCAAGGGGAGGAGCATGTGTGGGGAAGCACGTGCATGCGCAGGGCCATACACGCGTGCCCAGTGGGAGCAGGGCGTATGCATGGGGCGCTCGCATTGCATTGTGGGGGTTCACTCGCATATGCATTCACATGCACACACACGTGCCAAAAACGCTAGTCATAAACGTTAGCCATCAATGGCCTATACCATTTCGGACAAATCTCTTAAAAGCCTCAAATAATGGAGCAACCATAATTCCTGGAGGAAGCTCTTCCATTGGTTAATTGATCCAAGGGATTTGGAGCCACTTCTCCTCCCTTTCCTATCCCTGAATTCTGAAAAACAGCCATTAACTTCTCCAAGGAGGCTGCTGGAAGAACTTTTCTAACCTGGAACCAGGTTATGACACTATGCCTAAAAATGCAACACCTTCCTGCTCTCCCCTGTGGCCCTTCCTAATTCACTTACATGTTTAGCATGGAACTTCCAGAAGAGACTTGAATATTACCATTTGAACTGGATTTATGCTACCTAGCATTATTCACCCCTATTGAGGTTAGTGCAGAAATGTCTTCTTTGTCAGTTCTATTTTATAAGCATTTGTTAATAAACCAGAAATACCACAATGTATTTGGTTTCTGTGAGCCATCAGTTCTAGGTTTAGATGACTTGTTAGTAAAGCCTTACTCTGCTTGGTTCCCTCAAAGTGTATTCAGCTGTAAACCCCATCATCCCTGATCATCATAACTCAATTGGCTGGGGTTATGGGGACTATAGTCCATCATATAAGAGCCCTGGTAGTGAAGGTGCAGTATTGCAGGCAAACTGTGCCCGCAGCCTGGTGTGTGATCTCGATAGAGCTCAAGGCTTACTCAGCCTTCCACCCTTCTGAGTAAAATGAGGACTCATATTGTTGGGGGCAATATGCTGACTATGTAAACCGCCCAGAGAGTGCTATAAAGCACTATGGGGCGGTATATAAGACTAAATGCTGTTGCTACTGTTATCATATCTGAAATTTTAACTGGGAAACCTAAAATAATTCCACAATTCTAATTTGTGATCTTAACCTTTACTGTAAACAACTGGCATTGGGATCCTTGCAAGGATGGGATGAAATAAGAATGGAGAACAAAATGTTCATACGCCATTTGATCATGTTACAATTCTAGGTAAAACAACAAGGGCCCTCATACGCTCTGCTAACTTCAGAACAAATCTGAATTCATTAAAGTACAAAGAAACATCTTGCTATGAAATAATAGAAAATATTTGTACCTCGGCTTTTAGATTTTGGCAGCAGTTGGCTCTCTAAGCTGGTTTCAATTTAGTTTCTGAACGTTTCATTACCAGACTAGGTAACATCATTAGCAGGATTTTCTTGTCCTATTCTCCTTTTAAATGTCTTGCGTGCCAGTTTAGTCAGTTGATCGTGTGATTGGTTGCTCGTTTGGAGCTATATTTAAATTCTGAGCAGCTCTCGTTGACTGGTTGTTTGAATGGTCTGGTTTCTTACGTATTCATATCACTGGTGGGATTATTTTTTTTTACTACCGGTTCTGTGGGTGTGGCTTGGAGGGCGTGGCAGGGGAAGGATACTGCAAAATCCCCATTCCCTCCTGATCAGCTGGGACTCGGGAGGCAGAGAATAGATGGGGGCGGGGCCAGTCAGAGGTGGTATTTACCGGTTCTCCGAACTACTCAAAATTTCCACTACCAGTTCTCCAGAACTGGTAAGAACCTGCTGAATACCACCTCTGATTCATATGCTGGATCTAGATCAATATGCTTGTTAATTGCTCCTTTGGTAGAATACCAGACTTCAATAAATTCACTTGTTTGGCAGATGTTGGCATGGCCAATGATATTTCTTCCTTCCTAATCAAACTGGTGATGTTTATTATCAATGTGGTTTGAGATTAGGGATTTTTGGTCGTGCCGTTTAACTGCCAGTTGATGTTCATGAACCCTTGTTTTCAATTGCCTTACTGTTAAGTCCCACATAGAATTGGTTACAATCATTGCAATTGATTTTGTCTTCCTTCTGTATTTTGTCTTTGACTTTAGATAGCTCTTTTCTGAGTGTAAATGTGGGTTTGTGAGCAATGGTTATTCCTGGGGGTTGCAGTATTCTGGCAACCATTTCGGATGTTCCTTTGATGTAAGGCAGGACTTGTTTTTGCATTGTAGTTGGCTGTTGTATTTTGTCGGCGTTTGGATGACAAGGATCTCATTATGAAATATTTGGGCTAGCCACTGCAGAGGAAAACATTGAAAAGGTGTTTCTCTTCTGCTTTTCTTAATGACTCAGTGCTGCAGTGCATTTTGGCTCTTTTGAAAAGGGTCTGGATGCAGCTCTTCTTGTTTGCAGTGGGTGGCTGCTTGTGAAATTTAGAATTTGGTCTGTGTGCGTGGATTTTTGGTATACACAGGTTGTTAATTTGCCATGATCTTGTCTCCTTATGTCAATATCTCAGAAGGGGAATCGCCATTCTTTTTCTCCCTCACTCATGTCTTGCTGATTCATTTTCTCAAAAATTGCTTGTTCACTTCATCCTGTTTTCCTAATAGAAAAGCTGGCAACAACTAATCCAATATCCATTTGTATATGCTGTAGCTGGTTACATCTGACAGGTTAATCTGAAGAAACAATTACACAAGATTAGTCCTAATTAAATATTTTCCACTGTAGAACAAGATCTTTAAAATAAAGAAAGAGAAGTAAATATGTATCATCTTGAACTGAGCAAGAAACAAGTCATTCAGAAGAGATAAAATTAAATATGAGTGCAGGGGGAAAATTGGGAGAATTGGACTGCTCTGAACTGTAAAACAACAGCGAGATAAAGCATCAGCTCTGGTGCGAAAACCAATTAAAGGGACCGGAGGAGAGAATGATAAATTAATCCAATTCCTGCACATTTGAAGAATCCCCAAAGGACGGTATTAGAGCTCAAAACATCGGAAAATATTTTTAAAAGTATTTTAAACACCTCTGTCTTCTGCAGATAGTCCATAACTATCTAGATTGTGTGGAGTGGTGTAAGGTGACCAAATCTGGGCTACAAAATTCTCAATGACCATGAGATGGCAGCAAAGACATACAGGAAAACTAATGCTCTAGTGCCCCCTAGCAGTCATTTATAAGATTGGGGGGGGGGCATGTTCAGAGAGAAGGCAATAGAAGACAAAACAATAAAAAAAAAGAATTCTCTGCCTGGAAAGACTAGAAGAAGAGATTCAGTCTTATCATCGTCTTTTCTTGGAATATTATGTCTGCCAAGAGATTTTTAAATTATCTTCTTATTCTGGTTTGTAGTGATATGGGAGCATAGATCTGAATCGACCCAAAGATGCAAAACATTTCTGTCAAAAACCATATTTGTTCTTTGAACAGTGTTGTTATGGTTAGTTTACAGATTGATGAGGACTCAGGAGGCAATTTTGTAACTCCTCCATTAGCAATAAAAAAATTCACCCCTTTGCCATTATAGGAAGTTAAAACCCACCCCTCTCCTAGAAAAATGAAATATCCTGGAAAATATTGAAAAGGCAGAATATTATACTTCCCTCGATCCAAAATGGAGAAACATGTTTTTAGGCAGGAAACAGACTCACTCTTAATAGCCCCCGCCTTTGTCAATGGGCCATTAAAAGGCCTGAGTCAGTTTATTCTACATAACAAATATCTCCCCCTTCAGGTCCAGGGTGATGGGATTAAGGCATGTTAGTATTAGCCCTTTACCCATCTCACCACAGGGCACCTGGGATGGAGCAATACTTAACCAAACTTGGACTCAAAGCAAAGCCTAGAGAGTTGCCCCTGCATGGCCCCATGGGAGTCTGACAACCAATCAGAATACAAGATCAAGATCAAAGGCCAGAGAGGGGACAAAACCAGGGACTTTCAGGATCTTGACCTCTTTTCTTCTTCACCCAACATCTGGAAGCACCTGATCCACCTTTTCTGTTCAGGACCTCAAGGCATGTGATCCTGTTCACCATTAAACCACCTTTCCAAGCAGCCTCCATGTTTCCAGTGTCTTTTTCCCCACTTGGAACTGAACCCAGAAGGACATTTCTTCCAACATCAGTTCCCAAGAAAGCCACTAGAAAGAAACTGGAAAAGTTTCTGCCCTGTTGGACTATTAGAGGATAAATTGATTCTGAATTAGAAATATTCCAGTTGCTGAAATTCTTGTAAACCTATCCCTTTAATTTCAATATACCTTGCTAAAAATTCTTTGAGAATCTTGTATGAATATATATATAATTTATTTTTATATGTTGACTTCCTCCTGTTGGAAGAAATGTCCTTCTGGGTTCAGTTTCAAGTGGGGAAAAAGACACTGGAAACATGGAGGCTGCTTGGAAAGATGGTTTAATGGTGGACAGGATCACATGCGTTGAGGTCCTGGGGGAAAAGGGTGATCACATTCTTCAAGATGTTGGGTGAAGAAGAAAAAAAGGGGAGATGCTGAAAGTCCCTGGTTTTATGCCCTCTCTGGCCTTTGATCTTGAACTTGTATTCTTTTTTTTTATAATATAAATTTTTGATCTTGTATTCTGATTGGTTGTCAGACTCTCATGGGACCATGCAGGGGCAACTCTGCAGGCTGTGCTTTGAGTCCAAGTTTGGTTGCCTTGCTGCCTGATGCAATCCTCCCAGGTGCCTTGTGGTGAGTTTCTGTAGAGAGTTAATCCTACCTTTGTAATGTCGAGTAGACTAGCTCAGGCTTTAATTGCTCATTGACAAAGGTGGGGGCTATTAAGAGTGAGTCTGTTTCCTGCCTAAAAACATGTTTCTCCATTTCTTATCCAGGGAAATATAATATTCTGCCTTTTCAATATTTCCTAGGATATTTCAATTTTCTAGGGAGGGGTGCATTTTAACTTTGTACACTTCTTTATGCACCAGCCTTTTTACCAGTAGATGGGATTGCTTAGACAATGTTCCCTGATACATGAGCCAGAAAACCAAGTTGGGTCAAGTCTCCTTTAAGTCAAACTGGACTTACGATGACTTCACAGGCACATCCATGCAGTTCTTTTGGCCACAGCATGGAAATTATGTACCGCAGCTGATTTCTAGGATCATCTTTAACTTCTGAGGCTAATTTACAGCCTCCAAGTACTAAATACGTCCAGCCCTGCTTAGCCTCCCAAATGATCCAAAATATCAGACAAGAGCTATCACTTATTGAAAACTTCCTTTCTTCCTTCCTTCCTTCCTTCCTTCCTTCCTTCCTTCCTTCCTTCCTTCCTTCCTTCCTTTCCTTCCTTCCTTCCTTCCTTCCTTCTTTCCTTTCCTTCCTTCACTCACTCACCCACTCCCACCCTCCCTTTCTTTTCTACAGGATAGTTCTATATATTTGAAGCAGCATATTCAATTCAAAGATCAAGGGCCTTAGGGGGGGAAACCAAAAACTTACATCTGTCTATCAGCAGCTTTTAGCACCTGAAGAGCTGCACATTCAGCAGGCCTACAGATCACCTGGATATTACACAACATTAACATTAATTGTATTGATGCTTCAATTATGTAATTGTTTCTGCCTTTGAAGCCAAGCTTTAAATTACTATCTCAAGCATAATTTATGCAAATCTGAGTCCTCTTTTTTAAAATACAATTTCCTCATTTTGAGAGAATGGTTAAGTGGCCTCCCTAATGTATGCAATTTTAGGAGGACATCCACACCTCTAGAAGATTTGGGAGCTGCAGTTTTAATCAGCATAGTATAAAGCCTGATCAACCTATTGGGGCGGCGGTGAGGTTTGATGGGACTGGATAATCTAATGGCACAATGCCAGTGTTGTGCACTTCAGCAGTGGCAGGAACTGTTGCAGATATTACCATCAGTCTGCAATAACCACAGTGGGTTGCCTGGCACCAGTTCAAATGTTACACGGCAGAATAGAATTGGAATGGAGCTGAAGCAAGTAATTAAAATATCCGTTTCAATGTCTCTACATTGAAGTATTGGCTAAATTCATATAAAGCAATATCATCCACCTTCACTCTCAGCCAAATATAGTTAAACCTGAAAATAGTAAAGAAGAAATGCAGTCAAATAGCTCCCTGGGGCGTCCATTTTCAAGTTATGATAGAATTGTTAGATCAGATCAAAGGCAACACGGATTATCAAGTAGCTGTGTTGCCTTTTGTGATTACCGGCTGATATGCTGCTTTGCTTTCTTCCCTCCATACTTATAGGTGGAGCACTAGTTATTTACTTATTATTATATTTTATTTAGTTCGTCAAACATGTATAAGATAACAGGTATAACTAGAAACATGGACATGAATGAAATAACAATAGCAATAGCAGTTAGACTTATATACCGCTTCATAGGGCTTTCAGCCCTCTCTAAGCGGTTTACAGAGTCAGCATATTGCCCCCAACAACAATCCGGGTCCTCATTTTACCCACCTCGGAAGGATGGAAGGCTGAGTCAACCCTGAGCCAGTGAGATTTGAACAGCTGAACTGCAGAACTAGCAGTCAGCTGAAGTAGCCTGCAGTGCTGCATTTAACCACTGCGCCACCTCGCAAATAAATAAATGAATAAATAAATAAATAAATGGGGACAGTAGGACAGGTACAGTAGGCACGCTGGTGTGCTTATGCACGCCCCCTTTACAGACCTCTTAGGAATGGGGTGAGGTCCATGGTGGACAGTTTAAGGTTGAAGCTGTGGGGGTTTGAGGCTGTAACAATGGAGTCAGGTAGAGCATTCCAGGTGTTGATCACTCTGTTGCTGAAGTCGTATTTTCTGAGTATAAGCTGGAACAAGTTTTCCCTCAAAAAAGAGGGTGAAAATCTGGGTGCGTCTTTTACACTGAATACAGCATTTTTGGACTCCCCAAACCCCACCTCCTTTGCAAAAATGGCCATGCATAGCCTTTAGGAGGCTTCGAGAGTGTTCCTGGGGGCTAGGGAGGGCAAAAATGGGCTGTTTTTTGCTCGTTTCCCCCCCCATCCCCAGGAGCACTCTATAAGCCTCCTAAAGGCTATGTATGTCCCTTTTTTAACAAAAAGTGTGTCTGTTTTTGCAAAAAAACCCATGCTGTTTTTGGGAGGTTTTCAGAATGCAAAAACTTTGTTTTTTAATTTGCCTCTTCAAAATCTTGGTGCGTCTTATACTCGGGTGCATCTTATATTCGGAAAAATACAGTAGTTTGGAGTGGTTTACCTTTGAGTTTGTATCTATGGTTCACCCGTGTATTATTGAGGTTGAAGCTGAAGTAGTCATTGACAGGTAGCATGTTGCAGCAGACAATTTTATGTACTATGCTGGACCCGCTCAATTGTATTGATGTCTGATATACAGTGTGGATTCCAGGCAGACGAACTGTATGCAAGAATTGGTCTGGCAAAGGTTTTGTATGCCCTAGTTAGCAGTACAATGTTATCAGAGAAGAATGTGTTTGGTTGATACAGAATATCCAGAATATCAATGCATCCCTCTAGAGTTAACTTTTAAATGGTTGGAAATATTCAGTCTGGATGGAAATTGGAAAGCTGCCAGCTAACCCAGGAAGATGTTTTAATTCTTATTATTTCATATGTGCCATCATTGATATAGCTGCCCTATGGCTTCCAAGACCATTTCAAAGAGCTAAAAGTCTAACTTTTAAAATGATGGTTTCCTGGAATGTACTTCTAATTATTCTTTGGTGCTTTGTGTTTTTCCCAGCTTTCAGCTCAAGTTAGACTACCTTTTTTCCCCCTATGGAAAGCTTTTGCTTCCTCATGCTTTTCAGAAGCAGCAGCAAATTTTTCTTTCTGATTTTTTAAAAGATTGCTTGAAGGGGGCTTTCTTTTTCAAGGCTGTTGATTTTTGGTGCTACATGCCCTTGCACTGTATCGATTTAGGTGATCCCTATTTTTCTTATTTATTTAAAACATTTACAGAGCTGCCCATCTTATATCAAATGCTGGGCAGCTCCCAGTCAACAATTAAAACAATATCAGTAATAATTTCCCTTTCTATTAGCTGAAATTGCTTTACTAATTTGTTTGCACTGTTGGATGCCATTTAGGGAGTTTAGGGCAGTGTTCCTCAAGTTGTGGTTGGTAGACCCCTGGGGGAAGTGATGTCATCACAAGGGGGGGGAATGCTTGAAGAAATGTTATGATTTAAATCTTGAGTTAAGTCTTGGTGGTCCGTGGCCATGATCCATGGCCACAAAAGGTATTTAAAGGGGGGTCTGTGGTGAGGAAAAGGTTAAGAACCATTGGTTAGTGTTAGCAAAAAAAGTGGCAATTTTTAAAAGTAGTAACATAAAAATATTTTAATAAAACAAACTGGGTGGATGGTATGTGCTATATGCCAATTGCCTTCAGAATAAAGATATAAGATAAAGGTAAAAGTTCCCCTCACACATACAGTATGTGCTAGTTGTTCCCAACTCTAGGCAGTGGTGCTCATCTCCATTTCTAAGCTGAAGAGCCAGCATATCCAAAGACGACTCCATGGTCATGTGGCCAGCAAGACTAAATGCCGAAAGTGCACTGAACGCTGTTACCTTCCCACCAAAGGTGGTCCCTATTTTTCTACTTGCATTTTTTTACATGCTTTCGAACTGCTAGGTTGACAGAAGCTGGAACAAGTAACGGGAGCTCACTCCCGTTAAGCGGCACTAGGGATTCGAACCACCGAACTACTGACCTTTCTGATCAACAAGCTCAGTGTCTTAGCCACTGACCCACCGCGTCTCTGTAGAAAGTTATACAGATATGGTAATACAACAATGATAAGCATCGTATCACCCTAATTTGTCTAGGCTAAGCTGATATCTTCTAGAGACTATTTGAATTCCAATTTCCATTAGTCTTTACCAAAGTAACTACTGGCTTGCTGATGTAAGAGGCTTTAATAGAAGAGAATATATGTAGCTCAGGGTTAAACTGTGCAGTTCTTGATGCTCTCTGAGCTCGGTTGTTTTCTTGAAGATGTTTCATTACCCAACCAGGTAACATCATCAGTACAATAAGGAGGTTTTCAATTCAATGTGTCAGAAACTACACCAAGTTGGGGAAGGAGGATCTAATACAAGGTATATCTTAGTCAGGCATTTGTCTTTGCTATTGGCCACAGCAGGGGTGGAATCAACTTACCTTCGCTACCAGTTTGCAAATGTGAGCACGCACATGCCACCACCACCTCCACGCATGCGTAGGACCTGCCGTGCATGCACAGGTGGCTGGAGCCTCCTGCTGCCACCGCTACTGGTTTGCCCAAACTGGTTAGAACTGGCTGAATTGCACCACTGGGCCAAAGATACTAATGGGCAACTTGGCTGAGGTCTGTAATCATGTTTGAATGTACTTTGAGCCATACCGATCCATCGACTGACAGGCAACTGCCCAGGACTCCTCAGCATTCTTGCAAGTGCCATGGATTGTGACTCTTTCCTCTTCCATTACTCAGAAGTACCTTCAAATTGGTTTTATATGGGACTTCCTGGGAGGAGCCTGCTGGTGGTGGCAGCAAAAAAATCAGCTGCCTCCGAATTCCTGGCTACGTACCTGTCTAGAGGATCTTCCATCTGACGTCTTATCAGGTTTTCTTATCCTTCAGGCAAGAAGGAAAGAAGAAACTGTTTTGCTGGCAAATGCTCTTCGATTTTTGCAGCTTTTGTGCTTGCAGGGAAAGGGGGGCTAGCCCAAGGCAGAACGGCTGTCCGTGCTGGGAACTTCAAACTGCCTTGTGCAGGACAAAGTAGGTTTCCCCCACTCAGTTCAAAGTTTTGTTTGATTTAATCTTATCACGAGCTGAATCCATTTCCGTGCACAATAATTGTTTATCAACATTTTAGCTTCTTTTCTTTTTCTCCTCCGAAAAATTATTTACTTAGAGGCTTTTAAAATGGCGCCGAGCAGGCTGGTTTCTCCGGTAATAATGAACACTTTTTGTTAATCCTCACAAGAATTCACAAGAATTCAAAACAAAAGAGATTGCTTATCATATGTTTTGGTTTCACAATAGGCCAGCAGAAGCTTTTTAATTAGCTTTATTTCTACAAGAATGTTACTCCTTCATTAACTTTGCTTATCTGGAAGTTAAATGGTGATGAATCTGCTGAACGGTCTTGTTACAATGTTTACTCACTGAAAGTTTTGCCAAGCCTTAACTTCAAAATAAAAGGGGAACCCAGCCTCTTTACTTAAAGCTGCATACTCAGGCAATAGAGTTTTATTAACTGCAGGCAGATAAATTTTGAAATGGCTTCAAAACCAAATATTAACTTGAAGTTGTAAATTTTTTTCTTATTACTATTCAAAATACCAGCTTCAATTTTGTAAAAGGCTTTCTTATCCAGCTGCATTACAAGATGGCGATTTTATAGCTTCTGCGTTTGATATATGACACACTCAATCAGTTCTATTCTCCTGAAGACTTCTCCTTATTAACTGTTAAAAGTCTATAAATTGTATCCCATTTAAAACTGAGGGGAGCAGAGACTTTGTTTGTTTGTGCGTTTTTTTATAATGGCTCCCAAATCGAAGCAGTCTAAGCGTTTCCTTAATAATACATCTCAAGAAATTGTTACAAAATCGCTGCCCTTGCCTCCCACGCCCTCTACTGGAGATCTCTTAACGCAAGAATTTCTTTTTGAAACCCTTAAAGAGTTCAGACAGGAAATTAAACAACTTTTATCAGACTTATATGATAAACTGGACGCCAAGATTGCTCAAACAAGGGAAGATACGATCAGAGTTATGACTGTTATGACAGGCTATGTTTCTGAAATGGAGGACAAATTGGAACTTTTGGAAAAAACTAATTCTAATTTGACATCTAAAATTCAAACGTTACAACAGGAAGTTGAAAATGCTCAAAAACAACTCGTTATGATAAATTACAATAAGACTGCGTTTGCAATAAGAGTCAGAGGATTGCGTGAAAAGGAACAGGAGAATTTGAAACAGACCTTTTTTGAAGCTTTCAGACGTTCGGTGGGAAGTCCGGGATTTAACTTTGATTGGCAGATTCAAAAAATTTATCACCAGAACTCGTGTGTAGCAAAACAACGACAGCTTCCGAGGGACATAATTATATATTTCACCACAAGAGAATCCAGAAATGTGATAATACAGAAGTTCTACAATAACAGGCTGCGAATCGATGGACAGGACTTGATTGTTTTTAAAGAAATACCATCTCAAATATTAAGAGCAAGGAGAGACTACACTTTCTTAACTGAAAAACTCAGAGATTCTCAGATACAATATAAATGGGAAGTGCCATCTGGTATCACAGTCACATTTGAGAACCAAAAATATCGTCTCAATTCTGTTTGCGAAGCCCGAGATTTTTACTACAAAACTCTGAAGGCGGGACTTCCTGATTCACCCGGACTTGGAGAAAGACAAGGAGAAAAAGAAGATAAGCAGCGGGACACGTGGCTACAAGGCGGAGGGTGTTGCTTTCCCTTTCCGGAAGGGCAGAAGAGTAAAGAATAAAGATCCAGCTATGCCTTTAAAATACTTCTTAAATTTTTAATTTGAATAAAAATTCAGGACTCCTGTCTGGTATAAAATGACAAAGCTGGATACCGATGAAGAGATATTGAGACTGAAAGAAGCGGTGCTGAATTTGGACATATATTGTATGGGACTTATATAAGACTTGTTTGAATCTTAATTTAAACTGCGCATGATCTATTCTTTGGGGCGAGGAGAGTGGAGATCATAGTTTTCTTGGATTGTGGTTTGGGATGAATGGAGTCGGGTGCGTGGGGTAGATGGAAGGGTAGTGAAAGTTCAATTAGATTATCTTGATCCAGAATGTAAGCTGATTTTTGTATAAATTGTTATTTGAATACAAGGTTAAGAAAGATTATCTGGAGAGTCTACACGAGGGTGGAGTAAATATGAGAGGAGCAATGGATGAGGATAAAATATATATGCGGACACGGGTAAAGGCAGGATGGGAGGTATAGAATTTATATGCGGAAGCAGGTAAAGACATTGTTTAAGATTTTAAAAATAATGAGAAGCTGAGTTTAATGTTAGAGAGTATATTGACTTCTCTTTCTTGGGGGGGGTGTTCCCCCCCCTTTTTTCTTTTTATTATTCTTTTCTTTTTTGTTCTTTATTTTTTATTATTTTTTATTATTTTGTAACTTCTAATCTATTTGGTTTCAATATACTCCAGACTTTGCTTGATAAAGAACGATGCCGGGAATGGGACCTGGGAAGTCGGAAGGGGGTCAGGGAGGGGGGTTCAGGGGGTGGGTGGGGGGGAGGGTGGAAGTATAGACTCAATTTTCAGAACAATGAATGCACTTGGATACTGTTGCTTTTTTTTCTTTCTTTTTTTCTTTTCTTCTTTCTTTTCCTTTTATTTTTCTTTTGTTTTAGTACAAAACAAATAGACCAATGAATACTAGAAATACACCGAAGCGAGGTGTAGAGGGAAAGAAGAGGGGGGAATTAAGAGGGAGTGAGAAGGGAATGTAAGGAGGGTGAGATGGTGGGAAGGGGAGAAAGGAATGGCTGAGGGGGAGGGGAAGTAGAAGAGGGGATTGTTGGAAGGGAGAAATGAAAGTTGGAGGGGTAGAAGGAAGGGTGTATGTAGGATAGAAGTGTTATGAGTTGTTTATTGCTTCTTCTTTTTTTAACTGCACAGTATTTAAGTGATTGTATAAAGGAAAATGAAAATGTAATAAAAGAATCTTTGATCGGTGAAAAAAAAAATGGTTTTATATGATGGGCTACCTCGGTTCAAGCTCCCGCTGTCCTTGGCTGGTTATGGGGCGAGAGGCAAGGGATGGAGGGACGGTTCCTGCTGTCAGAGCAAGAGATGATGAAGAATTCTCCTCCGTCACACCAGCTGGAGGTAATTGGGCAAAAAGGGGAAAAATAGTATTCATTTAAAGGATGTGAAGATTTCTTTTTTTTAAAGGGTTTTTTATTTTTTGTTCTCTTTATACAATTATAGGTATACATTCACATAGTTATTATTCTTTTTTACATTCGTCATTCTTATACATTTGTCATTCCATTTACAGGGTTGTAACATACCGTTTGGGTTGCTTTGTTCACCATCCCTCGCCTGTTTTGACACCACCTTCTTTTCCCTTTCTTTTCTCCCTCCCTCCCTTCTCTACTTTCTTCCTTCCTCTCTCCTTTCCCTTCCTTCTTCCCTTCCTTCTCCCTTACTCCTCTCTTCTCCTTCCTACCCTCTCTCCTTCTCTCTTCCATCTTCCTCTCCTATCTTCCTAAGGACGTGAAGATATCTGTGAATTCTGTTCATACAGCAATAGGGAAATCTGCATACACATGTGATTAAATGCTGCAGACATGTGGTTAAAGATTGGATACTTAGCCCCTTCAGTCTGTCTGGGAGCTTCATATTCTGGCTGGATTACATTATGGGCTAGAGCTGTTCCTGTTGATTTAATGTTTTTCCATAGTATGTTTTAAAGATCATTCTTAAAATACTTTAAAAACCTCAAATGACAATGACGGCTCTTCCTTTTATATTTCTAGCTTATGAAAAACAAAACCACAGTTCCATTTTCTGTCCTCTTCTTGTTTCAGCCTTTTTCTTTTAATGCTACAAAATTATACACTCACAGCCCTCCCCCTCCCCAAATTATAGCAACTATCTTCTGTGCAAGGTTTTTGTTCATGGGTACACACATATATAATAAATTAAAAACATTTTTTCCAGAGAAAGAAAGAACGAACAGGAAACGTGTCCCTTTAATTGAAATTTTATGCCTAGCTAAAAGTTCCCATATTTTTTTAAAAACCATCTAGTAATAGATGGCAGATGCTTGCATCAAGTTGCTTTTGTGTTAGAACAACAGCAGCAGCAGCAGCAGCAACGACACATTGCCTCATGATCTGAAACTCTTAACTAAGTGAGGAAAGACTTTATTATGGGATTCCCAACTATGCAGTGGTGGGATTCAGCCAGTTCACATCACTTCGGGAGAACCAGTTGTTAACTTTCTGAGCAATTTGGTGAACTGGTTGTTGGAAGAAATCATTAGGGCAGAGAACCGGTTATTAAATTGTTTGAATCCCACCACTGCAACTATGTAGTGTTGGACGGCTATAACAAATTTGAATAAATAAATTGAGAATTTAGATTGGAAGAGAAGCAACCTTGGGCATCCGTCTGGTTTCTTCCATATCTTTTTTTAAAAAATCTCATTGCTGAATTCATATTTTAAAGCAGTTGATGTCCTATGTTTAAGCAAGAGTCATGAGGGATCAAAGAAGCAGGGCTGGCTCCAAAATACCCCAGGTAAGATCTGTTCAGGACGGTTAATAGAATCCCTGAAAGGCAAAAGACACAGCCTGGAGCCCCAGAAAACCTCAGAAGTTCCTCCAGTGATGACATATCCCCCCACCCCAATGTGACAGAAAGGGAGATTGGATCCATATGCAGCAAGCAATAATAGAAACTTGAATTAATTCAATGAAATAACTTTTTTTTAAAAAAAGTTAAAGGTAAAGGTACATTAAAATAGATTCAACTTCCTCCCTCCCCCGATCCCCGATCTGTTCTATTTTTGGTAGTGTTTCTTTCCAGTGTGCATCTTGTCAGCGATCCTTAGCCTGAAAAACTTGGTGGGCTTCTACATTAAGGAACATAGAGCATGAGTCATAGGGTAGATCTAGGGTCTTTCATTGTCTTTTTTTTACAGAAGACAACATTAAACTTGAGCAATAATGCATTCCCTGATCCCATAATGGAGGAGAGGTGGGAAGCAGAGGTATCAGGTTGGACTGGTTCGGCCGAATAGGTAGTAACTTGGCAGCCTAGGTCGTAGGAACCAGCAGTAACCCAGGCCTGCCATGTCCCCAAACTAGTTCTCTTGGTGGTGCCATAGGCACCGCCATCTTGTTTTTGGCTTCTGCGCATGGTGGTAGAGTGAGCTGCCTGTAATAACCACCTTAAAACAGAGGTCGTATTCAACTGGTTCGGACCAGTTTGGGTAAACCATTGTGGACCCTGGTGCTATGCCATCCTATTTAGTCACATTTTTGAGGCTGGGTGCATATGCGGAAGGTGCAAGCATGAGCAAAGCACATGCACGGAAGGCCGGGTGGATGCTCAGAAAGTGCCTGCAGGAAGTAAGCGTGTGCGCGGGGGGCGAACTGGTGGTGAAAATAAGTGAAACCCACCGTTGCCTTCATTGTTCATCTGATGTATAAGGTGGCCACTTCAGTCCACGCTGGACCCATCTATGCTAACTACTAATACATGTTTCTCCTTTGCGGTCATGACAGGGAGAGGCAGATACGGCGGGGACTTTAGGGCAGGCCATCATCGGGGAAGGAGGGCTCGCTGTGTCATAGAGATCCCTCCTTCCGGCCCTAGGAGTCCCACTCCAAGGTCAGATGGCGCGGGTGTTCAGGACCCTGGTCTCAGGCTGCTGTCGCTAAATGCCAGGTCTGTTGTTCATAAGGCCCCCCTCATCCGGGACTTGATAACTGATGAGGGCGCAGACCTGGCATGTATTACTGAAACATGGCTGGGCCCTGAGGGAGGAGTCCCCCTCGTCGAGATGTGCCCAGCCGGATTTCAGGTGCTACACCAGCCGAGAGCCCAGGGAAGGGGTGGCGGTGTGGCTATTGTAGTCCGGGAGTCTTTAGTACCTCGTAGGATCCCTGCTCCGGAGCTTGTCGGGTGTGAGTCCCTGCTAGTGAAGCTGGACCTCAAGGGTCAAGTGGGTTTGCTGCTTACGTACCTGCCTCCCAACTACGTTGCAGCAGCCCTCCCCTCGCTCCTCGAGTCAGTAGCCGAGCTAGCGGTTGAGTTCCCTAGACTTATAGTTCTGGGGGACTTTAACTTGCCTTCGCTCGGTGAACACTCTGATGGAGCGCAGGAGTTCATGGCTTCCATGACAGCCATGGGCTTGACTCAAGTAATTCGAGGCCCAACTCACTCAGCGGGTCACACGCTTGACCTCGTATTCCTCTCGGAGCAGTGGAGTTACGATCTTGGTCTGAGGGGTAATGAGATCATACCCCTGTCGTGGTCAGACCACTACCTACTGAGGCTAGACTTCCGGAGGCCAAACCTCCACCGTAGGGAGGAGGAACCGACCAGCTGGTTCCGCCCCAAGCGACTGATGGATCCTGTTAGGTTCCAGACGGAGCTTGGGGTTATTCCTGATACCCTCGCCCACAGTTCGGCGGAGACTCTCGTCGCTGCCTGGCACTCGGCAGCTTCGGAGTCTCTCGACCGGATTGCGCCGCTACGGCCCCTCCGGGTCAGCGGCCCCCGGAGGCCTCCTTGGTTTACTGAGGAGCTCCGGGAGGTAAAGCGCCGGAGGAGACGCCTAGAGCACTCGTGGAGGTCCGATAGGTCCGAGTCGAAACGGGCACTTTTGACAGCATGCACCAAGGAGTATATTCGGACCCTAAGAACAACAAAAAGAACATACATTGCCTCCTTGGTAGCGTCCGCCGAGTCCCGCCCAGCCGCCCTGTTTAGGATAACCCGCTCCCTCCTAAATAGGAGGGAGACGGGGGACTCCTTACAGGGTAAGGCTGAGGAATATGTCCAGTTCTTGGCGGACAAAGTTGCCCGGTTTCGAGCGGACCTGGACTCCACCCCAGTAGATCCAGCCGAGACACAAGGAGAAAACTTGGCAAACCATCTCTGGGTTGAGTTTCAGGAAGTTGCCTCTGGGGATGTGGACAAGGCTATGCGAGCTGTGAGTGCCTCCACCTGCATACTGGACCCGTGTCCCTCCTGGCTGGTTGCCAACAGCAGTGAGGTGACACGAGGCTGGATCCAGGCGGTTGTTACCGCTTCTCTTCGGGAGGGGTACTTTCCCACCGCGCTTAAGACAGCGGTGGTGAGACCCCTCCTGAAGAAGCCGTCTCTGGATCCAGCTATTCTTAATAACTATCGTCCAGTCTCCAACCTTCCCTTTGTAGGGAAGGTTGTTGAGAAGGTGGTGGCTCTCCAGCTTCAGCATACCTTGGAGGAAGCTAACTATCTTGACCCCTTCCAGTCTGGCTTCAGACCCGGTTACAGCACAGAAACCGCTTTGGTCGCATTGACTGATGATCTCTGGAGAGCTAGGGATGGAGGCCATGCTTCCATCCTAGTTCTCCTGGACCTCTCAGCGGCTTTCGATACCATCGACCATGGTATCCTTCTGCGACGACTGCGGGACATAGGGGTGGGCGGCACTGTCTTGCAGTGGTTCTCCTCCTATCTCTCGGACAGGTCGCAGTCGGTGTTAGTGGGGGGGCAGAGATCGTCCCTGAGGCCCCTAACCTATGGGGTGCCGCAGGGGTCGGTCCTATCCCCCCTACTATTTAACATTTACATGAAACCGCTGGGCGAGATCATCCGAAGGCACGGGATAAAATATCACCAATATGCGGACGATACACAGTTGTATCTGTCCGCCCCGTGCCAACTCAATGAAGCGGTGGACGTGATGAACCGGGGACTGGAAGCCGTTAAAGACTGGATGAGAGCGAACAAGCTGATACTCAACCCAGACAAGACCGAGTGGCTGTTGTGTTTCCCTCCCAAAAATTTGACCACCATACCATCACTCAGGCTGGGGGGACAAAATTTAAACCCCTCAGAAAGGGCCCGCAACTTGGGAGTCCTCATGGATTCACAGCTAACTTTTGACCACCATCTCTCAGCTGTGACCAGGGGGGCATTTGCCCAGGTTCGCCTGGTGCGCCAGTTGCGGCCCTACCTGAATCGGGAGGCCCTCACAACAGTCACTCGAGCCCTTGTGATCTCTAGGCTGGAATACTGTAATGTGCTCTACATGGGGCTGCCCTTGAAGAGCATCCGAAGACTTCAGCTAGTCCAGAATGCGGCCGCGCGAGTGATCGTGGGCGCACCACGGTTCGCCCACATAACACCGATCCTCCGTGAGCTGCACTGGCTACCTGTTGGTCCCCGGGTGCACTTCAAGGTCTTACTCACCACCTATAAAGCGCTCCATGGTAGTGGATCTGGCTATTTGAGAGACCGCCTTCTGCCAATTACCTCCCTGCGTCCCATCCGATCGCATAGAGTTGGCCTCCTCCGTATTCCATCCGCCAGTCAGTGCCGACTGGCGACTACTCGGAGGAGAGCCTTCTCTGTTGCGGCTCCGACACTATGGAACAATCTCCCCGTGGAGATTCGTACCCTCACCACCGTCCAGGCCTTCCGTACAGCCCTCAAGAACTGGCTAACCCGTCAGGCCTGGGGATAATCTTATTTCCCGAATGCTGAGTGAATGTTGAGTTTTATTGTCTAATTTACTTTGTGCACATTTCTTTTTTTGTATTGTCCTACACTCCCCTTCCTTTTTTGATTGTAAGCCGCCCTGAGTCCCCTCAGGGAAAAGGGCGGCCTATAAATAAACTACAAACTACAAACTACAAACTATAAAGTCACGTGGACTCTTTGATTTTTTTAAGCCCTTGCATTAGTTCAATTCCACTAAATTATTTTAAGAATTGCTTACATCCATGTAAATCTGCTTGTGTTTAAGATCAGTTTTGAAGACTTGATTTGCTATCCCAATATGATGGCCACTGTCAAAGAAGGGAATTTCGTTATCTTTCTGCAGGGGTTTCTTTCCACAAGACACTCAGATGATCCCACCCCCTCATTGCTTTTGGAAGGTATTAAAACCATTGTTCTCCTTAGCTTGTTAACTGAAAGTTTAACAGCATTTCTTAATGCGGATTTTACAATTGCATTTTATCTTCAATGTAATTTTATGGCTGGTATTCATTTACCTACCCTACTGGTTCACAAATGTGAGCACCTCCGTGCATGTGCAAAGCCTTCCGTGCATGCGCCTTTGGTAAAGTGACCAGATTTTAAAATTGGTAAAGTGGGACACCATTGATTGGGGGGGAATCAAAGGGGTGCCCAACACGTAGGCCAGCATGCCCAGGTCCTTCTTCTCGCCTGGCCTCATCTTCACTCTCTGGCCGCCCGAAGCCTTCCAGCCCGAGCACTAACAGGAGTCGCGGGATGGGCTGGCCAAGCGACCTCACGCAAGCAGCTCACCTCGCTGCCTGATGGAGGCTGCCCTACTGCTGGCGCTGCTGCCCCTCTGCTCTGCTGCCAAAGATGCCACCGCCACCCCCTCGCCGGCTCTTCCCGCCCAGACACCTGCCGCCCCGGAGCCGCCCGAAGCCTTCCAGCCCGCCCGGGGCGAGTCAGCCACGGTGCAGCCGGTGGTGGGCAAGAAGGTTTTGGGAGGATCCTGGGTGGCGGGTGTCCGGGCGGGAAGAGCTGGCGAGGGGGTGGTGGTGGCATCTTCGGCGGCGGAGCAGAGGCACAGCAGCGCCAGCAGCCGGGCAGCCTCCATCGGGTAGCAAGGCGAGTTGCGTGTGAGGCCGCTTGGCCAGCCTGCCCTGTGACTCCTGTTAGTGCTCGGCAGTGTGCAGCCACCGTGCAGCCTCCAGTCCCGCAGGCCGCCCTCCCGGCGCACAGCCACTATAGTCATCCTGCAATTCCTTGGCGGTGTCGGTGGCAGCGACGGCCACAAGACCCCTCCTCAGCCACTGCCATCTTGGCTCCCCCCTCCGTCCGAGCCCCCTCCTTCTGGCTTCCCTCAGGCCCCGCCCTGCTGTTCCCTCGTCCTCGCACAGCAGATCCTGGCAGCACTCCCGATGCCCTTTCGTCCACTCACCCATGGCAAGCGCTTTGAATTTCTCCCATCCACCCATCCAGGGGACTCTCGCCCTTTGTTAACTCTCTGAAGACGGAATGGTGAGAATGAATTCCATTTGGAAGCACGGGAACCCGATTCGACGTAGGAGAATTCACCACACCCCTTCTTCCAGGACCGTATAGCAGCAATTAAGTGAATGGTGGGGACGCTTTGTGGGGGCGGGGTGGGTGGGAAAAGAGCCGGAGAGGCCCGCCAGCCAATAGGGATATAAAAGGGGAGGGACGTGGCCCCAAGCAACCAGCCAATGGGAGGGAGCAGCTCAGGCGGCCACTAATGGAAACTCTCAGCTAGCATAGTGAAAAGTCACCGGTGGATTTCTCAAAATCTATGGAGTGAAACTGAGATACTAACTTGTGCATTCTTTAAAAAAAGCGGGACACAGGACAAATTGTGAAAAATCGTGACTGTCCCACCAAAAGCAGGACGTCTGGTCACCTTAGCCTTTGGTGAAAAAAAGGGCCTAAATGGGATGCCTTAGATGCCGGGGCAGATGGGTGGGGCCACCCGCAATTTTTGCTACAGGTTCGGGCGAACCAGTCCAAACCGGTAGAATACCACCTGTGTTTGGTGTATTGTATCTAAATAGCCTTGGAAAATGCTATGGACTTGAAATGCTTTCAGCCTTTCAGTCAATCACAAAAATGAACTGGAAGTTGCTATCAACTGCATTTTTTGTGTGTGATCCTCCATTTTGTTTTATCTGCAATGCTCCAGGCTTACAAATTGGATGGAGTATCTGGGGTGGAAAATATCAGTTGTCATCAGCTGAATTCCTTCTATCAGAATGTAGTATTCTGGAGGGTTGCCATATACGAATGCCTACTCTAAGTTAAACAAATTCTGAAATGAGCAATGCAGTGAAATATCAAAAAGATGTTCATAGCAAGATGGGGTGGGTGTTCAGTCATGCCTTAAGGAATTCCTTTCAATTCCTTTACCATCAAAGGCCAATGACGGCATTCATAGAGCTTGTCCTTGCTTACCAACCATTCATTTAAACTTATGACAGTGCTGAAAATGGAGATGTTTTTCTTTTCAGTGTCATTAAAGAAAAGAACGCAAACTGTAGGTTTAGGATGTAGAAAATTAAATAGAGATTAAACATCAAGAGAAACAATTTAGCTCTTATTCCTATTTAAGCAATAAAGACAACCATATATTTAAGTGTATAAGTCATTAACAGTAATAGTTTGTCCTTCGGTTATTGAAAACTTTTTTAAAGAAGTGTTTGATTCAAAGAAATGGGAAGTTATGGGTTAACTTGCAGAGCACCTAGAATTCTTCTTCTTCTCATTTCTCCAGAAATCTCTTTCTCCAGTTCATCTTTCCATTATTATTATTTTTTGCAGTCTCAAATCACACACAAAACCTCCAAACCAACCAACCATCCCCGGGGTACCACAGTAAGCAAATGCAGCAGAGGTACGGCAGTATATCACTGTGTGACAAATTGCACAGGTGGAGTGAAAGAAAGAAAGAAAGAAAGGGGGGGGGAACCAGGACGACACCACACACACACTGTCTCTTGCACATACACACATACCTACAGTTAAATTGGGTGGATTACATAATATACTGTGTTGCTACAGTAACTCCGCTCCATCCCATGGCAGCTGGGGGCAGATGCTACTGTTCTGTGAGCCAATGCATTATAATTTTCATCTCTCTCTTTTTCTGAGTAGAAAATATACCCTGAGACTAAGAGGATTTGTGGAAAGGAAGAAAGTGGGGGGAGGAGGAGGAGAGGAGAAAACCTAAAAGCTGGAACAGAATTCTATAAGGAGTTGGTGCCTCTAAAAGATGCTTTCAGCCATCACTTACTTTGTGCAGTTCCCTTGTTTTTTTAACCTAACAGAGCCTCTCTGTCTCTTTAGCAGGTATGTGATTATTTACCATCTGATCTGTTATACCTTCCCCTAAGTGGGGGGCGTTTCTTAGTGTTACCCCAGCCTTGTTTAGGTTGGCTAGCAGAGACCCCCAGATTCTCAGGCAAACATCTTTTCCTTTTGAAAGCAGATATAAACACCGTATAGGAGAATCCAAGCTACAAAGATGAAAATACCTGCCATGATAAAATTGAAGCCAGCCTTAAAGACAGAACCTAGCATTCAGTATTTGCTGATGACGGCTCGAAGTGATACTTGTAATCCAACTATCTTCAATCTATGCTCTCTAGAGGGGTAGACAGATTGCAACTTCATGCCAGCCAAACCAATGGAAAGCATATTAGATATAGGTTTGCTCAGTGGTGGGTTTCAAATTTTTTTAGAACCTCTTCTGTAGGTGTGGCCTGCTTTGTGGGAGTGGCTTGCTGGCCAAGTGACTGTGTGGGAGTGGCTTGCCAGCCATGTGACTGGGTGGGCGTGACCAACTTTTAAAATGTGGTGAAACTCACTTAACAATGCTCTTGCTTAGCAATCAAAATGTTGGCTCAGAAACTGGCATTTGAAGCATGCAAGTCTTAAAGCTATCAAGTTACAAGACCCTTAAACCCCTAACCATTTAGGGAAAAAAATCCCAGGGGTGTTCAAACTTGACAGTTTTAAGACATGTGGACTTCAACTCCCAGAATTCCTCCTTTCGCTCTTCATCTTGATGATGTGCGGACGGGCGGGGGGGAGGGAGCTGGAACCGGTTCTAAACGACACTGTAGATTTGTGGAACCTCTTCTATAGAAGAGGTTAGAACTGGCAGGAGCCCACCCCTGGGTTTGCTTTGTGTCTCAGCCTCTTGGAAAGCCTATTAAAAAAAAATCCTGGTTCACACATTGTGCTAACCCAGGATTTGATTACTCATAAGTATCTCGCTGAATGAAACCATTTGTCAAGTTCACATAAGATGACAGGTGCAGTCTAAGAAAACCACTTTAACGCAATTTCCTCATAGAACTTTAGCATCTTCTAGCCATAGTCAGGTGCAATCAACTTTACCGGATTGCTTTGTAACAGGAGTTGTTGGCAGCTCGGACAACTTTACAACCTGTGGACTTCAATTCCCAGAATTTTTGAGGCAGCTAGGCTCTATATGATCCTCTTCATTCTTTAATTCTCATGCAAAAGGGCTAATCTTCAAAAACAATAACTTGAGCATGCAAATGAGCTAGAAAAACCACAATGTAACCTCCAACTTAGCCACAACACTGCCCTCATCTCATACCCCCCCTGCCCATTAGCAAAATACAAGTAGTCTTCAATTTATGACCGCAATTGAGCCCAAAATGCCAGTTGCTAAGTGAGACAGTTGTTAAGTGAGGTTTGCCTCATTTTACGACCTTTCTTGTTAAGTGGATCACTGCAGTTGTTAAGATAGTAACACGGTTGTTAAATGAATCTGGCTTCCCCATTGACTTTGCTTGTCAGAAGGTACAGAAGGTGATCACATGATCCTGGGACATTGCAACCATCATAAACAGGAGAGGGTCAAGCTATTTTCCAAAGCACCTGAAAGCCAGAGAAGAAATAATAGATGGAAACTAATCAAGGATTAGATTCAACCTGGAAATAAGGAGAAATTTTCTTGACAGTGAGAACAATCAACCAATGGAACAGAAGTTGCCTTCGGAAGTTGTGGCAGCTTCATCACTGGGAGCTTTCAAGAAGAGACTGGACTGCCATTAGTCAGAAATGGTGTAGGGTCTCCTGCTTGGGTGGGGGTTAGATGAGTTATAAGGTCTCTTCCAACTCTGTTAATCTGTAAATCTGCAAAGATTTCAAATATGAGGATTGGTTACAAACATAATTTTCATCACCATTATAATTGGGAACAATGGCTAAACAAGGCAGTCACTAATTGAGGATTAACTTTAATATCTAGCCATATTGGCTGAAAACAGCATACCATAATTGTGTTGCATCCTTCAATATGCAAATCATTAAATTTGGGCCCTAAAATCTAAAGGATAAAATTTTTAAATGCTTTTCAAATAATGCTGGTCTTTTCAGTTTTCTGGAAATTTTGTTTAAGTTCTTTCATTGTGGAGTGATCATTTTATGGTAGGACATGTTTGTGTGTGTATATAATTGCACTATATGTTATATATTATATGTAGCTTTCTGAAAGCAGCCTTAATTTAGCATCCAAGTTTCACATCTGGAGCTGCTCACCACACAGATTCCCTGAATTATGTGAAGAATGTTCCTATTAATGCCAGTTGGGGAAGTTCTCCATACAAGCTGGATGACCCATATGTGCGAAAATCAGAAACCTACAGCCATAGAAGAGATCAGCAGTGTGTGTAGGCTTGTTTCAGCATCTTCCATATCATGGCATAGTAGGTCATAAAGGTCTCATCAGGGTTCTGTTAACTCCCTCTTTCCTATTTTGTTATATAGAAAGTAATCTCAAGAAAACTCTCTACAACAGCTTTCCCCCAACTAGATGCTCTTCAAATGTGCCCATTTCAGCTTCTAGAATTCTTCAACAGCATGGTTATTGCTAGGAATTCTGGGAAACATGTATCTAAATTTATTACATTAGGGGAGACTAGGACAGTGTTTTTGAAAGTTCTGAAGACCACTTTCAGAAAGATACATTGAAAGCAGTAGTGTCTTCAAGGATCACAAAAGGCAAGATGGCAGGCACAATGCCCATCATCTCACCTTTTTTGATCTTTCCCTTACCCCATCAACAGATGTTGGTGGATGAAGAAAAAGATAGTGAGACTTTCAAGGATTTTTTCATTTAAGAGGTCATAGTCACTATGAGTATTCATCCAAAAATCACATTGTTTCAATGTGACATCTGAGGAAGCGTTTGACAAGATCTTTTCTTCCATGGATAGGGAACTTGAATAGCTAATAAAATTAAATGCATCCAAATTCCACAAAAAAAAAAACCCAAAAAGAAAAAAAAAAGAAAACGTTTGTGTGTGTTCTTAGGCCAGCTCACAGAATGCCTTTAAACTGAAGGAAGAAAAATAGATTTTATGCAAGCTGGGAGACAGCTTGAGGCAGCCATGAAGAAAAAAATATTTGAGAAAAGAGACTTCTGCTGATGAAGCTAAAGAAGTAAGAAAACCTGTAGTGAATATAAAAGCATAAATACAAAGGAGTAACAAGAAAATAAATAAGGGGGTAAGAAATTTATGCTGGATCAGCAACATGATAAAAAGTTGGCATAAGGTCTCCTAGACCTTAATTTTGGAGCAATATGGCACTTTTCAACCGAATAAAATTTGTTGTTTTACTACTCTCTCTCCAGTATTTATACATTCTTTCCTTTTCTTCCCTCAACAATACCTTTTTGCCTGGAAGTTCATTCTGCATTTACCTGCTTGCCTTCTGAACAACCGAAATTATATATTTTTAAGTGGCAGTTTCATAACCTTGTTATGAAATTTAATGTGGCTGAAGAACTCCAAATGTACAGTGCCATTTTGAAAACTGGACAATGGTGGGCTTAATTGCGGTGTATAAGCTTCCTAGTGTTTTTTAAGAATAAGTTAGAAATGAAGAAAAGGACAAAACAAATAAAAGAAAAAGGTATAGCTTAGGCAATGCTACACCAGAGCACTAATGTAGTTTGCACGATAAATCTTATTTTTAGATCCCTTAAGGAAGAACTCATAAAATGATAGAATCCTGGGATTTAAACTATATTGTGGATTACTCCAGTTGAATTTCAGTGTGAAATCTTGGCAGCCTTGGAAAGGTTATAACCTGGACAAAGGGTAGGGGGTTGAGAGATAATGAAAAAAAAAAGCTCAGGTAATCTGTTAACCTGAGATTAAAGAGATTCTCTGTTTACCTTTTACATTTTTGACAGGAAAAGTAAACTAAAGTACCATGGTGAAGAAAAAGAAAAATAATATTTCGAGCTAGAGATGGGGAGATAAAAATGTGCTTGAAGTGGGAGCCTAATTCCGTGAAAAATAACTCCAGAGATGAGCTTCCTAATGGGAAATTATTGCAAAGTCTTTTATCTCACTTGCCAGACAAATAACTTGTTTGAACTGGTAGGCTGTCTCTCTCAACGTAATTGCAAGCATCCTCTTTCCTTCTTTGTTCCATTCCTAGCCCCCTCCCCACCCAAGTGAACGCTTAGTGTAATGAAAAATATCTTACATAACATCCTATTTATAATACGAGGGATATAGGCAGGCCTTGCTCCGATCTGAAATTTTTGTCTTGAGTCTCTCAAGGGATACTTAATTAAAATCTGGGACTTAAAAGTCATCAAATAAAGAGGGTCAGTATCCCAGCGTTCCCTTCCTCACCATCAGAATCTTAAGTTAAAAATAATTCTCTGTCTCTCTGTGTCCTGAAAACAAACGTAGCATTATTGTCTTTTTAATTAAAGAAGCAGTGCCCATTTCTGATACCTGCAACATCATCTATAATGTTGCCTTATATCTTATGATTTTCATGTAAAGGCCTCTTAAAATAATGTACTGACCATCGGTTCATGTGAGTGAAACAAACACTTTGAGATAGATGTCTGAAAGAGATTAACCATATTCTGGATTGTTTTTAATCCCTTGAAATAAGAATCAGCCTTTGAGGACTGTGATGTGCCTAGCAGACTTTCGTTTCTTAACCACTAAGGGCTAGATTTCCAGAGGTTTCTGAGAAAATGTAAATTGAGTTCAAGTTTGGAGAATCGATAATGTCAATTTTTCTTCTGTCTCTCAAAAATTAAATGTTGCTGCTAATACTTTGCACCAAATAATATTAGTTATGCTTACCAGCTGATAATGTTGTTGTCAGTTGCGAAGTTGTGTCTGACCCATCATGATCCCATGGACAACATTCCTCCAGGCCTTCCTGTCCTCTACCATCCCCCAGAGTCCATTTAAGCTCACGCCTACTGCTTCAGTGACTCCATCCAGCCACCTCATTCTCTGTTGTCCCATTCTTCTTTTGCCCTCAATCTTTCCCAGCATTAGGCTCTTCTCCAGTCAGTCCTTCCTTCTCATTAGGTGGTAATATTAGCTGATAATATTGGTCTGTAATCTCTAGATGCCTTCTCTCATGTTAGTTCTGGCTTTCCTTCCTTATGAAACCAGAACAAGGTCTGGTGTTTCTAGCTGTCATTCTTTTGCCAGTTTCAGAAATTATCTTTGTCTAAAATGAGCCAGTCCTTCCATTGCACTGTTGTGTACCACGTCTGGCAGAACATAGAACATTCCTCCTCGTTTAATTTATCTTATTCGATTGGTTTCTTCCACTACAGTGACATATGTTTAACCAGTTAACTTACTCTACAACTGTGTACTTACTACACTACACACTTCTAACTGGTTTCTAACTGGTAGATTATCATTGCTTAGAAGCACTGCTGTATTTCACATGAGGAACAAGTTTCAGGTCCCCAAGTCTTGGTTCAAAAGGGATTCCCCATTCTAAATATTAATTTTTAAAAATTACAAGACCATGGCACATGCAAGCTTACATCCCAAGCATGGGCAATCCTGGAGGGTTTCTTATTCCTTACTAGGGTTGAAGAAAATTTAATTGGATTTGGCCATGTGTGCCTATGTTAATGCTAAGCTGTTCTGAAAAGTGGCTCTTTTCACTGAAAGGAAAAGGCTCACCCAGGAAGCATGAAACAGGTTGGAGCTGGTAGCAGTGGTGAGGTGGCTTGCTGATATTATTATTAAATGGCAATTCGTGCATGAGGAATCCGATCTGATTAGCCAGAATGTCAGTTCCCATGAGCCATCCATCCTTCTGCCTGAGCAGTCTAACAGCTTTAGAGAACCTGAGTCAAGAGGGATAGACGGGATCTTTGGAGAATGTCATTGGTGTTGCCTGGAGGTCTGCTGGTAGCATCTTGTCTTCAGCTGCTCCCCCCCTGTTCTCTGGGAATTGCTTCTAAATTATCATTGCTAGTCTCAAAACCATGCAAGGAAGTGAAAATGAAGAAGACCAGAGAGAATATTCTTCCACAATGGGAGTTTGCCTCCAAACACACATCCAAAGCAAATCACATTTAATGCTAGTACTAAACAGAGATTGAAAGAGATTCAGTGTTGTTTATAGAACCAGGATCCCAGTAAAACAAGATTTCCCAACCTCGCCATGCTGGTTGCGGAATTCTAGAGTTGAAGTCCACCTGACTTAAATTTGCCAAGGTTGAGAAAACCTGCAGATGGTATTCAGCAGGTTCTGATCAGTTCTGGAGAATGGTAGCAGAAATTTTGAGTAGTTTGGAGAACTGGTAAATATCACCTGACTGACCCTGCCCCCATCTATTCTCTGCCTCCGGAGTCCCAGCTGATCAGGATTTTGCAGTAACCTTCCCCTGGAGTGGGGAGGGAAGGAGATTTTACAGTACCCACCAAGCCACGCCCACAGAATTGGTAGTAAAAAAAAATGAATCCAACTACTGCTGCAGTAGAGTGTCTTTTATCAGCTCTGGGGAATATGACCGACTTAAGGTTATGATCATCCATGTATTGGTAACCTTGATATGTTAAGCCAGTGTTTCTCAACCTTGACAACTTGAAGTCCTGTGAACTTCAACTCCCAGGACTTCAAGTTGTCAAGGTTGAGAAACACTGTGTTAAGCTAAGAACTAGCCTGAAGGCCAAACATTTCTTCAACTTTTGTGCAGAAATAAAAAAAAGAAGCATAAATGCATTTTTAAAAATCTTATAAACTATCCCTTTTTATCTAACAAAGATCTCTCTTGGTTTTTATGCCTATCCCATTAAACAAGTCTCACTGAGATACTTTGTTGAAAAAAACAAATAAGGTGCATTCATTAAAAAAACCCTAAAAGTTACAGAAGAAAAAAAATGCAATTAACTGAAATATTTATTTAGTATAGTATTTAGAAACAAAATATTGGACTCAATTGACTGCTAATCACTATTTATGTGGATCTGAAATAAAGGAGAGAAAAGCACAGGAAAAATCTTCTAAAGCTAAGGATGCATTTTGAAATTGGTGCCTAATTAATTTATCTGAGTTAATTAATTGACTCAACATTGGTGGACAGGAGCTATGATGTATACAAGCACTGTCTGGTCTCAGTATGATAATTATGGATGCCAATTAAGTAAGATATTCACTTCATAATCTTTCTGATCACATGTGGCTATGTATATCTATGTTATGATAAGGTATGAGATAGATAGATACAGTAGATGATAGGCAGGCAGGCAGGCAGGGAGATACTACTGTGTTCACTTTTATTGCAGTTGATTATGGACTACATTACAAACTGAATCTTGCTCTTGCCCCAATAGCAATTGATACCTAAAACCATATACTTTTTGTTGATAACTGAAATGCCTACATCAATTAACCTCAAACAAACAAGGAAACAAGAAAGATTTTAAAACATTCTATTACAACATATACAGATTTAATTCTCATTCTTATTTTGGCTTACAATTCTTTCTCCACTGTTCAGCTAGTGATTTTTCTGAATCCAAAATACATTTTATTTATTTCATTTTCATTTTCAATTTATACAATCACTTATATACTGTGCATAAAAAAAAGAGAAAAAAAACAAAAACCCAACATAACACTTCATTCCCCCATACACCCTCTCTTCTCCCCCTCCAACTTTCCTTTCACCCCTCCAGCATTCCCCTCTTCTACTTCCCTTCCCCCTCAGACATCTCCCCCTCCCTCCATCTCACCCTCCTTACATTCCCTCTCACTCCCTCTTTACTTCTCCCTTCTCTTTCCCTCTTCTCCTCACTTTGGTGTATCCATACAATTCAGTTTGTTTTTAAAATAAAAGTAGAAAAAAGAAAAAAAGAAAAAAAAAAGAAAAACGAGCCGCAGTATACAAGTGAATTCTTATTGTTCTAAGGATTGAAACTGTAATTCCACCCTCCCCCCTCCCCCCTATAATCCCCCCTCCCTAACCCCCTTACGGCTTCGCAGGTCCCATACCCGGCATAATTCTTTAACAAGCATTTGAGTATAATAAGGCCAGCTAACTTTAAAATTAAAAAAAGTAAAATAAAAGTAAAACCAAAAAGAAAAAGGAAAAATAGTAGAAAATAAGAAATTAAAAAAAAAAAAAAAAAACCCCACTCACACACAAAAAGAAGAAAGAAACAAAAAGGGTCAATAAACCCACTACGTTAACACAGCTTCCCATTATCTGTAAATCTTAAACAATGTAGCTCATTCCAAATTTCGGTTATTTTGCTACTTGCAGGGTTTCAAACTGTATTAGAGCCAGGTAGGTTGATCAATTAGGATTCCCCAACTAAAAGTCTCATTGCTTTGTCTATCTATTCAGACCTTTAATTTATCTCTTTTTTATCCAAATATCCAAACCTTTCTATAACACCATTAAACTCAAGTACTTCTTTCATTTTTCATTTCCAACACCTCCCTTTCTATCCTTACCCACCTCCACATATAAATTTTTTACCTTCCACCCTGCCTTTATCCATATCCACATATATATTTTATCAATAAAACATTGATAAAACATTCTATTACAATGTGTAAACAGAACCTTTGTTTCTATAATTATTGCTACAGGCAGGCTGAGACACAATACCTGGATTTTTCTTTGCATAGCTATGTAACTATCCCAGACATGGGGGGAAAAAATCCAACAGGCTGTTTGTGAATAACTGGCTAGACAGCAAATCTGATTGGGTTTGATGCAGTCAGGCTATATTTATATTCTTCAAGATGTGGTAATCAGTCTTCAAGCATCACTAGCGAACAAAAAGGGCTTTCAGATGAAAGCCTCCCATATACATATACAACATAATGTTATTTCCTTTCAGATAACTTTATATTATGATAAAATGAGCAATGAATAGTGGGGAAGCTATAAGGGGGAGGAGTCAAATACAACTAAAAATAATGTACAGGCAGTTCTCGACTTACAACCATGACGGAGACAATTTATGTTGCTAAGCAAGTCGGTTAAATGTGTTGTGTCCCATTTTATGACTTTTTTTGAAACACTCGTTAAGC
The DNA here is from genome assembly GCF_009769535.1 of Thamnophis elegans. Taxonomy (NCBI): domain Eukaryota; kingdom Metazoa; phylum Chordata; class Lepidosauria; order Squamata; family Natricidae; genus Thamnophis; species Thamnophis elegans. The sequence continues at coordinate 45,994,145 of NC_045542.1, read as the reverse complement.
AAATCACTGAAGTTATTAAAGTGGACCATTGGTCGTTAAGCAAATTTGGCTTCCCCCATTGACTTTGTAAGCCAGCTGGGAAGATTGCAAATGGTGATTGATGTCATAATCCCAGAACATTGCACACCACACACACACAGACACAGAGAAAGAGGGAGGGAGAGGGAGAGAGATTTTGATCAGGTAACTGTGAGGATGCTGCAATGGTTATAAGTATGAGGACTGTGATAAGTCATTTTTTCTGCCTTGTTGTAGCTTAGAACAGTCGTTAAATGAATGGTGGTAAGTCAAGGACTACCTACCTGTTCCCCCAAAATAAGTCCCAGCTGAAAAATAAGCCCTAGCATGATTTTTCAGGATGCTTGTAATTTAAGCCATACCCCCAAAATAAGCCCCAGTTAAGAATGTCAGCCAGACAAAAGCATTTAGTACTGTATTTCCCCAAAAATAAGGCCTAAGTAGAAAATAAGCCCTAATGCGTCTTTGGGGGCAAAAATAATATAAGAACCAGTCTTATTTTTGAGGAAACATGGATATATACCAATATCATTCACAATGCCTTTCTCTCTTTGAAAACTATTCTTGCTACCACCCAGCTTGAGTGACAATTAATGCAGCCCTGCCATTAACACCTCCACCACCACTGTTGGCATAATTTCTATACATAAACAAGGAAAATGTCTATGGAGATCATCAGTCATCCAGATCATGGTTGCCCAAAAAGTGCTTTTTTTCCCCAAGAGGCAACTGGTCTTTCTGGTTTTTCTTTGAAGACGTTTCACTTCTCATCCAAGAAGCTTCTTCAGCTCTGAAGAATGGAATGGAAGAATTTATACTCCTTGCAGACAGCTGGTCATCCACTAAAAGGATGCAAATGACCAGCTGTCTGCAAGGAGTATAAATCCTTCCGTTGCCCATCATCCAGTCAGAGCTGAAGAAGCTTTTTGGATGAGAAGTGAAACGTCTTCAAAGAAAAACCAGAAAGACCAGTTGCCTCTTGAAAAGAAAAAAAGGGGGGGGGAAGCATCTTTGGGATAAACAAGGAAACCAAGATGAATAGTTTGCTGTCCTCCTCTCCTTAGCCAAGTAGCCAGCTGCAGAAACATGATTTTTTTTTTAAAAAAAAATGTATTTGATCATCTATTTTTAGTAAGTAACCCGTTAGGTCACGGGTGTCAAACTCGTGGCCCACGGGCCAGATGCATTATGTGCTGACTCCGCCCCCACCAGGTTTAGCGATGGGGGAAAAAGCCACAATATGTCACATGACACCACTGTGAGAACATGAGTTTGACACCCCTGCTTTGGGTGTTCTATTGGGAGAGCGGGGGGGGGGGGAGGAATTACATACCCTCCCAGGACTCTAAATTGATCAAAGCTTCTTTTCTTTAAACTTCTCACTATTTGTTTTTGAGGATCTCTCTGACTCCTTTGTACCAGATTTTTATGATCTTCCCTTTCCCTCAGTTCAGTCACTTGTGCTCATGTAACCACTTTGTACTTGATCCATATGCATTCTCTGTATATGACTATATGCAATTCTATTTGGCTGATAGCTACATTTTTATATTTAATCTGCATTCATTCAGCCTCCCTTTGGGTTTCAGCTTTTACACACACACACAAACACACACACCCCTCAAGCACCCTATTCCCACAGCATTCAATTTACTTTTATGTCCCCCCCCCCATATACTCTCACTTTTGTATAACTAAATGGGCAAAAGCACATTCTTTTACACAGCCATTTTCACTTCTTTCAGCATCCATTCATTCCTCACAGCAAGCCTTCTGCTACCTTTTTAAAGCATTTACACATCTCAAAAATTTGACAACTTCAAACTACCCGTAATAAACATTCTACTCACAAACCTTCATTTATTGCTCGAATTGTTCACCGTTTTTCGATCACACGATACTTTCCCCTTCAAAAACACAATTACCACTTTTGATCTATTAATTTGCAGATCCATATTTCACCTTGCTTTGTACAAACTCACATTTCTTGCAAATTGCTTGGCTTCTCAGCCAACAACATTGTACCGTTTGCATTATAAAAAGATGCATCCATTTACATTGCTGACCAACAAATCCATAAACCTTACTATAAACATTTCTTATGTAATTATTCACATCTGATCCGCATGCTTATGCATTTTATCTATAAATACTTCTTTGTCCTTACTCCCTACTCAGTAAGTTTCAAACTTTTTGGTAAGAATTTCACCTATTGTCACACCTCTTTCCTCCCATCATATATTATTTTTATTACATTAAGCAACCTCAAATCCACTTTTATACAAAAGTTCCATAATTCAAGGCTATGCTCTTTATCATGTACATTCTCCTTTTCTTTATGTTTTAATCACTTGAATTTTAGAGTTTTAAAATGATTGTATATGTCTTTTAATTTTGAACTGAGAGCTGCCCAGAGTTGAATGAAAGATGAGCAGCTATATACATGTTTTAAATAAATAAATAAAAATGAACAAACCTGCATTAAACTATTTCTCACCTAAATACATTTCTCAATAAACTGCTGAAGAGCAAAATGTTGGTCTGCACATTCCCACCTGGGCAGAACAAGGGTGAAATCAAGCAGGTTCTGGAGAACCAGTAGTGGAAATTTTGAGCAGTTTGGAGAACCGGCAAATGCCACCTCTGGCTGGCCCCCGAGTGGGGTGGGAATGGAGATTTTGCAGTATCCTTCCCCTGCCACGCCCACCAAGCCACACCTACCAAACCAAACTATGCCCACCAAGTCACGCCCACAGAACCGGCAGTAAAAAAAATTTGAATTTCAACACTGGGGCAGAAAGCTCCATTGCATAGCATTCCTGTAGTCATCAGCTGCAACATTTACATACACTTTAAACAAGAAAACTATTTTCATAAGCATTTTCTTTCTTCAGTTAAGAACACAAGGGCACAAGCAGAGCCCTGCTGGATCATCTAGTAAAGCAATCTGTTCCATGATGGCCAACTAACTGCATAAGGAAGCCCCCTATTCTCCCACAGCCATCAGGGCTACTTGCCACAGGACCCCAAGACTTCCATTTATTTTATTTGGTTTGTATGCCGCCCTATTCCCGAGAGACTCAGGGCGGGAGACTTCCAACATTCCCGAGAGACTTCCAACATTCCCTCTGCTTCAGTTTCATCCCAAATAATGTCATCACTTTCATTATTAATCCCATTTGCTCTTCTTGAAGCACCTTGTTTTAACCCATATGTATATATTTTAAAATTCCCATCAAAATTGCTGTTTTCTCTTTTCATCTCAATACTCTCTTGCTTGCTCTCTTTGCGCAGTCTTTGCTGTGTCTTTTTCTTTCTATATATATTGTAGTATGCAACTATTTTCCTCATTTTTATAGCAGTTATGCTTGTTGTCTGCATTTTCCCTCATCCATAGGCTTTTTTACTTCAACATTCCATCAATAATTCTTTTTCATGCTTCCCATGAGCATAACTCAACAAATTTCTATGGCAGCCTGAAACATAATTCTTTTTCATTCTCTCCCAAGCCTCTTCATCATCCTCTTTATTTACGCCCACTTTTCATTCATTCTGTTGAAAGATTCACCTGTCCTCTAATTTTTTTTATGCAGAACTCGTATTTTTTTCCAGCACTCACTCTACTTTCCCTTCCTTGTCTTATCTTGTTTTGTCTTCATGTCCATAATTTCTCAATTATTCTCCATAAATTCTTGACACTGTTAAAAAAAAACACACCAAAGCTCTGTCTTCCATTCAGGTTTCCAGGATGCAGGACTATTCCATCTGTCCCTTCTCATTTGGAATTTATTGTGAAGAAAAAAATTGAGGAAGTGTAGACAAAACAGAGGTAGGTTACAAATGGAAGTCTGCCCCATCTCTGTTTCTCCTCGCCATCAGCATTTCCTGGCTGAAACAGGCAATGACTCTTAAAACAGAGGTAGCATTAGTTGCAGTGGTGGTATTCAGTTGGTTCGGACTGGTTCAGGTGACACAGTAGTGGCGACCTGCGGGTAGGCCTGCCCACCCACCCCTGCTCTATGCTGTTCGATTTAGCCACGTTTTCTAAGCCACACACACACATGCAAGTCGCATGTGTGAGCAAAGTGCATGCACGGAAGGCTGCACGCAAACGCAGAAGGTGCACACACTTAGGAACTGAGCGTGCACACACACATGCTGGCAGTTTTGGTGCACGGTGTACCAGTGGTAAAATTATGTGAAACCCACCTCTGATTAGTTGCTAGTTGCAGTAAAATGCCTGGTTAAAGAAGGAAAACTATTTTTCCAAGGATATATTCTTTGTCACACAGAAAATTTCAGACTGTTTGGGCTTGGTTCGTTGCCTAAGAATCAGAGCTTCCAGTCAAAATAGGAGAGGTTTTGGGCCCAAATGATCTCTTCCAAAAGCAGCCAAAAGGACAGAAATCAAAAATGCTTTAAAAGCAATATTTTGGCAACAGGAAAATTAAGTGTGGACATACATTAAATTCCCTGAAAATTTCCAGTCTCCTGGAATCAGATCAAAAAGAATTTACTGGCTAAGAGTGGCAATGGCATCTTAGGAAAACCCACACGTATATTTTGGAGACTTTTTCATCATCTCCCCGCCGCGCCCCCCCCCCCCCCGATCGTCAGCATCCAAGTTTACCAGTACAACTAAAAGTAGTAGTATAAATCCATTCATTTGGCTTTTGTGCTGTGTTGTTGACAAAGTGCTGCTCTTCAATTGGATAGAAGTGCTGGGTTCCGATTTCTACTTCTTAAAGATTAATGAAACCTGGGCGCTAATTCCTTACTTAACCTGTAAGGTTGTTTTGAGGGTAAGATGATAAGGAATCATTCCAAGGAAGAATTCTATACTTCTAGGACAGGGGTGTCAAACTCAAGGCCCGCAGGCTGGATACGGCCCGTGGGGTGCTTAAATCTGGCCCGTAAAGCCGGGCTGGAAATAGCAGAGGACCAGTCCGTTGTGCGTCTAGCAGCCCATTTTTGGCCTGGTCACCTCCTGCAGCACTTTGCCAGCCAAAACAGGGTGCAGGGTGTGGTCCCTCCCGTGCCCCATTTTGGCTGGCAAACTGCTGCAGGAGGCGTCCGTCCCGTTTCCCCCTCCCTCTCTGGCTGGCCTGCAGAGAACTATAATGCTGATCCTCGAAGAAATCTAGTTTGACACCCCTGTTCTAGGAGAATGAATTTTTTTTAATGATGGTTTTTTTTTTTTTGTTTGTTTAATCCAGTTTCCAGTGGCTGCTCACCTGCTGGGTTCTAGTTACAGCTGGGAAAAGATAGGCAGGGAAGGGGGGTGGGATAAAAAGTCCTGAGGAAACCAGGAAGTGGCTGAGGTTTATTTCTCACAAGCAGAAGTGGAGGAAGTGGTAACAATGATATCTCCATTGCACCACATCAGGCTGCAGAGGGAGGTCTTCAGTGACTGAACGATGATTAGAGACTCCTCCTAAAATCATTATTATTATCAGTGTAGAGAAATAGGTGCCTTGGGAAAGGCCTAGCCTAATCTGGTTATCTATTAATAACTAATCAACTTAGCTATTTAAGTAGAGGAACACTGAATTATGTCAACTCACATCATCAATCTGAAGTAACACAACTCAAATAGCACAACTTTACCATCTCATCTGCTGTTTCTGAGAACTAAGCCAGAAAGTGGAAAAAAATCAGAGTAGGAGTTTTCTGAGTGGGAGTTAATGTGTGGGGCATGAAAAAAAGGACATCTTTAGAGGATTTCTGCTTGAATATTATTTGTCGCCAAGTATTTATATTTTTATTCTTTCCTCCATCAGATGTTCTTGGATTACATATAATACTTTAAATATAGTAAAAAAATAGGATAAAAATACATAATCATAAATATAAATACATTTTAAATACGGATGAAAGCAGCACCCTGAAGAGCAAAGACAAAGGCCTGTGTTTAAATACATCTTTCACCTGAGAAATTTCTGTTTTGTACCCCAAAAAAGTATCTGTTACCAGGCAAATCTTGGGGAGGGAGTTTCTCAGATTGGTTGCCAAAGCAGAAATTTCTCTCCTTTTCTTTATTTGGCATCCGTCTTCCTTCTGAAATGTATAGCTTCTCAGCTGGTTTATATAAACGAAGGTGTTCCTGTAAGAATACCATTCTGGAGCCATGAAGGCCTTTGAAGGTAAATGCCGAACTTGAAATGGGTTGGACATAAGCCAGAAATAAGCAAATCCTTATCAGTTTCAAAGCAACGGGAAAGGTATGTTCCCAGAAATTTATCCTGGTTAAAATATTCCTTGCTATGCTTCCAGACCACATGCAAGGACATCTTTATGTGGTAATCTAAAATAGAAGATTATTAGAGATTGGATAAACAGCAGCAAAATTGTCCAAAGAATGATATAATTAAAAACACATTTTTTGTCACCGATTCCTTGGGTTTTTAGTAGCAATCCATAAAATCTGAGTATGCTAGTGCATATTATTATTCAAATTAATTTACTCTTTACTAATAGGAAACACACCTTAAAAAGCCCAAGTAATATGACATTTGTAGACAAGGACACATACAGTGATAAGAGAAATGTAATCCATATAACTGGTCAGTTAACAGATACTGTAATTCTTTATGCATTTCCAAAATATGAATTTGTCACAACTGATTTAAAGGCAACGTTACTTACATTTATACCAAGACTTTACCTCTTAGCTTGCTCATTTTATCATAGGTTCACACACTGATGCTATTACTTTAAATGTCTACAATTTTGCAGCTTATCAAGTATTTATTAAGGAAGCAGGGGAAGTAACATCTACAGTGGTGCCTTCCCAATGGGTGGGAGAAGTGTTATATACATAGGTGTGTGTGTGTGTGTGTGTGTGAGAGAGAGAGAGAGAGAGAGAGAGAGAGAGAGACAGACAGACAGACAGACAGACAAACTAACCCACAGCTTGAAAAAAATATTGGTTTTAAGGTACACTGATTACTTTTTTAATAATGATGAATGATTAAATTGCACAGATGTCAGTTTTGCATTGCATTTCTTGGAATTATTTTACTAGCTTTCATAAAGTTATGAAATGTGTCACAGTATGGTGATTAACCTGGGTGGGTTGACTCAGTAAAATGAGTTGCTAACCAACAAATTTAGACGTAATAACAAAACTCCTTCAATTTTGCACTTGGTGGTTAACATGCCAGCTGGTCAGACTGCTGGAAGATGATGGAAGTTGGGATCCAAATTTTTTTGGAGGGGATTACTTTGCCCCCCCCCCGGGACTAATTACAGGATATTTGAAGCAGAGAGATATGATATACTTGAGGGCTGGATGTTAGTAAAATTAAGACATAGCGCATATTACAGAAACCTGATGAAATGGATAAGCTGCTCAGAAGCTCGAAAGAAAAGACAGAGAAGTGTGTGCTGCAGGCTAAGTTGCCATTATGTCAAAGTCCATGAGTCCTGTAAACAACGATTCATAAATGGAGGATACTATGGGTGCTTTATCGTTGCACAAACATTAATAGAAGAGATTTCCTATAATCTCCTCCCTTGACTGAGAAATTAAGGAGGGCACTGAAATTTTGAGTCAGTCTCATCTATCCTTCCTGGTAAAATACACAGGAAAACCCAATTGGGGGGCAAATACACCTAGGGCTAGGATTTGGTCTCAATGAATTCAGAGAGCAAAATGGACAACGGCAAAAGATTCGGAGTGCTTGATTATGCTTAGGAAAGTGCTGAATTTGTGAGTTTCCCTTATCTATGTTTCCTGATAAAATACATGGGAAAATTACGGGGGGGAAATAGAACTAGGGTTAGTGTTAGGTCTCCATGGATAAATTGAGCAAAATGGACATCGCCAATGGATTCGGAGTACATGGTTATGTTTAGGAGGGTGCTGATGTTTCGAGCCTGCCTTATATGTGTTTTCTTGTAAAATGAATGGAAAATACCATTGGGGGGCATATAGAACCATGGTTAGGGTTAGGTCTCCATGGGTTTGGAGAGTAAAATGGACATCAGCAATGGATTGGGATTGAATGGATTCAGAGTCCTTTATTATGCTTAGGAGGGCATCGACTTATCGAGACAGTCTTATCTACATTTCCTGGTAAAACATCTGGGAAACTCCCTTTGGGGGGCAAATACAACTAGGGTTAGGGTTAGGTCTCCATGAATTTGAATAGCAAAATGAACCTTGCCAATGGATTCGGAGCCCATGGTTATGCTTAGGATGGTGCTGACATTTTGAGCCTGTCATATCTACCTTTTCTGGTAAAATAAATGGGAAAATCCCATTGGGGGGCAAATACACCAGGGACGTGCAGTCAGGGGAGGCAGGGGAGGCAGAGCCTCACCACTGTCATCATGAAAAGAAAAGAAAATATAAAAGGAAAAAGAGCGACTTTGGAGGACCAGTAACTCTGAATCTGATCGAACACTATTAAGAGCCTTAATTAGGACTTATCTAGTGGTGATACGGGCGGCAAAATGCATGCATTTTCCGCTCTTATTGCGTCCGCGGAATCCCGCCCAACTGCCCTGTTTAGGGTGACCCGCTCCCTCCTGAAAGGTGAGGAGGTGGGGGAACCCCTGCAGGGAAGAGTTGAGGAATTTGTTCAGTTTCTGTTGGATAAAATCACTCAGTTTCGGACAGACCTTGACTCCGCTTGGGCAATACCAGCCGAGATGCTGAGGGTAAGTCTTAATCGGACTTCCTGGGATGAGTTCGAATTTGTCACCACTGAGGAAGTGGACAAGGCCATGGGAGCGATGAGCGCCTCCACCTGTTTACTGGACCTGTGCCCTCCTGGCTGGTTTCGACCAGCAGAGAGGTGACACGATGCTGGATCCAGGCGATCACCAATGCATCTTTGCAGGAGGGGTCTTTCCCGCAACCATTGAAGGAAATGGTGGTGAGACCCCTCCTCAAGAAGCCTTCCCTGGATCCAGCCATCCTGAAAAACTACTGTCCTGTCTCCAATCTTCCTTTTCTGGGGAAGGTTGTTGAGAAGATGGTGGCGCTTCAACTCCGACAGACCTTGAATGAAGCGGATTATCTAGATTCCTTTCAGTCTGGTTTCAGGCCTGGGTACAGCACGGAAACCGCTTTGGTCACACTGATCGATGATCTCTGGCGGGCTAGGGATAGAGGGCATTACTCTATCCTGGTGCTTCTTGACCTCTCAACGGCTTTCGATACCATCGACCATAGTATCCTTCTGCGACGTCTGGAGGAGGTGGGAGTGAGAGGCACCGTTTTACAGTGGTTCTCCTCTTACCTCTCCGACAGGTCGCAGTCGGTGTTGGTCGGGGGGCAGAGGTCGACCCCTAGGGCCCTCAAATGTGGGGTGCCACAGGGTTCAGTCTTGTCCCCCCTCCTATTTAACATCTACATGAAACCGCTGGGTGAGATAATACGACAGCACGGGATAAAATACCATCAATATGCAGATGATACACAACTGTATTTATCTGCCCCATGCCAGCTCAGTGTAGCGGCGGACATGATGTGCCGATGCCTGGAACCTGTCAGGATCTGGATGGGGATGAACAAATTGGTGCTCAAACCCAATAAGACTGAGTGGCTTTGGATGTTGCCCCCGAAGGACAGTCCAGACAGTCCGTCCTTGATCCTGGGAGGAGAAAACTTACACCACTCAGAGAGGGCCCGCAATTTGGGGGTCCTCCTGGATTCGCAGCTGACACTGGAACACCATCTGTCGGCTGTGACCAGGGGGGCCTTTGCCCAGGTTCGCCTGGTACACCAATTGTGGCCCTATCTGGACCGGGGGGCACTTCAAACGGTCACTCACGCCCTTGTCACCTCAAGGCTGGATTATTGCAATGCACTCTACATGGGGATACCCTTGAAAAGCGTTCGGAGACTACAGCTAGTCCAGAATGCAGCCGTGCGAGCGATATTGGGTGTACCAAGGTACACCCATGTTACACCTGTCCTCCGCGAGCTGCACTGGCTACCAATTGGTCTCCGGGCGCAATTCAAGGTGTTGGTTATTACCTTTAAAGCCCTACATGGCTTAGGATCAGCATACCTGCGAGACCACCTACTGCCACATACCTCCCAACGGCTGATAAGATCCCACAGATTGGGCCTCCTTCGGATGCCGTCAGCCAGTCAGTCTCGGCTGGCAGGCCCCCGGAGAAGAGACTTCTCTGTGGCTGCTCCGACCCTTTGGAATCAGCTACCCCCAGAGGCCCGGACCTTGCCCACTCTCATGGCCTTCAGAAAAGCTGTTAAAACCTGGCTGTTCTGGCAGGCCTGGGGCTGTTGACCTTATTGTTAAGGTCCAGCCCCGATTAGAATGATTGTGTGTTGTGTATTTTAAACTATTCTTTTTATTTTTCTTTTCTTTTTTTTCTTCCTTCTTTGTAAGCTACCCGGAGTCCTTCGGGATTGGGCGGCCTATAAATTTAATAAATAAGTAAATAAATAAATAAATAAATAATAAAAAGGCAAGAGCTGAGGTCAGGCTGTGCTAGTTGTTGCCAGAGTCACCGTAGATGACTCTGCTTAGTGCTTAACTGTTTAAAAAAGCCTCTAAAAAGCGCCCTCTACAGGAGGCAGGAGAACGACGTGCCTCACTTTAGCCGTTTTATGATCACTTGAGCAGAGTTAAGCAAGGGTTAAAAGCCTAAAAATTCCTGATATAGGTGAGGCCCACCGTTCTCCTGCCTCTTCCTGTAGAGGGCACTTTTTAAGAGGCTTTTTTAAACAGTTAAGCAGAGTCATCCATGGTAACTCTGGCAGCAACTAGCTCAGCTTGACCTCTGCTCTTGCCTTTTTCCTTTTACATTTTTTTTCTTTTCATGATGACAGGCAAGAGCAGAGTTGAAATCCTCTCTGAAACAGCTGGAAAGGGTACGTGTGGGTTGGAGGGAGGGGGAGGAGTTCAAACTTCATCCTCAAATGTAGATCCCTCCGCAAGTGTAGTTTATTTGAAGGCAGAGCCACGTTGCCTTTTCAAACACACACACACACACACACACACACACACACACACACACAGACAAAGCTGGATAAAACTACATAAGCCCAGCTTCACTGATTACAAGTTTGAAAAGGCAACGTGGCTCCGCCTGCAATCAAAGGCTCGGATCGGCTCCAATCCAACTTCTGTGTTTGTGTTTGTTTGAGAGAGAGTGAGTGAGAGAGGGAAGGGGGTAGGAGAGATAGTCCAATCCAACTTCTCGGTGTTCGTGTGTCTGTTTGAGAGATGGAGGAGGAAGGGAGGGAGGGAGGAAGGAGGGGGAGGGAGAAGAAAAAGAATGAAGGAAACTTTTTTGCAAAGGAGAAAAACAAATGCTGTCGCTTTAAATCAGTTTAAATTTAAACTGAGCATGCCTGGCTGTGGAATTCTGAGAGTTGAAGTCCACAAGTCTAAAAAAAATTGAAATCCACCACTGTGTCAGTGCCTCACCAGCCATAAACCTCACTGCACGTCACTGAAATACACCTACAGTTAGGGTTAGGTCTCCATGAATTCAGACAGCAAAATGAACACCACCAATGGATTCGGAGTGCTTCATTATGCTTAGGAGTGTGCTGACGTTTTGAGCCTGTCTTATGTACATTTCCTGCTAATATACATGGAAAAATCCCATTGGGGGACAAATACTTCTAGGATTAGGGTTTACAATACAATGCAATAGCAGAGTTGGAAGGGACCTTGGAGGTCTTCTAGTCCAATACTCTGCCTAGGCAGGAAACCTTATACCGTTTCAGACAAATGGCTATCCAACATCTTCTTAAAGACTTCCAGTGTTGGGGCATTCACAACTTCTGGAGGCAAGCTGTTCCACTGATTAATTGTTCTAACTGTCAGGAAATTTCTCCTCAGTTCTAAGTTGCTTATCTCCTTTACTAGTTTCCACCCATTGCTTCTTGTTCTACCCTCAGGTGCCTTGGAAAATAGTTTGACTCCCGCTTCTTTGTGGCAACCCCTGAGATATTGGAACACTGCTATCATGTCTCCCCTAGTCCTTCTTTCTATTAAACTAGACATATCCAGTTCTCAGGTTTGGCTTCCATGAATTTGGAGAGCAAAATGGACATCACGAACAGATTCAGAGTCTCTGATTATGCTTTGAAGGGCGCCAACTTAAAATCACCTTGTGGGGAAAATACAGTTAGGGTTAGGTCTCCATGAATTGAGAGAGCAATACTTAGGAGGGTGCCAGCTTTTAGAGACAGCATTATCTACATTTACTGGTAAAATACATGTTTAAATCCCCTTTGGGGGCAAATTCACTTAGGGTTAGAGTTAGTTCTCCATGAATTTGGAGAGCAAAATGGACATCGCCAATGGATATGGAGTGCTTAATTATGCTTAGGAGGGCACCAACTTTTCAAGACAGACTTATCTAAGTTTCCTGGTAAAATACATGGAAAAATCCCCTTGTGTGGCAAATACACCTACAGAATGTAGGATGGTCTGCAGAGGGAAATGAAGTTTGAGATATATCTGAAGAAGATAACAATGGTAATTGCTGAGTTTGATTATCCTCATATACAGTAAATTGGAGATATTATTTTCCTGGATGCAATAAAGCGATCAGATTTCCAATGCTCTAAATGATAGGAGTGAGATTTGGAGAAGCACATAGTAAAGAACATTTGAACACAAACAACAACATTTTTCAAATATATTTGGAACAGGAAAGTGACCTGGGAAACCATTGGGTCATTGGAAGATGTGGCAGTTTGTTAAAATGTATTATATACAGCCTACTTTCCTTCCAAGAGCTCAAGGGAATATTTAGAGCATTGACTTCTTCATTTCCCCCCACAATAATAACTCTCCTATAAGATGTTGAGACTTTAAAAAGAGTGCAGAGGAGAGCAACAAAAATGATTAGGGGACTGAAAAGTAAAACATGTAAAGAACAGTTACAGGAATTGAGAATGACTAGTTTAATGAGAAGAAGGACTAGGGGTGACATGATAGCAGTGTTCCAATATCTCAGGGGCTGCCACAAAGAAGGCGGGGGCGCAATAGACTGAAACTAACCAAGAAGACAACCAACCTAGAACTAAGGAGAAATTTCCCGACAGTTAGAAGAATTAATCTGTGGAACCACTTGCCTCGAGAGGTTGTGGGTGCTCCAATGCTGAAAGCTTTTAAGAAGCGATTGGACAATGATTTGTCTGGAATGGTATAGGGCAGGGGGTTGGTCTAGAAGACCAAATGAAACAAAAAAAGTGGTAAAAGTTATGATATTTATATAGTTCCTTACCACGCACATTAGGGGTGGGTTCCTGCCAGTTCTAACCTCTTCTATAGAAGAGGTTCCACAAATCTACAGTGCCGTTTAGAACCGGTTCCAGCTCCCTCCCCCCGCCCGCCTGCACATCATCAAGATGAAGAGCGAGAGGAGGAATTCTGGGAGTTGAAGTCCACAAGTCTTAAAGCTGTCAAGTTTGAACACCCCTGGGGTTTTTTTTCTAAAGGGTTAGGGGTGCAAGGGTCTTGTAACTTGACAGCTTTTAGACTTGCATGCTTTAAATGCCAGAGTTTCTGAGCCAACATTTTGGTTGTTAAGCAAGAGCGTTGTTAAGTGAATTTCACCACATTTTACAAGTTGGCCATGCCCACCCAGTCATATGGCTGGCAATCTACTCCCACAAAGCAGGCCACACCTACAGAAGAGGGTCTAAAAAAATTTGGAACCCGCCACTGACGCACATCTAAATTATATTAAAGTAACCAAAATACCTTTATAATCCCCAAGGCATGTCACAACTTTTGAGCACCCCTAATGTTTGGAAATTGAAAGTTGAAAAATTTGACACAGCTTAATCCTTCAAAGTCCTTTCCAACTCTGTTATTCTGTTATTCTACATTGTAACTTAGGTTGGGAGTGGCTTATTGACCCATAGTCACTGCTTAAGAATTTTCATGAGTGTGGATAGACTTCAACGTAGATCTCCTTAGTCCTAGTCCAGGGCCTTAATGGAACTAATTCATCCTTCATTCAGTTATCAAATTTATATAGCTGCTAATCTCACAAATTTCATACTGGACAGAGTACAAATAAAAAAAAAACCTGTAGAAAACAAACATCAAAACATTCCATGATAAAAAAAATATTATTTATTTAAAAGCCTAAAAGACATAATCTTGTAGCCATCTCAGCAATTCTCCATTTCCTTCCATGCTCGGTGACATGTTTTGAGGGGCTTCCGGGAAAAATGCCAAGAATGAGTTCACTTTAGTCTCTAAAAGAATCTAATGCTAATGATCTAATACAAATACCAATGCCTGAACCAGATTTTTCAAGAAAAATATAGGGCAAACTGAGATAAATAGAGGTAATGAGTGCTGAAATTATAAGTCAAATTAATGAACTAAAAATAAATCTTTAGGCTCACCCAAGAGTTTTTGAAGAAGTTAGATATGAAATTGTTCATCTTTTTACTAAAATATGAATCTTCCCTTTAATCTCGGCATTCAACCCTGAAAAAGGAAAACAGCCATTGAGATCACATTTTTTTAAAAATGGATTTAGGGGCAATGTAAGAAACTTAACATCTGGAGAAAACTGCTGATATTATTAATGTTATTAATATTATTAATTAATAATTATATTATTAAAGATAAAATAATGATATAACTCAGGGGTGTCAAACTTGATTTCATTGAGGGACGCATCAGGGTTGCTTGGACATCGGGGGACGAGGAGGACAAGTGGGCGTGGCTGGAATGGGCATGGCAAAGGCCAGGGTGGGCATGGTCAGCTCAACATCACTCATGTTGGGGGCATCTGTTGTGGCCTGGGTTTTCAGCTGCCATAGCCTCCTGCAGCCCTCTGCGTGAAAATGTAGTTCCGTTTTCACTGGCAGTGGCACCGTGGGCTGGTCCTTCACTGTTTCCAGAGTGGCCCTGCCAACCAGATCTAAGCACCCTGCAAGCCAGATCCGGCCCCTGGGCCTTGAGTTTGACACCTCTGATATAACTAGAAGAAGGAGCCTTGTTGAAAAGAAATTAACATAGCTTCCATAAAAGTAAGTCAAGTGTCACTTCCCTTTTAAATTTAAAGTAATCAACAAGTACATAGACAAGAATAACTAACATGTATTTTCTACTTAGTCTTTCAAGGCTCCTTTGACAAAGGATTCCAGAGGAAACTGGCAGCCAATTAAAAGAAATTGGCTGCTGCTGCACAGCTGCTGGCTCATATTTAAGTGATCATCCACTAGGACTCCAAGGTCCCCCTCACAGTTACTGTTTTTGAGCCAGGTTTCACCTAATCTGTACTTACACCTTTGGCCATTTACGGAATCTGATTGATCGATTGATTGAGCAAGTAAAGAAGAATAAATGGACAATTCTCACACTGGTAAGGTGTGTGTAACATGAGGCCCTTTATTGTTGGTACTATTCTTTTTAATCTGCCTATAAATTATTGCAGTTGAGCAATAAGGCTGCTTTGCTGATGAAACCAAACTGCTTAAGGTGGTAAAATAAAAAATGGATTGTTAAGGATCTTGCCAATGTGATGAATTAACTTCAAAATGGCAAGGGCAGTTCACTGTAAATAAGTATACAGTGACATATGTTAGAATAAATAAAATCCATATTTCATTAATGAGACCTGAGCTGGTAATTGTTGGCCAGGGAAGAGATCTTTGACTCATGGCAGGCAATTCAATGAAAAAGTCAACCCACTGTGCAGCTCCTGTAAAACACACACACACACACACACACACAACCCATAAAAGAACACAATTCCGTGTTCAATTGGAATTGAGAATAGAACTTTCAATATAATAATGTTCTAATACATTTATGTGTCAAGTACACGCTTGAAGAATTGTTCAAATTCGCAATCCAAAATGATGTTATAGAATTTGAAAAGCTGCAAAAAAACCGACAACCAAATTGATTAACAGAGCAAAGCAGCTCCATTACAAGAAAAGACTACACAGCAATCACCAGCCAGGACTGTTTGGCCTTGAATCAAGGAAATAACCATGCAGGGTGAGGGGAGACAAGCAGGCAGGATGCTGTGAGTTTTTCCTCCTTCTCTCACAATATAATAATTCAAAACCAGCTTCTGAATTAAAGGCAGGGAAACATGGGGGCAGCAAACTACATTGTTACACAGTGCATAGTTAAGTTCTGGGACTCATTGCCGGCACTTGTAATAATAGCAAGGAGTTTAGATGGGACGGCTCAGGTTCGTAAGATTAGATAATCAGTGACTACTAATCCTGATGACTATTTATTACCTTTTGAATCACAGCTTGCTGTAATACCAAATGCTGGGAAGTGATAGCGGAGAGGGGTAATTTATTTATTTACCAAATATCTAAGGTCATCAGACCCCATAATGATTCTGGGTGGCGTACAATACTGAAAGCACTCAAAAACAATATAAAAAGGAAGGAAGGAGCACTAAAACACCCAATTTAAAGATAAGCTATTCCATTAAGAGGCCCACCTGGTGGAAAAGGTAGGTAGGGTCCGTGTGGATCTCAGTGGAGATGCTGCTACCTGGACTCCATTGAATGAAACTGTTTAAAGGAGGCACTCCGGCGCATGCTAATTCTGTTTGACAGTAAGGGCAGGCAGAAGCTCCAGAGATAAATGATCTCTCAGATAACCAAAAGCCCCTTGCCATGAAGAGTTTTGTAGCTGATCGTCACTATTTTGAATTGTATCTGGCAGCCAACTGGTAACCATTGCAGCTCATGACGCAGAGGAATTACATGATTGTGG
Source organism: Thamnophis elegans (assembly GCF_009769535.1). Classification (NCBI taxonomy): domain Eukaryota; kingdom Metazoa; phylum Chordata; class Lepidosauria; order Squamata; family Natricidae; genus Thamnophis; species Thamnophis elegans. Next base: position 45,977,418 of record NC_045542.1, on the reverse strand, counting down.
CATATATATCATTTTCTGTGCCACTGCATTTTGGACCAACTGCAGTTTCAGAGTGGTAGCTCTGTGTAGCCTCCAGGTCCAAGAATGGGTGCAACTGATGCATAAGAGAGCTCTGTGTAAAGATCTCCTGGCCAAAGCTACACCCTGCTTTTCTGCGACAAGTATACAAGTCCAGCAAAGTCGAACACTTCCAAACAGAGGGACAGTCTGGACCAGATGGTCCAAATAACTGCAACTACTCAGTTTTCCTTGGGTTGATCTGGAGTCTGTTCCTCCCTATCCTTCCCCCCAAAGCCTCCTGCCACTGGGCCAAGGGTGAAAATATGTGTTCTCCAAATATGCATTCAGTTGCCCATCCTATTGAGATACACAGAACGCTGGACAAGGTGAATTGATTGATTGATTTGATTGATTTATTAAGTTTGTATGCCGCCCTATTCCCGAGAGACTCAGGGCGGCTCACAATAAAAAGGGAGGGGATACAAAAAATAAAATAAAAAGAACAATTTAAAATTCTACAACAGCCATAACCTCAAATGGGGCTGGATAGTTCAACAGCCCCAGGCCTGCCAGAACAGCCAGGTCTTAACTGCTTTGCGGAAGGCCGGGAGGGTAGTAAGGGTCCGGATCTCCACGGGGAGATCGTTCCAGAGGGCCGGAGCAGCCACAGAAAAGGCCCTCCCCCGAGGATTCGCCAGCCGACATTGGCCGGCAGATGGAATTCGGAGGAGGCCTAGTCTGTGGGATCTAATAGGTCTTTGGGAGGTGACTGGCAGGAGGCGGTCTCTCAAGTACCCAGGTCCGATACCATGGAGGGCTTTAAAAGTAACGACTAGCACGTTGAAGCGTGTCCGGAGACCAATAGGCAGCCAGTGCAGCTCGTGGAGGATAGGTGTAACGTGGGTGTACCTAGATGCACCCACAATCGCTCGCGCGGCTGCGTTCTGGACTAACTGAAGTCTTCGAACACTCTTCAAAGGCAGCCCCATGTAGAGCGCGTTACAGTAATCCAGTCTTGAGGTGACGAGGGCGTGAGTGACTATCTGAAGGGCCTCCCGGTCCAGATAGGGTCGCAATTGGTGCACCAGGCAAACTTGGGCAAAGGCCCCCCTGGTCACAGCCGACAAATGATATTCTAGAGTCAGCTGTGGATCAAGGAGGACTCCCAAATTGCGAACCCTCTCTGAGGGGCATATAATTTCACCCCCCAGACTGAGAGATGGGATAGTTAGCCAATCTTTGGGAGGAAGCATCAATAGCCACTCAGTCTTGTTGGGATTGAGTGCAAGCTTGTTCGTTCCCATCCAGACCCTGACAGCCTCCAGGCACTGGCACATCACTTCTACCGATTCAATGAGTGAATCAATGGGCGGATTCATCCAAGGCCGTTAGAAGGGCCCATTGAGGTTTCAGGTATACATCCACTTTGGATCAGATTCGGCTCCTAGCCAACACTAAGAAGCCAACCAGCCAGTGGCAAATTAAGGTTCACTGGTGCCCTAAGCACTGACAAATCTTGTTGCCCCCACCAAATTTGGACATACTGTACAAATCTTCATTGGTTTTTTAAAATCTTTCTCAACTTTGTGGTGCCCTCTTTCGGCCTGGTGCCCTAAGCACGTGCTTAGTTTGCTTAATGGTTAATACACCACTGCAACCAGTGTGAGTGTGTGGGCGACTGCTCCTATTCTGGATTGCGCGGAAAATCACAGGTTATTTAGCGCGAACATTCCGCAGAAGCCGTCCGAGTATGCATTATGCACGAGAAGCGAAGCCTTCCTTCACCCTCCGTTACGCGAGGATGCCGGCGACGGGACGAAATTGTTCCGCATACTTTCTCACTTTCTCGCTCGTGGGCGGGCAAGAGAGATTGCGTGTCCTTCCTTCCATCCATCCTCCCTCTCTCCTTTTTCTCTCTCTCTCTTTCCTTGGCGTGAAGCGGCGCGCAAGAAAGCTGCCGGAGCGCCTGAGGTCTGACTGGGCTGTGGGCGGCGGGTGAAGGTGGGCGGCGCGCCGCGGTGCGCGCGTGTGGGCTTTGCCTGACTCTCCGTCCGTCCGCTCTCCCTCCCCCTCGCTCCAGCCTCCTCTCTGACTCCACTTCGCCTCCTACTTGCCTGCCTGCTTTTCCCAGGCGGCGCTCCTTGAGGCAACCGCCAGGGCAGAGCAAGGCGGAGCAGGCGGAGCTGGGGGCGGGTGGAGGCGGGGGCGGCTGTTGGGGGGTGGGGGATGCGCCCGGCCCTGAGAGGCGATATAAAGCGTCGCGCCTCCCAGTCGCTTCGCCTGCAACGTTCACGGATCTTAGCTGTGGTGGCGGCCGTCGCTCTCCCGCGCTCTCCGTGGAGCCCTGCGTCCTCCTGACCAGTCTATGGTGTTTCCTGGAGCCCCCGGCCCCGTCATGTCGCGCTCGGAAGAGGTGCATCGGGTCACCGAGAATGTCTACAAGGTTAGAGGCGATCGTCTTCTGGAGAGGGACGGGGGCTCGGGGCATCGGGTTTTGGAGCAACTTCCCGTCGCGTCCCGGGTTGCGCCGGAGTCCTTTTGGCCGTGCGGGACCTCCCTGCCTTTGGCGCACTCCTCTTCCACCGCCGCCCGGCCGCGTCTGGCAGCGATGCCTGCTCGTTTTTCCTTTGTGTGCTTTGGCGGAGTGGCGATCACCTGTTGCAGCCGGTTTTTTTTTTTGTACCTTTCCTCGCTCGCACTTCTCACTCGGGACGCCCCCCTCTTCAGATCGCGGTGGTCTTTCCGCCCTGTTGCTCGGTGGGGGTCTTTTCCCCCTTCAAACAAATTATTATTATTATTATTATTATTGAAACCTAACCGAATAAAATCGGTTTCTTTCTTGGATTCTCCCGATTCTGCCGCCCAGCGCTGGCTGGCTGGCTTGTTTTTTTTTCTCTCCTGCCTCGGCATGGATCGTTTCGTAATTGCCAAAAGAATATAACCCAGTTCCACCTAAACTCCTTCGCGGCTTTTTTCCCTTCTTTTTTGGTCTTTCTTCCTTGTGAGGTTGGGTGCTGTGGAGACTTGATTGAAAACCGTATTTCCTGGGGCGAGGAGAGAATGTGTGCGTTTGTGTATGTTGTGAGCGATTTGCGGCTGTGTATGAGTTTCCCTGGGAAAAGCGGGAGCGAACCATAAAGAAATAGGCTAATTTGCCAAAAAAGGGAGAAAGCAGCAACTCCTCTCTTAGAGCTCGTTTTTTAATAGGGTGTACTGGTAGGTTTGCTTCAAAAGAATTCCAATTTTTAGGCAAAGAACCGCGTTTACCTTCTTCCTTCTACCTGGTTAATATCCACTGCGTTGGTCTGAAGCTTTAGTTGCTCTCTGTCAGGTATTCCTGGGGAGGAAACATCATCCCTTTATTTATACGATAATAATACAATAGCAGAGTTAGAAGGGACTTTGGAGGTCTTCTAGTCCAACCCCCTGCCTAGGTGGGAAACCCTATACCATTTCAGACAAATGGCTATCCAACATCTAAAATTAAGATTGGTCCTCTTCCCTCTCTCTGCCTTTTTTTTGCCTCTTCCCTGGTTTCTCCTTTGTATCTAAATAGGGGAGGAAATAGATTTTGTCCTTTAAAAAGGGGGGTGGATGGGAAAAGATAGGTTATGTAAGAGTACAGGTGATTTGTATGTGGAGTATTTTTTTTAAATAATGTATTTCTTGTATTAAAGTGAAAACCAATGTTATAAATCGGATGTTTTATTGTTCTGGTTGGAAAATTCATCTTGGAAAACAAAAAATGCTAAAGGACAGAATCGACCCCTCCCTCCATGTCAACACATACTTCCTGGTACATGATTCTGTGGTTAAAAAAAAAAAACTTCATCCTTTCTTTGCTTTTGATGTGGTTTCTAATGGAATGTAAGGATCTTAAAAAAGGACTCCTGCATTCAGAATTGTAAAAGTCCCAGGGCACCGGTAAGATGACCAGAACTGGATTCCAGTAAAAGCTGAGATCTCTCTCGACATGCTTGTCGGTATTCGTGGTTTCCGTAGAAGCTGTTCTGAGGTTTCTGTGGAATAGAAAATGTTCCTCTTCTAAACTGTTTCTCTGCTAGGTAAAATCGCTGCTCCCAGCGTGGCATGTCACTTGCATGAATAGACATCTTTTTTTTTTCCTTTTCAGTGGTGTCATTTTAATTTTTACATTATTGGGTTCATTCGTTGTATTTTAATTGGTATGACCCAAGTCAGTAAGAAATAGGTTATTTTAAAAAGGAAGGTAGATTCATATTTGAACACAATTCTAGAAGGGCATAAGATGGCAATGACACCAAAACAACCATTATTACACTCATTGAGTTAATAGCTAGTTTGCTAGCATGCCATTCAAAAGCATGTATCCCTTAGTAAGCAAGGAACTGCTAATTCAGGTGGTTCTTCGTGGCTTATTTGCATGAAGTGCCATAATTTAGCTGCATGCCTAATCCAGCGCTACATGTAAAATAGGTCTGTACTATTTACCACCTGCACATATGCCACATGCAGAAATCATAGACTGGGAGCACAGATGGTGCTGTCGGGGGCGGAGGGGGGGGGGAAGAGGGTGAGAGAGAAAGAGAGCTGTTGATGGAAGTCTTCCAACACAATGTCATACTTGAAAGAACAAGTATACTTTCTATCTTGGGCATGGAACCAAGTGTATTGGAGTTGGCATATGGTTGTTTGCCCTGACCCGCTTGTCCCCAATGTGTATGGGAACATTGGAGTAACTTCTGTGTTTTTCTCAAAAGTTAGTGTGTGTGCGTTTGAAACTGCTTGGCCCTGTTTTCCAGTTAACAAAAAATATCATTAGGCCAGTACTTTGTTCTGTGTTAAATCTCTCCCCCATCCCCCCCTCATATTAATGACTCTTTGAAATTTTTATCTCTTGGACATCTTACTGAAAACATTCTCTTAAATTGATATGTTCTGTACTTCAGTAGACCCTGCGAACCACACTTAATCAAATCTTATTTAACTTAGGAATGTAATGCAGGCTGTCATGCATTAAACTAGATCTAGTTACTGTGTTGTCTGGGGTCAGTCTCTGTTCCTTCATTTAAATTAGTGTAACATTAAGTTATCTAGGAGAAGAATGAAGCGTCTAAAGTATTAGACTCCCACCATTTAGCCCTGTGTGATATTGAAAAGCTTTCTTTTTTCTTTTTGTTCTTTGTCGTAGCTTTTTTGCCTATTTTGATATAAAGTCATCCTTGGCCATTTCAGGTTCTATCTTTCACCAAGACCTACTCTCCTTTTTTCCTTTTTTAATGAACAAGTTCATGTACTGTAATTTTTGGATCCAAATAACTTTGAAAGCAAGAATTTTTGATGTTGAATAGCATCTGCTCCCTGCAACAAGGCAAGTGCTTTTTCAAATAGTGGATTAAGAGCTCTTGAAACCCATTGTGCTAAGTTAGTTTTCAAGAGGACTTAATTTTATCATGATTAACACCCATATTTTCATGTTTTGGTAGAGTCCAGTCATAGAAGGGCATATATTGTTTTCATTTTTATAGAAGATAGAAATGCTTTTGAGTTAATGTTTAAGTTCTATGCAGTTTTCTTGGTAGCTATGTCTTCTCATGGAAAGTTTCTTATCAAGTCTGGGATTTCCAAGTGATCCTCTATCCAAGGACAATCAAAGTTGGCCTTGTTTGGTTTTGGAGAGCACCCTAAGTCAGCAACAGGGTGCCACCTATGGTTTTTAATGCCATAGTCCTAAATAGTTTCGTTATATTTGTAATAAGGGCTGCTAGTTATCATTTGAAACTTATTGAAAGATAAATATAGACCTGATTGTGACATTGTGTGGGTACAGTACTTGGAGAAGCTTCCCTGGTCCAAGGGCTGGACTTACACACCATGCTAAACCAGTAATAGGCAATCTTTTGGTTGCCATTGGCTACCTTTGAAGAGTTTAAAGGCTACAGTGCTCTAGCAATTTATACCGAATGGCTATGAATGGTTTGTGCATGGAGGAAGAATCAGAATTTACCAATCCCCCCTCCCCTGATTTGGGTTGCCAGGCCTTCAGGGTAGATTACATTAGGTCACTGCTTGTCAAGCGCCAGGGAAATCAGGAGATCCAGGCTGTTCAAATGGGTATAAAGATTTATTACAAGCTTCAGCGCTCTGCAAGAATCTGAACTACTAACAACCCAAGTAAATTGGCGGCAGATAGAAGTAGAAGGTGGGCTGGAATTAGATCTCTTGTGGGTGTGAAGACTCATGACTGATGACACCTTTGACCTCTCTCTCAGGCTTAGGCTGGTCATCTCCTACACTGCTATTTCTATTGCAAAGCTACAATAACCGAATCTTTCGAAGCTGAATGCGCTTCCCTTCTCTTCTGTTTTTTTATTTTTATTTTTGAGGAGTGTTGATTGGGACCCTGTTCTACACTAAGACAGTACTAGTCTACACTTGGTTTATTCAACAAGCTCTAAGGGTTTAAAACAGAATGGCAGAAGTCACCTCAAGGCGGAGTACAATGTATGTACTCTATCAGGGTGATTTGTAAACCATGAATTACAGCTTAGCAATGACTCACTGTTTCTCCTTGCAAGGGTTTGCTGAGAGTATGCAGCCACTGCAGTGGACCCTGAGATTCTGCAGAGCTGCACAGTGCTGCATCCCTCACCACTGGCCATGCCAGCCTAGGCAGTCAGTTGGGAGTTATTGCAGAAATAATGTTATGTGCTGCGTGGTGTGGGTCTCCATTTGCGTAAGCATTAAGAAACAGCCACGAAGCTACATGTCATGCTGCAATGCAATATGTTTGGCAAGTAGGATAAAGGGTATCGCTGCCTTCTGTGTTAGGTGGAGATTATTAAATTTATCTCTAAATCAAAACTGTGTGATAATAGGTTGCTGCACTGAAATAACAGAATAACAAAATAACAGAGTTGGAAGCGACCTTGAAGGTCTTCTAGTCCAACACCTCGCTCAGGCAGGACGCCCTATACCATTTCAGACAAACGGTTGTCCAAACTCTTCTTTAAAATCTCCAGTTTTGGAGTACCTACAACTTCTGCAGGCAAGTTGTTCCACTGGTTAATTCTTCCAACTGTCAAGGAAATTTCTCCTTAGTTCTAGGTTGCTTCTCTCTTTCATTAGTTTTCTTATATTTCTTAGTGTTGTGAATATCCCTTTTTTAACTGTAGGGAAAAATAATTGGAAATGCCCATTGTAGTTCTTAAACGTTCTTCCTGGCATATGCACTGTTTAGATCTATTCCATGCCTTGATTCAGCCAACAGCCAAACTAAACTAAGGTTTAACGTTGACTGGTAGAGTTTGACAGAGAAACAGTCAAGCTGCTCCCATCTTGTTTACTTGCTATGTTATTTCACACCACACTTAATCTCCTGCACAGCTGTGGTCAGCTTGCTCACTTTCCAGTAGCATCTTCCACAGTAATGTTGGGTTTGATCCTCAGAGGTGTGATTGTAGCAGTACAAAAGAAGAAAGTTATATATATGCCTCAAATGAGCCTTAAATAACTTTGTGAATGAAATTGCTTTCCTTCTTCTGATAGTCTAAGATCAGCCTCATAGTAGTATTCTTATTGACTTATTTTAAAAATACATGTGTGTAGCTGGTCTTTCTCATTATTTCTTTGTTGTTGTTTTGCTGTCTTTTATGGAAAGCTATAATGGGGATGTTACTTATGGGAATATCTTAGATTTATTAAAATCTAGCATTAGTAAAGTGCATAAAATATTCAGACTGCTCTTGGTACGTTTTATCTGCAGTTCTTACGACAGACCAGTAAAAATAAATTGAAATTCTTTAGCCTACATTGTAAAAGATAAAGGCCAAGAGAGAAGTAGAGGCAAAGTTGAAGTGAGATCTCAACTATTGACTTTCCAGCAGAAGTATTTACACTGCCAGTAGGCCTCTCAATAGATCCAATATCCTGTAGTTGGAAGGCACTAAAGTCAGGCAAAGCTGTCTTAGAGCATTGAACCAACTTAAGAAATCTCATGGTAAATTCTGCTTTTCCATGGTAGGAAGTTTGGTTTTTACAGATAGGGCAATTTGTTTTAACCACAATTAAAAGTTGAACACGTGACTAAATACAATGCTAAACTGCAAACCAGGATTTGTACATCATAAAGGCTGGTTTATACATCCTACTAATCCAGACAAGTCATGTTATGTTTAGTGCAGATATCTACAACTTCTGTAAGCCTCCAGCATTGCAGTAGACTTTAGGTGACAGGTCAAGACCACTTTATACAAGTGAAGGTACTGCAGCATACTTGTTTTGGGATGGTGCATGAACTCAGCCTTGTGGCTTGTAATCATTGTTTCTTGGGATGAGTTCATACATCATTTTAAGCCAATAATTAACAGATCATGCCATATGTTTGCCTGGTATATTTAAATCACTCCAGTTGGTATACTGCATTATCTTCTTATCTCCCTCACTCATAGTTCCTTAATAAGAGTTGGTGACTTTTCTAGTTAAGATATTCAGGAATGCCCCCCCCTGCTTCCCCCCCCCACATTTTTGATCACTGCCCAATAGAATTGGCAGCTTCTTTACCTTGTAACCAAAGAAAAGCTATTGACCATGGTTAAGGATCTAGACAAGATGGAGTTAAGGCAGTCGCATGTCTTAAAGTTAACCAACTGCAATGGTTTAACATGTTATATGAATAATGGCTTAGTTTTATGGGAGAATCAGACTGATTCTGAAAAGCACTTTTTTTTTAAAAACCCACGCAAGCCTATTTTAAAATTTGATCTCAGCAGTGCCCTCACTTATTAAATCATATTTTATCCCAGTTTCAGTGGTGGGATTCAACATTTTTTACTACCGGTTCTGTGGGTGTGGTGTGGCTTGGTGGGCGTGGCAGGGGAAGGATACTACAAAATCCCCATTCCCTCCCCACCCCACCAACCTGCCTTCCAGCTCCATTCTCCTGTTTAGAGCAACAAAAGAAGATCAGCCAGGAGGCAGCAGGGGTTAGCCTATTTGCCTGTTCTCCGAACTACTCAAAATTTCCGCTACTGGTTCTCTATAACCTGGCTGAATACCACCTCTGCCCAGTTTATAAAAGTATTTGGAACAGGCTTGGCACTTGCATTGTGTTATGTTTTTCTTAGTAGCAGCCAGAATTGCACTGGTAACATGTGCTGAGGATGAGCAGGGTGGCTGAGTATTTAGGAATACAAACAGGAAGCGAGATGATCCTGAAGAAGGAAATGGCATTTGCCAGTTCTCCTAAATCAAGCATGCTGGCCATGGCTTCTGAAGCTGGCCATGGTTGCTGCTGCTGCTGCTGCTGAAGTTGTTGTCTCTCAAAGAGCTCCACTAATGGCGCAGTTTCAGGAAATGTAACTTTCTCTGGGAGTTCAGGCACAGTGTTATTGTGAGCTTGCTCGCTCTTTGCTGTATCAGTAGATGCCCGATTCTAAGAATAGTTTGCTTCATTCTCTTCAAAGGGATGAAGCTATGGTCGAAGTAGAGCTTAAGGTTCCCCTACTTTGAAAGAAGGAGGGAAAGCAAATGGGATCTCCACATACAGGACACACTGGTCTCTACTGGACTTACTTTGTATACAGAGAAGCTGCTTAATAAGGTTGCTTCAGGTATCTCCACTCACCTGGATTATAAGCGTTATTGAACTCTGTTATGCTGTCAAGCTAGCTACAGCTTTTTCAGTGCCTAAGATTTTCTGCCAAATTAAATTTGCTGCCACTGGAAGATTTAGCAAAATAAGAATTTAACCTCATCATGGAAGAAAATAGCAAAGTGGCCATTGCTGCATACTTACTATCCAATGGCTGGGTTTGGACAGAAGACCAAAAACAAAATAATGGCTCTTTTGGAATTTGCTTATTGCCAGAACCCAATTGATTTTATTAACTATAGTCAAACCATACCTTAAAGCAATATATGAATTCAGAAAATATATTACGATCTCTTTTTTCCCCTGACCTTTCCTTTCCAGCTTCCTGTGAATGATTAAATAGCGATAACGAGTTTCTTGTTACACCACCAGCATACATACCATTTAGTCGCATATAAGAAAGTACAGTTTCTGCAGGAATTCTATGTGAGCCTTTGCTCAGCACATAACTCAATCTATTTTCTGGCAACAGCTAAGGGGGTGGGGGAATCAATAAAGGACAATTTAAGCCAGTCTGATGATATTCAGATGTGCCTTTGGTCACACCAGCTGAAAATGTTGTGAAATGTAATCTTAACAAATCTGGGGGTGGGTGGGAAACCATGTTGAGGAGAGAAAAGAAAGTGTGTTCATGTCTGTCTGTTATACAGGCTGGGAAAGAAACACCCATGATTAAGCCAAAAGCTTCAGAGGAAATTATCAGAACTGGCAATTGTCAATTATTTTTAACATATAATTTATTGTTTACCACCAAATCAAACGGTTGTAATTATTGATATTTCATAAAACCATTAAAATTACAATTTGAAAAGACAGCTTGCTATGATGCCGCAAACTACAGTATAGAAACTTTACTATGTGCCTGCCATTTATTTAAAATGATAGTTAATGGGCCCCCTTTAATTATTATTTTAAAATGATGATTGGAGTTCAGCCATCAATGGGTGAACTGAAAAATGAAATCTTTCATTTTTTGTTAACAGTTGTCTCAAATTGAGTCTTCCTTTGCTTTCACTTATTTGTATAAGCCAACTACAAAAACAGTTTTTACAAAAACATTATGAGGCCAAAACAAATTACAGGTTCTACCAGTGCTTTTTATTCCTTATAAATATTGATAGTAAGATTTTTTTTTAAAAAAAGGTCTTGGACCTTTTCTAATTTAATTGTATATCACAGGGGACAGTAGTAATTTCACCCAGGTTGTTCATTACTCTAAACCAGAGGTGGGGAAAACATGGCCCTTTTCTGACTTGTGGACTTCAAGTCCCAGAATTCTGGGAGTTGAAGTCCCCAAGTCATAAAGGGCCCATAGTTTCCCACCCCTGCTCTAAACCAGCCATGTTATTTTAAACAGGTGTGAGGAGGCCAACCCTTGCTTAAGCCTCCGCTTTCTTGGAAGCCATGCTGAGAAGTTAAAGGGATGAAAATCTAATCAATCTTCCCACTTCGTTTTAAAGTGATGTATTATTCATTTAGCTATGAAAAAGTCTGAAAAACCTGTGCAAAGGAAGTGAGAACTTGGTTCCATGACAACCTGATATTTTCCTTCCTAATATTGAAATTAAAGGAAAAACATCTCTTGATTGACTTGATGCTACCCAGCAATGATTGTGCAGAGAAGAACATTTCTGGCAGCATCTCATGCAGTGGCTTCTTAACGGAAAAGAAGTTTACGAAATCTTGGTTTTCAATGATCTTTTTATCCTTCTTGGGACCATTTAGCCCTGCAAGCAGCTTCTCCATGCTTCAGATTGGAACTGGAATCTTTAAATGCCTTGAAACTGAAATTCAAATTTCGGATTATTTGGCATTCATTTTGAGTTCCCCAAATGGAGGTCCTTAGGTGCAGACGTAGTTCTACTGTATCACCGGAATGCTCTGGTTAGTTTCCTCCAGTGATGGGCTGATGCCTGATCTGATTGGTTCAGGTGAACCGGTAGTTGGTGATCACTGGCTGGGCCTGCCCACCCGCCCCTGCATTATCCTATCCACTTATAACTAACTTTCTGGCTCGTTCCCCCTGTCCACACTGCCCAGCTGAGTTCCGCACTGCGCCTGCTACACTCGCCAGAGCTGCCTGAGTTGATTAGCTGCATGTTTGAAGCTCTGTTTCTGCCCCGAAGAGGTACGTGCGAGCAAAGCAAGTGTGCATGCATGCTCACAACCAGCGAACTGGTTGTTAAGGTAAGTGCAGCCCACCTCTGGTTTCTTCTCTCAGTAGGATTCACAGAAACACCTCTAAACCTGGATATATAAAGTGCAGGTAATCCTTGATTTATGCCCACAATTGAGCCCAACATTTCTGTTGCTAAGCAAGACATTTGTTAAGTGCATTTTGCCCATTTTACAACCTTTTGTCAGGGTTCCAAGAAACACCCCCAACAAAAGGAGACTCTGAAGGTTGAAGTTCCTCAAAGTTCCATTTTATTAGAGATGTCAGATTGGCACATCTGAAAGCTTCCATGTTTCCCCCACCCCAAATGAAAGTGCAAGCCCCTGCCCAGCACCCACATGTCTGTCACATGGCCCAATCAGGCACCATCCCAACTGGAGATGCTTCCCAGTTACACCATCACAGCTGCAGGGCAAGGTGTCCTTGACTCTCTGAGAAAGAAATGTTATTTAGACTATATATCTCCCATACTCCATATAATCCCCCCTCCCATTTTCCCACAGCATTGAATGTTGCAGGCTGGAAGACCCAATGCAAAAGATGGTTTCCATGCCTGACACCTTTTTTTGCCACAGTTGCTATGTGAATCACTGCAATTATTAAGTTAGTAACACATAGTTAAGTGGATCTGGACTTTGCTTGTCAGAAGGTCGCAAAAGGTTATTGCATTGGGACACTGGAACCATCATAAATATGAACCAGTTGCCAAGCATCCAAATTTTATTGACCATGGGGATGCTGCTACGGTCGACGTGTGGAAAACAGTCATGAGTCACTTTTTTTAAGTGCCATTGTAACTTTGAATGGTCAATAAACGAATGGCTATAAGTTGAGGATGACCTTATATTAGAGAGAGAGGGCAGTGTCTTCTTGTAACTTTCTTTTCTATTTTCCCTCCCCACTCCTGGGGGAAGAATATTACAAAATCCCCATTCCCACCACACTCCAGGGGAAGGATACTGCAAAATCTCCATTCCCACCCCACTCTGGGGCCAGCCAGAGGTGGTATTTGCCGGTTCTCCGAACTATTCAAAATTTCCACTACCAGTTCTCCAGAACCTGTCAGAACCTGCTGAATTTCAGAGCGAATCTGATTGCAAACTGGATGGAGAATTGTATGCATTCTTAACTGTTTTTATTGGTCTTTTGAGGATGGTTTCAATCTTGCTGTAAATGAGATGATATTGATAGAAACACAGAGTTGGGAGGCATCCAATCCCGCTCCCCCCCCTCCCCGGCTTGGTACACCAAATTCAAGCAGCCTAGCCAGATGTCTGTACAATCTCTGCCTGAGCATGCCTGTTGCATGGGAGTCCCCACACTTTTCTCCATCTGAACTGCTCTTCTTTAATGTCCATGCAGGATTTGCTTTCCGGTGATGTTAATCCACTATTCTATATCTGACCTCGACCATGGAAGAATAAAAGAACAGATTCTGACCTTTATGTGCAAAGAGTGTTAGCTTGCATATTCCTTCTCGGTTTTTTCTCTCTCTCTCCCTAAGACTATTTTACAATATGCGTTTACTATGGGATTTTAAAAGCTGCATTTTTAATCTACTGACAACCTGGGAATCCCCTCAGTATGTTTTTAAATTCAGAAGACTGTTTTCTGGATGTGTTGAGATATGTCATCTGGGCATTTGCTTAAGCTGCTTGAAAAGTAAGCAACAATGGTGACTTCTGTTCTAAAACCATATTTTATTTCTGTTTGGCGGTGAGTGTGCCATAGTGTCTGCTTATAAGAACAGGGAACATGAATACACTGTGTCACTTCTAATGACAAGGAAAGAAGCAATATTTTGATCTTGATCTGAAAAGCTTCCTCCCCCCCCCAAGTATTTGGTTATGACTGGCATTCGTTTGCTTAGCATCTTCCTGCTCAGCTGACACCATATGAGGCAAAGCAAGAACAGCTTCATCTAGGAAGTTGAAGAAAGGGTTTAAAATAATCTAATGGAAACTAAATTAAACTAAATATAATGGAAACCCTAAGCCTGACTTTTAAAGCGGCATTTCTTAAACTTTTATCTCTCTTTCACACTTTAAAAAATTATGGTGAACTCCAAAAGATCTTGTGTTTGTATGGTCTACATTGATTGATATTTACCATATGAAAAATTAAAATTGACGCATACACTGACTGTCACTACCCCTTCTTGCAATTGTTTGATTGGATTTTAATATTATATTTTTCAGCATAGGCTGGCAAATAACTGAGATTTCATGAGCCCCCAGGGGATCATTGGACCACACTTTGAAAAACATTGTTTTAGAAGAAATGAGTATTAGAATGGGTGCCATATCAGATGGGGAAAGTTCTCTTAAGCTTGTGTGGCAGCGGATAATTTTTTAAAAAATGCTGAAGCAATTCATGTTGCTTTTGCTTTTTAGTTTTTTCCAAATAAAAACATACCATGTTTGATCACAGGTGCTTTTAAGAATTGTCTCACTTGGATGTCGGTATTTTCCAAATTCACACTAAGGAAAACAAAACTGGAAAAGTTTTATAATAATGACCAAGATACTGGCTGTTTTTCCGCCATTGTTTAGCCTGGAAAAACGGACATGGGAAGTTGGAATCTTCCGACATTATCTTAGCCACCTATACTGAATGTAATGGATAAAGATTCCTCACTGCAATCTGGATACTTCTCCCTAAAACTCCCATTCTTGCAATTTCTTGTTAAAATCTTGAAGAATTAATGTAAATTGATTACTTTGTTGTCATAGTAGTTGAGTATATTACCAATATAGATTCTGTTTCATTTTCTGAGTCTTACCATTAATTACTATGATTTTGGGTTGTCAAAATTATGTGTATATCTTTTTTGAAAATAATAGACACATAATTTGGGCAGTGTAAAATCATAGTAATTAATGGGATAGATTTTGTAAAGTCTACCCATCATTATACCATTGCCCCTCCCTCAAATCTGTTTACATCCCCCTGCTTGTTGTGATCTACCCATTCATTTACAGTGTGGCATCAAAGTCTCCTTCAGGTCAAGCTATTTTCTGCTAATAGTCTGGAAATTATAGGTCATTGCCTTCTTTTGGGATGTTTTCTGGTGTTCTTCCATTTAATACTAAGTAAGGTCAACACTACAGCAGGGGTGGTATTCAGCCAGTTCTGAAAGGTTCTGGAGGACCAGTAGCAGAAATTTTGAGAGTGGGGAGGAAATGGAGATTTTGCAGTATCCTTCCTCTGTCATGTCCACAGAACTGGTAGTAACATTTTTTCAATCCCACCACTGCACTACAGCACTTAGTTTTGTAGCCCAGGCAAAGTTACACAAACATATGGAAAATCTGCATATTTATAGAATAAAAAGGTACTGTTACATCAGGTTTTTTCTTGTTTTTCTTGAATCTCAGCTGCTTGTGGAAAATGGTTGCTATGGAGGGGGGATACCTCTGTCACAAACACTTATTTCACAAACCTGAGTATAAGGCAGAGGTGGGGCAAGGGGCTAAAAGTTAATCCCATTCATATACCCCCCCTCTTCATGTGTGTGCGTGCACACAAGATTCATTCCATATATAGCATGAACTTTTCTCTGTCATAGTACTGTGTTTCCCCGAAAATAAGACGCAGTCTTATTTTCTTTTGACCCCCGAAATAAGCACTTGGCCTTATTTTTGGGGAGGTCTTATTATTTTTGACGTGCAGGAGGTGTGGTCACCTCATGGCTGCTGCCATGTTGCAATATTTTCGGGGAGGGCTTATTTTCAAGGGAGGATTTATTTTACCACATGCTCTCAGAAGCTTGATTGGGCTTATTATCCGGGTATGTCTTATTTTCCGGGAAACAGGGTATGTTTTCCATTTTCCCTTTTCTCCCACTTGGTCACTATGTTGGTCTGCCTTTTTGTCTTACCTTGTGAACTTTAGCTCTGGTCTCCTGATGTGTCTTCTTCTCTAACAAGTCATCTGCTGTTTCCTCCCCTCCTATTATATTGTGTTGTCCAATTGCCACTTCCTAGTTTCTCCCCTTGTCAAGTATAGGCAGTAAAGTCTGTCCTTTCTTTCCTTCCTTCCTTCCTTCCTTCCTTCCTTCCCCATATGTGTGTCTGGAACCCCTTCAAAGTGCGGCACTATTTTATAGTGGACTTCCATCTTTGCTATCTAAGAATGCTAATGACTTTTGTGTTCCAGAAGTATTCTGGGAAATTGGGAATATGGAGATTCTCAGTCATCTAGGTCATAGCTGTCTCAAAGGTGCTTTTTCAAAAGGCAACTGGACTGTTTTTTTAATGTCTTCCTCAAAAGGAAAAACAGTCCAGTTGCCTTTTGAAAAGGCACCTTTGAGATATTCTGGTAAATAAAAATGTCAGACACTCAGAGGCCATCCCTTCTGAGTTGCTCCTTAGTACCGGGGTTTTGCTTTAAAACTTTAGAACAAAAGAAGTAGAACTAGTAGGGTACTTGGCAAGGTCAGGAGAACTTTGTCTACTCTCCAATACACAAGATTGTTCCTTGTAGCTTTAAGTGTATCCCAGCTATAACAAAGGCCAAAGTCGGTTCTAGCTTTTCTTTCTATATTGCACTTTGTGGATTTATTTGGCTTTGGGATCCACCAGTTATTTCTCAGACTGCTTTGTGAAAAGTGTGTGCGTGTGTACGTGTGTGCATGTGTGCGTGAATGTGTGTGTTTGTGTGTGTGTGTGTGTGAGAGAGAGAGAATGTATTCAAACATTCCCCAACACTTATACAATGACCTTCATTTCATTTTAATGTATTAAGTGACCCAGGTCTCCAATTTTTCTATGTTCACTTTTGCTTAGAAGGGCTTTGATTCCAAGAATCTGCGATTACTAGCACTCATCCTTGGAATGATTACACTTAATGAGAGTGGAAAGAACTATCAGCCTCCCCCTCGCCACTGCTGCCTCTACAATCGCTTGCCTACACATGTGGAATAATTACAGGGGGAGGTTGGAGAAAGCTTGGCACCTTCCGCCAACACCATCCCACTTCTCCTCTGCGGTGACTCATCCTGAAAGCTCTCACTGTGGCACTGATAGAAGTCTTATCACCTCTGCTAGTGATGTCTGAAAATCTGCCTCTGCAGCACAACCGAAGCCTCTGCTGTGAAGAAGTGTAAATTCCCTCTGCTGTGAAGAGGTGCAGACATTAACCACTTAAGTTGAGTTCTGCCTGTATGGAATTATAGCAGGAAAGCAAATGTATTCACAGCAAGGTTTTCTTTTAGCATAGAAAGAAAGTTATGAGATGCCGAAGAAGGCTGGAATAAGAGCAAATCATCCCCTGAAAACCATGCTTTCAAGTTTGGGGAAACATTCCCCCCCCCCCATTCCTCCTTAATATTATTTTATTTATCTTGGCTGCACACAGCTAGAATTTCTGATCATGGGCTTGCTGCAGATTAGCAAGTAAAATGTCATTCCAAATAGAAGAGCTGATTGCTTTATTATCCTTAAATCCGTAGAGGAGACAAGAAATTCTCCTTCACATGAAGCCTAATTAAAATGGTGGATGGCTGTCGTGTCTTGACAGCTAGAAGGAGATACATGCAGGTCGATAGAGGGTGATCTTGCTCCCTAAAGCTCCATTGAGCCTCTTTACGGATGTAATTCTTTCAGATCTTTGCTGCTTGCTGAAATGGTTTGCAGTCATAGGGAGCATGATACAAATATAATTACTAGCAGAAGATAATTGAATGTGGAGGTATGGTTTGGTTGGTGTTCCTTAGGTTCAGTTAGGAAATTGCCTTCTGTGAAATTCTGTTTAACAATCTACTTCCTACTGACTTTTTAAAATATGGCTGGATTCTAGAGTTGCACCAAGTCATGGTTAGCTATAGCGTGGTTTGTTGATCTATATTTTCTTATAGCTAGGCGGCTGTCACATATAAACCTAGCTAGGTTTAGTTGTATTGACTTATCAGTGCTGTGATGCAGGGCCTACATCTGACAGTAACACTCTCTACTGATTGCGATCTTAGAGAACAGCTATCTTGGATGGGTAGTCCTCAGGTTAAAGACCAATGGTTCCCTACGGGCCCAGTTTTGCCATATCCCAGTTTTGCCAAATCCCAGAAGTCATTGCCAGATTATTATTTTTTTGGCAAATCAGTTAACATATTTTTCAGAGTATAAGACACACCGGAATATAAGACGCACCAAGATTTTGAAGAGGAAATTTTAAAAAAAAAATTTGTTTGCTTGTAGAGTGCTCCTGAGGGCTGTGGGGGGGGGGGCAAAGATGAGCTCATTTTTGTCCTCCCCAGCCTCCTGGAGCACTTTGCAGGCCTCCTAAACTCTCTGCAGGTCCATTTTTTGTGAAGGGGGTGGGGTTTCAGGAGGCCAAAAATGCTGTATTTAGTGTATAAGACACACCCAGATTTTCATACTCTTTTTTGGGGGGGAAATGGTGTGTCTTATACTCCAAAAAATACAGTATAAACCACTGTCATGAGACTAAGGGATGCTGTGAATGGCTGTAAAGGTGGCCGTGTTACCAAATGGCCAAAGAACAGTCATGTGACATGGGAGGGACATGATTGTCAAAACTTCAGATTTGGGTTCCTAAATCCCCCTTTTCAGATAAGTAGCTAAGCCAACCGGTCATTAGCCGAGGACTACCTGTATCTTGTTGTCCACTCTGTACCTTGAATGGAATATATCACAGGGATTACTGCATGCTTAACTCTTAATTAAGGATTAATTATCCAGGTATGCAGAGCATTGTTGTCTCAGGGAAGAGATTTATTGAGAGATAAGACATTGCTGACTAGCTGGTGGTACACTAATTGTTCTACTTGACGTTGAAGATGGTGATTAGCATTTGTACTTTTATCTTTTCTTAGATAGCTGACGTTATCCTGTTTGAATATCTTAATGTTACACCCCCACCCCCACCCCCAGCAATCCTGTGAGGAAGGTTGGACTGAGAATATGAATGAGCCAAAGTCACATAGCACGTTTCCTAACAACAGGTAGTCCTCAGCTTACAACTACAATTAAGCCCAGCATTTCTGTTGCTAAGCAAAACATACGTTAAGTGAGTTTCGCCTCGTTTTATGGCCTTTCTTGCCACAGTAAAGTGAATCACTGCAGTTAAATTAATAACACGGTTGTGAAGTGAATCCGGCTTCCCGTTGACTTTGCTCATCAGAAAGATCACAAAAGGTGATCCCAGGACACTGCAACCATCATAAATATGAGTCACATCTGAATTCTGATCATGGGACCATGGGGATGTTGCAATGGTCCTCACTATGAAAAACGGTCATGTCTTTTGCTTTCACTCACGTTGTAACTTTGAGCAGTCACTAAATTAACTGTTATAAGTCGAGGACTACTTGTATAACTGGCTGAAAGCTAACTTGCACCCTGTTTCAGCAAGTATCCTGGATCATATGAGAATACTCCCTCAAGGTAGTTTGGTTTGGTTCACTTCGTCGCAAGCTCTGGCATAAGGCGGCTTAGGGTATTGTGTGAATCTCGCCATGATGGTTTGTAAACTATGGATGTGATCTACCATTTTATGTGAGCCCATTCAGATTGTAGCATGTCTAATAAACAACAGTCTAGTTTAGTTTACTTTATTGTCATTGCACATGGTACAATGAAATTAAATGCCGTCTTCAGTGTACATTACAATTATAAAAATAAAAACACAAACATACATCCTTTAAATTCTATTTAATTGAAATTGAAAACCTGATATTGCACTATACCATAGAATTCAATATGGTTATTGCCCTGGGTTAGAAGTTGTTTTTCAGCCTGTTTGTCCTTGTTTTTATTATCCTGTACCATCTGCCAGATGGTAATAGTTCAAAAAAAAAAAAGTACCCAGGATGAGATGGATCTTTGAGAATGTTTTGAACTTTGTTAAGGCAGCGGGAACTATAAAGCTCTTCCAAAGAGGGGAGAGAGCAACCAATGATCCTCTGGGCAATGATGTTCACCCTCTGGAGTGCTGTCCTATCTGCCACTGTGCAATTGGTAAACCATACACAGATGCAGTAAGTTAGAATACTCTCTATGGTGCAACGGCAGAAGGTCAACAGCAGTTTTTATTCAGTTGTTGTTTCCGGAGAAGTCTCAGGTAGTATATTCTCTACTGGGCCCTTTTGACCAGTGCTGCAATGTGGCACAATGCAGTGTTGAAGGTGAGTCCATGGGCTGCTCAATAAACTTTGAGATGCAACTATGGCAGTCTGCAAACTCTTAGGGTGTTGCCTTAGGCAAATCTGAACTATATTCTCCTTCAGGTTCTGCCAAATTGGAAGTATCGGTACAGACACAGATTAAGGGTGTTTTCCGTGTGTGTACGGTATGTGCTGCCGAAACTGGATTTGGGCTTTGGTAGAATTGTGGTTTCTGTTCCTTCTGAATCTACAGGGAGAGATGCTTTGAATACATGGATGGGAGTGTCAGATGTAAATAGTGATTGGTTTGTTTTGAGCAACACACTTTAATACCGGGGTAAAGTTCTGAAGCAGGATCAACCAGTTCAGATACTGGAGGAACTCCTTTCAGCATAGGGCTTGCACGTTGCCAAAGTGCTGATGCTATTTCCAGAGAAAGGGGGGGGGGAGTGCTTTCCCATCAGCAGCTCTCCATCTGTGACATTCCTGAGTGCAGTATTGTAATCCTGTGGTTATAAGACGATGAATACGAATGGGACAAAAATGGCATTGTTCAGGTATGGAATAAAAGGCTGATTACCTCCATGTGTTTGCATCATGGCATGGGGCTTGACTTACAAAACCTGAGGATCTGGTTTCAGTCGAGTGCCTTATTGGTCTGGGGAGGAGGAGGAAATCAGAATACAACATGGTGATCCCAATAGCCAGGCAATACTCTATTGTTTTCTACTCCAAATGGTACTTTGGAAAAATCCAGGATAACCACTGTACTGCCCTCAATATATTCCATGCTGCTTTTCTAATCTCTTCCTTCTGTTTCTCTGCACCAACTCCGAGTGAGTCCCTGCCTTATCCTGGAAATTTAACATGCTAAGTCAGCTGCCCATCTCAGCTTCAGACTCCAAAATGATGCTTCCTTCTCCCCCAGAAGAATTGGGTTCTGCGAAAGTCATAAGAGCAAAAGTACGAAATGCAGAAGAATTGGACAAAGAACTTGGGGAAAAAATCTCTTGCATTAAGAGCTTTCCAAGATCTGCGGGTCACATTTATGTTTGCCTTGCCAAGTAGAGAGAGGTGTGTGTTTGGCTGCTTCACTCTATTCTTTTAACCGCATCCTTAAGAAGATAAAGGAATGTCATTTGGAATAAGTCCATTGTTTATCACTTTTCTGAAGTCAGAAGAGGAGTCTTAATTCTTTTGTTAATTTTTAGTAGAATGTTTTCTACAAAAGTTTTAAATTATATTTCATCAAAGCAATGTTGTTCCAAATAGAACTTGGATAGGGATTGTTCCATAGACTGCTGGGGCTTTTTAGGGGGAAGATCCAAAATGGCTAAAACTAAATTTGTCTGCAGATTGATTTAAGTTTATTTTGGAATATATGTTGCTACCTTTTCTTGTTGTTATCTGATTGTGAGTTATAATATAGTAAAGATAACGGTTCCCCTCGCACATATGTGCTAGTTGTTCCCAACTCTAGGAGGCAGTGCTCATCTCCGTTTCAAAGTCGAAGAGACAGTGTTGTCCAAAGACATCTCCATGGTCATATGGCCAACATGACTAAATGCTGAGGGCGCGTGAAGCTCTGTTACCTTCCCACCTAGGTGGTCTGTCCCTATATTTCTATTACATTTTTACATGTTTTTGAACTGCTAGTTAGGCAGAAGCTGGGACAAGTAACGGGAGCTCACTCTGTTACGCAGTGCTAGGGATTCAAACCACCAAACTGCCGACCCTTCTGATCGACCAGCTCAGCATCTTAGCCACTGAGCCACCACGTCTCCTATGAATTATGATATAGGTGAAGATTTACTTGTGCAAATAAGATAGCATTTTCTGAAAGGGCTAAAATATGGGCAAAATATGGTTGCCAAGGAAGTATGCAAACTTTTGAATCCTGATTACCACATAGCTTTGTTTCACTAAAAAGGTTTGCACTACTACTATAAAAGAGCTTCATTGTTTTCTGAAAAGGATATACAGGAAGAATCTAATAATGAAATATTTCGGAGTGGAATGCTCCTACTTATTATTTCTGTCTCTGAATGCCCTACCTAGTTTGTCTTGGTGATGTAAACTGTCTTATCCATGTTCAAGTCTATTAAAGTAATAAGTAATAAGTTATTTTAGCCAGAAAAGGGCATAATTGTTGCATCAGATAAATCTCAGCAAATACCTTTTTGGCCATAGCTGCTATCTGTTTCTTGAACTGGAGTTGCAAGTTGATGAAGAAGACTCCTAAATTATGCACCAAGCCTTAAGAAGTCAAATGAAGAAGGAATGGGATATCAATGTCACCTACTCAAGGCTAAGGATCTGGATCTCTGGATCCAGGGAGTCCAAATCTCTGGATCTCTGGACTCCTTGGATCTCTGGATCCAGGGAGTCCAAATATAAGGTGACCAGATTTTCAGATTGGTAAAGAGGGACACCATTGATGGGGGGGGGCCCTTCATTAAAAATTTTATATTTTGTCAAAAGGTCACCTCAGGACACTGAAACCATCATAAATACGAATCTGTTGCCAAACAAAATTTTGATCACGTGACCATGAGGATGCTGCAACGGTCGCTAAGTGTGAAAAATGGTCGCAACGGTCGCTAAGTGTGAAAAATGGTCATCAGTCACTTTTTTCAATGCCATTGTAACATTGGTCACTAAATGTTTTCCCCCTCCTCGAGACACCTCACTTCTTCCTTCATTCCTCTTGCTTATCTACCTTCACCTTATCCGTCTTCTGCTCTTTCCCTCTCTTCCTTCCTTTCTCCTTCCATCCTCTCTTCTTTCCTCACTCACTCCCTTCCTCCAAATAAAGTCAGAAAATCTTATTAAAACTTTCCTATTTGTTGGATCGCATTGCTGCAAACTTATAAACCAAATCAGGGGAACATTTTGCAACCGAGGGTGCTGCAAGGAGAGGCAGCCCTGCCCTTTGCAAGGAATGAGAAACGGTGCTTTAATCTGAAGCAACTGCAATCGGAACCGCAGACAGGGAAAGAAAGAAAGAAAGATCCTTGTAGCACAAAACCCACTTTTGCATGGTTGTGAGAACATAGGTAAAACAAAACAAAAAAAAGCACAGCGTCCCTCCGCCCTCTGAATGGGCCTCAGCGTGATTCCGATTTGAATACAAGGACAGCCGGGCGGGGAGATAAGCACCTTCATTTGCATTCTCTGCGACCATGATGCTTTGCAAGGAACATTCCCTGGGCTTTTTGCAGATTTTTCCTTTCGTGCTTAAAAAAAAAGAACGGGACTTCTTTAAAACGCCACTGAATGCGCTTTCTTTCAGCCTGACAAAAATGCAACCCCTTCCTTCGTCCTCCTCCTCCTCCATCACTAACATCTGGGGGCTCAGAAATCAGAGCAAAAAGACAGTCCTCCATCTCTTCCCTCTTCCTGGATTCACTCCGAAGTTTTAAATCTCCCTTCTGTGCATAAACACTCCCCCCCCTCTCTCTATCTGTTTGTCTCTCACTCTCTCTGTGGCTCTTTGCCTCTATCTCCCTCCCTCCCTCTGTCTCTCTCTCTGTCATTCTCTGTGTGTCTCTGTCTCTCCTCCCTCCCTGTGTGTGTGTGTGTATCCCTGCCCCCGCGGATGGGCTCCGGACTAGCGGAGCCTCCTCTTCCTCCTTTTTAACCAGGCGATCTTCGGCTGCTGCACAATCCCAAGGGCACGCGCTGCCCGGTTTGCTGAATCTGGACCCTCATCCCCGCTGCCTGAACGTTTGAATGAAGGAGGCTGCAGGCTCCTTTGTCCTCGGCTATGCAATTTTCTTTCGTTCTCTGCTGCCCGAACGAGTGAATGAGGCAGAGGGAGAATGAAAGGAGATTGCGTCCCTTCTGTCTCCCTGTAGCTCAGAAAAGCAACTCCGGGAAGGTCCTTTGGTGGTGGCAGGCGTCCTAGAACCTGCCTGCTAGCAAAGGACCTTCCCAGAGTTGCTGTTCTGAGCAACGGGGAGACAGAAGGGACAAAATACCGGCCGGCTGGGACATATACAGTGCTGGGGTATACAGGTATACAGGGCTGGGGGCGGGGCAGGCTTACTTCTGGGTCCGGTCACAAAAATCGGGATTTTTTAAGAACGCTCCAGGACACGGGACAAATTGTGCAAAAGCGTGACCATCCCACGAAAATCGGGACGTCTGGTCACCTTATCCAAATAGCCATAGCCACTCAGACTTAGCAGAATTGGGTTAGAGCTTGTTTCTCTCCCCCCACCAACTCTTATGACTTCTAGACCCTGGAACTCTTCATTGGCAACATAATTTAGATATTTTGGGATTGAGATCATCAGAATACTGAGGATACCTCACCCTGAAGCAAAAGCGGACCTCAACCAAAGGTTTTATATAGATATTAAAGAGAAGCCTTAAGAGAATTGAGTCTTGTGGCACAATATCATGGGTGCCAGGCTTAATCTCTTACACATACACACACCTCTCATAGACACTGTCCAGAATTGTCCAAAACCAGGCAGGACACCTAACATCAAAAATGTCATCAAAAAAGCACAACAAAGAATGTTCTTTCTGCGCCAACTCAGAAAACTCAAACTGCCCAAGGAGCTGCTGATACAGTTCTACAGAGAAGTCATTGAGTCTGTCATCTGCACCTCTATAACTGTCTGGTTTGGCTTTGCAACCCAACAGGACAGACACAGACTTCAGAGGATAATCAGAACTGCAGAAAAAACAATTACTGCCAACCTGCCTTCCATTGAGGACCTGTACACTGCACGGGTCAAAAAGAGGGCCGCAAAAATGTTTACAGGACCCCTCACATCCTGGACATAAATTGTTTCAACTCCTACCCTCAAAATTACGCTATAGAGTACTGCACACCAAGACAAGAAGACACAAGAACAGTTTTTCCCTGAACACCATCACTCTGCTAAAAATAATTCCCTCAACACTAAGTCTGCATTACTATTACTATTAATCCTCTCATCATTCCTATCATCCCTCTCCTTCCTCTTATGACTCCAGTACTGTAACTTTGTTGCTTGTATCCTTACAATTTATATTGTTTCCTAGTATGATTTGATTGCTTATTTGTACCCTATGACTATCATTAAGTGCTTTACCTTATGATTCTTGATGAATGTATCTTGTTTTTTTATGTGCCCTGAGAGCATATGCACCAAAGACAAATTCCTTGCGTGTCCAATCACACTTGGCCAATAAATAATTCTATTCTATAACTGACCATGGAGAAAGGAAAAGGACCAGTGAAGCATAATGTCTCCCAAACCACAGACCAATCAGAAGGATGCTGTGGTTGATAGTATTTGAAAGTGTAGGTCTGTTCTACACTTTCCCTTCACATTTTGTATTTCTGTGTCTTCCTAGCCTTTCAAGCTTCTCTTTTAGGAGGAATGGCTTGAAGAAACACTAAATATTTTGACTGAAGTTAAGTGCTGCTATGATAGGGCTACTTGATTCGGGTTGCAAAAATCCAGGCTCTCTGTCCTTCCAAAAAGATTAAGGTAATTCAATGTTGCCTTGGATTTTTGCAGTTCAGATCTGGTAGCCATACATCATGGGCAGAATGCACAAATGTCATTGTCAAAACAATAATTTTCTGGAATTTTTCTGACTTTGTGGGAGTTGGATTTTTGGTTTCTGACAACCCTTATTTTAAAATAAAGAGGAAGTCTAAAATAAGACTAAACTATAGTTTGTGTAGTTCCTACTTCAGAGCAGAGAACAAAAATGGTGTTAGATTGATTGATTATAATTTATAAATATACCAGTCTCACTCATTGGACTGTTTTAGTTTTCCCTTCCCTGCTGCATTGAGAGGAACTGGAACAAAAAAAACCATATTGGAAGATCATAGAAGTTTTGGAAAACGTCATTTCTTTTATTACTTCATTTAATAACGTCTGCATATTAATAGTGAAATCAAATGGCATTAGGGAAACTGCCAACTTCTAATTGAATCCATTTTCTTATCTTTCTCTAGCATGATGTGCAAAATACAGTTTTCACCCTTTCCTAGGTTGCCTTCAACTTTTATCTGGGTGATATGGAGGAGACCCAAGAGTGTAAGGCATCTGCTTTGCTTTGCTGCTTGCTTAATATCAGTCTCACATCTAGGAGATGATCCTCATGTTTCATTATGTTCTTCAAAAACTCAATGCAAATTCTGATTTTGTTTTGCTCTATATCAGTGGTGGCTAACTTTTTTGTTGTTGAGTGCCGAAGCATGTGCACCCATAATGCAATGAGCACATGACACCCCCCCCCCATGGGATACCCCCCTTTTCCTTTTGCACATGACCCCCTGTGCCCCATTGTGGACCTAGTAGGCTTCCCTGCAGCCTCTTGGAAGCAAAAATGGCCCGCAGGGGGAGGCACTGCCCCCCTGATCATGCATGCACCCCCTCACATGCGCACACATCTCCCACATGCGCCCAACCCTGTGCCTGCGTGGTAGAGACCCGAAAATCAGTTGGCTGGCAGGAGGCACATGCATATATGGTGGAGCTGAGGTGGGGTGACGGCTCACGTGCCCACAGAGAGGGCTCTGCGTGCCACAGTTTTGCCATCACGGTTCTATATATTCTACAGCAGCGCCCCCCCCCCCCCGGCACCAGGGAACGGTTCTGTGGAGAGGGGTTTTTCTGCAGACTGGAGGAGGCGTGGTTTTACATGCTGCCTGCATCCTACGGATGGGGTTGTGCTTGTTTGCGCAGCCTGGTTTCTGGCATGCCGCAGCCCATTCCCAGTCCACAAACCAGGGGTTGGGTACCCCCGTTCTAAAAGCTTTGCTGTGTTCATCATAATAAAACACAAAAAGAAGGTGGGAACCATACTTCATAGAGAAAGACAATTTCTCCAAGAACCTCCAGTGGCATC
Source organism: Thamnophis elegans (assembly GCF_009769535.1). Lineage (NCBI taxonomy): Eukaryota > Metazoa > Chordata > Lepidosauria > Squamata > Natricidae > Thamnophis > Thamnophis elegans. Next base: position 45,950,625 of record NC_045542.1, on the reverse strand, counting down.
CTTTCAGGTGTAAGAATCTTGGTCTGAATAAATCATGATTTATGGATTGAGAACAAATATTGCAATGTCATATTGCTTTCTTGTTCAGTTTCAAGAAACTTATAGTTAAACTATAGTTTCTAGTAATTAAAATAGCAGTGGGTTTCACAGTTTGCTGCATGTGCACCCATTCGCTTCGGGAGCACATGCGCCCTTCCACACATGCACTGGGCCTTCCGGGCAAGCACTTTGCTCACACATGCACCTTCTGTGCATGCTCCCGGCCTCAAAAACGTGTCTAAATAGGATGGCATAGAGCCGGGGCAGGTGGCCGGGTCCACCCGCAATTTCCACTACTGGTTTGGGTGAACCGGTCCAAACTGGCTGAATACCACCTCTGAAACTGTGGTTTAAAAGTGGTTTACAAATCAAAGAAGATCTTAATTGGTTTCCCAGCATTATGCCTATAGGCACTATGTAAATCCTTCTATAAGGGCCTTTCACTTAGACTCCTTATATCCATTTTTAAAAAAGATTAAAATATTTAATTTTAAAGAAATTAAAAAGGGATTTGACATGTAGAAGTATCTCCAGATACATCTTCACAGAACACAGTCATTTTGAGAATGGACAAGTCCCATATTCTCCATAATCTGAAAATATGCCCATTCACTCAAAATGTATGGAGACTAATATCTTCAGAATACAATATCTTGATAATTAATGGTTTGTTATCATAACTGAATGGGTGCATTTAATCAATTTGAGCCTGTGTTCAACCTTAAATTGTTCTCGGAGCCAAATATTATCTAGAATTTGTCCATAAAGACCATGCCTTTAATCTATTATGCTAGACAATTTTAACCAAATCTAATCCATATGGGAATTACGGCAAAGGCTTCCATGATAAAAGGTGTGACTTCTTGGATCTTGGTGTATCTTGGCTTTGGAAATGATCACATTCTTTCTTTTCTACCCTATATATTGAAATGAGGTTTTTTTTTGTGGTTAGAACAGTAATGGTTTAGATGCAATTAATCATTCATTTGCCAGTTTGATTTTGCAATAACCATGTGCCATATGTTCTTTTGGGGCACACTTTGAAAGACTGTGTTATACAACTGTCCATAAAACAGTGTTGTCCCATTTCTACCCAGTAGGTGCACTTCATATTGTTTGGTTAATGCTTTTTTAATGTAGAGTTAGATTTAATTTTGTCTTAGATCATGAAATTTGTTTACAAGAAAATGTTCCTGTTATGAGGACTGTTTTCCCCCAACATGTTGGCCACTGAACATTGCCATTGTGTAGCAGGAACTATCCATTATTCAAGCCAGACAACTATTGCATCCTATTTGGTTCCTTATCCTTCATCCTTCTCTGCACACTCCCTATATTGCTAAATAATTTATTTTCCCCAGAATTAATATATTAGGACATTAACTTTAAACTGATCAATGGCATTGAGGACTATAGTATCACCTCTCTCCTGTAAGTGTATGATGCCTACTCCAGGTTGTAGTAGATGTGCACCATGATTTGAATATGACAGTCTTAAATCCCTACCAAAAGCCATCAAAAATATATACTGTTCATACTTATACTTCCAAACTCTGTTTTCGTTGCATCAATTTTTAACAAGATTTAACCAGGATTTATTTCATTTTACGTACTAAACTAACTGAATAATTCACATGTTGTATGTTTAAATACTTACCTGTGTAGAGATTGTCCTCCATTAACAATGGTAATAGAGACTAGAATATCCATTGTTGTGGTTAGAAAATACAGTGTTGTGTTGTGGACACATACAATGTCATGTGACTGCATTACTTATGGTAGCAATGGCAGTCCTGGCACACACCCCCCCCCCACTGGTTGCCATTGTTAAGTGTGGGCCAGAGGTCATTGAGGACCTCCTTGCAACTTATTCCTAGTTTCCAACAAGCACAGTCAATGGGGAAGCTAGCAGAAAAGTACAAGTCCCAGGCTGGAAGTCATGTACATGGCTGTTACTGGATGAGGGAGAGTGGCATGACACAAGCGTGGCAGGGTATGGAATGTCTGCTGCAGTATGTGGAAGGATGTTTGAGGGTCCAGCAAGGCACAGCCTGAACCCCACAGGACTGGGAGTGGCTGGTGCAGAGTGGTAGAGACTTACCCAAGCAACATGCAAACTTTTTCCTGCTGGCTTCCCCATTGAGTTTGCTTGTGGGAAGCTGGCTGCAAATGGTGATCGTGTGGACTTAGCAGGACAATTGCAACCATAGTAAGTGTGAGCCAGTTGCCAAGCACTCAGATTGGGATCACGTGATTGCATGGGTGCTGGGACAATTAGAACTTTGAGGACCTATCATTAAGTACCACTGTCATCACTTGGAATGGCTGCTGAACAAGTGGCAATTAATACTATCTGCACTTATTTTATAACAAAAAGTAAAATCTCATCAGAGTTGTGCTCAACTTCTGATGACTTCATGGACATACCTTTGTAGTATTTTTTTTACCTTGTGTGTATGTTGGTGTGCTTTCAAGTCAGTATTGACTTCTGGCAACATCCTGAAAACAAGTCCCTGTAGTTTTCTTGGAAAGATTTTTTTAAAGTGGTTTGCCATTATCTCATTCTTAGGGTTGGGAGAAATCAACTGGCCCAAAATCACACACCTGGCTTTTGTGCCTAAGACAGGATTAGAACTCTTGGTCTCTCAGTTTCTACCCTGATTTCTTAACCACTGTGCAAAACATAATCTCATACCGTGTTTCCCTGACAATAAGACAGGGTCTTATTTTCTTTTGACCCCCAAAATAAGTGCTTGGCCTTTTTGGGGAGGTCTTATTATTTTTGAGGTGCAGGAGGCGGCAGGTGTGGTCATCTCATGGCTGCTGCTGCGTTGCAATATTTTCAGGGAGGACTTATTTTAGCACATGCGCTCAAAACTCCAATTGGGCTTATTATCCGGGGAGGTCTTATTTTCAGGGAAACAGGGTATTTTTTTATATTAGTTGATTACGTAAAGAGACTATTGATTCCACAAATACATTATTTGAATCATGACTGTTAGTCCTCTTATAGTATTTTGGCAATTAACTCTGAGGTGTGTATATGAGTCTAGATCTTGATATATAGAATCCGCCATAAATACTTATGGGATATGATTTTTTGGCATAGTTAACCAAAGAACTACAGCGTAATGAAAAATGCTACTACATTTTACATTTCTGATGTCCAGCATGTCACCAAAGAAAACTAACTTTTCATGTTTATAAGTTACATTGTTATACAATATAGATATAAGCAACCTTTTTGTGTCCAGGAACTCTGTTGGCTAGGTTTTTTTTTTTTAATGGTCCTCAGAGGTTACAAAAATCATCATACTCAAAATAGTGATTTCACTGGAGAAGATGTAGATAAAATTTTAAAGCTGCTTTTAGACTGAAATCAAATATTAAGTAAAACATATTACATGTATCTGATCATAAAACATTCTGCATAGAAATTTTGCAAAAAGTCTCTCAGGGGGGAACAACTGCCTTTTTTTGGGTGGTAGCGGAGGAGGTTTGTTGAATTTAAAATCATAATAATGACAATTTAGAATGTGAAGATCCAAAAATAGTTGCAGGAAGAATGCAGGTTTCTGTAGTGACAGATGATTTCTTTAAAAAAAAGACCTTAAAACTAAACTCACTTAAAGTTCAGGAGTTTCCCCCAGAATGCTGAATTTGCCTCCCATTCTCTTGTCAAAATGAAAAATGAGATTCTTTAGATTCCAAAGCTTTCATCTGGGAATACTTGAGACGGGTGGTATACAACATCTCTGTGTGCCTATTCAAATAGGTCTATAATTATAGTCAGTGAGACAATTGTTCCTGATATCATGTGCATTGCAGCATTACAGAATAGATAGTGCCTATAAATTTAAAAAGATTGCTCTTGGGCAGATTGTGGAGACGAAAAGAAACCTGAAAAATAAGGAGGACTGCATAATATTCAGTTTGAAGTGAAGAATTATTGGGGGGAGGGGGGGGACAAATCACATTTCCAGTGAATCATGTAAGCTAAAAACTAAAGTGAGGAGATAGCAGCTTTTGAAAGTTAAAAAATGTGGTGCCTACTTTAAATGAGCAATCTAGAATAATTATTTACATATATAATTATACAGAAGGAGCTATCAACATGTGAGCGCTTTCATCTAGAATAATAACTGCTTATATGTGTCAAAAATGAAATTGTAATTATTTTACTAAAAATATACTGGATGTTGTTCTCTATGATATAGCTGAAGAAAAATCGGGCTTGCTTTAGGGTATGGAACAGTAATTTTAAAATTACACAAATTAACAGTGTTCCATAGACTGGAACACCACAAGTGGGAGGCAGACAGATTGTCAAGTATTTGGAAACGTCTAGTCAACTTTTCCTTTTGTGCTTTGACAGGGAAAACTTGACCACATGACCATATATCAATTCATATTATGAAGAGGTAGTGGTGAAGGAAAGAACAACCACGAGGACTGGAACCACTGGACCTCATAGAAAAATTGAAGACATAGCACCTATACCATTCTTTGCAGATATGAATGGTTGATAAAGCAATTGCTTCAGATAAGACTGTCACCAGTAGATGATAATAATGCAATGATCGTTTCAATGTGCAAGTGTCATCTATGCTTAGCGTGAATAATGGAAATTGCAAGGGGAAAGGTACTAGATTATAATTCTAGCATTACAACTACAGGTAGCCCTCGAGTAATAACTAATTCAGCAACTCATGGCAAAGCTACTGGTGAGGTCTTTGGTGGTCTCTGAACTTGCTTGTTTTCTTGCAGACATTTCATTACCTAAATAGGTAACATCATCAGTGCTAGAAGACAGAGGGGCTTGCTCTTTGCTTATATTCTATAAATTCTATAAACAGAGAGCAAACCCGTCTCTCTTCTAGCACTGATGATGTAATCTAGTTTGGGTAATGAAACTTCTGCAAGAAAACAAGCAAGATCAGTGAGCACCAAGATCATTTCAGCCCTGAGCTAAAAATATTCTCCTTTATTGACACTACTGGTCTTTAACGTTCAGGCTGTACCAGTGACCTGGCAACTGTGTCACACTTATGATAGTTGCAGCATTTACTGTCACATGATTGCAATATGCAGCCTTCCTTGCCAGCTTCCCACCAGCACAGTCAATGGGAAAATTGGCGGGGAAGGTTGCAAGTCACTTGGTAACTCTCCCCAACCCTGCAACAGCCATCCCAAGACCGACCATGCTTGGGTTGTGCCACAACCGCCCCTTGTGCACCCTCCCCCACCTGCCTGATAACTTGTTTGTGAATGGCAACTTCCTGCTGGCTTTCCAATTGACTTCATTGGTAGGAAGTTTCAAGAAGGTCGTTGCTTAATGATCTATGATCCTCATTTAACAACCATGAGGAATGCAAGGTTTGCCACTGCTAGGCGATGTAGTCACATATTGTCACATTTACAATTCTATTATTCAGCAAGGGAAATTCCAGTCCTAATCACCATACTTAACTGAGGTCTGCCTATGTATGTTTGATTCATGAGGACTTGATAACCAGTGCGTAATCCAAATAGCCCAAGAAACCAGGGATCCCTACTGCCTATTTCATTTCCCAAACAAGGCACTGGAGAATTATTTAAAATATTATCAATGCACCACAGTTGTGTCATGCATCTGTAAGCAGGCATTCAGACACATACAGGGATGTGACAGGTGTTTCAAAAAGAGCGGACAAATGTGTTGAATATGTGAATGCTTTGATGGAATACAAATGTCCAAAAAATCATGTCTCACAGTTCAGAGAAGTTTGAAATACAATTTGAAATACAATTTGAAATACAATCCTAACTATTTGCTCTGTGCTAGTTTGATGATAAAACAAATAAACTATTTGTACCTATGTGCAGGAGAAAAATATATCAATTTTCCTGTTAAATGCAACTAAAGTGAAAAATTGCAAAATGAGTAAGTTTGCAAAAAAAAATTAAATAGATCAAATATGAATTATATGCATTAGCAAAAAAAAGCTAGAAGTAAAATACTTTTTTTGCAGGATATAACTCACAATGTGAGGAGAGCCAAACTAACCTTACTATAAACTTTGCAAGAAAACTGCCATGATGTCAGGGTATTGAAAGATCAAAAAGCTATAAAAGACAGTGTGTGTGTGTGTGCGTGCACGATGGCATAGAAAATGGGCAAATTAACTGCCTCTTACTATGATCCCACATCAGCAATATATAATGAACGCTGGACTCTTAATAGTTGCTGAAATTCTAAAGTTAAGATAAATATACTACTTTCAGCTCTACTAGGTAGATCAGACCATGAAATCAGCTCAACAGGAAGGCTAAAAAACCTCAATTTTTGAGGTTGGCTATAATAAAAAAATCTTCTGCATCTCCTTCTCCTACTTATGATTCAGTGAATTAGGGAGGTATTCTTTTCAGAGGTATTTTTTTTTACCATTTGCCCACTTGAGTAAAAAAAGGAATTTAGTTTAAATCAAATACAGAAATAGATTAATTTCAAACAGAAACAAAAATTTAAAAATCTCAAAACTAAAGGGGGAAATTGAAATGGGAAAAGGTTTTGTAAATACCAGTCTTTTAAACCTGGTCTCTCCAGAGACATTGGACTTCATTGCCTGTCTTCCCAAACTACTATATTAATCTTCTAGTTTTAGATAAAGTGTACAACTCATCTCAGAAACATTTATTGATTTATTTGTTTGTTTGTTTGCTTGTTTGGTTTATATGGCCAACCATCTCACAAAATATATGACCCTAGGTGGCATATTTGCAATTAAAACCATGAAGTGAACCACTTAAATAAAGGCTAAAAAAGTGCAGGAGAATCCATACATTTAGCATCACCTAATCATTTTGCAGGCTCGCTATGAGATGCCCAAGTCTGATAGAAAAGCCAAGTCTTAAAAGCCTTCTGAAAGGCAGATAGGGATGGGGCCAATCTCACTCCAGGAAGGGTGGAGGCAAGAGCAGACAAGGCAGGGTATCTGGATCCCGCTAGGCGAAACTCTTTGGGAGGCGGGGTCTGCAAGTATACCCTTCCTGCTTAATCTGATTATTAAACCAATTTATATCGCCACCCATCTACCAGAAGGAACTCTGGGTGGCAAATAAAAAAAACAATTAGAGAGAAAGAACACACAGTTCATCAAGCTGCTTTTCTAGCTAGTTCATATGTCAGGGTTCCAAATAGCATCCAAAAGTAAATAAGAGTCCAAGGCAAAGTATTGCTCAAAGTTCCAATTTATTAAGAAAGCCATGTTGGCACATCTGGGAAAACCCGAATGTGAAAGCTTCCCAGTCCCCCCACCCAGTTGAAAGTTCAAGATCTTGCCCCCACACTCAAGTCCGTCACATGGTCCAATCCTCCACTGCCATGTTGGCAGTTCCACCCATCCAGTTTCGGTCAGGTGCAGAGGTGCAAAGGCAAAGGATGACCTTGGCTTTCTAGAAAGAATTTTGTTATGGCTACATCGCCTCTCACTCCTACAATCCCCCCTCCCATTTTCCCACAATAGAAAATGCATAGTAGAATAATAGAAAGTGTGGCAGGCCAAAAATCCAAATGAAAAGATGGCTGCAGGCCTGACATCATACTTCACTTTAAACTACCAATAAACAAGACATAAAAGTCGGTAGATCAATTTCTCTAGACTTGTCACCACCAGATATATGGAAGTATAACTTGCTAACTATTTTGCAACTGAAGTTGGGCGAACCCACAATATATGGTAGCAGTTATTGTCTTAGAATATTAAGATAGGACTCTGTCTGTACAACCTAGAGATATATTATTAGGAAAAAACTAAAAGATGTGCTATTGTTCAAATCCAATTGAAAGAGAGCTGGTAAGTACAAGGTTGGTTGTGTGTGTGTGTGTGTATGTGTGTGTGAGAGAGAGAGAGAACATGCGCACGCTTGAGGTACACTTACATGCACTTATAAGTTAAGTCTAATTATAGGATGAATTAAGTTGGTAATTTAAATGACACATTTGTTAATTATCTCTTTCATCTCTTAATAAAAGAAGACTTCGAAAGGTCTGGAGATTGGAGTTGCATTTTTGAAAATTAGTTGTGTAAAGCCAAGAGGAGTTGTCCTTAACATTATTTTTGCTTAACCTCCCTTAAGTGGATGTCCATTAATTAACAATGTATTTCTTTGAAGTAGAATAAAACCTTTCTTTTCTTCTCCCTTCACTTTACTGTTGTACTGATTTTCTTATTTTTTTCGGTCTAACACCATTTCTCCTTTTAGAGTGCTTGTGTTTTGCATTACTTTCAGTATTTTTGGCAGCCAGATGAAAGGAGTAACAACCCCAAAGTGTTGAGTAGTAATACCAAGGAAATGTAGAGCAATGGAACAAAACCAAAACTCCTTTCAACCTCTAATTAAGAGGGTTTATGTTCTTCCTTTTTGTCCAAGTTCTTTCTAGTATATAGAAAACTATGCCAGTGAAAAAAAATGTGGGTGATTTGACAGAACAAAATTCAATTGAAAGTATTTTTTGCTTTTATTAATCAGTAGATGCCGTTTACTCTTAATAATCTGTGCTGCATTCATATAAGCAAAGAGACTATTATAGAGGCCTTTAGAGTCTTTCAAGACTCTAAATCAGCCTGCCTCAATTTCCTCCAGTTGATAGCTTCCATCATGTCTTTCCTGACTGGGGCATGATGGAAATATCACCTTCACATATCTGGAGGGCTTAGTTGCTTTTCTTTATACTGAAACTTTCTGGTTGACAAAATGGTATAAATTCACATTGGGGAAATAGGTCTATTGATTAAAAATATGTAACAGTATTTAAGATTGATATACTGTGTTATACAGTACAATTTGTAGAGACTCTTCAAATGAATATTCACTTTAATTTAGCTGTACTGAAGATCCATATTACAACTTGAACTATCATTTTGTAGTGTATTAAGTTGTTATTTCTTTCCAAATAAATGTAGCAAATAAATTCTCTAATATCCACCCAGGAGCTGGTAAAAGCAGTTCGGATAGGGATGTGGCAGTATGCTAACAGCAGAGTTCTTGGTGGTCTCTGAGCTTGGTTGCTTTCTTGCAGGTGTTTCATTACCAGACTAGGTAACATCATCAAGTCTAGCAGTATTGCTAGGTAACAGTTTTGCTAATTTGCAGTATTGCTAATATGCTAACAGTTTTTTCTATTACCTTTTACCTTGACCCTTTCCTATCTTATCTCCAACAATGCTTTCTATTTTGATTTCAGAATTGGAAATTCCTTCCTCCCCTCCAGCAAGACTTCCCAATTTATTATTTTGCTTCATTTAGTTCTTTTTTCCTCTTCACCTCTCAGACCTTCATATCTCCTCCAACCTTGCCTCATCCCTCAGTCAATACTCTCCTTCCATTATTCACATTATCCATCAGTTTTCCAGGAAATAAAATTTAACCGCCTAATAATAACAAATTTATCTATCATTCTTTAGGAATCATAGCCACTGAATTGTAATTATCTAATATTCCAATGTTTTATTCCAGAGTTCTTGCAAACAACTAACATGCTCCTGAGCAATGTTTTTTAAATTGTTTATTTAAAAATTGTGCACACGGAATTATCCAAAATACATTCCATTACTGATAGTAATTCTGGATTTTTGTACATGGTGAATGACATCTGGTGAATGACCTTCACTGGATGAGAATGAGTGTCCTTGTGTGACAAAGAGTTTTTCTACTGTTTTTGGGCCCCTCAGCAGATCTTGATAGAATAGAATAGAATTCTTTATTGGCCAAGTGTGATTGGATACACGAAGAATTTTGTCTTTGGTGCATAGGCTCTCTGTGTACATAAAAAGACAAGATACATTAATCAAGGATCATAAGGTATAGCACAATGATATTAATAGGATACAAATAAGCAATCAGTAAACAATCAATATCAATATAAATCGTAAGGATACAAGCAACAAAGTTACAGTCCTGGAGTCATAAGTGGGAGGAGATGGGTGATAGGAACCATGAGAAGACTAATAGTAATAGTAATGCAGCTTTAGTGAATAGTTTGAATGTGGTGGGGGAATTATTTGTTTAGCAGAGTGATGGTGTTCGAGGAAAAACTGTCTTGTATCTAGTTCAGTGGTAGGTTGCAGGTGGTATGCCCCGGTTCGGGCGTACTGTTGCCTGCTGGGAGCACCGGGTATCGTTCCGGTACGGTGCTCCGGAGGGCCCACCCGCCCGCCATCTTTACTTGTATTTGAGCTCTTTGGTGCTTCCGCGCACAAGCACAGAGCATACGGCACCTGCGCAATGCTCCGTCCAGCAGCTGGAGCATCATGGAGGTGTCATGGAGGGTCACAGGAGGTAAGGAGCCTTCCGGAGGCTTCCCTGAAGGCTCCAGAGGGCTAAAAACGGACCTATGAGCAAACCAGAAGTCCGTTCCTGAACTTCTAGTTTCCCTCTAGGGCTGTTTTTTTGCACTCCGGAGGCTGTTTTTGCCCTCCCCAGTCTCCTATAAAGCCTCTGGAGCCTGGGGAGGGCAGAAAATGGCCTCAAAAAAAGGCTGAAGTCAAAAAAAGGCTGAGAGGGCAACACCTCGCGTGCCCTGACAAATGGCTCTGCGTGCCACCTGTGGCACACATGCCATAGGTTCATCATCCCAGCACTAGCTGATTTAGTTTAGTTAAAAGAATGTCTAGTACAATGGTATTGAACGCTGAACTAAAGTTTACAAAGAGGATTCTTGCGTAGGTCTTTGAAGATTCAATATGTTGTAGGATGTAGTGCAGAGTCATAGCAATAATGGTGATATGTTAATTTGATTTACATATTGGCTTCGGGAGTATTGTTATGCAATGATTCCCCTCCTGTCACTGGGGCAGGTTTCAGAGAATAGCATTGGAAGGACAGTCCTTTGGTAGTCTTACCGAGACTGTAATTTGAATTGAATTGAATTCAATTCAATTCAATTTAAGGAACTCTTTTGTCTCCAGTCCTGTTTAATATTTCTATGAAATCTTTGCCGCAGTTCTTAGGAGCTTGGGGTAAAGGATTGTTTTGTCCTGACTTTCAGATATGCTATAATTATACTGGATTAAAAAAATCAGTGCAAAGTATTTACAATGGTGGACAGGGAAGTGACTAATCAAGATCTAGGAGAAGTTTCCAAAGTCAGGATATTAGAGGGAAACATTCTCTGAATTCAGACAGACATCAAATTATGGGTAGTCCTCAACTTACGACCACAATTGAGCCTAAAATTTATGTTGCTAAATGAGACATTTGTTAATGGAGTTTTGCCCCATTTTACAACTTTGCTTGCCACAGCTTTTAAGTGAATCACTGCAGATGTTAAGTTAGTAACATGGTTGTTAAGTGAATCTGGCTTCTCCATTGCTGTTTTACGCCCTCCACAGGCTTCAGAAAAGCCTCTGAAGCCTGGGGACGGTGAAAAACGGGCCGATGGGCTAACCGGAAATTCGGAAATGATCCATTACTGGCTTCGGGAGGACCTCCAGGGCTGGAGGAGGCCATTTTTTGCCCTCCCCAGTCTTCAGGAAAGCCTTTGGAGGGTGGGGAAGGTGAAAAAAGTCCCAACAGGCCAACCAAACCTCCGATTGGCCTGTTAGGCCTGTTTTTTGCCCTCCCCACCCTCCAGAAACTTTCCTGAAGACTGGGGAGGGCAAAAAATGGCCCCAACAGGCAAATCGGAAATTCAGGAACAAACTTCCAGTTGGCCTGTTGGGCCTGTTTTTCGCCCTCCCCAGCCTCTGGAGGCTTTCCTGAAAACCCTCCTCCCCCGGCCCTCCAGAAGGCCGAAAATCAGCTTGCCAGTGCACATGCCGGCAAATATGGCCCCGCATGCCACCTGTCACATGCGTGCCGTAGGCTTGCCATCGTAGCACTAAGAGAACAGATATAAATCTGGGCTGTTGTCTCTGGAGTCCCAATGATGTCAGTGGTTAGGAGCATCTACTGCTACCTGAGACAACTGTACCTCAGCTGCCCTCATTCCTCGACACAGATGAGTTGGCCACAATTTCCATGACAATCTCAAATTTGGATTATTGTAATATGCTGTCCAGAAGCTACAATTGCTGCAGCTTACATAATGCTATTCATTAAATTCTTCCATTGTAGCCCAAGATAAGGTTGCTGCATTCTAGCAAGAAAGAAACAATGGTTTTTTGTTTTTTTTTTGCTGAATGCGTAATATGCTTTGATTTTTATCACACTTTTATGTAGGAAATAAGCATTCATTCATTTGTATATCATCTGAATGGCTCCTTAAAAAGAAGGAATGATGGATGGGTTTTTTCCCCCCTTTTGTCTCTTTTATGCCACAATAATACTTTAGTGTTTGTCTTGTATTGGTCTGTCCATCTCTAGGAAAGTCATAATATTCCCTCAAATGCATTTCTTTTCTTTGTAATCCCTCTAATTCCCGAGATTCTTGAATGTAGCTTAACCTTTGAATTCATCCACGTGGATACAGGGTTGAATTTTTTCAGCTCTTAAATTTTGAATAGAAAAGCAGATGTGCAGATTCATCTTTCCTCATATATAACTGTTATCGGCAGTGTATTTAAAAAAAGCCCTCCCTGTTTATATCTCAAATTCAGTCCCAGATATGTGCAGAAATATATCTATCTATATTTACGTCTCCTAAAAAAAATCTAAGAAGAATCTGGAACACAATTATGAAGAAAGAGAGAGTACAATGCATCCTCCGAGCTTTGAAAATGTATCTTGTTTCTGGAGCTGCAGAATAATTTTTGGGAAACTCTGGTATAATTGCTTTTGGATCAATATTATTTAAAACAGGACTACTAATTGCTTTTGGATCAATATTGTTTAAGCAGGGCTGCTGAGATAGCTATTTCAGCAATTCTGTTTTTCACTTTATAATATCAGTGGCCTCCAACCCTTGTGGTTTTTCGGCCTGGCAGGGGGAGGGGAACCAGATCGCACAAGTGGTGGGCTGGTGTGCATGTGCATGCACAGCTGAACTTGCACAAGTGGCAGACCAGCGCGTGAGCGCACGGTTCAACCCGCACAAGCAGTTGAGCTGCTTGTGTGGGTGCACGCATGCCAGCCCCCACTCATGGGGCCTGGTTGCAAATAGGTTGGGGACCCTTACTTACACTTTTGTGCTTGCAAAAATAATAGATAGAAACAATTGCTGCAATTTTCTTATAATGTGTGATATATTCTTTAAAAATGTGAATAGAATAGTGCTGCTACAAACCTGTCCCGATTTAATCTCTGTAAGCAAAATATACATATTGTCAAAATTCTTAGTTGTGGCCCCTGCGTGTAATTCCTTAAAGTGATCATGCTTTTCCTGCAGTGTGGTCCTGGGACAAGACATATCTATCCCAATAATTGGTTGTTTCTTTTTATTTTTATGAATATGTTAAAAAAAAACCTGTGTCTACCATAAGCTTATGATAATAAATGTGCTGGAATTCAGTCCCTATAATCCAGAGAAAAAACAGGAAATGGTTTTATAGTCACTATTTGGTTTCTATATCTTGAGGGTATACCCTGATAGTTTTGTCATTCAACCAGTTGGTCTCTGGAATAGTCACTTGGGGAGGATTCTAAATGAGACTGAGAGGGAGGGAATACTCCTGCTAGGTCTCTCGTGGCATTTGATAAAACCAGTCATGGTATCTGCTTGACCATGTATGCGTTGGGCATTAGAGCCACTGTGCTACAGTGATCTCATACCTTCCTGAGTCCATGAGTCCAGTAAGTGGTGATGAGGAATAAGTGCTGAAATCCTTGGTTACTCCTGCATGGGATGTCCTAAAGCTTAATTTAGTCTCTCATTTTGTACAGCATCTATAGGAAGCTACTGGGATAGGCAATACAGTGGTTCATGGTTGAGTTATCATCAACATACAGTTGTTCATCTTCTCTCTAGGGCCTAGGCCAAGCAAGAGAGATGCTAGAGGTCCTAGCCTGGTATATAGAGGGGGAGGGGGCAAATAGACTCCTGCTTTACAACTTTTGTCTGCGTTAAGCTAGTGTGCCAGAGTGACCATTTTAGAGCAGGGTGCACCAAAGTGACAGACTCATAGTCTTATCATCTTGCGTTAGTGAATGAATGTTATGACATCTATTGGGGTTTCCTCAGAAGACCATTTGTATTTACAGATAGTCTTCAACTTATGATCTCAATTGGAACCGAAACTTCCTTAACTAAGTGAGTCAGCCATTAAGAGAGTCATACCCAATTTTACAACTTTTATGCCCCAGTGGTTAAGTAAATTACTGAATTATGGTGATTGTTAAGTGAATTGTGCAGTCATTAGGCATATCAGGCTTCCCCCATTGATGTGTGGGTCAGATACCCCCTGGGAAGGCTGCAAATGGTGATCATGTGACCCCAGGATCTTGCAGCTTTCTAAATACATGCTGGTTGCCCAGTTTCCAAATTTTGATTAAACTTGAAACTCAGCCAACTGAACATTCAAAAATGCATTACAAATACCATTGACTGGTGCTAATGGTTGATACGGTTTGCTGCATTATTATTCATCACAGTCAGCCAGATATTCAGTCTGGGTTTGGCATTTTTGTCTACCTATGTGTCCTTACCAAGGACCTGGGATAAGGCAAATCTAGATGTTTGATGGTGTTACAGATATCATCGCAGAATGGAAGCAGTTCCAAGTAAAGCTGCCTTCTGCAATTGACTGATGGCAAATTTGTTAATGCGTAGAGTGTTCAAGTGGTGCTCCAGATGTTTAGGGATTGCACCCAAGGAGCCTATTACTATTGGTACTACCCTTGCTTGCCTTTGCCATAGTCATTCTATTTCTATTTGTATGTCTTTGTATTTTGTTATTTATTATTATTATACAATTGTATCACAGCGGCCAGTTGTTTCGCCGGATTTGGCATTGGTTACTAGTCGGGCCCCACCCAGGGGCCTAGGATGTTGTAACGTATTTTCGTAATATCCGTGCAGATCCAAGCAGTGCGGCTTTTTGCATTTGACTGATGGTGATTTTGTCAATTTTTAACTGTTTTAAATGTAATTCCAGTGCTTTTGGAATAGCACCCAGTGTGCCAATTACCACTGGAATTACCATTTATTTATTTTATTATTATTATTATTATTATTATTATTATTATTATTATTATTAACATCATGCTCATCATCAACAACAACAATTTTGCAAGAAGCCACATAACTCGGAATTGCCTATATATTCAGATGTTACCTTTACAGCAATTAGGTTTTTGGGGAGGACTTGAACTGTTAAGTTTTTACCAATCCCAGACTGTGAATCAAATTGAAGATTAGAACAACAACAACAATAATAATTTCTATGCCATCCATCTCATTGTTATATTTTTATAGTTGTGAATTGCTCTGAGCCTGTGATTGGAGCAACCGTGTAAATTGTGTGAAATAACTAAGTAAGTCTCTGTTACTGGATAACTGTTCAAAGGTGTGAGATTGAGGAAACTGTTTGCTTCCTTGAAGAATCCCCCAAATGCAATTATTTAATATATCATTGTTAATAGAAGATCAAGGTCATCCTATTTGTTTGTGTAAATATCTCTGTTCCCTTAGCATGTTCAGAAGCCTGCTGGAATAAAACTATTGTTCAGAACTAAGCGTAAGGTTTACAAAGCTTAATTAGTTTTTCTCCGCCCAAATTCTAATAGCATTACCTTCATCCACAATATACTCTACCAAGCTTGGAACTATCACTGTGAGAAGAATGTTGTTTATTCTAAAATGAATAATCAGCTGAAATAAAGATGTGTCATTGCTACTCAACACTAGCAAGGAGTTGCATTGGTCATTGGCTTGAAAGAATAAAATCCAGAAATAAGGGATAAAATGATTCAGGTAGCAAATGAGATTTTTAGCTGCGTGGCTGGCTTCAGTTGAGGTAGCAGATGTTTAATCAGTTTATTTGGCAAAATAATCTTGTTTTGATTTTCTCTTCTCTCTCCAATCCCCAACACTGTGCCCTCCAAAGGGAATGTGATAGCCAAAACTATTGCCTGCCATAGTGTGAGAAATGAATGGTAAGATAGCTTGGACAGTTTCATTGCACCAGTTGTATATGCAACCCAACTGGTTTTAGGTCAATGATAAGGCTTTTTTCAGTGATAAGACACTTCTTCCATTAGAGCATTAGATTGGAGTTCTCAGTTGTGTGTGGAGAGAAAGAGAAGTAGAAGAAGGGAGGGAGGGGGCATACCAAAGTCTCTTTTCATATGGATAGTGTCAAGTGCCAGGAAAATCAGAAGATTTCAAATGAATATCAGCAAATAGCCCGAGCATGTAAAGATGAAGTGAGGAAAGCTAAGGCTCACAATGAAGAAAGGCTTGCCACAAAAGTAAAAAAAATAACAAAAAAAGCTTCTTCCAACATGTTAAAAACAAGAAAAAAGTTAAGGAAACAATTGCTCCATTGCTGGGAGAAAGTGGCAAGAAGGTGACAAGCAACAGGGAGAAAGCAGAACTATTTAACTCATGTTTTGCATCTGTCTTTACACAAAGGGATAAAACAGTCCAACCTATCAAAAACAGCACCACAAAAATCAGATTAGAACACAAGTTGAAATAGGGAAGAAAATGGTAAGTGAGCACCTGTATACCCTAGACGAGTTCAAATCACCATGACTGGATGGATTACACCCCAGGGTTCTGAAGGATCTGGCAGACGAGTTCTCAGAACCACTGAACTATATCTTTCAGATATCCTGGAGCACCGGGGAACTACCAGAGGACTGGAAAAGAGCTGATTTGGTTCCCATCTTCAAAAAAGGGGGGGAAAACAGATCCGGGAAACTACAGACCTATCAGCCTGACCTCAATACCAGGAAAGATTCTGGAAAAGATAATCAAGTAATGAATTACCTGGAAGCAAACAAAGTAATAGCCAAAAGCCAACATGGGTTTGTCAAAAACAGATCATGCCAGACTAATCTTATTGCACTCTTTGACAAAGTGACAAAATTAGTAGACCAGAG
The DNA here is from genome assembly GCF_009769535.1 of Thamnophis elegans. Classification (NCBI taxonomy): domain Eukaryota; kingdom Metazoa; phylum Chordata; class Lepidosauria; order Squamata; family Natricidae; genus Thamnophis; species Thamnophis elegans. The sequence goes on along the minus strand of NC_045542.1, from coordinate 45,933,624 downwards.
GAAGGCTGTCAATATAATTTACTTGGACTTCAGTAAGGCATTTGATAAGATAGACCATAACTTATTACTAGATAAAGTAGAGGAATGTGGGCTAGACAGCATCACCACCAGATGGATTTGTAACTGGCTGACCAACCGAACTCAACGTGTAGTCCTCAATGGAACTGCATCTTCATGGCGGGAAGTATGCAGTGGAGTACCCCAAGGCTCTGTTTTAGGCCCAATACTCTTCAACATCTTCATCAATGATTTAGATAAGGGAATAAATGGGGAACTCATCAAATTTGCAGATGACACCAAGCTGGCAGGAATAGCCAACACTCCAGAAGATAGGCTAAAGATACAGAAGGATCTTGACAAACTTGAACATTGGGCACTATCTAATAAAATGAAATTCAATGGTGAAAATAGTAAGGTTCTACATTTAGGCAACAAAAACAAAATGTACAGGTTGGAGTCCTAGTGGACAACCATTTAAATATGAGCCAGTAGTGTGCAGCAGCTGCCAAAAAAGCCAACACAGTTCTAGGCTGCATAAACAGAGGGATAGGATCAAAATCACGTGAAGTGTTAATACCACTTTATAATGTCTTGGTAAGGCCACATTTGGAATACTGCATTCAGTTTTGGTCACCACGATGTAGAAAAGATGTGGAGACTCTAGAAAGAGTGCAGAGAAGAGCAACAAAGATGATTAGGGGACTGGAGACTAAAACATATGAAGAACGGTTGCAGGAACTGGGTATGTCTAGTTTAATAGAAAGAAGGATTAGGGGAGACATGATAGCAGTATTCCAATATCTCAGGGGTTGCCACAAAGAAGAGGGAGTCAAACTATTTTCCAAGGCACCTGAGGGTAGAACAAGAAGCAATGGGTGGAAACTAATCAAGGAGAGAAGCAACTTAGAACTGAGGAGAAATTTCCTGACAGTTAGAATAATTAATCAGTGGAACAGCTTGCCTCCAGATGTTGTGAATGCCCCAACACTGGAAGTCTTTAAGAAGATGTTGGATAGCCATTTGTCTGAAATGGTATAGGGTTTCCTGCCTAGGCAGGGGGTTGGACTAGAAGACCTCCAAGGTCCCTTCCAACTCTGCTATTGTATTGTATTGTATTGTATTGTATTGAATATAGGTTTAATGTATGCTAATGCTCTCTACAAGAATCTGAACTATTAACAGTCAAAGCAAATTGGTGGTAGATAAAAGTCAATGGAATTCAAGGTGGGCTGGGCTTAGATTTATTGTGGGCATGAAGGGACTCAAGATCAGGGTGGATTTGATTTAAATTATGATTTAAATCACTAGTAAAAAGGCTTGATTTAAATCAACTCGATTTAAATCATAATTTTTGAAGAGCAACTGTCATCTCTATCCTGCAGCAGCTCCTCCTCTGACTCTTTGTTGACTCAACTGACAGTCCCAATATTGCAGAATATAGTCTCATGCTACATAACTAAGCTCCATTTCATTCTGAATAAACTAACTTATTAACGTACCTTGAATAGAAAACTTCAGATAGATTTTTACTCCAAAAGCATTTTATTAAAATAAATTTGATTAAAAAAAAATCTGATTTAAATAAAAAAATCTGATTTTTTAAATATTTTTTTAAAAAGAAACATCGATTTTATCCACCCTGCTCAAGACTGATGATATGTTTGACCCCCTTCTCCGGGTTCAGCCTTGTCATCTCCTACAAGCACAGTTTGAAGATTAGTCTTCCTCAACCCCTTGTCCTGAAATTGGACTGGACTAAACTTCCCAAATTCCCAATTAGCATGAGAATCCAACATATTAGGAAAGCATGGGTTAAGAAGGGTGCTGTTAATTGTTATTTGGCATTGAGAACAGAAGTAATTACAATGTTGTTCCCTTATTAGTATGTTTCCTTGGTGATACCAGAAACATCTTCAAGAGCTCTATTTTATAATAATCTCTTTGCAATGCTTTTCATTCAATGAAATTTAATGGTGGATTTGATATTTACCAACTGTAAATATTTGTATTAGTTTAAAATTTAAAAAAAATAACTTTTATAATTCACAGTTTTTAAGCTACTTGGTTCTGTATGGTTGTTCGTGTTGGTAAGGCTGTTTTATTAGTATGCCTCTAGAAATAATCTTTTCCAAAATATAAATCTTTTTATAGGGATCTTAATGTTGATTTTCCTTGTACTGCTTTATTATGAATTATGGGTTCACAATTTATGAATGGGTGGCTATTTGATACACAATCATTTAAAATAAATAGTAACACTTTAAATAAATTCTTGAATATAGTCTTGTGTATTTGTTTTTGTTATAGCTACCAGGGTAGATCAACCTGAGCTTCGATTCAGATCCTAAGAAATTTTATCAGCAAAAGTATGTCTGTCTAATTGGGAAGGGGAAATCTCTAGTAAATATATTCAGAATTGTTCCAGCCCCTGTTCCACTTTGAAATATCATTTTTTTCTGTAAAGTGGCAGAAATCCTTGTAACATTTATTTTCCTACTGAATTAATTCATTTATTCACCCTCCTTTAACAATCTGGATGGTGGTTTCTTAATCCTCTGAGACAGCATTTTAGCTTTCGGGGAAGAGAAGTGGGGGAAAAAAGATCACAGAGAACTAGCTAAATGGCCAATCAATTAGCAAGCCCTTTGAACCTTTAGAAAGGTATTAAAATGAATTTAGGTCAGAATTGAGTATGTTTTTGAAGATGCTTTGGCACTGGGGGAGAATAGACTTGAAAGTTTGAAAACAAAGTTTTCAAACAGTTTTTCTTTAAAGTTTGAAATCAGAGTTTGTTTCTCTACATTTGTTGTAGGGAAAATAGTAGAAAATAAATAAAGTTGAGGCAGGCTTTGTTAAGTATCATCAACTTTTCTGGGCTTGTATATACATTTGCAAATGAGAGAAATTAGGAACCAATCATAAAATGACTGCATAGCTATCAAAGATAAGTAGGTTGCCTAATTAAAAGGCATAAATTAGGTCGAAACTCCACATGCCAAGCTTTCTATTTCAAGCCAATACAACTAAACTAAAAAGACTAAACTAAAAACTAACCTAAAACTAAATTATAAACCAAACTAATTTTGTGGAATGAAAGCTGATGAGCCTAGGATTTCATCCACTGGTCAAAGAAGGTTTAGAATGTTTATTAACATTTGTAGGCCGCCCTTTTCCCTGAGGGGACTCAGGGCGGCTCACATAAAATCAGGAAGGGGAATACAAACAATGACGTAGACACATATAGTAAAAATAATAAGCAACATTCATTCATCATTCGGGAGGGGCGGCTATCTTTGTCCCCAGGCCTGACGGGCTAGCCAGTTCTTAAGGGCTGTGCGGAAGGCCTGGACGGTGGTGAGGGTACGAATCTCCACGGGGAGCTCGTTCCAAAGGGTCGGGGCTACTACTGAGAAGGCCCTCCTCCTTGTAGTTGCCAGCCGGCACTGGCTGGCCGATGGAATTCGGAGGAGGCCCAATCTATGAGATCTAATTGGTCGCAGGGAGGTAATTGGCAGAAGGCGGTCTCTCAAGTACGCAGATCCACTACCATGCAGGGCTTTATGGGTGACTAGTAGCACCTTGAAGCGCATCTGGAGATCGACAGGTAGCCAGCGCAGCTCGCGGAGGATAGGTGTTATGTGGGTGAACCGAGGTGCACCCACAATCACTCGCGCGGCCGCGTTCTGGACTAGCTGAAGTCGCTGGATGCTCTTCAAGGGCAGCCCCATGTAGAGCACATTGCAGTATTCCAGCCTAGAGGTCACAAGGGCCCGAGTGACTGTTGTGAGAGCCTCCCGATTCAGGTAGGGTCGCAACTGGCGCACCAGGTGAACCTGGGCGAATGCCCCCCTGGTCACAGCCGTCAGGTGGTGGTCAAAAGATAGCTGTGGATCCAGGAGGACTCCCAAGTTGCGAACCCTCTCTGAGGGGTGTAAAATTTGACCCCCCAGCCTGAGTGATGGAATATTGGTCGAATCTTTGGGAGGGAAGCACAACAGCCACTCGGTCTTTTCTGGGTTGAGTACAAGCTTGTTAGCCCTCATCCAGTCCATAACGGCCTCAAGGCCTCGGTTCATCACGTCTGCCGCTTCATTGAGTTGGCACGGGGCGGACAGATACAACTGGGTATCGTCCGCATATTGATGGTATCTTATCCCGTGCCTGCGGTTGATCTCTCCCAGCGGTTTCATGTAGATGTTGAATAGTAGGGGGGATAAGACCGAGCCCTGAGGCACCCCATATGTTAGGGGCCTAGGGGACGATCTCTGCCCCCCCACTAACACCGACTGCGACCTGTCCGAGAGGTAGGAGGAGAACCACCGTAACACAGTGCCTCCCACTCCCACCTCCCGCAGTCGTCGCAGAAGGATACCATGGTCGATGGTATCGAAAGCCGCTGAGAGGTCAAGGAGAACCAGGATGGAGGAATGTCCTCCATCTCTGGCTCTCCAAAGATCATCGGTCAATGCGACCAAAGCGGTTTCTGTGCTGTAACCGGGTCTGAAGCCTGACTGGAAGGGGTCGAGATAGCTTGCTTCCTCCAAGGACCGCTGGAGCTGGAAGGCCACCACCTTCTCAACAACCTTCCCAAGGAAGGGAAGGTTGGAGACTGGGCGATAGTTATTAAGAACAGCTGGATCCAGAGATGGCTTTGAATCCCTTTTCCTCTACACATTTCATCAAGATGTTGCCAGGACATGTTGTGCCATGGTTAGAGGCGCATGGGAAAAGGCCCTAGGGCTGTGTTCTCTTGTGTCACTTAGATGGGTGGCCATATAAATGCAATACAGAAATTAAGGCAGGACGCTGCCTATTAAAATAATGGAAATTTAATTCTAAACATATCTATGTTGAATGTCTCTGCTAGTCTCTGTCCGCCCTAAAAGAAAAGGAAAAAGTCTCTAATCCCCACAGAAAGAAATGTTCTCCTCCCTCTTTTTCTGAGATTTTCCTAAGATGACGCTTTCTTCTTTAGGGTTGGAGCTTTCACCCAGGAAAGGTTTGATGCAGTGGTGGGTTCTTACCAGTTTTAGTGGTTTGGTGGCCTGGGTCATTGGAACTGGCAGCGACCCAGGCCTGCCATGCCCCCAAACTGGTTCTTTGGGCAGTGCCATCTTGTTTTTTGCTTCTGCGCATGCGCAGACCAATTTTATTGCATTGTGCATGCGCGTGCGCAGCGTGCCCATGAGCGAACCCGCAGTAGTGCCTGCCAGAACTCACCCCTGGTTTGATGTCCATCTAAATGTGGGAAGGACAAGCAACAAACAAGGAAGCTGAGTGAGGTGAAGGAACGTGGCCAAACCTGTGAGGAGACAAAAAACTACAACAACAGGCTGGGATATATGAGAAGAGGAAAGAATCTGGGTAGACAAAAGAAATCATTCTTTCCTATGGATGCTTGTTTGCATATAATTGAGAAAGAGGGCCTTATGCCAAACGCAAATGGCCTTTAAAATTCATCTTGGAAGGTCTGAAGGGATTCCGCTTCAGTTGGCCACTACTGCTGCTGCTGTCAAAGACCGCACTACTAGAGCGGTGACAGGCTTTTAATGATGATGATCATTTAAAAAACAATAACCATGGATTCTGTGCTGAAGTTCTTGTTCTGTTACCAGCCTCTTTCCCTCAACCCTCTTATTATCTGACTCTGGTTTGCCATACTGCCTGGTGACATTCAGGGATTAGCTTCTGGGCCTGAAAGAAACAGAAATAGTTGTGATTCCTACCAAGCTCAGTTAGCAAATTCCTTGTCTCATTTGTAAGGTGCCATAATGACAAAGTGATTGAATGACTTTGGGGACTGTGGAGCTACAGTAGGCAGGAGGACTTGCTCACAGCTTGTTTCACACAGTGAACAAAGAGCCTTTCTTTTCAGTGATTATGAAGAAAAAAGGTTTAAGAACATAGTTCACTAACTGGAGGTAAGTGAGCCCTTCCTTATTCTGCGCCTGGCTATCCTCCTCTTCCTGTATGTGTGGGCACATATTATTTTATTTAGTTAGTTATTTGTATCCCATTTTTATTAATTTTGCAAATAACTCAAGGCAGTGAACATATTCAACAAACCTGCCTCCTCCCATTTTCCCATGCGCGTGAGGCTTTTTCAAGCAAGAAAACCTGTTAATCACTCAAAATACTTCAAATTTGGTCTCAGCAGAGCCCAGATAAGTTTAGACTTGATTCTCTGCCACTCTCTGTCTACACACACCATCATATACTCTTTGTCATCTGCCACAGTATTTCTATAAAAAGCTTTGGTCTTCCATTTTTTGACTATAAAAGTGATAATTAACAATCTATACTGGGGCTGTGTGTAGGGGTGCAATATTATAGATCAGGGGCATCAAACCTAAGGCCCATGGGCCAAATCTGCCCCTTGGGGTACTTAGATTTGGCCCACGGGGCCGTCCTGGAAACAGTGAAGGACTGGCCCGCGGTGTGAAAACGCAGCTTGGGAGGGTCATGTGCAGACCTCCCGAGCACCGTGCGTGTTCCTCCCGAACACCGTTTTCGCTGGCAGAGGGTTGTGGAAGGCGGTTGCAACCGAAAATGGGGCTCAGGAGCCCTTTTTTGCTGGCAGAGCGGTGGTTTAGTGGTTTAGTGGTTTATTTGACTTGTATGCCGCCCTATTCCCAAAGGGACTCAGGGCGGCTGACAAACCAGGAGGGAAGGGGAACAAATACAAAAGAGTAAAACAGAAACAAAACAACAATACAAAACAATTTAAAAAGTCACAACAAGCACAACCAATTCGAGTAGGGGTGGAGCTCAACAGCCCCAGGCCTGCTGGAACAGCCAGTTCTTAACGGCTTTACGGAAAGCCTGAAGGGTGGCGAGAGTCCGAATCTCCAAAGGGAGATCGTTCCAGAGGGCCGGAGCAGCCACAGAGAAGGCCCTCCTCCAGGTGGTCGACAGCCGGCATTGGCCGGCAGATGGAATTTGGAGGAGGCCTAATCTGTGGGATCTAATGGGTCTATGGGAGGTGATTGGCAGAAGGCGGTCTCTCAAGTACCCAGGTCCAATACCATGTAGGACTTTAAAAGTAACGACTAGCACCTTGAAGCGTATCCGGAGACCAATAGGCAGCCAGCGCAGCTCGTGGAGGATAGGTGTAACGTGGGTGTACCGAGGCGCACCCACAATCGCTCGCGCAGTTGCATTCTGGACAAGCTGAAGTCTCCAAACACTCTTCAAGGGCTGCCCCATGTAGAGCGCATTGCAGTAGTCCAGTCTTGAGGTCACAAGGGTGTGAGTGACTGTTGTGAGAGCCTCCCGGTTCAGGTAGGGACGCAATTGGTGCACCAGGCGGACCTGGGCAAATGCCCCCCCTGGTCACAGCCGCCAAATGATGATCTAAAGTCAGCTGTGGATCCAGGAGGACTCCCAAATTGCGAACCCTGTCTGAGGGGCGTATAATTTCACCCCCCAGCCTGAGAGATGAAATACATGGCCAATTTTTGGGAGGGAAAAACACAAGGCACTCGGTCTTGTCAGGATTGAGAGCCAGCTTGTTCACCCCCATCCAGACCCTAACATCCTCCAGGCACTGACACATCACGTCAACCGCTTCACTGAGCTGGCACAGGGCGGACAGATACAACTGAGTATCGTCCGCATACTGGTGGTATTTTATCTTGTGCCGTCGGATGATCTCTCCCAGCGGCTTCATGTAGATGTTAAATAGGAGGTGGGACAGGACTGACCCCTGCAGCACCCCATAATTAAGGGGCCTAGGGGTCGACCCCTGCCCTCCAACCAACACCGACTGTGACCTGTCCGAGAGGTAGGAGGGGAACCACCGTAGAACGGTGCCTCCCACCCCCACCTCCCGCAACCACCGCAGAAGGATACCATGAATTTCATCAGCCTCAGGCCTGCCGGAACAACCAGGTCTTCGTGGCTTTGCGGAAAGCTGAAAGGGTGGTGAGGGTCCGGATCTCAACGGGGAGATCGTTCCAGAGGGTTGGAGCAGCCACAGAGAAGGCCCTCCCCCGGGGAGTTGCCAGCCGACACTGGCTGGCAGATGGAATTCGGAGGAGGCCTAGTCTGTGGGATGTGATAGGTCGTAGGGAGGTAATTGGCAGGAGGCGGTCTCTCAAGTACCCAGGCCCAATACCATGTAGGGCTTTAAAAGTAACGACTAGCACCTTGAAGCAAGTCCGGAGCCCAATGGGCAGCCAGTGCTGCTCGTGGAGGATAGGTGCAACGTGGGTGTACCGAGGTGCACCCACTATCGCGCGGCTGCATTCTCGACAAGCTGACGTCTCCGAATACTCTTCAAGGGCAGCCCCATGTAAAGCATGCTACAGTAGTAGCAGCCCCATGTAAAGCATGCTACAGTCTTGAGGTCACAAGGGCGTGAGTGACTATTCGGAGGGCCTCCCGATCCAGGTAGGGTTGCAATTGGTGCACCAGGCGAACCTGGGCAAATGCCCCCCTGGTCACAGCCGACAGGTGATGTTCTAAAGTCAGCTGCGGGTCTAGGAGGACTCCCAAATTGCGAACCCTTTCTGAGGGGCGTATAATTTCACCCCCCAGCCTGAGAGATGGAGTAAATGGCCATTTTTTGGGAGGGAGCATCAATAGCCACTCAGTCTTGTCGGGATTGAGTGCAAGCTTGTTCATTCCCATCCAGACCCTGACAGCCTTCAGGCACTGACACATCACTTCAACCGCTTCACTGAGTTGGCACGGGGCGGACAGATACAACTGTGTATCGTCCACATATTGGTGGTATTTTATCCCGTGCCGACGTATGATCTCACCCAGTGGCTTCATGTAAATATCACCCCTGACATGAGTGACATCGAGCTGGTCCCACCCACTCTGGCCAAGCTCACCCGCCCCCCAAAATCAAACACAACCCTAATGCAGCCCTTAATGAAATTGAGTTTAACACCCTTGTTATAGATGTACATGGCTACTACAAAATTGAGATCCACAATAAGATGAGCCTAGATTTATCCAGGGTGGATTAGAATCAAAGTACTGATTTTGGATGGGATAAAAGTTGCAAAATTTCTAAGTATCTCAGCCACTATTGCCCCACTGACAAGAAAATGGGCCATAGGAAATTGGACCTTTAATATCCAGTTTGCTGACACCCAGTGATTCTTCATTTGGAACTTCCTATCAGATGACTCAAATGAGAAAAGCTGAAATGAAGGTATGGCTCAGGTAGTAGATGACACCAACAGGAATCCATCCTTATGGCAGTTGGTTATTCTCCTGTCAGCAGATGTTTAATTTTAGTAATACTTGTCTGGTTATTCTGGATTCTTTGAGGTTTCAGTGACGTGGACAGGGCGTGTGAATAGATTGCAACTCTTTTTTTCCCAACTCTTGGCTCCATCTCTGTGATGGTGTCTCTCTCTCCATGTGTGTTTCCGTGCTGTAGTTGATTGATTGCCTGACTTTGCCATGTATGTGTATATTCCTTGTAGATAAACCACTATTTGAAAGACAAAAAAATGCTATTGAAGTCTGCTGAGAGGTCAAGGAAAGCAAGCATAGACGCACCATTCTGTACTTGTCAGAGATCATTGACAAGAGCAGCCAATGCTGTTTCTGTCCCATAACGAGGCATAAGTCCTGATTGGAAGGAGCCGAGAAGATTCCTTGCTTTCATTCATTCATTTATTTATTTTATTTTACTTTACTTTGATGGCATGCTGGCCTTTTCTTAGCTTAAAATAAAATTTATATATTTACTGTGATGATATGAAACTATTCATGCTGATAATTTATAATTTATATTTTTTACTAGTTTCAATATGCTACAGTATTCTTTCTATGTATCTATGCCATTTTTTCCCCTTCCACTTTAATTTTGACGTAACAAAAGTTTTATATTTTAAAATGTCTGCTTTGGTAGTTAATTTTTTTAGGAGAATACAAAAATCTGGGGAACCAATTGGGAAAGCTTTCAAACAAACGAGGAGTTCATTTTTTATTATCTGAAGTATTTCTGATTTGCCTTGCAAACATTTGTTAGAACCTATCTATTTGAGCCAATAGCCTTCATTCAGATTGTTTATGGCTGCGATAAACTAGAGGTTACTTCTCAGTAAAATAACCTTCTTTAAAAAGATCTTTAATTCTTGTAAACTCGCTAACGATTATTTTATAGCAACCGGAGGAATTAAATAGTTCATTGTTGTTTCCTTTTTAGCTTTTTTATTGTGTTTCTGGAATGGTATATAAATGTGGTTTATCTCTATGGCTCTGTTGATGGCTAATTTGTCTGAATGCCAAGCAACCAGAAATTCCCTAGCATTTTTTGGCATTTAGCTTCATCTAGGACATGCGCAGTGCAATAAAAATAATTCTGCACATGCACAGAAGCAAAAAGCAAGATGGCGATGCCTATGGTGGCACCCTGAAAACTGGCTCGGGGGCATGGCAGGCCTGGTTCGCTGCCAGTTCCAGCGACCCAGGCTGCCAAGCCACTACTGGTTCATCCGAACCAGTCCGAACCAGTAGGAACCCATCACTGATCTGTTGGTTGTTTGTGATATGTTTATAATGTATGACAGTATTGCCCTTTTCATAACTTAAGTTGATCATGCTGTGGTGAATCGAGTGGACAGATGCTTTTTGATAAAACCACGTGGGTATCCGTCCATTTTGTTGGAAGATGTTGGATAGAGAATCTGTTTCCTTTTTCCCGCTGCTCTGGGTTGCTTCATTTTGCTTGTCATTGTGTGAATAATGTTCTTACACAGTTCCTCTGGTGGAAGGTTGGGTTGTTACTTTGGTAATGGAGCACTTGGTTAGTGGTTGATACAGGTCTCAGTTCTGAAAAGACCCTATGGAAAAGCCAGGTCTTTACAGTTTTCCAGAAGGACATCAGAGTGGGGCTCATTTGTGGAATTGCTAGTCCTATGAGGACTAGCATGCCTTGGTGGGCATGTTCCAGCTCCCTTCAACCGAACAATGCATTTTTGAAAGATTATGCAGTGAGAGCTTCTCTGTTGTTGCTTCATTTTCTAAGAACACTGCTTTAGAAAGATATCAAAAGCTTGGTTTTTCAAGGAGCCAGGGACCAAGGTGTTTTGTGATCCTATAAAATGATGAAAGATGAGAGATGGTTGAAACAGTATTTATGTACTTTCCCATTTAATGTTTACACTTTTCACACTCTGAGTGTTGTTTTTATTGGTTTTCGAATATAAACTGCCTATGTCCAAATTGGTGGCAATATAAGACAAATAAATAAATAGCCTATCAAGCGCCTATGTTTAACTTTGTATTGGTTGAAGTATAACATTTATATTAGTGTTGTAACAGCTGAGAAAAATATCTTTCTAAAAATATATGTAAGATGGCATCTGACCAAATCAATTAACTTATTTAGCCCTGTTGTATTTACATATTTCATCTTATATATCTCATAGGTAATTGTTCTTCAAACTTGTTTCGGTTTCATATTTTTCATTCCTGGCAAAATGAATAGTCAGGCAAGAAAGTTGTAGGGGCTGGGATTCATATTGCATGTAGCTATATAGTTAAATCATAGAATAAGTTGTTAGAATACATTATTATCTTAAAAAATATCAATCAGAATAGCGCTGGAAGGGACCTTGGAGGTCTTCTAGCTCAGCCCCCTTCTCATCAGTGACTTAAGTTTGTATTGCCTGTGTATGTGCACATGGGAGGATTCTTTTTCTAAGAATTCATGGAATAGTGGGTTAAACTCTTGGGTATTTATACATGTTGTAGAAGGAGTAGAAAAACACAAATGGCTTTCACATTAAGATTGCTAATGTTTTTTGTTTTCTTATAGACAATCATGGAACAATTTAATCCTAGCCTCCGGAACTTCATATCCATGGGAAAGAACTACGAAAAGGCCTTGGCAGGTAAGTGAAATAACACTGTATTACTTTGTCATGGCTGTAACATGACAACTGTAAAAATGGCACCTCTTTTTTTTACCTTTGGTGATGGCAAAGGTGGGTAAAACTAGTAGTATCTGTGGAAAGTGTTGTCAGCATCATTCTTAGTGCTAAAGAGGCTTTCAGTTATCCCAGACAAGCTGCAAAGCAGTTCTTTGAATTAAGTTACAAGGATAGTATTCTTTATGACATATGAGACATGAAAGCTCTCTTAAGGAAGATTTCTTAGAGTGCTATAATACACAACATATTCTTTACAATTATGAGCCGGTAACAGGCTGCTGGTTTACCAACATGATAATCCATTCTGTATTCTTAGGACTTCCGTTTTCTTAGTCTCTCTATGTCAGGGGTGTCAAACTCATTGAGAGCCACATTAGGACTGTGGTTGACCTTGGGGGATGGGTGGGTGTGGCTGACTGGGTGGGCGTTTGAGTTCCGGAGCTTGAGGCCACTCAGTGGGCGTGGCTGTCTGGGTAGGTGTGGCCAGCTTGATGCCACTCCTCAAACTCTGGCATGTTTCCTCTTTGCATTGGGTAGATTGGGCCGAAGCCATGCTGACCTGATGTTTCCTCTTCGCATTGGGTAGATCGGGTCGAAGCAATGCGAGTAGCCTGGGCTGAGGCAACGCAGGTAGACGGGACCGAAGTGACATGGGCCGGCCCCTTATATTTTCCGTGATGGCCCTGCAGGCTGGATCTGGCCACATCGTGGGCCGTTTCTGGTCCGTGGGCCTTGAGTTTGACACCCCTGCTCTATGTCATTTTCTCTTTCTATACTTTCTTAACATATTGTACCTTTTAAAAAATAACAATTGCAGACTGTAGTGTTGTATTTGCCAGTATACAGTCTTATTTTTAAGCTGAAGTGGTAGAGATATGCAAAAGTTTTGAATGTAAATGTTTTTGAAATTGAAATGCCCTACATCAAGTTTAGAAGAATTGTTTTGAGTGCAAGATGCCCCCTTTCAAGTTCAAAATGAGCATTTCAATCATTTTTAAAATGTTTAAAGTTCAGTGTCACATAAGATGAAAGCTTGGAGTTAAAATTAGATAAAACTGGTTTCATGTTGTCAACTTTAGCCAGTGTGTCTATTGCAACTTTATCCACATTAGATGTAGTGGGATTAATGAATTAATTTACTTAAATCTTATGGCTTCATGGCACAGGTAGTCCTTGCTTAATGACAAGTTGCTTAATGACTGTTTGGAGTTACTTTGGAAAGGGTGTTTTATGCTTTGTAAAATTCTCCTGACCATTGTAAAAGGTCACCCTGGTCTCCCACGGTCACATGACTGGTTGCAGCTGTCTCACATTTATGACTGGTTGCAGTTTTCTGTGGTCATGTTATTGCAATTTTTGATGTTTTTTTGCCAGTTTTCAGCAAAAAGCACCAATTGGATATGCCGGAGTCACTTAACAATTAAATGGTTTGCTTAATGATTGTGGTGATTCATTTTATGAACATCGCAAAAGCAGTTGTATAATCAGATCAGGTGACATGACCACCCTGATTTATGGCCAAAATTCCAGACACATCTATGGTCATAAATCGAGGACTATGTGTATTTCACATCTGCCTTTATTACACATGCAATCATGATAAGCTTCTTAGGCAAGATCACTTGTATCCAATGTTGTAGAGGAAAACAGGGGTCAAGCTGGTGAAGGAATGCAGGAACTGTTAACAAACAAAAGAGACAGTAAAGGGCTGTGGGAGGCAAGTGTTCCAACCCTAGGACAGGTGGAGACATGAAAAAGAGATCAAAATATTCAAAATAACCACTGTATAATGTAGATGCAGTAACCACATATTTTATATTGTACAAGACAGTATTAAATACAAAATAGTATTTAATTACTAATCAGAGTGTGTTTCCTGAAAAATTCCTTAAATGATTTCACAATTCTTTGTTCCGTGATGCCAAACCTATGGCATGTGTGCCACCTGTGGCATGCGGAGCCATTTCTGAGGGCACGCGAGATGTTACCCTGTCAGCTTCAGCTTGCATGTGTGCACTGGCCAGCTGGTTTTCAGCCTTGATTTTTGGCCGTTTTTCTCCCTACGGAGACTTCCCTGAAGCCTCCAGAGGGCAAAAAACCACCCAACACACAAACCGTAATCTCCGGAACGGATGTATGGTTTGCTCATTCGGCTGTTTTTGGCCCTCCGGAGACTTCAGGGAAGCCTCCTGAAGCCTCCAGAGAGAGAAAAACGGCCCAACGGGCAACCTGGAAGTCCGTTCCTGAACCTCCGGTTTGCGTGTTGGGCCGTTTTTTGCCCTCCCCAGGCTCCAAGAAAGCTATGCGAGGGGCAGCAAGGGGAGGGTTGCATGCGCACAGCACGGGGGCATTAAATTACAGGGGTGGGCATGCGAGTGCATGTGTGGTTTTGACACTGAAGCGAAAAAGGTTCGCCATCACTGCCTTAGTTGTTCAATGACTTTGCCCGCTTGGTTGAAATACAGCATTGGCTAGCATCCTTGGGATTTTTGCTTGCTGGTTTATATTTAAATATAATTTGTGCCATGAAGTCAATGTTGACTCTTAGTGAACCTGTAGATCTCTTCTAGGATTATGTATCCCTGATTTGGCCATTCAGGTCTCTCAAAAATGCCCTGATCACTACTGTAATCATATCTGGCATCCAGCTACCTTGTGATTGGTTATCTTCTTTTTCCTTCCACCTTTCCCAGAGTTACAGGGTTTCCCCCCCGCAAAGGAGTAGAGTCTCTTCATAATATGCTCAGAATCTGAGCTTAGTCCTTTGTTCTATGATTAATGTGTTTGTTTTCTTGCTGTCCATGGTATTCTCAAGATTCTTCCTCAACACACAAAGTTCAAAAGGGTCAATACTCTTTCTACTCTTCTTCTTTTGAGTCCACGTTTTAGCTTCCATAGTGCCACAAAGAAAATAATTGTCTGCACAACTCTGATCTCTGTGCACATCACAGTATCACTATATTTTTTCTAAATCATTAATTACTACCCTACCAGGTGCTATTCTGTGGCTCTTTTCTTGACTGCTGGTTCCTTTATTGTTGATAAAACTATCTATCAAGAGGCTAAAAAGCAGAAATTATCTACCATTTCAGTGTCAGTTCTATGGTTGGTCGCAGTATCTGATATTGTTAGTTTGGGCTTCTGTACGTTTAATATGCCATTTTTCATTGTGATCTTTAGCTTTCATTACGAGGGCTTGCAGATTATTTGCATTTTCAGCTATCATATTAATGTCTTCAGCATAACATTATAGATTATTGATGTTTCTTTCACCAGTTTTAAAACCACTTTCCTCTTCTTCTAATCCAGCTTCCCTGCAGCATAGAGGTTGAATAAATGAAAGGATACTATATAGCTTTGTCCCACTGCTTTGCTAATCTGGAGCCAGCAGAATCAGACCAGTGTGAATATTGGATCTTCTGATTTAGAGAAATCTGTTAAAAACCAGCTGCTTCTTACCTTTGTGAGCCAACTACTTAGCATATCTTTGAACTGCTTTTTCAGTGGTTACTTGAGGTGCTGATACCTGCTAAAAGCCTGCGTTTTCTAAGATGCAGACCAGGGTTGAAATCCTCCCGATTCGGCAAAACCAACAGGGACGAGTGGCATTGGTTCTCTGAACCGGTGGCAAAAATCCCTTGTGGCACTACCCACGTCCGCTTGGTTGCCCTGCTGCTACTCACCTCTTCCAACAACTCGACCCACCCACCCAATCTGAATGTTTCTCCCTCCGTTCACAGTAGAGCTGCTGCAGCCTGTCTCTTTAAGGTAGACCCAGGGAGGGAGAGGGCCGGGGGGGACCATAATGGTAGCAATAACTGCGCTGTGAATGGAAGGAAAAATGTTCAGATTGTCTCTGCCACAGAATTCAACGTTAAATGCAGCAGAGACAATCCAAACATTTCTCCCTTCATTCACAGCAGAGCTGCTGCAGCCTGTCCCTTTAAGGTACTTCAACCCCCGAGAGGGAGGGAGCCAGGGGGGGACCATAAAGGGAGCATCTGTGAATGGACTCATACACATTTTTTTCCCTACCAGGTTCTGTGGCCGTGGCTTGATGGCGGTGGTGGCATGTGACTGAGTGGGGGTGGTCATGAGTGTCATCGAGTTGGTCATGCCCACTCACTCACAGGACCCCACCACCAAGCCATGCCACAGAACCGGTAGTAAAAAAAATTGAATTTCACCACTGGTGCAAACAGAACTGGACTTTCTCATAGCACGATAACTTGATACACATTCAAGAGTTGCACTTTTCCATTCCATGTATTCAGAGACTGAACTGCAGTCTTCAGAAGAAGCTGAAATATTGAAGCTTTGATTTAAATTATGTTTTGGTGATCTTTTGCCAAAAAGAAAATTTACATAAGAAGATATTTTTCTATCATAAAAATGCATGAAATTATGCAGCCCTCTTTTGATGACATTTTGACATACAATGCTTTTCTAGCTCATCAAAATAACAGGGAATATTTGTAAAGGGGTCCTTGCTATGGTCTGAGCTTAGTTGCTTTCTTACAAATATTTCATTACTTGAACTAGATAACATCATTATTATGATGTTACCTAATTTGATTAATGAAGCATCTGCAAGAAAGGAACCAAGCTCAGAGAGCACCAAGGAATTGATTCATATACCCAAGGATATCTAATAGACAAATTTGCAAGAATAATATACGTTTTCCACATTGCTTTGGATCAGTATAAATAATCCTTGACTTACAACCAGTTGTTTAATGACTATTTGAAGTTACAACAGCCCCAGAAAGGGGGCTCCATGGCCCGTAAAACACTTCTGGCCATCATAAAACATCTTGGCAACCGGTTTGCATTTACTACCAGTTGCAGTGTTCTGTGGTCACATGACCACAATTTGTGAGGGTTTTTTTGGGGTGGGGTGGGGAAATTTCTGGTTAAAAAAAACATGTCCATTGAGGAGAATGGATTTGCTTAATGATTGCATTAGTTCGACTTACGGCTTTGTGATTTGTTTTAATAACTGCTGTAAAAATAGTAATAAAAATAATTCATTCACATGAGGAATGTATGTATAAAATATGGATATTTGAGAATGCTTTACAGTTGAGTAGCCTATGCTATGAGAGGAAAATTGTGTACTTACACTATATTGCCAAAAGTATTCGCTCACAACTGCTTCTGATTATTTGGATGGATGAGTGAATACTTTTGGCAATATAGTGTATATATGCAAGATGTCTGTCACCAAAATCAGCAGAAGTAAAAAACATAGCATGATTTATGACAATGCAACTAATTTAAAATCCAGCATTTCAATATAATTCCTTTGTATTCTTGCACAGAAAACATTTATTAATCGAGGTTAAAATTAATATTTATGACTGTTCTGTGTTTTTATTCATGATAAATCAGTTACTTTGCAATTCAGATTTTTCAGAACAATTTTAAAAAATTGCATTATGTACATTTATCCCATACATATTTGCTTTTAGGCAAAAGGCCAAGAAGTAATCTACACCATTATCCTTCCCACAATTAAGTGCACATCCAGATATTGGTTAATGTAATTATTGCTGAATTTTGAGAGTTGTTACCCTTCTAACAAATTCAAGAAGATTTATTATGAGGTCAAATTACGCTTTGAATTTTAAGATGCTATATAATAAAAGGCTGAAATGGTTATGGGCAATTTAGTTATGGTAACTATTATGGAATAGGCAGGAGGTATAAATTAAATATAGGGCAGACAATGAACTATAATGTCTGGGAATTCAGAATTCTGGAGACTAAGTGGTAGTAGAAGAACTAGGCACGGAGGAATTACAAGAAAAACTCTTCTCCTGGTTTGTCTGTGAAATGTGGAAAAGTACAATTTAAGGGGTTTACTTTTATTAAGGACTAAGTACAAACGTTTAGAGAACTATTGAACTTTGGCTTTAATTTCAGGTAGTTTCGAAGCAAATGGTAACTGGAATAGTTACATGCCAATATGTATTTGTATCACAACTGCAAAGCCCTAAACACTTATTGGAGGATCAGTGGGCTTTTGGAGGGTTTTTTTTTTTTTAAGGAACCAGTAATTATGCTTTGAAAATAAAAGAGGAATCAATTAACATCCTGTATTATGGAAGAGGGATGTTACTATATTAAACTCATTTAACAAAACAAAAGTATTTCAAAAATACTGCATAACTTCTTTCATGCTTGGTCTGTCTTTATTCTAGATCTAGTTGTAGGAGAAATACATTAAGATATCTGAATGAGAATTGATGCTTCCACTCTAGTTTCATCTGATTCCAGCTTTGATTTAAAGATTTCCATCATAAATCTATAATAATAAATGGCAGTCTTTCAATTTGCTGCAATCAAATAGTGATAATGGCCAATATTCTGCAAAATAAAATAGTATTAATAGTAATAGTTTTAATAATAGTTACTTTGATTAATGTTATAATTATAAATGGTTATACAGTAGGATTACTATTATTAATGAAAATAATTGAAATATAAAAACTCGTTTGTGTGATATTTTGAGAATTTAAGTTAAAATAAATATGGTGTAATGTTTTAATTTTATACTTTTTATTATCTAGGTGTGACATATGCTGCAAAAGGATATTTTGATGCCCTGGTTAAAATGGGAGAATTGGCCAGTGAAAGTCAAGGATCAAAAGAATTAGGTAAGTCAAGTATATGAATGATGTTAGTGTAAATTACGGGCATGAAATTTATTTATGTATTATTTTTATAAACAACTCAAGGTGGCAAGCATATTTAATACTCCTTCCTCCTATTTTCTCAACAATAACAATTACTCTGTGCAGTGGGTTGGGCTGAGGGACTGACTGTCCTAAAACCATCCAGCTGACTTTCAAGACTAAGGAGGGATTCGAACTCACTGTCTCCTGCTTTCTGGCCTGGTGCCTTAAATACTAGACCAAACTGGCTCTTGAAATTTAAAGTTCATTTAAATCACAATGCATGCCTTATTCAGAAAGTCACTAGGAGTCACTAGGAGTAAAAAATAACCCAAAAGTACTTTATTGTGGTTGTGGTACCACCAACTGCCCAAAATCCAATTGTTTCATGGTGTGGTGGAATGTAGTCAGCTCCCAGGAGGGAGAAAATGCATTTCAGAGGAATGAGAGACAGCAAAATTTTAGATAGTTTGATTGGGAAGAAGAAGGTCAATTTAGCTCCTCACTAGAGGCTCTCAGCATATACCTTTAATGATGTGAGGAGTTTGCTTTATTTTGGCAATGTACAAATATATATCAACATAGTGATTAAAATGTATCAAAATATTCAATAAATTTTAGAAAACAAATATAAAACCATAGTGTCAAATATCCCTGAACTACAAAATATTCATTACATGCAATTACTTCCACCCACTACTGTTTCAGTAAGTATAGTGAAGCATACAACTGCTTCAAATTGCATATTTGAAAAAGCCATGATTTTTTAAACTTCCTGAACATTAAAATTGGGAGCAGGAAGAAAGATTTTACTTTGTCTAACTGTGTCATAAGGAGCCAGACTTCAACTCCTATAGAACTTTCAAGGTGATTACCAGCATTGAGAAATGCACTTGGAAACAAACTGGCAATCAATGCAGACCCTTTACTATTGGTGTTTTCATGACACTATCAGGTGTTCCAATCAATATAGGGACTATTCCTGTGGTGGGTTACGACTGTACACCCCAGTACGGGCATACTGGTGCCTGCCGGGAGCACCGGGTACTGTTTCAGTACGGTGCTCCGGAGGGCCCACCCGCCTTCCTTTCCTGTATTTGAGCTCTTCGGCGCTTCCATGCACGGAGCGTACAGCACCTGCACAATGCTCCGCCGAGCAGCTGGAGCGTCACAAAAGTGTCTCAGACGGAAAGTACGTATGTGTGCACTGCATGCATGTCTGTGCATGTAGCGCGCGTTCATGTGGTAGACACCGGGCCCTGTTGCATTGTACCGGTTGCAACGGGATCCGGAACCCACCACTGGATTATTCCCTATTTTGCATACCATAGTTGCAATTTCTGGATCATCTAAGTGATGAGAATGCAGTGACTGTAGCCAGTGGTATCTTCTCCCGGGTTGTTGTATGCTCTTACATTGTGCTAAATACAAGGCAAGCCATTTTTACCTTAATGCTTTAAAAATACAGTAAATAATACAGTTTAAATAAATTCAAATTCAAATTCAATGAATTTATATGTTGCCCAATCCCGAAGGACTCCGGGCGGCTTACAGAAATATATCTCTAAAAGAATAAAAAATTAAAAACAAAAAAGAAAAGCAGGTTAAAAAAGACACATCATGCACTCAATCTAGGCGGGGCTGGACCTCATGAGGTCAACAGCCCCAGGCCTGCCGGAATAGCCAGGTTTTAATGGCCTTTCGGAAGGCCGAGAGAGTGGGAAGGGTCCAGATCTCTGGGGGTAGATCGTTCCATAGGCCCGGGGCAGCTACAGAGAAGGCCCTCCCCCGAGGAGCCGCCAGACGACATTGTCTGGTCGACAGCACCTGGAGGAGGCCCATCCTGTGTGATCTAATCGGCCACTGGGAGGTATGTGGCAGAAGACGGTCTCGTAGATATCCGGGTCCTAGGCCATGTAGGGCTTTAAAGGTGATAACCAGCACCTTGAAGCGGGTTCGGAGACCAATAGGGAGCCAGTGCAGCTCGCGGAGGATAGGTGTAACATGGGTGTATCTTGGTACACCCAATATCACTCGTGCGGCTGCATTCTGGACCAGTTGTAGTCTCTGAACACTTTTCAGGGGCAGCCCCATGTAGAGCGCGTTACAGTAGTCAAGTCTTGAGGTGACGAGGGCGTGGGTGACCATTTGAAGTGCCTCCCGGTCCAGGTAGGGCCGCAACTGGTGCACCAGGCAAACCTGGGCAACCCCCCCCCGGTCAAAACTGACAAATGTTCTAGTGTCAGCTGCGGATCCAGGAGGACACCCAAGTTGCGGACCCTCTCTGAGGGGTGTAAAGTTTCACACCCCAGGCTTAAAGATGGAGTATCTGGACTGTCCTTGGGGGGCAACATCCATAGCCACTCGGTCTTGTCAGGATTGAGTGCAAGCTTGTTCACTCCCATCCAGGCCCTGACAGCTTCCAGGCACTGGCACATCACTTCCACCGCTATGCTGAGTTGGTACGGGGCGGAAAGATACAGCTGGATATCATCCGCATATTGATGGTATTTAATCCTGTGCCGGCGAATGATCTCACCCAGCGGCTTCATGTAGATATTAAATAGGAGGGGGGACAAGACCGAGCCCTGCGGCACCCCATATTTAAGGGGCCTAGGGGTCGACCTCTGTCCTCCAACCAACACCAATTGCGACCTGCCCGAGAGCTAAGAGGAGAACCACCGTAAAATGGTGCCTCCCACTCCCACCTCTTCCAGCCGTCGCAGAAGGATACCATGGTCGATGATATCGAAGGCCGCTGAGAGGTCAAGGAGCACCAGGATAGAGGAATGTCCTCTATCCCGGGCCCGCCAGAGATCATTGGTCAGTGCGACCAAAGCGGTTTCGGTGCAATAACCAGGCCTGAAACCAGACTGAAAGGGATCTATATAATCTGCTTCATCCAAGGTCCGTCGGAGTTGGAAGGCAACCATCTTCTCAATAACCTTCCCTAAAAAAGGGAGGTTGGAGATTGGACGATAGTTTTTGAGAATAACTGGGTTCAGAGAAGGCTTCTTAAGGAGGGGTCTCACCACTGCTTCTTTCAAAGGTTGCGGGAAAGATCCCTCCTACAGAGAGGTGTTTGCGATCCTCTGGAGCCAGCCTCGTGTTACCTCCCTGCTGGTCGAGACCAACCAGGAGGGGCACGGGTCCAGCAAACAGGTGGAGACACTCATCGCTCCCATGGCCTTGTCCACTTCCTCAGGAGTGACAAGCTGGAACTCGCTCCAAGA
Organism: Thamnophis elegans; assembly: GCF_009769535.1. NCBI lineage: Eukaryota > Metazoa > Chordata > Lepidosauria > Squamata > Natricidae > Thamnophis > Thamnophis elegans. Next base: position 45,911,814 of record NC_045542.1, on the reverse strand, counting down.
AATCTGATCAAGGCCCTCCCTCGGCATCTCCACTGGTACTGTCCAAGTGGAGTCAAGGTCCATCCGAATCTGAGTAACTTTGTCTGACAGAAACTGAGCAATTTCCTCAGCCCTTCCCTGCAAGGGTTCCCCCGCATCCTTCCCTTTCAGGAGGGAGCGGGTTATCCTAAACAGGGCGGACGGGCGGGATTCTGCGGATGCAATAAGAACGGAAAAATGAGCACATTTTGCTGCCCGTTTCGCACTAAATAAGTCCTAATAAAGGCTCTTAGTTGTGTTCGGTCAGATTCGGAGTTACTAGCCCTCCAGCGTCGCTCTAGGCGTCTCTTTTGGTGCTTCATCTCCCAAGGTGCCCTCCTGGATCCACTGCCGCGGAGAGGCCGCAAAGGCGCAATCCGATCAAGTGCCTCAGCCGCTGCTGTATTCCAAGCAGCAACCAAGGACTCTGTCGGATTGTGGGCAAGGGAGTCAGGTATCTCTCCAAGCTCCGTCTGAAATCCCATTGGGTCCATCAGGCGCCTGGGGCCGAACCATTTAATCGGCTCCACCTCCCTGCAGTGGGGGAGTAGCTTCCGAAAATCAAGCCTCAGCAGGAAGTGATCTGACCATGACAAGGACGAGATCTCTATACCCTTTAGCTCCAGATCACGTCTCCACTGCTCCGAGAGGAACACAAGGTCGACCATGTGTCCCGCTGTATGAGTCGGACCCTGAATTACCTGGGTCAGGTCCATGGTTGTCATGGAAGCCATGAACTCCTGGGCCACATCTGAGCGTTTGCCGAGGGATGGCAGGTTGAAGTCCCCCAGTACTATAAGTCTGGGGAACTCAACCGCCAGTCCGGCTACTGACTCTAGGAACGCAGGCAGGGCTGTTGGTACGTCAAAAACAAGCCCACTTGACCCCCCCTAGGTCCAACTTCACAAGGAGGGACTCACACCCGACTGTCTCTGGAGCAGGTGGTGCAGTGGGTGGTACAATGGCTCAGTATTTAAACACACTGAACCTGATAGTTGGAAAGCTGACAGCCCAGGTTTTACACTCAAGTACTGCACAACAGGATGAGCTCCTGTTAGTTGTTGCAGCTCCTACCCACCTAGCAGTTTGAAAGGATGCAAATGTGAGTAGATTAATAGGTGCCACTTTGGTAGAAAGGTAACAGCATTCTATGCACCTTTGGCGTATACCTGTGCAGGCTACCTGATCACAGAAGCATCGTTGGACAATGCTGGTCTCTCGGCCAAGAAATGGAGATGAGTACCACACTCTAGAGTTGGACATGATTGGACAGAGAAACCTTTACTTTTACTTTAACACAACCCTATAGCTATTATCAGGAGAAGAAAAGATGGTTAATGACTTGTACTTTGCAAGAGATTCATAATATTGTTGGATACAAGATGAATGGCAAATAAAATTTATAAACAAACAAACAAACAAACAAACAAATATTTTCTAGTTATTGCTGTGTAAGTAGGTACCAGAAATTATGTTTGCCAACAGATGTGACTAAATACCATCAGTATATCAATCATTCTCTGCTGATAGATACCCTCCCTCAACTGTTTCAGGTAGATGTTAAAGAGGAATGGAGAGAGTAGACAGCCTTAAGACATTCCATGAAGTAGAGACCTGTGAGCTGATCTCTCATCTCCCCTCCCCAAATACCAACCAGAACTAACTCCTTGGGCAGGAGAAAAATCACTGAAGAATAGCCCACAATTCCAGTCCCATAAAGTTGATCCATCAAGATATCATGGGTCCACTGACTAATGAAGGAGGATCAAAAGGGTTGCACTCTCCTAATCCCAGTCTCTCTAAAGCTCATCCACATGTGATCAACGCAGTTTCTATGGTATACGGTAGCCAAAACCTCTCTGCCAAAATCCAGTTGATCCTGTTCTTCTGGAGCCTTCTGAAGTTGCAGCGCCATCACTTCCTCTACAGCCTTTTCTAGAAAGGGGAAATTGGGGAGCTGTCCAAAATTATCAAGAGTAGCCAGATTGAGGGAAGGCTTTGTGAACAGCTTCTTTTAGAGGTACTTAAAGGTAAAGGTTCCCCTCGCACATATGTGCTAGTTGTTCCCGACTCTAAAGGTCTGTGCTCATCTCCGTTTAAAAGCCGAAGAGCCGGCACTGTCCGAAGATGTCTCTGTGGTCATGTGGCCAGCATGACTAAATGGTGAAGGCATTGGTCCCTATTTTTCTACTTGCATTTTTCAAACTGCTATGTTGGCAGAAGCTGGGACAAGTAACGGGAGCTCACGCCATTACCCGGCACTAGGGATTCGAACCGCCAAACTGCTGGCCTTTCTGATCGACAAGCCACTGAGCCATTGCATCCCTTTTAGAGGTACTTAGAGAGGTGTAAATTGCTGTTCAATCCTAACTTCTTACCATCTGTGAGAGCCCTTGACTAACTATCAGAAATAGGAATATAGCTGAGAAGTAGCAGAGCTGACACTATAGAGACTTTTATCCACTTCCACGATACTCACAATCTCACATTGATCACAGATTACTTCACAAAACCCAGTCCTTTCCATTGGAACTGTCCAGTTAGAGTCCAGCTCTGTTTGGATCTGAGTGGTTTTATCCGCTAAATCATAACATAAACTTGAATTACACTTTGGGAAGTAAAAAGCCGGTCTAAGGCTGTGTAACTCTATTGAACTCAGCAGTGTAAGTGATCTTAATAGCAGCTGCATATAATGTGGGTGTATTTCAAATTGGGGTAAATCATTATGCTGCCGGTGTCCCAGCCTTTTAGTGCATCTATTTGCAGTTTTCACTAGCCCAGCGTGATGTTAGTAATTGTTCCAGTAGATGGTAAACAAAGCACTAAAGAGCAGTTGATACAAGAGTGCTGCTTCAATTTGTGACCTGCCGAAAACAATATTGGTTTAAGAGCCAAAGAAGGCAATATTTTTTAAGGGAGCAGCTTGCTTTAGAAGAATTTGGCTGAACTTAAAATTTAAAAATATTACCTTGGGCAAAGAGTTAAGAGAAAAACTGACTAGTTCCCCATTTTGAATGAGTGTGTTATAGATTTTTCTGATTTTTATATATAGCCATAGAACATTTGAAAAAGGCCAGGGATGAGATTTTGAGGCATTTAAAACTTTAATCAGCTATATAATTTGCCACAAATGTATTTACCTTGGGCAAAGGGTTGAGAGACAAACGGACTTATTTCCCACTTTGCACAAGTGAATGATGTTTCTTTCTCATCTTTATATAGAGCTGTAGATCATTTGACAAAGGCTAGAGAAGAGATTAATAAGCTCCTTCCATATATTCTAGACGTGAGTCATCTCTGTGCATGGTCCTTGCTTCTATGATGTTGTCAAGAAGAGTCGGCACATCTTGTGTGAATGATTGTGAAGTCAGTGTAGATCTTTGAGAGCTTTAATATATTTCAGATAAACTAGCCTCTAGGAAGAAAATTGCATTTGTAGTATTTACATTAAAACTACATTATTTTTGCTTTCAAAATTGTATGCTGTTACAAAATAGGTTTGTGTAGTAACAGGAAATGTAATATAATTTATCTGGAGAAGTACAGTAAAATGGTTGATAATCTAAAGGTCCAGCTCAAGACCACAGTCTATTGCAGTGTTGGCGAATCTTTTCGGCACCAAGTGCCGAAACGTGTGTGTGTTTGTGTGTGTGTGTTTGTGTGTGTGCCAGAAACTGGAAGAGCAGCCGTCAGGTGCTCATGGGTGCAGTGGGATGATCATCTTCTGGTTTCAGGTGTGCACATGTGCACTGGCCACCTGGTCTTCAAGCACGATTGTATGCACTGGAAAAGCAGAAGATCATCTTCCTGGCACATGCATGTGCACCGGGCGGCTGCTCTTCTGGGTTCTGGTTCTCCCACACATGTGAAGACTAGCTGGCCGGTGAGCCAGAGCCCAGAAGATGGCTTGCATGCCTGGATAGATGGCTCTGTGTGCCACTTCTGGCATGCGTGCCATCATGGGGCTATTGTATTAATGAATAAAGGTGATGCTACTATTATTGATAACAGTTTTTTAGGGACACTAATTGAGGCCTTCAAGTTAAACTTTAGAATTCAACAGGAGCTGTGTATACACATCCTCCCCAACTCAGACTCCCCAAAATCCAAAATCATTTTGAATTACTTCAAGATGATTTTTTTCCAAGGCACAGTAAATAATTTAGTTCAACTACTATGCCAAGCCACATACAGCATTAACTATATTTTGAGATAATTATCAAAATGATTTTGATTCTGATTTGCTAGCTGATCATAAACTATGATTTGCCAGTTGGAACATCCTGCTGGATTGATATGGTGTCTGTATTCCATTCCAATTATTTCATAAATATCTTTTTGTGCTTGAAACTTCACAGTAGCAGATGGTGCTTCTTCAATTAAGCCTTAGTTCACTAGTTTCATAGAAGTGAATGGTTAACAAAACAAATGCCAACTCTATTCAAAACAACAACAATCCAGTAATACACCATAATCAGAATTGTAATGTAATTTAATGCAAAATCTCTGGCAAATCATAAAGCAGATGTAAGATGAATGCTCTGCCCTAGGACTGCCAGTATAAATATATAATCTAATCATTCTTTGTAAATACTCCATTTTCTGGATGTTTAGAAGAAACAGCCTGAGTTCTTCATTAACTTCCTAAACAACTTACTTTAATTTTACCAGAATGTAAATTAAATTAATCAGGATTTTCTGTGAATCTTGAGTGCATTGTTCCATCAAAGAAAACACATTTTATTTCTGAGTTCCATGGTGGATATTTTAAATATATTCTCTATTCTTCATTCAAATTAGGAATATTTGGAATTAAAGCCTTCAGTGTTATAAACTCATACATCATCCTTTAATTCCTAAAAACAGGGTGGGCAGCTTAACCTAATTGTTTGTATCAGAGTTTATTGCAGAAAAATCAAATCCAGAAAGCACACACAGATAACTGATTCAGCTGGATTCATTAACTTCTTTATATACTAATAAAAGATGAATAAATGTACAATACCAATAGTAGATTCTTTCAACCTGGTAGAAGTTACATGCAGGAAAAAACAGTTAGTTCTCAGAGTTCAGAGCAGACATGTCTAGTTTCAGTTTTGATTCTCAACACACTCAGATCTGTTTAAGCTCCCATTGGCTGACAGTTGTTATGCCTATTCATTGGCTGACCTTGTTACCATGTCTCCCCCAGTCATGAATATTCTAACAGTTTACACTTCTTGGCTTCACTCAATTGTTTAGAAAATTGTTTCAGATAAGAGATACTGTGTACTGCCTTTCTTTGATACCTGCTGTTTGGCAAAAAGGGAGATGGTATCAGGAAAGAAAAGGAAAGAAAGAGGAACTACCAACATAGATATGGATATCCATGTTACATTTTTTTTCTTTCCTCTTTTGGTTTTGGGTCTATTCCTCCATTGCTTCAGCCCCATCCATTAAAGATATTTCCCCCTCTTCAAGTGGGAATACAACTTATGATAGTAAAGAGGTTGGTCATACTCCAACAAGAGCAGTATTTTAGGAAATAACTGGAACAGCCTCCATGGTGCCCAAACATTGGCATAAGATTCTTTCTGTTGTAGATGTGACAGCATCTTTATATAACTATGACATCAATAACACATTATAGATTTTGAACCATGAGCAGGAAACCAATTCAGGAAAAAGACTTAGGAACACAGAACTTTGTTATGTCCCTACAAATCTTCTCCTGAAAACCCCACTGCAGTGGTTCAGGGGTTCCCTTTTGTCTCAACTTTTTCTTCACCACAGAACCCCTTTAAATATCTTTTTGTAGCCATGGACCATGACCACAGACCACCAAGATTTAACTCAATATTTAAATTGAGTTAAGAACCACTGCTCTACTGTATATGAAAAAATGGTAATGTCATACAAGACTTTGTACATGTTCTGAAAAGCCAGACATTTATAATTAATGTCAGTGTTTCAAAAAATTCTTGCCAATATATGGAGAGTTCGCTTGGGCTTCCCCAAAATCTCTTTGCAGTTTTTTTTTAATTCCCATCAAGCAATCACCCACATTTAATCTTTCCTTGCTGCTCAATTTCTAAATCCCATCCCCCTTCATTGTTCCAAATAAATGTGCTAGACTGCATGATTGGTACAGTAAAAGTCATAATGCAGCCTTCTGGCTCCAATAAACTCTCCAGTTTCAGGAGTATTTAGGGAATCATCTCGAACTTCAAGCTGTTAGAACTCCAAAAAGTCTTTCCAGACGCTTTGCTAATCTGATATACACACAGTAGTGTTCCCTTTTGTCCCAAGTCAACAACTCATTTGGGTTCAATTGCAGCCGTATGCAGATACATGACATTTCCTGAAGAGCAGCAGAGTGAAGTAGGGTTTTTATTATTATTTTTTTGCCAACTGGCCTCTGAGGAGCCTTTTATCTGTTTTAAAAACACCCTGTGGAGAAAAATGCCAGTTCTGTGTCTTTTTGTACTTTCCTTTCTTCAGTGGGTAAAGCATTTAAATGTACTGCTTTTTCTGCCTTGAAGAAGTCAGAGAGAGAATGTAGGGCTCTCCATTAGCTTCAGTTAATCCTCAGAGAACTGGAGCATCCTATTGTGAATACAGGACATATCGTACTTGAGAAAGTAGCTATGGATTTGTCTTACATTTTCTCATTCTTTTGGGTGTACATGCTTTGTTAGTATACATTTTCTTTTAACACTGAAATTCTTAGAGCTTGTGAATTCCAGTACATTGAATCGATGTTACTCTGTTAAAGGAAGGAGTATTTTCTGGGTGAGATTCACTGGACGGACGGACACAATATAAACAGTGTATAAATATATACACTGTCTGTATATATAAAAGGAGGACTCCTGCAAGTCTCTTGTACTGCAAGGCAATCAAACCTGTCAGTCCTAGAAGAGATCAACCCTGACTGCTCTTTAGAAGGCCATATCCTGAAGATGAGACTCAAGTATTTTGGCCACCTAATGTGAAGGAAGGACTCACTGGAGAAGAGCCTAATGCTGGGAAAGACTGAGGGCAAAAGAAAAAGGGGATGGCAGAGAATGAGGTGGCCGGATGGAGTCACTGAAGCAGTTGGCGTGAGCTTAAACGGACTCCGGGGGATGGTAGAGGACAGGAAGGCCTGGAAGAACGTTATCCATAGGGTTGCGATGGGTCAGACATGACTTCACGAACTAACTATGTACACTATATTGCCAAAAGTATTCGCTCACAACTGAGTCTGATTATGTGGATGGTTGAGCAAATACTTTTGGCAATATAGTGTATGTATCAGGGGTGGGTTCTAGCCAGCGTTACTGCTGGTTTGCTTGTGCACGCACTTTGCGCACGCGTGCACGCTGGATGTGCGCTGTGTGCACATGCACAGTTCACTGGAAATTGTTCTGCGCATGTGCAGAACTATAAAAAAAGATGATGGCGGTGGCAGTGGTGACTGGGAAACTGGTTCGGGGATATGGCCAGCCTGGGTTGCTGCCGGTTCTGTGACCCATGCCGGCATACCACTATCGGTTCGGGTGAACCGGGACAAACAGGTAGGAACCCACCTCTGGTATGTATGAATGTATGGTTGTATGTATGTAACAGAATAACAAAATATCGGAGTTGGAAGGGACTTTGGAGATCTTGTAGTTCCTCTGCTCATGAGCGGGCCCTATACCATTTCAGATATATACTGTATATGAAAAGGAGCAATTTTTAATTCAAAACTTTGTAAGAGGAGCTGTGTATAATTTAAATAAATTGTTACTCTGTTTCTAAAATGTAGATTTCCTATTTTGTTAATGCATTTTGGGTTCATCAGCATTTCCTCCATTCCATTTATATTTTATATACTTTAGAGAGCAGGAAGCTAAACTTCAGTTTAATGTAAAAGTTTTTATATCTTGCCTTCTGTAGTATATCTTTAACTGGCAGGGTTACTTTTAGTCATTTATAAATGGAAAAAAAACTTTAGTTACTTAAGGCAATGACTTTAATTATGAATTTTTGGAAGTTTAAATTTCTGAGTCTACTTTGTTGTTTGCATATTTGCAGTGATCAAAAGGCTTGTGAAACTTCTGTCATTTCGTCTAATCAAAGTCATGAATTTCAGTTGCTAAATTATATTTCTTAAAAATTTAGAGAGGACAGTAGAAAGGTGGAAACAAATACTCCCAATGAATTTTTTTTTTACTGAAGGCCTTGAGAAAATTTTAAGAAGTGAGTCACCTTACATGGGTATAACTTTACCATTCTTTTACTTCTAGTTGCTTTACCTAGTGGTCACTGGCATCTTGCCAGCTACTATTACCCAGGCAGAATAATAGAGAAAACACCTGAATCAAGCAAAAGTCAGTATTGCCTTCCTGAAGATTTGTTCTGCCAGCTACATTTTCGAAAGATAAACTCTTGTCTATATACCAAACTTGTTTGCTTTATAGCTCCTGAAAAGCTACATTCCTCCTCTCTTCTTCTTCTTCCTAGTTCAGGGACATGCTAACCTCACTGTAAAACCTGGCACTCTATTCAGAAATGACATTCTCCAAAGGATTTTTTGAAACAGAAAATACATATTTACCGTGTTTCCCAGAAAATAGGACAGGGTCTTATTTTCTTTTTACCCCTGAAATAAGCACTTGGCCTTATTTTCAGGGAGATCTTATTATTTTTGAGGTGCAGGAGGAGACAAGCGTGGTCACCTCATGGCTGCTGTAGTGTTGCAATATTTTGGGGGAGGGCTTATTTTGGGGGGAGGGCTTATTTTAGTGCATCTGCTCAAAAGCCCGATTTGGCTTATTATCCAGGGAGGTCTTATTTTGGGGGAAATTGTGGTGGTTAGGGAATTCAAGTGTATAAAGAAAATAATGAATTAGGAAAAAAACTAGAAAGGGAAGAAAGAAGCCATTCTTAAAACTTTTTAAAAGATCTGGTGAATATTTAGGTTAAGAACAGAGGAGAAAAAAAGATGATTCTCGTGAGACATTTTACTGGCAGAAGTATTAAATCAAAACAGGATTTCTGTCAAGAACAGAGGAATGATCTATATTTGATTAGCTGAAATTAATTAAAGGTGTACATAATATAGTAGGAAGTTTGAGGGGCCCTTGAGTTCTAAGCTTGAGGGGCTCTCTTAGCCTGGTTGTTTTCTTTTCTAGTTTGGGTTTCATTATCCCAAACTAGGTAACATCATCAATACTGAGTACCTAATTTGGGTTGTCAGACCTGGAAGCCATTTTTTGCAGTGGGCCTTCAGGCCTGCCACATTTTCTATTGTAGGAAAATGGGAGGGGGGATTATATGGAGTATGGGAAATATATAGTCTAAATAACATTCTTTTCTCAGAGAGTCAAGGATAGCTTGCCCTGCAGCTGCGATGGGGTGATGTGACTGGGAGGCATCTCCAGTTTTGGACGGTGCATTGATTGGGGCATGTGATAGACATATGGGTGCTGGACAGGGAGTTGAAATTTCACTTGGGAGGGGAAAACCTGAAGGGGAAAACTTTTCCGATTCGGGTTTTCCCAGATGTGCCAATATGGCATCTCTAACAAAAGGGATGGGGATGTTACTTGGAACCCTAACATGGGTAATGAAACAACCAGGCTCAGAAAGCACCAAGGGCCCCTTATTTCAACCCTGAACTATCAATATTCTCCTTTATTAACTCTAGACGTGCAAGTAGAACCTTCCCCTTCCTTGTTCTTGTTCATACAAGTATTACATTTTTCTCACGGTATTAAATAGCATGAATTTGATTAACACATAAAAGTTGCCAAAACACATTAAGTATCATGACAGGAATGTTTGTGGATTTTATTTTATAAGAAGTCAAAATGGCAGCTGTGATGGTGCGATGGAAGCTCTGCCTAGTTGTCTGTATGCATTGCACATACACAATGCACATAAAAAACAGCTGGATCTTTCATTACCTCACCAGAGTTGCCCTCTTTACTTTTTTGGGCCTTGCTGTGCAAACACACTGATCTGGAATATATCTAGAGGCGCCAGATTCTCAAAACTGAGACATGTTGGTATCTAACCTATATGGAACTGCAGGAATGAGTGCCAATTGGTACTGAAAAGAATATGAATAAAAAATAACTTCAGAAAGTTTCCTCTATTTTATATTTAATGAAGCTGTTCTCTCCTGACAATATGTTTGGGTTAAAAAGAAAAGAAAAGTTAGAACTGCCTCCCCTCTTACAAATAGGCTAAAATTGGCAAGGGAGAAGAGGGAAGCTTTATTCATTACTGCAGTTGTAAGAGCAAAGACTGCATTATCTGAACACAGAACCTAGAATAAGAAGGTTGGAACGGACCTTGGAGGTCTTATAGTCCAACCTTCTGCTCAAGCAGGAGACCTTATAACATTCTAGACAAATAGCTATCCAATCTCTTCTTTAAAAACTCCAGTGATGGAGCACCCACAACTTTCAGAGGTAAGCTTTCCATTGATTAATTATTATTTATTATTTTATTTATTTGGAGTTTTTATATGCCGCCCAATCCCAAAGGACTCCGGGCAGCTTACAAGAAATATAAAAAACACATAACGACAAAACAATTTAAAACAACAGACACCCCTCATACATTCATTCTAGTCAGGGCCGGACCTCAACAGTGAGGTCAACAGCCCCAGGCCTGCCGGAACAGCCAAGTTTCACGGCTTTCCTGAAGGCCATCAGAGTGGGTATGGTCCGGATTTGTTGGAAAGTCTTGGGTTCTCCTAGATATAACTTAATGTTCAGTGCCAAAAGAGGTAAGCTTGGAGAAGTAACTTATATAGTAGGAAAATGGGGAAGAGGGTCACTAGTTAATTTGCTACTTGCTAAAAAATCTAGACTCTTCCTTTCAATATACCATCAGTATCCTGAGCAAAGTTTTGCAGCCTTGACTCAAACTAGATAGAAGCTTGGAAGCATTTTCCAAATTAGCATAGACTGAAAAAGAAAAAGAAAAGAAAAAAAAATCATGTGTGAAAACTTCACTTCACAGGAAGCTAAGCTCAGAATGGCATTTTATACTGAGGGTCTGTTGCAAGTTAATCCATTCCAGATACTCATGCTGATTCCTTTCCTACTAAATGTTGAAATTCTCCTGGAGAATTTAGACAGATTGGCTTTGTGGACAGGATGTTTTCCTATTTGTACATTTTTGACTAAATTGCAAGGAGTGAAGGTACAGAAGATGTGTCATCATTGTGGATCAGTCTTGTAGAAAAAACAACAACCTATGTGGCGTTGGAGGTAATTAGAGCTTGCTTTCTGGCAGTTTTTGTGTTAGATGTGTGCAGTAGTTTGTGCTGCGAGCTTTTCTTTGTGAGTGCAAATTGTGTATGGAACTACTTCCTCTTAAACTGTGTCAGGCATTGCCTTTGACCCAGATTGAAAACCTTCTGGAATTGCTCCTTTTGAATCCTCTGGAGTGATTAATACATCCCTTAATTGGATTTGTACTTGTTTGAGGTATCTGTGTTAGCAGAAGGATGTGGCGACGATAAACATGGTGAATGTAGAAAGGTCATTTTCTATGTAAGGGAGTTACTATAACAACAGATGTATAACAAGCTAGGGTCATCCTCTTCATTGACTGGAACTGATTACGACTGCCAAGCCCGGTTATGAGGCTTCTGAATTGCGAATGGTTCAATTTATGCTCCTAGCTTAGAGTGACACAGGCATCTCAGGAAAATCAGTGAATCATCTTGGTCAAGGGCAGCCAGTCTTAGAAGCATTCCTGTCTGGAATCCGCACTGCATATCAGACATTAACACAATTGAGCGAGTCCAGAGGTATTTCACAAGAAGAGTACTCCACTCCTCTACTCGCAATAGAATACCCTATGCCACCAGGCTTGAAATTTTGGCCTTGGACAACCTAGAACTACGCCGCCTACGTTCTGAGTCCGACCTAAGCATAGTACACAAAATTATCTGCTACAATGTCCTACCTGTCAGCGACTACTTCAGCTTCAACCGCAATAATACATGAGCACACAATAGATACAAAGACAAGGTAAACAAACTGCTCTAAACTCAATTGCAGAAAATACAACCGCAGCAACAGAGTGGTCAATGCCTGGGATGCCTCGGGAACCTGTTTTCGCTGGCAGAGTTCTCAGGCCACCATAGACACTCCTGACATAAATGATGTCAAGCTGGCCACACCCACCATGGCCACACCCCTTCCAAGGTCAAACATGATCTGGATGTGGCCCTCAATAAAATTGAGTTTGACACCCCTGCCTTAGAGCAATCTATTCAGTGGATGCTCCAGAAAACCTAGTGCAGGTAGACTTAAGACCACAATTTAGCCCGAACCTTCTGTCCCTAAGTGAAACAGTTGTTAAGTGAGTTTTGCCCCATTTTATAACCTTTCTTGCTAGGAAAGAAAGAGTGAATCCCTGCAGTTGTTAAGCTAGTAACAGGGTTGTTAAGTGAACCTGGCTTCCCCACTGACTTTGCTTGTCAGAAGGTCACAAAAGGGGATGACATGATCCCAGGACACCACAAAGGTCATAAGTGTGAGTTAGTTGCCAAATATCTGAATTTTAGTCATGTGACCATGGGGATGTTGCAACAGTTGTAAGTGTAGAAAATGGTCATAAGTCACTTTTTTCAGTGCCGTTGTAACTTCAAATGGTCACTAAATGAACAGTTCTAGGTCAAGGACTACATGTAATAATTTTCTGCCCATAGCTTTTGGTTACAGGCTTTCCCAGCACAATCATGTTCAGATGAATGGACTTCAATTCCCAGAAATCTCAGCAGCGTCCAGCCCTAAGGAATTCTAGGGGCTGAAGGCATAGGGAAGTTGCCACGATTGGGAAAGACCATTCTAGTATCTCTCAGCAGATCCAGCATTTCAAAGAGAATATTGTCAGACACTAAAAGCAACTTCTTCCGGCTGTGTCAGCCACTCAAAATGCTTGTTCCACCATGGAGCAAGATATTGTAGATGAGCTAGTCACCGAGTCTCAAGTGATTAAAAGTAAATGTATACTGCAGCAGGACACTGTTGTGGCCCACCAGTGGCCAGCAGAGCTGGCAGTAGATTCGGACAGTGAGGAGGTTGGGGAGGAACATGGGCCAGTCCTGGAGTCTGGGAAAGGCTCTGATGAGGGCTCTGTGTCGGAGGCAGAGAGGGGGCCAGAACCATCAGTTATCAGCTGCCTTCAGAGTCAGACATCAGTGAGGCAGACAAACAGCTGGAGCCTGTTCCCAGTGTGCACATGCGCAGAGTTGCCAGACAAAGGGAACAGCTAAAGAACAGGGGTCTACTTGGGAGTAAGGCCACAGGTGGACAATGAATGGCCCCTCCCAGAGGAAATAAAAGAGGAGCGAAAGGGGAGTGGAGTTTGCAGGAGACAATTAGTTCGATTAATTGGTTCGTGACTCTCAGAGACTCCTTTCCAAGTTTTTCAGATATCAGCCTGTCAGCTCTTCAAGCCAGATAAGGTCTGTGACTGTAAATCCTCCCTTGAAAGACTTTGCTGGATATGTATGAGCAGAATTCACAGTAAATTAATAAAAGGGTTTTTTGTTGGGACAAGGAGTTGCTTCATGCTCTTGGGAAACCTACATCAGAACAGACACTGCCAAAACAAGTAATATAAGGAAATACTGTCTCCTGCCCTAGAGAGAACTGATTCTTCTACTTTATAATGTAAAGTGGGGAGGAGAAAAAGAGGCAAGACATTTAAACAGTAATAAATAGAATGTACAATGGATACTTAGCAACTGTTGGAATTCTTTCTGAATAGCATCTGAGGAGCAGAAAATAAAATCTATTTTCAGAGGTTCTTAGAGTCTTGGATGTATGCAAAGCTGTTTCAAGTCCAGCCTGCAGGGGAAAAAACCATAACATTAATCTGTGTTGATGTTGTAAGTAGCTTATTGAACTCTGTCCATTCTAGAGATTTCAGTATTTATTTGAGGGGCTGTCTTACTCAATGCAGCAGTGAATCGCAATCGCACTTAAACTTATATACTGCTTTATAGTGCTTTACAGCCCTCTCTAAGTGGTTTACAGAGCCAGCATATTGTCCCCAACAATCTGGGTCCACATTTTACCCACCTCAGAAGGATGGAAGGCTGAGTCAACCTTGAACCTGGTGAGATTCGATCTGCCAAATGGCAGTCAGCCAGCAGCCTGCAGTACTGCACTCTAACCACTGCACCACCTCAACTCTTTCCTGCAACTTGCTCTTACGAACCATCTCCACCGCTCCAAAGAACTAGCGAGATGGGAACAAGGATAAATATAGAGTAATGGTTTCTCCTTTCTAAAAATAAAAATAAGTAAAAAAAATCCAGGGCCTATTTAAGCCCAGCAGCTGGTAGACAAACTATAAAGGTCTAGGATTCTAGGTCATCTTAAGTATGTTACAAACTTATCAATTCCAAACACGAAAAACATATATTTAATCTAGCATTTTATTAGAAAAAAGCATAAAAGAAAAGGAATAATATGAATGGGAATCCCGAAGAAAGATGTAGATTTCAGGAGTGACAGTAAATAATAAACAAAGTGACAGTAACTAGGTTCACCTGTAATTGAGATGAACCCTGAGGGAAAATAGCTGTGAGAAGAATTGGGTGAAGCTCTGACATATACAAAGTAAATCCCAAAACTTAATGCAGTTCGACGGATTGTTTATGGAATCTTGGTTCAAGAGATTTCTTTTTTCGTAAAACTTTAAAAGATTGAATTTCTAAATTTTCTCTTTTTGGTCTTTCCATGTGAAGATTCAGAAGACAAAAATCATTCCGCCTTGCCATTTAATCTCAAGAAGAGACGTTATTAGTGATTAAGATAAATAATTCATAGGCCGACTGTGGTTATACTGCTGATCCGGTGGGAACCCCTAGACGTTACTGCAGAAATGCCTGCCACAAGAAAAATAGCAACTACAGAGAGCGAGATTAGAGAACCTAACAGAAGGTGTGTGGCTACGGTTGGCTTAAAACTTTGAAATATGTTGGCACAGAACTGGAACAATTCAAGCAGAAATGCTTCCGCTATTTCTCTCTTTCTGGGATGTTACAAACCCTGCAAAAGACAACTAGCTCCTGTCATAAATCAATTCAGAGATACTCTTGAATGTGTGGGGCAAATCTTTTATGTTTACCATTGATTTGGTTATACAGGTAGTCCTTGATTTACAGTTGTTCATTTAGTGACGGTTCGAAGTTACAACGGCACTGAAAAAAAGAGACATCACATGACCATTTTGCACACTGATGACTGTTGCAGCATCCCCATGGTCACATGATTTACACCTCAATGCTTGACAAGTGGTTCAGATTTATGACAGGTGCAGTATCCTGGAGTCATTGTGATCATCTGTTGCAACCTTCTGACAGGCAAAGTCAATGGACTTGAGGTGAACGCCCTCTGTTCTCTTTCTCCAACTTCCACATTTGCCTTCCCAGTAGTAACATAAAAAGGCCAATTTTGCATTGTTTAATGTTCTTCATGCACGTTTGTCTGTGTGGTCATGTTCCCTTTTTATTGTTTAGTTTGTTAATTATGTATTCTTCTAAAATTTTAAACTGTTCAAAGTCTTTCTGGAGTTGCACAGAGGTGCACTGAACAGCTGCAGCACCAACAGAATTGTAAAAAGATTCAGAAAATTTCTTTGGATCAGAAGACAGCCCTCAATTCTGTTACTTTAGAATTCCCTGTGATTCCCTAAACCTCTTGTTTGCCGAAGAAAGAATGGAGGGACATATAAATGCCTTCCAGGGAAAAATAATCTTGTGGTGCAGGAGGCTGACTAGGTCATTCCTACCATGACCACGCCCACCCAGCAATCAGGGAGAGAACCCTTTGCTAAAATTTTTGAAGCCCACCCCTGGGGGTATTCTAGGTTCCCCAGAACATCACTTTTGAGGTTCTGATATGTGATTTTCCTGATACTGTGCTGCCCAGAGACCTTTGGGATTCCTGTGGTTTAGAAGTACCAACAGTGAATCAATAATAAAGAACATTAAACAAGATATAGCTCATGCAGCACTCAATAAATCTATTGTTTTAAATTTTGGTTTCTTAAGCTGTGGTTTCTCCAGTAGAGATCATTTAGACAGCTAAATAAATGCTGCTAAAGGGATCTTGGGAATTCGTTGGTAACGCAGAATAAATCTATTTCAATGCAACATTATATATAATATAATGCAACGTTAATAAAGCCTTACCATTCCTGTCAAAAACATCTTGCTGCATTATGTTGTATCATTCCTGATCTTAATAGTTTAGCCATAGTTTTGAACAGAGCTGTAGCTTTAGTACCAAATTTTCACATTACAGGTGTTTTTGTTTGCTATAATTGTATTGTCCTCATCAAAACATTTTCTCAAAATTCCAAAGGTGCTTTTCCAAAAAGGCTATTAGACTTTCTTGGTTTTTTCATTGAAAAACGTCTCACTTCTCATCCAAGGAGCTTCTTCAGTTCTCTTCTTGGATGAGAAGTGAAATGTTTTCAAGGGGGAAAAATGAAGAAAGTCCAGTTGCTTTTCTGAAAAGCATCCTTTGGGACAACCATGACCTGGATGACGGAGAATCTCCATAGACATTTTTTCAAAGAGTTATTCACTTGATGCATCCAAAATTGTAATCATCTAAAAGAAAAACTAGGTTTTCTCAAAATAAATTATTTTAAAGCAGGAAAGTTATCTTAGATTTGCTGAGCCTGTAATAAAGGAAGCATATATGTGTTTTGGGTCTAAAAATTCAGCATCTTTTTATTTTGGATAAATACAATAGGTTGTTTCCCCATTGTATCAGAAATATTTATGTCCCCCTGCCATTTTTTTCCCCTCTTGGTTCTCCCTTTTTGTTTAGGCTATGGGAAGGAAGATTGTCCTTTTCACAACTCTACAAATATCTGGTGAGATGATGAGATTTTAGAACAGAAGATGAATAATTTTGGAGGAAAAAACATTTTATTTTAAATGTCTTAGATCCATTACAAAGAAATATTGTTGTAAAAATTCTAATAAATCAGAAACATCTGCATTTTGTAATCTGATCTCTCAAAATTGACTTTTTGGGGGGGAGGGTATAAGACTCCTTGCAATGTAAGAGAAAGCCTGAAAGATCTGCTGTGCTCCTGCTTTGAGGATCTTGTCCAATGATGAATATTCAGCATATGTTAAAATGTTTTGACAGCTAAATGTTTCGTTCTCGAAATGCTGACTTCAAACTTTGTAGTGGCCTCTTTCAGCGACAAACCAATTTCAATAAAACTGGAATGAGTCATTCCAACATCAAAATGCTCCCATGAAGATTGAAATGGGATGGTTTTGAGCTGGTGTGCCAGTGATGGGTTGCCAATTTTTTTACTACCAGTTCGGGTGCGCTCCGGCCCACATGTGACGCTTCTGCGCATGCACACAAACATCTGGGCGGATAGATGGAGCCCCCCTGCCACCACTGCTACTGGTTTGCCTGATCCGGGCCGAACCAGGAGCAACCCACCTCTGTGGTGTGCTTTAAAATCAAAGCATTTTGTACAGCTTTTAGATACCTCCTCCTACAATATGATTGATTGATGATTATGTGCTATTAGGTTTGTTTCAACTCTTATTTTTTCCCCTTCCTCTCATCTTTCCTACTAAAATATGGGGAAATTAATTGGAAATAAATTCTTCCCTCCTATTTCAATGTTTGGATGATATTGCACCCAACCCTGCAATTTTTAGCAAATGCCCATGGCAACTATTTAAGACCTTTGTTATTCTGCTTTACCAAGCTGGTTTACAAGTAATATGAAAAATTAAAACCTGCCACGTACTGTTATCCCCAAAACTGGGTTCTTGCTTGGTGTCGAAGCTGATAAGTCACCAGACACAAAGTGTGATACAGAATTATACTTTTATTTTGGTACCAAGATATAAGGACCCTGGTTTGAAAAGCTAATGAAGGGCCAAGATTAGAATGTTATAGCAATTTTTATAGTCAAGGGATGGTCGCATTCAATTCTTTGCCCTTTCCCTAATAATGCATGCATAACAGTTAATATTGATTGGTTATTTGGATTTCAGCCCCCCTAAACCCTTACGCTTGTTATGATAAATAGCTAAATGTCATGTCACCTGTGTCAGGCATGCCTTCTTCAATATCCAAGAAAGAAAACCCCCAACTCCATTTGAGTAGAGATAAAGGTACTTTTACTAGATATGAAATGAAAACAGCAAAAGAAAAGCAAGATCTGAGACAAAAAGGCATGAACATGTACATATCAAACGTTTTCCCAGGACCCTCCCCCCAGTTACCCCATCCCAATGTCCAATTTGCAACTCCCAAAGGTGTCATGTGGGGTGCATCTCCAAGAGGCCTCATTCAGTTAGTATGCAGAGACGGTTGACCTTGACCAAGCCCAAACACGAGCCATTAGCATGCGTAGAAGATGGTGAGAACAAAACTCCCTTCATGATAACTCCTCCAGCACCTAGCAACCCCCCCCCAAATACCACAAGCCCCCACCCTCCCCATTACTATGGCAGCTGATAGCAAGCAAGCAAAGTAGAGGCTGACATGAGGTTTTTCACCCCAGTATGCCAGTTATGTGGGTTTTGGGGTTTTTCTTATAAGCAAGCTATTCTTGTTCCTAATATCCTGGCTAGTGGTTTTAAGGTGCTAACTTCTGTCTTCCTATTAATATGCAGCCCTCCCCCAATCCTATTGCAGAGCAGAATAAAAGAACAAGTAGTTTTATTTGAGGCAGCTCCCCCGTGACCCCCCCTTCCCCCGTGCAGAGAAAAGTAAAATGAGTTTAAAATTTTTGTCTGAAGCAGCAACCCACCCACCCCAACTCCCTCTTCAGTGAGAGAGACAGGAAAGGAGCAAAGCTCTTAATTGTCAAGGCAAAGAAATGAAGAGAAGAGAAAATGTTTTATCAGAATTCATATTCCTCACTCTCATGTCCATTCCATCCATATCTGGGTCCTATCTCCACATGTGACCCTTCCTCTGATCCACAAGGCCTCATCTGTACATACATTCCATCATCTGATCCTTCAGTACAACTATAACTGAAACAAATTATAGTTGTTTGGAGTTGCTGTTTCTGAAGATGATGTACGAGCATGTATATCTCTATGAAAATACATATCTTTTTAAAAATTGCTAAGGTTACAGAAAGTTAACTGCTGTAAAGGAATATGGGACAAGCTTCATAGCTGCATTCTCTTTTGGCATTTCTGATAAATAATTTGTCCCATGAATTTTTACATGGTTTAGCTGTTTGTTAGGCTAACATCTGTTGCTACTGAATAACATGTTCCTTTCTTTTCCCTGTCCATTTAGCAATTGTCTCTGCCCTTAGCAGCAAAATCCATTCACTTTTGAACACTAAATTATATGTGTGTTGGTCTTTTAGGTTAGTAATAGATACTGACAAAGTAGAGTTGATTGAAATAAAATTGTTTTAGAACCACAATTTAATTATTTAAATCACTACTCAGGAAGATTTGATTTGATTTCTGTCATGATGTATTCACTAATCAAGAGGATCCTATAATCACCATTTCCAGTAGCAATGCATTCCTGTTTTATTTTACAGCCTGAATGCATATTTTTCTGTGCATGCAGAGAGGTGTATATTTTACTTTTTAGAAGATAGATACTGACAGTTATTTACTCATTTTTAGAGATTGGTTTTAGTTAAAAAAATGAATGGTTTTCGCCCTTCCCCAGCTTCAGGAAACCATCTGGAGCCTAGATAGGATGAAAAACAGGCCCAACAAGCCAACTGGAAGTTTATTGGGCCTGTTTTTCGCCCTCTCCAGACTCTGGAGGCTTTCCTGAAGCCTAGGGAGGGCCAAAATGGCCTCCCCGGGGGGTTTTGCCCTCCCCAGGCTTCAGGAAAGCCTCTGGAGCCTGGGGAGTGTGAAAATCCCCCCCCCCACGGAGGGGGCACTTGCACATGCACTGGGGGGGGCGCTCGCACATGCGTCGGTGACGGGGTCGTGGCCATGATAGCTTTGGCACACATTTAGAAAAAAGTTAGCCACCAGTGATATATATCTCGATTTTAGAATCGGAAAATTCTTCCTGAGATTTCAGGATTGGAGAATTCTGTTCTTCTAAACATGTTCTTAAATTATTTTTCTGTTACTACCTATTCCTCCAAATCAAAGATGAGTTCTATCTCTCTCTCTCTCCCTCCCTCCTTCCCTCCCTCCCTCCCCCATCCAGATTTCCCTCTTTGCCCACATTACCCTGCATTCTATTAATTTTCTTTGCCATTTAGAGAAAGTTTAGTTTCAAGATCTGTTACTTATCTCTCATCTCCATAGAAGGCACGTAGAATAGAATAAAATTATAAATTGCATACAATATATCTGTTTTAAAAGATAACAGCTTTAAAAACTGATCCAAAATTTAAAACTCTGATCTTACATTTAGAAAGTCCAATTTAAAATGTCATTTATTAGTTTAGCTAGTCCTGGTTGCTGAATCTATGTTGACTTTCTTCCATTAAAGGTTCATGACCCATACTAAAAAATTAGTGGGTCATTAGCATGAAGGCAGAATATTGAGAAATGTACACCTGCTTTAAGTTCTACAATTTAAAGGCATATAACTTTTGTATTATATAGTGGACTAACTAAAAGATAAATTGAATAAATTGTTCATACAACATTTTTAAAAGGAAAAAAATAGAATGTCTCTTCAGTGTTTGAGCAATTATTGATATCACTTGACAGGTATAGCAGAAATAACATTGTAGATCACTGCTTGTTTCATGCTAAAGGGGAAGGAAAAAGATGGGACTAAAAGAAAAGCATAGAGGGATATGTAGAACCTGTGCATTCTTTCCTGGATACAGAATTGGTACAACCCGTTAAACATGTTTTAACCATAATGCTCATATATGGGAGAGCTACAGAGGACTTTTCTAAACTTCCTTCTTAAGCACAAACTGGGTTTTATACACAGCCTCACATAATGGAAAGATCTTGCAGCTAGATTCAAATACAGGGATGGGAGCAAATATGTCTTATGTTAGGAAAACTAGCACAGGTCAATATATAGATTTAGGATTATAATCAGAGGTGGGCTCTTATCGGTTCGGCCGAACTGGTGATGCTATGCCAGCCTGGGTCGCAGAACCGGCAGCGACCCAGGCTGGACACTCCTCCGAACCGGTTCCCCAGTCCGGTTCCCCATTGCTGCCGCCATCTTATTTTTGAGTTCTGCGCATGCGCATAACAATTTCCATTGAACTGCACATGTGCACGCAGTTCGGTTCGCGCACGAGTAAACCAGCAGTAACTCAGGCCAGAACCTACCTCTGATTACAATTCCAAATGAGCTAAGCCAAAAGCACTAGGGAAAAATAACATCAAATCAGATAACTAAAGCAGAAACAGCTGCAGTAATAGAAATGGAATATTACAGCTATCTTCAATTTGGAGGCAAATGTTAGTTACAACATTGAAGAAATTTCTAGGTGGAAATTGGACCCTGCTAGTTAATCAGTAAACAGATAGAAATGCTAAGTTCTTTGTTAGCTGGAACCGGTTTGGTTTGGTTTTGCCTAGAAACTTTGTGATAGATATCCTTTTTACAAACAATTCTTGATTTAGCTCAACGGTGTTCTCTGAATGTGCCACAACTGGTATCCAGCTCACAGGTGGTATTCAGCAGGTTCTGACCAGTTCTGGAGAACCGGTAGCGGAAATTTTGAGTAGTTCGGAGAACTGGTAAATACCTCTGACTGGCCCTGCCCCCATCTGTTCTCTGCCTCCCGAGTCCCAGCTGATCAGGAGGAAATGGGGATTTTGCAGTATCCTTCCCCTGCCAGGCCCACTAAGCCACGCCCACAGAACTGGTAGTAAAAAAAATTGAATCCCACCACTGATCCAGCTCTCTGATAAAATTGATTATAGTATAATACTCTCAACATATGAGTGAAAAATGATCAAAACATTCCATCATTTTTATCTGAGAGTTATACACCTTCAATTTTATTAAAACATTTTGCTAAATTACTTGCTATGTATAAATTGTGGAATGAAAAACAAATATGGAATTGGGAGGGACTGGCTGTCAGTACTGTTGTGTTGGAAAAATCTCAGATTCAAATTATAATGTTAGTTAAGTTATATAACTTCTGTCTGAAACCATAGAGAGATAGATAGTAATCTTGACATTGTGAGGAACTAAAATTCTTGTGCTTAGTTGCTCTTTCTGTAGGGAATTTTAAAAAAAGAATATGAATACAAAGGCCTAAATTATTAGGACAGAATAAGCTGCTGCTCCTTGTTCAACTATCATCATAAACCATGGAAGGAGATTGACAATTTATTTCATGACTCGTGTGGCTAGTAGACCAAGGGATGAAGATGTAATGCCCTATCACACAGTCATTCAGTCTTAACTATCAAAATGGCACAATGGGAAGTATGGGTGAGTAGCAAATAAAATGAGACTTGATGGGAGTTGAAAGGGTCCTTGAAATATTCTCATATCTCTTCTCTTTCTCACTGTGTATTGCAGTTTTGACACAACAGTTTTTGCTGGCTGACTGCCACTAAACTTCTGCTCTATCTAATACCAGTTAATGGGGAGGGGGTGCCCTGAAGGGAGACACTGCCTTTCCCCTGTGTTCTGTTGCCTAGGTAATTGGGCATTCGAGAATTGCTGATACAAGCAGTCTTCTTTTAACATCTCTTTGAAGAAGAGCAGTCACAAAAAATAAGTGTAGGTTTTCCCCCTTAATGTTCACGTAGTAAAACAATATGATCAGTTAATTTTTTGTGTGACATCTCAGCTTAAAATATATTTATGCAGGTAACTTAATAGTTAACCTTTACATTTCCGAATATGAAATGCTTCAAGTTTTCTCTGAAAATTGTTTGCTAGAATTTGGGCTTAGAATTAATTGGACTTAAAGTGCGCGGCCTGATTTTTAAATACTGCATTATACTAGTTTAATCACTTTTTATTTATTTTAATCCTATTCTTCAATCTTATTTAATAATGGACTTAAGTTTTTTCATTGTTTATTTGCTTTGGTTTAATACTTTAAAGCATATATCTGCTATGCAGAAATTTTTAATTAATGAGGGAAATTAAAAATATAATAATTGCACAGGAGAAAATTTTCTTTCTCCACTTCAAAGATTTAATGATTTAATTATATAATACAGAGTAACCGACTATGGGAAGTGACATATTGACAGATTAACAGAGTTGGAAGGGACCTTATAGTCATCTAGTCCAACCCCATGCTCAAGTAGGAGATCCTACACTTCTAACAAATGGCAGTCCAGTCTCTTCTTGAAAGTCTCAAGTGATGAAGCTCCCACAACTTCCAAAGGCAGGCTGTTCCATTGGTTGATTATTCTGTCAGAAAATTCCTCCTTATTTCTAAGTTGACTCTCTCCTTGGTCAGTTTCCATCATTATTTCTTGTCTGGCCTTCAGGTGCTTTGGAGAAATAGCTTGATCCCCTGCTCTCTGGAGATTTTAGAAGACTGCTATCATGTCTCTCCTGGTCCTTCTCTTCACTAGACTAGCCATGCCCAGTTCTTGTAACCATTCTTCATATGTTTTTCTCCAATCTCCTAATCATCCTGGTTGCTCTCCTCTGCATTTTTCTAGAGTTTCAACATCTTTTTATAGTGTGGTGACCAAAACTGGATGCAGTACTCTAGGTGTGGTCTTACGAAGGCTTTATAGAGTGGTATATCCCTCTGTTAATGAAACTTAGAATTGCACTGGCTTTTTTGGCTGCTGCTGCACACTGTTAGCTCATATTTAATTGATTGTCTACTAAGACTCCAAGATCCCTCTCACAGTTACTATTATTAAGCCTGATTTCACCCAATTTATATGTGCACTTTTGGTTTTTCTTACCTTAAGTGTAGGACTTTTCTTTACATTTAATTTCATTTTGTTAGATAGGGCATATATTTACATATTAGTTACATATATTTATTTACAGAAAAGACTTACACGGCTGCCCATCTTATGAAGCACAACTCTGGATATCTCATAGTAATAAAACCCAACGAAACCTGGAACCTGGCCAACAATTTCCAATACATCCAATACTATACTCCTCAAATTCCAACCTTACCCCATCCTAATGCCTGGGGGGGAAATCCAAACCTCATGCCTTTTCAGAAGGCTAAAGGGTGGGGGCTTTTTGGATCTCAGGGGAAAGGGTGTTCCACAGAGCAGAAGTTGCTACAGAAAAAGTGTGCAAGCCAACTAATTTTTTTCTTACATAATAAGGGAGCTGGGAGGGCAGGTCTTAATGGATAGCTTTGTAAACAAAACCTTGCTGCAGAGAAAAATTGCATTGGGATCAATTCTGAATTTCTCGAGGCTCTGATTCTATGCTTAAGAAAAACATGTACAGGTAGTCCTCGACTTACAACAGTTCATATAGTGAACAAAGTTACAACGGCACTAAAAAAAGTGTCTTATGACTGTTTTTCACACTTATGACCGTTGCAGCATCCCCATGGTCGTGTGATCAAAGTTTGGGTGCTTGTCAAGCAGTTCATAGTTATGATGGTCGCAGTGTCCCAGGGCATGTGATTGCCTTTTGTGACCTTCCTACAAGCAAAGTCAATGGGGAAGCCAGATTCACTTAACAACCGTGTTATTAACTTCGCAATTGAAGGTTGAAGGTTGAAGGTTTATTGCATTTATATGCCACCCTATTCCCTGCGGGACTCAGGGCGGCTAACAAACCAAAGGGGGGGGGGTAAAACAAGAAGGTAATGCAATGCAATGATTCACTTAACAACTGTGACAAGAAAGATCGTAAAATGGGACAAAACTTACAAATGTCTTGCTTAACAATATAAATTTGGACTCGATTGTGGTCGTAAGTCAAGGACTATCTGTACTTAACTCCTGGTAGTCACAAAAATATTTACTACCCTCTGCTATGTATGTTAGTCACAGCAACTGCTGTTGGCATTTGGTCATGGTTAGAACCACAATCCGCGAGTTTTTCCACCGCTGGTTGGTTTTCTTACAAAACATGCAAGAGTTCGATATAGGAAAAATAAAAAGAGAAAAGAATATAGAATGTATTCAATGCATTTCAGGAATCACAGTGAGTACCATATGATACACAGGTCTTTATTTGTGAAATTTCATAATAAGTGAGATTTCCTACAGAGGTTTGGATAGAGATTGTTAGAATTATGTAAGTTGCTGATCATACACAATCATATACCTGTTTCTGTGATTAGGTCAATTATCCAGCTACCCAGAGACAGAGATTTGTAAATAGGTTGGACCTAGACCAGTGATGGTGAACCTTATAGGTACAGAGTGCCCAAACTGGAAGGTGTGTGTGCCCGTGTGCCATAGCACTGGAAACTCGACGACCAGCTGTCCGGCATGCATACATGCCTTGGAAACGTGATGACCAGCTGACTGAACTCGGGTGACAGCGCGCATGCCCACAGAGAGGACTCTACATGCCACCTCTGGCATGCGTGCCATGGGTTTGCCATCACAGACCTAGACAGGAATAAGTAGAAAATACTAGATTGATGCACAGACACTGATACTTTATCTGCTTCCCAAATCTTTAAACTGTCATTACCTACCTTGCTAATTTGTTCAAAGGTTTTTAAGTGCTCACTAAAAACACAATTACTTTTCATGTAAGAGTCTGATCATTATAAACTTGAAATCAGTTTACCTTTTTTTGTTGCTGTATTAACATTTCCAAAGCATTACTGTTTTGCTGATTGGCTTACAGAGACTCTTCAACCGTGAAATTGTCCACTAAAATTACAGCTGAGAATATGTATTAGAGGTGAATTGAAAATTACCTTAGAAAATAAATGTATTATTCTCCCGGCAATCATTTTTTTGTAACCTCTTTACCTTTGGTTTTAGACTAATAATTATTTTTGCCACATGAAAGATCTAGCTCAGGTTTCTATCATTGACAGCGTTTATATTATACAGTAGATTTGATTAGGATTTAGAGTGTTGTAAAAATCCTTCATTGTGCTTCAGTTCATTGTGAGAAGTTGCAATATGATTTATTTCTATGCATACAGCAGGCTATGCGCATACAGCATTCTTGTTTTGTTAACTAGCTACTTATTATATGTATTCTTCATGAGAAAGACGCTTTGCTAGGAATAGACATTGTGGCCTTTCCTAATCTTGGTTGCAATCTAGATATCGTGGAATTTTGCCAAGTGAAACTTTGGTAATCAGAAGAAGAAACGAGAGGGGAAGCTATTAAATAGATTATGATCTTAAGGTTTTAAGTTCTATCTCTTAGTGGATCAATGACTTGGTGCCAGTTTTTGGGATTTTTGGGTGTTCAAACATATTAATTGCATGACAATTTTATGATTTAAGTTAGGAAATGGTAGCTGCCATGATGCTATTGATTCTGGTTCCAATAATACATTTTAATTTTTAAAGCCTACAAATTAAGAAAGAATGAGCTGGTATTGCAAATGTGAGACATTCAACTTTCAGTCAAAACTGAACATGTTTCCAAGCCTCGTGGCTACAGAGAAAAATGTGTACGTTTTTGGCAGTGTCTGTCAAAAGAACAAAAACTAGAAAGACTGAATGGCTCTGATGGGTTTCCATGAGAGAGTTCTGCATTGCACATTAGCTGGAGTTTTTCATATCCTTTTACCTTTCTATGGTTATTACAATTCCCAACCCATCTTTCCTGTTAAAATTTTGCATCCAGTCCATTGTGTCATGTGAGAATATTTTGTGAGAGGCATTCCTATTTTAAGAGTTGGGCAAGTGTAACAGGAATGTCACCAATGATACCGACACCTAGACAATGATCCCCATTTAGCAAATAAGAGCTTTGCTTGAACAATTAAGCAGAAAACATTTGGGTTTCAGTGCAACAAACTAAATTAAATTACCATTCTTTTTCTAATCTGTATCTAGTTTTCAAATCTTTGATAACTCTTTCATTACAGCCTGCTAAAGTCTTTCAATGTGTGGAGGAAAGTACAGTTATTATATCTACCTGAGCCTCTATACCAGCAGTGATTGTAACTAACAAAAGAGACCTAGATTTTCCATTTCCTTTTGCAGATACACATGCTGAGAGAATTTGTTTCATAGACTTTTTAATCTTTTATGAGTCTGAAAGAAACCTGGAGGAATTTGAATATGAGATTTTCTTCTTTAATTGTCTCCTTTTAATATAACTTTTCATGTGGTCAGCTATGTTTAAAACCAGTTGATGATCTTTTTAATAAAATGTAGCTGGCCCGTTTGATCAGCTGGTGTAGCCGCCCGACGAAGTCAATGCATTACCAATTGTTTATTGCCAAGCTTGTAACCAGGCTGGCTCTTCCTTATAAATATTAACTGATAAAGGGATAAAAAGGAGCTGCAAGTTCAGCACTTGAAACAAATGCTAAACTTTTTCTGGATGAGCTGAGTGTGATGGCAGGTGAAACCAAGTGGGAAGGAATGTTCCAGAAGAATCAATTAGCAGGCATTGGTCTTACCAGTTTGTGCAAATCTAGCCTTCAGTTTGGTTTTTTAAATATTTTAATTAATCTGTGCAAAATGTGCAGGTCATGGAACAGTGTCAGTGGAATTATGCTCAAGGGTCTCCCCAAACCACTTGCAGAAGCTAAATTTCTGGTACTACAATATAGCACAACAGCAGGGATAGATGAATTTCATTCAGTTTGCTGATTCCTTGAGCACATTTTGATGACTCGAGAAGGTTACGGTTAGCCATAAAAACACTTTGGGGCCTTCCTTCATGGATATCATAGCTGCAAGGCATCCTACTGTGACCGAGTTTGAGGTTGCTGTGTTACACAAACAATAGCCAAGTAGCTTCTTCTAGAGGGGAAATAAGACCTGCAGTGGTTTAAAAAAATCGGAATGATGTCATGGCAGAACTTTTAGAAATTGAAGATTTTAAAAAATCAGCTGTTGAGACAGCCACATTAAGGGAAGTTTCCTGACCTACTTTATTTTGAAAGAGGAAGATTCCTCATGTTGCTAGATTCGCTCTGGAATGGTTTGCAAATGGTGTTGATGATATTTCTTAATGAGGAAATTTCTTTAAATGCAAAATAGCTCCTATTATTTAGCATTTGTATGCCAAATCCAGTTTGATAGCTTCAACCTCTTCTGTGGACTTTTATTTCAAGCAAGAAATTACTGCAGTTACTATGGACAGGGTGTTTAATTGCAAGAAATGGCTGGCAAATTTAAGAACTGCTTGGATTTATTCAGGAACTATCTGGAAAACACTTTCCTCCACCATTTGATATACTTTCTTGTAATTGTAATAAAAATGCAAGAAATGGAATAAGGAAGCACTTGTACTGCATAGACTTCTTTTGCCAAGCATCAATAGAACAAGATTCCTGGACAATGTGGATGTAAACACACACACCCTTGAGAATGTGTTGCTATGGAGCCAAGTATTTTAAAGTTTTTGAAGGATGAGTGTGTTGCTGTTATTTTGCTCTTTTGAGTCAGGGTTGACTTCTGGAGACTGCCCATACAAGTCCCTGCAGTTTATCTGGCAAGATATTTGGGAGTGATTTGCCCTTGCTTACTTCCTGGGTCTAAGAGAGTGACTGGCCCAAGGTCACCTAGTTGATTTCTTACCTAAGTCTAGACTAGACTAGAACTCAGGGCCTGCTGGTTAAAATGATGGGAAATTGTCTTGTAAAGTAGTGGGATAAAATTATATGAAGCTTTTAGAAACTGACAGTGCAGCTCACCGGGTGCTACATCAGTATGCCAGCAGTGAGTGATCTGGTGGGCATTTCTTTTGTACCCTTCAGGATTTTGTCCCATTGGATTTTATTTGTTTAAATTATTATAAATGATTTTAAAATGAAAATCAAACACACTGTGAAGCAGAGTACCAGCTCCAGGCACCATTATTATTAAGTAATCTAAGAAAATAAATATGTGAAGAAATGCAGACTAAGGCTTTGTCTGAGAGTATGGCCAGCTATTCTGAAAGAAATAGAAGCGCTGTGGTGTGCTGAATGAGATGTGGAACTAGGAATGGGAAAACCTGGGTACTAGGTCACCCTCACACACTAGCTGCCAAGGTGATTATGGAGTAGTTAGTTTCTCACAATCCATCCATCACTTCATGGGTTGTTGTGGGAATAAAAATGGATGAGGAAGTGTTGTGTGTGCTATCTTTGAACTCCTGAAGGAAAGATGGATGTAAATCTAATAAATAAAAAGAGAAATGTAAGCTGCAAGGGAACATCCTAACTCCTACCAGCCGTAATACCTCCCAGCATGTTCCCTTGTAAACTAGTGATGTTTACCTTCTGGTCAGTGTACACCAGAAGTGTCAAACTCATGACATCCAGTTGTTGTCATGTGACATATTGCAACTCCCCCCTTTGCTAAATGGGTAGGTGTGGCCAGTGTGTGATGCATCTGGCCCACGGGCTGCGAGTTTGACACCCCTGGTGCATATCTTGTGACTAGCCATTGCTCCTGTGACAGAGTTTTGTTGATTCAACCCTATCTCTATGGCGGTCATGATGTGCTCTTAAGCCCCAAAGTCTCAAAAGATTGCAAATATTTATTTCACCTCAGGAAATGGTGATTCTCCAGAACCTTATTTATTAGTGCATCCAGAGAGCAAATCTGTAACATTAGTGCTGGAGATATATGCTTTATCTCAGAGCTGTGACACATCCTTAACTTAACTTAGCTACTTGAGGTTCTGATTTAGAGAGGTAATTTGACAGCCTGCTTCAGATAGTAGGAGCTGGGGAAAGTCAATCATTGAAATTTTGGAGCAGGTAGAAAGAGGGAGGGGTTGGGTCATTAGAACAATCCTTAGAGATTCTAACCAATGAAGGCAAACCTAAATTTCCTGTTGAGCTTCATATTGTCATCCTCCTCAGCTGGCTAGGTTAAATTTATGGCTGGGAATATATTTCTAATCCGGTAAAATGGAAAGCTTTTCAGTACAAGGCTTGATAGAAGCAGATCTGGCAGGACATGTTAAATCAGAGGTGAAATCCTCCCGGTTCGGCCCAGTTCGACTGAACTGGTAGGGACGATTGTCCTTGATTCTGTGAACCGGTATTTTAAAAAAATCTTTCCAGGATTGCACACCTCAGCTATGAGTATTGTGATTGTCAGAAGCTTTTCCCCTGCTTTTTAAAGTATTCTTTCCTGCTGGTTCGCATGAATAGGCAGGGAAAAAATGCTTTAAAAAGCGGTGGGAGGATGCTGCGAAAGAGAGAGAGAGAGAGAAAGGAGGGAGGGAGGGAAAAAAGGAGAGGGAGGGAGGATCACAAACCTGGCACTAGACGCAGCTTCAGAGGATACCTTGAAAGAAAATAGCAATCCAGGGCTGGAAGGTACCTGGAGGTCATCTAGTACAACCCCCTGCTTCATCAGGACATTGTTAAAGTGAGTTTCTGTCTTTTGTCACCCCAGTCACATGACTATATAGCCATGCCCACCCAGTCACATGATCCCCACCAAGCCACGCCCACAGAACCAGTAGGGAATTTTTTTAGATCTCACGCACTGTGTTAAAGTGGTGAGTTTGCACATGTTTGCGTATGTGTACGCAAACCAGATGTTATCATCTGTTAACATCTTCTTTGCTGTATCTTGTTGGATGACCAAATTTTCAGGAGAAAAAAAGAAAGAAAGAAGAGGGAAGGAAGGAAGGAAGGAAGGGAAGGAAAAAGAAAGAAAGAAAGAAAGAAGAAAGAAAGAAAGAAAGAAAAGAAGAAAGAGAAGAAAGAAGAAGCAAGCATGGTAGCCATTTTGGTCCATGAAGGGATAATGACACAGATCTATAGCTGAGTTCTGCCTTACCAGAATGCCATGATGGATTTGGGAATTGAATGTAGAGAGTGAATTAGGTAATGTGGATATCTAATAGAACTTTTCCACAGCAGCATTTTACATGATTTTGGGATGTTTTCACGCACCAGTGATGGGCATGCCCTGGTATAGGTGCCTGCTGGGAGCAGCAGCCACTATACCGGAATGGTTCTGTGGAGGGCCTGCCCGCCCGCCCATGTTCCTTACCTGTATTTGAGCCAACTGGGCCATTTGCGCGCACACACGCATTGTATGGTGCCTGCGCAGTGCTCCGCTGAGCAGCTGGAGTGTCGCAGGGCAGTGGGTGCCCATGCGTGCATAGCGCCCGTACACGTGGTCGATGCCCGGCCCGTTGCAGCGTACCAGTTGCGACAGGATCTGGAACCCACCACTGCACTGGACGTCACTGATTAACTGGTTACTCTTTAGTAAGATGGGGAGTCAATAAATTTAATAAATAACTAGATAATTAAATAACATCTGTCTGAGGGATCAGTCACTTTAATTTTGACTCCATGCTCTAGTAAATCACTGCAGAGTGGTTTTCCTTTGAAGTCCCACAGTTCTGCAGTCTTGTGGAATTTTCTCATGGGGGGAGGCAGGATTGTTTCTCATTCTTCCTTGGAGTACAGGATCAGACCAGCCTCTCTGTCTCTCTGTCTCTGTCTCTGTCTCTCTCTCTCCCCCTCCCTGTGCCCCCTATAAGGTCCCGTGCCCTGCTCCTGGCATTGGTCTGTTTCTTCTGCACTGTTTAGCAATTAACCTGCCCCATCTCCATAGCAACCGATCCATTGAAAATGATTGAAGAAATACTTTGGGCCTTGCACAATTACAGCACCTCTCAGTCCTTCAGTATAGTAGACCACCTTCTTTAGATTTCTGCCTGATGGGGTTTTGTTACTCCACAACTGGCAGTAGTCAAAGGCTAGGACAGAGATTGGATTGTAGTTTTTGCAGTCTGCTGTCAGTCAACTGGATGATAAGCACTAAATGATTAAATGTGTTCTCTGGGTTTGAAGATGGTCAGAAATGAAGATGGCCGGGATCACTTTTGAACTGCCCTGTGAGGATTTATTGGAAATGCTGATAATGTAAAAATATACACCTTGCTCAGGGACAGAATAAGTTGTTGTTTCCTTTAACTCTGAAAAACATATTATTTATTATTAATTAGATTATAATCACAACATACAATTATAAATAATACATAATACTTATACATTATAATTATATATAATCCATAAGCTTTATACATTATTTATATTATTTAAACAATGGCTGCCACAGCTCCAGTGGACTCTTCAGAAACTTAGGGAGCATGCATAATTCACAAGGGAGTTGGGAGAAAAGAATGATGGCTTACATGTGTGTATGTGAAGGCTGGACAGATTTGATGAGATGCATTGGGTAGAGAGTGATAAAGCTCCCACGGTTTTTTGCTGCAGGATTTTGCATAATCTCAAAGACATAAGGTCATAGTGAATGTTTCTAGCATTCTAACCAATTTCATTGTATACATGATATACAATGACAATAAAGGCTATACTGTACATTCCCCTCAAGTGTCCAATGTCAGACGAGAGGCAGTAGCATCTTAAACAGGGCTGGGCAAAATGGTTTGAATTTTAAGTAGCTACAGTTTTGAAATAGCCTGGTTCAAGTTTGAAACAGTTGTTTCAAATTTGAAGCAGGCTGTTTTGATAATTGTGGAAAGGTTTCCAGAGCTATTTCTAGCTCAAAACACTTCCAAGATGATTGAAATTGTGAGTTTCAAGTCTGAAAAAGCTGTTCTGAGTTCAAAGCAAGGCATTTTGAATTTGAGGTGTTTCAGATTTGAAACATTTTGCTATTCCTGTCATTACTCTTGGAAAGAATTGAAAAAGCACATGTTGGTTGGTTTTGTTAAACTGGAAGTTTTCTTGCAGTTCCTTCAGCTTTCAGTATAGCAACATGTAATAATATTATAATTTTGAATAAAGTGAAGGGAATTTGATTCTGTAACTCCTAAGGAAGTGGACATGATTCTCCAGTTATGAACTTGGCCACCTTTTGGTTAGAGCCAAACCTGTTAATGTCATTATTTCATTTCATTTATTATTTTATTTATTACATTTATATGCTGCTCATCTCACTATCAAAGCGCTCTGGATGGTTAATGGCATGGTTGGGCCCATGCTGTGTTGTCTGCTTTCTACATGATGGATTAGTTCCCTCAGCCTTCAAGGAGATCATGGTGTACTACCTCCTTAAGGAGGTCATGACTGAAGCCAACCCTCTTGGATAATTTCCATCCAGTCTTCAATACCTCCATTTTTGAAGAAGGTGGTAAGGTAATCAGGTTTCAGCTCCTGTCAGCCCTGCTATGCAGACCAGAGCAGGAAATCACCTCCATAGGAAGGCTAATCTACTCTTATGGAGATTGGCTATAATAGCTAATTTTTCCTCAGATTCCTGTCCTTCTGTGAATTAGGGAGCTGTCTGCCTGTGCCATTTCCAAATTTGGTATTGTTCTTAGAAATTCAAATGTGTTTCAACCCCTTTTGCCAAGATAACACTTCTTGCATATTTCTGCCAGGGTCATCTTCCCTTACATTCTGCAACTCCAAAGGACCTGGGAGGATTATCTTGATATGTTTTAGTCAGGTTTTTAGCCTGGCATCCAATACATAAACACATTGGTTCCACTTGTGGATTATCTGTGGTGGAAGCCTAGATGGGGGGGCATCCATCCTGGGGTTCCTTGATTGCACAGTGGCTTTTGATATCATTGACCATAGTATACCTATTGGGACAGATTTGAGGAGCTGGGAGTTGGAGGTCCTGTTTGTGACCCCAACAGAGTTTCCTACTGCTCCCACCCATGTGACTTTCCTCAAACTGATGAAAACTTGGTTGTTTCCCAGGCCTTTGGAAAAAGGGAGTAGTGAGCCTCCTTGCTTAATTTGGTTTTTTATATCAGGTGCTTGTTATCATATCTTATATGTCATATCGTATCTCCTTTTTAATTTATTTTTATTTGTAAGCCTCTAAATAAATAAATCGGATAAACAAGTGGGAAAATGTCTCGTTGGCTCATGGGATAGCTGTGCTCATCTGTTGTAGGCCTAGTGTGGCTAGCTGTACTTTTAAATATTGGTTATTAAAACTTTTTTTAGGTGATCAAAGGTGATGAATGATTTCATACTTCATCGTGCAAGGAAGAGTTGAAAGGAAGTAAAAGCTTGACAATAAACAATCTGTAAATCTGTGATGGAGATTAATTTGAAACTGGAGACCTGTTGCTCGCAGGGTCTTTGTCATGGTGCTAGTCTAGAGGTAGGAAATGCTTAGGATCTCGTGGTATAACAAAAGGGAGGAAAAGTCTGGAGGAAAAGGAGGGGGAAGTTCCTGTCCATCTGCTGAAGCCAGTCCCTGAGGAAAATAGAGTAATTCTCCTTAAATTTGATTAGAATGTACACTTTAAATGTGCATTGATAGCCTACATTAAAATGAAATTTTGTAGCGTACAGCTCTCAAAGGGTCACCACCTCCAATATACACTACATAAACATGACAAAATCAATCAACAAATAAAAATGTATGCATATACCCACATATACTATATGACACAGAGGAACAATATGTTCTAGTTCGGATTCACTCTCCTTTTTATAGGCAAAATGTAAGAAACCAATATTCAAAATAAACCCCTTCCACTTTTCTACAACTATAATGGATTGAATGAGGCATTAATCTAGTAGTGATCATTTGGCCTTGTGATCCAAATGTTGGCCTTGATTTATACCCAGATTATCTTTCTCAGTTCTAACAAGAATACAGCCACAACTGGAAAGGCCTCAGAATACCCAAGGGTGGGGTGTGGGAGTGTCAAGGAATAATTTAACAGTACAAATTGCATCAAAAACAATAACAAAAAACTCATAGCTACAGTACTTATAAAGTATGATATGCACATTTCCAAATGGGAATCTAATTAGGTGCTTCATGTAGGTAGCAGAACTGTAGAGTCCCTGTGAGTGTAGCAGTCAGAAATTGTTGTTGGTAGCGTTGAAGAAATAAACCTCTGGCATCCCCCCCCCCAAAAAAGACATTTTACCTGTTTACTCAGTACAGGTAGTCCTCAACTTACAATCATTTTTTAATGACAACTTGAAGTTACAGTGCAATGAAAAAAGTGACATGATTATTTTTCACACTTCGGACTGTTGCAGCATCCCATGGTCACATGATTAAAATTCAGATGCTGGGCAACTGGTTCATATTTATTCATAGTTGCAGTGTCCTGGGGTCATGTGATCACCTTTTGTGATCTTCTGACAAGCAAAGTCAGCAGGAAGCCAAATTCACTTAACCACCAGGTTATTAACTTAACAACTACAGTGATTCACTTAACTGTGGTAAGAAAGGTCATAAAATGGGGCAAAAATCACTTAACTGTGTCGCTTAGCAACATAAATTCTGGGTTTAATTACGGTGATAAGTCAATGGCTATTTCTAATAAAAATACAGGTTTTCTTCTTCAAACTGGGTGTTGTATGGCATAATTTAAAAAAAAATCATCTGCACAGTTTATGATGAAAACGATTAGGCAGCTGTCTAGAGTAGGAAAAAGAGCTTGGGTTATAACTAAAACTTTGTGGGGCAAAGAAGGATTTTAAAACCAGCATTTATTTGGGTTCATGTTTAAGTGAGTCACACGGGAGCCTTTTAGCAGCTACAGTTAACATTCCAATTTTACCAATTCCAAAAATGTCAGGTTTTTTTTTTCTCTTTTTCATTCTTACTTTATGAAGAAACGGTGTGTTCTGCTTAATGGTGAGAGAAGAACAAACTGAATTACAGTTGGCATGTGTAATATGAACAAACAACGTTATGATATTTATGTAGTTACTTACCAAGCACATCTAAATTACCGATATTAAAGTAACCAAAATATTTTTACAATCTTCAAGGCATGTCACAACTTTCCTAATGTTTGAAAATTGAAAGTTGAAAAATTTGACATGTCCTACATGCCCTGGACATTAGCTCTTGTATTTTTTTCTTATATTCCTTATTCCTTTTTTTTCTGCACCATCTCCTGTACTGCAACCCTGCACCTTTTTCTGCATTACACATTCAGGATAGGGAATTAGTGGCCCTTCAAATGTTGTTGAGCAGTAAGTCAATGTTTCTCTGCAGTTTCTTAACCATGCTGGGTGGAGCTGCTAGGAATTATGGTTAAGTAACATCTGAAGAGGCACAGATTCCTTGCTGTTAGTCTCACCTAATTAAGTCTGCTTAATAACTCTTCCAATTCATCTTACATAATTTAATAAATGCAGGAGTGACCTAATGGAATGATTCTCATGGCTGAAGAATGTATTCAGAAGGAAGAGAAAAAAATCAAAACAGAAGAAAAGTTGCACTATAAAATAAAAGACCCAAAGTTAGTAGAACTTAAAGAGCAAAGGTTAAATAGTCTAGCATAAATAAAAGCAATACTGTAGTTGATGCCTATCATCATCTAAGCAACCAAGGAAAAATGTTGATGAGGCTTTCCAAAAACAAATTGCAGATCTTTCAAAGAAGCAGAAAGTAGTAAAGATAGTCTTCACTTACCAACCACAGTTGGAATTGGTAACTCCATAACTAAGCAATATGGCTGTTAAATGAAAGTCACATGCGTATGCCATTCTTATGATGTCAGTTCCACTATGATTATTAAACAAATCATGATGGGTATTAAGTGCAACATTATATGACCAACAACTTGTCATTTTCTGCTGGCTTCCCCATTGACTTTGTCAGACACTGGCTATTAAGGTTGCAAATGGGGATCATGTGACTGCGGGATCTGTAACTATTGTAAATACTCACTAGTCGTAATGTGGCTATATCACAATCATGTCCCTGTGGGGATGCTCTGATGGCTGCAAGTTTGAGTTGTTAAAACTTTTTCAGTACCATCATAACTTCACATAGTCACTGAACAAGATAAGTAAGTAAGAACTACCTGTATTGAAGGGAAACTTTTAAGTTCCTGATTTCTGTTAGCAGATTTCCGAATATGGTATTTCAGGTAAGTTCAAGATTTATCCTGTGGATAAGTTTCTTCTACAGAGGATAAAAGAAAGCATAAAAGAATTCCTTTTTTAAAAACTTGACACTAGCCAGAAGGGACAACTTATCTGAATGTTTAGTTAGTAAGATATTAGTTGTAGCAGGAAACTGACCATGCAGAGCTGGAATTTTTGATTTTAAAGGAAACGGAATATAATTGAACACACTTCTTGGGAGCTCAAGAAAAAAAGATTTCAATATATTAGGGAGTAAAGAAAACATCTCATGGCAGGAGAAGTAAAGAAAAAGGAGATCAAGATGGATATGAGTTCCTAAAAGAGGAAAAACTAAAAAATGCAATTGAAATATTCTAACAAGGGAGAATAAAGGAAAACAACAGAAGACATCAGTGTATCAGCAAAAGAGGCTTAGTAAATCTGAAACATATGCACACACAAAGGAAATAGAAATTGTGACAAGTCACTGGGGAAGATTAGCTATATGTAACCTAGAAATGTAGAGCTGGCAGTAGGAAACTAAAACTAACAACTACATAAAGCTCTCCTTCAAATTTGTTCAAAATAAAAGGAAGTGAATAAAAATGGCAAAATGCTAAGACGAAGTAATAAAAAAGCAGAACTTTAAATCTTGTTTTGGCTCAGTCTTTCCTAAAAACACGCTTTGGTTCTGTTAGATAATTATGCTGAGCAGAATGAAGGAGCAGAGTTGAAGCATATAATTGATAGAAGCTGTGATTGACAGCCAATTCAATTTAAGTTTTACAAGCCATCAAGTTAAAAGAAAGGGAATAGAAAAAAGGCCTAGTAAATAAACAATGGAAAAGCATATAAAGCAATCTATCTTATTTTCTGCTATACAGCCCCTGTAGGAATCCTATTACCAAATAACACATTTTTGTAATGTCAGCAAGCAGGAAATCAACATAGGATATCGGATTGACTAGGGATTCCTGTTAAGAGGAGAGCGACATAGTTTTGGCACAATATGATATAAAACCTCCGTACAATGTAAAAGAATTTATGTAATTGATTCTACCTTTTGTATGCCACTTGGATAGAGATGATAAGCCACAAGAAGATTACAATATCATAAGCGCACCTACTGTTCCCTTTTATTTGTACTCATTTCTTACGGATATACTTATACCTGCTTATACTTATATGTTTATATGTTATTTCATGCTTATACTTGTTTTCTCTACGTGCTTGATTAACCAAAATAAATAAATAAATATCTGCCCTATGACAATACTGAACTCATTCCAGCAACTCCTATAAAGTTCAGATGAGTCAGTGAGTAAAGACAGACAGCCATACCTTTATGATTAATTGTGCAAAAGCTGGGAAATCAGTTCAAATGCAACTGCAACTGAATTTCAAGTACTTATTTAGTTATTAGCTGTTTTTTTAACATGAGGCCAGCCATGTTTATATAAAGTGGGAGAGAGAGGCCATGTGAAAGTAAGGAACTTCATCCACAGTTGATTGAAAGGTATCACTTAAAACAGAATAGAGCAATTAGGGAGGTGATAGGTGAATTTAAACCAATAAGTAAATATAACCAGCTACGCTCTTGTATCTACTCTAATCAGCTCTGCTTCTAGCCTGAGAGCTACATTCAAGACACGTTTGGGAGTACCGAATATACCAGCAGGGAATATCTCTTCGCTCTGAATGTGTTTATATTTCTGTTGGTCTAGAGCACTAAAAATACTTGGTGATGATCTGGCTGTACCTTGTATTTCTGAGAAATCCTGGAGAACAGATGAAGACAATTGCAAAGAACAAATGTCCCTTTTTTTAACATGCAGAAAAAGCAAGATTGGGGAAACTGTAGATTAGTTAGATAATAATACTATCAGGTATGTTTCTAAAGCAGATCATAAAACAACCATTCTATCAGGAGCTTGAAAAGATTGTGGTAATTATAGGTAGTCCTTCACTTACAACTGCAATTGAGCCAAAAATTTTGTTCCTAAGTGAGACAGTGAGTTTTTCCCCACTTTGGGGCCTTTCTTTCCACCATTATTAAGTGAACCTCCGCAATTGTTAAGTTAGTAACATGGTTGTTAAGTAAATCTGGCTTCCCAGTTGATTTTGCTTGTCACAAGATTGCAAAAGGGGATCGCATGACCCCAGGACCCTGCAACGGTTATAAATATGAGCCATTTGCCAAGTGTCCAAATTTTGATTATTGTGACAACGGGGATACTGCAATAGTTAAGTGTGAAAAAAATCATAAGTCACTTTTTTCAACGCCACTTGTAACTTCAAACTGTCATTAAAGGAATAGTTGTAAGTTGAGGACTGTCTGAACTGGAGTGAGATATTGATTTGTATAACAGGGTTTAGTCCTGGGCGTTGCAGTTTCAACATTTTTATTAAAGGTTTAAGAGGTGGAGGCACAATTTATGAAGTTGTTAGATAATATAACATAGTTAATGTTT
Source organism: Thamnophis elegans (assembly GCF_009769535.1). Lineage (NCBI taxonomy): Eukaryota > Metazoa > Chordata > Lepidosauria > Squamata > Natricidae > Thamnophis > Thamnophis elegans. Next base: position 45,872,476 of record NC_045542.1, on the reverse strand, counting down.
TGAGAAATGGAAATTATTTTAAATCTTCATAGATCAGGGCAACATGCTAAAACAACAGAATAAAATTTAATAGAGCAAGAGTCTTCACAATGGAAATCGAACAATGTATTGGTAAATAGATGGATATATCTAGTTTGGCATAATTTTTCTTAAAGAAAAAAAGTGCCTCTCCAATTATTTTATGGAATCAAACAGTTCCAAAAACATTGACCATACTGTTTGAAAATCATCTATCTTCCTGCTTTGACAGACAATATTTTAACTCGTATTAGTAGTCGATTACTGAAAAATGGATATCTGTAATAATTTTTTAAAGCAACTTACGCCTGAAAAGTTTAAATTATTGTATATTAAAATGACAAACACTACAATATCTAGCCAATAAGAAATATGGTTTTCAGCATACATTAGTTGATTCAAAGTCATATCATTGTTGATTCTGATCTACAGTGTGATGATGAAGCTAAATTTCTTATGTTAACTATGTAACTAAATTCACATTAATTGAAACACGTCAGAACATACAAACTCTTTATTCCAGCAGTGGCATAAAATATCTCATAACACTTCTTGAAATTTCTAGTAAAAACAATTTTAATCCTGCCCTAAGACTCTAATCCCGTGATGGCGAACCTATGGCATACATGCCACAGGTGGCACACAGACCCCTCTCTCTGGGCACGTGAGCCGACGCCCCAGTTCAACTCCACTGCACATGCGCACAGACCTCCCACCGCCAGCTGTTTTTTAGGTCTCTGCCGTGCATGTGTGCAGGCTGGGGCACCTGCAGGAGATGCACGCCCCTGTGTGGGGGCCTCGGTGCACTTGAGGCATTCGTGCGTGGGAGGCAGGGCACACGTACATTGCATTATGGGTGCACACGTGCGCTTTTGGCACGCGTTGACAAAATGTTAGTCATCATTCCTCTATCCTCTAGGGCGTTAAGAATAGACATATAGTTTCCAGTTCATGGGAAGTAATTACTATATTCTGTGTTTATCAGACCTATCTTACATCTTTCATTTGGTTTTAAGCATTGATAAGGAATCAGATAAATGAACAAGTTGAGGAAAGGGAAAACAGGATGATCCAAGTTTCATAGAGCCTAGGAAGAGAGGTTGCAGAATGGATATGTTCAGGGTCAGACTAGATAGCCATCTGTTTGGGATGCTTACATTTGGGTTCCGAGGAGACTGGGTTCAATATCCAAAATTCCCCCTTCCAAATATGCCAGAGGTAGGTTTCTGCCGGTTCAGCCTGGATGAGGCAAACTAGTAGTGGCAGCGATGGGAGGCTCCACTCACCCACCCTGACGCTTCTGCACATGCGCAGAAGCATTATGTGAGCACACGAGCAAACCAGTAGTAAAAAAATGGAAACCCACCACTGAACTATACCTGTATAAATCTGTGCAGGATTTTCACCATATCCATGCTTAGTGTTTGCTTTACACATTCTTATATTATTTTGTTAAAAATACAAACGGAAGAATTTTGCTGAACTCATTACTTTGTGAGATTTCTTTTTATTAAATTCTTATCAAGACTAACATGTAATTCAAATTGGATTTTTTTTTTCATTTCACTGACTGCAAATGCTATTTGGCAATCTCGCCATCCATCCATCCAAAATTTCAAAATAACTGCAGAAATATTTCTATGTATTTTCATGAACATGTCTAATGTACACATCTGATCTATCTGCACATTTTTGCAAGTACTTTTATATGTACCTTTCCTAAAATTAACATTTTGGTACATAGTTTTCACAGTGCACAATTTTAAGCATATTGTTCAATTGTAAACAGAATAACAAAATTCCAAGATGCACATTTTGATATTTATTAGTTCTTCAGGCTGTCCTATATATTGCAGCATTCCAATATTTACAGGTGTATAAATTGAATCCACATTTATAAAGGTATTATGCTACTGTTGCTGCTTCAAACATTTTTTCTCCTTAACTGGAATGTAATTAGCTAGCAGTAGCTATTATCAGAGATTGGTGATATTTCCATAGCAGACATGCCTAATATTTGAAAGGAGCCACTATTCTTTAAAAGGCAACTGGTGTCAAATAGCTTCTGCTAAATGGGATGCATTTAGCAAAACTTTAAAGGTTTAACTTTCTAGATCTTTTTTTCCCTCTGGGAGAGAGGCCAATGTTGACTCTGTGTCTCCTCTAGGAAAATTCATTTGCTTGAAGATCTGAAAGAGCTTCCAAGGGAATAAATAACTTGCAAAAAACTGTGTTGCCTTTATTGCCTCTCTTGGGAATTCAGCAAAAAACACAAGGCACAAGATCCTTAGCTATTGCAGTGTTTGGAAAGGAATGGCCATCTGCTAGCCTGAGCAAAACATGCACTGGTTGCAGTCACATGTAAACTAAACCAAGACGTAAATCATAGTTTATTGAGCAAATCAGAGCAGCTTCAATTGCACATTAAACTATGTTTTACATTGTTTATTATAACACACCAGCCAGACATCAAGGATAAATATCTGCTTTTCCTGTCTTCATTCTCTCTGGCTGGATGCCACTGTTGTATATTCACTTCTAATCTAAATTAGTCTTAAATGAATCCTTGAAATAAGCTTTCCTTGTTTCAACAAAGGGAAACGGTTAACCAAGGTTGCAGTTGGGATAGAGGGGAAGAGAAGGTTGATACAAAACAGTCTCTTACATTTTTTTTTAATTTAGTCTCTCTTCTTTTGTCTTACTTTTTCCAGGGGATGTCCTGTTCCAGATGGCTGAAGTCCATAGACAGATTCAAAATCAGTTAGAAGAGATGGTAAACACTTGTGTTCTTATTAACTTGTCTTTTTGCAGAGCCTAGCCAAGGGGCAGCCTGCAGAGCCTTTGATACACGTGGATTTAAAATTTAAACACATCTGCTGTAGAATAGCTGCCAAGTCCTTTAAGTAAGAATAGGGACCTCAATTCAATAAATTGTGGGCCAAACAAAATTGCAAATCATGTGCTGGCTTTTGAAATGTCCAAGAAATCTGACCATTTTCAAGTAATTTCCTGATGAATTAGGAGATATATGTCCTTAATTATGCCTCGACCTATAAGTAGAGTGGCCAATTAAGCTTTACTCAAAAGAATAAGAAATAGAGATTATTTTACATAGAAATATGTTGAATCTCAGCCTAGTGGGGAAGTCGGTTAACAGATGACCTGCATGCCTTCTCTGACTTCTCTCCAGCTGCCAACTAGAAATGAGAAACTTTTATTTTTATGTCTTATGCTTCTTTATTTTCAAGACAGAAGTGAATCAAGTAGCTTTCAGCTAGAGAATATCTTCAAAAATTGTCCTCTAAAGCAGAGTTCAACCATGCTACTTACAACTATTCATTGCTTGTTATTCCAATTATCCATTATTGCTTCATTGCTTTATTTCATTTCATTTTACTATATTTATCTGCCATTCTTTCTATTATCATCCACTTATTGATCTGTCAGGTACCTTAATGTAGATTATTTGTATTTATTTATAGTTTTCCTCCAATGATTAATATTAATATTTACATTTGTTCTGTTCACTTCTCAGCTGAAGTCCTTCCACAATGAACTACACAGCTTGAGCAGAAAGTAGAGCTAGATTCACGGTATTTAAGTGTAAGTAGCAAGCAACTTTTATTGAATGTAAATTGGATTAGTAGCTATGTAGTTATAACATGGCATTATGAAGCTAACAAAGTTCAACTATCTGACAATGAGCAAAACTATAAACTTTGCCTAGAGCAGGGATGACTTTGCAAGAACTGGCCAGATGGCTTAATCTGTTTTTGCAAGGTGCAGATTAAGAAGTGTTTATTCAAGATTGTTTGAATAAGCATTGGAATAAGTGCTGTAAGCAAAAAAAAACATTTATTCAAGATCATTTTATTCAGACAAACTATGCTTTAATTATTGCATAATTGTAAGGATGCTTGTGGTTTAAATTAAATCCACAGGGATTCTCATATAGGTTTTTTTTTAAGGAGATTCACATAGTCCTGGGGGAGGGGAAAGTGTTGTACTGTGTATTGGAATTGGAGTCCCGGGACTCATGGGAAATGCTTTTTTGGCATGTCCCAAAGGAAGACAGCTTTTGTTTCTAATCAATGTGCCCTAATTCAAAACATGTCCTCTACAGCAGGTGTGAGGTTGAGACCTTTCTGCCTGCAGGAAGCATATAAACTATGCTCATTACCCACATGGGAAATCTCTGCCTATGTCTTCAGCCTATTATTATTTCAGCTATTCAGCACTCCCACACATCTTCCATGTTTCAGGCTGCACTAAAGAAGTACCAGACCGAGCAAAGGAATAAAGGGGACGGAGTAGAGAAATGCCAGGGTGAATTAAAGAAGCTTCGGAAGAAGAGCCAAGGAAGCAAAAATCCTCAGAAGTATTCGGATAAGGAGCTGCAGGTAGGTCTCTGAGTGATAAGCTGGGACAGGGCATCATCTAATTGGGATTGTATTTGATTGGCAGGTTGATGTTACCATTATGGGTTGGTCCATGTCAGATGGAACTAATTTGGGTGAAAGTCATTGGCGCTGGCTTTGAACTAGTGGTGGTAACCTCTTACTTTCCCTACCGGTTTGCAAATGTGAGTGCATTTGATTGCACACATGGCTTGCACACATGCGCACGGCTTGAAAATGTGGCTAAATAGGACAGCATAGTGCTTGGGCGGCCCCCACCCACAATTTCTATTACCGATTCGGGGGAACCGGCCTGAACCAACTGAATACCACCTCTGCTTTGAACCCCTTGGTATGAGAAAAGCCAGTATGGCCATAAGAATATAAAAGTTTAATCCTTTACACATATCCTTGGGAGTAGATTTGACTCTGGTCGGTAGGATTTCTTTCTAAGTGAACAATTTGGATTGCGGATCTTTTAACTTGAATAGCTTCACTTTATTCTTTATGACATATAGATAAAGGTGAATATATACTGTAAATCCTGACATTCTATTTTTTGAAGAATTTTATCTACTAATAGTCCAGAATTGGTAACTGATGTGGTCATTGACATCTAAGAATCCACTTAATTTTAAAACCAAAAACTGGTCTGTGTGCCTATATAATGTATTGTTTAGAATGGAACTCATTCTTTCCAAATCTTATATATGCCAAGGTTTGCTGAAAACTACTGATGTACTTTTGTTCAGGCTTTCTGAACTTAACCTTTACTATTTTGGTGAGCTTCTAAGCAATGATTCAAATGTTGATCCAGGTTTTCTTGCCTTGTTAATGTCGTGGCAACAACGTCTGATATTCTGTCTGCAATAGCTACATATTCAATTGTAGAACAGGATTCACGGGTTGAAGTGTATATTACTACAGAGTATGGGTTGAGGGGGGATTAAATCATTACTCCTGTGTGGATTGCCTGCAGCATAAACCTTCTTGGGGTTAAGAGAAGCTGTAGTAGAATTTCTAAGGAAGAATTTGAAGCTTGGGAGAATAAATGAAAAGCTTCAAGTGGAGGAGATTGAAAAACCGAATGGCAGCCAGATTCCCTCACACAGCATTATTCAAACGAATGCCTTGAGTCCAGAGAGCTTCAATCTGAGGCCTACAAGCATAGGCCTCTCTAGCACAGACAGGCCAAGCTACAATACTCACTAATATCAGAGGGTGGGAATTGTGGTTGGATATTTTTAAATTTTCTATACTGCCCATCCCACCTAAGTGACTCTGGAAGGTCTACAAACAACCATATTCACAGTGCAAGCTTAACCCTATCATTTTTTTTTGGTTTTATTGAGCAAATGTGATAATCTGCATTTATTTATTTTTTTGTTTGAAGACTATGCCTAAAAGAATAAAAATTTGCATCCTGAAATGAAATTGTTTTGCCATTAGATAATTTCATTGATTAAATGTAAATGCCACCCAACTGCAAGCAATTCTTATTGCTTCGGTTAATTTGCAGACTCAAATACATAGGGGAAAGGGTTTGGTCACCATTTACTAAAATGGTACCTGTTCTTTTTTCAAAACAAAGAGAAATAAACTTTGGAATTTGGGAGTTTACGATTTGAAATTTCACCAAATGTAAAAGGTAGATGATCAAGATGTTCCATAACCTGTATTTAGGATGTGCATCATCAGAGAAGTTGTACTTCGTGCCTCATTTCTCTTAAGTCCAGAGGCAAAAGTTGAAGCCCCGGGATGTGGCACACTGCTGTATCTCATCCTAGTCTTAGGAATTCAGGAATTATGAAGTTATCTAAGCCATTGTGCATGATTATTACTGCACCTGGAACATGTCTGTTAAGATGCCAGATAAGCAACTCTTTGGAGTTACAGTATCTAAGTTTCTAAATGCAGGTATAAGAAATAATTGCCAGGTGATGCATATAAATAAAGAGTATGCCAAGAAACATCAGATATTTTATTGTGTGAAAAATATAAATTTTCTCAATCCTAATTGGCAGCGTGCCCTGAAAAGAGCTGCTCAAGAGAAGTAGCAGAGTTTTTTTGCAGTTGCCTCTCAGGTTGCCTTGAGCTATTTGATTGCAGAATGAAGTGCAAAATAATAGATAAACTTCAGAATATCCAAGCACTAGTCATTTTGGCTCAAGCAGAGTGACAACAGTGAACTTTCACAGTGCTTTTTCTTTGGCATGATTACTTTTGATTAAATAAAATGTTCTCTTTACCTTGTGCTTTTATGTTTACTTGCTTAATTTATTTGCAATAGGTATTCCAGTAATTTTTAAGAACTGGGTGAAAAAAACAACAAATAAGCCAAAATTTGAACTCCCACATTTTTTAGGAGAACAGATATTTCATATTCCCCATTCAGGTAGTGTTTGACTTGATCAGTAAAGTGTTCTTAGCTGTATTAGAGCAGATATTTCAGAAAGACGTTTCTGAAGGAAAAATTTCCGCAAGGGCATTATTGTGTGACCTCTGTTTAAATTTCTTGGGATTATACTGCTGTATTGAAGCCTATCCTTACACCCTTCTGAAGAATGTAAAAGCACAGCCACTTTATTTCATTGGCAGTTCCAGCACTGATGAAATATTGTTTGTGTATGCATATGCAGATAATGTTCAAAAGAGCCACCTGAATCTTGCAGAAGAAAAGTCTGCTTTAATGATTTGAAAAGAAGTACAAGTAATCCCCAATTTACAACCACAAATGAGCCCAATATTTCTGTTGGTAAACAAGACCATTGTTAAGTGATTTTGCCCCATTTTATTGCCTTTCTTGCCACAGTTTTTAAATGCATCACAGCAGTTGTTAAGTGAGTAACATGGTTGTTAAGTGAATCTGACTTCCCCACTGACTTTGCTTCTCAGAAAGTTGCAAAAGGAAATCCCATGACACCTGGACACTGCATCCATCATAAACACATGTCAGTTGCCAAGTGTCCAAATTTTGATCATGTGACCATCGAGATGCTACAACAGTTGTGAAAAAAGGTTGTAAGTCACTTGTAACTTAAAATTGTCACTGAGTGAATGGTTGTAAGTTATGCATTATCTGTACTTGGTTTTCATTAATACACTTTGTAGAGCAGCTCTTAGAAGTCATTTGTCCAGCTCTTAGAGTCCAGCCTCTAATATTCTTCTATACTTTGGAAAGAAAATGTGGGATATATACCCTGTTTTCCCCCCAAAATAAGACTTCCCCGGATAGTAAGCCCAATCGGACTTTTGAGTGCATGCACTAAAATAAGCCCTCCCTCCAAAATAAGCCCTCCCTGAAAATATTGCAACACAGCAGCAACCATGAGGTGACCTTGCTCGTCGCCTCATGCACCCAAAAATAATTAGACCTCCCTGAAAATAAAGCCAAGTGCTTATTTCAGTGGTCTAAAGAAAATAAGACCCTGTCTTATTTTGGGGAAAATACGGTAGTACTTCTTGCACTCTCACTTTATTTTAAAGAATTGTCCTTGCATGAAAAATCAGAAGAATGTCTCCTATCTTTTTGTGCAATTAAAACGTGAATGATTGCAAGTAATGGGAGTTCCCAACCTAAGCTGGGTTCTTGACATTGTCCATCCTGCTCAAGCAGCAGGAGGCTGGATCTGACTTTTCAGCTCAAATCACTTCCTTGATTCCTTAGCCTTGATCCATAAGACAGGGATAGGGAAGAATGCTGCCAAGAAGATAGTAAAAGTAAACCCACTCATGTTCGAGTTTACTTTTAAATGCAGAATTGTCCCTGGGATGTAAGACAGGCTCCAAACTTTAGAAGGCCGATAATGGAGCAGGCATCCTAATTGTTTTCTGAAGGGATATCCAGATAAGTGAATCCTGGAGCCTGATGCACAAAATTGAACAAGTGGAAAAACATTTTCATCACAAAATTCTAATGTGCACCACAGTTGAAGAACTTATCAACTATAACAATTTGCAGTGTGAAACATTTGTTTTGGGTAAGTTGGCCACCTGCGTTAACATTTGGTGACAAGTGACATCCAGCAGGGAAAGTAATTCTCAGCTATGAAATTTCACAGCTACTTTAAGGAACAGTTTAACACTTGTACTATTCAGATACTAATTTTTCAAGACCAATTCTTTATGTGTTTTAAAAGATTTAAATATTTGCAGTTACCCAAAGCACCCTAAAATTTCCCTTAAGGTTTTGCACATGCTGCTTTTTTTTTTTTTTTGATTGGGAAACTAGTCCTTTCTCTGAGGTTACGGTTCTTACATTGTTGGATAGAATGTATTTACGATTTATAATGGTTTCGGGATATGTGATACTTTTTTTTGGCTGTATGGCATTCTGAGATGGGTAGCCATATAAATCTGATAAATAAAATACATGTAAATTGTAGACTATAGTAGAAAAAATGTTCCCATTTCAAATCCATAGGTGCCACACATGTGTTCTAGAGGAATGAGAGGCATCTCTTGGAGGAGAGTCAAGGCAGATGAAAGGCTGTAGAGGAAGGAGAAAGAAAATAACCGTATATGAGCAGGGTGCCCTCAAATAACATTGGATATAGTCCCTGTTATTGTATTTCAGTGGAAGAGTAGACTTGCTGGCTACTTCCCCCAAATAACCAGAAGAATTAGTGAAGAAGCACAGGGTAAATGAAAACATATTTATGAAATAGATAACACATCACATATGGCCCATATAGGAAGTTGCTTTTCTATATTTACCCAAGGGTTTACTGGGATATAGCTTAAAAGTTTATTTCAGTGTTGGGATTCTAAAATAGGACTGTTTCCAGGACTTGTTATACCAAACAATGCCATTTCCTGAGCTGCTTAATCAGAACTTGCATACAGTATCTCTGATAAGGACAGAATAAGTTTAAAATCTGTACCCATAACTTTCAGGAGAATTTAAACCCAGTAAAGAAATAATAAAGACAGATTGCTAATTTTTAAAGTACCGTGGCCATAGAATCTCACCTCAATATACACCTATTAGATCTTTTCCCACTTATATTTGATGTGAAATGTTCCTCTGTCAAATGATAATATGGATAAGTATAACTATGAACAATTTTTTCTATATGTATCAATTGTAGGTGTAATTTAGGGCGCTCTTCTCCAACCTGTACAGAATCATAAATTAGGTATTTATGGTATTAGAACCATAAATTCTGGCTTTCCTAACAACCCATAAGAATAGATTGCTGAAATGTGGGTGTTTAATATTGGAACATTATGCTTTCTGGGAATCTGGGAGTTGTAGTACAAGCACAAAGAGGGGATCAAATGTGGACAACTGACTGGCAATATCAAAGGTTGTGCTAAGTCAACATTTTTCTCCCAACAAACATTTTTTACACTAGAAACATGTTTTTTTTTTTTAAAAAAGGTCCGTTCTCCTATGCAGTTCAGGTACTCCTCAACATACAACCACAATTGAGCCAAAAATTTCCATTACTAAAGAAGTTGTAAGCCGTAGTTCCTTTCTTTGGGTCAGACACCCAGTCACAACACCAAAGGAAAAAGACAAGATTTAAATTCGTTTTTAAACATCAGCAGGGTTGGGGCCAGTCAGAGCGAGAGGGAGATTGTCTTGCTCAGAGAGCAGGTGCCACAGTAAGTGACTGGTAGGGGAGTGAGTAACTGGGTGTGCTCCTAATTATTAACAATGAAGGTAAAGACAGGCTTTCATTGCCAACCTGCTACAGCAATGCCATTCTGTGTGTGTTCTGATCTTTCACTAACACCCTTTCTTTTTTCTTATGGAAGTGTGGTTGTGTAGTTGACAGTAGTTATTTTAAAAACAATGCCACTCCCTTTTTGGCACAAGACTCCACACAGATGCTTTGAGTTTATGGAACTTTTTCAGTCCTTCCTAAAACTGGTGGAAAGCAACTGTGGATTTAGACTGTCAATCTAAGTGGAAGACTGCTGATACTGGCAGCATAAACCCTAAATGTCTTTGCCTGGCTTTACTGTAATGACTTTTGAATACTTTCACCCCCACCCACCCCCCGTTTCCTCCCACCCCATCCAGTTGGCAAAAGATGTCATATACCTGTCCAACCACACTCTTCCCTATTGGGGGAGAGAGCACTCTTCCCTATTGGGGAGAGAGAGACAGAGAAACCCAATCTGTTTGCAGAAAAGTCATGGGTTACTACTTTAGGAAGAATCCTAGACTTTGCTTTAGTAGACATGTTTATTTAACTGGCGGTTAAACATCCACAATTCAGTTTCTGTGAATTTCTTGTTTTGATATTTTGGGACCCCAGGAAGTTCAAACGCTGTTTTTGTGCACTGCCATTGTTTGCAGAATGTAAGATGTTGTCATTGTCCTGAAGCATTAAAAAAAACACCCTTGCTTTATGCTGCTCTGATGACAAGGTTGAATAAATATCCAAACTTTGTTTTGTTTTATGCAAGCCTAACATATCAAAAATCTAGCAGCTGTTCTCTGGTTGTTTTGCTAGGTCATATGAAAATTTCAGCAAGCCGTGTTACTTCAAAAGGATTATCGTCCTTAAACACAACTTTGAAATTGCTATTCCAAATAGGAATGCTCTTTTAGGAAATGGTTGTCATGCGCCTGAAATGTAAACTTCAATACATTATTTATTGCGGTGAGGTTCGGATCCTCAGTTGAAGGAAAGCCCTTTAGCGTCATAGAAGTATTCCAAATTTCTATTCTGCAGAATTTAATAGAGTTGGAAATAAATTTATGCATCCAAGGACCAGTTCTCAATATTTACTACTTTGGGAGAATTTTTCCCCAGTCAAGAATTTAGTGTTCAGTTGTTCTCTGACATGTGTACTCCCCACCCCACTCTGGATACTACTAAGATCCAAGCTCTATTTCAAAATGAACCACAACAGAATATTTGGGTTGTATGTTCATTCATCTTCATCCGGTTGGGTGGATCACTCTGTTTCGCTTGGGAAATAAACCTTTACAGATTTCTCTGACATACCTAGAAGAAATGAACATTAGCCACAGTGGAACAGTCTTGTTTCCTTCCTTTAAATCTATGTGAACCAATTGCTTGTAGGCAACATATTTCCCCATGAGTAGAAACAATATTGAAAACAGTATTGAAAGAACTTATCATCTGTTAACATTGCTTTGTACTATATGATTATTCCAAGTACATTACATTACATGTGATAGAAACTGACCTGGTAACAACACTTATCAAATGGTGGTGTTTCTTTCTCCATGGCAGATAAGTAATTTTGTATCTTTGGTGAAGGACAAATCTATCGAATTCATTCAATCCTTGTCTTTTACAGGTAGTCCTCGCTTAGCAACCATTGATTCAGTGACCATTCAAAGTTGCAATGGTACTGAACAAGTGGTAGTTGCAACTTTCCTCACCAGCTTCTTACAAAAAAAGTGAGGAAGCCAGTTGGGAAGACCAAAAATCACTCTGGTAGTTCCAACTCATCCTGGCTTTCCTTTGGTTATATCTTTGCTGCGCCATCCATCCCTTCCCAGTCTTTCTGTGCTTCCATATGAATTTTGCCAGGCCATCCAAGCCAGTGGTGAAATTCAATTTTTCTTACTACTGGTTCTGTGGGCATGGCTTGGTGGGTGTGGTGTGACTTGGTGGGTGTGGCTTGGTGGGCATGGCAGGGGAAGGACACTGCAAAAACTCCATTCCCACCCCACTCTGAGGCTAGCCAGAGATGGCATTTGCCAGTTCTCCGAACTACTCAAAATGTCTGCTACCGGTTCTCCAAACTACTTAAAATTTCCGCTACTGGTTCTCCAGAACCTGTCAGAAACAGCTGGATTTCACCCCTGATCCAAGCCCTCCCCTGACCTCCAATTCATATGCGCCTACATTAGGTCTCCTTGCACTTCCACTGATCTCATCCAACCCCAGCAGCACTTTCCCAAACCCCACAGCCTCTCTGTTCTCCTGGGATTTCTGCCTTGTGGGTACAATAGCAATGGAACTGCTGGAATTGCTGGTGCTAAGCAACACAGTCACTAGACACTGTGCTTTGCATCCACATCATTTAGTGACCAGGAAATCCTGGTCCCAGTTAATGTCATAAGCCAAGGACTACTGGGTTACCTTTAGCTATTTCAGTCTTTGTTGTTGTTCAGTTGCTAACTCATGCTTAACTCCCCACAGCCCCATGGACCATAGCACATCAGGCCACCATCTATTCTCCACTGTCTCCCGGATATGGTGTTTCAGTATTTCAGTATTACTAAGCATAAATATTCTGGGCCTTTCTGTCCATGAAATGACTAATAGGTGGTTTAGCTTGGTCAAAGCAGCTCTTTGGTATCAAGTCCCTGAATGGAGTGTGCATAACAATGGACGGAGGATGACAGCTCACAAAGGAACATTATACCCGATTGAGACATCTTGTCAAGCACGTTTAGAAACAAATAGATCCTTCTAGCATAGCCCAAACTCAACCTATAATGCTAATTCTTAAAGCAATTCATTGCTAGGCTGATAACTTTTATAGCCTGATCTTGTGTGTGATTACTCAGAAGTAAATAAAGCTTACTCCCAAAGCCATAAGATCAGTTGTTTCATCAGGAAGGCCTTTCATTGTCTAGCAGTTTGTATGGCTTATATTTTCTAGTTGTTTTTCCTGCCCTGTTGGATCAAAAGTACTTCAGTGAGCCATTTCTTTTAAAGATATTTCTGCACCATAATGTTTCCATGTCTAGTCTTTTGGAATTCCTTACATCTGCTTCTATGGGTCGTCCTCCCAAGCTATAAATATAGCTTTACAGCCTTTGGAGTTGGAAAGGAAAGCATGAAAGGATTAGTGGCACAACTGAACAAAAACCAGGTGCTTGTAGTCATCAGATGAGGTGCATTTGGTGGTCTGTTTTCTGCTCCATCTGGCCTTGACAGTAAAGAGGCAAATCCTAAGAGTTGAAAAAAATCTAGCTTGTTACTCTCTCATCCTAAAGCCGTGATGGCACACGTGTCGGAAGTGGCACACAGAGCCACCTCTCCAGGAACGCGAGCCATCACCTGTTGCTTTTCTGAGTTCCGACCAGCTAGTTTTCACTCATGCAGGAGCACCAGAAACTGGAAGAGCAGCCTCTCAGTACACATGCATACGCTGGGTGGCTACTCTTCTGTTTCCAGTGCATGCATGCAAGCACACCACATGCACAGTCTTCCAGTTTCTGGCATGCATACATGCACAAAGACCAGCTGACCAGTGCGCATATGTATGCTGGAAACCAGAAGATCATCTTCCCGGCTCATGCATGTGCACCAGGTTCTACTCTTTTGGTTTCCAGCATGTCTGCCGGCATGCACTCCCATTTTGGCACTTGGTGCTGAAAAGGTTCACCAACACTGTCCTAGAGCCTGACTGCACTGACAGAGGCTCATTAGAGGAATTGTTGGGTCCATCTGACCATTCATGTACTCTTAGCAGAAGGGTGTGCAGTAGTGTCATTGGACCCCCGTGTCATAAAAGCGCCATCCTCTGTGAGGGTTAAAAAATGTTCTCAGGCTCCTTGTGAAAATGCTCCCTGTGATGAAAAGAGCGAAGCAATAACAGGACCTACAGGTAGCCTCGACTTACAACAGTTAATTCAGCGACTGTTCAATGTTATAATGGCACTGAAAAAGCAACTTATGACTATTTTCCACACCTTGCAGCATCCCCATGGTCACGTGATCAAAATTCAGATGCTTGACAACTGACTCATATTTATGACGGTTGTCGTTTTCCAGGGTCCTGAGATCCCCTTTTGCAACCTTCTGACAAGCAAAGTCAATGGGGAAGCCAGATTCACTTAAGAACCATGTCACTAATTTAACAACTGCAATGATTTACTTAATAACAGGGGCAAGAAAGGTCATAGAATGGGGACATTTTGCTTAACAAATGTCTCTCTTAGCAACATAAATTTTGGGCTCGAAGTCGAGGGTTACCTGTAATGGATTTTTAAATATACACAGTTATTTTCTTATGGTAAGTTGGAGAGAATTGAAGGAGAGGAATGAATGGTCTATTCTAAGGAAGGCCTTAGTCTCATATTGTCATTTTTCATGTTCAGGTATGAAAATGTAAACATGTTGATTTTGTACAAGGATCATATTAAATGGACTGACTGTGATCTATCATGGAATTAAGCATTCATATGTCTTTCAGGGGACTGGAGACTTGTCTCCTTTGACTACTTGCTTCAGCAATATTTGTTCAACCAATTCTTACACAATTTTCATAATTGAAGCCTCATTTTGAAATTCCCAGAAGAAGAAATAATTTTAGTTATTGGCCAGGGAATGCTAACGAATAGGAAAGCCAGCTCAAACCAGGCCATGTGCATTTATATAAGATACATTAATAAAAAATAAGTTAAAAGCCCAGATATAGTTCAATATCTACTTTGTTATTCATTAGGGAACAATTGGTAGCCCAATTAATAACCTTTAGTATCAGGTGTGAGCATTCTCTTGTGGCCCTGCTTAATGTATAAGATTTTATTCTGGCCCATCAAATTCTAACAAACTATCTCTTGAAACATTGCTTGTCATGCTCTGTATCTCTGGAAGTTTTCAAGAAGATGTTGGATAACCATTTGTCTGAAATGATATAGGGTTTCCTGTCTAGGCAGGGGGTTGGACTAGAAGGGCTCCAAGGTCCCTTCCAACTCTGTTATTCTATTATATTCTAATAGAGAGCTGTTGGAAGAAAATGCTGAATGAAATACAGAAACAGAAGTTGCGAACAATATTCCAACAGATTTTAAAACCAAATTAAATATCTACTACATGTTATATTTGAATTAACTAAATGGCTCTTGTATTTCTGACTTGATGAATCTCAAATTTCAATTTCAGCTGTGAGTCATGGCAAGCAACTTAGGTGAGAAGAGTTGTGTAGTTTTTCTAAATGATTGAGCAGGCAGAACGGGATTTGTCCTGCTTTACTTGGATAAATCTTCAGTGGACTGTGCGAAGCAGGGAGTAAGGCTCAGAACCAGTTTTGAAAGCTGTCCCAACCTATATTGGCCATATGAAATAGAGGTTCTGAGTGATTTGGAGCCAGTTCTTCTCTCTCAGCCCACCCTATCTCAAAAGGTGATAGTTATGGGGGGAAATAGAAGAACAAAGTGTTGTGTATGCCGCCATGATGAAAAGATGGGATATCCAACCTATCAAAAATAAATCATCAACGTTTCATTCTTTATTTAATCTCTTATTTATTGTACCAATTCATGTATTGTTACAATTCTGTGTGGTTTAAAAAGCCCTGCCGTGCTTCTTTACTAGGGGTTCATGAATGTCAATGTGCTTTTGTCAGTCAAACAATTATGTGAACATCTGTTGCTTTGGCTTAAGCATAGCCAACATTGAATGTCAATGAACAGGCTAAATGATACTGCTCTGAAATAAAATTTCAGTCTGGATTCCGGGAATTGACCTGGGCTTGGTAATCATTCATAATTATAAATAACATTTTAACATACTGCATATAACTGTGACATGCAAATAAAAATATCACCATAATAAACATATAGTCTAAAAGGAAAAAGAATAAATAAGATAACAGTGAAAAGTTCTTTAAAAGACTCCAATTTGTGTAATTGGAGTCAAGGGTTGAATTAATTATTGTGAGATCCTAGGAGTTAAATTAATAAATAGTAATAAATCAGTGTAAATGATTCATTAATTATTTTGTATATCCTTGTTCAAAATTCATTCATTGTAATTTTAACAGTACATATTTTTGCAACATCCAGTTTATTATAAACTGAAACCTGTTCATTTACGAATGAAACAGTTTAGTCAGTTGAACAGATTCTGCTTGGTCTTATATAACAGATCCTCTGAGTATTTTTTGAAGAGCTGCAGGGGATAATTAATAAAAAATATTTTAAGACATTGTAATTTGATTAAAGTTAGTTATTTCTCTTTGTTTCTTTCAGATACTAAGATGATAATTTCCCGAAAAGCATTAATGTTGAATTCTATTTCAAAAAAACCAATCGAAATTTTTTTTGTATAATTTTCTAGAGTCAGATCATTGGAAAACTTGAAAAGACTGACTAAGCAGCTCCACAGGGAATATTTAGTAGAGGATATACTTATACATAATCTATAAAAATATATTAACCAATATACCAACACTACTTGTTGGAAGATTGAATGAAAAACAAAAAAAATTGACATTCTTGAAAACAGATCTACCTAATTTATAAATTAAAATAATATATTACATGTAAAAACCTCGCAAAATGTCTAGAATGTTAGGTTACTTGAAATACTTAAAATACTTTAAGTAGACAGTCTATTTTCTATGAAATATTCCTTAGCACAAGAATTTTCACTTACAGTTGACCAGTCTTGATGACCTTAATTACCTTGTTTGGTTTTTAACTAATCTATAGAATATTGATTTGGCATGCAATTGCATCGCACAGTCTATTTATGTAAGTAGCCCTTGACTTACGTCCATTCGTTTAACAACCTTTTGAAGTTATGAGGGCTCTGAAAAGTGACTTGTTCTTGCACTTATGTTCATCGTAGTATCCCCATGGTCATGGTCATGTGATTATAATTTGGGGTATTTGGAATGCACACTTCTTGACCCCTTCGCTTAGCAAAGGAAATTCTTCTTCCAATTGCAGTCATAAGGTGATGACTAACAGGATGACTACATTTCCATAGCAGTTGAGTGTGTTTAATACAAAATGATAACTTACTTTCCTCGTGCAAAAAAATAGATGATGCCTACCTCATACAATTTCATTTTGTAATTAGTTTTGCTTCTGTATTGTACAGTCTCTGAACTAATAAATTATACCCTCTGTCTGCATGTAATCATGGGTGCCCCTGGGAACAGGCTTCAAGTAAAATATTTCAATCTGTACCAAATGATTATGTTTTCACTCAATTCCACAACCTTAAGCTTTGTTTTATAACTGTTTTTTTTTTAAAAAATGATAATAGTTGTTTAGATTATATCAGCATAATCTTTTGCTCCCTTTTTTCTGTGTGATATCAGAAAAGATCCAATTTCATTTTATAATAATGCTGAATAAGAGCCAAAACTTTCAAGACCATTTCTATAGCTTTTCTGATAAGGCACATAGAAGTTTTTGATAAATTTCAGAATATTTTTTGTCAGGAGTTAACCAAATCAGTCCTCCTAAAAATGCACTACCATTAATCAGAAGCAAGCAGCTTCAAGGTCAGGTGTAAAATAGCAGTAAAAATATTCTCCTGGGCTGCCTTCACCCCTCAGGACAAATTAAGAAGGAATAAATCTCTGCATATGGTTTTTTTTTTCATCTTTCCATGCAGCCACCTCTCTTTCCATCTTCTAAATTCTTTGGCATGGGTGGAGGGTTAGGTATTTCACCCTATAACTGGGAAAGGCAAGTAATTTGGACTGCAAAGGCAATTGACATTTGTGAAATTCTCCTTACTGTAATATGGATTTATACTCATTGATTAGGCTGCCCTTCAGCCAACTCCCTCTGGTTCTGGGGCAGTTTGCATCCAGTCTGAAAAGAAGAGGCTTTTCCTTTTATCATGTGCTAGAAGACAGTTTGTATTCATCCAACAACAACAACAAAACCCCAATCATGATTGGGAGAAGGCCAAGAGGCAGCATTGCAAAAATATAAATAGTACTTTGGCTGTTTTGAAAACTGTAGTGAAGAAAATAGATTAGCTACCCTTTTAATCTTCTACTGTATAATTTCATTCACTGTAGATATTTGTGATACAAATGCTGTCTTCTTAGAATTTTAGATATATGTCAGTTCACAAGTTTTCCATATTATGCAGCAATCTGGTTTTTTTTAACATGTCCCTTACATTTTATACATTAGACAAAGCCAGGTTGTTATATGGAAAATGTAATTGCAAATGTGTTCCAAAATTCACAGGCTTGCGTGATGTGAATTGTTATGAATGTCACAATACCATCTCCATATTTTTTTTACCTTTCATATGCGCTGGCTCCAACGTATTCTTGGCATCACCTGGCATGATGAAGTTCCAAATAGCGCAGTCTTGGAACATGCTGGAATTTCTAGCATGTATACACTATTGAAACAGCAACTACGCTGGCTTGGGCATGTCGTGAGAATGGCTGATAGTCGGATTCTGAAAGAGATCCTGTATGAAAAATTAGTGCAGGGAAAGCACGCCAGAGGGAGGCCACAGCTGCGATATAAGGATATCTGCAAGAGGGATCTAAAGGCCTTGGGAATGGATATTAACAGCTGGGAAACCTTGACCTCTGAGTTGTTCAGCTTGGAGGCTAAAGTTGCACGTGGCCTTCTCCAATTCGAAGAGGCACTTGTTCGGCAGGCTGAGGCAAAGAGGCAGTCCCGGAAACAGCTAAATCTGGGCACTGGGCAGGGAACAGAATGTATCTGCCCTCAGTGTGAAAGGGATTGCCACAACCAGATGCTGCTTTAGGACCTCTTTCCAGAGCATGATACCATAGTCTTCAGTGATGTGCAGTGAGCTTCATGGCCAGTGAGGCAAGCGCAAAAGCCCCGCTGAAGCCCCGGCGCCGTGTCTGCCATAGAGCAGGACCGGGACCCACTCTATGGCGGATGGCGCAGGACTTTAAAGTCCTGCTGCCGGGACCCTGCCTCCACTTTAAAGCCATGCCTCAGCCGCCCGAGCAGCCTCGCTTCGCCGCCCACCCATCGCCTCCAGGCCTCCCTTGCCCTCTCCGCCCATCGGGATGGAGCTGGAAGCCTCGCTGGAGCAGTCGGAACTTCCAACTCACCCATTTGAGCCAGGAAGAATCAATATTTGGTGAATTAAATGTTTCTTTGAGGAGACTTTTTGGGCTTATAAAAAGCATTAAACTGAAAGGAGGAGAAGCTGCCATGTGGTTCCGGCTGCAGTAGGGCACCCATCCCCGGGACGCGTGAGAAAAGCAGCTGAGGGAGAGCAGTCGTTGGGCTTCAGCTGTACCTTTAGAGCAAGAAAGCCGGGTTATTCTGGAAGGCTTCCAAGAGCGGTCCTGGTCTGAGCTTCCGTAGGACCCTTTGAGCAAGGGGGCCATCTGGGGCAGTGGCTTAAGGTCCCGTCTTCATCCGTGTGCCCAGCCTCCCTGCCTGCTTGCCAGCATGCGCCGTCTTGGGTTTGGCTTGGCTGCTCAGGAAGTGTTTGGCAGGGCTCGCTCGCTCCCTCGAAGTTTGGCTTGCGGGCTGCCGCTTACCTCCTGCTCGGGGCGGCTCAGTCCAAACCTGCAGAAAGATCCTGGTGCCCTCCAGAGGACAAGACACACTTCTTTTCCTGTCCGAAGATTGTTGCTTCACTCGGCCTGGAAGGCATGCCAGCGCTTTAAAAAAATAAAAAAATAAAAATAACATAATGGAAAAAAAGAGAAAAATAAATAAAAATAAATGTGCCAGCCCGCGCGTCAGCAGAGGCGGGTAGAAACACACACACACACACACACACACACACACACACACAATAAAAACAAATTACAACTACTTACATTACAAATAATATTGAATTCCTCCCCCTGCCCCCTCCCTCTGACCCACATACCCTTCCAGCTGCGTCAAAAATGCAAGATTTGGTCTAGCCAGGGCTAGGCAGGCTAGGATAGTTGCTGCTAGAGTCACCACGTGAATGACTCTGCTTAAATGTTTTTAAAAAAGCCTTTAAGCCCTCTGCAGGAGGAGGCGAGAGAATCACGTGCCTCATTTGCATAAGGAATTTTTCGCTTTTAACCCTTAAAAGACAAAAAATTCCTTATGCAAAGGAGGCCCATAGTTCTCTCGCCTCCCCCTACAGTTAGCACTATGCAGACACAGAGTCACTGTGACTTGGAGTCTGGCAGCAACTACCTTGGCCTTTTTAATTATTTTAAAAATTCTTTCCTTTTCCTCATGAGACTGGTGAGGCCCCGCCTCCCCTGCCTCCAGTGACTGCACGTCCCTGATAGTCTTTTGAGACTGAAGGATGCCAATATTTTTTTACCTTTTTAAAAACAAAAGGAGAATTGCAACACAGCCTTCTCCTCAGTAGATGAGTTATTTATCTTCCTATTTTTACCTCTTTCTAATTCATTTATGTAGACTACAGATAGTCTTTGACTTATAACCACAACTGGGACCCTGAATATTGTTTGTTGAGAGAGAAATGGTTGTCAAGCAAGATACACACGTGACTGCCGCACTCAATGTCTGCAATCCTGGCATTCCCAGTTGCAGTCATTAAACTATTCCCCAGGTCTTTAAGTGGATGGAACAAAAGAGCTGCCTCTTTAGTTCAGCTCCCTTCTATGCACAGAAGAGAACTGTTCTGGTGGGCTGCAGGAACAGATTGTTGGAATTTGAGCTCAATTTCTCCAACCCACCAGAGGTGTTCAGATACCCTCCATATATGAAAGAGACTACTCCAGTGGGCTGCAGGAATGCAGCTCAAAACTTCAAAATCCACATTTCATTTTTCTACCCTGCTTCAACGAGTGTCCATCTCTGGGGCAGTATAGCTTTATTAAGCTTAGAAATAAAAAAAAACATATGTTGAGTCATTTGAGGACTTACAATCAAAAAGTTTATTAAATGTTTCTTACCTGTGGAACACTTAGGGCAGTGATGGCGAACTTTTTCGTATGCACGTGCGTGCCCACACCCACAATTCAATGTGTCACACCCACCTGCGCATGTGCCTGAGACCCTCACGCATGCGCGCATGACCCCCCCCCATGCGGGGGGAGGTTTTTTTCCCTTCCCAGGCTCTGGAGGTTTTTCTTCAGCCTGGGGAAGGCCAAAACGGCTTCCCCTGACCCTCCGGAGGCTCTCCGGAAGCAGAAAATGGATTGATTCTGAACTTCTGGTTGGCCCGTTGGGCTCATTTTTCACCCTCTCCAGGCTCTGGAGGCTTTCCTGAAGCCTGGGGAGAACAAAAATGGCCTTCCCCGACCCTCTGGAAGGCCAAAATCCTGGTGGCTGCTGTGCGCATGCGCGCCAGAGCTGACAGCTCATGTGCTGGCAATACAGTTCCGCGTGCCTCCTGTAACACATGGGCCATAGGTTTGCCATCACAGATTTAGGGGATTATACTTACTGCCATAGTCAACAATTCAAATTGTTGCTTTATAAATCTGACATACAATTACCTGCGTTGTTCATAAGCTTGGGTAATCTCTTCCTATCTTCAAATAAAAAGACAGTAAGCAAAGCAATAGAGAGTTGTTACCAGCAAACAGTCACATTCTTGCAGACTCGGTGTCATAAATGTGCTTTGTTCTTCATTTATGATAAGCAGATGCCTACTGAAAAGTAGTTCAGCATAATTCTTTATTTAGTTATCAGATTTACTGTGTACCCATATCACACATAAAGCAACTCAGTACAATAAAAACGTCAATACAATAATGAAGTATAATAAATGAAGCACATCAGAAAATAAAAAAGAAAAACTGAGGATAAAACAGTCAGAAACAAATTCATTCAACTCATAAGCTTAAGAATATGACATAAAATGCATATTCCTTTTTCATTTTTTTAGTATTCTGCCCTATGTCAATGTTCTTCAGATGGGTTAAACTATGATACTTTCCCCAAATGACAGGTTAGCGAAGACTCAACAACAAAGAATAATTCAGTTGTAATTTTTTTGAAAAGTAAGTGTATGTGTGTGTGTGTGTGTGAATGGAATATAGTAGGATCTTTTCTTTCAGATTGTCTACATTTTTATTTATTTAGTTAGTTATTTTGTCAAACATGTACGAAATAACAGGTATAAGTATAAACATGGACATGAACACAGGAAATGGGTACGAAGAAATGGGGACAGTAGGACAGGGATGGTAGACACGCTGGTGCACTTATGCACGCCCCCTTTACAGACCTCTTAGGAACGGGGTGAGGTCCACGGTAGACAGTTTAAGGTTGAAGCTGTGGGAGTTTGAGGATGTAACAATGGAGTCAGGTAGAGTCTTCCAGGCGTCAATCAATCTGTTGTCGTATTTTTTACAATCGAGTTTGGAGCAGTTTACCTTGAGTTTGTATCTATTGTTTGCCCATTTATTATTGTGGTTGAAGCTGAAGTAGTCATTGACAGGCAGGACATTGTAGCAGACAATTTTGTGTACTACGCTTAGGTCAGACAGTAGGCGGCGTAGTTCTAGGCTGTCTTCTTGAATTTTCTTCTTGAGTTCTAAAAATTCTGGGATGAATCTTGGAACAGCCCTTTGTTCCGTTAGCTTTATGAAGCTGGATTCCCAGATGCTTGTTCCATAACTGTCTATTTTAAGAATTTGCATTTTTGCATACATGCTGCATATTGCACTTTTCAGACAGGGAAAAGGGCCTGTTTTTCTCTCTCTCCTTATTCCTGTCTAGTATGATAATTAGGGAATTTGCTTTTCCACTGGAGCAAGCTGGTTCCAGTGTTTGGAGGGCTTTGTGCATTTTTGGTAGCATAGATTCCTGGGAGGAATGAAACCTTTGGAAGAAAACAATGCTTTGGAAACAGACTTGTTCCATTTTTCATATAACTGAGGGTTTTAAATTCTTGACTACAAGACTCAGAGATATACATGTAGCAAAGTTGATTTTTTTAAAACTTATGTTTTTTTAGAGACAGTATGGTATAGTGATGGAAAAATTGGATTAGGAGCAGGGAGAGCCATGTTCTAGCCCTCCCATTAGTCTTGGAAGATGACTTGCAACAGTCACAACCCTCTCATCCCTTATCAGCATCAGTCTGCATAACAAACCATCTCATGGCATCATGCATTAATAAGGTAGAAGGGGAAATGATTAATGATCGAATTCCTGCTCTAGTCTGTCTTTCTCGGCTCTCAACAAAATAAAATGTGCCTACGGGTGCTTAATATTCCTTCTCCCAGTACAATATATGGCTAGTTCCATGTGAAAGAGCAGTGCTGATGTCCCAGGAAAGCAGATTGTAATGTTCATTTACTTCTGTTGTTGTTGTTGTTGTTGTTGTCAGAATCTTCATTCTGGTCAAAATGTGCATCTTTTTTTCTGTATAAAATACCTTTTCCCATGGAATGGGTCTGAAAAATTTTATTTTAGTAATTCCCTTGGCATTAGTCTAAGATTTTATAAGGACATAAGAGCAGTGGTTAGAATGCAGTACCGCAAGGATAACTCACTGCTTACTCCAGGAGTTCAATTATGACCGGCTCAAGGTTGACTCAGCCTTCCATCCTTCCGAGGTGGGTAAAATGAAGATCCAGATTGTTGGGGGCAATAGGCTGACTCTGTAAACCACTTAGAGAGGACTGGAAAGCACTGTCAAGTGGTATATAAGTCTAAATGCTATTGTTACATATGCTGTTCAAGAGCTACAGGGCAACTTATACCCTGTCTGCCTTCCATTTCTGCAATAATTTCCTGACTAATCCTGCATTCATTTCATAATTTCTTAACCTCCTTGTTGTCTCCTAGGCACCTAGGCACCTTCTTTATTTGGTGCCCCACCCTTTTTTCTTTTCTCAATGCTTGCATGACTCAGTTTCCTTTGTTAGCTTTACAGGGCTGTTCTGTCAGGAATTACCTTTTTTTTACCCTTTGTGTGTGACAGATTCTTGGTTACAAGGCAGTAAAACATGATGTGCAACCTCATTTTTAAAACTGGTGGCTGGAATAACAAGTTTACTTTTAGGAGTGATTGAGAAAGATGCATGCCTTCCTGCCAGATGTTTGAATTATCTGTCCTTTATTTTAATAGTGGCAGAGCATGTGGCTTTTCAATCCTACCTTCTTTTACCTCTGCGGTATCATATACGTCAGTGCTGTCTAACCTTTTTGTCATTGTGTGCCAAAATTGTGTGCATACGGGCGTGTTTGCGCATGCGTGTGCCCACCCATGATGCAATGCCCCCTGCCCCCTGCGCATGTGCAGGCAAACCCCCCACACACTCCCCCCCCCCATGCATACGTACAGCCAGGGATAGGATTCAAATATTTTAGCAGCTGGTTTTCTGTCCAGTTGCTGGGTGGGTGTGGCCTACTCGGCTTCCTGCCCCACAGCTCTGGGGGGCATTTTTCCTCGAGCCTTCAGGAGGGCGAAGACGGCCTACCACATCTGTCCGGAGGCCCTCCAGAGGCCCGAAACAGGCCCGTTTCCAGACTTCCTGAACTTTCGGGAAACCTGTTTTTCGCGCTCCCACAGCCTCCGTGGAGACCCTCAACTTACCTGGCATCCAAAATGGGCTGCGTGGAGACTCCTGGGAGGGACAGGGGCAGGGACTGCCCATGTGCATGTGCACATCCACGGCAGAGACCCGAAAATCAGCTGACCAGCGGGAGGCACTCCCATATGCGCAGTGGAGTTGAGCAATGGCTCGTGTGCCCGCAGAGAGGGCTCTGCATGCCACCTGTGGCATGTGCACCATAGGTTCACCATCATGGGTATAGGATATTTTATAAGTTGCATAGAATAAACTTACGGAGCACTCACAACTCTGGGAGGCAAGCTGTTCCACTGATTAGTTGTTCTCACTTTCAGGAAATTACTCCTTAGTTCCACGTTGGATTTCCCTCTGAAGAGTTTCCCTCTATTGCTTCTTGTCCTGCCTTCAGGTGCTATTTGATCAATATTAAAATAAGACACTTTTTTGACAACCATTTATGGACTTCTGTTGCCACCAAGATTGAAAAGTATGTTTTGAGCATTTGCTTGTAAGATTAGGGATGGTATATGGGGTAAATAATATTTGTTTCTAACTTTATAGGGGGTATTGTCTGGTCATGACTGATACTATCTTATCTCCCACTCTAATTATTTTCTGGATACTTGTGTTTGTATGCCTGTGTGTTTGTATGTAGAGATTCAGCTACAGACAGTCTCTTTTAGGTTCTGGACTTTGCCATTTTCTAAATTTGAAGTGAGCTTTCCATATGTGTCCATTTTTAAAAGCCATATTGTCTTCCTCAGATCATGGGATTGTTACATTCCTTTTAATATACAGGAAACTTCTGAGGCTTTGCTCAAAATTAACTGTCTGCTTTCAAATGTTATCTAGATGCTTTCATGATCTTAAAAGCTGAAGTCATCATTTCTTTAAAAAGCTGAAATAATCAAAATCCTGAATGTTTTGCATATATTTTTTTTACAACCAGCACCTACATTTATTCTTCTTTCTGGATTTAGCCTTGTTAGCCTGGGGGGTAGTTCTTAAACATATGTAGCTTTTCCTTATGACTTCATTTCCATTTTTGACATATTTTCTCTATCAAGATTTCCATTGTGGAAACCATCACTTCATTTTTCAAAACAAAATCAGTTTTTTCTCAATTAGCTTAACTTTGTTATGCCTAGTTTTGAGTAACAATCCTCCCAGATGTTATGCTTCCCTAACATACAGTCATTGTGTTTCCTCTTAACATTAACCGATTTCACAACATTGCTAGAAAGTAGCCAAAATTTGTTGGTTTCTTCTGTCAGCAAATTCTGCTATTATATGGAGTCATCTGTATTTATACAAACAAGCTTTTCATTTTGACAGTAAACAGAGTAAAACAAACCAGAGTTTCTAGGTCACACATTATTCTAAACCAGAGGTAGAAATTATTTTCAAAGAGAGTCTGCACATGTTTCTAAAGAGGCCTTTGAAGTTCTTGTAAAATATGGTGATAAGTGATATCATCAGTGAGGGGAGAGTGGAAAATCTCAGTGTCCCTCTCCTTTTTATTATTATAACACAAAAATATGAAATTACAACTTCCAATTCTTTAGGTAGTGTTCACTTTCATATTCATCAAGTTTTTCCCATGAACCTAGGATTTTTTAAGATATTGGTATGGTACATGTGCAGATTTCAGCAGTGTGACATTGACAGATAGAAATTTTGTCAATATGCACATTTTTTAAGTGCCCTCCAGTAAATTTTGGTATGGCACCCAGTGTGCTGATAACCACTGGGACTGCCATGGCCAGTTTATACCATGATGCTTAAGTTTTGATTTTCAGATCCTGATATTTTGTTATCTTCTCCAATTATTTGTCTTCTAATATCCTTGAAATTGCCACATCAATTATCCACACTTTCTTCTTTTCAATCAAAGTTAAATCTGGTGTATTATGGGGCAAGACTTTATTAGTGTGGAATCAGAAATCCCACAATACTTTTACCTGCTCAATTTCAGCCAGTTTTTTTTGTTTGGTTTGGTTTGGTTTGGTTTGGTTTATTTAACTTGTATGCCGCCCTACTCCCGAGAGACTTTTTCCCCACCATTTTTTTTTATTCTTGGACATGATAATATTTATAGATATTACAATGAATCATTTTGGCAACTGTTATATTGTTTATAATGAATTTGTATGATCTTCTTGCATGAGATGATTTTATGATCCACCATTTCTCCTGCCTCTGTACCTTCTGCACTTGAATCCCTTGATGATATCTCCATTCTAACCTTGATTACATTACTTCAAATAGCTTGCTCGTGAGCAGCCAAATTCAAACCTCCAGTTTCTTTTTTTACTGGTCCGGTTGTAAGCCATTGCCTAGTTTTATCTTTATCCATTTCCCCCTCAATCTTTTGTAGAAATTGATCATGCAATGCTTTTTCTTTTGAGCATTCTATTCTTTCTTTTACTACATTATTTCAAAATTCATGTTTTCTTTCATGCACCTTAAATTTCTAACTTGTATTAATGCTTGTACTTGGCTGTCCTTTATGTAATTGGCCAATGGATGCTTTTCTTTGACTGTTTGTTTGACTTGAAGTAAATCTCTAGCTCCATTTCTGCAGGGTATATATAATCTATCATTATCACTATAGGGATGTAATCAGTGGTGGGGTTCAGCCAGTTCGCACCTATTCGGGAGAACCGGTTGTTAACTTTCTAAGCAGTTCGGAGAACCGGTTGTTGGAAGAAATCTCCTTTTGGTTTTTTCCATTTTTACAGGGCTAATGCTGTAAGGAAGGCAGGAAGGAAACATTCTGGTGTTGTTTCTAGCCTAATCTTTATTGCATTGCTAACAGAAACTGCCTCTCTGGTTAACCCTTATTACATTGTAACAGCTAAAGCAAAGCACCCATTGACGTAAGTGACTTTGAGTTGGCTATTCCCACACGGTCACATGACAACTGATCCACGGCTACCCAGCTGGTCATTAGGGCAGAGAACTGGTTGTTAAATTATTTGAATCCCACCACTGGATGTAATGCATAGTGAAGAGTCATTAGCTTTATAGTTTTGGGGTTCAAACTGTCAAATTCATATTGTGTCAGTTAATAATGCCAGCCGTATATCCTCTCACAGGTATGATCCAGGTATTGATGACCTTGATGGTGTCTCCACCATTCAATTTTGTCTTTAGCACAATTCTCACTCTGGATGTAGTCTTTACTAAACATATTTGTAACTTGCTCATGCTTAGGGTTATCCAACTGTAAAATGTCCAGATACTTGTAGTCGTCCTCCCGATGGTTCCTGATGTTTTGGGCATTTGGCTTTTCAATTCCATTATAGTTTGCGATTTTAAATTTCTCCTCCTCCTGCAGAGTTTATATGCTACTCCAACCCCAAAGGACTTTGAGCGGCTTATCAACAATCTTACCATGAAAAGGTTAAAAACAACTCAATAGAATTAAGTTACAAACATAGTTAGCTTGCACTTAAGCAACACTCAAAACTGCAGAGAGAGAAAAGAAAAAAGCCCATCACAAAATGTCAATTTCTCATCTTAATTCTGGCCTTTAGTTCCTCTCTGAAAAGCCATATCGTGCTGAAATCATCACTAAGTCATGTATACTGTGTTTTGCAAGAGCACACGGAGGGAGAAGCGCATGGCCATAAAGTGTATTTTCAGCTTAACCACAACATGACTTCCTGTAATATACCGACAGATACACTGTAATGTCTTCTCTGGGCTCTACATGAGGGCCAGGTAACATAAGCTCATTAGATTAAAATGAGCTAAAAGCAAGTTGTAATATTATTATTAAAGCGAGTGTGCGAAATTCCCACTGGGGAACAAGAGGAGTGTGATTCTGTACTCTGTTCCTAATAATCTTCTTAAGAATCCAGAAATACCGTGTCTGTGTTGCAATCGCTTCTTTAAATAGAACCTGCAGTGAATCTTTCCTGTGGAATGATCTTGAACCAGAGAAATGCTACAGGTACGTTCTTACAGCCAGAAGAAGAAGGTGGCTGTTTTTCTTAATTCAAAAATCACAGTTTGCCAAAGTGGTCCCTTACTGGCTGTTTGCCTTGTTCAGTGTTAAGTAGCAGTGCTTGCATGGGTAATAAATAAAAGTGATTTTTAAAAAATAACCTCGCTTTAGGAGTGAGGTTGAAGTTGATCCACATATTTTAAAGGATAATTAAGACTCTGGGTTCAGTATTTATATGACCAAACCAGAATTTAGAGTTTGGGTTTCATTTATTTTGCACAATTATTTAGTTCCTTGCCTTCTCTAAACAGACCATGGCACATTCATACAAAGCGTGCAATCAGCTAGATATATGAAGGCATGAAGCCTGGCAGAGCTAAGCCTGTCCTACTTTTTCTGTAAACCTTGTCTCACCGGCCTTCTGGATTTTTCCCAGAAGAATGTGACTTTTTCAATTTTTTTCAATTACTTCCTGCAAAGGCTCATATCCATTTGCTCCTCTTTTATGTTTTATGGGAAGGGCCAATCATCTCCAAGCCTTATCCCTGAGTCTCCCTTTTTTCCTTAATTGTTCTTGCCTTCTGGCAGCTCCGCGCATGTGCACACTGGGAACAGGCTCACACTGTTCTTCTGCCTTGCTGATGTCAGGCTCCGGAGACTCCGGAGGAAGCACGTAACTACCAGATGGCCCTGGCCTCCTCTCTGCTTCAGATGCAGAGTCCTCATCCGAACTTTCCCCAGACTCCAGGACTGGCCCATGTTGCTCCCAACCTCCTCACTGTCCAACTCTGCTGCTGGTTCTGCGGGCCAGCGGTGGACCACAACACTTGGCCTCTCACCATTGTAGGTGTGCCTGCCATTTAAACTGTTCAGTGATCAACCCAATAGAGGAGACCATCATTTTAAATAACTCTAAAATGATACACAATGTGATAGCTTCTCCACCCGTTTCCCAATTTTACACTAATGGGGTCTCTGGGCGATTTGTACCTATTGAAGAAAAGGCCTTGGGTTCGGGTGATATTAGTGGGGGCATCAATTCAGCTCTTTTTAAAAAAAGCCAAGTTAGCAGAGGGACCAATTGCCAAGGTTGCAATACCCTTATACTAATCTATGTTGCAGTTTGTATGTTTTACTGGGTAGAATTAAATGTTCAGTATTTTGGATAATGCTTTTAGATTCATTTCAGATTAAACTGAGTATATCTGGAGATGAGATCTTTCTAGGAATCTTTTACAAATGTTTCATGCATTTACATAACTTACCTTCTGAGTAGTCGGTAGACCCTCTCTTCATGGAAGAAGCTTGCATGATGAATTTGCCTTAATGGAGAAGGGGGAACCATTCAATAGTATGAAAGCTAAAGGATTTCTTGCCTCTTGAATTTCCCTTCTGAGATAGGGTTTTGCAAAAGCCCATCTGCAATATTGCTTACTTTATTACTATAATCCTAATGCTAACAGACCTTCTGCAACAAAGGTTTACAGCTGTATGTTAATGTGCAATCCATGTGGGCAGAAGCTGTGCTTCAGAGCAGCCCATTAATGATAGAAATTTTTCTCTCTCTCCATAGCTGTTTTTCTCTCCTTCTGTTCTCTCTTCCCACCCACCCACCCCCTTTTCCCACCCCCACACATGCCGAACAATAGAGACTGCTTATAATGCAACTCAGTCTTCAGGATCTGCAATACTAGAAGCACTTCTCGTGAGTCACCAGCTTTAGAAGATAGCATACCTTTCCCCCCTTCCTTCTAAGACTTGCACTTTCTCCTTTCTAATCTCTCCTTTCTTTCTTCTTCTGATTATATTCCTTTGTTTGATGTTGAGACTCTAGAACAGGGCGGTCAAACTTGCATCCTGAGGGCTGGATGTGCCACACACTGGCCAAGCCCACGCCAGGTTTAGTGAAGGAGAAAAAAGTCACGATACATCACTTGACGACACCATGACAATGCGAGTTTGACGCTCCTGCTCTAGAAAGAGTGCAGAGAAGAGCAACCAGGGTGGTTAGGGGACTGGAGGCTAAAACATTGAAGAACAGTTGCAGGAATTGGATATATCCAGTTTAATGAAAAGAAGGACTGGGGTGATATGATAGCAATATTCCAATAACTAAGGGGCTGCCACAGAGACAAGGGGATTATCCATCCCAGAGATGAGTTGCTCCAGGTTTGGCTTGGTTCAGATGAACTGGTAGTGGTATTTTAGCCTGGGCCACAGAACCAGCAGCAACCCAGGCTAGCCACGCCCCCAAACCAGTTCCCTGGTCATCGCTGCCATTGCCAGCATGTTATTTAGTAGTGCGCACGCATGCAAAATTGTTTTGCGCATGGCGCACATGTGTGAAGCGAACAGGTAGTAAAACCGGGAACAACCCACCTCTGGGGTCAACCTATTCACCAAAGCACCTGAAGGCAGGACAAAGGCAATGGTTGGAAACTAATCAAGGAGAGAAGCAACCTAAAACTAAGGGAAAATTTCCTGCCAGTTAGAATAATTAATCAGTGGAACTGCTTGCCCTCAGAAGTTTGGGTGCTCTGTCACTGGAGGTTTGTAAGAAGAGATTGGACAATCATTTGTCTAAAATGGTATTGAGTCTCCTGCCTGAGCAGGGGGTCAGACTAGAAGACCTCCAAGATCCCTTCCAACTCAGTCATTCTGTTATTCTTTGTTTGCCCCGGGGAAGATTCTGGTTTATTTTAGCCCAGAAACATTTTAAGCCTTGCCCAAAGAGCTCAATCTGATTTGACTGTCCTCTTATTATCATGTCTTTAACATCCCGAGTAGACTGCTTAAGATCACATCCTTGTTTTAATGACTGATGTGACTGAGTTAATTAGAACAAATTAGAATATTTTTTTTGTGCAATATTTTTACCGGAAAGAATTAAATGTACTGTACAAAAAAATACTTTCCTTCTGAAAAGTGTCATTTTTTTAAATACATGAGTTGTGGATTAAACTCTAGAATTCATAATGCAAATAAATATTGCCCATTGAGGTGGTGAAATGTCTCTTCAGGATTTTTTTTAGGACAATAAAAAATTTGTTCCTGACTGATTTGTCCTCAGTAGCTGTTTTTCTTTTTGTTTTCTGATGTATTTCATGCATTTCTTACTGTATTGAAAGTTTTACTGTGTTAGCTGCCCTGAACCACTTTATGTAGGATGGGTGGCCCTATAAATCTAATAAATAAACAAATAAAAGAATTATGCTGGATTACTTCTCAGTATGCATCTGCTTGTCATAAATGAAGAGCAAAATAATTTTATGACACTAAGTTTGCAGAGAATATATCTGCAGCAGGTAACCACCCTCTACTGCCTTACCAACTGGTTATGTAAGGAAAATAGGCATATATTATCCAATAGATAGCTGTGTATCAGGTTTATAACCAACAGTTTAAATGTTGATTGCGGCCAGGATGTGTAATCCCCTAAGTGATGGCCTAATATTTTTTTTAAATGGGGAAAATATTTTTTTCATGACATCTCAGATGAGAATGTAGATAGCTCGTGAGCTACTGTTTGGGTATAGATAGAACAGGAACATTGGCTATTTGTGTTGTAGCATCCTCTTTACTCCTTACTAGTGAATTTCTTATATATTGATGTATTTAGGCACCTGGAGCTAAGTGTCTAAGTGACCTTATCATAATGGGGAACTGGTTAATTGACATTATTGTTGATGTTTGCTGATAGCTGCAAAGTAGGGTCTCTTTAGTTCCATCCTCAAGCTTACCTGAGTGCTGTACTATCCCAATGTACACTGAAAAGGCTGTTTCTTTCAGGTACAGAAACAAGATGAAGGTCTCACGAGGTCCATAGATCCATGATAAAGAATGATGCTCCTTTTGACCAATTTCCTGGTTGAGAAAACAGCATGAATTGCTCTCATTATAAACAGGCACTTGAGGTTGGAAGTGGCATGGGTTTTTTTCCCCTCAGTATAAATTGAAAGCATTTCAATTGAAAGTTTTCATCTTTGTTTTTATGTGTCACAGGCACATGCTATGCTATGAAAACCCTTAGCAGTGACTGTTCCTCACTCCTATCCCAACATCTCTGCCAAGAACATCATATTTCATCCTGTATATGGACCATAACGTTCAAAACATGCCTGTTTCAATCCAGACGCAGGCTACCCGAAACCAGCTGTTCCATCTATGGAACACTTGGCACATCCCTACTTGGAAGTTAAAGCAAAAACAAAATTGGAAGAAGGGAATGGTAAACCACTTCCATTCTGTAGCCTATGCATTATGTGAGAATCCCCCCCACACACACACATTTCTTCTTCCCTAGCTACTAGCTCCTGTTGGAAATGTTTTTTGAAGTTGTGGTTTGTCATGGCTGCTAGTGAAGCTAACTTCATATCCCCAGTAGCTTTTGCAGCGGGAGTTCCTTGTTAATACAGAACTCAAAATCAAAAGTTCCTTAAGATCTTTGCCAAGGGAAGGAAACATTTTTAATGTATGAGGGTTCAAACTGCTTGCATTTATTTTGATACGGTGATATTGTTTAACCAACCCAAGCTATAATACCAGCCATTGTAATAAAAGAAAATACCTAACAGCAGAAGAAATAGAATAGAATAACAAAGTTGGAAGGAATCTTGGAGGTCTTCTAGTCCAACACGCTGACTAGGCAGGAAACTCTTCACCACTTCAGACAAATGGTTATCCAACATGTTCTTTAAAACTTCCAGTGTTGGAACATTAACAACTTCTGGAGGCAAGTTGTTCCACTTATTAATTGTTCTGTCAGGAAGTTTCTCCTCAGTTCTAAGTTGCTTCTCTCCTTGATTAGTTTCCACCCATTGCTTCTTGTTCTATCCTCAGGTGCTTTGGAGAATAGCTTGACTCTCTCTTCTTTGTGGCAGTCCCTGAGATATTGGAACACTGCTATCATGTCTCCCCTAGTCCTTCTTTTCATTAAACTAGACTTACCCAGTTCCTGCAAATGTTTTAGTCTCCAGTCCCCTAATCTTTGTTGCTCTTTTCTGCACTCTTTCTAGAGTCTCCACATCTTTTTTATATCGTGGCAACCAAAACTGAATGCAGTATTCCAAGTGTGGACTTACCAAGTCATTATAAAGGGGTATTAACACTTCACGTGATCTTGATTCTATCCCTCTGTTTATGCAGCCTAGAACTGTGTTGGCTTTTTTTGGCAGCTGCTGCACACTGCTGGCTCATATTTAAATGGTTGTCCACTAGGACTCCAAGATCCCTCTCACAGTTACTACTATTGAGCAAGTACCAAATATACTGTATCTGTACATTTTGTTTTTCTTGCCTAAATGTAGAACCTTACTTTTTTCACTATTGAAACCTTTTCCAATATAATATAACCCAGAACCATTGGGCTGAAATATCCAAAATTCTTAGCCAACGCGACACCCCATCATACAGGCTGGGAGTTTTCAGCTTTGTAGTAACCCGCATCACCCAAAAAAAACCCAAGGTTGGAAAGCAAAGCTCTAATTATTTCTGCTCCTTGTGAGAAAGTAGTCATAATAGGGCATCTTATTGCATTTGAGTAAAACTTTGGGGGAAAAGAGATGGCTTAAAAGGGAGCTGAGTGCAGGCAGTAGCCACTTTTCAGTTACACTTCCCATGTCTTCCATGTATGCCCTGGCAGCAGTGAACTTAAGACTTTTTCAAATAAACGGGGGAAGTGTGAGATTATTGGATGATGATACCTTGAGTGACTTCCTTCTGGGGCAAACCCACTACTGAAGAAAGGAACAAAACATATTGCTTTGATTTAAAGAAATCTTGCCTTAATGCATTTGCTGGTTGCCAGAGTTTAGACAAGTGGCAGAGAAAACAAGCAAGCATTATTGTCTGCAGTTCACAGACCTGTCAGGTTTAGGCTGGTATTGTAATTATTGCACTATTTTAAACAAGTAACGTAGCATATGCTTGGGTGCTGCTGTTGAGTGTGTTGGGAATTTAAGGGAGAACGTCTCAAGCTTTATACTTTATACTTCCATTCCATTCCCATTTCTTTTCTCCGCTGAGAAAATAGAATATTCATATCCACCCAATAAATCTTTTAAAATGGAACCTTTATTTGCAATTCTGCCATTTCCCCTCAGGTATTAAAGTTGCTAATGTGATTGCAGAGACATTAAAAGTTATGTTCCAAAGAATCTGTACCAGTACAAAGACACTGCAGGAAGAGACAAATGGCAGATGTGGATCCCTTCAGCTGAAAAGGAAGCACATCAGCTCAGGTGTTCAGAGAGAAATGTATGCTGGAGTTAATTCCTTCCTGAAATAAAATCCATTTGATAAAGCACATATCCCCCCTTTTTCCCCTGGGAAAAAAAATGGAATTTCAGAATATTTCTTAGGGGCCAAATTTACCTAACAGTCAGTGCCAGCAAAGCCTGTGATAGGGATATGTGAAACCTCAATTAAAATCACACAACCTGCTTGAAACAGCGATTTCAGATGTTTGAAGCAATCTAATTCAAACTTTGTGGAAGGGTTTTTAGCTTGATGTGTGTTTTGAAATGCAACTATTTTGTCCGTCACAAATAAGATATCTATGAATCAGTGTGTTTGTCTAGCATGGTCCTATTTCCATTGACTGGCTGTGTTTTTTAGCACTACCTGGAGATGTTGAGACTTGAAACTCCAATCTTTTGTGGATCCAGCAGAGGATTCACTACTGAATTAGCACCCTTGCTTGGATAAATGTTCTATAATACAAATGGAACATATCCTAAATATATACTCTACACCACAAGTGTCAAACGTGATTGCATCACGTGACCTATCTTCACCTATCATGATGTTTTTTGCTTTTGCGGAGCCGGGGTAGGAGTGACATGTGCATGACGCATCCAGTCCGCGGGCCACCAATTTCACAGGCCTACTTTATACCTGTGAATTTAGAAGGAAAGGCGTGTGGTTTCTCCCTTTCTCTTGATGCTGCGAGGCATGATATAGTGAATAACAAGAATTTTCCAAAGGTGTTCAGCATGAATATAAACAAATTTACAATACAATACATACAGGTAGTTCTCAACCTATGACCACAATTGGGATTGGAATTTTTGTCATAAGTAGTTGCAGTCATAAGTCAAGTCAAATCTGATTTTATGGTCATTTTTATGGTAGTCATTAAGCAAATTACTGTGGTTATTAAGGGACTCCAGCTTCCCCAGTGGGTGTTTTTTTCTGGAAATCAGTAAAAAAAAAAGTTAGCAAATCATGATCATGCTGTCACTGGTCATAAATGCGAGTTGGTTGCCAGGGGCGCAAGTTGCAGTCACATGACTGGACGGGTGATGTGACAGTCATAAGTGCAAGTACAGGTTGTAAATCACCTTTTCCGAAGCCGTCATAACCATGGCTTCGGAAAAGGTGGTCCTCAACTTATGGTTAAATGGCCATAAATTGAGGACCACCTGTAATTAAGCAGAAGTTATGACAAATTGATTTAACTCGATATAAAGAAGCTTTAAGTGGCTTGATCATGGCTGCATGGGAAGGAAACTGAGTTCCTCCTTGTTTTCTCTTTTCCACAAAGACGAAAAGCTTGTATATTGTAGTATTACAAGGACAGCTCTATAGTTATTGTGGAAAGGCAGCCATGTTGGATTAATATTATAAAGGAGGTGGCAGAAAGGAAAGCAATTCTTTGTCACTTCAGAATGGAACCCACCTTCTTCAGGGAATGGTGGAGGAAAGAAAAGGATTCAGAAATGAAATTAAAAGTGTGGCTTGGTTATACTGCATATATCAGAGGAAAATAGCCTGGAGCTATTTTTCTTTTCAAGATTTTGCCTTTCTTGCTTTTGTCCTTGGCTAGAAATGGACCATCATCTACGGTAATTACAGGCTTCGTAGCTGATATATTTATTTTAATTGGCTAAAATACGTTTGAATCTATATACATGTGGCATCTGAATAAATACTAATGGGAGGAAAGCGTGCTGCTCCTTAATATGTATTTATCCTGCAACAGGCTTCCTCTTAGGAAAGGCATTTTCCTTTTTCACAGTAGCCTTTGTTGAAATGGCATCAGCAACCTGCTTGCAGAGTCTTTTGGGGTGAGGAAGGAGGGAGGGAGGGTATCCAGAAAGCAGGCACAAGTGATTGCCCAAGGGGCTGGTGTATGCAATAAAAAGGGGGCTCTATTAACTCTTTTGCAGTTAATGACCTTTTAAAGCCACAAAGGTTTACATCTAAAATGCTTTAGGATATTCCAGACTTGTAGGCTATTCAAACTGAGCTTGGAAGTGCTGAGTGCAGAGAAACCCCTGAATGTGAGAAAGGAAATTTATTGCATTGTGGATTTCTCGGGCCATTGGTTGCAGAATTAAGTGGGTGACTTTATGTCAAAGTTTGAAGACTTCACATGAGGAGATGCTGTTTGGTTAAAGGGGGATATGGGGCTCTTGAGTTTTGGTGTCTTTTTTTTTTTTACTTTGTTGCATCTTCTCACAGGAGAGGAGTTGTGGGTTCAAGTGGACAGCGTGAAGCCTTTCTACATCACCCGCAGGTCTTTGAGGAGGACCTCAATTTCCTCTATGATTTTCAGAAAGAGTAGGGGAAGCTGATTCTCAGTAGCCTACAAAGGAGAGCTCAACGGAGGAAGTGTAGGGGGGAAAATCCTTCTGAAGGCTCTTATGTGAGCCACCAAAGTCGATTCATAGCAATAGGCAGTAGAGAATTAGCAGTATCCAGGTGCAGAGGGAGTAGGAGGGAGACTAAGAATCTCTCTGCTCTTCTGCCACCCACACAACATCTGAAGCCCACGTACTGAGTCAGGAGCTTTTCTGTGAGGGAAGTCAGATGACTAAGGATGGATGTTACTGAGGGGGAAGGAGAGAGATTCTCTCAGCAGGCTTATGCTCTGTGGCCCAGTGCCCCCTGCTGTCCAGGCTGCAGCTGAGCACCAGATCAGGGATCTCTCAGAAAGTCTTGTAGGGTACTGATGAAGAGGCAGCTGCCTACTTCTTTCTCTCTACTTCCTTTCTCTCAAGCAACTGGAATAGATGTTAGGTTTGCAAAGGAATCTGCTGTATTCAGGCTTGTGTGCTCATATTACTTACATACTTACATACTTACATACAGCTTCACAGTGCTTTACAGTCCTCTCTAAGCAGTTTACACAGTCAGCCTATTGACCCCAACAATCTGGGTCTTCATTTTACACACCTTGGAAGCATGGAAGGCTGAGTCAACCTTGAGCCTGGTGAGATTCGATCTGCCAAACTGCTAGTGATCAGCAGAAGTAGCTTGCAGTGCACTCTAACCACTGCCCCACCGCAGCTCTCACATATCGTGATTAACGTGCTAGTTACTACTCACCTCTAATATTTCATGTTCTCTCTTTTCTTCCAGTTTATTGAAGCAATGACCAATAAACAAAGTGAACTGGAGAACTATGTATCTGATGGTTACAAGTTGGCACTCACAGAAGAGAGGCGGCGATTTTGTTTCCTGGTGGAGAAGCAGTGTGCAGTGGCCAAAAATGCTCTTACGTATCACTCCAAGGTAAGCAGAGGCCCTTAGTAAAACTGAACTAAACCACTCCAGGGATATGGTTTCCTTTTTTTAAAGTAGTAATTTTATTAAAGATTACAATGTACAACATTACAAATTAATGTAAACTAAAAAGATTAAAAAGAAAAAAAGAAGGAAGGTGCATAAAAGAAAAAATAAGAATATAGTAAAGAAAAAGCAAAGAAATATATAAAGAAGTGTCTTGACTCTTTATCACAAGTATAAACAATTTTGGTAAATTATCACCTTTTAAAATGCAACAAATGATCTCTTCTTGCCATACCCCATACAAGCCCAAACAAATCCATAAAGCTTCCTTGTTTCAGTTCTAATGTAAGCCTAAGTCCATTAAAGGTAATCAGAGATAACAAGATATCTATTTTACACTTGATCAAAAAAAAAACCCACCAATCTCTTCAAATAATATCCTGGAGCGTGATTTGTTTGATTTTTTCTTTGTCTCTTCTCACAAAGTTCTTCAATGCTTTAACAGGCCTGCTTTGTAAGTGCAATATTCAAAAGTATCCAGCCCACTCCTTTGGTTTGTTATTTGTAATATCGATTTTAATTATAAGATATCAGCTGGTTTCCAACATAATTCTTGTAGCTATCATTTTTAAATCCATTTTCAAATCAGCCTCGATCATGTAAAGTAATACATGTTTCTCCGTCATAATACTTTTTAAACACAACCTGTTTATAGAGGCAGACACTTAAGTTCTAGGTCCATTGTTCAAAAATATCCTTTAGTATGTCCAGTGTTAAAATATTTTGCCTCGTTCTGTATTAGTAAGTCAAGTCTTTATCTTCTTTAACTGTAACCTTTAGTTCCTTCTAATTCCCTATAATGTCCAGTTTTTAAAGTCATGTAGTATGTTTTTTTTAAAGAGTTCAAAATAAAAGCATTTTCCTTTGGGAAGGATTCTTTATAATTAATTACGAAATCTTATTTCAAATTGTCCGTGGCTATGTTATCTTGAGCTCATAGTTACTATAGTAGACTGCCATTAGTGAAGGAAAAGTGCTTACCAGTAGTACTTTCTATAGTGCTTCCCATGTGGGTAAAAAATGGAAACTAGTCCATTAAGATCAAAAGGTTGGGAGGTGGCCCTGAATAATTTGTAATAGATATTCAGCTCAAATGCAACTGTTGTTGCCTACTGGCAAAATCCTTGGGGAAGGATATCTTAACTGCATGCCAACCAATGCAAATTCAGTCTAAATAAAACATGTGTTTTATTTTCATGGCTGAAAAGACAAGTTGGAAAAATAGGGAGAGTACGACATGGAAGTATATATGTTATTCTGTTATTTTTAATGGTGAAATAATTTGTTCTGTTAGTATCATTAGGGTCTTATTGGCATTGGTTTGAGGGGGGAAAACCTTTATGGTTTATTGCTGTGTGTGTGTGTTTATTGTCTCTGCATTTCCTCCACTCAATTCATTTATGGTATTCATCCGGGTAGATTGAAGTTAGTCAGGTAATAAAAAAATGGACTGCAAAATCTCAGTGAGTCACAAACACTGTTCAAGTAGAATTGTATGTTAGGCTGTTTACTAATATATGTGGAGAAATAAAAGAACAACGCTGTTTTCTTTCATCTGGTGGATTATTATTATTTTCTTGCTGTTATTTTATAACAATACTCCAATGAAGATAAACTTTCAGTTTTTTATTTATTTTTTATTTACATTTTTATTAAGTAAATTACCTTGGTGGTAATTTAACTGAGATCATTGGGAGTTGTGCTAAAGCATATGTGACTTGTTTTATAACTTGTTCAAGAAATATTACACACTGTTGCATTCCAGATCAAAACCATTTGCATGGTTTGGATGTGTTGGTTTATAACATTCACATAGTCATATACAAAACACCCACACGTATACTTCAAAATGTCATCAAAATCTTCTGGGAAGAATGGGCTTCTACTTAAATTTAACTATGCTGTTATCTTGAATATCAACCTTTGGAGAAGGCTCTAATGTTGGGGAAAGTGGGAAGAAAGAGAAGAAGAGGATGACCAGCAGCAGGTCGGATGGACTTGGAGAAGAATTGGAAAACCTGAAGAACCACATTAGAAGAGATTGTCATGGAGAAAACCTTATCTAGATGATTGCTAAGATTCAACACCACCTTGATAGCACATAAACAATGTTCTTAGTTCCTTTGTCCTAGTGAAGGGACCAAGGTGCATCTTGCCATTCACACAAGATTCATGGCAAGCCACCACCATTATTCTTTCTATATAACAATTTTTCTGTGATGGAGCCTTCCCTTAGAAATCATACATTATTCACGCACTGTATAGTCTGCCTGAAGACACCAGCACATATGTTTACCTTTCCTTCACCCTCTCTTCAACCTCCCATAAAAATAGCTAGGCATCCAACAGGGCAGGTGTGCCTATTTCCTGGCAGATGATGTATGAGTGGCACAATGGCCCTTGTGTGCTCTTCAGCCTGGAGCTTATAAATACACAGTGTGCTGCTTCCAATAGAACAGGATAAATTAAGAAGCTGCACAACTGCTTTTTGTGCCATCGTTTTTTCTTGTTTGAACTCAAATATAAGTAGTCCTTGCTTAACAAAGGTAATTGGGAATAGCAACTCTGTCATTAAGCAATGCGATTGTAAAGCACAATGTCACATGACTCTGCCAACTTAGGCTAGCAGTGGTAGCAGTCCCAGTTGCTGTTAATGGGTGAATTCGGTGCGGTCACAGCATCCTGCAGTCACATGATCACCACTTGCAACTTCCTGCCTGCTTCCCCATTGACTTTACTTGTTGGAAGTGAAGGTCGCAAATAATCGCATGACTGCAGAGCACTCTGACATCATAATTGTAAGCCAGTTGCCAGATGTGTAAACTGCATTGATGTGACCATGAGAATGGCTACAGCTATGAGGACCCATCGTAGATCCCCATTGTTTAGCATCATAACTTTGAACAGTTGCTGGACTGTTCAACAAGAACTACCTGTAAGTTCCTATTTCAAATGAGAAGGTTGAATGTTTTTCTTTTGCCCCCAATTTGCATTTTACTTAAAAAGCTGGGATGTCTGCCTACCATTGGTTATTTTTTGAATCACCTGGACTGTTTTTACCGCTTTCCTACTTATGCCCTTTGCGACTGGTCCCAGAGATTCTAAACTTAAGTTTTTTGAGGGACGGGAAGGGAAACTGAAACTAATGCAGGGGATTAAGAAGAGATTGAAGCAGCAGGACTTTCCAGAATAGCATCTCCTCTTTCAGTGGAAGCTAAGAAGCTCCTGCTGCTCATAGTGATAGGGAGAATTATTTCCATGCACACAATTAATGTGCTTTCATGGAGGAGAGGAAAGGGAGCAATCCTCACCGAAATGATCCATGGAGCTATTATTGACATTTTCACTGGAAGCTTCTTCTTCCACCTACGTGACATTAATAGTTACCGGCCTTCTCTGGAAAACCCAACCTTTTCTCATGTTCCTCTTCAAAGACTCAAATAACAGGCAGCCATTATGCGACAGTCTCCTGTCCTGCAGCTGACCTATGCTCCCCTGGGGGCTGCCAAAGGCTATTCTCAGACTTCCTTTCAGATTGCATGGTTGCTGTGGAGCAGCTGATCTCTGCAGCTTAGGCACCTTGGGGGCATCCTAGGGGATGTGCAGAACTAAGCAGTCGGTTTTGTTTTGTTTTTTCCTAAAGAAGTAGCCCACATGTACTAGTTCCTGCTTTACCTTTTGCCCCTATCAGTTGTGCTGAACCTTCAGCTGTTAAGAGAGAATGAGCCCACTCTGCTTGGGCGGCGTTGTTGAGAAAGAGCGAGTTTATTGAGGTAAATGTTTCTGTGAGGATCTGTTGTGTGTGTCCCCCACCCAGCTATGTGACTTTTTTCAACATTCCTTTTGCCCCCGAACACCCACGTTTTATACGCTTCTCTTTCAAACATTTTTTTCAGAACAACTCACAAAGATTTTGCTAATCAGGAAATTAAAATTGGGGATGCAAGGCTTGCAACCTGGTTTGAATGTGTTTATTTGGAAGGAGTTGTTTTTTTTTTAAACGGGCTGCCCCTCAGGAAGACATGTCCATGTGATTTCCATCCAGTGAAATAAGAGAGCAAGTGAAGAGAAAGGAATAGATGTGAAAAATCTGGGCATTTTCTTATATCCCAGCTCATTCATTATCCTCAAGGATCTCCCACTTGGCGCTCAGTACTAAATGTTTTCATCCAGGATGTTAGATATTTTGGCTTGTGTCAGAATTACATATTCCTGAAAGCAGTGTCAGGTCAAACCACTTTCTTGAGACACTCATGCTTGGTTAATTAAGGAAAAAGTATCTGGAATAACAACTTGTGAACAGCCACTGAAGTAGAATACCTCTTTTCAGAGGTGGGAAGAAGGAGCCAGAGAAATGCACAGAAGTGTATTGTGCATGTCTTGCTTTCCAGTTTCTTTTCCTTCCTCAAGTTGTTCAGTTACAACATTTTAGTACTGCCTTTATTGCTTCAAGAAGGGAAGAGTACATTCCCTATAGAAGAGAGGTTCTCACCTGTGATTATTTTACGCTATACACTACTCTTGAGGGTTTTTCTTTCAAAGTGAACATGTAGTACCTGTGTTAAATTTTTAAAAAATATAGCTGGCTACTTTTGCATTTGGGAAGGATTTCAGTTTTGCTTGGCCCCATCTTATGGAGTATTTTCTTTATATCACATGGTTCATTGTGTCTGTGCCTTTACAGCTGTGCAATTTTTTTTAAAAAAAAGGCTGTATATGCTAAAGTGTTCTATATGTGAATGGGGGCTTCCAAGATTCCAACTCCCTTAATCAGGTCAGAGCTCCTAGAGGGGGAAGCAAGCTGAAATTGTTCTTTGGAGTGAAATTGGAAGGAAGGCCGCTGCAGCTCAGTAACACAAATAGAAGCTCTTGCTTTATATTTATATTTAACACTACTTCTACACTAAAGTAAATAAATAGCCTTTAAAAGAGCTAAATGTTTACCTGGTCTATAAGTAAGCAATGATTGAGGTGATTTTTAACTGTGTTTCTTAGTTTAATATAACACTCTGGTGAATTTGAATGAAAGAAAGGGGTCTTGCAGTTGCCTGAGACTGACAAATGCAAAATGTTTTCTTTTTAAAATCAAATTATCATAACTGGGTCTTGTCCATTTCTTTGGCTCTATACTTTTGGTGTCCTAACTAGTACCAGGCCTAATATATATGAATCTCTCAGACCAGATCATAGGTCCTCTCCTATCCTCTCTTCTCCAGCTTTTAGATTCATGAGGCAATCAAAAAGAGACCTCCAACCTTGAATAGTGAAAATTGGCTGAAAGGAATTATTTAGAAAGGAAAATATTATTTTCTCCCTTTATTATTTGCCCCCTTTTACAGTGGGCCTAAAAGGGGAGAAATTGAATGTTACCCAACCTCATTCTATCTGTACATTATTTCTCAGATATGCTTTATCTGAGAAATTGCCTCAGAGAACAGTTTCAAAGCAGTGGTACACAAATGCCAAATTAGCCTTTTTCCCTCCTGCTCTAATGACAAATAAATTTATGAAAATTACAAAGTTACAATAGTTTAATTTCTCCTAGAATAAAAAAAAAAGTTATTGGCCAGTTAAGTGTACCAGTTCCATTCTCAGGAAAGTTATGTTTGGGAATTTGTTGATTTCCTTCCATCTTTGGATTAAAATCTTATCTGGGTTTTTCTTACACTCTGAACTATCTCTCTCTTTCTCTCATTTTGACAACTTTAAGGGAAAAGATATCTTGGCACAGAAGCTCCCATTATGGCAACA
Organism: Thamnophis elegans; assembly: GCF_009769535.1. NCBI lineage: Eukaryota > Metazoa > Chordata > Lepidosauria > Squamata > Natricidae > Thamnophis > Thamnophis elegans. The sequence goes on along the minus strand of NC_045542.1, from coordinate 45,828,655 downwards.
ATCTTGTTCAGATCCCAACAAGATCCCAGACCGTGCTCTCCAGCTTATGCAGCAGATGGCCCTCAGCAGCAATGGCTCAATGATGGCTACACCTCTGTCAACATCCAAGTCAAATCTCATCATCTCGGACCCTATACCTGGTGCCAAACCTCTCCCAGTCCCTCCAGAGCTGGCACCTTTTGTAGGAGTAAGTATAGTGTGGATTCATAAACTGTGGAGCGACATCATCATTCATCTTTCAACAGAAAGATGAAGACTTGGTACTGGGACGTGCACGTTTTTCCAAGTCAAAACTACAGTGCAGTGGTGGGTTTCAAATTTTTTTAGAACCTATTCTGTAGGTGTGGCCTGTTTTGTGGGAGTGGCTTGGCAGTCATGTGACCAGGTGGGAGTGGCTTGGCGATCATGTGACCAGGTGGGAGTGGCCAAGTTGGAAAATGTGGTGAAACTCACTTAACAACGCTCTTGCGTAGCAACCAAAATTTTGGGCTCAATTGTGATCATAAGTTCTCTTTCTTTCCCTTCCTTCCTTCCTTCCGTCCTTCCTTCCTTCCTTCCTTCGTCTCTCTCCTCACTTATTTTCTTTTCCTTCCTTCCTTCCTTCCTTCCTTCCTTCTTTCTTGTCTCTCTCTCTCCAACTTTCTTTCTTTCTCTCTCTCTCTCTTATACACACATACACCATTTCCCTCATGTCTGCCACTGACAGCTCTCAAAGAGAAGGAAGGACTCCTGCCTTGGAAAGGGGTTGGACTAGATTACCTGCATGTCCCCTTGCATTCTTCTATGTTCTCTGTCCTATTTAGTCACAAATAGCCCCATTCACTTTAAAGTTGGTTGCAAACTCCACTCACCCTCACGTGCCCTGGTCCCACGCAAGGAGACAAGCTGTGGGGTGGGGGAAAGGGGGGAGTCTGTGGCTCCATGTTTTTCGATCTTCTTCCCCACGTTGGTTCTGCAGATGGAAGATGCTGCTGCTAAGGCAGCGGGGCAGTGGCAGGGGAGTTGGGGCGCTGCCCACTACCCACAGCGAGCCCAGGAGCAGTAGTCACCGCTGATTCGCGCCACCATCACTCGCTCCCACTCAGGCCAGCAGCCGGGCATGCAGAGGGGGTGGGGCGGCAGTGAGGGAAGCCGAGCGGGGGCAGCGCTTTGGTGGGTGCTGAGGGAAGGAAGGAATGAAGGAGAGCCAAGCTGAGAGAGGAAAAAAAGCTCTGCCGGAAGGGGGAGCAGGCTGGGTCGCTCCATGACAGACTGGTCCCACCACCACGGAGCCTTTTATTATTTTTTTCTCTTCCCCTCATGAGAGTCGTGTCAACAGCGGCAGCAGCAGGAGGAGCAACAGCTTGGCGTGTGCTCCCGATCTGGCCTGCCTGAGGAACAGTTTGGCTGTTTGAAAAGCCCCACATGGAACTCCTCTCCTGTTCCTTCTTCTGCTGTTTAAACAAGCGTGCTGCCTTGTCTTTCACAGCCACCTTGTTTCCAATTGTGGGGGGATCCATGGAGAGGGAGGGAAAAGATGGATTTCTCCCCCCCCAATTGGAAATGAGGCAACTGTCAAAGACAAGGCAGCATGCCCCGTGTGGCTTGTTCAAACAGCAGAAGAAGGAACAGGAGGGGAGGATTCGTTGGACAAGCCCACGGGCGCACGCTGCTCTCTCCTCTGACAGCTGCCTCGTTTCCAATGAGATTTAAGAATCTCCATACTTTGGGTATGTTGTCTTATTTTGCTCAGATACAAAGCACAGATTGTTTCTGAATTAAAGACAACTTTTGCAGACAAATAGGTCCCACTGCATGTATTCTGTTGAATATAAGCATGCCAGGTCATTTCTTGGCAAAATGTGAAGTGCTGGTCATTACCACCAAAGCCTAACAAAGCTATTTGAGAAAAGACCCTTTTTTCCTGTTTGAACCTCCATGCTTACTAAGATCATCTGTGGGAGTTTGCCATCATCTAAGGAGGCAAACTCATCTGGTGGCATTTTGGGTTCAAGCCTTCTCTGTTGCTGCCCCAGTCGTTGGTATGTACTCCCTGCAGAGTTAAGGAGACTAACAGCATCATTAATTTTTTAAATGGCCCCTTTTGAAGTAGCAGCCTGGCAACTATTAATTTCATAACTCCTGCAACGTGTTGTACTTGATGCTGCCTTTCAAGACTACTGAGAAACTGCAGAAAGCCGTTCCCCACTTGCTGGCAGATGAGTGTCATACCAGTTCTTCAGGATTTGTGTTGGTGGCCAGCAGGTTTCCAATATATTTTAGAGTGCTGGTATTAACCAATTGGTGATGGTATTTTACATACATGGATTAGCTTCCAGTTACCTTCAGGACATAACTTTTAGAAAGAAAGAATGGAGTGTTCAAGGTGAGAGGGAATGCTTTTAATTATTTTCCCTTCAAGAGACAGGACAGGTGGAGACCCAAATAAGATGTTCTTATTGCTCTCCATTCACCTTGGAATAGCTTTATCCCCTTGAGACCAAGATTGGCCCCACCTGGTCTAGTTTAAGAAAGAGGGCATTGGATCCTAGCAACTTACAATTAGAGTGGGGGGGTTATTTGCCCGTTATTTGCCTGCTTTAATTCCTCAGTTTTAATTTTTAAGTATAAACTGAAAGCAGTATATTAAGTTACAATAAATAATTAGAATACAATTTAAAACGTATTGTCACAAGAAGCCTCTCAGGTGGCCTTTTTTGTTCATTCTTGGAAAAACAAGGCACCGGAGCTGAAATATGTCGATACGTTGCTGATAAACTTGCAGAAGTCAGTAACTGACTGGGTTCCAAATTTACATCTGTCTTCAAAAGCTAAATTCAGTGGTGATAGGAAAATTGAGGGATTAGGGGATTGTATGCTTCCTCCTGCTGAAGTATTTGGGTTTCCACTGAAACAATTCAGGGACCTTTGGTTTTTCTTTTCATTACCTTGCATTAACGATTTTCCCAGTTGCTGTCCAAAACCTATGTATTTAGTCCAGTTCTACAGCTGTAATATGATTACATCTGGGATAGGCTGGCCATGAACTGTGTGGAGAAATTCTAAGTTAAACAGATTTGCAAACTTGAGCACAAAGAAGCTGAACTCCCAGTACTCTGACAGCCATTATGCAAAATATAATTATATAAGACTGGCTTTATTTTGGCATGTCCTTCTGGGCAAAGTTGAGCATCTTCAAGCTAGCTCAAGAAGAGCCATGGTTTGAGGTCATATTATAGGTAGCCCTCGACGTACGATCACAGTTGAGCCCAAAATTTCTGTGGCTAAGCAAGGCAGTTGATAAGTGAGCTTTGCCCCATTTTACAACTTGGCGCAGTTGTTAAGCGAATCACTGTAGTTGTTTAAGTTAGTAGCACTGTTGTTAAGTGAATCCAGCTTTCCCACTGACTTTACTTGTCAGATGGTCACAAAAGGTGATCACAAGATCCTGGGACAGTACACTGCAAAGCATTATAAATACATGCCAGCCACCAAGCATCTGAATAGTGATCACCTGACTACTGGGATATTGCAACAGTCACAAGTGTGAAAACCACTCACTTTTTTTCAGTGTCATTCAATGTAACTTCAAATGGTCACTAAATGAATGGTTGAGATTCAAGGACTACCTGTACAGGTTTAAGCCATTGGATGGGGCCACTTATTTCCCCAGTCTGCCAGTCAAAAGACACTGTGCTCCATCTTTTCCTCCTTAATCAGTAATTGCTCTTTCCAGCTCTCTGCCAGGAAAAATAAAGAATTAAGGAGGAAGTGGTGGGGAAAATGAGAAGGTGCATGATGCAGACTACCAGTAATATTTTCTGAACAAGGCAGAATGGTTGTTCGAAACAAGCACTTGTATCAAGAGCATCATATCTGTGTTTCTCTCTCCCTCTCCCCACTCTTTCTCCAGCGAATGTCTGCACAAGAGACCATTCCAGTAATGAACGGTGTCTCGGGCTCAGAAGGTGAAGATTACAGTCATTGGTCTGACCGAAAGCCGCCTCAGCCGAAGTCCTTATCCCCACCACAAACTCAGAAGCAATTGAGTGATTCTTACTCCAATACTCTCCCTGTGCGTAAAAGCGTAATGCCGAAAAACAGCTATGCAGCCAGTAAGTCATTCTTGTAAGAGATTATTCCTCTCTCCCCTTCCCTCCATTTTGGAGGACTGCATATGTCAGATTGTGGGTTAACTCCCATAGAGTAACACAGTAGGACACCGGTGTCAAACTCGCAGCCTCACATTGCTATCATGTGACCTTTTCCCCTTCACAGAGCTGGGGTGGGCGTGGCCTGCGTATGATGCCTCCAGCCTACGTGCCCGCCAGTTTGACTCACCCACCCACCCCCGCAGTAGGAAAAAAAGGCCAAAAACAACTATCTTCAGGCTTTCCACCTATGCAAAGACTACAGGTCCCTAAATCCCCAGCCATTGCAACAGTCCCAAGAGATTTGGAGAAAGCTGGCATAGAAGCACAAAAACGGCACCAACTTCTAAAGTGTTTCTCAGGTTGAGTCTTTTAAAGGGTCCAGCTAGATCTCCTATCTTTCTGCTGGTAGAAACAAGAACAGGTATTGAGAAAGCACTGAAAATTTGGGGAGCCAAAAAAGCTAAAAAAATGCATCAGATTTGCTGACAGAAATTTTTGTCAGTTTGCTTTATCAGAAATTAATTAGAAGTGCTTGTATTTTATTTGCAAGCCCTTACACAATAGAATGGATGAGTCAGATGTTTTCACATACCTGAAGAAGCTTTTTTCCTACAAAAGCTATGAACAACGAATGTGTTTCTCCAAAGTGGTGCAGCAGGCTTGGTCCTTTTGCATCATACTAGGAAGAGTGGTGAACAATGTCTCCTTTAGACTGACATCACTCTGCAATGTTCATTATCTTCTGACTAAGGTAAAAGGTACCTTTGAGTCAGGCTCAGTTTCATGGACACAATTTGCAGCAATCCTGACAACACCAGAGAAGTAGTTTTCCACTGCTACCTGCTGAGATGTGTTTCAGCTTCCAGGCTCGTCAGTAGCACAAGCATTCCATGAAAGTTTCCTCATCCGAGGCCTTCCCTGGCCTTCCCTGTTTAGCTTGGAGCTCAAAGAAGGTTAACCAAATGTTACCACCTATTGAGATTCTACTGGTTCAGACCGGTTCAGGCCAACCGGTAGACTATCAGCTGGGAGTGAACTGGTTCACTCCGACTTTGAAGTGGGCCCGCCTGCCCGCCCCTGCACTATACTCATCTATATTTCCTTTTCCGAAGCCCAGCTGATTGGCCTCAACTGTTTTCCTTGCCAGCAGTAATGCTGAAGGTGAATTTTTGGCAAATTGTGCACGCGTGTGCAGTGCACGTCAGGCACATGCATGAACGAAATGGTTGTTAAGCCGGTAGGATCCCATTCCTGATTATATGGGACCCCTATACTACTGCTGTATTGCTTGATTCCAGCATGAAATGAAGTCCTCATTGCATGGAACAGGATGAGGTTACTGTATTGTGTTATTTTTTATTTGTTGAATTTATATAGCCACCCATCTCTGAATCTGGTCGGCACACACAATTAAAACACAGCTAAACAATCAGTATAATTCAAACATAACCATTAAAAGAAGCATAATAGCAAAAAGACAATTTTCATTGCTTCCTTTTATGCCATAATTATGATTATTAATAATACTACATAATGCACAGGTACCTAGCACTAGGTAATGTTTGTTTTTAAGAACGGGTTGCTCAGTACATCGTATCTGTGTGGGTGTTTTATTACGAAATTCAGTATTTTCTTTTGCTTTACAAAGTCATTGACATTTATGATCGAGAGATAAATGTTTTACATGATGATTTTTAACTACCTTTCAGCCACAGTTGTGGAGTGAATCACCGCAGTTATTTGGTGAATCATGTGGTCATTAAATGAATCCGGCTTCCTCCACGGATTTTGCTTTTCGGAAGTTGTCTGGGAAATGGCAATCACATGACTCTGAGACAGTGCAAGTGTCCTAAACATATGCTGGTTGCCGGCACCTGAGTTTTAAACATGCAAATGTGAGAGTCACAACTGTGAGGACCAGTTGTAAGTCACAGTGCTGTTGCGATTTCAAACATGACTAAATGAACCGTTGTAAGTTGAGGACTACCTGTAAAGGAGCAATCCGCAGTCTTTTTTTTTTTAACAAAACTCCATTTGACAAACTTTCTCTGGTAACTGAAGTATTAGCACAATAGTAAAGTAACAGAAAGAAAAAGGTTTATTTATCAAAGAGTGGACTCAATCTCCGTCTTGTCTTCCAGCTGAAAACAAGACACTTCCCCGTTCCAGTTCCATGGCAGCAGGATTAGAAAAAAATGGCCGAACAAGAGTGAGAGCCATTTTCTCTCATGCTGCTGGTGACAACAGCACCCTTCTGAGCTTCAAGGAGGGGGACCTTATTACGTTGCTAGTGCCTGAGGCCCGAGATGGCTGGCATTATGGAGAGAGTGAAAAGACCAAATTGTGAGTATGCTTGTCAGTGTGTGGGCCTCAGAATTGGGTTTTCTTTCCTTCTGGTTATATTAAAGTGTCTTCTTCGGGATTCAATTGCTTTCTTACCACAGCGGTGGGCAAAATCGATGTTATAGATTGTAACTTAATATTGTTAAGTTAACACACACACACACACACAATACTTTATTGGCCAAGTGTGATTGGACACACAAGGAATTTGTCTTTGGTGCATATGCTCTCAGGGTACATAAAAAGACAAGATACATTCGTCAAGAATCATAAGGTACAGCACATAATGATAGTCATAGGGTACAAATAAGCAATCAGGAAACAATATCAATATAAATCGTAAGGATACAAGCAATAAAATTACAGTCCTGCAGTCATAAGTGGGAGGAGATGGATAATAGGAACAATGAGAAGACTCATAGTAATAGTAATGCAGCCTTAGTGAATGGTTTCACAGTGGGAATTATTTGTTTAGCAGAGTGATGGTGTTTAGGAAAAAAACTGTTCTTGTGTCTAGCTGTCTTTGTGTGCAGTGCTCTATAGCGTCATTTTGAGGGTAGAAATTGAAACAATTTACGTACAGGGGTCTGTAAATATTTTCACAGCCTTCTTTCTTTTGGAAGGCAGGTTGGTAGCAATTGTTTTTTCTGCAGTTCTCTCAGAGGTCCAGAAGACTGGTGCCAATTGCCTATTTTGAGCCATCCTCATAGAGCGGGCACCTAAAGCCATACTGCCTTTTGTCCCCAAGATTTAGGAGTACAACTTGGGTATGCTGGGGTGCTGTAGCTAGAGCAAAGCATGGGCTGCCTCATGTGTGATCCTCTTTGTCATTTTGGTTTTTTCCCCAGTGTGGCATTGCTGCAGAAATTGCAACGAGAGTTCTAGCATTTTGCATCTGTGTCAATGCAAAATCAAAGACAAACACCGCAAGTCAATATTTTACATTAGGGAACTCTGATGAACTTTGAGCCTTTAAGACAAATTATTATTCTTTATGCTTAAAACGTAGCGTGACTTTCTAGTGAACTTTTTTTTTTCCTTACCCTGATTTGGAAATCTTCGCTCTGGTAGCCAAAACCGAAGTTGATGTGCCAAGAAGTGGAATGTATAATAAACAGTTCTGCCCTCAACAACACAGCTCCCACGCTGGGGAATGCCAGAAAAAAAATGAAGAGGGAGGGCAGAAATTGTAGGCTTTTAATTCCTGGAGAGTCTGTAGTGTAACTAGGAATAAAAGCTGTCGCTGGGGTGGATCCCTCCAGCAGGTTTGCTTTGGCATAATAGGTTTGCTTAGGATTAGGGCAAAAAAAAAAAGTCTTCCTTGGCAACAATTGTGTAGGTAAGCTCCTTCATAGATACTGAATATTTATCTTTTTTTTTCTTCTCTCCTTCCCCACATCTCAGTATTTAAAGCTCTAAATCTGGAGCTGCAGTCTTTTTTCCATTGTTCACTAAATATAGCTGTACCTTTACTCCTTCGTCCATGCAATTTGTGACTGGCTTAACAACAAATGCCAGTTGCCAAGCAAATGGTTGGCTTAATTAGCAGAACCAGATTAGGAAGCCTTAGAATGAAGGGCAGGCATGAGGGTGGACGTCTGCTGATCTGGTCATTCTTCTTTTTTAGCCCAAGTGTCCAATATGGGTTGAGCCAGAAAGCTGGCAGGGTGCAAAAGTAGATGGCTGGTAAGACTGTGCACAATAAACTTGGACAGCAGGAAAATGTTGCTTCACAAAGTAAAAACACAGATGGCAGTAAAACGCCTGTGGCCATTTGGGGAAACTGCCACATATATTTACAGCTTTCCTTTAAAAGATCCAGGATTAAATCATTCTAGATACCGGTAGTCCTCAACCTATGACCTCAATCGAGCCCAACATTTATGTTGCTAAGCAAGACAGTTGTTAAGTGAGTTTTGCCCGATTTTACGGCCTTTTTTGCCACCATTGTTAAATGAATCAGGGCTGTTGTTCAGTTACTAACACGGTCGTAAAGTGAATCTGGCTTCCCCACTCGTTTGCTTGTCAGAAGGTTGCAAAAGGGGATCGCATGATCTCAGGACACTGCAACCATGGGTCAGTTGCCAAGCATCTAAATTTTGTTCATGTGATGATGGGGAGGCTGCAACGGTCGTAAATGTGAAAAATGATCATAAGTCACTTTTTTCGGTGCCATTGTAACTTTGATCTGTCACTAAACGAACTGTTGCAGGTCGAGGAAGACCTGTATTCAAATACTACCTTCTGTTTTAACGTCTTACTGTAACACGCATATTGACTATGCCTCCAGCCCTTTTTGCCATCCTCAGGCTGTTACACACTCCCAAAAGCCAGTCTGCTGAAGTTCACTGGCAAACCACCAACATTCAGTAATGTGACATTTTGAACATTTTTAAAAACAATTAATAGGTGAAGTATACATTCAGTTCCCTTTAATTAATTAATTTAATTTAATTAAGACACATCTACATTGCTAGTGCTTTCACTCTCCAAATACCCTACTGTAAGACGGACCGGAGTATAACACGCACCAAGATTTTGAAGAGGTACATTTTTAAAAAAAAAGTTTTTGCACTCTGCAGGCTTCCCAAACCCTCTGCACACTTTGTTTTTTTGTGGGAAAAGGGGCATGCAGAGAGTTTGAGAGGCCTGCAAAGTGCTCCTGGGGGCAAGGGGAGGGGCGAAAACAAGCAAAAAATTGCCTGTTTTTCACGGAAATGGGCCCATTTTTGCAAAAAACAACAACAGGGCATGCATAGGCTTTGGGAGGCTTGTAGAGTGCTCCTGAGGGTTGGGGAGGGCATAAATGAGCAAAAAAACCAGCCCATTTTTCACTTCTTTTTGCCCTCCCCAGCCCACAGGAGCACTTCGCAGGCCTCCCAAACCCTCTACCATTCATTTTTTGTGAAGGGGGCAAGGTTTCAGGTGGCCAAAAATGCAGCATTCCGTGTATAAGATGCACTCAGGTTTTCACCCTCTTTTTGGGGGGGAAAAGGTGTGTCTTATATTCTGAAAAATACAGTACTTACTTGCAATCATATTTCTTGGCTGCCATGAAGCTTGCTGGTGCTTCTGCCCAGCTGGCCAGTGGGAGGAGAGTTCAAAAATGGATATTCATCTGGTGTCTTATTTCCCTCAGCCTCCCTCCTTGCCTTTGCTTCCCTACATTTGTTTTCTGGCAAGGAAAAAAAAAGCAACTCCACTGAAGCAGCCAAGCTGGCAGGGTGGGGAAGGATAGCAAGGTGTAATGGCTCCCAGCCTTTGGGAGGAATCCAAGGAACTGGAAGGCAAGATGAGGCAAGAATCCCCACGTGAATGAAGGCAAATATATGTGTCCCAGGATAATGTTGCAGGATCCAATCTGGGTCGGTCACCGGGAGGTCCAGAGGTTTTGTCTTCCGAACTTTCGGACTCCATCTGGAGCCCATTTTCAGGGAATTTCTGTCCAGCCTAGCCAGAGAAATTCCTTGAAGATGGACTCTAGCACAAGTCTGAAAGCTTGGAAGACAAAACCTCAGGACCTCCCGGTGACTGACCCAGATTGGATCCTGCAAAAATTTCAACCACTGGGACGTGACTATCTTCTGAAAGAGCAGCTGATCTGGGAGTGACTTGCTCACCTGCCAAAGACCTTCAATGACTGACAGAGCCAAGGGCACAGAGAGACGCAGAACTGGTGCAGTTCATGCATATGGAAGGGGCCATATTTCTAAAAAGCTGCCCCCACTTCCCTACTTTTTGAAAGAAGTGGCCAAGCAATTCATCCCCAGGCCTCCCTCACATCATCACCATTCTTCCTGAAGCTACTGCAGATAAAAAGAATTATACGAAGAAAGGATAACACCTCCCCCCCCCCACAACCATATTACTACCTCATAAACTCCTAAAATGTCATAGAATGGAGAGTAAATAACCTAGTAAACATTTTGAAGTGACAATTTCTTTATTAGGTTTTTTTTAAAAAAAAATGTTTCAACTGGAGGATATTTGATTTATTCAAGACGAGGATTAAAAATTAAGAGGCATTCTGGATTTATATGTACCCTGAGAACCTATGCACCAAAGACAAATTCCTTGTGTGTCCCAATTACACTTGGCCAATAAAGAATTCTATTCTATTCTATTCTATTCTATTCTATGATTCTATTTATTGCATTCTTCCCATGGAAAATGAAATGCATGGGGAAAGCTTTGTCGGTACTCAAAAGCTAGTTCAATGCATAGGGCTTTTGAATAGTACAGATATGGAATGAAATAGGCAGCTGGAGGAGGGGGCATGTCAGCAAAATCATTGTAGCATTCCAGGGAGGAGGCAGCACGTTGCAGAGAGGGGCCCAAAATAAGAGATTGCACAGGGGAAGGGGAGGGGAAGCAGGTAGGTACGAAAAGATTCAAGTGTACCCTGGATATACTTCAGGGTATATCTATTAGGTTAGAATTTTATAGCTTTAGTCTGGTAAAATTCAGTCTTTTAAATAATTGAAAATAATATACAAAGCCTTATTATAAAGCTTTATAGTAAGACCACTCTTAGAATACTGCCTCCAGTTTTGGTTTCCATATTATTAAAAAAGATGTAGAAACTCTGGAAGGAATGCAAAAAAGAGTAACAAAGATAATTAGGGAGCTGGAGACTAAAACGTACGAAGAACAGTTGCAGGAATTGGGTTTATCTAATCTAGTGAAAAGAAGGACCAAGATTGACATGATAACAATTTTTCAATATTTGAGGGGTTTCCACGAAGAAGAGGGGGTCAGCCTATTTTCCAAAGCATCAGAAGGCAAAGCAAGAAACAGTGCATGGAAACTAATCAAGGAGAGAAGCAAGCTAGGACTAAGGAGACATTTTCTAACAAGTAATCAAATGAAACAAATAGAGAACTGGACTTCACTGGATCACACTGTGCCCTCTTTTAGGCTTAGGACTGACATGAGAGTATCTATTGTGCCTTTCTTTCTCTGACTAATTCTGTTTTCTGCTTCTGCTCTCAGTAGTCCAAACTGAGGTTATACTATAGTGGGGACACAGAGAAGATTGGTTCATTTTGACTGCATAGCTAGTCTTTGAGGCTCATACGTCCTGGAGATTTCTACACTGTATTGAGAGAAGTGGGCTATCTGTAGTTGAAATTCAAGGATAGGCCCCTCTACTATGGCTACATAATACTGAAATTCTAATGGCTTAATATTCCTTCTCCTGTATCCCCTTCACTGAATGGGAAAAAAAACCCATGGATCTTTTTCTCTTTTTTCCTACTTGTGTTGTAGGAGAGGCTGGTTTCCTTTCTCCTACACACGTGTGTTGGACAGTGATGGGAGCGATAGATTACATATGAGGTAAGAAAGTTTTTTTCATGGATGCAGTGCCATCATCTGACATTTGAATAATGTTTATACTCAAATAGACAAGCCCTGTGTTTATTTAGCCAGAAGCGGAATCTGTCCTGCATTGCCCTCTTCTGGCTTATCTTTCGTTAGGAATTTCATTACACTGGCTTCGTTTTTTCTCAAACTAAGATTTCAGGCTTGGCTGTGAAAATCCACTGTGCCTCTTTGCATGGGTGTATAGATTTGTCCATGTATTTATACACACAGAGATACATACATGTGTGTACGCATGCATGTATGATCTGGAGCAAGCCAGTTGTCAGGGTTCCAAATAGCATCCAAATGTAAACCAGAATCCAAGGCAAAATATTGCTCAAAGTTCCAATTTATTAGGAGAGCCATGTTGGCACATCTGGGAAAACCCAAATCTGAAAGCTTCCCAGTTTTCCCCATCTAATTGAAAGTTCAAGATCTTGCCCCCACTCCCACAAGTTCATCACATGGTCCAATCTCCCACTGCCATGCTGGCAGTTCCACCCATCCAATTCCGGTCAGGTGCAGAGACAAAGGATGACCTTGGCTTTCTAGAAAGGAATTTTGTTATGGCTACATAGTATGTAACACCTTACAATCCCCCCTTCCATTTTCCCACAATAGAAAATGCACAGTCAAATATTAGGAAGTGTTGCAGGCCAAAGATCCAAAAGAAAAGATGGCTGCAGGCCTGACACCAGTGTGATATATTTGGTGGGAAAAGCCTTAACGACAGTGTGTTTCATATGGTAAATGTAATAAACGCATATGGCCCCGGATGGAAAGGCTTCCAAGTCTTGGTGGTGACAGGAGGAGGATGTTCCCTTAGTGATTCTGAGCAGGTTCCCATAGGGAAAGGCGTGTGTGGGAGGAAGAGAATCTGAAGAATCCTAATTTTGTCTGTGTGCAAGGAATGAGGCAAGTCTTAATGGCTTATAAAGTGTACCCTGTTTGCAAAATTCTGCCACAGAGGAAATGCTGACTAAATGTGCTTATGTCTTCAGCCAGGGGAAAAGCAGTAGTACAGGCAACCTGTTGGACAAAGATGATATCCCCCCTCCCGACTACAGCACGTCCTCCCGAACTTTCCAGGCACCGAATGTCAGCACTTTCAAACAGAGGCCGTACAGCGTGGCGGTGCCACCATTCCCCCAGGTGAGACAACTTTTCAACTCAGAGGAGAGGGGGGCATAACCATTGTGAGCGAATACACCAATCAGGAGGGGCTCTGCCAGAGGTAGATTCTAAGGCTCCGTCAGTGGAGAAGGAAGGTGGATTTTCAGAGAATTCTGTGGGTGTCAGTGGTACACGTCTTGTACTTTGGGTTGGGTATGGTTTAATCTTTATTTGTACTAAAATTTTGAAATGAGCATTGAACATCAAAAAATGGCTTAAATGAAATGGATGTACAGTTTGGATTGGTGAGAATGAAATGAGTTTTAGATCGTTTAAATATAGCTGCTCTGATTATGAAGAGTAAAGGAGGAATTGGCACGGCAACTTTTTCTACAGCTAGTCCAACGAAATGAGAGGGTTCTAGCTGAGTCACACTTTATTTTCACTGTGATTTGGGTAACAAGCCACAGAAGTCTGGTTCACGGACTACTAAGTCATAAACGTGGCTCAGACCAATGGACTACTGGCTCTTGTTTTCAACTAAGCCAACTTTCAACATCCGTCTGAACTCATTGTTTTCCCCTGTAGGATAGGGAAGCCTTGTGATGAGATATTTGATTCTGTGAAATGTTCTTTGGGCTATGCACAACAAGATTTCCAAACCCACCCACCACCTTATCGTTAGAGTTTGTATCTATTTGAATTGGTCGGTTCCGTGTGGTGCTATTTCTTGGTATAACCTTGATCATTCTTTCTGTTGCCTCCCTCTATTGTTTGGAAAATTCTTCTGCAATGTTGAAAACTGGGACAGGAAGTGAGTAAGCCACTTCCTTTGATGTAGCAGTTGTTCTGCCTTCTTTGTGCTAAATCTGCAAAGTTATCTTCCATGTGCAACCCAACGATCAAATGACATTACTGTTGCCATTATGTTTTGAAGCTGATCACCAGAAGGAAACTTGGGCCAAAAATCAAAGATGCGGTGTGTACATTGTTGGTAGGTAGGAGGCTGCCTTGCTAAAAGTAGATCTGGTTGCACCATGGCTGAAGTGAACCTTCCTAAAAATTTCTGTTTCGTAACCCAGGTATTCGTACAAGCAGGTGAGGCTTATCTTGCCAACAGTTGCTTGTATTCATTATTTATAGGAGTACCTTATGCCCTACGGTTGTGCAATTAATGAATATTCCCGTGGCCTCTTCCCAGTGTCACCTGCCTCCTACCAGCCTTATTCTAGGTCAACAGCCGTAAGTCCCAAGAACGCAATGTTTCCATTGGGGTTTCAAAAGCCTCTTTTCTGCCTCAAGCATCTTTGTGGCTTACCTAACTTGTATACCTGTCTCCCCATCTTCCTCAATCTCAAGAAGCCAGTCAGATGAAAGGCTTCTTAAAAAAACAAATGTAAACATCTGTCCAAAAAAGCAAGCATGGGTAGAGGTAAAGAATTAACGGATTGGCAAATTAGTGATGGGTAAGGCAGAAAGACTGGCAGGAAAGGGCAATGTAAATACCCAACTGGTAACATATGGCTGTTCTACATGTATCTAGCTGCAGAATTCAATGGCTCTTAGGCCAACAATGCTTATTTTCCCCCCATCCCCTCTCCCTTGGACCTTCCACACGGTGTCTCTAGAGGTTTGAGAAGATCAACACCAGCTAATGGGTGGATGGAGACAAGGAGAATAAGCTGAGGGACACAGGAACAGAATGTGCACATTAGTAGGCAAAGGAGGATGGGTGGTTGGGTGGGTGGGTGGAAGGTGTAAATCACTTTGAGTTTAATTTTGTTGGAAAACCACATTAAAATGTTTATCTCCTATCAAGGGTAGCAAACTGAGAAGAATTGTATCAGCCCAAGAATACTTAGCATTAGAATGAAGGCACTATTTTTGGGTGTAAAGAGGTTACGCTACCAGAGACTTTCTAAGCACACGAGTCCATCCTTTTCTCAGGGTCTTTAGAATTCAATATCTTTGTCAGAGTGTGCTGGGAAGAGATAAGTTGCAAAATAATAGTGGCCTTGGCTAGAAAGACATTGAATTTCTTTAATGGCAAGCTTTGATGCTCAAGTCAGGGATTTTCATTCAGAGACCCACTTTTCTCTGGCTAGACACATGTCAGACCCCAGGATCACAGCAAAAGAAGAACGTGACTTATCCTTAATACACACACATATCAATTAAGAGGCTACCATGGTCCTTTTTTGAATATATTTGAGTGTAGTCATTCCATTTCAACTACAGGCTGCCTGAACAGCCAACATCTTATCTAACATTTTATATTTTTGTCTAGAATACCCTGTTTCCCTGAAAATAAGACCTCCCCAGATAATAAGCCCAATCGGGCTTTTGAGCGCATGCACTGAAATAAGCCCTCCCCTGAAAATAAGCCCTCCCTGAAAATATTGCAACATAGCAGCAGCCATGAGGTGACCACGCTCGCTGCCTCCTGCACCTCAAAAATAATAAGACCTCCCCAAAAATAAGACCAAATGCTTATTTTGGGGATCAAAAGAAAATAAGACCATGTCTTATTTTCGGGGAAACACAGTATTTATTGCCGTAATCAGATGAAAACTGATTACAAGTACTGTAGTTGAGACAAATATCTTCATAGTCTGAACAGAACTAAGGGTAGATTAGTTCAGGCTGGAGGAAAATCCCTAAAACTCTCTAAGATTATGATTCCTTTTACATCAAGAATCAGGAACTGGTGGCACTTCTGATATTACTTGATCTTCAGTTCCCCAACATTTTCATCACTGGATGACACTGGCTGTGACTGATAGGAGTTGTAGGTCAGACATGTTCAAAGGCTCACAATTTAGTACGGGTAGTACTCGACTTAGAACCATTTATTTAGTGACCATTCAAAGCTACAACATCGCTGAAAAAAGTGACTTATGACCAGTTCCCCAAATTGCAACCGTTGCAGCTTCCCCATGGTCACGTGATCAAAATTTGGCAATTGGCATGTATTTATTGCAGTGTCCTGAGCTCATTTGATTGCCTTTTGCGACAAGCAAAGTCAATGGGGAAGACAGATTCCCTTAACAACCTTGTTACTAACTTAACAACCAAAGTGATTCACTTAACCGCTGTGGCAAGAAAGGTCTTAACATGGGGCAAAAGTCACTTCACAAGTGTCTTGCTTAGCAGCAGGAATTTTGGGCTCCGTTGTGGTCATATGTCAAGGACTACCTGTACTCTTGTCATACAACATAGTAGGACTTAAATATGCTTCACTCCATCAACAGTAGCTGTATGATTAGACTTCATCCAAAAAAGGGAAAAATAAGCACTTTTCTTTCTTCATTTTTCTTCTCTTCTCCTGGATGCATCAGAGAGCAGCAGTGAAAGTAGCAGGCTGCATCTCGCTATGCATGGACGCTTTGACTTCATCTGTTCTGAAGAGAAGATGACGTGCAAAAGAGATGGAGGATGAGGCGTCTGGGGCCTTCCTCCATCAGGAACTGAAATGCTATCAAGCTGCATTCACCACAGCGGGTTTTTGCAGCGTGCATAGCATTTTGCACAGTCCCTTTTTAGCAATACGGCACTGCATGTCTGTACATTGGAGACTATTTAATCTCGCAGATCCACTGTACAAGATCACCCTCTGGTGAAACAAACGTAATTTGTTTATTTTTTTTTTGGCAATGTCTTTTTTTGTACTTTTGAGACCAAGTACTTGGACTATGCCTTGGGAGGCTGCTGGGATGCATAACTTCCATTGCTATCTTTGTGGCAAAAGCATTATGGTTCCATAGCTGATATCCCCCCCCCCCCCTGTTTTTTTTCTACAGGGACTGGATGACTATGGGGCAAGACCCTCAAGCAGGTAAGTTATTTCATTTTCAAATCCATTATGGATCTACAAAATTTTAAAAGTGACATGAAATGCAATTTCTGGTGACTTCACTGACATACCCTATATCAGTGGTGGAAATCAAATAACCAGCTGGGTGGGCAGGGCTCTGTGGTCATGTGACCATGTGGGCATGGCCAACTCAACATCACTCAGATCAATGGCGCTTTGTCTTAGCTGTTACAATGTAATAAGGGTTAGCCGGAGAGGCAGGGCAATAAAGATTAGGCTAGAAACAATACCAGAATGTTTCCTTCCTGCTTTCCTTACAGGATTAGCCCTGTGAAGTGAGGAAAAAACAAAATGAGATTTCTTCCAACAATCAGTTCTCCGAACTGCTTAGAAAGTTAACAACCAGTTCTCCTGAATAGGTGTGAACTAGCTGAATCCCACCACTGCCCTATATATAGTAGTGTCTTGAAATTATACAGAAGTTGAATTTTCTTTTTGTTTATCTTCTTAGTCTAGCCTGTAGCTCTGCAATTTTTCCCATTAAAGTCCAACCTCCCAGGTCCAATATTGGCTTGGCTTTCTTAGGTTGGTCACACAGCCTGGCAGAAGCGTTAATAAAAGAAGTTCCCACAGAACTGCATGTTTTTAAAGTATGCAGAAACTGTGAGCCCAGGGGCCAAATCCCCTGTTTTTGGAGCAAGGCATGGCATAAATTGCTTGTATTTTGATTTGGTCTGGCTCTTCACAAAAAGGATTTAAATTACCCTGAGGACCTTCACCTTTATTATTATTTTTCTTGAATAGAAATGCTTCTCATAGTTATATTAGTCCAAATGATTTTCCCTTTCAAGGAAGCCAGTATTAAGCAAAATGCAGAAAATGTTTATGCATCTTGCTTAGACTCATTTGAGTGGGCTGTATAAAAATTCTGCAAATAAATAACAGGGACTATCTCATCATATATTTCTATCCTTGTGGCAATGACTTCTGCTATATCTATACCCCTCTTCATACATTCATTCTTTAAACTTCTCACCTCTTTTTTGAAGGTTCTTGTCATCTGCATTCAACCACAACTTCCTTGGTGTTCTTCCTCTTAACTCAATCACTCTTCCTTTGTTTTATAAATTTTGTTCATTATTTCAACTCATTTCTTTCCTGCTGGTCACCTTTTTGTAGTTAGTTCACGTATATGTTCATACATTCTTGATCCTATCTCTTCTTATTTTTCAAAATAACTATATCCATTGCATTCAACTGACTTTTATGTTTTTGCTGACATTCCCAACTCTTATTTCCATATAACTAAATAGGGGAAAGGACATCTTATAAACAGCTATTATTGTTTCATTTGACATTTATTCCTCAAGACAGATTAAGTATTACCCATTAGTTTTCTTTTATCAACATTTGCACAACTTAACATTTCCTCATCCATTTCCTCATCTTTAATAAACATTCTGCCAAGATGCACAAATTCATCTACTTTTCCTGGTGTGTGTGTGTGTGTGTGTGTGTTGTTATTTATAAATAAATTCAATTCATCCACTCCACCTTCCCTGTCAAACAAAATTACATTGATCTTTGATACATTAATTGTCAGACTTGTGTACTTGAGGGGTCCTTGCTGTTCTCTAAGCTTGGTTGTTCCCTTTCAGATGTTTCTTTCCCCAAACTCGGGAACATCATCAGAGCTAGTGATGATATTACCCAGACTAGCACTAATGATGATATTACCTAGTTTGGGCAATGAAACGACTGCCAGAGATCAATCAAGCCCACAGAGCACCAAAGGACTCTGCATTTCAACCATGAACTATAAATATTTTCCTTTATTGGTACTTGTATGCTTGTGGCATCATATAATGTGTTTCAATTCACTAGCATATCATTTGGCTCCTTAGCCAACAGCATAACATCTTCTCCAAACCTACATCTTCAATCAGCACTTCTTCTAATGTCACCATAAGCATCGATCTTTCTCATTGTCATGAACTGGGCAAAATGGTGCAGTCATATGGCAACAATTATTGAACCCAGGCACTTCAAATGGGCTAACATATAGAATGCCAGGACTAGTTACTCCCTTGGGAATGAAATTTGGGAAAGGTGTGGTCACTTCATAGCAGTTGTGCTGCTTTCAGCTTTAGCAGCCCTCCACTGCCACACTCAGCTGCAGTCACATGAACTTCATTTCCAACACTCCCTGACAGCTTCCCACAGGTCAGTGGAGAGGCCAGCAGGAAAGGTTGCAAATTGCTCAGTTTTAAGTCTCCCCCACACATACAACCTTCCTGGCCCATCTCTGTTTGCGCCACTATGACTATCTGCACATTCTCACGCTCCCTTCCTGACTTGTGATGCATCCCTATGTGTCTGCCCCAATCCACGTGACACCACTTGCTCATCTCCATGTTCCCTTCCTAACATGCACCACACCCCTGCACACCCAACCCGTGCACCTCCTGCACAATCCCACATGCCCTCCCTAATCCACCCCACTCCTCTTCCACACTCCTGTGTTCCCTCTCCTACTTGGCAACCGACACTTGCCTGCCTGCTAACCTTGGACTTACAAGTCACCACCAGTTTGCCCACTGACTTTCTCCCAGGAAGCTTCCCACAAGCAAAGCAAATGAGGAAGCTGGCAGGAGTTTTAGGAAGAGAGGAGGAGGGAGGCGGAAGGAAGACAAAAGAAATCACTCTTGTTTTTTAGCCCACCCATAGTTACTCTGTTTAGGTAAGAAAATGTCTCTCAAATGATGACTCAATGGGTGATAGATTGTCTAGTTCCTTATATATTTATTCATAAATATATTAAACAACTAAGGACACACCATACATTCATGTCTTACTCCCTACTAAATGTCAAACCATTTATTAATTATTTTATTTACGCTATTGGAGGCTCCTTTTCACCATTTCCAGAACAATTTTGATTACTGTCAAAATTGCTTTGCATTTTCTGTTAAGTTTTTTTCTTGCTCTCTTCTTTGTAATCATCCTTTTTTTTCTCTGTACATTGTACGATATCAGTCCCTCTATGTTTTTTGCAGCGTTCATTCTTGTTTGCATTTTCCCCTCATGCCCAGACCTCTTGCATGTCATCATTCCATAAAATATCCTATTTCATTCTTCCTGTTAAGTCAGACTAAAAAGATCAGCTTTATTGAATGCCACTGTATTGAATTACCACAGAGTTTCCCCTGCCATGTGCAGTGATGGGAAAATATGACTATTCTTTATTTTGCATTACAACTCATGCTCATGTAGGCATGCTCAAGAGACATGGCTGGTGGATTGAATTAACTGAACTTGCCCCACATCACATGTCTCCGTTTTCTGCAGTGCGTTCATGAGTCATTTATTTGGTGGGGACACAACTTCAGTTTTAAATGCAATATTCTCAGTTAAACGGACTACATTTTTTTTTGAAGCAGGGATGAATAGTAGATTCCACATTTTGCTCTTCTTGCATCTCTAGTTGCATATTTGTTAGACTACATCCCCCTCCCCAACCTTGAGGCCTTCAAACTGAGACATAGTGATGGAAATGCCCCTTACCAAACCAGGAATGAATGCAAAACCCACATCCAAGCAATTAGAAGCGACGTAGATGTCACAGAGAAGCAACCTCATCTTCTTTTCCTTTTGTTTTCTGAGTATGGCAACCACTTCTAATGTAGTGGGTTCTGCTACTTAGATGAACCCAAGAGAAGCTGCTCTTTCTGAGCGGTAATGAAGCTGCAAATAGTTTACTCACTGCTCCCTGCCCACCCTCTCTTTACCCTTGCTCCCTAATTCCAATATCAATGCATGGCAGCTTACTTGGTGCTCCTCCATCTACTCTTGGTTATTATTTCTCTGTCTCTGTCTCTCTCTTTCTGGTGAAGTGAGTTTGGGCCGAACTGTGTGCTTTTTCTTTCTGTTCCACAGCGGCAGTGGCACGTTGGTATCTACAGTGTGAGAGAAGGAATCTTGACTAGAAATGGCAGCTGCTGCTTGGAAGACTTCCCTGTTTTGCTTCTCTGTCCCCCTTCATTTCTTTCTTTCTACTGAGATGCACATTTTTTTCCCTCCTGCCTGTCCTCTTTTCAAAGCAACTGTGCCAGCTCCTCCTCTCATCCCTGGGACCCCTGAGGACCACTCTGAGGAACTCTCGGAGCTGCTCTTTCCCCGTCCCCTGGTATTTGCAACCACCGATTTTGAAGCAGGAAAACGTCCCGATAAGGAATGTTACTTTTCACAGCCATTACTGGATGCAATTGAGATAAACTAAACTAGATAAAGATGCTGCATCTCTATCTCTCTCTCCCCTTCCACACTCCCTCTTTCTTTTATAAATTAATTTTCTTACTGCATTCTCTCTTTTCAGAGACGTTAATGCAAGCTGCACATTTATAACAAAATAAGTGCAAGATTCCCGCCCTCTTTTTTTTTGTAAACAAAAACAACAATCTGGAAACAAAATATGCATGGCATATGGTGTACGTACTGTTACTTCAACTATCCTTTTTTTTGCAACTTTTATCACAAAATCAGTTCTCTGTGTCAAAAGAAAAGGGGCGTTGGGATGCTCGGGTACTACTGTGTTGGTTTTGGCAAGAATTGGACTGTTAAACTGAGCACCAACCCAGTCTCCATTTTGTAAAGTATTTTGTTTTATATATATGACAGACACAAGCATATTATATTATTATTCTATTCTATTATGATATATATTTTGTAGGAAGGTATTTGTTACCTCACAGTTATTCTGAAAAGGGCAGTGGAGTAAGGAGGGAGGGGAAGGGCCTCTTCTGTTGTATTATGCAGATTGCCAGATCAATCCAAAGACTTTCTCTTTATAAAACTGGAGGAGTTTTTTTTGTCTTCTTGGTAGAGAGGGAGGGCCAAACTGCCTGTGTTTTGAAGTTCGGGTTCTGAACATGGAGGTTTTTTTTTCAAATTTCAACTGCTTTCCTTTCTTTAAAAAAAAAGCCTTCAGTCTTCTTTATGTGTCTTAAACTAATTTCAGGGGCAAAGTAGGGTTGAAAATAATGGCTCCTGATTGGGACTGCTTTTTCCGTTATCAAATTCTAGGCCCATGATGGCGAACCTGAGGCACGCCTGCCAGAGGTAGCACGCAGAGCCCCCTCTATGGGCATGCGTGCCATCGACAGCTGCTCTTCTAGTTTCTGGTGTGCATGTCTTCACGGGCACCAGATTGCTGAAAAATGACCTAAAATCGGCCCCCAAAAATGCCCCCAAACCAGGCTGTTTTGGGGCTATTTTCCGGCCCTTTTTGGGCCATTTTTCAGGCTGTTTGGAGGCCATTTTCAGCCCGTTTTTCAGGCTGTTTGCAAGTCATTTTTCGACCAGAAAACAACCTGAAAACAGCCAAAAATGGTCAAAAAACAGGCATATGTGCACCAGCCAGCTGATCTTCAGTGCTTCCGGTGCTCTGGCATGCACACATGTTCCAGTTTGGGCACTCAGTGCTGAAAAGGTTCACCCTAACTGTTCTAGGAGGTCAGACACACAACCTATGCTGAAGACTGAAGGCTTTCAGCTTTGTGTTACAACAGGGTTTCTCCAACCTTGGAAACTTTATGACGTGTGGACTTCAGCTCCCAGAATTCTCCAGCCAGCAGGAGCTGGGGAATTCTGGGAGTTGAAGTCCACAGGTCTTAAAGAGATTAAAGTTGGGAAACTATGAGTTACAGTCTACAGTGTGAAGTTGTATTCCTGTTATGACCCAAGGGTGACTGCAGGATATGGTCCAAAAAAGTCAAGATGGTGACCCACAATGGTGCAATCAAAACTCCACCTGTGTTTTATATAACGCACATTTAAAAAGAGGCCAGGCTTTGACAATACCGTCTTAACTACCATATTGACTTTTTTTAAAACCACACTTGCCGATGCCTTTGTGTGATGCCGCCAATGTGAATTAAGTGAAAAACAGTCAAAATATTTGATCTGTATCGGAAGCTGCTGGCAATATTATCTTGACTAATTGTATATACAAAAGTTCTATCTCTACATATATAACAAAGCTTTTGTTTTATATAATAGACTTGGGGCATATGTAGTAAGATCCTCATTGTCATAGCTTTGCTCAAACAACGTTTACATCAAGGATACTCTGTAGAATGCAGACAACAAAGCAAAACAAAAAAATGCACAAGTACTGTGTGAACACTGTAAAAGTGTTGGTGGGGAGGGGAATTGTGTTCTTTTTTCTTTTTTCCTTTTTTTTAAAAAAAGCTAAGAAACAAACAAAAAAAAACCAACAAGAACAAAATCAAGCTGAAAAGAAATGTGCCCTGTACTATGATATTTGAATAAAAGTTTTACTTCCTCCATTGAGTTGGGCTTGGGTAATTTTCTTGAAATTTTTTAAAAAGTCTATTTATTTGGCTGACTTTATCCTTGTCAGATTATACACTCACACTTAGATTGTTTAGAACTGTGATGATACAGTGGTTAGAATGCCGTATTGCAAGCTAACTCTGCCCCAATCTGGAGTTCGATCCTGATAGGGCTAAAGCTTGACTCAGCCTTCCATCAAATATGGTGACTCTGTAAACTACTTAGAAAGGACTATAAAGCACTATGAAGTGATATATAAGTGCTATTAGTTGAAGAAACTTCTTGGATGAGAAGCGAAATGTCTTCAAAGAAAAAACAGTTGTCTATTGAAAAAAAATACATTTAGGTCTAAGTGTTATTGTTATTGCTGGTGTATTTGTAATACAAAAGACTGTTGGCCCAATCCCCATTTTCTCAATTTCCCTTTAATGCTTAGTCATCTCCTCATCACTGAGTGTGCAAGTTACTATTATTTCCCCTCTACACATTAAAAAGTGAGACTGAAAAAGAGACTTGCTCAAACCCAGGACAGGAATCTATACAGGCTCACCAGCTGTTCCTGTTCTAGTTCTGATCACCAACATCTGGTGGAAGAGTGTTTCCAACAAGCCCTTTTGGTCAAGAGCTTAGGTATGAAACTTGTCAGAGTATTTACCAAGAATCAGATCATTTGAACTTGAAAGTTTGTTGCAGGAGAACCTAAACCACATCTAATAAGTGTAGTTAAAGGTAAAGTTGTTAAAGGTCAAAAATTAAACAGTTCTGTTTATGGATCTGTTGAGCATAGCCTCCTAATGTTTTAGACTACAACTTCAGCAATATCCAGCCTTCGGTCATTCTGGCTCTATAATAATAGAAATCTGAGATATTTGGAAGGCAGCGGAGTGGGAAAATACAAGAATTATAGCAAATAATATTGGGATAATCTAGCCTTTTATTTTCTTCCCCACCCTGTTGCTGTCCCTGTGGTAATCAAAAATAACCCCACCGCAGCCTGGTTTCACTTTGTGGAAGCTACATTCAGTTTTCCTCATGTGGTTAATATGCTAGCGTAATATCATTCCAAACATTTTTTTAAAATTCCAAGTATAGGTAGCCCTTGACTTACAACAGTTCATTTAGTGACTGTTCAAAGTCACAACAGCACTGGAAAAAGTGACTTAGGATTGTTTTTCCCACTTACAACTGTTGCCAATGTAATATGATCAGATTTCAGTCATTTTGGCATCTGACCCATATTTATGACGTTTGCAGTGTCCCAGGGTAATGTTTTCACTTTGGGTGACCTTCTGGCAAACAAACTCAATGGGGGAGCCAGATTCACTTAACATCCATGTCACTCTTTTAACAATGGTGGTGATTTACAACTGTGGCAAGAAAGGTCGCAAAATGGGGCAAAATTCACTTAACAAATGTCTCACTGAGCAACAGAAATTTTGGTTGTAAGTCAAGGACTACCTGTACCAGGAAAGTTATGAAGACCCAGGTAAAAGATGGCTCCTTTTTGAAAGAATGTATGTGAAAAGTTTACATGTGGGGAAGAGTGTTAGGTAAAATATCTCCCCTAGCAGGAAGCCAGGACACCGTAATCTCTCTTTAAACCTGAGGCAATTGAGAAGAAAACAAAGGCAGTTTCCTCCTTCCCTTTAATTCTCTTGCCATTGACTTTGGCAGTCAAGAAGAATTAAAATTGCCAAAGGTGAAAAAAGTGAACTCTCTTGGCTCTTGGATCCGAATTAGCTGACGTCTAATCAAGAAACATCTCTCCACTGGATGTTGTGTCTTTAAGTGGCCTGGTCAGTGAAGGCTCCACCCTTGTCCCCTATCCATTAGAACAGGCTTATACGTGTTTGTCACATACTGGTCTACAAACAGCCTCTCTATTTTTCCATTACAGCCCGGATGTTGAAGTGGCCAGGTTTTGAGATGTATCCCTGACTGTGTATACAGTAGTTGTAAGTTTACCGTCTTTTTTTCCACATGCCCACTTGCTCTCCCTCTGCCCCACACTTCACTCCTAAGAATGCTCTGGACTGACTTCTTAAATGCTGGCAAATATGGAACCACAGATGGAGATCACGGAGGGCATAGAAAACTTAAGCCTGGCTGAACAATTGCAGATAAGTCCTTGAAAAGGGTTCCATTCTCTGCAGATAACTGGTCAGTTCAGAGCATGGCTCAATTTGCTTGCAGCACTATGGGTATTGGAATTTCATCACCTTTCTTTGGCTAATGGAAATGGTTCCTTTTGCTCCTCTGATCTTGGGAGTAAATCTCTCTTTGCAATCCACACTTATATCCGCCAACCCATAAAATCCTCCCTTCCTTGGTTCTTCTTTTTTTTCCCTCCAACCTTTTCTTCTTGCTACATTGCTCCTGGGTTTGAATTTTCACCGAGCTTTTAAATCTGGGCACTGGGGTTTCTGGTTTCCAGCAAGCATTTTGAAGCTTTTGCACAATTACTGCAATATTGTTGGCAAATACACTGGGTTTGGGCTCATTGGTTTTCTTTCCCTTCCGAGTGGTTCTGTATGACTTCATGTCTTTTACGGCCAGAACTTTGTCATAGGACAATGCAGCTGCAGTTGTAGGTTTCTGGTTGTGAGAAAAGAGACCTTGTACCTACAGATTGCCCATTGCCACCTTTCTGAGGGATGGGGATGTAAACTTGGAATTATCAAATGGCTTTTGTATGTGTGCCCACATAAAAGCTCCCATTGTATGTGAGGGAAAGCAGGAGAGTGCCAACAAGGTAATGAGCCAATTTTTCTTCTAAACTGTTTATGTTTTCACTTTCTTTCTTTCTTTTTTTTGCCTCATTATTCTTAGGAACAAGTCAGTGTGAGACAAAATAAAATAAGAAATGCTTTATTTTAAAAAGATGGTCCTTCGTCCCTCTGCAATTTTAGCCTTTCATGGAAGCCACGCTGGCAAACAGCTACTTTTATACAAGCCCTAGGACAAATGGAAGGAAACACAAGTTAGGACTGGTGGAAATAAAATAGATATGGCTCTCCCTCCTCCATCTTGGCTTCCATCTCTGCTCAGCAGCAATACACTTTAAAAAAAAATTCTGTCAGGCTCTCACATTTCCCCTCCCTTCCCATTTGCTATTACAAAAATAGTTAACTATTCCTTGGTGAGTCACAGTGTGAACAATTTTCAATACTTTTCTCTCTGTTCCCTTTCAGCTTCAAGAATCTATTTTAGCATCCCTTGTGGGGAGAAGGGGTCACCTTAAGTTCCTGCATTAATTAAGTAGGAAATATTAATTCCCTGTGCTTTAAAAATAGAATAATTAATTTTGCTGCTGTGAATTGAACCATCCTTAAAAAAAAAAAAGAGCCATACTGGTTACAAATAGGGGTTTGTGTCCAAAAGAGAAATGATGCTCTACTTCAGGGGTACCAAACCCCTGGTCCATTGATCGGCACTGGTCCTTGGCATGGAAGAAACTGGGCCATGCAAACAAGCAAAGCCCCAACTGTGGGATACAGGCAGCACATGTAACCATGCCCTCTCTGGTCTGTGGAAAAAACCTCTCTCAAGGAACTGGTCCCTGCTGCCCAAAAGGCTGAGAGCCGCTGCTCTGCTTCTGCACAGCAAGCCCAACTTCTCTTTCTCTCTTACTAAAAAGATGCTGGGCTGCTCAGGGGTGGGCTTCAAAAATTTCAGCAATGGGCTTTCTGCTCAGTTGCTGGGTGACCGTGGCCATGGTGGGCGTGGCCTAGTCAGCCTACTGCCCCACGCCAGAGGGAACGATTTTGCCTTCCCTAGGTTCTGGAGGGTTTCCTTGAGTCTCTGGGAGGGTGAAAACTGCCTCCCCCTGGCTCCAGAGGCCTTCCGGGAGGCCCATCCCCCCCCCCGAGCCTCCATGTGGGCCCTGCATTTACCTCACATCCAAAATGAGCCGCATGGAGACTCATAGGAGAGGCGTGGTGGGGTGGCAGGGGTAGGGTGAGCAGAGACAGCCAGGGGTGGGATTTGGAGGTTCTCCGAACCGGCCATAATGTTAACTACTGGTTCTCCCGAACCTGGACGAACCCATAGCAGCCCAAATCTGCTACTGCTCCTGCAAACCACCTGGGAAGACCTTTTTCTTGGCAATAATATGTAGGTAATTTACAATATCTTCTTCCAGTATTTTTTAAAAGAACTTCCCAGTGTACAGTGGGGAGGTCTCCTGGTAGTTTCCTATCCAAATATTAACCTGAGTTGATGATACTTAACCTCTTTGGAGACCAGCCAAGGCTGGGTAACTGCAGCCAACCTGAGTTGGGACAGCATGAAATAAGTTAGGAACAGCATAAAATGCTTATAGATCCCTCCAGATTACAGCACAGGTCAATTTATCAGCTGTGGCCTCTTTAAAAGAAGGCATGTGAATAATGATTGTGTGCATACCCCACGTGCTACTTGTTCACATCTTGCAGTTAATATTTAGCCATTGCATTGGTGCGTAGAAACATTACATTGCAAAGCAAACCAGGGACCAGTTACTGTGGGATTAGCAAACATTCTCAAAATAGCACTTTCTTTTCCTACAAGCATAAGAAGAAATACTTTCTCTTCAGTTACCCAGTAGCTCCTGGTTTATAGAGCTTTTTCCCACAGGTACTTGATTCTACCAAATGAAAACACTTATCTGGAAATGCTGTCCAGTTTTGTGCAAAGAAAGTGCCATTTTGATCAGATAAATACTTTCAACTGAATCAAAGTCAAAACCAAAACTTAATACAATATTATAAAACCTTGCTTCAGGGAATGGCTGTCTATGATTGTTTTAGAAATAAAAGATTACTGATCTGGGCAGGATTGATATTCTTCTATGACCATTATTTAATCAATTGGTTTATATGCCAGCATTTTTTTCCCACAAGCATCTGGAGAAGTAGGGGGGAAGTGGTACCTCTTGTCTTGGGATGCCCCGAGGCAAATTCCATCCCTTTGGTCCTTGCATTGCAGAAGTTGTCTCATGACATCACAAGATGTGTTTAACATTTTGGCATCATGGGGGCTAGTCAGATGCCAAAACTATAAAGAGGACCCTTGCTTTTTAATCTAGCAAATATTGTTAAATGTTAAAAGGGAAATATAACCAATTTCAAACATAAATTAACATGATATAAACCCATATTAAAATTGATGCTAAGCTCAATTAACAAATCAAAAACCGGATGAAAGAAATGTATTTGCTAAGTTTTCTAAACCCAGAGGTAATGTGGGAGAAATGCAGCTCCCAATGAAGCATATTCGGTAACCTGGGAGCAACACAGCAGGAGGTCAGAAAAATGGGCCTCTGACAACAGCCAAAAGTGGAATTGAATCCCTGCTTCCTTTTTTGGCTCCAGGCTCCATTTTCCTTCATTGAGATAAATTTTCATGGGATATAAGCTGCTTTTTCTTTCCTTTTTACATTATCTTTTCATCAGCCAAGGACTACAGGAAACACAGCAGTTAATGGATATGATGATGTCATTGGAATAAGTAGGGGCATTTTTTTCTGCATCTTGTACAGAGAGGGTTTTTGGTTTTTTAAAAAATAATAATAGCGTGTAAGTTCAGTAGATCTAAGGAATTTCCCCCCTTTGGTTTTTTACTCAAATCTGATAGGAAAGTCAATTACTCCTAAATTTGGCAACATGTTTTTGTGAACTGCAGAATCACAGAAAAGAGATTTGAGGACTTCCATGAGGGTTACAGAATACCCAGCCTTGCTTTAGATAGATAGATGATAGAGATAGATAAATACAGTAAATAGATAGATGGATAGATGGAAGGATGGATGGATGGATGGATGCATGGATGATAGAGATAGATAGACAGACAGACACAGACAGACAGATTATAGATAGATAGATGATAGAAGATAGATAGATAGATAGATGATAGATAGATAGATAGATAGATAGATAGATAGATAGATAGATAGATAGATAGATAGATAGATGATAGAGATGGATGAGAGATAGACAGACAGACAGACAGATGAGAGATAGACAGACAGACAGACACAGACAGATGATGGATGCATGGATGGATGGATGGATGCATGGATGGATGCATGGATGATAGAGATAGATAGACAGACAGACACAGACAGACAGATTATAGATAGATAGATGATAGAAGATAGATAGATAGATAGATGATAGATAGATAGATAGATAGATAGATAGATAGATAGATAGATAGATAGATAGATAGATAGATAGATAGATAGATAGATAGATGATAGAGATGGATGGATGGATGGATGGATGGATGGATGGATGGATGGATGGATGGATGGATGATAGATGATAGGTGTGTTTGTGTGTGTGTGTGTGAGAGAGAGAGAGTTGGCCAAGTGTGATTGGACACACAAGGAATTTGTCTTTGGTGCATATGCTCTGAACAGTGCTAAGCACACTGCTGTTTCCATTGTATCGCTGCCTAGGCATATACTGGAGGGCAGCGAAGAAGACTAGAGTCTTTCATAAATAAAGGGCCTCCTTACACTCTTGCACTTGGATGTTTTAAGGGTATCGTGGATTTCTTTGAATAGCTTCGTTTTCTTTTCTTAGAATCTCTGCTGATAAGAGTTGAACTATGAAGATGCCACCAGCCAATTTCTCCTATAATTTAGCTTGGATTTGAACAGTTCTCCGTCCTACCCAACCCAATAGAGATTTTACTATTGAGACAGCACTGGTAGACACGTTGAGTTTGAAACTGAAACTGAAGATCTGTGAATGAGTTTCCTCATTTTTAAGTTCTAGCACCTGATAAAGGCCAGTTCTTGTGGATATTGGATGCTAAATTTCCATACATCAATTGAATCTAGGTGGAAGCCAGGTCATTTACTATTTTCCTTTCTCTGTTGATGGGTTAAAACAAACAAGCCCAGACTTGGATCATTGTGTACCTGTGACTTTCTGAACCCAGAAAAGAGCAGAGATGTGGGCTGAATTTTCTCTTCATCTCATGGAATCATACTTTATGAAACTTACAAAAAATGTAGGCTGCTTCTTTAGGCAGACTTGGCAACAGGAGGATGCCATCAGCAGGCATGCATTCAGAAGTAATTTATGAAATGTTTCAGCCAGAAATAAGTATGTTTTTTCCCCCTTTAGCAGATAGGCACGTTGAAATTCAAGGGCACACTTAAAGGACTACCATCAGGTGAACAGTCTGTTGTGGTGGGTGTGACAAACTGGGAACGTTTGCTTCTTGCTAGATGCACTATATTACCCTAGTTTACATTTTTTGTTGGTTTTTAGAGACGTTCTTGGAAATTAGAGATATTGTCTTCTTTGCCATCTTCCTGTTTAATTTTTAAAATTAAAGATAAGTCAGGGAGTATGGCAGGTACCTAGGTAGGCACCCTGGGCATATTAGTGCCTACAATTGGTTTAGGGAAGATAATGCACTACTGGTTTTAAAACCCCAATAGCATTACACAAAGCAATACCCCCTGGCCTTCCAATAAGGAAATGCCCATTTCATGCACCAAGCATCAATTGCCAGGAATGCGGTAACTAGAGTTTCCTGGTGTTTCTGAACTATATCTCCCAGGATCCCAGTTTATTGGCCATGTGGGCAGGAGCCACTAGAAATTGTAATTCAGCTCTTCACCCTGACTATGTAGCTGCTACATTAAGCATCCATTTGTATTCTACATTATGAATCCCCTGAGCTTCTCTTTCCTCTGCAAATAATTGTGGGCCACCTGTTTTCTTTGAACACACAAGCTCCTTTCTGTTGGCTTCAGGTTGGTCTTGCTGGGTGGAAAGTGCCTTTTGCCTGTTTTTATGGCAAACATCCATCCTGCATCTACATGGTATTCAGCCTAATTCAACTCAGTGGAACTTTTTTTTTTTAAGTGGACATGTACAGGATTGCACAGGCATTTTTTTCTTGTCATGAATATGTAAGATCAAAGAAAACCTGATATTCTGTAGAGCAAAAATGAAAGAAAATCAAATGAAATGATGCTACCACCATAAAATTAGGCACATTCCACTCAGGCTGTACACGTAGCTTTCACAAATAGGGGCACGGTATAAATCTTGCCTTGGTCAATGACTCTAAAGAGGGTTCATCTAATGTCCCCAGAAACAGTCTTCAAATCCCTATCACTGAGTTGGCAAATATGGAATTGAAAGCAATCCATTAAAAAAAATCCCTCCTTTTTTTAAAGTGCTTTATGCAGCATTCCTTCTGCCCATGTCTTTAGAGAAGAAAATCTGTGTGGCCCAAAAGAGCAGAAATTACAAAGAGGCAAATTGCTTGTGTCTGTAGTGCATTGGCTATCCTTCAGATAAGCTGTGTCTCTTAAAGAGAAAGTAGGCTGCTGTAGGATCTGAAATCTGTACCCCTTGGCCAAAGGCCAATCAGTCTGGACAGTCTTCAAACACAATTTCTCTGCAGCTGAGCCACACTCTGCAAATTGTTGCTTCTTGGGGAACAGCTGATGCAACACCCCCCTCCAGACTCTATCAGCCAGGAAAGATCAGAAATGCAAGTTGTAATTGGCTGGAAGTGCCTCCCCCACATCACTCTATAACCTCAGTCTGGTTCTAGATTTGTCCATGGTGGGACAGCCTGCCTGCCCTGAGAGTAAAGTAGACCCGCAACAGTTACTTATTAACAAAAGATTGGGAGAGCAGCAGCTTGCCCTGAAGAGATGCCAGATGTTCTGGAGGAAGCAATGCTTTCTTTGTATGTGGGAGCAATATATATATATATATACATATCAATAACAGGTGACATATTGCTGGGGTGGTGGGGAGAAGAATAATCTGGTAAGAGTTTGATTGCTCAGGAGACCTGGAAATAAATTACAGGTTCCTCCTCCTTTACATGAAAGTTGACCAATAGGTAGAAGATCTAGAATTCTAACTGGGAGGTGGAACTCTGCTTTCATATCGCTTGAATTTATGGAAGAACAAGCTGGAGCTGCAACAGAAAGTGGTTTTCTGGAATAATTTTATGATTGTCATTGCCCCCCTCCCAAAAAAAGGTCACTAGCTTGAGATGGGTGTCTATGCTTATTGATTGATTGAAAAAATAATAAGCAAATAAATTCCTGACTGCAGTCAACCAGCTAAGATGTCTTTCCAGACGAACCATTCCATTCCTCCTTTCTTCTGCCAGTCAGCCATTATTCCTATCCACTGAGTGTGTTCAGTCCTCATGAAGATATGTGGAAATGGAGTTCCAGAATTGTTCTGTTGCTATTGGACATGGAGTGCTTCCACCAATGTCAGAATCCTCTCCACCTTTCTGAAATGTCTCTTCTGGTCATGGGTGATGCTACTTTGGCTGCATATGTATCCATGTTCCTCAGTAATGATCAGAAGAACTGTAGACAATTTTTTCTTACATTGCCTGTCTTAAAATAGAAGAGCACTCTTTTTGGGGGAGAAAGGGATCCATTAAAATAAGATTGACGTGAACATGCCTATTTTGATCAGAAGAATCTTTAGTACCAGCCTAAGTCTTGAAGGTACGCACTCTACGTTCTTTAGCTGTTTTTGTATTTTTGTTCCAAACTCCATGGGCTGTAAGCTGTTTGTGTTTCCTGGATCTGGGCCATGCTGCCAGTGGCATGAACATTTCTTCCGAGAATCTTAGTAGCTGATCATCTAACTAGTTGTAATCTACAGGCAAGCAGATTTTTATAGCCCAGAGCCGGTATAAGTACCCTGTGACTCTCCTACACTCCAAGAATGTGGAGCATGACAAAGTGATACCCAAATTCTCTGAGAAGAAATTCATACTGATTAGAGTCGCAGTGGAGCAACAGGGAATGAGGTATGGTCAGGAAACAAAGACAAAAGTCGACCTTCCCCTAAAGGAGAGTTATACTGTCTTCCTGCCAAGATAACTTTTCTGAGAAAGCAGCTTACTTTCTTTGTTTCAATAAGAGGAGGGACTATTGTGGTGTCATGCCCATGGCAACTGTGACCTATGTTCCAATCCCATCACTTGATCTGAGGCCAATGCCTCCTAGCACGTTTGGCTACAATGCATATTGCTCTAACTTGTTTGGGCTAATGATAGTTGTAGTCCAACATATTTGTGGGTGAGTGATCAGGGAAGGGTGAAATGGACAACATCTATTTACAGGTGTGTGTGTGTTGCTTTCTGCATGACACAAAGCAGTGTCTATTCATCCGTCCATGTCCTGGATAGTCTTCCATGCATTTAAGCTTGGCTGGAGAAAGGAAACATTGAGATAGTTTGTCACTGAAACTTGGCATTTAGGCCAAAGATATTTTTCAGGCAAAGCCATTGTTTAAAGATTCATAGTATTGCTTGTTTTGTGAAGACATGATGTTTCTTTGGCTGCGGTGGGGACTATGTTTGTCGTTATCTTTGGTGTTTGCGTCATCCCTGCATTCCACTTCGTTTTGTTGTCCTTGTCAATACAGACCGCTTGTGTCCTGGACACAGTTCTGGCTAAAACGATGCCTTGCTTTCTCTCTACAGGAATCCTTTTGCCAACATCCAGCTCAAACCAACGGTGACAAATGATCGTTCAGCTCCTGTCATCAGCTGATCCAGAAATGTTGGGTTACGGCGGGTACCTTGCACCTTTTGATTTCCCTTTCACCTATGTTGTATTTCTGTGAGGTCCTTTGTACAGTTTACATGTCTTTCCCTCCAACTCTGTTTTGGTAGTTAAATGGCATTTAAATGGCGTGCTGGTGTGCTTTTCCTTTTGCTCATTAGAAATACCAGAGAAACTTGACCCTTGGAGAACGATGAGTTTTAAAAAGGATGCTATACGCTGCTATATTGGGTGGAGACCCAGATAGACCAGAAAGCAGGCCCTGCCTTCTTTGCCTTTGCAGCAATATGCAACGTTCATAAATGTTTTTTAAGAATAGCCACGGAGATAGATGAACCTTGCAGTTTTGCAGTGTCCTAGGCTTGTCAGTTAACGTTTCTCCTGGAAATCCTTTTTCATCTCTTATCAAAACCTATGGATTTGAACAGGACTTCCGAGCTGTCAAGAGAAGCTTTGGGGCTGCCTAAGGCCGTCAGATGAAATGCACCACACAGACCCTGCTCACTTAACACTTGGAACGGACACGGACTTGAATCTTCCGAAGGGCTTCCTGGCAGCTCCCTCCTTGCCTTGCGTTGGACTTTTGCTGGATAAAAGTAAAAGTTTTACTGAATCAATATCTAGAAGAGCTGGGCTCCTCAAAGCAATTGTCTCAATTTGACACTTTAACTTTTTTATTAATGGTCTTTTCTCTCCTAATGGTCCTACATCTATGCTTGTCTGTGATGATCCTTATGCCGCAAGGCCTACTGATGGCTAAGTTATTGTGCATACCTTTTCCAGCAAGATAGGATGGTTGGGGAATGTTATGCAGCAAAGGAATATTTTCTGTGTGCAACTAGCACCATCTGTTGCTTGAGTACTTGTTTTATTTCTCTGTAGCTTTAAATAGACCAAGGAGGGACCATTAAAAAGCTAGTTTAGTCCTACAATGCCCAAACTCCCTTTGCTGTGTCTTCTTACTGACACATCTTGACTGGTGCAGGTGTGTCTTCTGTTGCCAAAACAAGTTAGTTTAGACAGCTTGACCTCTGCCTTGCTATTGGGTCCATGCTGTTTGAAAGGTCCTTTGTTCTGTGACTAAGCCAATACTGTATTCCTGGTTTGTTTGTTTTTTATTTTTCTTTTTAAGTTGCACTTGCCTTCTAAAGTAGATGTTAATTCAGTCACAAATAAGCTTCTTTTTTTCCGTTCTGTCCTATTGGCTCTCAAAGTCTGGTAAGATGTGACGAAGACCATTCAGCTCGCTCCTTCTATTTATGTAACCCAAGATTAGGGAGTAGTTCTAGGAAACAATAGTTATCAAAATGGAACTGGACTTACCCAGCATTTGGAGTGCTCTTATGGTTTGAATTCCAGTTATAGCACCAGAGTGATAATGAGCAAAAGTCTTTCTAAAGTCATCTGATCCTTTGCACAACCTGAAGTCATTTGCAGCTGCTTCCCCCCCTCCCAGTGGCTTTAAAAAGCAGTCACAGCTGCCTCAAATATAAATTTATCAACCTTATCATTATAATCATTCAAGTTCAAATGTGATAATAGTTTCTGTGCTCTCTGTTCTCAATTTCTGAAAAAACATCGACTGGTTTCTGTGATACACTTAGCCCAGAATTGTATTGTCTGGCTTAATGTGTTGAGTGAACCCAATCATTGTGGTTTATTCAGTAAATCAAAGTTAAACCATGGCTTAGCATGCTATCTAGATCCTGTTTAGGTCTCCCATGCAAACTTGGAGACTTTCTGTTAGTGAGCATTTCCATCACAACTTGTACATTTCCCTGTGGCTTATGATACACAAATATAAATATCTCAAAATCTATATTTTTATACAAAGAAACAGCTACAGAAAATTTCTAACTCTAATAGTTCAGATAAGGCCGCAATCCTAAGGAAAATTATTTAAAAGATGAAGCTCACTGGCCTTATTTTTGATCACATGTGCAACAGTTGCCTTAATATTGCATCTTCTATTACAGTTTTTTTTCCTTGAAAATCATTTTTCCAATTGTTTAATCATTTACTTTATAGTCTCTGTTCACATTGTACTGCTTTAAAAAATTGCTTTGTGTGTGTGTTGTGTATGCATTTTTAAAAAGTCAAACTTTGCCAAATTATTATTTTTTCTTTAAGGAGGAAGATTGATTTATAGCTCCTTTCATTGCTCCACTCTCAAACCAGTTCCTTTCTTAACATAATATTTGCAGCAGTGCACCTTTTGCTCTGGAATTATTTAGATCTGTGTTTCTCAAGCCTAGCAAGTTGAAATCCATACATCTTAAAAGTTACTAAGGCTGAGAAATTTTGATTTAGATTAGGGCTGTCAAACTTGCATCGTTATGGCAGCATCACATGACGTATCAGGATTTTTTCCCCTTTGCTAAACTAGGCGTGGCCAGCACATGATGCATCTGGCCCGCGGGCTGTGAGTTTGACAGCCCTGATTTAGATGATTCAAGGCAAATAGGAACTCTAGCTTGGCAAATTGAGCTTAGGGGTGGCAGGGCTGTCGGCTCCTAGACAGGATCAAGACTTGCGGGAGGGAGGGAGAGGGTCCATCTGCAAATGTTTTTTGAGGGAAGGTTGACCATAGTCACTTTTTAAATTAACTGGATTTTCATACCGTTCTTCCCACCCTAATTGGTACATCTTCCTATTTGAACTATTGAAATAATTTCTCCTCAACAGGTCCAGGAGCATGAAATAATTACTGTACTATATGTAAAAGTTGGCACAGCATTAAAATGGCTGAGGATGCATCTGAGCAATTCAACCGAATTATGTGGCTGAGAGTTTTGTAAAATGTAATCCCAGTGCTTGAGGGAAGCAGCAGGTTGGGAAAGCTGCTTTAGAGAGTGTTACTTGATCAGTTTATGCTCTTCAAGAGTCTCTTTTGTTAGGACTTGGAGATTAAAAGGTTTCTCCTGGACAGTGGTGGTCTTCTGGTGTTTCTGTGCGGCCTATACTTCATTTCTTGGTTAACTAACTTTCCCAGATAAACAATGTTATAAGATTGCCTTCTCGCCTTCATGTTGATCTTGTGAGATTAAGGTTTGAAACAATCCATGCCTAACTCCTAATTTCTAATGCAGTACCTTCCAGCTAAAATCGGAATTGGAATTGGGTGGCTTATCAATTCAAATAAAGAAATTTAAAAAAAAAATAAGTGGAGCAAGTTGATATATGTGGTGGATCTTGGGAATAAGCAGACATAATTTATAGTCACAGTCACAACCTATTCCATGATATGGAAATGTATCCTGTGACTTCCCAATGTTTGTGCTACAAGAAAAGCAAGATCTTGTGGATCTGGTCTGTACCTGGTCTGAATCCAATTGGAAACCACCATGACTAGCATTGGGAGACTGGCTCTTAGTAACAATGAAAGAATGGACCAGTAGCCAGAGAAATATTACCTTCTGAATGTTACCTTCTCTCTCCGTTGCCCTGCTAAATGTTTGGCATGCATGCTAATGATAACCACAACAGTGGTGGAACATTCTAAGAACAGATGTTGTGGACCCTACTATTAAAAGTGCAAAGGGTTCTTGGAACAGTTACCAAGAGGGGCAACACACCAGCCCAGGAATAGTTGTGATCATCT
Organism: Thamnophis elegans; assembly: GCF_009769535.1. Taxonomy (NCBI): domain Eukaryota; kingdom Metazoa; phylum Chordata; class Lepidosauria; order Squamata; family Natricidae; genus Thamnophis; species Thamnophis elegans. Next base: position 45,791,375 of record NC_045542.1, on the reverse strand, counting down.
TTTCAAAGCCAAATCACCTCAGAGCCCAACAGCATATTCCTTTTGTGGATGGGGGTGCTTACAATGCTTTGACCTCCTGCAGGAAAATTACCCTCCAAAAACAGCACAGTAGTGTCTTGGAGCATTTGTTTGCATTTTTAATTGTAATTCCAAAAAATACGAAATACTGAACCTCTGATCAGTTAGCTACCCATACAGTGGCATTAAAATCAGAAAATGATTGGACATTTTAACAAGGGTTGGTTCTTGACATCAAAGGAAATTGAATAGGTGCGAACTGGCTGAATCCCACCACTGGCTGTAATCCATGCTTTATTTCTACCCAGTTAAGAAACAGAGCTAGCCTTGGATTACAAGTTCAACCAGTTTTGGTCTTAGTTTTTAATCCTACTAAATATTTCTGAAGACATACCTCCATGAATTCTTGAAAATAGCTGAGGTTTTTCCCCACACAACATTTTCACCTCTTAGGACATTGACCATCAATTGGAGAAGGAAAACAACTTGTTTTTAATTCCGCCATCCACGTCCACAAAAGGAATAAGCTAGTAGAGCTATGTGGCAATTTGGCTTTGAAAAAGTGATCACAACTATTCCTGAGCCGGTGTGTTGCCCCTCTTGGCAGCTGTTCCAAGAAATCTTCACAGTAGTAAATTGAGCCCTGTTTTGCAATACAAGCATAACAATGCAGGTGCCAATTTTCCTGAATCTTTCCAGTTTTTTCTGTCCAGCAGTTAATTGAGTCATAGGAGCCTTGGTCAAAAAAGGGTTGGGCCATTCTATATGCAAACCATTACTACACTGCAAGGTTTGATGTATTCACTGCCTCTCAAGACTTCTGGGTGAATCGGTACCATTCATAATTTTATTATTTCCTGCTGTCTTCAAAACACAGATGGAAGAGGAGAACAAGCAAAAGTTATGTTATTTTAAAAATGATTTATTTTTAATAGTTATTGGACCAATGGTATTTGACACACATGCTGGGAGCTGTATGGAACTCAGCACTGATAAAAAATACAGCAATTATGACCCGTATCAATAAAATACACTGTAAATAGCCCACTGTAAATAGCCCACCCCTCTCTATTTCTCTCTGTTTCAAAGATCATTAACCCAAAACATAGCTCTAGTTCTGACCTCATGCAGTCTCTCAGGGGTTGACAGCTGTCTGTTACTATAGACCATATACCTATAGGGGCAGCCTTTTCAAAGGCAACTAGATAAGGAAATTAAGGAAATGAAACTTAGAGAGCAAACTGGGCTGTAACTACTTACCATTTCCTGTACCTGCTCTTTTGTCATGGTATTGGTTCTGTCTTTGCCTTAGAAAATGGAATATGGCAGTGGCAAGCTAGAATCACACTGTGTAGCTAACAGATTTGCATTTCATTTAATGTGGTAGAATGAGAATACACACACGCACAGACAACACACACACACACTCCACACACAAAACCCCTCCAGGTGCATGAGTACAGCTCTCAACTATCTAAAGCCAGCACAGTCATTCCTGCATGTACCAATGTGGACCAATACCACCTGATAGTTGCTGAAAATCCAGACAGGTGCAGGACATCTACACAGAATATTTTGGGAGACCCATTGAGATTGAAAGGTGCTAAGAATCTGGAAATACTCAACAGTGACCTGCCTTTTCTTGGTAAAATTCTCCTTTTGCTTTGCCTCAATTGTCTACTACAAGGAGGAGCAGATCTACCCATGGCTTCTCAAATTCTCAATTTTGATTCCCAAATATCTCTCCATGGTAAAATAAGGAATAATAGTGCCCCCGCCACTGAATTTGTTATTTCCCCAAGAGGCTTCTCGTTCATAAATAAAAACGAATCTTGTAGAATAGCTTGCACACCCCTGTTTAGAAGAGTCTCTTGTAGTAAAAGTCTATTTTGCAGCAAGTTATGTCGCAAAAAGGGAGGAAGGACTTCCACTTTGGGCTTTGAGATTTAAGATCATCTATGCCTCCATTTGCTTTTGGCTCTTTTCTTAAAGGCATCTTATGCTCTTAGTCTCTTGTTCATCACCATAGCAGAATACAGAATAGAAAATAAGAGCTGGAAGGAACCTTGGAGGTCTTCTAGTCCAACCCCCTTCTCAAGCAGGAGACCCTGTGCCATTCTGGACAAATGGCTGCCCAGTCTCTTCTTTAAAACCTCTGGTGAATGGAGCACCCAGGATTTCTGGAAGTAAACCATTCCACTGGTTAATTGTTCTCAGACCACAGGGGTATTTTGCACTCTTTGAAATAAATCTAACTCCCATACTTGTGTCAATCCTGCAACTTGCATACCTATAGTATGCAAAATCCACTTCCTATGTATTATACAGAAAGTAAGATTGCCATGTGGGCTTCAGACCCTAGTTTTTTAGTCAAGGAAGATCAATCTTGTCCAAATGACAGCCCCCTGCCATTCAGTGTGGCAATTCCACCCCTTGAATTCAGAAATGGATGTTAAAACTCTTATGTCAGATTTCTCCTCCTGCCTCTCTCGGTCTTTGGAGTTGGCTCTTTCAGACAATGGAACCCTTCAAAAGCAATCCCAGTCCTCTGTCCTTTCTATCACTCATGAATTGGGAGGAGATTCCCTTGTTATCCACATTATTCTGAAGCTGAGATTTACAGGGGGGGGGGGGTGCTCCAGGCATTGTGTGACATGCTGAAAGCTATTTTCTAAAAGTGAGTGAGATTAGTAACCGAAGGGGATCCAGGTTGGGAGTTTGGATCCATTTGCTCTGAGGGCGCTTAGAAGGCTCCCAAGCAAGTGATGGATGGGATAGTCTGAAGCCTGCAGGATGGACTTTTTCATATTTATTTTAAAGCGGGTGGATGTATATATTTACCCAGCAAATACTGTAGCATAACCAGATCACTCTGGATCACTCCAGTAGAGACAATGGATATTGATTGTGAGCATCCTAAGCCACTTATCATCCCAAGCTATCTTGGCTGTTATGTAGTTCAGCCTTGTTTGCCATCCACAAATTATTCCAGTTCAGCATTAATTAATGGCGCTGCAGAGGGAAAAACCAAGGCTAGGAAATAACAGGCTGAGTGTGCCAAAAGGGGGAAACAACAAATCCCAGAACAATGAGGATTAATGAGTCTTTTGCATTCCTCAGAGCATCAGGGAAACCTAAACTATATATCCCCCCCCCTAAATGTCTGCTTGATTTGAATATAATATAAACTGATTGTAAAGGTGTGTTAATTGGCATGTTCACAACATGCCCGTTATTTCAAGGCAGAAATAGCCACTGGAAATCTTAACAAACAAAGTTGCAACTGCTCTGTCTTCAGTTTTGTCAGGCATTATGGAAGTAATATTTAGGCCTACTCTTGTACCTACAAGATAGCTTTTGATGTCCAAATGCAAAGGTAAGTTTGCATTTGGTATCTATTCAGTATCTATAAAGCCCTAGGATTCCCTCACCTGGGAGGGGTCAGATGCATTTTCACCAGCTGCTTCAGTCCAGACGGATATCAGTTACATTCCCCAAACACAGAACAGAGTTCTGGATTTGACAACATTCTACTGTTCGCCAGGTGTGTAAGATGAACTGGTGGGAAGTATGCAGAATTATAGAATGATGTTCCCAAATGCACAGGGTACCCTCAGGAAGGGGGAGTTTTAGCTGGGTTTGAACTCAGGTAAGGCTCTCAACCTGATCCATTCCAACAGATCAGTTAAAAAACAAGAGTTTGAAGTTTCTGATGCATTCAGTAAAATGCCTGATGGGAGAAAAAGCAAACCACCCTTTGACTGGTATCCTCTTTGATCAGCCTGGGCACATTCCGCAATATTTCACATACACAAGGAAGGACATAGACATAAAGCTATATGGATAGGAGAACAAAAATGCAGCCTCCCCCTTTAGACTTTTTAAAATTGGGGGTAAAGTGCTTTTTTATTTCAAGTTATTGCTAAAATGTTTATTCATTTTCAGGGAAAGTGCATTTTAGTGCAATTTTTCATCTATCCATCTATGAGAGTGAATAGCATGGTGCCCAACAGATTAATGCAGCAGACAGCACATGTCAAAGCCATTAAAAAGTTGAAGTTCACTTACACTTGTGGTGTTTATGAAGTTCAAATAGAAATGGAAGAAACAGGAAAAAAGAACTGAAGTGAATGGGTTGTGACAGCATCATAGAGATGCTCCATATAAAATGAGCAAGCAAAGATTCCTCCTATGGGTAAATCCAGCCTTTATTTCCCTGCCTATTAAGTCCCCAAATCTTCTTATTCCAGGTGCCGAAAAAAGATCTGAGAATGCAAAGAAAGGAAGAAATCAATTATAATAATCTCTCTCTTTTTAAAAAACTTGTGGGAGCTTGGGAAAGGGACTTCCAATGGGGCGAATCCCATTGGAAAATGCAGCTAACTGCTTTTTTAACAGGTTGCAGTATTATAGAGGACAATATAAAAGCTCCTCAGGTAAGGATGGGTAATCTGCAGGCTTTGAGATGCAGTTTGGGATTTATTACAAGCCTGGTATTCCAAAACACCTGTGGATTTTTTCTAAACTAACCGGGGAGGAAAATGGAACTGGGTATATTGCAGAAAATCAAGAATTTCATTCATTGGTTAATCTTTGTCTAGTTAAGAATTTCAGTGACTACATTATTTCTGACCAAGATATTTACCTCCTCCTCCACCACCCTATAAAAGTGGTTGGTAGTTAGCTATATGTTTGAAGAAGTACCTTGGGCTCCAATACATTCTTATTCATTAGTTTCATTACCAAGAGGCCAAGACTCATTCAGCCTGTCCTAACTAACCCAGGCTCTAGTCTTTGACTGCTCAAGAGAATTACATGCCGCCATTTTGGTTTGCAGAAGAATGGAGAGTGGGTGGGAAATGTAAACCACCAGATTCCATTTCCAGATGATGCCAATGTGCTTGGCACCTAATGAGGGGAGAGTTCCACTAAACTTGTGTCATGGCATACATCCCAGCTGCTGCCAAATTGATTTGTGACAGTGAAGTATTCTGAAAGTGCCTTCAGCCATAGAAGCCAATAGATGACACCTTCTCTAGAAAACATCTATAGTTTGCACACATTTCTTTCCAAAGCCATTGATAGAAGGACTTGCTTTGATTGAAATTTTGGAATGTGTGCAGTTTATCCTATCTCTCCTTTGATGTTAGTGGGCAAAATGCAGACAGTAAAGTACACAAAGGTTCCCTTCAGCTCTCCTGGGTTCTGGGTTGAGTAGCTGCTAGTGTAGGTCCTCATGGCTCCAGTGTTGCCTCCTTCTCAAGTTGACATCAAAATTAAAGCAGCCCTTAAACAAAACAAAACAAAAGTGGGTGGGGGGAACCAAGGAACAGGAATGCTGTCTCTAAATCCAGCTCCATACTGGAGCCTGGCACTCGCTTTCTCAGGGACTCTGGTTCAGGAGCTTTCCAAAAAAAAAGCAAGTAAGAATGCCCTAAACCCACAAGCAGGCTGTTGTGTTCTGATCATGCTAGCTAAGGGAATATATGGTAGTCCAAGGAAAGACAAGTATTATTGATTTGGGTTCACCAACTAAAAGCAGGAGAAATGAGTGTGTGGCATCTGTGTTGCCCATAGTGGGCTTCAGAAGAAGTGGAGCAAAAGGCATATAGGTCACCACCACCCAAGGAGGCCATGAAACTTTCACATCCAATACCTCTTTGAACAAAAAAAATAGAACTCACAGAAGGTTCATGCAGCATCTTAAAGACGTCTTGCTCCACTAAGTTTACACTTAGAACTGCACCTTGTGAAACCCTTCTCCAGCTGGCTGGAACTGATGTGGGTAGCAGTGGTAGGAGAAAGTAAGTCAAAACAATCTGGATGTCACTATCACCTAAATGCTGCCTAATAGAGGGATGATGAATCATTGCCTCACACATGGCTATATCTGAAAATGAAAGCTGTGCTCATGAACCAGAATCGGGCATCAGTACCAGTGCCAAGCTTGCCACCTGTAGTCACAACATACTCCAAACTGGAAGCACAATGAAGCACAACACACAAACATTCTGCAGCTCTGTAGGGTCCCCTCTATGTTTCCTCTCACCCTGTGAGGAAATGGCCCAGTAGCTACCAGCTGCCTTTTGCTCTTGCCTGTTTACCCCCCTCCCCAATTTCCAAAGCCAGTGACTGGTCTATAGTCCCCACAAGCCACAACTCCTAAGCGCAACATGCCTCTGACTCGTTTCCATTTTACCCCACAGTCCAAATTGCACAATTATTCTAAATCTTGAACTAATCAAAATCTAAGAAACAAAATAATCCCAAAACTATTCTTTTTCTTCTCCCCCAGCTGTCCCCCCCACCCCACCCTTGCCCAAGATGCCTGGATAAAAGTTAACTCTTTACATCTCTTTGGCAACAATAACTTAAATCTGCCATTCTGTTAGGGCAGAGTGATACAGTAATGGGTAAACTTTGTACAAAAATAGTTTCAGTGGCAGTTTGATCTGCTTTTGCTATGCGTCTGCCGAGCGTTTCTTCCTGCGATTGAAGGGTGACAAAGGAAGTTTGGAAAAAGCCCCCAGCCCTAAGACCTGGTATTCCTCTCACATTCCCAGCAGGTCACATCGTGGCTCTCTGGGAGGCACTCACCAAATAATGCTGTAGTAGAGAAAGGATGAAGATGGCAGAAAACGGGAAGGTAGCATTTGGTAGGCCTCAGCACCACAGTCTCTCCCAGCCAGCAAAACATTTAAATAAGTTTTTTTTAAAATTGCTGTACTCCCATTCCACCTGCAGGGATTCAGGCTGCACTCTCAAGGCTAAGGAGGAGAAATGGGGAGTGCTGAAGGCCATCCAGGCACCACTTCCGGGCTGCTCATATTGAGCCTGCCCATAACAGAAGGCAAAGTCTTCAGTAGAGATGAGTACCTGGGGCCAGGTTGCGATTCTCAAGAGGCGGTGGGTGGGGACAATTTTGAGTTCCGCAACCATGATGCAGCTGAGCGACAGCAACCCAGGGTCAGTGAAAAACAGAAGCAGAAAAAGGGGGGAAATGGCTGCTGAGACCAGGAGTCTTCCCTGCTCAAAACATTTAAATGTGGCCTTCACTTCAGCTGGCTCCCCTACCTGTTTCAGGTCGTTTGGCCTACCCTTGTCTCTGGCTCTTCTGGTAACCGATTGTGTCCGCTGGACCATCAACTCCGCCTGATATTTGGACACAGCACACTGAAGAAAGGACAAGGAGAGCTTGCCCCCTGTGGCAAGACACAAGTACCAGTGCTTGAGGATCCACCTGAAGCATGTTGGAATGGCACAAGGCGCAAGGCTACGTGCTCTCTCAATATCCCCTATGGGGTGTGGAAAGAAGACACGATAAGCTCACAGAACAGGCAGGGGGAGGAGGATGTCTCAGGGCAAGTGCCCCAACTGGGGAAGTCAGTGTGGGTCAGAACATCAAGAGGCATGAGCTAGGGATATTACAATGGCTTATGTGGCAATGTTAGCAAGGTCACAGATCTACCCTTTAAATGCTATAGGTTCTATATGTCTATATGTGTCTATTTGTACACAAACACTTTCTTGGGTGCGTGCGCACGCGCGCACACACTCACTCTCTCACACACACACTCATGTTTGCACAACCATCGCAAACCACCTCATGGTAAGGTGGCCCCAGCCCAGCGGCAGTTCAAAGTCTGTCCAATAAAATCTGAACGAGGCCCTGCAGAGTTCTGCTCCAGCCAGCTCCTGGGCCTCATCCGTGCTCATGTCCCCTGGTGCAGAAACTGTGCCGTGGGGGCAAAGTAGGAAGTCCAAAAGGGAGAGATAGCCAAGTTCACTCTCTCTTGCCATTTTCACTGTTGCCTAGAAAAGGGAAGAAGCTGTTAGAAATTGCAACCACAGAACTAGAGGCCTCAGAGGCCCCTTTCTTAGCTTTCCCAACACATCTGGTCTCCTCCAGATGCCTCAGGACTCTTAAGTCACAGTTTGAATTCAGTTCATGACATATGGACAGAAGCTTAATAGTGTGTCTGTAAAAGGGATTCACAACTTTCCTTCTGGTCAGATATGTTTTAAGAACTGAGGTAAAGTTTGTCACGGGCAAGACAGCTACCTTCCAAGGATTTGCGCCAGCTTGGCTTCTATCTGAATTAGAAATGTTAGGGATTTTTTAAATTTGATTTTTATCCTGCCTTTATTATTTTACAGGTAACTCAAGACAGTTAACATACAGTACCTAATACTCTTTTCTCCTCCTATTTCTTCACAACCACCACCCTGTGTGGTGGGTTGGGCTGAGAAAGAGGGAATGGCCCACAGTCACTCAGCTGGCTTTCATGTTTAAGCTGGGGCTAGAACTCAGTTTCTTGATTTCTACGCCAGCACTTTAACCACAACACCAAACTTGTGGAAAGAGAAACATTGGAAGTACGGAAGAAGGATCCTAAACCTCTTACTGAATGAATGTCTCGGGATTATGAAAAGGTAAACCTCCATAAACATAAAGGTTCCCCTCGTACACATGTGCTAGTCATTCCCGACTCTAGAGGGCGGTGCTCATCTCCGTTTCAAAGCTGAAGAGCCAGCGCTGTCCGAAGACGTCTCCGTGGTCATGTGGCCGGAACGACTAAACCAAAGGTGCACGGAACGCTGTTACCTTCTTACCAAAGGTGGTTGCTATTTTTTCTACTTGCATTTTTACGTGCTTTCAAATTGCTAGGTTGGCAGAAGCTGGGACAAGTAACGGGAGCTCACTCTGTTATGCGGCACTAGGGATTGGAACCGCCGAACTGCAACCTTACTGATCAACAAGCTCAACGTCTTAGACACTGAGCCACTGTGTCCCTTATTACTCCATACTCCTGCTAAAAAAGACCATCATAAATCAAGTTCTCTTGAGTCCAGCTTGATTCCAGTTTGACTCATGGTGATTGTGTGATTATATTTAGCACAAATTGTTTTCTTAGCAATACTATGGAAAAGGTTTGCTAATCCCAATTTCTACATTGCTATTCCTTCTTTTAATATTTAATGCCACAAGTATTGCAATCATCTCTTAAAAGTTTGGGAAAACTGAAATAATTTCATATTAATGTGGCCTCAGTAAAATAAATCCTTAAAGTATGATTCAACCAACAATTGGAAGAGGCTCCTGCCTGGGGCAGGATTCAATGCAGTGGATAAAAGCAACCAGTTGGAACAGTTCTTTGTGTCCTGTCCAGAATTTCAATATTATCTTATATTTTCTGACTTTAATCATGAGACCTCCACAATCAGATCATATGAACTCCACAATGCTTGCCCCGATAACAAGAAACCTCTGGATATTTGGGGGGGCTTACCATTACTTAGGAAGGTCACTCTCTTCTGCAGTTTTTGAAATGTCAGAACGGACCTTACCTCCTACAGGCTCAACATCTGAATCAGTGACGTGTGTGATGGAGAACCGTGATACTGCAGCAGGTGACACTGTGAAGCGTGAAAACTGGATGGGCAGCACTTGCTTCTGAGCAGATACTAGTGTGGGTGACAGTCTGGGGAGACTGTCCTCCGGTGCCTCTGAGGTCAATGATGACAGGACAGGTGATTTCACAGGTATGGAGGAAAAGTCATCATCCCATCCAAAGCCACCACCTGAAATGGGAAGGATAGGTATAGGAAAGACGAAGAGGCTACTCCCTTCACCCACTCTGTCACAAAGCTTCCCAAATTCCAACAGGGTTTCCTGGATCAAAGTTCGATATGACACTTTCCAGGTATGTTGGATTTTGGCCAGGCTTCCTAGAAGTGTAAACACAACCCATTTGGAGCAGGGGTGGGTTCCTGTACCGATTGGTACCAGTTCACTTTGTGTGCGCTTTGCAGATGGAATTTTTGGAAATGGGACCAATTGTCTGAATCTGCAGGATTCTTCTGAGTAAATACACATATGGAAGAAGCAGCAACAAACTCCATGTACAGGACATAAAGACAGTCCTTGACTTACGACCATAATGCAGCCTGCCTATCATAAGTAGTAAGTTGCGATGGTTGCAAAATAGGTTGGTGATGTAACTGACTCCATTTTATGACCTTTTTTTGCAGCACATAAGTGGCCCACGTGGTCATTAAGCAAACACTACTGTTGTTAAGGAAACCAATGCCTTGCTATGGTATGATTTTGCCCCAAACTAGAAGTGGCAGGTTTGGGCAAAATCATCATAAAATACAATCACATGATTGTGGGTGCTGCAAATGGCCGTAAATGTGGCCATGTTGCTAAGCGCCCCAAGTTCAGTCATGCAGGGGAAGTGACCCTCAGCCCTTTGAATCCATGTTGTAAGGGTAGATCCATTGTAACTTTGGTTATAAACCGAGGACTACCTGTTCAGTTTTGATGTGAAAACTCATTAGTTTAGTCAAAATAGGTACATGCATTCTGCTAATCCAAACAGATCAAATTCAGTTCTAATCTTAACTATCTATGGAAGATAAAGTAATTACCATATTTCTTGGGAGTATAAGAGGCACCTTTTTTCCTCAAAAAAAGACTGAAAATCTGGGTGCATCTTATACAGCATTTTTTGCCTCCTGAAACCCGCCCCTTCACCAAAATGGCCGTGCATAGCCTTTAGGAGCTTTGCAGAATGTTCCTGGGGGCTGGGAAGGGCAGAAATGGGTGAAAAATGGGCCGTTTTTTGCTCAATTTTGCCCCCCCCCCCAGGAACACGCTATAAGCCTCCAAGGGCTATGCATGTCCCTTTTTTTTTTGACAAAAAAACGAGCTGATTTTGTGAAAAACAGGCCATTTTTTGCTCGTTTGGGGGACCCCCCCACCTCCCAGGAGCATTCTACAAGGCTCCTAAAGCCTATTTATGCCCTTTTGGGGGGGAGGGGGAAAGGGCCTGTTTTTGCAAAAAATGGCCACTTTTGGGGAGGTTGCAGAGTGCAATTTTTTTTTTAATTTGCTTCTTCAAAACCTCAGTGTGTCTTATACTCCGGTGGGTCTTATACTCTGAAAAATATGGTAATCTTGCTAAGCAAAAAGGCAAAGTGAGCTGAGATCAAGAGACTCTAAACATAGTGATGAGGATGAAATGTGATCTCATAGGCCTCAAGTCCTCATTTAATCCATACTTTTATTCTCTTCAGAGGAGGAGCTCCCTTCTGAGGTGCTGTTGGGTGTATTTATCTCATCTGCTGAGCCTGAGGAACCTTTGTTCTCCACCTGCCCAGGTGGCGTTGGTGAAGCTTCTGTCACTCCTGGGAAAGGCTGCTCTGCAAGTTCCTTTGTGGGACTTTCCTACATGTAAAACATGCAAGGGATACAATTAGTTCACAACCTGAGGGAGGAAAACCTGTACACTGCTATTATCCAGGACACCATATGAAAATCCAAAAGTTACTTATTTAGTACCTTCAACATCTGCCACAAGCTGCAACCATAACAACCTCCTCCCTCTTTCATGGCTCATTTCTATATTAATTAAAAATGTGAGGTCTAGCTGGAACATGTAGTTTGTTTTAGTGTTCATCCGGACCAGTGGTGGGTTTCAAATTTTTTTAGAACCTCTTCTGTGGCTGTGGCCTGCTTTATGGGAGTGGCTTGCTGGCCATGTGACTGGGTGGGCATGGCCAACTTGTAAAATGTGGTGAAACTCACTTAACAACGCTCTTGCTTAGCAACCAAAATGTTGGCTCAGAAACTCTGGCATTTGAAGCATGCAAGTCTTAAAGCTGTCAGGTTACAAGAGTCTTGCACCCCTAACCCTTTAGGAAAAAAACACCCCAGGGGTGTTCAAACTTGACAGCTTTAAGACTTGTGGACTTCAACTCCCAGAATTCCTTCTCCAGTCATGTTGGCTCAGGAACTCTGGCATTGAAGTGTGCAAGTCTTAAAGCTGTCAAGTTACAAGACTCTTGCACCCCTAACCCTTTAGAAAAAAACCCCAGGGGTGTTCAAACTTGACAGCTTTAAGACTTGTGGACTTCAACTCCCAGAATTCCTCCTCTCGTTCTTCATCTTGATGATGTGCAGACGGGCGGGGGAGGGAGCTGGAACCGGTTCTAAATGGCACTGTAGATTTGTAGAGGTTAGAACTGGCAGGAACCCACCCCTGATCCGGACTGTGTAGAACTACTTAATCCAGGTTGCAAAATTCCAGAGTCTAGAGTTTTCTGTATCTCTACTATATGCTGCTATCTTTTACTCAGATTAATTAGGCTTCATCTGAGTACTAGACAGCATGATATTGCAGAGATACAGAAAACTCCATCGCAGCCGTTCTGCTAGCCCTATTTATAGTCCTGCCCTCCCAATCTTTGCTCATCTAGGAAGGTCTTAACCATGTTTGCATGGGTGATGAGATTTGTATTCCAATTCATCATAGGGAAGGGAAGTTAGAGGAGACTGGTTGGTATTGTTATGGCTAAGATTACGCAATATTACAATCCGAAGCCAGTAAATAATTGGTTGAAGTAGGTAGAATAATCAGATCTGCACTGCAAAGATCCAGTTGACCACAAAGAAATTTAGAAAAATCTGGATTTTGCAGTCCAGATATGGTAGCTGTGAAGTATAAAGAACCTAGTGTCTTCTAGGTGTTTTGGATACCCATTAACCCTCCCCAGCTTTGCGATGGCAGAAAAGTATAATCTAAAACCTCTAGGATGGGGGTGTCAAACTCAAGGCCTAGGGGCTGGATCCTGGCCCATGGGCCCACCCTGGAAACAACAAAGCACTGGCCCACCATGCCTCTGCCAGTGAAAACAGAGCTCAGGAGGGCCACACATGGCCTGCCTGGACTCTGCTTTAGGCTGCGACAGCCTCCAGCAGCCCTCTGCCCACAAAAATGGAGCTTGGGGAGGCCTCCTCAAGCTCTGTTTTTGCTGACAGAGGGCAGCCTTGATGAATGACATCAAGCTAGCCATACCCACACCCTCTGAGGTTAAACACAACTCTCATGCAGCCCTCAATGAAATCGAGTTTGACACCCCTGCTCTAGGAGGAATCAGGTTGCATATTTTGGCCTCGTGATATGACGATATTTAGCGCAGGATGCATTCTGTTCTCTGAGTCCTTTTCTAAGTTACTTTATGTTGCCTCTTCAACCCCTCCCCAACAAGTTACCTGGTCAAAGAGGTAGACAGTAACATCTTCGGTGAAGGAAACAGCTTTCTTCTTGCGCTCAAGGTCATCACAAAAGGTCTCCACCACTAGGCTGGGCATCTTAAGCAGACTGCGCAGGTTACGGGCACTGTGGCTCTCAGCCACTACAATGGGCACAGCAGGTGATTCCTCCTCACTTTCCTCACTCTGGTCCTGAATGTTGTAGCACCGCAGCTCCTCATCTGACTCATCACTGTCCTCAGTGTCGTCTTCTTCCTCTTCAATATCAGTGGAGCTACATGACAGCTGGGATGGCACTACTGACAGTTTGAGCGAGAGACCAAGGTTGCTCTGAAGTTCCTTGGGATGGCCATTTGCCTGTATTTCCTCAGGTTGTTCAGTGTTCTTTGTCACATTCTCCTGTCCTGAATCTTTTACCTCATTTTCTTCACCACGTACCCTGGGTTCCTCTAAATTGGCAACTACAGGAGACAAGATGAAAGATCTGGTGGTGGGAGTTGGTGCCTGGAATTGCACAACGATCCCATGATTCTTATCCTGAAATAAGTTTGAATCCAACTTATCAACAGTTGCTTCATTGATCAACAGTTCCTGTGACAAGTTAATATCTCTGTCTTTTCCCGTGTCCTGGTCCTCTGTTCCTGGAGAGATGCAACCCACACAGTCTTCATGTGGACAAATGGGTTCAGGACTGGCTGGCAGAGGCTCATCTGTCCTGCCAATTGGTTCAGAGGTTTCCTTCAGTTCTTCAGTGTGTGACTGGGAGACTTCCGGTTCATGTTCTTCAGAAGCATCGCTGTCCTCTTCTCCATCCTCCCGAGTGCCACCTTCAGTATCATAGTCAGAGAAATATGCGGAGTCACGGTAAGGGTTCTTCTCATTCAAGGCCTGCAGCTCAGCAGTAAAAGAATCAGAAAGACTCTGCTCTTTGACTTGATCATCCTTATCATCTTCAGATGTCCCTAGCTTATCAGAACCTTCAGATTCCCGTGACTCATAAGGTTCCCTGAGGACAAATTCAGGTGACTCATAGTTTTCTGTATCATAGCCACTATCCAGTGCCTTAGGCTGGCTTGAGGATATATAAGCTATGGGACTGAATGTGTCACAGGAGCTGGTGGTAGAGGGAATATCCAATGAATCCAGTGAATCTGGAGTCCCTACTTGCTTCTGTAAGGTTTTGAAAGTGGGGATTATATCTTGCTGCTCAAGGCAGTCAACTGGGAAGTCAATAAAAACTCCAGATGTAAGATCAGTGGAGTCCTCATCACTGGCCTCATCCAAGTCAGGGAAACTGGCACTGGAAACAGTCTTGTCTGGTGTCCTATCTTGTTCGCTACTGGTGTTCTTGCCACTTTCTATATTGATCTCCTGTGGCAACTTAGGTGAGCATCCAGTGGAGGTCTCTTCCATAGGGTCTTCTTCGATGTTTGACACCTCAGCTATTGATTCATCCAGCAGAGTTGGATCTATAGCCTCCATGCTGCTGGCAGCTTCTTCCTTGGAAGATAACAGTGATGGTGTTGATGACATACCCATCGAAACGTCTTCCCCCAATGATGGAGTGGTGGCTTGTGGGCTCTCCACTCTGCTGTCTGTCAAGGGATCTGCAGAGCTTTCCATGCCAGGCAATGTAGCAGCACTTTCAACTGAGACATTTTCCTCTGCAGGAAAATCGCTGTCTGGACATGGGGAGCCTATATGGGATGATGATGTCATGTGTTCCCCACCTAGCAGAGCTGCTCGCAGATCTTTGATCCCTAATGCTGGCTCATCCCGTGGCACTGTGCCCAGTGGCTGTGCCATTAGCCCCTGGAAAGTGATCATATGCCGGTAGCACCAGCTATCTTTGGCAAGGGGTTCACATGATGGCAGTAGGTGATCGTTATCATTTTTGACCGAGGCGTTGGGTGTCCAAGGCTTGCCTGAAGAGGGAGATTCGGAGTTTTCATTTCTTTCACTCCTAGGACTATCACTCAAGCGCTCCTCCTCTGCCACTTCCAGAATGACTGAGTCCGATAGACCCTCCTTACAGGTGTAATTCACTGATGGGGACACACCAAGTGGATCAGCAAAAATGTTTTTCTGCAAAGCTAGACCAGGCCACTCAGAATCACTGGGATCCTTGAGCAGATATTCCTCAGCGCTGTCCTTCAGGGAGTCCTCGTAGTATGGGGCCTCTTTACTGTCTTGTTCTCCATAGGAGTAATAGTCAGAGGGTTCCCAGTGGCTTTCAGGGTGTGCTGGTTGACCCAGGAGGGGTTCCATGGTGAGTGAGATGGTGGGACTATTGCTGGATTCGTAGGGGTCCTCCTTGGTTTGCCAGCATGAAGAACGGCTAAACTCAGGGCTGTAGGAACACACAGTATAGTCCAGGTCATTTCCACTGCCTTCAGATGCCACCTCTTCAATGCGAATATAGTACTCACTGTTCAGAGAGGGGCTATGGGCACTCAGCACAGGGACCACCCCCGGTGTGTGCAAACCAGGGCACCCCTGTATTTTACATTCATAGCAAGAGGGGGACACTCCCAGGCTGAGGTGCCCACCCCCACTGCTGCTGCTTGCCGCGTAGTAGAGCTCATGATAACGTGCAGCCCCACCAGGGCTCATGGCTGAGGCTGGGAGATGCTCAGCTTTCCCTTGGTCCCACTTGTATTCAAAGTTGAGGCCATGGCTTGTCTCCATCACAGTGAGAACATCGTCGCCATCGTTGGAGAAATGCTCCAGAAGAGGGAAGGAGGAAAGCTCCAAACCCATGTGGTTAGAGCCAGAGCCTGAACCACCGGTGCCTCCAGGTTTCATGGAATTCCAGCGCCTCTCAAATTCCTCCTCTGCTTCAGAAGCCCCCTTGGCACACAGGTAGGAGAGCAGTAGGTGCACCTCCTCTGCGGTGGGGCGCTGCTCTGGCTGAAGCCAGCAAAACTGCATCACCTCATACCTGTGAACAGCAAGAAGAAAGCAATGGTGAGCCCAAAGGTACCTTTGCTGCCAGGAAAGTGGCTATTCTGCACCCCACAAAGAGCTTATCCTCCCCCATAGGTGCATAATCTATTCCATAATGATTCTGTTTGTATGGGGTTAGTCCTCTCTTCTCAACATTATTATTCCATCTTCAAAAATACACTTTAAGAAAAGGCGACTGCTTCATGTAAAAAAAAAAAAGGAAAATGGCCTGGCTATGGGGGCAGGGAGATTTTAAAAAAAAGTATCCGAAGAAAACAAGCCTTTTTCTGATAGGATTTGCTTCCCAGCTCCAATCAACACCCTGGCCCCATCCATACTGCAAAAATCTTTATCAAAGGTTAAGATGGTGGTCCAGAGATGGCCTAGACAAAACATTATTCTGGGCTAGATACTATGCTTCTATAGAAGCAGCTTAGGACTATCTCAACCTTTTTAGCAGTTGGGTTGCCCTACTGGCTCATATTCAAGACATCTAGCTCCTTCTCATCGTATGCACTTCTGTACTCCTTAGGCAGGCAAAGGTAATGCTTGATTTACGACTGCAACTGAGCCCAGAATTACAATCGTCATTAAGGGGATCACCACATGACTGCCAACAATTTTACAGCCCTTTTTGCCATGATCCTAACAGTAAGAACAATTAATCAGTGGACCGGCTTGCCTTCTTCAGACGTAGTGGGTGCTCCATCACTTGAGGCTTTTAAAAAGAGACTGGATAGCCACTTGTCTGAAATGGTAGAGGGTTTCCTGCTTGAGCAGGGGGTTGGACTAGAAGATCTTCAAAGTCCCTTCCAATTCTGTTATTCTGATTTTTAAGCAAATACTGCAGTATTAAGTGAACACCATGGTCATTAACGGAGTCTGTTTTCCCCAATGGGCTTTTTTTTTGCCAGACCCTGGAAGTAGACACTGGAAACCAACCCCAAACATACAAAAATCACAGTCACATGACTATGACATAAATCCCAGCCCGTTGCCCAGCTCACAAAATGCAATCACATGACCTTCAAAAGTGGGTTATATGTAGTTCTGAGTCAGTCCATTGTCACTTCAGTCACTAAGTGACCAGTTGTTAAGCAAGAGCTACCTTTATCTGTCAAACCATCTTTCATTCATGCACAAGAGTTAACACATTAACCATCAAACATGATATTTGCTTATTCAAATACGATGAATGCCTACATGTTCGAGTAGGTTGAACGCCTACTCAAGAAGTTCTCCTTCCCTCCACCATCTTTGTCCCTATATTCCAATCACCCTTTTCTCTTCCTTGTCCTTAAAAAACCCTTTGTCCCCACCTAGTTACTCACCAGCGATCAGATAGCGAGAGCGGAAGTTGTGGTTTGGAAAGTTTAAGCTGTTGTTCTTTGATAGCATAAGTGAGGACTTGCCGATCGGAATAATGGCAGTAGGGCTGGCCACCCAGCTCAAACAGCTCCCAGATAGTCACACCCAAAGACCTGCCAAGAGAGGGAAAATTGGGTAAAAAATCACTATAGCCAGAATGTAAGATTGATACACAAAACCACATAGAACGGTCTCTCAGTTACTGAAATATTCAGGTGCTTCCAGATGAGAAGACAATATACCATGTTTTTCCCCCTATGGACAGAAGTCTTAGGAGCAAATGGAAAGGGCATATGTCAAGGGAGGGAAGCTGGAGTTTCCAGAAAACTCTGTGACAGAGTCCAGATCAAGACTGTTGCCTTAAAGAAACATTTTACCTACAACAGTGATGGGTAAACTTTTTGTTGTTGTGCGCCAAAAGTGCATGTGTGTGTGTGTCCCATAATGCAATGTGTGTGCAACATTCCCCCCGTACACTCATCCCTCCTGCGCATGTGCATGTGACCCTCCCACGCACCTCCTGCCCCCCGCACGACCCCCCCGCCCATCCCATTTTCGGCCTAGCAGGCCTCCCTGAAGCCTCCTGGGACCAAAAGTGGGCAGGGGGGCTCTGCAACCCCCCCATGGCCTGTTTTGGGCCTAGCAAGCCTCCGTGAAGCCTGCTGGGACCAAAAACGGCCAGCAGGAAGGTATGCCACACATACACACCTTGCACTCCCCAGGGTGACACCCCCCCCCTCGGTCATGCGCCCTGCCCCCCATGCATGGGCAGCAGAGACCCAAAAATCAGCTGGCTGGCAAGAGGCCCACGCATGCACAGTGGAGCTGAGCTGGGCCGACGGCTCTCATGCCCGCAGAGGGGGCTCTGTGTGCCACCAGTGGCATGCGTAAGGTGACCAGACGTCCCAATTTCAGGGGGACAGTCACGCTTTATAACAATTTGTCCCATGTCCCGGGCCGTTTTAAAAAAGTCCCGATTTTCTGGCTTCATGTTGAAAGCCCAGTGGATTTGCTTAAGAAATCCTAACCGGGGCAAGAGAAAAAGCACTCTGTCTAACTACCTCTCTCTCTGTCTCAGTACTTTCATTGAAGATATTAAAACGTTAAAGCAACAAAACGGACCTCCCCCGCCCCTTTTACTCACTTTTATAAGAAAAAATGACCCATTACCATAGAGCTGCAGGAAATACTTGGCTAGAGAGGGAAGCGATTGTTACTTTCTGGATTTTCCAGAGGGGAGGGGCACAGAGGTTGGAGGTCGGCTCGTGTGGGGAAAAAATGGTGGCTCCTCATTTTTCTTTGAAAAATATTTCCCTGGGACTATTTAACCATTTTAATTTGCTCAGTTCTTTGTATTAACATCTACATCATTCTCGATTGACCTAGATTGGATTGGATTGTTCCTGCCTACTGGTAGGTGAGCTGGGTTTTTTTCTTTTATTTTTTAATGTATTTTAAAATAATATTTTATTTATTGTGCATAGGATTTATTAAAATAGTTTTATTCTGTGTGGATTTAAGTTAAGAACTCCCTGTTCTTAAGCTTTCCTCAATTAATCTCTGAGTAGATTCCCACCAACTTCAAGATCCCAAGGCCACATCTTGGAAGCTACACCTTTGCTTAGTTTATAGATGATGCCTTTCCTTAAATATGAAAATAAATACATTTATTGTTCAAATGTGTACATCTCAATAGAAATGACTCTCAGGGGTGACAACAATCCACTAAAATAATAATATAAAACAGTAATTACAAAAACAGGAGCAACTGTTATGAAAATTATTATTAAAAATAAAGAATAAAAATGGAGTTATTAAGTATATTAATTGCAGCAACTACAATACAATACCTCAGTCCTTCTTTTCATTAAACTAGACATACCCAATTCCAAGGAATTAAAAGACGCTTGATCCTGGGGAGGAAAGCTATGGCAAATCTAAACAGCATCCTAAAAAGCAGAGACATCACCCTGCCAACACAAGGGCGTCTAGTCAAGGCTGTGGTTTTCCCATTTGCAATGGATGGCTGTGAAGGTTGGACCAGAAGGAAGGCTGAGTACCAAAGAATGGAGGCCTTTGAACTCTGGTACTGGAGGAGACTCCTGCATTGAGTCCCTTGGACTGCAAGGCTACCCAACTGTCAGTCCTAGAGCAGATCAACCCTGACTGCTCTTTAGAAGGCAGGATCATGAAGAGGAAACTCAAAGACTTTGGCCACCTAATGAGAAGGAAGGACTCCCTGGAGAAGAGCCTCATGCTGGGAATGATGGAGGGCAAAAGAAGAAGAAGGGGATGGCAGAAAAGGAGGTGACTGGAGGGAGTCACTGAAGCAGTTGGCGTGAGCTTCAATGGACTGGATGGTAGAGGACAGGAAGGCCTGGAGGAACGTGGTCCATGGGGTCGCGATGAGTCGGACACGACTTTGCAACTAAAAACAACAACCCAGTTCCAGCAACCTTTCTTTATATGTTTTAGCCTCCTATTTTTCCTAATCATCTTTGTCGCTCTTCTCTGCACTGAGCCTCAACATCTGATCACCAGGGGCTTGAGAGTTTATTGGGTTTTGTAATGGAATTTTACTTCAGTAAATTGCCCAGAGTCATCATGAGTGAGTTGGGCGGCCATATCAATTTTCTTAATAAATAAATAAAAAACTTAAAAGCAGCAATGAATCAAGGAGAGGAGTAACCTAGAACTAAGGAGAAACTTCCTAACAGTGAGGACAACCAGGGGAACAGCTTGCCACCAGAGGTTGTAGGTGCTCCATCACTAAGGTGACCAGATTTTCAGTAAAGAGGGACACCTTTGACTGGGGGTGGGGGCTTGATTAAAAATTTTATAGGGATCAACAAAAATTTTCATACAACGCAAAAATAGTATTGTAATATTTTTTTTATTTCAACATAACTACAATTTACAAATATAAATTGTAACTGTTGCCAAACATCAAAATTTTGATCACGTGACCATGAGGATGCTGCAATGGTCGCTAAGTGTGAAAATGGTCGCTAAGTGTGAAAAATGGTCATCAGTCACTTTTTTCAATGCCATTGTAACTTTGGTAACTAAGCCCATTATACCACCTTTCTTGCCACAGTTCTTAAGTGAATAACTGCAGCTGGTATTTTGTATTTTGGATAGAATCTTTTTTAAAATAGTCTAAGACAATTTAAAAAAAGATTCTATCCAAAATAAATTGAAGTGAAACCATTTTTAAAAATTCTATGCACAATACTTTGAAATATATTGTGCATAGAATTTTTAAAAATAGTTTTACTTCAATTTATTCTGTGTGGATTCTTTTTTTAAATTGTCTTAGACTATTTTAAAAAAGATTCTATCTAAAATACAAAATACCAGCTGCAGTTATTCACTTAAGAACTGTGGCAAGAAAGGTGGTATAGTGACCAAAGTTACAATGGCATTGAAAAAAGTGACTGATGACCATTTTTCACACTTAGTGACCATTTTCACACTTAGCGACCGTTGCAGCATCCTCATGGTCACGTGATCAAAATTTTGATGTTTGGCAACAGTTACAATTTATATTTGTAAATTGTAGTTATGTTGAAATAAAAAAATATTACAATACTATTTTTGCGTTGTATGAAAATTTTTGTTGCTCCCTATAAAAATTTTAATCAAGCCCCCACCCCCAGTCAAAGGTGTCCCTCTTTACCAATCTGAAAATCTGGTCACCTTA
The DNA here is from genome assembly GCF_009769535.1 of Thamnophis elegans. NCBI lineage: Eukaryota > Metazoa > Chordata > Lepidosauria > Squamata > Natricidae > Thamnophis > Thamnophis elegans. The sequence continues at coordinate 45,770,283 of NC_045542.1, read as the reverse complement.
GGCATGCGTGCTATAGGTTCGCCATCATGGATCTAGAAGCATCCTTTGTAATTCACCATGGAAAGAGGGGGAAAAAAATAGGCATGAAAAACAGAAATGAAACCAATTTATAGGAAACATTCCAGGAACGTGAAGCGACTCCAGTGATACACATGAACACACTGCCTGCTCAGTAGTCCTATCAGTAACTTCTAGCTACAATAACCAAGATCCTAAGTCTTGCAAAAACTGTTAAATCAATTACATACTTCAAAGACTGTCACTTAAAACACTGTCCTACTTTGTTAATCAGCAGGAAAATGCACTGGGGAAGGGGGAGGGGAAATTCTCTTTTATATAACTCGGCTCTAAACAATAAAAAAGCACCACAATTTGGAATTTAGCACATAAATAAACCGACAATCAGTAAAGTTTAAATACAATTAATAATTTGTTCAGTAAGATTCAAGATTCAATGCTTCGATACAATGCAAGATTCAATGCTTCAATAAAATTACTTTCACTACAGCAGTTGCATTTTCAACATTATTTATTATTATTTATTTAATTTGTATCCCACTTTTGTTATTTTTACAAATAACTCATCAGGGTGGCAAACATATCCAACACACTTTATTCCTCCTATTTTCCCCACAACAACAACCAACCCCTGTGAAGTGGGTTGGGCTGAGAGAGAGTGATTAGGCCAAAGTAACTCAACTGGCTTTCATGGCTAAGGTGGGATTAGAACTCATGGCCTCCCACTTTCTAGCCTGATGCCTGAACCATTAGACCAGGGATCTCCAAACTTGGCAACTTTAAGACTTGAGGACTTCAACTCCCAGAATTCTCCAGCCAGCATAGAGTTGAAGTCCACAAGTTTTAAAGTTGCCAAGTTTGAAGACCTCTGCACTAGACCAACCTGGCTCTCTAACTCTGTTTGTCTAAAAGCTTTGTACCAGTACTCTCTTTCCAGGCCAAGTGGATTTCATGCACCAACCCAGATTTTTCTCACCAGATGTTGCTAGTCTTAGTCTGGTCGACGATCAGCAGGTTGCCATGGACTTCGTCAATCAATTCAGGGGCTACCCAGCGTAATGGAACCCATAGTTGGTCAGTGGTCACAAAGTAGTCATCCTGAGAGGCATGCAGGGCCAAAGGGAGAGCACATCAATCAAACCAGCAACAACAACACCTGCCCCCTTCATTCCTGGTCCTAAGTCGGAGCTGCCAAACCCTTTTGCCCAAAAAAAATAGGGTTGGCACTACTGAACATCTCCACCCATTGCTTCTGGCCCTTTCACCTCTCCAACTCAGTCATCCAGCCCTCGTTTATTAATTTTTATTTTATTTGAAATACTAGCCCGCCTTGCAGAATACAGATTTTTCCCAAAGCATCTTATGGAATAAACGAACAAATCTATAAAATTTAAATAAAAGTTATGAGATTAAAGCAAACCCCATCACCACCACCACCCAAAAGAAACCTCCCCTAAAAACATGAGTTAAGGGAAGATCATAGAAAGTCTTTCAAAGGGTAGCGATGGGGGTTCCTGAACTTCATTTGTCAGGATCATTCAAGAGATATGTGTCTATAGGTCCAGAAAGGTCTTTTCTCTTGCAGCTGCCAATATGATTGCTCCCAAGAGTGAGGGCAATAAGAAAAGTCTTCTTTGCAGTCTTAAAGTATGAGCAAGTGGGTGCAGGTGCTTCATTAAGTTAGAGGGCTTAGATTTTAAGGGTGTTTTTTTTTTAATATTACAAAGAGCACATTAAATGCAGCTTGGAAATGCACTGAGAGATTCACCTCATTTCCAACAATGCTGGCCCAGCCATCTTCTGCATCAGCTTAAATGTTTGAACCACCTTTAAAGGCAGACATATAAATATAAAATATTTATATATGAATGAGAAAAACGTATTCACCGTGTATATATGCATAAGACCCTGTGCATGAATGTGCATTAGCTTCCCTTGGTATATTGTGTCTTGTATTTGTCTCTTACCCATTTCCCCCTCCTTCCTGGGGATCTTCTCTCAACCCCTCCCTGAAAGAGAGCTGCTTTCATTGTCAGCCTTTCAGGTCCTCTCTAAATCCTGCCAATAGCAAGTGCTCTCACTCCCTGTCTGTCCCCCCCCCCTGCTCCACCCCCCACCAGCTCCCTGCCCCCAAACACACTTACTTTGTATTTGCAGTGAGAAAGGCCATAGTCACCAATTTTAACAGTAAGGTCAGCTGTGAGTAAGCAGTTCCGCAAGGCCAAGTCACTAGACAAAAGAAATATCCAACAGAGTTTATCCATGAAGCATCAAAGGGCCATTATGATGCAGATTAGATTAGCAGCAGAACTCCTAAACCAGGAGTGGCAACTGTTGTGCAGGGCAGAATTGCTACTCAGTCTTTATTGCTTAGCTTATCAAAGGCAACAAGGAATATCTCTGATTAGCTCTGGAAATATGTCAAGAAAGGAATCCTCAGAAAGAAGCAAAGTTGGAAAGCCAAGCCACAACAATACAACAACATACCAACTGGGATAGGTTCTGCTTTCTCTCAGCCTCTCAGCTTGATTTTCTAGCAAGACCCTCCTACCATAAAACCATGTGTTTAAGGGCACACCCTTTTGATTGACAGATGGAAGCCACTGATCCCCTGTAGGGTTTTCTAGGCCAGACCTGAGCATGGTCTACCAACTTTAAGAATGACACAGAAAACAGGTATCCATAATAACGAGAGGAACCCACTTCCTGCTCTACTAATGAGTCTGCACTCTGCAAGATTTAACAAAACCGTGCCACATCAAATCTCCGTTTCTCATTCTAGTTGTTTTAAAAGAAAACCACTGCATGTTTATCCACAAACCCTGAATGCAGGTAGTCCTCCACTTACAAACACCACTGAGTCTAAAATTTATGTTGCTAAATGAGACATTTGCTAAGTGAGTTTTGCCCCATTTTATGACCTTTTCCCACAATTGTTAAGTGAATCACTGCAGTTGTTAAGTTAGTAACATGATTGTTAAGTGATTCTGGTTTCCCCATTGATTTTGCTTGTCAGAAGGTTGCAAAACGGGAATCATAAGAACCAGGGACACTACAACCGTCATAAATATGAGTCAGTTGCCAAGCATCTAAATTTTGATCATGTGACCATGGCAATGCTTCAATGGTTGTAAGTGTGAAAAACAGTCATAGGTCCCTTTTTTCTGTGCTGTTGTAACTTCAAATGTCCCTGAATGAACTGTTGTAAGTCGAGGACTACCCGTACTGTTCTTTAACATAGGTAGGGGATTCTCAGAGCAGAGATGCTCCCCTGGGTAAGCACATTGACTCTAATTTTTATAAGCTGAATCACAAAAAGCAGTTGCCCATCTTGATTCTGCTTGGACCCTTACTCTGTCCTCTAGCTATTTCCTTCAGGAAAAAATGTCTCCACGAAACATGTGGTAAATGGCCATGTCACAGAGGGCTTTTTTGAAAAAAAACCCTCACCAAAATAAAAGGCAATTTCAGCCTTTCCTTCCCACTGCTGGCACCTAATTTTCTATCAGTGACCATGATGGTAGTTATAGCTATTCTTCCAACTGCATGAAAACATGCTATGATATGTGGTATCAATCACATTTGCTCAACATCTATTTTTGCATCTTTGCTATTTCAGAAGAACTGCTGAGCTCAACAATCACAATAGCTGCCTTCTTTTTTTATTTTAGGAGAGATTTTAATACAGCACAAATGGGTCTGTTTCTCTATGTGACATTTCAAACTTCACTCAATCAATTTTTTATATCCCCTCTGAAATATAATGCCAGTTTTTATAGCTATGTTAACTATGAAGAGAGAAAGGAGAGAAAGGGGGAGGGAGGAGAGAGAGGGAGAGAAAGAAAGTAAGAGAAAGAGAAGCGTGTCAAAGCAGCAAATGGCTTATCTTCTAGGCACTATTCCCTTCCAGAGGCATCTACAGCATCCCTGTCTTCTGTCCATAAAAGATGGTCCAGGAGATGGCAAAGCACCCCCTCTTCAACAAAATCACTGATGCTGGAGTCTCTGAGTGCCACTCACTCAGCACCAGGATATTGTTGACGGGGAGGAACGGGTGATAAGAAGAGAGCAGGAACAGCAGAGGTAATCCAAGCTTGTCGGGTTTCTTGCTGGAAGCCAAATGCTGCAACCCATCTTCCCAGACAAGACCACAGGAAGGGGAAACGCTGGTTGGAAAGTCAATGTTACGAAGAGCATGCCCTGTGTATCCCTGGCTAAACACATACAAACTTCAGTTACCACAATACACTATTTCCCCCAAAATAAGCCCTCCCCGGATAATAAGCCCAATTGGGCTTTTGAGTGCATGCGCTAAAATAAGCCCTCCCTGGAAAATAAGTCCTCCCCAAAAATGTTGGAACACAGCAGCAGCCACGAGGTAACCATACTTGCTGCCTCCTGCACCTCAAAAATAATAAGACCTCCCTGAAAATAAGGCCAAACGCTTATTTCGGAGGTCAAAGAAAATAAGACCCTGTCTTATTTTCAGGGAAACACGGTACATATGGGCTCAAATTTCTCCTTTGGGGCATAACTCCTCCCAAGAACCTTGGTTTCTTATTCCCAGCCCCTTGCCAGTTCTTTTTAAGGCAAAGGCTGCATTCAAATAATCAACATGCGTTCAAGAAAAGAAGATGGAACCATAAAGAAAAAGAGAGTAGGGGCAGAATAAAAAAAGATAGGGGACACATTAATATTTAATACGTATGGTAAACGAGTAAGTGTAAGAAATACTCAGGGACTGCCTGTAGCCAGCCAGATAATTGTAAAAAAAAAAATAATCCAGAAGGGGGCATGAAAGCCTTAGCAGCAGAACAGAATACCGTACTCTCATATGTATTTTTACTATCTTTGTCAAATTTTTAAAAGCCCTCATGGGCAATTTTTGGTGCCAGAATTCTGCAATTTTTAAATGGGCACATTTATAGGCATGAAGAAATGCATTTAAAAGCATGAGAATGCTGCAATTGGAAGATAAATTCCAACATATTTCTGAAGATAAATGCAATACTTTTCTCGATATCTTATGTTTGTCGGCTTCTATTTTTTAATCCCAATCGTTTTAGAGAGCCTGCTTTCCAAATTTCAGCAGGAGATGCCATCATTTAATAGGGAATGAGGCGGGGCATGACACACAGCCCATGAATTGCCAATCCATGCTTTTGAAAATTTGTTTTTGGGAAAAGACATGCCCTTGGATTATCCCCACTTCCACTCCTAGTCACCAGGCCTCAGATAATATCATACGAAATATCATCGTCATCATCAAGGCAGTGGTGATACGGAAGGGTCCCTAATTCAACGGCAGAAGATGAAGCAGATGAAGTCCTGGAATCTCCATGTAAGACTAGAAAAGATTCCTCTCTCAAATCCTGGGAAAAGATTAGGCCTTAACCCTAAAGTAGTACGGGTAGTCCTCGACTTACAACAGCTCGTTTAGTCACCGTTCAAAGTTACAACGGCACTGAAAAAACTGACCTATGACCGTTTTTCACACTTACAAATGTTGCAGCATCCCCCTGGTCACATGATCCAAATTAAAACGCTTGGCAACTGGTTCATATTTATGACGGTGGCAGTGTCCCGAGCTCACATGATTTACCTTTTGCGACCTTCTGATAAGCAAAACCAAAGGAGAAGCCAGATCCACTTAACAACCATGTTACTAACTTAACTGCATTGATTCACTTAACAGCGGTGGCAAAAAAAGGTTGTAAAATCGGCCAAAACTCACTAAACAAATGCCTTGCTTCAGAATATAAATTTTGGGCTCAATTGTGGTCGTAAGTCGAGGACTACCTGTATGTTTAAAGATCTATGGGTGTATGGATAGCTACTGCTATCCATACATGAGAGCTTTGAAAACAGGAGAGCTTTGAAAACAGCATTTGCTGCTCCTTCCTTATTTGCTAAGTTCTCCAGCTATCCATCTTCACTCTGCTAATTCTGGAAGAGAACTGTTTTCCATTCTCTTTTTATGCCCTTAACTTGATAAGCGTGGCAAGCAAACAAATCTTCTCAACTTACCTATGGACATAGTTGTTGCGGTGAAGATGCATCAAGCCACAGGATACCTCGCAGGCCATGCGTTGCAGTGTCAAAGGATCAGGTGCCAGAGCCTCTGCAGCATGGCAGCTTCGTAGGTAGCCCTTCAGGTCACCCTGTTGGGGTGGCAGACAGTAGCATTACCCACAGCCGTAACTGCTTAAAGATCTCTTTGTGAAGGGTGAGTGGTTGAAGAAGAATAAGGTGGGAGTGGGTGGGTGGGTGGGGAAGCATTTCTGCAATGGGGTCAAAAAATGAGACCGTGATCTCAAGACAGAAGAGTGTTCAAGAATTCCTAGCCATATTGGAATTCTGTGTATCTGGGGAGACAGAAGAGAGCCTCTTATTTCAATTACATAGGTAAAAGAGGGGCATCTCTCCAAAGCAGCTCATTATAGAGAGAATGAAAAGGTACACTTCTGTAAGCTAGTAACATACCTGCTGAAGCATTGGTTTCAGATGACCCCAGCAAGAGTCAGGAGACAAGACAACTCAACAAGGTGAAGGTAAAGGTTCCCCTTGTACATATGTGCTAGTCATTCCTGACTCTAGGGGGCGGTGCTCATCTCCGTTTCAAAGCTGAAGAGCCAGCGCTGTCCGAAGACGTCTCCGTAATCATATGGCCAGCATGACTAAACACCGAAGGCACACGGAACGCTGTTACCTTCCCACCAAAGGTGGTCCCTATTTTTCTACTTCTATTTTTACGTGTTTTTGAACTGTTAGGTTGGCAGAAGCTGGGACAAATAATGGGAGCTCACGCCGTTACGCGGCGCTAGGGATTCGAACCGATGAACTTTCTGATTGACAAGCTCAGTCTCTTAGCCACTGAGACACAACTCAACAAAAGGAACAGCTCTTTAACCCAACCACACTTTTGTCCTTTTCCTGTCCCAAAGTTGAGGGGGAAGAAGGAAAATTGTATTTTCTCCCTCTATTTAATAGACTTACCAATGGGCAAAATTCCATAACCAGCAGATAGGGCGTCACCTCTGCACACTGAGCCAAGCACTGCAGGAGATTGGTATGCTGGAGTGCCCTGGGCAGAAAGGTAAAAGGTGCAAATGAGACTGGAAGGAAACAAGCAAGTGGCAGAGTCTAGAGCCAAACGAGAGAGGGCTTAGGAAACTTTGCAGACCTGGCAGGGGATTTGGGTCATGATGGGTTGAGGTGCATCAGCATTCTAAAGTGAGATAAATCAAAGGGCTAAAGCAGTGAGAGAACAGCTAAAGATCAAGCAGGGACAGGGAGATCATAGCTAAGAAGCAGTACACTAGGCTTACAGGTGACACCCCAACTCAGCTAGTTGAGAAAGGATTTTCTTTGAAGGTGCTTCTTTTCTGTTTTCAAGCAACTTTCACACCAGTTTATATAAGGACACGGAAAGGTTCCTATGATGCAACCACAAACTGGCACTGAATAAATGGGTCCCAAGCAGTGCCAGCTACCTCATAAACAATAAGGACTGTTTGTTCACGAGTCAGTAAAGTAATTCATTGCTTCCCCAGCACTGTCCCTCCCCTTCTGTGCATCTTGGTCAGATTCTCTAGATACAACAACAGATTTATTTGCTACTCCAGGATTCATAGTGGGAGAGCAGGTGTAATACTGAATATGCTATATTGACATTTCAGAAGCTAAAAACAATACCAGCCCTACTTAGCCCTTAGGTAGTATCTAGGAAGCACCTGCAGGTTTGACTAGGAAGCAGAAAAAAACCACCCTGAAAAAAGACAACAGCAAACTACATTTTGTAAAACTGCCATTAAAAACACTCTGGATGTATAATAATCAAGAATTCAAGGATACCTTTATTTCCAATCTTATCCCTAGCTTTCCTTTGAGGATTACAAGCATGTAGATCCTCTCATAACTTCTCAATATCATTTCTTTGAGGGAGGGACACCATAAAAGATGCACATTTTCAATGTCCTCAACCGTGCAAGATTTTAATAATCTTAACTGAAATTTCATAATATATTGGGTAAGAAGGCTGAAATTTGCCAGTTCTCAAAGAAATACAAAAAACTTATATTTGGGTCATTTAATGTTTTAAACTTAACATTTTCATTTTATATAAGAAGAGTATGAGTTTCTACATTCAGGAAGCTCTGAACTTCAGCAATCTCTCTTTTACTCCTTTGTCAGTGTCAGATCAAATTACAGTCTTAAAGCTGCTTCTTGATACTGATGCTTTGATCTAGAGCAGTGTTTCTCAACCTTGGCAACTTGAAGATGTCTGGACTTCAACTCCCAGAATTCCCAGCGAATGCTGGCTGGGGAATTCTGGGAGTTGAAGTCCAGACATCTTCAAGTTGCCAAGGTTGAGAAACACTGATCTAGAGTTATTTTCATCACCCATCTCTTATGATCCAGCCCTGTTCTGTCAACATGGGAAGGCTGATAGTGTCTATTCACATAAGCCTTGTGTTCCCATATATCGTACACAGATCATGGCTGGAACTGGAATAGCCCCAAATAAAAGAACACTTCTAGCAGTGCAGCTCCTCAGAAATCTTGTCAGAATGCTGAGGAAATCTAGACAGCCCATAGCCTGCTATGGAAAGGCGTAAGAGAACCTACCTGTAAGGTTGTGCCTCTTCCAAGAACTGCATTTGATCCTGCACGCTGGCACTGGCCTTAAGCTCCTTCACCACCACCTGAGTACTGCTCAACCCTGCGTTTACCTCACCGAGGAACACCTAAAATAAAAAAAAGGAAGAGAGAGAGAGAGAGAGGCACCATGGTTTGGAATCTTGCACTTCTGATTTAGGACGATAATGACTTTATGAGCTAGGGAGAGCCACGATAGTTGTCATATAAAATTGTGTTAATGGATCAATATCCTCTTAAGTAGCCCCCAGAGATCCATCACGAAATTTACTGCAACTTGATAATCCAGCAAGAATAAGGAATTTGCTAACCCTTCTCTCCCTTAGTTTTTCACGTATGGACATTCTTAAACAATACTGGGAAACTTTCATGCATTAGAGCCATTAGTCATCCATGGTACCAAGCCAACGTTTTGATCAGTAGTTTTCCAATGTGTGACGACTAATGTTCCACTAGCAATCACAACCCAAGGTTTCTGCAAAAGCACAAGTTCACTCAGTAACTACGGTGATTCAGGACAGACTATGTAGTATGAATTATCTTTATAAGTTGACCTTAGGTTTTTATGTTCCACACAGCAATTTAATTCATGTATTTATTTTGTAATATTTATTCCACTGGTTTCTATGTCCAACCCACCACCACCCTGCCCACAAATTCTTGTTTACCATGCTCTTAGGCTCCGGGGTCTTAAAACAACTTTGCTATCAGTTCTTCAGCTGGCTTTCTCTGGCAATTTAATGGAAAACCAGGTGAACTTTCTATGACACCCAGAAATAAATACAGGAAAAATCAGTGATGCTGCGTGGGACCAATGGGAAGTGCCAGATGTAATCTAGTAGCTACAGAGTTATCCTTACTTTTGAACCTCTGCCTCTCCTCTTTTGGCAATTTCCCCTCATTGAGTTGAATAATAACACCCTTTTGTTCTTTCCACTCAATTGCTCACTTTTATGTACTGGGAGCTAATGCAGAATTGACATTTCGATTTTTTTAATTCTGTAAGTTAATATATATTGTTCCACAGTCTCACTTATCTGCTGCCAAAAGCACTACTCAAAGGGGCAGCACCTATGCCTAACACTAAAATCTATTCTATTCTTTCAACTTACTTAATTCACTCCCTGTGGCCTTGGCTCTTTCTCTGTGTCCTCTCTTCCTCCCCATCCTTCCCGTGTTAATTGAAGATTGGGGATCCACCCAGCTTACCTTGCCAAACCATCCATGGCCAATTTCTTTGAGGTATAGCAGGCTGTGGCGTCCCAGGTCAGTGGATTTGAGCAACTGCACTGTGAAGGAACACATAGAGCAATCTGAATTTCTGCACCCTCTCTCTGATAAGTCGGTTGCTGTGCCAGCTTGACCCCATGCTGTCTCATTCTAGTTTTCTGCAGAAGAAGAGGCCTGGGACAACAGCTGCATGCAGGTGCAGATACAGGAAAATCCTCAGAGAAAAGTGGAGAGATCAAGTTCTGGAACCAGGTTCGTGGCGATTCTTTGCTACATTGGCAGAGTCAAGCTGGGGCCGAAGAATTTTTCCCAAGCACAGGAAGAAACAAGGAGCTTTCTACTACAATCAGATGTCTGCCTTAGCTTCCAGGCATTAGAAAGCATCTGTTCAAGATCTACCCAAGCGGGCTCTCCCATGTCCCAAATGCAGCAATGCCACCCTTCATTCCCTCAGTGCCAGACACCACCGTTCCCATCGCACTGAGAAGCAAAGGCTTTATTGTTGTCGTTCCCCCACCCCCCGGCAGTGGTGGCTAGAGCTAAACATTGGATCCATTCTTTATGGGGTCCGTTTGGATCACACAATGCTCTACTGGGCTACAGAGTGTGTGGGCAGAGCAGAGCGGAGCCATCGCATGGCTAAGGGGCTCGTCCCTCTCCCTCCTACCCAGTGGGATAAGTCTCGGATTCCTCAGTTGTTTCACATGTGAAGGAATGCGGGGTCCGTGGGATCTGGGATCAAAAAGCCCTTTGTCTCCCATGTAGTGGTGGGGAGAGAAAACCTTCAGGCAGGACAAGCAGCAGCCTCTGCTGAGGTGAAAAGATCAAGGGCAAATGCCCTATCGGGAAGCCTGTCCCATTACTTCTTGTTTTGCCTGCTCCCCAGCTAGCTAATGGAGGCAGTTGACTGCACAGGCACCTGTTCTCCAGGTATATGCAACACAGGGAAGGTGCCCTACCAATTCTTGTGTCCCCTAAATCAGAATGCCTTGCCACTCTGAGCCCACAAGATGGCATTGGCAACTCACACTACAGCATACGTATGCGCGAAACCAGAATAATCCGGAAGATACTAGTTAAGGGGGGAAGAGAGAGAGAGGAGAAAATTTGGAATATCGCCACAAATATGCTGTGCAGTAATAGGTTATTAAAACCTATTGAAGAAAGGGCTGCCATTACTAGCTCTCCTCTTCTGTTTATACCTGGCACTAAAATGACTAAAGCAAGATTTGGGCTCTCTTGCTTTAGGGCAATCCACAAGATTTTGAGGTAAAATGTGAGGAAGGAGCGACCTTCACCCCATAGCTATTCAATAGAAATAGGCAACCTAGGCAGCAAATACATCCTGTGAGAAGATGTGAGAAGATATGTGACAAAGCGTGACTATAACCTAGGGAGGAAAGGGACTCGAGAACCAAGCCATTAGGTGCTCTGAACAAATGGAGAAAAGGGGAAAAAATATGCTAGAGAAAAATCCTTCTCTCCTCAACTGCTTCCAATGGCAACAAAGCACTGACCTCATAGGGCAGAGGTGGGCCTACAGGAACCGAATTCCATGATTAAAAGAGGATTTGATCCACCTCAACATATTCTCTCTCAAGCAGCTGCAAGTGGGTTGTGTGGGAATCCAGCCAAGCTCATGTATTCCCTTGACAAAGGTGGGTTGGAAGATATGAAGCCTGGAGATTTGCAGTATACAAAAAAAGATGTCTGAGGCCAAAAGGATAGAAGACATCTAAGCAGTCATCTGCAGAACAGGATCTTGGGAGAATAAACCAAGAATGTTGGATACATACCATTATGAGCCTAATGTAGTCTTGTTTTAGCTCATGGCAGGCAATTCTTGTTACATTAGCTATAATTTTCTCTACCGAATTAAGAACTCTGAACAGAGATTGGGGGTGTATATAAAACAGATCAAGCAATATTTCATGGTCAAAGCTTTCATTTTATACAGAATGTCTGATTTTTCTGGTGAAATGTTTTACGTCACTCAAAAGCTTCCATCTCACTATAGCAGCTATCGCCAACCTGGCCACACTCCAAATGTAATGGACTTCAGCTTTCAAGATTTTTGGCCATGGTCATGCAGGCTACAGGATTCTGAGAATTGAAATCCAGACATCTGGAGAGTTTTCTGACCAAAGAAGGCTTTCTTATTTCAGCCCCATAGCCTATAACAATGAAATATTAAAGTAAAAAGCAGAACATTGAAAAAATATATATCACGTTAATTCAAAACTGACAGACCCAACAGAATGAGTATGGTGGCATTAGGGGTATTTTGTAAAGAAAAGGCTTCTATTTAAAAAAAGGTTTTAAGCAGACACCTAAAGCACTAGGGTTTGTGAGATCAAAATCAAATCTGTGTTTTACAAGATAGAAAGATCACTACATTAAAAAAAAATACATTAAAAATGCTCAGAGAAAGGTCTTGGATGATGAATAGAGGATGTAAGAAAGAATGGCATTTTCTATTATTTCAAAGGGATGATATCCATTGCATATGATAGAATATAGTCCTTAATATTTTATGTGTATTAAAAGTATTAAGAATATTGAGCAAAAACTATCCTGATTATTTGTTAAAACTAACTCTAAAGATAGGTGGGGATATTCTTATTGTTTTTGGTTTTTTTTTTTTTTTGCTCTTTTCCATTCTCCTTAGCAACACAGGGAGTCAAGATTGATGGAGAAGTAGGGGGAGGGGGGAGGGGGGGAGAAGATGAAAGAAAGAAGAAGGAAGGAAGGAAGGAAGGAGAAGAAGGAGGAGAAGGAGAAGAAGAGGAGGAGGAGGAGGAGGAGGAGGAGGAGGAGGAAGAAGGCTTTGAACAAGCTTGTACTCTCTAAAAGCATCTGAGTTACATTCCCAGGATGTCCAGGCAATATCTGACACCTCTGTGACTTTAGTCCCCATACATATGGAGGATACAAAGTTTAGACATTCTGGGTCATTCTATACAGCACCAAAATGGCATATTTGTCTATTTATTTGTATGCAGCTCTTAATAGTTCAGAGGAACTAATACCCTAGTGCCATTACTATCATGTGTGTGTCCCCCTCCATCCCACTGTTTGATGCCATCTTTTTTTATGAAAGGATATGTACACATTAAGAATGTGCAGTAGGATGACTATGCAGAGTTTTGGTAGAAGAAGAAAAAGAGGAGTCCTATAACATTTTAAAGTCTAAGATTTTTATTGTAATAGAAATACTTGGTGAGGTGAACACTGCGGTACAAAAGCTTGTATCTTTAAAATGGTATTGCAAGTCCTAAAGTGCAAAAATGCTGCCCTCCCATTTTTAAAAAAATCAAATTGAATCCACATGCATAATGGGCTTTGAGAATAACTTTAAGGAAGAGAAGGAAGATGAACAGCCAAGACAACGATCAGATAAGAAAAATCTGAGCCCAGAGCAGGAATGGAATTAGAGAGAACATCTCAGACTGGACCCTCCCTTGTTCTCTTTAGGAGAAAAGCGGGTGGGAGGGGAGACACATTCAGAGTTGCAAGATTCTGTTACTGTATAATATTCATGACTCTGCCATTCATGTTTGGCCTATCTCTGTGATGGCAAACCTATGGCACGTGTGCCACAGGTGGCACATGGAGTCATTTCTGAGGGTACACGAGGCGTTGCCCTGGCAGCTCCAGCACGCATGTGCACACTGGCCAGCTGATTTTCAACCTTGATTTTCAGCCGTTTTTCGCCCTCTGGAGACTTCTCTGTTTGCAGTCTTCCGCTTTGCATGTTGAGCTGTTTTTTGTCCTTCGGAGGCTTTAGGGAAGCCTCCTGAAGCCTCCAGAGAGAGAGAAACGGCCCAACAGGCAAACCAGAAGTCCATTCCCAAACTTCCGGTTTGCGTATTGGGCCGTTTTTCGCTCTCCCCAGGCACCAGGAAAGCCATGCGTGTATGCGCAGGGCAGCAGAGGGGAGGGTTACGTGCGCATGATGCAGGGGCACATTAAATTATGGGGTTGGGCACACGAGCGCACACGATAGCATGCATGTGCTTTTGGCACCTGAGGCAAAAGAAGTTCACCATGACTGGCCTATCTCAAAGGGATGGCCCCATTACCTTTTGATAAAGCTGCTATTTGTATGTGCACTTTCTCTTCTTCAGGGTTATTCTCACAGATCAATTCAGCATAATAACAATAATTAAAGGGCTCCTTGTTTCTTTTCGGAAGCACAAAATCTAGGTGATCATTCCAAGGCTGTCAGCAAGAGAAGAATTCAAAGTTGTACTGTCTCCCTTTCCCAAACAGATGCCATCCAGGTTTCTCACTAAAATGGGAATCTCCTGAGTTGTGGGACTTGCCGAACACGCTGCTCATGAATTTAGGAACCCTGGGAATTATAGCCCTACACCTCTGGACAGCATAAATTTGTTGATGATTCTGTACACACAAAGCATGCATATCACTGCTGCAACTATCCAAAGGGGGAAAAAAAGTTTAATGAAGTAAACTTAATGCTTCACTAGATTACCTGAGCGCCCAGGTTGCCTAGACATTGGCAAAGATACTTCGGTGAGAGGCAGAATATAAACTTCAGGGCCATTCTGGGTGGCTGGTGAGCCTTGAGCTGAGAATTCACTAGGATAATCCTCCCCGTCAGCATTACTGAATTCCTGGGGCAAAAAAGATAAGGAGAATGAAAGTGTAGAATGGGGCAATAGAGCAATGCTTAAGAATGTGGAGAGGAGAAGGTTTGAGACATGCATTTGGTCATCTCTAGATGCATAATCCTCCTCTGGATGGAAGGATTATGGCAATAAAGCATGCAAAGCAACTTCGATTCATTCAAGCAGCCTTCCCCAGCCTGCTGCATTCCAGTGGTTGGATTGCAATCCCTAAAAATCCCAGTTATTTCAATAGTAACTGGGACACCGGGGAAGTTGTGTAACAAACATCAGGTGATAAAGGCTGCTTTGAAATATCATCCTCACTACCACCAGCAGTTATGTTTTCACACACGGATGACCTTTTATAGATATTCCACAGCAATACACAAATAAGAAAAAGGCTCAGCGACAGAGCACAAATTCTGCATGCAAAGAACCCCTGACTCAGTGCTTGCTATCTGCAGGGAAGGCTGGGGATGGCCCTTTGCCTGAAGTATTTACTAAATCCCAAACCATGTGGACCAATGGGCTAATTCAATATATGGCAATTTACTCTGTTCTTAAATACACCTGAAAAGGTGCAAAGAACCCATATGTCCGTTCTTTCACACGTGGAACCAAGGTGTGAATAATCACATTGAAGGGGAAGAAAAATGATGTCCTTTCACTGCCTACAGCGCTAGCAGAAGAATCTCTGCACACACAGTTGTGTTATACACTTGTGAGAAGAACTGAATCTATGGTCCTCACATGTGGACTATGTTCTATTTTCTCCCATAATATGGTTTAACGAATACCCCTAGTGGACTTGGAAAAAAGCAGACGCAGCCCAATGGACAGATACACCTCACTCAGTCCTACTACATGGATCCAGCTGCTTGAAATGGAATCGCAGAACGTACACTTTTCAGTAGTAGCAAACCATTGGCCTGAAGCCAATCCCACGCACACTCTGGGCAGGCTAAGGATCACTGCCGCAACCTAAAGGTTCAGTGCACTACTTCATAGCCCCTGGGCAAAAGAAGAGAACCATGTGGAGAGCTGATTCACACAAACAGTTTTCCCATCGGTGCAATTCCATTTCAGATAACCACCTCCAAAGCAGGAGGAGATATTTGCAAACCATGACAGAGGCACATAAAGTATACAATCACTCTTTCCCATCCAGCTACAAACATGCCCCGTTACAACTGGGGGGGTAACAGAGACAGCCGTGCACTCAGTCACTCTTTTTTCTCCTTTTTTTTTTTTTGAAAAAAATAATCCTTCCACCCACAGATCTAGGCATGTGGGGGAAATGCAGTGCAGGGTTCAGGACGAAGCCCAAGGTGATAAGATTCAGATGTATTTCATGACGGCCAATTTCAAATTTTCTCCAAAAGAAAAAAGATGCTCCATGGAGACAAAGGTTTGAAAGAGAGGACAAAAGCGAAATAAAGACAGCCTTCCCTGCCCAGACTCTCTGCAGGTCCACAGGGCAAGGTCATAGCCAGGGCTACTGCTTCCAGCTCCTGCCCCAGCCTCACCTTTGCATGGGGAAGTAGGCAGACTTCAAGGGATCCAAATGCAGAGCAACAACCCATCGCCCCACCTGGTAGCCTTCTCCTGCCATCCCACGTCGATCCCCCCAATTTTTAAAGTGTGGTCAGCGGCGGCTGCTCTGCTCCCTCCCCCTGCACCCCACCCCTCCCCCGGTGAAAGACGTTATAAGCACAGCTGTGGGAGAAGCAGCCTCACCTTGGTCAGGGGGCAGGGGGAGGGCTGCCCAGGGTCCCCCAGTTCTACATTACAGGCTGTTTGGGGCACTGTGCTGGCCCCCGTGCAAGGCAGACACCTCAAAACCATCCTCAGCCTCTTCTCCCGGGATTCGCTTCTCCAGCTCTAGGCAAGAGTGCCCAGAGAAAGAGTGTTAATTAGGTGCACCATCCCTTGGTGCTCTGTTCCCCTCACTACTGCAGGCAGAGTTCAAGGCACCCCCCATCCCTCTTCCATCCACCCACCTGCCCATCCCTGCACTAAGGCTGTGCCTTCTTCGCTCTCATTCAGTCCTCCTGCAGAATGAGACCAGTGGCTTCTTCTAATTACCTGGATGAACTTTTTCCTACTGAAGGTTGCCCCAGCAATCAGGTAGGATAGGGTGAGCATTCCCAGGGAGCATCTTAAGCTTGGATGCCCTCGAGTTTCTGCCTTTCCGAGGCTGTTCCAAGAGGAAAGCACAGAGCCCACTCACAAGCTTGTTTCGTGCCCCTATATAGGCAGTGTGGGAGGATTCTGAATTGGTTCATTGTCCCCACTGTGGAACCTGGCTACCTCTATCAATTGTGACCGCACAGAGCTATCTATCACTCCATGCCGAACGCTCCTCCTCCTCCTCCATGGCTGGCCAACAGCCTCCACAAGAATGCCAGCAATGGGGGCAGCATTTTCCAGCACATTCTGTGCCTCTGAAATCATACTTCTGCCCACTTCCTTTGGGTCTTTCTAGAGCACATGGCAGCCCACTATATTTGGGGAGATGCTTGCCAAATTGGGAAGCACTTAAGCAACAAGTACTTCAGAGGTGGGTTTCTACCGGTTCGGACCGGTTCGGCAAAGTAGGAAGTAACTTGGCTGGACACACACCTGAACAGGTTCTATGCTCGGTGGCACCATCTTGATTTTCTGTTTTGCACATGCGCAGAACAATCTTCATTGAAATAATGTATTTTTTTCCTTTTCTAATATGTGCATGCGCAGACCTTTTTAGGGGCAAATGTGCACAGGCGTGGAGCCAGTAGTAATACCGGCAGGAACCCACCCCTGAAGTACTTGTATCTTTAAACTTAAAATAAGAACTACTTAACTTGACTTTTCTAAGGACTAAAAAGCAAGTACTCAGCTAAGAAAGGACAGGGAATTACTCCTGGTTCACAGTATTAGGCTCTTGTCTCTCTGGTGAGCAATATGTCATACATTGGGCACAAATCCTCTAGCTCCAGATGAAGGCAACAGAGCCCATAAACTCATTCTGTGACAGGGTAGAGGACGGACAGAAAGAGGTGACCTTCCTCTTAGAGCCCTTTGCCTGAAAGAGAAGCAAGTGAAATAGATCACAGGCAGGACATCCTGAAGATGCTTTTTCCAACAGGTAACTGGACTTTTTCCTTTCCTTTCAAAATGTTGAGGAGCTAAATGTTTTCAAAGAAAAAAATAACCAAGAAAGTCCAATTGCCTTTCAGAAAAAGCACCTTTGGGACAAAGATGACCTGGATGATTGAGAATCTCCAGAGACATCGCAGGCAGGAAACTTTGAGCATCCTCTCTTGATGGAACTGCATCCAGTTATCACCCTCAAGAATTCCCCTTTGCTATGTCAAGTCAATTTATTAACTCTTCCCACCTCTCTATATTTCTCTACTGGTGCCTCTTCAGTTGTATTTTTTCCGGGACTCCTGTCTGCACCGCACAATATAGTACAACCCCAGGAAGTTGCTTTCCCTAAAAGTTCTTAAACTTTTCCTGAACGAGAACCACCACTCACTCCATAGTGGAAGAGACCTTTAAACCCACACAGGAGCAGGACTAGAAAAGCTACCTGCATAACTGACCCAAACTGTTCAATGTATAAAAAGAAAGTTTCGCTATAATCACCATGGAAGCCAAAGCCAGGCCTAAGCGGTCTCTATACAACATTTTAGAAAGAGTGAAAATGCACCTTGCATTCACACAACATTTTGTCTCACTAGGGAAAGACTGGAAACTCATGTACGCTTTGGTACCTTCTACTAAAGAAGATGGAAGTAGCAGACTTTTCTCTGCCCGAAACCCATGACAAATGCTGTGGATCACACCTAGATGTGCAAGAATCTGACCCGGATAAGATGGTTTCTTATGCTCCCATTCATCGACTTCTGCCTCTGGCTTCCAAAAGCTCATTAGGCTTTTTTATTTCTATCACACTGCCAGACAACCATCCCCTGTTGTGCTCAGAGACTAGCTTCTCAGCAAGCCCCTGCCACAAGGCTTTAGTCTGATGTCCCAGCCCACTTCTCCTCCTTACCCCCACTGAATGCCCTCCTGCTGCAACCCCTGCTGCTGAGATTGCTTGACTCATGCTTCTCGTGTCTGACACATGAATGTACCATGTTGTTCCTCTGACTCTTAATTTCTGTCTGTACTTTATATTCCAGGCTGGGCGACACTGCTTCTTCAGGACTATTCTGATAGGAACTTAATAGTAAAGGCATGATCCAGTTTTGAGAATTATTTTCTTCTCCTTGCAAACAACAGGGCCTGTTATTATAACCTTTCCCAGCCTGGTGGCTTTTAGATTAGCTAGATGACAAACTTCAGAAATCTCAGATATGTATCCAGAAGCCTCCAGGATGGCAAAAGCTGTGTTAATGTCATGGACTCAGTAGAAGACTTTGTCTTATGCCTTGCTATGCCATAGGCAGCCAGAGAGATTTGGACCCCCCTGAACTTACCTTGAAGCCAATGCCCCCTTTCTTGCAGCACAGACAGGCCAACATGAGGAAGATGAAGGTGAAGAGTCCTGAGAAGGAAACGGCCACCACCACCAGAGAGGAAGACCAGGAGAGCTCACTCAAGGGAGTGCCATCTGTAGGGAGATAAGCAAGTGGGAGAAGATGAGAACGGAAAGTTCAGGAAAGATTGATGGGAGGAGGACCAAACATTTGCAGAGTAAAGCCAGAGAGAATGCAGCTGGGACAGAGCCCAGCAGGAGGCCTGTAGTCTATGAGTATATCTTGCAGAGTTTTAGTTCTCTTTTCTTGCAGACTCAAAGCCAAGTTCGGAAATCAAAGATGTATCCCTGCTCTCTTACACCCACTTGTCTCTGACGAATCCACTATCCTTCAAATCCTGCTTGAAAGAAAAGGAAAGATGCCATTCTGTTCTCCCACTGCTTTCCTACCAGCTAGTTTAAATCCAGAGACACAGAAGAAGCAAAGAGCCAACCTGGCTTTTTCATCTATGGAAGAGAACAAGGCTTGTCAATGATGCCATGGTCTCCCAGCTTGGACAGGCATGGAATCTCTGCAAGACAGAAATCCTGCCATATCATGTGGTTCTATCTATGCAGCAGTAATCGTGGATACTGATGACTTAACAGTATCAGGTCAGTGAGTAACCTTATCTCCCACTTCCCACAGCTCTGATGACTCCCATCTGCACTTCCCTGATTTGTAATTGCTACGTATATAGATACAGCCTAGGTATACTTCACAGCCTGAATACCCAGTGCAGTCCGGTCCCCATCATTTTGTCAATATGCACATTGCTAAAAAGCAACATATTCAGAAAACACAGAGGGCAAATTTTTTTTCTTTTGCCAGCCAACTGGTTGACTAATTGAGCAATGGCTTTGAACAAAGGCCCTGCTTTGGGAGAAAAAAAAAGTGGTTTCCATTAAATTTAAGAATGGTTTTCCTCCTGAAACATTATTTTTTGAGAAAAAATGTATAGATTTACAAAAGAGGAAAGAATGGACGTACATGCCCTGTCTTGGAGACTCACTATGTCCATTTCTTTTAAAGAAAGACATACATCCTGGCTTTCAAAAGACCAAAGAGGAGATGAGAAACAGAGGAGATAAAAATTAACCTCACAGCATGGGAGAAAAGGAAGGTCAGTAAGCAGCAGAACAATTAAATGCAGCCGAATCACAGTGTCCAGAAAGCTTTGTAATGCAAAATAATTAATCTGGCATTTAAAGTAATTGACATGGTGCCAAGAAAATGATTGAACTGGTTGCTCCATGAGTTGATAAGTAAGTGCACCGGATGTAAGGAAAATATGGGTGGGATATCATTATAGCATGCTTAAATGGGAGGATGAAGGAGATAGTGTACTGTAAGTGAGAACTCTTCACAGGCATTAGGCATATTAGACAATATGGTAGGTGCTGCAACACCTATGTGTTTACAAAGGTAAAGGTTCCCCTCACACATATGTGCTAGTCATTACTGACTCTAGTGGGTGGTGCTCATCTCTATTTCAAAGTCGAAGAGCCAGCACTGTTCGAAGACGTCTCCATGGTCATGTGGCCGGCATGACTAAACGCCAAAGGCGCACAGAACACTGTTACCTTCTCACCAAAGGTGGTTCCTATTTTTCTACTTGCATTTTTACCTCCTTTCGAACTGCTAGGTTCGCCAATGCTGGGATAAGTAACGGGAACTCACGGCACTAGGGATTCAAACCTCCGAACTGCCGACCTTTCTGATCGACAAGCTCAGTGTTTTAGCAACTGAGCCACCGTGTCCCTCACCCAGTGCTGTAGCACATGCACAATCATAGATGTTTGTGCTGTATCTTAATTCCACATATACAAAAAAATTGTGCTGTAGCACATGAACAACCATAAATGTTTGTGCTCTAGCTTAATTCTACATATATGAAAAAATGGGGAGGGGAACCCTTCTTGTGACAGCATTACCATAGTAATGAGCATCTCTTCCCACTTTGCTTATCCTCAGTGATGGAATTTTAACTTTTCTTCAGGAAAGCATCCTTGCTTCTGTCAGCCAAGGGAGAAGCCCAGGGGCACAAGAACTACATGCCATGGCTGGCAGTCTTCCTTCTGAAGCCAGAAAATGGCAACTCATTTGCATATTGCTATTTGTAATACATAGGGACGTGTTAACTCAGTGGCTAAGATGCTGAGCTTGTCGATCAGAAAGGTCGGCAGTTCGAATACTCAGCGCCACATAACAGAGTGAGCTTCCATTACTGGTCCCAGCTTCTGCCAACCTAGCAGTTCGAAAGCATGCAAAAATGCAAGTAGAAAAATAGGAACCACTTTGGTGGGAAGGTAACAGCGTTCTGTGCACCTTCAGGATTTCGTCGTGTTGGCCACATGACCACGGAGACATCTTCAGAAAGCGCTGGCTCTTCAAGTTTGAAACAGAGATGAGCACTACCACCTAGAGGCAGGAACGACTAGCACATATGTGCAAGGGGAACCTTGACCTTTACTTGTTCTAGTACAGCCAATGCATTAGGAATCTGCTGCTATGGTCTCCGATAATTCGTTGCCATAGACAAGAAAAATATAAAATTCTTCAGCCCCCCCCCCCCCCAAAGTGGAATTTAAGGCACTAATCTTGCAAAATATTTAATTTGTACACACAGGGACAAAGAAGGGCCACATGCATTTTGAACCAGAAAATATTTAGATGCCCAGGCCACAACTCAGATTCTTCTGGCCCATTGTCTAGGTGGGGGTCTCCCAGTTAGGAACTGAAAATGCCCCTGTGATTGGATGGAGGTCTTAAAAGGGAACAATTGCAGAAGGGTGTTTTACTCCCTGGTCCCTAATTTATGGCCCACTGGGATAATTTAATTTTAATAGATGGCTCTAACTTAGCTCTAGCAAGTATCAAGCCCCTCCGAAGCCTTGCAGCTGTTCTTTCCAGGGAGGTCAACTCAGGGGTAAATTAATGGCACAAAAGACATGCATGCTGAGTGGGAAGTGACAGCACAGCTGGAAATGTCTGAAACGGCATGCTTGTTTTTGAAGGGGACATCCCAGAAACGAGGCTCCTGATTCAGAAAAGAAAGGAATACCCGCACTGATGAATCTAATGTAAAACGGATTGTTCTAATGGGCAGAACAAAGCGTACAAAGTCATTAGTTGAAAGGAAGAGAGAGAAAGAGAGCCATTTAGCTCTAACTGCCTGACCTCACGGCTGATCTCTATAGTTTTACAGGCCCTGGTGTAAGAGATTGTAGCCCTTTAAAATAGGAGAGTTTGGAAGAGTTACATCTAGGGCAGGGGTGTCAAACTCACATCAATCACGGTGGCGTCATGTGACATATTGGGACTTCCCCCCCTTTGCTAAACCAGACGTGGGCGTGGCCAGTGTGTGACGTATATCCAGCCCATGGGCCGGGAGTTTGACAGCCATGGTTTAGGGCAGGGGTCTCCAACCTTGGCAACTTTAAGCTTGGTGGACTTCAACTCCCAGAATGCTGGGGAATTCTGGGAGTTGAAGTCCACCAGGCTTAAAGTTGCCAAGGTTGGGGACCCCTGGTTTAGGGTAAGGATTTAATTATATGGTTCCCTGCATTTAGAGAATCAGCATATCAGGAACAGCAATGAAATTATCCCATCCTTATATTCCAGTGATGTGTTGCAATTTATTTTACTACAGGTTCGCTCGTGCACATGCAATCGTGCAATCGCGCGACTGATGGATGAAGCCTCCTCCCACTGCCACTACCGGTTCGCCCAATCCGGGGCGAACCGCTAACAATCCACCTCTGTTGTGGTTCTCTCCGGACACCTATGCGGTGGGGTATTGTACCCCCTGTTCTTCTGAATATGTAGGGCATAGAACCAAAGAACAAAAGAGAAGAACAGAGATGCCCTTCTGGTCTCTGAACAGGTAGTCCTTGTTTAGTGTATGACTCATTTTGCAGTTATAACCCCAATGAAAAACATAAGTTTACAACCATTCCTCACATTTACTACCTTCAGAGGTTGGTAAATCAAAGGAATGTTGAAGATTATAATAACAATCACTTAGTGATTGCTTCACTTAACAAGTGAGTTGCCAGTTCCCCACTGTGATAATTAAATGAGCAATACCTGTAGTGGAAAAAATAAACAAAATGGAGACTGCATCCCTCTCTCACCCCATCTTCTAGATAGGACAGGGCAAAGCAAGTTTTTTTCTTTGCCTAATCCCATCAGACCCAAATTAATCCTTCCTGCTCCAATCCCATCTAAACATAAGAGCCCAACCCTTACAAGGGACTGGCAACAGAGGTGGTATTCAGCAGGTTCCGACCAGTTCTGGAGAAACAATAGTGGAAATTTTAAGTAGTTTGGAGAACTGGTAAATACCACCTCTGACTGGCCCTGCCCCCATCTATTCTCTGTCTCCCGAGTCCCAGCTGATCAGGAGGAAATGGGGATTTTGCAGTTTTCTTCCCCTACCACCCCCACCAAGCCACGCCCACCAAGCCACACTTACAGAACCCGTACCACTGACTTGCAACCTAGAGTAATCCCAACACACCGCCCCATCCCATCCTCAATCAGTTGAAGACCTCAACATTCCATCTCCTTAACAATGAATTGTCTCAGCTCTGCTCCTTCTTGAAATGCCTGTTTTGCCTAACAGTAGAATTCACCCCAGCTACTCCCTATCAACAAAGGACCTACCTACCTTTTCCAAACCAACCAGTCAATCAGATCCCTAAGATTTCCTACCTTAGAGCCAGCAGTGCGATCCTACTGGTTTAGCAACCGGTTCGCTGAGCGCGCATTTGAACGTGCCTGACGCACACTGCGCACCCGTGTGCAGTTAACAGGAAGACAGCTGAGGTGCGGCAATTCACTTTGCCGCGCCTATCAGCTGGGCTAAAAAACCAAGGAAATATAGGTGAGTATAGCCCGGGGATGAATGGGCGGGCCCTCCTGAAGATCAGAGTGAACCGGTTCGCTCTCAGCTGATCTTTGGAGCTACCAGTACACCCAAACCGGGCCGAACCGGTAGAATCCCATCTCTGTTTAGAGCTCTAAACTACTATAAAAATATTTGCACCTCCAATGTTCAGGGTCCCCATTTCTTAATATGATGATGATGGGTGATGCAAAAAAAAAAGTGTTTTCTCCTCAGTGGTGTCTTCCTTAAGTCCACAAATTCCGCAAGAGTTTCCACCTTGCAGCTTTATTCACTACATCTCCCACATGAGCTGACCTGTAGCATCTGCATTAGGACCACTCTTTGCTGCCATCCATTTCTAAATTTCTTCCCTTCCTGCTCTTTTCACCTGTCTCAGTTCTTTCTGCTGAATTTGCTTAGACTAAAGCAGGGTCTTGAGCAATGTTCCTATCTGTATTTTAAAAAATAGATTCCTGCTTTCAGTGCTTACATCTTATGCAAGACGCTCTTCTGCTTTGCTTTTCTTCTTTTTAAAACTAAAACACAATTGGGAGAAGGAGGCAATTTGTTCAGTGGGAAAGGGGAATTAATTGTTTTTCTGCATATTATTATTTTCTTGATTAATATTGGCGTCTCCCAGATGCAATATTTTTTTTCAGAAATCAATATCAGCAATATTTATTCAGCACAAAGGATTCAGCTATTTCAATGAGGTGAGTAAAAAGGTCCCAGTAGATTCTGCCAAGTGTAAAGAAGAATTTCTTCACTTCTTTTCTAATTTAAAACCAATTACATAAGATTAGGCCCAAAAAGAAATGGTGAATAGAAAAGAAGAGGAGGTAGGTTGAAGGGGAAACAAACTATTGGCAGCCCCAGACATTTTTGAAGCTTGAGGATCATTCATTACATCAATTGAGCCCATGGCTGGAAGTTTTAGTTCAACACATCTGGATAGCAGGTTAAGAAAAGTTGGGTTGGATCTTAAATTGGGCAATACATGTTACATTTTAGAATTGTAAATGTAATCATAAGTATCAGATTTGGAATAGTAACAATAAAACTACAATCCAATGTACCTAAACATCTGATAAAAATATCATTTAGGAATTTGTGTTTGGATAATATACATTAAAAGTATGATAGGATATGTTGTTATTATTCCTATTATTCGGCCTACAGTATATGATTCAGGAGCATTTAAGTTTGCAAAATGCAAATCCATTCTAAGGACCAAAACAAGCCATTTGAAGGCAAACAACCCTGGGGAGACTTCTGACTATCAACGTTGCAAGGCTGACCTAAAAAAAAAAAAAACACAGCAGGGACAGCAAATGAGAGCTACCTGACATATTACAGGGAAGAATTAATGCACAAATACGTGCATTCATTTTTTTTTCTCCTTATTGGATAATATTTACAGAGATTCTCCTTTGTTGTCAAATGCATGAACGTTTACAAGTGGAAAGTATTCATTTCATTACTGCATACATACAAATATTCCTCTAAAAAAACATTAATGCACAAGCAGAGGTCTTCGGAGCAAGCCACAATCTTGTCAGAATGGAGAAACATGGATTGCAATATCATTATGTAAGCTCCACCCTTTGCATATTTGTGTCACACAGGCTTGACAAAAGGCTGGAATTTGCATCACAATGATGCAACGGATATTTTGTGATTTACTCTCTTTTGCTTCTCTGTTGCTTATGTGCACAAGTGAGACATGCAGCTATCTCTTTCTTGAACTATCAGACATCTCTGCATTGTTTCAGAAACTAGGAAATGTTTGTTTAGGTCTTTCCATTATGTTATTTTGCAACAACAGAGCACACATGTTACAATCATAGACAAGGGTTAGATAACTCCTTATTCATCTAAAGATTATATAATGGATGTCATCTTAACACAGCATCTCTGCTTGCACAGTAATAGTAGATAGAAAACCTCCAGTGATAGAGCACCCACTATTTTGGGAGGCAAGCTGTTCCATTGATTAATTGTTCTCAGTGTCAGGAAATTTCTCCTTAGCGTCAACACATCCTAGGTGAAGCTACAAGCAGCAATATTTGAAGGAATTGTAATAGACTTCTATTTTTCTTAGGTATGATACTCTGAAAAATGCAACATTCTCCTACTGAGAAACAATTCCTCACATGTAAACAATAGGATCCAATTGTCCATAGAGCACCTGCCCATGTGTGGAGCTAACAACCATTCCTCTAAAAAGACAATTTTGCAAAAAAGGGGGGGCGAGGGGGGGAGACCTTCTTGTTAGCAAACCTTTGCTGTGTTAAAGAGCCTTTTCTGAGCAGAGCTAGCTGAGAGGATCTGTGCTCCGGGAGGAAGAGGAGGCTTGGGGAGGGCCGCACTTACAGCTCTCTGACAAAAAGGGCCTTCATGCACCATGTTTATGGAGCACCTGCAGCGGGAACAGCAATCCGGGGATTCTATGGCTCAGCTGTGCATCTGCTTTATAAGCCATTGATTGGGCACTTCTCGTCCCAGATCTCGGGCTTTGAAGATGCAGCTGGGCTATCAGAATGCTGTTCCAGAACCTCTCACAACAAATGAAGTGTTTAGAGTGGGAGGAAGCAGGAGGGCAAAGACGGGGGAGGCAACTGCTCAGGAGAATGTCAGCTCCAATTCTACAGAAGCAGCTCAGGGAGACTGGCGGAATCCCACTTCCTCTCTCCAACGTAAGGAGATAAACTCAGGCTGGCCAGGACAGATAATCTGCAGCCTTGCCAAGGTTACTGAACTGGTCTTAATCTGCAAAGGTGGTTGGAGCTACAAATGAAAAGACAGATGATGCTATAAATACCACAGTATGGACCAAAATAGTAACTCTGAAAAAAAAGGAATAACTAGTGAAAATTCTT
The DNA here is from genome assembly GCF_009769535.1 of Thamnophis elegans. NCBI lineage: Eukaryota > Metazoa > Chordata > Lepidosauria > Squamata > Natricidae > Thamnophis > Thamnophis elegans. The sequence continues at coordinate 45,743,471 of NC_045542.1, read as the reverse complement.
GAGTTTAATGCAGAAAGGAAACTGTCTAGCACTCTTAAGGAAATTGCCTTTATAATATTTAAGGCATTTGTGGAGACAATGAGGTGATCACTGAGACAGTAGCAGAAGTGGCATTCAGCAGGTTCTGACCAGTTCTGGAGAACCGGTAGCAGAAATTTTGAGTAGTTCAGAGAACCAGTAAATATCACCTCTGACTGGCCCCGCCCCCATCTATTCTCTGCCTCCCGAGTCCCAGCTGATCAGGAGGAAATGGGGATTTTGCAGTAACCTTTCCCTGGAGTGGGGAGGGAATGGAGATTTTACAATATCCTTCCCCTGCCATGCCCACCGAGCCACGCCCCCCCAAGCATGCCATGCCCACCAAGCCACACCCACAGGACCAGTAGCAAAAAAATTGAATCCCACCACTGGGCAGTAGCTCTTAAACAGCATCTCATACAGGAGTCGCAATGACCCCGCTGAACCAGTGAGGTATTTTTCAAAAAAAAATTAGTGAAGTACCAAATAAACATTGCTCCATGGCAGGGAGATTTCAGAAGGGGGAAATCCTCTCTGTGGATTCCAGCAGCTAGTACTTGCTTTAGTCAAGGAAAATTGCCAGACAGAAAACTCTCAGAGCTATCAGTTAAGACGTTCCATGCCAGTGTTTCTCAACCTTAACAAATTTAAGATAGGTGGACTTTAATGCTTAGAATTCTGGGAGTTGAAGTCCACATTTCTTCAAGGTAACATGATTGAGAAATGCTGCTCTGTGCAGCACTGCTTCATCTCTCTCACAAGAGTATATTTCCTGCGGTAGTAGGATAAGAATAATACGGGACAACTCCAATCACAAATGGAAAATATTTCTGCCTGGAACCGTCTGCAAATTTTAACTTCATTACAATATACAAAATGTTTTAAATATACAAATAACATAAAATTATGTAAACAATTTTCAAGTACTGTAGGGCAGATGCACAATACAAGCCTCATCTGGAAACATATACATAATTTGTGACTTAAAAAAAGACAAGATGGACTTCTCATTCTATGTAGAAAATATCCTGCTCCAGCAGCCTTATTCCAAAAATCTACAGCAGAGATTGCTGTATTATATTGTCTAAATCTGGGGCTGCCTGTCAGGAAGTCCTTAAAGAAATATATATATAAGCCTGTAATTCAGTTTAGAAAGTTAGCAGTTGTGTTCTCCATCCCTTGCATGCTATCACATCTTTCAGAAAGGTGCATTGCATCTCCATGATCTAATACTGTCAGCAGCATGGGAACAATGCCATTGGGGATTCCTGCTGGAAAATGACTAGTGTTTATGCTAATGGAAACTGCACTGTGCTAAAATGATAATTAACTTTTGTTTGTTATGGAATGTTCTAACAATTATCATTGGCAGGAAATCCAGAAGGTGTGCTGCAGGAAAACCCATAGAATGTCCACTAATGGTCAGCTTCTAGCTGTCAGAAAGAAAATAGTTATTCTTGCATCTCTAGAAAGTTTCCTTATTCATTATACAATGCAGGTAGTCCTCAACGTACGACCATAATTGAGCCCAAAATTTATGTTGCTAAGTGAGACAAGGGAATTTTGACCCATTTTACAACCTTTCTTGCCACAATTTTAAAGTGCAATTGTTAAGTTAGTAATACAGTTGTTAAATGAATGTGGCTTCTTCATTGACTTTGTCAGACGGTCACAAAAGAGGATCGCGTGACTACAGGCCACTGCAACCATCATAAATATGAGTCAGTTGCCAAGTATCTGACTTTTACTCAAATGACCATGGGGACGCTGTAATGGACTTAAGTGTCAAAAATGGTCATAAGTCACATTTTCAGTGCCGCTGTAACTTCAAACAGTCAATAAATGAACTGTTCTAACTATCTGTACATATTTTTTTATTATCAAGCATACTTAGAATTCCATCAATCTGGGAATTATGAATATTTGTATGCACCTGAACCACCAGGTATAGAAAAAAATCACTAATTTAAAAAACCTTCTTGGTAATAACTTTACATAAAATTACAAGAAGGAATTGTTTTTATTTAATTCTAGTTAATAATATGTGCTTTGGCCTTCCTGTCAATCCTAAGAAAAGCAAAGGCAAGCAGTTACATACTCCCATCATTTTATCTACTCCAAATTTCAGCTACTCTGCCATATATCCTGGAGTTTTTGTTTTGCAAACTTGTGTAATTGTTTGTGGTTTAAGAGCAACATGGGGACATCAAGGCAAAGGAGCTTCAAGCTATGTTTGTTGCATTATTCTGGATTTTTTTCCTTTTTTTGGTCAAGCTAATCTTGGCTCAGCCACTTCAAACAATTAATAGATACACTGTAATCCTTTCTGTAAATTCTGGGACAAACTCTGAAAGCAAAAAACAAAGAGGAAAAGCGATGGCAGTGAAATGTTCAGCAGTGGAAATCATTGCAACATAGAGAGAGCGGTTTTAGTGCCCACCAGCAGGCAGTCCCTGAAGAAAGATTGTTCCAAGAACAGTGAACTGAAGCCGCATTTGGGTGTCATCCAATCTTCTAAGATTTCCCAATCTGTAGGCAATTGTTTCTTGTGCTAGCAAAGGGCTATAACTATGGTTTCCAAATAAAATACTTGCAGAAGATAGGCTTTCATCCATTTATGTTAAAAGTCTTACGGATAAAATTATTTCATCTGGACTGAAGGCGTCTGTATAGTTCCAACTACTGGGGGGGGGGGGAGATTTATTTATTTGTGCCCCACCTTTATTATGTTTACAAATAACTCAAGACAATGAGCATATCCCACATTGAAAGCTGGAACACCCACTAGTGGGCGGTAGGGACCAGGTTGACTACCACTGACACACCATTCAATATCTACTTTTTATCTACTGAAATACATAAAGATTTTTCAAGGAGGTAAAAACTTTTATTTGCCAAAGTGCCAAATTCACTGACTCTTATGTACACAAATCAGCAGATGTAACCAAAAAAAGGATGTTACTTCTCTAACCCAAGGAACAATTATTGTGGGAGGTGGGGAAGCAGTTGGATTTGATATAACTCACAGATCTAGACTGATTCTATCAAAACCTGATTCCTGGGTTAGGAGGCTCTATTCACAATCACTCATGCCCTAGTCACCTCCAGAATGGACTACTGTAATGTGGTCTATATGGGTTTGCCCTTGAAGAACGTCTGGAAGCTTCAACTGATGCAGAATGCAGTGATGTAGGCAATTACATTACATATTACACTTCTGTTCCACAAACTCCACTGGCTGCCAGTCTGGGTCCAATTCAAGGTGCTGGTTTTAATCTTTAAAGCCTTTCATGGCATGGGACCAGGTTATCAGAAGATAACCTCTGCCTGTCCCCTTAGATCTGGCATATTGTAATACAGTCTGTTAGGGGCTTATGTTTGGTAGAGGTGAGCCTTTCTGCCATGGCATTGCCTTGTGCAATATTACACACACACACACACACACACACACACACACACCAAGAAGTCAGCTTAGCTCCATCCCTATTAATGTTCCCAAAGTCCATCAAGATCTGGTTATGACATCTGGCCAGAGATCCCAAGGAACTGGAGACCTTCTTAGATTGCCTCAGTGTGGCTGATATATTCATTCTCTCCGTGCCTTGTGATTTACATACTTTAAATTTTAAGAGTTATTTTTTTATATTTTATCATGATTGTTTTTATATATTTGATGTCTTAGTTGATTGTTGCACTGCTCAGAATCGCTTTTCATTTTTTAAAAAAATATTTTATTAGGTTAAATTAAAAATAAAAACTATGCAAGCTACATTTTTTAAAATCAAATAAAAAAGGAAAACAATAAGAAAAAATAAGTAATTTCCCCCTTTATCCCAAACAATTTAAACAAATATATCACCCTCTCTTAAGTTACAACATAGGGTATACTCTTTTCACCCCATATCTCAATTCTTAACTAAAAACTAAATCCAAAATTCTCACTGTTCATTTTTTATCAGCAAGAGTCCACTAAGGTATATCAAACATAAATTATATCTTTATCTATCTTAACCTTGACTGAATAAGCCAACTTTGTCTTCCTTCTGTATACTTTTTTTATTTTAATTAAACAAAAATAAAAAAAGAATCATCCTTCATTGCATCTTGTAGAAAGCGTGTCGATTAATTACAGATAACTTTCGTGCATTTCTTCCACAGTCATTATTTATAGTTCATATTAGATTATACACTTTAAGTCAAAAATCTTTGTATATCTCACTATCAAGGTACCACATTCTGTATACTTTTAGCAACCTTAATTCTTAACTCCTTCAAATAGACTCATGCAACTAGTTTTTTTGTTGTCATTTTTTTATCCTTCCACAAAAAATCTTTCAGAACTTTAGCAAGTATGTTTTGTACATCGACCAAGAGGATTTTTTTTATATCACTTCTTATAAAATCCTCCAAAACTTTAACAAATCTCTCTTATATTACCAGTGAAAATAAATCCATATCTCTTTCCTGGTTCAATAGTTGCATATAGGTACTCCTCAACACAATCACAATTGGAACTAGAACTTCTGTCGCTAAGTGATGCAGTCATTAAGTTAGTCATCAGGTGACTGAACCCAATTTTATTTCATTTTTTGCCATTATCAGTAGTGAATCATACAATTGTTAAGTGAATCACACAATCATTAAGACAATCAACAGGCATTAAGTGACTCCAGCTTCCCCCATTGACTTTGCTTGTTGGAAGCTGCAAAGCCAATATCTCCCTTGGGCTCAGGTGCTGGTGCATGGTTTGAATTGGCTTTTTGGCCAAGGCTTACCATGAAGCGGCCGCCCAGCTGTTTGGCGGCTGCTACGAAGCTCCACTGATATTGTTGCTGCTTCTTGTTGCCTGTTGGAGACTTCAAGCTTGGATTTTTTTGAAAACTCTGCCTAGAAACCTGGAGAGAAGTAAGGATTTGGGCTAGACGGAGTTAAAAAACTGACTCCAGTCAAGCAAGGAGGCATGTCCAAGCATTTCATAGTCTGTGGGCTAATAGGCAGAAGTTATAACCCATGCATGGAGTCTCCAAGCAGTGCACAAAAGAATGATTGCTTATAGCATATAACAACGCTCACATGAGAGGTTTCATGTGGTTGTGGAGTAGAATTGTGTAACTGCACAAGGACGTCTATTGAGCAGGCCTGAGAAATGCACTTAGGGAGAAAACAAGATGAGTATAGTTAAGAAAGACAAGACAGTTTTTCTCATGATTTAATAAATGTCCATTTTGGTTCTAATATATCCTTTTCAGCTTACTACAGTATTATATATAAATTTGAGTATGATATTTCTGAAATTCTCTAATTTGTCAACATCATTTGTACACACTTAAAAGTAAAGTCCTCTGCAAATCGTTTCTACTAAATGCATAATCACACCTATCCTATTTTCTTGGCAACAATATGACATTTTTATGGGTATGTTTTTCAGCTTCTCAATTTAGTGCACAGCCCTGGGTTTTTTTAATGCTCTTCCACCCGAGTAATAAACAGGTCTGACCCTGCTTAGCTTTTTGGAGAGTAGCCAGCATTGCTTAGATGCTGCCATCTACTAAGGAACATACAAGCACAAATTATATGCAACCATTTGAAATAATGGCATATACCAGTGCCAAGATTAGTACACCAGATAAGGCATGCTTTTAATAATGTAGCAGAAGGAAACTGCAATAATATTACAGTAGCTCCTGGCTTGATTTGAGCTTTGAGTAACATCAAAGCTATTCCATGCAAACACCAGCTTCATTTCTGTTTAAAGGGATTTCAAGTGAAATTCTATGCATAAACAATAAGGGTTTCTTATTGCCAAATGTTTCAACATTACCTCACTGACCTTGTCCGGCTTCGGAAGGTAAGCTGAGTTGGGTTCTCAGTTATAGTAGGATTCTTATGGAATTCCAGGACCATCAGTAAGACTGGAAAGTCAAAATATGTCCCAGATGCTTAATTGAATTAAATCTCTGCAAGAGGAGACATGTCTGCATTTGGCTACTCAAGGTCTGTTCTTCAAAATGACAACAAATCACGACAGCAGATAAAAGCCATGTGGAGCTCTGGTTATTTAATAAACATATTATGTCTGCTAAACAATATAGAATACACTGTAGGCCTGGAGCAAAACGTGTCTTCCTTTACATTCCAATCATGTTTTAAAATCAGGGAGTTATACATTTCTTGTTCCCATAGCTGCATAGAAAAGTTTGAAAATATGCAGACTAGCTTGTGCAGAATCAGTCTGGTGATTTTTTTAAAGTGCCAGAATATTCTCAGTCTTATTTGTCTTTTTTTAAAATATAGATGCTGTATAGTTATGATTAAAAATCTATATTTTAAAAAAACTGAATTCATTTAGTATTGCAGAATAAAAGTATATGCATTCCAGATTAATTGCATTGCTTCAAATATCAAAAGAAATAAATGTTGGATACAGAACCGAATAAAGACTTATAGCTTGGGAGTTTAAATGACTTGCAGAATTAATCTCTAGAGAATATTTTTGAACGTAGCATATCCATACTGCCATTGGAATAAACTAAGTGATCTCAGCTGTTTCTCTACAGTAGGTGCAATATATAACCAAGAGCCCAGCTGCGTTAGTACATTGCTTCCTGTCTATCCAACATGGGCCCATTGATAATAGCTAAAGATTCATTTTCCTCAATAGCTCTCTGAGTCAATTTAATAGAACTCCTGTAACTGAAAAGAGGCAAATATTTTGCAAAAACAAAGGAATTCCCCCCTTCCCTAGGGGCACAGGAAGTCATGTAAAACTTCATACATGGGCCATGACATAATATAACTTCTGTACATTCAGAGAGCTGTACTGTTATCCCTTCCAGCATTCACTCAGTCCCAGTATCTGGGAAATTCTCAAAATTAATGCATTGTTTATAGTCATCTAAAGTGCAAAGATTCAATTCCCTGCTATCTGTGTCTGAAGATTCCCAATAAAGGATAAACAGGTCATGTGAAGTTTCCTTTATCAATGTAACTGATAACAATCAACACAGCATTTCTACCGCAGCTAAATAAAAAGAATCAGGTTCCTTTATAGTGAATAAAGCACTATTTATTGTGTCATAAAAATCAGTAAAGGCACAAAGGTTGAAGACTTAACCCTCTATGAGGCCTATATCCCAAAATTAAAAGTAAAGATGCCATCAAGCTTGTCTTGCTACTCTTAAAAAGGTTTCTTGGTGCAATGAACTTCAGAACTCTGAAACTGGTTTGCAATGTCCTTTTTCATGGATGTTTTCTAATTTCCCAATCTAGCCAATAGCCCAAGAATTCCCTACTAGTCTCCCACCCAAGAGCTAACCAAGTTTAATTTTATTTAGCTGCTGCTAAGCTGAGTCAGAGGCAATTATGTGCAACCAGCTGCTGTGATGAATGACACCTACATTTTAAAAGAAACTTAAAAAAAAGTTTTGAAGCAGACCAGTTCATTAAAGCAGACCATTTTTTTAAAGGTTTATGTGCAAGCCTAAAAAAAGATGCTGATGTTTTAGGAATCACATTAACTTTATAGAATGCACTTTTGAAAGTAGAGGTATCTTTTCCTCAAACTTGTGTGGAAGTCTGGAAAAGAGACTCAGCAGCTTTAAAATAGCAGAAAAGTGTTGTACTCTCATGAGATCTGAAACATTTATTCTGAATAATTTTCCAAGCATGTGCAGTTTTGATGTATGTAAGATATCATCATGAAATCTAACAGCTCCAGACAAATATGATTCAGCATTATCATATGAAAATAAGAGGCGGGAATATGAAGTACGTTCACCACCTTGAGATGACCAAATATTGTTTTAAATGTAGGATAAAAATATATTAATATCCATACAATAAAAAAACAATGGAAATATGCTATATTCAAATGATTTAAATTTGTGGACTAATTTTGGGTGAAGAAACTGGAAAAGCACTTATATAATGCCATAATGTCAGTCTATATTAGAACGAATGGGAAATCGTTTGTTTGAAGCACATTCAGGAAATTCTGTTGTGCAATTTTGAGTCAGCCACCAAATGCTTTGATTACTCCATGTTATCAGATAACAAAATAGAGACCCGGCAAGTAGAGCAAAGTCTTTCTCTCTTCTATAGCTCTAGTGTGGCATATTCTACCAGCCTATCCATCCCACCATTTTCTTCAGGGCCTTCTTTTCCTTTTTTTTCTCCATCATCCACTTCTAATGTTAATGTCCTAGTAGGGCATAGCACACTGGCCTGTGAACACTTTAAAACTGGGCACCTAAAACCAAATCCAGATGTGGAAGAGTTAATGCTTGCAATATTTTGCATATATCCAATTTGGAAATGTGAGATTGTTAAAGGGACCAAAATCAGCACCATGGACAAGAACAGATATCAGGTTTGTGTGAACTATGAGTCAGGCTAAATAAAAGAAACATTTTCTTGAATCTGATGTCTGTTTTTTGAACTTTTCTCCCTTCCTCCCTCCCTCCCTCTCTCTTTCTTTCCCTCTCATCTTTGTCTCACAAAAATCATTCATCCATTTTTTTCGCACAATAAATGGGGTAGTATGATATAGGTTAGGCTGAGAGCTAGTGACTATTCCCCAAGTTATCCTAGAGATGTTCCAAGTCTGGGGGGGGGGGGGTCTTGAATCTAGTTATTCCATTTCCCAGCCCAACATGGGCTGTTTTCTAAATACATACATGTCTTCACTGGTTGGCTGCACTTAACTAACTTTGTCTGATCTAAAAAAAAAAAGACTAATCAAAGTTGGATCTGGTTAGACTTGGATGGGAAAACACCAGAAATACTGAGGGTTGCAGATTACAACAGGAGGTTTTTAAAAATTCCAGAAGAAGGCAATAATAAATCACTTTGAATTATTGCCAAGAAAATTACATAGAATAATGCATGATGTCACCAGGAGCTGAGTTCATATCAAATAAGATGTGATTAATTTGGGGCTTCCCTTGAAGACTATGTGGGAACTACAAATAATCCAGGACATGGCAGCATTGGCTAGTAATGGACACCCCTGCTATGCCTATGTAACACCGTTGCTGCATGAGCTGCAGTTGGTTTCCCAGAGCAAGGTCAAGGTAGTGTTTGTCATTTGTAAATCCCTACGTGGCATAGAGCCTAGCTATTTGAGGGACTGCCTGTCTCACTATCTGTTCTGACGTAGGCTTCCTGAGAAAGCATAAATCACAATCTTAGTCCCCCAAACCCTCTTTTATTTATACGGCTGGAAATTATGGTCATTCCTAGTCCGCAAGGCTTCACAAACAGTCCGTGAAGGTTCCAACAGATGTCTGCTCGTGTTGCCACAGTCTTTCAGGGGAATGTTGATAAACACCCACCTTATCTCCCTTGGAATGCTGCCAGAGACCTAATTGCCAAATGCAAAATGAGGCCAAACGTAGCACAGACTTAAACAGAATTTTTCAAAGCTTGAACTGATCAGATGAACTAATTGCTTCCTGCAAAAGCTCATATCCCGTTCGCTCCTCTTTTATATCTTATGGGAGGGGTCAATCGTCTCCAAGCCTTACTCCCAAGTCGACCTTGTTTTCTTAATAGTTCTTGCCTTCTAGCAGCTCTGCACATGCGCACACTGGGAACAGGCTCCTGCTGTTCTTCTGCCTTGCTGATGTCAGACTCTGGAGGCTCTGGAGGCAGCAAATAACTACCAGATGTCCCTGGCCCCCTCTCTGCCTCTGAAGCAGAGCATTCATCAGAGCCTTTCCCAGACTCCAGGACTGGCCCAGGTTCCTCCCCAACCTCCTCACTGTCCAAATATGGTGCCAGCTCTGCTGGATGCTGGCAGGTCACAACACTATCAAGAGAAAACAGGAAGAAGCTTAGCACATCACATATTGGGAAAAACAATGGAGTAATGCAGATGCAGATGCAAGAATGGATAGGAGACAAGTGTAGGCAGGCGAGAGAAAAAAAGGCTGCTATAACTGAGTCACCTCATTTCACAACAATCAGTCTTCCTGAGCTAGGTGAAGTAATCTCTGGTATGACACCAAACTACTCTAGTCTTCTCATCTTAGCAGACTTCAATATGAAGCAGTCTGCTGTAATGATTAAAATGTTGGATGGATGGTTAGCCATGTAAGTTCATGAGGGCCAATTTGTGTTTTTTCTTCTTTGTCCAAACAACCTGTTGTTGGGGAAACTGGAGGTGGGTGTGCTGTCTATGCCATCTTGAGTTAAAGGAACAGTGGGGTATAATCTAACAAATACATAAATGCATATGCTGAACATACAGAAACAGGAATGTTTCACAATGCCATGATTGCTGCGATAATGTCCCAATTAGTACCTGGCTCCATATGTAGCAGAGCACATACCTGCTATTCTGTTCAGCTGGTACTGCTAATCGGAAAGAGGGCATTGGTACTTACCTGATATGCCTCTTCTCATAGTGGGGCGAGGAGTATCCAGATTGGGGTTGACCTTGTCCTCTCATGATTGAATTGAGTCAGATAAGCTCTTTGGGCTACGCCCCTTGGCCACCAGGAAGACCCAGTTATCGGCGAACTCTATCTGACTCGTTGCACCATTCACTCCAGACTCTTAATTCTGTTCTTAGCTTTCATTGTATTCAACATCAATATTTATATAACTTTTATAAACAAATAACATAACTCTTAGTCGTACAAACATAGTCAGGGAGGGGCTGGATACTCCTCCCCCCACTATGAGAAGAGGTGTATCAGATAAGTACCAATGCCCTTTCTCCATAGTGAGGGGGGAGGAGTATCCAGATTGGGACGTACCAAAGCCTACACGTCCCTAGGGAGGGAGACCCCTGAGGCCACATGGCCCTCAACTCATGCCTGTCGAGGCGTGGCCCCCGCCCTGTGGACCACCTGCAACACCCTGTGGCGAAACGAGGCTTCTGCCGAGGCAAAAGAGCCCAGGTTATAGTTCCTAACAAAGGGAGAGGGGGAAGCCCACGTGGCTGCCCTGCAGATATCAGCCAAGGATGCTTGCGTGGCCCAGGCTGTGGAGGTGGCTGCGCTATGCGTGGAATGAGCTGTGATATGACTTGGTGTCTGCAGACCCTGTGATTGGTAAGCAGTGGCTATGCAGGTTCGCAGCCACCTACCTATTGTGGTGGAAGTTACCTTGTTTCCCAGGGATCCTGGTTGGAAGGAGACAAACAGGGCTTCGGATTTCCTGCTTGACCTGGTTCTCCTGAACTATATCTTTCAGAGATCCTGGAGTACCGGGGAACTATCATAGGATTGCTGCTGTAGTTCCCATCTTCAGAAAGGGAGAAAACCGATCAAAAGCCAAAGCCCACATGGGTTTGTCAAAAAAAAACAGATCATGCCAGACTAACCTTATTGCATTCTTGGATAAAGTGACAAAACTAGTGGACCAGAGGAATGCCGTCGATATAGTTTACTTGGACTTCAGCAAGTCCTGATAAGGTAGAGCATAACCTACTACTAGATAAAATAGAGGAATGTGGGTTAGATAGCATCACACCAGATAGCTTTGTAACTGGTTGACCAACCGCACTCAATGTGTAGTCCTTGATGGAACTGCCTCTTCATGGAGGGAAGTATGCAGTGGAGTACCCCAAGGCTCTGTGTTGGGCCCAGTACTCTTCAACATCTTCATCAGTGAATTGGATGAGGGTGTTAGGTATGTGAGCTAACAGTTGGGTTAGCAATATATATGCCATGATAGTAGTACTGTTTCTTTAAGTACTGCTGCAAATGTGGTTGGATGCTGTTACCTCAAGCGGTCATAAGAAGGAGCCAGAATGACTGTTAGCTCTCTGTTTGTTAAATGCTGATCAGTGGGGGACTCATCAAATTTGCAGATGACCCCAAGCTGGCAGGAATAGCCAACACTACTGACTACTGCAATGCGCTCTACATGGGGCAGCCCTTGAAGAGTGTTCGGAGACTTCAGCTTGTCCAGAATGCAGCTGCACGAGCGATTGTGGGTGCGCCTCGGTACACCCACGTTACACCTATCCTCCGCGAGCTGCACTATTGGTCTCCGGATACGCTTCAAGGTGCTAGTCATCACTTATAAAGCCCTACATGGTATTGGACCTGGGTACTTGAGAGACTGCCTTCTGCCAATTACCTTCCATAGACCCATTAGATCCCACAGATTAGGCCTCCTCCGAATTCCATCTACCAGCCAATGCCAGCTGTCGACCACCCGCAGGAGGGCCTTCTCTGTGGCTGCTCTGGCCCTCTGGAACCATCTCCCCATGGAGATTCGGACCCTCGCCACCCTTCAGGCCTTCCGTATAGCTGTTAAGACCTGGCTGTCCCAGCAGGCCTGGGGTTGTTGAGTTCCACCCCTACTCGAATTGGTTGCGCTTGTTGTGTTTTTTAAATTGTCTGTATTATTGTCTTATTTTTTGTCTTACTTTTTTGTATTAGTTCCCCTCCCCTTGGCTTTTGTTCAGCCGCCCTGAGTCCCTCTGGGAATAGGGCGGCATACAAGTCGAATAAATCCAAATCCAAATCCAAATCCAAACACTCCAGAATGCAGGCTAAAGATACAGAAGGATCTTGATACACCTGAACATTGGGTACTATCTAGTAAAATGAAATTCGATGAAGTAAAGTTCTACATTTAGGCAAAATGCACAGGTACAGTATACCTTGCTCCACATTAGTAACTATGAAAGGGATCTTGGAGTCCTAGTGGACAACCATTTAAATATGAGCCAGCAGTGTGCAGCAGCTGCCAAAAAGGCCAACACAGTTTTAGGCTGCATAAACAGAGGAATAGAATCAAGCTCACATGAAGTATTAATACCACTTTATAAGGCCTTGGTAAGGCCACACTTGGAATTCTGCATTCAGTTTTGGTCACCATGATGTAGAAAGGATGTGGAGACTCTAGAAAGAGTGCAGAGAAGAGCCACAAAGGGGATTAGGGGACTGGAGGATAAAGCCTATGAAGAACGGTTGCAGGAACTGGATATGTCTAGTTTAATGAAAGGAAGGACTAGGGGAGACGTGATAGCAGTGCTCCAATATCTCAGGGGTTGCCACAAAGAAGAGGGAATCAAACTATTCTCCAAGGCACCTGAGTGCAGAACAAGAAGCAATGAGTGGAAACTAATCAAGGAGAGAAGCAACTTAGAACTGAGGAGAAATTTCTTGACAGTTAGAACAATTAATCAGTGGAACAACTTGCCTCCAGAAGTTGTGAATGCCCCAACACTGGGAGTCTTTAAGATGTTGGATAGCCATTTGTCTGAAATGGTATAGGATTTCCTGCCTAGGCAGGGGGTTGGGCTAGAAGACCTCCAAGGTCCCTTCCCACTCTGCTATTGTATTGTATAGTATTGCATTGCATTGTATTTTGCTCTTTGCCTAGTCGCCCCCACCCTTGGATGGGCCTTCAGGGGTAATCTCTAACCTGATTGGAGGCTCTTCTGTCCCTCCAGTGGAGCTGCAGCCTTTAGCAGCGAGGACTTGATTCCTGCTTGTCCTCCCAATTGCAGGGGGCTGCCATCTTGGGCCACGTGGGGCCTCTCCTCCCCATTCTTCCAAAATGACTCTGCAGGGCAAATACCATAGCCCCGCCCTCAAAATTTAGCAACAAAAAACACAGCTTGTGCTACTAAGAGCTGCCGGCCTCCGGCTGTTAACTGTGGCCTCCTGCTGAGAGCCTAGAGCTTGCATAAATCGTGATAGCAAGGTTGCTGGAACACCGGATGACAAGCTGAAGGGGATCCTCCCCTGGGGGGAGGGGTTCCTTTCTTCCCCTGCCAGAGTGGTAATTTTTCCTCAGGTTGGGGGAGGGTTCTTCCTGCTGCAGGCCTTGTGGCAGCTGCCTCTGTGATTCATCTTGGAGGTAGGCTTGGAGGGGGGGATTGATCCACCGCCTGCCTCTTTAACCCCCTTGATGGAGATATGCCTCCTTTTGGCCTTTGCCTGCCTCCCCCGCCCTTGGCTAATGCCTCTGCGATGGTCTCTAACCTTTTTAAGGGCTCCTCAGAGCGTCTGGTGGTGGTTGTTGCTGCAGGGCTGAGAGGTTGTTCCTCTGAGCTGTTGGGGACCGCCATCTTGGACACGTGGTTTCAAGATGGCCTCTGGCTCCAAATTCAAAAAGCTCCTCTTTGCTGGAGCACATGGAAATGGCTTGTGCCTTTGCAGGCTGCCATGCAGCTGCCGCTGCCACTGCCACTGGAGGCTCTCTCTCTTGCCTCCCCCTGCCTCCCGCAGCTCTTTCTGAGCCTCTCCGGCTCTCACCTTGTTCTCTGGTGATCGCTGCCAGCCCTCTGGGGCATTTTAACAAGCCGGTCGTCGCTCAACCCCTGAGGGGAGCAGGGGAGCACTCCTTTTCCTGAGAAGCCTCTGCGGCAAGGGCTTGCCTCCAGGAGGCTTGTGCCCTGTCCTCCTGCTTGCCCAGCAAAGGTCCTCACTGAGTGACTCCGTCTCACTCGGTGGCCAGGGCAGTGTGCCACCCCAGGGGGCTTGTGGCAGTCCAGTACTTGCAGGAGGAGGCTGCGTGGTACAGGGAGGCAAAATTTGTCGGGTCCAAATATTTTTTCCTTTTAATTCTTGCGATTTGCTGGAGATCCAGAATGGTACAACCTCCACTGAGTGGATTGAGTAGATAACTGGGTCTTCCTGGTGGCCAAGGGGCATAGCCCAAAGAGCTTATCTGACTCAATCCAATCATCAGAGGACAAGGTCAACCCCAATCTGGATACTCCTCCCCCCTCACTATGGAGAATGGAGAAGCTTTCTATAATTGCATTGTCACGAACAAATCACCCTCTTTGACAGAGCTTCACACTTCGCTCTGCCTCCCACTTTCCCAAGAAACCGAAATCTGAATTCAGAAACTAGCAGCAAGAAGTCAAGGATAAGACTTTTTGCACATGCCAAAGAAACAGTAAGAAAAAGAAGATCAATTATTGCAAGATATTTATTTCAAGGCATTTAAGCTCTATACCTTTTTGTTAGATTTCTTGCCGTTCCATTTTTGGCCTTAGATGTAGAATGAGATTGCACAGTATTTTGATAACTGTCCTTTCTTATCACAGGCTCCTGGTTAGCTGGTCAAGTTTAGATTGGCAGTTGTAGTGGGCTGGAAACAGATGCAGGAGCTCTTAGAATTAATCAAATCAAACACAGATTAGGACCCTTTTTAAGACCCATCTGAAATCTCATTCCATAGCAATGGTTGTAGAGAAAGGTGCTTAATTCTCCAAGAGCATGGAGCAAGAATGAGCTGCTACTTCACAGTGGTGAAATTCAAATTTTTTACTACCGGTTCTGTGGGTGTGGCTTGGTGGGTGTGGTGTGGTTTGGGGGCATGTCTTGGTGGGCATGGCAGGGGAAGGATACTGCAAAATCCCCATTCCCTCCACACTCTGGGGCCAGCCAGAGGTGGCATTTGCCGGTTCTCCAAACTACTCAAAATTTCCGCTACCGGTTCTCTGAACTATTCAAAATTTCCACTATTGGCTCTTCAGAACCTGCTGGATTTCACCCCTGCTACTTCATACTTAATTGTTAGCATCTCCTCTATCAAGTTATTGAGGAAGAGTAGCTAGAATAGTCAGAGAGACACTGTGAGCCATTTGCATTGTTCTTGGGAAAGGTTACTGGTTTCATCTTAATTTGGATTTGAGCACTGGGATAGGTTATAGAGAGATAGCTCTGGTAAATGCTGTATATATGGATTCTTTTCAGCTTGAAGGTCTCGCATGTGCGAACAGGATACCTGAGGGATGAGGGCCACCAGCTTCATGCTAACCCTTGTTCTTTCTGGGTGATTAAACGGGCCAGGTTAGCGTTATCTCCATTGTTAAGAGAGGCGATTAATGCCTCCTTGAATGTGAGATGGATTCCTCCCTACTTAAAGGGACCAGTTATGTAATATTTTCACGTAATGAAAAAGCTTCTGCCAAAAAACTTGAAAGTAATTTTTTTCCCCAAGCATGATTCTTACAGAGTGTCTTTTGTAAGGCATTATTTTTTAAAAAATAATGAAAAATAATAAAAAAGGGAATGGGACTACAAGAATTCCAACTGAACTATTTCCCAACAATCAACTAATATAATGAGTATATATTGGACAGATTCTTCCTAATTTTCTAAATACTGGGGGTTTTTTTGGGGGGGGGAGATCAAACTGGCAAACCAAGTGGCTTTTTCATTTCCAGAAATAGAAACATGCAGGGTAACTGTTTATAAAACAGTCTCCTGAATCTTTATCCGTCTGGAATCAAGCATTACATAGTGCCTCCCTGCAGCCTGAAAGAGACCATCTTTGTAATTATAGATCAGCCTTAAATGTTGTATTCTTATGTAGTTGATTGACATAATTGTAGCTTCACAACTCCAAATCCATCTATTTGTAACTGACCCGGGGGAGGAGGCGCATTTCAATAGGGATCTTATCCAGTTTACGGTATTTTGGTGGATGACTTATGATGGAAGCCAGACAAAGAAAATGCAACCTTGCTCCTTTCCTTGATACATTCAGTGGCTTTTATTGTTATCATCTTTCTGAATTATCTAGTAGGGTGAGTCTTGGGTACACTTGTATGTAGTGGCTCTAGTTCCGTGATGGTGAATCTATGGCATACATGCCACAGGTGGCACGCAGTGCCCTCTCTATGGGCATGTGAGCCGTTGCCCCAGTTCAGCTCTGCTGCGCATGTGTGCCCATCTCCCACTGGCCAGCTGGTCGTCAGGTCTCTGCTGCACATGTGTGAAAGTGGGGCATGTGTGTGGGTCAGGCGCGCATGCACGGGAGGTGGGAAACATGTGGGGGCCATGCATGCATTGCATTTTGGGGTTTTGGCTGCACCGCACACTTTGGGTACTCGGTCTGGAAAAAGTTAGCCATCACTGCTCTAGTTCTTCCTATCTGGACATGTTCAGAAGGTGGTGTTTGAGGTCTACTGTTCAAGACCTAAGTAGTAAATCTTTGGTATATCAAAGGGCCCTTACTTTGTCTTCTGTGCTGTAAATGTGAAACTACTGGGTGAGATAACTCAGACCTTTAGAGTCGGGTACCATTATTATACTAGATAAGTAAGAAGTTGATCAGGATAAAATTACCAACTACCAAAAATGGATCTGGGGAGTGAAATGAAAGATGCTTTTTAATGGGGCTGCATAACCCTGGAATGAATATGTTCATCATAGTATAAGAGTATGATTTCATCTCCAGCTAACACTGGATTTATAGACGGTGACTGCTTACAAAACTCTGGCTTGTGTGTCAACAGCAACTTTTACTATAAATAAAATAAAATATATACAGTTAAATGTTAATTAATATGGGGAAAATGTTATGATATACGATATAACTACATAAAGAAGGGAGAATGATAATAAATTATATTGCATGAAAGATGGAATTTTTGGTATTAAATATTATGGATGTTCAGCTAAAACAGGATATGAGGATTTGATGTTAATAGAGGATTTTACAAACAAGTAAATGAAATGTCAGCATGTGGTTATGGATTAACTCTTTGGCATAGTTAAGGTTGAAGGATGTTTAAATAATTGTAGTTAACTAAAAGTGGAGGTATAATGATGTCAATATGGTAAACATTTGAGTTAAGATATTTGAATTAATATGAATTAATGGAAGAGATGCACCAAAACATGTTGTAACCAGCTGATATACTTTTTTTAAAATAATATATACCTGTGTTTTGTTTTGTTTTTTTGTTTGTTTGTTTTTTCTTCTCTGCCTTGTCTTTTGTTCTTTTTGTCTTTTTTGTTTTTGTTGTTGTTGTTGTTGTTGTTGTTGATTTTTTTCTTTTCCCACTGGTGTGGGCATGTATTGTTTAAGAGTATTATTATTACCAATATTTTAAAATAATAATTACAGTCAAATGAAAATGGATATATGACGATGGTGATATGTATGAATATCTGAGTTAAAATGCTTGAGTTAACATGAGTTATGTTTGTTGACTGTGGAGGAGATGCACGAAAGTTTATTTGTGACCGACTGATACACTTTCTATAGCATGTAAAGAAAGATGTTGTACTTGTTTTAAATTGAAATTTAAAAAAAAATTAATTTAAAAAAAACAAAAAAAACAGCAACTTTTACTGAGTTTTGGATTCAATGATACTAGTGAGAGCACCTTGTTTATAACCCATCTGTCGGCAGCTATTCAATAAAGGACTATCCTAAGAAAATGACCAAAAATGGTTAATTATGTAATTAAACTACATAATTTTAAATTTGGTACGTGCATGGCTGAAGCTTGAACAATAATTGATTGACTTGCATAGACATTTTTTTCTTAATGACTGGGATCATTGGAGAGGGGTTCCTTCTCCTCCCCAGAGAAGGCAGATAAAAGAAGCCCTTTTACAGACCATTAATTAATAGGAAGTAGAGAAAGACAGAATACCAAAACATGCCCTTTGGCTTAAGGGACATGTAAGCAAACACAAACATCCAGCCATAGCCTAGAACATAATAGTCTGGCATTTCTATTTTATTTAGTTTTTTGTATTGTATTGTATTGTATTTAGTTTTTTGTTTGGCATCTTCATTACACTACTTCAGTTCATGGTACTATGGGCCAAACATCTTTTGCACTGATATTAGAAACTATGATGTTAAGCTTTCTGTGTAGCTTTAGCACTTTTAATGTATAGGTGGATTTAATATAGATATATTCACTTTCCTTTATTCTCTTTACTCTCAGTATACTACTCGGCATTTTAATGCTTGTCTATGCTGCTCCATTACCTTGATGTAGAAAACATAACGCCACCCAGAGTTGTTTTAGCAACTGGGGTGGCTAACAAATTGATTAAATAAATACACACAGTACTTCCTTTTGGGAAAGGACATTATGAGAATGACTAAGGGAAATTTCAAAGAAGAGGAAGCAGACAAGTATTTTAAAATAATTTGATATTTTATATATGGTTTCCCAAGAATTTGCCTGGAGCTTTATGAAACTTCAGAATGGAAGCATTTATTTCATTCCAGTGACCTCACAAAAACTGCCACCACCTCTCTTCAGGACAAGTTTCCAGAGCTTGGGCACTTCAATTAATTGTCAAGAGACCTGCCTTGCCCCAGCTCAGTATTTCCAGTCAATCTAACACCTAAACTATATTTACACCAGCCAGACTTTGTGTACAATTAAAATCCTACAAGTCAAGACTCTTACAGAGGTGCAGTAATGATCTGTCTTGAGTTTCTATGATAATGTGTTAAACACAAACCCAATTGCTAAGCTTGAAACCACATCTTTTCAAAATCTGCTCCATTATATGTCTACAACTCTCCCAGTCAAGTTCATAGTGGGAAATTCAATCCATCCCATGAGTTTTTGATGTCAGAATCAAGAAACTGCAATCAAGAACTTTCCAGTTCAACATTCTAAACCATATCTTTCTAGAACAATGTTTACCAAGAAGGGCAGTCAAATCCACCAGGCTGCAGTCTTTCAAGAGTATATTGATGTGACTGTAATCTTTAGGGGGACAATCAACACAATTAGAGGTTGCGTCAATACCTCTAAGCAGGCCAGACCAAGAGATCAACTCCACTGGAAGACTAGAACTACCTCTACTGAAATGGACTATAATAACAGACTTCTGAAACTGTAAAAACTGCAACAGATACCTCTTAAGACAAACAGGCAGAAGACTAGCAGAAGAAATCCATGAACAGCAACTAGCTGTCAGAAGACAGGATGAAAAGTCTTTAATTTCACAACATAAGGCCAGACTTAACCATAGTTTCAACTCAGAAACCATGACCATCCTAGACTAAGTCGTCTAAGAATGCTAGAGAATTCCTGAAAGTCTGCCATTCTGACAAATTGGGCATCAATAGACACATAGACATAAGCTACTTCTACATACTGTGCAAAAGATTCAATCTAGCCTAAAAGGAATGAAAAAGACGAAAACTCCTTCCCACCAGCAGTCAATACACTGATGAGCATAGATTAACACCAAGATTAACATTAGACCAACAATCAAGAAGTAAACAATAATACCCCAATCAAAGAACTGATGAAAAAACCCAACATTAAAAGCCTAACAAAAAACAAAAAAAAAAAAACACCTCACCCAGAGCACTCCCATCAACACTAGAATATAATCTGAGAACAAACCTGACTCTCTACCAAGACTGATGATGTTTGGATAATGAAACATCTGTAAGAAAACAAATAAGCTCAGAGACCACCAAGGACCTCTCATCAAAAAAGATTTGTGATCTTACTCTAGAATGAAGATAAGGTAAACGTAAAGGTTCCCCTCGCACATATATGCTAGTCATTCCCCACTCTAGGGGGCGGTGCTCATCTCTGTTTCAAAGCCAAAGAACCAGCACTGTCTGAAGATGTCTCCGTGGTCATGTGGCTGGCATGACTAAACGCCGAAGGCACACTGAACGCTGTTACCTTCCCACTAAAGGTGGTCCCTATTTTTCTATTTGCATATTTTACATACTTTCAGACTGCTATGTTGGCAGGAGGTGGGACAAGTAACGAGAGCTCACTCTGTTACAGGGCACTAGGGATTCGAACTGCTGAACTGTCAACCTTTCTGACCAACAAGCTCAGTGTCTTAGCCAGAGCCACCATGTCCCTAGAATGAAAATATCTCAATAATTACAGCGCAAAAAGACAAATTTATGCTTAGCTCACAGAGTTATACTCCTCAAGAAGCATCCACTCTGCTCACAAAGAACAAAAAACCCCAAAGAGATTGGATTTTCCATTTGATTATACCAATTGACAATTGAGATTCTGTCTACTTTTTAAATACTACCTCCTCCACCAACACCAATTTCTTCAGTTTTGTTTATAATAAAATATACAATATATCATTTTAAAGGAAGTAGATGGCATAGAAACTTAATGGAATTTTAATAAAAATGAAATAAAACAAAATTATCTACCATTACAATCTGATAGTAGTTTATGAATAGCTTTGCATGCTCAAAATTAATTAGATAAAGAAATGTTACGAATTATTACGAATTATCCACACCAAAGAATATTATGTTGCAGTTTTTTCTAATAAACATTTATGCACTTAAAATATTTATATATTGGCTTTAAATATAAAAGCCATTTAGTAAGTTAGATAATTGCAGAAAAGAAATCACTGCAAAAAAAAGTCTACTAATTATAAAATCCATAAAATTAATCAACATGTGAATGCAGCAAAGAAAACTGATAAAGTCAATACAATCTTAGCCTTGAAATCAACATAATTGCTCATTAAAAGCTTGAACAAATTGTTTCATCTTGGCAACCTAATACTAATGGAAGGGGTCCCAGCGAAGTCTCTGTATTAAGGATATTTTATAAAGGAAACTTCTTAAACTTTAATGGTATTTTATTACTACAGGTAATAGCAACAACAATATCCTTGCTGACTTCTTCACTTAAGTCCCTAATGTACATGTCACTGTAACATGTTATTGTGTCTCCAGATACTGGGCCTGGAAGATATCGAAATCCCATTTGGGAAGGAATATAACAGGTCATATTCAGTTTATAAACATGCAGCACACGGTCACATCAAAGCAAAGCAAAGAATCTCTATTATTCTTGGAACTAAAGTCTTCTGGCTCAATAACATATTATTTGAATGTGGTTTCATCCATAACTCAAAGTGGTCACTTGTCAATGTTTGGTATGAATTCCTATTGTGCTAACTGTTAAGACCCTACACCAGGGCTGTCAAACTCGCGGCCCACAGGCTGGATGCGTCATGCACTGCCCATGCCCATGCCTGGTTTAGCAAGGGGGGGGGAGTCCTCATACGTCATGTGACACCATCATGATGACATGAGTTTGACACTCCTGCCCTACAGCTACTGATAAAATTAAGCTCAAGGTCATCTCAGTTCTGCAAGACTCTGTTACTGAAATCAATTAATATAAGATATTCAAATATTGAATTCAATTCAACTCCTAGTTCATCACCCATCCAAGAAAAGTGACTCAATCATCCCTGAAAAAATCACAAGGAGCTCTTTTACCCATTTCTCTTTCATCTGCAGTGGAGGAAATACCACACATAATCATATCAAAATGAATACTTCTTATAGCAACAATTCCACTGAGGAAGAGTATGAGCCACAAATGAGCCTAACTGGTCACTAAGCAACAGAGAAGCTGAAATACACTGGAATTCTTTGCTCATGATAAAAGAGCCATCATTTATATATTCATATTCATATATATACATACACACACAGACACACACACACACACACATATATATATATGAATATATATGTTGTATTTGTGCTGATAAATAAATAAAGGGAGACTAGTATAGATCTATTTCAAGCTATTTAGCTCTCATCAGCTAGCCATACCCTTACTGGAAATCGAACTGGGAATGGAAGTAGTGATCTTCCTCCCATATTTGGGCATACCGGTGGTTGTAAATATATATATATTTGTGTGTGTGTGTGTGTGTGTGTGTGTGTTTTTTTTTCTGAGTTTTCGCGGGTGTTAGTATGTAGGTCTTTGGTTATTCGGGTTTTCTCCTGCGTAAAATTGGAGGTGTCTTGGCGACGTTTCGACGAAGTCTCATTCATCATCTTCAGGCTTCGTGCTTCCAGGAGCAATGTGAGATCTCGGCTGTTTCTTCCTTTTAACTGCCAGTGGGGGTTTGAGCTGATTGGGTGGGAGCTTGGCTGTGTTCTGATTGGGTGGAGGTGTGTTCTGATTGGTTGGGGGTTTGTGTTTCATGTAAGGATAGGAGGGGTTTAAAGAGGCTAATGGTGCATTTGCAGTCTGGCTTCTGGTCCTTGGTCGTGCCTCCTCATCAGTGTGGGTTTTTGTCTGCTTTCTTTGTGGATGTTTGGTGGTGACATCCTGTGTGGCTCTTGTGAGTGTGGGCCTGGTGTCATTCATCATGTTAGGGACTCGTTTATCAATAAGGGCAGGCTTCCAAATGGCTGGCAGGTGGGAGGTATTGTCCCGCCTGTTCATGCTGTGTGGGCGTTTTTCTATCTCGATGGCTTCTCTGATTATTCTGTTGTTAAAATGTTCAGCCTTGGCGATAGTTCTGGTCTTTTTAAAATAAAAAATCAGAACACACCTCCACCCAATCAGAACACAGAACACAGCCAAGCTCCCATCCAATCAGCTCAAACCCCCACTGGCAGTTAAAAGGAAGAAACAGCCGAGATCTCACATTGCTCCTGGAAGCACAAAGCCTGAAAATGACGAATGAGACTTCGTCGAAACGTCGCCAAGACACCTCCAATTTTATGCGGGAGAAAACCCGAATAACCAAAGACTATATATATATATTTGTGTGTGTGTGTGTATATGTATATGTATATGTATATGTATATGTATATGTATAAATGTGATATATAATCAAAACTTCAAAAAAAGGTAAAAGCTAATACAAATAAAGTAAGGAAGAAAAAGGAAAAAAATAAAGCAAAGAGAAAGCAAAATGTGCAAGAAAAGAAAAAAGTTGCGGAGGGAGAGAGAAAAGAAAGAAAAAAAGAAATAAGAGATTTTTAAAGTACACATCAATTTTAATTTTATCATACCATAAATATCCATGCCATCAAAACCTCAGATTGGGACCTTCTACCTGTAAATGTAAAAATAATCAACACTAAATTATTCCCTAGGAGAACCCAACAGGGCCCCCATCTGATGAAGACATGTCTGGATCCAATCGCAGAATGACTCTGTCCGAATGTATAATACAAAGGCCCCTCCCTAACGGAGAGCGCGACTAGCTCCGAAATTCTGCATGCTGAAATGATGGCTATGAGAAAGGCAGTTTTGAATGACAAATGTCATAGGCTAACAGAATGAATAGGTTTGAATGGCACCGATGTTAAGTCCTGCAAGACAATCGATAAGTCCCAAGTTGGGTAACGGTGTACCGTCGGAGGGCGTATGTTGGTAGCCCCCTTTAGGAAACTGTGAACCCTTGGGTTTCTGCTGAGCAGTTGAGAATCGTTTCTGGACAAGATGGCGGCCAGGGCTGCCATCTGTCTCTGAAGGGTGCTGGAGGCGAGACCCTTGTCCAACCCCTCCTGGAGGAAGTCTAGGATTTGTGGAATTGTCGCTACTGTGGCATCGATATGATGGGACTGACACCAAGAGGAGAAGATAGCCCAAGTTGCATCATAGATCCGCACAGTGGAAGGATGCCTGGGCACTTGGATAACCTTGTCAGAAAAGCTGTCCTGCCTTAGGAAGTCTCCCTCAAGTGCCAAACAGCTAACTGAAGCCATTGAGGGTCCGGGTGTGGTATGGCCCCTTGACTGAGGGAGATCTGCTCCTGAGGTATGCGCCAATGCTTGGTCACTGACAGGCTGACAAGGTCGGCGAACCAGGACCTCCTTGGCCAGTGCGGGGCGACTAGCAGTACTTCGGCGTCCTCCAGTAAGATCTTCCTGATCACCTGAGGTATCAGTGGAAGGGGCAGAAATGCGTATAACAGGCCAGGAGGCCAGCGGCATCGAAGAGCGTCCATCCCCTCCACGCCGGAGCACTGGAATCTTGAAAAGAACTGGGGGAGATGTGTGTTCTCGAGACTGGCGAATAGGTCTATTGTCGGAAGACCGAATCTCTGGGTCAGTTGGTAAAACAGAGATGGATGAAGTCGTCATTCTGAGTTGCTGATGGTCATTCTGCTCAGCCAGTGCGCTGTCACGTTGTCCTCCCCTGAGATGTGGTCCACTCTCAAAGACTCAAGGTGACGCTCCGTCCATCGTCCTATGGCCTCCGCCTCCGACATCAGGGCCGTTGACTAAGTTCCACCCTAGTGATTGATGTAGGCCTTGGTAGCGATGTTGTCCGTTAGTATGAGGACATGGGATCCCTCGATGAACCGATGGAAGTGGCGCAGGGCTAGCCTGGTGGCTCTGAGCTCCAGCCAGTTTATGTTGTGGGCGAGCTCTGACTGCGACCATCTGCCCTGAGTCACGTGCGTCTGTAGGTGGGCACCCTAGCCATACAAACTGGCACCTATTGTTATGACCAGGTGCTCTGGTTCCTTGAAGAGGGATCCCCTCGTAAGCACCGAAGATTGCCACTACCCGAGCAACCGGAGCACCTTTGGGGGAATGCTGATCACCCTCTTGGAGTTTCTGGCCTTGCACCGCTGAATCGGAAGAAGGAACCACTGAAGATCCCATGCATGCAGCCGTGCCCAAGGAACTACAGTGATGCACGAGATCAGCTTCCCCGGTAGCTGGGATAGAGTCACTAGAGGTGCTGACCTGGACCTACGGATCTGACGCACAAGGGATGTGATGCTGTCCATCAGCTCCTGTGTGAGGAACACCCTGCAAGTTCTGGACTTGATCACCATGCCCAGGTGTTGAATCCTGGAAGTTGGCTCCAGGTGACTCTTCTCCAGATTGATGGAGAAGCCGTGTTGCTCTAGTGCGTGGATGGTGACGCTGAGATCTCGACACGCCGGCACTCTGGATGACGACATCAACAGAATGTTGTTCAGATAACAAGCGAGTCTTACTGGATGAGATCTGAGATGTGCCGCGACAGCAGCCAGAAGTTTGGTGGACGTCCTGGGGGCCGATGATAGGCCAAAAAGGAGAGCCTTGTATTGATAATGCTGGTTTGCAAACTGGAACCTCAGAAACTTGCGATGCGCTGGATGAATGGAAACATGCAGGTACGCTTCCTTCAGGTCGATTGATGTCAGAAAATCCCCCTGCCTGATACAACCCAAGTTGGTCTGGAGTGATTGCATCTTGAAGCGCTTGTACACTAGATGGATGTTGAGTTTCTTGAGGGCCAGTATGGCTCTCACCACTCCCGAGGTCTTGGGAACTAGAAAGAGGATCGAGTAAAATCCTCTGCCCTCCTGACTCAGGGGCACCTGCTTGATGGCTGCTATGTCCAGTAGATGCCAGATCTCTGCCTGCATCAGTTGTCGCTTGTGGGTCGATTTCAGGAGGGGGCAGCGGATGAATGTCTGTGGAGGAAATGAGAGGAAGTCTAAGGTAAGGCCATGACGGATTGTGTTCAAGACGCAAATGTCCGTCATTGTCTCCTCCCACTGGGTGGCGTAGAGCTGTAGCCGTCCCCCAATGGGAGGGGACTGGAGACAGTCACTTGGTTCTTCGAAAGGAACGGTTGGAGAACCCTCCTCTAAAGGACTTGCGATTACCTGTTGCCTTGATTTGTCCCTGAATTATGTCCTATCCTGGGAGCGGTCTTGCACTTGGGAATAAGGCTTGGTAACTCTCCCAGAGGTGAATGGGGGGGTCTGCATTCCGAAAGGGCTGCCTATGAAAAAAGGAGTGACCCTTGTGGTCCGATTTCTTGGTGACCGCTGGTAAGATTTTGCATTTGTCCTTGGACTCAATTAAGACTGAGTCCAAGGCCTCACCAAAAAGTTTACTACCCTTTGAAAGGGGCCGAGGCCAACTTCCACTTCGCTTTCATGTCTGCCTGCCAGTGGCGGAGCCGCAGCAGATGGCGTGAGGTCACATTAGATGCCAGAGCCCTAGAGGAAAATTTGTTGGAATTAAGGGAGGTGTCGGCCAAACATTCAACCGCTGTGATAATTTTGTTGACATCCTGGCACAATCTAGTGTCGCTGGCTGGGGGGTTGGCTAGCAGCTTACGGAGCCAAAATAGGGCTGCCCTACTGAAGTAGGAAGAGGAGGAGGAGGCTTTCATGGCCCACGCGGTGGCCATATGAGTCTTATGACAGGCTTTCTCTGCCCTCTTGTCTTCCACCTTGAGTCCCTCAGCAGATCAGCTGGAAGGACTGAGTTTGAGGTTAGTGCCACTATGGGGTCATCTACCTGAGGAAGCTTCAGGAGATCCTCCATGCCATTCTCCATAGAGTAGAGCTTTTTATCCACCCTACTGGGATTAGCCATCGACCCAGACTGGGCCCATTGTCGCTGGATGACATCCAGGAACAGCTGCGCTGCCAGGACCAGCTCCTGAGGGTGGCTGGTCTCCTTAAAGAGACCTGCGCCTGGATCCCCTGATCCAATCATTTCCTTGCTACCCTGTTCAGTGGCATTCTTGTCAGATTGGGCGGGGAGTCCCATTTGAATGGACGAAGCTTTAGCCTTGGTCAGAATGGCTTTGAATATTGAGGGCTTGAATAAGCCTGAGAAGACAGGGGCGTCGAGGACTGGATTCTCATCCTCCAACAGATCCTGTCCACTCTCCTCATCCTGAGACACCTTGCTGACAGCTGAGGAAGCAGGAAGGGAGGCTCCTGTAGATTGAGTGTGAGCCCCTGTGGCCTGCACCTTAGCTCTGACCATGCTCTGGAGAGGCAAGGTGAGACTCAGCTGTTGGATGCCATATGCATTCCCCTGCGATATCGCCCGTGTGACCACCTCCTGGATAGCTTGGGATAACTCAGGAGTGATCCCGGGAATAGGACCAGAAAGGGGAAGTTCCTCCCCCATTAGAGAGCAGGCCTCCTCCATATTCACCTCTTCCAGGGATGAATTAGCAGACCTGGGAGATGCCCTGAAAGGATTGGGTGAAAAGCCAAAGTCCCCTTCTTCCACCAGAGATGGAGATCCCTCCCATTGATTAGGAACCTGAGCCGGTGGTGGTTCCCTGTCTCGAACAGTTTGTGCCTGGGCATTTACTGCCCTTTGAAACTGCTTCTCCAGGACTTTTTGTCTCCTCTCAGCCAATCTTTCTGCAGCCTTGGAGACCTTCTTGGCTTTGGGCTGTTTCCTCTTTGCAGGGCATCCTGCACTGTCCCCTTTAGCAGCAGGATTGGGCCGGCTGCGCTTGTTAGAGGTAGGCTCAGTTTGATCCCTGACTTCAGCCACACTATTGCTGGCCATGGTTCACTTCCAGCCCTATCACAGCTTGGTTGTAATTAATCACTGTACATGATAGAGTTTGGATAATGGGCCCTTTAATTCAGTCCAAGTCCTGAGGAAAATGGAGCCAGACAGGGAGCAATAACGCTGAACAATTTTTTGGTACCAAATTGGAGAGTCCCAGGACACTGCAGATCCGCGCTAAAATAAAGCAGGGAATGGCCAGAGCAAAGCCAAAATCCCTGCAGCCACTCTTAATAATCTTCCTGGGGAGGGGGAGAACTGCCTGGAGCCCCAGAGCGAGATCCCAATGTTAAGAAGCTCTCGCAGTGGCAATCTGCTATGGAACTAGGCTGTGGCAATTCAAAACGGCTTGAAAATAAAGTGTGCCACTTTTTTTCTTTTCAAAATGGCCGTCGCAAGCTTTGGAGCGCACTGGGGAGCTGTCAGCAATCCAGAGAGCTCAGTAGAGCCTCTGGGGCTAAACACAGTCCTCTGACAGCTTTTGGGGGATCCCTAACCTTCCTACCTGCCCCCAGAGCCCGCCAGCGGCTGCTGACGAACCTCTCGGTGGTGCCTTGACTGTAGTGGTTGCAGAAGGCAGCCGTGCTCTAAGCTGCCTGTTCCACGCATCAGAAGGGTATAGGAAGGAAGTTTCAATTGAAGGAAGAAAATAACAAAACCTAATGCTTCCTAAGCTACACTCTAAACACAAAAATAAGAAAAGAGGCTACACTAGGCTGTTTGGAGAGTCCAACTTGCTGTCCAAGTACTGGAGCTCCCTAACTGCGTCCTTTCAGGGCAACTGAGTTTTTTAAACTGAGCCTCTAAAGGGAGCAGGAGGTGTGGCTACACAAACTTTGAACTCGGTCCTTGGGCAGCAAGCTGAAGTTAATGCATGCTTGGACACTCCAAGCAGTGCCTAGGAGAATGCAAGCATTCACCAAACACATCAACTCTGTGGACAGAAACATCAAACACAGGAAGATATTAAGGAAAATAGTCTAGCCTTCCTGGACTGTGCAGTACACATTAAGGAAAACAGGAACATTAACATTGAAGTTTACAGAAAATCACACAGAGATATCAATATTTACATTTTGATTCCTACTTTAGAGGTTCGGAATGAGGGACGCGACCACAGGGTGAACAGCTAACAGGATTTATTCCAAGCTAAGTATAACAGCGATTCAGTTCATAACCAGCCCGCCAAAACCTTATATACTCGGGCTTCAACCAATCAGAAACAAGCATTCAGCCGGCAACAGCCTCCCTCGCATCCTAACCAATCCGGACGGAGGAGGCTGTTGCTGGCCAGCACAAAGGTGCTGAAATACAAGAACAGCGAGGCCATTTACATGGCTTATACATATTAATGAGGCTATGAATATTCAATACCCCTTCCCCCCAGTTCCGCGCATGCTCCGCGGGTGGAGCATGCGTAGTCCTGTAAGTAGGCGGGGCGGTGCCGGACCCGCCCTGATCTGCGCAGTTCTCCCCTAGTCGTCGGCGGAGGAGGACCTCCTTGTGGTAGCTCCTCCCGGAAGGGGGTGTAGCTCCAAGGCACGCCTTCTTGGGACGGCCCAGAAGGAGGGCTCAACTGTACTGGTGAGTAGGGGCGAGGTGGTGTGTCAACTGTGCTGGTGTCGTGTTTGGAAGGCGTGTCGGGAGGGAGGACCCTTGGCCTCGGTGGGGACTGTTCTGCGGCGGCTTGAGATGATTGTGGACGTTCCCGGCAGGGGGCGCTCGGGCAGGTTGGGCCTGGTGTGGTGAAGGCCCGCGGCGTGTTTCCTCCGGATTGAGTTCTCGGTTGTGGACAGGAGAGGCCTGGAGTGGCGAAGGCCTCAAGCTGGGTGCCCGGGCAGGCGGTGCCGGCATCGGTTGGGTCCGGGCCGCCGGCTGGCGGTGGGAGGCGTCTCCTCAACTGATCCAGGTGACGCCTCCATTGGGATCCGTCAGCCAGTCCGATTCTAAAAGAACACGGGCCTGTCAGGGCAGTCACAGTGGCTGGCACCCATCTAGAAGGCCCCGAAAATGCCCGGGCCCACACCGCGTCCCCTACTTTAAATGAACGGGAAGGGATAACCCCCAGGTTGCTCGGCTGATCCCCTGAATACAATGGATGTAGCCGGTCCAGGGGAGTCCGTAGGCGCCTGCCCATCAAGAGCTCCGAGGGGCTTCGGTTGGTCGTTGGGCAGGGAGTGGAATGTTGGCTTAGCAGGTAAGCCGCCACTTTCTCCTGCCAGTCGCCCCGGTCCATGCGGCCCAGTGCCTCTTTTGCTGAGCGGACCGCCCGCTCCGCCCGGCCATTGCTGGCCGGGTGGTACGGGGCTATGGGCGCATGTCGAATCCCTTGCATGGCCAGAAACTCCTGGAACGTGGTGGACATAAATTGGGGCCCGTTATCAGAAACAATCAGGTCCGGCAACCCATGGGTCGCGAACAGCCTTCTCAAGGCTCGGACCGTACTCTCAGCTGTGGTGGAGCCCATCAGGATCAGCTCCACCCAGCGGGAGTAAGCGTCCACCACTACCAAGAAATTCTGGCCGTGAAAGGGACCGGCAAAATCTAGGTGGAGGCGTGACCATGGGCCTCTCGGAGCCTCCCACTCACGAGCCGGCCCAGCTGGG
Source organism: Thamnophis elegans (assembly GCF_009769535.1). Lineage (NCBI taxonomy): Eukaryota > Metazoa > Chordata > Lepidosauria > Squamata > Natricidae > Thamnophis > Thamnophis elegans. The sequence continues at coordinate 45,713,061 of NC_045542.1, read as the reverse complement.
GGATTAGGCCTAGACTGTTGACAGGGGTTGCAGCGGCCAACATAGGCCGCTATCTCTGAGTCCAGTAAGGGCCACCAAACATAGCTACGGGCTAATGCCTTCATTCGTGCTATGCCCGGATGATCCTTATGGAGCAGGGACAGGACTTGTGGTCGCAGCGCGGTGGGGATCACCACTCGATCCCCCCAAATGAGGCACCCCCCGTGGAGGGAGAGCTCCGCCTGCCGGATTTTAAAGGGCTTGAAGCCCTCTGCCACTTTGTCCACTGGCCATCCCCTCGAGACCCAGGAAGCGACCTGGGAGAGGATCGGATCGGCCTTGGTACAGGCCGCGACATCCGCGGCCGAAATTGGGAGACCGGAAGACGCGATGGACAGGACTGAGAGACAGGGCACTAGGGCGGTGTCGGTCTCCGGTAACGGGCAGCGGCTTAAGGCATCGGCATGCCCCAGCTGCTTGCCTGGATGGTACTGCAGCGTATAAGAATACGCTGCAAGGAACTCCGTCCATCTAGTCATTCTGGGGGAGAGGATGGGGGGGGTCGGCTTGTCACCTGCCAAAAGCCCAAGGAGTGGCTTGTGGTCAGTGACAAGGGTGAAAGGCCGACCATAGAGGTAGTCATGGAACCTCTTAATCCCGGACACTGCAGCCAGAGCCTCCTTGTCTATCTGGCTGTAATTACGCTCCGCCGAGGAGAGTGTCCGGGAGTAATAGGCCACAGGGGCCTCTAAGCCATTTGGGAGGACATGGCTTAGGACGGCCCCGACTCCATAGGGGGAGGCGTCACAAGCTAACGTCAGAGGCATCCTGTCATTGTACTGGACTAGGACTGCCGCTGACGTCAGAGCTTCTTTGACAGCCGCGAACGCATGCGCTTCGCGGCTCCCCCAGCGCCAGGCCGCAGATCGGTCGAGCAACCGATGCAGCGGCTCGGCTAGTGACGCCTTGTGCGGTATAAAAGGGGCGTAAAAGTTCAGAAGCCCTAGGAACGCCTGTAGCTCCGCCTTGGAGGTGGGAGCAGGGGCGTTCCTAATGGCAGCTACCTTAGACGGTGTAGGGTGGATGCCTTGGGCGTCAATCATGAAGCCCAAGAATTCCACTCTAGGAACAGCAAATGAACATTTGCTGCATTTCAGTTTTAAACCCGCGCCCCTGAAACGACTGAGGACCTTCCGCAGTACTTCGATGAGTTCTGAGCGGCTGGAAGCAGCGATCAGGACGTCATCGAAATACGGAACCACGCCCGGCAGCCCATGGAGCAGCCGCTCCATCAGGCTTTGGAAGATCCCCGGGGCCACGGAAACGCCGAATTGCAGGCGGCGACAACGGAAAGCCCCACGATGGGTGACGATGGTTTGGGCAGCCGCCGCATCGTCATCCACCGGGAGCTGTTGATAGGCCTGCGCCATATCCAGTTTGGCGAATGTGCAACCCTGCCCCAGGGAATGGAGCAGGTGTTGCACTACAGGGACTGGATAGGGGTTTGCCTGAAGGGCCAAGTTGATCGTCGACTTGTAGTCGGCGCAGATCCTCACCGACCCGTCTGGTTTAATTGGGAGGACGATGGGGGTCTCCCAAGGGGAATGATCAACGGGCTCGATGACTCCCTGCGCCAACAACTTATCCAGTTCGGCGTCAACCTTGGCCCTTAAGGCAAAAGGCACCCTACGGGCTTTCAGCCTAATGGGAGCAACCTGAGGGTCTAAACTTAAAGATATGGGGGTCCCTTTGTAACGGCCTAACTGGCCGTCAAAAACGTCCGAAAATTCCTTTAAGGTGTCCTCGAGAGTGCTAGGAACCACCCGGTGGACCCCCCCAATTGATAATCCCAGGGCAGGAAACCAATCCAGGCCCAGAAGGGCCGGCAAGTCATCCCTGACTATAAGGATGGGTAGCTTTCCCCGGAATTGGCCATAACATACAGAGATAGGGAAGGATCCCAGCGTAGGAATCACCCTCCCTTGGTAATCCCTTAGGGAAACCTCAGATTGCCTTAGGCGTTTCTGGGGCACTTTAGGGCACAGTTTGGCGAAGAGAGACCAGGGCAGGAGGGACCGAGAAGAGCCAGAGTCCACCTCCATCCGGCACGGCTGACCTTCCAGCTGGACGGAGGTCGAGACCTTCCGGGCCCCTGCAACGGCTTGGCTCGCCGTACTGTCAAAAGTAGATGGTTGACTGGTGGACTGGTAGCAATCTTCCGACCTCTTCGGTGGCCGCTGCTGCTGGCGGCGCGGTTGTGCCTGGGAACGGCCGGGAGATTGAAGGAACGAGGGTGCCGGCAATAATGCCCTGCAGACCTTAGCCAGGTGGCCTTCGCCCTTGCACCGATTACAGATGGCATTCAAAAATGGGCAAGCCTGGCGTTTATGACGGCCTCCGCAACCCCGGCAGGGCACTGCGGACGCCTGTTGGGCTGCAGGTTGCGGTTTCGGCTTCCTTTTAGGCACAGTCCTCATCTGGGCCACCACTTCTTCCTCTGGATCCTCATAAGCCAGGTCGTCCTCGACCATGTGGGCTTGTGGCGATGCGTCAGGCGGTGCTCGCTCTGGTGTGGCAATCTGTAACCGCTCAATGTCGGCCGTGGATTGCTCAGATAGTTCAGCGGCTCGGGCAGTTTCCACGGCCTGGAGGAGTGTAATTCGGTGATTTCGGAACATGCGGCTCCGCAGGTTGACATCGCGGACCCCGCACACAAACTGTTCCACCAAATTTTCCTCAAGGTTGGAGAACTCGCACTGGGCAGCCACCATCCGCAGAGCCTCCAAAAATTGACTGATGGATTCATTCTGTTTTTGGACTCGCCTGCGGAAGGCAAAACGGCGAGCGATGACTGAAGGGGTGGGTGCATAGTGATTCTTCAATCTGGCCATGAGTTCGTCCCACCCAAGTTTGTATGCTGGCCGTGGGGCTGCCAAAGCTCTTGCTGAGGTGAACATAGATGGCTCGCAGCATGAGAGGAAAAAGCTGCATTTTTCCTCTTCGGTTTGAGCCTGATTTTTGGAAGCGATCAGGTAACACTCAAACCTCTCCATAAACCCTTCCCAAGATTCTCCGGCCGAACCAAAGGGGGCAAAAGGAGGTAGAGCAGATGTCATCCTGACGGTTGTGAAGGGAGAGATACTGAGGGCCACAAAAAAAAACTTTTTCCCTCTTCAGGCAGCGTTCGTTGCCGGTCTGGAAGGCGGCAGCTAACTGTCTGTCTCTCTCTTTCCACCCTAGCGTCACGGAATCGCTGATCCCATCCTCGTCGCCAGTTTAGAGGTTCGGAATGAGGGACGCGACCACAGGGTGAACAGCTAACAGGATTTATTCCAAGCTAAGTATAACAGCGATTCAGTTCATAACCAGCCCGCCAAAACCTTATATACTCGGGCTTCAACCAATCAGAAACAAGCATTCAGCCGGCAACAGCCTCCCTCGCGTCCTAACCAATCCGGACGGAGGAGGCTGTTGCTGGCCAGCACAAAGGTGCTGAAATACAAGAACAGCGAGGCCATTTATATGGCTTATACATATTAATGAGGCTATGAATATTCAATACCTACCACCCACTGGAGCACAAAATGGGAGTCATCAGAACCCTACACCGAAGAACTGAAGACCTGCCTCTCAGGAAAGATGGGAAAGAAAAAGAATGAAAACACATCAAGGAAGCCCTCAGAACATGTGGCTATCCCCAGTGGGCCTTCATCAAATCTCAAAAATGACCCTACAGGAGCTCCTCCATAACGAACAATGAAGAGAACAATAAATGAAACAACATTGTCGTTTCATACATTGCAGGAACATTGGAAAAGCTCAGGAGGATCTTCATCCAACACAACATATGTGAACACTTCAAACCCAGAATTCTCTAAGGCTTGTTCACCCCAAGGATAAAACACCCAGACACAAATTGAGGAGTGTGGTATATGCAGTACAATGCAGTGAGTGCAGTGAGTACAAATGCAGATCTATTTCTATTTATTTCTATTTCTATTTATTAAATTTATAGGCCGCCCAATCCCGAAGGACTCCCTCAGCCAAGAAGATCTGTATATTGGGGAAACAAAACCACCACTTCATAAACGCATGGCACAACATAGGAGAACAAATCCATCAGGACTATATTCAGCAGTCCATCTTCATTTAAAAGACAAAGGCCACTCTTTTGAAGATAGCAAAATCCACATTTTGGACAAAGAGGACCCTTGGTTTGAAGGGGTCAAAGAGGCCATCTATGTCAAAATTGAATAGCTCTCTCTCAACAGTGGGGAAGGGATATCACATCATCTATCTCTGATCTACAACAAAGTCCTTTCAACAGTTCCAAGAAGGCTCCACACCCATTTGCACCACTCAGGTGACCCTGATGACACTAATAAACCTCCAGGTGGCCTTAACAACTCATTAAAAGAATGCAAATGACCAGCGATCTGCAAGGAGTATAAATCCTTCCATTCCCCAGCATCCAATCAGAGCTGAAGAAGCTTCTTGGATGAGAAGCAGATCATCTTCAGAGAAAAACCAGAAAGTCCAGTTGCCTCTTGAAAAAGCATCTTTGGGACAACCATGACCAGGATGACTGAGAATCTCCATAGACATATTTGTAATTGAAAAAAGAGGTATTGACCATATTGCATTCATATTCAGAATTCTCCTGTTCTTCTTGTTCCCTTTTATGTTAAACAACAACAGATCTAAGTCTATCAGATAGCCAGTTAACATCCATTGTATGCATTACACATTTTAAGGAACTTGTAGAAAGAACCAAGTTTGAATAAGGTAGGCTTGCTGATGGAAAAGAGATTATTAAAAATTGCTTGAGCACCTGGTCAACTTATAGTAGACAATGCTTGTCTCCTGGTTACCCACATATTCCAAAGCAGATGCTAAGTCTGTCATTAAATTGTTCCATTTAAAAAGGAAAATGAGCCGATTCCTTAGCTATCACTACACTAAATCACACTAGCAAGCCATCACAGTGGAGAAGTTGTTCCCAGGCTTCCATATTATATTGAAGTCCCATATCTCACTTCATCTCATCTATGATGGATAAGATTACTTCTGCTGATGTGTATGCATGTCATAATTCAACCCTTCGTTCTTCGTTCAAACATGCACAAGCACCAATATCAGTTAGCTATAAAGCAAGAAACTGTGGCTAGCTCAACAGTCATCCCTTTGAGCAAACCACATTTTCTAACGAATTTCTAACCCGCTCCTGATATTATAGCTGAAGTAAAATGATCCTGAATAGCCTGCAGCAAATTTATTACTTTGCCTTGGTGTCAATGCTAGACACAGTTTCATTATGCAAACAATTTTACAACGCTGACCCAATTTCATCGTCAGCACATAAGGTAGAGTATCATTAATCTTACATTATACCAAGAAATTAGTTCACCCATGAAATGGGAGCCAAATCAAGAATTCAGCAACATGACTAAAACGGCTCTGAAAACAAAGGTATTTAGTTTGCCTCTAATTACCTAATCATCCTCTTATACATTTTCTAATGTCATTAGATTTTTCAATATCTGGAACCACAACAGAATTCTGTCTTGGAAAATTATTGGGCCCAAAACAGCTGGAAACAGCAATGTGACTTTGAACAGCATTTTGAACAGTTTATTGTTTAAGTCACTGTAAGACAGCTACAATCTTATACATGCTCTTCTGGAAATAAGCCAAATGACCTTATTTTGCAGTGAGTCACATTATCTAGTGAATGTTTGTGGAGATTTTCTGTCATCCAGGCCATGGTTGTCTCAAATTTCAAAAGGCAACTGGACTATGTTTTTTCCATGAGGAAGAAAACACAGACAAACCTTCCTTAAGAAAGAACAGCATAGATAAAAACCCCAAGTGGCCTCAACAGGCTCTCAGAGAAAGTGCTAGCCGCCAGATGACTGCAAAGTAATATATGATCCTTCCATTCCCCCCCCCCGCCACCATCCTGTCAGAACCGATGAAGCTTCTTGAATGAGAAGTGAAATGTCTTCTTCCTGAAGGAAAAAAAACATAGTCCAGTTGCTCTTTGAAAAAGCAACTTTGTGATTATCTAAGTGAAGAACATCCAGGGAATAATATTAGGTCAGATGTACATCCAGTGAGACTCACTTCTGAGAAGCAGCTTTTTAATTGATACGCTTCTTTATTTCTGAACAAGCCTGCAGGAAGATGTATATACAGTACAGCCGATAACGGTTCATATAAATTAATGTCTGTACTTTTTTTTTTACTTCAAATTTGGCCTAGCAAAATTGGAGTACTGCCTCTGAAGTTTTTCCCAGAATGGGTTGCACCAAATGTTCTCTCTTTGAAGTAATTATCATGAGGCAAACATAAGTAACTATCATCAAATAAACTTGTCGGCTATCACAATTGGCTAAAGGAAGGAAGACTATTCCAATTTCCTAGTATAACCTTTCTTCTTAAATAGGTAGGAGCTGCAATGCTCTAATGATTCGTGTTAAGGTTACTATGGTGACTAAAAGTAATTGCTGGCCACTGCCTTACAGGTTTGTCACAAGTACAGCACTCATTTTTAAGAGCGATTCCTTTAATTGAAAGAATGCTTCTTCTCTTTTGCACAGAATCAAAACCTGTAAGCATTGAAAGATCTTTGCTACAACTGATACCAGTAATAAACAAAGGTTTCTTCCTCTCTTTCTCCCTCTCTTCTCTTTCTCTCCAAAAAAAGTAGCCAATTTAGTACTAAAGATTGCATAATATAAAGTCCCCACAAAACAGAACATCTTCACAAAAAATAGCCATTCTGATTAAATTTAACCTGTCCATTTTCTACCTTAGCTAGAATAACCATCAGCACATATATTGCTAAAGAGAGAATTAATTAAGCTTTGGCTTTCCTGGTACTGCATAAATATTCTTGCCAGAAGGGGCACACAATAATTCTTCTCTTAATTGTACCTGCCACTATTTCTGCCATAGGAATTCTGCCATCTAACCCTTTTCTGCTAAGAGCTTCCAAACAATTTCATCTCACTTATTTGAAAATGAGGTGAAATTTCAACTGCAAGTTGAAATCAAGTCAGTATCTTCAAATTTCTGTAGAGGTAAAAGAAGAGTAACCTTACATTTTCTTTAAGACTAAAGAATGGCCACAAGGGGAGAAAATTATGCATATTTTGTTTTTGTTAAAGTAAACTGCTACTTATAATGCATTTTTATTTATGTTCTTATACCTAATATATATAATATTTCTTCCTCCTCCTATTTTCCCCACAACAACAACTCTGTGAGCTGGTTTGAACTAACAGAGAGTGACTTACCCAAAGTCATCTTGCCAGTTTTCATATCTAAGGCTGGACTAGAACTCATGGTCTCCTGGATTCTAGCCCATGCCTCCTTAGCTACTAGGCGAGGATATTTTTATATCAGTACACGATCAAAATTTCAATACCAAGATTACCACAGCATCATAGGAAAACTGCACCAGGAAGAGCAAAAAGTAAGATTACAGGACACTCAACCGAGTGACACAAGCCATATCTCAAACACTATACAGTTGAAATTACTATGCTGTATTTCGAGCATCAACTTCTTCTACCAAGAACAGCACAAGAAAACAATCATTTATTTAGTGACTCTGAAAAAAAGTCTTATGACTGTTTTTCACACTTACGAACATTGCAGCATCCCTGTGGTCATATGATCAAAATTTGGATGCTTGGCAACTGGCAGGTATTTAGGATGGTTGCACTGCCCTGGGATCATGCGATCACCATTTGTAATCTTCCCAACTGGCTTCTGACAAGCAAAGTCAATGGGGGAAGCCAGATACACTTAACAACTGTGTTACTAACTTAACTGCTATGATTCATTTAACAATTGTGGTAAGAATAGTTGTAAAATGGGGTAAAATTCACTTGCTGCCTTGCTTAGCAACAGAAATTTTGAGCTGAACTGTGGCCACAAGTGAGGACTACCTGTAATTTTTAAAATGAAACTGAAAGAGAAAAATTGCGGAGAGGGAAAAAAAGAATATTCACAAGCATGTAAGCAAGCAAAAGGCACCCTATAAATTGCCATAAAATACTCCAACAATAAAATCAGTCCAAGCTCCAAAACATCTTTGCTGCTTGGATTGCAGAAATTATACTTATCTCTGCACTAAACATTTGACACAATTAACCTCCTCCTTAAAAACAGAATGACACAAGATGAACTTCAGTAACTATGATCAAACACAGAGAGACAACAAAATAACAAATCTTGTGCCTCAAAGCACATTTTGCAGAAAACAATCAATTTCATCAGTTGCTGCTGTTTAGAAGGACCACAATCTTAATTGTTCTTGTTTCAACTGATTAAAGCAGTTGAAATTGAATTTCTAGAATCTTTCAGGAAATAGGCAATTCTTTCTTCAATTGTGCCAATAAGCTGATTGATCAGAACCTTTCCAAGGGGAATGACTTAGCTTAAATCAGGGGTATCAAACTTGTGGCCTGCATATGTCACACACAACTGAGTATGAGTCCCATTGTATTCATAGATTTAACTCCTGAATAAATATTTACAGAATTAAGACTGTATTCATAAACATAACATTACATATAATATGAAGCTGTATGAAACAGAAATAGAAAGACAACAAGTCAAATTAAATTATTACCTTAATTATACTACGCTTTAGTTTTATTTGTTCAAAACAGCTGCCATCTACATTATCATCCTCTTGATTGTCCTTAGGGTTGAGTAATTTTCTAATGAAGATACTGCTGTTTACAGCCAAAAATAGCCTCAAGGAATCTGTGGATTTAATTGTGGCAACAGAAAACAAGGTCTTTTTTTTTTACAAAGTCCTGCAAAGAACACTTATCACCACCACCATTTTCCAAAAACCTCCCCCTTTCCCTTAGATTAAGAGTTTGGGTATGGTTTAAGTAATGTATAAGATTTCAGGCCAGAATAACAAAATCTCAAGTGATTTGGAAGTGTTTCAATATTGCAGCTATTTAAATCCTCTAATTAACAAACATTTAATTTGGGTGTTCCACAGATACCATTTGAAGCGGACAGATTCCACAGGCCTTGATGACACAAACATGTGGCTAATTTCTCACTGATTTGATGGTCCTTAAGCATATTCGGCTTTCAATTATAACGTCTGATCCATATAAAGAAAAAGGAATGAGCTTTTCCCGAAGTTTATGGTTTCTGTATTTCACTGTACATTTGCTCTGTAACTCCAAACTTTACTAGCCACAATAGTAAACAAGGTATCACCAGATAACAGTGCTCTATAATTGTCACATTTTGATAGATCCAAATAATGTTGTCTAGGACAACCCCTGAAAAATTATAAATCAACAAGAGAAATGAGGATGGCTCAGATTATGGAAGAATTGGGGAGATAACAGCAATGCACCCTATTCTGTAGCAAGGATTCTTCCTTCTACAAGGGGTGGTATCAGATGCAAGGAGCTAGAATGCCACCATGAGTTGATCAGAGTTGTTTCTCTATCACTGCTTGCCTATCTACAAGAATCTCACCGGACTGACCACATTCTCTTGGGAACAGCCAGATAAAGGCTTCAGGGTTTTTAGAGGAGGTCAATTCTCCATTGCTTCTTCCCCTGTAAGATCTCCAAGGTTGCCAGTCTCTCCACTATTCCCATCTTAGTTGGAGATTCCACCACAGGTGGCAACATACAGTATTAGACTAACAATATATAGAGATTAATATTTTCTCAATGTAGTTCAAAGCTCTCATTAATTATAACAGATGTATAATTTTGTAAAGGCATGTGTCAAAAGTAATTCTTAAGTTGGTCTTATTAGCATTGCTGGCTGTTCTCAATATCAGGATGTAACTGCACAACCATTAGAGAATACGCTTCAATGCAAAGTAATCTATTTAAGACAGAAGAACATAAGGAACACATTTCTGGAACCAAAAATAATTTCAGCAAGGAAAAATGCAGCATCTATTTTGCTAAATTTATCAAGCTGGAAACCTCAGGAGATTGTACTGAAAAGAACATGTGCAACAAACTAAGCCCAAAGCTGTATGTTGATCTATTTGATTTTATCATCCTGTTCTGATTCAAAATTCCCAAACCCTAGATATAATTTAAAACAGAAGCACAAGATTAGCATACGTTCTATACAAATGATCTGCCTTTCAACTACATACCAAGTAGCAAAATGGGCCTCCACTTTCCACGATCATAAAATAATGGTATCAAAATAGAGATAGTCCTTGACTTACAACCATTTGTTTAGTGACCCATTTGAAATGGCAACACTGAAAAAAGTGACTAATGACCGTTTTTCACACGTATGGCCATTGCAGCATCCCCATGGTCACATCATCAGCCTTTAGACATTTGGCAACTGGCATATATTTATGACAGCTGGTGTTTCTCGAAGTCATATGATCATCATTTGCAACTTTCTGACAAGCAAAGTCAATGGAGAAGCCAGATTCACTTAACAATCGTGTTACTAACAACAACTGCAGTGAATCATTTAACAAGGGTAGCAAGAAAGGTCATAACTTGGGGTAAACCTTCTCAACAATTGTCTTGCTTAGCAATAGAAATTTGGGGCTCAATTGTGGTCATAAGTGGAGGATTACCTGTATATATGCCAGAAATCCCTAAGATAAAGTCTCATCTTAGCTAAATCTGTCTAGATCTCGTTCTCGAAGCTATGTACCCTTCAAAAATGATTTGGAAGAAGTGCTTTCGATTTCACATGAACATATATCCATCTGCTATTCATTAGGACCCCTTTCTTCAGATTCCTATGCATCTGATTCTGAAAAATATATAATCCTAATGGCCAGACTACTGTATTTTACAGGAATGATAAGTGAAGAAGCAAACATTCCATTACTTCTTTCATCCTTGGTTGAAAATAAGAATATTCTTAAAAGACAATATTTAATAATATGGAACAGTCTCTTTTCTCTTTACTGAACCTTTTTAAAAAAGGTACTATTCGTTTATCATTAACTTGTTTTTCGTGAATGTAATTTTTATAAATGGATGGCGAGTGCTCTTTTCATTCGGGACCAGATGAAAAATTGCCACTTCCCAACTAAAATTTTGTTTCTATCTTAAAATGTTAGAATATCAGTCACAGTGTCAATAATAAACAATGTTATGCTACTAATTATGAATTATTTATTTTTTTATGTTTTTTAGATATTTATTTACTCCCTTTCTAATAAATATAATGACCTAAAATTTAATAACATAAATTGCTTCTTGGACTTTTGGTTAAAGTATTATTTATATGTATGAAAGATCTGAATATGATAGATAGATAGATAGATAGATAGATAGATAGATGATAGATAGATAGATAGATAGATAGATAGATAGATAGATAGATAGATAGATAGATACAGAGAAGAGACAGAACAGAGATATAGTTAATATTGTGTTGCTATAATAAATTTAATTTTTTTCCTATTGTTTAAAGAAATGTCAAGAAGGGGGGAACAGGCAGACTCAGGAAAACTTTGGCAATCATGGTTTAATATGGAAAAGTCCTACACAAAAGACAAGGTGACATGCATAAAGATGGATTAAGGTGAACACCTATGACAAGTATGGACAAGACTTCTCTGCAAAAATTAAATGGCAGAGATTCGCCTTAAATTATGTAATACAAAAAAAAATATTGGTTGAAAACAAAAGAATTAACTTTGAATGTAAATGATTATTTGGACATCTCTGAAGATTAACTAGGACTTGGGAGAAGTTGTTTTCTTAAGTGAATTTAGCTCCTTATGTAATACCTAAACAAGGTGTAACTCTCTTTCTTTCTCCAGCCAGTTAGTATTAAATCTCTCCATAAACAGAGACTTTAATTTCCAATCCATAGTTCCAGTCCCATTAAGCTCAGCGAGGCTGATCTCTGCGGACAGACATGCAGGCCTGCACTGCTTCTACATTTATCACGATTTTCCCAAATCAATATAAAAAAGAACATAAAAAAGAAAAGAAAAAATAACCAAGTTGTACCATTTTGCTGGCACTGCAGTTTTAATTTTAAATATGAAATTCAATGTTTTTTAATAGTTAATATAGTGTTGTTTAAAGTTAGAAACAAAGCATGAAATATTTTCAGATGAATACATAAAACAAAGGCAAATAAAAGACACTGAAAGTATAACATGGAGAATTTAATTTTGTAGAACTCTAATGTTTTAATTTTTAATGGGACTGTATTACTTTTTTGTAAAAGAGCCAAGGTGGCGCAGTGGTTAAATGCAGCACTGCAGGCTACTTCAGCTGACTGCAGTTCTGCAGTTCGGCTGTTCAAATCTCACCGGCTCAAGGTTGACTCAGCCTTCCATCCTTCCGAGGTGGGTAAAATGAGGACCCGGATTGTTGTTGGGGGCAATATGCTGAGTCTGTAAACCGCTTAGAGAGGGCTGAAAGCCCTATGAAGCGGTATATAAGTCTAACTGCTATTGCTATTGTATTTAACTGAATTTGTTTAATGTTCTGGGGACATGAAGCAAAAGTATTTTCAGATAAATTATTACATTAAAAAAATTCTGTACATTATTTATCTTTGGCATTTTAAAAGTATTGTTTTTAAAGTTGCTACTAATTTCTCTACATTTAGAATTAACACTAAATTAAGAATCAAAGTTACATATTATGTATCCACCTAATTATCACTTATATAGCTATCATCCTAAATAATAAGGTGCTTCCCAATCTGTATATCAGAGCACTTAAATGATGACATTGCAGTCATACCTGTGTCTCATCTTGGGACTTCAAATTTAATACTCAAGGAAACAATTGGGGTTGTAGGATAAATGGAAAACACAGGAAAACAATTTGGAAAAGGAAGCTAATGAAGTACAGTTTTTACATATTGTCACCTAGAAAACTGTATGGATGAGCCCATGAGATCAGTAGTAGTGCAGCTTTAGTAGAAGAATGGGTGGGGTTTTTTTCTTTAAAGCATTTGATGCATTATAAAAGAATACTTAACTAGATAAAGTATCCTTAGGGTGGAAGAGAAACTGGGAAAATTTAGTTTTACTTGTCATTGTCACTATTTTCCTTCTGATTCATACTATTACATTTTAGACTGTTGTATCAATTATCTAGAATTAATATCCATATCTGAATAGGTAAAATTTATTTATATCAGAAATATATCCAGATGAACACAAGATTACATTATACATTTTGATAATCACTTGGATAATGAGGGTTAGATTAGATAATTGTGTTTCTTATCACATAAGAAATATACACACCCACAAAAATACATACATCAGAGGTGGGTTGCAAATCCCAGTGTTACCGGTTCACTCGTGCTTGCGTGATCTGGGCCGAACTGGGAGCAACCCACCTCTGATATACATACATGCACAACTTACATTTATGAAGGGTTTACATATATAATATTCACTTTGCTTTTTTATTTTTCCACTCTTCATTTTTTTCTAGTTTGTTTAAATAAATAAAGACCATTTTTTTAAAATAACAATCTATATGATGGCCAAGAAACAAGATGTCCAGAGGAAGCTAATAATATAAATTGTAAAACTCTCTGATGATGCCAAAATCAGAACAAGAAGTACATTTTTCAAAAATGGCTATTTTCAAATGCACATTGTTATGTAACTGTTATGTATACACATTGTATTGTTATGTATATTTGGGGATAGTATTATTGGTAGTGTTTGAAACCCAGAACATGGGCTTCTTGTCCTAATAAAGTAGGGATATCTAGTGCTCATTTGGCATAACACAGCTAAATGGAACCTTTATTAGAGCCATGGACATTTCACACTGTCATTCTCACAACTAATACTTCATACATATGACAAAGTGACCTCTGACCTAAGCCTAAGAATGCAATGCATCTATTACAGGTAGCCCTCAAATTACAACATTTCATTTAGCAACTGTTCAAAGTTGAGAAAAGTGACTTATAGCTGTTTCTCATACTTATGACTATAACAACAACCCAATGGCCATGTGATCAAAATGCAAATGTTTGGCAACTGTCTCCTATTTATGATGGTTCCAGTGTCCCAGGGTCATGTGACCACCTTATGCAATCTTCTGACAGGCAAAGTCAATGGGGAAGCCAGATTCACTTAATAACTATATTACTAACATAACAACTACAGGGATTCACTTAACAAGAAGAATAGGACAAAACTCACTTACCAAATATCTCACTTAGGAGCAGAAATTTTTGGCTCAATTGTGGTCATAAGTCAAGGACTACCTGTACTTCTCATCTTTATATGTCACTTAACCCATGAACCATTGGGTTATCCTTTCAGAGGTACTCTTTCCTTGCCTAAACAGATAAGCAGAATGACCACAAGCGGACAAAAAAAGCAGTTGGAGCAGGAGCAACTTTTGAGTTCCTACTGGTGTTCCCATTGACTTTGCTTGTGGGAAGCTAGCACGGAATGACAAGAATCATGATAGCATGACCACAGCTGATTGTGACAATGCTACACGCAGCCACAACTTCGCAAATGCAATTGTTGTGAAGATTCTTGAAATTTCAATTACACAGGAGTAATGGGTCCCAATTTTGTATTCATGTTTTAAGTCAATGGAACCTAGATAAACTTGATTTTAAAAAGTTTGTGCCATGAATGTTTGGACTAATTGAAGGTTACAAACAGAGTTTTAGTAATATATAGATAGGGAAACAATATGCTCAGGAACACACCACAGCACTAACACAGTCTAGGAATTCCATTACAGTTATTTACTTTGGAGACTAAGTGAAACAAACTGTAACTATCTGTAAATAAAATGTACAACTTTTTCAGCACTGGGGGTCTCATTCCAAAATGTACTGGTTTGAGTCAGGACAAAAAAAATATCATACTGCTTTGCATTTAACCTTAATGAAATAAAATTCATAAAATTACTCTACATTCAATAATTATCTAATTTTGTCCAGTAAACAAATTTAATTTGGTAATACACCACAGAAATATTTGATATTTTAGGTAAGTGTATCTCTGTTCTAAAAGATACAAAGCCAAAGAAAGAAGCTTATTTATTTGGTGTATGTTGCTTTCAGTGATACAGGAGATTGTACTTCTCTTGTTATTGTTGTTATTTTCTACTACGTATTATAAAAATCTATGCAAATAAACCAAAACATTTAATATTATTATTTTTTTCAGCTATACACAGTGCTCAAAAAGGTTGATGTAGATGTTGGAAATGAGATAGCTATAAATTAAAAGTTAAATCCAATAAATTTAAGATGAAAAGAAAAATGTAACACATTCAGACCCTACAGAACATCAGAATTTTCAAATACACAATTCTTTTCATAAAATAATACATTGAAACTTTGTTCACAGGCTATTGGGTTTTTCATTTTTTAGTTTGATAAATTTTTTTGCAGAAATATGTAGAAACATAAAATGTTCTTTTTGCTGGGGAAAGTTGATGGGCAGTTCAGGAATGCAAGAATAAAAGATACAAATGAAACAGAAGTAGGTTTCTCTTCATACTTGAATTATTCTCCCTTTCAAACCCAGGAAAGCTTGTGAATGTCATATATACAAATACTATTTTCTCTCTTTCATGAATGCAGTAGGCCGAAGAAAGTTGTCCTCACTTTCGCACCCAAACCTTTTCAGTTCACTGAAAGGCAACGAGGAAAATGGGATGTCATGAGTCATAATTTGTACTCTGAACAATTCCAGAGATTTGAGCCATTTCAAACCTTCTGTAGTAAATTTCTCTTAATTTACTTTGACAGGAATTTGCATTGTCATCATCCAAAAGGTAATCACCCGTGCCAGGCAGAAGAGCAAAAGAAATCAGTAAGGGTTGGAAAAAAGACAGCTTTAAAAAATCATGACCAGAACAAGCTTACAGTAGAGATCTTTTGTCTGTTTAACCATTAACTGCTTTAATTTCTCAGACCAAGAACAGTCCAACAGAATTAATCTTCTATCGTTTCGGTGCAGTGTTTGAAAAAACATGCCACAAACTACTACTACAGTGCTTCTGAAGATGCATAAGTATTTACCCTTGTTTGCTGATCTCTTTGCAGATACTCGTTAGCTCAAAACCAATTTGCTACCCTTCCCCATTCCCTGGGGGGGGGGGGTTGTTCTTTTTTGAAAAAACATTATTTCCATCAAAATATTACTATTTTCACCAGTTTTTAAAGGTCCATGTTTTAAAAAGGATGTATTTCCAATAACACTCTATTCTCACTTATCCAATGCTTCAATAAAAATTTAAACTAATGAATGGACATCACTTGTCCAAATCTGTCTTGTACCAGGGGAGCTTACTTTTTGACTACCTAGTCATAATAACAATGACTGCTAGGTCACTCATGACCTGGTCATCTTCCATTTGGACTACTGCAATCTGCTCCACATGGGACTATCCTTGAAAAATATCCAGAAGCTTCAGTTGGTACAAAATGCAGCTACACGCTATATCGGGCACCTAAAGAAGGACATACATAAAAACTCTGCTCCGCAAGCTGCACTGTGTTCTGGTTTGCTTTCCAGCCCAATTCAAGGTGTTGATTGTGTCCTATAAAGCCCTACATGATATGGGGCCAGCTACCTACATTCATCCCATTGCATTGGCCGATTGAGCAGTAAAGGTATGTTGCAACCTGTCAGTTAAAGAATTCTTACTGGTGGAGTTCAGGAAGAGACCCTTCTCTACTGTTATTTTAATAAACTAAGCCAAAAATCAAATAAACTACACAACAGCTTAGGGTACTCTGTGTTACCCAGCCTATGGATTCTTCCAGCCAAAATTTTATAAAGTGTTCAGTACTCTTATCATTCAACTTAACACTCCCACATTTTGCTACTGCTTATTCAGCTTTTTATTTATTCGCACAGACATAACATTCATTACGAATTTAAGACAAATTCCTACACAATGCCTTTTGACCGGTAACAATAGGAATTTTTCATTTAGAAGTTTGTGGGAAGCTATCATCCAGCCCTCTCCCAGAAAAATGAAATATCCTAGGAAATATTGAAAAGGCAGAATATTTCTCTGGATATGAAAAGAAAGAAACATGTTTTAAAAGACAGAATAGTTGCCTGTAGCTTCCTGCCCATCCCCACTGTTAATGGGACATTAAGAAGGCCAAGCTAGTCCATTTTACATAATAAAGACTTCTTCACTGCAGCTGGGGGGGGGAGTAAAAGCATGATAATATTAGCCCTTTACTCAACTGACCACATGGCATCTGAGAACTCAACCAAATTTAGATTCAAAACACAGCCTAGAGAGTAGCCCCTGCATGGCCCCATGGGAGTCTGACAACCAATCAGAATACATTTCTTACACAGGAACAGGAAACAGAGAGGTGGGACTGAACAGGTTATAAAAAGCCTAGCAAGCCCCTCCCTCAGCCCTTCTCTTTTTCTCCACCAACATTGAAGCATGTGATCACCTTTTCTGTTCAGGGCTCAAGCCATGTGGCCCTGTCCAACAATAAACCATCTTTCCAAGCAGCCTCCATGTCTCCAGTGTCTTTTTCCCCACTTGGAGCCAAACCCAGAAGGACATTTCTTTCATCAAGTTTTTACATAATAAAACAAAACAACAGATGAAGAAGGGGTGGGCAAAATAAACCGTTACCTGGAATTAGTCCTTACAATGCTGTACATGTCTCCCGCTGCTTCCTAAAAATATATATTTCATTTATTTATTTGTATCCTGCCTTTATCATTTTTATAAATAACATATCCAACACAGCTTCCTCCATCTCTTTTCCCCACAACAATCCTGTGAGGTGGGTTGGACTCAGTGGTGGGTTTCAAACTTGAGAGACCGCCTTCTGCCGATTACCTCCCTTCGACCGATTAGATCGCACAGATTGGGCCTCCTCCGGATCCCATCTGCCAGTCAATGTCGACTGGCGACTACACGGAGGAGAGCCTTTTCTGTTGCAGCTCCGACCCTGTGGAACGATCTCCCCGTTGAGATTCGTACCCTCACCACCATCCAGACCTTCCGCACGGCCCTTAAGATCTGACTCTCCCAGCAGGCCTGGGGATAGGTTCTTAATTTACCCGCCCGAGTGTTGACTGTTGAATGCAAGTTGTGTTTTATTATTTTATTTTGCTCACTCACTGTTTGTCTTTTGGTATTGCACCCCTTTCCCTGTGATTGTAAGCCGCCCTGAGTCCCCTCAGGGAGAAGGGCGGCCTATAAATCTTAATAAAATGTCTAAAAATGTCTAAAAAAATGTTAGAACCTCTTCTGTAGGTGTGGCCTGCTTTGTGGGAGTAGCTTGCCGGCCATGTACCTGGGTGGGCATGGCCAACTTGTAAAATGTGGTGAAACTCATTTAACAACGCTCTTGCTTAGCAACCAAAATATTGGCTCAGAAACTCTGGCATTTGAAGCACGCAAGTCTTAAAGCTGTCAAGTTACAAGACCCTTGCACCCCTAACTTTTTAGAAAAAAAACCCCTAGGAGTGTTCAAACTTGACAGCTTTAAGATTTGTGGACTTCAACTCCCAGAATTCCTCCTCCAGTCATGTTGGCTCAGGAACTCTGGCACTGAAGTGTGCAAGTCTTAAAGCTGTCAAGTTACAAGACCCTTGCACCCCCTAGCCCTTTAGAAAAAAAACCCAGGGGTGTTCAAACTTGACAGTTTTAAGACTTGTGGACTTCAACTCCCAGAATTCCTCCTCTCACTCTTCATCTTGATGATGTGGAGATGGGCGGGGAGAGGGAGCTGGAACCGGTTCTAAACGGCACTGTAGATTTCTGTAACCTCTTCTATAGAAGAGGTTAGAACTAGCAGGAACCCACCCCTGGTTGGACTGAGGAAGCATAATTAGGCCAAAGGCACCCAGCTGGTTTTCATGCCTAAGGCAGGCTAGAACTCACAATCTCCTGCTTTCTAGCCTGGTACCCTAACCACTAGACCAAACTGGCTCTATATTTTTTTAAAAAGAATAGATAGATGGAGGTCATAGATGGACAACATATATGCAATTATTTATCATAGTGGCTTCATCTCTGCTGGAGAACATACGGAAAGAGTACAATATAAAGGAAAGCAGTTAGGATCCAATTTACCACTCATATTCCTGATTTTCTCTTTCTGCAATTCCTGAGCACTAATCACCATTACAATAATTAGTAATAAGCAGGAGTGTGATGTGTGTGTGTTTATTCATTCAACCATGCTAAAATACATAGCATGTACTGGAGTTCAAATAAATAAAAACCTTCTATTTTTATAATATTAGATAATATTGTTATCCGAGTAGAATATTAGGCTACTTAAAATGATTGGCTAGGTTCAAACAATGGCAACATTCTTTGTCAGACTGATTCACATAGTGGCATGACTTTTTCTACAGTACTTGGTCTAATGTGATTTAATTAAGGAATGTTCCACCCACCTTTTTCCTGATAAGGAAACATACATTTTGCTTACTAGCAAAGAAACAACAATGCTTTACAAAGTGCAGATAGTTTGAAAACGCTTTATGTATAAAATAAATGTATGTACTTTCCTTTAATCTTTCTTTTTCATTCTTAATCTTATAATTATTTTTGTTATCAAAACAGTAACAGTAACAAATTTGAACACCTTCTATACCATTCATATATATTGGGGTGGGCTTCAAAATTTTTAGCAAGGGGTTCTCTGCCCGGTTACTGGGTGGGTGTAGTTATGGTGGGTGTGGCCTAATTGATCTCCTGCACCATGATAGAGGGGGAGGTTTTGCCCTCCCCAGGCTCTGGAGGCCTTTCTCAAGTCTCCAGGGGGGCAAAAACGGCCTCCCCAGGCTCCGGAGGCCCTCTGAAGGCTGGAAACGGACCCATTTCTGACCTTCCCAACCTTCCAGTAGGCCCGTTTTTCACCCTCCCTGACCCTCTGTGCGCATCCTTCCCTTACCTGCGTCCAAAATAGGCCGTGTGGAGACCCCTGGGAGGGGAGGGGTGGGCGGGGCCAGCCAGGAGTGGGATTTGAGGGTTCTCCAAACTGCACAGAATCTTAGCTAGGGGTTCTCTCGAACCCCTGCAAACTCTCAGCAGCCCACCTCTGATATAGATGGAAGAATTACACTGTGAAGGAAGCAATACAAGGATTTTCTCTTAAAGAGATGTTTTATTCTCTAACAGGAAGTTCTTGAACTTCCTGCTTGGAACGCAGGCTATTATTGTACCTTTGAGATGCTAAACCTGTTTTTTCATGTGTTGAATTTACATATTTCAAATTTATTCATTTTAATTTAACATTGCAACTAGAAAGCACTGTGGATTTTCAAGCATTTTGAATGCTTTTTCAAAAGGCAACTGGACTTTCTTGGGTTTTTTCCCCCCTTCAAAACGTTTCTCCTCTCATGCAAAAAGCTTCTTCAGTTCTGACTAAATGGTGGGGGATGGAAGGATTTATATTCTTCCAATCATCTGAATATAAATCCTCCCATTCCCCACCATTCAATCAGAATTGAAGAAGTGTCTTACAGTAGATGAAAAGAGAAACTTTTTCAAGGGGGGGGGGAATCCAAACGTCCAGTTGCCTTTTGGAAAGCATCTTTGGGACAACCATGATCTGGATGATTGAGAATCTCCATAGACATTAACCATTTTGAATGTTTACAATAATACAGTAGACCGGTATTTCATATAGCTGAAAATGTGGACTGCACTCCACAAAATGTATATCTATCTATCTATCTATCTATCTATCTATCTATCTATCTATCTATCTATCTATCTATCATCTATCTATCTATCTATCTATCTATCTATCTATCTATCTATCTATCTATTTTCTTTCTATCTATCTAGCTAGCTAGCTAGCTAGCTAGCTAGCTAGCTATCATCTTTATATGTGTTCAACACCATCTTTATTAACTTGCTAGACTAAGTAAATATAGCTGCATTTCAGTTTTAATGCCACTTTCCCATTTCTAAAAGTAGCAACATATAATATAAAAGCTGTTGTTCAACCATTTTTTGCAAATAAAAAAAATACCAATCCATTCAATTCTGATACAGATATTTCCCAACTGGCAGCAAAAATAATCTTGTTTATGACTATAGTCCAATCAAAATGAAGCTTTTTTTAAGTCCCGTTGATTTAAACAAGGGAGATTAGTCGGCCTGCATTTTCTATTGAATTTTAGAGGCTTAATTTCAGTTGTACTGTGTCTTTTTCCAAGTGTGGAATATTTATAAGCAAATGCAGTCAGAATAAGGGAAATGGGAATGTTCGCATCAAAGCATTTGGTAAGTTAAGACTTAGTTAGGGGTAATGCATCCTTCATGGTAGGAAAAAGGCACATAGCCTTGGGTATATGTCTCAGGAGTTTTGTTTTTCTGCATAGAACACTATTTTTGATGCTGTGGAACAAACACGATCCAAACTGTTTTTCCTTGTTTGTAAAATACTGGTTAATTTAATTGTTGAAGCAATTAAATTATCTGTTACGCAATCTGGTTTATTTATTATTATCATTTGCTTCTTTAGGTTGAATTAAACTCTGTGCTTATCTTGGTAACAAAAAACTGTGAATGACAAAATGATAAGGGATCTGAGGCTAACTGTTCTGAAAAAATATTTGTAGTCCAAATATGATCTCCAAAATATAATTACCACATATGGGCTACAAAATTCTGAATGACCACTGATGATAATGATAACAGAGCACTAGTTTTGTGTAGTTTTCATCTGGATTTTTGCAGCTCAGATATGATAAACCTACAATCAAATCATTACAGTAAACAGAGATAATATGACTTCAAGAAAATGCAAACAAATAAGCATATTCTAGGTAAAATTTATTAAGGTTTATTAAACTGAAGTACAGTAAATCTTTACATCCATTTTATTGTAACATTAACAACCAATTTTCTTTTAATAAAGTTTTGTAGTGTATGCTTTAATTCAGGTTTTCAAGCTCCATTCCACTAATATTCCAATATAAGAAATATTTCTGAATGTTGACAATAAACACAACAGTTTTTTTCTAAATATCTAATATTCTAACCCTTCTTTAACATCTGAAGCCACAAAATCTTTATGAACAGCACAATGAACAGTGTTTTTTTTAAGATAGCATTTTTTTTGTCAATTTGGGGAAGATAAGGTTGTAATGTGGTTCATCCCTGATACCATTGTTGGCCATTTCTCTCCACACCAATACATTGAAACTGCAATAATTCTGTATGCAGAGAAACTTTATGAAGATCACTTAATTCTTATCCATATCAAAGACCCTCCTGTAAAGACCTGCTTAAGGTAAGTTGTATGTCAGACATGTTGCTTCAAACCTTTCCTGAGATAATCAACGCATTAGTGACATCCTTGTGTTTCAACTTTTAACCCCTTCTAAGAATAACAAGAAAGTCTTGAAAAACATTATTTTTACAGGCCTAAATCAAGCTAGACGGTAAATTTTCAAGGTAATCAAACAGAAAAACACTAAACAAATCCCATTGCTATTAATACATCAAACTTCCTGCCTAGAAAAAGTACGGACATTGTGTCCTAACTGTGTAAACTCTCTATAGTTTAAAGCACATAATACAAGTTTTTCCAAGCTTAGCCCATCTCAAGTCTACTACCCGTATTTTAGAAATCTTTCTCAACCTACAATCTTTCTTTTTACCTGTTTTACTAATTGCTCTGGTGCATCTTATCCTATTGTCTCTGGGGAAAAAACTCTGATCAGATTTTAAAGACCATACATATAGTCCTCGATTTACGACCACAACTGAGCCCAAATTTTCCATTGCTAAGCAAGACAGTTGTTAAACCAATTTTTGCCCCATTATACAGCCTTTTGTGCCACAGCTGTTAAGTGAATCTCTGCACTTAAGAGTTGTCAAGTTAGTAACGCAGTTGTTAAGTGAATCTGGCTTCCCCATTGATTTTGCTGCTCAGAAAACTGCAAATGTGATCACATGATCTTGGGACACTGCAACCATCATAAATACATGCCAGTTCCCAAGCGTCCAAATTTTGATCACGTGACTATGGGGATGCTGCAATGGTCCTAAATGTGAAAAATGGTGATAGGTTTCTTTTTTCCATGCCATCGTAAACTTGGTTGTAAACCAAGGACTACCTGTAGAACCACAGCATAAAAATCAGTAAGATTGCCTGGCCAACCTATCCAGATCAGAATAATTCCTCCACAATCATCAGAACATCGAATTTGCTATATTGTCTTCCTGGGCACCACATAACCATGATTCTCTCGAATCATCAGAATCTTTCATCATCTGGTGATTATGAATGAATATGGAAAAGACTCTTAACTTCTTGGAAAAATGGTTATACAAATAACCAAGAAAATCCTCCAAAGGAATCAACTGTGGTCTGATGCTCTCTAAAATTTTAAACCGTAACTTCCATAATCCCCCAAGCATCATAGACATGGAACAATAATTTTAATAGCTGCTTTTCATATATCCAAAAATGTGAAATTGCACATTACTTATTTCTTCACACTAAGCCTTGATAAAGTATTTCAGTGCTTATACTCTTACTCTGACTTGTCTTTCTCAGGCTTTCATATTCCATATAAATCAGTAATTTAACAGCAGACATAATTTTGATGTATCATTATTATTATACTATACTGTATGATAAAGACGCATAAAGCTTCACAACTGCCTAAGGCAGGTATTACCTTAATATGATTTATTTCTATGGCCAGCCCATGCCCGCCTGTCTCTTACAGAAGACACAACAGGCCTATCATGACAGGCAATATATTAAGCATGTTCAGACTTGTAGGGCCCTTAGGCAATCTGTATCCTAGCCTCCAGCTCTATATTATTGGCCAAATTTGGAGAAACGTAGGTATGACCTTTCAAAACTATTCTGCAATAGATGTATAGAGATAGAGTCTTTTGTAGCCTCGGTTTGGGACAGAAAACTAATAAGAAACAGAAGACTGCCTTCTGAAGCAATCTTTACCTGACCCCAGATGGGATTAACATGCTTAAATCAGGGTACACTTTTGCTTGTAAAGTCAAAATTCAGGCAAATTTGAGATGAGGCAGATAATTACATAATATTCTTAAATTGGTTAATCATCACCTTCCTCCCTCTCCCTCCCCTCCAAAAAATCTCTGCAAAGAATAACTGCTTTGCATTTGGAGTAAGAAATATGGTTGAGCAACCTTCTCAACCTTGAGTTCTTAAAATATGTAGAAGCTAGAGTTCTAAATCAAAAGGTAAGCTGGATAGGAAGTCTGGGAGCTTTAGCCTTAACATAACTGCAGGGTTCAATGAGAGGTAGGTTTTGATGGTGAACTGTCTATAGTCAACTAAAAGGCTACACAAAGGACAAAATGTATAACTTGATGAGGTAGAGATTCTTTGGTGAGAGACTCATCCATATAGACATGTTAGAAGAAAACAAGACTATGAAAAATGAAATGCATTTGAAATGTAAACATTTGGTTGACTTAGCCTTCCATCCTTCCAAGGTGGGTAAAATGAGGACCCAGATTGTTGGGAGCAATATGCTGACTCTGTAAACTGCTTAGAGAGGGCTGTCAAGTACTGTGAAGCGGTATATAAGTCTAAGTGCTATTGCTATTGCATATCTAAGCATTACAGCACATTGAGGAAAACTACCATTCATGGCAAAACAATAACAAAATCCCCTGCCCCAAAAAATCAAAACATCAACAAATTAAGAACACACAGGAGGATGGATAAGTAAAGTTACCCAATATTGAATATCTATTATGTTGAAATAAGCTCCACCTGTCTAAACTGTTTTCTTATCCAGTCACACTGCCGTTGACTCAATGGCCAAAACCAAAGGTAACATTTGAACAATGAGCTTCTCTGAGAATTAACTTTATGAGCAAAGAGAACTTGGTGCCCCTACAACTCCAACTCAGTTCTTAATGGCTCCTAATGAATGTAGCTTAAGGCTGAAGCTAAAGACCAATTTTGGCAGGTTTCCTCTCACAGGCTCTCACTGGCCAATCAAATCAAGTATTTCTTGGTTCTGGCAGGGATGAAGTGGCATGTAGCAGAAGAGAAGGCTTGTGAATTTTTCCAGAGACACTCCCTTTGCGACAGAAAGAATCCTAAGTGAATGACCAGAGAAGGAGCTGATGACTCATGCTGAATCCATTAGTATCCTGTAGTCATCCTGTCCTGTGCAGCAGCTGCCATTATAACTAAAGAAAGAAAACAATCAACTGCCCCTCACCTGGGGGCCTGACAATGCTGCTTGATATAGCTAGTTTGGGAGAAAGAGCAAAATCAACCTCCAGACTTAATCTGCAGGTTTTGAGCATCTTTGCATTCTTCAAGTTTAATTCTTTTTTTTTTTACTATTTTCTTAAGATACTACTACTGCTGTAGTGTCACATCATTACTGGTTGATGTTACATCACTACTGTTCTGCTCTCCATAAATGCTCTCTGAAATGACTTAACATGGTTCAGAATCAGATCTTTCATCCATTTAGTCAATTCAGTTGTCTACATATACCTTCAGCACCCACAGAAATTGTGAAGAAGTACTATCAACATATAAAATGGTGCCCAGCAGTTTATTCCTTTACTGTGTGCTTGAAAGGGACTCAGGACTCCTGAGTCAGGAGCCTAGATTAAACTGAAACTCTCTCCATATAAGCCAGATAGTTAAAATATGAAACCTAATCAATAAGGAAATGAATGTTTGGAGTTCACATAAACATGTAGATATGTAGAATTTTTTGTTGTTATCCCCAAATGGAAAGGTACACTGTCACAGTGGAGTTCCTGTGACATTAAGGCCACACAATATTCTACCAGGATAAGTTATCATATAAACGTACCAAAAACAACCACAAGAATCTCCAAACTCAGTAACTATGGACTACAGTTGCTAAGCAAGACAGTTGTCAAGTGACGGGTTTTTTAACGACTTTTCTTGCCAGGAGGGTTAAATAAATCACTTCAGTTATTAAGTTATTGACACAGTTGTTAAGTGAATCTGGATTCCCTATTGACTCTGCTTGTCAGAAGGTCTCAAAAGTTGATCATATGACCCCAAGACACTGCAACCATAATAAATACAGTATATGCCAATTGCCAAGTGTGATTATGGGGATGCTGCAATGGTCATACGAGTAAAGAACGGCCATAAGTCACTTTTTTAAGTGCCACTGTAACTTCAAACAGTCATTAAATGAATGGTTGTAATTTGAGGACTAACTGTACACTGTATAAAGTTGGACACACTATAGAGGCAATTCCATATTTTCATTAAGCAGGTTGATGTTGACTAAATCATGTACTTTCCTTTCCCCTTCCCACATGCTTTTTTCTTTCAACTTGTATCTTTAGCTGTGATTGTTGTTGGGCTGGCATACTCTCCACTATTGTTTGACTCTGGAACCACCAACCAGTATTCCTAATAATAGCATGGATTATGCATTGGGTATATCTATGTATTTCATTGGATTTATGCACACTATATGTGCACAATGGTAACTATTCAGTCAGGCAGGTGCAATTATTTTACACTGTTTCCTCTTTTTGTTTCCCTCATGTTACATCACTAATGAGAAGTGGTTTATCACAGCTCCTTAAAAAAAACAGCAGCCTTCCAAGAGTGCTATGCCTCTGAAAAAGCATACACAATCAAGGAAAGAATCAACCTAGAACCAAGAAGAAATTTCTTGACAGTGCGAACAATTAATCAGAGGAATGGCTTGTCCGCAGAACCTGTGGATACTCCATCATTGGAGATTTTTAAGAAGAGATTGGACAGCCATTTGTCTGAACTGGTATAGTGTCTCTTGCCTGAACAGGGGGTTGGACTAGAAGACCTCCAAGGTCCATTCCAGCTCTATTATTATCTTTCCTATCAATCATCTCTGATTTATCACACACGTGTCCTCCACCCCTTATCTCAACTGAGGGGACTGAAATCCTTTAGGAAATTATTGTGTTTTTCATAAATATATTAACAGTATTTGCACGTATGTCTGCAAGGAATCCAGTCACAATTTGGTTCTAGGGTTCTGAAGATTCTTAGATAAAATATTCCTAGTGGTTCCAATCACAAATTTTCTAAAGCAGTCCCATTTCCCTCCCCACTTCTGTTCACCTGCTTTTCTTTCTGTGGCATCCAACTTATAAAAGTCCTTTAATAAGGAAAGTAGGGTTTTATCTTTACTCGTTTATTAGAAAGTATAAATGAATCCATAGAAAGAGAATGAAAAAGAGAAGTAGCAGGATCAAAAATTCTAGAATTTAATTAGGGATCCTTTCTGAATGCCAAATCTCATTAAATGCCTCAGTTAGTCCTGATACCAACTTTAACTGGAGATTTATAAGAACATAAACATAATTGCATTGCATCAAACTAATATGCAAAGGCCAATGTATCTGCCCCAATATCAACCGGAAGTTTTAATGAACTAAGGAAATGGTCCGTGTCTTGCCATACACATCTAAAAAAGATCCACATACAGTTTGCTAACCAGTTCTTTTTACATACTTGATAATAAAACTAAACTGTTTACACAGTTTGTGCTAACTTGTCACAGGTTTTTTTAAGAGTTAGGGGTACCTAAACTTTCAGTAGTGTTACTATTATTACACATATGCTGCACTAAACCTGTAGAGATTTTGCTCAAGAGTGCTATAAATCTAAAAATCTACCAAGTCACTTTTCTATGAAGTGGGCCAATCCACATATCAAGCAATTCTCTTTTCTGGTCCTATCATAATCAAGGTTATATTGTGTGCTATAATCACAGAATAGCAGCTCAGTGAAAAATATATCCATATGATTCAGGCAAGAAACTCAAATCACACTCCAAGAAAAACAAAAACAGGAATCATTAGCTCAAGATGTTTTCTTAGCAATGAAGACAACTTGTCTACTCCAACAATGGCAATGGGTCAAGTTTAAAGAATGTTTCTTACCATATTTCCTTGTATGATATTTAACTAAGGAGAACAGTCAATAGCATTGAAGAACTGTTCCACACATTTGCCCCATATCCCCCCAATAATGATGAAGCATGGAAAAATACAAGGTAATGCTGTTTGTGGTGTTTTATAAAAATCAGAAAAATTATGTTGTCCACAATGTGATACATTTTCTAAAACTATAAGATAATACAGAACTGATATTAAAACTAATCCAGAACACATTACAGTTTCTAATAGGCAGATCACCTGTATGTTGGTGTATGGCCTAAATAAAGTTAATTTGCAGAAAATCCAATACAAATTCAGTCTGGCTATTCATCTTCTTCAGTTACTAATATTGACTAAACTTTAATATAGAATAGGTTATGCGTTAGGGATAAAGTTCTAAAGTAACTTCCTGACTTATGTTTCTTTGAAGGATTATATATAATTAAGTAATTCTTTTCTATTTTTTTATTTACGTGTTAAATAATGAAAACAAGTCTCTTTCTCTCACTTCCTAATATAGTAAACGTTCCATTTTCCAAGGTGATTTTTTTTTAAAAAAGTTTTATTTATTATTCAAGAAGCAAGCAGAGATCATACTAAGGGGAAAAGCATAACTGAAGTATCTATTCTTATCTTTTCTATATGCCCCCCCCTTTTTTCGTCATCATCCTTACAATGTTTTCCATTTAATGGTTACATACAATGAACAAATGTTTCCTGGATACTTTTTATAAATTATGCCAATATATTTTTCTTCTCCTTGAATATGAAAGTCCACAATATAGAAAAAATAATATAATATAATAATGTTTCTCCTTAATATGTGTCTGCTGTTATGAAAGATTGAATATTTATATTGCTTTTAGCAAAGAGTTCTAGCCAAAGACATTTTGAAACTCCAGTTGACCCTTATGTTTAGAATTCATGAGCGATGGGAAGCAAAAACATAATTTCACACTCAATTTGTCAACTTCCTTTGGTAGCTAGATGGATGGAGTATAATTCTGAAATGCACTCAGCCATTGTAATACACGTAAGTAAGGAAAGAGTTCCGTTTTTATATGTGGTCCGTTCTACATATTTAACACAAAACCTGAAGTATACAACACAAAGTTTTTCTCTCTTGCTTTCATGATGGACCTGCATACTCTTAGATGTTCACCCTATATTTTATCCAAAGGCCTTCTCACAGATTCTCACTAAAGATAATACTAAGCAAAGTATGGTTCAAAAGTGGCCAGAGGAAATACATATGTTTAATAAACTTAATGACATGACCCCATCAGATCCTGGTTTGGAGGAAAAGGAGGCATTGGAACTGGGACCATCCAACAAGGATGGTACATCTCCCTTGGAATGTTTGGACAGACCAGGGGCTGAGGATGATGCTGTCCACCGGCCCCTCAGACATTGGGGGAGGTAGTCAACCGGACCTACCCACAGAGGCACAGGGAAGGATCAGCTGCAGAAGGCAATGGTATTGAGAGGCAGAAGATGCCCTCTGATGAGGAACAGCTGCCTTCCCCGATCCGAGGGCAGCTAGAGTAGAGAGGAGGCAAGCTCAAAGGAGTTCTGTGAGGCTGCTTGGGAGAAGGACGCCCCACCCCTCCTCACAAGGAACACTTGCCTTGGGTTGACAAGCAGAGGCCAGGAGAGATTGTCTTTGTCAGGAACAATTGTTTGCTTTGGCATGCACTCCCCTGGCTTTGGTGGAGGAAAAACAACTCAGCCTTCACTTATGTTTCCGTGGACTTGTCTTGCCCTCTGGACTTTTACCCTGGACCTTGCCCAGTGATCTTGCACCTTGTCTTTGGGTTTGTTGCTTACTGGCTTTTGTTGTGGGACTGTGGGTGGCTACCTTCATGGAAGTGTGGGGTGGAGGTGTGGGATGAAGCCTTACTCGTTGTTGTGTGCTCTAGAGCCATTCGTTGTGGAAGTCAACAGAGCAATAAAGGACTCAAATCAAATCAGAACAAAAAAATCAAATCGTAACAAAGTGCTATTTGTTTATAATTCCTTCACCCCACCCCCCAAATATACACCCATTTTTAATACCCAATTAATGACTTTAAGGAGATCTTTCAATCCATAATAGAGCCCAAAATCTCACTCCAGGCCTGCCAGATA
The DNA here is from genome assembly GCF_009769535.1 of Thamnophis elegans. NCBI lineage: Eukaryota > Metazoa > Chordata > Lepidosauria > Squamata > Natricidae > Thamnophis > Thamnophis elegans. Next base: position 45,683,047 of record NC_045542.1, on the reverse strand, counting down.
CAACTGCAATGGAATCTAGAAAAATGTGCCAAAATCTTTTAACCACAGCAGAACAAGGCAGTTTGTTTTCACTTGAAGATTGCACTGGAAAAGTGACATTTGAGGGTGCTAAAAACCAAATTCATCTTTTATTCACACCCGTTTCTAAGTCAGTCGAACAGTTTATACGGATAAGATCTATGGAAGCAACGAATCAGTGAAGAGAGATGAAGAGCCAAGGTATGAGGGTGGGAGGCAGTGATATGAAAACCACAGAACCTTGAAGTTTATTTCAACAATCATAAGCAAAAAGAATTCAGACATTGGATACAAAACCTCTCTAGGAAGAAACTGGGAGATTGAAGAAATGATACGTTTCTACCTTTGAGTATTATCTGGCTAGGAAAAAGCAGAAAACCCCCCAAAAGATATAAGTCTCTCAGGGACTGCAACACAACATGGTCTTTGCCAAGACAACATACTTATTTCCCACAAATCAAGGGCTACCAATTACCCAGCCAAAAGGTTGATGGCTGACTAAGGTAAATCAATCATTCCACCAGGGGGATATTAATTCAGTCTAACATCCACCACAGAGGAGGCCCAATCCCAGGTGAATAACTACCCTTTTCCTTATTTTTCTTGACTTTTTTCAAAGCAACCATTTCGAGAATGCAGAGACACACCTCTGACCCCAAACTTGTCTACAATTCTACCTCTTTGAAATTCAAAGCAACTTTCCAGGCAAGAAAAAGGCAATTCACAGCTTGTTACACAAAACCATCTATGTTTAAACAGCTGGTATGGTCAACATCTTGTTACATACAAAGATACTGCACATCTATCAGGAACAATTAGGACTTACTTCCTATCCAAATGCCCAAGAATTCTTTTTACATACTCTCAATTGCCAAAAAGGCCAGTAAGAAGGAAAGGGTGGAATAGCTGATTATTGGTGATGTAACTTTGGAGGAAGGAGCTGTTCTTCTGGAACCTTTCTAAAATCATTACACCCAAGACAAAAGCAGTGTGTGAGGATTTTGTTGTTTGCTCCCTTTAGTTGCCAGCCTGCCATCAACTATTATATAAGCTAGAACAGTTTCAGCGAAGGGTTAAAACAATGCAAAGAAGTGCCGCAAGGACCAGGGCTGGGGGGGGGGGGCAGGTAACCTGCAAGACGAGGGAATAACATGCTACAAAATTCAACTCCTTTTTGGTAGCAGAGATGGAAAGCAAGGATAGGAAAACCAAATCCCGAGAGAGAAAAATAGGAAGGCCAGTGGAACATAGTAATTTTGCAAAGTGAAAAAAAGTCATCTGAGCATCTGGGGGGGATTTTTTTTTTTATTTCTTTTACTCCAAAGCTCCAGAAGTAAATCAACTTACCAGGGTCGAAGTGCGAACTGAAGGCAAAGCTGGGGTTGAAAAATGAAGCCGACATGACAATAGCCAAGAGATTTGCCACCATTCCCATGGCAAAAGCAGAAAAGTGGGAAGGGGGGTTTGTGGGAAGTACGAAGACGAGAGAACGAAAAGTAGATTTTAAGAAAAAAAACAAATAAATAAATAAATAGCAAAGGCACCAGGCAGGTGAGGGCAGTGGGATGCGGGGGGGGGGGGAGATTAAAAGCTCTCACAACTCTAGAAGTTGCACGGGTGTCACATTAAAAATCACCATCTCCTCTCTTCTTGACAGCACAGGCAGGGTATTCAAGACTGCAGCTCCTCCTCTTCCTCCATGTTATTATCCCGATGCGTCTCCTTCAGGTATCCACGGGATGAAGTGGGCTCGGCTAGAAATTGCCACACTTGCAAAGGGTAGCATTAGAGAGAGTCACTTAAAGAACCAACGGCGATAAGAGCTGGTGTGTGTGTGTGTGTGTGTGTGTGTGTGTGTGTGTGTGTGTTTAGGCAAAACAATAATGCAACCACCCTGGTATTCGGGGCTGCAGTGCCAAATGAAAACAAAAGACGATGCCAACAGCAAAATAAAATTGTGCCGGGTCGGACTGCTCGCTGTCACCCGAAGAATGCACACAACCTCGCGAGCGCCTGCAAGAGCCCAAAATACGGTCTCACGCTCCGCTCAACCCCCGTTCCTTCCACCCCCCCAACCCCAAGGTCCGGCTGCCACAGAGAGGGGAGCTTTGCAGCAAAACAGGAACCCTCCAATACAGTAGCGAAGAAGCTAGAGCGGCGAGACGAAACGACAGCAATAACGCCCGAGCGGGCAAAAAAAGAAGCTTCCGAGCGACTGCAGAACTTCAGAGCCGCGGTGGCCGGCGCTAATGGGAAAGCAAAGGCGGGAGCTGTTCCAGTGCTGACCCTGGGAGAAACTGCAACAGCAGCAACGCCATCTTGGTCCAGATCTGCCCTCCCTCCCCCCACATAACACTGCAGTAAGCAGCAGGAAAGGAGCGGGGCCGGGCGGGCGGTGCAGGGGGGGGGAGTGTGCGGGAGCGTGCGGGAGCGCGAGGAGAGGCGGCCGGGCAGCGCTTGCACAGGTGCCACGGTGTGGCGCGCGCCGGGGCGAAGAAGGGGCGTCGCTGCACGTGCAGTCAAGTGTGACCCGGCTGAGCTCGCGCGCTCTCGCCCCCCCCCCCCACTCTCTCCCCCGCGCGCGTGCACGCCCTTCATTCCAAGCACGAGCGGGGCCCCGCCAGCGCGCGCACGCTGTCCGATTCACGCCGGGCGGCCAAAGGCAAAGCGAGCCTCACTTCCCCCCATCCCCCTCACGCGCTCCTCATTCCCGGACGCGCTAGCCGCGGCGGGCTTTCCGCTTCGTTCGAACCGCCTGGACCGGGGCCACGGCACGTCCGCTTGCGCGCTTTCAGGCGTTTTGGAGCCTCAGTTGGCTCCCTTCACTGAGGATGCCGAACTCGCCCGGACGGGTGGTGTTTTTTTCGGGCAACGCTGGTCTAAGCGGGCGATTTTTTTAAAATTATATACATACATACATACATACATACATACATACATACATACATACATACACACACACACATATATACACACACATATATACATATATACATACATACATACATACATACATACATACATACATACATACATACATACATATATATATATATATATATATATATATATATATATCAAAATCGGTGCACTGCGAATCTTGCTGTCCACGCTCGCCTCTTATTTCTAGAGCTCTTATAAATAGCAGGAGTTATAGAGGGGAAAGGGGATATATGGGACTCTGGTGAAAATCACATGGACGATCTCTGACACCCTCCACGCGTTCATCTCTAACCACCATCCCCAATTCCCCATGGTAGATACGCTAGTGGGCTGGGGTGCTTTCTTGTTTCTGCGGTGGGATTTCCCCAAAAATAAGTCCTCCCTGGACAATAAGCCCAATCAGGCTTTTGAGCACATGCGCTAAAATTAAACCCCTAAAAATAAGCCCTCTCTGAAAATAGTGGAACACAGCAGCAGCCATAAGGTGACCACACTCGCCACCTTCTGCACCTCAAAAATAATAAAACTTCGAAAATAAAGCCAAGTGCTTATTTCAGGGGTCAAAAGAAAATAAGAACCTGTCTTATTTTCAGGGAAACATGGTAGTACACAGTCACCAGGTTGAGGCGGCCCTCTTGCTATTAATTTTCATGGTGTGAGAAACTCCCCCCTCCCCCCAAACTTTGACCCAATGTACATCCACAGAAGCAATTGGTGTTAGATGGCAATTTTCGCCCTCAGGTCTGGCACATACCAAACCTTTTCCAGACTGATGTATCAGAATCCATCTCCCATTGCTGGCAGCCAACATCGGGTCGAAGCTGGCTAGGGATTATGGGAAGTTCACCAGGTTAAGAAAATCAGGCATATATGTCCTACTCAGAGTAGGCAGCTCGAGGTTTTAACATGATATCACAATGTAGAATGTTCAGTTATGCTTTAATTGCACCGCGTTTGACATATTTTTAAAATCTTTACCTTATCGGGCATCTTGCATGCCTACTTGGACCGAGAAACAGCATAGTAATGGAATAAATCAATAACAACATAGAGTGTTTAGACCATCAGGATAGCATAAGGAGGGAGAAGAAAGCACACAATACACAGAAAATCCAAAAATAGCATTGAAAAAGACAAGCAATTCCCCTACCCCCCAGTGTCCCTGGAAACACTACCCAGGCGCACCAATCAGCACGAGAGTTTTTCAGCAGTAGACAATTCAAATAAATTCTAGCATTCACACATGCAGCAAAAGGGAGAAGGAGTAGAGATCTGCCGCCTTTCTATTTTGTAACATGAAATTCCTTCCCCTTTGCTAACGTCTATGGATGAGCTTCGCCCAGGGACAAAAGTGGAACTCCTGCCTGGAGGCCCAAAGTGCTTATTGGAGTCCTAAGCAGAAAGATGTTAGAAATGTATTCAATGTATCATGTATATTGAAAAGCCGGAAATGTATTCAATGTATCATGTATATTGAAAAGCCAGGCTTGTTTTGCACAAAACACTCTCTTCTTCTTCAAAGTCCCCTTCCCCATTGTTATTCCTATCAGAAATAGATGGCAGGGAGCAAGTATTACACAATATTATACCAGTGGCCAGGAATTCACATACAGGTGCTAAGACATGGTATGATAGTGAAGTCCAGCAACCTGGATTCTGATACAAATAGGGCAGTTCTGCATTTGTAGGCAATTTAAAAAGAAGACAAAAAGGGTTTCCATGTGAAGTAATTCTATCTTCACCAATAACCCAGTAATAAGGCTTAGAAATACTGAAGATTGCCAATGACCTTCAAGATAGAATGAATTTAAACACAAATCGCCACATCCAGCTGCATCCACTACCTGCTACCATAAGTCAGATTCTGAAATCCCAAGGTTTTTTTGTTCCATAAGATGTTAACAATAGGTAAAGGTAGTTTCTCCTCACACATATGTGCTAGTCATTCCCAACTCTAGGGGGCGGTGCTCATCTACCGTTTCAAAGCCAAAGAACCAGCCCTTTCCGAAGACATCTCCGTGGTCATGTGACCGGCCGGCATGACTAAACACTGAAGGTGCACGGAATGCTGTTACCTTCCCACCAAAAGTGGTTTCTATTTTTCTGCTTGCATTTTTACGTACTTTCAAACTGCTAGTTTGGCAGAAACTGGGACAAGTAATGGGAGCTCACTCCGTTATGCGCCACTAGGGATTCAAACCATCGAACTGCCAACCTTTCTGATCGACAAGCTCAGCATCTTAGCCACTGAGCTACTGTGTCCCTTGTTGTTAACATACAACACTTCTAATTTACCAAAGTACAATTGTCACCATTTTGAATTTCCCACGAAGAATCTGTCCTAATGGCAGATTCCATGGAAGTTACGATGAACATACATTCTGCTGCTTATCTTTGTGGATAACCACCCTTTAATTATGTTGATCTAAAAGTAGAATTGCAGAACTGGATGTACTCAGATGAAAAGAGAAATGATCAGTACAGAAAATGAGGGCTCAATACACAGTTAAAATAGTTACAAAAGCTGATTAAGAGATGTCAGTCTTGAGAGCTACTTTAATTAAAGCCCAATGCCAAAATGTTTTCAGCAAAGTATACATCATATGCTGAAAATGTGATACAATCTAGCAAGAAAGCTGTATCTTCTCACAGTCTGTTTTAATTTTTAAAGTTTGGGCTCCTAGTATATACTATTAATTTTTCAAGGGATTAGGCTCGCAAAGAACATGACGCTGCATATGTCATCGTACCATAAATAGATCTTATGTTAGGTGGGGAATAAAGGTTTTCTTGTGAACAAATGTTCTCTGAAAGGCTACCCCTGGTGCTTTTCAAACTTACTCTTTTTTCCTTCCTGAGGTACAAGATAATATTGTATTGTATGGAGCTACAATTCCCACTTGTAAAAAATCAGAATGCAGAACTCTTAATGGGTGGTTATTGAAGCAGTTTGTTTGAGTGGGAGCAGAAATGCTTAGAACACAATCTGCTTTTAAATAATATTTCTTTTCATCAGTAAGAAGGCAGCTGCCTCTTCAAAGTTAAGAAAAACAGATTTTATTCTTCTTTGGAGACCCGCAAGGAAAAAAAGGGAGAATGAATCCCAGAAAACTATTGACAACTTCTGAGAGAGCTAGATTCTTAATTTGGTTTATTGAACTGTCTTCTGTTGTCTGTAAGGATTTCTTGAGGGACCTCGAATTCTACAGCCTCCATCTCTAGCTGGTTAATAATGGAACTTTATGTCCCTGAGCCTATTCCATTGAGGGCTTTTCCAAATAGTGTGGATAAAATAAGGGGTATTCCTTTTTACCTTTGACATTGACGTTGAGTCTTTATTGATTAACCCTTAGACCATATCAAAGTGCAAAGTTCCAGAAACAAATTATTACTACAATTTGATAAAAGCCATATAAAATGGAATTTGATAAAATACAATTTAAAATGAAATTGGAATAGAATACAATAATTTAAGATATAGATAAAATATGATAAAATTATATATAGGTGTCATCCCTGCAATCTATCCCAATGAATCCCACATATGCAGATCTCAACCAAACCATTTTATTTAAGTACTGTGCTGTGTTAACTGTTATTATCTCCCACTGTGGGAGCTGAGGGGGAGGATACAACTTATAACCAAAATTGAGCCCACAATTTCTGTTTTGAGTTTTGTCAAATGAGTTTTGGCACATTTTACAATCTTTCTTGCCACTGTTGTTGAGTAAATCACTGCAGTTGTGAGATTAGTAACACGGTTGTTAAGTGAATCTAGCTTCCCCCATTGATTTTGCTTGTCAGAAGGTCACAAAAGCTGGTGTCATGTCCCTCCAGATACTGCAACCATCACAAATATGAGTCAGTTGCCAAGCATCTGAATTTTGATCACATGACCATGAGGATGCTGCATTGGTCATAAGTGTGAAAATGGTCATAAGTCACTTCTTTCAGTGCTGTTGTGACTTTGAATTGTCATTAAATGAACTGTTGTAAATCAAGGACTACCTGTGATGATTCCATATTCTGTCCTGACCAGCACAATCAACAGCACCTAAAGCTCTTTGTCACACTATCATTAAGTGTTGTACCTTATGATCCTTGACTAATGTATCTTGTCTTTTTATGTACCCTGAGAGCATCTGCACCAAAGACAAATCCCTTATGTGTCCAAGCACACTTGGCCAATAAAGAATTCTATTCTATTCTACATCTCTCTGAGCATGACCTGAAAACACACCATAAACATGTTTAAATATCATGTCTTTGTGACTTTTTCATCTCATCTCCAGGCCATTGCGAAGGCTTATTAGAGTCATTATTTTGCAGTTTGAGTTTTAAAGACTAGTTTTCCTATCTCAGCCAACAACATTTTTGCACTTGACATACTCTAGGATACAGTACTTTGGATGATGATATCTTGATCTGTCCAACTTTTATTGGCTACTTTAGGCTAGTCGCGGGGAACATCCCCTTCGCTCTGGTTGCTGAGCATTTCCTCAACAGCAATTTTGGCTCACACTATAGGAAAGTTGGAATTACTGCATCAGAGGCATCTGCCATGTAGCCCTCAATTACCGGTGTGCAGGTTTAGCACCATTTTGAAGGAGCATCTAATCTCAAGTCCATTGCAGCAACTGATAGATCAGAGGCACAGAAGGAGGAGCTGTGATGGAAAGGAGAGCTATCGTGATGTACCAAAAACACTCCACTTCTAACCCACCCATCCCCCCAAAATATACTCCTCGGATCTCCATTCTATCAATCAGATTACTTTTGGACTAGGAATTAAGCCAAAAGACTGCAACACATCCCCTGTAGCAGCCCTCGTTCAGGTAAGCAGGGATCAGCACAAGACAAACTATCAGGAAGAAAACAGTAATGAAGGAACCTTCATTCTTCTAATGAAGGAAATGATACCTCCACCAAAACTGGCAGGGGAAGTTACTGCATATAAAGAGGCAGCAAATCCCTCACTCACTCACACTGATGATGTTACCTACCAGTTGGTTAATACAGATTGATACAGATTAAGAGAGTTGGAAGGGACCTTATAGGTCATCTAGTCCAACCTCCTGCCCAAGCAGGAGATCCTACACCATTTCTGACAAATGGCAGTGCAATCTCTTCTTGAAAGCCTCCAGTGGTGAAGCTCCCACAACTTCAGAAGGAAACATGAAATACTGCAAGAAAAACATCATACTCAGCACCAAGGTCCATAGTTTAACCCTGAGCTGCAGATAGTTTCTTCTACTGGAGCACCTCCACTGCTTAAGAATTGGTCTGTATATTTTATACAAGCACAAGCCCTGTTCTAGATACAGCAATAGTGTCATGCCCTGACAGCAGAGCTGGTCTCCCATCCAGCTGAGTAGGCAGCGGTTTCAGGCAGCCTCTTTTGGGTGTCACAAAAAATGGTGGTTTTAATCCCAGGAAAATGGAGTGTATTTGCATGCATGTTGTCTCCAAATAACCTGAATCCTCTTAGGAATTATGATATGGAAAGGAAAACCTTTTGCTGTTCCGGCTGAGACAGCACCCTCCCCACCCCTTCTCCGGGGCATCAGTGCTGCATACAAAAGCAGAGGGCAGGTTGTTGCAAGGAGAGAATATAATTTCTCTTACGTATATGTGAAGGAAGACGTGTACTGAATTGGAGCAAGAATCTGGAACCAAGGTGAATAAAATGATCAAATGGTGAGGCTCTGCTGCAAAGGTGTGTGTGTGTGTTTCATCTGTTCAATCCTGTCCAATTCAAGTCTGCAGGGTTTCGTTGGCAAGGCTTTTTCAAAGTGATTTGCCATTGCTTCCTTTCTAGGGCTGAGAGAAAGTGACTGGACCAAGAGCACCTAACTGGCTTCATGCCCAGGCAGGACTAGAACTCCCACTCTCCCAGTTTCTATCCTGATACCCTAACTGCTACACCAAGCTGGTTCTTGCAAACAAAAGTGTTGTAGTTTTAATAACATTTAACTTCTTTGTTTAGCTTTTCTTTTCTGCCCTGAAAACAGCTTATAAATATTGTCCCTCTGGATTAGTAGAGAAATAGCCACACAGTCTTTAAGCAAATAATTAATAACATAATAATAATAATGTTCAAAGTTCACATGTTTTGTCTGAGCAAGTTATTGTGCGTAATACTAATGTAACCCGTATTTCCAATCTCTCCCCAAACCACAAAAAAGACGTGCTAAGTGATAATGGCTTTGGCATCAATATGTTCCCTTTGGTACCCAATTCATTCTCTTGAAGAAAAACGAATGCATGCATTTTGTCAATACGGCAGGCACCAGCAAAGATAGCCTCTATTTTAGGTTGTTGCCCTGGATATTTGGCATGCCTGTAAAATCTATATCTATCAAGTTCGCATGCATCAATTTACCAGCTTCGCGTGCAATACAGAAAAAGATCTCATATGTGTTTACCTGCAATTTGTTCTGAGTATTATCCACAATCACAATACACAAGCTGCTTTCCACATGCAAAATACACATCTCCACAGAGGAGAGTTCTGTTTCATATTATGGATACTTCAGCCCCTCCCTTTATTCTATGGGTAGAAAATTGATTCCTTAAAAAAAAACAAGGAGAACTGGGAAATTAAATAAGATGGGAAACGAAGCTGGGAAAAGACAAGACTAACATCATTTCATATAGCCTCTGAATAAAGTTTGAACCTGTCAGAAATCTGGAAGACAGCCAGATCATTGATCCAGATGGAACATTGGTTCTCAAGAAAATTATCGTTTTAGACCAATAGCTAAAAAGTCTAGCTAGGGATATGTAGTAGAATGATTTTCTTTTTCTCAACTATGTGTTGATATGATTCCCTATTTCTCTATATAAATGAGGACATAGGCATTATAATCTGGGCCTTGCATTCCTGACTTCAGGTTGGTGAGGGAAATATTATTCTGGTAGTCTTTAAACTGCAACATTAGGAATGGGAAAGAATGGGAAGAATGGATGTAGAATGTGTTTTTTATGTTTTGTTTTGCAAAAAGCTTAATAAAAAATATTAATCAGAGAGAAGAAAGGGGTGTAGGAAGGAGGGAGGGAAGGTGGGAGGGAAGCAAGGAGGGAAGGAAGGAGGGAAGGAAGGAGAGCAGGAGAGAAGAAATGAGGGAAGGAAAGAGGGAGGGAGGGAAGAAGAAGTAGGACCGTTGTAAGATAAGATGGATCTATGGGATGGTAAGAAAGCAATCTTCAAGTATATTGTCAACTGTATGGAAAAAATTGTTATAAATACATATTATTAATAACAGTTATAAGATCATATAATTGTGAATGTATATATGAAATTGATAAAATAAAAATTAAAAAAATATTAATCAGGAAAAAGATAAACTGCAACATTGTCTGTCTCTTTTATAACAGATCAGCATCATCCTGTGGCTGGCTTGGATCACAGCAATCTCTTTTTTAAAAATTTACAGACTTTTATCTCCAATTATATTTTCAAAATAAAATTTGATTTTGTTAACTCTGGTGAGTTTGATCTCTTTTCCATAAGGGCAAGAAGAGCTGAAACTCCTAATCATATACCTATATGCTAATAGCCAGGAAATTGCATTATAGAAATCATCACCATCATCATTATTATATACGTAACAATGTGAAATCAAAACTACCAGTTCTTTAGCTGGTGTTGGCCTTCATACACATCAAGTTCTTCCCAAGAACCTTGGATGTCATAAAATATTAATGTGGTATATGTGCAGGATCCAAGCAGTATTGCTGTTTGTAATTTACACATTATCTAAGAACCATACAAGATTTTTTGGTATGGTCCAGTGTACCAATAAACACGGATCACCAGAGTCACTTTGTGCCATAATCTTTCAATTTCAATTTTCAAATCTTGATACTTTCTGGGCTTTTCTGGTTCTTTTTTTTTTCTATTCTACTATCTCCTGGTATTGCCCTATCCATTATTTACGTTCTTCTTTTAAACGATAGTTACTGTGATGTGTTATGAGCCAAAACTTTATCAGTTTGTATTCAGAAGTCCCACAATATTTTAACCTGTTCACATTTTTAATTACTTTTTCAGCTCCATGTTCCCACCAATTTTTCAATTTATCGGCACATGATCATTTCTACAGAAGTTCTATGAAATCATTTTGGCAACTGTGTCATGTTATTGTTTACAACCAGTTTGTGAAATCTTCTAGGCTGACCTGAGTACCGTATTTTTGGGCTATAAGATGCACCAGTGTATAAGACGCACCAAGATTTCAAAGAGGTAAGTCAGAAAATGGGGGCATTTTTGCCTTCCCCCAGCCCTGATGAAGCCTGCTGAGTGCTTCTGGCAGGTGGGGGAAGGCAAAAACGCCCCTGTTTTTGTGAAAAACAACCAGTTTTTCACCCATTTTTCACAAAAATGGGATGCAGGGTAGGGCTTCAAGAGGCCAAAAATATATGTATTTGGTGTATAAGATACACCAACATTTCCACACTCTTAGGGGAGGAAAAGGTGCATCTTATATTTCGAAAAATATGGTATATAATCTACTATGCAAGGAGATTATTATTATGGTTTTCACATAATTAGCCAGTTGTTCATATTGGACTTGATACATCCATCCACCCATTGAGTCCTTCCCAAGGACATGAGATAGATAGATGTTTTTGTTTGATGATGTTAAATTGTTCACGTAAAACTGCCTTTTGGGATTGACTGATGGGGATTTTTTACTGCCAGTTCAGACTGGATCTGGCACCCCCATCCTTCCCAAAGACATGACAGTTAAGCTGATCCAAGTAAAGCTGATTTTTGCAGTTGACTGATGGGGGTTTTGTCAATGCAAATAGAGTTTAAAGTAGTGCTCCAGTTGTTTTGGAATTGCATTCAAGGCACCGTTGATACTATCTTTTCTTTCTATCACCACGGTTATTCTACTTCTATTTGCAGATATTTGTATTTTCTGATTTTCTCTGATTCTTTCTCTTCTCTCTTGCTGTCTCATATACTACAATTTCCACTAGCCAGACTTTTTTTCTCTTTCTTATCAACAGTTGTTGTACATAAATGGCAAGGAGGTGGAGAGGGTTGGTAGTTTTAAATGTCTGGGCATTTATATCTTGGAGGACCTCTCATGGACCATGAATGCTAACATGGTTGGGAAGAAGGCACAGAAGAGGCTGTACTTCCTGAGAATACTAAGGAAGATAAATCTATCTCAGCATCTACTTCTGTCCTACTATCGCAGCACTATGAGAGTGTCCTGACATACGGCATTCTTGCATGGTATGGGAGCAGCTCTGCAGCAGAGAAAAAAGCTCTACAGAGAATCATTAAAACTGTCCAGAATATCACCGGGCTCCAGCTACCAGCCCTGGATAACATCTTCGCATCTCGCTGTTTGAGGAAGTTGCACAACGTTCTCAGAGACTCTTCCCATCCTGCTTACAATCTTTTTAGACTGTTGCCTTCTGGCAGAAGATACAGAACAATTAAAACTAGGACCACACGTCTTCTGAATAGCTTATATCCCAGAGATATAATTGCACTCAACAATGAACTAAAAGGCCACCCTCAGTGAGCTATTGGACAGCACTACTTGGTCTGTTGTGTGGATGTTTGGGTGGTTTAGGGGCGGAGAATATTTTGGTGGGTGGGGTGTGTTTGGGGATTGTTATGTATGTTGGGCCTGGTCTCTGGGTGTTATGTGAATTTTGTTGTATGTGTAAACTGTGTATACATGTACAATGGCAATAAAGTAAAGTAAAGTAAAGTTAAGTCTTGATTGTTATGTGCCTGTTTGAATTCTAAAAACCCAGAGTACTTTACTTTTCTTCATTTTCTATTACTTTGTCCACTTCAGGGGTGTCAAACTCACATCATCACCGTGGCATCATATGACATATCAGGACTCCCCCTCCCCTTTGCTAAACCGGGCATGGGCGTGGCCAGTCCGTGATGCATCTGGCCCGCTGGCCAGGAGTTTGATAGCCCTGGTCTACATTATAGTCCTAGCAGTTCTTGCTTGCAGGCAAGCAATATTTCTTACAGATATTCCAATGCTACTTTGCATGCAGTTTTTTGTCACATATCATTGTTGTTACTTTGTCATTTCGCTGTTTGTAGTCAGTCTGTGCAGTTCTTGCAGCAACTAGGTGATCTATTGTTTCTTCAGCTTTTTTTTTTTACAAAGGTAGCATTTGCTATCTGTTATTGTATTCTCAGTTCTGGTCTTGTATGCATGTTCTCAAGCCTTGGTCTTAAGAACAGACTAAGTCAGAAGGGCTAATTCTGATCAGCCCGTCTTTTTATAAAAAAACTTTCCTGCTCTTAGCCATTGCCAGATATTATTATTATTATTGTTGTTGTTGTTGTTGTTGTACAATTGTATCACAGCGGCCAGTTGTTTCGCCGGATTTGGCATTGGTTACTAGTCGGGCCCCACCCAGGGGCCTAGGACGTCGTAATGTATTTTCGTAATATGCGTGCAGATCCAAGCAGTGCGGCTTTTTGCATTTGACTGATGGTGATTTTGTCAATTTTTAACTGTTTTAAATGTAATTCCAGTGCTTTTGGAATAGCACCCAGTGTGCCAATTACCACTGGAATTATCACTGCTGGTTTGTGCCATAGTCGTTGAATTTCGATTTTTAAGTCCTGGTATCTTGCGATTTTTTCATGTTCCTTCTCGGCGACCCTGCTATCACCTGGTATTGTGATGTCTATGATTGTGACCTTATTTTTCTCAACCAGTGTGATGTCTGGTGTATTATGCGCCAGTATTTTGTCGGTTTGTATACGGAAATCCCACAAGATCTTGACGATCTGATTTTCGGTGACTTTTTCAGGCTGATGTTCCCACCAGTTTGTTGCTGTTTTAATATTATAATTTTTGCACAAATTCCAATAGATCATTTGTGCTACTGAATTGTGCCGCAATTTATAATCAGTCTGCACGATTTTTTTTACAGCAGCTGAGTATGTGATCAACAGTTTCATCAGCTTCTTTGCAAAGTCTGCATTTGGCATCATCAGAGGATTTTTCGATTTTGGCCTTAATGGCATTTGTGCAGATAGCTTGTTCTTGCGCAGCCAGGATTAGTGACCCTGTTTCTTTCTTTAATGTACCTGTTGTTAACCATAACCAAGTTTGTTCACTGTCCACTTTATCTTTTATTTTTTCAGAAATTGGCCATGCAGTGCTTTGTTCTGCCAACTCTCCATTCTTGATTTTATCACGTTTTCTGTATTCTTGTTTCGTCTGTTAGGCCTTCAGTAGATTTTTGTTCTTTACTTCGATTAATAGATGTTCTTGACTTTCTTTTAAATAATCAGCCAGTGCATGTTTTTCTTCTTCAACTGTTTGCTTCACTTGTAATAATCCTTTGCCTCCTGATTTTCAGGGCAGGTACAGTCTATCAGTATCACCACGTGGATGTAAACTGTAGTGCATTGTCATTAGTTTCCTGGTTTTTCGGTCCAAAAGGTCCAAATCAGCTTGTGTCCAGTTAACTATACCAGCTGTGTATCTTATAACTGGTATTGCCCAGGTATTTATGGCCTTGATTGTATTTCCACCATTCAATTTAGATTTCAAAATTTTCCTAACTCTGTTGGTGTACTCTCGCCTGACAATAGTTTTTACTTCTCCATGCTTGATGTTATCCAACTGCAGAATGCCTAAGTATTTGTAGGCTTCATTTTCTTTGCATTTAATTAATTGGCCATTGGGCATTTCAATTCCCTCACATGCAGTGATTTTGCCCCTTTTTATGGATACAGTGGCGCATTTTTCCATGCCAAACTGCATTGAAATATCGGTGCTGAATACTCGGACTGTGTTTGTCAATGATTGGATTTCTATTTCTGACTTTCCATAGAGTTTCAAATCATCCATATATAGTAAATGCGAAATTTTTTCAGCTTCTTTGGCTGTTTGGTAGCCTAATTTCATTTTTTTTAAGATTACTGATAGTGGGATCATTGCGATGATGAAGAGAAGAGGTGAAAGTGAATCACCCTGGAAAATTCCTTGCTTGATATTAACCATTCCGTAGATCTCATTCCCTACTGCCAACTCAGTTCTCCATTGTTTCACCGCCTTTTCAGTAAAGGATGTAATATTTTTGCTAATGCCAGTTGTTTCTAAGCATTTTATGATCCAACTATGTGGCAGTGAGTCAAATGCCTTTTTGTAATCAATCCAGACCATATTCAAGTTCGTTTTTCTGTTCTTACAATTTTCTAATATCATTTTATCAATTAGAAGCTGATCTTTTGTGCCCCTGCTCCTTCTTTTGTTGCCTTTTTGCTCTACTGGCAAGATGTTGTTTGTTTCCAAATAATCCATCATGTTATCTGCAATAATGCCTGTGAGTAATTTGAAGGTTGTTGGCAAGCGTGTTATTAGTCTGTAGTTTTCAGGTGTTGTTCCTTTAGTTGCATCTTTCTGAATCAAGTATGTTTTTCCAGTTGTCAACCATTCATCAATTTGGCCCTTTTGTAAAATTTCATTCAGTTGCCTGGCCAATATTGCATGTAAACTGGTCAGATATTTGAGCCAGAAACCATGTAATTGGTCCTTTCCAGGTGATGTCCAATTCTTTACCTTTTTAACTCGATTTTTGACCATCTCAGTTGTTATTTCTAATACTTGCATTTGTTTGTTGCCAATGCTTTTCTCAAAGTCATGTATCCACTTTGCTTCCTTGTTGTAGTCCTTTGCATTTTCCCACAATTCTTTCCAGAATTCAACTGTGGCCTGTTTTTCTGGTTTTTCACTTTTGGTGTCACCATTCACATTAAGACTTTGATAAAAACGCCGTTGGTCTGATTGAAATTGCTGATTTTGTTTATATTGGATGATTCGTGCCTCATATCTTTCAATTTTTCTAGCTGTTGCTGTTATCTGCTGTTTTACAATCTCTACAGCTTCATTGATGTTTCTTGTATCCAATCTATATCTTCTGATTAGCCGATCTATGATTTTGTTGTTTTTAAGCCGTTGCTCATGCATGTTCTTTAAGTTACTAGCATCTGCCCTTAATTTTTTGATTTTTTGTTCTAAATGGATTTTCCACTTTGGCTTTGATGCTTTTTCTGTTGTGTGACTAGGTACTTTAATTTTAACGCCTAGTTCATTAGTGACTATTACAGCTGCGTTGTACATTAACTGGTTTGTTTCCAACATGGATCCCGGTTCAATTGTTGAAAACACTGCATTAACCATTTTCATGATAGGGGCCAAAATTTTCTTAGGCACAGTTTTTAGTGATGGTAAACGTTGCCTTTCCTCATTAAGCAGAATATGCTCCATGATCTTATCCTTCAATTCTTTTTGAGTTAGTTCATCAGTTGGTTCAGTGATAACTGGTTCTAGTGGTGGTGATGTTATTTCCTCCCCGAGAGCTTCTTCTGGGAGTTCTACTATAATGTCTTTAGTTGTGTCTTTCTTGAATATCAGTTATTTCCGCTTGTGATATTGTTTTTTGGGTTTTGCAATTTGCCTGAATTTCCTCATGTTCAACTTCACTAAATACTTTATTCCGTATAATAAATCGCCTTTGATCTGCTAGTCGTTGTTCACTAACATTTGAATCTGGATATTGTTGTTTCCATAATTCATACATTCGCTTTAAATAGCCTCTTTTTTCTGGCTCTGAGTTGTAGTAACAGGCCATTATGGCACGGTTTTCATCTGCACAATATTTTTGTCGTTTTGTTGGCTGGTCCACTTGTAGCCCACTTGTCGACAGATGTCCAGGGACCCCAACATCCGCTGCGGCCCTTGTTAATCCGCGCAACGACCGATGCGGTATGGAATTCTTATTTGTTTTTTTCACCATATTGTATGGGTTGACGATTTTTTTTTTACGGGACCAGATGCCAACCTGACCCCAATCCTCCTCCTTTCTCATCCGGGCTTGGGACCGGCAACGGCGGAGTTGTTGTTGTTGTTGTTGTTGTTGTTGTTATCTGCTTTGCCTACTAGATTTTTTTTAATGTACTGGCCATGTAATACTTTGCCTTGCCATGTTTCTTTTCTAGTCTTCATTTAGTCTTTCTTGTAGGCCAGTTTGGTCTCTTCAGCATTCATAAGCCTTCCTGATATACTAGCTTCAGTGCATCTTCTTCAGTGTCCTTCTGACATTCTTCCAAGCCCTTTCTCCTTCTTCAAGTGTCTGATGTACTTGCAATATTCCATGCCTGCCTATTTTTCCTTGATAAGTAAAGTCCATCAACATTGCTACATGAATGGATTTATTTTTATCATTATTTATATGCCACCCAGCTGCCAGTGACTCTTACCATTTAATAGACATGTCAAGCCCAATACTGCTGGGCAAATCAAGAAAGCAAAGACCACTTAGACTCCGTTAAGCTGTTTTTAATGACAGTCATAAGATAAATAAAACAAAAATCTCAGAAACTGTATGCAATAACTCCAACCTTCACTTATAGACAAATTCTATTTTTTTATTTTTTTATTTATTTATTTTATCAAGCATGTTTTAGATAACATATATAGGTATAAACATGATTTTGGATACATGAAATGAATATGAATAAAAGGGACATTAGGACAGGGACGGTAGAAGGGGTGGGTTCCTGCCAGTTCTAACCTCTTCTATAGAAGAGGTTCCACAAATCTACAATGTTGTTTAGAACCGGTTTCAGCTTCCTCCCCCCTGCCCGTCCGCACATCATCAAGATGAAGAGCGAGAGGAGGAATTCTGGGAGTTGAAGTCCACAAGTCTTAAAGCTGTCAAGTTTGAACACCCCTGGGGTTTTTTTTTCTAAAGCGTTAGGGATGCAAGGGTCTTGTAACTTGACAGCTTTAAGACTTGTGTGCTTCAAATGCCAGAGTTTCTGAGCCAACATTTTGGTTGCTAAGCAAGAGCATTGTTAAGTGAGTTTCACTACATTTTACAAGTTGGCCATGCCCACCCAGTCACATGGCTGGCAAGCCACTCCCACCCAGTCACATGTCCACAAGCCACTCCCACCCAGTCACATGGGCAGAAACCCACTCCCATCCAGTCACATGGCCAGCAAGCCACTCCCACAAAGCAGGTCACACCTACAGAAGAGGTTCTAAAAAATTTTGAAATCCACCACTGGACGGTAGGCATGTTGGTGCGCTTATGCACGCCCCCTTACAGACCTCTTAGGAATGGGGTAAGGTCAACAGTAGACAGTCTAAGGCTAAAGTTTTTGGGGTTTGGGGAAACCCCCAAAACTTTCAGATCACTCCCCATCAGATCCTTGGCCACGAGCTTTTTGTTGGTGGTGTCTCCCAGCTGATAGGTGGCCTGACGCATGCGCAGTGACCCTGCAGTGACTTTCATACAGAGCAGAGCCAGCGCAGGCGTGGCAATGTAAACCAGCATGGTCTGTCATGCTATCGGGCATGCTGGCCAGCTACTCTTCTGGTTTCCTGTGCACGCATGCACACTGGCCAACTGGTCTTTGGGTTTCCAGCACTTCGGCACACGTGAAGACCAGCTGGCCAGCATGCATGTGCGCACTGGAAGAGCAGCTGGTGACAGTGTGTCTGCCCACAGAGAGTGCTCTGCGTGTCACCTCTGGCATGCTCGCCATAAGTCGCCATCACGGTCTTAAGGACTGTGTTGTTTCACTCCTGAAACACAGGCAGGAGCAGGTTGGTGGGCAATTTGTCACCCTAAATTCTTTTTTTTTCTTTTTGGTGGAGAAATAAAAGGGATATGCCCATACAAAAGTTATTCTTATTTCTGGATTTGACAAGCTAGCTAGGTTAGTATTAGGAGACAGATCTCCCCGGTATGCTCTTCAGCTATGGAAAATCATTATTTTCTTTTCCAGCTAGCAAAGACATCTCAAAATACCAAATGCATGCCCAAGTCTGTTCCACCAGGGGCTGAAGCCCAATCACCCCAATGGGACCAAATCAATCCACTTGAACTGAAGTAATTAGAAATCCAATTCCAGTTAGAAAGATTGGAGCTTGAAGTGGTTAAGGTAGAAGGACAGGTTCTCCTACTTACGTCTACAAAACAATAGTGTATACGTGTCTGTATGTTTGTGTTTGTGTACATAATAGGAATAGCAGTCACATCTCAATTAGATCAATCCAATTTTCAAAAATATTTCATCAGCCACATCTTTGTTGACTGTCTGAGATCATTCTCAGGTTACTGCATTTTCCTCAAGACATGGAACTTCCTTGTTCCAAAGACAACCTTTTCATATAGATTTATATTATTATTTAGCTTAGTTCTTTACAGTCAGTATGGGTTAGGATGGTCTTATATCTATCTATTTCTATCTTTCTCTATGTCAGATAGGTAGACAAGTATGTTCTTTCTTTCTTTCTTTCTTTCTTTCTTTCTATCTATCTATCTATCTATCTATCTATCTATCAGACCATTTTGAACTCTCATAAATTTACATAGGCTTCAATGCTATTTCAACCTATTAGACTCTGAGTAGTTAGTAAGTCCCCTGTGTAGTATTTCAGATAAGAAAAAAACATATACAATATCACACAAACTCAATATTCCATACAACAATGAACCCTCATCAATTCAATCTTTTATGTTCCTATATAAAAAGGCATGAAAGTTGCTTGTAATTTTGACAAGCTGCAAGTTTTAAAAAATTTGCTTGCTTTCAGAAGCAATGATAAGGCACATCCTTTAATATATATTTTATGATGCTTGTCTTTAATGAAATAGGCCCAGCATGTATGAATATGTGGCTGAGCCTGTGAAACCCAAAATTTCTATTGGGTTCTTCCCAAATAGAAGAATAGAAATATTCCCAAATTCCAAGAATATTTTTCCAGAAAATGCCTTTAACATTAATAAGGGAGGATTTTTGTTCTGAATCTGAAGCTGTTTCATCATGCTTACCTATTGTCACATATTAAATAGTGAAGCCCAACAACTAGTGTCAACTTTCTAACTTGAGCAACTATAGCACCTTTGGTTGGATAGCTAATATTAGGACTAAAATACACTAGAACTATCATATCTCATAATTACACCGTTTAAAAAAACCCACAGAAAGTAATGCCTAATAAAAGAAGATTTGACCTCTTTTCCCATGCAAAATTGATTTTATGAGGAAACTCAATTTTAAATTTAAGAAACAGATGGCGATATGGAAAAAAATGGATGGAGTTGGAGATATTGACCTTGGACCAACTGATAGACAATAAAGATGAATTTTAACATATGCTGTGTTAATAGATAAGTATCATCTATCAGATGTAACCCAATGGGAATATTTATAGCTACAACATTTGTCAACAATATTGTGTGGACCAGCAACAATTTCAACTTATAAGATATCCAAGATACTGGAACAACTTGTTAAATCCTTTAAAACTCAAAAAAGCATACTATTTTTTGACTACTGTTTGTACCATTGATAGATGTTTGCTATCAATAAATCAATTTGATATGCAGATGCTAGGAAATGAATGGAATAAAGAATTAGAGGTTCCTTATTGCTTAGACAATGAGAGAGCATCTTAATTTCAATGGCAAGAGTGTTAATGGACCTCAATCTACACTGTTTCCTTGAAAATAAGACCTTCCCAGATAATAAGCCCAATCGGGCTTTTGAGCACATGTGCTAAAATAAGAAAATAAGTCCTCCTGAAAATATTGCAACACAACAGCAGCCATGAGGTGACCATGCTTGCCGCCTCCTGCACCTCAAAAATAATAAGACCTCCCAAAAATAAGGCCAAGTGCTTATTTTGGGGGTCAAAAGAAAATAAGACCCTGTCTTATTTTTGGGGAAACATGGTACAACTTCTACAACAATAAAAAAATACATAGCATTAATTGCACTCCATATAAAAAAGGACTAAGATAGCATTATGTTGGAAGTGTAATAAGGATAATACTTCTTCTTTACTTCCTCTTTTATCACTTCAGGTGTCAAGGGATTTTTAAATATTTTAAAATTTAAATTAATTTTGAAATTAAATTCTTCTTCAAAATACGTATTTTTACAATTTTCTGTAGTTACTAGGTTTTTGTAGTGGACAATATAAATACAGAGATTCCCAGACTTTTTCCTTCCTTATCCAAAACTGCTTAGCAGAAAGTCTTATCAAACTTAAGGAACTGCTTATAAATCCCTTCCTTCATTACTATTGTGTTCTGACCCCGCTCTTTGCTCATTCAGAAAACGACAGCCACACACAGCTTGCAAAAGGAATGTCTTTATCAGTCCCAGCTCAAGCTGGCTGCAAGCCCAAAATAACATAGATAAACGTCTCTTACAAAAAGTCTTCACTCAAACTAAATACCAAACAGAGTTACGTGAATCCAGACACTTAGCTACAGGCTTCTCTCAAGGGTTACACACGAACGAAGAACGACAAACGACGTTGACTTCTGCAACTAAGGCGTGGCACCATCAGTCTTTTATCCACAGGAGGGGATCCTAACTAGCAACAGCTGCTCATTATCCTGCATCCCGAAACAACTCACAGGTTTCTGCTGAGTCACAACACTGTCCCCCACTGCAGGGCCCTTCCCCCGGGTCTGACGATCCGGATGCAGTCGGAATGGATTGTCCATAAGATGGCCCACACTCATCTCCTGTGTTTCCTCCTTCATAATTCCCAAATACCTGCAGGAACATTCCCCTTGATCCAATGCTCCCCAGGTATCTGGTGGCCACCACATCTCCTTCCGCCCTGCGCAGCATCAACACCCCGTCCAGGGTCCTCCACCCTCTCCAAGGGTCCTCCACCCTCTCCAAGGCCGACCCACTAGCCCCTGTGTTGTCGGAGTCTGGCTGCAGCTCTAATAGCTCCGGCCGAGCCCTAACACCCTGTCCAGGGTTCTCCACCCCCTCCAAGGCCGACCCACCAGCCCCCATACTGTTGGAGTCTGGCAGCAGCCAAGTCTAACAGCTCCAGCCAAGCCCTAACACCCTGACCAGGGTCCTCCACCTCCTCCAAGGTCAACTCATATGACCCCTCGCCGTCGGAGTCTGGCGGCAGCTCCACCAACTCCTGCTGGGCCACCACACTATTCCCCACTGCAGGGCCCATCCCCCGGTTCCGACGCTTGGGATGTGGCCCGGAAGGGTTGGTGACGGCCTCCACAGAACACAGTCCCAGACACTGGTACCCCACTGGGATCCTAGAAATGAAGTCCTGTGCTGTGGGGACCGGGGTCGGCAAGGGCTGGAATCTTGGCGAAGCCCTGCTCACAGACCTGGCCCATTGGCACTGGACACATGACTCCACGCACTTCCACACATCATTTCTTAAATGGGGCCACCAAAACTGATGGGATGCCAGGCGCAATGTCTGGAAAAAACCCCAATGTCTCGCTGCAGAAGTGCCATGAACCTGAGAGAGCACCCATCTACGGATGTGCCCTGCGGGAACATAGAGCCAGCCCTGATACTTCAAAAGATCCCCTTCCAAAGTCCACGGGGAAGCCGGCCCTACTTCCACCTTTCATCGTTCCACCCATTTGTCACCTGCTGCGCATCCCGTATCAGAGACTGTATGCTCACAGGATGATAAACTGCAGTGCAGGATGCAACGGGTAGAACAGTCCGAGGTGGAAGCGAGTCAACAGGGTCAGAGTTCTCCGATTTCCTAGGCAGGGCATTCGCCCTAGGATTCCACACCCCACGAATGCACGCTACATTGTGCAAGCGGGGTATTAAAGCTGCACAAACATGTCGGTTGTCTGACATGATAGTTCATTGCTGAGGGACGGCCACAGTCCGCGCAACCCTTCTATTCTTCTTGGGGCAACTCCCCGCCAGGTGTCCAAGATCCCCACAGTAGAAACAAAATCCCTCAGCATGTCGTCTGTTCATCTCTGTACGTGACACTCGAGGTCTGACAGCACTCAACTCCATGGGCTCCTCCCAGTCCACTGCAGTCTCTTGATAAACTGGCACGCGAGTGGTCTCCTGGAATGCATGGTGAGGCCTTCGCCTTTGCAGCCGGGCATCTATCCGGAGGCACAAGTGGACCAACGCGTTGAACGTCGGTGGCCTGTCCAACCTCACCAGTTCATCTTGCAAGGCATCTGTCAGCATCCCTCCATTATATAATTAGGAAAGAAAGGCCAAGAGATTCCATGGGTTGGAAATCAAAAGTACTTTTACTAATTACAAATGGTTAGCGAGCAGTTGCGAAGCGAAGTCTGTTTAATTAGGCGCGAAAGCAATTGATATATAGAATAGTCCATTCCCCACCCCTTGGGATCATAGCCTCAGGCCAATCATAAGTCCTTCAAGTGTCAGGTGTGAGATAACTTCAAAAGGCATCACGAAGATGGAATGTCAGGGCCGTTGGTCCAGGCGGGAAGCACCCACGCATGCGTAGTCCAACCATCCAGTGACTACTAGAACATTCCTCCAGCACATCGAATAACCCCACTCAAATACCAAACCCTCCCTCCCCGTTTCATGACAGCTGAAGCAGTAGCAAGGCAGAAGCTGACAGCATCAGACAATCCATCTTGGAAAGTGTCCATCAGAGCTGGTTCATTCCACGCTGAATCCTGGCTATGCAGCCTGAATTCACTTACATAGTCTTGCAATGAACCACTCCCCTGCTGCAGTGACTTCAGACGTCTGGTTGATGTTTCCCCCTTAATGGGATCCTCAAACATACGCTTAAAATATTGGCAAAAACCCTGGAAGTCATCCAACAAAGGGCTTGGCTGAGTTAACAAGGGGGTAGCCCAATGGGCAGCTGTGCCTGAGAGCAAACTAATAATAAATCCCACCTCCGTCCGGTCAGTGGGAAAGTCCTCCGCTCTCCAACTCAGGAACAGCTGGCATTGTCCCAGAAACACGGCAAACATGGCCTAATTCCCATCAAATTTATCTGGCATGGCTACTGGGCACTTCCTCCTTGGCTGGGAGGGGTTTTGCAGCTCTCTGTAGCTGAGAAATTTGGTCAGCCAATACTGCTATTTGCTGGGTCAGTCTGGCATTGTCAGCGTAAAGCTGCTCCATATTTTTATGAATGGAGGTTTGTCGGGGCAGAAGTCAAACTGTTCTGACCCCCCTCTTTGCTAATTCAGAAAACGAAAGCCACACACAGCTTGCAAAAGGAATGTCTTTATCAGTCCCGGCTCAAGCTGGCTGCAAGCCCAAAATAACATAGATAAACGTCTCTTACAAAAAGTCTTCACTCAAACTAAATACCAAACAGAATTACGTGAATCCAGACACTTAACTACAGGCTTCTTTCAAGGGTTACACACGAACGAAGAACGACGAACGACGTTGACTTCTGCAACTAAGGCGTGGCACCATCAGTCTTTTATCCACAGGAGGAGATCCTAACTAGCAACAGCTGCTCATTATCCTGCATCCCGAAACAACTCACAGGTTTCTGCTGAGTCACAACACTGTTGTAACTTCAAACAGTTGATGAACAAATGGCCGTAACTTGAGGATTACCTATATAATGAAAATAATATCATCAAATGATCTTTATGTCATTTCAACAAATACATTGATTTTGTCTTAATATGAATACTTTGGGAGATATTCAAATATGTTTTATTACCCGTTACAGTCTTTAAGTCAGTGTAAATGTCCCTGTTGTGATGGGTAATGAAGAAAAAACATTTTTATCTAATTTTAAGTAATTTATTCAGGTTGGGGAAGCACTGAAATTAAAACTTTGCAACAAAAGCTAAACTTTTCAGAGGATAATATTCTCTTGAATTACACAGCTGTCACATGGAATTTGATAAATGAGGAACATAAATGGATTCTCTATGCCCTTATTATGAGCCGAAGATTAATATTGCAACATTAGAAAGATACATGTATGGGGCTATTTACTCAATGATTGAAAATCTGAGTGTACTTGCCACCCATGAGTAGATTGCCTATAGATGTAGGCTTTGTATGGACCACTATAATAAAATATGGGATTTATTTCTACAAAATATAGCAGGTCAAATAATTATAGTTATATAAATGTATTAGGAATAAATATATAGCACTTTAATAATATTTGCATTAGATAAATATATAGAGAAATGTATATGTTAACTGATAATGATATGTTATACTTTTGGGGGGATTTCACTCTTTTGAAGCACTTTTATGCAGTTTTTCTTGTTAATACTGTATATGTATTTTTCTATGTCTTGTTTTTTTTCTTTTTCTGTTACTACATAATTAAAAATAAAAAGATAAAAATGGATACTATTCAGTTGAATAAGATTACTATTCAGAAGGAGGAGAAAAAGAGGAGGAGGAGGAAGAAGAAGTGGATCGGGAGGGGGAGGAAAAGAGGAGGAGGAGGAGGAGGAGGAGGAGGAGGAGGAGGGGCCCATATTTTTCTCTGATGCTCAGAACTCTTTTTATTTCTACTGCATGCCTAGAACACAAATCAAGGCAAGGAAGCAATCCTATGCTCTAATTATGCTGAGGATGTAACATCTGCCATTTCACCCAGCCTAAAGAAAGTACCGAGAAACACACTCGTGCAAGGGATAGACTGCTTGAATTGCTGTGTTGGAATAGCACTGTGCAGGCAAACAGGCATCACTGCAGAGATAACAGCAAGGTATCTCTTGATTTGCAGGACTGCATCCTGAAGTGAGTTTAGGATCTGCTGTCCTGGAACAGCTGCTCAGTGGGGCAGAATCATTGTGCTGTTGTACATCAAATTCTGAGATGTGCCGTATCAAGGGTAATTATTTCTAATTAAAGCAAGAATCACTTGCTTTATGTGGCTCATGAAAAAGCCACCCATGTGCCAATTCAAATAATATATTTAAGTTTACCCTTAAGGTGCTTTAAATATGCACAGGAAAGGTATAGCAAGACTCTGGTAGATATTTTTGCCACCTGGCAGCAGAGATGTCTTTAGAATTTGTACCAGGTTTTGCATTAGCAAAAGAAATAGTTTAAACAGAAAAAGATTGGGACGCTCGACTCATCTCTGAAATTTATATAACATTTTCAGTTCTGAATATTTCCCCCCAGAAACCCTACACTTACGTAACAATTATGTCCTACTTACATTATTATCTCAAACTCCATGGCTGCAATATAAGGCAAGAAACAGGTCTCTCTAATTTATAGAGTTAGAAATGATGTCTAGTTATTCAGGGTGACTTGCCTAAAGGGGAAGAGGTGGAATAAGTGTCCTTTTAATATTATGACAAGGAGTGAAATATCCAGGCATAGTTAACCTGGTCAAGGAATGAACCTTCTCTCCAGATGCACACAATACTTTGACCCATATTAACTAAAGAGGCTGGATTCACACAACTAACCTAATGCACATAAATCCAAACCAAGGTGAGCTCTATGGAAACTTAGCATGTTTTATAAATGTAGTCATTAGCTTTCCAACTGACCTGATTTAAGTGTGTTGCATGAACACAACCATAACTGATTTTGGGGAATTACATGAAAGATTCAAGGAGGTAGAAAGTAGACATAAGCAACCTTCAAAGATTGGATTCAGTAGATAAGGAAGCTCCAGGAACAGAGACTGATGAAGAACAGGAAGTCTCGTACTGATTTTAACTTGCCCACCTCTATATCTCACAAGTTATTATCCATTAACGTCTTGAGAACATTGGCTGAAATCTAAGACCATTCCTTTGGCATTATTTTACTCTTTCAAATTTCACATACAAAATTGAGTGAAGATTTCCCTAAATAAAATTAATATTTAACCATCCTTCAGCAAAACTGGTCAGGTAAAAAGCAAATTGCCAAACAGCAATATAGAAGACTTTTAAAGCCAGGATGAATACCAGTTTCAGAAAGAAAATGAAAAATCGAGAAAAAGATCCGTTAATAGATCACAGTTAAGGGTTGTTTGTTGATTCCTTAAATTAAAGAAACAGAAATCTGGCATGGTGCAGAGCAAAACTTTAGTCTTAAGCACAGAGATCTTAAGCACAATATGGTGTAGTGGTGAAGGTCCTGGCCTAGAAGCCAGGAGACTGTGAGTTCTAGTCCTACTTTAGGCATGAAATCTGGCTGGGTAAACTTGGGTCAGTCATAATCTCTTAGCCAAACTCCCCTCACAGAGTAGTGGTTGTGGGGAAATAGGAAGAAGAAGCAGTTGTTATGGAGATTTACTGCCTTAATTTAGTCATAAAGGAGTAAAGGAGGAATGAAAAATCGAATAAATAATATTCTGCATTTCCCAGCCCATTTCAGTGCCCAAAGTATTCTTATAAAGAAAAATAAGGGGGGGGGGAAAGTAACTCAACAATTTTGCTTTCTGTTAAATAGATTTTGCTCCATGCCTATCATGGCAGCTGCTTAATATCCCAAAGTTGCCCCCCCCCAATTCTAAAGGACAGGCAGCTCTAGCATAGGTCATATTCAAACCTCTGTTTTTATTTTTGTGTGACTGATATTACATTTTCTATTGCAGGCCCTTTGGGAATGACTAAAGATAAAGATGAAACACACATGCAGGAAAATAACACTATTTGAAACAAACATTTGCAATAGGAGACTTGTCTGCTCTTTTATTTTGAAATTGGCCCACCTGAAAAAAACACGAGTGGAAACTTTAAAAAAGGAAATAAATACAAGGATGATAAACAGAAGGATGACACATACAGTATATCCGTCTTCCCATTTTTGGGGAAGAGGCTCCATTGCATCACATAACAGAGAAGGGTCTCTTTTTTTTTCTTTTTCTTTTTGTATCATATGGAGTCCATGCTAAAGATTTTGCCTTGCCCAAGATGATATTCGATGCTGGGCATCCAAGTGCCAGTGACAACTGATAACACCACAACCCACCAAGATGATCCAATGGTGTCTTGAAAGGACTCAAGAGAATTACAGGATGTATTCCTGACAGGTGCACCTTCCCTTAAATAGCAAAGCTGAGCAAAGGGCCATATAAAAGCCAGAGACATGGTTTAGGTTTTCAATAAGTATCTTGCCAGTTTCAAGCAGAGGATATCTGGGGCAGGTAAGTACCTGCTGGGATATGCAGTGCCTAAAAAAAAGAGACAACCTGAATGGGGTTGTCACCAGAGAAGACGACCAGTGCAGTTGAGTTTCCCCCAAAGCACTGAAGTCATAAACAGGGAATGTTCTGATCATTGAAAAAGGGGACTTCTGAACAGGCCTGAGGAGATGGGGATGCAGCTGGTACATTGTTCTGGGGCCCATGGAGCTCAAGGGGGCCCATGAAGGGGATTTTTTTATTTTTGAAAAGAAAAACAGTATTGGATATATACTTCATACTCCATACTTTGTGTGTAGAGCAAAATCACCTTGCAGCTTGTTTGACAGAACCTTTATTAATCTGAAACTCCGTGATTTCTGTAATTTATTGAATTTTAATTTCATTACTTATTAATTTAAGTTTGCAAGTTTAGTTTCATTTAATTTAGGAATATATTTTATATTTCATTTCAGTTTATGAATGGTGGTGAAATGTCATCTCAAAAATCTGGAGCTCAAAAATGCAAGGAAAAACAGAAATGTGTGTCCATGTGTAGATGAGGGGACCCTTATTAGTCTTGTTCCAGCACTTAATAATCCCTCGGCAGCCATCCTAGTGATATTTCAGAAGCAAAAAAGAGATGTTTGATGGGTTGAAATCAATGGTGTTGGATATAATTAAATCAATAATATTTACATCCATAGCTTCACTGTGTGGCAACAATTTTGACAAAGCTATGGACAACTAGAAGCTTACCTTCCTAGGAAGGTCAGTGAACAGAAAACAAGCTATTACTTAAAGCCAAAACCATTGTCTGAAAGCTATATTTCATGCATTAACAGTAGCATCACCATTGGAAGGAAAGGCATGAAAAGGTAGTGATTAATTCATATTGAATTTTTTAATTTTCAAATTTTGAGCAGGTTATTATACTGTATGTCCTATTCTTTGAATCCAGCTTTCCCCAACCCCGCTTTCTGGGATGATGGGAGTTGTAATCCAACCCATCTTGAAGCAACCAGGTTAGGGAAGGCTGGAATATACATATCTATGAGTTCAAAACTCCAGATCTGTCTTTTCTTTTAGCTTACTGCAGCTTTGGCTGCTACTTTTCGTGATCCTGTGCCAACAGCTTGCTAAGTGCAGTTTTTTAATTAAGACAGAATAAATCAAGGCTGGCGAGGGGGTGGAAAATACTATTTTATATTTATTGTGCAGATAAATGTCAATGCTGCCTTGGAAAGAATTTTGGGAGGGAGTGATTTGCAAAAATGTGGGTGTGGAGAAAATACAGCGAAAATGCTTATGATAATGAAGGAAAAGTTTGACGAAGCAAAAGGACAAGGAAAGTGGGTTGTGGGGGTCTGTTGAAAGCCAACATATCCAGGTTTTTTTGGGAGGGACGGGCCTAAAGCCAATAACCCCCCCCCCAAAGGAGAGGAAATGTAGAATTATTGGAAGGGAAATGCATATTAGGTACGATGACACAATACCATGTTTTCCCGAAAAGAAGACAGGATCTTATTTTCTTTTGACCCTGAAATAAGTACTTGGCCTTATTTTTGGGGAGGTCTTATTATTTTTGAGGTGCAGGAGACACCTGTTGTGTTGCAATATTTTCAGGGGAGGGCTTATTTTAGTGTATGCACCCAAAAGCCCGATTGGGCTTATTATCTGTGGAGGTCTTATTTTCAGGGAAACAAGGTATCTAATGGAGCCTTGGCCTCGTACACATAATCATGAGAAGAGGGAACAATACTTTCAGCAGAGTGTCTTATTCTGATGACCAGGATTGGTGATTTTTGTTTAAACATTGGAACCAAATAACAGATCTTACATATCCCCACCTTATGCTTTCACCTGGGTTGTTTCCCTCTGCCGTTCTCTGAGCGTTGAGCAGCCCAGCTTCCAAGCTAAACACCTCCTCGGAGAATGCCTGTTCTTTCCAAATTCAGGAAGAGAAGAATTGCTTTCCTAAATAAACTCTTGGCAGGCAGATCAGGGGGGGTCCATGGGGAAAGCTGAGTTATTTAGACTGAGTGTAATCCTAGAACAGGTTCACATCACAAGTTGTTGCCTTGTGAATATAAGACTCCCTTAGAGGATGGAATGGAAGGGTCACAATGTAATGTAGAGAGGAGGGCCAGCGTTCTTCGGAGCACATTGAGCTCCAGGACCAAACAACACTCTTGCCAACAAAGAGCACTAGACACCACAGCTCATCTTATTTGGCATTAAAATAAGACAGTAAACTTGAGACAGGGCTTCAGTCTTCTCCATCCCCATTTTATAATTACAGATTTGGAGGAGTGGATGCTAGGCTGATGGCGCAGTAGTTAAAGTTAGTGCAGTATTGTAGGCAAATTCTGCCCACAGCCTGGAGTTCAATCCTGACGAGGCACAAGGTTGACCCATCCTTCCATCCTTCCGAGGTGGGTAAAATGAGGATCCAGATTGTTGGGGGCAATAGGCTGACTCTGTAAACCACTTAGAGAGGGCTGTAAAAGAATGTGGGGTGGTATATAAACCTAAGTGCTATTACTATTCCTAAGTTCACATCATATACACACAGGCTCGTGGTCCACACTACATTATAATTAAGTGATGACTGTTCAGGGGCTGCTTGTTCCCAGTCTCCAATTATCTCACCATCCTGAAGCACAGCACTGGGGGTGGAGGGGACAATTGAGACAGCAAGCATTGGGTAATCTTTCTCCCCAATGGCTCTCGAAGGAGCTCAAGTAGAAACTTTACTCTGTAAAGGTCGCTTGTAAACAAACCAACTGATCTCATTGCCATTATGGACACCTCAGTGCCCTTTAAGGAGTGGCCTGGGGACAGCTGCCATGGTTGCACCAGCTTGGCAGCCTCTCACCACAATGTCTTTTGATTGCCAGACTGAATCACTGTTTTTCTGATTTTTCCATCTGAGAAGCCACAATGGACGCAGCCCAGTTTCTGATCCGGCTGTGTAGATGCATTTTCAGGCCTGTTGCTGTTCCAACCTCTTCTTTTAGGGGCCTGGCAAGATGTTTGCAACCAGCCATTATTGTTTTTTGATTGCTATCAACCATTTCTCCTAGTTGCATTTGCAACCTGCACAGTATTCTTCAAAAGCTGAATGATCTTGGTGGCTGAAAACGCAACTTAGAAAAGTTTGGGAGGAAGATTGGATGGCTGGATTTGCCTGAGAAATAGAGACCGTTGTGTTTAGAATGTTAACTTCTCCAATTATTCATAAATAGGAATTTGAAAGGGCTTTTTAAATGACGTCCATGCAATCTAGAATAAGAATGACTTAGAAGGGCTGCCAGAAAATACGAATTACTTACAGAGTAGTTCATTTTGTGGAAAAGGGAGAAGGCACTTCTAAATCACAATATTAATTCCTTGAATTAATCAATGCAGAGAATACTGGAGTGGAGACCTAACCAGTAGCTTGCCTATCCTTAAGAAGGAACAGAATTTTAGAATTTTCTCAGATACATACCACTTTGGTTATCAGGTATCCTTGCATTTAAACTGAGAGTGATTGATGGATTGCATGGGTAGCTGACAGCTTGTGAATCTGCATGGCTCGCCATCATCAGGCCTCCAAAGAACAAGGCAGAGATGTGACAAGATACCATCTTACTTGAAAGAGAATTTTACCAATATTAAGAGACTTTCCACATTGATATGCATAAATGATTTTTCCTGCTGACAAAGGAGAATATTTGTAGCTCAGTGTTGAAACGAGGGGTCCTTGGTGCTCTCTGAATTTGGTGGTTTTCTTGCAGACATTTCATTACCCAAACTCACAGCATCAGTGCATTAAGGATACCCCACCCTGATTTTTCTGCTCTACAATAGCCCAAATGTTCCAATATTCCAATATTAGATATACCTCTTTCATAATTTTTGATTGTGAGAGAGACTACCCCTTTTAGACATGGGCTTCCTAGACCCCCTGTTCCACCACACAGATTAGGCTACCACCTTATTCGTTTACCTCTTTCTCCATAAATGTTATTAGCACTCTCCCCTTTGATCATTCATGCCCCTTTGTCATCCAACCATTGAGTAGGGATTTCCATTTGTGTTATTAAATGAAGAATACGATGCAAAGTGTGGGAAGTAAGCGTGACTCACATCAAAGTTCACCTCGGCTATCAGACACTTGGCTGCTGGCGATGAGGAAGGAGCCAGGGAGAATGAACTGCTGACAGCGTCATTGGCAAGATCAGTAGCTAGCTCAGTGCAACAGGATTTACTGGAATTTGAAATCTGCCTTTGGTTTTAGCAGGCAATCGAAAGCTTCTTTCTTTTGGATTAAATGGAAGATAATCACAGTAACCAATACTGTCTCTTCACTTAGGACTGAAATCTACTTTGGATTAATGGATTTCATCTGTGAAATTGGTAGGAACTCCTGTTGTGCATGGGAATGAAAGCCAAAGGGCACAGTGCAAGATTTTCCAGTCCCCCCCCCCCAACTCTGCTTGGCTATCTACAGCTTCAGCAGAGTCTCATTCCGCAATTCTGTCACTTCAGGTTGGAAAAATCCTTCTCAGTAGTTACTCCCAGTTTTCAGAACTTCCTATCAAGGGAGGCAATCTATTTCAATAGCAAAAATATTTGTATTTGGGCAGGACATTGGTGGAAAAACAGACTTCTAGCTGTTGAAGTTGAGGCCACCGTATTGGAGCCGAGGATTGGGGGGGAGTGTTAGGGTGCATTTTTATAATTTCTATAACTGCTTTTTAAAATGAATTTGGTGGCTGCCTTGATACCATCCATTGGTGGGAAAATTGGACATGGATTCCATAAATAAATAACAATACATGCTAATTCCAGCAAGCCACCAAACCAAAAAGATAAGTTAGGAAGGCTGACCTAGGCAATTGTCATAGGAAGACAAAAATACGTCTGAACAGGGTATTAAATATATAACCTGACTTGAGGCAAGCAAACATGGGCAGCCTCTGCATTCCTCATAAATACAATCAGTGACAGAAATTATGCCCCTTGTCTAAAAAACAGAATTCAGCTCCCTTATTATGCTTGAAAGCAAGATGCTCAAATCTCTGTAGTTCTAGCACTTTGTCCTCTGGGGTGTTATAACCCTAGTGCTAAATCAAAAAGATATTATATGTGACTTTTTGTCAAAAAAAATCTTGATATGTTTATAAGAATATGAAAACAACACTAGAAACCATGGCAATAGCAATGGCGAGAGCATCGCTCGGAATGCTTAGTTATGAATTAGCATTACAAGAAGGAATTACTCTCTTCCTTCTCATCAGGATGGTTGAAATTAAAAGGTTGGAAGCTTTTCCATTCAGGATTTACCAGGATTTCACATAAAGTCCAAAACGGGAGATGCTCATTAAATCATCATGCTATAATTCACGCTCATTTGGCTTCCGTGATAAGAATTCCATTAGGACACAGCTATGTGGTTGTGCTCCAGGATTCTAGTCAACCAGCCCTGCCTTCTTCTCTACTACTCTTACCCCCCCCCCACCCAGTGCGATTTATTTTTCTCACTCTTGCTTTGCTCATTTCCTACCAGTATTATGTGCCCCCACCCTCTGGGCAAACTTATTTCTCATTGGATTGTTTTGGGAAGTTTTGCACAACAGGTTTTTTTCCTCCCTAAGTTATTCGAATTTCTATAAATGGCTATATCTCTTGTTAGGATGGATAATATCGCCTGATTACTTTAGAGTGGTACTACCAATAAAACTGAGCTGGAACAGTATCTTTTGGAAGTACAGGTAGTCCTTAACTTAGGACCACAATTGAGCCTAGCATTTCTGTTGTTAAGTGAGACCTTTGATAAGTGAGCTTTGCCCCACTTTACGATCTTTCTTACCACAGTTGTTAAATGAATCATCGCAGTTGTTAAGCTAGGAACACGGCTGTTAAGTGAAACTGTCAGAAGGTCACAAAAGGGGATCACATGACCCCAGGACATTGCAACCGTCATAAATATGAACCAGTTGCCAAGTGTCTGAATTTTGATCAAGTAATCGTTGGGATGATGCCATCGGTCGTAAGCATGAAAAATGGTCACAAGAAGTCATTTTTTTTCAGTGTTGTTGTAACTTTGAACAGTCACTGAACAAACTGTTGTAAGTCAAGAACTACCTATACTGTTTTAAAAGAATCTTGTTTAGAATTGGTTAGGACATGGGTTTTACTGTTTTAAAAGAATCTTGTTTAGAATTGGTTAGGACATGGGTTTTACTGTTTTAAAAGAATCTTGTTTAGAATTGGTTAGGACATGGGTCGGCAACATTAAACACTGAAAGAGCCACAAAGGTCCTAACCAGAAGCCCCCCTCCCCCCGAAGTCCGGTTCCCCCACCATAGTCTCCTCCTAGTGTAGCGTCCTTTTTCCTCTACCTGCCCTAACCGAAAGCCCTATCAATGGTGGAGCCGACTGGTGACAGGGAGGAATGAAAGAGCCACATGCGGCTCCAGAGCCGTAGTTTGCTGACCCCTGGGTTACGATGTGTCAGACTGCCGCTGCTAATGTGCAAGAGAAGAACTGCCACCTTTTTTTAATACTCACGTAAATTCTTCTTCTTCTTCTTCTTTTTTGCAATCAATAGCATCATGGAAGATGATTTTGCTTGCCAACTCCAAAAAATGGCCTTGGCCATGGGTGTATCCCTGACGGACAAAGATCTTGACCTGTTGCCCTCAGAAATGAGGCACCACGGTAAGGAACAAAAGAAACCAAAATTGCTGAATTTGCAGTAGATTCCTAAAGGATATCAGATATCACATTCAAATTAACTGATAACCTGCATTTGCATATGCAGGTTGTCTATGACCTACAACCACACAGGAGCCCAAACTTTCTGTTTCTAAGCAAGACAGTTGTTAAGTGAGTTTTGCCCCGTTTTTATTACCTTTCTTGCCACACTAGTTAAATGAATCTCTGCAGTTGTTGAGTGAGTAACATGGTTCTTAAGTTAATCTGGCTTCCCCATTGACTTTGATCATCAGAAAATGATCACATGGATGCCAGGACACACAACCGTCATAAATTGCCAGTTGCCAAGTGTCCGAATTTTGATCATGTCACCATAGGGATGCTGCAAGAGTCATCAGTGTGAAGAAGTCATAATTCACTTTTTAAAGCGCTGTTGTACTATCAAATGATCTAAATAAATCAAAGGTAGTATTCAGCAGGTTCTGACCAGTTCTAGAGAACCGGTAGAGCAAATTTTGAGTAGTTCAGAGAACCGGTAAATACCATCTCTGACTGGCCCCGCCTCCCATCTATTCTCTGCCTCCCGAGTCCCAGCTGATCGGGAGGAAATGGGGATTTTGCAGTATCCTTCCCCTGCCACGCCCACTGTCACACCACGCCCACCAAGCCACGCTCACAGAACTAGTAGTAAAAAAAATTGAATCCCACCACTGAAATGAATGGTTGTCCCATAGAAATAGAGAAGCTCCATAGACATTTAAATGAATGGTTGTAGGTCACAGACTACCAGTACTATAGTTTTCAATGTTAAATCTGGACTTGTTTCTGTCTGAGATGGGAAGTGAGCCATAGTTATGTTCTACATATGAAAATAAGAGCTTCCACATAGAGTATCGATAATGTTCTGCAGACTATATTTACAGTATATCATGCTAATAATATAATTCATCAATTAAAAATTATCCGTTCTGTTGCAGCTTCATTCAATTACACCAAGTTCCTCGAATACATGCAGAAGTTTCTGACATCGGATGAGAGGGAGACTCACCTGCGTAAAGCCTTCAAATTGCTTGACAAGGATGACAGTGGTTTCATTGAATGGAATGAAATCAAGTAAGATAACGTTGCTGTCTATTGCTACGAAACACAGGGGAAAGTTAACAAGGGCAGTCGTGGCTGATTGCTTTATTTACAGATGGAGAGGTAGAAAACATTGGAGTGGAGTCACCTCATCATTTACAAAGCTAAAGTTGTTAATTTCTCAGGAACTAGGTTCATCTGGACTCAGCTGACCTATGGACTTAACCAGTGTTTAGAAGCTACTACAGCAGGGGTGGGTTCCTGCCAGTTCTAACCTCTTTTATAGAAGAGGTTCCACAAATCTACAGTGCCGTTTAGAACCGGTTCCAGCTCCCTCCCCCCGCCCTTCCGCACATCATCAAGATGAAGAGTGAGAGGAGGAATTCTGGGAGTTGAAGTCCACAAGTCTTAAAGCTGTCAAGTTTGAACACCCTTGGGTTTTTTTTTTCTAAAGGGTTAGGGGTGTAAGGGTCTTGTAACTTGACAGCTTTAAGACTTGTGTGCTTCAATGCCAGAGTTCCTGAGCCAACATGACTGGAGGAGGAATTCTGGGAGTTGAAGTCCACAAGTCTTAAAGCTGTCAAGTTTGAACACCCCTGGGGGGGTTTCTAAAGGGTTAGGGGTGCAAGGGTCTTGTAACTTGACAGCTTTAAGACTTGCATGCTTCAAATGCCAGAGTTTCTGAGCCAACATTTTGATTGCTAAGAAAGAGCATTGTTAAGTGAGTTTCACCACATTTTACAAGTTGACCATGCCCACCCAGTCACATGACTGGCAAGCCACTCCCACAAAGCAGGCCACACTTACTGAAGAGGTTCTAAAAAAATTTGAAACCCACCACGGTACTACAGTCATGTCAAGAGTGCTGAAGTGCTTCCATATTGCAAGGATTAACCAGTGACATTACCATTGCCCAGAGGACACCCAGTTGGGGGCATCTTTCATGTCCCCACTAAGCTGCCCAATGATGTGGTACCCATCTATCTACTCATGGTTGCTCGCTTTGGAACTGCTGGGTTGGCAGGAGTTAGAGCTAGTGACTGGAACTCATCCCGTCTCAGACACCAGCCTGCCAAACATCACACCAGCATCCTAACCCTATGAGTCACCATGCTCCTTCTCTTCAAGGTTATTTACAGGTGTTTTAAGTCATTTTTGGCACCTTGCTTCAATGTTTCAGGACCTATCTTTTCCAGCTTTTTTTAAAGGATTCTTGAAGTCATTTTTCCAGAACTGGTCTGGTTCTTCAGATGATGAGAGGCTTTCTAGAGATCCTTGAAGCCATTGTAATATATTTTGCACATGTCCTTCAAAGCATTGATTCTTGAGGTCTTCTGTTGATTTTTCAAGCGAGCCATTATACTTAGGGCATCTCAAAACTCTAGACTTCTGCAGATCCTTTAATACATGCTTTAAGCCATGTTTAAAAGGGACGCAGTGGCTCAGTGGCTAAGACACTGAGCTTGTGATCAGAAAGGTCAGCAGTTTGGCAGTTCGAATCCCTAGCACCGCATAATGGAGTGAGCTCCCATTACTTGTCCCAGCTTCTGCCAACCTAGCAGTTCGAAAGCATGTAAAAATGCAAGTAGAAAAATAGGGGCCACCTTTGGTGGGAAGGTAACAGCGCTCTGTGCAGCTTTGATGTTTAGTCATGCCAGCCACATGAACACAGAGATGTCTTCAGACAGTGCTGGCTCTTCGGCTTTGAAACAGAGATGAGCACCACCCTCTAGAGCCGGGAATGACTAGCACATATGTACGAGAGGAATTTTTAACTTTACCTTAAAGCCATGTTTATAAATTAGATGAGTCCCATTATTATATGAGTGATTAGAAATGGTCGGTCTGGCAACAGAAATGACCATTATCTCTCTATATATCTCTCTTCCCCCTCTCAACTTTTGAAATCACATCAATAGCTACATAAAATTAGTCTGAGTCATAATTTGACAGCTTTGCCAGAAATTATACAGCTAATGCATATAAAGACAGTGCATTTAGGCTTGAGAAGAGAGCTGACGTCGCGATGGCATGACATGCGATCTTGGTGCTCCGAGATTGCAGTCAAATTTTTGCCGCTGGACAGTCCATTTGGACCTAAACTGTCCCGCAGAGATGGTGATTGAGAAGGCACCTCCTGCTGATCTCAGGGACACTGCAAAGTCCCTGAAAGATCCAGGAATAGCCTTTTTTTCCAGCGACAGAAATGCAGCTAATAAAGCTGCTGAAGTTGGGAAAGCTCCGTAACAGGAAGAAAGCAGAAAAAGAAAGTGTGTCGAATTGGTGAGGAAATTTTATTATTAGAGGGAGAGACTACCCAAGAAAAAAAAATAGGTTAAGTTAAGATTGAAGACAAAAGACTGTAGGCAGCGAGATTGATCTGCATTGAACTTAGTCTGTTATCCAGTTTCTAATTTCTTTTTTTTTTTCCACAGAGGGAACTTTTGCAGGGGCTCCCTATTTTTTAAACTGAATGGATTAATTCTTCTTTTTTCACTTTTGTTTATATCTATGGATTAAAATTCTCCTTTTTTAATATAATGCTTGATTTGATTGATTGAATTGTTTTTTATCTCCATTTAAGGTTTTTTTTTCTTTCTTAAAATTGGAATATAAAGAAGAAAATAAGAAGGATTATAAAGTGGGTTGTAACAACAGGAGGAAAAGCAGTTACACTGCCACCTAGAGGCTGGAGGCTGGATACATTGTTTTTTTCTTCTTTCTCTTTGATCACTTGAGATTCAAGGTTCTTTCAGCTTGTTTACTGACAGTGATAGTAGGAAGAGCACAAGTTGTTTATACAGGTGCCTTTTGGAAGTTCTATCACTAGCTTTTGGAAGGAAAACAACATTTTGACTTGAAAGATAATAAATGAACCTGTTTGAAGTTTATTAAAATAGCCTTGAACCCTATAGTGGCAGTATCTGCAAAATTGAAAGAATGGCCCAGCAGGAAAAAGAAACTGTAACATTGCAAATAATTATGTTTGAAATTCAAAATCTATTAGTTGTGACAGAGAGAATTGAAAAGAGATTGGAGAATATGGAATACAAAACAGAAAAATTTGATGGAGAAACTGAGGAAGTTTACCAAATGAAGAAAGTGGAGGACAGAGTTCAAAAGATGGAAGAAAAAAATGAGCAAAGCGATAAGAAAATTGTGGATACTGACAACAAAGTGAGTGTGGTTGGTAATGGCAAGAGCGGAATATGGAAAGGGGAGATGGATGGACTGGAACTCTACCCCAGATTTCAAAGCACAGAAGAAGAAAAGAGAGAAAAATTGACGGAGATAAGGAGAGAAATCTTGATAGAAGCACTAGCGATAACCAAAGATAAGCTGATGGAAAGAGCAGATGTTGGGTTTCAAACTTTTGTGAGATACGAAAGGAACAGCATGTTATCAAGGGAGGTTTATACAAGATTTATTAAGAAAGTAACTAGAACATTAATGCTACAAATGGCAAGAGATATAAGACCGTACTATTGCTGGAGGGACACAGGTTGATGCAATGAAAATGTATAATAAAAATTAAGCTAAATTTAGTTTACTAGTAGTATGTATAAAATGAAGCGACAATAGCTATAGTTAAATAATGATTAATAATGATAACAATACATATAGATATAATAGTTTGATAATATGACATTTTATATAAATAATATATGGAGATTATAAGAGGAGGTTTAAAAGCTTTATCTAGAATGTGTTATAAAGATATATTGTGATTGGATGATTTTAGGATGATTTAATGGAATGTTATCATATAATCCTATTCTAGATTTTGAATATTATATATAAAAGGACGTAAAACAATTATAGTCAAATTAAGGTTGATATATAATAATTGTGATATACATGAATATAGGTGAATTTAAAATATGCGATTTAATATGAAAAGCAGGTGGTGACTATGGAAGAGATGCATGGAAATACTGTAACCAACTGACACACTTTCTACAATTTGTAATGGAAGATGGGTTTTTTATTTTTATTTTTATGTTTGTCCTTGTTCAAAAACAAATAAAAATTGTTTTTTTTAAAAAGACAGTGTATTTAGCATAAAGGTTAATCCTTATATTAAGTAATGGCTATGACCAATCCTGTTTTCTATGGATTCTCTTATATTTCTTACCCCAGAATTAAGTGGATTGAAAAGTAGAATTGGAACTTCCTATCAAGACTATTCCTACCTCCTGTGTTAGTGTCGATTAAATGGAACAGAATTCTGGCTGTAACAATTACGGAGAAAAGGTTAACAGATGCAACCTTTGCCAACTCATCATGTGCACTGCGTGTGTCGAATCCCGTTACATGTGCCTGTTCAAATCTTGTCTTCTGTTGCATCTGATTACCTTACACAGGACTAGTTTCAACATGATTTTTCAGCTAAGAAAGTGCCTTGTGTCTCACCATTATACCCTTGTTATATTTTTAGTTCATCTACCAATCGCAATCTCAATTTCATATGACTTGATGTATTTTCAAATACTGCATTTTTACATGCTTTCAAACTGCTAGGTTGGCAGAAGCTGGGACAAGTAATGGGAGCTCACTCTGCTAGGGATTCGAACCGCCAAACTGCCAACTTTTCTGATCGATAAGCTCAGCGTCTTAGCTACTGAGCCACTGTGTCCCTTGCTGTGCCTCAATTTCCACCTCTTTCACCCACAGGTACATCCTAGCCACAGTGCCCAGTAACATGCCAATTGTCCCCTTGTCAGACGAAGAAGCAGAAGCCGTGATCCAGGCAGCAGATACAGATGGCGATGGAAGGATTGATTTTCAAGGTGGGCAGAAACAGAGCTTAAGAACAAAACTGGCACCTTTTTCATGGAAAAAAAACACTCTTCCTTCTTAGACAGAAGTCCACACAGAAAGCAGCCACACAAAAGCCAAATTTGACTTAGCTTGAAATTAAACAAATTAAATATTATCTGTGAAATTGTTCCCCATAGCAGAAATACAAAAAATTCAGCTTTGTAATGTTACAAAGAACAATGTATACTTTTAGACAGATTCCATGAGATGTGCCCAACTTTCCCGAGACCATTTTGGCCTTCAATTGCTGCAACAAGCTTTTAAAGGAAAATGGGGCTACTTAGAGGCAAATAAGCTTCAGAGTAGCCACTGTTATGCAAAGCTCACCTCTAGGACACTTGTGAGGACAATATTAGAACCAGAAAGTCAGAAGACCTTGTAACAAAGTTGGTTCAATTAAAAAGCAAGGATCGTGGAACAAGCAGCATGCCCGCAGAAGAGAGTGACACCAAAATGGAGACTCTTGCCAGCCCTAGCATCGCCGGGCCTGCCGCTCTTTTTGCGGCCACCACTAAGAGAGGGGGATGCGGTAGCTAGGGTTTGCAGGAGTGGCCTCTGCGGGGCCATTCCGCGTGGATGGCAGGTACAAGCGGGGTGCATGGGGCATGTTTCCCCCTTACTTCCCCCGGGGACTGGCTGTGCATGCATTTCAAATGTTTTAGGAGATGGCTTCTTTTCAGGGGAGGGCTTATTTTAGCGCATGCACTCAAAAGCGCAATTGGGCTTATTATCCATGGAGGTCTTCTTTTCCGGGAAACAGGGTAGGTGTCACTGGCTACAGAAAGAAAGGAGGCATTCACACCCCCTCCCAAAAAATGCCCTAAGTTCCCATGAAACAAATGGAGCTTGGAACTACAGCATCATGCAGGCCTTCCCAGTGGCATGGCTACATTAATACTCACTTTTAATGATCAGCTACTGCATATTTTATATTTTTAGATTAGAGCCAGTTGTTTATTTCTTGGCACATTTTAATCCAATTGACTTAAAACAGGGGTGTCAAACTGGCAGCCCGTGGGCCAGATGCCTCACACCCAGGCCACCCCCACCCCGGCTCCTCAAAAAAAAATCACAATATATCACGTGACATCATGTGATGCGATGGAGTTTGAAAAGAAAAGAACCACACGCAAGCTAGACTTTCTGTACTTACAAAGCAAGTGTAGCCCAGAGTGATGTTTGAGGGCTGCTATACCACACGATTATTTGCTTAAAACCATTGAAACAGCTGTGTGAAATGATTAACATCCGGTGGTAAAAATTGCCACAATTGGAGTAATTTTCTGCAGAAAGAAAGCATTGTAAGGTTCCTGGTGCTCTCTGAACGTGGTTCTTTGCTAGCAGACATTTAATGACCCAACTATGACACATTATCAGTGCAAGTGAATGAGGACTTTGCTTCCTGTTTATACAAGCAGCTTGCCCTGCCAGCTTTGGGGGTAGTGGTGGGCAAATAAAACATGCCACACCATAACAGGTTTGTTCTTATATTTGGCGTGAGATAGAAGAAAGCTGGCAATTGCTGCCTTACATATTTTTTTTAATGCAAAACCTACTCACTCTGATTATCTTATTGCATTGCAGAGTTTTCTGATATGATCACCAAGGAGAAGATTCCAAAGAAAAAATAGAGAAAAATAAAACTACCTCTTGCTTCTGTACTCAAAAGTAGTGTGCTGGGCTGGGCTGGTTGTTGGAATCTGCTGGTACTTGTATCTCTGATCATTCCCTCTCCCTTTGAAGTACTTTTTTTTTTTTGCAGGAAGATTTTTGGAGGCGGGTGGGCGCACATCTTCAGCTTGCTGAATGACTTCTGTAGTGCCCCAGAAACAATTCAAAGCATTCATTATATTTCTCTTTTGTCTTATGAAATGCCCTGCCCAATCTTTTGAATAGTTTTTTTTTCCCCTGGCTGTGCTACACGAGAACAGGAATCATTTGAGCCACGGTGGCGCAGTGTGCAATACTGCAGGTTACCACTGCTGGCTGCTTGCAATTGGGCAGTTCAAATCTCACTGGCGCAAGGTTGACTCAGCCTTCCATCCTTCCGAGGTGGGTAAAATGAGATCATTGGGGGCAATAGGCTGACTCTGTAAACCGCTTAGAGAGGGCTGTAAAGCACTGTAAAGCGGTATATAAGTCTAAGTGCTACTGCTATT
Organism: Thamnophis elegans; assembly: GCF_009769535.1. NCBI lineage: Eukaryota > Metazoa > Chordata > Lepidosauria > Squamata > Natricidae > Thamnophis > Thamnophis elegans. The sequence goes on along the minus strand of NC_045542.1, from coordinate 45,640,422 downwards.
TTCTTAGCCTATACTCGCCCAGTGGAAGACATATAGTTGTGGTAACAGAATGAGACCAGCTTTTTTCAGAACAATGATGAACAGGTCTATCCTTCCCTATTCTTTGCTGCAACCTGCCCTCCTCCTCCCTAGTCTTTATTCATTAAATTTACCAGTGCCCTGACTGCTCCCTTTGCATGGAGGATTAAATCCTGTTTTCCTTGGCTCTGCCCCTTGGGGAAGTGGAGACCTGTCAGTGTGCAAAATACGCAGTGGGGACATTTCCGGTTACAGAGAACATGGGACTGAATGATATTCTGGATGAACATGTTCTGAAACCGCACCTCCTCCTAATGCCATGTTTTCCTCTCCTCTAAATCCTTTGCTGGCCTTGCAATACGGAACTAGAATGCTTGCTTGGGTTTTATGCCACGAAAACAAAAATGCTCCTGAGGCAAGTAAACGCCATATGTTTCCACCACATTGGCTGTAGCATACCTTTCTTTGACAAGGCATTTGAGCATAGTGAAAAAGAGGTAAAAGGGGAGAACTGAAGATAGATGCGTGCATGAAACCACCCAATGTATTGTATTGTATTTGTATTTATTTGTCTTGTATGCCGCCCACTCCCGAAGGACTCTGGGCGGCTCACAATAGACAAGGGAAGGGGGAAGACTAGACAAAGACAACACTTTAAAAACAAAACCGCAACATTCACAATTTCTGCGGGGCTGGATGTTTCACAGGCCCCCCCGGCCTGCTGGAGCAGCCAAGACTTGGTGGCTTTGCAGAAAGCCGGGAGGGTCGTAAGGGTCCGGATCTCGACAGGGAGATCATTCCAGAGGGCTGGAGCTGCAACAGAGAAGGCTCTCCCCCGGGGGGTCGCCAGCTGACATTGGCTGGCGGATGGAATCCAGAGGAGACCTAACCTGTGAGATCTGATGGGCTAAAGATCTATTCTATCACAAAAAAAAGTCCTGAAATGGTGATCCTTGTTTTCCTTTGCAAACCAAGTGTCAACAAGGGGCATCAAAGACTCACTACCAGAGCTGCTATTGAGCTTAGCAACCAGGGGGAGGAGGGATGTTTCCAATGCCCAGTACTCATTCAGAAAAAGACATTTCTTGAGGACTGCAGCAAAGGTGGGTTTCTACCAGCTCGGACTGGTTTGACCAAACCGGTAGTGGTATGGCGGCCTGGGTTGCTGGAACCAGCAGCAACCCAGGCCTGCCACACCCCTGAACCAGTTCCCTGGTCGCCGCTGTCTCCATCTTCTGCGCAGGTGCAGAACAATTTTAATTGAACTGCGCATGCGCGCACGAGCGAACTGAGCACACGAACGAACCGGCAGTAAAACCGGCCAGAACCCACCCCTGGACTGCAGTATGGGAGGAAAGCTTTCTGCACCTGGGTTTGTCCCAATGGGCTAACTAAGTCCTTCTAGATTCTAGGCACCACTTTGTCACTCAGGGAAGCCCATCTGCCTGCAAACACCGCCCACAGCATCTGCCAAGTGTCTTTATTTTTTAAATATTCACCTTTTATTTGCAAAATGAGGAGCTTACAAAGAGGCAAGGAAAACTTAACTCTCGTGCATAAATTGCATTTCCCAAAATGTCTCTGTACCCACATTCATTTCATAGGCATGTTTAGAAAGCAAGGAAGGGGCCTGTACTCCCATGTTTTATTTGGATAGGTGCTCTTTGTACAGAGGGAAAAGACTATGGGAAGATGGGTTGGTAAAACAGCAACCTGGTGGCTGTAATTCTTTGATTGGCCATGCCAACTGTGGCAACCTTGCGAGTGCAACTCGCCTCCAGAAGTTGTAAATTTTGCAACACTGGAGGTTTTTAAGGAGAGGTTAGACAGCCATTTGTTTGAAATTGTATAGGCTTTCCTGCTTGAGCAAGGAATTAGTGTAGAAGACCTCCAAGGTCCCTTCCAGGTCTGTTATTCTATTAAGTACCCATTAGGGGTGGGTTGCTGCTGGCATTACTGCCGGTTTGGTGCGCGATTTGGAACCCACCTCTGGTACCCAAACATTGAGCTCAAAATTCCAAGTCTGCACACAGGTTCTCTCCCCTTCCCCACTTTTAGTTCCTGAATTTAAGGAGTAGCTTTAGAAACCTGTATAAACTGTTTCCTTTGGAAAGCACACAATGAACATCTATTCCCCCAAGCTCCATGCTTTAACACAGCACCAATAGTCCAATATGAGGTGGCAGGCAGCAAAGCCAGTTGCCCATTTAAAAGAACAAAACCTTTGAACCTGTGCAGTTTTATACTTGACTTAAATCAAAACATTTTAAGAATGAGCCACTGTAACATTAAATTATTTGGCTAGGAATTAGCACTCTGTTCTTGCATTAAAAGGTAATACAGTATATAAAAAGTATAATATATGCACACCAGGGAAAGCAACTATCCTAAAATATTCAAAAGGTTTCTGATACTTAAAAAAAGAGTAGCAGTCAACGCATTACTATTTTCCTTTGCCCCATTCTCTTGTTGCTGTCTAGATAATTTTAGAGCTCCATGGGTTTGTAACTCCTCAAATGACATCATCAGGCCACATTCAAACTGGTTGATCAGGGTTAATCTATGGATGGGAAACCTCTAGGAAATACCAAGTTTGTAGGTTAGACTGGGAAGTTTTTTTTTAAAAAAAATTAGATAACGATGACAGACGCCTTTGGTCTTCTTCAGAGCAAAAAGCTACAGGGATGGCAGAGGGCTTTGGCCTTTAATCTGGAAGGAGAGCAGGACCTAACATTTCCCCCCTCTACAATCACTTCTTGCAGCTGATGCAATTTGCATTCGTAAAAAGCTTCCGGTGCTGAATACAACTTTGCATTCACTTTTCTACATTTCGGTATTGCTTCAAAAATGTTGGGCTACAATTTCCAGAATTCTAGTATAGGCAGTCCTTGCTTAGTAACCACAGTTGGGACCGACAATTCCGTTGCTATGTGCTGCGGCCCCTAAGTGAAGCATCCCATGACTACGGCTTAGGATTTTACTTCTGCCTTCTCTGTTAACTCTGCTTCTTGTGAGCCAATGGTGAAGCACCTGAACAGTGATCATATGCCTGTGGGACGCTGCAATGGTCAGAAATGTGAGGATTGGTCACAAAGCTTTCTTCTTTTTACATCATCATCACTTTGAATGGTCATTAAATGAGGCAGTCACGTTATGTGAAGGCTATCTGTATCTACTGTAGGCCTATCTTGGTTCTGGGAGCCATAATTCCAATATACAGTATTTGGAGGATACCAGATTGGAGAAGACTCATTGTCATGTCTTTCACTGAAAGTAAAGGGTAGCTTTTAGCCCATTCCAGCACAGCCTTTTATTACAACAACGCCGGTGTGACAGTATTGCCAAGTTCACTTCCTAGTAGGACAGGGATGTCAAACTCGCAGTGTCACGTCATCTCGTGACACAATTCCCCCCCCCAGTTGCTAAACCAGGGGTGGGCGTGGTCATGGGGTAATACATCCGGCCCACGGGCTGCTAGTTTGACAGTGGGTCCATCCCTACAGTGGGAGAAACCCACTTCTGGGTAGAACCCACTTCTTACAGAGCCAGGCCATCACCATTTGCAACCAGGGGACACATTACAATGCTCCCAAACTATTTTATTACCCTGCAATTCCTTCCTCTAAGTCCTTTGCAGCTGAGGATTATGGAGTTAAAGCACCTCTGTAGGGGAACAGCATGGGGAAAGAGTGTGTCCCATCTCACATTAATTTGTTAGAAGAGTTTGAGCTTCCTGTTCAGAAAAAAACAAAACCTCAAGGAGGTGATCTCATGGTGGTTTTAAGAGCAGCAAGCTGCAACTGAAGCAGCTGAAGTTGTCCGTTCAGGTAGAGGCTCCTGTTAAGCTGAGATAGAGGTATAATTGCTACAGAAGGGGGGGGGGGATGATTAAATACAAGAACTGCCATGAGTGTGCAAAGCCAAATGAGTGGCACAGCCAAAGAAATAATTCAGCTTCAGCAATACACAGAACAGCGTCACCTGCTGCCACCTAGACTACAGCAGGCTTAGAAATACTCCAAGCACAAGCACAAAAGAAATATTGGCAGGGTAATTGATTGTATCCTGGACTTCTTCAGAAAATGCTTAATAACATACAGGAAGACTTACAAACGTTCATTTACTGACTCTTCAAAGTTACAATGGAACTGAAAAAAGTGACTTATGGCTGTTTTTCAAACTTATGACCACTGCAGCATCCCTGTGGTCATGTGATCAAAATCCCGGGGTCATGTGATCCCTTTTGCAACTTTCTGATAATCAGTCATTGGGGAAGCCAGATAAAAACCGTGCTACCATCTTAACAACTACAGTGATCCACTTAACATCTCTGGCAAGAAAGGTCATAAAATGGGGTCATAACTCACTTTAACAAATGTCTCACTTAACAACAGAAATGTTGGGTTCAATTGTGGTCGCAAGTCGAGGATTATGTGTATAGCAATGACTCTTTGTAAACCATGTACTGAGCCAATCACCTTGTGGCTAAAGCAGGGGTGTCAAACTGGATGCATCACGCCTAGGCCACGCCCCCCCTCCGCAAAGGGGGAAAAACATTGTGAAACGTGACACCGCGAGTTTGACACCCGTGGGCTAAAGACTCAAGGTGGTTTTCCAGAATGCAGTGGCCACATGATGGCAATGTAAGTCAATCCATTAGAAGGCCATTCATGATGATGATGATGATGAATAACCAATAACCTCCAAGGGACAGTGGAGAAAGAAATCAGGGACAAGGCCCAAACCCCCTTTTGCCACCTTTCCAGCAGTTCCTGAGGCTCCGGGAAATATTCCATTTGCATTCTAGCTGTGGGACGTTTGTTTCAGCTTGAGAAATAGCATCTATTTGGAATAGACTAAAAATACTTTGCTACTGGAGCAGTCTCTTCTTTTTAGCCTTCCAAAGTCACGTGAACAGTTTGTTGCCATGGAAATTTGCTACCCTAAAAATTACCAAAGCCAACCAACGTTCTGTGAAGTACTGTAGCTTTGCATCATGCATGTAAATGCCAGAAAATTACAGATCACCAGATCTCTGGGTGATAAATAACAAAATTTTGAGATGAATTTGTTGTTCAGCAACACTTGATCTAGGATTATAGTGGATAATGTGAATCCCAACTCAAGCTTTAATCAGTTATAGGTCCTGGGCTGCTGCCCAAGATAAACTCTGTATAATTGATTATATAACACAAGCCATGTTATTTGGGGGGAGATTAAGCCTTGTTGTCTAGAGCTGAAGCAGCCGAGGCTTTTTTGAAGCCCAAATTAGAAAACACTGTGGAAAAAGGCAGCAATGCTGTCTCAATGCACCTAACTTTTAGTTAGGTGTTGGATTGGAAGCTGCTGCTGTGTCTGACTGATCCAGTTTAAGGAGCTTTGTGCTGCCTTGCCGGTTTTTCACACAGCTCTGCCTTAAAAAAAAGTGTTTCTGAGATTGCAGATGGAAAAATTCATCAGATGGCCTATACTTAGAATTGACCACTGAGGAGGGCTTTAAGGACATATTGTTTTGTTGTTGTTTAAGGATGAAGATACAACTGTACCTCCACGGTTATAATATTGTAAGATAGAGATGCGGTGGCTCAGTGGCGAAGACGCTGAGCTTGTTGATCAGAAAGGTTGGTGGTTCGGCAGTTCGAATCCCTAGCGCCGCATAACAGAGTGAGTTCCCGTTACTTGTCCCAGCTTCTGCCAACCTAGCAGTTTGAAAGCACATAAAAATGCAAGTAGAAAAATAGGAACCCCCTTTTGGTGGGAAGGTAACAGTGTTCCGTACGCCTTCGACATTTAGTCATGCCGGCCACATGACCACGGAGATGTCTTTGGACAGTGCTAGCTCTTTGGCCTTGAAACGGAGATGAGCACCATCCCCAAGAGTTGGGAACGACTAGTACATGTGCGTGACGGGAACCTTTACTTTAGGGATGAAGGTACAACTCTAGGTCCATGGAGTTGTTTGGGTTGGGTTGTACTGATATCAGACTTCCCTTCCTGAGTAAATCTTTCTTTTCCTCCAGGACCTTATCTACCTATCTTCCCTCCTGCTTTGATGAACTGAGTAGTAGTAGAAAAAAATCACAGAATCATAGAGTTGAGTGAATCCATTAAGATAATCAGGGTAGAATCCAAATTAAAGCATATAGCAGAAGATGAAAAGTAGGTTGCATAATGGGTCTTATTTCCTTTTCCCATTATTTTCCTTTTTGTGTGCACATTTTAAAAAGTTCTCTGTTGTCCAGGTGAAAACTGAGGTTAAAAGCCCTCTGGTATGTGGCCTCTCGTGAAGAGGAAGTTAGCGTCAAAGTTCCTCTGATCTTCCATTTGTGAGAGGCTTGGTACAAGACAGCTGGCAAAGCCAATCAGCCCATGTAAGCTGCCCTCCTCCTCCTCCTCCTCGGATGAATCACTATGGTTACTACTTCTGTAGAATTCCTTAGTGACTTAAGTTAAAAGTAATCTAAAATAATACATGATGGAATTTAAATGGTTGGAGGAGAATTTAGGAATAAAATATTCACTAGTTAGGAATCGGGAATCCTCCCAAAGGACAAGAGCGAGGTGAACAAATTTGCAAAACCTTATTTGTGTTCTTTCTTCATGTTCCTTTACCCAGAACAATTTTTCCCTTGCCTCAGATCTTATTCACCATTTGGTGAGCCAAAAATAGAAATGGAATTTACGTCTTGCAAATCTCAGCTTTCTATTTCATTTTAATTCCATTTAAGCAGCAGCTTCTAGCTCTTGTTTTTTCTCCTTCTGGAATCTCGAAGAGAGAATTGCTAAGCAGGACATTCAGTTAACACTTTGATGCATAATATTCTCCAGCATATCTCCATAGTGTCTAGAAAATAGTATCCTATTTTTGTGAGCTTTTCAAAACATGAAATAGAATATTCATTTAATTCCCTCGTTCCCTTACATGTGTAAATTATGGAGATCATAGCATCACTGAATACCCTATATTACAACATTCATGTTACTGTATTTCTATTTTATTTTAATTATTTTTATAAGAGATGACCAGGCTGAGCCGGAGGGAAGGGTGAAACACACCATCAGTTTAGAGTCCCTATGCCCATAATGGCGAACCTATGGCACGTTTGCCACAGGTGGCAACTGGAGTTATATCTGCCGGCACGCGAGCCGTCAACTCCAGCATGATTTTTTTGCAGGCCAGCTGATTTTCAGCCTTCCGGAGGTCCGAGGGAGGCTGTTTTTGCCTTCCCCAGGCTTCAGGAAAGCCTCTGGAGCCTGGGGAGGATGAAAAACAGGCCCAACGGGCCTACCGGAGTTTTTCGCCCTCCCAAGGCTCCGGAGGCTTTCCTGAAGCCTGGGAAGGATGAAAACTGACTCCTTTAGCCCCTTGGAGGAAATACCAAGGTCAGCTTGAAGCCAAGCAGTGGAGCACGCATGGGGGGGGGGGAGCGTGGGGGGGAGGATTGTACGTGCATGCACGTGGGGGGCGTGCTTTGCAATATGGGTGCCGGCACACGCAATCGGGTGCGCACCCTTGCATTTTTGGCACTCAACAACAAAAAGGTTAGCCCTCACTGCCCTATGCCCTTCTGTAAGAGACCCTTGCAGTCAGTTGCCAATTTGCCTTTAGCGTTGTGTATAGATAGCATGAAATAAACTAATACTGCTTTTGAAGTCTTTCCTGGCTTCTGATTTTTCGCACCTGACATTTTTCATAATACCAAATCGGTGTGTCTACAATTGGAATCTGTGTAAAAAAGTTGTATGTTATGGTTCTAAACCATCACGTAAACAAACTTATGTTCTTTCCAAAAAGAACGCATATAGTACATAGGTAAACAAAAAACAAGCAACTTGTATTTCAAAGGCTAGGGATATCTTAAATATCAATATGTGAACTCTTTTGAATTTTCAGTATTTCTGCATAAATGAGCTAAAATGTGGTCTGTTCTCCACACAAGCCCTAAAACTAGGCATGGCTAGTCCTTGACTTGTCTGGTTGTTTAATTACTATTATAAGGATGATATCATCTTTCATAGGGGCTTTGTATAAAAATGAAAAAAAAATGGCCTTCTGATTTATGGTTTTCATGGTTAGGCAGGAAAGTTTATAAAAAAATAGATGAGTATTAAGAAGTGTTAAAAAGTTATTATATTCTGACCAAAGGAGAGAAAAACACAATCGTTTTACAAATTAGCTGTATTTTACTGTTAAAATACAATGCCAAGAAATGGAATATCATCTTTTTCCAGATATTTTCTTCAGGACAGATTTCAGAACAAGTTAAAAAAATAATCAGAGGGGGAAAAAAACCTTAAGCCTATCCCCACCAACAAACAGATTAGTGTTCGTTTTGACTTCATATTTTCAGAACTGCAACAAATTTTCTTTTGCTGTTTTGCACCATCATTTGGCTCTACCCTTACAGGGCCACTGGTTAGCGTTGGTTCAGTTGCTACTTGGTGGCTAGCAACTGCTTACGCTGCTGCTCCAAGAGGGATTCCAGATGATCTGCCCTCTTCATGGCTGCCTGCAATGAGAAGATAACTCACTTAAAAGGTCATCAGTCTGAGAGCTCTACTATATCTAAAGAGCCCTAAACCTCAGAAAAGAAGGCGTTGCAATAAAGACTTTCTGAGGCAGGGGGGTGTCAAACTCTATTTCATTGAGGGACGCATTAGGGTTGTATTTGACCTTGGAGAGCTGGGGTGGCGGGTGTGGTCAGGGTGGGTGTGGCCAGTTTGATGTCCGTTTTTGGCCGCGATGGTTTCATGCAGCCCTCTGCCAGCGGAAACGGAGCTCGAAAGGTTGTCCATAGCCCTCTGGGGCTTCGTTTTCAGACACGACAGCCTCATGCAGCCCTCTGCCAGCAAAAACAGAGCTCAGGGTGGCCATGTGCGACCCTCCCGAGCTCTGTTTTCGCTGGCAGAGGCCCCGCGGGCCAGTCCTTCACTGTTTCCAGGGCGGCCCCGCGAGCCAAATCTAAGCACCCTGCATGCCAGATCTGGGCCACTGGCCTTGAGTTTGACACTCCTGTTCTAAGATGTCCTTTCCAAAGCTGACACTTTTAATAATTATTAGTGACAAGATAGACTGAGGTAGCTGTATCCTTCCCTGACATTTACACTCCTTGGCAAATAAAGACGACCTAAGTTTGCATTCCTTCTTCCAATGATCTCAAACTATGTTTTGTGGGATTAAAACTCTTTTGTGACCAGGCTTGCCTGGAATCTTATAAGATTTACAAGATATGGTAAAATTAAAATAATCAAATCTCGTGAGAGCATAACAAAGTTTTTCAACTATACTTGCATCAGCAATATATGATTATAATCTGACTGAACCTTAACATTCATAATCAGGAATATGAAAACATTGGTATAAACTTTGGTGGGGTGGGGAAAAAAACACTGGATGACTATCAAAACAAAACAGTGAAGAGGGGGGGAGGAACCCCCAATTCATCCATCCCATTTCTGCCTTTCTGTAATGAGCCAATTTTGCGAGCTTGTTTCTCCTCATGGAACTCTCCATTTGTTTTCTTGGAATTCTCCTACCTTAAAACCATTATTATTCTTCACAAGAACTGGCAGATCTCAAAGAACCTCACCTCATACTGCTTTCGAAAGCCGTTCACGGCCTCCTCTTTCTTCACAATTGCTGTCTTCACTCTACATAGAAGTTCAAAGTAGATGACACTTGGATAACCGAACAACTTCATTAGCATAATCATTAAATGTATACTCCACCTTCCTGCTTACATAAGCACTACATGTAGCTTTACAAGAACAAGCAAAAAACTAACAGTCTATTATATCGCTGGGCAGATTTTTTTTTTCTTTTTGGCTGGACATATTTCTCAGAACAGCATAAAGGTTGGAATCTTTGGTCAAAACCAGGACTGGAGACACTCCAGATAGGACTCTTGCAATTCAGCTCTCTTCAGTTTGGGCTGCTTTGTGTCTTTCTTCTTTGGGAAGAAAGTACAAGGAGGCTTAAGTAGGGCTGTGCTTGGAAGGGTTCCATCTGGGACACATAACAATAGGCTTTCAGAAGAAATGCATTCACCTCGGATCCTGCAGGCCAGAGGATCTCCATTCAAGCCCTACAGTTTTCATATTCCTCCTAAGTCTATGAATGAATCACTCCTATACAAATTTAATAGGGTGCATTCACACATGAGAGGCAATAAATCCCAAAGTAAAATATGAGTTAAGCTGTTAGCTTTGTCCTTTGCTTTGACTAAAAGTTCAATAAGCAAGGGAAACAAGACACATTTGATTTTAAATTGATTGGGAAGCTTTAACTCTCTATTTTACACACAAACCCACCTCATTTGTTAAAATTGCATCTTGGCACACAGCTTGCCAAATGCACAATGCCACCATTTATGTTTTGTGCACGTGGCATGGGAATGTAACTCAGGTGGCATAGACCAGTGATAGACTCCAGTAGGATCTTGGGTCAGAACTGAATTTCTGTACAGAAGATATAGCAGAGCTGTTGTTACCTTTTATGCACCTCTTCCAGCTCCTCCTCTTTGTCTCGCATCACTCTGTCCAGCTCCAAGCGCTGACGGGCACGAAGTTCAGCCATTTCTATCTTGAGATGTTTGTTGTCTTCTTCTGTGGTCACCAGTCGGTCTGCAAACTCTTGCCGAATAACCTCAGAGAGGCTGCTGCGCTCCTGAGCTAACTGGTCCTTCACCTATTACAATAAACATATGAAAAGCAATAGCACTTAGACTTATATACTGCTTCACAGTGCTTTCCATCCTTCTCTAAGCGGTTTACAGAGTCAGCCTGTTGCCCCCAACAATCTGGGTCCTCATTTGACCGACTTCGAAAAAGCTGATTATTGCTGTAAGAAAGCTTAAAATCAGCATGCATGCTATCTTCATTCAGTTCTAGCATTTCTTTCTATCCTTAGGGTATGGACCAATGTTAATCAATGTCAGTTATCCAAAAAGGTATATCATGGGATTCACAGGTTCTGAAGCTTTATCTAAAAGTTAAGAATACTGGGAGAAAAGGAGTTCATCGAAACAAAAATACAGTTAGAAGTCTTCTTTCCTGTGATCAACTCACCTTCCGTATGTCCTCAACCTCCTGTTCCTTCTGGCGTAGAAGACCTTGGAGACGAACAGTCTCACTTCCTGTTTCCAGCAAACGCCCCTTCAGCTCATTGTAGCGTTCTTGAAACTTACGTTCCGACAGCTCCAATTCCCGCAGCTCTAGTTCATATTTGTCCCGCATTCTCTTTATTCTGAATAGAGAAAGGAATATTATTTGATTAATTACTCTCTAGGACAATAGAGGTATAGAGTCCAAGTTCTTTTTATGTGCAGCGTGGTTTTGAACACCATTTTTCTGAATTTATAAATTGTGAAGAATATAGTAGCATGATGGCAAATTGTTCAACTACTGGGATCAGATCCAGGCTGCAGTATGAGTTCAGACAATTTTCTCTTTATTGGAATTACCATGGCATGAAAAATTAGGTATGGAAAATGAGAAGCTTTATTTAAAGTTGCAGTCACAATTTGCATCTTTTTAAATCCTGAAAATGTTGTCCGTATTAAGGTAGACCAGAATAGGAAAACAATTCCACAGAACGCCTAAAACTATTCAGTGAGACAACAATCCTGCAATTCTGATTGTGCTCTTCCTGCTTTCCCTTCAATGAATCAGGGAGGCGACTGCCTGAGCCACTTCCAAGAGGGATCTCGTCTTAGACTACTGCTTACAATTAATTTCTTTATAGTTTTATAGCAAAGAGCTCAAGATGTTCATGCGTATTCATGCCATGATTCAAGTACAAAAAGTATATCACCACCATCAGCTTCCTGTTAAGAACTTTACAAAACATAATCCCATTACAGAGCTTTTCTACAAATTCTACTGAATGCCATTCTGAGTAGTCACTCTCAGAATAGCAATAGCACTTAAATGTATATACTGCTTCACAGTGCTTTCCAGCACTTTCTAAGTAGTTTCCAGAGTCAGCATATAGCGCCCAACAATCTGGGTCCTCATTTCACCAACTTTGGAAGGATGGAAGGCTGAGTCAATCCTGAACCCGTCAGGATCGAACTGCTGACAGTGGAAGGCACAATTAGCCTGCAATACTGCATTCCAACCACTGAGCTACAAGGTTTCTTGAAAGTGCTTGGTTCTTTGGCCATCATCTCTGACTTTCATCTACCTGCATCTTACCTGTTCTCTGCAATCCTCTCACATTCATCCTTGGCAGAGGACATGTCAGCTTCTAGCTTCTGGATGACTAGCTCAATCTCCTTGTCCCTTTCTTTCCGGACTTCTTCTCTCAGTTCCCGTTCTCGAGTTAGCAACCAGGTCTCCTGAAGAGGACACAAAGAAGCCCCGTAGACCCTTTTGTTAAAACAGTCTTCTGTTGAAAGGCATTCCACTTTGACAAAAGGTGCAACTGGATCTCAGGCAAGACACATATCAAACAGAATGATGTACATCCCCCAGCTTCTGCCAGCACCTTTGATGGGTTACCTTGCCTTACTTCAATGCTTCCACAATCCCCTATAAATTCCACTGAAATGGCAGACGCTGCTTAAGGGCAGAGAAATAGAAATAGCATCAAGTTATATTTATGCTGACTCGAACTTTCTTATTTAAGCCAAAAAGGAGAGATGGGTTGTTTTGTTGTGCGTAAGCATCAATTTGTGCCAGTGCAGCTTTATTTTTCTGATCTTATATTTGAAAGAAAGACTAAATCAATTCACATCCTGCTGATGTAACCACATCTGGTTGCCTCAATAAAACACTTTGTTTAGGATTATCTTTGAGGTATCCTGTCCCTTGCAGGTTGAAGTTGAACACATTGTATGAAATTAATATCTAAAATATTCTTGAGGTTTGAGGTTTATTGGACTTATATGCCGCCCTTGTCCCAAAGAACAATAAAAACACACATATTACAAAAGTTAAAAGAAAGGTTAAATAGAATATCCAAAAAACCATTTACCAGACATTTACAATGAGATTTAAAAATTAAATTAAAATTAACAATTAAAATTAATAATTTATTTTATTCTTGCTCTTTCTCCTTTCTCCACTCCAAAAGAAAAAGCAATTTCCTTTTCTTCTTTCTGCTTGCACTTATTCATCCTTTTTCCAAAAATGCTAAGCCAACTTCCACAGAGTGGAGAACATGCATTTCACCCCCCAATAACTCCTATTCCTTTCAATTAATCTTCAATAAACTAAATAACATCTTCTCTGTGTATCTTTCTTGTGCCACAAATCCAATCTCTGCAAGGCCTCTTAAAACTAGCATTCAGTATTTATATTTAGCACTTTTCCTTGGGAATTCTTTCCAAATCTGCTTTTAGGTCACTTCTGTTCTTCCTATCTCATCCCTCCCCCACCCCAAAATTCTGCAATTCTTATCCTTGCCATTTTCTGTTTTCCTATTTCCTATTTCTATTTTCCTAGAGTCGGGAACGGCTAGCAGATATGTGCAAGGGGAACCTTTACCTTGTTATAATCCTTTCCTTTCCAAAAACAGTATTGAAAGAAATGATACAGATTATACTGTAATATTCTCTCAGATAAAAATAGTGTTTTCATTGGCTCTTCCTGTATTACAGGTAGTCCTTGACTCAGAACCATTCAAAGTTACAATGACACTGACTTATGACCTTTTTTCACACTTACTACCATTGCAACGTCCCCATGGTTACATGATCAAAATTGGGAGGCTTGGCAACTGGCACTTTTTTATGAAGGTTGCAGTGTCCCAGGGTCATGTGATCCCCCTTTTGTGACTTTCTGTCAGGCAAAGTCAATGGAGAAGCCAGATTCATTTAACAAGTGCAGTGATTCACTTAACAACCGTGGTAAAAAAAATTGAAAAATGGGGCAAAACGCTTGCTTAGCAACAGAAATACTAGGCTCAATTATGGTCTTGGTCAAGGACTACTTGTACTGCCTTTTTCATGTTTATTGTGTATTGTTAAACTGCTAATCAGTATGATTTATGATTCCCTGAAACACGTATTTTGAACTTGTTTTAGTTCTGTAATGAACGATACTAACTTTTTTAAAGCTTTGTCTTTGGTCTCACATTTCCTATAAGCAATCATGAAAGTTTCACAGCCCTTGCAAATGAGAGATCAATATTGTAAATCAATATTTAACATGTGTGCATGTATGTTGTTGGGAATATTTTGTCAATACCAGGAAAGTTCTCCTGAGTCACTGATGGATGATGAGCGTGTGGCTTAGCAACAGCACTAGCACTCAAATTTATATAATGCTTCACAGTGCTTTTACAGCCCTCTCTAAGCGGTTTACAGAGTCAGCCTATTGCCCCCAACAATCCGGGTCCTCACTTTACCCACCTCAGGAAGGTTGAAAGGCTGAGTCAACCTTGAGCCTGGTGAGATTCGATCTGCCAAATTGCAGGCAGCCGGCAGTCAGCAGAAGTAGCCTGCAATACCGCAATCTAACCACTGTGCCACCGAGGCTTAGGAAAGGAAGCTACAAATATTACCTCTTTTTTCAGGTAATTGGCCTCCCAGGCCTGCTTCTCCATATCCAGTTGCATCTTCAAAGTCTGTATTTCTACCTATAGGAGGAAGGGAAAAAGTATAAAGAAAAGAAAGGGACTCTTTCCAATCTCCAGTACACAAAGTCTGACTGATCTAAGGAATCCAGGTTGCAAGTCTGAGGAAGATGTTATCAGATTATTCACTAAGGGGGCACATAGTGAATTAATATCACTCTGCAACAGTCATGAATCTGAGAATAGCCTTGGTCTGTAGCTACGTGGAAACAGAGGGCAACGTTAAAGTTTCCTAAATCTTGTTCTGGTTAGAAAGAATAAGTGAGAATAAACCAAAGGAAGCAAGTAATCTCTCGCTGTAACATCAAATAGCTTAAAGCTGTATCTCCAGCTTCACCTTTCTAGTTCCATAGTCTTCAAAGTCACATGGTCAAACTGATGAGATAATATGCCACTTCGTACGCAGTTTCATCGTTGCAATTCCCTCCCTCAAGAAGAAAAGGGCTGAAGTATTTTTTTTTTTTGGGGGGGGGGGGAAACCAGTCAAAACCTCAAAACAATTAATATGGATTCAAATTTCAATCACAGATTATGAAAAGAGTATCCTGTGGTCTACACTGATACATGAATTATGTTTTTCAAACTCCCTAACCCCTCCCCCCGAAAAAGCTTGACATGATCTAGGTCTATCTTGCTTGCCTTTCACATCCCTCTTCTAGTCTATCCATCTAATATGCGCTGAAGTAATGAGAATAAGCCCAGGTTACATAACCTTTCTGAATAACACATTACTTCAGAGAGCAGCCCTACATGACCAACAAGACCTCAGGATACCGTGAAAAAACAACCACTCTGATCATCAGCTACAAAGGACACAAACCAGAGATTAAACTAGAACCTTGCAATAACGCAGAAAAAATAATTTGTACACATAACAAGCATTGCACTTAATGATGCACATATTTAAAAAGGGGCCCCAGCCTGCTCAAATAACACTTTTTCCAAAGTTCCAACAAAAGTTCATATAAGAACATATATGTTCTTATATGTATGACAGAGATATTTCAATGTGGCTGCTCAGGCTGAAAAAGGCCGTGTGACCCCCAATGTAAATTTACCTCAAATGCTAGCAATGAAGAAGACAGCAAAATTATGTAGAAAGTCTAGAAATAAACACAGACCTGATGCCGTCGCTCCTGTTCTTCTTTCCCTTTCTCATATTCTCCCTTTAAGGCCTTGGTAACAATTGAATTGTTCTCTTCCAATTGCCTTCGCAAATCCTCCAGTTCAGCTCTTTGCCTGGGAATCAGAGACGAATGCCATAGAATAAGACTGTCCAAATTCAGGCACCATTGCATACATTTCCCAGTCTTAATGTGGCTCCCACCAACCCTCTAAAGTTATTGATTGGAATATTTCCCATACACTGGAAGTATCGTATTTTTCGGAGTATAAGACACACCAAGGTTTTGAAGAGGTATTTTTTTTAAAAAAGTAGGTAGGTAGATAGAGGGATAGAGAGATGGAGAAATTCAGTAGGTAGGTAGGGGGAGAGAGAGTGTAGGTAGGCAGAGGGAGAGACGGGGGGAGGGAGGGAGGGAGAGAGGGAGGGAGGGAGGGAGAGACAGAGACAGTAGATAGGTAGATGTTTTCAGGTGTATTTATCCATGTGCTGGAGAAGGAAATCGCTGACAATCTGCAGCACCTAAGACTTTGTTTCTGCTGGCACAGCACTTGAGCAATGTAATTCTCATCAATCAGTTAAAGAGCTTTCCAAAAGGGAAAAAAAAGTTTTTGCATTCTGCAAACCTCCCAAAAATGGTCCGTTTTTCGCGAAAATGGGCCCATTTTTTTAACAAAGGTATTAATAGCCTTGGAGGGGGGGCTTGTAGAGTGCTCGGGAGGGGGGACGAAAACTGGCCCATTTTTTGTCAAAAAAATTGCATGCATAGCCTTATGGAGGCTTATAGAGTGCTGCTGGGGGCTAAAAAAATGGCCTGTTTTTTTGCTCATTTCTGCCCTCCCTAGCCCCCAGGAACTCTCTGAAAGCCTCCATAAGGCTTTGCACGGCCATTTTGGTGAAGGGGCGGAGCTTCAGGAGGCAAAAAAAATGCTGTATTCGATGTATAAGACGCTCCCAGATTTTCAGCCTCTTTTTTGAGGAAAAAAACGTGCATCTTATACTCCGAAAAATACAGTAATCAAGTTCACAGTATTGTTTCAGTTTAAACTGTTTCCAATAAAATATTCTTTGTGCATTAGCCACTTGGCGTGTATCTCTATGCATGCTAGAATAACTGCAGCCTGTAGACTGAAAAAAATGCTACATGCAATGTGGTGGAAAAAAGTACCCTTGAAACAGGCTATAAAATTGATGCAGCACTGCCACGTGAATTGGTCACCTGCAAATTCTCCAGGCCTCAGTACTAGATAAGATGATGTATGTGGGAACAATATTTGTGCTTTTTACCTTTGGGATTTCAAGATGTTGTAGTTCTTTTTTCCTGAACACTGCCCTTGTCAGTGCAAATGGTCAATACCCACTTGCTCAGCATGCCCACCATTTCTGAACCCGACAAGTCTTCTCTCACCTGGCAGCCTGTTGGTTTAGCCTCTCCTTCTCCTCGGCCACTTCACTGTAGAGCCGACGCCGTTGTTGCTGTAGAGACTGCTCCTCCTGCTCCAGCTGCTTCTCATACCTGTTCAGAGGGAGCCTTTCAAAGGAGGTCTTAGCAAGTCATCCGTATCCTTGCCTTGACCCAACATTACAGGAAACATAAAGCCAAAGATTTCCACCAAGTGGGAGGAAAAAAATAATGATACCTTTGAGGAATGCAAAACCATTATTTTTTTTAAAAAAAGGAGAAACCAAATTTTTTGTAAGAGATGTAGAAGCTGCAAAATGGAAAAACCTTACAACAGAGAGGATGGAATAAACAGGCATAAAGGCTCAATTATAAATGCATGAGCCAGCACATAAAACATACAGTGGGGCAAAAAAGTATTTAGTCAGCCATCAATTGTGCAAGTTCTCCCACTTAAAAAGATGAGAGAGGCCTGTAATTGACATCATAGGTAGACCTCAACAGTGAGAGACAAAATGAGAAAACAAATCCAGACAATCACATTGTCTGATTTGGAAAGAATTTTTTTGCAAATTATGGTGGAAAATAAGTATTTGGTCACCTACAAACAAGCAAGATTTCTGGCTCTCACAGACCTGTAACTTCTTCTTCAAGAGGCTCCTCTGTCCTCCACTCATTACCTGTATTAATGGCACCTGTTTGAACTTGTTAGCAGTATAAAAGACACCTGTCCACAACCTCAAACAGTCACACTCCAAACCCCACTATGGTGAAGACCAAAGAGCTGTCGAAGGACACCAGAAACAAAATTGTACACCTGCACCAGGTTGGGAAGACTGAATCTGCAATAGGCAAGCAGCTTGGTGTGAAGAAATCAACTGTGGGAACAATAATTAGAAAATGGAAGACATAAAAGACCACTGATAATCTCCCTCGATCTGGGGCTCCACGCAAGATCTCACCCCGTGGGGTCAAAATGATCACAAGAACGGTGAGCAAAAATCCCAGAACCACACAGGGGGACCTTGTGAATGATCTGCAGAGAGCTGGGACCAACGTAACAAAGGCTACCATCAGTAACACATTATGCCGCCAGGGACTCAGATCCTGCAGTGCCAGACGTGTCCCCCTGCTTAAGCCAGTATATGTCCAGGCCCGTCTGAAGTTTACTAGAGAGCATTTGGATGATCCAGAAGAGGATTGGGAGAATGTCATATGGTCAGATGAAACCAAACTAGAACTGTTTGGTAGAAACACAACTCGTCATGTTTGGAGGAGTGAGAATGCTGAGTTGCATCCAAAGAACCCCATACCTACTATGAAGCACGGGGGTGGCAACATCATGCTTTGGGGCTGTTTCTCTGCAAAGGAACCAGGACGACTGATCCATGTACAGGAAAGAATGAATGGGGCCATGTATCGTGAGATTTTGAGTGCAAACCTCCTTCCATCAGCAAGGGCATTGAAGATGAAACTTGGCTGAGTCTTTCAGCATGACAATGATCCCAAATACACCGCCCGGGCAACGAAGGAGTGGCTTCGTAAGAAGCATTTCAAGGTCCTGGAGTGGCCTAGCCTGTCTCCAGATCTCAACCCCATTGAAAACCTTTGGACGGAGTTGAAAGTCCGTGTTGCCCAGCCACAGCCCCAAAACATCACTGCTCTAGAGGAGATCTGCATGGAGGAAGGGGCCAACATACCAGCAATAGTGTGTGCCAATCTTGTGAAGACTTACAGAAAACATTTGACCTCTGTCATTGCCAACAAAGGATATATAACAAAGTATTGAGAAGAACTTTTGATATTGACCAAATACTTATTTTCCACCATAATTTGCAAAAAAATTCTTTCCAAATCAGACAATGTGATTGTATGTATTTGCTTTTTCATTTTATCTCTCATAGTTGAGGTCTACCTATGATGTCAATTACAGGCCTCTCATATCTTTTTAAGTGGGAGAACTTGCACAATTGGTGGCTGACTAAATATTTTTTTGCCCCACTGTATTTCAGAGAATGGTACCCAAACTGTACTGTTTGCCTGTTACTTTCCTCCCACATTACTATATTAGGTACCTGCTTAAGCCCTCTGATGTCAGCAGTTAGCAGTCAAGACTGCACAATATTCTGGTTTCTAAACTGAGAAAATAAATACAACTTTATGATGCCTCTCTGTGGGCATGTGAACTCTTGTATCTCTCCATTCTGTCCTTGGAGTACCAATGACATACACTCAGAATTTTCAAGCAAATCCTGATGTCAGGATTTGGCAATACCTTTTCTAACCGAATGGACAAAGTCATCTTGTTGTCAGGTATGAAGGTACATTCTATGCCTCACTTTTTCTAGGCCATCATAGTGTTCCTTCCGTAAACAATATTACACAAGGTTTCCCCCCCCCTCCTATTGTGTGCCCCCCCCCCCCCGCCTGAGTAATTTTGTCCCTTTTTCTTCCTCTTTGCACATCTTCTATAGCCTTTTCCAGATCCTCATTCTCCTACTGGACATTTTCCTACTTGCTCCTTCCTTCATACCGCTGCCTTGCCAGGTCTCTCTCTCGCTGCCCTTGCTCTTCTTTCTCGTGCTCCAGCATCTCTCTCAGTTCTTCTGTCTGTCGAATGTAGCGCTGAGCTGCACGCTCATCCGACTGCAGTAGTTCTACTTCATGCAGCGATTTCAGCTTTTTGATCTCTAGCTTGTGTTTAGCAATGAGCTTCTGGATTTCAGGCTCTAGGCCTGAATGGGGAAGAAAGCAAATGGGAGGTTACAGACTACAAATGCCTGCGTGAAAGCAAGAATTTCCACTCTGTACACCCGCCTCTCCTTCCTGCAGATTCAGTTGTTGTAATAATCAAAGATGACAAAAGGTGAATGGAGCTACTCAAATATATTGAAAGCATTGTACAGTCCTGACTTATAGCACATAGTCATCACATTACTAGGAGCCAAGTTTAATTGGAATGAAATTGTATCTTTATCACTGGTAAAATAGACCAGAGAGCATATAACGTAAATGTCTGACTACATTTAATGAAAAAGAACTATTGTAAATTATTCTCTGCCATAACTGGTTATAAAAATGTTGCCACTTGAAAGCATATTTGCCTTTAATAATGAATCCATTAAAAAAAAAGGGGGGGGGAGTTCAGGTATCTGAGCCGAAGCAAAGAAAGAGAACTGGAAAGAATAATCAGATCTACAATCCTGCCTAGAAGGTCAAAGCAAAGGCAACATGCTTATGAAAATAGTTCTACCTGGGGGAGATTCCACTAAAAAGTCTGCTATTGGGACAAGAACCTGAACAAATAACCAAAGCTCAACTGTACCTTTAACAGTGATCTCTTTGATCTTCTTGGTCTTTTCATCAATCCATTTCTCTCGGCGGATTTTTTCTGTGGCCGTCATCAGTTGTTTCAGCTTCTTTATTTCCTTCATGTGAATTAAAAAGGGAAAAAAGCAAGACGTATATCAGATTTTCATTAAATTCCATCTTGTATCTATGAAAGAACAAAGCAATTCTTCAATAAATCTGCAATGCATCAGAATTGCGTTAGAAGAGGAGAATTCTTTGCAAGGGATAAAAAGAACCCAGTAAGATAACCAACTGAACTTCCTGGAAATTTCTGAAATTGAATTTCAAGGCATGCAATGTATGAGTTGACATTACTTACAAATAATTCACTATAGAACCCTAACCCAAACACACCCCACAATACACACAGGTGGTTTATATAGCAATAGCGCTTAGACTTATATACCGCTTCACAGTGCTTTGCAGTCCTCTCTAAGCAGTTTACAGAATCAGCATATTGCCCCCAACAATCTGGCTCCTTATTTTACCAAACTCAGAAGGGTGGAAGGCTGGTACTTTATATTATTTGTGTATGTCTCTCAGTGTGTAATTTATATACTTGATTATTTATATTATGCATCCATATAAATAAAACCTTCATTCATTCATCTTATTTATTTAAAATAAATATATTTAGCATAAAAACCTAATTCAGGGTATCATTTTTTTATAATGCCACATAAATGGTATTTTTTTCAGCTCCAATTTTAGAAGACAAATTTCAAGATATGAATTCCAAATAACAACTAAAATGTTTTAGCTCTAAGTTTATATACCCAAAATGATTAAACAACAGAGTAAATCTCCTTTCTCCATTGCAATAATTTGGACCAAGAAAATTAAGAGAACAACCAGCTGCATTGAATTTGGCACATTCCATCTCTTCAGAAATGTCCCATTTTCCTCAGCTTTTTAAAAAATTACATTTTTCTTTGTTTTTAAGATTAGTCTGTAAGATAATGGAGCTTCATTTTCCTATCTTGCTCCTAATCTGAACATTGATTATCCTTAGACTCTCTCGAGAGTGATGCAGAGCAGACTTGATCTTTTCCAGAGCTTCAAATAGATTGACCCTTACAAAATAAAAGGCTGGGCACAATCATTTGAGGCTGTTGTGGTTTGTTCAGTATTCTTTGCCTCCCAAATTTTAGGAATAAAAAGCTTAGATTTTCTCAAGAGCTGTTTTGGAAAAGAATGTGATACATATCTTGCAGCAGCATTAAATGAAGGGTGTGTGTGCAAAGGGAAGGGGCACGAATAAGGAATTCTAATGTGTTTTCCTATCAGTTTATCAGTTCTTTTTGAGACTGATGAAGAAATAAACAGATCTTCTTTGTAAATAATTATTAGATCAGGTCAACTAACAATATAATATTGCCATTGAGGACAGAAGACTGGAAGTCAAGAAAGTGAAACAACAGGCAAAACTAATGCAAAACAGACAATATACCTCTGCTCGTAACATTACTATGGGAGTAACAAAAATTGTAGTTCTTGGTTTATCACAAATGAACCTGAATTTCAGTTGCTGAGCAAGTGCAAAACCACATGACCATATCGCTTAGCAACAGCAGTCCTGGCACCCCTCAGTGGCAGTCACAAAGCACATTCCACTGGTCGTTAGCTGAAGCCCCTTCCCAGTACAAATCATTTGAAGGCTTGCTCACTTTCAGCCATCAACCTTGAAGGTAAGGTAGTGCTTTCAACTCCTCCAAACTGCCAATCTCTCCCGCTCCCCAAACCATCACTGCCGTCTAGGCTGCCCTGTACTATGCCTTATGGGATGGCAAGCATCTTCAGAAGTGTACAGCACTGAGGCTGTAAGAAGCTCCTAAGCCACCACACAGTGTGAAGCCCCGGCTATAAGCCTCAGGAAGTCCAAACAGCTTGAGTCAGCAAGAGTCAAGGAATGCTGGAGGCAAAAAGGGCAGAGATGGGGGAAGATAGATGAGTTACAGCACCCCTACAGTTCTAAGTATGGATGGGCTGCCAAACACTCAAATTTTGGTCACAATGCAATGATCATAACTTTGGGAACAGATTGTAAATCCCTTCATCCAGCAACACAATAACTTTGAACAGTTGATGAATAAAAAGTTGACTAGCTGTATCTGAAGACCAATGTTATTACTTTGCTCGAAAAGGTTATATAGTGCCACATAAAACTAGTATTTGTACTTTTCTATAATGCAAAGTTATTTTATCCCTTCCATCCCTTTCAAAATTATTTATTTACAAAATTTATTGGCTACTCATCTTACCATATGTTAACTCTGGGCAGCTTACAGACATTAAAATATGTCTATACATGTACAATTAAAACATAATTAAAATCAACATTAAAGCCTAAGGACACATGGGGAGGGAAGGGGCGGTGTAGGGGGAGGTGGGATCTTTTGTTACTCGATCGACAACCTTCACTGGGTTGTTCCCCAACTGGCACATCTTTAGGCCCTTATAAAAGGACAGGAGGGTTGGGGCCAACTTTTCATTGGGGGGGGCAAGATGTCCTAGAGGGCAGGAGCAATAGCAGAGAAGGTCCTCCTCCTGGACCCCGTCAGCTGGAACAATTGGGCTGACAGGATCCACATCTCCTCTCCCAGAGTGGTTGGGATGGGCCAATCCCAGTGGGGTGAAATGATCCCTCAAGTAACCTGGACCTATGTGATGAAAATAATATCTATAATCTACCTCTACATCTATATACTGAAATTTAAAAACAGGCGGGTATGTGATGCTGGATCTATCCACTTTCCTACACCAATCAAAACAATGTGCATGTCGGTAATAATGAATTGCTAAAGCATTTAGGAAATGTTGCCTTTGCTTCATAAACACCAGAGCCTGTTCAGCTGGGTATTAGGTATGGAAGTTGAAGAGGGCATTATTATCAAAGTCAAGGAATAGCACTTTGCACCAAATTGCAATGTTTGCCATACCTATACCGCAAGAGAGATATAGGCACAGCACCATCTAAGAAATTCATGGGGAAAAAAATCACATTTAAAGGATCTAGACCAGCAAAAAGGACAAAAGCGGAAGTTAACAGCATGCACAGAGTTTACCTCACAGAGGGGGCCCAGAGTGCGCCAGACCTAAACAGAAAGAGGAAAGATGAGAGAAATGGGGAAATAGAAGGAGTGTGAAATAGAGTTGGAGGGGGGGGGGAAGCAAGGATACAGCTTAAGCAGAGCGTAGATTACTTCTTAGCACAGGGATCAAAAAAATTGACTAAGGGAAAGAGCTAACATTTTGGGAATATTGCATCTGTTCAAAGTGCTTTTCAAGGCAGGAATAATGCTAACATACCTCTAATTTTACTGAGGTCAATTTTTTTTAAAATCTACCACCCTTCTCAGTACCTGCTAGTTTAGATTGCTTGGCCCAAATTAATATTTATAGCAAGTCCTAGCTGAAGTTGTCTGTCTATCCATCCTCCCATCTCAATCTTGGCAACCTTAAGACACATGGATTTAAACTTCTGGGAGTTGAAATTAAAGTATGTCAAAGTTAACAAAGTTGAGAAATATTGAGAGATGATAGAAGAAAAACCATAATGATATAGAAGATTGTATTTCAGTCTTCTCATGTTACTAACATTCAAGTGGCTTCCAACATTCTCTTGGTTGATGTTCTCCGGAGTGGATGAAACACTGCTTTCTTTATGCAAAATTCACTTCAACTTAAGTCCAATAATATGTTTTATCTAATTGCTCTTTGCTCACCCAACCCTTATATTAATGTCATTTCCTCACCAACTCATGCTGCTCTTGTATCTGGGCAATTTTCTTTGTGTATTTCTGATCCACAACCTTCAATTCAGATACCACTGCTTCACATTTCTGATGCAGAGCTCTTTTGTCATCGATGAGCTGTAGAGATGCGGGCAAGATAGTATTACTATCAGTACAACATTCTTTGTACTAATGTGACACATTAGCTTGCTAGCGGAAAGTACCTGGAATCTAGCTGCTGTCTTATTCCGGTAAAAATAGATACAAAGCTCCCCCCTTCCAACAGAGTATTTCAACTTAGAATGCTAGCTGCTCTAGCTGATGCCCACAGAAATTTCTGAAGAGATATGCCAGTAATACAAGTGACATTAGATAGAAGGTGAAAGATGGGGATTGATATTCTCAAGTCCTATATGGAAATGAAATGAAAAAGAAAAGATTACCTGGTCAATGAAGGCCAGGTGCCGTTGGATTGCACCTTCATACTGCTCCCTCTGCACAGTGAGTTGGTGAGTTAGCTCTTTCTGTACATCTTTAACCTGATGCCCAGCTAACTCCTGCTGCTGAGCCTGCCAGGACAAAGAGCAAAACCAGGGCAATTAAGGAAACCTAAAACCTGTTCTATCTGCTCAAGTCAACAAGAAAAAAAAGGAAAAGAAAGGGCATATAAATATAGTCATTGGGATTCCTAAGCAGATCATTTGCTGATATGGATTGTTCATCACCAACAACACTGCTGAAATCTGAAAAGCCAGATAAAGACAGACACTGCCCCTTTGGCAGTTCAGGGTTTAATTTCATGCATTCACACAACAGAGCGAAAGATTGAATTGTGTAACACAGACTTCCCCCCTTCCTGTAGCATAGGATAAGAATCCGGTTCTGGTCACCCACCAGTGCTCTTTGTAGAAAAGCAACAGCTCTCTTTTTTTCTTCTACTTCCAACTTCAGCTTCTGGATAGAGCTGGTGACTTCTGTGGCAACTGCTGAGACCTGATCCAAGTGGGCAAGTTCTTCTTCTGGCAATAATCCCTAGCAGGTGCAATAAGCAGCAAAGGATTAGTCAAACTGAGGTACAACTTCCATCCTTTAAGGATAGAAATTAAAGTGTGCACTAATATACCAGTACTGAAAGCTTTGCTCGTCATAAGAAACATCCATCATAAAATTGCCATTTTACTACCCTGTTTCCCTGAAAATAAGACCTCCCTGGATAATAAGCCCAATTGGGCTTTTGAATGCATGCACTAAAATAAGCCCCACCCTGAAAATAAGCCCTCCCCAAAAATATTGCAACACAGCAACAGCCATGAGGTGACCATGCTTGCTGCCTCCTGCACCTCTCCGAAAATAAGGCCAAGTGTTTTTTGGGGGTAGTCAAAAGAAAATAAGACCCTGTCTTATTTTCAGGGAAACATGGGATGTTCTTCATTTCCTGCAGCAGATCCAACTATCTGAAGCTTCTCAACTCTATCTTAAGAATAGATTATTGGAAGCCATAATGCCAATACCAACTTAACGGCTTTTAACCGCAAATACTTTTTGTTTCAATCAGCGAAGGCAAATGCTCATTATGTTGTGGCTCAGTAGCAGCCAGTGGAGCTGGCAGCAGAGTCGGACAGTGAGGAGGTTGGGGAGGAACATGGGCCACTCCTGGGGGTTGAGGAAAGCTCAGACGAGGGCTCTGCATCAGAGGCACAGAGGGAGTTAGACAGCAGCGAGGCAGAGGAACAGCTGGACCCTGTTCCCAGTGTGCGTATGCGCAGAGCTGCCAGAAGACAAGAATAACTAAGAAAGCAGGTAAAGCCACACCTTGGAGGTGATTGGCCCCTCCCATAGGAAACAAAAGAGGAATGAACAGGGAATGGTCTTTTGCAGGAAACAATACATTCATTCGGTTGTGTCAAGAGAGGAAACTTGTTTGTAACTATAAGAAACTCTGTGCCAAGAGCGGGGCTGACGTCGCTACAACACGACATGCAACCTTGGTGCTCCAGGATTGCTGTTGATATCTCTACTGCTGGACAGTCCTTTTTGGATGTAAACTGTCCGGTAGAGACGGTGATAGAGAAGGGCATGTCCTGCTGATCTCAGGAGCATAGCAAAGCCTGATTGATCCAGGAGAAGCTCTTTTTTTCTGGCTACAAAAGCAGCAGCCAAGGTTGGGACAGCCTCCTGCAACCAAAGCAGAGCAGGAGAGAGTATGTCGAAATTGGTGAGATAAATTTTACTATTAGAGATCAACCCAAAAAGATTTTGAGTAAAATTAAAATTGAAGACAGAAGAGACTAAGCGGCGGATTAAGCCTGTATTAAAATTAGAATGTTATCTTTCTTTCCTTAACTTCGTTTTCTTTTTTGGAATGGAATTCTTACAAATGCCTCTTACTTTTTAAATTGGACTGGTCTTTTTTTTTTCCTCCGTCTTCTATTTTTCCTCACTTTTTGTATCTGTGGAGTAAGAATCTCTTTCTTTTTGCAATGTTCGGGGGGATTTTTCCTTTTAAACATTTTTTTCTCTCAAGTCCGGAACAAAGAGAAGGGTAAAAGCAGAAGAAAAAGAAGTAACTCGGCCACCTAAAGGCTGGAGGCTTGGAAACACTAATTCCTATAAACATTTGACTTATATTTTATATCTCAAAGTCCTTAACTTTGTTTATTGAAAGGAAGTGAGAAGAGCACAATTTGTTTATACAGGTGCTCTTTTGGAATATTATCAGCCGCTGGACTGGAGTAAAGAGAAAGCCTGGACTTGAAAGATTATAGTGAATTTGTTTGAAACCTAGCAATAAGCCTTGGATGGTTTAGTGGCAGTGCTTACAATCTGGAAAAATGGTGCAACATGAAGAAGAAAGGGAATTAACATTGCAAAATATTATGCTAGAAATTCAAAAAATACTAATCAGTACAGAGAATATTGAAAAGAGTTTTGAGATTATAGAACAAAGAACAGAAAGAACAGAGGGAAGAGTTGAGAATGTTTACAAAACGATGATGAAAATTGAGGATAGAATTCAAAACATTCCAGAAAAATATGAACAAAATGATAAATTGCACTTATATACACTAGATTTATAATATGGAACGATATAAACTGTAAGCAAGAATATAAAGATGTAATACTATTGGATGATTTCAGGATGATGTAATAAAATGCCATAATATAAATTTATTCTAAATTTACCATGCGTCATATAAAAAGGATGTAGTAATAGTTATACTCAATGTATGTTTAATAATTATAATAATTGTATACATATATATTAGATTGATGATATGAATAATGGAATGTGCTGAAATGAGTAAGTTGGCATATAAAATTAGAGAATAAGACGACAAACAATTTTATAGGATATGGGATTTATTTTATCAGTGGTTAGATTTAAAAAAAAATGGAATTGAAAATTATTAGACCATGTTACCAATACCAAAATAATAGAATGATTTAGAATAGGTATAAAAATACTTCACTATTGGATATATTGAATATGATGTAATGAATTATGATAACATAAATGAACCCATATTTAGAATATCTCATTTAAATTGAAGAAATAATAGTGAAAGTCAAATAAATGAAGCACTATAATAATAATGTATATAATATATATCTGATTGATAATATGTGACTTTATATAAAGTTTAGGTGATGATTATGGAAAGGATGCACAAAAAAATTGTAACCAACCGACACACTGTAAGTAATGGAAGATGTTTTTATGTTATATATCTTGTTTGTTTATGTTTGTTTAAAAATAAATAAAACTCTCTGCAAAATTTTGCCTTGCCCTGCATTTGGAAGTAGTTATTTGGCAGCTCACCAAATGAGATAATGTTCGTATTTGATAAACAACCCTCTGAAAGACTGTTTGCTAAGCCTTGTGGACTGTGAATTAAAGGAATTTATAGTCGTGTAAATAAAAGGGGTTTTGCTTGGACCAAGATTCCACTTCTTGCTCGTTAAGGAAGCCTGGGTCAGAACACATTGCTTGAAACAGCCATCTATCCTGTCCACCACCACCCCCATCAATAAAATTTAAATGTACCATATTCACCTCTTGTTGTGAAGCTGAGGCAACAGACCTGGGTCGTTCCTGCTCAGACTTTTCCATCTCATCCAAAAAGCTCATTATATTCTGAAGTTTTGTTTCTGACAATAATGTTCCTTCTTCGGGGGCTCCCAGCGAGCAGTTCAATTTTCCAAACTTCTCTAGGTTGTCAGTGGTTAGAGAAATTGAGTCCAAGTCCTGTATCGCAGGGAAAATTTTTTGGGATCAATAGATATAGACTACTGTGGCAGTACTAAACAGAATGATTTCAACCTGCAACAGTTGTGAGGGGGGGAATTGAATTGAATCATTTCCATTGATTAAAAATAATATTTTGATAAGTTTTCTCTTAACTGTAAATGTTTGGGAAACAATTACAAATGTCTCGAGTTTGTAAAAAATATTCCAGCTCACAACTCTCAAAAGTTTGCTCTAAGCAGCTTATGTAATGTAAAGCAAGAAGCAATGGTTGCTATGTGTTCTCATTTCCAGGATTTCTTCCCTAAACCACTTTCACGCCAGCCCAAACAAATTCTGTACACTTTCATCCAAAGCCATAAAAAGGATCTACAGAGAAAAAACCCATCACAATATAATATTTCATATTACCCCATCTATCCAAGCATATTTGTAATCCTTGAAAAAATTTGATTGATACGGTAGTGGTGGCAGAAATTCTGGATCCGCTTCCAAAAGCTTTAGGGTGTCTAGTAGGTCATGAAAGGTTACTTTGGAATGCATCCTACTGGCTGCGCTCATCATACCATCCAAATCTTCACTGGCCATTTTTTCCGAACTCCCATCCTGAAAACAGAAAATCCATGTGAGGGAAATTTTGTGAAGAATTCTAAATAGACATTATCAGTATATTTCACTGACATAGGGAGGGCTCATCTATCTCAGCTCTAAGGTTTGCAAGACCTTATACTTCTCAACAAATAAAAACATTTAAAGCTACAGAAATTGGGAACTCTACAAATCATGAAGGAAGAGTAAAAGAAAAAAAAGTATTTAGGCTTTCAGGAACATCAGAAGGCGGCAACACCTGTGGCTGTTCTTCAGGTCCTTTGTTTTGTGCTGAGCGACAAAGAGATGCCATGGCAGAAGCTTCTTCTAGATCTATTCCCGCAAAATGGAAGTTGGCACCTGCAGTAGCAACAAAAAGCATTTGATTCAGTAAGAATAAGAATTCAGAATTGGCCTTTTTGTATAAGACTTTAAGATGTCAAGTCCAAGTCTGTTTTGAAATAATTTTTCTGAATTTTCCAAGCAATTCTAAAGTGTAGCAAATCAGCTTTTTACTACGAAAAGCTGCCCATATTTTTCCGTTATCATCATTTGTCTATGTGCAAGTTAAATATTTCTGAACTTGCTCCTTATTTTCAGCATGTTATTTGTTGCTTCTCAGTGCCTTGTACGACTAAATAATACCATGTTGCCATGGGTTTTAATGCCATAGAAATGTTATTTTGTATGGAAACAAATTCAGTGTGTGTGTGTGTGCTGAATTTGGAGAAATGCAGTTCAGGAGACCCCTAGGCCAAATGTCCCAAGACCTCCCATTATTTCTCACCTGCATTGTTGGCTTTGATGATGCTGTTAGCAGGACTGCTATTTTTCAAAGAGCTGGCTTTCTCACTTTTCCTTCTCCTGGCTTTCTTGCCTTCTTTAATTACTGCCAGCTCCTCCTCCACCAAACGCTGTGTCTCTAAAGCTTTTTGGGTTCGTTTTTGTTGCAGCTCCTAAAATGAAACACCAACTCGCATTTCTGTTCTGTTAGGACCCACTTCCTCGTCCACCAGTAAACATACTTGGCCTAACTTCTAACCCAAATAAATCAAGCAAGACAATCCTGTCTTCTAATTCCCAGGACTAGCAATATCAATGAGCAAATGGCTACCTGGATGGCTGCTCTTCTGGCAAGGCGAGCTTTCTCCTCTCGTATTTTTTTCCTCTCCTCATCTCGTCTCTGCTGCAAATCCAAGATGTTGCCCTCATCTGTGAGCTGCTGCTGCTGCTGTTTTTCCTTAAAAACATACAACACAAGCATTATAAAACTACACGATCGAGATCCTGTCTCTAGGACAAAAAAATAAAGCCAACTAACTTCCCAAAAATCTAACCAGAACCACACCTCATGCATTTAAAGCTTATGGAAAACAAAACATACGAAACAAAATATTATTTCAGCATGTTCAGAAGTTTTTTATACAATATATACATAAGACAAACCTCTCTTTTGGAAGCTAACAATCGCTCAAGCTGAGCTACGCCTTCCTTGTGTCTCTGAGAATGCCGCCGGTACCAACGCTGGATTGTCACAGCAGCCGAATTGACTTGGTTAACAAATCTAAAACAGGGGGGGAGGGGGGGAATCATGCAAGTTGACTATGTTTTCCAACTACCATGTCAAGCAAAACAGTTCCTGATGTTAAGGACATTTAAAGCTACAGGGAAAAACATCCCTGAAAAACAGGGCTTCTATATTGAAACAAACACTCCTCTCTCCATTTTTTAGAAATCCAGAAGCACAGTTCTAAGGAGGTGTGAAAATACACCATTTAGTAACTGCAAATAATTGTCTGTAATTCATAGTCTAACTAAATTGCCTCTGTCATCCTTCAGAACGCTGGGAACCAAGTTGCAACTTTTACTGCCCAAAATTTACCTGGTTGCTTGTAAAAGAACCAGGCTATTAACTGGAAATTGCCAAATCAGATATGGCAATTAACTAGTAACCTCATTTCTATATGCCCTCATTTCATTTCCTCTGATTTTTCTGCATAATTTGTTACTTCTTGCTACCATCTTTCTTCCTGTCAGTTTTCTCAGGCTTACCGCTCAGCCTCCTCCTCAGACACTTCTTGTATCCTAGTCGGGGGACTGCTACTACTGGTATTATTGTTCCGAGCCAGGATATTACTGCTGGAAAAGTTCTTCTGAGATTTCATGTAACTGCTGCTGTCTGTGTCTTCATTAGAAGTAGCTTTGATGATGTTGCTAAGGAAAGAGACAATAATATGCTGCTCAATGGGATCCTATGGAATGCTGCAAGTCTCTTCAATTTAGGATACACTAAAGAATGTTTTCCATTTTCCATTTAAGCTTGTACTGTGATTTCTCAGGGATTGCTGTCCTTGAGAACTACTTTTATATACAATATATACTCTAGCACAGTGATGACTAACCTTTTTGTCCTCGCGTGCCAGAAGTGCAAAGGTGTCATAATGCCATAATGTGGGCGCATGTGCCCACACCCATAATGCAATGCACGCATGAAATCACCCACACTTTTCTGTGCATGCAATCCCCTTGCCTGTAGTAGGTCTCTCTGAAGCCTCCTGGGACCAAAAATGGACCCGGGGGGAGGGGTGTGCGCCGCACGTATACCCTTGTGGCTCATTTTCGGCCTAGCAGGTCTCCCCAAAACCTCCTGGACCAAAAATGGGGCGTGGGTTGAGCGCGCCCCCCCGTGTTCCCCCCGCATGCACGTACAGCACGCACACACACACACACACACCCGCATGTGTGCGTTTCTTCCGCATGCACCCCGCTCCTGCGCAGCAGAGACCTGACAATCAGCCTGACGGCGGGAGGTGCACACGCAGGGGCGCTGGAGCTGAGGTGGGGTGACAGCTCACATGCTCGCATAGAGGGCTCTGTGTGCCACCTGTGGCACACATGCCATAGGTTCTCCATCACAGCTCGGGCAATCTCTATTTGCTCACATTTAGTCCAGTGACTGCTGATATGAAACACTGTATTAACATGAAAAAAAGGACTAAAAGTGCAAGTTTGTTATTAAACTAAGAATGAGATAGTTCAGGGGCTCTCGATGTGTGGTCTATTTATGCTTTTTCTTCTTGAAAACAATCCTGTTCCCTCCCATTTCCAGCATCTTGTTCATGCATAATGTAGATTAACATGCTCCTAATTCACCACTGAAGGAAAGCTGTCACAGGAATATACAAGAGACTTACTTGAGTGAAGTTGTAGCTTGATTGGAGCTCTTTGGCACAGATATTTTGTCCGTAGTGGAGTAATTGTTATGCACCATAGTGGTGACGCAGTTGCCCATGGCACCTTTGTTACTCCTCATAAAATAGAAGGAAAATGTGTCAGCACGCTTTCAGAATAATTTCTCCAATATATTATCAAAACAGTTCAAATTTCTGGAGCCTCATCATTTAATAACTGTCTCATGTTCAATAAGATAGCCAGATTTTTTGAATCAGCTGCATTCTGGATACTGTCCTAGATGATGACCTAGATGCCGTTTCCCTCAGATAATGAAAACCAAAATGAACTTTAAAAGTATGGAAGTTCTCAAACTTCAGAATTCACAATTCTGCCAATAATAATATACCCATTTTTAGGTTATAGCAGTATTTGCTGTTCAGGACCTGGTATTGTTACGTGTGTTCCCAGATTCAATTTATGGCCACTCACTCATACACTCACAGCCCTGGAAAAAAGATTCAAATCACTTTCAACAGAACACTTGGTTACAATAGATCTATATATGCTCTTTCTCGCATGTATAAAAACCCCTCCCTCCCACACACACACACTCATCTATGCTTACTCACGTCTTTCTGCCAGATTCTGGCTGGATGGATGGAAGCCTGGATCCAAAGAGAACTCCAAGAATGGGCAAGCTTAAGGAGGCTATTTATCCCTCCACAGTCCTTGCTTGCTTTGTGGATCAACAAGACTGACAGCTATTCTTCTCTTGTTAATTTACAAATCTAGTAGCTGGTGGTGAAATTTGGGGAGGGGTTTCTCATGTACTCAAGCCCAACTTTTGTCTGGCTCATTCTTCCTTTTGTGTCCTTAACGACTTAGTTCCTCCTTATCTACTTCCCCCAAGGGATCTTTTAAACAAGATTTCTGGCTTTTGTTCACCTAGTTTATGTGCCTTCCCGCCTGCTTCACCTTTAGATATGGCAGTTTCAGCCTACTCTCAAAGTATCACCCATATTCAACTATTAAAGTGTTACTATCAAAGCTATGGAAATTTTTCTGCAACTTATGGTAATGCCAGCACTTTAGATGAATGCCAGGCATTAAGCCCTACTACTTACAAATATTTCTTACCTATTGTTAGCAGTGAAATTAGCTGCAAGGGGTACACTGATTTCTTTCTTCCTCATGCTTCCAGGAGTGCTGGATGAGGAAGGCAATATCCTGGGCTGCTCATCCTGGCCAAATAACCAAAAATAAGTATACGTGGAAATAACAGTACACAGATCTTCACTACATATATTTTAGCAAGAATTCTTAATTCCTCCTCAAACAAAAAAATTGCTCAATCTCAAGAGTTTTTACTATAAACCAGTGAAATAAATGTAACATATTTCAAAACTTTGGAGATAGATGCTAGGATTTTTATCCAATTACCATATTTTTCAGAGTAGATGATGCACCTTTTTCCCTCAAAAAAGAGGCTGAAAATCTGGGTGCATCTTACACACTGAATACAGCATTTTTTGCCTCCCGAAACTCCGCCCCTTCACCAAAATGGCTGTGCAGAGCCTTTAGGAGCCTTGCAGAGTGCTCCTGGGGGCTGGGGAGGGCAGAGATGAGCAAAAAACGGGCTTTTTGCTCAATTTTGCCCCCCCCCCCCCCCCGGCCCCGTGAGGCCTCTGTAAGCCTCCTAAAGGCTATACATGCCCTTTTTTTGGACAAAAAATGGACCCATTTTTGGAAGATCTGCAGAGTGCGAAAACTTTTTTTTTTAATTTGCTTCTTCAAAATCTTGGTGTGCCTTATGCTCCAGTGCGTCTCATACTCTGAAAAATATGGTAAGAGTGCTTGAAAATGAACAGATTGGTGCCGAGTGTGGAAGTTTCTGGAGAGTTTCCTGGATACGCCTAAATCAGAACAGAGTCAATGGAACTTCAAAAGCAGAGATAGGAATCAAAAGCACCCATACCATAGCCCCTATATAGCTTTGGGGGAATTGCTGTTTGGACAGCCAAACCAGATACAAAGCAAAGCATAGCAAGATGCTGAAAGTGTAAAAAGAGTTTAAAATTTTCTTGTCAACAGGAAAGCTTTGGTAAAAAACCTGTTCATTTGTGGTATAATAAAATCTTTCCTGGATTTTCTAACCCAGGTTGACTCTTTCTAGCACTTAGCTCCATAAAGCCTATGAAAAAGTATTGGCAGAAATCTTTTTGTAGTGTGCAGCTTTTCCACCACTATTTTATTTTTTTTATGGAGAGAAGTATGTTCCTGCCCAGAGGGAAGTGCAAACCTTACTCAACAGCTCTGATAGTCATTTAGGCGTATTACATACATTGCTCATTAGTGCGGCATGTGTGATAAGTACATTATAGGGGTATCTTGCATTTTACCAACAGTCAAAAGGCAATGTTCTTATCCTAAGGGAAATATAATTTTAATGCAGATGATGATAATTTGGATTATTATTTTGGGGGAACAATGGATTTTTGGCATAACAAATCTAGACAAATCCTGAATGCATTTACAGAGGAATTATCAGGCTTAACAACATAAACCTAAATTTTGGGACTGGCTTCGGAAGCTTTTCTAATGAATGTGCATGCACTTCAGCCCTTACTAGGATGTTCCAGGTAGTTTTCTTTTCTGGGGAATCTTTGCTTAGACTTGCTAGTTTTCTTCTTCCAGTTGAGCTGCTATTAAACAATGTGAGGAAGTCGTCATGGTGATCTACACTGCTAAAAAGGAAAATGACAAGATTAATTTGGAATCTTGCAGAAGTCTACACATAGCATTGCTTTGAGCTTTTCTGAAAGATATTTTATTCCTATAAACTACTCCAATGTTTTATGTTCAGTCTAAAGCCATGATGGCCAACCTATGGCTTGTGTGCCAGAGGTGCCAAGGAGAGCCCTCTCTGTGGGCACATGCACCGTCGCCAGCTGCTCTTCTGATTTCCAGTGTGTGCATGCGGGTCGGCCAGCGTATCTTTACACATGCCGGAGCCCCGGAAACCCAAAGGCATGCGTGTTCCAGAAACCCAAAGTCCAGGTGGCTGGTGTGCACATGCACACCGACCAGCTGATCTTTTGAGTTTCTGGGACTCCAGCATGTGCGCACATTCCGGATTGGGCACTTGGTGCCAAAAAGGTTCGCCATCACTAGTCTAAAGGATATATCCCTGTGGGAAGTTATCATCCAGCCTTCTCCCAGAAAAATGAAATATCCTAGGAAATATTGAAAAGGCAGAATATTTCTCTGGATGTGAAAAGAAACATGTTTCAAAAGACAGAATAGTTGCCTATAGCTTTCTGCCCATCCCCAGCTAATGGGCCATTAAGATGGCCAG
This sequence comes from Thamnophis elegans, assembly GCF_009769535.1. Classification (NCBI taxonomy): domain Eukaryota; kingdom Metazoa; phylum Chordata; class Lepidosauria; order Squamata; family Natricidae; genus Thamnophis; species Thamnophis elegans. Next base: position 45,604,853 of record NC_045542.1, on the reverse strand, counting down.
GCTAGCCCACTTTACATAATAAAGACTTCTCCTCACTGCAGCTGTAGGGGGAAGGGATATTACTCAACTGACCACAAGGCAACTGAGAACTCATCACAGCCTAGAGAGTAGCCCCCTGCATGGCACCATGGGAGTCTGACAACCAGTCAGAATACATTTCTTACACAGGAACAGGAAACAGAGAGATGGTACTGAACAGGGTATAAAAGCCTAGCAAGCCCCTTCCTCAGCCCTTCTCTTCTTCTTCACCTACACTGAAACATGTGATCACCTTTTCTGTACAGGGCTCAAGCCATGTGGCCGTGTCCAACAATAAACCATCTTTCCAAGCAGCCTCCATGTCTCCAGTGTCTTCTTCCCCACTTGGAGCTGAACCCAGAAGGACATTTCTTTCAACATCCCAAAACAAAGATACTCAGCTTTCCCAGCGTACTCAAAGGAAGAAAAGAGGTTCTAAGACACCTCCTAGGCTAGTGTATTTTTCAATAAGAAGTGTTTAATGCTCACATGATGGCATCATTCATTTGCTGATTAACCTGCGTTGTACTGTTGGATCTTCGCAAATTGTTCATGGCTCTAGAGGTGGCAAGCCCTGCATCTTCCTGAAAGACAGACAATTTATAACAATCCTGTTAGTACATCCACCTTGCATTTTATCAAGAAAAAAATTCTCTTAATTCTGCCTAATTTCTATCATTCTAGACGAGTTAACTACAAATGACAGAATGGCATTGTCTTCAGATAAGAATTCATTTGGAGGAACAACATGTCACCAACCCTTTAAAAAACTAAAACGCCAACTACACAAAGAATTATACCCATACAACTGCATTTAGCCAAATTCTATTCAGACATGCACATTGAGAAAAATGCCATCTTGTATTTGATTAATTTTTCTACTATACATCTTACAGTTTACTGTATATTTGAATATCAGAAGGAGCACCTTTCAGACTAATAATTTAATTAAAAGGCATAGGTTTGTTGAATTACAGCACATTTCATCAATTACAATATATGGTTACACTGATATAGGATTTTAAATGAGATGAGGAGGGAAGAAGGGAAATACAGATGGATGCAGATGCAAATTACACAAGGACTTTTTCAATTGTAACAATTGTAAAGTGTTAAACATCCATTGTTTGTTGAAGCCTTCAGCACAATTTCTTGCACAATTATACTGGCAATGTTTCTTTGTTCCCCAAATGGCTACTCTGGGATTTGTAATGGAGTGTCCTAGAACGCTGAAATGCTCTAATATTACTTTGCCCTTATTCTGAGTCCCAATGTCATACTAGTTATATTGTTTCCCAATCCCTTGAGAATCTGTTTTGCTGTGCAAGCAGTTGGGGCGCAGATTCTCTACCCATGGCCCCCTTCTAGGTTTCATTTACCTCTATGATGCTTTTCATTGTCCCTGTTAGCTATAAAAAAGGTACTTACACTTTTTAAATGTTTATTAATCTAAACTACATCGTGTAGAGACTATTGGCTCCTAGAAATATTTTATGATACCTTTTTGGGGGGCAGAGGAAGTGGTCTTATGATCCATGTTGAGAATAATTGTTAGCATGAAGGATATGTTTGGTGGTTTGTTCTAAATGGAAGGCAGAAGCATATGGGCATTGATGATGGTCTATAGCCGTGATGGCAAACCTATGGCATATGTGCCAGAGGTGGCACGCAGAGCCCTCTCTGTGGGTGGGTATGCTGTCACCAACTGCTCTTCTGGTTTTTGGTGCACACATGCACGCTGGCCAGTTAGTCTCCGCAGATGCTGGAGCACCAGAAAACATCCTGAAAACAGCCCAAAAAATGGCCTGAAAATGACCGAAAAACAGCCTGAAAAGGGCCTGAAAACCAGCCCCCAAACAAACCATTTTTCAGCCATTTTCAGGCTGTTTTCAGGCCCCTTTTTGTTGTTCTTGGCCTGAAAAAAAAAACCAAAAACAGCCTGAAAACGGCCCGAAAAACAATAACTCAGTAACTTTTCATCAAATCACCTAGTTTTGTCTAATGTACTGCCATTTGGTTATGAAGATAAAAGTTAGTACAAGATGGCCTTGGATGGCTGTCTCTCACTTTTTTTTGAAATAATCCAGTTTATTCATAATGACAAATGACTCTTATCAGCTTGCTAATGTTGTTCTTGAGATCTTGGGTGGCATCTTGTTCTGCACTACTAGCAATTTTGTTTTTTCCATTTTTATTGATAAGTAGAATAAGTGAAAACTTGCTGATAAGCTTATGATCAAGAACATTTAATACAATGATCTAATTCAGGGTTACATCTGCCTTGGAGATGTTTTTGTAGTGTTATTTTTATGCATCTGGAATTCGGTATAATCTACAGCATTGTGTAGATTGAATTAATGACTAAATGTGTTTTTTTTTTCCTTGAAAGTATTCTTTAAATTTTAAGCAGCAAAATAAAGTTTTTAAAGTTCCCACAGAGTTGTATATTTTGTGTAGATTTTAGTGAGGCAAAAGGCTCGGTCAAGAGGCTGGCAATTCACAACATTGGTCAAGGCTGGGGGGAAAAGGGATTGTTTATGTAGGATTAATTAGATTGTTGTTGTGGTCAATGATATTTTCAGTAACCATCTTCAGGTCAACAATTTCAATATCTCTCTTTTTTTCACTCTTTTTCAGTATCTGTATTTCATGTCAACTTTTTTATTTGGTTTTTAATATCTTCTATCTTTGCAAACATTTATATCATTCTGTAATCCTATTTGAACACTTTCAGTATTGTTTAACCCAATTTGCCTCTACTAGACTCCTTCTGTAATAACTATTCAATATTCTCACATTAGCTATAGATTTTCCCATATTTTCTTCATTCTTTTTTTTAAAACTATATCTTCTTATTTTCCTCTATTTGTCAATTTCCTTGGGTTGTTTGGTTTTTGCCTGTCTCTGGAAATCTATGTTCAGCTGTCATGCTTTCTTCTTGTTGTACAACCCTTTCATTCTTTCTTTGACTATCATGGCAGCTGTTAGATCCTTTCAATTTTGAAATTTTGGAAAAATTTCTCCACTGATGGTCATAGTTTCATCTGTACTCTTTTGCATGAATGGCAAAGGTTTTAATATAGTATTTTTTTAAAAAAGAATTGTCACACATCCCTATAAACTCTGCATAATCCCTATCAATTGTAGACCAACAGAGTGCATTATAACACTGATAGCTTATTTCTCAATACATTACTTTCTTTCATGAGTTTCCTGTGTGTTAGTATCTCACAATTCCATCAAATGACTTTAGTAATTTACAGTTAGGGGTCTGCTCTACCTCCAAACCAATTTACAGGTCTAATTGATTGAATTTGTTAGTACATTGTTGTAATCCAAAATAATATGTTACTGCATATTATTGGCTAAGGCATACAGTACATGAATGAAACATTTTGTACAGAGCCATAATGGCAAACCTATGGCATGCAGAGCCATCTCTCTGGGCACGCGAGCCATCCCGTTGGTTCTTCTGGGTTCCAGCTTGCCAGCCTGGTCACAGGAGCGCCAGAGATCGGTAGATCAGCCACCCGATGCACATGTGCATGCCAGGAAGATCATCTTATGGTTCGTGCATGCACACCGGCCAGCTGGTCTTCGCACGTGCACATGCCAGAAACCGGAAGAGCATTTTCTTGGCATGCACACCGGGCAGCCGCTCTTCCAGTTTCCAGCATACACGTGCCTGCATGCTCCCATTTCAGCACTTGGGTGTCAAAAATGTCTGCCAACTCTGCTATAGAGGGATGCTGCAAATTCTTTTGTGATCTCTCATGATTCTGCAGTTTTCTATCACACTGATATTTTCAAAGTGAGTTACAGACTTCTCTATGGGAGACATGTGGGGTGAGAGAAGGATCTTAAATGTACTCTACCATCTGCTCCTGGCTTCAGCACTGAAATTCAGGTTTGTTTTTTTACATTAGAAATGTTAATTTTGCATTTTCTTTTCATTTTATTGCCAATTTTCTGTCAATAGTGCTTTGCCTCTTAAGGGAGGAGGGGAGGGAGGGATAACATAAAGATAAATGATTATTATTGAGCTATTAAGTTTCTGCCTTTGAAAATGTTTGAAAATTAGACTGTCCAGGATTTGGGGATTTGCCAATCTCTGAAGGATTGTTCATTTCAAGGGAGATCTGAGGAAAGCACCATCTTCAAAGTGTTTTGTGAAACATGGCCTTCTTGCACCTTAAAGAGAGAATCCATGCTACTTCACCTTCTTCTGCTTCACAGATCTCCCTCAGCATCCTGTAAAATCTGCAAAAAAGCAGGAACTTCCCCATTTGTAAAACCCCTGGAGGGACGCATTTTCTGGTTCTGATTAGTGCTGGGGGAAACTAAGCAAAGATTGGAAGGCAATGCTTTCTGCATATTCTCCAGCATTTCTAAGAGAAGCTTATTTTGCCCTTTGTGACAGAGGCAAGAGAGGCTAAGGATGTTTCTAGAAAATGTGAAGTATTTTGTCAAGGCAACTATTGTTCTTTTTGTTGGATATAGATCCTGCCTTTCATTTGGTAGCTTCAAATGTTATGCAAAGCAAGGTAATCCCAAAGGTGCTTTTTCAGGAGGCAACAGGACTTTTTTCTTTTGAAGACTTTTTAGCTTCTCCTTCAAGAAGCTTCTTCAGCTCTGACAGGACAGTGGCAAATGGAAGGATTTATATTCCTTGTAGGCAGCTGGTAATCTGCATCCTTTTAGAGGGCTAGGTCGTTGGAGCCCTTGGGGGTTTATCTGTGTCCTCAGGGTCACCTGAGTAGTGCCTCCTGGTTCCTGTAGTCTGCAATTTGAAATCCATTCCTACTCCCACACCATTCAAAGGGTGTTCATCTCAAACTGTGCAGTTAAACGTATGTAGAGATGCTTGGTCCCCAGGTCATGGTTGTCCCAAACGTGCTTTTGGGGACAACCGAGGCAAGGTACATAATGCTTCCTTCTTTGTTCACCACAAAAACACTACTAGTGAGATAGGTGGGGCTGGGACAATGACTGGCCCAAAGTTAAAGCTTCTGAGGTTGAAAGTGAAGAGAATCTGGGTTTCTCCTCTGCTAATACAACCTCTTATCTGTTGTACCACTGGCTCTTCTCTCTCTCTCTCTCATCTGACCATAAGAATAACAGGGCACAAAGATCTTCATCCAAACAAATTGAAGACACATTATTACTTTGTACATCAATGGAAGTTAAAGAATGCATTTAAACCAAATCTATTCCCTAGGAGTGAAAGGAATATAAACCATAAGCTTTAGAAGAAGAATGCTTGCTACAACATCAGTACTCACCAGGATATTCCTCTTGGGTTTGTTTTCCGTAATGACAGAAATGGAACGAGCAATGTGTTTGCCTGGGGAGGCACTGCTAGGGCGCTGAAGCACTTGCATAGGCAGCCCTGTAAGAATGAGGTCCACACCATTGACACCGTTTCCCTGAAAGGAAGAACTGCTGCCACGGGCACTTTTCATTTTGTATTAGAGAAGCTCTGTATATAAAGGAAAAACAATGAGTAAATTCATCCATATGTCTTGCTTATTCCATTTGCTTAAATGCATTATTCCACACTGTAGTAAGAATTTCTTCATGCCTTATAATTACTCAAAACTCTTGCCACTGGTCATAGTGGCTGGATCTAATGGGAGTTAGTAAAAAAAAATGTGCAGGGTGGCAACATCAAATTCTCACCCTTTGAATTATATTAACCATTTGCTAAGCCCATACAGAAGAGATCAATCCCAATACCTAAAGGTCAAACTCAATAAAGCATGGGCACTTTGCATTGATTGCTGGAGGCAATTCATCCTTAATTTGTTGCAATACAGCATCAGAAAGTATGATTGGCAAAATGTTTTGTTTTCCTAATTGAAAAGGGGTATAGACATGGATTTTGCACCCAGTTCTTTGCAGACAAAAAAGTTCCATCCATGTAGCTTTGAGTGAACAAAGTGGACAAAAAAAAGAAGATAGTTACCAGAAATAGATTTATTTGTTTTAGTAAAACTCACAAAACGAAATCTGAATGTTGGAATGTAGTGTCACCCAGTTTTGCCCTGCAGTTCACTCATCCAATACTAAGCAAATCATCCTTGTTCAATGAGACTAACCTTTTCTTGAGTCAGAATTCTTACGAATACAAATTAGACAAGTATAGTGCTACCTCAGCAGCTCTTTCTTTTGCCTGACAGTTCCAATAATCTGAAAAATCTATACAATTAAAGGGAACTGACCACCTTTATGCTAAACTGTTTTTCAAGAGAGCGACTATAGTATCAGACTTAAACACAGTTTTTGTACTGAACCCCAGCTCTCATGCATTAATCCCAAACTGTTGTTTACTGTAAACAAACTGTTCAGACTTTAGAGAGAAGCTATTTATCCCATTTTGGAGCTTAAAAGAAAAATATCAGGAGAAACATTTAACTTCAACTCTGCCACCCCTTCATTTCTGCCCACCATGTCTTTCTTCAAAAAGAAAGGAAATGATGCTCTCAATAGAAAAAAGAGTAAAGTTACAATCTTAAGTGTTTTTTTCTTTTAAGTTCAACTATTCTGGGGGCACATTTACATTTTTTGAAAAATATGTTTCTAATTCTATTTAGCAGGCTAAGCTTTTTAAAAAAAAAATAGACTGAAACTGTCCATCCATAGTAACTGCCCTATACTTTCAATTAGCTAAAAAATATAAGCATGTAGACTAAGAAAACTTCAGACATTAACTGCAATGTGTTACCTGATTGTATCATTGACAATGAAATCCCACCATTATGTTTTAAAGATGGTACTAAAATTACAATTAAGCAAATTACAAATATTCTCTCTTGCATTTGATATTTGAGGTAATTTTTACGTTTTATGAGACAACGAATATAGAATTAATTTGACATAATGTCATGCCTCCTTCACTTAATAACCAAGAAAGAAACCACTCAACTCCATTTTGCAGAATTAAGTGTACTTTTACTGATTACAAGTAATGAGAAGCAAAGCAAAGCTGGATCTGAGCAAAAGAGCGCAAAAGCAAATAGATATCAATAAATGATTCATTCCCCTCCCCTTGGTACCCCAGTCCATAGTCTAATCGTATATCTCCACAGCTGTCAGGTGGGAGACATCTTCAAAAAGCATCATCAGGTTGGTATGCTGGACACTTGGCCTTGGCGGGAAACTCCCCTCCTTCCACATGCGCAAATGAATGTGAGAACAACTCCCAATTAACAGTCCTGTACAGATTATTTCCCTCACCCAAATACCACGCCCCCCCCTCCCCGTTTCAATGGCAGCCGAAAAGCAAGCAGCAAAACAGAGGCTGACACATACTATATGATTTATCCAATAAAGCTGTCATGGTGAACTTGTGGCATGTATGCCAGAGGTGGCATGCAGAGCCCTTGCTGTATATATGTGCAACGTCGCCAGCTGCTCTTCTGGTTTCTGGCATGTACATGTGCACCGGCCAGCTGGTCTTCGCAGGTGCTGGAGCGCCAAAAAATAGCCCAAAAATGGCCTAAAAAACAGCCAAAAAACAGGCCGTTTTCCAGGCCATTTTGGGGCTGTCTTTTGGGGCCATTTTCTGGCCTGTTTTTCTGGTCATTTTCAAACCGTTTTCAGGCCATTTCTGGCCTGAAAAACTACCTGAAAATGGCAAAAAACAGGCATGTGCATGCCGGCCAGTGGATTTCCGGCGCTCTGGTATGCACACATGGACACATGTTCCAGTTTGGACACTCAGTGCCAAAACGTTTCGCCATCACTGCCATAAAGTGTGTAAAAAGTACCTCAAATATCAAATGCAAGAGGGAATGTTTTCACCCGACAGAAAGATTACACTGTTAGAACTGTTTCTTCTTTTAACATATTTGCCACCAGAATAACGTAGCTTTTAAACTTTTAAGATAAGTGTTTTCAAACAAGACAATCTCTTATTTGAAGTTATCAGGTCACAAGAGCAACATACACTGAACTGGCTTTGAGACACATATTGTATTTACCAGAAAAAAACGAGAATCATCCTTGAAATTCCACAAATACATAAACATAGATTCAGCCACCATACATAGGTAAATTCTCTGAAATCTACAGACATTTATTATTACTGTGTTGATTCCGTGATCCCAATCACATCAAGTGTGAAACCCACATATCAATAAGTATTATGCGTTTACTAGATCTAGGCTGCAAACTTTTTTTGCTGCCATATGATGGCCATCTGGATTTTTGCAACCTAAAGATTTTTGGACCAGTGCACACACTTATGACCAAATTTATGTATCTGACAATACATATAAGAACAAGAGTTATGTCTCTCTCTCTCTCAATTATGTGTTCACTTACTGACTTTATCGCTTCCAACTTGGTTGCTAAATGAGGGAACTGCTACATTTAATGTAGCAAAACATTGAAAGGATGTTCTTTATGTATTGTTTTAGTTTGGCAGAATGATTTGCGCCTGTTGGGACAGAAAAATAAAAGCACAGTGCTTGAACAAAAAAGAAAATATATAGGATTCTTAAAATATTAGCATGCCTTTTCCCCCAAGCCTGCCAATATACATATTTAACAAATTACTGTAAGCATTCATACAATAGTGATGTTTTTTTTAAAAAAAATAGTGTGGAAGCCAATACTATACTTCAATACAGATTCTTGAGCAGTGTAATTATGAGGACTATCAAAGTGGCATTAATTTTCAGTTCTTTTGCAGAAAAACATTAACAGCATTTAAAAAAAACAAAAATGATCACAGTCCACTTTATCACATGCACTGTGTACTGTATGACTGGTTAAGTTCTGAACAAATAAAATTAGCCATCTTTCAAATGTTGGGTCAGGAGGCAAAAGGCACCTCTTTAATTAATATATATGGTCTTTGGGGACACCAACAAAAAAGAAGATTGAAGCAACACTTTTAAACTTTCCGAATTTCTCAAACTGCTGAAAGGAGGCCAGGGAGAACAGAAAAATGGGAAAAGTAAGGCAGGACCCTTCCCTCTTTTAAGAAGACTTGTCTAATCGTGGAGGGGGAGAGAGAGCAAAGAGCCCTCCACTTCCACCGCATCCTGGGTCCCCGTTAAAATAACAAGCCCTTGCAAGGAAAGCTCTGCAAAAAGCTTCACTGAAACAAGGAGACGACGCTGCAGTAGCAAAGGGGGGGGAAGTGGGACACCCCCCCCCGCTCTCCACAAACACCAATGGAGGAACCGGGTGGGCTTCCCCTCCATATCGCAGATAGAGGGAATTAGGAAGGGGGGATCTATTATGCCCTTGCACGCACACACACATACATACACACACCAGCTCTTCACTTACCTGAGACGGACACGCGTGGTCCCTTCCTCCAAGGACCCTTTTGGGCGGTTCAAGGGATTGGGGGGGGAGGCGTTTTATCTTTCTTCTCGGGCTTTGGCGTGGAAGTGGGGAAAGGGCTCCTGGGTTAAGCTCGGAGCCCACGTCCACCAGAGACAGCTCCCTTCTCCTTCCCGAGCAAGGAGCCTTAGCGCCTATGGGGAAAGGGGGTCATTCCTCCTTCCTCTACCTCCCCTACCAAAACCAAAACCGGGGGAGGAGGTCCGTGTGTGAAGAGGGGGGTCGCTGCAGCCGCCGACACCGCAGCTCCCTCTCTCTCCTTCCCTCCGAGCCACAACAAAAGTGAGCAGGAGAGGGGAGGGAGAAGCGCCTCTAGCAACCATCCGCACGCGCACTTGACTCTGGCCGAGCTTCCCGCCCCTCCTCCATGCTCTTATTGGCCGGCTTTTGGAAGACGCGGCCTCCCCATCGGCTAATCTCCGTGTCCTTCAGTTGCCAGAGCTAGGTTGACAGAGCAAGGGAGAGAGAGGGTGGGAGGGACGGTGATGGAGGAGGTGCGGGGAGGGGGGGGGACAGCGGTGCGAGCCGAAAGCGCGTGCCGAGGAGCCTTCACCCCCCCAAACCCCGCCCCTTCTCCCGCCCGGACCCCCCCCTCCTTTTAGCTTGCAAAAAAATCTGAGGGACGTTTGTTTCGGAGCCCCAGTTAGGGGAGAGGGCGGGGCTAAGCAGAGGGTCCTCCGCGGTGGTCTTGCATCTCCGCTCCCTCCCCCATTTGCTACGTTACCCTTTGGGGAGAAATATTAGTTCAAACGCAATTCAAAGCAAAACTCCCCCCGCCCCCAAGTACTGGAGATGGGGGGGAATGGGCCGAGGTAACACCCTGCAGGTATGCTGGCGCCGCCTTCCCCCATCCCCCCCAATGCTCTCCTAGTATTTGAGCGCTGCACCGAAACTTACGTGGCTGGGTCCTAACCGAGTAACTAAACCGGCTTTGCTGCACCCATTGCTTTAGCCGGTGGTTTTATTTCGCAACGGGCTTATAGTCGTAACTGCAAACAAAAGTTAAAGGGCAAGGAAGGAACCACATGTTATTCGAAGGCAATCGCGAGAGCTGCGAATTGTAGCCTTAAGTTCCACAGAAACCGGCGTAAGATACACATGATCAGGAAACATAAATATGAAATATTCTTTCCAGTTTTGATAAGACAAGAGACGACGCTCGGCACTTTTATCTGTCCTGCCATCGGCTGGTCCGGCTAGCCCAACTTCAACCATTATATTTATACAACAATAATTCTTTATTTTCAGGGCACAACATATGTACAATGAAATTGTTTGAGCTCCCTCAGTGCACCTCCCCAACACAATACAACTCACAGTGAAGACAAAGAAAAAAAATACCCAAACCCAATAAATCATATTAACAAACACTCAGTCCCATTACACCAGTGTGAATGTTACAAGTTGCGCTGTCCCTGCAAGTCCCTTGTACTACTTAGTTATGTTATTTTGCATTCAGGAATCTGACAGCCCATGGATAAAAACTGTTCTTCAGCCTGTTTGTGCAGCTGCTTATATGCTTCTATATTAAGGTGACCAGATTTTCAGATTGGTAAAGAGAAACACCTTTGACCTGGGGGGGGGGGGGGGCTTGATTAAAAATTTTATACGGATCAACAAAAATTTTCATACAACGCAAAAATAGTATTGTAATATTTTTTTATTTCAACATAACTACAATTTACAAATATAAATTGTAACTGTTGCCAAACATCAAAATTTTGATCACATGACCATGAGGATGCTGCAACGGTCGCTAAGTGTGAAAAATGGTCATCAGTCACTTTTTTCAATGCCATTGTAACTTTGGGCACTATACCACCTTTCTTGCCACAGTTCTTAAGTGAATAATTGCAGCTGATAAGTTAGTAACATAAGTGAATCTGGTTTCCCCATTTGACTTTGTCAGAAGGTGATTATATGACCCCAGAACACTGAAACCATCATAAATACGAATCTGTTGCCAAACATCAAAATTTTGATCATGTGACCATGAGGATGCTGCAATGGTCGCTAAGTGTGAAAAATGGTCGCTAAGTGTGAAAAATGGTCATTGGTCACTTTTTTCAATGCCATTGTAACTTTGGTCACTAAGCCCATTATACCACCTTTCTTGCCACAGTTCTTAAGTGAATAACTGCAGCTGGGCTCTGTTTTCTTGCTTTAACGTTTTAATATCTTCAATGAAAGTACTGAGACAGAGAGAGGGTTTAGACAGAGTGTCTTTTCTCTTGCCCCGGTTAGGATTTCTTAAGCAAATCCACTGAGCTTTCAACATGAAGCCAGAAAATTGGGACTTTTTAAAAACGCCCCGGGACACGGGACAAATTGTTATAAATCAGGACGTCTGGTCACCTTATTCTATATCTCCTTCCCGATGGTGCCGTCCAGGGCATGAGTCGTCCCTGAGGATTTTCCTCACTCTTTTATGTTACCCAGTCACTGTTGTGGCAATACAGTATCGAGGCTATTCTCTTTCTCTACACAGCAGTCCATTTGCATCAGTGATTAATATTGTAGTGTGAATTGCAAAAAAAAAAAAATCCTCCATAAAGAAACTATCTCAACAGCCATACCACCAGCCATGCTGGAAATGAAGAAATAGGTGTCATTTGTTTGCAGTAACCCATTTGTTCATTAGCCACCAATAGGAAGCTGCCTGTACTAAGGGTCACAAGAAATAGCTGTAAATGTGAAAATACATGGTGACACCACAGAGCAAAAAACAAAAGCCAAGCAACCCACCTCTAATGATAGGATTTAAGTACAGAAAAATAAAATGTTCTGTAATTTTAATCAGATTTATGCTGGGTTACTTTTTACTGAAGTAGCAGATAGAAGCCTGTCAGATCTGGCTCTCAGATTTGGGTTGTAAAAATCCAAAAAAGGGGGGGAAAAACACCAAATACTAAAAAGAAATAACCAAGACATTACGTATGAGAAATATAAATTCACCCGAATTTTAAACAAATAAAGCTAGATGCGAAATAACATAAAGGTAAAGGTTCCCCTCACACATATGTGCTAGTCATTCCCAACTCTAGGGGGTGGTTCTCATCTCCATTTCAAAGCCGAAAACGTCTCCATGGTCATGCGGCCAGCATGACTAAATGTCAAAGGTGCATGGAACATTGTTATCTTCCCACCAAAAGTGGTTCCTATTTTTCTACTTGCATTTTTACATGCTTTTGAACTGCTAGATTGGCAGAAGCTGGGACAAGTAATGGGAGCTCACTCTGTTATGTGGCGCTAGGGATTTGAACCGCCGAACTGCTGACCTTTCTGATCGACAAGCTCAGCGTATTAGCCACTGAGCCACCACATCACCATTGATTATAAAGGCTATCCCATAAACAAAATATCTGTCATCCAAAACTAATTGGGGTAGCTCCATCTTTTCAAGATCAATCTTCCTTTAGTAAATCCATAGTTTCTCTTGTAGCTGTAAGTTCCACGTTTTTGGAGCATATTATACCAGAATACAGAATAACAAGAGTTGGAAGGGACCTTAGATGTCATAATTTAAAAATACCTTTAAATACATGCAATAACGTTTGTCATTCCATATTAACATCTAAGGCAGTGCTTCCCAAACCTTTGTAAATTACCCCAAATTGGATAAAAGTGGTTTATCTTTGGGTAAAGACACAGGAACCCATTACCCAATCACAACAGGGTGTGGAAGAACAAGCTGCTGAGAAAATTGCAGGCACCTGGAATGCTTTCCTCCCCTCCTATTTAAGCCTTTTGGCCCAGTGTCAGCCCTGCAAAATTGCTTATGAAAGCTGCAACCTTGAAACAGATGGAGGAGGGAAGTGTGGGTTTGAAAGAGCCATAGCTATAAAAAGTAGACAAATAAAAGAAGGAATTTTCTTCACAGAGATTGAAGGATCTGGGGGAAGCGGGGAGAAGAAGAAGGGCAACTAAGGCCAACCTTGGGAAGGTGCCAGTGGTTTATTAGCTGCCCATTAATAAAGAAGAAAATGGCAATAGAACGAAATCCCAGAGAAGGAGAGGGAAGGGGCTTAAAAGACAGACCAAGCCAAGGTCTATAGTTGAAACTCTCTTATATACTAATAGTGGAGGAAATTTTACTTAGAAGAAAAAGTTGTGGGATGAATTTTAATAATCAGTAATAATTATAAATGATTCCTCCACTGCCTCATGAAGACTTGAAATTATATTGCAATAAAATGTTGTTGTTAATTGCAAAGTCGTGTCTAATTCATCGTGACCCCATGGACAATGTTCCTCCAGGCCTTCCTGTCCTCTACCATCCTCTGGAGTACATTTAAGCTCACGCCGACTGCTTCGGTGACTCCATCCAGCCACCTCATTCTCTGTCATCCCTTTCTTCTTTTGCCCTTAGTCTTTCCCAGCATTACGCTCTTCTCCAGTGAGTCCTTCCTTCTCATTAGGTGGCCAAAGTATTTGAGTTTCATCTTCAGGATCTGGCCTTCTAAAAGAGCAGTCAGGGTTGATCTCCTTTAGGACTGAGCAGTTTGATCGCCTTGCAGTCCAAGGGACTCACAGGAGTCTTCTCCAGCACCATAGTTCAAAGGCCTCCATTCTTTGGCACTCAGCCTTTCTTATGTTCCAACTTTCACAGCCATACATTGCAACTGGGAAAACCATAGCCTTGACTATACACACTTTTGTTGGCAGGGTGATGTCTCTGCTTTTTAGTATGCTGTCTAGGTTTGCCATAGCTTTCATCCCCAGGAGCAAGCGTCTTTTAATTTCTTGGCTGCAATCCCCATCTGTGGTAATCTTGGAGCCCAGGAAAGTAAAATCTGTCACTACCTCCATTTCTTCTCCATCTATTTGCCAGGAATTGAGAGGCCTGGATGCCATGATCTTAGTTTTCTTAATGTTGAGTTTCAAGCCAACTTTTGCACTCTCCTCCTTCACCCGCATCAAGAGGTTCTTTAGTTCCTCTTCACTTTCTGCCACTAGAGTGGTGTCATCTGCATATCTGAGGTTGTTGATATTTCTCCAGGCAATCTTAATTCCAACTTTAGATTCATCTACCCCCTCTTTGTCATGATGTGCTCTGCATATAAGTTAAACAGGCAGGGCAACAATATACAGCCTTGCTGACTCCTTTCTCAATCAAATAGGTACATTTTAACAAAGATTGGCTTCTAAGATTGCGCAATCAACTGATAAATAGTAAAACCAATTACATGAACAAGAATAATTAGCCAGACAGAGAACCCATTCATACCTACTTCCCCAAACCCACAAATAGGCTGCCCAGACACCATTTACACAACAAAGACAAGCCAAAAGACACAAGGACAATTAAGATTGACCTTTTGACAGAGGTACACACACAAACCAACAGGAACACACACACATCCCTCAAGCCCATACCAATGGGGACTTTTACAATGGCCTGTAGAATCAAACATGTTTCAAAAATTTGAGATTAGAATCCCAGTCCACTAGTCCAGGATTAAGGCCAAGCCTTAATACTTGGCAAGGCACACTACAGGTAGTCCTTGAATTACGACCACAATTGAGCCCACAATTTATGTTGCTAAGTGAAACAATTGTTCAGTGAGTGTGGCCTCATTTTACAACCATTCTTGCCACAGTTGTTAAGTGAATCACTGCAGTTAAGTAAGTTACACTGTTATTAAGTGAATCTGGCTTCCCCATTGACATTGCTTTTCAGGTCACAAAAACTGATGCTGGGACATTGCAACCATCATAACCAGTTGACAACCATCTGAATTTTGATCATGTGACCATAGGGATGGTGTAATGGCTATAAGTGTGAAAACGGTCATAAGTCACTTTTTTCAGTGCTGTTGTAACTTTTGAACAGTCCCTAAATGAACTGTTGTAACTTCAAGGACTACCTGCATTAAATACTTAGGATTATGTAGTGTATTCCAAAACCAATAATAACTAAGGAGTTCTAATATGTCTCCTAATATATCCTGGTCAATTTGAACAATAAGATGGTTAGCTGAACCCATTTTACAATTGCAGGCAATGCGGATTCCTCCTACAATAAAAAGTTTGAATGCTTGATTGGCATAAAGGTGAATTAAAGTATTAAATCACCCTTCCTGATGCCAGTGCAGCAGATGATGAGCAGAATAATGGATGGATTTCTTAGCTTTGCTGTCCTTTCTGATCTGCACATCATCAGTCAATAGGAAAAATGTCATCCAATCACAGGGCTGCAGGGGGAGGAAGATAAGGTTGCAGAACTTGGTCCTGCTTGAATCATTACATTCCACAATATATAAGCACAATAAATATGATGGAGAAGTATGTTTTTTTTTAAAAAAAAACATGCAGGTAAAAAGAAACAAATATTCTTCAACATAATGCAACTCCTTGGTTTCAGACTTGCTTGTATAGGAAGTTATCATCCAGCCCTTTCCCAGAAAAATGAAATATCCTAGGAAATATTGAAAAGGCAGAATATTTCTCTGGATGTGAAAAGGAAGAAACATGTTTTAAAAGACAGAATAGCTCCCTGTAGTTTCCTGCCCATCCCCACTTTGTCAATGGGCTATTAAGAAGGCCAAGCTAGTCCACTTTACATAATAAAGAGTTCTCGCCTTCAGCTCCAGGGGGATGGGATTAAGGCATGATAATATTGGCACTTTACCCAACTCACCACCTGGCATCTGAGAACTCAACCAAACCTGGATTCAAAACTCAGCCTAGAGAGTTGCCCCTGCATGGCTCCATGGGAGTCTGACAACCAATCAGAATACAAGCTCAAGATCAAAGGCTAGAGGGGGATAAAACCAGGGACTCAGCATCTCAGTAGGCCCTTCTCTTTTCTTCACCAACATTGAAGCATGTGATCACCTTTTCTGTTCAGGGCTCAAGCCATGTGGTCCTGTCCGCCAATAAACCATCTTTTCAAGCAGCCTCGTCTCCAGTGTCTTTTTCCCCACTTGGAGCCGAACCCAGAAGGACATTTCTTTCAACACTTGTTTGATAGTTTAAGAGGCATTTTCTAAAAAACTGAATTGTTTCTGACTTAAAATAAACATCTCATGTAACGTGGCAATTCTTGAAACCAGGTTGCTAGGCAAAGTACAGGTGTGTAACTGCTCCAAATCTGAAAAGTGCTCTGATTTTATGTGATTGCCAGATTGACCATATTATTCAATCACTAGAGAGAGAGAGAAACAGATCCCAAACATGACTATGTTCTGAAATGCTTTTCAGCTTTGAATAGAACTCAATCATAAAAACTTTGTTTTGTCCAGGAACCATTTAAAGGGGCAAATAGAAGATTATTGGCCTCTGTGTAGACTAGACTGTTTTGAAAAATAAAGACTAATTCATTTCTGGTGTGAACTGAAGTCCAAGGTCCTTGATTTCAGACAATAAATGTGTCTAGGCAGATTGCACAGCCATCAAAACTCCATGGCAACACCACAGTTACAGAAACTGTTTTCAGAAACCCAGTTTCCCCCCTCAAATAATTAATATTAGACATTTACTGGGAAATTAATTCCTTGATACAGCAGGCATATTTTTCTATATGAAGGTCAACTGCCTCAAAGTCTTGAGCATCCATTTACTGTAGACATACCAACCAACCACATTACAGATAGTCCTCGACTTATAACCAAAGTTACAACTGCACTGAAAAGTGACTTATGACCATTTTTCACATGACCGTTGCAGCATCCCTGTGGCCACATGATCAAAATTCAGATACTTGGTAATCTATTGGTAATGTATTCTGGTTGCAGTGTCCCGGGTTCATGTGGTCACCTTTTGTGACCTTCTGACAATCAAAGTCAACGGGGAAGCCAGATTAACTTATCAACCAGTTTACTAACTTAACAATCACAGCATGGCAAGAAAAGTCATAAAATGAGCAAGACTTCATTTAACAGCCGTCTTGCTTAGCACTGGAAATATTGGGCTCAATTGTAGTCATAAATCGAGGACTACCTGTGCCATTCTCTCTTGCTATACTGTGTCAGTTTGGAAAGGGCCTACAAAGCCAGTAGAACTATTCTGAATATAAGTATTTTAGCATTAACAATTATCATTGTTCTTTACCAGCTGCACTTGTTCAATTTATTGGAATTACAATTCTCATCAGCTTCAACATAGAAGGGCTTGGTGATGGATGATGGGAGCTGTGGTCCATCATATCCATAGGGGTGCCGAAGAAACTGTCTACGAAACACAGTTTCAGTAGTGTTGGCTATTTCTACTAACATTATATTTAGGCACCAGTGGTGGGATTCATTTTTTTTTACTACCGGTTCTGTGGGCATGGCTTGATGAGCATGGCAGAAGAAGGATACTGTGAAATCTCCATTCCCTCCCCACTCCAGGGGAAGGATACTGTAAAATCTCCATTCCCTTCCCACTCCAGAGGAAGGTTACTGCAAAATCCCCACTTCCTCCCCACTCCAGGGGAAGGATACTGTAAAATCTCCATTCCCTCCCCACTGAGGGGAAAGTTACTGAAAAATACGGTCATCTATCTATCATCTATCTATCTATCTATCTTTCTATCCGTGGCACGACAAAACCGCGCTCCACTAAAGCACGCCCGATTAAACCGCGTCGCTGACGTCATCAGCAGGGCGACAACAGCAACCGCAGAGAAAAAAGGGCGCTTTAAATAGCGCTTTGAAAGCAAGCCGATTCACGTTAAGGTAAGGGTTAGGTTTAGGGTTAGGTTAAGGGTTAGGGTTAGGTTAAGGGTTAGGGTTAGGTTTAGGGTTAGGTTAAGGGTTAGTGTTAGGTTTAGCGTTAGGTTAAGGGTTAGGTTTAGGGGGGTTAGGTTTAGGGGGGTTAGGTTTAGCTTTAGCGTTCGCAGCGTGCTTTTTTCGTCGCGCTGTGATGGCGTCAGCTACGCGGTTTCGTCGAGCGTGCTTTAGTCGAACGCGGTTTTGTGGTGGAACCTATCTATCATCTATCTATCCTGTCAGTATCCCCTTAAGTCTTGTATGCTATCTTCCATGTCATGTGATAGCATAGTTTTGGAGGGCTGTCAGTGCTATTTGGAGGACAACAGGTACCATGGTGCTCACAAATCCTGTGTTTGGATTTCCTGCCACCCTGCCCAATCAAGAGCTTTTACTTCTTCTGGTCAAAGCTTTAGAGTCTGTGGGCTACCAAACAAAGTCAAATCTTGATATTGACCCACATTAATACCATTTATAATTTTCTGTTGATCAGAGTGTTAGAAACTCCACCTAAGCTTCTGACAACAACTTTATTGTAGCCTTCCTGTTTGCAGAGGGAATGGTTAGAGAAGACAAGGGAAGGCTGGGTGCAAAGCAGGGCTACCTGTGTTTCAACTAGCAGTGGGATCATACAGTTCACAAAGTCACCCAACTAAGCAACTTGTGAGGATGTTTGAGAACTACAGTGGTTTTATGTGGACCATAATCAGCTTTCCTTCCCAGAGTGGGCAGAAGAGGTCACTAGCACAGTCAGTAATCTTTATTCTTCTAGACCTTCTTCTCTATTTGTTATAAGCAGAATTTCAAACAATGGCCTTTGACACATGATTTAGGCAAGAGGTGTTAATATGTTGTGTGAACATGTTAATGCTAGCTAATAGAGGGAAGGTTGGAAGGAATTAACTAATTGTCCTCAGTTAGCCATGTTGCCTAAGGATAACAGCATTGACAAATATTGTCCCCTTGTTCAGTTGCTGGAACTGTCACAAAGTGACAGAAGGAAAATGGGGCTTTCTTGATATTTTGTCCCTGTTTTGCTTTATTTCATACTTTAGCGGCATGTGCTGAGACGAACAAGAAACAGAAAATGGTAGGGAGTAAGCAAACACCCCCCAGTTCATTTCCAATTCATTTTAATTTTTTTCAGCTTTAAGAATTTTGGCAGGCTTAACACCTCAAGTGAGGAGCTGCTTCTGTCAAAGGGAATGGAGTGAGATAAGAGGGGGGATGCAGCCTGAATAACATAATCTGCAGGAAGAAATAATATAAAATGGGACTCAATTTTAGTAATGGAAGAGAGTAACATTTTTCATAAGAACCAATTATATTGTTCTTCACGAGAACAAATGATTATCTTTATTCTCCACTCAATAAAAATAACCCATTTAAGAGACAGCAGCGAGGATTCAAGTCTTCTCTCTCATTCTCACGGATTCAGTAAAAATATAAATTAGTGGGACATATCAACCGAAACCCTTTTCAGAATAGAATGATAAGAAACCAGCCTTCCCCCCACCTCTTGATCGGTCAAGAATAAAGATGATAAAATTCCTGTTAAGATCAGACAAACTACTGTACTGTACTGCAGTCCCTAATTAGACCAAATCCTACCAGAAGGCCTCTCTCCCTGGAATGAAAAGAGCTAGAAAGATAGTTGGTTTGTTGCTCATCCTCCCCCCCCCCCCGCCCCACAACTAAAATTGCATCCGGAGGAGTGCTATACATGAAGGAAGGGAAAAGCAGAGAGTTGCTGGTTGTCCTCACTATCCCTTGTATTCCCAGGGAGAGATGCTGCCTGCGGCCCTGGGGAAATATAACCCTGCACAGATGCTGCTAGTGTCATGCTTGAAGGTGCGATCAGTTCCATGCCAGCGAATAAAGAAACGGTGCCATCTGGATCACCCCTTGGGGGCCTTTCTTCTTGGGGGTCAGAGCCCGGCAGCCTGCCTTCTGCCCCCTGCTGGCTGAGATCAGGTGGCAGGATATCCAATTGGCCACAGGACAGGGATTCTGGCATCTGTCCTGCTGGTTGGAACATGTTGCTTGTGAGGAGCTGAGGGGCTTGGGAGAGCTGCAGTGACAGGTTAATGGGCTTCAGGAAGGAGTCTTCTGAGAAGGGCACCGTGTTTGTCAGCAGGTCATCGGCATGCTCCAAGGTTGTCTTGGCAGACGAACAGGAGGCAGCCACGAGCGATGGGTTTTTGGAAATGGAATAGCTTCGGCAGAGGGCTTCACACTGACGCAATATCTGTTTAAGCAGGATGGAAGAGAGAGATATTGACAAGAACAACAAGGCAGTAGGTCCATGATGGCCCACCTATGGCATGTGTGCCGGAAGTGGCACGCAGAGCCACCTCTCCGGGCACATGAGCCGTCATCTGTTGCTCTTCTAGGTTCTGGCACGCCAGCCAGCTGGTCTTCACATGTGCGGGAGCACCAGAACCCGGAAGAGCAGCTGCCCAGTGCGCATGCATGTGCAAGGAAGATGATCTTTCGGTTTCCAGTGCATATATGCACTCTGGCCAGCTGGTCTCTGCACACAAGAAACCAGGAGAACAGGTGGCTGGTTCGCATGCACGCACCAGAAACTGGAAGATCATCTTCCCAGTGCGCGCATGAGCACCTGACAGCTGCTTTTCTGGTTTCTGGCGCACGCATGCGCACACACACACAGACACATCTATTCAGTACTTTGTGCTGAAATGGTTCACCAACACTGCAGTAGCTAGTAAGAAGAGTTTCCACCAACACTTAAGAAGGCAATCACATTCAAGGAACTTATAGAGACACTTTCCGACACTAGATTCATTTCACTTGTTGCTGTTGTTCCATTGATAAGTCATACTTGATGTCGCAACCCCACGGCCCATAGCACGCCAGACTCCCCTGTCCTCCATTGTCTCCTGGAGTTTCCCCAAATTCATGTACATTGCATCAATAACACTATCTAATTATCTCACCCTCTACTATCTTCTTCTTTTGCATTCAATCTTTCCCAACATCAGGACCTTTTTCGATGAGTCCTCTCTTGTCATTAGGTGGCCAAAGTAGTTAAGCTTCAGTTTCAGTATCTGTCCTTCCACAGAAAAGACAGGGCTGATTTCCTTTAGGACAGCATGATCTACATTATTTTATTTTCAATTTGAGCATCTAGCTTGAAAAGTGCATGTATCAGTAGACTCCCATCCAGGGACCATGCAATCCATCCCTATTTAGTTGCAACAAAGCTAGAGTACTAGATGTTCTCATTTACTCATTGAAGGCAAGCACTGTCTATGATGCCCTTGTCTTGGGGGGGGGGTGCGTGAAACTCAGAGCATCATTTGTAGTGAATGCTGTTGTTTCTATTAAATTTTTAGGATGCTGCTTCTCCCAAGCAATGTCTCCCCGAGTATATTAAATAGAGAGAGGCATAGAAGATCTACAGGGTTTTTGTTTCCTTGTCTCAAGTCATTCTTGACTTCTGGTGGCTAGATGCTTGCTGTTTTTGGCAATGTTTTCCAAATGTTCTTGACTTCTTCCTAGAGCTAAGAGAGAATATCTGGCCCAAGGCCATCGTGCTGGCTTCTGCGCCTAAGGCAAGATTAGAAGTCAGATTTTTCTGCAGCTGGTCCAGTGTACCTGGACCAAACTGGCTTTTTATTCTATTCCTTTCCCACAAAAAACAAAGGTGTACACACACACACACACACACACACACAAAATCACACACTGTATGCCCGTGATGGCGAATCTATGGCACGCGTGCTGGAAGTGGCACGCAGAGCCATCTCTCTGGGCATTGGAGCTGTCACCCATTGCTGTTCTAGGTTCCAGCCAGCTGGTCTTCATACGCGCGGCAGCACTGGAAACCGGAAGAGCAGCCACCAGGTGCACATGTGTGCACCGGGCAGTTGCTCTTCCGGTTTCAGCACGTGCATGCGCACCAGCCGCCTGGTCTTCTGGTTTCTGGCACCCATGCATGTACAAAGACCAGCTGACTGGAGCACATGCTGGAAACCGGAAGATCATCTTCCCAGCGTGCGCATGCGCACCAGGCAACTGCTATCCCGGTTTCCAGCAAGTGCATGTACACTGGCACCTGGTCTTCCGATTTCTGGTGCGCACGCATGTATGAAGACCAGCTGTCCAGTGCACATGCGATGCGAGAAACCAGAAGATCATCTTGCCGGCGTATACATGTGCACCGGGTGGCTGCTCTTCCGGTTTCTGTCACGCGTGCTCCCATTTCAGCAATCAGTGCTGAAAAGTTTCACCAACACTGCTATATGTCAACCCACACAGACCTATTCAGAATGCAGAAATGCCATAGAATGCCAAAGTACAAGGGACATACAGCCCGATGTCCTAGGAAGTGGACATTTCAAAAACAGGATTTACCTTTGTTGCTTTGTTGGCTACACATCCTGGGCTCCCTTCACTCAGCTCCTGCAAGTGTTTCTGGGTAACGGCAAAGATATGATCCTGGGAGAGCAAGTCGGAGCACATAAGGGAAGAGATGGCACACATTGCCCTCTGTGGAAGGATTTTTTTTTAAAAGGCACATGGTTAGGGAGACAAATGGTATGTTCCATGTTCTATATGTACATAGCCACAATCACAGAAAGAAGGGCGGGGGAGGGGATTATCACTGCTGCCTTCTGAGATGTAATTATTTTTTGCTTCAGTCTAGCCTGAAAGCCTTAGCACTGTACCAGTCAAGTATTGGATTTTGAGATCAGCTCAATTGCTTAACTTTTCAGTAATCAGCTAAAGACACACAGATGCTGCCACCTGTTGTGATAGTATTAAAAGGCTTGCTATGAGGAACACAAGTCCGAGCCTTTCCTTAATGTGTTGCCCTAAAAATGAACATGCCCAGGCAGCTGTTGTTCCCCATTACACTAGTGTGAGTGTACTGATATAATGGATAAGAAAGAAATCCTATCCTTGCTGTTAGCCCTAAAGGAGACAGCTGCAAAAAAATGGAGTTCTATGGCTGCAGTTTCAGAAAATGATGCTTATCAGCCAAACCGAAGAGAGATTTAATGCAACCTGCTGAAGTAGATAGTTTTCCTAGGAGTTTCCTCACCATACAGATGCACTCACTGGGGTCCTTCAGAGTTCGGTTAAGCAAAGCCAAGACGACTTCACAGTTCAGCACTCCACACCTGTGGAGAGAGAGAGAGAAGGCATAGAGCCCAACCAGGGAGAGAAGAAAAGGAAAGAATGTTGTGGGGCAAGGAAGAAGGCCAGCCACTTTCTCCCAGGTCTCTGGAGATCCCCAAGCAACACAATTGCAAAAGCGGAATGTTTGTGACCGCTTTACGTAGCCAGCAGAGATCTTTCAGAAAGAGATGCGCTCTATTCGGTTTTAAGCCTCTCTCATCGTATGGAAATCAGGCAGGACAAAGCGAGGTGGAATATCATTACGAAGTGCCAAGATGGCAAGTTACTCATTTGTTGTACAGGTAGTCCTCGACTTATAAAAGTTCGCTCGGTGACCGTTCAAACGTAACGACAGCGCTGAAAAAAATGACTTATGACCGTTTTTCACATGACAGTTGCAGCATCCCCTTGGTCAAATGATTTACATTCAGATGCTTGACAACCGATTCACTTTTATGATGGTTGCAGCGTCCCGGGATCATGGGATCACCTTATGAGACCTTCTGACAAGCAAAGTCAATGGGGAAACAACATTCATTAATGACCATGTTAGTAATTTAACAACTGCAGTGATTCATTTAACATATATGGCAAGAAAAATTGTAAAATAGAGCGAAAATCCCTTAACAAATGTTTCACTTTTGCAACAGAAATTTTGGGCTCAATTGTGGTCGTAAATTGAGGACTATTTGTACTTCTAATAAACAGAGGACAAGGTCCATTGGGATTTTCTGCTTCAGCCTTAGCCCTGAAAACAAGGACTAAGTTGCAACTATTTACAATTTTAAAAACGTGATGCAAAGTTGTTGAAAGATAAGTATATGGGACATGGTGGCTCAGTGGCTAAGATGCTGAGCTTGTTGATCAGAAGGTTGGCAGTTCAGTGGTTCAAATCCCTAGTGCTGTGTAACGGAGTGATCTCCCGTTAATTGTCCCAGCTTCTACCAACCTAACAGTTCAAAAGCATGTAAAAATGCAAGTAGAAAAATAGGAACCTTCTTTGGTGGGAAGGTAAGCAGTGTTCCGTGCGCCTTCAACGCCTAATCATGCCGGCTACATGACCACGGAGACATCTTCGGACAGTGCTGGTTGTGAAACGGAGATGAGCACCGCCCCCTAGAGTCGGGAACGACTAGCACATATGTGCAAGGGGAACCTTTACCTTATGGATACCATACACTATCCAGTGATGCAGAAAAAGTGGGAATAAACAGGGATGAGCCCTATTCTGGGACATGGAGAGCCTGTGGGGTTCTTACTCTTTAATGAAGTGCTGGGTTTCCTCACGAGTCAGGAAGACTTTGGAGCCCCTGGTCAATCCATTGACAAGACTCATTTCTTGAAGACAATCATTCAGGTTTTCAGCTTCCATCCTAAAAAGAAATGGGAGAAATTAACGTTGAGACATCTTTTCCTTCCTCTGCCACACAAGAGATCCCGCCTTCCAACTGACCTTCACATTGTGAACATGTGTGTATTTATTAACTGTATAACATGCTTATCCTCTGGAAGCTCCCAAGAGGGGGAGAGGTTGTCACCACCAACCCTGTGAGTACTGGGCTGAGAGATAATGACTAGCTCAAAGTTCTCCAGCGAGCTCTGTAGTCAAGAGAGGACCTGTACAGAAGTAGGTGGCTAATTGTTTTACTACCGGTTCAGGCGTGCTCCCACGCGCGACGCTTCTGCGCATGTGCAGAAGTGTCCGGGTGGAGCCTCCTGCCACCACTACTACCGGTTCGCCCAATTTGGGCTGAACCGGCAGCTAGCCACCTCTGGACCTCTACCAGACTCTTCCACAGTCCAAACCAAAAATTCACTTCTCTCTCTTGGCTATCCTCCCCTTGGCTTAGGCCCAGCCATCAGCTCCCCCAGCTTCTTCTCTTACCTGTCAGCACCACTGCTTGGCTCCAAGGCGCTGGAGTGATTATCACTGCTTGCTTTGCTGCCGGATTCCCAAGTTCTGCTCGGGTCGCTATTCTCTTGCAAGGAATTCTGGGAGCTGAGCCCCGTGTCCAGGTCCTCCCACCCACCTCCTGCTTGTCCAGGCTGATGGTTCACTGAGAAAGAATTTGCAAAGGAAATGGGTGATAGGACCGAATGACTTCTTCAAAAGCCAAGGAAGGCATTCATTTATCACTACAGATGGTCCTCAACTTACAACAATTTGTTTAGTGACAGTTCAAAGTTACAAAGGCACTGAAAAATGTGACTTACGACAGTTTTTCGTAGTTACCACCTTTGCAGCATCCCTATGATCATGTGATCAAAATTCAGGTGCCTGGCAACTGGTCCATATTTATGACCGTGTCTGTGTCCCAAGGTCACGTGATCACCTTTTATGACCTTCTGACAAGCAAAGTCAATGGGGGAGCCAGATTCACTTAACAAACGGGTTACTAACTTATCAGCTGCAGTGATTCACTTAACAACTGTGGCAAGAAAGGTTATAAAATGAGGCAAAATTCAATTAACAAATGTCTCACTTAATAACAGAAAATTGCGGCTCAATTGTGGTCGTAAGTCGAGGACTACCTGTTTTGCTATGCCTCAAAATCTACGAGCAATCAGGCAACCTTAACTGGTGCCTCAAGGTTGGTTTGAGTTTAGGAAATATGTTCAACAACATTTCTTGTACTTCAGGAGCAAAAGACCACCAGCTGGCGACAGACTCAGGCAACGAGGAGGTTGGGGAGGAACTTGGGTCGATTCTGGAGTCTGGGGAAGGCTCTGATGGATGCTCTGTGTCGGATGCAGAGAGCCAGGGCTGTCCGACATTTCCCAACCACTGGAGAGGCAGTTGCCTTTGGAGGCTGATATGAGTGAGGAGGAAGAACAGCTGGAGTCTGTTCCAGATGCATGTATGTGCAGAGCTGTTAGGAGAGGTGAACAACGGAGGACAAAGAGTCGACTCTGGAAGCAAAGCACACATGAATGCTGAATGGCTCCTCCCTGGCTGGGGAATAAATAGAAGGAAAGGGGAGTGGTTGTCGTAGGAGACAACAGTTCGTATTTCTGAAGGTTTTGCTCATTGTGTTTCGTGCCACAGAGACTGCTTGCCAGAACTTAATTTGCAGCCTTTTGGCTGGGAGCTCAGGGCCTTGCAATTACCGCAAAGAACTGATAAGGTCTGTTACTGCAGTTAACTCTTTGAAGGACTCTTGCCTGGATGTTTTGGTGGGTGAATGCAATTAATTCACAAGAGGTAAATAAAGAGAAGGTTTTTCGTGACAAGGAGTCTGTTTCTTGCTTCTGCTAAGGCTGGGACAGAACACCACCAAATGATAATGAGGTGTTACTCAGAAAGCAGGCAGGGTCAGCCAGAAAACCCCCGGTGTCCAAGGCAACCTATTACTATAGTTATGGCATTAAAAAATTCAAAGCAGCTGAAATCACCCTCAACTCCCAAACAAAATACAAAGAAATTGGTTTAAAAGTACCACTAAACATTGGAAAATGTGTGGATGTTGACTTAGGGGTTTGCCAAGGAGCACTTAAGTAGCAAATGTATATAGATCATGAGATGCTCCCCTCTCTTTGCACTTACGGTAATTATCTACAGGTAGTCCTTGACTTACAACAGTTTGTTTAGTGACCATTTGAAATTACAATGGCACTGAATAAAAACCCTTATGACCATTTTTCACCCTTAGGACCGTTGCAGTAATCTCCATGGTCACATGGTCAAAATTCAGATGCTTGGCAACTGGTTCATATTTATTCAAGTGATCACCTTTTGTGATCTTTTGGTACTCAAAGTCAATGAGGAAGCCAGATTTATTTAACAACCGTGGCAAGAAATGTCGTACAATGGGGCAAAACTCACTTAACAAATGTCTCGCTTAGCAATGAAAATTTGGGACTCAATTATGGTCGTAAGCCAAGGACTACCTGTATACCTTTTCTTTTTCTCAAAAACAGCAACATACAACAAGGTTTAACATCTACTCAATTGAAGGTGTCTCCTACCTCGCATCTTCTTAGCTAGGGTTACTGGTGGTTTAGTGAGCATGGCGGGGCTTTTGCCAGGGGAAGGTGCCATCACTGGCTCATAGACATTGTCTGCCATCTCCCGCTGAGGGGGACATGTCAGTTCCTGACCAGGGAGCACCACATTGGCAACCACCTCAGCTGCCTTCTGGATGGTAGCCAGCAGGCTTTTGCCAGGGGATACTGAAAAAGCAATAAAAGGAAACCATTTATACAAATCCGATGTTTGTTGTGTTACATTTAGGGAAGTAACTATGGGGGAGAAAAATGCCAGACACAAAAAATAACTTCTAATGGGCATAAATTTATATCCATCTTTTGGAAAAGAGATGGGCTAAGCTATAACAAGCATCTTGACTAGAGATGAGAAGGCTGGAAAAAACCCCAGAAAAAATGGGGGGGGGGGAGGGAACAGGTTTTCCAAACAGCTTTGGAAAAAAATGGGGGGAAATGAAAAAAAAACCTGTTTCCCCCCAATTTTTCCATTCTCCCCCCACCCCAGGCATTCCCCTCTCTAGCCTTGACATTAGGTCCTATATAGCTATATCTCCATTGAAATATGCCAGTGATGGCTAACCTTTTTCCCATTGCGTGCCAAAAGTGGGGGAGCGCAGGGGAGTTGTGTGGGTGTGCCCACACCCATAATTCTATGGGAGTGTCCCCTACCCTTCCCCCTGTTTTTGACACGCAATGGATCCATTTTTCACCCTCCCCAGGTTCCAGAGGCTTTCTAGGACCCGGGAAGGCCAAAATGGCACCCCCCCGTCCCCTCCAGAGGCTTCAGGTAGCTTCCCTGAAACCTTTGGAGGGCAAAAAATGGCCAAAAATGGCTGAAATCAGCTGACCAGCATGTGAATGCGCACTGGAGCTGACAGGGCAATGTCTTGTGTGCCCTAACAAATGGCTCCGTATGCCATCTGTGGCACCTGTGCCATAGGTCGCCATCACGGGCATTTGCTAACTGCTGAAATTCCTATGCTTCATAACAAAACAAATTGATCCTCCCCAAGTACAAAATAGTCAGGTGAAACCATAGGATCTCTTCTCTGGCAATGTATTCAATTGATTTCTTCTGTACAGCTCAACTTGCTTTAGTGCTCAGATTGGCTATGAGCCCAAGCAAGTATGGCTGGATACTGCTAGGAATCCGGAGAGGAAAAGTCTGAATATGATAAATAGCAAAATTCTGGAGGCCAAGTGGAAGAAGCAGAAGACTAGGAGGCCGGAAGAAGGTTCTTGCCCAAAGAGCTGGGGGTATTGTAGAAATCACGTCCCTTCAGCTCTTGAGCCAAATGCTTACCAGAGCTGTTCTTTTCAAAACCAAAGCCTTCGAGTGAGCCAGGGGGCCTGGACCTATTTCCCATGCCTAGGAAGAGAAACACGAAAGGAACTTTACAAAAGAAGTCTGAATCCAGCATGGTGCTTCTGCAGGCAGCTCACATATGCTTTGATCCACTTTATCAGCATCAGGTGAAAATAACTTTATCAGCAATTATTTTTATCCTACTGTCATTTTTTTTTAAAAAAAATTAAAATCTCATTTCTTTTTTAAAAAAAACTTTTTATTTCGTTTGTACAAACTTCACATCTTGCAAAGATGTGAACTATTTTTATAAACAAGACAGTGGACATATCTAATATTCCTTCCTCCTTTTATTTCCCTCACAACAACCCTGCAAACTGGGTTGGGCCTAGAGAGAGAGGAACTGGCCCCAAAGTCATCCAGCTACCTTTCCTGCCTTAGGTAGGACTAGAACTCACAGTCTCCTGGTTTCTAGGCCAGCACCTTAACCACTACCACAAACTATCTCTCCATTCACATTCTATTCATTCAAATAAAGAAATGGTCAAAAACTGCCACTGAGATAAGAAAGCTCGGGTATTTTGAGAACTGCTTCTTCTCAGAAAATATACCACCAGATTGTAGGTATGCAAATGAATTGTTGTTAGCAGATTATTGGATCTGAAGACAAATTGCCTGAAACCACGAGGCCGAGTTCTTCCAATGTCAGGCTGAGGTTATAGTAGCAACTGACTTACTTCCTGGCTAAAGAGGGGCACAGAAACAGAATAAATTTTACTTCTCTCATCCTAACAACAAAGGCTGCATGGAAATGGAAGGAGCATATCCATTCTTACTCTCAACAGTTGTTCCTTCTACTCAGCTGAAGCTTTGCTGCAAGCAGCTTCACAGTGAAATTATTCCCACCTGGCCACAATAATTGGGCCTAGAGTTATAATTCTGCTATAGCTCTAATGCCAGGCTTAATTCCGGAATATTTGAAAAAGGCAAAATAGATGGTTCAACACCCCCAAACCAGAATTGCAGAGTATCATTCCCAAAGGTAGTATTCTCTTCCCTCTGTTATTGAGGGCCAGGAAGTCATGCTCACCTTAGCATGGAAGGAAAAGAGGAAAAATGAGGAAAAGGAAAATAAAATTACATATTTTTAACTAAAAAGGGTAATACAGGGGAACTACACAGGCACTAGGGTCTTATCTTGGCAGTATTGGTTTACCTGATGAAGGCAGCTCTTTAGATGGCTGAGTAACACATTGAGGCAACAGCACATCTGAAAATAAAGTGCCTGCCAGGTCCTACAAGGAGAGGCAAGCAAAGGGCAATGTGATGAACGGTCATACAGAAAGCCCTTCTACACAGTAGGCTTTGAGAGCATCAAAATTTCATGACTGGGTGTTGTCACTCACCTGTGCAGTCATCCGCACCTTCTGATGCAAGCTATTGCCATGGAGAGGATCAGGAGGCCCTGTGAATCCTACAAGGTAGAGGAGAGAGATGGTGAGGCAGCAAAAGAGCAGAATGCATGTGTGCTTTGCATAGGTTTCACTCCTTATAGACTGCTAAAAACAGAATCAGCCCAAGCAGCTGAGCCTGTTTTGCAGCAATGAAAAACATCCTATGCAACAAGTTCCATATCAACAATCCTAGTACAAAACATGTCCCCAACAGAGAAAGTAATAGCAATAGCACTTGGACTTATCTACCACTTCATAATGCTTTAGGTGGTTTACAATGTCAGCATATTGCCCCCAACAATCTGGGTCCTTATTTTACTGAAGAATGGAAGGTTGAGTCAATCGTGAGCCAATCAGGCTCAAACTCCTGATCGTGGGTAGAGTTAACCCGCAATACTGCATTCTATCCACTGCGCCACCATAGCTCCTAAGTTCCACAATCACAAAGAGTTATGTAATAAAGATCACTTGTGACTTTCATATTGATGCAGAATAATCAATGAGGTTTTATGCAGGCAAATATGCGCAGAAACTACAATATTGGCAATAGTTGCCAATTCATCTCCACCTCCCTCTTCCCTATGCCATAGAAAATAAAGTGAGCACAAGAGATATCTATAGTCAGAGTTGTCCACTAGGAGCAACACCTTCAACTTATTTGAAAAAATAAAGTAATTAAAATGTTTGTTTTATTGGAGCCGTCTTCTTGGCAGGGAAAGATACTTTAGAACTGATAGTACAATGACAGCTATGTTCTCCTCATGGACTACTGATGACAAAATCTGGAGAAGGGAAAATTGTTTTCTCCCATTTGCTTCTAGTGTAGTGTCAAGGGGTATTTTTCCATATATCCCTAACCCAGGAGATCAGTGGGACCTATTCCCTGATGGTTATATAACTAATAGTTTGCATCTGAGCTATTTTCTGACCCAAACTTACTAATTAGCCTTAGGCAAACCTATCTTCTCTTAGTATCAGCTGTAATGTATGACAATAACATTAAATCTGCTGCTGTTTTCATCAATTTGTGTAAAAGAGATCACATAGGTGCTGAATGAACATTATATAACTATTATTAGGAAGATAGTTATTCTTGTTGGAATCTCTGACCTACCTATGGCTTCCTGAATGAATGAAGAATTCCTCTTAAGCTGCAGAAGGAAAGGTGACGAGCCATGGGTACACATATAGAGCAGGATCTTAAGCACCTAAGAATGCAGAAGCTAAGTTGGGATTGTGAAAATATATTTAAAAGTATAAATCTTTGCTTTTGTTTCAAAGTTAAGGATGCCTACTCCAAAGACCAACTCTAGTTTTGGCCACATTCTTTCAAGTCACTTTTTTTTTACCTTTAGCTTGATATGGCATGAGTTGCTCTGAAGACGATTGAGGAGGTATTCAAGGAGACAGTGACTGCTTCCTGTTGATTCATGGGAGATCTCTGGAAGTTTATGTTAAAGAGTTAGCAAAGTAAAGGAATTGATAGACAAGCATCACTCAAACTTTTGTGCTGATCTGCTTTCAAGTCCTACATTTCTTGTATTGCTAGAATAAGATTTTTTTTAATACAATGGGTTTTCAGTATGTAGGTATGGAATTAAGGAGATGGGAGGATGCAACTGAAAAAATGTAGCAGCTGGCCTCCCAATCTGTTGCAAGATTCCAGAACTTTAGATGTATTAGACTTTGTTATAGCCACACATTTTTGCTATTAACGAAAGTGAGTACTGCATAACTAAAATTATTTCATGAATAGATCACATACAGATCATCCAACTGTTCTAAAGATCAAAGGATACTGGCAATCTCTTCAAGCAGATAACCTGGGCATGGAACTTCATCATCTGAGGTGCCTTTGATTAGTGTGGGTAGCTGAAGAAAAGAACACACATATATAAAAAAGTCACTTTCCCTTAATATGTAATTGTTAGTATCAACAATCAATGGCACTATGAGGCAACAGAAATTAAAAAGAGCATACATAGCAATGAAAACATACAGGTAGCCTAACAGTATCATTTCATGAATAAGGAAGCATTACTATTGGAGTTCATTCACCCTGATAGAAGAAAAAAGTATTTTATGTTTTACAATATTTACAAATATCTTTTACAAATTTTAGTTGGTATAGAAAAAAGAATGAAACCTGCATTTTCTCTAGCCAAAAAGGGCAAAAAAAAAAAAACATCTCCAAATGCAGACGGAAAAAAAATGATCTTCTTTGCTTCCAAATGCTTGAATGGTTATTTCATTTCAAGCAAACTTAACCTAAAACAATGTGACTCCCCTGCACACTGGTTGACATCTCTTCAAGTTATCACTGGTTATTTTTGAGGCAGCTGGTAACACCTCTTTTTACAAGTAGGTGTCATCCTATGTTTGCGCTGCTAAGTGGAACTTTAATATCATCACTTGTGGTTTGTGCCTTGCTGGACTTACTATCTGGCTAGTATAATTTATCCAGCTTCAACAATCTTTGTAAAATGCTTATTTCAATTAAATTCCCTGGTAGCATCAGACCGCTGTAAGCCACTATTACTGTATCACTGACATACAGCGTAGCAACTGGAAAAGTAAAGTATTGATGCTGGGATGAAAACAATTGGTGTCTTCATTTTTTTATCCCAATTCACATATGCTACTGGTGTCATAGCCCTTTACAGACTGCATTACTTCAGTGTTAGTAAGTATATTGTATGTTTTAATGCTTTACAATTGATCAAGGCCTGATGTTATTGTAAACAAAGAAACAAGAGAATGATTCTGCAAGCCTTTTCAATGGCTCAGCATGCAACATGCAAGCTCCACGTCTACACCTTGCACGGATAAAATAGTCCATAACCCATCTTTATTTTCTTCTCTGCCCTTATGCTGCTAAAGTATCGAGCTATAAAAAGAACTGAAGCATTTAATACATTTCCAAGGGGGAAAAATCCATAACTCCATCTGGCATCTTGACCTCCACCCTACCGCAAAGATTTTAGGGTAAATTAATACGCTAAATCTCCACACGTCCCGTCCCTAAGCAAAGTATCGTATTATTATCCACGCTAACCCGAGTCAAGAAACTCAGCCGATCTCGCAAAGGGACAGCCGCCATGGTGACTTCCGGGTTCAGCCATACGCTTCAACACCCCGCCTCCTGGGGCGCCAAGTACTCCAATCGAATGGCGACCATATCCCCATCCAGCCAATCACGTGCTTCGGCAAACAGCTGCCGCTGTCGTCATCAGACGCCGCCAGCTAACGGCGAGAGCCACGGCCCGTGGCTTTCCATTTCTCGTTCAATCGGAAGCCTCTGGCGCAGAACGGGACCCAATCAGAGGACAGGGAGCGTGGAGCCGTTCCCCCTGAAGGAAAGCGGGGTCGGGTTTAAGGCCCAGCTCCAGGCCGACGGTGGAGAGGCGAAGGGCGGTTGAAAAAGTGTTGCTTCTTGAAGGAAGCTGCTTCGGGGCCTGGTTATGGCCGCGTCTAGCCGATAGCTGGGGAGGCTGGCTTTTACTTTTCCGGTTATGTCCAGTCGAGCAGTCTGGGAACGCGTCCGAGCGAGGGTGCAGCGCTTCCCTGAGCTGCTGGCGAGTTGTGGGGAGCAGGTAGGGGGTCCGGAAGGGGCAGGTTGCAAGGGCAGCAGCATCCCCGTCACCTCATCCCACTCAATCAGCATTTAGGGGAAACCGTCCTGGAGAAAATCTGTTCGTTGATGACAATAATAATAATGATAATGATAATATACTATTTTAAGAATATTTTACTTGGATGATACCTAGGATGCTGGCAGCAACCCGTATCAACCATTAGCACCAGTCAATGGTATTTGTGACACATTTGTAAATGTTCAGTTGACTGAGTTTCAGTTTAATGAACAAAAGAGAGAATAATAATGTAATAATAATAATCAATAATAATTAATAATAATAGTATTCCATCCTGTAACACCGTCAAACATCCAAATCTGCCTATCCCAAGTCCTAACCAGTTAATAGGTAAACAAACATGCCAAACCCAGTCTGAACATCTGGCTGACTCTGTGATGATCAGTAATGACAGCAACAGTAATATGGGAAAGGGAAGCTAGATTAGTTGTGCTCTTCCTGGCGGGAAGGAGTAAAGAGTTTTAGGTAGTGTTGATCACCTATTTAACATCCCAGTGTTTTTTAAATTTGTCAACTTTTGAGACATGGACTTCATCTCCCAGAATTCTCTAGCTTTGGAGCTCCATAATTTCCCATAATGTCCAGAGAATTCTGGGAGTTGAAGCCCACCCATCTTAAAATTTGACAAGTTTAACCAATAAAGGAGAATGTTTGTTGACAAGTTTGAAAAACATTGACTTATAGATTTAAGCTGCATGGGGTTTGGAGCATCAGTATGCTGTTCATATACAATTCTTCTCTTCCATGCTAGGCAAGTGAGGCTGTTCAGAGGGTGGCTCAGTGCCCTAGAAGCTGTAAGGTCCTGGATGGGAAGGACTGCAACTTGACCCTAGGAAGATAGAAGGGTTGTGGATCTTTGTGTTCCTCCACCCTGACCCCACTGAACCAGAGTTGACATTTCTGACTCTGGATGGAGTAACATTTAGGGCCCCTCCTGGAAGAGCAGGTGGCAGCTGTGCTGGAGGGGGAGGACTTTACACAAATTAATCTAGTGCACCACTTGCACCCACTCCAGTGGTGAGTTCCTACCGGTTCGGACCGGTTCTCCCAAACTGATAGTGCTGCCTTCAAACAGAGAGCGAACTGGTTTTCTCTTCCCTTGAAAGTGGGCCTGCTCACCCACCCCTGGTTATATTTAACCTTTATTTCAGCTTCTGAAGCCCAGCTGATCCCGGGCAGCAGCTTGAATTGCTGCTCCTCACTTGTTTTCCTTTTTTTCTCAATATTTTTCATTCAATTGCGCACACGCTTGCTCGCTCACCAAACTGGTAGTAACGCTGGTAGGAACCCACCACTGACCCATTCATACCTTAGTCACTTCCCATTTGGATTACTGCAACACACTTTATATGGAGATGCATTTGAAGACCTTTGGGACGTTGCAACTGGTTCAGAATGCAGGGGCACACAGCTTAGGTGCCCTGCACCTGATTAACACCATGGTTGTGTGAACTGCAGTAGCTTCCAGTTATTTTCTGGATGTAATTTAAAGTGCTGGTTATCATCATCTTTAATACACTGTATATGGACCAAAGCTGGATGATTGGCAGAACTGCCTCTCGCTGCCCATCTAACTAGGATAGATAGATTGATAGATGATGGAGAGATAGATGATAGAGAGATAGATCCATTCTAGATTCCCTCTCTTAAATGTTGTCAGTTGATGGGCCCTCAAAGATACACCTCAGTGGCCACTACATTGGAATAGCCTCCTATATGAGAAATTCCTATCCTTTTAGCCTTCCAGAGGGTCATGAAGAGCTTACTATTGCTGTGACAGTTGGACTAAGATGGGGTTGAATTGGGAGGTTGTTTGGTCGGGAACCTGAAAGGAGGGGTACTTTTGTTTTGACTGTTTTTATGGATAGTGAGTTGCCTGAAGTCATTATGTGAGGCAGCCATATAATAAGTCCCAAAAGTAAGGAAGTAAATAAATGTCAGCAAGAAAGACACAGAGCGAGAAAGGTGTAACTGCTGTCTGTTCAGGATCCTGTCCCTTTCTGAACTGTTGCACGCAGGCATGTATTTGTATGTATTCCATTTTTTTAAAGGAAAAGCACTGCACCATTTCTCTTTGCTGTGCTGGGTAATGTTTCCTCCTATCAGGTTAAATTGTCTTGTAAGACAGAACAGTATGAGTTAATCCTATTCCTTTGAGTAAAGTTTGGCAGAGGTTAGAAAATCTCTAGGTGACTTAAAAGCCAAAGTGGAACAAATTGGAAAAACCAAATACATACCCAGACCAGATAGTACATTATTATGTCCATGGTATCTCATAAACGCAGTGCCTAAGGACTATTAAATCTTTGTTGTTTGTGAACATATTTTAAGCTACAAACAAAAAAAACCCCAAAACCAGGACATGTGAAAAGTAAGTAAAATAAAATTCCATATATCCTAAAATTGAGATAATATTTATTACATATCTACTTACTTGACTAACTGCTTATAACTTGCTGAAGAATATAGGTCTCTGGTTATACCTTTGTATTCTTAAGCACCTGGATTATTACTGCAGTAAAGGCCTAAAAAGATAAAACTTGCTTAGGGTCTACCAGAGTTTTAATGTCCCTTGCAGTCTGCATCTAATTAGAGCTGATATTTGCAGGCCTCAGTTTATGGCAAATGTATTGCATCCAATACTACTGAACATGGAAACTTGAAAAAGGATGTGTGTGCCAAGGAATTTGCAATGCTGATGGATTGCTTCACAGAAGCTGTGAGTTGTTTGCATTTTGTTTTTCATTTCACAGGGTTAACTTTTCATTTGGGATCTGGTTAGGAACAAAACATGCTATAAATACAGAGGTATATAAATATACAATAAAAATGTGCTGTCCTCTTCTATATTTGGTAGCTGGAAATGTAGAATGCTGATCAAGAAATCATGGAAACAATCCTAGTTTACAGGCATAGGACATTAAAGTTCTCTCCATTCCCCCCTCCCCCTTTTTAAAACAGAAGTTCAGTCTTGCTGCAAAGAATTTATAGCACCTACAAATTGAAAGGAAGTTCAGTAGTAAATGACATCAGCAGCTCTAGAACTTTTTTTTTCTTTTAGGATTACCACTGAATTGTTCTTTCTTGTCTGTTGTGCATTATTACAGCTTTTAGGCTGTAGTGTCTTTCAGTGTTTTCCAAAAACTTCATACTTGTAAGAAGGCATCTGTTTATGCAGATAGTCCTTGGATTACGACCATAATTGACCCATTTAATGACGTTTCTTGCCACAGTTGTTAAGTGAATCACAGCAGATGTTAAGTTAGTTACGCGGTGAACCTGGCTCCCCATTGACTTTGCTTGTCAGAAGGTCGCAAAAGGGGATCACATGACCCCGGGAGACGGCGATCGTCATAAATACATGTCAGTTGCTAAGCATCCAGATTTTAATCATGTGACCATGGGGATGCTGCAACGGTCGTATATGTGAAAAACAGTCAAAGTCACTTTTTTTCAGTGCCGGTGTAACTTCAAACAGTCATTAAGTGAATGGTTGTAATTCGAGGACAGCCTGTATTTGAAATTCAAGGGTTGGCAAGAGGTCTGCTAATCAGTTTTGCTGCTAGAAAACCGTATTACACAACAGAATCATGTGAACTTATCTGAAACTTGCTGGTGCTGTTGTGGGATTTTGTTCATTTCATTGTAGCTTAGTTCAGTGATGGCTGACCTTTTTGCCGCCACTTGCCAAAAGCGAGCCCGCACTCATAATGCAATGCATGTGCGACACTCCATGCATGTACACCTCCACACATGCATGCGCGACACCCCACGCTCCCCCATGTATGAGCCACACATACCTTTGCCTATTTTTGGCTTCCAGGTTGGTGCAGGAGGCTTTCCAGGCCAAAACTGGGTGTGGGGAACCCTCGTGTGGTGCCCTGCGCCCCATTTTGGGCCTGGAATGCCTCCTGCACCAACCTGGAAGCCAAAACGGGACACGGCGCTGCATGAGGCCCCAAAATGCAATGCAAGTGCCCCCCCCTGTGCATGCACCCTGCCCCGTGCATGTGCACGCGTTTCCCCCACATGCGCCCCTTGGCAGAGACCTGAAGACCAGCTGGCCAGTGGGAGGCGCACACGCATGCGTGCTGGAGCTGGGCTGGGACAACGGCTGCAATCCCTGCAGAGAGGGCTGTGCTTGCCACCTGTGGCATGCGCCCCATAGATTTGCCATCATGGGCTTAGTTTGGCCAAAGAAACTTCTGAAAGAAACTACTATGATAAAAAAAAACTGATTTTCTTTGGGACCTTACCTCTTTTAATATGGAAGTTAAGAGAATCTAAATATTTAGATATACAGGTAGTCTGTGACCCATAACCACCATTGCTAAGCATGAGATTTTAAGTAAGTTGCTCCGCATTTGACAACATTTTTTTATGCCATGATTGTTAAGCAAATCACTGCAGTTGTTAAATGAATCTGATTTTCCCCCATTGACTTTGCTTGTTGGAAGCCAGTTACATGACCCCGGGACACTGCAACTGTCATAAATACATGCCAGTTGCCAAGCTCTCCAATTTTGATCACATGACTAGGGGGGCACTGCAACGATTCTAAGTGTGAAAATTGGTCAGAAATCACTTTTTTCCAATGCCATTATAACTTAGAACGGTCATTAAATGAATGGTTGTAAGTCAAGGACTACCTATACCATATTTGCTTTGCAATTAATTAATTGTTATAAGAATGATAGCAGACAACTGATCCATTTCAAAATCTCATTGGCCTTATGCTACAGGATATATTGATATGAATATATTTACATAATTCTTAATATTCTTTCTAACAAAACTGATCTTTCTTTGCAGGCAAAAAAGAATGTAAAGACTTGAAATGGATACTGATGGCAAATCTGGGATTTATAGTTGTTTTCAGCACAGAAGAATAAAGAACTTTTCCATCTGTCGTTATATTGAGGTCCAGAAATGGAATATTTCCCAATGTGCCAAGAGCTAATGGCTTTTCAATTTATCCATGTGTGTACTGTAAGCACATTCTGGGAAACTTTTAAAATGTAAAACTCAGTGTGTGGGGGGTTTAATTTAAACATGGGATGAACAGTATAATTTTTCAGAGTGGCAAGAGGCAAAGTTCAATGCCGAGAAGTATAAAGCCAGAAAATATATAAATACCATTTAATTCAGATTTTTGTAATGTTAGAGTTTCTAATAGCAAATATGTCAGGTTCCCTTTGGTAAAATATGACATTAATATACCAGCGGCCTTTTCCTATCAGCGGAATGTCTGTTAAATTAGCTACTTGTACCAATTTTGCCCTGAGGATTTACTAATTCCCTTCTTATTTACAGGAATAAAATAAGATACTC
The DNA here is from genome assembly GCF_009769535.1 of Thamnophis elegans. Lineage (NCBI taxonomy): Eukaryota > Metazoa > Chordata > Lepidosauria > Squamata > Natricidae > Thamnophis > Thamnophis elegans. Next base: position 45,565,909 of record NC_045542.1, on the reverse strand, counting down.
CTGTAGATCTTGCTTAAGCTACTTTATATATATTGTTAATTCTGGCTCCTGAAGATCTGGGGCAAAGAAAGCCCAGCGTGGCCAACTGCCTAACAGTCATTGGTCATTTACCCAAAAATATCCAGTTATGGTATATAAAAAATCCTGATATTTGCAACTTTGAATATTTGATTTCCCTTCGGAATATGAATTTCCTCACTAAAGCTTTGGGGAAAAAAATCTAATCAGTGAAATTGCCTAAGGACCAAAATGTGTTTTCATATATGTGCCAAGGTTCCACGGAACAGCTCAAAATCTGACTAGTAACAACATGAAGATTGGGACAGAACTGTACCTCTTGGTTGGCTAGGAACACTAGGCCTCCATGTTAAGGTTCCAGAGTTTCTAAAACTCCTAAGTGATTTGTCGGACTCTGATCAGATCTAGAGACAAATATCAACTAGGTGGATTTCTAGAATGCAAATTTGGTCACAAAACACAAATGTTTGTCTTTGTATGAATGAATGTTTATGAAAATATTAAATGGAAGCAGTTTGGTCTAGTGATTAAGGCCCCAGACTGGAAAGCTAGAAACTCTGAATTCTAGTCCCAACTTAGACATGAAAACCAGCTGGCTGATCTTTGGCCAGTTACTCGCGTCCCATAATGTCAGGCTCAGGCAACAAGCTGGTTCATTGGTCAATTCCTGGGGAAGTTAGGGAACACTGCCCATGCGGGAAAAAAGTTTATGAAAGTACTCTGTTTCCCTGAAAATAAGACCTCCCCAGAGAATAAGCCCAATTGGGCTTTTGAGCACATGCGCTAAAATAAGCCCCCCCCCAAAATAAGCCCTCCTCGAAAATAAGGCCAAGCGCTTATTTTGGGATTCAAAAGAAAATAAGACCCTGTCTTATTTTCAGATAAATACGGTATTAAATATCATATATCGGTATCTTTTACAAATCTGTCAATTCATTATGACCATGTCTCAGAAAATAATTGGATTGTACTCTGGCTGGGAACGTCATTTTCATGAGGGTGATTACGGTAATAATATTACTTGAAGCTAATAGTGGGTTTTGTTGATGGATCCAAAATCAAACTTGAGTGTAAAAGCTAGAAAATGCATCGGGATCAATAGGTTTTTCCTCATTCATTCATTTATTATATTTATATGCTGCCCTTTTCCCCCGAAGGGGACTCAGGGCAGCTAACAAATCAAATCAGGGAAGGGGGGGGGGGGTTACAGACAAAAAATAAAAAAATAAACGATACATAACAATACATAATTTAAAACACACAACAGTCATACCATTCAAGACGGGGGCAACAGCTCTTTAGCCCCAGGCCTGTCGGAACAGCCAGGTTTTAAGGGCTTTGCGGAAGGCCTGGAGGGTGGTGAGGGTTCGAATCTCCACGGGGAGTTCGTGTGTAAATTGTCTCCAACTGAGCAGTCTTGGTGTCCTGTGTGTGTAAACCAGCTATTTCCAATAAGAAAAAAAAGAGGCTCTGGTAAAATGCTTCAGGTTTATTTTATTATTGATTTGTGCAGGTTAGCTATCATCCCTGGGACTGGTCATTGTACAACACTGGAAATTGGACATTTTGCTGTGGCAGCAAGTGAGGAATTCCAGATGAAATCCAGGGCTGCCGCCTTCCATCTTGTGTCTTTCTTTGTAATTGCTTGGAGATGGGATTGTTTAAAAAAAAAAAACCTTGAGTCGTTCTATGGAGGAATGCCAGAAGTATCTTTGGTCCTTCAATTATAGCAGACAGTCACACTGTGGCCAGAGAAACCATGACAGGGCGTTCATAACCCTTTGTATTAAAGCAATTTGGCTGATATTTACAAAAAAATTAGTAAAATAAATATTTACATACTGAAGTAACAGCGATCCAACCACAAACTATTGTAATTGTGCTTTGGGCAGCTCTGTTCAATGGTCGTGTGGAATCTGTCTTTCCCCAACCAACACCAACTCCCCCTCTCTGGCCTCTTTAATTCCAAGATGCCCAGCCAATTTGGAGAATAGCAAAACATCTGGGGATTTGGAGTTAGGAAACCTTGCTCTCAACCCAGCAATAAACGAACTGATGTCTTGCAAGCTTTTTTAGACTATAACACCTGTAATAATTGGTCATGCTGATTGAGTTTATGGGTTTTGTAGTCCACAATGACTAAAACAGCTTGGCTATTCCTGGTTTAGCACGATGATAATGAATCCACCACATATATCATTCTCAAATATGGCTTGCAAAGAATTTGCAATCTCTAGTTCTCATTTAGCCATCACTTCCATTGAGCCATGACAGCGCTAACCATAGTTTGATACACAAAGACCATAATTTCTTTTGGAAATTAATTGACCAAACAGAAGCTCAAGCTTCCAAACACCATGTGGCCTTTGATGGAGAAGGCTTGGGAGGGGATTATAGGTAAACTGAAGGCCCTTTCTAGTTTATTACAATCACCTAAAATCACAGTTTATTATGATGGTCAGACAGGACCAATAAGATGCCTGAGGAAAAGTTATTAGAGTAACAATGTTTGTAACAAGGAAAAATGCCCCTTGCAACAGTCAAGTGGTACCAGCCACATTTCTCTGTCTCCCTGAATGGAAATACAGCAAATACGCTTGACAGGAAAGATACGACAATGGCATTGCCCCCCCATCCCCCAATCTCAGTTTCATGTTGCAGGCCAAGCTACACTCCAGAAGCAACATCCACTTTAATTCTCCCTTCTTGTTCTAGGAATGTAAACTGATAACTGACTTCAATAATTAACTGTTTATGCCCAACTTCCAAATATCCTTGGATATTAGTGACGATCAAATGTTAAGAGCTTAAATTTGGTGTATCATTTGTTAACACAATCCTTGGGACTGTTAAGGACACCTAGAACAAATCGTGTTCAAATGTCGAAGCTTGCCAACTCTAGGACACGACTAACATTTCACATTTGAGAGTCTCCTGAAAAAGTGGAAGGGATATAGGGGACAAGCTTTAAGTTACCCTATATGCACTTATAAAATGGAGGAAAGAGGTAGATGGCCTACTCTGACAGCGCCCCCTTGAAATAATTTCATTTAAGCATCTTGCAAAGCTTTTATGCACAATATGGTTTCATAATGCACTTAAGACAGGTATGTTTTTTAAAAACAGACCTATATTTTGATAACCAAAAATGAAAAAAAAAAGTTACTTTTATTATTGCTAATACTGGACCTGGTTGAAGAAGATCAGAGCAGTTTGTAAGTCGCTGTCAAAATGCACTTGTTAGCAATCAAGTCCATATTAAGAATTTATCTTTGAAGAGATGCTCCCTTTTCAGACGTTTACAGAACTACTTTCATCTTCTGGAAACCATTTCCAAAAGCCAAATCAACCCATTTAGCAAACGGCAGAACACAAAAATCCAAACATTAATTTAAGGGAGGGCAATGTCCACATATTCGATAAAAGGGATTTTCCAACAAGATAAAATAACAGATAAGGCAACAGACTAATCCTAGACACAGAAATTAAACAAAAGGAATTAAAAATGTACATGCTTCTTTGGAAAGATGGCGAGCGTAAAGCGTTTTTGGAACCCAGAAAATAGATGACCTTGGGTTTTGCACACAAGCTACCAGCAGCGTGAGGAGAGACCATTTTGAAGAATGAAATTGGCTGGCAGCATGGAAATTCCTCTTTCCCCCAGAGCCAACAGTGCTCAGTCACCGGAGCTCAGTTCAGATGGAGCCAGTTGACCTGGGTTGCCAAGGGTTAAACACCAATGGCAGTTAGCCACGTAACAGACACCTTTAAGCAGCTGGTAGATTCCTACATTTCCTCAGAGTGTGGAGACTTTCATGCCTCCTCTTCACCCACTGGTATCTGTTTAATCTGTCGGCTGTGAAGGGCTTTCTGGGCCCCTTCTGCTGCCTGATTGAACCTAGTGTCTAATGCACCACGGAGGTCATTGACTTTCACATCTGGGACGGGGTTAAGTCCAAATATTACACCTCCCACCTCTTCTTCCAGATCTCGCCTTTTGCGGCGCAGGTCCAGGTCTGCTTGTAGCTTGAGGTCTCTGTTGGGTTTGGCCTTTTCATAATCCCTGGACTCTGGCCTAATTACATCTCCCTGTAAGATATAGTCACTGTCAGCTTCTTGCAAGCTCTCTGGGATCCTTTGCTCTCTCTCTGAATCATGCCTTTGATCATTGGCATTACCTAGCTGTGGATGATGGGCTTCAGTGGCCGTCTTCTCTTTAATCTTGGCCCCCTGGCCCTGTAATCTGTCAATCTGGTCCAAAGGTAAGATCTGTCTTTCCCCACCTTTCACAGTTTCCTGGACCTCCAATTTCCCTGGTATGTTATCAGCAATCTTTGGTTTGAGTGGAATGTCTGGATCATGGAAGTCTTTTTTGACCTCCTTGGCAAGGGACTCCGTGTCAGAAGATCTACGAGGAATCTTTCCCTCCGCACCATGGATGTTGGCTACCTCTGGTATCTCCCTTTGGCTTTCAGCCCTTTTCACAGCCTCTTTTCTCTTCTCGACGTTGTCTGCCCCTTGAATCTTCTGTCCTATCAAATCTTCAGACTTGGCTTGCTTTTCCTGGTGGGGTCCATCAGGCCTAGCTATCTGTGAATCACTCCTGACTGGCTCCAACTTCTCTTTGTGGTTTGCATTAGCTTGGTGGTGTACGATTTTCTCCTCATCGTTTATTTGAGCCATAACATTTTTAGGAGGAATTTCTGTTAACTTGTTTCGTATAGGCTTTAAGTCTCCTGGACCAGCGTCCTCCTGCCTTTTAATTTCCTCAGGATCTTGGGGCTGGTTCTCAGGCAGATGCAAAGGATGACCCAGGTTTTCGTTTGGTATATTCTTGGGAGCATTTTCAATTTTGTTGTCAAGGTGATCTCTCTCTTTGCTCTTGGTCAAAGCAAGGCCATGTTCCAGCTGGATTTCTATTGGAAAGGAGAAGTGGAGAGCTCTCAGTTACTATATACACAATTTAGCAAGCTAGAAAACTCTTTATCACCAACAAAACAGTTTACCCAGAGGCCCTTGGAGAGTCACTCAGTACCCTCCCCACTACATCTGACTACCAAAATTATTGCATTAATTGTGAAATTATAAATAAGGTATAAGCATGTGTCTTAAGCGGTACCTTCTGTTTATAGTTTATAGTCTTCCTATAGTTTTGAAACAAGGGCTGGGATGCATGGAGAACGAGAGCTTTTAATCTATTGCTTGCAGAGGGCACTGGAGAAGGGATATTTCTCTGAGCAGATTTTATAACAGCTCCACAAGCAACTTTCTACAATACTTGGGTATTAGTTTGTGTGGGTGGGGTTTACCTTGCTTTGGCTTTTCCTCGCCTCCGTCCTCTTGCCTTTGCTGGTGGATCTCTTTGTGTTGTTCCTCAATCACTGCTAACAATTTTGCCTGCTGATCTAAGAGTTGCTTTTGCTGAACCTGCTGTTCCTTTATCACTTGCAACAGGACGGCATGGTCTAGCTGCTTCTCCTCATCTCCTGGAGGGGAGGAAGAAACTGAGGCTAGAAGGAATCTATCCATGGGATCTACTGTATATCTTCAAGGAGAAAATTAGGATGCCCCCCCCCCGTGCTTATTATGGTCTCTGCCACATTTGCATATACACTGTGCTTCTTTAATCTAGAGGTAACATGCTCATTTTTAAGAACTGGCCTCAAGAAATCGGATTTCCCAATCACCTTCTAGAAAGGCTTGGCTAGAAAGGATAATTATTATGGCATTCCTGAATCGTCTTGAACTACACCATGAAGTTCAACAGCATACTATGCAAATAAGCAGAAAAGGAACTCTTGTCCCAAAGGGAAATCAAGTAATAATCCCAGAAAACTACACATCCTAGAATGATGCAAAGTAAAAACCGGCAAAGTGGGAATTTAAAAACAAAAGGATTCTCACAGTCACATAGTCAAAAGAATTGGACTTAGAAAGAAATACACCTTTAAGTAAAACGTTCCTATATGATTATAAAGACACCCACATCTATAGAGGCATGGGGATCCCTACGTTTCATTATTACAGTATGGCGTCATTTTTTTTCCTTTTTGTTATTTTATAATGTTACTTTTTAGTATCTGTTCTGATTTATTAAAAAGTAAAGCAAGAATAGGGAAAGAAGTAGACTTAAAAGGGACAATCTTGCCCTCCCAAGCAGTCTAGGAATATTTCCTGTTTCACTTGGGTGTTAATTAGAGCAATTTTCCATTCTTAGGTAATGTGGTCACTGCTGTTTCATAGAAAGCAAGTGAGAACATATATAAATATCCTAAGCAGCTTTCTATATAGCAGCTTTCCCCCAAATTGGTGTCCTCCATGAGTTAGGATCGCAGCTCCTAGAATTCTCACTAGCCATGATGAAAGGGGAGAATCATCTTGGAAGCCAGAAGAGTGTGAATCCTGCTTTAGGCACAAAACCAGCTGAGTGACCTTGGGCCAGTCTCTCTCTCAACCTTAGGAAGAAGGCAAGCCGCTTCCCAAAAAGTTGCCAAGAAAACTACATGGAGGTTTCCAGGTGTGGCACAAATCAAAACTGTCTTGAAGGCAAAATGTTTATGGAGATACTCAATTGTCCAGGTCATGGTTATCCCAAAGGTGCTTCCTCCCCCCCCTCCCCCTCCACATACACCAAAAAGAGACGAATGGACATTCTTGTTTGTTTTTTCCCCTTGAAAAACTTTTTGCTTCTCATCCAAGAAGCTTCTTTGGTTTTTAACTGGTGGGGAATGGAAGGATTTGTATTCTTAGCACTCTGAGAGTTGGTTGTTAGCACTCTGAAACTCCTTGGGGCCATTTGGGGGTTCGTCTGTGTCCTGAGTCACCTGAATCAGAGTGGAAACAGGGGTGGGAAACTTCTTGCCGAAAAGACTGCATTTTAAACAGGAAATAGGTGGGATCTTGAAGGCAACGGAAAAACACAAAAGGCTAGGAATTCTAGGAACTATAACTCCAGCGTATCTGGAAATTAATTTGGGGGAAATTTGCCCTTTTGCTCTCATCAAGTTTTCACATCTTTTAAATGCAGCTTTTTCTCTTTACTACAGGGGCACCTGGTTCTTTTTTAATCTTTCTTTTCTCCTCAGAGTTCACAGCCACTTCATTCTTACTCCATGCAGAAGATATAATGCATCTAAGAGTTCTTATAACCCACTGGAAGAGCCCTGGTTGTTACCTGCACTAAAACTAAACAAGAAATGCTTACTTTAGCATACAAGGGCTGCTCCACTGAACGTCATAGGCATTACTAGGCTCAGAACAGTTTTGGGCTCCACAAGACAGTTCAGAAAGAACTATTCTCTTCCGGAACAAGCAAATGGATTTTGGAACAACCAGTTATATATCAGCAACCTGGCGATCTTTTACTAGCAACTTATAAACACATTAAATTTATCGAGACAATGGGGAAGAAATTAATGTAAAGTTAATTGCCGGGAGGGGTGCAGATGAGAGAAAAGGGATATAAAGTAATAATCAGTTTGTCTTAGCATTAACCCCATTGGCAAACAGTCTGGGGAAATCAGGAGATTGTGACTGGCAAGGGGAGAAAATCATTTTCATATGCCTGGAGGATTGCTGAACAAAATGTATATAGGAGTGTTCAAAACACAAGAGAACTGGCAAGACCAAAACTATTTTTAGGAAAACTACTGCTATGGCCTTCACAGTCATACAATATATATAAAACAAGAATTTGAGGGCGTCTACCAGGAGCCTGATTTGAGGTTATGTTTTAAGTTGTCAGACTGCATTTTGACTGACAAGGGAAGAGCTTCTGAAGCCCAACAGCTCTCCTAATGCTGGCGACTTTTGAAAAGGGGGAGAAGAAAGAGGAAAAACAAAAAAAAGAAGAGAAAAGTGAGACTGCTCCGTTTTAAAATATTGCCTATTCAGATGCACCCCCAATACAATCCCAACTATTTTGAGGAAGTGGGGACTCTGGTTGAGGAGGCTCTGCTGTAGTTTTAGGGATGCCGTGGCTCAGTGGTGAAGACACGGAGCTTGTCGATCAGAAAGGTCGGCAGTTCGGTGGTTTGAATCCCTAGCGCCTCGTAACGGAGTGAGCTTCCATTACTTGTCCCAGCTTCTGCCAACCTAGTAGTTCGAAAGGAAGTAAAAATGCAAGTAGAAAAATAGGGACCACCTTTGGTGGGAAGGTAACAGTGTTCCATGCTCCTTCTGTGTTTAGTCATGCCGGCCACATGACCACAGAGACGTCTTTGGACAGTGCTGGCTCTTTGGCTTTGAAAAGGAGATGAGCACCATCCCCTAGAGTCGGGAACGACTAGCGCTAGGGAGAGGGAACCTGTAGTTTTAAATGGATTGTGGCTCCGTTACAAGCAAGTGACTCTACAAGAGGTGCTTATTTGCCCTTCACCAACGTGACAGGATTGCACTGGTGCTCTGGTGCTTGTAGCCTCACATTACACCTTCTGAGATTATCTCAAGACAAGATTGCCTGGCCTTGCAGTCTAGCTTTTATCTAGTTTCCCCTTCATAAAGAATTAAATTAAATTAAAGAATTTGGCCTGGGCGTATACAACATAACACCCGCACACCAAAGGCTTTCAGGGAAGCAGATGGTAATCTCAGTTGTGTGTGTGTGTGTGTGTGTGTGTGTGTGTGTGTGTGCGCGCGCGCATATGTGTACACATCTGCTCTGTGGAGGAAGGACAATGCTTACCCTCGAGCTTGCTCTCGGACTTCTCTTCTGCATTACGAACCTCTCTCGCCTCAGTCTGGGCTGGACCAAACTTCTCTGAAGAAACGACCTCTTTTTTATCATCTGAAAAGAAGAAACACACAGATATTTCCTGGATGGAGCAAAGAAAATGACAGATGTTCTCTGCCCCTGTCCCTGCCCACCCCCCTCCATTCTCTTTGCAGTTTCTATCCAACTAGATTGCCGAAGGAAAAGTCATTAAAAATAATATTTAACAGTGTTATAGCCTGCTGGCAAGAGACCACTGCTAACTGCCTAAGCCTATTAAAATGCAAGCCCTGGCCCTGGAGAGCAATGCAATGGGACACTTATGCAATGAGGCACCTGTCAAGATTTGGCCCTAAATCCCCAATGACCAGAATGGTCATCAGCACCTGATGCTTAGCAAAGAAGTGAAGAACTGCACAAGAGCCAAGCCACAGGATCTCCCACGGCCAATAATTCAGCACATCCTCTTTCCCAAAACAATGGCTGAAACGGCTCTTCCATGGTACCCCCACCAAAGAAAAAATGTGGTTTTTAGGCCAGGGCAAGCAGGAACTTGGGAATTCATTGGTATAAGATTTTACATTTCCTCCTACACATAAGTATTTTTTTAAGTGCAAGCAAAGCAATTCATAGTTATTTTTCTTGAGATATAAAATCCACTCTTTTTTTTTAATTGCAGAAGTAGACTTCTTTCTTTTAGTAAAAGCTAGGATGAGGGGGGAAACACTGGCACAAGGCGGACGTTGTAAATAAAAAGATAGAAGCCTTGTGGCAAGGAAACAGCTGTGAACAGGGCTGGTCGATATAGAATAGGAATTTTGAAAAAAAATGCCTGAAAAGCCCAGCTCAGACTTTAGCAGTTCAGGCTGGGTGTGGCTTTGCAGTTCTTCCAAGCGTTCCATGGCACCAATCAATTTCTGTAATAACTTATGTCAAGTGTATAAATGCTAAATCTCAGAAGACCAAATAATACGTTAAACTTCCCTGGAACCAAAAGAAGCAGAGAAAAGTACATACGTGGTTCATTTTCCTTCTCCATGGATTTTACTCTTTCTTTGCCACGTTCGGCTGCTTGCAAATTGGCACCGTTCTTCCCACCCAGGGCCTTGTCTCTCTTCTCATTCTGCTTCTCTAGCTCACCCTCTCTGTGAGGAGACTGATCCTCCTTGTGTGCCACCCCCTCTGGCGCTGCCTTGGGGTCTTTTATGGGCTGGTCTTCCAGCTTTTTCTGGCCATTCTGTTCATCGGCTTGTTTAGGAACAATTTTAAGGTCTTCCTTCTCCACTACAGCATTGTTCTCTACTAGGACATCCTTGTCTGCTGGTGGCCGATTCTGTTCAGATTCCTCCCGGTCCTGACCCTCATCCACTGCTACCCCATCACGTGGTACTGGTGGCTCATGGCGATGGGCTTCTCCCACAGGTTGTGCAAAGCCTGCATGAAAAGAAACACAGGCTCTCAATCAAGAACGGCACAGAAAGCAACACGTTTGGTGAAGTACAATTCACACATATTTATAAAGTGACGTCTACAGTGCTCTATGACCAAATAAATGGGAACCGAAAATTGGAACAAGTTGTGGATCTGTTGCTTCTCTGAATTCAATATTTCCAGCCTCTTTCCAGTTCTAATTCTACGCTACCTTGATCAGGCCGGTCCAGTTGTACCTCCTCCTTTGGTTTCTCCTTGTCCTCTCTCTTAGGCACATCCATGGGGACTTTGATCTGTGGTTGTTCCACCTCTTCTTTCTCATTCACCAATTTGGGTCTGTCACGGTTATCAGCCACTTCTTGAACTGCAGGGTCTTGATCTGCAAAGCATGGTTAGAAACGATTAAGGACACATATTTCCCATCTGCCATACAAACAAGCTCCCCCTTCTCTCTTGTGGCTATAATATCTTCGGTCGTGTTCAGTTTTTAATAAAGTGCAACTACCGTAGAAAACGGATTGTTAGTTTGATGTTATCAGTTATGCTTGGGAAGAGGCAACCTTCCCTTTTACCCCGTGCCATCTTCCCCATCTATACACTACTGTTCTGCCATTTTCTTCCATAAGGAAAAGGAGAAAAATGAGTCTGAGGGCAAACGCAAGAGACTCTTTAGGTGTAAGAAGTGACACTAATCAAATTCTCTCTCTCTCTCTCTCTCTTAAGCACACACCCCATTCCATTTTATAGTAGAAGAGAGAAGTTAGGAAAAGTAATCACAGCTCTCCTTTTTACACATACACACACACATATGCACACAGAAATAATTGCGTTGGATTGTTAGAACAAAATGCTGCTGTTTGGGATGAGTGGACACTAGATGGCAGCATTGCTCTTGCTCATTTACATGCTATGCATGATAAGCAGTGTGTGAAGATGCTAGGCATGGCCAAGGAAAGTTACCTGCTGGAATTAGCAAACCTGGAAGAAACATACTAAGGAGGAGTTGGTTTACAACCGAAGCAAAAGAGGTAGAGAGCAAAGAGAAATCCCCAGAAGGGAGAAAACCAAGAAAGAAAGGCAGAGTGAAGAAAGGAGGCAGTTGAAGGCTGTCTGGGGCCTGTTTATTCAGGCCTCTTGCTGTAGGAATTGCCAGCATCTCTCCCTGCTTGCAGATACAGGCAGGCACTCTGCTAAAACCAGAATTAACAGGAGGCAGGGTATCACAGAAGAGGCTTCAGGCTTTCCCAATTATGCCTCCAGTTTAAAAGCCTGACACTGCTCTCTGCAGGAAAGCAGCCTGCAGCAAGGAGGAAGAGTGACAGTCCTACTCCTGGGTTTTGAAATTCTGCAGGTGGATGGGGCAGAGCCTTCTCACCTCCAGCTGCTTAACTGACTAAAGAGTTAAGAATACATCTAACCTCTCCCCCATCCAACCAAAGCCATAGATGTTCACCTTGAAAGTCTTTTTTTTTAAGTGAGTAAATGAGAACAGGAAGACTAAATCTCCCATTATCAGGGGTCTACATTGCAAAAGAGCCTGAGGAGTTAGCTCTACACACACATGCACACACGCACACGCACAGGGCAGTTCAGAGTGTTCCCTCACTTCTGGCAGCTGAAGTCACGCCAAGCATTTCCTGCAGAGTCGAAGTCTGAAATAGTCATTCTCACACTTTATGTGAACACCCTTCCCCACCCTGTCCCATTTTCATTTTCGGCTCCTTGTGAACATTAACTTTCCCTCCACCCACACACCTTCCAACTGGGGCAGATGATCTTCAACAGGTACACGGGTGCCAGGAACAGAACATGGGGAGGTGGAGAGAGAAGACAGGAGGGCTTGGCTTCATGCAGCTGCCTCAGCATTGTCAGGGAGACCAAATGCAAGAGAGCAAAGCAGCTGAAGAATTGCAGCCAAAGTCCTACTTCCAAGCCAAGCTGGCTCCATCTTCCACAGACAGAGCCCTGGGGAAAGATGTGCTCCATTCAAGCTGCATCCTCCTCATTCCTCTCTCTCTCTCCCCCTCCCTCCTCCCCCCCCCTCTCTCTTGTTCACAACTTAGTCTAAAAGAACACACTTCATTTTGGGGAAAGTGGAGCCTAGCGTTCTCTAACTTGGGGGCTCTTGCTATGCGCCTGGATTTCAACCCCCAGAATTTTCAACAACGGCTTCCCTGGCTGGAAAATTTTTGAAATCCATACTTCTGGAGAGAACCCAGATTAGGGAAGGCTGGTTTAGTCATTGGAGGCTCAGATTAGCTAGAGACCAACAGGCAACAAGGAGCAAATGAATGAGGAAACTATAGCCCTGTTTTTGTTTGTTTGTTTTGTTGTTGTTGTTGTTCAAAAGAACCTATCGGGGAAAGAGGATGGGTAGAAGAAAACATTACCTAGGGTACATGTGATTAAAAACCTTTGGGTTTCTAAAACTGTTTGAACATTGTCAGGGACCACAATTAAACTAGAACCTGTAGTCCTTTGGAACCTGGCAGATTAGCAAAGCACCAGCACAAGGCACAATTAGAATGACTCCAGAGACTTTTTGTGATGCTTGCAAGTTAATAGAAACTGACTTGTATTTGGACAATATGAATGTCTGACAGTCACAATAGAAGAAAGGTAACCAATATTTCCAGAAATGCAAGAAGCAGCAAACACAAACCAAAGTCTGTAGCTACAACAATTCCACAATGTCTTTTGCTGAAATTAGCGTGACTGGTTGTCCCTGGGTCCCAGAATATGTTGGGGATGTTGTGATTTCAATGGCAAGTAATGTAGAGCGAAGGAAGCATGGTGGCTCAGTGGTTAAAAATGCTGCGCTTGTCTGCTGGAAAGCTGACAGCCCGGGTTCGAGACCCGACCACTACATGACAGGGTGAGCTCCCACTATTTGCCCCAACTCCTGCTGACCTGGCAGTTCGAAAGCATGCAAATGCAAGTAGATAAATGGGTACCACTTTGGTGGGAAGGTAACAGTGTTCCATGCGCCTTTGGCGTATAGTCATGCTGGCCACATGATTATGGAAAACGTCTTTGGACAACGCTAGCTCCCACGGCTAAGAAATAGAGATCAGCATCACTCCCTAGACATGACTGGACATAGGAAACCTTGAACTTTACAATCAGGACTAGAAGTGGGCCAAAGATCAGCCCTTTGGCTGCCCCTGTTTGGCCCACTTGGATTGTTTTTATTTTAAACGTGACTACTTTTTTCTCTTAATTTCTGTATGTAAAATAACTATTATTGTCATTTTTTTTACTGTGAGCACACTGGCCCACATTAAAAATGAAATTCTGTTGCCTGCTCTCAAGAGAAAGTGTATATCTACCCAGACACATACACAAACACACATAAACACATGCTATATACATACATATATACCGTGCATGTGCGTGCCAATGCACCTTCACAGCCCTGTTGGTTCGCCCTCCACAACAGTTCCAGTTTCTCATGGTATGCCTGGAGAAAATTAATTGCCCATTCCTGATTTAGATAAATTGAAAGCCAAAAGTAAGACAATGTAGGCTTAAGGCCTGGTATGGCTCGTTGTCCAAATAATTTGGGAAACTTTCCCCTAAAGCACAATGGCTTCTAAATGCTGGATCTGATGCTAAAATATATGTCGAATCTGTCATTTCTCAAGGCAAGACCACTCTTTACCTACTGCAAGATTCAAGAAAGCAAGTAAGAGCAGCTGCCTCACACATCCACTCACCAGAATAGCAAGCGCTGAGAGTCAGATCTCTTCCCGCCTTAAGCTCCAGATTCTTCAGAGAAAATGTAGACAGAATCCTGTAGGGCTCTGCTTAATGTCCTTAAACCGGGAAGCTCTTATGTGACACATTAGGATATAATACATTTTCTTTTAATATGAAATCCTTGTGTTTTCATTATCCTTGCTAGATAGGCTGCTGAGTTCTATCCATACCATTTAGGGACCATATAGGAGTGGGCACCCTACAGCCCTTGGGCCACTTATGAAATATTTTTGCAGATCCCAGAATTCAGCAACATCAGCAATAAAATGGTAATTTTCAACAGGGCAATGTCTACCGCTTTTACAATTCTCTGCGAAAAGCAAATGCAGTAAATCACTTGTCACACCTATTTTCATAAGCCTTCCCAAACCCTAAAAAGAAAATTAAAAACATCCTCAAATTTCATTTGCTTCAGCTTCATATGCCCCAATGGCAGCACCCAGCTAAAAAAGTTGCCTGCATCTGGACTTTGGGAATAGAAAGAAAAGGGGGGGGGGAAAGGATGGGGACAAATATTAATGGGCAATTAGACTGGCACTCAGTGGTGAAATTTACTACTGGTTCTGTGGTCATGGCTTGGTTTGGTGGCTGTGTCAGGGTAAGGATATTCCAAAATCTCCATTCCCACCCCACTCTGGGGCCAGCCAGAAGTAGCATTTGCCGGCTCTCCAAACTACTCAAAATTTTTCCAGAACCTGTCGAACCTGCTGGATTTCACCCCTGCTGGCAGTGCTTAGCATAAGATTGAAAAGTTGTTCTCTGACTCGAGAAGTCCAACCCAGACTAAGAAGGCTAAACCACACAAGGGATTGGGGCGGGGGGGGGGGAGGAAACCACGTACATCAATCTTCCCCAAGTTGGTACTTTCCAAATATATATTGGGTCTAGATAAGTGGTATGCTGGTAAATGTTTAGCAACTGGCTCTCCACATCCATTGCCGCCACAGTGTTTTCGCTACTAGCCACTGAACAGTTAATCAGTATGCTCCATTGTGACTCAGCTCTGCTCTCAAGTGGCTCGCAGAATTCCAGCAAATTTAACAATCAGCTCTTGCAAGCCTGTATGAGCTGGCTCCAGCATACCACTGGGTCTACAGTTCCCAGAAAATCAAGCTAGCATGGCCTTTACAAACAGCCAATTGAAACCCTACCTTGAAAACCCCACTTTTCAAACCATATATGTAGATTTGGATGCTGCTGGGAATACTGTTGTTTCATAACTCAGATCTACGTAGCATGCAATTTTCAATCACAGTAGCATATGCTTTCCCTTCGACGGGCCACGTAGGAAAAAAACACAAAACCCAGAGTGCAGCAGTTTTGAGCCATTACAATGCATTGCATGCAAACCTCCAAGTTTTCTTCACCCCCACTATGTCTAAAGGAACTGACTTTAAACAGAAATAGTGGATTTGATGTAATACGTGTCGAAATTTGTAGTTGTGCAGATTTTACAAGGACATTTCTCTCTTCCCAAAACCCTGATTACCAATAACTCGGGGGGGGGGGGGGAGGGGGGAAATACAGCTGCAAAGCCAGAAGTTTAGATACTAGTTGCATTCCACGCTGGAAAACCCCGTGGTTGAAGCGTTTAAGGAATTAATGCCAGAGACTCCCACCTGATCAGAGGGGAATAGAAAGCCGAAAGAAACAGGGAATGGACACTATCTTTCCCATTTTTTCACAGCAGGACTGCTCTGCAGCCAAATGACCTGGAGCAGCTTTCAGCCACAGTCAGAGAGTTGCCGATTTAAAAAGGGAACACATGTTACATGTATGTTTCCCCTTTTAAATTCAGGGTTTAGTGGCAAGCCCTGGATTAATCTTCATTTCAGCAGCTTCTGAAATAACCTGGCAGCTTCTATCAGGAATTTAACTTTTATCACCTGGACCATGATCCTTTCACCTGGCCTAGAAGGTTGGTCTGTCACAAGCTGATTTTTCTCCAGGTCATTTGACTAAACGGCAGCTACGCCGGGAAAAGCAGAATAGATACGGCATATTCCTTGTTTATTTCAGCTTTCTATTCCCATCTGATAAGGTGGAGGGGTTTTGGCATTAATTTATTAATGCTCCAGTTGTGTTCAACAGTGTGGAACATAACTAGTAAGCTTGTATCTAAACCTCTGGCTTTGCATATAACACACACACAAACACAAACACACACACACACACACACACACACACAAATGTATGCAGCGCAAAACAAAAGGGGGAAAAAAGAGATTAAAAAAAAAGGTCTCCACTCTGTAATAAGACAAAGTTGCCTCAAAGCCGTCATTTTCTCAGCAGGAAGCAAAATTAAGTTCATCATCAGGGCGTGAATTAACGGCCTCTCATGCTGCTCGGAAAATCTATAAGGGGCTATATGTGGTTTGGAGAGAAACATTTTGCCCAGGATGTGTAATAATCACTGAAACTGTAGAGTCGCCCTTGTGGTCCCTTTGGATAATGTTACAGTAATGTTGTGCCTCTTAATGTTTTATGAGGGGTGCTGGGCTTGACAGGAAAAAAGGCAGAGAGGCTGTAAAAGCTTCTTAACTTGCAAAAACAGCAGGGGGGGGGAAGATCTTGGGGCTCAGGAAGAGTTAGGCAGAAAGAGGGGGGGGGGGAAGAGATGAAAACCCCCAAATGTTGGGAGTGCACCCAAGGACCGGTGGCTGAACGATAGCTCCCACACCAAGCCAACCCTAGCTACTCCTCCGACTGCATTAGGGCAGGGTGAGGGAAGGACTTTTCCCATGGGGTTTTTGGAAGCATCCACTTTTATTTTAATGGCACACCAACCCCATCCCTCTCGGCTGCAATAAAACCTCATCATGAGTGAGCAACCCTAAAAGCTTTTCCAATCCTCTCTCCAAGAATTTGACAAGGGGAGCAGTTCTGCTCCCGGGAAAGATGAGGATTGCGCTACCTGGCATTGCAATCGATTCAGATCTGCAGGAGGAAAAAATATATATTCGGATGCCCTTTGTGGCCTCCAAAGCCACAATGGCAGCTGACTTTATTTTGGAATATCCCGCTTAAAGAGTTCCCTGCGAGAAAAATATAACGGCTATGCTTTGGGCTCCTGGCAATTTATCCCGGCATAATTCCAATAAAGTTCAAAGACAAACCTCTTCGTGTTCTTCAGTACAGGTAGTCCTCAACTTACGACCACAATTGAGCCTGACATTTCCTTTGCTAAGCAAAGCAGTTGTTAAATGAGTTTTGACCCGTTTTACAACTTTTCTTGCCACAGTTGTTAAATGAATCATTGCCGTTGTTAACCTAGCAACATGGTTGTGAAGTGATTCTGGCTTCCCAATGGACTTTGTATATCAGTAGGTCGCAAAAGGTGATCGATCACATGACCCCGGGACACTGCAACCGTCATAAATACAAGCCAGTTGCCAAACCTCTGGATTTCGATCACGTAACCATGGGGATATTGAAACAGCCGTAAGTGTGAAAAACGGTCATAGGTCACTTTGTTCAGTGCCGTTGTAACTTTGTATGGTCACATGGCTGTAAGTTGAGGACTACCTGTAAGCTGGAGAATAGAAATGGAACACTAAGGTGAAAGGCTTTTCACCAAATGTGTAATTTAAAGAAACAGTTAACTAAAAAACAACGCAACTGGGTTGGGCTCAGAAATTATCTTTTGTTGTAAAGCAAGGGAAATTAGGCTGGCCTGTAGAAGCAGAGGTTTATCATTTGCACTGGAAAAGATGTTAAGGACAAAGTAAGGCAAGGAGTAAGAAAAATTAAAGCTCCTTTCTCACAATCAATCCCCTACAAAACATGTTTCTTCTGCTTTAAAATGTTTGTGGTATTTTTAATTGTAATATATTTTTGAATTGTAAGCCACCCAGAGTCATTGACTGAGAGGGGTGCCTATAGAAATAGAATGAATGAATGAATGAATGAATGAATGAATGAATGAATGAATGAATGAAGCAAAACTGCAGCTTATGTGCCAGAGATGAAGGCAATTATCCCACAATATCAATCGACATCGCCTCTTCTCTGACATTATCAATGCTCTGATTTCTATAAAAGGAGAGAAACATATTAAGAAGGTTTTTACTCTTTTCATATTTTGAAGAAAGAAAAAAAACAAGAGAGGATACACAGCAATTGTTAATTGGAAAATATACGTATGCTTATTTTTAACTAGCAAAGGGAAAGAAGTAGCATTTTTGATGCTTGTCTATTGAGAAAAGATGCTGCGGTAAACACCAATGAAGTTTATTGTTTGGTGTGCATGCATGTATTTTCTGTAATCTGTTGCCACTATTGGTCTGGTGGTAATTTTTAGAGTTAAAATTGAAGTATAAGAGGCACCTTTTTCCCTCAAAAAAAAAAAAAGGCTAAAAATCTGGGTGCAGCATTTTTGGCCTCCTGAAACCTCGCCCCCTTCATCAAAATGACGGTGCATAGTCTTTAGGAGGTTTCCAGAGTACTCCTGGGGGCTGGGGAGGGCAAAAATCAGTGAAAAACAGGGCGAGTTTTGCCCCCAAAGCCTCCAGGAGCACTCTACAAGCCTCCTAAAGGCTATGCATGCCCTTTTTTTGACAAAAAGGGCCCATTTTTGCAAAAAATGGGCCGTTTTTGGGAGGTCTGCAGAGTGCAAAAACTTTTTTTTAAAAAATTGCCTCTTCAAAATCTTGGTGCGTCTTACACTCCAAAAATACAGTAAATTTCTCCAGCTTTCCCCAAGCTGGTGTCTTTTGAATTTGGTGGACTCTTTACCTGTCCTGGAATTATTTCCCAGTTCATGAAGAATACAATAAATTAAGAAAACCTCAATATCAATTATAGGATATATAACTTGATATATTTGGATGGCATAAAGTTGGGAAACATTGTCCTAGGCCAGGAGTGTCAAAATCAAGGCCCACGGGTTGGGTCTGACCTGCTTAAATCTAGCTCACAGGGCCGGCCTAGAAATATCGAAGTACCAGTCTGTGGTGCCTTTGCTGCCCAAAATGGCCTATAGGGGGGCTGTGTGCATCCCCCACAGTGTCTGTTTTTGGCCGTCCCGGCCTCCTGCAGCACTCTGCCAGCCAAAAATGGGCCGTGAGGGACCTCCACATGGCCCGTTTTTGGCCAGCAGAGTGCTGCAGGAGGACTGGATTGGACTAGATTACAATTATGTGTCCTCAAATAAGTGCTTGATGTGGATAGAAAACAAGCAGCATCCTATGTTAATACTACAGTTTAATGCCAGATTTTATATGCTGTAGGTCCATTTAATCTACAAACAACAATCTATAAATGACAGCCATTTCTATTTACTATCCAGGAAATTTACCTCTATTAGATTTTGTATTATCATGTTATTTATGCTATTGTATTTTTATTATTAGTTGAATAATAAAAAATACAATAATATAAATAGCTTTTCTGCCTGGAAAAGCAATTTACTATTAAACAATGGGGTATAAATTTAGAAATAAAAAGTTTAGTGGAGTATGAAGAATAAGTAATAAACGTTTGCCAGTAATATTTGTTAGAAGAGATAGGAAAATGGTTATAGTAAAGAACTGTGGAAAGAAAGAAGGGGAAAAATGCATCTTGAGCCTGTGTGTCAAATGCCTATCATGGCCACGCCCACCCCCAGCCCTCCAGGCCCTCCAACACAACCCTGATGCGGCCCTCAATGAAATGGAGTTCGACACCCCTGTTCTAGGCCAACCTATTATACATCCTGTTTCATTACTCTTGCCACGCTTCTAAAGTTCAAGAAAGAAGAAAATCCAACCATTTAAAAAGAATGGATTATTTTTAAGGTAGCAAAATCTGTGGTAACGGACAAATATGAGGCTGTTGACATTTAGTAAAAAAACAATTAAAGTAAAATTTC
Organism: Thamnophis elegans; assembly: GCF_009769535.1. NCBI lineage: Eukaryota > Metazoa > Chordata > Lepidosauria > Squamata > Natricidae > Thamnophis > Thamnophis elegans. Next base: position 45,546,143 of record NC_045542.1, on the reverse strand, counting down.
AGCAGCATGCACAATGCCAACTGGTAATCACTTGTGCTATTAGACAATAAATACAGAGTTATAGCTAAGGACATGAAGATAATGGCGTAATTATTGGTAGAGAGATGGAATTAATTCATCTGATGTTACCCCAGGCTTCTGAACTAATATATCTCACAGTATCTAAAAAAGATGGTCTTGACATGATCACCAACACAAATCTCTCGCCACCGACAAGAGAAATCCATAAGAAGCAAGAAAATCCATAGGTACCACATCATCTGTTACTTCTGTCATTCCAAATGGGAACAAGTTCAGGGAGAAGATCGCTGCTCAGCTCCTATCTCAAATCTGGAAGGAGGCAGTCACATGGCAGGCATTTTAAAAGGGTGTGTGTGTGTGTGGGAATATTCCCAATTCTTCCCTAATGTATGCAGAAATGTCATCACCTAGGACCGTGATGGTGAACCTATGGCACGTGTGACAGAGGTGGCACACAGCACCCTCTCTAATGGAACACGAGCCGTCACCCCAGTTCAGCTCCACCGCGTATGCACATGCGCCTCCTGCCAGCCAGTTGGACTTTGGGTCTCTGCTGCGCATGCGCATGAGGCAGGCCGCATGCAAGGGGCACATGTGGGGGACGCATGCAGGTGCGGGGATGCATGTGCAGGGGATGTATGCGCAGGGCGCATGCAGGAGACTGTGTGCACATTGCATTTTGGGGGGTTGTGTGTGGACACCTTCGTGCACACGCACGTTTTGGTCACTTGGTTCAGAAAAGGTTAGCCATCACTGATATAGGACATTTAGCTCACCCAAATTCTGGATTCTCTACAGGTATATAGTTTGAGTCCAAACCCAAGAACAGACAACAAAAAAAGGGGGACAGGAGATAAGTCTGTAAAGGCTTGCCCAGTGAGAGGGAGGGAGGGAGGGAGGGGGGAACGGAGGGGGACGGGGAGAGAGAGAGCATACTTTCACCAAGAACATCTGTAAATGGTAACTATTAACACTTTTACAAGGTGACTGAATGGCATCAGGGAAACTAGTTCACTGTTTTCTCCTGACACGCAGACTGTAAAACTGAACAAAAAATGACAGCAGGGCAATGGCTCCTTTTTCTGTGTCATAGGAGCTATTAAAAGATTGTTCTCCCAAAGCACCAGGGAGTGCTCCAACAAGCCAAGCTGTTCCAGCAGCTATTAGAAGCTAAGGGAGGAATGGGGCGGGGGGGGGGGGGGGAATCCATTTCACGCAGAGCTCCGGCTTCTTCTCTGCATAGCCAACAAGCTGGCGGGGTGGGGGAAGAGGAGGAGAAGGCAGAGCGAGACAGGAATGACAAAGTAAGTGCATCCAAAACGCCTATTACAGGTGTAACCTTTGAAGCTCGCACGACCTCCCTACGCTTCCCCCCCCCCCAAATCCCTTCCCTGTAACACAGATGTCAGAACGGTGGGCTTTTGCACACGATGGCCTTAAGTGGAACAGACTGACAGTGCACACCAGACACCAAGACGCAGCCACATCTCATCAGAGGCCCAAAATGGTAAATCCGAATGGATATGTATGTATGTATGTATGTATGTATGTATGTATGTATGCATGCATGCATGCATGCATGCAGGCATGCAGACAGATAGAGATAGAGATAGATAGAGATAGATAGATGATAGATAGATAGATAGATAGATAGATAGATAGATAGATAGATAGATAGATAGATAGATAGATAGATAGATAGATAGATAGATAGATAGATAGATAGGGCAACGGTGAATCACAGGGACCAAACAGTTTTCATTTCTGGACTAGCTGGGAAGAACGTAGAGAAACGGCGAATCAGACTTTTGATATGGAAAAACCACTGAGGAATGGAACAGGAAGAAGGCTCCGAGCAACGATTTTAAAGCAGGGAGATGCAAAATATTTTGTTTAAAAAACCATAATCCACCCAGGGAGACCCTCGGGGGGGGGGGGGAGTGAGTGGTATCTTTCAAAAGGGAAAAAGAAATTGAATCTTAATTAGATTTTTTTTTCAAATGGATAATTGCCTTCATGTGCTTTCAAAGGCAGCTTAGCAACCTCTTAACATCCGCATGCCCTGTAATAGCAGTCTTGCTCTGGAAGGGGGTTTCTATACCTTCGCCAGCAGTGGCTGACAGTAAACACCTATCGATACGGATGGCGGGGGAGGGGAGGAGTAACGGGCACTTGGGAGTCGTTAATAAAAGCATGATTCAAAATTTCCTGGTCAATATGTGTTCACATATAAGGGCAGCATTCATAATCTCCATAATCTCCAAACCCAGGGGGTAGAGTTTAATGAAAGTCTGTACAATTCGGGGCTCTATATCCTCAAAGGCCGCTGTTCTAAACAAAAAAAACACAAGCATCCTAGCATCTGCTGATGGGCATGGGGTGTATGGTAAAGGCAGAAATCTGAAATGCTCAGTGTAGTGATGAAGACGGCCTTAACAAGCCAAGCACGAATTAAAAGTTGCTGGTGGTTCGGGGGAGGGGGGAGGGGGACTGGGACAAATTCAGAAACAAGCTGGGAAAAGGGTTCCTCTGCACGCTGCCTGAAGAGGAAAGCCATGTGTTTCCGCAAGAGGCTCGTGCAAGAAATGAGAAACAGATGTGGGCTGAAAGAGGGGGTATTGGTGACAGCCAAGTAACCCAGAAGCCCCATCCGTGGTTTGAATGACAGAATGCAGCTCCCTGGGAAGCAGGTTCTTTTTGCAAAATTATTCCCAACAGAGAGAGGGAAGATGGTGCATTGAGCACAGAAGCACCCCCTAAAAGATAACCTTATAAGGCAGTAATGGGCTTAACTTTTTGTCGTTGCATGCCAAAAGCGTGTGCCTGCACCCATAATACAATGCGTACACGAACACCCCCCTCCCCTGCGCATACATGCGTGACATCCCCCATGCTCCCCCACCTTGCACATGCACAATCCCTGGTGCGACTCTGCAGTTCTCTGAACTATTCTGGACTCCCCTTGTATATCTCATGATCTTCAAGTTTCACCAATGATCCCTTAAACGTTATCTTCTGTGGCTGTCAGATTGCCTCAGTAATAGCACAGAGGGACACATGTTTGGCTATTTCCCACCTGTTACAGCACTTCATTTTGCTAAGCCCTGGCATCACCAGGAATCGCTCTACTTAAATAGAATTCCAGAAAAGCTAGAAAAAGAGGGGGTAATGCAATAGTACTCCTATTCCGTTTCACTGGTTCTTTTTCCTAGACTAGCATTGGGAAGATTAGCATTTATAGATCTACAGTTGATTTGCAGTAGATTGGGAAAGGTTCCCAATACTCAAACAACTAAAAATAGGAACAGTTCAAAAATATTTTCCACTTAAAATTACACAACTGAAAGAGAATGTTTGGGAGAGAAAACCAGGAGAGGAAAGAATATGTAAGTATATAAGTATAAGTATATGGAATAATATGGAAAAGGGAAATATGGGAAATATCCTTTTCCGTTCGTAATCTGTCTCTCTGTTCCTCTGTAATCCTTAGGAAATTTTGTTTTTTTTAACAAGAAAGAAAATAAATGTGCATTTATTTTTCTCAAGAGATGTCACTCCCTTTATACTAGCTGGAATAATCATGATGGAATGCTCTTTATATGGCTGCTTTGTCCATTAATGCAGAGTCTCCTTTTTATAATTTCAGTATCATGAAAGAATGTTTGGGGGAAAACCAGGAGAGAAAACAACTTTGAGGCTTGGTTTTTTTCTAGAACACAAACTGCATGTGCTCAAAGGCATCCCATTTCTTAATTTGTAGCCTATGTCTAACCACATGAGCATTTTTCACCAAGCTCTGATTCGCCCTGCTAATCTAGACAACAACTGAATGAATTTATCTGTCAGTCTGAATTATCAATTAAATAATACAAAATCTACATTGACTCACGTGAGCTCCTATGTTTTCCTTGGCCTGATAAACACGTATGCATGGCATTAGTAATGCGAGAGAGATTCAAAATCCCCCCCCCCCCAAGTTTTATTGGACTGTTTGTTTTCAGAACTGACAAGTGTTTGTTTTAACGGTTAGCTGGGGATGGCCCAGAAATATGGCTGATAAACAAGCTTTTGGGACTAAAAGGCACATCAGTGTATAAAAGTGGCAGCAGAAGAGTTACGTAGCTCCTTCATCAAACTACGATTGGCTGTTTTCCAAGACAGCCAGGTTTCTTAATCCCCAAAAATGTATAAAAAGTTCAGATCTGAGGCCATACCATAAATAGGGTCTGATATAGAACCGTGATAGCAAACCTGTGGCACGTGTGCCATAGGTGGCATGCAGAGCCTTCTCTGCAGGCATGCCAGCTGTTGCCCCAGCCCAGCTCCACTGCGCATGTGTGCGTGCATGTCTCCTTCCAGCCAGCTGGTCTTTGGGTCTCTGCCGCGCATGCACCGGGGGCAGGATGCATGCGAGGTCACGTGTGTGCAGCACATGCATGGGGGCACTTGCATTGCTTTTGGGGGGCTCCGTTTTGCGCCCCGTTTTGGCTTCCAGGTTGGTGCACGAAGCCTTCCAGGCCCAAAACAGGGAGCGGGGGTGAGGTGTATGCGTGTGTGTGTGTCATGCACACGTTGCATTATGGGTGCAGGTGGGCACGCACATTGTTGTGCGCGCATGCATGTGTTTTCGGCATGCAACGACAAAAAGGTTAGCCATCACTGGTCTGGAATAACTATTATTTGCACACTTGCACTTTATTGACAATGTCCATTTTATATTCTTTTATCAACCTGAAAACATCAAACTTTCAGGTGTATAAGCCAAATACTGATTTGGATACATTATTTGCCACTTTTGACCAAAATATTGAAAATCACTACGCATATATTTGTGGAGGGGTTTATACATTTGTTTATTTAAATAAAGCTAAACCTTTACATTTTTTTACAATAAATGTATTAAAGTTTACAAAAACAGAGATAAAAGCCTAACGCAAAGTAAGAAAAATATAAAAAGGAAAAGAAAAAGAAAAAAAAGGTCTTCTGGGAACAGCAATGACAGACTGATCACTACCCTGCTGTTTGCAGAGCCCAAAAACATGGTGGAAATAGAAGCCAAAGAATAGATCAGCTCCTTGGAATTCCTCTTCAGATTAAGGAGAGGACAAGGATGACTTATGGGTCATCCTTGTCCTCTCCCTGCAAAATTGCAAGCTCCAGCAGGTTTGAGAACTCTGGATACATGAAAGGAGGGAGGGAGGAATCATCCTCTCTAAGCTATGGTATGTAGAACCATAGAGGCACCAAAGAGACATACAGTTTGCCTAATTCCTCTTTGCTACTTTAGGAAACTGCTTAATATTAACTTCTTTCAAGTTAAGAACCTTCTGAAGGGCAAGGTTTACACCATTGTGAGGAAAATCTACTTCTACCATGGATGAACAAAACTCCAATGTAAGTTTATGGTTTATAAAGAAAAGCTTTGCTCTTTTTTTTGGAAAACAGGGACTAGAAAGTGGATTTTAGAAAACTAAGAGGCCCAATGGAATTGAAAGAATATTCCTGTGGGCTTTTAAAAAAACTATTAAAGAATATATGAAGATTTTGAAATTCATATGTAAGCAATGTGGGAAAGTTTGTTGATTGGAAAATAAACAGATGATAAGTGGGGAAATAAACAGATGATAAGGCTGACTACAGGGAACCAGAGAGAACAAACAATTTCATTTAAAGGAGAAGAGACCCATTAATACAATGCAGCAACACTATTTTACTATTAAAAGAAATTAAGACTGGTTGGAAACGATGTACTCAAAAATTACTTTTTTTATATAACACTGCAAAGGATACAGACAAACACCAGATTTCATTGGATAAAACAAACTGATTTGAATGTGGATTTGGAGTTTTAAAAATGTTGGGTTACAAAAACTATATGGAAAAAGTTGCTGTGAATCTGAAAATAGCTTTAAAAATGTCAAGAGTAGAAAAATAATGTGGAAAATGATACTAAAGTAGATTCATAGATGAAACCGGTTGATTTCTTAAAAATTAAAGGGGACATACAAATAATAATTAAAAGAGTGATTTGGAAAGCCTTCTTAGCTAGGATTTACAAAAATAAGGAGTGAAACCAAGGACATTATTCCTGAGAGAGACAAAGAGAAAATGATAAGAAGTCAACTTATGGACATTTGACATGTCAGGATTAAAGCTTTTATAAAGTAAACAGGTGGTCTATGAAATGAATCTATATCCTCAGAGTTGAAATATGTATGTTTTGGTTTCTGCTAACTACGTGTTTCCCTGATAATAAGACAGGGACTTATTTTCTTTTGACCCCCGAAATAAGCACTTGGCCTTGTTTTTGGGGAGGTATTATTACTTTTGAGATAAAGGAGACTGCGAGCATGGTCACCTCATGGCTGCTGCTGTGTTGCAATATTTTTGGGGAGGGCTTATTTGAGCGCATGCGCTCAAAAGCCCAATTGGGCTTATTATCCGGGGAGGTCTTATTTTCAGGGAAACAGGGTACTAATGGGATTTCTTTTTGACCAGAATTGTATGGAACAGTTTTAAGAATCTGTTTACAAGCTGGGCGAGAATTCTTTTGCTTTATTTCTTTAAAAAAGTGATGAGTTTGGGCTACAAATAGATTTTTTAAAATTAAGATTAAAATGCAGTATATGTGTTAATATTTCTGGTAGCTCTTAGTAGACTTTTGCTGATTAGGACTGAGTGATAGGCTTTTATAATTTGATTATTGATGAGGGATGAGAAAAAGATATTTTTAAAAAATGAAATATAAGAGAAGCCGTCAAGTCAATGTAGTTTGTACTTGTCTGGAGGGAGGAGGGGAGTCATCTTTTATATACCTTATTTATTTTAAAATATACTTATTGCATTGTTATATAACAGGCAAGATCAAGGTTCAGTTACTATAACTACACATTTGCTCTTGGGTTTTCAAAAACAGAAAAAGAAAGATTACTGGCATATTCCAACAGATATTTAACCATTTAAAGGTTGGAGATGATATAATACATATTGACTCCTGTACTAAAAATCTGCCTCTAAGAAAAAGAATGTCCTAGCTTGTTAACTTTAAAAACAATCATGTGGAAAAGAAGAGATTATCGCCATTACATTATCTTTCCTAAAATTATGATTTCTACTGTTTCAGCACTGTGATCCTATGAATGGATTGGAGTGCAACTATATTTAATGGAATTTATGCAGCATTTTGCAGAACATGTCACATACCTGAAATTTTAGCCGAGTCCTGTTCCTTATTTATTTCTCTAGGCACGTTGTCTGGTTCCACGGCTTCCACTTTTGCCGGAGTCTCTTGAGTTGCTGATAAAGTTGTGTAGGTGCTGATAATTAACACTCCCAAACCAATCCATAGTATGATCTGTGCAACAAAAGTTCAGAATCTTGAATGCAGAGATAGACAATTCCTAGCCCCTAGGCCCCACACAACCCACAAACCTCTTTTGGGAGCCTCAGACCCTTCCCTGACTATTATCGCCAAATAGTGTTACTATATATGGGTTGTTTTTTTTAACATTTTGAAGAGGCAACAATTCTCCACTTTGTTGAATAGTAAATATTATATAGTTAAAACCTATGTGTTAACATTCTTCCAAACATTCTGCGTCATTACCCTACTAAACATGGCCCACAGTCTATCAATTCTTTGATGCCAAATACAAAGGAAAGCAGAATGCAAAATTGGGAAAGGAGAGAGGAAACAAAGGGGCTTTGAGATATGTTAGAGGCTTGTTTATGGGGAACAACTGGCATCTATTGTATATGGTTCTTATCTCTCGACTTCTTCAGTCTTTCAGCTCTTGACAACATGCATTGTTCCTCTTTTATCTCTCAGTCTTCTTCCTTATATTTTCTTTGATCTTCCTTCCTTACTCTCATTTCTTTCCCTCAAAATTATTTTCTCCTATCCCCAACTGGTTTTTATTCTACTTTTTATTTCCTTCCTTCTTTTCATTTCTTAAAGTTCTATTACTTCTATCAGCAATGTTCCTCCTATCTCCCTTATCATTTACTGTAACCTACGTAATTCAGCCAGCAGCTGCTGGAGACCGTTTTTCTCCCCATCCTGCAACATCTTTGTGATATTAAGGCAACCCAATCGATTGTATCACAGTTAGAGGATTCATCAATGCCAGCCAAAAACACCTAGTGCATTATAGCACATATCGCATCTAAATTAAATTATGCTTTAAGCTCAACATGCTAACTGCATAATCCAGTAAAAAATAAATAGGGTAAGTGCTTTAATATCAACAGGGTCGAAACTCAGTGAGATTGGACTAATACTGAAAGAACTTAAAAAGCTAGCCCTGGATTGTACTGAGCTGCATTGTAAGGAATATACCGTATTTTTCAGACTATAAGATGCACCGGTGTATAAGACGCCCCAAGATTTCCAAGAGGTAAGTGTTCTGACCCCCCTCCGGCCTGTGAGTAACGCAGACACAGGCTTGGCTATTTGCCACTCTTTAATCACAGGAATTACAACTCCATTGGCTGAAAGCCCAGACAACACTCTCATGCAAGAAGGGTTGCCAGCAACCCAAACCAAACAGAACGGAAATACAAAACAGACCAGACAAGAGTTCCTCAAGACTGTTACGAACGGTTGTGTCCTGCAAAAGGACCTCTCCCAATTTCTCACTTATATACTCTCTTGGGAGGGGCCAAGCCACAACCACCTGGCTTGATTATCTCTTATGAATCTGCCTCCGCAGCTGCTGCTTCCGTTTCTCCGCCCTCCTTTGCCTGGCATCAGGAACAAATTGCCTTGAGTCCTCCCCACTGCTCCATGCCTCCGGCGCCTCCTGATGGCCAACCAGCCTCTCTGGTCCCTGCTCTGAGTCTGAACCCTGCCCAGAGTCCTCCACATTTTCCATAGCAGACTCATAGGGTTCCTCGCTATCCGAGTCCATCAGCAGCTCAAACGGATCCTGCTGGGCCAACAACAGGTAAGTAAAAAAAAAAGGTTTTGTCCTCCCTGGCCCCTAGGAGCACTCTGCAGGCTTCAGCAGGACTGGGGGAAGGAAAAAGCACTCCCGTTTTTGCAAAAAATGGGCAGAAAACAGGCCAGTTTTAGCAAAAACAGAGATGTTTTTGCCTTCCCCCAGCCCTGCTGAAGCCTGCAGGGTGCTGCTGGGGACTGGGGGGAAAGCAAAAACGCCTCAATTTTTGCAAAAAATGGCCCATTTGTTGCCTGTTTTTCGCAAAAATAGAATGCAAGGACAGGGCTTTGGGAGGCCAAAAAATGGGTGTATTTGGTGTATAAGACGTACCAACATTTCCATGCTCTTTTAGGGGGGGGGGGGAAGGTGCATCATACTCCAAAAAGTACAGAATATTGTATGATACTAAAACAACTATGAAAACATGCTTTGGACTCTAAGCAAGCACAACATCTATATATTATTTATTAAAGTATAACCATCTTTTCCAGGCTTCTACTACTGTAATAAGTCAATTAATACAGGTTAATATAATTGGTAGTGGAAGCTTTTTCAGCCTCTCACATGCTTTAATGAGCAACATTTATACAAAATCCAAAGCACATTTGTATCATATATGAAGCATGTGGAATTTTAAAACCCGGTGTTATCCATTTCTCAGTAATGAAGGAAAACATTTGCAGAACTGTCTTTTTGCCATTTGTTGCTGCCAGCTATTTATTAAACAAAATCATTTAATATGCTATAAAGGTTTTGCAAACTTTGTGATTCTCATTTGAGTCTAGGACTCATACACATCAGGACAGATATAGCAACATCTGGTTAGATTTTTAAGAAAATGGAAATTCTACCCAAAAGAGAAGACTGAAAAGGAATCCATTCTTCTTTAGTGACAAAGAAACAATATGAGATGCAAACAAAGATTTTAAAGAAACATATTTATAACAATAAGGCCAACATTGCATACATATAGAGACACAGTCCCTGGTTTATGAAGACAACCTTTAGATATGAATGGAGCTAGATAGATAGGAATGAAAATCGAATTAAAAAATGGAGGAAGGAGACCATTGAGCAAGGAATAACATTAAAGGAGGATATGGCTGAAGGACCTGATCTCCCTTATACTACTTGGAGGACCCTGAATAATTTGAGAGTTGGAATGCCTAACTATAAAACCAATGTGCTCAAGTGGAGGCTCTTAGAAGATGACAACATGCTGTGTGAATATGGAGACACACAAAATTCGGCCCATCTGCTGATATGTCGGCTACTACCAAAAACAGGTACCGATAATGACTTATTTTTGGCCAATAACACAGGCAAGAAGATGGCTTCATTCTGGCGGTTTAAAGTTTGATTTAGACACAGAAGATTTAGACCTCTAAGCAAAGTCATATTCTGGCACCCTTTATGATTATGCAGTATTTAATCCTCAAGCGGGTGTGCTACTGCACCAAGTGGGCCATTTCCACTTCTCCAAATATAACTTTGATAAGTTGACAGTCGTGCAACTTGTTCACTCAGTATCTTCCTATTAGGCCATTGTTTTGCTTTGATAATATTTTCAGTTTCCTGAGGTCCATAGCTGTACAATAATAATTTCTTTTTCATGACTTGAACGTCTTGGTTAGTATGCTTGTTCACGATCACTCAACTGACTTTGTGGGTGTTTTTTTAAGCGTGTTTTTTAAAAGCGTGGAAAGAAAAAGCAACGAGGAAAGATCATCAGATTTTTACATTCGTACTGTATACTTCAGAAGCGTTTTTAGTTTTGGCACCTCCTAAAATTTAGTGCTCTAGGTGACTGTCTCAGTTGCTTAGTCTTAGAAGCAGCTCTAATTATAGCATTTCAATTCCATTTTTGACATATTGCCATCATTTGTACAGATTTCTAATATGTTCCTTCTAGCATTCCCTCACTTCAGTTCCATCCCACATCATGTCATCGTTTTTATTTTTAATTTCACTTACTCTGCTACAGGCTCCTTGTTTGGCTCTTTTCATCTACTTCTAAGACAATATTTGAATTTCCGTCAAAACTGCTCTGCATGCTCTCCACTTCTTTTAGCCTTAATTGTATCTTTCTCTTTAACAAGATTCTTTGCAACTATCTTTCTCTCTGTGGACATTAGATATACCCTTTATCATTCTCTCTCAATGCATTTTTCTCATATACAGCCTTTTTCACTTCATCACTCCACAAAGCGTGTTTTAAAATTTTTCAATACCATAACTCCACATATTCTAGCTTGTAACATGACTCTTTTCATACTGTTCCAAGCAGCTTACTCGTCTTCTTTCTTTATCATTGTTTTTCATTAATTATATTCAAAGATTAATTTATTGTGTAATCTTTTTCATACAGGACTTGTACTTTCTTTCTAATCGTTTTAACTTTCCCCTGATTTCTTTTACTTTTTTCATTCTCTCGCCCATCCTAAACAAACCAGTAATGAATCTGGATGTATATTTATTATTTTGCCGTGTGTATTTATGAACAGACTCACCACATATTTGAAGCAGAGATTTTTCTAAGCAAAAACTCATTAAACAATTATCATTCTCTTTCATTCTTGGGTATCAGAATGGCTCGATAACTTTTAAAAAAAATATCCTCTTGTCTCGTTCCCACCCATCCATTCATGTCACCTAATTTTTTTCTCCAAATTGAATCCATTCAGAATAATGCACATTTTTGCCCAAACACGTTTTTGTTCTTTCCATTATCAATAGTCAATGAAGTGTAACATGTAACTTTCACCACCCTGTTGATTCCTATTTCCATATGTAACCATGATAACCTACATGACATTGAGTCATACTTTCTAGTATGCTTTTCAGCCCATTTCACCCTTTCATTCATAATGAAACCCATCCCTTCACTCCCCTGCATTTATTCATCAATTACCCACACAAAATCAGACAATCTTCATTCAGATCTATTACACATCCTGCCCTTTACTCTGGGTTTCTTTCCGTTTCTTAACATTTCAATCATCAGTTTAGATTCTTTATCATTCACTCCTTTTGTATTACAAACTGCAATCTTCCATATGCTACGGCCATCACTAAATAGGTCCACAGATATCAGGTTTTCACAGGACACATATGAAAACTGCAAATTAGATTACAGTCATCATGTATCAGTTTTGGTATATTTTTACTACAATGCCACAATCACAACCAATGTCCCTATGTACCATAAGATTGATGACACCGATCAATGAAAAAGTATTCATAAGTATAAGATATTTATGGGACCACTAAATAAATATTGGATGACAAAATATGTATATATCTATTAAAGACATGTCTATTGATAAGTGACTATTTTAGGCAGGAAACCAGAAAAATTGAGGCTAATAGAGGTAAAGAGGCGAAGCTCTAGATCTTATTAACAAATTGGAAATAAAACAAGCTTGTCAGATCCAGACAACATACATCAAACAGAACTTTTAAAAATTCAAATGTGCAGCAATTAATCTGACACTCAAAAATGTACAAATGTTCATATAATCCTATAAATTAAAAAGGGGACCAATGTAAGAGTTTTATAAAATTAGGGTCCAGGTAAATCCAATAAATTACAGTTTAAAATCTGTTCTAACTAATTTGATGGAAAATATCATCAAATACAATATGAACAAATATTGTATTGAAGGCGCATTTTGCCAGCAAAACAGTACCACAGTTAGGTGGCACATGGAGCCCTCTCTGCGGGAACACGAGCCATTGCCCAGCTCAGCTCCACCGGGCATGTGCGCTTGCCTCCCGCCAGCCAGCTGTTTGGGTCTCTGACACACATGTGGGAGACATGCAGGCATGATGGGGGGTAGGGGGCACATGTGTGGGGGCAGGGGGAGGGAGGACTGCTAGCCCCAAAATGGGTTGTGCGTGCATGAGTGGGGGGTGGGGGAGTACGAAGGGTCATGTGTGCATGCATGGGGTGTGTGGTGCACAGGGGGTTGTTGCACACCCATTGCACTATGGTTGTTGACACATGTGCATGCTCTTGGTACATGAGGACAAGAAGGTTAGCCATCTTGAAGAATTACACTTCTTGAAAAAATAAGTTATTTGATATGTTTTCTTGTGGTTCATAACTACTTAGTTAACATAAAACTGAGTAGGACAGAAGAATATTTCTTGCAATGGGTTTAGGGGAAAACTGAGCTATCCTAAAAGATCTTATCCAGACCAAACCTTTTTAAATGATCTGGAATTAAGGATGAGGAGTGAGGCATCTTTATTTGCAAATTATTTGGGATGCTTTAAAACAAGGGCTGGTGAAAAGCCCCTCAAAAGACATCTCCAAGTTGGAGATACAGTTTTACAAAAAGCAAGTATGGTTCACATCACACAGGCACTGATTAGGTCTGAAAGAGATGATTGACAAGGAAAGAAGATAGGGAGGTTATTTTTTTGCTTTCCAAAGGAGAGGCTTTTATGTCGCGTTGCTGTCCTATGGAATTAATTCACTGAGCAGTTTCATGTAGATGTTAAAGAGGAGAGATGATAGGCTCAAGCCCTGAGGCACCCCGCATTGCAGGGATCGACAATTCCTTCTGCCCCAACACCAACTGAACCCGGCCATGGAGAAAGGAGGATAATGACTGCAAAATAGTGCCTCCCATTCCCAACCTGTTGAGGTGGTTCAGAAGAATTTGATGGTATCAAAAACCATTAAGAGATTCAGGAGAGCCAGGATAGTTGCATCATCCCCGCTGTAATCCTCCAAAGGTCATCAGCAAACGCAACCAATGCCGTCTCAGTGATAAACCCTGGTCTGAATGCACACTGAAAAGAGTCCAGGTAATCCACTTCATTTAGAGTTGGGATTGCATGCCAACCACCCTCTCAATAACCTTCCCCAAAACTGGAAGATTGGAGACTTGACAAGAGTTATCTAATCCAGCTGGGTCTAAGGATAGCCTCTTGAGAAGGGAGGGGCACCACCACCTATTTTAAGTCAGGTACTACCACTGCTTTCCGTAAACACGGATTAATCATCACTTGCCATATCCCGGCAGACCTTACCCAACCAGGAGGGGCATGAGTCCACAATAAAGGAGGCCAAACTTACAGCCACAATTTAATTTAAAAGAATTTAGCTATAGCTCCTATTTCAACTAAGAGGAAGAATCAAGCTGGTTTCTTAATTTCAGGGAAGGAAAGGCAAACGAGGGGAAGGAAGATAGCACAGTCCACTTTGGACTCCATCCCACCTGGCCAATTTGCACATCTCATGTGGCTTGTGAAAAGCCTGAAAAACCTCTAATCGCACCATCAAACAACAGGAAGTTTCCAGTAGTCATGTTTACTGAGGGCTTGAAAACAAGGGAACAATATTTGCAAAACAGATTGCAAAATTAAGCTACAGAAATACAATGAGTTTGATGCTTCTTAGATGTTAGAATCCAAGCATCCTGGTTATTATTACACAGCTTTACTGCTTGCGGTGAACACACCTACAGAGAGAGAGAACACTTTGATTTAAGCTATCCTTTGAAGTTTCTGTAATTTATGAGATGTGGGTTGGGCTGATGAACTAAGCAGCTACACAATCATAACTGATAAACAATATGGGCATCAAGAATTTTAGCCTCGCTTGAACAGCAGAGCTGCCAAGCTCCAAATGAAAAAATGTACTGAAGGAGAGAGAAAGACAAGGCTTATTGGCTTACAGTGAAGGAGATTTAATTAAATTCTGATGCATTATTTTTACATAGTTAATCACTGTATTTGTCACTGCAAGGGTTTGACATGGAACCTGGTCTGCAGGTGCAGGGAAAACCGAGAAAGCATGTTTTTTTTTTAAAGAAACTGCCAATAATGCTAGCCAGAACAAAGTAGTCAGTGGGATGGAGAAAGAGGGGTCAATTAAGGCATAATGAATTTTCTATATTTTATCCTCTCCCTCTTCAAAGAGTTATTAGATCAAGCAGGGTAATGGTATTCCAATCAAAAAACGTCATTTTGGGATTTGGGGAAAACAAGTTATTTGCAAGAGGTGCTAAGAAGCAGAACTGATGATCAGCACAAGACAATGGCAGCAGTCAAGATCCTTCTCTACTATATCTGTCTCTGAACAATCATCTTTTTCACTTACTCGTGAAAAGTAGCCCATAAAGATTTGTTGCCTTCCTTCATGGATCCAAGTAGAATCTTGACAGGAGAAATCTACTTTTGATGACTGCTGCTACTGCTTCACATTCATTGTGTGGGTCATGTGTATTTTTTTTAACATTTGTGTAGCAACTGTCTGATTTTATAAAGCATCCAGAGATCATTAATTAATTACTATTATCTATTTTTTAGATTTGTATTCATTTTTTCTCTAGAGGCTCAAGGCAATGTTCTCCTTCTGCCTTGTACTCACAACAGTAATCTTGGGAAGTAGTTTGGTTGAAGAAAGGACAGGATCAAAAATTTCTAGAAATCAGTGTGCACATAAACTATATCTCCCCACTCCTAGTCCAAGATCTTAACTACCAACCAATCTTATCTGAGGTACAGTTTGCAGAGAACAATACATTATTTTATGTTTTCCATTTCACTCATGGGTTCTCATTACAAACTAAACCCACATACTGTCTGATATTCTGCGGTGGTGCAATGGCGCAGTGGTTAGAATGCAATACTGCAAGCTACTTCTGCTGCCTGCAATTTGGCAGTTCAAATCTTACTAGACTCAAAGTTGACTCAGCCTTCCATCCTTCAGAGGTTGGTAAAATGAGGACTGAGATTGTTGTGGGTAATATGCTGATTCTGTAAACCGTGTAGAGAGGGATGTAAAGCACTGTAAAGTGGTATATAAATCTAAGTGCTATTGCTATTCACTATCTAAATATTCACAATCAAGTGTTTTGTGCTGCTTTCTAAAGAGAAAACACTGTCAATTTATAGTATTACAAGCAACTGTAACAAAGAAAACATTGCTAGACTTGTAAGAAACTGCATAAACTAGGGAAGAACAGCACAAAGTCACAAAAAGTGTTACAGAGGCCAGCCTAGTACAAAACCAGCTGGCAATCACTTCTAGACATGTCACATAAATTTTTTCAACAAGCAATTTCGCACAGATTTTGTATGAAGAAAGATCTGGGGGGCATTACACGAGGGAGAGCGTATTTTGCATTTTAAAATTAGCTGGTCTATATCCAAGGGTTAAGTGAAAGCCACTCTTAAGACAGGAATTAGCAACATTTGCTTATGAAAAACAATTCTCAGACCTAAACATACAGAATGAAAAGTTCAAGCCTTTGGACTACCACACAGGACTGAAAGTGAAGAAGAGGGGGGACAGCAAATTGAACTGAATGTGTGAACAAATAATTTGGCCATTTTATAAAACATGATTGATATTGGAAAAAATCAACCAATCTCACCATAAGAGAGATGTGTAAGAACCACTAATATTTTGACAGATTCCCTATATCTACAATGTCTGTCCTCAGCCTTCATCTTGACTATTTAAAGCTGGTTCCAAATTCTATACTCTCTAAATGGGGTATAAATGAAAACAGAATCTAAGCCACCTGGTAACAAAAAAAATATTGCTTCTGTATAATTTCTGTGGGTTTGGGGGAAAGAGACAAAGAGATGTTTCTTATTATGCGGTTATTTTTTAAAAACAAAATTCAGACTTTATTGAGATTTTTGAATTTTTTTTTTTTAAAAAACTTAAGCAACAAAAAATAATATGAAGAGAAAAAGAGAGTATTTGCATTTGGCTCCCTAGACACCAAAATGCCTTAAGGAAAAGCAATACTATACTATTTTTTTCCCTTAGGAAATAAAAAGTTTGTACTTCTTTACACAAATGGTAAACCAGGATGAGCTGGATAGTTTTCAATATTTGAGATAATATCTGCCAGAGACCTGGAATTCTTTATGCTTGGTGAGTAAAGGAGGCTTTTACAGTTCATACAGTAATTCCATTTGCAAGATCACTAAGATGTGCCAATTTAGGATAATGGGATAAAAACTACAAAAACATGGATTTGAGTCACATTTTGAGTCAAATTGGAGTATTTTGGGATTAATTCCACAGATTTAACCAGACCCCCAATGACTAGAGCCAAATCCGGGGTTACCTGGCAGCTTTCTAAATGAACATCTTTTTAGAAATAGTGATTTTATTAAAGAATACAACTGTAATGTAACATATAATACAAACTAAAATATAAAAGAATAAAAAGAAAAAAATAGAAGGTGCAGAAGAAAAAATAGAATGAAAAATAGAAAAAAGATTTAAAAATACAATAAAGAAAAAGAAAAGAAACATATAGTGACTTTCCTATTTACTGAAGTATAAACAATTTTAGTATCTTATTATCTTCTCTTAAAATTCAATAAATGATCTCTTCTCATATCCCATCTCTCTAAATAAATTAATGAAGCCTCTTCATTCCAGTCCTGATGTCAATAAAAGTCAGTTAAGATAAAACATGTATATTTTAACTGTGATCAATTAAACCAACTTTATATTCCTTTCTTTTCTTCTAAGTACAAGTAGTCCTTGACTTACAACTGTTGATTTAGTGATGGTTAATCAAAGTTACAAAGGCACTGAAAAAAGTGACTTATGACGGTTTTTCACACACAACTATTGTAGCATCCCAATGGCAACTGAGTCATATTTATGATGGTTACAGTATCCCGGGATCATGTGATCACCTTTTGCAACCTTCTGACAAACAAAGTCAATGGGGAAGCCAGATTCACTTAAGAACCATGTTACCAACTTAACAACTGTAGTGATTCACTTAACAACTGTGGCAAGAAAGATCGTAAAATTGGGCAAAATTCATTTATCTCCTCTAGCAACAGAAATTTTGGGCTCAATTGTGGTCATAACTCAAGGACTACTTGTATCTGACTCTTTAACCCCTTCAAACAATGTCCTATATCAAACATCAAATGATATTTTTTCATTTATTCTTTGTCCCTTTTCACAAAATTCTTAAAAATTTTAATGTCTGTTTTATAAATCCAAATAGGAAAATTATCCAGACGTTTTTTTAGTTTGTTATTTGTACATCCTTTTTAATTATTAAGATATCAACTGGTTTCTTTTGCTTATCATGTTATATCTGCGGGTCAATTTTTTAGTCTGTCATTTAAAAATCCACTGTCAAATCAGTCTTGATTTTGTCAGATATAACTTGTTCCATAACATCTTTTAAACACAGTCTATTTATAGAGGCAGACACAAATAAAATTAACTTCTGGGTTCATTGTTCAATAATATCTTTCAATATGTCCAATGTTAAAATATTTTCATTCAATTCATTCTCTTTTAATTATAATCTTTATCAGTCATTTTAATTTCCTCGAGTGTCAATTTTTTAAAAAAAAATTCTTATGTTCTCTTTAAAAAAAAACACATTCAAAACAAAGGGATTTTCCCAGGGGAAGGTGTTTTTATAAATAATTCCAAAATTTTACTTCAAATTTATCTGCATCTTTACTCTATTTATGACATTCTAAAACAAAACTTTTAAGCTTATTTTTGCTTTAAAAAATTCTGAAACAAAAAGCTACAGTACTTAAAAATGTAATTAAAATGTATTTCATTAAGGACTGAAGAAAATTCACCAACTGTTAAACACGTTGATCCTAATACTGTATTAGGATCCTTAAGTTCCTAAAAGCTGAAAAACAATTATTAACAAGAAATTTCTGGAAATGATTTAAAAAGGAACTTTGCAAACTTGGTATCCTTTTGAAAGCACAACTATGTTTTGAGCAAGATGGTAGATCCCTCATCTTCAATCAGGGGTCTTCAAAAAGGGGACCAATTCACAGCCCCTCAGACTGTTGGGGGGGGGGCAGGCCAACTGGGTGGGCATGGCTAGGTCTTGTGAGTATGTGGGCATGGACCATCTTAACAGTCCACTGAACAATGCACACTTTAATTTGTTTTGCTCCTGAGGGTGTTTTATTTGCTTTTGTTTACTTGTTGATCTTTTGGTTGTGTTTTCTATTTACTAGATCATTTTTTCAGTTGTTTAGGAGTCTAGTGGTCCACTTCAGGAAACTCAGTTTTGCAGCAATTCTTCTCAGCCCCAAGGAGCTTGAGAAATCTCTCTCTGCCTCTCTTTCTCCCCACCCTTCTCCCTCCCTCTTTCTTTCCCTCTCTCTCTCTTTCTCTCTCCATCTCCCTCTTCCTTTCTCTCTCCCTCTTTCTCTTCCCCCTCTCTTTCTTTATCTCTCGCCCTCTTTCTTTTCTCTCTCTCTCTCTCTTCTTGAGGCGGGGAAGTGAAAAATGGGTATTTCTGCCTGCTTTGTGGCCTCCTGGGGTGTCTGTTCACCCCATTTTCACCCCCCCACCTCCAGAAGCATTCTGTAGGCCAAAAACAGGCAAAACTGGCTCATTTCATGGTCAAAAATGGGCTATTTTCACCCATTTTTGGCTTCCTAGGGTGTCTGTGAGCTTTGTTTTTCACACACACCCCACCTCCAGAAGCATTCCACAGGCCAAAAAACAGGCAAAAATGGCTCATTTCTTGGTCAAAAATGGGCCATTTTCACCCGTTTGTTGGCCTACTGGGGCATTTGTGCGCCCAGTTTTTCACCTCCCCCGCCTCCAGAACATCTCTGCAGGCCAAAATTGTTGGCCTTACCTTTCCGTTTCAGCCTGTGGGCCTCCCGAAGGTAAGTCCTACACTCGGCCGAAGGGTGGGTGGGGCAATGTGGGCAGGGCAGCATCATGGTCCTGAGCGAGCCGAATTAATGGCTTTGGTGGGCCACATGCGGTCCGCGAGCCACAGTTTGAGGACCCATGCTCTAATTCCACCAGAGACCACTGTCTTGCTGTCACCTCACAAGGAGCAGCTATCTGCAGCACCTGTGGGCGATCTGAAGTCGTCTCCTTGTTCAGAGGGGAATTATAAAGAGCTGGTCTACTTGCTGGCTTGTATCATTTTGTTTTAGTCATTGAATCCACTGTCTTCATTATTTCTTCCCCGGAAGTCAAAGGTTTGATTATATTTCTATTTCCTGTGCTTAAGCCTATTTTCTCCACACTTGTGCCTTAAGAATCTGTAGCAATACCAGCAGCACTGAAATCGTTTTATTCTTCTGTTTTCTCTATCACCTTGCATAGTTTCAAACCAGTGTTCCAAATCTATTTATTACGCCTACACAACAGCAAACAGAAGTGCCAGAATTTCTATCGCTACGAATGTGTTCACGTGATATCACAATTTACAGCTGTGTTTCATAGTGATGGAAATTCTGGTCCCAATTACTGTGATTAACTGAGCCGTACCCCTATAAGACTGGGCTTCACGGGCAGAATATTGTCAATTCGAAACCCAGCAGAACTTTTAAAAATATCATTTTTCTTTCCTTGAGTTACTTACTTTTCCTCTGGGCCTTTGTTTTATTACTATTTTAGTAAATACAGTTGGGCACTATTTTATTAATTCTCTAGTTACTTGAAGTAGAAACATTTCATCCGCAGCTCCCAGGAGGAAAAGCTGGAAAAATACAAGAAAGGATTTTTTTTACTTTAAACTTGGTTGCATGCTTCGTGATATGTGTGCTTTGATGCTTTAACTGTATATATAAATTCAAGTTCGTATACATACTACAAACATACACATATGTATATGTGCGTTTGCATGCAAAAGGGGGAGGGGAGAAAAGAAAAAAATATTGACAATTGTTTTTCCTGGCATGGAAAGTAAAGAGGGCACACAACAGCAGGGGAATTGTCTAATGGCCATAGCAGCTTGTAGTCTGGACTGATTTTTTTTTAATAAGGCTGCCAAAGCATCTCAGTTCAGACAAGAATTTCCTTATGCTACCTGAGAATAAAACAGCATCAGCACAGGATAGGAGCAGATATGTTCTTAGATGAGCAGATCTATTATAAATTCTATTGTAACCGGCTTTATATTAATCACTACAATCAACTCTACTTTCCGAGGCTAACATAACCTTACATGTTCTACATGTTCCAGAGCTCCTTGGAGGGAAAGCAAAGTACAGATTTAATCCAAAGCAAATTTAAAATATTGTTTTAATTGCTTGTTCGTACATGCGTTTGCAAGTAAGAATAGCTCTAGGAGCATGCTACCTTTCCAAATTAATTTTGTTTTAATTGCTGTATTCTGATTGTTTTGCTTTATGATACTGTTTTATCTAACCTTGTTTAAATTAAAGATTGCTTTTATTGCTTGTTCAGTATACCATTCTGGTTCTGGTTTGGAAAGATAGATGAGAATTATAAAAATAAAATAAGACAAAAGAATACAATATGGGGCATGAGGAGTTACAGATCTGCCCAGATTGCTATTATGGATTAATTAGGCTATTCCCTTTTAAAACACAGGAATCCGAATCTTGCTCTAATGGATCTAGAATCATTTTTGTACTGGCAGGGGATCTGCATAGGTCTCAAGTCAGAGGACCTTTCCATTACGCACTCCTTAAAGCTTTTAACCTGAGTGCCACACATAAACCCTGAGAGTTCTCCAATTATGCAAACTATGCACACTATCACAGAGTGATCATACTTCCTTATTTTAAAAGAAATTTCAAAAACTGAAAATGAATTAGGCTGCTAGACTGTTGAGTTTAAGCTTTTAATTATATCAGGAATTAAAGCTAGGCATCTGGGATTTTATACTTTGGGAGAGTGGGCTTCCTGGTTAATAAAACCGATACACTGGAGATGCCAAATAAAATTAGCTTTCCTATTTGGACTGGAGTTTAAATTGCATTTTCTACCTAAAGTACAAAGAAGGAAAAACAAGCAAATGCACACCTCTACAGGATGCAAGCTTTATTAGGAACCATTTGAAGAGGCATTATGAATAGGCAGAAGGGAATTGCATATTAACAGCTAGAATTTTACTTTATATTTTTTGTGTTTGTCATCCCCATCACAGATGAGGTAAGTTACTTCTCTGTTTGAAAAGCAGAAGGAACAACTGCAGCAAAACAAAAACCAGAACTCTGGAAGCATATGCCATTCTCCTCCATGCATATATATGTTGTCCTCTGTGAAAAATCAATTTGATTTGGCTTGTTCCATGTATCAATCCCATTAATTGCAAAGCCAACATGTGCAAATCAATAAAGTCCCAATGCTTAGCTTTATTTCAATGTACTTACAGCTGGAAATCCAGTGATCAAGATTTCCACCTTTTGCTTTTCAGAATGCCTTTGCTATTTTCTTGGCCTTGGTCAGAAATCTAAGTAAGTCTATTTAACATGACTAGAGCTTTCCAAGCAAGAGATTCAACTTAAAATAGGAACATTAACCTAACATTAACCTACTTCATATGCTTTTGAACTTTGCCATGAAACTGCCATTTTTCCCTCTCCATTTCTTCACTCTTAATTTCTTTTCCCTCCCTCTTAATATTTAATTTACTTTCTGAATCAATTTCAATCTTCTTTGCATAGCTTTATTTCCCTCTGTGTTTTGTCTTGCTTAGGACCTTGTACTGCCCACGATCCTTGTGCCGTTTAATAGCCGTTCAACCAATGGCAAGCAGAATCCTGAGATCAAAACAGCCCATTCAATAATCATCAAAGGCCCTGCTAACTGATCAGAAACTCTTCTGACAAATCAAACAATTACTACGCCGACAAGCATAGAGACGTATTACCATCACAAAACTCCTTTGCATATTATTTATCTGTAAAGGACACCGCTACTATGATCTTTTAGAACTGTTTTCAAGCTATTTTCAAGTAAGGTTTAATAATCTCCCTCTCCAAAGTATTTTTTTTTTTGGAAAAAGTATAGTATTTTTTAAAACTTCCTTTTCCATTGAGAAGTGACACTCCATTAAATGCAAGGGAGACGACAAGGCATCTGTATGCAGTAAGCAAGAGGGATTTCATTTGAATTTTTTATTTTAAAAAACTATGTTTTTTAAGCTTCACAGGCCAGCAAAAGCATTTAAGTAGAAAAAAAGAAAAGAAAAATTAACTTTGTCTATACCTGTCACCGACGCATTATAGAGGAGAAATTGTCACAAAATCATAATGAACTAAAGGAGATGATTTTCTAGACATGTAGTACTTGACTTACAGCCATTCGTTTAGTGACCATTCAAAGTTACAACACTGAAAAAAAATGACTTATGACCTTTTTTCACATTTACAACCATTGCAGCATCCCCATGGTCACGTAATCAAAATTCGGAACTGGGCAACTGGCTCATATTTATGACGGTTGCAGTGTCCCAGAGTCATATGATCAACTTTTGGGAGCTTCTGATAAGCAAAGTCAACGGGGAAGCCAGGTTTACCTATCAACCATGTTACTCAGTTAACAACTGCAGTGATTCACTTAACAACCGGGTTACAAAATTGGTAAAATGGCTTTTTATTAGCAATAAAAACTTTGGGCTCAATTGTGGTCGTAAGTTGAGGACTACCTGTATGCCAGGCATTTGGGCTGGGGAAGGTAGGCTGTCTCCTTGAAGTTTTGGAATAGATCAGCAGTCCTGAATGTGTGCTGGTGCAAAGCATGAAAAGGAAAGAAAATGGAAGAAAAAGACTTTGAAGATTAAGGAATTAGAAACCAACTGAAAGATAGTTAAAAAAAAAAATCTCAATAGTGGCTGACCTCAAAAAGCATTTTGAGAACCACATTTTGTACAAGTGATATTGAAGCAACTGTTCCAGTTTTAGGCTTGGAAGCAGACGCACTCCTCCCTATGCAGGATGGGCCCTAACCAATATCCCGGTCTGAATATTTTTCAGACCTGATTGAGTTGTTTCGTCCAGACTGTCACCCATACTTTGCCCATATAGAGCCAAGAATATGCAACCTTTATGGGTGCTGGCCTCTTCTAAACGCAAAACCCACTGCTAAGAAAACGTTAAACAGGCAAGAATCCCTGCAGCCACATGAATAAACACCCACACACATGAGAAACAAGCATCTATTTTCTTTGAAGGGAAAAGTGAATCTAGCTTGAAACAAAAATGATCGTCTTCCACAATGAACTAAGGCAACATATGCCAAAAGGGGGGGGATAAAGTGCATGGAAGCCTCACAGGTATGCAGGTGACAGATGCGCAGGTGTGGTCAGCTGCACAGAGATTTGTACATAATGCAACTAGAACAACAACTATGAAGTATTCCAGAAGGTTCACAAGTTCACCTATGGAACAGAAATGAATGAGGCAGATTTTCCATTCCAGGTTCAACACTGAAACACAATTAGACTTAACAATGAGTAGACTTAATAAACACAATGAGTAGACTTAACCATTGAGTCTAAAATTTCTGTTGCTAAGCAAGACAATTTTAAAACTGAGTTTTACCCCATTTTATGACCATTCTTGCCACAGTTGTTACATGAATCACTGCAGTTGTTAAGTAGATCATTCATTCATTAAGTGAATCTGACTTTCCCCAATGACTTTGCTTGTCGGAAACTAAGTAAAGTAATTGGGGGAAGCCAGATGATGATCACTTGACCCCAGGACAATACAACTGTCATAAATACATGCCAATTGCCAAGCATCAAAAATTTGATGACATGACCAATGGGATGCTGCAGAGTCATAAATGTGGCATGTGGTGTGTGTTTGTGGGTGTGTGTATTTCAGTGCCACTGTAACTTTAAATGGTCACTAAATGAATGGTTTTAAATTGAGGACTACTTGTAATCTGTCAGGATAGACTCTGCAAAAAATATCTACTGTATTTTTCAGAGTATAAGACATACCTTCCCCCCCTCCAAAAAGGGTGAAAATCTGGGTGCGTCTTATACACTGAATATAGTGTTTTTGGCGTCGCGAAACCCTGGCCCATGCAGCCTGTTTTTGGCAAAAATTGACGTGCAGAGTTTGGGAGGCCTGCAAAGTGCTCCTGGGGGCTAGGGAGGGCAAAAACAAGCTCGTTCAGTAAAATGGGCCCATTTTTCGCACAAAACGAGGTGTGCAAAGGGTTTGGGAGGCCTGTAGAGTTCTCCCAGGGGCTGGAGAGGGCAAAAACAAGTGAAAACAGGCCCCTTTTCCATTAAAATGGGGGTGTTTTTGCCCTCCCAAGCCTCCAGGGGCGCTCTGCAGGCCTTCCAAACTCTCTGCATGCCCCTTTTGTGCAACAAACAAGTTTGTTTTTGCAAAAAAAAAAGGCCATTTTCCGCTCATTTTTGCCTTCCCCAGCCCCAGGAGCACTCTACAGGCCTTTTAAGACCTCTGCACACCCAGTGTTTGCAAAAAACGGGCCCGTTTTTGTGAAAAATTGACTCATTTTTTGCCTCCCCCCGATCGCGTTTTTGCCCTCCCCGGCCCCCAGAAGCACTTTGCAGGCCTCCCAATCTGTCTGCATGCCCCGTTTTTCACAAAAAACGGGGCATGCAAAGGGTTTGGGAGGCCTGCAGAGTGCTCCTAGGGGCCAAGGAGGGCAAAAACATTTTTTTTTTAATTAACCTCTTCAAAATCTTGGTGCGTCTTATAGTCCGAAATATACAGTATGTCAACTTCAAGAATATGAGGAATTCTTGAGGAATCTCTTCAAAGATAAAAAATGTAGCAAATCATTTTTCCATCCTTAAAGGCAGAATGACAGCTGGGCCAAACTTCTTCACACCCATGAGAACCGAATCGGTTCAGAGAATCCACAGAAGAAACTCCAGGTTCTGACAGAAAACTGTCTTGAGAACTATAATAAATATATTTAAAAAGGTAAACTCCACCAGTTGTTGCTGACTCTAAGGGGCAGTGCTCATCTCCGTTTCAAGGCTATTGAGCCAGCGTTATCCGAGGACATTTCTGCAGTCATGTGGCCAGCATGACATCATAGAGCGCTGTTACACTCCTGGGCGGTGACTCAGTGGTTAAGGCTTGTTGCCTGGAAATCCGACACCCCAAGTTTGAGATCTGAGAGCTACACAGTAGGCTGAGCTCCCATCCTTGCCCCAGTTCCTGCCAATCTAGCCGTTCGAAAGAATGCACATGCAAGTAGGTAGATAAATAGGTACCACTTTGGTAAGAAGGTAACACTCAATATATAAAAGCGGTAAAAAAAGAGAAACTTGATTCTGGTAATTATTTGGAAAAGGCTTGGATAAAAGCTGCAATATAACATGTATTAACCCTCTTGGAACATTATGACTCAGAAATGGTACCAACTGTGAAGTCAAGAGTGAAAAACAGATCCAATTAGAATGTTTTAGTCTAGATTTCTAAGACTCATCTTAATTCCATAAATATTCCAAGTGGGACCAGCTGCAAAATTATGTGTCATAAATCAGGGTTCCCCAATCTATGGGCCTAGTAGGCGATAGCCTATTCGCAACTGGGCTATGTGAATGGCCAGCTGGCGCGCATGCATGCTCAGCTCCACTTGTACAAGCGTTGAGGGCACTCGTGGAGCCACTCACGTGAGTGCCTGCCACTCCACTTGTGTGAGCAACAGGTGCATGCGCCTGCCCCTCCCACAAAACCATCCACTCTTTCCTCCCCCCCCCCCCCCCCGGCTCCGGACCACCAACTTGGAAAGATTGGTGAACTCTATGATAGAAATGTAGAAATTAGTAAAATAAACCTCAACGGAAGTTGCAAATACACATTTAGAAGAATATTTGGATTAAGGAAACAGAAGATATAAGTGTAGTGAAACTTTAATTTAGTTTTAGCTTAGTTTAATTTAATAACTTAGAGGCTGCCTCATCAAAACCTTAAGAAAGCTAAAGTTGGAATGTTTTGGACATGTGATGCGACACCCAAAAAAATACGGCATACTTCACTTAATCCTACAAGGAAAGATTGAAGGCAAACAAGGTCCAGGCAGAAGAAGAACATCACGGCTTCAAAATCTAAAGGACTGGTTTAGACAAAACTCAGCAGCACCTTTTCGTGCAGCTGTTGATAAAAATAGGATCGCCAACATCCGATGATGGATATGGCACAAGAAGAAGAAGAAGAGGCTGCCTGCTTATAAAAACTCTGGATTGGTTAGAACTTTAAAAAGAAAAAAATACAATGGCAGCCACAAACAGAATTGTCCAGACAACAAAGTTGCCAAGTTTGAAGGCGTCTGACCTAATGTGACAAGATATTGTGCTTCTTGGCAGAATTTCCAATTCTGATGATCTGTGTACACCTATAAAGGTAATCCTCGACTTACAACAGTTCGTTCAGGACCGTTCAAAGTTACAGCAGCACTTTTAAAAAATGACTTATGAGCATTTTTCACACTTATAACTGTTACAACATCCCCATGGTCATGTCATCAAAATTCTTGTCAATGGACTCATATTTATAATGAGTGCAGTGTCCTGTGTGATCGCCATTTGCAACCTTCTGACAAGCAAAGTCAATGGGGAAGTCAGATCCATGTAACAACCATGTTACTAACTTAACAATTGCAGTGATTCATTTAACAACTATGGCAAGAAAGGCGATAAAACCCACTTAACAAATGTATTGCTTAAAATTATGGGCTCAATTGTGGTCGTATGTCAAGGATTACCTGTACTGGATAAATTGCTCAGTGTAGGAGATGTAGCCCCAAATGCATGTTGCTAAGTGAGACATTTATTTAGTTTTGCCTCCTTTTACGACTTTTCTTGCCACAGCTGTTAAGTGAATCAGTGCAGTTGCTAAGTTAGTAACATGGTTGTTAAGTGAATCTGGACTCCTCATTGACTTTGCTTGTCAGAAGGTGGCAAAGGGGGGATCACATGACCCAGAGACACTGTAACCGTCCTGAATATGAACCAGTCGCCAAGCATCTGAATTTTGATCACCTGACCATAGGGATGCTACAACAGCCGTAAGTGTGAAAAATGGTAATAAGTCACCTTTTTCAGTGCTGTTGTAACTTTGAACAGTCACTAAACAGTTGTTAGTTGGCAGATTTCTCTTCCTCCCCACTCCACGCCTTTTTTCACTGTATGGAGAAGAATGGGCTCTTAATGCAAAATCTGAAGGATCTGTTTCCACCACAAGGGGGCAGGACGGGTTTAGATGTTTGAGCAATGGCTGTGAAAAGGATTTGCAATTATTGAAATGCTTCTTGCTCTTGAGTAGACAATCTAAATCACTGTCCTTTGTTTTAAGAGTTGAGACAGCAGTCTTGTAAACCCTGCAAAGTGAGAGATGACTTTTTTTTAATACACATTCACAAAGCTTTGAAACTGCATGGCATCCTTCACACATTTCTAGGTTCTTGGCTATAAACTGTGTTTTTGTAGGTTCCTGTGCTCTAAATAGTTTAACCGGGGAAGATTGAATGCACATTTTCCCAACCAAATGAAATGTCTGTGTTCATGGAATTGTTCTAAGGCATCTTTCATGTAAAGATAGTGTTTTTGAAAAGATCAGTATATCATCCAGTAAACCACAACATATATTCCGCCGCACCCCCCTCCAAAAAAAAAGCAGGAAATATTTAATGGAGAAGACTACCCTATAATTAGCCAAGCCAAAAGTATTACTGTGCATTCAAATTTGTCATGTCTGTTCCCGAATGGTGTTAAATATTTGTGTCTCTCTTTCATTCTTGATCAAAGGGTACGTGCCTCTCAAATCCAACTTCATGAAATAGCATGCCTTCTGAAGGCCGTTCAAGAGATATGAAATAAGAAGCAATGGGTAGAGATCGCTAATGGTTACACTGTTCAGGATCCTATAAGGATATAAAAATGTTGGCACAGATGTAAAGGACCCCTCCACAAAAAAAAAACCCTTTCTTCACATTGTTAGGCAGAAATTTCTTTAAAGGGGATAACTCTTGAATAGATATATACTACCGCTTCGTCGGGATCTGAACTCCTGGCTTCAAGTTCATTGTACAGTCACATGCCTGATGAGGAGACTATACAGGGTTCCTCACCTAATAAAGTCCATTCCCCAAATGGAGAAATTGTTGTGGCCCACCAGCATAACTGGCAGCAGATTCGGACAGTAAGGAGGTTGGGGAGGAGCATGGGCCAGTCCTGGAGTCTGGGGAAGGCTCTGAGGGCTCTGTGTCAGAGGCAGAGAAGGGGCCAGAACCGTCTGCCAGTTATCAGCTGCCTTCAGAGTCAGACATCAGTGAGGCAGATGAACAGCTGGAGCCTGTTCCCAGTGTGCACAGGCGCAGAGTTGCCAGATGAAGGGAACAGCTAAAGAACAGGGGTCGACTTGGACGTAAGGCCCCAGATGGATGATGAATGGCCCCTCCCAGAGGAAATAAAAGAGGAATGAAAGGGGAATGGAGTTTGCAGGAGACAATTAGTTTGCTTAATTGGTTCATGACTCTCCAATACTCCTTGCCAAGTTTTGCAGATATTGGCCCTCATCTCTCTAGATGAGATCTGTGACTGTAAATCCTCCCATGAAAGACTTTGCTGGATGTGAATGAGCAAAATTCACAGTAAATTAATAAAAGGGTTTTTGTTGGGATAAGGAGTTTGTTTCATGCTCTTGGGAAGCCTCAGTCAGAACAGAAATGCTAGTAAATATCAGCGTTCTGAAAGGCTCAGAATTGAGGGGTCAATTTTGGCCAGATTTGAGGTCCATTACTCTAGTGCACCAGGAGATTTCTTCCAGGATTCTCCCTAGTGGAGCAAAGAGAGGGGCCAGCTCCCAGATGTGGTGGGAAACTCATCCCCTTTCCCTGTCCATTTAATGACCCAAACAGTTGCCTAAGGACCACAACTGAGAGAGCTAGGATCGTGGTCGTTGAATGAAGCAGTCATGTAGCACCTTGATGAACAATCACTTCATTCAACGACCGCTATTCTACGCACAATTGTGGCTGTAATTGGAGGACTACCTTGGTAACTAAAATTGGGTGATTCATATCAAAGATAGACAGTTCCTCAAAACCAAATACCACACCTTGGAAAACTACTGATAATTACTGCAAATATTTCAACATTAGCATGTTGGAGTCAAGATGTCCTGTGCCTATTAGCAATCCAAAATCTCACATTTTGCGCAAAGTAGAGCTTCTGCACATTCCTCAAAGGTAGCTCCCTATAAAGTGCAATACGGTAGTCATGTAGGAAGTTATCATCCAGCCCTTTCCCAGAAAAATGAAATATCCTAGGAAATATTGAAAAGGCAGAATATTTCTCTGGATGTGAAAAGGAAGAAACATGTTTTAAAAGACAGAATAGCTCCCTGTAGCTTCCTGCCCCGACCCACTTTGTCAATGGGCCATTAAGATGGCCACGCTAGTCCCTTTACATAATAAAGAGTTCTCCCCTTCAGCTCCAGAGTGATGGGATTAAGGCATGATAATATTGGCCCTTTACCCAACTCGCCACATGGCATCTGAGAACTCAACCAAACCTGGATTCAAAACGCAGCCTAGAGAGTTGCCCCTGGGAGGCAATGGCTCCATGGGAGTCTGACAACCAATCAGAATACAAGCTCAAGATCAAAGGCCAGAGAGGGCATAAAACCAGGGACTCAGCATCTCAGCCTTTTCTTCACTTTTCTCCACCAATATTGAAGCATGTGATCACGTTTTCTGTTCAGGACTCAAGCCATGTGGTCCTGTCCACCAATAAACCATCTTTCCAAGCAGCCTCCATGTCTCCAGTTTTTTTTTTCCCCACTTGGAGCCGAACCCAGAAAGACATTTCTTTCATCAGTCAAACAAGCCCAATATCTTTTTGAGCATCTTTGTCATAAATGACACGCTAGCCAATAAAAGATCCACTAAGCTAGTCAAGAGTATCTCGGCTTTTTTCCTCTGATATGTTAAATGTAGAATATTCAGAGACTTCTCTCTTGCTTGAGAAATCATTTGAGAGAGCACATGCAAGCTTTCTGCATCAGAAAAACCATACCAAGAGAATATATAGTCTTACAAATGAAACCACAGGAAGGAGAAAGATTCCCAAGTCATCAGCACTTTCACAAATCTGGCAGAATTCTTAGCCCTTCCCCCAGTTGCTCAATTATTGAATCAACTTTCCAGCATTCAAAGCTTGTAAGAGAACTACCCACATTGTTTAATCCAAGCTGCCTTCCGGGGCTCTGGCTCTCTGCCAACTATTGACTGACCAGCTGTCTGCAACAATTAACTGTGGTTGGTGGCATTAGATACCCAACCAACAAAAACATCTGGGGATGCACTTCCCCCTCCTCCTCATGGGAATGATTCCGTTCAAGAAGAATTGGGAGGAGTACATGTTTGATTCAGCTTTTCAAAGCTGCACCTTGAATTATGACACTTATACCCTCACCCAGCACAAGTCAGTCAACCGGCCATTCAATTACATCATGGCAGCAGAACTGGCAACTGACCCAATCTTGATAATGATCTGTGTGAGTTAAAAAGAAACTATCTTCAATTGAAGAGTGATTTGCAAATGCATGTAAATGCACACTAACAAACATCCACAGCCATATCCATTCTATGCAGACAGATAAAAGACACACTAGCCATTTTAAAGATACTAAGGATGGTTTGCAAGTTAACAACAACAACAACAACACACACACACACACACACCCTGCAATCAAAGACAACAAACATCTATGAAAACTAACTTGAAAGTGAACTGGACATGCAATGATACAGGAGGTAATGAAATAGTGCCAAAAAGCATTATGAGGGAATGGGCAGTCCTGGAATACAACGGTATCCAAATCAAATTTTACTTTGCTGCCTTTGTTCTATTGCCTGCCCCACATGCTGCAAGTGTCAAGAGTGGAGAAGAATGACGCAACATGAGGTTTCATCCTAAAATAGGGATGGCTGTTTCATTGGTCTTGTGATGCCAGTCTGCTGTGCCTAACGTCACTTGGGCTTGGTTCACAAAATAACAGCAAAGACATAAACCAACAAAGTTGCCTGAAAACTCCCGATCCCTTTCCTTTTTTAAAAAAAACTGCATGCCATCAAAAAGGATGCTATGAGTCTACGTTTCAAAGAGAAAACACAGTGAATAAGCAGCAGAAAAAACATTATCACCCACTTCTTCTCAGAGAAAGGCTGAATTTCCCTGAAAATGTCAGTTTGCTACACTAAGGTCAGAAGGAGCAGCAAATACCTTAATTTCAGCTCCATTTAAAAATTAGTGGCTGCAGTAAATCAGGAAGTGGAACCAGTCCTATCTTTGGGGGACGGGGGAAGACAAGGACGCTTTGGGTCCTTGTTTTTCAAACAGTTTCTACAAAGGAAAATCTATTTCTATAACAATGTGCGCATGTGTAATATGCATGCTCCTTTTTTGCAGTTGTTATTTTGGGGATGCAACAAAACAAAAAAAAAGCCCACAGTACCAAAATGTATTTGCTTCAGCCACAGTCCCAAAGAAGCAGATGAGTTATAAGCATTTAAAATGCTTCCTGCACTTTCTCATGTTGGGGACACAATAGCAAGGAGCAGGCTGAGGCAGCGTCGGGAATCAGCTGTTAATGCATTGCAGTCTGCCAGACATAAAAGGAGGGGCATTCCAAGGTTAGAAGATGCAGGTATACAACCCACAAACGTTGAATTCTTGATCATGAGGTGTTCGAGTTAGAATCCTTGCC
The DNA here is from genome assembly GCF_009769535.1 of Thamnophis elegans. NCBI lineage: Eukaryota > Metazoa > Chordata > Lepidosauria > Squamata > Natricidae > Thamnophis > Thamnophis elegans. Next base: position 45,513,717 of record NC_045542.1, on the reverse strand, counting down.
CTGCCTTCCATGTCTGCCATCCATCCGGAACAAGAGAGTCGATTGGGTTCCTTGTCGTCATAGAAATTAACCCGATGCCCAAACTCTATTATAAACGGGAGATGGAGTAAGGGTTAATTACAATTGGCACTGACCTGTGAGCAAAGGGCATTCTTGTGGGTTTTCTTGTAAATAAGAGCTGGGCAGATAAAACAGATGAGACTTCCCATCGTTGCACCTGTTAGGCCCAAGATGGTCTCCACTAGCAGAGAAGAGGAAGAGGAAAATTATTAGAAGTTCCAGTTAACGGCATATAAATAAACTCTTCCATTGAAATGATTCAGGGGAAAACTAGAGGCAGGTGCTCAAAGTCACATAATATGAATTAGATCCCTTTGGCCATTCTTGATCTAGACCAGTGATGGCGAACCTTTAGGGCGCAGAGTGCCCAAACCAGAAGGCGTGCACGACCATCTGGCGTGTCGGAAACCCAATGACCAGCTGGCCAGCATGCATGCGCACATTGGAAACCCAAAGACCAGCTGGCTGAGCCCACAGAGAGGGCTCTGCATGTCATCTCTAGCACGTATGCCATAGGTTCGCCATCACAGGTCTAGACTGTGAAGAATGAACTTTTTCTGTTTTCTGCTCTGGGCCTATTGGTGAAGCAATCTATGGTGACTGTAATCTATGTTACTGTCTGCAATAAAATAACCACATCAGCACATAATTAGTTCATGATGTGATGAACTAACGTCTTTAGCTCCATACTTACCATAAATACAGTAGATTAGGATACTACTTCATCCTTAAGTATGCATTAAAATAGAGTGAAAAGCATACACTTGTCACAATACTTCTGTTTGATAAGAAAGAATGCTTAAGAGGATACTGGAAATATTTTATTTTTAAAAAAATATTTATATTTCCTATGTCTAAACCACCTCATTCCCTCAGATATGGATTTATGGGTACTCTAGTTCTAGTACGGATCCAGATATTTGTTCTTGTGCAAATATAGGATAAGAATAAGCAAAGTGATGCCCTCAGATGGTTTCAAATTCCTTAAGTCCTTCCATACTGTCTAGGGCTTATGGGAACTGAAATTAAAATCATTTGGAAGGCGCAAAACAATTGGAAGACATCTTACTCTGGAGTTCTAACATAGCAGAATCTCGTGACTGAGAGCAAGAAAAAAAATATTTTTTCTATTTTTTTTCCTTTTTTTCCACATAGGTCTGGAACTGGTATCCTCCAGAAAAGTTATTAAGTGTTATACCTAAAATAATGCCATTAACGCAGTATACTGTAATATATTCACTTCTCTTTTTTGAACCAGTTCATTGATGAAAAATACCAATATCCCAGCCCCAGACTGCAGGTAATCCATGACTTACAATTCCAGTTAGCACCGTAAATTGTTACGGCCATCAGTTGAGGCACCCATATGACTGGACTTGATTTTTTTGACATTTTTGCAGTGGTCGTTAAGCAAATGCCACAGTCATAAGCATGAATCAGAATAAGTGTTTTTTGCCAATAACTGGCAAAAAACGATTGCAAATTATAGTCACATGATTATGGGATGCAACAATCAGAAAGCCTTCCAAATGCAGTCACATGACTGTGGGGATGGAGACACAATATTTTACAATGGTCGGGAGTGTTATATAGGCTGTAAAGCAGTTGTCTGTGCCTATCGTAATTTCAAGTGGTTGTTAAGCAACTGGATGTAAGTCAAGGACTACCTGTATTGTACAGAACTCCTAAAAAGATAATGTATCTTGTCTTTCTAAATAGGTTAGCCATTAGCACTATGTACGTATTAAGATATTTACAAGCATCTCAGAAAGGGAATGTGTAACCAGGAATATTTTTATCGAGAGATACTAAAATTCAAGACAACATATATAAGATCATACATATTACTAGAAACAAGAAGCAAAAGGAAGTTTGAAAATAAACAGGAAATACCATACTTAATATATTACATGGTATAAGTATGATCATTCTGAATGTATTCACTGTAGGTGTAAGTCTGTACATTTAATGGAAGTTGATTGCAGACACATATTGGGCTTATTCTAATATATGCTCGTATACAGCAATCACATAAATACACATGAGCTTTTTAAAACCAGGGATTAAAGAGTCCAAAAATTCCAAAATTTCCCTTACCATTTGGGATCATGATGCCACCAACCATGGTCCCAAACACAATTGCCAGAGTCAGAGCTTTAAATCGGAGAGGTGGCATATAACCTCCTGCGGCAAATGTCCCATCCTTTTGCTGTTTAAAAAGAAAGGATTAATAAAACAAGCATATGAACAGATCCCCCACACACCTGCAAATTCTCAGGAATCTTTTTGGGGACCCGATAAATTAGAATCTCTTCCCAATGCGTTCTCTTGACCAACCATTTTATTACTATTCGGAAATTATTCACAAAAGCTTTAGACTTAAAACTGTAAAATAATCCAACCAGCATGATTTAATGACGTCTGAAAAACCATCCAGTATGGAAGATAACAGTCCAATATAACTAATGAAAAGCATATTTCTCATTTGTCTTTTTCTTGTTAATTGTAACTCTCATAACTGTTTAAAATCGTCTTTAAAACTTTGCCTCACAATAGTGTAGAGCGAATATTAAGGCAATTATACTTCAAAACAATGTCAGCTATATCACAAATCTGTATAGTAGTGGACAAGATTCATTATAGTTCAGCAGGCCAAAGATTGTACTTGATGAGCTACATAGTGATAATGTCCATGGTAAAAATGGATTACCACACTGCATTTGAATGGCAAAAGAGTCACTGACCAGAGACTGGGCTTCTTAGAAAAGTGATTACATTTGGAGGAACAAAATGGTAAGATAAAAGAAAGGAGATAATTACCACTTGCCTAGGGCGTGGTTGCAACAACTGAATGCTGGTCTGAAGTTTTTTTTTTAAATTTCTTGGGATGTTATGAAGGTTTAGATTAATGTCTACTTCCTAACTAGCAGTCAATGGATACTGTCTTCACAGGCCTAAAACTCATGCACAGGAAGGCCTAATCAACCTAGGTTACAGAGTATCCTAAACATTACTTCGTGTTCTTTTTCAGGCATTCGAACAAAGTTTTTGCTTAGTCTTCCTCACCCCAGCAAAATTGATTCTATGCAAGAGCAAATTCTGCTGTTTTCTTAACCTTTAAAAAAAATAAAAATAAAGCAACCACGGGAAATCAGATGGAGACACCACCAAAGTGAAGGCAATCTCCGAATCTAAAATGTGGGGGAAATCCACTTGTTCCTTTTGCACGAGATATAAAGAGTGAAGGAGAGGGCAGGGTAAGCACAAAATTCTTCAGTTTAGGATAAACTATGGAGAAAAGCCTGAAATCTATTTCATGCCAGTTTATACCATTTTACCTGCTGCTCAAAAAGAAGCGTATTCAAAGCCTGCCGGCATGGCAGAATCATCATCGGAAATCCAACTGCAACAGACATCATGAACCCCACACGTATCATCTCCGTCACTACGTTGGAAGGGAAGTTTATAAGTACATTGCCTTCAATGGCTTCAGTATAACTCACATAGCCAAAGAACCCAACCTGTTCAACAAAAAACAGAAATTAGTTTTGGAGGATATAGATACATATATTTTTTTGGAAATAGATTTTAGGCAACCCTTGGGCCTGTTCCCTAGTCCAAGAGAGAGCTATCTTTTTCTCTAATTGTTTAATAATTATATCCTTCATATTCCTTATCTCTGAATGGAACACCTATCACCCATTCAAACCTGTCTCTTAAGAAAACTGTCAGGAATACCACATTATCTTTTTAAAAATATTTTTCATTGAACTTATTATTAAAATCAAAACACAAATTTCCACTCATTACAGCATTTCCATATCGGTATCATTAATATCATTCATATTTACATAAGCTCTATTTCTATATTCTCTAATATAATCTATATTATAACATCACTTAGAATATAATAATATTTACAGATATATACAGTGTAGTATTTGTTGTAAATAATTATTAATTCTTATACAGTATTTTGCGTTTATCGTCCAGCCATTTATGCCAGCTACTCTACACTTTATAATATTCCAATTCTTCTCTATCCTTCAGTTCCATGATCAACCTATCCATCTCTGCACATTCACGTAGCTTTCTTATTATCATTACATCTGAAGGGACATTATTCTGTTTCCAATTTTGAGCGAATACAATTCTTGTTGCAGTTAGTATATTTAACATTATACATTGAGATTTTTTACTCATTTTTTCACCTAATATGCCCAATAAGAATAGTTCCGGTTTAAATTCGATCTTTTGTTCTGTAATTTGTTCCAGCCATTCCTTTGCTTTAAGCCAATACTCTCTGGCTTTAGGAACACCACATTATCTATAGTGGGTTTCCTTCTATATTTCCAAATTCCAGGAGATGTTTTACAGATGGAGTGAGCAATATTTATAGGAACAGATGTATGTATGTATGTAAATCATGGAACAGGTTTATGAGTAAAACATAAAGTTCCAAATATTATAGGAAGATGAGGGTCATTCTGAGCACTTGGCTATGACAATTTCCAGCAAAGCTTTCCCAAAGGTAAAAATGTTACAGTAACTTCCATTTTATTTTATTCCATCATCTTAAATGCATTTCATGACATCATCACACATTATCAGATGGAAATAGAGAAAACAAAGAATTTGTCAAGCTTTTTCCAATCTAGTACTATCACAGAAGGCAAGATAGCAGCCTGAACTCCAAAGTTCACCCTTTTAAAAAAACAGGTATGGTAATAGACCAGTGAAGAAATTCAATTTTTTACTACCAGTTCTGTGGGCGTGGCTTGGTGGACGTGGCAGGGGAAGGATACTGCAAAATCCCTATTCCCTCCCCACTCTGGGGCCAACCAGAGGTGGCATTTGCCGGTTCTCTGAACTACTCAAAATTTCTGCTACCAGTTCTCCAGAACCTGTCAGAACCTGCTGGATTTCACCCCTGTGATGGACCCAGCAATCTGAGCTGATCATGCCTGTCAGGATAAGCTATATATTTAACTGGGTTCCATAATGCAATGTGGACAGCAATTTTTTTTCTGGTTATTTTCTTATCAGAAAATAATGTCATTCATTTCACAATGTAGCACTGGGAGAGTTATAAGCAAAGCTTATTGTTCCTCCCCTGCCCCCAAGTATGAATAGCTCAATGGTACTGAGACATGGCTACAACTGCGAAATGTAATAACTGCCAAGCATTGCCCAGACAGGCACAAATTTAGAATGCAGCTCCTATAATCCCTTCAAATGTCATTGCTGAATGTATCAAGTGGGGAACTTATTAAACTTTAGATGGAATAATCACATACATTGCCTTTAAGACTTTTAATAATAACTCAAGTTACCCACGTTTTGGGGTAAAACATTTGACACATTACTGAAAAATCAAACAGTGTGCACCTCTAGTTTAGAGGCCATACACTGTCAGTTTGGTGTAAGAGTTAAGGGGCTGGCCTAGAAACCAGGAGACTGTGAGTTCTAGTACCACCTTAGGTGTGAAAGCCAGCTGGGTGATTTTGAGCCAGTCACTCACTCTGTGTCCAACCCACCTCAGAAGGTTGTTAGTTGTGGACAAAATTGGAGCAAATGAATATTAATTATGTTCACTGCCTTGAGTTACGAAGGAAGGAAGGAGGGAAAGAAGGACGGAAGGGCTTTCCTTTTTGGGCTCTACCAGAGACAAGTACTTCAACTAAGAGCAAGATATAGATGCTTTGTTGCTGAAGCAGACCCTGTTGTGATCTCTTCCAGCATTTTTGTTTATACAGACAGTTCTGGCAGCATTTGCTAATCCATATTATCAAAATAATTGCTTAGTTAAGATGTAGGGAAATTTGAGCACCATATATGGACACTAATCACATGTACCATGTCCCAGCCCTGCTTAATGGAATTTAGGGTTTGCAAATTCTGAATTGGCAGAATAGTTTATAGTTCGTCACAGTTAATTCCTTAGGAACTCCCCCCCCACAAGACATTTTTAATGGTTTTGGTTTTTTTTAATGTAGCAAAGGGGACAGGGCAGGAAAGAGTTCAAAAACAAATAAATAAAAAATTCTCACCATAACATAAAAGGCAGTGACCACCTTTAGCGAGGCGGCAAAAATGGAGCTCATGATTTTAACTGATGGCTCATCCAGACTGTCGTAAGTTGGAAAGACCTGGCTGCAAGACACAGTCAAACATTGGTTAGAACATTGTCAGGAAGAGAAACATTCAATCCAGCGTGCAGTTGCCACTATTAAGGTAATCCCAGCATCTCCCCACAAGACTCCTGTCACGCTAGAGTGGTTTAGATTGCCAACGCCAGGAGATCTCAAACATTCCCAAGTTTTAAAGTGTTGCACAAGTAACGCCCGCTCTCCTCCTCTGTGCCACTGCCACGTGTACAATGTAAATATTTCACATTTCGAAAAAAAGAAGGAAGGAAGGAAGGGGGGGGAAGTGACGTTGCAACTGGAATGACCACTTTTTGAGTCAAACAACAGTGGCAAAGCTCCAAACAGCACTCTGGGGATTATTGCTCTTGAAGCATCCTAGGTTGATAATTAAAGCAATACGGTGTTTACAGAATAAGAAGCAGGGAAGGAGCGAAAGCATCGGATTGTCAAAGAGAAAAGTTAAACAACCAAAACTAAACACTGTGCCTGTCATATTTCAGCGCTAATGCTTGAGCCCAAGCTCCCAGAAAACTGAAGGAGCCAATTACACGGGGTTTGGGCGCTTATATAAGCTTGTTCCCAACATCAGGTATATAATTTACTACAGCAGCTGGAGGTTGCATAGATATAATTCAGAGGCTGGCAAGGTTGAATGGCCGGGGGGAGGGGTGGGGGGGAGGCAGCAAAAAAAAAAAAAAAAGGAAAAGAACACCACACACACAAACAAAACCAAGAAAATATATATCCAGTAATGTCTAAGTATCACCCCTGGAAGGGGTGTGGCTAAAATTGTTTTGGCCATTTTTGGCTTTGTGGGAAGGTTAAGGATAGCAATGGGAGGGGAAGTTTCCCAGAAGCAAACTACTCCCAGACCAACTCGTAAAACTTCAAATCCCCCCCACAAAAAAAAAACTAAATACGTTCCAGGTTTTTTTTTAAAGAGGATTTTAGATGTGGGAGTGGAAACGGGAGCCTGTGAAACACAACCCACTCTTATTCCCACCTCTAAAACTACCCCAGATCAGAATTATGAACTGGGGTGGGGTGGGGAATATCATTTAAAATCCGACAGACCTCTCTTTCTACATATTCCCCTATGAAGGCAAGGCAGTATGAACCTTGAGCCAGTTTAGGCTAGTGGTTAAAACACCAGGCTAGAAAGTGGGGATCCGTGAGTTCAAGCCCCCTTTAGCTCCCCAAAAGGCAAAGCTGGGTGACCTTGGGCTGGTCATTCTCTCTCAGCCCAGCTCACCTCACAGGTTTGTTGTTGAGGAGAAAATAGGAGGAGGAAAGTATGTTTGGATATGGGCTCCGATAGCAACAGCAATAGCACTTAAGACTTATATACCGCTACACAGTGCTTTACAGCCCTCTCTAAGCAGTTTACATAGTCAACATATTGCCCACAACAATTTGGGTCCAAAATTCCACCTTGAATTATATTTGTACATAAATGGGGAGTGTCTATAAATAAAATCAATCTACTTGGGTTGCTCTTGACAATCCTATTAGGACTTCAGGAAAAATAAAAAGGACAACACCTTGTATCTTTCTGCAGCAAGCCCAAAATTATGGAGCAAACAACACACTAATCCTGGAACACAGCCTGTACCCAAGCAGCTTTGCACGTGGGGAAGGTGTTAATGAAAATTTCCCTTTTTAAGCCTATGAACCAAATCAGATATTTTGCATTTTAAACATGTTAATAGCAAGCATTGTCCCCTGATTAAGAAGTTGGTTTTTAATTCCTGCATTTTCTTGATTAAAACCATCCCCACCCTTATGACGGATGCAGAATTTATTAAGGAGAACCATTTCAGAGAAAGGGGGAACTGGGAGAATGAGTGCCTCTTCTTGAGCTCTTTAGTGTCTACCTCGCTTTTTTTTTAAAAAAAATAAAAATAAAAACATGAATGTTCATGAATCTCCTTGATCCGACTTGTTCATTCATTCTGAGGCTGGACAAGTAGTATGAAATTCTGGGGATGCAGTAAAAGATGAAAGTAAAAACTTTCCTCAAAACACTGGCAAAAGACTTCTGACTGCCTAATCCCAAAGAACCAATCATAAAATTATTGTTGCCACCATATTCTCCTTGTGAACTTCCCCATGGCATTTGCCTGGATACTGTTGGGAGGCAGGCGGCTGGATTAGAAGAGCTTTTGGTCTGATCTAACAAGGAAACTCTTGAGTTTTTAAAAAGATGGTAGTTCAAAGAGACAGAAGATCAGAAGTCCCTCACCACCCCTGCTTTGTATAAATAAGCCCCAAGACATTTTGGCTTTCCAGGCACAGAAGTAAAAGAGACTCTCAAACCCATCAGATGTGCAAGTCAAACCTTCTCTGCCAATCAAGACTCCAAGATGCATAACAAGCAGTGTATCTTGCTGTGCAGAGATTTTATTTTTAAGCTGAAATGTCCACCCAGAAGGCCAGGTCAAGATCAAGGTATCTGGGAGCAGACACCTTTGTCTGATAAACATTTCCTTATGCTACAGGGATTCTTCGCCACACTTGTAATCACAGAACGCTGCCCTCGGGGTGAACTGAAGAAGAGTATTTAGTCCAAATGCCTTTACATGTATCTCTCTATTTCCAAGATGAGCACAAGGAGAAAAACAGCACAAGCAAGCAGCTTCAAAGCCTGAAATAGTTCTTGGTGAAGGGGGGGGGGGGAGTTTTGGGTGTGTGTGTGATGACGTTTCCATTTCATTAAACATAAACATCCATTGCCTGTGGAACTTTGAAAAGATAAAATTGCAGAGTTTTTTTTTAGATTTTTATAGCAGGAGAGAATGCTGCTCAGAGAAAAGTCCTAATTCGGCAAAATGCAGAAGTCTCAGGACAAAAACAGTCAGAATATTTGATCAGGGTTAGGTAGCATCTTGCTTCATCTAACATAGGCTTACTCCTCCAACATTACAATTCAATTGTAAAGAGGAATGTGTCCCTTGTAATTCCCTGAGAGAAGTACGTATATTTATGTACCACAATATCTAAGGTTGTCCACCAGCCAATGACTCTTCAGTGTAGCTACTATGCTATGAAAGAAGATGTGAGGAATTGATTTTTTGTAAATCTTAATAAAAACTGCTCTTCCCCCCCCCTTTCCGAATGATGCATATGGCAAAAATTTTCTCTACCAAATGTTGTTCTTTCCATTTTTTTTATGTCTACATCACATCTACTACGCTATTGCTCTGTATCTCTATTTTTCTCTCTCTCTCAATTTCTACATTCACTGTATGTTAAGTAAAAGAACATATATGTAATGAAAGAAAAATAGATTTAGAAAGCAAATTGAAAGGCACTTCTACTACTGTTTTAAAGATCCTTGATTAACGGAGGAATTGGGCCAAACAGTCATAAATGTGGGTAGCTACATGTAGAAGGGAGGCAGAGCATAAACAGAGTCTTCATTCCCAGTTCTTCAAAATGTCATTCATATTGAACCAGCAACGACACCAAACTACGAACGATGCCCATCACTCCAGTTGGTTCATATCTATAACATTGACTGAAATGTCTGATCCAAAGCTTGCACCAGTATAGCTCGTATTACAAAAGAGTTAACGACAGGGACACTATCCTGAGGTCGTACAGGAAGCCTGCAGCAGAGCTAATGTTACATTTCTAGGCTTCCTGGCTTCCAGCCTCATGTGCAGTCTGTTAAACCATATGCTGCACACACGAGGGGCGGGGGGGCGCAGAGGCATTTCTCTTTGAATTTGGCAATGACAACAAACCTTATTGCCAGAGACAGCCAACTCTACAAGCAAAGCATACTTGTGCATTCAGAAGCCATAGCAAGTGGCCAATCAATAATGCATGTTACTTCTTTGCTTCTATCTAACACTTCTTAAAAGTTTGGGGAGCAAATCGACTGAAAGGTCAGTTATTACAAGCCTGACAACCCCGGGACCCATCCGTACGTGACGTCACACAGGCCAAGAAACGTGTGTTATTCTTGCCCTTGGGAAAATTGATAGGATTTAACTTTCAGTTTGGCTTGCCCCACCAGTGGTATAGTAATCTATATTTAGAGAGATATGTGAATACACTAGTTCAGAACATATAATTTTCCCGTGTTTTCAACTCCCACCAAATGAAGGTTGGTTGCTGAACGGCCACCACAAGAAAAAGGACAAATTTGGATTTTATAAACCCCCGCTGTGGTAACTAGGTAGCTATAAAAGAATGAATCAACCCTTCTGTCACCAATTATAGCAGAGACACTTAAAACTGAGTGAAGCACATTAAATCTGAGAAGCATAATTGGGGGAGTGGGCAGAGGGGGAGAAGGAGAGCCCAGCTGTATCAAAGCTAATGCTAACGGTCCATTTTGGGTCCTCAGCTGAACACACTCTCACACACACTTCTACGGTTTCATTGGGCCACTTTTCAGTCCAGCCACAAATAAAAGGGTGGTAGAAGTATTGCTACTAGAATGGAAATGGGAATTATCTATGGATGAAAGCTTACATCTGCCACAAGAACGAGTATGACAACTAAGGGCAGGCATGCGTTTTACCAAAAAAAGAATAAAAAAATATTTTAAGTTCTTCATCCAAAATAAACTATGCCAGCATGCAGCATGGATTTCCATTATTTCTTTTTTATTGACAGACTCTGAGGGATTGCGGGGGAGGGAGAAGAATGGCAGAATCAGAAAATGGAAGGAGGGGACGGTGAAGAACAGAAAAGGAGAAAGCAATAGGTGCAAAAATATCATTTCTAATGTTGGGGTTTCTGAATGGGAAGCTGGTAGCAAGACATGAAAAGAAATTTCTACCCCTCTAGTCAGAAATGGGAAAGTTTTAAAAATTGTGTGTTTGTGTATGGGGTGTGTGTATGTGTTAAATGAGAACTGAAAGACTTGAACCCAATTCTGGAATAGGCTTTGCATTGTGCAACGCCCAGAAAGAAAGCCTGGAGCCAACCCCTGTCCTACATCTATAAGGGTAAATTGGATTTTGCAATCCAGAAGGTCAAACTGACTTAAGAACAGTTGCCTTTTCCTTAAATATTCTCTGTGAAAACATTATGTTCCTTAACAAAGATGTTCACAAAAATCATTCTAAGCCAACATTGGAAGCCCACTATGGTAGTACCCTGTTTCCCCGAAAATAAGACTTCCCTGGATCATAAGCCCAATCGGGCTTTTGGGTGCATGCACTAAAATAAGCCCTCCCCGAAAATATTGCAACACAGTAGCAGCCATGAGGTAACCATGCTCGCCACCTTCTGCACCTAAAAAATAACAAGACCTCCCCGAAATTAAGGCCAAGCGCTTATTTTGGGGTCAAAAGAAAATAAGACCCTGTCTTATTTTCAGGGAAACACGGTAACTACCTCGGCTTAAGTTCTTCTTACATCTCAAGAACAGGGCTCGGTACTGTCCCAAGTACCAGACATAAAAGCCAATGGAAAATTACACTGGAGATGTATCTGCCCCCTATGAACAAGAAGCTTTTTAAGTACAATGAGTCCAGAGTGAAATATAACTCCCTCTCTCAGCTAGGTAACAAAAGGGTCACAACCCATTCAGATGCTATACCTCAGTGGGCTGTAAAATATTTTGATTAAAATCAAGACAAGGGGACCAGATGGTATCTATCCCATACAGGCCATCCTGACCCTTTGCCCTTAACAAAACTCATTCCACCCCACAATCTCCAAGCAGCCAGAATTGCTGATACTTACGACTGACAGGCAAACGACATGCCAAAGATAGGAATGCAGCGAAAAATGCCCTCCCAGCGTGCATAGCTGACCCGCTGCAGCCACTGCCCATCAAAGAGGCCATGTTTGAAAGCAGAGAGCACGATCTGCAGCCAAGGAAAAGAAAAGAGAGGTTACACTCTAGACAACAGAGACACCATACCAACCCAGTAACTGACAACCCAGGTTGCCTCAGCTTTATCAGCAACTGAGAAACAGCAAAGGGGCAGTAGAAGCTCACAGGCAGAGATTTCACCAAGCCAAATTTCCTGGGTCTGCATCCCTAGTGCACGAGATGTGTGGGAAATTTGGGGTTTCTGGGTCCTGAGTAAATTACAGCAAACTGCATCACAAGGAAGGGGTGGTGGTGCAAAAATTGCTTAACCTTCAACTGAATGTTCTCCACTGGATGCTTGATATATGCAAATCCCTTCATTGGCATTCAATCCCTTCCATTTCTAGCAATAAGTCCTTTCAACATCTTTATCCATCTCCTAACCCACCACCCTTTTTCAGGGGGCTTTCTGTATTCTAGCTTTTTGTAATAATGAGTTCTCCCAACTTTAGCAGCCCACAGCCTTCCAAATACACTATGTGTCCTAAGCCCCCAGCACCAGTTGTTGCAATGAAGGAACTGTACTGCACATTGCTCTTCCTCTAGATACCTGCCACCTCCTTCTCCTCCTCTCTTTTAAATCTGCTACTTCCGGCAAGGCTGTTGTAGTATATGCCCTAATTTGAACTGCTAACTCCAAATGCAACTATTGAATGGAAAATTGTTTTTTTATGTTGGTCTCTTCCTCCCTCCTTTCCTTATCTTTCTTCCTTCCCTGGCCTCCCATCCCCATCTTACCACAAGCTGCCTGGTGGAAGGAACCAGTATTCCTTTTTTTGGAGGGGGGGGGGGAAGGGAATTATATAACTGTTTAATACCCAACTGAGCAACTTTTTTTTGGGGGGGGGGAGGAGAAAACACAGTTTGTACAGAAAAAAATGTGTTTTGTTATGAGCTTTGTACAAGGCACCATTTTTTTTTATTTGGCTTACTATCGAGGTAATCCAAGATCATTACATGATGGGTGATGGTTGTGGTAATGGAAATGACAATATGCATGTCATGGCACACATAATGTGACTAACCTACCTGTATAAGATGTCAGCCTCTAGTACAGAACTGATTCAGTTGGATACCAATATCATGATACCTGGGTCATTATTTTGGTGTTACTGTAACTTGTTAAGGATGCTTCTGCTTATAAACTGTAGTTTAAGAAAATATGGCTCTATATCCCGTACCAGCTTGGCTGATGTGCCAGCTGCACAAGTATTTACAACAGGGAGTCAATGAAGATGGCTATTATGTGGCTCAGGGAATGCCGACCAAAGGTCCCCACCTATCAGCAAGTATGGGGAAGAGGAAGACCCAAAACTGGCATTCCCTGGCCCCGTTTCCCTCCTGTGAACAGTGAGCCACTCTGAGAGCCTTCAGGACATTTCTAAAAAGGCCCCTGAGTTCTAATTGATGAAAAAAATTGGTGCTGTATGTGTACATGTATAATCATTTTATATGATCAAACACAACTTGGGTAAGATTATAGTCTACTGTATGCAGGGCATTGCTGCTGGTTCAGCCCAGATCGTGCAAACCGGTAGTGGTGGCAGCGGGAGGCTCCGCCCACCCACTCACAGTTGCGCGATCGAGCACGCATGTGCACAAGCAAACCAGTAGTAAAACAAATAGCAACCCACCATTGATATAGGGGTGTCAAATTTGATTTCATTGAGGGCCACATCAGGATTGTTTGACCTCGGGGGGACCACAGGGAACGTGGCCAGGATGGGTGTGTCCAACTTGACATCATTTGTGTCGGGGGTGTGTGCCTGTGGTGGCCTTAGTGCTCTGCCAGAGAAAATGAACTCCTGAGCTCCATTTTCGGCTGCGACAGCCTCCTATAACCCTCTGCCAGCGAAAACAGAGCGGCCCTCCTGAGTTCCATTTTCACTGGCAGAGGCACTGCAGGCCAATCCTTCGTTATTTCCAGGCCAGCCCCATGGGCCAGATCTAAGCACCCTGTGGGCTGGATCCGACCTCCAGGCCTTGAGTTTGACACCCCTAATCGTATGTGTTTATTCTTGTGCTGAGGCTCAGCTGTCACTTTTTGCCTACCACTTAAAAGAGTCTTGTAAGTCTTTTAAAGTCTTTTTAAGTCTTTAAGCCTGAGGCCATTTAAAATGTTCATAAATAAAATAAATAAGTAAATAAATAAATGGTATCCCAAGATGAAAATGGCCGGAGAGATAAGATAAAGCAAGGGATACCTAGGAACAACAGTGAGGTGAGAAGTTAAAAGAAACTGGGGACGGAGTCTTACTGCAGGCGAATTTGTTAGCGGTCTCTCTGGCAAATTCTCAATGAGAAAGCTTTGAAAGAAGCATTTGATTAAACACTGTAGAACAGAAAGTGAAGGAGGCATTAAGGGGTTCCTCTGACAATCTGTGTGGCCTAAGTTCCTATTGTATACACTACTATAAAAATGCTGACTTGCTGGAAGAAGAGACATGGCAGGATCTCCCTGGAAGAATGTATAACTTTGAGCAGCATATGGGAGACACATTCCTGGGCCTGTGGTTTGCACAGAAGAGCAAATAGCATCCCTGTTACTGCTAATGGTCTTCCCTTACTAGGTAGTGCCAATAATCGAGAAAGTTTTTTCAAACTAAACCCTAAAAGTATGTGTTGTTGCCAACAAGCAGACCAGGCCTCCTGTTTAAAGGTCCTCGGAGAGCCCACCCACATGAAGAGTTTGGGTACCCTGGAATTTAAGGATGCATTGTGGTTTCCCTCAAAGGAATTAACTGCCCGATTGAAGAAAACAAAAGCTTCCCATCATTAATACTGACCACAAACATAAACACCGTATAGAAAATCAGAGCCATTGCACTGAAGGACTGTATGGAAGCCATCATGTTTCTCTGGAGACTCAGCGGGAGGACAATGCAGAGGGAGATGAAAAAAAGCATGAGGATCCGGAATAAGCCGCTCACCTGAAAGATGAACATAAGGAACGGTTACATCACCCTTCTTCAATCAGATGCCATTCACATGTGTTGCACTTTTGACTACCACACATCGAGAAAGGGAGTTACACAGGGAGCAGCTCCCAGAGGGAGAAAGCAGATTCAAATTAACATTCTAAGCCCATCCACTCTGCTGTAGACCGAGGTTAAGACTCACTCTGAAAACAAATAAAGGGGTGGGGTGGGGAGGAAACCTGGAACGTCAAGAAAGCTGCTTCTCACACAGCGTCTGTGATGAGACCACACAGACACTGGGTGCCACTATTGCTCCACTAAGTACTTATCCAAACCATTTTACAGCAAAGGCTCGCTGCCTGCTTTAAATGGTAATCCAAACACGTTATTTGAATATATTTTATGTACTTCCAACAAATAAAACGAAAACTAACTTTGCCGCAAAAAAAACAAAAAGGGAAACGATGAGAGTCTTGGAAATTCTGACCCAGAAAATTAACCAGCAGCTTTTTATATTTATTATAGCAGGAAGCTTGGAAATGCCTCCAAATATTTAATACCTAATTTGGCTTTGCTTATGATGCATTTTTTTTAGCTGCTTAGGTCCTTAATCAGAGCTTAACTACATCAGGCCAGAGCAGATAAAAACCATGCCTGAATGCTACTGAATGTCCATTGTAGCTTTCCTAGTTTGTCTCTGCTCCTATGGGGACTTCTTTGGTTCCTATTTATCCATTGGGAATTAAACTGCTCCTGCATGGAAAAAGGCAAACAAGCAGATATGCTATCAACGCTGCACTTTCTTGATCTGGCTTGCCAGGTTATTCACCATTGTGCCATATATTCCAACTTGGCAGTTTGAGATTAACAAGTGAGCTAATGGATCCTAATGTATAAATCTACAAAACCCTATTCATTTACCCAATTCCGTCCCCCGAGTATTTGATACTACAAACTTTAGCATCTCAAACTGGGAGTTCCCGGTTGACTGCTTCAGCCTACAGGAATAGGTCCAGTTCTGCCTTGCCTTGTCTCACATCTACGTCAAGTTAAAAAACATGATAAATCTTAGGACAGGTGTGAGATACTTCCATAAGTGGGAAGGGTTGGTAGGTGACAGCAGACATATAAATCTAACAGCTATATAAGCTAAAAGCAGAGACAATCTTGTTGATAAATTATGAGAAACATACAACAGAGTTAAGTAAATTTCTGTTTTGCAGAAGCTACTTTGTTTTTATTAAACAACTATAATACTGAAATTTGAAATCAGTTTTAAACACCACGTCTGAATAATCTCACTTCTGCTACAAAAGAAAAAGCATCTTGAACTTCTTGGAATTCTTAATTTGCCAGCATAATTTAATGTGCAAGGGCTAGTCACATTAATACTGCCATTGTTAAACATTTGAAGTTATTGCTATCATACTGTAAGTCGGTATGATTTACACATATGATCCTGGTCTACATTTGCTCCCACCTTGATGGATAGGAAATACAAACATTTGGGAAGGAAGGAAGGAAGGAAGGAAGGAGGGAGGGAGGGGAGGGAGGGAGGGAGGGAGGGAAGGAAGGGAGGAAGGGTGAGTGAGTGTGTGTGTGAGAGAGAGAGAGAGAGAGACAGACAGACAGACAGACACCTTACCAATGAATCTTTATCACTAAATGCACTTTGTTTGCTTTAAATCAGGTTTTTGTGGGTAGGCTGCTCTGCAGTTTATATACTGGCTATTAATTTTGAAAAAGACAGGCTGCTTATATATACTACCACAACACCATTCAGACAAGCTTTCAAACATGCCCTATGTTATCAATAATAGAGAATATTTGTAGCTCAGGTTTGGACTGAGTGGAGTCTCTAATACTCTGAGATTGATTGTTTTCTTGCAGATATTTCATTACCCATCTAGGTAACATCTTCAGTGCTAGCAGCGAAATTGAGATTCCATGTCCCATGTTATCCTATGTATAGATATGAAAGAGGCACTGATCTAATTTGCTATTGATAAGGTCATTAAAAAAGCAAGTTTACCTGGAATCCAAGTGATCGAGCAAAGAAGTTTGATCCCAAGTCTCCAATAACCACATAGAAAGCTATGCAGGTCCCCAGCATCAGTCCAATCATACTGCAAAGACAAAATGGAGTGGTCATTGTAGAAAAATGTGAAATAAAATTGTTGTCATTTACCTGTGTGCTAAGTGCTGAGTTCAAGTGGGATTTATGTTCAGAAATTCTCTGAAAAGAGCCACATTTACTGCCAATGCCCTAGATGATGGCAGCCTTCTCACCCTCTTGCAAATAGGACAGTTTTAGAAGAAGTATTAATTAGGTTTGCTGAAGGGTAATTCTCTCCCCAGCCCCCTATACGAAGGTACTGTTCTTCATGCGGACTCTATTCTGACCCAGGTTTCCTTAGAAAGCAAGAAGCAAAGTCTTGGTCCCTGCAAAACCCCTTTTATTTACACGACTGTGGATTCCTTTCATTCACAGACAGCAAGGCTTAGTAAACAGTCTTTCAGAAGAATGTTTATGCTCGTTTGCAAGGCAAACTTGGCACAGAGTCTCTTAAAGTCACACACAGAACTTTTCACTCTTGAACCGACCAAATGAACAAATTGTTTCCTGCAAAAGCCCACTCCCCGTTTGTTCCTCTTTTGTTTCCTATGGGAGGGGCCAATCACCTCCAAGGTGTGGCTTTACTCCTAAATCTTAGTTGTTCTTGTCTTCTGGCAGCTCTGCGCATGCGCACAATGGCAACAGGCTCCAGCTGTTCTTGATGTAGAGCCCTCGTCTGAGCTTTCCTCAACTCCCAGGACTGGCCCATGTTCCTCCTCAACCTCCTCACTGTCGGACACTGCTGCCAGATCCGCTGGCCGGTGGTGGGGCACAACAGGCTCTTGCAAAGTGGAGAAAAATGTATTGGAAAGCATGGGCCAGTTCATACTCATGTGAATCATACAAGCTTTCAATATCACAGGATCTAAGGAACATGTATCTCAAGGGAAGCAACTAGCCACAGACACATGACAGGACTCCAGGAAAACTATATTTACTAATGGCTGCTGGATGTTGTACAGCCTATGGAGATTCTCAGTCATCCAGGTCATGGTTGTCCCAAAGGTGCTTTTTCAAGAGGCAACTGGACTTTCTGCTTTTTCTTTGAAGACATTTCGCTTCTATTCCAAGAACTGAAGAAGCTTTTTGCATGAGAAGCGAAACGTCTTCATTGAAAAAGCAGAAAGACCAGTTGCCTCTTGAAAAAGCACCTTTGGTACAGAGAAACATTTTTAAAAATTTCCCTAGCCACCAAAGTAATGCTATTTTTTAATGCATCTTTGTTTTATCTTTCTATTTCTGTTTGAACTTCTTTGGGCTATATTATATGCTTTCAGAGTAATAAGCAAATTGAGTAGCCCTCCCGCCTTCCTTCCTTTCTTCTCTCCTTCCCTCCCTCCTTTCTTTCCTCCCTCTCTTTCCCTCCCTCCCTCCTTCCTTCTTCGTTCAGACATCAAGATACTATTTTTCTGCAATGAAAAGAACGTTGGTCTTAACTGAACGTGTCTTTTCAGTAGAATAGAGGGAGGGGTTACACATGGGTATTGTCACAGCCTGATTGGTCCATAGACTGAGGGAAATTTCTTTAATATTCCTCCTTTCCCATTGGCTCCCAGTTTCCTCAATGTCAACGGACCGCACCTGTAAAGATACAAGAAAGACCAGGGACCTCCCGGCCCTCCACCTGGCCTCTCCCTATACTAGCTAGGGTCAATGTTCCCTCTAATTTTTTCCCGTGTGTGCGGAAAAGTATGTTCGAGCCGCACATTTTCATGCCTGAGCACCTGAATTTTTTTTAGCCATAATTGCCATCAGAGCAGATGTTGGGAGGGGGGCAAGGAGGAAAAGGGTCCCCTCCCTCTCCCTCAGACCCCCAGGAAGGAAGGGAGGGGAGGGGGAGGGAAAGGAAAGAAAATGGGAAACAGAAAAGGAAAGGAAAAAGGAAAGGAAATAGAAAAGAAGGAAAGGAAAAAGGAAAGGAAATAGGAAAAGGAAAAAAAAAAAAAAAAAAAAAAAAAAAAAAAAAGAAGAAAAAAAAAAAAAAAAACAAAAAAAAAAAAAAAAAGCAAAAAACTAAAAAAGGGAAAGGAAAAAAAAAGGAAGGACAAAAAAAGGAAAAGAAGGAAAGGAAAGGAAAAGAAGGGAAAGGAAAGGAAAGGAGAAAAATGGAAAAGAGGAAAGGAAAAGGAAAGGACAGAAAAAGAATGAAAGGAAAAGGAAAGGAAAGGGAAATGAAAAGAAAGAGAGAAGAAAAAAGAAGGAAGAAAGAAGGAAAGGAAAAAGAAAGAAAGGAAAAAGGAAAGGAAAGGAGAGAAAGGAAATGGAAAAGAGGAAAGGAAAAGGAAAAAAAGAAGGAAAGGAAAAAAAGAGGAAAGGAAAGGAAAAGAAAAAAGAAAGGAAAGGAGAAGAAGGAAAGGAAAGGAAAAGAAAGGAAGGAAAGGAAAAGAAAGAAGAAAAAGGAAAATAAAAGAACAAAGGAAAGGAAAAGAAGGAAAGGAAAAGAGAAAGGAAAAGGAAAAGGAAAGGAAATGGAAAAGAAGGAAAGGAAAAGAAGAAAAGGAAAAGAGAAAGGAAAGGAAAAAGGAAAGGAAAAGAAAAGGAAATGAAAAGAAGGAAAGGAAAAAGAAGGAAGGAAAAGAAGGACAGGAAAAAGAGAAAGGAAAGGAAAAGGAAAGGAAAGGAGAAAGAAAAGGAAATGGAAAAGAGGAAGGAAAGGAAAAAGAGAAGGAAAAAAGAGAAAGAAAAGAGAAAGGAAAGGAAAAGGAAAGGAGAAAGAAAAGGAAATGGAAAAGAAGGAAAGGCAAAGAGAAAGGAAAGGAAAAGAAAGGAAGTTAGAAGAAGGACAGACAAAGGAAAAGGAAGAGTGGAAAGGATTGGTACTGCTCAAAAATCAAGTCTCAAGATCCCGTGGACCCCTTTGGCTCAGGCATCCCAATTCACGCTGCTTCTCTCTCCCAAAGCAAAGGGATCGCAAAAAATGCTGAGCCCAGAACGGGGCTTCAGACGAGGCAATGCCTGAGAAACCCCGGATGTGCAGAGAAACGCAGGCTACAACCAGCAAATCCCATTTTCCCAGGAACTGACGAAGCCTCAGAGGACCAATGGGAATTCTCCCTTCTGCAGCGTCATTGGTCTCCAGGCAGTCTTCCTTGATTTCACCAATCAGAAATCACAGTTCAGAAGGGAGGGAAGGGGGATATTTTGAGTCACATTTAAAGACATTAAAAAACACTGCGCTGCAGTTTGAAACTTTGTGCGCGGTTTTCTTTGTTACCTGTGCGGCCGCGCACTGCGCGCAGCTTAGAGGGAACGCTGGCTAGGGTGGGTCGTAAACCCTCCCTCTATTCTACTGAAAAGACACATTCAGGTAAGACCAACATTCTTTTTCCAGTAGAATCGAGGGAGGGGTTACGCGTGGGACATACCCCACCTTAGTTCCAGGGGGGGAATCTAAGACCCAGAGGGAGGGGCGGCTGCCAACCGTTGAAGAACCCTGTGACCGAAGGACGCCTCCGCAGAGGCGAATGCGTCCAGACGGTAGTGACGGATGAAAGGGGTCGGGGACGACCAAGTGGCCACCCGGCAAATGTCCTCAAATGGGGCCCTGGTAGCCCATGCCGCAGTGGTAGTGTCATTTTGGGTGGAATGAACCGTGATCCCTACTGGAGGGGCCTGACCGGATGCTTTGTAAGCCGTCACTATGGCCTGCTGCAGCCACCTACCAATAGTGGCCGAGGATACTCTGGCTCCTAAGGACCCGGGCTGAAAAGAGACGAAGAGAGCCTCTGATCTGCGCACACCCACCGTCTGCCTGAGGTAGATGCATCAGGCGCAGTGGACATCCAGACGGTGCCAGAGACGCTCCCTTTCGTGGGAAGGGGCCAGACAAAAGTTAGGCAAAATGATCTCCTGTGCCCTGTGGAATGGAGTGTTCACTTTCGTGAGGAAGGTGGGGTCCAGACGAAGGACCTCCCTATCTTGATGGAATTGGCAGAGATTGTCCTTGGAGGGCGCCCAGTTCCGAAATATGTCTGACTGACGTGACTGTGACTAGGAAGGCCACCTTGAGGGAAGTAATCAAGGTGGACTGTTCGAAGGGGTTTCAAATGGGGCTCCCAACAGAGCCTGGAGGACAAGGGGCAGATCCCAGGTTGGAATCTATGTATAGGGGGAGGTCTGAGGTTTCTTCTTGCTGCCCCCTTCAAGAACAGTTCAATCAGAGGGAGGTGAGATAGGGTGGAGGGGCCCTCCCCCCCCCCGGGAACAGAGGACAAAGCCGCCACCTGGCGGCATAGGGTGTTGTGGGAGAGGCCACCGTCCAGACCCTTCTACAGAAACTTGAGAATGTGGGCCACCGAGGCATCAGTGGGGTTGAGACTTAGCGGGTTACACCACCTGACGAACGCCGACCAAGTGGAGTTGTAAATTCAAGTGGTCGACGGATGCCTGGAGGACTCAATGGTTGCTATGACCTTGGAGGACAGGTTAGCATTCCTTAGGAGTCGCCGCTCAAGTGCCAAGCAGTCAAGTGGAGCCACTGGGGCTCCGGGTGGATCAGGACCCCTTGGCACAGGATGATCTTCTCCCAAGGAATCCTCCATGGGGAGAATATTGATAGCTGGATGAGGTCCGCAAACCAGGGCCTCCTTGGCCAATAGGGGGCCAGCATGATGAAATGCGCCCTCCCCGTCACTATCTTCCTGAGGGTCCCCGGGATCAGGGGGATAGGGGGAAAGGCATAAAGGAGGCCTGGTGCCCATCTGCTCCTGAGGGCGTCCGTGCCCTCTGCGGTTCGGGTCTGGAATCGGGAGAAGAACTTCGGCAGTTGTGAGTTCGCTGGGGTAGCAAATAAGTCCACCCGCGGGGTGCCGAACCTTTGGCAGATCTTCTGGAATAACTCGGGTATGAGTTGCCACTCGCCGTTGTCGAGGGTTGCTTGGCTCAGCCAGTCTGCCTGATGGTTGGACGTGCCCGATATGTGTTCTGACACCAGTGATGACAAGTGTCTCTCTGCCCATGAACCGATCTTCAGGGCTTCCAGCCAGAGAGCCCAGGAATGACTACCCCCCTGACGGTTTATGTGGGCTTTCATGGCTATAATGTCTGTCAGGAGAAGTACATGACGTCCTACAATCAAGTCCCTGAAGTGTCGGAGGGCCAGGCGAGCTGCTTTCAGCTCCAGCCAATTGATGTTGTGGCGGAGATCTGAAGCTGTCCAATGACACTGCGCCAGCCTGGAATCCATCAAGGACCCCCAACCAAACAAACTCGTGTCTATTGTCACTGTTACTCTGTCCGGCTCCCAGAAGCTGCAACCCCGCCGAAGGGCTGGGGATAGCCACCACTGGAGGGACAGCCGGACGTCTGCTGGGAGACGGATAATTCGAAGGGAGTTGCTCATCTTCCTTTTCTGGAATGGGATTAGAGTCCACTGGAGGGCACGTAAGTGCAGGCGGGCCCAGGGAACTATCCCTATGCATGAGACTATCTTGCCAAGTAACTGAGACAAGGTCACGATGGAAACTGACCGACTTCTGCGAACCTTGATTGCCAGCTGGCGGAGACTGACCAGACAGTCCGGAGAAAGCTGGACTATCCCTGTCACTGAATCTATCACTGTCCCTAGGTGTAATATTCGTGTGGATAGAGGGAGGTGGCTTTTGGGGAAGTTGACGGAGAACCCCTGGGGCTGGAGACACTGGATGGTAAGGTAAAGGTCTCTGAGTGCCTGAGAATGTGACCCTGCCTGAACTAACACATTGTCCAGATAACATTGGAGTCTCACTGGGGTGGAGCGGAGGTGAGAAGCCAATGTCGCGAGGACCTTCGTGAAGGTATGAGGAGCTGAGGCCAGGCCGATGGGAAGGGCGCGGTATTGATAGTGGAGGTCCCCGTATGAGAACCTCAGATACCTGCGGTGGGCTGGCAAAATTGGAATGTGAAGGTAGGCCTCTATTAGGTCTACCAAGACCAAGTAACCCCCCCAACGGATCCCCTGAAGGATGGATCTGAGGGACATTTTGAAGCACCTGTAAACTAGATATTGGTTCAGGCGCTTGAGATCCAGAATTGCCTCCAGTCCCCCAAGCTCTTGGAACTACGAACAGGTTGGAGTAATGGCCCAACCCATGTTCCGTCGGTGGAAACCGCTTCCACTGCCTGAATGTCGAGAAGATGCTTTATAGCCAGATCCATTAGGCAGCGGCGCTCTGGGTCCCGGTAGGGAGGAACGTTCTGAAGAGCTGCGGGGGGGGTGGAGAGGAACCCTGCCGCAGACCGAGCCTGACGGTGGATCTGACCCAGGCATCCGTGGTGATCCTGTCCCACTGGTCCGCAAAGTGAGCCAGGTGGCCACCTATGAGAAGATATGGGTTGGAGTCATTTTCCCCTGCAGAAGGGCTGCCTAGACTGACCTTGGTACCTGCTACGGTCATGGTAAGACAGGCGTTGGAACTGTCTGAATGATCTAAGGAGTTGTATCTTTGTTGGTGATTGTGCTCGAGTGCTCTATAAGAGGGTCTCGATAGGGAGCATGATAAGAGTCTGCCTTTTTTGGCATTAGACGGAAGGACCTTCTTCTTATCCTTATTTTCTATTAAGATAGGATCTGGCGCTTCCCCAAAAAGATTAGCCCCTGTGTAAGTAGCCGCCGCCAAATTCCATTTGGTCTTGTTGTCCATCTGCCAACTGCGCAACCACAACAAGCATCGGGAAGTTACTGACATGGCTAGAGTGCTGAAGGCAAATTTAACAGCATCCAGGGTTGCATCAGCCGGGAATTGAGAGGTGGCTATAATTTTAGTTCTTGATGAAACCGCTCATCCTGGATCGGAATACAGTCCTGGAGTTGATGGAGCCACATAACGGTCATGCAGTTAAAGTAAGAGGCCGCCGCTGCCGATTTGATTGCCAAGGCAGAAGCGTTAAGTTCTTACGCAAGATAAGTTCCGCACGCTTGTCCTCTGGCTTCATCTTATCAGCCGCACCCCCAGAGACTACCGGGGAGGAGGCAACCAGAGCTGCTACTGGTATATCGATTGCCGGCAATTGCAGGGCCTGGGCAAAAGCCTGCTCCACATTGTAGAAGCGGCGATCGTTGCTGCCTGGATTGGAAAAGGTGGATGGATGGGCCCACTAGTTCTTTACTATCTCAAGGAACAGGGGGGGAGCAGGAATCTCCTCCTTGTTTGTGGCGGTGTTAGAAAACATAGCCAGATTGGTGTCCCTAGGCTGAGGGACTGTCGGATCCCCAGTTCCGATCTTAGTAGTTTTCCTGGCTTTGCGTAACAGAATTTTAAACATGGCTGGTGGAAAGAGACCCAGAAAGGCGGGGGGGAACTGGAGGAACTGAATCTCATCCTCTGAGAAGTCCATGTTGTAGTGGTTGTCCTCCCCCAAAATTGAACCTTTGCTGACCATGGAGGGGGATGGGGGCCTGGGATGCTGCTGCCTATGAACTCCTGGGGCTCTGCCAGGGTGAGGGGCCCTGTCTCTCTGGGACATGCTGGCGATGCCTCGTGAGATGGCCATAGAAATGAGTCGTCTTAATACTTTCAGGCAGGAGATTTAGGTCTTCAAGATCCTCCTGCGACGGGCCTGGTAATGGTGGATCCTGGGGGGCTAACCCTGCAGAGGTGGGGTATGACCTAGAAGGGCCCTCCAAGGGGTCTGCATCCCCACACCCAACGGCTCTGGGAGAGATAGAAGGGGAAGGGGAAACACCTTCCCTGGAATACCTATGGGATCTAGATGGGGAAACTAAAGGGAAGAAGGACTAAACCTCTAGGAGGAGAGCCCAAATGGGTGGATGAAGGCCTGATGGGGGACCTGGATCTGCTGGTCGAACAGGGTCTGGTGATTTGGGCCTGCTTTTCTGCTCTGGCTATGGTCTTCTCCAGAGCTCTCTGTCTCCTAAGTTCATCCCTTGTTGCTGCTCTGGAAGGGTGCTGAGCTGCCATAGATTTGGAGAGCGCAGCCCTGGTTCTGGGCCTATCTGTTAGTCTTCCTTGCCTTCGTTGGAGGCCTCTAATGGGGCCTGCGGAGGGTCAGATCTTTCTGCCATCGCAACACTCATGTGTCCAGATTCAAAGGCCACTGTAGGTTCCACCAGTGCCTGGGCCTGCGGGAGCTGCAAATCTGTATTCAGGTCAAAGTCCTGCCGGTCTTAAGGAACTTGAAGGCGGCCACGCGGTTCCTCGGGCGGTTTTCCACACTTGGCACAGCGTAAATGGCTGCTGGGGCCTCCAAAAGCGCTGCCGAGAAGTCTGGAACGATCGCAGCTTGCCTTTTAAGAGCCACAGCTCGTCCTTAATCACCTTGGCCCCCTCTGATCTGGGACAGTGCGCTGGGGAGGAACGGCGCACTGGGGAATCTTCATGTGCTCTCACAAGGCTCTCAGCACTGGAAAGAAAGCCGCAGAGTCTCTTTTTAAATCTTGCAGCTTGCAGCAAGCTCCTCACCCCTGCTGGCCCGGGGATCAGAGCAGGGCTCCTGGCCAGTGGAGTGGGAGGGCAATGCCCCAAAGGGCTCTCCCAAATCGCACAAAGCAGAAAGGACTACTCCTGGTATAATTTGGAATTTAGAGAAACCAATCAATCGAATCAAATAATCAATTATAATGAATTTATAAATGTTTCCTACCTAAGAGCCAAAACAACAGTGCTTGGACCAAAAGACTGAGAGGAAACTGAGAGCCAGTGGGAAAGGAGGAATATTAAAGAAACTTCCCTCAGTCTATGGACCAATCAGGCTGTGACAATACCCACACGTAACCCCTCCCTCGATTTTACTGGAAAAATGTTTTATTCAACAGTTTCAGTCTGTCCATGAGTCTGACACTATGGAGAGGGCCAGAAAGGAAACACAAGGCATTCTCTGAATCAGACTTTAATAGAGGAGACAATACCCAATACCGGGTCAGCAAGGAGATTGCTGCATATCAGAAATGTATGCTTTTCCAGATATAAGATGGAAGGTTTTTTTCAGGAGAAACATATTACTCATTCATTTACCTTCAATTTCAATATTTATTTATTTATTCGATAAAGGAAAGTCAGTCTGTATGTGCAAAGCGGGGGGATGTTCATGCGCGTATGCATGTATGTGAGTGAGAAACATATTTAGAATAGTCTTGGGAATTCCATTGAGCATACAATCAGGAGTGGGGTGAAGGTCCAAGATAGAAGCCAATACTTGCTCAGTGAAGAGTGGAATAGGCCTCACAATTTGCAGGAAATCAGACAGCAGTTAAATTAGGACATCATTCCGTGAGCTCCTGCACCTTTCCCTGTCACAAAAGCACAAATCACTTCCCCTCTCTTTTCTGACTGCATAGGGCTCCAGTGGCAATTACAGCAATTGCTAACCTGCGAGAGTAATGGCAATGAAGTCCTGAGAATACTTTGAGGCATCTCTCAAAACAATTTAAAGTTGGGTGATAAAGAAGCAAGCCAAGATCACATGACCATGACAGATCACACATTGAAAATCTCAATCATAAAAAGCAACCCTGTGATGCCATTCATATCAAGCTCTCCTCCAACTCAATGCCTCTTCTTATTTTGAAAAGCATAATACATGGGGAAAGTCTTAGTTGCTCTTTTAAAATTCAAGCTCGCCGTGAATGAATGTTAAAAATCCTGTTAGGGACATTTTCCTTTACAAATAAAAAATTATCATTAGAAGAAGTAAGGGGTCTTCAAATGATAGCAGGAGCATCATGCCATATTATTGTCAAGAAACCCATTAACGTGGACCAGTGTTATTCGTGTTCTACAGAGATGGAAATAACCACAAACAAGATAAAAAGACACTACTGAATTATTCACAGCTCTCTCCTCCGACTGAAGTGGGACCACTCAACTGTTTTCCCCATGTGGAAAACCAGTTCACAACATGATTTATAGACTCGGATGGGCAGCAAAGATGTTTATGCATCCTGAGCTTTTCAAGTGGAATACCCTCTTCAGCATGAAAATACTGAGGCTGAAAATACAGCTCTTTATGCCAATCACTTTAAACCAAATTTGTGAGAGAAAAGATGGAAATAAAAGATTAAGAACATCTTTTAACAAATGTAGGGAATTGCCGCAAGATTTCAAGGGAACAACTGTACAGGTACTATATTGTCACGGTTGAAATGGCTAACTGGATACGTAGAAGATGGAGGACCTATGTATCTATAATGCAGGTGTAAATATCTTCTGCCAATCAGAAGGACTGTACTATAATGTTTTGCCTGAACCTTTCAGTAAGCTTCTCTCCCAGCTTTCCTGGCAATTGAGTGCTGAGGGCTAGACAATCAAAAATCCTAGGAAGAGCTTTTAAAATTGGACTTGGGGATATACATTACATGTCTTCCCTAACATGCTTACCCCTTGCTGGATAAATAGGCTAAGTTCACAAACAGAGAGATTAAGTAGGAAAAAAAATATGAAAATATAGACAAAACATCAGGGGTAAAAACAACCTGCATATCAAACAGTTAATAAAAATCTGAAATGCTTGAATCTTGAACAGCAAAAAGGGACCAAAAAATAAAATACCTGGTTTCCATAAGCATTTTTCCAGATTTTCCATACGCGTGGAAAGCTAGAAAGAAAAAAAAAGTAAGGAGGGAAAAACACATTATCCCAATTGTTATTCAAACATGTGTTCAAAACATGGCCTGTATAAAATGAATATCGCTCACCAGAGGCCACTCAGAAGGGCAGGGTTTGCTAGTTTGGTTCCATCCCACCACCACGTTAGGGCTCCCTCCCTTCCTTGACATACCATTCACAAATCAGAAGCCACATGAAAACAAATTTGGAAGAAAGATTCAAAACAGGTTCTTCTTCCCTCCCCCTCCCCCCCTCCAACCCAATAGCACTAAGTAGGACTTACACATGGTAACCATTAAAAGAAGAAAGGCAGCACTGAAAATATGCGAGCCTTAAGAGAGATTGTGTGGCTAAAAGTTACTGCAGTGCAAAATTTCAGTGGGGTTCCTGATTTTATTTCTTCCTGCCCCACTGTAGCTGAACCACTTTGTGCCGCTGAGGGGAGGACCAAGATGGGTGCCCAGAAAGCCCTGACCGTATCCGTGATTCACCACCACACCAAAGGGATTTAACCGATATATTTTTTTATTCTTTTTTTGTTTCATACACTGATCGCTGCTTGCCACACAAAACAATCAGCATCCTTGAAATCGCTGCTGCTCTGGAAAGCTCAGCTTGCATTTTCAAAAGCCATTTGACTATGAGGGTAAGAGGAAAATTACCACCTCCAATTCTGAGAGAAAACCTTTTTAACTGGAACCATTACTAATGCCACATTCATGTGAAATGTTTACAAAGGGCAGCTGGCTTTCAACCTCACTTTGCAGAATGTACTTATTCTCTTGGGGAAATCTGTGTTGTTGGGTTTATTTAAAAAAAACAACCTAGTGCAGGAATGTAGCAGAAGAAGGATGAAGGCAAGAGAAAGCACCCGTCTCCACAACGGTAAAGGCCAAGGATAAAATCTCCTTAGAAATCAATTTCTCAATTGAAAAAGAATCACTGGTTTTCAATTAAAACAAGTAAGAATACAGAATACAACAAAGGCAGGCCCATTGATGAAAATGTCCTTGATGGCTCATCCTCAGTAAATCTGTGGGGAGGGAGGACAGAAAAGTCATTCAAATTTATCTCAAAAGAGAATTTTGACGCAAAGCCCAGTTTAGCAGAGGGTGGCAAATTGGCTGGCCATCACAGACCTAGATGCTCGGTTACGCTTTCACTTTTCATCTGCTATCGTGTTCCAGTTCTACAAATTTCAGTCTCAACGACAGGCTTTCCAAGCAAAGTACTTGTGAATATCAGTTTCCTATGTTCTTGTTTGCTTTAAAAATGTTTGCGGACCTATACAGTTAAGTACAAAGCAGACTTACTTCCCTGGCTCCAATATAGAATAGCCAGAGAAAAATTAGTCCCAAGGGCAAACTTGTAAGTGAAGCCTTAAGATAAATTTTAATGATTTGTTTCCTCAGATTATTGGGGGATGGGGGGGCTCATATTGCAAACATTTTAGATTCTTTCTTTCTCTGGCTTTATAAAAGTCTAAACATACAATCCAGAAGGGATTAGCAACTACGTTGATCTGAGAATCTTATCTTCACGTGCTTTTATGGAAGAAAGTTAAAAGAGCCAAAATAACCAAATGCTGGCAGGGAAAGAAGTTTGCCCAAATCTCCCTGTCTCTCTCCAAAAAAGACAAACAAAAAAAAAACCTGACAGAGGGAGTCATTCATTTAATATTCAATGTAGAGAAGCTTTAGAAAGGCGATTAGGAAATTTGGAGAGTAATACTAACAGTTTTGAGTAAGTCACATACTCAGAGGTAGTTCATACATTATCTGATTATGGAAATTGTTGCTTGCATGGGTGGTCAATTTGCATGCTCAGTATAACTTCATGGGAGGTCTTTCCAGAAGATCACAGTAGCTACTTGAATTAAATGGGTGTGCTGGAAATGAGAAATCTGGGTTTTATTCTTCGTGGAAGTAGCCACTGGGATTGTCTATAAGAATGTTCTCTAGCATTCAATTGTTCACATGAAGAAAAAAAAAGCTGCTTGTGAGCAGTTATTTAAACATGTAAGCCAGACCATATAGCCTCCCACTGATGTTTAGGAATAAATGCCTGCTTTTGTCACTAGAAAAGGAAGAACCTACTTGACCAAATCTTTAGAAATAACCCAGCTGTAAATACAAGTTAATAAACCAAATTCATTCATCTATGTGTGCTCAAGATTATCATCATTTCGGATTTTCATTGGGCATCTCGTAAGTGTCAGAAGAAAACCAACTGATTAGGCAATAGCATGAGAAATAGCAACCTTTCAGAAGAGAATTTGGAGTTTCTGGACTAAAGTTAACTGGAAAAGTGGATAGAATTAAACAGAAGGGTTCTTCTGTCAGAAACTGGAAATGACTAAGGGGATTAATGTTCTAGGACAGAGGTGGGGTACTATGGCCCTTTTGTGATTTGTGGACTTCAACTCCCAGAATTCCTAAACCAGCTCAGAATTCCGGGAGTTGAAGTCCACAAGTCATAAAAGGGTCATAGTTCCACGTACCTGTTCTAGGATGCAAGTTATCCCTATTGGTTAGCAAGTGATCATTAGAATCAAGATTCAACACTAGGGATGATATCCTTTAGGTCATGGGTGTCAAACGCCCAGTGTCACATTGCCGTCACGTGATGTTTTTCTCATTTATGGAGCTGGGGTGGACGTGGCCTGTGCATGATGCATCTGGCCCGCGGACTGCCAGTTTGACACCTCTGCGTATTGGGCTACCACTCAGACCATCCCGAGCCACTATAACCATAATAGCACATTTTGGTTACTGATGGTTGGTAAGGACTATAGTCCAACCTCTTAAAAGGTATCAAGTTGGAAGAGGCTGTCCTTTAGTTTATGCAGCTGTGGACACATTGTATTTATATCACACCTTTCCTCTGAAAGTTCAAGTTAGGATATATGAGGGTCTCTCTCATTATATCTCCATAGCAACAATCTTATATAGTACACTAGCTGGATACCCATGCTTTGCTATGAAACTATGTGATTGGGATTGATAATTAATGAGTAGTTACAATTGGGCTTGATACATTGACACTTAAAACTTGAAAATCAGTGTAGAATGTATAACTCCTTAGCATCAGAGCATGTTAATATAAGGCAATTGGCAGTTGGAACAGAGTTCCATTCGTGTGGAGGGGAAGTAGAATATCTAGCTCCTTAACATCGACACATGTTAATATAATACTGTATAAGAAATACTGATGATCTGATGCTCATTTCAAAAAAAATCCTTTCTTAGCGAGCACCTAGAAGCCAACAGGAACATGCGTGCCACATTTCAAGTTTGTAGGCTTTACAGTTCTGGAGATTTCGTGATGAGTGTATATATATATCTGGCTGAAAAACCAGGGGATGACCCAAAGTACCCAAAGAAACTCCATAACCAGGTGGAGATAGATTTCAATCAAGTTCACACCCAAAGTTTAAGTTTGTCAGATATATTGGGGAGGAAAATACTAAGCTTTCATCACTAAATATGTTTATCTATCCCAAATGTAACTTTATGCCTTCATACTTCTTTATTGCTTTTTAACAATTTCAGTCATGCTGAATTCTATAGTCATTGTTAATATTGGTTCCAGGTAAATAATAGTTTTATGTAATTTTTTAAAACTGCTGAAACTGCTAGTCAGCTGTACCCCAAGTTACATATATAAATAAAAGTAAATAAAATACCTTCCAAATCTCCCAACACCTACTTATAACATATAATCTAAACACTTTCAATCAAAGTAAAATATATTCATTATAGATATTCTTCACAAGTGAGCCCAACTTTTCCATTGCCTAAGCAAGACCAGTGTTTTACAAACTTCCTTGCCTCAGCTGTTAAGTGAATCATTGCAGTTATTAAGGTAGTAACGTCTGTTAAGTGAATCTGGTTTCCCCAATGACTGTGCTTGTCAGAAGGTTGCAAAGTGTGATCTCATGATCCCCGGGACACTGCAAATGTCATAAAGACATGCCAGTTGCCAAGCATCCAAATTTTGATCATGTAACCATGGGGATGCTACAACAGTTGTGTGAAAAATAGTCATATCACTTTTTTCAATGATGTTATAACTTCAAACAATCACTAAATGAGTGATTGTAAGTTAAGGACTAACTGTATCACTATGTGTTAGATATTATACATATTTATACCTTGCCTGTTTTACTTCATGCACCTTTAAGGCAATGTACCCAAAGCAGTGTGCCTATCTTTTTCCACTGAGGTGCTAACCAGTCTGTTTAAATTCAAATAGCCAAAATGAGAAAAGTATAAAGCAAGGTCCAAATCTGTGTTTAAATAAATGACCCTTTTAATTTTGTTCAAGATGTTAAATTCCAGTTTTGCTGTACCATTTAGAAGAGCAACTAGAACTGCAACACAGGGAGCCCCGTTTCTTGAAATGGAGTTGTCTTTGAACTTGGCAGTGTTTGAGGAATTGTTAAGCAAATGGTGTTCTCTATCTCCAGAATTTTGATGGTGTACAAGGTTATTTCTATATCTGCAAGAACTATTCCAGAGTATCAATCAAATCTTTGTTCTGCTCACAGACCAGCATAATTTTAGAGTCAGGACATGCTGGTGTTCACATATACAGGAGAACCTGGAGTCACAAAGATAAATTGAGGTTGGACACTTTGGGTATTACTTCTGCATCTATGCCTAGAAAATACACAGGCAACGCTAAAGGATAAGTTATTTTAAATTATCCTTTCATAGCTCCACAATGGTTTAAAAATAAATATAAAGCGCACCGTTCTTAGTTTCTAACAGACAAACACTACTGATTTGTTGGACTCATAACAAATGTTCCTTCACCCTTGCACCCCCTTCCAAATAATGTTTAGAGGTGTTTTGTTTATTCCTATTGTTTCTTGGCTGCTTTGGCTCTTGTAGCCAAAGCTTTGAATGTTCTTCCGGAAGACATAGCTTAAATTAAGTTAATTTGTAAACCATTCATGCATCCTTCAAAGCTGCCAAAGCCTCCCACAGAATCAGCTTAGGTTCTGCCAGGATCGCTTGCAGCTGGACCGGTGTAGAAGAAAGGCAACGACAAAGGCTGCTGTGTGTAGTTGCTCAACCTTGATGCATCAGGACGACTCTAGCAGTAAAGTCTTCCCTTGGGCTAAGGATGCCTTTTTCCCAGGCATTCTCCCCACTTTGGCTGATGGCATCTCTCCCAGGGCAAAGGCAGGCAAAAAAAAGAGGGGGGGAAGCTATTTCTTTCCGCACCAATGTTTATGTGCCAGAAAGTTTGGAAGCATTTACTGACCCTTCTGTGTTTCTAAGCTGCTTAGTTTTAGAAAGTGAAGGGAACCTCTTATTCCTGGCAGACAACCCAAGGTAAACAGGACTTAATGTATTCAGTCAAAAGGGGAAGCGTATAAAGACTTATTGTGACACAGAAGGGGAAATCAATGATTATGGGCATTTGGTGTTAAGGAGGAAGAGCTACATTTGATCCCCCTCTTCCTCTCCCTCAAGAAAAAAAGAGTTATAATTAAGCATATATTTTGCCGTTAAGGTTTAACCTTCAAGACCACAGGTCTTGTTGGTTTTTTTCTTTTTTCCTTGCTGCCAATGGACATATTTTGCAATGCTTACACTGTGCAGCTAAATGAGGTAGCCTCGGGCAACGGAGGAACTGGGGGTAGCCGTCTTTCAGCAGTCACTAAGGAGACTGCACACTGCTTTAAATCCTCTTTTCAGCAGAGAAACCAGCCAATTGCCCACTCTGACTCCCCAAGAGGCACCTCAGGAAACACATGATGGGGTTACAGCTGTGGGAGGCCAGAAAACAGCATATCCTGTCATGAGAATCTTTCACCTCTGCCACCCCCAGGGACAAACTTCACCTTCTGCAATGAGCAAACTTTAAATGGGTAAAGGCATTCGCCCTGCTGGAGCAGCCGCCTAAGAGAAAGTTCGGGAGAGAATATCCCAGCCCTGATCATGACTTGTTTTCCAGCAAAGAGAATGCATACCAAGCAGAAATGTTTGAATCCTCAAGGCCTGGCCACGTATCTGCTCTGCTGTGCTCTGCTCCGCCGTTCCACCCACTCACCCACCCTTCAATCTTTGGGAATCAGAGGAGAGGTCAAAAATAGATGGTGATCCTGGTGCCAAGACAGAACAGCAAACTAAGAGGAAGAGGACTGCTGGTTCTTGCCAAAAAACCACACACATGAATCTTGCAGATGTTTCAGTGTTCTTGGCTGCTTGAAACTTGGAACACTGTTTTCCCTTAACCTCCCCCTTAAGCTGCCATAAGCACACACTCCAAAGAAGACCATACTAGGGTCTCTACTGGCAGAACCCAACATCCTCAACACCATGCTGAGCAGGGGATGTGGGTGGGTTTGAGCAAAGACCAACACTGTAGAGCAGACATGAAGAACGGGTTCAGACCCTTCCCTTCTTTTTTAATCCACTGAATTGAAGCATTCTAAATTGTCTCTGAAGAATTAAATCAGTACACTAAGAATGTTTGCTATATATAAAGGAGAAGAGAACTATTTGGTGGGATAGGGAAGGGGCACATTTTATATACTGGGAATAATTCAGCCATGCTAATATGAAGTTGTAAATTAGGAAAGGGGAAGAAAACCACCCTCAAGTTGAGCATGCTCACCTAGTCCAGGATAAGTCCTGCGTTTGCTGAGATTGGCTGATTTCACTAAGAACATACAGGATTGATGAGTCATCCAGGAGCAGAAAATAAGCAGCAGGGCTCCCAGAAAGATGCCACACTACAATAGGAAGGGGAAATAGTATAAATACTAGACGAATCATCATCATCTCCTCCCGCAAAACAGTTCTTTTATGTATTCTTACTGCCATTCCATGTTACCTAAAAGATGTCAGATTTTTATTTGCAAGGACACACTGGCCCTTTAAAGGTGATTCCCTTGCTTCTGAGCAACAACCAGCCAAAATGGGATGTATGAATTTTCTTTTTCTTTCTTTCTTTCTTTCTTTTTCTTTCTTTCTTTCTCTTTCTCTTTTCTTCCTTCACTCCCTCTCCCTCAGTAGTGAAATTCAAAATTCTTTTAATACCGGTTCTGTGAATGTGGCTTGGTGGGCGTGGCAGGGGAAGGATACTGCAATATCCCCATTCCCTCCCCACTCTGGGACCAGCCAGAGGTGGCATTTGCTGGTTCTCCGAACTACTCAAAATGTCCTCTACCGGTTCTCCAGAACTGGTCAGAACCTGCTGAATTTCATCCCTCCCTCTCCCTCTCTCTCACACACACACACTTATAGCAAAGACATAGAGCAGCCACCTATTTACTAAATGGTTCAGTTGCAATACCTCCTTACTACGAAAGAGAAGCCAAAGCAATTTATGGAAGAGAAAAACCTTCCTGCCCTGCTGTTGTGACAGGTTTTGGGCTTATTCCAGAATGGTGATCTGTCTTTAGCTACTACCAGATTCATGTTAAACAAGTTAGCATGCTGTTGATCCAGGGGTTTGAACTCCTCTGCACAAGTGAAACTGGCTCTTCTATCCACTTACAGCATAAACATAAATTACCCTGTTAGCTACCTGTCCTGAAAGCATTGTGCTGGTTTGCTCTCTGGACACATTTGCAGAGGAAGTGGAAGGAGTTTGGGGGGGGAAGAGTGGGGGGAGAACCTGAATGGCTGAACATTTATGAAAACAATGCATGACACTGGACAGGAACAAGTGGTGCTACATTTTAATCACAGCTGCTATTTGTTCTGTTTTAATCAAAGGAGTTGCAGCTTTTGAAGCTTCTGGCAACTGTATGCATAACAAACCAATGACCTATTCTAAGGACCCTTTAAATCCAAAGGGCTGTAAAAGCCTTTTTCTCCAAGGGAAGGTTTATTGACATCAGTTAGTAGCTCCAGTATTGAAACAACCAAAGTCTTCTAAATGTTCCTTAAAGAAACTACCCGGGGAACATTCCCCACCTCCCATCCCAACACACAAAATGAAGATTATCACAGATATAGTAAAATAGGACCTCTTCATAGAAAAGGCTACATTAATGCAATCTTACTGGGCAAAAGTTGTAAAGGAATTAGCATTCTACTACCGTCATCTTCCACCACACTATTCACCCAAGCAAAGATCACAGCATCTATTATCAGCATCTGGTAACAAGTGTTGCCATACATTTGGAAAGCATCTGTGACCAGATGTTCGTGTGCATAACCACATATCACTGGTGGTATTTTTTATAACCACAAGCACTTAATTACTAACAGCAGTCCACCTCCTGTTAAGTCCAACCCAGGAAAATCAACTATGCCCGTGAATAGATGGACTCCTTGTTTAATATCCTTGTTTAATATCAGTGGCCTAAAACAGAGGCATGAGGGGCTCTTTGCTGCAGCAGCAATATCAGAATTGGAAGCATACAGGAAGATGAAGAAGAGTTGATAGCAAACAAGGCAGTGCCACGTAGAGATATTCTGCAACTTCAACAGGTATAACCCCCTTCCAATGTCCCTGTTACCTTACACAATAACTCTTTCAACATCCCCACACACTTTCTCTAGGATTATCTAATTTTCATGTTTACATTTGTAGTTGCAGAACAAGCCCTGTTAAACATAACAGCATTTTCTGAAATTATATGTAAGATTGCACTGGCATTAATTTTATATTGCAAGAACTTCTTAAGGAAAGACAACAGCAAAAGTTGAATGGGATATGGGTATCCTAGAGCATTCAGATCATTCTGGAAATTTTCATCTCCTTTCCCTATAAAGAATGCATAAAATCAATGGATGCTTGAAGGTGTTGGAAGAAATGTCCTTCTGGGTTCAGCTCCAAGTGGAGGAAAAAGACACTGGAAACATGGAGGCT
Organism: Thamnophis elegans; assembly: GCF_009769535.1. NCBI lineage: Eukaryota > Metazoa > Chordata > Lepidosauria > Squamata > Natricidae > Thamnophis > Thamnophis elegans. The sequence continues at coordinate 45,477,259 of NC_045542.1, read as the reverse complement.
GCTTGGAAAGATGGTTTTACTCCCATCATCATGAAGTGCTTCGAGAGGCTCATCATGAGGCACATAAAGACCCTGTTGCCCATAACATTGGATCCACTGTAGTTTGCCTACGGCTCAAATCGCTCCACCGACAACACCATCTCCACTACACTCCATCTAGCCCTCACTCACTTAGAAAACAAAGACTCATACATACGAATGCTGTTCATAGACTTTAGTTCAGCATTCAACAATATCATTCCTCAACACCTGATGAGGAAGCTGACCCTGTTGGGCCTGAGCACCTCCCTCTGTAACTGGATCCTGAACTTTTTGACTGGAAGACAGCATACAGTCCGGATTGCAAACAATACTTCTAATACCACTATACTGAGCACTGGAGCCCCTCAGGGCTGTGTGCTCAATCCTCTGCTGTTTTCCCTGCCGATGCACGACTGTGTAGCAATGCACAGTTCGAATCACATCATAAAGTTCGCTGATGACACGACCGTGGTGGGTCTTATCAGCAAGAACGATGAGACAGCATATAGAGAGGAGGTGGAGAAGTTAATGAACTGGTGTAAAGCCAACAACCTATCTCTGAATGTAGACAAAACAAGAGATGGTTGTTGACTTCAGGAGGACACAACACGACCGCTCCCCGCTGAATATCAATGGCTCCTCTGTGGAGATCGTAGAGAGCACCAAATTCCTTGGTGTTCACCTGGCGGAGAATCTCACCTGGTCCCTCAACACCGGTTCCATAACAAGGAAGGCCCAGGAGCATCTTTACTTTCTTAGGAAAGAGGAAGGCACAGCTTCCACCACACATTCTCACAACCTTCTACAGAGGGACCATCGAGAGCACCCTGAGCAGCTGCATCAGTTTGTGTATTTTTTGTATATTTAGCTTTTGTATTTTTTTTTAGCTTGTGTATTTTTTCTCCCTTTAAGTTCTTAGATTTAGACCTATATGTAGCTCTGTGTCCTGTTTTGTCTGATGTAGCACCTTGGTCCTGGGGAAACGTTGTTTCATTTCACGGTGTACTGTACTGTATATTGTTGACATGACAATAAAACTTGACTTGACCTCAAACCATGTGGTCCTGTCCACCATTAAAACCATCTTTCCAAGCAGCTTCCATGTTTCCAGTGTTTTTTTCCCCACTGAACCCAGAAGGACATTTCTTCCAACAAAAGATAGGTATCTTACAAGGAAACATGGTCTAAGCTAACAGTTGTTTGCAGGATATAATCCATATTCAACAAACAGCAGATATCAAGGATGATAAGCATCTAGGAATCAGGCGCTAGTCTATCTTCTATCTTAGTTTATCAATAGTTTATTTTGATGGTTAAGGCACCAGGCCAGAAAGTAGGGGACACTGAATTCTAGGGCCACCTTACCCATGAAAGCCAGCTGGGCCAGTCCCTGTCTCTCAGCCCAATCCAGCTCACAGTTGTTGTTGTGGGGAAAACAGAAGGAGGAAGGAGTGTTGGATGTGTCTGTTGCCTTGACTTCTTTTAAAAATAATAAAGGAAGGATACAAAAAAATACAAAAAAATATCTAAATTAACCCAAAGTTAAAGCTGACAATAGCAGGCCGTTTGATGTACAAATTTGATCAAATAACTATGTTCATTTTTTACTATCTATTCCATCAAGAAATACCTTGATGTAGAGCTATAACTGCATCATGGTGCCATCTGTTAGCAGACCTAGTTAAATGACTCAAGTGTTTTGCTTTGCTTCATGTTAATGCCATCTGTTGGGAAAAAGATGGAACTAACCAACAGCTAACATCTTGATTGGTTGAAATTGTCTGATAATAACAATTTTAACTATTTGCAACAATTGTTTTCCAATCTTTTAAAGGTTTTTTTGGTAAAAAACCAATGTCAGGCTACCTATTTTCTTAGCAACTTAAAAAATGAAGTCAACAAGTTTAGCTTCTTTCTTGAAGCCTGTATTGTAAGACTATATATTTATCAGGACTAAAAACAATATAAGATATTTGTGGCACAAAATTGTAATAGACCACCATTATACACAAGGAATATTAACCCGAATGAAAATGATAATGTCAGAATGAGGAGTATGGGTCAATCATATACATACATGATTAGGTGATAGGGGGAAATAGTAATGTCAGGGGGTCAGGATAAAATGCAGAAGCTGCAGATAGAGTTAATAACTTACTTAAATTGAAATTCACAAAACTATTGCGGGGGTCTGACATAAAAACATTCTTGCATTGCTGATATGTGGGATGTGACAAGGATCTTCTTTTCTCTCTGTTCAGTCTTTGTGTAATAAACACAAATCATGAACCAGACCTTGGTTGAGCCTGAAAAAACTAAGCAGACTTAGTCAGTAACTAAGACTAGACTGAGAAGTCAAGCAAGACCCCAGAAGAAGGGAATGGCAAACTTTCATTAATGTTGCCAAGAGAATAACATGGCTGTACATTTCAGAACAAGCTGATATTTAGTAGGAATTATTAACTAGATAGTCGTTATCTATATTGTAGTGATTATTAACTAGCTAAGCAGTAGCATCTATCTGACCTTGGCTGTTTTTGAAAAGTAAAGCAAGGTTGGACCTGATGGAGCTTGGATAGAAAATCCCAAGGTTTTGGGCTAGATTGGGAAATATATATATAAAAAAAAGCTCAGAAGAATTCAGAATCTTTACAGAATAACAAAGGGCTCTCAGAGCTCTTCTAATCCAAAGATTAAGAAGACCCTATGCCCAGGATGGCGAACCTATGGCACAGGTGCCACAGGTGGTACCCGGAGCCATTTGTCAGGGCACGCAAGGCGTTGCCCTGTCAGCTGGCCAGCGTGCATTCGCGCGATGGCCAGCTGACTTCAGTGGGTTTTTTAGGCCATTTTTTGCCCTCCCCAGGCCCCAGAGGCTTTATAGGAGCCTGGGAAGGGCGAAAACAGCCTCCCCCCGCCTGCCCGAAAGCCCTCAGGAGGCTTCAGAAGCTTCCCTGAAGCCTCTGGAGCACAAAAAACAGGCCCTACGGGCAAACCAGAACTTCAGGAACTGATTTCTAGTTTGCTTGTAGGGCCATTTTTTGCCCTCCAGAGCCTTCAGGGAAGTTCCTGAAGCCTATGGAGGGCCTTTGGTGGGGCGGGGGAGGCTGTTCTTGCCTTCCCAGGCTCCTATAAAGCCTGGGGAGGGCAAAAAAAGCATGCAAAAAATGGGGGGAGTGCTGGTCATGCGTGCATGCACGCTGGGATTGCACATTGCATTATGGGTGTGGCACACCCATGTACGACCCCCCCTGCGCTCCCCCCGCTTTTGGCATGCGAGCCAAAAAAGGTTTGCCATCACTGCCCTATGCCATTCCAGACAAGTGGCTGACTTTTCTTAAAAGCCTCCAGTGGTGGAGCAGCCACAATTTCTGAAGGCAAGCCATTCCAGTGGTTAATGGTTCTCATTGTTAGGAAATTTCTCTTTAGTTCTAGGTTGCTTCTCTCCTTGGTTAGTTCCCACCCATTGTTTCTTGTCTTGCCTCCTGGTACTTTGGAAAATAGATTGACTTTGTCTTCTTTGTGGCAGCCCCTCAAATATTGGAACGCTGCTATTATGTCATCCCAGTCCTTCTTTTCACTCGACTAGACAAACCCAATTCCTGCAACCGTTCTTCGTATGTTTTAATCTCCAGCCCCTTAATCATCTTTGTTGCTCCTTTGTACACCTTGCCAGAGTCTCTAGATCTTTTTTATAATATGGTAGCCAAAACTGGATGCAGTATTCTTTGGTCTTACTAAGGCTTTATAAAGTGGTACTAATACTTCATGTGGTCTTGATTCTACCCCTCTGTTAATGCACCTAGGACTGCTTTGGCTTTTTTGGCTGCTGCCGCATATTCATCGTTCATATCTAAGTGATTGTGCACTAGGGCTCCAAGATCCTTCCCACAGTTGCTGCTATTGAGCCAGGTTTCATCTAATCCATACATGTATGCTTGTTTTTTTTCTTGCCTAAGTGTAAACATGTACTTTTTTTACATTGAATTTCATTTTGTTAGATAGGAGCCAAATCTATAGAGTTCAAGTCTATAGAGTTCCATCTGGATCTTAAGCTTATCTTCTGGGGTGTTGGCTATTCCTGCCAGTTTAGTATCGTCCGCAAATTTGATTATTTCCCCTTCTATTCCCTCATCTAAATCGTTTGTGAGGATGTTGAAGAGTACTAGGCCTAAATTGGAACTTTGGGGTACCCCACTGCTTACTTCCTTTCATGTAGATATAGTTCCATTGAGGACTACACATTGAGTGTGATTTGTCAGTTAGATCAACAGATATATAGTGAACTATTCTGAGTTTTCCTATTATCTTCATTTATATGGCATGTAATGTAATGCACAATATGTTGAGAAACCTTGCATTGAACAATGTGACAGAGTTGGAAACTCCAGATGACATGCTATGGGATAGTAATTGAAGAATGCAGCACTGGTGTAAACTATTTACCTCATGTCCTATTTACAGACTATTCCTTGGCATTTGGCTAACACAATGGAAAGTAATATTCTGGACTAAATAAATCTTTTATAAAAGCCACTAGAGGCCTTTGTAAGTTTATCTCCTAGGGGAGCAATGATAAAATGACACCCTTGAAATGTATTGGGCTACAGCTTCTATTATCTCCAATGTTATATCTAATGGTTGCAATGGCTGGGAATTTCAGAATTAAATTCCAACACATTTAGAGGGTGCCTTCACTTCTGTGTATGTCAGTGTTTCTCAACGTTAGCCACTTTCAGATATGTGGACTTCAGCTCCAAGAATTTTCCAGCCAGCCATGGTGTATGTGATGCACTTATAATATAGTCCATATTAAGCAAAAAAGAGTGTACATTTTTCTTAATCACTGAAAAAAAACATATTCCAGGGCTCTTTATTCTCTAAAGCCACGTAATGCAAACTTTATCTTTTGTGTGTGCCTTCAAGTCAATCCTGACATCTTCCTGGAAACATCCCTGCAGTTTTCTTGGCAAGATTTCAGTAGGAATTTGCCACTGCCTTCTTCCTAGGTCTACAGAGTGTGAGACTGGCACAAGGTCATCCAGCTGGTTTGGATCTTAAAGTGGGAGTAGAGTAAGGTGGGACTACAATTCAAAGTCTCCTGGTTACTAGCCTGATGCCTTAACCACTACACCAAAATGGCTCCTAAGAAATGTATCTGGAACTTAAGACACGTAGGTGATTTCTTAATATGAAACAACCTGACATATGTTTCTAAAATCTGCTTTACATTGGATTCCACAATCTGAAATCCTCTCAACATCCAGGAAAGTAATACATGGCAATGTTGAGAGGGAAGGAAAAAAAGGGAAAAAAAGATTTATATGATTCTCATATAGATATGTTTACTTTTAATGATGAACAAAAATACTTTGTCATTTTTCAATTTATAAAAACATAAAGCTTAATCCCAAATTTTATATTTTTGTACCTGTCAGGCAAGTCACACAGATGGGCAGGTGTTTAAGCACCAGGTTATAACAAACATGACCAGACGATATAAGAGGAAACATTAAAGAATTAATAAACCTTGGAATTCATGTATCAAGAGAACTCTTACTTTTACATACTATCCTTTTTATAATAATGCAGGATAGATATTCTAAAAACAGTCAATATAACTTGATTTAAAAAGAATACGAAGTAAGAATAAAAAGATGAAACACAAACCTTGAGCAATATAACAAGCAAGCCATTCTACTGCTCCTAAGGTGAATATTCAACCTGTATATTTTATATAATAACCATTAATGCAAGATAACACTAAGCAGTTTGGAAGTGGCTTAAAATATTTTTGCCCCAAAAATAGAATTAATCCCTGACCAAGAGAAAAGGAATAATGTCAGTTTCAATGTACAAAATTGGAACCATGCAAATATGCAGAACATCTGACACACATGGAGAAATATGTCCCTCAGACTTAGTGCTGATACCTGGCTTAGTGCCTGGTTTGGTCCCTGCAGTTTTCTTGGCAAAAATTAATGAAGTGTGTTGTCATTGCTTCTTTCGTAGGACTGAGAGGTAAAGACTGACCCAAGGTCAGCCAGCTGGCTTTGTGCCTCAGAGTTTCTAACCTGGTGCCTTAACCACTATATACCAAACTGGCTCTTTAGAATTAATAGTTACGGGATACATTTAAAAGTGAAGGCAAGTAATAAAAGGGCATAAAGCTTAGCATAAAAGAAAAAAGGGCAAAAGGTGACCGTAACGACCACTTTTAAATGGGCAAGAACCAACGCCATCTTTAAACTGACAAAAAAATTAATACACAAATTTCAATTTCTACTCTCAAAACCACACTATAGGGCACTGCACACCAGAACAACTAGACACAAGAACAGTTTTCTTCCTGAACGCCATCACTCTGCCAAACAAATAATTTCCACAACACTGTCAATAATTTACTAAGACTGTATTACTATTATTATTCTCTTCCTTCCTAGTATCTTATCTCTCCTCACTTATGACTATAACCATGTTGCTTGTATCTTTCAATTTATATTGTTTCTATTTGTTTCCTAGTACGATTTGATAGCTTATTAGTAACCTTGACTATCACTAAGTGTTTTTATTCTTGATGAATGTATTTTTATTCTCCTTATGTACACTGAGAGCATGTGCACCAAAGACAAATTCCTTATGTATCCAATCACACTTGGCCAATAAAGAATTCTATAAAAAGAGCAGTGTTAATTTCTCTTCCTCTGGGCTTCCCATGGTCCATCCACTAACTGAATACAACACTCTATGGCACTGAACACCAAGACAACTAGACACAAGAACAGTTTTTTCACGAACGTCATCACTCTGCTAAACAAATAATTCCCTCACCACAGTCAAACTATTCACTAAGGTTGCATTACTATTACTATTAGTCTTTTCATGGTTCCTATCACCCATCTCTTCCCACTTATGACTGCAGGACTGTAACTTTGTTGCTTATATCCTTACCATTTATACTGATATTGTTTCCTGATTGCTTATTTGTACCCTACGACTATCATTAAGTGCTGTACCTTATGATTCTTGACGAGTGTATCTTGTCTTTTTATGTACCCTGAGAGCATATGCATCAAAGACAAATTCCTTGTGTGTCCAATCACATTTGGCTAATAAAGATTGAATTGAATTCTATTCTATTCAATATACTAGGAGCAACTTTTCTAACACAAATATGCGCAGGAAAGGTAAGGAAGTTACTGAAAAGTCTACCTTGCCACACACACCGACGAAGCCGGGACCGGGTGAGGTGGCTGGAGGGGAAACCCGGACAGGCAGGAGGTCCTGTCATTCCCGCCATTAACCCTTTAAACCAGGGAAGGGACCCACGCGCAAAAAACAGACTGACCTGTCGGAAACAGAAGGGCATCGTCAGCACGCTGACCCCTACGATGCTGTTTACAATGTTCATGATCAGGCCCCAGTTGGAGCCCGAAGGACCTAAGGAAGCCATCGCCGAAAGATAAAAAGGGAGGCGAGGGAAAGCCCCCGGCAGGTTTAAACGGGGAAGGGAGCCTGGGAAGAGGGAGGAAGGCAAGGACGGCTCTCCACGGCCGGCACGGAGCGCCACAGACTACGGCGGGGGTCAGCGGGCCGCTGCCAGCACCGGCCTCCCACCAAAACAAACTCTCCTCCTGCAAGCCGGCTCCAACCGCACACGTCGCACGCACTTCCTCATTTCCCTGCTCTGTTGGCGCTTCCGGGATGCAAAACCACAGAGGGGGAGCTTGCCTAGAGCGGCACGGCTGGAACAAGCGGCGGAGGACTGAAGCCGAGGGGGGGGGGAGAGAAGCGAAGTTGCTATAACAACGCCTCGTGACGCCGGCAGTCGCCGCCTACTAGGCCGCGGCGGAGAGGGAGGGGCGCTTCCCTTTGCTGCTGCTGGTCCTAGCGGTGGTAGGGAGAACTGACTTCACTCCGCGTGGGTCGCCGGGGAATACCAAGGCGAAGGCGAACGGTTCCACGTAGGTGGCAGGAACTTCTCTCGAATTTGGTTTGAATAACGGCGCCTAGTTTCGAGCCACGGTGAATTTCTACATCAGACGGTCACGTATGGAAGATGAATGCGGCAGGAGAACCCATCTGCTGCTGATAGAGAAGCAGCAAGGGCTCACCCAACGACCACTAATGACTAAAGTGACTAAAGCCTTGAACAAAAGACACACAAGCACTCAATGACCACCAAAGGCTTGAACAAAAGTTACACAAGCTAGTCCTGGACATTGTGGACAATCACAATCGAGTCCAAAATTTCTCTTGCTAAGTGAAACATCTGTGGAAGTGGGTCCCCCCCCCCACTTTATTCATTTATTAAATTTATAGGCCGCCCAATCCCGGAGGACTCCCGGTGGCTTACAACGAAAGAAGAAAAAAGAAAAGCAAAATAAGTTAAAAATAGTTTAAAATTCACAACACACATATGTTCTAATTGGGGCTGGACCTTAAGGTCAACACCCCAGGCCTGCCGGAACAGCCAGGTTTTAACGGCTTTCCTGAAGGCCATGAGAGTGGGTAAGGTCCGGACCTGGGGGTAGCTGATTCCACAGGGTTGGAGCAGCCACAGAGAAGGCTCTCCTCCGGGGGCCCGCCAGCCAACACTGTCCGGCTGACGGTATCCGAAGGATGCCCACCCTGTGAGATCTTATCAGCTGTTGGAAGGACTTTATGACTTTTCTTGCCACAGTTGTTAAGTGGACCACTGCTATTGACCTCCCCAGATAATAAGCCCAATTGGGCTTTTGAGTGCATGTGCTAAAATAAGCCCTTCTCCAAAAATATTTAAACACATGCACAGCCTGGCCCCACCATTTCGGGGGGGGGAATGCTCCACGTGCCCCACATGCACCTGCCATCCACACGGAACGGCCTTGTGGAGGCCGCTCCTGCAAATTCTAGCTACTGCAACCCTTCTCTTAGTGGCGACCACAAAAAGTGCAGCAGGCCCAGTGACTCTAGGGCTGGCAAGAGTGTGCCAGAAAGAGAGAGAACTTCTGGCCCCCTTTGGATCAGCTGACCTGTGGGCCACAGGCCGATGTTAAGGTGCCTCCTGCACCTCAAAAATAATAAGTCCTCCCCGAAAATAAGGCCAAGTGCTTATTTCGGGGGGGGGGGTCTCAAGAAAATAAGACCCTGTCTTATTTTCAGGGGGAAACGCTAGTTACACGGTTCTTAAATGAGTGGCTTCCCCCATTGACTTTGCCTCTCAAAAGGTTGCAAAAAAAGGTGATTACATGACTCCAGGACACTGCGACTGTCATATATATGAGTTAGTTGCCGAGCATCTGAATTTTAATCACGTGACCATGGAAACGCTGCAGCGGTCGTAAGTGTGAAAATGGTTATAAGTCACTTTTTCACTGCTGTTATAATTTTTGTTAATAAACAAACTGTTGTAAGTTGAGGACTACCTGTAGTACGAGAGCACTCTTGCCTAGTTGACATACTCCATCACTTTTTCTTTCTCAGTTCCTGCACCTGATGAGGACACCATTAACTGTCAGGTGTGAAAGTGAATTTCAAGGCTGAACATGGAAGGAGACAGAGTATCCATGTGAATACCTTTCAGTTGCATTTGTAGAACATGCTTATCCTGGGTAGTGAATTAGCCTATTGTTTCACATGGTAAAGGGTGACCAATTGGATTGGGTTTATGTAAGAAAACAAAGCCACAAAAATAGCTTAAACAAGGTAAAAGGGAAAGAGGTTTCCCTCGCACATATGTGCAAGTTATTCCCGACTCTAGGGGACAGTGCTCATCTCCGTTTCAAAGCCAAACAGCCAGCGCTGTCTGAAGACATCTCCGTGGTCATGTGGCCAGTATGGCTAAATGCTGAAGGTATGCAGAATGCTGTTACCTTCCCGTCAAAGGTGGTTCCTATTTTTCTACTTGCATTTTTACATGCTTTCGAACTGCTAGGTTGGCAGAAGCTGGGACAAGTAATGGGAGTTCACTCCGTTACACAGGCATTCTAGGGATTTGAACCACTGAACTGCTGTCCTTTCTGATTGACAAGGTCAGCGTCTTAGCCACTGAACCACCGCATCCCTTTAAACAAAGTTAATCTTGCCCAAAGTTGGCATGCTGTGCAAAAGCAGCTTCTAAATCTTTACTTGACATGGTTAAATGTGCCTTGGAAACCACAGCTTGGTAGCAGCTGACTAGAACATATGCAGTGGTAGAGAAAAAATTCCATTGCACAATAATCATTTTGGAAAAAAAAAAGATGGGTCTTTCTTATCTTGTCTTAGGTTCCTTCTTTCCCCAGGGCTGGTTAGAAAAAAGATAATAATCAAACCCCAAAATATCAAAATCTGGATAAGAGTTCAATAAATTGTCCAATCATCTAGGTATCAGTGGATCTATATATGATATCAATTTATATTTCATATACTGGTAGTCCTCGAGTTACAATAGTTTAGTGACCATTCAAAATTACATCAACACAGAAAAGTGAACATTTTTCACATTTACAAGTGTTACGGCATTTCCATGGTCACATGATTGCTAAGTAAGACAGTTGTTAAGTTAGTTTTGCCCCACTTTATGACCTTTCTTGCCACAGTTGTTAAGTGAATCACTGCAGTTAAGATAGTAACATGGTGGTTAAGTGAATTGGGTTTCCCCCTTGACGTTGCTTGTCGAAAGGTTGCAAAAGGTGATCAAATGACTCCAGGATATGACAACCATCATAAATATGAACCACTTGCCAAGCATCCAAATTTTGATCATGTGACCAGAGAGATGCTGCAACAGTCGCAAATGTGAAAAACGATCATCACTTTTTCAATGCTGTTGTAATTTCAAACAGTCACTAAATGAATGGTTGAGGACTACCTGTACTTCATTCAGTGGTGAGTTGCTCCCTGTTTGGCCCGGTTCAGCTGAACTGGTAGTGTAATTCAGGACTGGGTCACAGAACTGATAGTGACCCAGGCCTGCCACACCCCCGAACTGGTTCCCGTGCCGCTGCTGGGCCTCCGCCATTTTGTATTTCAGAGACTGCACATGCACAATTCACTGTAAATTGTTCTGTGCATGTGTGAAGAACAATTTATATTGAACAGTGCATGCTCACGCCTGATGCGCGCAGGTTGTGAACCGGTAGTAAAACCGGCAGCAACCCACCCCTGACTCCATTCCAGTGGTGGGTTTCAATTTTTTTTAGAACCTATTCTGTGGGTGTGGCCTATTTTGTGGGTGTGGCTTGGCAGTCATGTGATCGAACTGGTATGGCCAACTTGCCATCACTCATGCACACTCAGTCACATGACCACCACCACCCAAGCCATGTGGCAAATTTTTTGGGACTTCTATGAAGCGGGGGGAAGAGAGGGGAAAACCTCCCAAAAATAGACAACTGGAGGATTAAGGGCCGAAATTAGGGAGATCTGAGAAGGCAGGACAGAGGGGAATCCAGTAGAAAGCTATCACACGTTGGGGAAAGAACTTTGGGAGATCGGAGGAGGCAGGACAGAGGGGAATCCAGTAGAAAGCTATCACACTCTGGGGAAAGAACTTTGGGAGATCGGAGGCGGCAAGACACAGGGGAATCCAAGACAAAGCTATCACACATTGGGGAAAGAACTTTGGGAGATCTGAGAAGGCAGGACAGAGGGGAATCCAGTAGAAAGCTATCACACGTTGGGGAAAGAACTTTGGGAAATCGGAGGAGGCAGGACAGAGAGGAATCCAGGAGAAAACTCCTGAGCTTGCCGCTGCTGTCTGGTGGATTATGCTGCTGGACCTCTCCATGCTTCTCCATTCACCACCTCCACACCCAGGTATGGGACTTGACACCGAATTGGGCTAGGATAGTGCGGACGGGCAGGGGGAGCGAGCGATGGAGCGGCTTCTGGACGGGTGGGGGTGAGTGAGCGAGCGACACAGGGCCAGGGCAGTCATTCCAGAAATTACTTCCAGGTCGACCGGTCTAACCTCCTCTCACCGGATCGGTAAATTTCACCATCTGGTTCTCCAGAGCTGGTGCGAACCAGCAGAAACCCACCACTGCTCCATTCCTTCAGGAAGTACAGAGCAGCCTTTCCAAATTTGTCCCATCTCCGTTCTTAGAATAACATGAGCCATGGTAGGCTCATGTGACTGGCACAACATTACACAATGAATATTCACATAGATATTTGAACTGAATTTTGCTGTTTCACTTTGTCATGCTAACTAGTACACCTCAGGGGCTCTCACTGTACTACTCTGAATATCCATAATGTCTGTAGTTTGGCCTTTGAGTGGAACATCACAAGAATGCTATTATGATAGGGTTAATAGTGATCATTTTCTGAAGCAAAAAAAGATGACATGCAGGTCACATTTTGGGCACTTGGCAATAGGCCCACATTTATAATCATTTGCAGTGCCTCCCAGTCACATGAATGCAATTTACATGTTTCTTGCCATAAACCAGAGTTTGTTTCCTGCCTCTGGCAAAACACACCCATTGAGTACAACGGGTTCACTTAATAGCTGTGGCATTTGCTTAATGACTGCTGCAAAAAGGTTATAAAATTGGGTATGGTCATGTAATCCACTGGCACAACGTACAACCTAAGAACCCCCCCCCCAAGTGCAATGATAGTTGTAAGTCTAGGATTACCTATAGCACATGACAAGGGATATAGCCAGGAAGGGCTAAAGTATACCCAAGAAGGAGGAAGGCTATGTCTTGGCTGTAGGAATTATGATCACCTGATCACCACCTGGTGCTATAGATGTAAGTTTTGGGGTACAGCACAAATACTTTTTTCTATCCAAACTATTAAGGTTTACCAGATGGACATTTGAGAAGCATACAAAATTGGACAAAGATCCTTTAAGAAATTGAAAGGACAATGGAGCATGTGTGGATTACTCTAGGGATCTGAGCTCAAGGTTGTGGAATTAATTAGCAGTGAAAAGAGGGGAATTAATACATGCCACACAAACATTGAGTTAGCCCCAAAGCTATTTACATGACGATGGCAAACTTTCGCATTTGGAGAAATCTTTCATCCTTGAAGCTCCCCAATACCTATTGCACAGTATGCAGGAATCTATAGACTAATTAAGTTTATACAATCATCAATCAGATAGAAACACTTTTATTGCAGTGCGCCACTTCAGGTGGCAGGTGGGAGGTTGCATACTTGAATGCTCACTTATGGGGGGTTGAACTCCCCACAGGGAGACCCTGCATTTAGCAAACAAGCAATCAGGGAGAAAGCTAGATTGAACCCTTCTCTATGATATGCCTATTTACCTACTCACCAGTGATAATTCATGCTAAGTGATATATTTTACTGTATAAATGCATAGAGCAAAACTCATTTTCATTTGACTTGTGTAGAATAACTTCTAGAAAGATTACATCCTGTGCAGACTAATTTGAAGAAGAGCCATCAGGATTTTATATTTAGCTACTAAAATATCCCACGATCAGATAGAGATGGTCTTATTTCCTGAACTGATTCTACTGCTATTTACACCAATAGATATTGCATTGTGTTGCTACACATGTCACAAGCTTTAAAGTCATGAAAACATGATGCATACCACAAGAGTAAGCATGATCAAATGACAGAATCCTGGAACAGCAGATGGGAAAAATTTATAACTAAGACCAAATCTTCCTGCTATTGCTGAACAAAAAAGCAGCAATAATTTATGCTGCATTATTGTTCCCATGAATTGTATAGATAAGCAATGCAGGCTTCTTGCAAACTGAAATCACTTCCTCTTATGTTTTCAAAATTACCTGTGAAGATAAGGGGTTAAGAGAAAGACAAATGGAAATAACACTAGGAATTATTTTCCAGTCTTGGGGGAAAAAAGTCTTATATAATTTCACCAAAGGTTAATCCTTTTTTGAATATTGCATCAAGAAGTTCTATCTTAAACAATTTCACTTTACTATCCAGGTCAATTGCTTTTCCATCACCATTATACTGTATGTGTGTATTTGTTTCTTCATCTGTTTTATTGATAGTTTAACTAATTTTACAATGACAGCATGGCTAAACTATATTGACTTTACTCATGCCAGATTGGCCCCACATTGTAGGCCACATCTACACCCCTGTGAATAAAGACAGGCAGTGTTATTTTATTCATTGAATTCTCAGTGAGCAATGGACAAGAAGACTGATTAATTGTCCAACACTACATAAATATCTCAGCCTGAAGATCCTCCCCAAACAATTGCAATATACCTACAGAGTTATTCAAACTCCAACCACTTCTCAGCTTTCTTCAACAGCAAGTGTGGTTCTACGTGCCAAATTGCTTCCTTCACCAAAGTGAACTGTGTCATCACAAGCATTTTGTATAAGGAGGGGGGGGGGGAATCTGAACAAGAACAAAGACCGCTAACCTGATTTTTATTATAATCTGTCTGTAAGCATGAACAGTATGTGCTGTATGCATGTGTGTACACAATTTCCTATAATCTAAACATTCTTCTTCTCTGCTGCAGCCTGTGACTTAGGAACCCCACCCTGTTATTTCACTTTATCGTTTCTGACACAAGCCAACAGCTGTTTGAAGTTGCCTCTTGTTCTACACTTCAACAAGATTTGTGTTCCAGCCAAGGACTGATACTGAGTGTGATTTTTGTAAACTAACCAGAATTTTTAAACATTCAAAATTGGGAAAGGAGTTTGGCACCATGGGTTAGTCCTTTCACTGCTTGCCTGACTTTCCCTTGCTCCTGTTTTCCCCATTCGCCTTTTATGTAACCCCCAAAGTCATAAAAATGACAACACATCCAATAGAGGGGGATGGATCTAATTTACTGCCAGCAGCCCTATAAAATCACAGATGGGCTGTAGCCTGGGATTTCTCAATTAGATTATATGCTAAAATGAAATTCCGTGGATACTGTCCCAGGACTGATGGTTAGGATTAAACCTGAAGTTCTAAATGATGAAAATACATATAATTCCAGAAAGCTCTGTTCAGTTTGAGGGATCTAACAAGAGGACACTTCTATTTTTCCCTTATACTAAAATTAGGATGTGTCAATTTTTACAACTTTCAATTTCCAAACATTAGGGGTGCTCAAAAGTCATGACATGCCTTGGGGATTGTAAAGATATTTAGGTTACTTTAATATAAGTTAGATGTACTTGATAAGTAACTACATAAATATAATTTTAAAATCTTTTGTTTATTTCATTACTATCATGCTTAGCAAGACAAATTATGCTAAAGGATGGGCGTCAAACTCGATTGTGTCATGGGCCGGATTGCGACGTATTACAACGTCGTTTGCTTTGGCGGAGCCTGTGTGGGCGTGGCCTTGTGTGTTGTATTTGGCCCGCAGGC
The DNA here is from genome assembly GCF_009769535.1 of Thamnophis elegans. NCBI lineage: Eukaryota > Metazoa > Chordata > Lepidosauria > Squamata > Natricidae > Thamnophis > Thamnophis elegans. Next base: position 45,461,925 of record NC_045542.1, on the reverse strand, counting down.
CACCTGTGCTAAAGAATCTGGCCAGTAAATGACTTTGGGGTATGGAGTATACATAAACACTTCGTCAGATGGACAGACTTATACCTATTCTGCATCTAGAAAATGTGACTTCTGCAATGGGTACCATTATGCACATTAGGAAAATCTACATATAGTTGCATAAGCTACATAATTCATTTTGCTGCTCCTTGAGTGAAGAGGAAAAGAATTACGCAAGGATTTGAGAACCTGAATTATGAAATTCTTCTGAATTCTAGAGATCTCAGAAGACATTACCAATGTGTTATAATACCCATCTCCACAGTCTTAAGAACTGTCAAATTGTTTCTAAAAGCATATTTTCATGATAATGTATTCCACACTGTGTTAAATTCTATATTTCTGTAGGGTACTGGGTATGGCAGTGCTGACATAAGTCCATTTAGTTCTTTATTATCAACACCAAGAATAAGCAACATGATGTTTTGGACTACAACCACAAAACTTCATAGTCTTCCTATTCTGGTGCATTTAATTACTGGATTGAGATAAATGATCTTACGTAGTGAACCACTACACTGTATCTACAATTTGAGAATCAATCATGCAGATGTCCCATCTGTCATTAGGGCTGGCATTGGATCCATGCAGCAGTTCAATTGCAAAATAGTAGAGTAGCACAAATCAGCATTTTTACTGACCTGCCAAGACATTTATTCCAGCTTTTGATAAGGATTCATGGTGAACTAGACATTCTTGGAGTTGTGGCAACAGTATTGTGGTAGAGATCAGTAGTCAGATGAACTCTTGGCTGGTGAAGCCTCTTCAAAAAAAGGAAAAATTGTGAAATTGGCCATTTGTACTCAGGACAGCTTTTCATCAATAAACTGCAGGAACTGAAGTTTTTTGTGTTGACTTGGAAGTTGAGCAGCTGGGAGTAGAAGATTTCAATCAAGCTCATAACCGTAATATATTTTTTATGGACAAAAGATTTGTCAAGGCTCATTTTAAAATCATTTTCAGAAATTGCTTCTTTTCAATTATTAGGAACCTTTGGATCAACAAGTTTGATAGCACTGGACGAGTTTCCTTTAATACTTGATGAAAGAAGCTTTAAAGAAAAGATTTTACATGCCAGACTGAATATTCAAATGAAACCAGCTGATGTCTCCATAAGTAAACGTATATTCAAATGGCAAACCAAAAGAATGACCTCAATGCTTTTCTTATATTTGTTTTATAAAGAGATCTGTTAAAATTTGGAAGGTGTTTTTGAGAAAATAATAAAAAATGCAGGGGAAAAACAAGTTCTAAGGCATTATCTGAAGGGATTAAAGATTTTCAAAACTAAAGGAAGGAATATAAGGTTGGTTTATTTGATCAATATTAAAGTAAATATGTTGTTATCTCTGGTAACTTATAATGGATTTTTGCTCACTAATGAGATTTTAAGGATTTATTTGTAGATAAGAGATGAGATATGGGAAGTAGAGATTATTTGTTGTATTTTAATAGATACGTTATTAAAATTGTTCATAGTGATGAAGTCATTCTTTATATTTTATTTTTCTTTACTATATTCTTATTTATTTATTTATTTATTTATTTATTTATTTATTTTAGTATATATTTTTTACCCTGCACCATCTCATTTTTCCTTTTTACTCCTTAATTTTTTGTAGTTTGTATTATCTTTTATCTTTTCTAGTTGTAATGTTTAATCAAATTATTATAAAACAACCCAAGAAGTTTACTTTGCTAATTGTCATGAGTAAAAGAAGCACAGTTAGAAGTTCTGGTCAGGTGTTTTTTGTTTTTTTTTAACTGAGTACTTAAAATGCATCTGTATCCAAAGGAGGTGTACAAAGACTCATCTGGTGGATATGCTGGAAAGAACTTGCTCCTCCACTTTTTTCACAGATAGAGCTTTTAACAAAATCTCCAGGGCTTTTTTATACCTAGAAAAATCAGTATCTGGGAAGTAACAGTGGAGTATGGCATGTTTGTTATTTTTTGTAATACCCTTTCCTTATTTTAATGAATTAAACATTTCTGTGGGGCTTTTGTAGCTCATGTATGGCAATAAGTTTATATATGGCAATAAGATTTCCTAACACCTAACAGAATAACATTGGAAGGTCTTTTAATCCAATCCCATGCTCAGATAGGGAGCCCTATACCAGGGGTGTCAAGGCCCACAGGGTGCTTAAATCCAGGCCTCGGGGCCAGCCCAGAAATATCAAAGGATCAGCCCTCGGGGCCTCTGATGGCTAAAACAGGCTGCGTGCAAACACACATACCACATCTCATTTTCACACTCATGGCAAATTTAGCAATTTGGGTGGTGAGCTTGCTGTTTTTGAAATCTAAATATGGTTGGACTACAAAATGTATAGAAATGTTTTGTTTATCATCCAGCCCTCTCCCAGAAAAATGAAATATCCTAGGAAATATTGAAAAGGCAGAATATTTCTCTGGATATGAAAAGAAAGAAACATGTTTTAAAAGACAGAATAATTGCCTGTAGCTTCCTGCCCATCCCCACTGTTAATGGGCCATTAAGAAGGCCAAACTAGTCCACTTTACATAATAAAGACTTCACCAGCAGCTATAGGAAAGCATGATAATATTGGCCCTTTACTCAACTGACCACATGGCATCTGAGAACTCATCCATATCTGGATTCAAAACACAGCCTAGAGAGTAGCCCCTGCATGGCCCCATGGGAGTCTGACAACCAATCAGAATACATTTCTTACACAGGAACAGGAAACAGAGAGGTGGGACTGAACAGATTATAAAAAGCCTAGCAAGCCCCTCCTTCAGCCCTTCTCTTCTTCTCCACCAACATTGAAGCATGTGATCACCTTTTCTGTTCAGGGCTCAAGCCATGTGGCCCTGTCCAACAATAAACCACCTTTCCAAGCAGCCTCCATGTCTCCAGTGTCTTTTTCCCCACTTGGAGCTGAACCCAGAAGGACATTTCTTTCATCACTATGAAGACACTGGAACACACTTAAATTCTGATGCCCCCCTCAAAAGAAAATGCATACACACAGACATACACACACACACACAGAGAGACAGAGACAGAGACAGAGAGAGTTTAGCATTACAATTCTGCTTTCTTGCCACAATTCTTATAGAGCCACTCAATCCAGATGGCTCTTTCATCTCCAAAACCCTAACACTTTTGAAACTGAAGCAGCTGCAACCAAGCAAGGTGCCGCCATCTTAACCAAAATGACACTGCACAGATGGAAGGTGACAGCAGTGTTGGGAAAAACGTCCCTTTGGAGAAGTGTTTCTAGATGTTTGTCTATGTATCAGTATTCTTTCTATTTCTATAATCCATAGAAACCCAATATTTTGTGGTAATCCTATGCACTGTCCTTTTTGGGGAAAAAGGCTTCTGTTGTTAAGAGTGCAGGGAAGGATATTAATTTTTAAAATTTTGTTCAGAGGCGATTTGATGGTACTTAGGGCCTTAAATTGGTGCCTTAAGTCTGATGAAAGAAGAATGTACCTATATGACCCCCTTAATTTCTGCCCCAGTGTAAGTTGTCATGCCACCAAGTTTTAGAAAAACAATTTAAGGGCAGAGAAAGTGGGATATGCTGCTGCATATAGCTTCTGGGACCAGAGTTACCCACTGTGACTTTAATCCCACCAGGCTGAAAATTCACCCATCCATGTTCTGCTTAAATCTCTTTCCCACTGAGTCTTTCCCTCGAGCCACCTTTGGCATCCCAGAGTTCTTCTTGGTTTATTTTTATTTCTGTAGTGTTAGCTTGTGTTCTCTGTGCTTTGTCTCTTGTGTTGTTGAAACATTGCAGCGACTTCACACCAGGTAGCCAGCTCACGCTTTTCCTTTTTGTCCATTGAAACATAAATGGCGTTTCCAGGGAAAAATCTACCAGCCCCAAAACATTGTGCAGGCATTCCTTCTCTTCTCCTCTTTTTTTTCATGGCAAAGCCATGTTAAAAAAGAAAAGAAAGGTTATACGTCAGGGGTGAAATTCAACAGGTTCTGACAGGTTCTGGAGAACTGGTAGCGGAAATTTTGAGTAGTTTGGAGAACCAGCAAATACCACCTCTGACTAGCCCCAAAGTGGAATGGGAATGGAGATTTTGCAGTATCCTTCCCCTGTCGCATCTACCAAGCTACTCCCACAGAACCAGTAGTAAAAAAAATTGAATTTCACTACTGTGCAAGTGGGAAATGACATGATCTGGATTTTCAGAAATTCTAGAACGGGTACTGCAGTTGCTTTGCAAATCTCAGTGGCAAGAAAGATAGCCCAATTTTCCCTTGTCAATTATTTTAAAAAACAGAATCCCCAAATATTGCATAGTCCTACAGCCTTATTATTACATTCAAAAGTGTTTACTTCTGGTAATTGCCTGGACTAATTCCTGCAATCTTTTGGCAAGTTTTTAGAAGCAGTTTGCCATTGCCTTCTTCCTAGGGCTGAGAGTGAGTGACTGGCCCAATGTCACCTAGTGGGTTTTGTGCTTCAGGCAGGACTAGAACATTTTACAAAATAGAAAATAATGGGGGCTGCACTGAGAAGAGGACTCCTTAAAATCTTACCAGGAATAGTGGGAAGAAAACATAAAAAAAGAAAAAGAAGAGGTACACAGGAAAACAGAATATGTTTATTTCAGAATGAAAGAGAGAGTTATAATAAAGCAGTTGAGATGGCGGGGTTAGGTATCTTCATAATTTTTTTAAAGAACCATTTAAAAGATATTAATTAAAGATATTAAAAAGTAACATATAGATGTTCTGCAGGCAATTTCAGGCACAAGGGGCAGTAAGACAGTGGGCCTCAGGTGAAGTAATAGAAGACATAGAAATGCATAGAAATGAGAGTAGCTGACGTGGAAGAAGGGAAGTCCACATGAAAAATTTCCAGACAGTGGGAGCAGAAAGATAAGGGAAAACAAGAATGCAGACAAGAACCAGGTGTCTAAAAGAAATCCGTGTTACCTCTGTCACTTAGATTCGTGCTTCTATAATCTGCTTCATGATTTGAAGACAACCGTCTTGGTTATGTGATTCCCCACCCTCCCCTTAAGACGTGCTACTGGCTGAATGAAATTGGGGTTATGCATTTTTGCCTCAGAGGAAGCCTGGCACCATTTCCTGAAAGAGACTCACAACCTCAGCTGGAATAGATCAGATAAATCTAGAACAGTGTTTCTCAACCTTGGCCACTTGAAGATGTCCGGACTTCAACTCCCAGAATGCTGGCTGGGGAATTCTGGGAGTTGAAGTCCGGACATCTTCAAGTGGCCAAGGTTGAGAAACACTGATCTAGAACAGTGTTTTTCAACCTTTTTTGTGCAAAGGCACACTTTTTTCATGAAAAAAATCACGAGGCACACCACCATTAGAAAATGTTAAAAAATTTTAACTCTGTGCCTATATTGACTATATATAAAGTCTTTTTCCCACGGCACACCTTCGGCACAGTGGTTGAAAAACACTGATCTAGAACATCTATAGGTGTCTCCAAAGCTCAGTTAAGCATTTGAGTTTTTTCACTTTGACTTTTACATCTGTTATATTCCAAACATTCAGAACTAGTGGGATGATGCCTCACGACTCTCTTCCAGCCTCCATTTGAACATGCAGAAATCTTGAAGCTTTCTAAGACTCCCGTCCCGTTGCTGAGAAGGAGACTGAATCCATGATCTGTAAAGGAAGGACCTTTACATGCAGGTGAACATAGATGACTGTCAGGAACTTTGCCATTTGTCTCTCCCTTTACCAATGAAAATGGGAAGCTTACCAGAATTGTCAGCTATATATATCTTGAGGGAAGAGGTTTAAAACTCTAGCAGAGGGTGGGGGGGTGGGGGAGAACTAATACAACCTGTGGACTTCAACTCCCAGAATTCCTGAGGTAGCTACCTGGTCATTTGGGGTTATTTAAAAGAGTGCAGCTTTGTTTTGATGACTTTTGCAAGCCTTCTATTAGATCAAGTGCCTTGAATTGCATTTCATCTTGTCAGATCTGTGGCTAAATTATTGGTTTGTTGCATCCTCTCCTCTCCCCTCCTCTCCTCCTCCAAGTTCATGGTACTTATTTTTATGGATTCTGTAACTGAAGTACCACCTCTCAAGGACCTCCTCTCTAAAATGGCCTATTTGACTCCCAGTCAAGGTATCCTTTCCACCACTGAAGCAACCAGTCAGTTCAACAAATTTTCTGGAGCCCTAATCTGCCCATCACCTGATTTCTGACAAAAATTCACAATTCGTACCACGTTTTTGGCAGGCCCTGTTTCAACTATTGGATGTGTCATTCTGCCTGTGCTCAGATGGAGAAAGCAAAAAGACAAATGTCACCTTATAGTATTTGTTTTGTGTTGACAGAGGGCAATCAACTGTTTTAAGTGGCTTCATCCTACTGCACAAGGAAGAGTTTTATCTAGTACTGTCATTTCATTCATTATCATTTATTATATTTATATGCTGCCCTTTTCCCCCGAAGGGGACTCAGGGCGGCCGACAAATCAAATCTGGGAGGGGGGGTACAGACAAAAAATAAAAACAAACATGACAAAACACAATTTAAAACACACAACAGTCATACCATTCGAGACGGGGGCAACAGCTCTTTAGCCCCAGGCCTGTCGGAACAGCCAGGTTTTAATGGCTTTGCGGAAGGCCTGGAGGGTGGTGAGGGTTCGAATCTCCACGGGGAGTTCGTTCCAAAGGGTCGGAGCAGCCACAGAGAAGGCTCTCCTCCGAGTGGTCGCCAGTCGACACTGGCTGGTGGATGGAATTCGGAGGAGGCCTAATCTGTGGGATCTAATCGGTCTAGTGGAGGTAATTGGCAGCAGGCGGTGACGAGTAACTGGGAAACTTCTGTCAAGTTCAAGGCAGGGAACCTGACACCTCCAAATGGTACTGCCAAATTTTTAATGTGACAGAAAGGAGAAATAGTTAATTTCATGATTAAAATTCATGATTGGAATGCAGCTATATTATCTGTGCTTAATATATTTAGTTACTGTACATGAAAATTTAAATCAGATTTACATTTTGTTTGGTCTAACTACTGCTTTTGTTGTACAGCTATTAGCATGCCACTCAAAGGTAAAGTGCAACTTTGGATCTGGAAAAAAATTAGCCTCTGTGCTGCAATATAGGCAAGAATTTCACCCAGAAACATCAAGCACAAATAGGTCTGAAGCCCATTAAATCCAGAGGACACCAATTTGAGACTCATTTCTATCCGACTTCAGGCCGGGTTTTGATCTGAAATAGCCTTGGTCCCATTTAGGGATTTATTTTAATGCTAAATGTTAAGAACACTGTATCAAGCACGACCCATAAAGGTAATGTTTTGCATTGTCACCATTCCTTACTGCAGAATTAGTTCCAGAAAGGTTATTTTGTATGAAACCAATGGGTCAGAACAGGAAATTTGGAATGAAACAATAATTATAAAATTATATTCATATTTACACTCATGTAAACACACACACACACACATACTACTACTACTACTACTACTACTTGTGCCAAAGCATTATGAGGTAGTTGAATTCCATTAATCACTGATAGTCTTTTATCTCTTTTCCAATGGGATTTGGGGAAACTGTGATAGAACAGGTAGTCCTCAATTTACGACCACAGTTGAGCCCAAAATTTATGTTGCTAAGTGAGAAATCTGTTGAGTAAATTTTGACCCATTTTACAACTTTCCTTGCCACATTAGTTAAGTCAATCACTGCAGTTGTTAAGTTAGTAGAACAGTTGTTAAGTGAATCTGTCTTCCCCATTGACTTGGCTTATAAGAAGGTCACAAAAGGCTTGTAAGAAGGTCACATCACATGACCTCGGGATGCTGAGACCGTCAAAAATATGAACCACTTGCCAAGTATCTGAATGTAAATCACATGACCATGATGATGATGTGATGGTCATAAGTATGAAAAACGGTCATAAGTCACTTTTTTCAGTGCCATTGTAACTTTGATCACTAAGAGAACTGTTGTAAGTCGAGGATTACCCATACTTGTTTAAAACCTGGAGGAGGAGTAATTTGAATAAAAAGCAATAAAATGAAATTGCCTGGAGATATGGAAATAGAATGTGGTCTGTTGATTCCAGAAAGGACTGCTTCCTCTAGGCAGAGCAGTAAAGTAAGCCCATCACTTGGAAATATTCCTTCCTGGCTGATGGGAGGTTAACTCTGTTCCAGAAGTATTGCCATGCCTACTTCCAGTTGCAGTTGTTTGCAGTAAATATGCTCTGTTATGGTACTGCACAAGTACTGCTATTAAAGAAAGTTTGTAAACTGTAGCTGGCAGACAATTCAATGATTTGGCTGCTGACCTATAGTGAAAGATCTCATTGCAATGATCCCTAAATACCATATTAGCAGGCATTGACTGGATTTACATTTTGCGTTGAGCCATCAAGCAGTTTAAATTCAACTTTGGTTTAGGAGGTTGTACAAAGCTAGCCACTGCAATTTATAAACCGGTGTAACATTTAATGTGTGTGTGAATTCAGTCAATAGTGGTTTATTTTAGGGCTGTCAAACTCCTCGCCTCTGGGCCGAATGCTTCATGCGCTGGCCACGGCCACGCCTGGGTTAGTGAAGGACAGGAAAGAACCAATACATCACGTGATATCCCCGTGACGACGTAAGTTTGACGCTCCTGGTTTATTTAGTAAACTATGACTATATAAATCATGACACAATTCTTTGTGTGAATTTAGTCTGTTTGTCATTGAATCTGATTCACCATGTTAGCTTTGATATATAAAAAGTTAAGACCGAATATTATTCTGCTCATGCATTGAAATCTCCTGGGAGTCACTTTTGCTGATAAGGTAATCAAACAGAACTTCTGGACTCATATGGCACTCTCTGAATAATGGCATGCCTGCTGTGGGATGTGCAATATATTTCTCCTGGAGATTAGATTGTATCTGCATCAGCTAGCTTTTGCCATTAGGTGAAGGTGAAGCTTTTCTGTCAGTCCCTTGATTAAGAATTGGCCCTTTTGCATTAATATAAAACACAATTATGAATTTTATTGATGTTTAAAAATAATATATATGTATGTATGTATGTATGTATGTACGTACGTACGTACGTACGTACGTACGTACGTACTATGATTGTCCTGGGAGTTTGAGCTAAAGGGAGAGATATAAGAAATGATTCAAATAAATATATAATTTATTTAGGTCCAGTAATTTTTCTTTCTCAGTTGTCAGACAGGAAAACAATGCTAACCAATCATTAAATGGTTCTTGCTTCCTCTTAGCAACTCTCTTTGAAGCTGCTCCCCCAAGAGCAACTGAGGTCTCTTCTTTCTCCAGTTATTTTTTCCGGCTTTCCAAGGGCTTCAATGCTAGTGGCTAAGATAAACATACTGTGGATTCTGTGCACTTCCAGAGTAATAAGTGAACAAAAGACCAGGATGGAGAAGGAATTAAGTCCTTGCACATGAATAACTAGAACAAGAGCTTCAAAGGAAGGCATTAATTGTCTTTGGGAGAATGGAAGGGTGACATTCCGGTTATTGTCACAGCTTCCTTTTTATTCTTTGCTATTTATTTTGGTCTCTCCTCCGAAGAGTTTGGACTCCATCCATAGGCTGTACTCTGGAGTAAGGGATATGGTAATAGGCTTTTTCAGTAACTTCCCCCATATTTTATTACCCCCTGCTCCCCCAAAAGACACAAAATCCTATGGCTAATAGGGTACCTGCACAACATCACTATGGGTTAAGGGGTGGGTTGTTGCCGGGGTTACTGCTGGTTTGCAACCCACACGCAACGCGTGCTGCATGTGTATGCACTATTCAATGTAAATTGTTCTGCACGCATGCACAGAACAATTTACAGTGAACTGTGCATGCGCAGTCACTAAAATCCAAAATAGTGGCACCCAAGCGGCAGTGAAGGAACCAGTTCGGGGGGGGGGGGGCGTGTCAGGCCTGGGTTGCTGCCAGTTCTGCGCCCCAGGCCTGAATTCCACTACCGGTTTGGCTGAACCAGGCCGAACCAGCAGCAGCTCACCTCTGATTATGTTGCAGCTTCAGAAGTTGCTGTGCAGGTGCTCCTTGACTTGTGATCCCAATTGAGCCCAACATTTATGTTGCTAAGCAAGACATTTGTTTTGTCCCATTTTACAACCTTTCTTGCCACAGTTAAGTGAATCACTGCAGTTGTTAAGTTAATAAACTTAACTTTACTTGTCAGGTTGCAAAAGTGGATCAAATGACCCTGGGACACTTCAATCAGCATAAATAGGAGTCAGATGCCAAGCTGTGACCATGGGGATGCTGCAACAGTCATGTGAAAAACAGTCATAAGTCACTTTTTTCAGTGCCATTGTAAGTTCAAATGGTCGCTAAATGAATGGTTGTAAGTTGCGGACCACCTGTACTTTTGTAACAAAATGGAAGGCCGTCCTTGTAGACTTCTTAATTCAACTCACTTGCTAAGCGTGCACATCACACTGAATTAGTTCTCTAAATTTCTGACACAATCTCCTGAAATGATCATTTTATGCCCAACTTCTACTGTGGTAGGCATACAGTTAGGATTATTAGTCAAAAAAAGGTTTAGTCGTTTTTCAAAACTCACTGGAGATTTCCTGTCCACTGCGATTGCCCAGGTAAGGCTGGAACAAGCTTTGACAAAATTCCTGGTTTCCATGTTTTGCTCACAGGAAGAGCCTGGTCAGAACTCCCTTTTGGGCTTTTCTCCTTGCTTTGCACATTCAAAACTCATTCTAGATTTTGCTTCCTTCTTCTCAACATGTTACCCTTTCCTTAAAACTTGCTAGAAATTTACTCCTCTTTTCTTTAGCGAAGCATCTGCCAGATCCCTGAGGCAAAGTACGGTAGCTCCATCTTAGCATGTCTTGTTGCAGTTTCTCTGTATCCTCCTTAAAGCGTGATGCCCAAAAGTTGAAATGAAGTCAGCTTCTTTTTCCCCCAATCAGTTTGCGGCTGAAAGCCATGACGAATGTGTGAAGAATGTTTTGGCAAAACGCCAAAGACTTCATGACCCTGGAAAGTCTCTCTTCCTTTCATCCTTGGCCCTATTTCCCCTCTTTATTCCATGAGCCTCCTGTTGTCATCGACCTAACAATTTCAGTTGTTGATACAGTGGCCGAAACAAGAAACTTGCTGCTCTTTTTAAATTTGCAGAAGTTCTTCCTTTAATCCCTGCTTGCAGCTGCCTGGGCGATTTTCCCCAAGAGACTTGTGAGTCTTAAGTGAAAAAAAAATGCACCATTAGGAAAAGGCACTTTTCCTGAGGAAGCTGAAGATCAGCTTGTACCATGTGAGGAAGCCAAGTTGCTCCCTTCAACATGCAATCTTACTTCTCTCCTCCTACCTATCAACTTGGTGCAGACTTGTACATTTTTACCACCAGTTTTCACCACCACTTCTTAAAGCGTTTCTGTGTTGGCTGGTTATAAAAGTGCCCTGAAGTGTTTGTTTTTCACTTCCCTGCAAGTCATTGTGCTAACCAGAGGTGGCATTCAACAGGTTCTGACCAGTTCTGGAGAACTGGTAACAGAAATTTTGAGTAGTTCAGAGAACCGGTAAATACCACCTCTGACTGGCCCCGCCCCATGTATTCTCTGCCTCCCGAGTCCCAGCTGATCAGGAGGAAATGGGGATTTTGCAGTAACCTTCCCTTGGAGTGGGATGGGAGTGGAGATTTTACAGTATCCTTCCCCTGCCATGCCCATCCAAGCCATGGCCACAGAACCGGTAGTAAAAAAATGTGAATCCCACCACTGGTGCTAACCAAGTGGTGTCCTCAGTCTAGGCCAGGAAACCTCCCTCTCCCATTAACTACAAGAGGTAGAAGACCTTAGATTTGTTGGCTACTTAAAAGATAAAATGGCTCTTGTAGATGGTCGCTTCATCTTAGTTTAACTGTTCGCCATCCTGCAGTGACAGCCAAGATTGTCATCCTCCCACTTCCCTCACCACACTTAGGCAGTGCTTTTGTTTTAACATGAAACTATCCATCTCACGATAAGGCAATACTAAAGGAAAGTTTAGTATTGCTTTTCTGCTAACTGTGGAGTTGTCAGAAATATAAAAGGTATTATTTCTTAAAATTCGTACAAAAGAATTCCGTGTTGTCTCATCAACCAAGTCCAGACAGTACTTTCTCATCTCTCTATTTGAATCAAACAAATATTCCATAGTTATTCAATTTGGGAAAATACTAGACAACTGATGACCTCCATTGGGTCATCATTTCTGTGATATTTTGTTACCAGGTTTCTCAATGGCTTTAACAATAATGTACTTGAAAAGTTCTTTAAAATTTATAGAGTGTTTCAAAGATGTATTTGCCCTGAAAGTAGCCCATGTTGAGCTCAGTCAAACATCAGGAGTTGACCACAGGCAGTGTTTTACCTTGTGTGATAAAATTCTTTGATAATTATGTTACAAATTACTATATAAAATTTGTCCAATTTCAATTCCACAGGAGCCACAGGTCATAGCTTTTGAATGCATTCTGTAAGTTAGCCTATTTTAGATATCTTGATTGAAAAAGTTTTGCCCTTCGATGCACCATTTTGCCCAGTTAAAGGTTACAGACACAAGAGTTTTTAATGATATATAGCAATTAATCCCTGATGCCAAATCTGGACTATATGTAGCAGATGGGTTAGGACAATGATATCCAACTTCACAGTTGCCTTGAGTGACTTGTCAGGTTGCAGCAAAAGTTCCTTTTTCTTCTGAAAACCAGTGAATTCTTGTTTCAAAGTAGAAGAGGTGAAAAGGAAAGACAGGATGTGATGAGATAAGAGCAGGGTTTTTTTCATGATGGCTTTAAGAAGCTTGTATGTTTTGGAAGAAGCATGTACTGAATGGGGATGATTATGTAGAGAAGTAAATACAGGTAGCAAAAGAGCTCACTTCAAAAATTATTTTCCTGTTCCTTATTAAAATAGCCCTTAACTAAAATCATGAAGCGGGAGGCATTTTCAATCCTTACATGATTCTGTTTCAGGAGGATCCTGATGCATCATGAATGCAGATCATTCCCCCCCTCCCCCGAAAGCATGATTCATAAGAATCTGTTGTTTATTGAATTGCAGTTGGGATAAGGTGATGGTGTGTGGAAGTGTCCTTGGGAGATAGAAGGAAGCTCTGGTACGCAATTGTATTTCAGGGAGAGCTAAAATGGCTACTTCACCAATGGACACTTTAGCTGTGCAATCCCCAGCATCAACTGATGAACAGTTGCCGAGAGTTGTATCAAATAAAAATTCATTCCAAAGGAATGAAAAAAGAGGGCAGGGGCAGAAATGAGATTATAAAAGCATCTGCACTATGGTGGAAAGTAGAGGATCCCCAATAGTGCATTTTAACTGCTGTAGAGCCTGCAGAATTTCAACAAGCAAATCTTTTGAGAAAAGGGTGGGATGGGTGGATTTTTGCTTTGATTAAATGCAAATTGGATGGGAGAGAATAAACTCCTCCAGAAAGATTGGACAAGTGGTCTGAATAACTTAATTACAGTTAAAGCAAAATAGTGAAGCTTTTCACATAGCTAGGCTACTCCTCTTTCAGGGGATAAAGTTGAACATGAAGAAAACTTACTCTAGTACAGCAGTCTCCAATCTTTGTAGCCCGGTGAGAGGGACAGAACTGGGCTACACAAGCAGCAGACTGGTGTGTGCGCATGCATTTCTTAACTTGCGCCAAGTGGCAAGATGCTCTGCATACATATGTACACACAGCTTGATTTGCGCAATCGAGCTACGCACATGTGTATGCTTCGGCCCATCACTCGTGCAACCCGGTTGCAAATAGGCTATCACCCGGTAGTGGGCCGCGGCCCAGGGTTGAGGTTGAGGATTCCTGTTCTAGTACATTTGTTTTGTTAGTTTGCCAGTACATTTCACTTGCTGTTCAAAAGTAATAGTTCAGGTTGCAATTCCTCATAGATCTATGTTTAAGGATGAGTTACATATTTGTAGAGGAACAAAATAATTTCATTTAGATTTAGAGGTATATATTTAAAGCCCCACCCACAAATAGGATTTTTTTTAAAGCATGAGTTATGCATTCATCAAATTTACTAATCCAATATGCAGCAAGGAACACTCACAGAATGGGTAATGGATTTTTGTGTGATCTCTATGACCTGAACATTATGCTTTATTATAAGAATGGTCAGCGTATGGTCTCCTGGATGGTACTGGACCACAGAACTCCCATCAATCTTTATAACTCACCTTGCCAACTAAGATGATGGGTGTTGGGAGTTCAACATCTGGAGAATCATATTCCTCACCTTTGTCATATAGCTTGCTTGACATAAACCTAAGCGTTCACGGCTACTGCCTCCTCCCCCTGAAACTACTGATCCATGATTGTTCAGAGGTGTTATCCAGATGCAGGACACTGACTACATCAGACATTCCGGTTACGGGTGCCACAACTTGTATTCAGGCAAGCTTAATTCTGAACAAACTTTGAACAGATGACTTGCCTGGAGTGAGAGAAATCCAGTTGTCACAAGTAAGTGCATTTGCACTCAGCCTCATAATGTAGGATGGCATATATATTGGTTGTGTGTGTAATTCTGCTCCCACAGGGAGACGGTGCCTAGTAAACCAATGCATAATAGCCGCATTCTAATGGGGAGGGGGGAAGCTCATGCAAAACTCCCGTTATAATAAATTAAGAGTTGCTCACACCAGCTGATATTTGTGAGAATGTCTATTTCCCATTCAGACACCCCAGCAGGGCCTTCACAGAAAAGATTCTTTTAATTAAATTGTTATTTTATGTGAGAGGTCAAGTTGTTTCTGCCACAGAAGATAGGAAGTTTGCTTGTACCCGAGTCAGAGACCATTGGTCCATCTAACTCAGCCTTGCTGACATCTGGTAGTGGCTTTCTAGGTTTTCAGTCAAAATCCTCCTCCAGTCAAAGTCAGAAACGCTATGGATCGAACTGAGGTTTTTTCCCTGTATGCCTAGCGTGATCTGCATCACTGAATCACTATGGCCATAAATCAAATTGAATCTTATTTCCCATCCCCGGATGGAGACCAAAATGCGAGATCCTGATTTTTATAATAATATATATAATCTTCTCTTTAACAGGAGCATATTAACATCCGCAGACATTGTCAGAATATTTATCATTAGAATAACAATAATTAATAATAACAATAATAATAATAATAAAAAATGGTAGGAGAGAAAGATTGAGGCAAGTCTATAGTACACAGTCCTGTGAGGACAGCAGAGCCTTTTGGAGACTCCACTGCCACATCGTTCAAGTGCCCCCGTCTATATTTACACACTTGCCTGGCGTCCGCACCCCCAGCTAAGCTGGAGGGAAAACAGTGCATTGAACACAAACCCATCGACCCTCCCCCTCCCACCCACCCCCTCCCCAAACCTGCCTTTTTGTCTGGTTTGTTCCTTTTCCATAAAACTTCCCATCAGAAATACATTATTTACACATAAAATAAATAGAGCGGTAACCTGATTTGTGTTTGGCCTGCGGCAAACAGTCAGAGGTACTAGGGAAAGTATGGCTTGGATTCAACTCTGTACAGAACCGTGTGGGGGAGCCGGGATCAGCCTGCAACCCCGGCATGGCAAAGCCGGGCACCTTGCATATTTCCAGGCCTTGCATGCAACCGCCAGTCGTCTAAGGAGACTGGCCCCTTCCACTGTCCCTTGGCCTTTCTGCCCTCCCCTCTAGCCATTTTCTGGCCCTAGAGCAGTGGTCGTGTCCCACAGTTTCAGCACAGGACAGGCACACCGTCTGCAGTCACAAGCCGTCCTGTAGTGGGGTCGTAACTTCCTGCCAGGTAGTAGAGATCTTGCCGATCCTGATATTTCTTGCTCCGGGTCAGCTGCTCGTAGTGTTCACGTTCTACCACCTGGCACTTGTGAGAGATGGTCTGGACGTCGTTCTCATCCTCATGGCACGACTGGTACAGCGCATTCTGCAGAAAGGTCAGAAAGAGATATGAAGGACTAAAGGGATAACTTTGCCTTCCATTTTTAAGGGACAAAAAAATCCTCTGCAAAGGCAGCAATTAACCAGCAAAGTGGAAATTCTCTCCCCAAATGGAATAACAGACTTGTTGGATAAGGTCTGTTAGGTCGACCATTCTATTCTCAGTTAGCTACCTGCTGGTATTTGGCTATAGAACATGAAAGCAAAACTCTTCTCAGGCTCTTGTTCCTTCAAAACTGGCCTTCAAAAGCAAGCTGTCTCCATACCGCCAATCTAACATGGCTGGTAGACACCAATAGTCTCCATTATTTGGTTTTTCACCTCAAATGGTGTCTGTCATACTATTTTATAGCAGTAATTTTTATCATTTGCCCATGCACTCTGTAAGGAATAAGGAACACACATTGCAGGACTCTTATCAGAGGTTCTTTATTTTGAACTTATTTCGGGAATGGGGTGTCTGGGGGGGCTGAACCTACTACTATTTTTATTTTGTAGGGTAATTTTAGGCTTTACTATTATGATAAGAGGAAAACTTCTCTTTCTCCCTTGTTTGCACTCCAAGCACAATCATATTCTCGGCTCATTTCCTCCTCAAATTTGTTTTCTGTTATAAAATTCCAAACACTGCAAATTTCCCTTAGAAGAGAATTTGCAGAGTGATATGAAAACAGTTCCCAGATCTTTTCTTGCTTGTGTCCCAGTTGAAAGCACTGACCAAGTAAGCCAGAAAAAACCATTGATTTTGGTGTGTATATTGATGTGCATGTGTGGAGCTGGGGGAGTATACCAATCTTGTCAGAGAATGCTGATGTTTTGCTGGCTCCTGGCTTTTCCCTTGTAAAATTGTAATGTTGTGGTATGTGGGAATAAAAGGCATTGCAAGGAACAAAGGGAAAGGCAATAAATCCTGAAAGTACCAGCACCATATACTTAGTTCCATCTGAATTTAGAGTGAGTTACTCTTGGATACACTCAACTAAAAGCTGAGTGCAGTAAACTTAGAGGTGCTGCTACTGAAGAAGAGATGACAGGTTCATTTACCTTAAGAGATGTCTTCTATATACCGTATTTTTCGGAGTATAAACACACCTTCCCCCCCCCCCCAAAAAAGGGTGAAAATTTGGGTGCGTCTTATACACTAAATGTAGCCCCATGCATCCACCGTCCCCTACCCTTTGGCCTCTGCTTCCCAGCAATTTATCTCCTTGCAGCAAACGGGGAAAATGGGGCTTGCTGAGGTGGCAATAGGCTATGGCAATTGGAAGGCCCCTGCCGAAATTGAAAGGGAAACTTGCTGTTTGCTGCAGAGGCAAATTGCTGGGAGGCAGAAGCAGATTTTTTTTTCGTGTGCTAATCAGGCTATTTGCTGCAAGGACGTAAGTCAATAACTATAAATGCCTATAGAACGTTCAAATTATTAGACTCATTTTTTAAAGACTGCTTTATTATTGTTCTAGACAACTGAACAAAATGAAGAATCTTTTTAAAATAAATGCTTGATCTGAAGAGGCCCTCTGCTATTGTATCTTCTTTTAAATAGCAGAGAATAACTTCCAGAAAGCCGCATCAATTTTAACAGCATCTGTACAAGTATAGTCTGAAATGTAACACCACAAATAGTGTATATCACCTTTGCTGTTTTTGCAAGGAGGCAAATTGCTGGGAGGCAGAAGCAGATTTCCCCCCCTTTGTTTTCCTCCCCAAAAGCTAGGTGCGTCTTATACTTTGGAGCGCCTTATACTCCGAAAAATACGGTAGCTCTTTTTTTTGCTCTTTTCTGTTATCTAAAGCATATCAAGGGATGATTTACTAATGAAAGCAGAGGTATCCATTTGAATTGTTAATAGATCCACCACATCATTTGGGAGGAAGATTCTATAAGGAAACCCTGCTGTAGTCATTAAAGAAAGCCTTGCTAATTACTGCCAATCGTCCAGTGATCTCTCTGGAGG
Source organism: Thamnophis elegans (assembly GCF_009769535.1). Taxonomy (NCBI): domain Eukaryota; kingdom Metazoa; phylum Chordata; class Lepidosauria; order Squamata; family Natricidae; genus Thamnophis; species Thamnophis elegans. The sequence goes on along the minus strand of NC_045542.1, from coordinate 45,443,982 downwards.
TCCCGAGTTTTGTTCTGCTCCAGCTCATTATGCCTTTTCATCCAGCACCAGGAGAACATTCTTGTTTGCCACCCTCTGCTCCACTGGAAGATTTCTTCCCTCACCTTGCCATCACTATGTCGCTTGCCCAGCTTCGTCTCCTCGGGATGGTAGAACCATTTTACTTTGACCACCATGTTGCTGCCCCAGGACTCCCACATGCTTTCAATGCGGCCAATGTAGGGCAGATGGGGCCGGCCAGCTGACAGGAAAACCGCACAGTCGCCAATGCGCAGAGTCTCCTTGCCCCGTACAATTGCTTTGTAGAACAACTTCCGTGCTTTCCCCTTCATGCCACGGCGCTGTAGGACAGGGGACAGAGTATGCAGAAGCAGGGTAAGCGGCGGCCTGCGTGATATCCGGGATGCCCCCTGCCTCTTGGCCGTGAGGCCTTTGGAAGAGATCCTCCGGGGAGCCTGTGGGTTGCCATGGAAACAAAGCCCTCCAAAGAGTAGCCTCGAGACAGCAATTGAGCTTAACTACAGCAAACCCAGGCTCTGCTACCAGGAGACCCCCCCCCCACCAATGCTTTTGCTTGAGGAGGCCCGAGAGAGGATAACCAAGGAAACACAAATGGGGTTGGCAAATGCCTTATACATCCTGTACTGCTGTCCTAAGGGGATTTACTGACATGGAGTGCAGCCCAGGAATAAGCCTCCTAGAGCGTGTCTGGCACCTCACAGGGAACGGCCATGCTCAGGCTGTCTGAAAGAGCCAGAAGGAGAGGCCACTGCATCTGCCCGAGCCCAGGTACAGCTGCAACGAACAGCCTCCGCTCTGGAGAAAAAATGATTCAGGGGAGGCTGTTAGTTGGGGAAAATAAAAACCCTTTACCATCCTGCACTGGCAGCACATTTGCAGAATGTGGCCAGTATTAGAAAATTTCCTCTTTAAAACAGAGAAGGCTACTGATTATCAGCTGCTAAACCACAGATCTTGTTAGAACAATCCTTGCCTGGTTAAATATGTCAAAATAGGAACACCCTTTGCTCTCCTGCACATAGCTTTATTCCCTTTTTTTTTTTTGCACGCAGTGAGTGAACAGGCAAGCCCTGGAAGTGCCAATTAACTAAGTTTTCCTTTTTAAAGGCTTCAGGACAAGCCATAAAATCATGGTCTGAAGATGTTTTCTGCAACTCCGTAAAGGTTTCCATTAAACTGGAGATTGTAGCTGAAGGAGGAACTTCTTGGTTTGTTGTCTGCTCAAAGGAGGTGCAAAACAGCTGCACGCAGATACGCATTTGTATCTTGGATGCTGAGCAATATTGGGGAATTGTGCAGTTGCTTTAAAGGCATGTGGATATGAGCACTAAGCACCTTTTTGCATATGGATGCAGCACAATGCATAGCCCAAATATTTATAGAATAAGCAAGTTTGCTCTTTTTTAGTGGGACATCCTTCTGAAGACTGCGGCAAAGTAGCATTTCAACTAAGGTAGTTAGCCTTAAAACAATGTGAAAACAGGAATTCACAGTTCTTTTGTCAATAACTAGAGAAAGGGAAATTGGTCTTTCCTTTCTGATCAGCAACAGGAAGTCTAAAGCTGGGAGGACGTTTCCCAAGTTTAGCCTCTCCTCCTTTCAAAAATCACCAAGTGACTGGGATCAATAACCAAATGCATGAATCACTTCCTTTTAAGCATTTCCTTCTAAGAGTTCAGGCCAAAAAAACTTCAAGAACTACCTTCAACAGTATCATTTTCCTTAGCACACAAAGCAAATTCAAGCCATTTCCCTCGGCTTGCATTATTGTGTAGCCCAGACTCGCCACGCAGGATCCTGATATTTTCCATACCTGAGTGGGGTTCCCAGACCATTTCCAGAGCTGGCGTGCTGGCAGAAAAGCAGAGATCTTTGGCCGGTTTTCCACCGAGGGCAGCCGTTGCCGGCGGGAGAACTCTTTGGCTTTAGCGAAGCTCAGAGTTTCTTTGCGCCTGAGCTTGCTCTTGGCCCCAGCGCCAAAACACCTCTGCAAGGCGCTGCTCTTGGAGCGCAGGGCTTCCGACTGAGCCAGCAAGGCCGGAACTGGGTGGGTGAGACAGGTCTGCACAAGGAGCGTGGAGTCCTCGTCATCGGAGCTATAGGAAGAGTCTTCATTGTCGGATGAGCAGAGGCTAGAAGTGGAGCCAGAGCCAGAACTGGACGAGGTGGATGATCCTGAAGACGAGGAGGAGACGGAAAGCCGTGTCAGGAAGCGGGAGGGGACGCTGCCTGCCAGATCATCCACCTCATCTTCGTCCATGTCTGAATAAGAGCTGTGGCAATCACTATCGCAGTGCAGCCCGTACTCTGTTTGACCAGTGTATTTGCGCAATGCCAGCCCCATAGGCAGCGTGCTCTTCTTCTCTTTAATCCCCAAGGCTGGGTGAACATAGCCATGGCCAGACAGGGACCCAAAGTCCTTGTCGCTCATCAGTAAGGCTTTGCAGTTTTTGTTTTTGGGGGACGTCACCCCCTCGTGATCCAGCTTGACCAGGTACTCGCCGCCAACTTTCCTGCGCCCAGCCTTGCCCAGCTCAGTGTCCAACCGCTCAACTTTCTTGGCACGCAAAAGCTTCTGAGCACAGGGCAGGATCAGGCCAGAGCTTCCAAAAGCAGAGTACGAGTTGGCAATGCGGCTGAAAGAGTCAGAGCCGAAGCCATTACCGAATATGGGGGCAGCAACACTGTGCACGGGGAAGAGCACCTCTTTGGCCCGCAGCTTTTTGCTGCCCCCATTGAGCTGGAAGAGGTTTTGCCGCATGACTGTGCCCTTGCTGGACGTCTTGCGCTTGTTCTGGGTCACAGTTGTCCAACTGAGCAGAGAGTTGCTACGACGGCTCAGGAAGTGGTCTCCAGGCTGGGCTTTTGAACTTGAATGCAGCATGTCGGGTTTACCTGCAGGGAAAGGACAGAATCAGAAAAGTACTGGCAGTGGCAGCTGTCTCCTGTGCTATGGAACTGGTTCAAATCTGTGTATAGCCTTCCCTAAACCGCTTCCTTCACGTCTTATGCTTTGGAACTAGAGAAACAGATTGCAAGAAGGGGGAGAAGTTCTTAGGTCTGATCCGAAATTTTTCCTATTCGCCCAGGTCAATCCCTTGATGTTCCTCACCTTTCAAATTCCATTTTGAAACAAAAGATGTTACATTTCGAGAGAGAGAGAGAGAGAGAGAGAGAGAGGGAGAGAGAGAGAGAGAGAGAGAGAGAGAGAGAGAGAGCGCATATGTGTGTGTGAGTGTGTGTGTGAGAGAGAGGGAGGGAGGGAGGGAGGGAGGGGGAGAAAGGGGGGGTAGAAAAATAACTATTTAAACCAAGCATTCTACATTTTACTACAGATTATTCCAACTCCCTAGGATATCTTAAATGGCCAACACAGGATGTATTGCCTTCACTTTAAATGGTTTTCACTTTTTCTTAATGATATGAGCAATTAGCCAAGTCTGTCTGGTGCACCGGTATGTTATCAAATCCAGTACACGATCCCTGAATCCAAGCTGAAAACAGTGAAAATGTATAGAAAAGCAGCTGCTGAAGTAGCCAAAATAGGAGGGCAAAGGAATGATTGTGAAGAGTTATCAAAAGAGGTTGGTCAAAGGCTGTTGTAATTTGAAAAACAGAGAGATGCTAGCGAACAATTTACAGGGACTTGCGTAAATATGGTCTTCCTTGTAATTGATTATTTTTATCTTAAATGTGATCTAGACCAGGGGTGTCAAATTGCAGGCCCAGGGGCCAGCCGCGAGGTGCTTAGATCTGGCCCGCAAGAACAGAGAAGGACGGAACTTGGGTGGCTGCGACGGCTCAGGAGTTTCATTTTCATTGGCAGAGGGTTGCAGGAGGCCGTTGCGGCTGCCCAAGCTCCGTTTTCGCTAGCAGAGTACTGAGGCCACCACAGGTGTCCCCGATACGAGTGAAGTTGAGCTGGCCACGCCCACCCAGCCCCCAAGATCAAACACAACCCTGATGCAGCCATGAATGAAATCGAGTTTGACACCGCTGATGTAGACCTTTTCTAATGACAGCTTGAATTCCCTTGCCTACATTCTCTGTGAACATTTTCCCATCAAGTTCTTGTGGCATACTGAATAGAACCTTGAACCTGAGAGCCACCTACGTGTTTAATACCGCAGCTTATTATGAGTTTTCTATTTTGTTATTAACAAATTATGTTTTTGCTAATGTTCTATTCCGCTTATTTAATATTATCCTTTTTTGTTTGTTTTAATCAATTTTACACATGCATACGTGTAATGGAATGTTGAAGCGTGCCTGGCAATTCATTTTTACAGTATATTTTTCACTTCCCTTCTTTTTAAATGAATGAGATTGGTTTTAAGGGTTAAATTCTGAATCAGAGATGTGTTTTTTGTCATCGCTGTAGGCTGGAAACTGAATATAGACATTTAAAAGACTATCCAAATTAATTTAAAATTAATATAAAATTCAGTCTCTGACGAGCCACCATTCTCAGTATAATTTTGAGCAAATCATATTCTAAACAGAATTTAAGTTCATGGGCTCCTGGCAGGATAAGGTGAGATAATAAAACCCTTGCAAGAAATGCAAACAAAACTGACTTACCAGTCTTTTCTTTGCTGATCATCTTCTTACTTGTGCTTTTGGTTGACTCAGAGACTTCACATCCCTCGGCACAAAGGCTGGGTGCCGATTCACTGGAATGGGGAACATCAGTGGAAGACCTTTTGTTACGACGGCAGGGGGTGGAGACTAATAACGCAGCAGAAGGCTCTGTGCCTATAGGAGGATAAAGGTAGAAGCGTCACAGGCAGATTCAGGCGCGAGATCATTGCCTCACCTGAGTTAAGATTTCACTTCCCTTTGACTTTCTGCTTTTAAGTGTATGCTTCTCTCTAGCCTAGATTACAATGAAATATTCTGTGAAGCCACAAAATATGAATGCTGTAATAACTGTATTTGTCTGTTATTAAGCTTGAGTTCTTCTGCTGCGTCAAATAAGCACCCATATTGCTCTTGAAGCTGCTCCCAAGCCGTCTAACAGGTAGTCCTTGACTTACAACCATTCGTGCAGTTGAAGTTATTGTGACACTTAAAAAGACGACTTCTGATTACTTCTTGTGCTTATGACCACTGCAGCGTCCATGCAATTATGAGATTGTGATCTGGCTACCTAGTAGCCAGTTCACGTTTATAATGATTGCATTGTCCTGGGGTCCTGTTATCACCTTTTGCTATCTTCCCACCTGGCTTTTAATATGCAAAGTCAATGGGGAAGGTCATAAGGTTATGGTCATATGATGTAGCAAAAAAGGTCATAAAATCAGGTGGGGTAACGTGATACCTTACCTAGCATGATGCCTCACTTAATATCCAGACTGCTTTATAATAAACTCTGCGGTCCCAATAGTGGTTGTAAGTCAAGGATTACCTGTACTTTGCTGATCTCCACATGAGATTTCCGCACCTGAGATAGGCAAGGTCCTTCCCACCCCACTGCACAGAAAGTCAGACACATTTTGTGCCCAAAGAATGGCTCTTAAGAATAACTCAGCAATATTTCAGTTAATTTTTGATACAAAATAGTATCAAATGGAATCACTGGCAAATGGGTTCACGAGGGCTATCAAAGTATGATAACTATAATTCTAGCGCTAATCCATTCAAGCACACTTACACTGAATTTTGAAGTCTGGTGGCAACATGCGGATATTAGACAATGCAATGTGGCCAGTGTCTCCATCATCAAATTCTACCAACACCGACTCTGCATCTTCCTCTTCATCACTTGAAGACCCTGTGGGCAGAAGCCATGTTACCTTTCAGGCCAGCTTCGCTGTAGGCGCAGAAGAAGCTCTGACCCACTGAGCATAGTTAAGCATATTTAAAGAGTTATTCCCCATTATGAGATCCTTATTTACCAGCTTGCTCACCTCGAATGACATTGCCTGGGTAAAGGCAGCGAGACTTCTGGCTCCAATAAGCACAGACCCGTGTGCCAGGTGGAAGGCTGCGGCTTGACTGCGGCTGTACATCTAGAACCTGGAGGAAAACAACAGGCATGGTTGGCATATAGAGTAGATCACCACGTTCTTAAGACACTGAAGAGATGACCCAAGTACCAAGCTTGGCTTATTTTAATTCATTGTGCAGTGATGGTGACAATTCAAGCTTAGCTCAACCAAGGAAAATCGCAGATTGCAGTGATTTTGTGCTTTCCTTTGGCATCTGCTCTTCTCTCATGATCACCAAACAACTACTTTCACTTTTCCCAAAACATTATTGAGTGCATCCTATTTTTCTAGCAAGAAGGCTTCTTGTTCTCCAAACTATGTTTTTCAGATATTTCATGGGTATAAATATTAATTAAGAGTATTTACAACCAAATTCCGGGTCTTGGTTTTTATGCTTTATTAACGGGTTGAAGTGCTCTGTGCAGGAACTTCTTGGCATTTGACTATATCTGAGAGTGCAAGATTGTCTTCTCAAAGGATGCATCTGGGAAATGAGAGGCCTGCATCTCTCTCTATACTTATATGCACAGGATGATTCACAAGTCAATTCACAGAAGTGTGCATAAATATCCTGTCCCCCAAAACTCTGGATGTCCCAAAGGTGCTTTTCCAAAAGGCAACTGGGCTTTCTTGGTGGTTGTTTTTTTTCCCCCTTCGAAAATGTTTGGCTTCTCATCCAAGAAGTTTCTTCAGTTCTGAGATGCAAAACGTTTTCAAAGGGGGGAAAAAACACCACCGAGAAAGCCCAGTTGCCTTTTGGAAAGGCACCTTTGGGACAACCGTGACCTGGATGATTAAGAATCTCCACAGACATTCAAGATACTGGATGTGACTACAAGTCATATAGGCCTCATGATTGCTCCCACCAGCTGTGGAGGATCAGCAGTTCTAGAAGACAGGTCAATTAGGCCAACTTGATTCATCTGAATGTACATCCTATAGTTGTATTCTTCTCAGATTTTTTTTTTTTGCAACCTACCTAAATCCCTACTATCCAGAAAGCATGACCATTCCAAATTCTCTTATTCCTGGTAGTGTTCACTTAATGACTATGAAGTTACAATAACTGAACAAAAGGTAGTTATCTTTCAACTCCTCTCATCTCACCTATTTCTCCAAATTTCTGCCCTTTTGGTCGCCGTGCACCCCACTGCTTACCCTGATACTCCTTGCAGCCCCCAATCTACCTTCGCCATCTTCTATATCTTTTGAGGAGATACAATCAGCCATGGCAGCTGCTGACCCTCTCTGATGTCTCTGTGAAACATTGCGAAAGGCCAGCAGCAGCCTTGGCTGAAATCAGATGGGGGCTGCAGGGGTAGGTGGCAGTGCTGGAGGATGACCCAAAGAGTAGAGATGGTGGGTAGATAGGCAGGTGTGTGAGTGTGGGGAGGGGGAGTTGGAGGGTGGCCACAGCAGGGTAGTGGTGCCTTGGCTGCCAAAGGGAACTCTCTGGGCCAAGCCAGGGAGAAGGCAGAGGATGGAGTTGGCCCTTCATACAAGGCAAAAGTGTGAAGTCCTTGCCTAACAATCATAACAAGGATTGCCACTACTAAGCAGTGTAGTGGCATGATGTTTCACTTAACGACTCCTTCTTCTAGTCCTGGAAATTCTGGTCCCAATTAGGGTCATTAAATGAGCAAGCTTACTAGAAATAATCTGGTGTAGCAAATCCATGCACATTTGCAAAAGAAAGCCACACTTTCTGCTCCCCATCCCTCGAGTAAGTCCTACAGGTATTACTCTTGAGAGTCCAGCTTCTCTCCCCCTGCCCATGCCCACAGCCAGCCTGATTAATCACAGGCTCTGATCTCCTGAGACTTACCGCCTCCTGCAACAGCTGCTCTTGGGAATAGATTCTCTGCCTGTTCCCTCGCTCTCCCTCAATGACAATGCTGTAGCTGTGGAACAAATAAGTGACAAGCATTTACACAGATGACGATCTGAAGGGATAGAGGAGAAGCTAGCTTGGTTAATTTCAATAGTTATTTAACAACAAGAAGCTCAATTCCTGGTTGGCAAGAGTCCTCCCTTTTGAACTAGCACAGCACAATGGAAGTTCAATAGTTCTGACTATTGAGTTCCCAGATCAGTAAGAGTGTTAAGTATATAAATGTTTAAAATGTGAGAAAAAAGAAATGTTACACCACTCTACTCTCCAGATGTGCTGAGTTGTAACTCCTCAACCCTATGAGTAAGAGCACTAAATAGTGCTAACACACACAATTTCATGCTTTGCCCTGAGTTTCACAGAATTCAGTAGGATTTACTTTCAGATTCCCCCCCCCCCACCCGAGAATTGTGTTGGAATACTTCCCATGAATTAGACTTTAGATCCAGCAAAATGCTTGGACTTCCATGCATACTACAGGTTTTTTTTAAATGAAGACAGGCAATAGTTTGCCCAAGATCATACAAGAAACTCATAAGGAAGAGGAATCAGGATGCAAGTCTTTCCAGACTCAGTCCTTGGAACCAGATGGGATCTTGAACAAATGTATTTTTCATTCTGATTAATGGAAAGAAGAGGAAGAAGGCCCAGGATTTGATCTGGGAGAGGATAGGGTAGAGAATTAATCACCAATTAACTCTATTTGCAGATGAGGAACCAGAATGATTAATATTGCAGTAGGTGCCTTTGGGTTAATTATTGTAAGAAGGGAGTACCTGGGTTTCTTGTAATCAGTTACTGCAATTGTCTATAAGCATTAGAGAGATGTGGGATAATAAGGGATAGAAGGGAATGGTAAAAAAGGAAATGCCTACAATTCTAAGTGATGGATGCATTGTACAGTATCAACAGCAATGAAGCCTTACTGATCTTGAAAAATCTCGCTACGGTATCCTTTGTCCAAATTTATGCATAGGAATCAGGTCCTTACATGTCAGGTGGCTGCAGACTCTTCACATTGCCGGCGTAGAGCAGACTGTCTTCTTTGGGGATAAGCACACGCAATCCATCCTGGAGATCTTCTTTGAGGATGGTACAAGACTGGGCTGCAACCGCAAGACAAAGCCATGAATCCACGGTTAATTCTCTTCCACTTCTGTTTTTATATTTGGAAACTTCAGGCAGGGGTCAAAGCTTGAAGAATTCAAGCCTGAAGTATGGACCACACTGCACTGTCCAGCTTTGATCTGCACAACCCCACTTCAATTTTCTGAGCTCTTTCCTTCAGAGTTCACTTTAGGAACTATACAATCCCACCATATTTCATCTCTTAATGCTTCTTCTCATCATTATCCTTGTTTATTTCTGTTCTTGACTTTTGCATCAATAGTAATTCTTTCACCTGGGCTATACTAGGCCTTGTTAATTGCTTCACCCAAGGGTACTCTTTGGTCATGGTTTCTGCGGAGACTTACTGGAGGTCATATCTTCCTCTGCACCAGTGGGGGTCATCTCCTCCTCTTCAGAGAAGCTGCTATTGTCATCAAACTCAAAATGGTCCTCAATGGCAAAACTCTCCATCAGTCGACTGACTGCCCGGCCTTTGCACTGCACAGCAAAGCAAAATAGATTTCCTTGTTTTACAAAGGCAGGCCTCTTATGCACAAGACTGACGTCAAACTGGCTAGGCCAGGAATGGATGAAACCAAAGTCTCTCCCAGCCTCAATTCATTCCTAGCCCATAGCATTACTCTGGCCTTTGACTAAAAAGGGCTTAGCTTGGAATAAAAGGGGCAGGATGCTATGCCAGTGAGACTTTTGCATAGGCTCTGCAGGGCCCCGTCCGCATGCATATTCTAATCTGAAAACGTCTACAAGTGAGCTATTATTTTGTGCACCCACACACCACACAGTAACCCACTGACAGAAGTTTTCCCATAAGAGAATTGAAATCTCATGAGATTTCAGGGATGAAACTGCTACAATTTCACAGACTGTCTTTGTACTTCTTTTCAATTATTTCTTTTTTTATATTTAAAAAAAAATGATTTGCACCACTGCCAATACACAATAAAAATGTCCCGAGGGAGAGAGGCCATCTGCTTGCCTCTTTTATTCTGAGTAATAAAAGGTCAGCCGTATCTGACCTATCCAAAACCTGCATTACAGCAGGTATTTCACATTTCCTACCTGCTTGCTGACCACCTTGCTCTTAACCTTAGACAGCTTCTTGCCCTTGCTGAGGATGGCCTTGGCATTGCGAGGAGAGAGGGTCAGTGCTCCATTTTTTCTCTGCCCAAAGAAAATAAAGATAAAACAATCAAATACAACATGCAGCGGACAAATATTTACCATACTACCATGTAGCTCAGTTGACGGTTACAACTGTAAAGAAGACCTTTTCCTCTTTCTTAGTGGCCCTTCATGATATCAGTTATGTTCAGGTTGTGTTGAGGAAGGTCTGCTGTTACCCAGCGTACCCAGTGGTGAAATTCAAATTTTTTTACTACCGGCTCTGTGGGCGTGGCGTGGCGGGCATGGCAGGGGAAGGATGCTGCAAAATCCCCATTCCCATTCCATTCTGGGGCCAGCCAGAGGTGGCATTTACCAGTTCTCCAAACTACTCAAAATTTCCATTACCAATTCTTTAAACTACTCAAAATTTCCGCTACCAGTTCTCCAGAACCTGTCAGAACCTGCTGGATTTTACCCCTGGATTCCCAAAACAGATCATCACCATCCTTCCTTCACTGAGGACCACATCCAGTTTTTCTGTCCCGCTTACCCTGAGGGCCGACTGCAGGACTTTGCTCTTGCGTGTGGCTTTCTTGAGGCGTTCACTGCTGAGTTTTCCTGCATCGTCACGATTTGCAAATGAGCGGGCCTGGATGCTGGAGAAGAGCCCCTCGGCGGCGCTTGACGTTCCAGGTCCACAGTGAAACTCCTTGGCCTTACTCTTGAGTTTTTTCTTGCTAGAATTCTCACAAGATCCCGCTCGGCACACCGGCACCTTTTCCAACCTCCCTAAGCCTGGCTTCACTGGCCGCCTCTTTATTTTCACTTGGCCTTCGGGACTGGGGATTCGATAGGGTCCTAGGGAGATCCAGAGATTATAGCAGTGAAAAAAAAATACGCAAAGCGGAACAGGAAAGAAAAATGCCTCAGTGGATAAGCCAGTGCTTCATTTTGCTTACGCGGACTCCACTTCAGGCAAGTGTAATGTTATTAGGCCAATTTTGAGTAGAGTCTTCTCAATTAGCAATTTGTGAGACTAGCCAATGCTCTCATTTTTTTTTTAAACGAATTGGGGCTCAGCATGTAATAGCAGAATCTGCCCCTTTAACTGAAAGGGAAGATGCAGTGGTAACTTAGAAAGAGTTAGTTGCAGGAAGACCTTTCACTGCCATCTTACATCCACCCTCAAGGGCAAATCAAACAAAATGATATGATAGTAGGTGGAAGGGCTGGATATAATTTCAGCCATTTCTTCATGGTTGTTCATGAGGCTCCATTGCCCTTCCCCTTCATCAACTTGGAATAGATTCAGCAATTCACCAAAAAGAGCTTTATTTCAATTCATTTCATTACCTAGCAAGCCTTGCCTCTCCTTCTTCTTCTTTGCTTTCTGATTGGCCTCCATTTTCACTACGGAGGAAGGAGAAGGGCCAATTACAGGAGGGTTCACTGTTACATGAATGGGGGAGCTGTTGTCACTTGTCAAGTTATCATCCCCGCCGCCGCCACCATTGTCACTTTCATAGTCTCTGTGGTGATTGTCATCTGTAAATGAGGAGGAGAGTCAAGACAAATTGAGGCAAGAGGGAGAAAAAGGGGACCAATTCCAAGATGAGGATTCTGATACTTTGTTTCATCATTCCAACATCATAGACCACTTATTGCAACCATCAAAGTAAAACCAAGGCCATCACTGCATTGTTTTTAAGGGTAATAGCTCAACACAAAGCTATTGAGTGGATTGAGTCTTTTCAAATCAATCTCTGCTGGTAGTGTAACCCTCATATCAATGCCCCACTTAGGACTCATTGGCTTTGGTTATTGTTGCAAGGCCTGGCGTGTAAGGATTGGTAAAGTTGCATCGGTATGATGAGTAAAAATAGTGGAGTAAAGGTTATTAAAAAAATCCAGCCAACAATCCGAGAACTCTGAATAATGTTTTGGCCAAGCTATTCCCTCCTTCGACATCAGCCTCCCAACTGAACTGCCTATAAACCACCCCCCTTCCAATCCTGGCTTCTATATCCTGATTCTTGACCCTTTGACAATGAGCCTTTGTTCTTTCAGCTTTGGGGGAGTGGAAGCAGGATTTCTGTCTCAGCATTGCTTTCCTGATAAGATGCCCCAGGAGCTTCAGGGGAAGCCATAAGCCTGCAATCAAATGAGAGCGGACATTGGCCCCACTAGAGGACATCATGTGCAGCTATTTTTAAATTTCAGAGCTTCCTTCTGCTTGCCAGCAGGAAATATACTATGTGGCAAGCTCCTCACCAGAGCTGAAGATAAGAGCTTTGTAGAAGGGTGGATTTGCCTGGGAATGGGCCCTGGGAGAAGCTAATTGTATTTGTACTTCCTCAGTGGCACGGTGGAGAGATGAATACCTGGGAGGCCTGTTAACTGGCCTGGAGCTCAGAAAATATCCATTGGACACTAATCCCTTTTTGCTATGCAGGTAAACATCCCTTGTCCCAAGTCCTCTTTTAGCAGCAATAGACAGAACATGCTCACAACTGCAGGGTTGTGAATAGCATTCTCTTGTTTCCCATTATCAACTTTCCTTCCCAGGTGCCAAATGATCCTTCCCTTCAATCTGAATGTCCCAAAGGTGCTTTTCCAAAAGGCAGCTGGACTTTCTTGGGTTTTTTCCCTCCTCCTTCACTTTTCGCCCAAGAAGCTTCTTCAATTCAAGAAGCTTCTTTTTAATTGGATGAGAAGCGAAACGTTTTCAAAGGGGAAAAAAAACCCAAGAAACTCCAGTTGCCTTTTGGAAAAGCACCTCTCAGTCAACCATGACCTGGATGGTTGAAAATCTCCATAGACCTTCAGTCTGAATGTACCTGCTTCAGCATTTCCTGGGCTAGGCTTGGCCTCCAAGGGAGTGAGATCCTGCTGTGGGTATTTGGGAGATGCGGCTTTGGAGCTCTTGGTTCGAGAGAGTTTCTTCTGGATACGGGTGCAAGGGATAGGCTCTTTCCGTCGGAAGGGACTGATGCTCGTGGGCAAGACTTTGCTTTTGACTTTCTGCTTGAGATGAGAGGCCTTGTGTACTACTGTGGAAGCCAACTTGCTTTGGGAACTGCTCTTCTTGCAACGAACCTTCTCCTGCAAAAAAAAAAAAAAAAAAAGCAAAAAATGGTAGAAAAGACACAGTAATACGTATTGCCTATTGCTTCCCTCTTGCTCAAGAGGGAAATCTATATTTGAATTGGGAACTTGGAAAGGATTGAAAAATCTTATCTGACCCTCTGACCAATAATAGTGAGGATACTGGATACCACCTGTAACTAGTAGATAAAAATGGACCCCTAATGCAAAAAACACAAAAGTAGAAATGGCTAACTAATAGATAAAATGGATACTACATGTACTATAACTGAATCTTGTTTAACGCTGTCTCAGTGAGATTCTGAACCCTTATGGTCTTATCTGCATGGACCTAGTTTCTAACTTGTATGTTAACAAGTAATGTTAATCTTTTTCTTCTTTTTAAGGCAATAAACTACTTGAAAACAATGTCCAATGCTCCCTTAGCCTCCTGGAAAACTTAAGAACAAGTGTTATTTTTATACTTGTATTTCATAGTTTTTTTACTTGTATTTCATAGTTCCGCCATGCAAATTCTGAAGCAAGGTAAATAAGCATAATTCATCCTATTAAACAGCAGGGGAGAGGTGTGCCATAAAATGTAAGATGTAAAAAAGATGTGAATATTCCACTCACATCTACCAAAAGAGCATCTGCCCATCCAGCTTGGTTCATCTCAGGACCCTAAATCCTCATAGCTGATGTGAATATCACATTGGTTTTAAACCACCAAAAGAATATGCTTTTCTAAAGGCAACAGGTTATTAAGGCATACTCACCTGGGAGCTTTTGATGCCACTGTACGTCGTTTCTGATATTTTCCGTTTTTTCTTCTTGGGCTCCCCTTCGGCCCTCAACTCTGTACACAGTAAAGATAAGGTGGCTTTCACAGACCTATGAATGGAAAAGAATACACAGGTTGGAGAAAGAAAATTCATTTCAAATGAGCCATGGAGAAGCATACAGGCCCAGGATCTAAGCATTTTTTTTATTAGAAACAGTCTCCAACAAACATACAGCATACCTGTAAAAAGACCTAACCTCTATTTAGTTCCATTTATTTAAACTTGTATATTTTAGACTGCTACATCACTATTTACAGCTAACCATGGCAATCTGATAGATATGTGATGGGTGTATACGTTAGATATTTACTCATACATATTCTGGACCCAAGTCTCATTGTTGTGGGGATCAGTATCCATGATTATTATTATGGTGATCTTTTACCTCTAACTAGATATATTTTGCCTCGTCTATGCATAGACTGATCATTCCTGAGATATCACTTCACATAAAGAAACACTAAGCTCCCTGACTGACAACATCCAAAGTCTAATGTTCATACAGTGAAGAACAATAAAGCAGATCCAGACCACAAAATACAAATTCCCCCAAAGGTGGGATGATATGTTTTCAGCATAACACTACAGTAGGCCTAAATACTTCCTATATGCCAGTGGTTCCCAAACAGCAGAGCTGGCTGGAGAATTCTGGGAGTTGAAGTCCATGAGTCTTAAAGTTGCCAAGTTTGGGAACCACTGCTATATCCTATAAATCATGACTTTATTTTGTAACTAATCCATTCTCTCTTTCTACTCTGATGGACTTTACAAATGGCTCAAATAATGCCTTTTCTTCAGAAATAAATAAATTTATCCGTTTGACTTTCCCTTTTTTCCACTTACAGTTAGGCCTTGGAAAATGTTGCCATGCTTGACTCCTCCATTCTTCATTTACTGGCTTAACTCACAGTGAGGAGTATTATGGGTTTCTGAATGAAGAAAGAGGAGTCAAACATGACAGCACTTTCCAGGCCTAATTGTAAAAACTGGAGACTGTAGCAATTAAACATGTGCATTAATTTATTTCTGAAGTTGGGTATTTGAAGCAAATTAGAAACCTGGATAGTTTCTAAAAGTTCAGCAAAGAAAGATGTTATATTTTAGAAGATAATGAAACAATTAATAATATGAAGGAAGGAAGGAAGTTATGGTTACTGTTAGTGTGGAAGCATACTACTCCCTCTTATTTAAGAATTGGATAATGGATCCGCTTTACTATTCTTCATTGTAAAGTGCAATTGTATAGTCACAAATACCCTTTGTAATAATAGTTTACATCTCCTTTGAATTCTCATTCTATATGATTGTGATTTTTGTTGTTGTGAAAAGGTATAAAAAGCTGAAGAAATATATTCCCACTATACTATAGATACTGTATGTCTGAGTGTAAACACTCACTAAACACTAAGCCTTTGGTGAGCGCTAACACTCACAAGATTTGGAATCAAAGTATACTGTTATAGAAAAATATTTCCATAAATATTACCAAATACTATATGAGCTATAACGTGGCCTAATATTTCCCTCCTCTTGGTAACTGAGATGTAGCTAGGATTCAGGTCTAGGACCTCCTGGAGGTCCTAGACCTGAATCCTAGACTGTCCTAGACTTTCTCTCTTTAGACCAGAACACTGCATAGGCCAACCTTTGGGGGGAAGTTTCCCATAGATGTCACACTACATTCAGTTTTCCAGCGATTATGACATTTTCTAGGTCAGGGGTGGGGAACTATGGCCTTCTTATGACTTGTGGACATGCTGGCTCAGGAATTCTAAGAGTTGAAATCCACAAGTCATAAAGGGGCCATAGTTCCCTACCTCTGCTTTAGTTAACTGTCAGAGGAAATATGTTACCTAAAAATCACTTTTGTAGGTAATAATATTTCTGGCCAAACTGCCCATCTAGGCATCCTGTTCACCTGCCACTTATTTTCTGGATGTATCCTCTAGCTGCTTCTCACTTATCCTTAAATCTTTCACATACATCAACAGCCCATATATTTTTGGTCAGAAGGACACATTTGGCTTTAACAAGTTTACATGGCCAGCCCAAATTATGTTAACATGTATTCGCCTTGCACAACATGCACTCTAAGATGAAACTTGGAAGTTGCCTGATAAGAGTCAGCCTGAGAGAAGTTATTGCCTGAGGCAAAAGTTAACAGGATAAGCCAGACACATTCCAACTGCACAGACGGACTGGGCTGGTATATATTGAACTGGTATTTTCCATCACACTTGAAGTTCCAGGTCAATTTAAAAGTTCAAGACAGGTGATAGGACGTGTTCTGGTCCTTGTCTCTAGAGAACTTAGAGCAGTGTTTCTCAACCTTGGCAACTTGAAGATGTCCAGACTTCAACTCCCAGAATTCCCCAGCCAGCATTTGCTGGCTGGGGAATTCTGGGAGTTGAAGTCCGGACATATTCAAGTTGCTAAGGTTGAGAAACACTGGCTTAGAGGAAGCGGCTGGGGGCCCACCAATATTTGCGGCCTGTGATAGTTGCTTAACTCTGCTAACAATAGGGGCAAACTCTGCCATTGATCCTCAGGAACTGCGAGTTTCTTTGTTGTAAACAATGGGAACACAGCTTACTGCAACAATATTCCCTTAAGGTTGTATGCAGAACAGTATATGAAGGGAATGGGTTGGCAGGTGTAACTTTTTATGGCCTGGTGCCTTTCCCTTGATGCTGCTGTCTTAAGACTGGGTATTCACAAAGGTTCTTACTTCTTCTGACTTTCAAACACAGAACTCGACCTCTCTTCCTCCCATCTCTCAGGAGCAAGAGGGCACAGCAGGAATGCACTGCCAAAACATCTGGCTTCTATTGAATTTTACTGCTTCCTCAGGAAGCAGCTTGGATGAAGATGGATTTGTGATAGCCGTAGAAAAAAAAAGGAGAACAAATTTCTCCCCACACACATAAGAATAGCCAGGGTTACTAAACATGTATGCACAGGCGCACATTTACTCCTTGCTTGATAAAAGACCCCACATGAGGCAGCTTGCCCATTTGTTTTTGAAGAAAAAAACCACATAAAAAGCAGAGAGCATTGCACCTTGTTCTATCCCAATCCTTTCTGAAGTACAAATAGATTTCCAGGATTTCCTGTGGCATATGGTGAATCCAAACTAAACCGGACCACCGCTTTGGAATGGTAGATCCTTACCAGAATGACCGGTAGATGAAACTATCTTTTGAGAAGGAATCGAAAGTATGTCCTCTCTATAGAGGCCTATGCAGACTCACACGGAGAAGATGTTTCTAAGGGGACAGGCACACTGGTGAATTCTCTTGCTTAGAAGAAGTTAAGCAGATCACAGAGCATTGAACAAACCCTCCTTTACATATTTCTCTGTGGGGGAGGAGGAGAATATGGCATAATTATTGTGTATCCCTCCCACATGTCCCATGGCTGCTCTACGAGAGGGAGGAGACATTCCTAGACTTCTCATGCCTTCCAGCAACTTTCTGGCTGCTGCTTTTGCTGCAACTCATTACTCCGCTAACTATAGAGGGGGCTTGGGGACAATCACCTCTTTCAGCTGGGCTGGGTTGCATTTTACGTGCAAAGAGATTGCCACAAGAACTGCAGGCAGCGCTTGCTCAGACCATTCAAGTCACAACAGCAGAAGTATTGCTGTATTTGTAGTAAGATGGATTTCCACTGAGGTGGATGGAGAGGGTACATTTTAGGTTTCAGACACAAATGATTATTAGTGCGTAGAATGGGGGTCTTCAAACTTGGCAACTTTTAAGACTTGTGGACTTCAACTCCCAGAATTCTCCAGCCAGCAGAGTTGAAGTCCACAAGTCTTAAAAGTTGCCAAGTTTGAAGACCTCTGAGGTAGAGGAACCGAGATTGTAAAAGATGCAATGGAATGTGTGTGCTGCTTTAGATATACGGTCTGGTGTTGTGGATTTTAAATTTCCCCTAATTCCATTGCACTGAAACCCATTCATTGATGAATAAGTAAAGGATATTCATCGTGCTATTTACTTCCTTCTCTTTTTCTGAATACTATCCATTTTTTCTGTACAGAAAATGTGGTGGGAAAGAATTGTAGAGAATTCTGGAAAAATAAGGAGAAGGGGTAGGATGCTGAAAGGAAGAACGACAGGGTAGGCAGTTTCAGCGAACAGAATTATTACTGTGAGAAACAGTAAGTTATCTCATGTTGACAACTGAAAGCCAGGTGGCTTTTTCTTAGGTTTATAGTGAACTTCTTTTGCAGATTATCACAGGTGATATGAGTAGGAAGTCAGAAAACCGATAGTTTCTCAGCATATATATATTCCATGCCTATTATACAGCGATAGACAGGATTTTGAATCTGGCTTTGGAGCACTGTGCATTAATGAAATGAAAAATTCTGCACGACAGAATCCAAAGATAGTGACCTATGTAAATCATGCAAATTAACCATGTTTGTGTGGTCGTGTGTTGTATGATTTATTCAGGGATATTGTTATTTTACATAGGTTTTCTGGTTTTGCTGTTCATGGGGAAGAGTGCAGAGCTATATAGCATCCTGAAATCCAGTTCCTATAATCACGGTAAACCTTGTTTCAAGGACTCACATGATTTCAAGTCTATCTTTGCAACTTTAAGAACCAGAAAGTTGTCTGTGTACGTGAAAACTCGAGATACAAAAAGTAAGATTTTTGCCCTTCTGTGCTTTTATTGAGTCACAGCATATTCAGCAAGTTGTGTTCTTATTGGCAGCTGCCACACGGGCTCCTCATACATGAAAAGGTCCAACATTCTCATTAGTAGTAACCTGCCTAGGATTCCAGTTGATTCCAAGCTCTTTCTCTTTCTTGAGGGTCATTGTGTAGCAGATCAGGCTGGCTTAATGGGATAAGATGGGAGTAAAATTAATCCCACCTGGAACATTGAAAGGCAAATGAAGGGCTATGTGGCTTGATGTTGAGAGAAAGAAAAAAAGGGGAGGGGAGGAAACAAACCTCTGGCAACAACAGCTGATTATACTAAGTTGCAATCAGTCCAGATAAGAAAGGGGAAGCAAAGCAAGGTAGTTACTCCCAATGACAATTACAAGGAATTAATTTTGGACTTATATGGGCTGAGTCACCTTCTGACATCTACTAAATGACTGACTTCACATTACTTTGGCATTGCTCTCCTAGGTGTCCGCCTGGCAGAGTAAATAGGAAGTGAATTAGCACTCTGAGGGCTTTGTCCCAGCTGCCATGGCTGGCGGGTTGCCAATTCTGAACTCCAATCCTCCTCAACCCTAATTGCTCCACTCTAGCACCCGGTGATCCTAAGGAGCAGCCTCTTGTTTGCTCCACCCTGTGAATGCAGCCCAGCATTTGGAGCTTTACAAGCCCCATCTTCCCAAAGCAGCCTCTATTCATGCTCCTCTCTTGGGCCTTCACCCTGTACCCTTAACCTTTTCGCCTAGTCTTGACCCCGGAGCTAGTGCCAATTCCAATTTGGCAGCCGTAGCAGGAAAGGAAGGAGGGAATTCCCTGGTTAAGCAGAGGGGAAAGGGAAGGAATGGAGCACCCCAAGGGCCATGGATGGGAAAGGAAAATGGGCTGGCTTAGGAACAGCAACCAAGTCCAGGCTACCCATAATGCCAAAACCCCAGCCTTTGCACTTCAGCCTACTCTAAAGTAGGGAATTACCATGGCTCAAAGCCACAGCTCTGTTCTGGGGAGTGGCTGGAGGGAGGCAAGCTTGGCAGACATCACTGCCTAGCGTGGGAAGTTCAAGAAGCAGGAATGTTCTCGATAGGAAGGAAGCCAAGGGACTGGGCTCGCAGCTGCTCTGGAAACATGTGTTGCTTCAGTGTGGCCAAAAGCCTTCACCTGACACAGGGTAGGGCTGCCATGATGGCTAGGAGCCCTGCCTTGGCACTTGATCAAGGAATCCTATGCCATAGCTGTTTGCTCGGGCAGGTTTACAGGGCAGACATACAAATGTGCAAACGTAAGAGAGCAAAACAGGAAGCGGAGAGGATACCACTCAGGTGAAGATTAAGTCTCAAAGCGGTATACGTATTGTGCCAATTGTTTTCTGGGAGCTAGATAATTAAGGGACTTTTCTGTGATCTCTGACACAAGGGTCAGCTTGACAAGTGCCCAAATGTGAGCCTTCAGAGAAATGGCTGCACGAATGTGCACTTGCTTTATTGCCTTCTGGAATGGCATCTTTTGTCCCGAACCTATTTTGGAACATCCAAAAAAAAAAAAAAAGCATCAAATGCTTAAAGCTCAGAGACGTTTGAAAAGAACAGGGGAGGTGATACCTCAGACAAGCATAATCTCACTTGCAATTAATGCATGCAAAATAATCCATGACTACAAAGCTTTGAAATTTGGATTAGAGGGGAAATGAGAAATAACATGAAAATACTTCTAGGAATTGTAGCAAACTAGGATCAGGTACAGAAAATAATTTGCCAGAAAACTTAAGCTGGCGGAGCATCTATTGGCCATATTAGAGTATGTGATTTTTCTCTTTTTTATTATTATTGACTAATCATATTTTAACCTATTTTTAATTTTTTTCAGAAAATTTGACCGTAGATCACAGCAGTGTACATACAACATGAAATCCTATGCCCGTCAAATGAATTGGACTATACTTCCCAGACTGGAGTTCAACCTTAAGGCTCATCTACAGATCCCATTTTCCCAGATGCAAAAATACCTCGCTAACTATTGGTGGAGGATACTTTTATGTAGATTTACAATTTTAGATTTAAGGGTTTTTTTTAAAAAAATCCCACCTTTTTTATTTTTAATTAAGCAGCAAACATGCCTAATATACTCCTTCCTTCTCCTATTTAGTCCACAATAACCACTCCATGAGGTGAGGTGGGCTGAGAGAGAGGGACTGGCCCAAAGTCACTCAGCCGGCTTCATTCCTAAAATGGGACTGGAATTGAAATCTCCTCTTTTTTATGTGCATGTGCCTTCTTCTCAATCCTTCCCTGGTCTACCCCTATGGCACTTTTGATACTCTTCTCTGTGCTCTCCTTCCAAACTTACTTTTCCACTTCTGCCAGTGCAAGTCATGCCAAGCGGTCGGCATGCTGTGAATTGTCAGGACTCTTCCTACTGTCAAACAGCAATCTCTCCACTTCCCTTGCCAGCTCACAGATGGCAGGCAGGCAAAGCAGGAAGTGAAGGAGGAACGCAGGTGTTTTTGGGGTGCCAATTTTCCTGGCATGAGGAAAGATCACTTATCCTCACAAGAGAGAAGAGGAGGAAGTGAGTTGTTACTATCAGTTAGTGTAAGAAGAGATAGGACAGCCATTTGTCCGGAATAGTATAGGGTCTCCTCCTTGGGCAAGGGGGTTGGACTAGAAGGCCTCCAAGGTCCCCTCCAACTCTGTTATTCTGTATTCAGTTCTCCAAACTTTGTGGGATCACGAAATCACAGCAAAGAAACTGTTCTCCCTCACAACTTTCCACTTAATCCCGTTGCCCTGCCTCCTGGTGCCAAAGACATGCTCCCACCACGAATAGTCTGCTTTACCACAGAGATATCCCCCGCAGAATCACTTCCTCTTACGTCTGCCCTGCTGCATAGCTTAGATGCCATAGTCTCAAAAGTGTGGGGAGTTGTGTTTTAACCAAATGTCCAGTGGCCTTTTGGAAGTTTGTTAGACAGACCTTGCTTCGATGTCCCAGTGCTCTACCATGACACTGGTTAAAATGATCCTTTTGTAGCTTCAACACTGCAGGGCCAAGCTCTCCAGAGGGGTTCCTGACTGTAGCTCATGGATGTTCTGTTCTACGATCCAGCAGCATCTCTCTGCTATTTTGCTACTACAGTGGTGAGTGAGTGAGGGACACATTTAAAACATGCGTGCAGCGATACCTTCGAAGGCAAAGGGGAAAGCAGAGCTGTTATCCCAAGCACTGGGAATAGCTGCTTTGTCCCCTGCCAAGATAGGGATAATAGGAGAAAATCCACTTCTTAACCTTCTTACCCCCACGAGAGCTCCCACCCGTGACATTTTACGGAAGTCAGAAACAGGGACAGGCCCCTCTTCTCCAACACAGCTTTTCTCACCATGAGTGAAAGGAGAAGTGGGGGGAAATAATTGCAGGAAATAATGGGTTATTTGGTGTCAATCCCACCCTGGGATCAGAGAACAGACATCAGGAGACACCACAGGTCTTCTACAACCATTAACTGGCATTAATGGACATTGAGGTAATCCTCATTTAGCAACTGCAATGGGGGCCGGCAACTCGGTCGTCAAGTAATACAGTGCTCAAGTGAAACATCACATCACCATTTTACCTCAGCTTTCTTTTGTTTTACAGACCTATGAAGGGCCTAAGTGTGAGGAAGGTCGTAAAGTTACTTCTCCATCACCATTGTAACTGCAAATGGTCACTAAGAAAGGCAGCTGTTAAACGAGTACTAGCTACCTTCCACATCTCACACCTCGTATCTCTCATGTGGACATAACCCTTGTTATTTCCCCTTCATTGCTGAGGCAGAACTGGGTCCAAATGTGGTCAGCACTTCTTATAACCAACATATTTTTGTGTTGGCTCCCATCCTAGATAACGGCACTTTAGTGCCGCTATGCTAAACGGCATTTGGAATGCTGTTCTGGAATCGCAGAATCTCCTCTTTCAGCTTTTAAAGATTTGCTGGCAAATCCATCCGGGTGGGATGATTTTTTGGACTCGTACGAAAGTGGGGTTAAAAACGTAAAGGAAATGAAGCTTGGGGGGAACCAAAGCTGGAATCGTCTTCTCAATAAAGCTAAGAATGGCTTTCCTTTTGTATTTAATTTTGCATGTATCCACACAGCTTTTCAAGGTTTGGAGCGAGAATGGGGATTCTCCTGCTTTCCCCCTCAGGATACATCCGCATAAAGGACCGGGTGGAGAGGGATGGGAGAAGGCAAGCAAGTTCTCTAGTGAGTCCTGGAAGGTTTCCATGAGCCATATGGTGGAGCCATGTTGCAACCCAAAGCCAACACTAACTGCTTTTTTTCCCCCTGTAACCTTCACTACATTTGCTAATGTTTTGTGACATAAAACCTAGAGATTAATTTTTTTCTTCTGTCTTAATTGAAGGAACCATTTAGTACAGATTTAACTATTATTACCAAATCATCAGGATTGATGCAGCGCACACACGCGTGCTCCAATCATGTTTGGACTAGCTTGGAGGATTTATGCAAATGGGCCTGCCGGGAGAGGCAATTTGTAGCAGAGAAGGACAATTATACAGGGCCCGTGAGTGCGGGAATGACTGTGCCGGGCGGCTAATGGATAATCATAAAGCGCCAGCAGCAATGAACACCACTGCAGCGTGACCAATGACTTTATACAGCACAGATAAAGAGGCTTTTATGCAACACTGCCTTCCTTTTCAAAGAGGGGCAATTCTTCCCCCAGAGCAGTGCAGGAGGCAAGATAGAGAGGAGGCAGGGGAGCACAGAGGAACAGGCATCTTTTTAGCCCCCTGATTCTTTCAGGTTTCGATGACCACTAGGATGGGCAAAGCCTCGGGTGTGCTGAGTGCTAAAGTGTGGTTGCCTCTAGTGTGAAAGCAACAGGAATAGCCAAAAAACAACGAACGCTTTGATCACAACATATTCACTGAACATCACCACCGCTTTTTCTCATGCCTCTTCCCAGTGTGGTCTGTAATTATTACGCTACAAACCAGAGAGATCTGGGAGGAAGAGTCCGCTTTTTATAGTGTACAAATACAAGAAAGCAGTATAAAGGAACACTGACACTACATAGCTGTTTGATGTTTAAAAAAAGAGAAAGAAAGAGAGAAGGAAGGAAGGAGAGGAGAGAAAGAAGAAAGAAAGAAAAAGAAGAAAGAAAGAAAGAAAGAAAGAAAAGAAAGAAGAAAGAAAGAAAGAAAGAAAGAAAGAAAAAAGGAGAGAAGGGCTTCAATATGTTGAAATTTCCCTTTGCACAAAATCTAATTACGGATCCCCAGTGACAGACGTACACAAATGCAAACAGACTTAACACTTTGTGTCATTCATACCATCCAGCCTATATAGAGAGAGCACAACACCTGTAAAGTGGATGGAGAGGAAATTTCTAAAAGGAAAATGAAGGAGAGAGACAGGTAGCTAAAACCTTTCCTATCATGGTCCCTTATCATTGATGCCCCTCTTTCCAGCTAATAATTCCAGATATATTTTTTTTTTTGGGGGGGGGGGAGGAATCCCATGGTATTAGAATGAAGGGGGGGGGAGGCAATGATGAGGACAGCATTTGCTGCGGGGAAAAGTTCCACCTTCCTCCCATCCTGCTAATGGCCTGATAGTCCCATTTGTAGATCTATCCTTGCAGAAACGCACACAGGAGCACTTCCATTCATTAGAACAGCCACAAGGACAGACCCTTCTTAAGAGCCTCCACTGGGTCCCTCAAGCTTTCAAACAGACAGGCAATGCTGTACACATTTAGAGTGCTTTCCCCCACCCCAAGTGCCATAAGTCATGCTAGATCACTCACTTGACCTTCCTGCTGTCACTCTTGCCCATCGAACCCTGTCGCAATGAACTGAGTGTGCTGGAGTGCTTGCGTTTCCTAGGTCGCCCTGGTCCCCGTCGAGCTGGACTCCGGGAACTCTCCTCTCGCCTATACAGGTAATAACCATATTAAAGTCAGAACAAAAGGGCAGAAATGGCCCTGCTCCCATATACTAAGGGTCTCTTTGTATGTAGGCACCAGTCTACCCTGTTTTCCCCAAAACAAGACCTCCCCGGATAATAAGCCCAATCAGGCTTTTGAGCGCAAGCGCTAATCTAAGCCCTCCCCAGAAAATAAGCCCTCCCTGAAAATATTGCAGCAGCAGCAGCCATGAGGTGACCCGGCTCGCCGCCTCCTGCACCTCAAAAATAATAAGACCTCCCCCTAAAATAAGGCCAAGTGCTTATTTCGGGGTCAAAAGAAAATAAGATCCTGTCTTATTTTGGGGGAAACATGGTAGTTTAGAGGACAGGGAAGGCCTTTGACTAAGGGGATCATTTGGCCTTCAGATGTTACGGTAAACAGATCAACCGGTAGATTCAAAGCTATTTCATCCCCTTACCACTGGCGTTATTCCTGGTGCTGTTTTGCTTTACCCACCTGGCGAGTGGGTCAGGTGCTTATCCCTAGAAACCTGTAGTGAAAACTGAAGAAACCAAGACACTCACTCATGATCATGCCGCCTTTGCAGTTTGGCCAATTCCCGCTGTTTCTCCTTGTAGCGTCGCTGCAGTTCTGCTAGGCGCATGCGCATCTCCACTTCCTGTGTGTCCAAATTCTCAATAGCTGCTTTCAGAGGGCAAACCTTTGGGGAGAGAGAAAAGGCTATATTAGCCACAGAGGAAAGCAAGAGGGACAGGGGGCATAACACGTTTGATTCATGCTTTTACTCCTGGTAGTTTATATGCCCTGAGAATTATTTGCACTCTTGAACTGAACAGATTTAGAAGGCCATTTGGTTCTTCTTATGTACTTGCAGGATGACCTTTAAGGGACTATTCTTGGGATCTTCCACTCATGTTCAAGTGGGAGCCATTTT
The DNA here is from genome assembly GCF_009769535.1 of Thamnophis elegans. Taxonomy (NCBI): domain Eukaryota; kingdom Metazoa; phylum Chordata; class Lepidosauria; order Squamata; family Natricidae; genus Thamnophis; species Thamnophis elegans. The sequence continues at coordinate 45,418,369 of NC_045542.1, read as the reverse complement.
GGCCACCCAACATCTTCAACTGCTTAGAAATGTAATTAAGACAAATTAATTTGAGGGGATTTCTGGAATTCAAGCCAAAATTGTAACAAGAAGAATGCTTCCGATTGAAATGTCTTCTTCCACTTTTTCTTCCTATAGTTGATTAACTTTGATAATGATTTAACTCCTTGCTGCACACACTGAACATATAGAGATCTTTTAGAGATTTCCCATTCTCTTAATGGACATTCTTGCCATTTAGAAACTCAAACAGATGAAGCACCTTAAGTCCACACAATACTGCTGAACTGTATTCAATTCTCAGACTGCAGGGGGTCTTCGATTTATAACCTGGTCGCTTTATGATGGGCCATCAAAAGCTACTTATGACCTGTTTTCAAAGTTAGGATGAGACAATCACTCCACCACCCACAATCACGTTTTGGGCATTTGGCAATTGACTTAGTTTTATGACAGTCTGCACCAGTCGTGGGTTCCAGATCCCGTCACAACCGGTATGCTGCGATGGGGCCGGACATCCACGCGATCCCCCTGAGAGTCCCCAGCTGCTCAGTGAGGTTGTGCAGGTGCCGTACGCTATTTCGTGTGTGCGCAATTGGCCCGTTTCCCTCAAAAAGAGGTAAAGATCGCGGGTGGGCGGGCGGGCCCACCGAAACACCGTTCCGGTACAGTAGCCGCTGCTCCCAGCTGCCACCGGTACGCCTGTATCGGGCTATACCGCCGAGAACCCAACACTGGTCTGCACCATTTTTTTTCCGACATTTTAAAACTATTTCTAGTGTATGCTTCTGGTTTCTGGAAAAAAAAAACTTCCCATCAGGGGAAACTGATTTGGTTAATAACTGCAACGTTTACTTAACAATTGCAGTGCTTGCATGACGACCACTGCAAAAAATATCAAAAAGTCAGGTCCATTCACATGATGCCTCAAGTTACAACGGCAACAATTTATGACCATAATTCAGAGCTCAATTATTATCGTAACTCAAGGACTATATGATTCTGTATCAGAATCAGAACCAGAAGCCTAATATTTTAGCCTCCGTACAGTCTACTCAGCCAACCTTCCCTCTAAATATGATTATTAAAATTGGAGAGGCTGATACAGCAAAAGCTATCCTGCGAAGTTGATTAAGGCAAGCCTTAATAATTGTCCCCTAATCAAACAAACAAATAAACAAAAACGGGAATATAAAATGCACTCCAATGTTTCAAAATCTTCTACACAGTTTTGCTTGTGGAATACATGTAGTCTTTGACTTACGACCACAGTTGAGCCCAAAATTTCTACTGTTATTTGAGATATTTGTTAAGTGAGTTCCCCACCCTTTTTTTACCTTGCTTGCCACAGTTGTTAAGTAAATCACTGCAGTTGTTAAATTAGTAACATGGTTGTTCAGTGAATCTGGCTTCCCCACTGACTCTGCTTATTAGAAGGTCGCAAAAAGTGATCACATAACATCCACGGGGCACTGAAACCATCATAAGTACATGCCAGTTTGCCAAGCATCTGAATTTTGATCAGGTAACCACAGGGATGCTGCAATGGCCGTAAGTTTGAAAAATGGTCATAAGTCAGTTCACTCAGTGCCCTTGTAACTTTGAACAGTCACTAAACGAACTGTTGTAAATTGAAGACTACCTGTACAGCAGTCTTGCCCGATTCTGTTATCTGATGTAGAGGCATCCAGAGCAAGCCACATTTTTGTTAGAATGATTAAACATGCATTGCAGTGTCACACAAGCTCCACCTTTCGCAGGTGACTATAATGCATGCATAAAAGGGGAGGGATCTGCACTGTGACATCATAATGAAAGTTTCACTCATGCTACCCCTCCCAAAAATGAGTCTTAAGGGACAAAAGATTAGCCCTCAAACACAAACAATTTACCACAGAATTCTCCATTATTACCTGGGAAAGTTGAGATTCTTCTTCAAATGATAGGTAGATAGTTTTGTCGTCTGTGGCAGCACAGACCACGTGGCCCAGAAACACACCCCAAAACTATGTCAGGCTACAAAAATGGAATGCTAGCAGGTAATCTTTCAGTCCATCAGCTCTGTCATTCATTTTGAACACAAGAAACTTACAGGCTTGGCTTTAGGGGTCCAGATGTATTTCCGTCGTGAGACTCGCATGCGAGGGTGCAGATTCACACATGGTGCGGCATCTGCCAGGCTGAGGAGGTCAGGTGGGCTGCTCTCGAAGCCAGTGGCTTCCACAAGGGCCCAGGCAGCAGCAAGGGTGGCTAGACTTTGCAAATTGAAGGCTGCCAAGTCTTCATCCAGCACTGTGAAAAGCAAAAAGATACAATCGGAGACGATCAATTCTCATTCACAGAATAGGTAATTAATAAGTTATGAGCTTACATTTCCCACCTAGGGTTCTCAATCTTGTCACATCAAAGGAGCCGTCACATTCAGAGCTTCCAGACTAAATTTGCCTTCTTGGCGTGCTCCTGCCTGCTTCCTCTATCTATCACACAGTTAGTTAGTTAGTTATAGCTCCTTTTGCTGCTTAGCAGATCTTAGCAGAGCCCAAAGATGGGCTCCAGCACGTCCGAAAGCTCAAAATACAAAACCTCTGGTCCCGGTGACTGACCCCGATTGGATGCTGCAACATTATCCTGGGACACGTATATTTGCCTTCATTTGTAGGAAGGAAAAAGGCAGAAATAGCAGAGGGGAAACTGAGGAGGGTTGCAAACAGAAAGGCCCCGTAGTAAAGAGGGCACTGCAAATATTTCAACTGCATGATAAATACTTCATCTTGTAACATACCTCTGAATACATATGCCACCCTAGTGACTGGATGAAGTGTCCTGGGCTTCTATGCAGGGGTGGGCTTCAAAAATTTCAGCAATGGATTCTCTGCCCAGTTGCTGGGTGGGCGTGACCATGGTGGGTGCGGCCTAGGCAGTCTCCTGCACCATGGTTGGTGTGTGTGTGCTTGCCCTCCCCAGGCTCCATAGGCTTTCCTCAAGCCTCTGGGAGGGCAAAAACTGCCTCCCCCAGGACTCCGTAAGCCCTCCGGAGGCCCTTCTGGGAGGCCCTTCCGGGAGACCTGTTTTCCCCCTTCCTGAGCCTCGGCACGGACCCTGCACTTACTTTGCATCCAAAATGAGCTGCGAGAAGACTCCGGGGAAGGGAGGGGAGGGGTGGGCATGGCCAGCCAGAGGTGGGATTTGGAGGTTCTCCGAACTGGCCATAATGTTAACTACAGGTTCTCCTGAACCCGGGCGAACCTGAAGCAGCCCACCCCTGCTTCTATGCATATTTGGTAGCATCTCACAATGTAGCCCATGTCTTGAAAAGACCCTGTTTTTCCTCTTCCCTGACACACCACGCTGCTTCTCCTTCCCCTCTGTTACGAAGGGCTGAAAGAAAGCCATGAGGTAGAAAAAGTTGGCTTGCAAGCTTAAGGTCATTTAGAAAAGCAGAAAGCTCTTCCCAGATCATAGCTTAAAACCACCAAATCCCTGTTCGTATTTCTTTGCAGAGGACATCAAAAGTCCTTTCACACAGAGGAAAAGTTGTCACCTGCCCAAGCAAGAGGCCTGAGAAGTCCATCTGGGGCAGCAAACCGAAGCTATCATTGTCAGAATTTAAGGGAAAAGAGACCTATTGGAAATAGTCTCAGAAATTCGGGAAGGACACACACACACACACACACACACACACACATGGAAAAAGGGTAACCATGGACATATTTTTTAAAAAAAGAAACCTGCAGTATGCATGTGTGGGTGTACCTCTTTAAAGACTCATGCATTCATACACCTCTCTCTCTCTTGCTCATGGGCTGTTGCTCTTTGTATACAAGTGCATCTGCTTGTGAAAGTGCCTGTGCACACGTATGAGAAGGCACATAGGGGAGCCCTTGTATGCGGTTTCCGTTCCACTGTGGGCAAGAACGGTTTTGGTGTGTGAGCAATAACCGTTGGTGTGCAGATGAAAAGCACAGACGTCGCTTAGCCACAGGGGACGATAACCATCTGCATATGTGGGTTGGTGTAAACCTCGCCACTGGGGAGGCAGGAAGTGGGAGGCTTGAAACAGCAGCAGAGAGGTGCAGGGACAAAAAAGAAGGACTTTCACTACTCAAATGATATTGGATGGTTGTGATTATTATTAGCTTTAGCGAAGGCCATTATTATTCATAAGGAGGGAATGTGAGATACTTCTCGAGAACCAAGACGTTCTGAAAACAGGAGACATCAAAATAAATCTGGTAACAGACCAAATATGCTGTTCCCCAGCTTTCCAAGCATGCATGGCCTCATAGTAATAATAGGCCAGTCTATGATGCTTATAATAAGCAAGCCCCAATACCAAATTAATTCACAATTCACAATCCAACAGGGAAAGTTCCCCGTCCCTCACCCCAAACCCTATTGCTTTCTACATGCAGCATGCGGTAATGAAGTCCAAAGCTCTTGCTTTCTAAGCTTTCAAAATTAAGAGGCATATTGATCATCAGCAAGGCCCAAGCAAGTGCAACAATTCTAATACCTGCCCTGATTTCATTCTGGTTGTTGGGCAATCCTCCAAATTCGGCCTCTGAGTGGGAATTTACTATATTCCCTAGTGCTAGGCTTAAGTAGCCTGATGGACACTTCTATCCTGGCTGGTGAACATTTTGAAAGATGCGCACTCCCTCTATTGATTTGTGAGACTTTCAAAGTTGTATGCGTTTCAAAGAGTCTGTACTGCTGTAACATAGTATGTCTCAGGGATGGGGTCCAGCTGCTGCTACTGCCAGTTGGCTCAGGGAGGCGCCTCCCGCACACTTGATGCATACTATGCGCACATGCGCAGTACTAAAAAATCCTTCTGCATATGCGCAGAAGCCAAAAACAAGATGGTGGTGCCTGTGGCATGGGGTGTGACAGGCCTGGGTCACTTGTAGCAATAGCAATCAGACTTATATACTTATATTCACAGTGCTTTGACAGACCTCTCTAAGCGGTTTACAGAGTCAGCCTATTGCCCCCAACAATTTGGTTCCTCATTTTGCCCACCTCGGAAGGATGGAAGGCTGAGTCAGTCAACCTTGAGCCGGTGAGATTTGAATTGCCAAATTGCAGGCATCCAGCAGTCAGCAGAAGTAGCCTGCAGTACTGCACTCTAACCACTGCAGCACCTCAGCTCTAGTAAACCCAGCTGTGTTCAAAAGTCAGAGTGGGATAATAGTGTATCAGCATGCACGATTCTAAGGAAGAATACAGTTCATCTGAGGAAGGAAGCAGAAGGCACTGAAGAGGAATAGCTTAGCTCATGTCTGTACAGTTCACTTTATCTTCTAACCAATCTGGGACCTGGTCATGATTAGGACAGATAAGCATTGCAACAGAGACTGGAGGCCAAATAGCAGAACTCCGGCTGACAAAGTCTCTCTGGAGAAAGGAATGATAGTGAGATTGCCCACATGGACTCCAGACACTTGCTTTTTATGAGTAGACTACAGGTACTAAAGTTTTTGTGGTTAAATTGTGAATCAAGCAGGGACTTGATTTCAACCACATTCACAACTATAATGTAGCTTATATGGACATAAGGTTTTCCAGGCCTGATGTCTACACACACACACACACACACACACACACACACACACACACCTATCACAGGGCAGGTTTCCTTCCATCCTTAATATAAATGTAAGGATTTAAAAAAATATTTTTGATTAAACATCAAACAGATGACTAGTGTGTTGATTTTGGAAAGTTACCAATAAACTAAGGGTCCACATTTGAAATAAGATTTTGAAATTATTTATAAGAATCTTTCCTGTGGGAAAATGCTGTTATTTTTAATTATTAAAAAATATGATAAGGTTCAATACTAGAGGGAATCAGAAGGAACTATTTACTATTACTTTATTACAATTAAAGGAGAATAGCAAATGTGACTTATTAATAGAGAATGCAGCAAAATATTTAATATTGGACATATTTAAGGATATTTTTGAACAATGGACTCAGAAATTATTCCTTGGAATGTCTGCTATTATAGATCCATGAGAACATGTTGAACTGGCAAGACCGGCACTGATTTGAAAGTGGATTTTGAAATGCCATGCTGCAGAAAGGATATGGAAAAAAAATGCTACACTAGATATACAGATAGAATTGACTAGTGTCTTAATAATTCAAAGGGATATACAAATAATAAACCAGAAGAGTAACCTGGATTCTTTACTATATTGTATTTATGAAAGAGACCTGTTAAAGTTTTGAAAGATTTTATGAGAATGGATAAAGAAAAAATGAAAATAAATTAAATCATAAGACATTGTTTGAAGGGATTGATAAAAGTAACAGTGAGGAATATAAAGTTGGTTCACCTGATCAAAGTTAAAATAGATATCATATATATGATCAGGATTGAACAAGGCCTTAAATTATTTATTTGTAGAAAAGAGATGACATATGGGAAGAAGAGATTGTTTGCTGTATTTTAAGAGATAATAAATCACTAAAATTGTTTATATTTGTGATGAAGAGGAAAATCATTTTATCTATTTATTTTCTTTACTATATTTTTATTAATATTTTTCTTTCTTTTCTACTTTTTTATTCTTTTTTACTTTTTATGTTTTGTTTGTATTGGTTTGCTTTTTCAATTGTAATATTTAATCAAATTATTATTTTTCAAAAATGACTATGTGTCCTTTGGGATCCCCCTCCTACTGCACAACTTCGGATGGGACTATTTGAATGACACCTGATGGGAAGGGAGAACTTGACATCATGCTTGGGAATCTGGCATTTGATTAGCAGCTGTTCCACGAAACACTGAAAAGCTAATAGGAGGAAATTGGGGAATAGGTCCTAGAATGTGTGCAAAAGCATCTATTATACATCCCAAGAGGACAAGCATGGACATCTTTTTTTCCAAGGTCTGGGAAAAGATTCTAGAACTTCCTAGTCCTGGTCCCTAGCCAATCCTCACATCATGAACAAATGTTCAGCTTCCAGTTCATTGCCATGCCTTCATACAGTATTCCTTCATCAATTCCCTGCTGGCTAGTCAGGAGGCAGGATTAGAGTATGAGAAAAGGGAGCTTCTCATTCCGTTGCTGACATTTGATATTTGGCTCTGCCTTTGCCTATTACCCTCATGAGCTGAAGAAGCCAGCAATTTTCAGATACCAATAAAAATAGGTGCCAAAAAAGAAGCGAATGCTGTTTTTTTTTCCACCTCCATGCTCTGAGGTGGAGGGAAGGAATTGGGACAGGATGATCTGTTGTTTCCTTACCTGAATCACAGTGCCGCTGACAGTGTTCCAGTTCAGCCAGCTCACTGAGCAGGGCAATGCCAGGAATCCCTGAGCTGGACGGAGAGGGCAAAGGAAGGGAAGCTGCAGAAGATGGGGATTCCAGGTCTGGGAGTTCACCCAAGTTGATGCTGGCAGCAATAAGGGCATCCAGGCCATATGGTGCTACCTGTACATCAGTCTGTGTTGATGGATCATCGGGTAAGACAGCATTACTCTCGGCTTCCTGACAGTCAACTTCCAATGCTGCAACAGGACTCTCTTCCGTAGTTATCACTTCAGGGGAAGGTCCTGGTGTGGCAGCATCTGAGCTTGGCTCCTCCTGATGTTCTTTTTGGGTAGAATCCAAGTCATCTGAGCTATCCCTGACCAGCAGGGAGCAACTTGGGGTCTCCTTAATCATTTCAGTGGAGCTTGGTCTCTGGGGATGGACAAGGAGCTGTGGAGGGTGAACATGGGTGGGTTCCACTTCAGAGTCCCCAGTCCCACTGGGTGGGCTAGCTTCTGCCTTGCAGCGTGGCTCCTGCTCTGGTGGAAAGGTGCGTGACTGTTCAGGCTCAGCTGCTGTAGAAACAGTTTGCATAGTGTCAGGATCAGCTGGGTCCCGGGGAAATGGTGATGCATAGCCCAGACCAGCCACAGGGTAGGTATAACCAGGAGGGAGATCTACAAAGAGAAGAAGAGTCCCAGAGTAAAGCATGGCAGAGGTAATAAAAGTACTACCTCTCCAAATCCATAGCAAATATGAATAGTCTCAAATACAGGGGCCACAATGAGCAATACCACTTGACAATATTCATTTTTCTTCACAGACTGAATGAAAACATTCTATTTGTGCTAAATCACTCAAATTCACATGACATATTCTACAGAATTGTTTTTTTTAAAGTGAAATGAAATGCTAAGACTGAGGGAGACTCCATTTGAGGAAGGAAAATCCAACACCAGGAACAAAAAGATGCTGAGATACTGATTGTAGACAATGGAAATACTACACAGGTCCCTCTGATTTCTGAGCTTACAATACATACAACATAGGCAGCTAGTGTATCCATACTCCATCTCAGTCACCTCCACTTGCTGCTGCTCATGATCAGCTAAGGGGGAATTTAAACACACGTCTGCTTCCTTATACCCCACAGTAGCAGGAAAGCTACATGGAAGAGCAATCTTCCATGTATAAAAATCCTTGTTCCTTTGCTAGTCATTGTTAGTAGGTGAGGTGTACTTTGATTCCAACTACTTTTGAAAGGTTCCATCTCCAGGTTCGAAGACTTTTAACATTGTTGTCCAACCCCCAAAAGCTTCCTTTTTTTTTGCTATGTTTGTCAAGCATCTCTATAACCACAAGAGTTTGTATTTGTCCTATTTTAACCACCTGAAACAAGACAGTGCTATAAAAAATTATTGATCAGTGAGCCATCCCTTGTACTTTCCAGAATCCTTCCTAGCAAGTGTGCTTTCTTCAGTGTGCTCTTAACTGAATTTAATCTTTTGGATTAAAAGAACTATACCAAGTGTTTGCTAGACCCTTTTTATTATCATTATATACAGAGCAACATGAAATCACACAGCTGCCAGTTCTTTAGATGGTGTTGGTCTTCATATGCATCAACGTCTCCCTAGGAACCTAGGATGTCATAATGTATTGGCATAGTATGTGTGCAGATCCAAGCAATGTGGCCTTGTACTTGTTGTTGGTTGCACAGACATCCAAAGGTTTAGACTGGATTGAGCATTTGTGTTCACCTGTCAATTGTACCCAGAACAGGTGGATGTTGTCATTTAATAATATCCAAGGTATTGCTTCAGGATGTAAGCTGTTCCAAGAAGAGCTGCCTTTTGGAATTGACTGCTGACGAGTTTGTCAATGCCAATGATGTGCCAGTGGTGCTCCAAATGTTGTTGTTGTTGTTATTATTATTATATACTTTATTCATTAAACATGAAACTCAGTCAACTGAACATTCAAAAATGCATCGCAAATACCATTGGCTGGTGCTATTGGTTGATACAGGTTGCTGCCAGCATCCTAGGTATCAACCAAGTATCTTCTTAAGATGTGCGATGTTCCAGGTAGCACAGTTTTTTGCAGTTCTGCTGGTGTTATTGCAGGAAGCTGCAAATTCTTTATCTGTTTTGTAAAATTCTTGGACATGGTACCAAGTGCCCCAATGACAATGGGTATCACTGTTACATGCTTCATCCATTATTATCATTAATTTATTGGCCACCCAAATCCAATGGATTTTGAGAGACATACCAATGTAGAAAAAAAAAACATACAAAGAGCTAAACCACTCAGCAGACAACAGCCCAGGCTAAAATAACCCAACAAACAGCAAAACCAACAAAAGAGAGGCCATTTCTCATTTCAGTTCTCAGAATCTTTACCTGGTTCCAGTGATTTAGGATAGTCCTGGGCTGGCTGCCCTTCAGGCTGCTTATCCACAGCTTCAGGACCCGTAGAATTCTGGGAGGGCACTGGACTTACAGCAGGGGAGCGTGGCACCACAGCAGGGCAGACAGGTAAAGTGCAGGGACCAGGGCATTTGGGTGGATGGCAGCATGATGAGAGCTTGACTGAGCAGGCAGCTGCCGGGGACAGGCCCTTCGGGGGAGCGTTTAAGGCAACTGCTTTGTGAGATGGTTTGAGTGGCTTTTCAGGACCCGGCAACTCCAGCTCTGGTGGGGGCTCTTCGGGCTTCCGCTATTAAGTAGGTGAGGGAAGAGAGAGATGGATAGTCAATAAGTACATCAATTCTACATAAATAATGACACAGGCAGCAATAAGCTCAATAGTCGGTACTATTAGTGTGCATGTCTTAGACTTCCGTGTGGTTCCAACAACGTATAAATTAAAGATTAACTCATGGAGCATGTTGCTGTGTACCCTTACACAACACCACAGCTGGTAGCACAGCCAATGTGCAATCCTATGCTTAGGCTGACTCGGTGGTCTTTTGGAGATTGTATCCCTCCAGAGCAAAAACAAGAAGAATAATTTCAACAAGCTCAACAGGGAATCAGATACATTCTTGAGGATGGCTGGCTTATGTTTTCTACTCTTCTGTCTTGGACTGTGCATGCAGGAACTGAGACTGGGCTTATGTAGAAAGTAGGTAGAATTCTGCCTTAAAACATTCAGGTTGTGCAACCAAAATTATGCAAAATTCAATTAAGTAGGGAACTTCCTCCTCCAAAATGTTTAAATTGCTGCTACTCAAACAACCTACATGGGGAGAAGGAGCCCTGTTCTCTGAACCTGGCAATTTTAATTAACCAGCTCTCTAATTAACATACCCCTGTAATTTTTCTAGGATATCTTTTTGGAAACTGAATGAAACAAACATAAAATTGGATCCAAAGGTCAACACAACATGGCAAAAATAATTTGCACACAAGGCCATGAAAGAGAGACTTTGGAATCAGGGAGCAAGTTGTTCTTCCCTGTGTGATGTTGGATTCCATCATTAATCGCAATCTCACAACTAGAAGCAACAGGAAGATTAGTATAGATCTCTAGCCGCTTTCACTTCCCATGAGATGAACTCAGGATATTACTTTCTCATTCGGGATCTGCCCAAGCACTGTTGTTTGGAGTTTAGATGGGTTTTTTCATCAATTGGTTAGAACATAATTTCTCTGTGTATTCATCTTCTCTTGCACACGGGTGTTTTGTAAGTGGCTAAATTACTTTAAACAATCACCTTCCTGCAATAAATTTATGTGTGTCTGCGTCATCCAGTGATCAGGACAGCCTGGAACGATCTATATTAAAGAAGCTTTATGGTATCTGGATTATTTTACAAAGAATAAGATTTGATCACAATTTGCCTATTTATTATTAATAGCTCCAGGCAGCAAAACAACAAAAATCAGCAATACGAATATCAATACAATCCAAAATGTATTACAGCTCGGGCAGCACAACTGTATCAACATCACAATGTCTTTAAATGGGCTCTCAACTCCTTAGCTCCCAATGTCCTGGGAAAAATACAGGTTTTGGACATCTTAAGGAAGGATTGTCAGTAATAATTCCTACACCCTGATTATATATCTGTGCCATGGTGGCACAGTGGTTAAAGCGCAGTACTGCAAGCTACTTCTGCTGACTGCAATCTGCAATTTGGCAGATTGAATCCCATCAGGCTCAAGGTTGACTCAGCCTTCCATCCTTCTGAGGTGAGTAAAATGAAGATCCAGATTGTTGGAGGCAATAGGCTGGCTCTGTAAACCGCTTAGAGAGGGCTCTAAAGCACTGTGAAGCGGTATATAAATCTAAGTGCTAGTACTATTGCTATTCAGTTGCTCATAAACATTTTTTGGGGGATGTTTTTCCAACTTTCCAGTGAGTTACCAAGAGAGTGACCTCCGTAATGCCATCTTTTTGGCATGCCTACCTGGCTGTGAGTGTGCCGCTGTACTTCCAATGCCTGTGCTGCACGCTGTTGCTGCTGTTGCTGTTGTTGCTGCAAGGCATAGAGTTCTTGCTGACGCAGGAACTGAGTGCGGGAGTAGACTGGGAGTTGTCCTGTGTGCTGCAGGTGAGAACCAGGGCCCCGGCTAGGATACATGGATGGCCAGATAGATGCCTGATCCATCACCTCAGCTGCAGAGAAACAGGAGAGGTAATCAGAGTAGACAAAGCCAGGAACCACACCCATTGCCTCTTTTCTTACAGGAGAAGGACCTTTAATTACTACAATCCAGGGACTACGCCACGACTAATTGTCTCTGGCTTCCACTTACCCAGGGTGTGCGGGGCTCCATGGGCTGGAGGCTCAGAGGGCAGGATAACTAGCTGAGCAGGTGGCTCCTGTGATAGAGGGAAGACGGGTTGCATGGCACTGGGCATAGAAGGGGGGAAACCAGGTGGCAGGTTCTGATGCAAAGCAGGGTGCCCGATGCCTGGAATAGGAAAGAAAACATGATGTGAGATAAAGCCCAGTGTATTTCACCCATGTGCACAGCAACCCCATCTTCTCCAGGGAAAGGAGTTTAACAGGGATACTTTGTTGTCTTTTTGCTCCTTCACAATTCTCAATTTAACTTTTCATCTGTCATAGGTTGGGTGTGGATTCATCCCATGGAACAACATAGATAACACATGGTTCACAGATTTTAGAATCAGTTTCCATAAGTATTTTTAACTATTTTTGTTGTTTTGCATTTTGACAAGGATGTTAATTGCTTTGAAATAGGAAAAAAAGTAGGAAAAAAAGTACCGAGCAATAAATGGTGGTGGTAGTGTCTACATTAAAAATTGTGAATAGTGTTGCTACTTCCACCTGCCTCTCCCATGCTGTTAATGGAGATCGTGGCAGGAGATTGTGTCTCTTTCTTTCTTTCTTTCTTTCTTTCTTTCTTTCTTTCTTTCTTTCCTTCCTTCCTTCCTTCCTTCCTTTCTTCTTTCTTTCTTTCTCTTCCTTTCCTTTCCCTCAAGATGGGCATATATAGCAATCTTTTCTCCTATTTTTCTTCACGATTATCTATCCTGTGAGGTTGTGCAGTGAAGAAATGAAGGCTATTAAGACACCCAATAAGCTTCCAAAGCTGAGAGTGAACTAGAATCAGAGTCTCCTCACTCCTAATTTAACCCCTCAACCATTTTACCACCCTGAGTAAATCAGTGGACAGAAATGAATACAAGAATCCAGAGGCTCATTTTGGAGTTTCTCTGTATGTTATATGTATGTATGTTTCCTATATAGGAAATCATTTTTGTCTATTCAGTTTCTTGCTGAAGACTGACAGGATTGGATATAGTATGATCCAAACATTATTGCAGATTAATTTCCATGTAAGCTTCCTGTAATATGTGGAATAGTGCAATTCGTCAGTTGGAATAGCAAAGTTGCCCTTGACTCCACTAGCCCTTGGCCCCAATAGTACCTATGTTTATAAGTTCAGGTCAGTTTAGATCTCTTATCCGCACCTATTCGAGCAGATCATAGGGAAATGGCAGACTCAAGGCTTCTTCTGAATTAGAATGGAATGGAATAGAATAGAATAGAATTCTTTATTGGCCAAGTGTGATTGGACACACAGGGAATTTGTCTTTGGTACAAATGCTCTTAGTATACATAAGAAAAATAAAATGGTTTAAACACTTCATTAAATTTTGGATGTGTGATTGGTCAAAATCAGTGGCATGGATTTTCTCATCACAAGACACATGGAAACTTAGTGTAAGATCTAAGATAGATATAACAATAAAAATACCTCCTACCCTCATAAAATTGGAAAATATTCAAAAAAATTCCATCCCTCCCCATGTGTAACACTTGCTCTGTGCAATTCTGCCCACTACAAAATGTCATTTCCTGGCCACCTGAAGGATTTGTTCATCTCTGCAGAAAGAAGTAATGAAAGAAGGTTGGAGAATGTAGAGGATGGGATACAATAAGATAGGTTTTTGAAGCAAAAAGAGGTACTAAGACTTCTTTTTTTTTAACTGAATTCTGTGGGAGGCTAGATTGAAAGTGGTAGCTCAGGCGTGTTTCCCTGATAGGTTTAGAAATAAAAGAGCAAATCCATGAAGCCATGAAATCCAGATAAAATTTCTGTTTTAGATACAGACTGTTTACTTGACTGACCATAGGAGTGTCCACCCATCCAAAGCGAAGGGCTGCGTGTCCGAGGCAACCAATGTGCATGAGCAGGATGGGTATGGGCTGCTGGATCTCCTCCCAGTTGGCTGGACTGCAATGAGGAACCGCCTGCAATCATCAGATGAGGGGTGAGGTCTCCAGGGCAACTGCTTGATGGGTGGATTCGGGCAAATTCCACAAGATCTTTGTTATCCCTGACAAATTAGAAGTACAGATAAAAGAAATGCAGGTCCGCTGGGATAAAGAGATCCCTTGTCCTGGCCAAGGAATCACAGTACAGACCAGGGGTCAGCAACTTGTGGCCCTGGAGCTGCATGTGACTCTTTCGTCCCTCTGCTGTGGCTCCCTGTCATCAGTCAGCACCACAATTTTAAGAGGAGCTTCTGGTTTGGGAGTGTGGGGGGGGGAGCAAGGCGCTCCAGGAAAAGACTCTATGGCAAGGGGCAGATTTTCTAGTCAGCTCCACAATTGATAGGGCTTTCGGTTAGGATAGGTATAGGAAAATAGCAATAGCAATAGCAGTTAGACTTATATACCGCTTCATAGGACTTTCAGCCCTCTTTAAGCAGTTTATAGAGTCAGCATATTGCCCCCACAGTCTGGGTCCTCATTTTACCCACCTCAGAAGGATGGAAGGCTGAGTCAACCTTGAGCCGGTGAGATTTGAACCGCCGAACTGCAGCTAGCAGTCAGCTGAAGTGGCTGCAGTACTGCACTCTAACCACTGCGCCACCTTGACGCCATGCTAGAAGGAGACTCTATGGTGGGGAAACCGGACTTCCGATCGGCTCCAGAACTGAACGGGGGGCTTCCAGTTAGGACCTTTGTGGTTCTTTGAGTGTTTATGGTTGCCAAACCCTGGTATAGACCACAGGTGTCAAACTCACAGCATTATGTTGCAGTCACGTGACGTATCACAACATTTCCCCCCCCCCCTTCATGGAGCTGGGGTTGGCGTGGTGCATGACATGGGCATGACGCATCCAGCTTGTGGGCCCTCAGTTTGACACCCCTGGCATAGACCATCATCCAGTAATGTATACGTTATGTTATAATCTTAACCTTGGGAAATGGCTTGGATTGCAAAATAACAACAATGACAAAAAACAGCAGCAACAAACTGGCTCTCATAAGGAATTGAAAGACGTCAGTCACAGCATTTTTTTTCTGGGTTGCAAGTAAGCTTAGCACCACCATGCCCTGTCTAATTACAAATCATTACTAACCACTACCAAGACAGTGTTTAATCCCCCTTCCCTTCTCCGGTAGTTGGGCTAAGAAGGCCCTTACTGAAGCAGGAGGTCTCTGCCCGCAAGCCCCAAACGCTCCTCACACAGCCGATTCCGTTCTTCCTCGGCATCTAGATCGATGACATGCATAGGCCTCGCTGTGCCAGCTGTGGAAAACAGAGTGGGAGAGCAAGGAGTAATATATCAGCTGCCGATATTAATGTCCAGGGACGGGAGTGGAGGTTCTCCCATATTCCCGGTGACACAAACAAGTGTAGAGTCAAGAGACTCAAGACGATCACATTGGTGGATATATGCGAGAACAGTTACCCAATCAAAGGGGATAAAACATGTTTTGAGCTCTAAGAAAAAAATAATAATATCCAGAAGTGGCTCCGGCAGACACTCCTCTAGATTCACTGACGTATAAGAAGGGGAAGCACAGCACCATCAACACTTGCAATTCTATTATTACAACCTGTCTCAATAAACGTAGTTCTAGTCCTCCTGGTCTGGTTTACCTAGAAGAGCTGCCAACAAAACCCAGGAAAAGAGGAAAAAGATGGACTTGAAAATAGTCCCCTTTCACACTCCTGTCCATTCTGCATCTAGATGGGATTTCCATCTAGAGCAGTAATGGTGAACCTTTTCGGCACCGAGTGCCAAAAATGGAATGTGTGCACACTCGTTGGGGTTGCAATCCAGAAGAGGAGTTGTCAGAGGTGGCAGGCACGTTCTGGAAAATGAACTCCCAATTTCCGGCGCGCACATGCGCACTGGCCAGCTAGTCTTCCAGTTACTGGGACCCATCCGTGTGCAATGATCAGCTGGCTGGCGTGCATGTTCACGCTGAAAAGACGGAAGATCAGCTCTTCCAGTTTCTGGCACTGCCACACGCACAAAAGCCAGCTGATTTTCATTTCATTTATTGAATTTATAGGCCGCCCAATCCCGGAGGACTCCAGGCGGCTTACCGAAATGAAAAATTGTCACGCGCATGCATACCAGAAACCTGGAAGAGGAATGGGAGACACCGGGCGTGCCAGGCAACATGGCTCCGCGTGCCCTTTTGGGCACGCGTGCCATAGGTTCGCCATGATGGATCTAGAGTGAAGATATAGTCCAGGACCTAACTTCCTTAAAAGTCTTTAGCTAAATTCAAGTGCTGGAGGTTTTGATTTCCAAAGTGGAAGGCTATGAATGAGGAGCTAAATCTATTTAATATTTGGCTTCAGGCTGAAGCCCGTTTTGTATGTTCATACAAAAGGGGCTTCTTGAATCAAATGGGCCACACCACTGCCTAGTCTCCCTCCCTGATAAGTCTCCTATTCCCTACTTCCCAATCTCCCAAGGCTAACACCCCCACCCACCCCGGCCCTTTAATGTACAAGGCAGAAGAGAGGATCCCTCTTTAATCATACAAACCACAGAGCACTAATGGTACTTACGCTTAGGCCAATGCTTGTATCTCCTGTAGCAGAGAGCAGTGATAGAATTATGAGAGGAAGCACAATTTATGTGCTTATGCCCCCTCCCCGCCCCACAAATCACATAGTTTGTAAAACATCAACTGCCTATTATTTTATTCTCTAATGTTTGTTACCTTTGAGGCCCATGGCAGTCCGGCTCTGCCGACTGGAGCTAGATCCATAGGCTGGCTCTGGCCGACTTAAGGTGTCCTTTTGACGAGCCACAGCCACAGCAATGCCCACTGGAGGCTGACGCACCTCCCCATCCCCATGGCTGAGGTCATGGTCTCTGCTGCGGGCACAGTCTGAGCGTTCCAGATCCTGCTGTCCTTTGGTCCCCAAATGTTTGCCCCCATCCTGATGGGCACAGCTGCCCTTGAGGCTGCCCAGCCCCACATAAGGAGCCTTCTGGCCCACAATAAGTGCTTGGTTGCTGTATTTGAGCAGGTTTTTCATGGCTGACACTTCGTCAGGAGGAGTCTGCATTTCCTGTGTGAGCACAGAGCCCTGGGTCATGAGGGCAGCCTGCTGGAGGCTGCTGCTAAACGGGTCCAAGTAAGAGCCTTTTCTCTCCTCTGCCATGGACAAAGGAGGGCCCTGGCCCTGGACTGGCCATGGTGGCAAGTGGGGCCCACTGTAGCCCAGAGAGCCGAGCTCCATGGATTTGCGCTTGGATTCTGCGTGAGCGCCTGCCTGCTCCATTTCGGTCTGCAAATGCTGCTGGTGGCGGATGCGAGCCACTTTCTGGGTGCTGGAAACTGGCGGCTCCTTAGGGGCCTTGTCTAAAGTGCAGCAGGACTGGCTGAGTTTGCACAGCGTCTCTTGGGAGTTAGGCCGGGTGCAGTCTTGAGGTGGTATCATCTCAAAATGCCCGCCCTTAGGTTGGTGGGGCAAGCTGCCAAAATGGCTGTCAGGACCAGTGCTATTCAGGTACTCCAGCCCTTTCAGGCGGGCGTTGGTATTTTGGGGCCAGTCCAGCCTCCGCTCCACTTTGCCCTCAGCTTTGAAGTGAGAGAAATGATGGTGCCCATAGGTGGCGGGGTGCTCCGGGCCCATCTCGTGGGGGCGCTCTTTGCCCTCGCAGGGCTCCGAAGGGACCTGAAAGGAGCGACTCTTGTCAGTCAGGTGGCCTACCGAAGGCACAAAAGTGGCTCCGCTAATCCGTAGCTCCCGGCTGGCCTTGTCCTGCAGGGGACACATTCCATCTGGGCTGGAATGAAGCTGCAGGCAGGGAAAGCTGCCCGTTGTCGTGCTCAGGGCAGGGGGCCCAGTGGGCAGACTGGATGGGACAGTGTAGGAGACCGAGTGGTGCAACATTTGTCTTCGCTCCAGGCACTCACTGTAGGACTGAGGAGGCTCATGGTGGCCAAGGTCCTTGGCACAACGGCTCTGGGCAACAGCATGGCGTGGTAGAAGGCCTCCGCCACAACTGGGGAGGACGGCTTTGCCCGAGTCACCATTCAGTACCTTGGAGCTCAGCAGGCATGAGGGCAAATATTTGGGCCGGTTGTCACAAGAACCCCGCTGGAGAGTCCCTTCCTTGCAGTTGATTTCTGGTGTCATGGGCATCACCAGCTTGTGCCGCTCCTTGGCCTCCTCTTCAGCTGCTCGCTCCTTGCTCTCACCCTTGGTGCCTTTCTCCTTCGACACTGCACAGCGCTCATAGTCTTTGTGGCACTTCTGCCCATGTCCAGCTTCCCGGTCCCGGCTGCAGGAGCCAATCGGATGTCCAGGGGCTGCCCGGGCAATGCTGGGGAAATTGTGATTGGTTGAAAGCAGTGTAGGTTGAGCTGGAAGGTTCCGCAGGTAGAAATTATCTACAGAAAGAAGGGAAGAGATTAAGAAAAGACTGCCACCGACAACAATGTGGCCTAGATCACAATGTGCAACAATCACACTCCTAAGAATAGCCTAGCAGTTCTAAGTGCCCATGCCTTGTGGCACTAAGGAATGCTGGAAATAAAAGCTCCCTGGTTTGCAGAGGCACGCTTACAAAGCAGCAGCCGACCTAGCTAAATGCCTGGTGCCCACCTGCAAGACTTAGTGGAGTTGAAGCTGGCTATCAGATACACTTCAGTTCCAGAAAAGTCCATTTTCCTCCTTTCCTCTACCTTCCCTTTGCAGCTGCCCACTAAATCTGTGTCCTTGGTAAGATAACAATTACACCATGCTTCCCCTGTCCCTTGAGGCAGAGTCAGACATACCACATAGTCAAACCCAATACTTGCCTTTCTGGCTTTCATAAAAACGATGCTGGCCATACAGGACATTGTTGTTTCCATGGTGATCCAAGTGGCTCATGGGAAGAAAAGTGGATGCTAAGCTCCCAGAGAACCTCGGGTAACCTGGAGCTAAAACAAGAGGCATTGAGGAATGACAGGCCCATGTCACAACACAACAGTCACAAAGCCAAGTTACTGGGCCTTAGTTTGATCTGTCTCTATGCATAGGTTGAAAGAGGATTGCTGGGGCAAATTCAAAGTCTTTTGTCAGATTATTATTTGGGCTATATTAAGCACTGCTAGGCAGTAGCCGGCTATGGGATGGACCACAGCTAAAAGGGTTGGTACTGAACCAGAAAACTCTCTGGTACTAGTTTAGCAGAAGAATCTCACAAAACACATCTGGCAAAAGAAGGACGCCTGGAAAAACAGCTACACACGGAGGGAGCAAAACACACTATTCTCCTGATCATAAGAAACTCTTGATGGATATTGATCTCTGGCTTCTTTATAAAGCCCAGTGCCAGGAGTCCGTAGAAAATTATGAAGGAAAAAAACGTAGGCTAACGAGGCTGGGGCTATTATGCCTAAATGTATCACAATTCCGCGCCCAGGTGACTAAAACTCTGCAAACAAACTAACATTATGCTTAGGCATATATTCGCATCAGTTTGCTGTTCTTGAAAACATCACATTCTGAAATAACCTTTTAATGCGTCGGGAAGAAGGATTGAAGTGAGAACAGCCTTATTAGCAAGGGTATGCAGATGAGGGCGAAGAGCATCACAAGCAAAGAACAAGGGGTGATAAAAGGACCGAAGATCCTAATCTAGCCATTGCAACTGCTGCTCTGGGTTCATGACATATCCCGGAAATGTAGCTCTTTGCTTAAAGTATTAAGTGAAAAGAATCTGGCTCATATAATCTTATTCCATGCCTGGGCACTCTAGCAGAAAACACATTAAATCCACAAAACCACTGACACCACTTCCCTTACTATAGTCCATCTTCTTGGCTTCCTACAATCTAGTTCTAGGTTTTAAATCAAATGTCAGTAAAGTTTTTATTTGTAGAAATAAAAGGAAAAGCTTACCCCCCACCCCACTAAGATAGGTATTATACAGAGCTGTAGTGGCCCAGTGGTCAGAATGCAGTACTGCAAGCTGCTTCTGCTGACTGCCAGATATCTGCAGTTCAGCAGTTCGATTCTGGCTGGCTCAAGGTTGACTCAGCCTTCCATCCTTCTGAGGTCGGTAAAATGAGGACCCAGATTGTAAGAGGGAGAGGGGGCGCAATATGCTGGATCTGTAAACCGCTTACAGAGTGCTGTAAAGCACTGAAAAGCTGTATATAAATCTAAGTGCTATTGCTAATGCTAAGGGCTATTACTAAAATTGCCCACTGTAGTCTCAAAAAGAAGCTTTTCATCAGGGCTGTCCAGGGTGGAGGGGGAGGGGGGACAAAAATCAAGATGGCAGCGAGCTGCAACTGCACTAGTGAAGTGTCACTCCAGTGTTATGTGTATTGTGTGTAAAGGGACTGAGACCGCTCAGCCGTTCCAGAGACATCCTGAGCAAGTTCAGGTAGTTGCTTCAGCAAAAGGGGCAAGTCAGCTTCATCCCTCCAGTTTGAAAAAGGAGGGGAATTACTGATTTGCCTGGTAGAGCAAAAATCCGCACAGCAAGGCTCGTTTTAAAAAGGAACAAGAATACAACAACAACCCCTGCAAACAAAAGAATAGGGAAAGGGTTGCTGTTATATCAGTTCAAAAAATGAAATTACCTCTTTTGCTGAATATTTTAAAAAGATACCAAATGACAGGATTGGCTTAAAAAAACAACAAAAAAAATAAAAGTTGACTGAGATTAGTAAAATATTAACAGAAATATTACTAATATTCAATTCCCCAAGAAAACTGTTGCTTGCTTGTTTGTTTGTTTGTTTGTTTGTTTGTTTCATTCCTTTGGAGAATACCACACTATTAGTATTACTTTTTAAAGACATTGAACTATATTAAAAAGACATCGCCTCATCTTTCTCATAGTATGAAGCGTGTACAAAAAAATGAAGCCTGTACCAAGTGTATCCAGGTGTGCAAGCTCGCATAGGCGTGTACATTCACCTACATCCTCAACACAAAAAAGGTGAATTGCATGGATGAGCAATCAGAAAGTGAGCAAGATCCTCAGCCTCTCAGAGCTATTATCCTGTAGCTGAACCCAGAGGAACAGCTCCCCCCCCCGCCCCCATCATGACTCAGAGCTTCCCAGGCTAAAGGCCAAACAATGGCCATGAGGATAGTAACATCAAGCCAAGTATGTTATGTCCTTCCTTCCTTCCTTCCCTCCTAGAAGTTCTTCCCAAACTATCCTGTGGAATCCTCTTTTTCAATGGTTCCTTCACAGCAGGATGGAAGGCAGCCTTCCCTGCCCCTGGCCTGCCAGACTGATCTCCCCAACAAGCAGGCTGCTCCCCATAGCTAGCAGCTCTGCTGCTGCACCCCAGTTAGACCGGCTGCCCGTCAGCATCACGCAGACAGCATTGCCTGCACCCCGCCCCCAACAGACCCGACATGCCGGAAGCTAGCTGGCAGCCGTTCAAGCTAGCAGTCGGGCTGGCTGCCAGGGCACGGTGCCAGCAGCACCTTGCCGCTCACACTTTAACTTTCTGCATCTTGCAAGAAGGAAAAAACGCTGGGGGAAGGGCACGACAAGAGGCCGCCGCTGCAGGGGAGAGAAAGCACAAGTGCATTAAAGAAACTAAAAGTAGTTTGTGGCCACCAGCTCAGCACAGCGGGAAAGGTGGGACCGGGGGGGGGGATTGGAGTGGGATTGGGGCGATTAGGAAGAGCAGTGGCTTGGGAGCCCAAAGGATAAGAGTGGGGAGGGAGCGAGGCAGGCGATCTTAGGATTGAGGCTAAAGCATACGGAGAGAACTTTGTAAGTTCCACTGAAAGGCAGCGAGTGATGTGACAGTGTAACTGCATTTGGAGACAGCCTGAAGAACATTGGCTGAACTGTGGAAAGGGAGTTCAGGCCCAGAACAACCACAGGAAGGTCCAAGGGGAGGGGGGGAGTGAGGGCTAGCAACAGCATGGGGATTGGGGGACAAGGCATCCATCTATCTATTGCATAGACCAGACCTGCTGCACATTCATTCTCCAAGTCCAAACACTTGGCCCAAGGGTCCTCTAAGAAACAGGAAAGAGAAGAGAGAACTTTTCTGAAATACTTTCAGGGTCCCTCAAGCCAAAACAGAAAAGGAGAAACTGCAGGTAATTCCCTGGATTCCCTTGCCAACCGACCCCCTTCCCTCTCTGCAGTGTGCTAACCAGCATAAATCAGGAAAAAAACAGCTCTAACTCTAGGCTGTGTGAAGTTAAATG
The DNA here is from genome assembly GCF_009769535.1 of Thamnophis elegans. Lineage (NCBI taxonomy): Eukaryota > Metazoa > Chordata > Lepidosauria > Squamata > Natricidae > Thamnophis > Thamnophis elegans. Next base: position 45,396,170 of record NC_045542.1, on the reverse strand, counting down.
GAGCTGTTTCCTGCGTGACGTGGTCAGGGGGGCTGGGGATGGAAAAAAGGGACTCCAAAAATCAGAGGGTCTCCTAACCATCTACCATATCAAAATGCCTCAGGGTGCTCATTTGTCAAATCACTTTTATTTCTACTTCAATCCACAGCCTTCCTGCATCCCATTGTATCTTCTTCTTGCTATCTAACAACAGCCAGAACGCCAAGCAACTGAGAATTCTTACACCTGAATTCTCCTGTCTGCACAGTCCTTTTTTTCTAAGAAAACTGTAGAACAATGGGGAACTATACTTGTATGGGCAAATTAATGAGATCTCCTCTGCCACTGCAGATCGGGGCTATATGTCTTCTATTATTCTACCTGTACAGAATATTGGGGGGGAAATAGTGGATTTGACAATTTTTAGACTGTGCCAGTGACGTGGATATATCTGCAATATCAGGCATCTGAAGATCTCGCACTTCCATACTCTACCCATCTGCCTATTAAAGGACACTTCTAAGAAACATCCTTATTTAGAAACTATGCCGCCGCACCCAAGTGCCTCCACCAACTCTCCTTACCTTCATGTGAATGTGAGAACCAAATCTGAGAGGTGCCGGAGTGGGGGCCATGGAAGGCAGGTTCAGATGGGGATGATGTCGGTCCCGTAGGATGCGGAGGTGCTGCTGAGCCCAAACTGCTGCTTAGGAAGCTGCCCATAAAGGATGAGGCAGGTGAGTTTCCCATCAACCCACTTCCTGCTGGTGCACAAAGAAGGAAAGACCGTGTCAGGGTACAGATGGACAGATGATGCTCAGCAACCTCCCCATAATTGTGCACGCTCGATACTTTTGCTGAGAAGTAGCTGATTTCAATTGATCAAAAACTCTGTTCGTTTCAGGCACTGGGTTTGCAGGAGAGGGGGGGGGGAAATACGCTCAGCAGAAGCATAGTCCTCCCACATGCCCTGACACAGAGTCTCTAGATGCATAAACAGTTTGCCACTCAATCTGGCAGCTCTGATGGGCACAATATTATCCAGTTGCTGTTGGCTTTGGGGAAAAGAGTTGGCATTAATGTTAGTGCCCACAGAAGACCTCTTGGAGTCTCAAGCTGGCTAAATCTTCCAAGTATGCTACATCATTAAAGCAGTAGTGTATGTGTTGTTTTCTACCAATAGCTGTCTGTACATCATACATACTTATCAGAAAACAAGCGATTGTACACATGTACACTGAGACGAAAATGTGAACAAGAAGCAAAGAATCCATTGGAATACCCGCCTGCAACCTTGTCAGCAATCACACTTCAACTCAACACCAGGCGTTTCAACACGAATGCACGAGTCCTGGAGGGCGAGCTAATGAGAACAATCCATGCACACGTTCTTCCACTGCCATTCCAGAATGGTAGGGGGGGGATAATAATCATGGGAAAATGAATTAGAGGGAACCACGTTCTCCACAGGATATATTCAAAAATTACAAGTGCAGCATAAACATAAATGCAAAAAAACCCCACAAAGCTGTGATATAGAAATTCGACGTCACATACATGTCTCAGAAAAATGGAGTAATGGGAGGGGATCCCATCCTTCAATGTTTTGAATCACTGAAATTCTTCACTTAAAGACAAAAGGTCTTCTTCCTTTGCCTGATTCCAGAGTTATTGTTTCAATCGCTTATGCATCCTAACGCACTTCCCCAATACAGCAATCCTTTGGACATATTAAAGAGACACCTAACAATTAATTCTGAAAGACAGTGGAGGTTGCAACACTATTGCTGTGCAAAGAAATGCATTCTTCCGGGAGTAATGTAATTTGGGAACACTGAACTCATGTGAGATTGGCTAGTACCTTCGGGGAAGTGAATGCAGTTCATGCAAGAGTGCAGGTGACGTGATATACACCTGTATTACTTTACTCATACAAGTAGACTGCTTATGAAAGGGTTTTTCCCCCAATTTGTGATTGTCAGAACAAACACAAACTAAGAAATATCCATAATTTACAGATGTCATCAGGGACTCCAGTACCAATTGATCACTGTTATATCTGCCGTGTACAATATAACAACGATTGGAGGGGAAACCTTTCCCAATTCTTCTAAGTTTGCTTCACTTCGAATGTGCCTTAGTAGGTTAAATACTGTCCAGACCCACAAGTACCAAAATATGCATTAAGTGTGAATGGGTATGTCTTAAGTTTGATATTGTTTCTACCCTGTTTCCCTGAAAATAAGACCTCCCCAGGACAATAAGCCCAATCAGACTTTTGAGTGCATGCGCTAAAATAAGCCCTCCCCCCCAAAAAATATTGCAACATAGCAACTGCCATGAGGTGACTATGCTCACTGCCTCCTGCACCTCAAAAATATTAAGACCTCCCCGAAAATAAGGCCAAGTGCTTACTTCGGGGGTAAAAAGAAAATAAGATCCTGTCTTATTTTCGGGAAAACATGGTATGGCTTCAGCATCAACACAACAAACAATGTTCTTTACAAGTTGGGCACAACCCCAAATTTCTACTTTTCACACTGTTGTTAAAAATGTGTGACCCTGCTAAAAAAAGGGGGGGGAACACTATCCTTGTGATTATATGAGAGGCTGCTAATAAAGCCCTGTACTATCTATGGGCAATAGGCCTGGATTTTTAGTCATGATCCCTAGGTATTTGACGTGGGTGAGTGTTTGATGAAGCATCCAACTAAGAAGCAGGAAGTTCTCACTTTAAGCCAGCCCACGCTCCCTAGCTAATCCCATTGGGATGCCTCAATGATGAGTATGGGGATGTGGTTTACACAGCACTGGCCAAGGACACTCCCCACAGCTGGGATGGAGATGGGAACTTAGGCATTAGCTAGGAAAGTCCCTTTCTGGACACTATGAAGTGGTCAAGTCAAATCTGGACGGCTCCATGTATGCCCAGGCTGGTGTTTCTACAGCTCATCACCACAGGCAAGGAAAGGGATAGTGAGAATCAAGAGGATTCCTTTGAAGCTGTAGGATTTCTTCTCTTGCAACAACCAGCCTTTGTCAATGAGCATTCAGATCTGAGATCTTTACAACCTCAAAAGAACATACAGCAGGCCTCCTTCATCCCAGGGTCCCTCTCTCCGTCATGCCTACTTCTCTCTCCCTATCTGCCTAACCTGTACATTCCCTTATGACCTTATAATTCCTATACTGACTTGTTTTACAAAGCAACCTCATTGGGTTTTATCTTTGCAGCAATGTTTCCTCTAAGCTGTGGCTTGAGTGCAGAGGCTGTTGTGCACGCTGGCATGGAGGACTTAGTCTTCTGCTCACTGTCAAAGACAACACTTTAGCGGGATAGGTTTTTACAAACGGCTAAGCAGAGAAAAGGGACGCAGTGGCTCAGATGCTGAGCTTGTCGATCGGAAGGTTGGCAGTTCAGCGATTTGAAAATTTAATATTTTTATTAAAAATGCGCACTTTATACAACAATTAAATTTTTGGTTGAGTTAAAATAGGTAGCCTCATTTTTTCTCCTCTGGAGAGCTTAAACATGCAAAAAAGTATATAAAACAATTAGCTGCCACCCTCATCAGCCAAGGGTTGCTGTCTCCAACACCCCTCGCCAATGTCAAACCAATGGCTGCCGAGAATATATCATGACTTGTACATCTGCTTCCCTAGCTTAGAGGAAGCTCTGCTCTGGACACAGTTGACCCCTTTATATCCCATCCCATGAAATTCAATCTGCCATACATTCCCAAATCTAGTTTGCTCCTTGAAACATAGTATTTTCTCTCTGACATACATACAGAGAGTTTAGTTTCTTTCAGATATGTTGTCTGTACATAGGCTCTTATTTTTCAAGTGGTCCAATAACCATTGGGATAACGGAGCTGGCTTCCTTGCACACCTCTGCTCAAACAAAAGCAACGTAACTGCACCTCCACTACATTTTGGTTCCAATCCCACCTCAGCTACTGGTGATCTAGGACAAAACAAAGCTCCCAACTTCCCCCACCATGCCCTTGCAAAATTGGGCTGAAATCTATCTATATAAAAACAGCTGTGGGTGTGTATGTTGCAGCATTTCCCCCTATAAAAAAATACCTGGGCAATGCTGGGTTATCAGAAAGTAATGAAATAATTAATAGTAGAATTTTAATGGTACAAGAAAGGAACTAGTCTTTTTAAGTGCCAAACACAACCTCCCAATCTTTGAAAATTTATAAATTTGTTTCTCCCAAGCAGCATTATGTGAAATTTCATGCTCCGTTCCATTTAAGAATATGCCTTAAACATGGCGCCGATCCCTTACGATTAGTGGGCACATCTTATTCAACTTGTCAGAAGGCAGAAGATGTCCATGAGTATTCAAGAGAGGAAAAAGAAGAAGGATTTAAATTTCCCTTCCTAAGGGACAACACATTGTAGTAGTATCTTCCCTCTTCCTTCAAAATGTTGCTGCTAATCTTGGAAAATGGACTCTCTTTCCCTCTCCTTTATTTTATATATAGATGGTCTTCGATTTACAGCCGCAGCTAGGAGTAAATTTCAATTGTAAGTCATGAAAGTCTTAAGTTGAGGCACCCACATGACTGGACCATAGTTTTTGATGTTTTTTCTAGGGTCATTAAATGAAACCTGTGGTTGTTAGTCTGAATCCATTCTTATAAATGGGTGGGGGTTTTTTTGTCAGAAACCAGTAAAAAAAACAAAAAACACCACAAAACAATGGTCATGCGACTCCAGGATACTGTAGTTAGTCGTAAACATGAGCTGGTAGATGAGCACCCAAAATATAGTCTTGTGACTGCGGGAAGGGAGAGTGTAACATTTTGCAATGGTCAGTAATACTTTGCAAGCTATAAACCATCCCTTCCGAGGGCCATCTTACAAGGGTCAGGTTAAATGACTCATAAGTTGAGGACTACCTGTGTCCCTATTTAATTCGTACATACTATACACATTCTTTACTGAAACACATCCCTCCCTCTCCACCAAGTCCTGCTGTGGTGTCTCATCATGGCCAGGATTTATGTGTTGCTTGGTAGGATGAGTATTGAATTCTGGGAGTGTATGCTATGTATGTGCTCCCAGCAGGGTCAACCAAGGCATGAAGGTTATCCCAGCTGCCCAACTAAAGCAAAGAGGTGTTCATATTAGGCAGCAAGGAAGCCAAAGTCAAGATCTCGGGAAGGAACTTAACAGAAGAATTTCAGAAAGCTGTTAGGAAAGACAAAAAGCAGTATTACAACAACATCTGAAAAGATACTGAAGAGAAAGGCAGACATGGAAAAAAGAAGGAAGGTCTTCCAAGATTCCTCTGAAGTCAGAAGGTGGTTTCAGCCTCCCTATTGGTATGCTAAGGGATGCCAGTGGACATATAGTAACTAATTCCAAGAAGATCAAACGAAGATGAAAGGAATACATTGAAACTCCATACAGCAGAGATGTCAATATCCATGATACTTAGAAGATGTTCTCTACTTACAAGTAGCTCTAGTACTATCGTAAAAGATAAAGTTAGATCGGCCCTTTAACTAGTCTCTACTTGAGTCAGAAGGTTACAGGAATTAACAGAATACCTATAGAAATAAGGTAAGCTATAAGAAGAATCAGTAAAGTTCTAAGCAAATTATGGCAGCAAATTTGGCAAACCATGAAACGACTGGAAGAGATCAATCTCCATACCATTACCAAAGAAAAGAGAGGAAGCTGGATATGCAAGCTATGTTACAATAGCCTTAATGTCACACACTAACAAAATAATACCTGGGAACATCCAACACAGGTTAGAGAGCCCTCCATGGAAAAAGAGATGCCAGATGTTTCAGCTGGCTTTAGAAAAAGCTGAGGAACACAAGACATCACTACTAATGCACGATGGGTAATTGAGAAAAATACCAAAAAAAATACGAAAAAGAAGTCAATATGTGCTTCATTGATTATAGAAAAGCTTCTGATTGCGTCATCATGAGAAACTGTGCAATAGTGTAGGGAAACTCTGAGCTCCTCATTGTCTTCATATGAAAACTATACACAGGTGAGAAATCCTCAGAAAGTCGCCAAACAACCTGTTCCAGGTTGGCAGAGAGGTGATTGAAGGCTGTATCCTCTCCCCTTATTTATGAAGCTTATGTGTGTGATACCTATTAAGGATCATAGAATGGGATGAAAATGAGCAATTTTCATACAGAAACATCCATAACTAGTGTTAGACTAATGACACAATTCTGGTGGGTGCCCAGAAGATGTAAATGACTAGATCTTCATGGAGAAATGATTAGTATTAATTAGGATTATTTGAAATAATAGAGACATACGTTTACTTTGGAGTAAGCCTGATGTATATATTTGTAGCTGTACCAAAGAAAATCAGAAGTCATTCTTTCTCTTTCCCCCCTTCTATTTCCTTCTCTGCACTTTTATTATTTCCTGAATCTTTTTCTAATTTTCTATGTCTATTTGTTTATCTTTTAACTTTGTTTTTTTTAGAAAAATCAATAAAGTTATATAAAAAACTATTGATTTTCAAAAACACAAGGTCAAAATATAAACAGACAAGAAAATAAGATTTGAAAAAGAAGAAAGATCAAGAGGGGGGAAGGGTGCAAAAAAAAAAGAAAAATAGAAAAACCTGATTTTCTTTGTACAGATATGAAATATATCTATACATATAAATTTATATACATATAAATTTATATATATATATATATATATATATATATATATATATATATATATATATATATATATATATATATATATATAACCAAAAATATATTTTAGAAAGTCAAACAGATAAAATGCCATCCATAGAAAGGTAATAATGAAAGTATGTCATACAGAGGATAGGCATATCTTACTGTACTGTCAACACCCTGGCTCTTAAAAAAATAGAGAAATATCACGGAGAAAATTTTTATCTGGGGATATATTATATCTTGGTGGTTTTTCCCAAGTAAAAGTGGGTTTTTGCAGTTTCCAGAGATAGAATAGATTTGATTTGATTATAACTTCAGGAAAACATTCTGTAAAACAGGAGTGACAAAGGATAGCTATTCCAAATTCAACATCTAGCGTAGGAAGGAACATAGCTAAAAAAAAAAAGGCTATAAATTAAAATCTACAGCACCAGACTTATTCCACCTGAAGGCCAAACACCAGTAAATGTACTGTATAGAGAGGGAGACATGCTTTTACATATGATTTAGGGGAAAATGCCAGTTTATGGAACTACAGCCAAATTGCAGATTCAAGTTCAGCAGAGCCGAAATCTTCTTTCCTTACAGTCTACCTGGCATCTAGAGTAATGATGTAACAAACAGCAGATCAAAAGCCTTCCCCCATCCTCTGGCTACAGAGAATATTTTTTGCATCCTCCTCTTCAAAAATCAGCTCTGTTTGCAGTCCTGATGTCCAATCAGGTAATTGGCTGTCATGCAATCAGAGCTTGCCCACCCACTCGGCTCCCCAGTCTCGGACCACACAACATTCCACACAGCCCACAGGTTTTTCTCCAACTGGCCAGTGCTGCTTCAGACAGCTGCAGCAGTTACTCTTTCCGTGCTGTTCTTCTTGCCCCCCCCCTCCCCTCACCTCATCCAGCTGTGTGGCATACTGATAATACTTGCAGACCAGGCTGTGTTGCTGAAAATAATCCTTCCCCTTGCATTAGGCCTCACAAATCCTGATGCCATCTTGGGGGCAGAACAGTTGCCCTTTCACGCTAATCTGCCAAGGAGACGGGATAAATAGGAAGGAGGGGAACAGTTGCCGTTTCCAGACCAAGCCTATTTGAGAAGCCCGTGTGCAGCCTTTTGGCTTGCATCTCCCTGAGAACAGAGCCCCGTGCCTCGTCTCTCTCACGCTTGCCAGCGTTTCCCAGCCTGTGAGTCACAAAATGCTGGCAGCTCCTGCTCCCCTGACTCTGCAGCTGATCAGCCCCTCGCCAACTTCCCACTCCCTTCTCAAACTGCATCCTTAGTGCTGAGCCTCTCACACTCATAAACTGAAATCCAGATTTGGGTAGCTCCATCCCCCTGATACGTTTGTGTATTCATAATAACTATTGAGTTTGAGCGGGAAAGTTTATTGGCATAAAAAATGCTGACCACTCTTAGGGTCCCAGTGGGGCATTAGTAATGAAGCAGAAGAATAGTCCTAGCAATAGCACTTAGACTTATATACCATATTATAGTGCTTTACAGCCTTCTCTGGGACACAGTGGCTCACTGGCTAACACGCTGAGCTTGTCGATTAGAAAGCTCGGCAGTTCGGTGGTTTGAATCCCTAGGGTCGCGTAACGGAGTGAGCTCCCATTACTTGTCCCAGCTTCTGCCAACCTAGCAGTTTGAAAAGCATGTAAAAATGCTAGTAGAAAAATAGGAACCACCGTTGGTGGGATGGTAACAGTGTTCCGTGCACCTTCGGCATTTATTCATGCCGGCCACATGACCATGGAGACGTCTTCAGACAGTGCTGGTTTTTCGGCTTTGAAATGGAGATGAGCACTGCCCCCTAGAGTTCGAGAACGACTAGCACATATGTGCAAGGGGAACCTTTACCTTTACCTTACAGCATTCTCTAAGTACTTTACAGGGTCAGCATATCGTTCCCAACAATCTGGGACCTGATTATACTGACCTCAGAAGGATGGAAGGCTAAGTCAATCTTGAGCTGGTCAGGATCGAACTCCTGGCAATGGAATGCAGAGTTAGCCTGCAATACTGCATTCTAACCACTGTAATATCACAGCTCTTAGTCCTAGTTCTAGTCCTATCCACATTATAGGTAGCAGTAGAGTAAGAAACAACTCCCTTTAGTAACAGTAATCTGCAGCAGACGAGAGCAACTTTGTTGTAGTGGTTAAGGCATCAATAGAAACTGAGAGACTGGGAGTTCTAGTCCTTCCTTGGGTACAAAACCAACTGTGGGACTTTAGACCAGTCACTTTCTCTCAGTCCTAAGGAAGGAGACAATGGCAAACCACTTTTGAAAAGTTACAAAGAGAACTGTAAGGAACTTGTCTCTCGTGGGTGGTTAGTGGGCCACGCAGAAGAACCCTTTGCCTTATTTTTTATATTTGAAACTCCAAGTTTTCAAAACTCCACTGTCTCAAGGAAGGATGAGGCTGATAAGAGAAGCAGCAACACCAAAACACAAAAGTTCCATAAATGAAGACAACGCCTTGTATCCATTCATGCCTGAAAAAGATCTATGAAGAAGGACACGTAAAGAGGCACGTGTAAAGCCTCTACTGGAAATTCTATGTCCCTAATGGTACCACCATGCATGAGTAGTGATGGAGTGAATGGAGAACCTCTCCATTAATATATATACATTTCAAAGTCTTAAAAGATAAAATATCTGGTTGGGTTGGCTTGCTGAGGCTCAAGTACAAATGTCCCATTTTTTCCTACACCGAGTGTCAATTGCTAATTGTTTACATTCCAAACTGTTCTGGGATTCAGTACTTTAAGAAGAGAAGCACCAGTCGGTTAACAATGAGGACATTATACATGGCAATCGTTGACTGTAAAGTTTGCCTGTATCACATACTGTAGAGTTTAGGTTTAGGTCCTACTAAATTCACTGTGCTTTACGTAATGGATTTATTACAAGCTGTGGATAACACAGTCAAAGAGAAAGATGTCTATGAAAGAAACCCGCCTTTAACTATACAAGAAAGGCTGAGAGAGCAACCATTTCCCATGGCTTCCCATTGCTTCCAAACTCTCTTGTGGGTTCCGGGAAACAGATCTTTGTGGATTCCTCTCTACAGGAGGTTTCACTCATCTCTGGCCATCGGAAGGAGGAAAATTAATAATCTTGGCCTAATGAAATCCTCATAGTAGCAAACCAAGCCCCCAAATTCTTAGCAAGCAAACCATTAGAACTGGGAGCAATGCCATACAGCAGTCTGTGGAAGAGCTGAGTTGCACTGTTTTCCTGGTTCTTCAACAAGTAGCAGAAAATGGGAATTCCCACCTTAAAAAAGAAGAAATATCTATTTCCTTCTTTCCCCACTGGGCAGGAATTACTATAATCTCTTCCATAATGTCAGTGTGAATATTTAAACCAATAGCTGCGTAGAAGGCGATGCAATTGTGTGCAACATTCTGTCCACCTTGGTGCATTTTCCTCCTCTTTAATGCACAGTATTCAATGTCCAAGCTGAGAAGTGGAAGGGCTCCAGCTGGTCTGAAAACTCCAACTCCAATACTAGGGTCAAACTACACATTATTTCAAAGCAAGGATGAAGAACCCTCGTACTGTTAAAACTCCCAGCCTCATCCCACATTGCTGGTTCTGCTGGGAATTGCTTAGCATCAATTGGAAAGCCACAATTTTTGCCGATTTCCCCTCCCCACCAACCTTTTTAGTGTAAAAGTAAGTGTAACAGAACCTTAGGGAATGTTTTTGCTCCACAATATGTTGTAATCTCAATTTAAGATGTGTGCGTGCAGTTTCCATTAAACAATGCAGTTTGCACTGAACAGATCACTTTTTGACATACTAAATTGCTGGGGTTGCAATTGTAAGAGGAGAATTAATATCTCCCTACACTGCACAATATGGATAAAATCCAATGTACTGAACATAATTTTGAGGGGGAAATGGCAATGGGTAGTTACCTTATTAAAGTAGTATGTAGGTTGACCTCTATAGTTACAACTATTATGATTATTTAATGATGAAGAAAAATAATAATGACAAATGTATGTTTACAGGTACTCCTCATTTAGCAACCACAATTAGGTCCAGCAACTTGGGTGATAAGTGAAGCGTTCACTAAGATAAACTGTGTTTATACTGTTACTTCAGTTTTCCTTTGCTTTACAGATCCACAAAGTTTGTAGGCTTGGTATTAACTGAGAACAATTACTGTACGACAGCTGCTAAACAAGGACTATTGTATAGCAAAGCTTTTTCTATGTCCCATAAATCAATGGATCACTTTATTTTTTACTTGATATTTGTACTTTTGAATTCTGATATTGCAGGCAGATCCCCAAGCTAAGAAGTACCCCTGGTTATTACAAAGGTTACTTACTCCAAATCATAGCAGATGGCCAAACAAAAGGAAAAACAAAGAATTCAAGAAGAGGTGCAACCACCAATAATATAATAAAACCAACTTTCAAGATGGTTCACCCTCAGCATTAAGCCATGAAGGGCTGAATAAGTCACCTTGTACTAAGCCAGCCTTTCTCAATTTGGCTGATGTAATCAGGGAATTGCAGCTGAGCAACAAGCTGGAGAAAGTTACAGTAAGCTATAGACTAATGTTTAATAAACCACAATGGTTGGATTACTGTGCTAAATTACAACTAAACAAATCTTGCGATCCCTTAGGAGTGTGCATGACCCCCTCCTCAGATTCCCAAGGTTACCACCCTCCTCCTTTTCCACTTGGCTTAATTGTACTCCAAACTCTTCATAGCAAGACAACACTGGCCATTTCATGCCGCGTGATGTGAACAAGGTGTGCTGCCAAAAAAGGTGCCTGAATAACACTAAATGTGGGACCTAGCTCAGCTTTGGGAGAGGGAATTCAAATTTTCTTTTAAAAGGACCTGAAAAGACTTTAATGTGAGCCCCGGAGTCTGACCGGCATGTAGACAGTTTCTATATACTAGAAGCAAAAAGCACTTCTCTTTCTTTGGATGAGAGAAAGAGACCCCACCCAAGATTTAATTAAATTCACAAAGATACAAGACTGATTTCTGTTATAGGAGAGACAGTTTTTACTACCATAAATTGTAGAAAATCTTTTGACCCTGGAGGTTTGCAAATTGAGAGGGGGAGACATGTACAGTAAATGGAATACAACCAAGTGCCAGTATCTGTCCAATGGTCAAACTGGGAGCAGCTTTGTGGAATAAATACTAACAGGGAGTGTTTCTCTTAAAATTAAGAGAGGTGTCAAATTCAACTGAGCAAAAGAACAGAACACCCTCTCCCAAGCAGAAGCTGGTTCAGACAACTAACTACACTTTGTAGCTAGAGGTCAAGGAAGACAGCTTGCTCCCAGATACATTTTGTCTTTGTAAAAGCCTTAGCTACCCAGCTTACCAAGGCCTATGTCTGGCCTGCTTCGCTGGTTTGCAATGCATGCGTTAGGCTAACCACACCTAACAATTTCCCGTTGTGAATCAGCATTGCCTCAAGTCAATTATAGTTAAACTAAAGCAACCAGCTCCAGATGGGATACTAGTTGGATACTTATTTCTACTCCTAGATTTTACCCACTGGCTGCTTTCCATTTCCCTGAATTTCAAAGTTAAGATGGACCTTCTGGTTCCATCCCGCCCATCCCCCCAAGACATGAGGCTGAAGTATTCTTCCAGTCCAAAGCCACACAACTCCTCCTTCTTGATTTGGTACATCCCCCAGTGTGGAAAATATGAGGAATGTTAAGTAGGTGAGTATGAAAAACATCTGTAGCTTTGGGTGAGAAAATGACACTACAAAGCCCCATTCTGAGAGTCAACATTCCTTTCATCAAATAACTTATCCATTGTGTGTGAAAGGGCAGAGATTCATTCGCATCAATACTCAGAGAAAGCTCTTTAATTGGCCACAGGCTGTTGAAGCCCCTGGCAGCCAGATTCCCTTATTTTAAAGGTACTACATCCCCATAACTCTTTACCCCATTTATACACAAACACACATGCACACACAACAAAACTTCAGGATGTCTACAATTGCAGATATTGTTGTTCCAGAGTCCTGTTTAGTTTGAAACTGGTATTTGGCAACCCTAATGTAATTTCAGAAGTGATACCACCACTGCAATTAGTGAACAAGGGGCTAAATCCAGGTTGGCCCCATTTTACCCAAGCAACTAAATCCGTCCCAAGATCATCAGCTGAAGCAGCATAGGCCACATATTCTCCACAGAGCTGGCCTTGATTGCTGTTGCCACAGTAAACAACCATTGTTCTCCAGACCCATCAGGCTGCACAGCTTATTTTTCTGGGCACCAACCTATCCACGATCCGTTTTTTTTTTTTTAGTTCCGAGCCCATCTCCTTTACAAAAGCAAGGTAGTAGAGAACCGGACTCACGGTATCTGGATTGGGTTACTGTGTATGGAAGAAGCAGGATGAGTTCGGGATGCCTATGTAGCCTAGAAAAGCTCTAATTTGAGAACACCCGGCAAAAAGTATTATGAAACGGAAATACCAAATAGGTGATGTACATCTTTCATTGGTCCAACCTTTGAGTGATAAAACAATTCGGGCAGAAAAGGAAAAAGAAATTTTGCTCTACCGATATTATATGGATCTGAACAGTTAAAACTCAACTGCTGATTTCAGATAACCCAAAAAGCCATTCGTCTACAAAACTACAAAGTATTTACAACATATTTATGTATTTGATTTTTACCCTGCCTTTATAACTTTCTAAGTAACTCAAGGCAATCAACATCCATAGTATTCCCTTCTCCTATTTCTCCCATAACAACAACCCTATGAGGTGTGTTGGACTGAGAGATGGTTGGGGGGAGCAACATTGCAATATGTAAACAAAATCAGGAAGAATATACTATAAAGGAGCTGCAGTGGCGCAATGGTTGAAGTGCAGCATTGCAGGCTACTTCTGCTGATACCCGGCTGCCAGCAGTTTGGCAGATTGAATCTCACCAGGCTGAAGGTTGAGTCAGCCTTCCATCCTTCCAAGGTGGGTAAAATGAGGATCCAGATTGTTGGGGAAAATATGCTGCCTCTGTAAACCGCTTAGAGGGAGCTGTAAAGCACTGTGAAGTGGGGTATAAGTCTAAGTGCTACTGCTATAAAGGGATGGGGGGGGGGAATTGTAAGTTTTTTTTATTACTTTAACTATAACCTTCCTGTTTTACATTACACGTTTTCATCTGTTATTTCGTACTTCCATGTACACATACACAACTCATGTCTCTCTAAACAAATTAAACACTAGGAGGAACAATTTGTTTATTTGTTCACCAAAATGCAAAATGGAGTGGCTATAAACAGCGAAGGTTCCATAGCTTCATTCATATTCAAAAGTGCTAAGCAAATCTTTTAAAGACGATTCAAAACGTTTACACTGGCTTGAGACATCACAGTGGATCTGCAGGTTCAATGTGATGGATCTGGCAAAACTCCATGAAGTTTGCATTCCAAACCAGCTGTGACCTGAAAAAGAAGCTGAAATCTCAAAACTGAATAAAAGAAGGGAGATATTGGATATGAAGGCAAAAGGGGACTTTGGAGTGTAAAGGAGGTGCTTGTGTAGCACTTGTCTGTAACTTCTTAAGCTCTTGTGGCTTCCTCTCTGCAGCTGTTATGCAACCCCAGGAAAAGTCATGTTTTGTTTAAAGGGTTGCAGACAGGTGCAACATGCGTGTCCCTGCATGCTCTGAATTCCACAACCTCAAAAGATAGGTGTGGGTGCGATGCAGGTCAGGGAGGAGGGCGGAGACACTGCAATGTGTAAACAGAGCCAAGATGAATATACTGTAAAGGAGAGGAGACAAATTGTTCATTTTTACATTATAGTTTTCATATGTCACCACCACAAAATAATAAGAAACAGCATCATTTTCAGCAATCGTGATGACAAAAAGGGCAGTTAATAATTGCTTCCAGCTTTGGGGCCACTTTTATGCACCCCACTGATAAGAATCAGTCCCCTGAAGCTGCTTGACCTTTTCCCACTCCATTCCTGGTCCAATATTGGAAGAAAAGAGAAGTGGTTGGAATCCATAGTAGCATAGTCCAGGATACAGATCAGAAGTTGTGCAAGGCGTAATTGGCATAGCTGGGTAAGAGATCTCACCCAACCTGAGTCTTGGGAGAAGAGGGGAGACCTTTGCAGCTCCTCATCTGGTTTTAGTGGCTGGAGAAGGAAGTTAAATTCTTAAGAGATAAGCCTAGCCCTACACAGCTTTGCTGGGAAAAGATGCAAGATCTAGAACAGGCTCAAAAAGAATCTTCAGTCCTGGGTTCAATTGTGAAGACTCCTTCTTAGCCTATACTTGGAGTTTCAGGGCAGATCCACCCTGTATCCACCCTCTTCAGGTCCCCAGAAGGGGTTACTACCACTTCTTAAGGGCAAGAATGGATAATATAGTTCTCTACTGACCTCCAGCACATTGCAGCTATCCATATTGTGAAGCTCCAGAGCTCTTGAGAGTGGATGATCTGAAATGTTTACTTTAGATCTAGTGTTTGCCCTCAGCTTCATTTGGCTATTACCCCTAGTCCATTCTCTCCCTTCCCACAACTGATAACTGGCTTATGTGGCCATTTTGTCCCAGGTTGCTGGTTTTCTGCTGGTTTTCTGCTGGATGATAGCTGTTTGTTGTTGTTTTTTGTTCACTCAGAGTTCATCCAGTGATAGCTTGTTTATGCCAATGATTTTTCCTCACCACCTTTTTCCACTGCCTCCAAAACCTTATTGCTCCATTCAAGACTGATTAGACACAAGTAAAAACAACCAACTAGGTCCTTCAATGGTCATACTTCAGACTAAGAGCTATCCTAGTCATATGGTCAATCTGTTGCAATCCTGACCAGAATTTCTAAAGCTGGGATTTTCTATCAACTGAGAGAGAGAAGAAGAGTTGCCATGGATTCCTAGACATTTTAATATATTAAGTTATTCAATATCTTTCCCGCCCCTCAAATTTAATATTTTATTTCTAACAGTCTGTGAACAATGGAAGTATTTCCCATGGCTTCTGTGCTTAGAGATTAAAAACATATCCCACTTTTTCAAATACACAGTTATTTCATACATTTTTCTTGGAAAAATTTTTGGGGCCTACCCAGCTCATATGAGGCTCTTCACTATTTATTATTTAATGCATTTAAGTATTTAAATTTATATGCCACCCATCTCCCCAGAGATAACTGTAGGCGGCTCACAATCATATTTAGTGCACATTGTTGCCTCAAAGAAATTATGTGTCCTTGCGTATCTCTTATGCGTCCTCACAATGAACAAACTATCCATCTAAAAGCCTGTCCATGAACCCAAAACCAGAAGTGCATCCAATTATAAATTATTGCAATATAACATTTATACATAGTACGAACAATGGAACGAGGGGGTCTACATTTAAATAATGCTGCTAAACAACAGAGGTATAGAGCTGAGGACTGAACAGGTTATGTATATATGAGAAGCCAGAAACCTGGAAGGCTAAATATATCTCACCTCTTGTAAATATATAAATTGTAAGTATATTTCAACAGTCCTCAGCGAAATGCCGAGAATTGTGATGTATTTGCTATTGTGAAATGAGTAGAATTTTTTTTCATCTACTGTTGGATTGCTCCAATTTTACACAATAAAGGGGACAGACAAACTGACCCATTCACAGCTAACATCAAATGCAGAGTGTGTATCATTAGAGAAGATCCACAGCCTTTTGTACACTGAAAGTATTTTCTCCCTGCTTCTTTGGAGAAGAGTGGCTCAGAATAAGGAATAACTTGCCACAGGGGTCTTTAATGAATTACTAGTACATGTCTGTCTCCAGGCCTGCTTAATGAGGGCCTACGTGAAAGGGGACTACTATTTCTCCCTTTCAGAGCAAACTCTTTGGCCCCTAAGATCTGCCATAATGAGTCAGGGAATGGCTATGTAGCTCTGTGCTTGTGGGTGTAATGAAGGCAGAACTTGGCTCTAGTGTTATAGTTATTAAATTATTCTTTTTGGAGGAAATTTTAAGGAAGGAAGAGGCCTGAGAAACAGCCCTGTGTTTTCAAGCAAGCACAGAGGCCAGTTTGAAGCCAACTGCATGGTTCGAATATTAGCTTTTATATATCAGAAAAATGTATCTTAAGAATGGTTAGTGCCTAAGTGCTTTTGAGTATGGATAAAGTATAATTCTTTTCCTTTTGTAAAGGCAGCCAGCATCAAAGTACCTCTGAGTATTTCTTTAATTTGCATATACACTGGAAGATTAGAATACCATCAAGGGCACAATGCTTTAGAGTTAGGTTCACCAATCACGTTAAGCTATGGGTGTGAACCCAGCCTCCGTGGTTAATAAACCATACTTTATGGCTTCGTATATTGTGTAAACCCAGCCAACTGTGCTCAGTTCAATACGCCATGGTGGACTAAACTATGACTTACTACAAGCAAACCATGTCAAGGATCACATGACAGGAGTGTTTTTTCATTTCTTTCAGTTTCTATAATGATGGCGGAGAACAGCTAGCAAAATTTTGGGTAGTTTGTAGTCAAACCCATGAAACAGTTCTCTTGAAAGAGAGATTCATGGATGGTTGTGAGATTTGAGAACTTAGGCATTACCGGTAATTTAAAACATTTTTTCTCCAGGAGGAATATTTTGCCTTCGCAGAAAACTGTCTAAAAATAAATACAGCATTTGCCCTAAACATTTAATATACAACCCAAAAAAGAAAAAGGAAAAGGAGGTAATTATGGTGTTTAAAACTCACAACTTTAGCATTTTTAATTCAAGGTTCTGACACACATTTGGGTGTGATTATCCAGACTTGCAATACCAAGGCATTATCTGCTTTATATACATTTAAATTGCTCCTTTCTATGCTCCATATAAAGAATTCCTGACTTTGGGCTCAAAGGACTGACACCCTCTGTCAAGTTCTTATATTAGCTGCATAATTAAATAAGTGATCCCAAGGCACTGGAAAATTAATCTATGAATTCTTTGAAGACCAACTGTTGCTAAATGAAGGGTAGGGGCAAAAGAGTAGATCACCAATATTTTACGGAACGTTACCAGTTTCAACTGGTAAGCGCTAATGGTAATATGGTGTGGGCTCTCACAAAAATTAAAAACACCTCCTACTACCAGGTGAAAAGCAGACAGGAACAAACTGGTTGATTTTCCACAATAGCATTACTTGGGAACTACTATCCCAGAAGTAGGGCATGGCTCTAAGCTTCATTTCTTGGCAAACGAGACTTGTTAAAAGCCATCCAGCTTGCATTATGTATCCTTGGCATAGCTCAGCATTAGGATGCCCAAACTCTCGGCAGATACATCACCAGCCAGCTGTGCTATGTGCCCAGCATTGGATTGTGCAGCCCATTTCCTGCCTTCAAAGGCATGTGAGAAATTTCTACCTTTCCAAAACAAACAAGCCATAAAGATTCCCCAGGCACCAACCTGCTCTCCCAATTGCTTTCCAATGAGACCCTTCTGTGTTTATATACCTGGCACTGTGAGAAAATACTTGAATACAATATAAACACTAACTGTCCAATTATGCCCCCTCTTCTTCTCTGGCTTGGGGTTTTTGTCAGATGCAGAACTCCTGTTTCCTCCCTCCCCAGCCTGTGAATCTCCTCTGAGAGGATGTCTTAAGCGAGGCCTATAATCAATGCCCAGCTTAATAGCTGACACTGGCAAGCCTAAGAGAAAAATAGCCTCAAACTGGCCTGAATTACAGGTAATTAATTGTAATTGGATATAAACTCTCACTGGGTCTTTTCAGACTGTATACAGGTTAGTGTGGAATTTTGATGTGTATATTTCAAAATTCCTCCCAGCCATAGTAAGGGATACGAAAGAAGGCTGCAGAAGTGTGACACGCTGAGCCAAATCTATCAGCTTCTTCCATAACATAGGAGTGTCTAGTCTTATAATAACATCACAACCCAATTTTAGTAAAGGGACAGTTCTGAATTGGCAGTGGCATCAGGATTTACACCATTGCTTCTCTAGTACCCATTTTGGTAACTCCTGCTCTGGGTCAGCATGACCTGCACTCTTAAGTCAGTTCAAAATTGTGCAATATGAATATTCAAATTCTCCAATATGAATAATATATGTTTAAATCAACCTGAATACATGCATTGATTCATCAAAATTCTTCTAGGGTTTCCCTTTTCAAAGGATATGAAAACTATTTGACAAGAGGCTCAATGCAGCAGTGTGGGCACAGGAAAGGAGAGTGAGAAAAGCATTGAAATGACAAGCAGTTAGTCAGCAAGATAAAGAGAATGACTAACAAAAGGGCTCTCCCTCCTCATAATACATGAGAACTTTTATTTTATTTTATTTTATTTATTTAGTTTGTCAAACATGTAGGAAATAACAGGTGTAAGTATAAACATGGACATGAATACAGGAAATGGGTATGAATAAATGGGGACAATAGGACAGCACGCTGGTGCGTTTATGCATGCCCCCTACAGGAAAGGGGTGAGGTCCACACTAGACAGTTTAAGGTTAAAGTTTTGGGGGTTTGGGGATGTAGCAACAGAGTTGGGTAGTGCATTCCAGGCATTGACCACTCTGTTGCTGAAGTCGTATTTTCTGCAATCGAGTTGTTATTGTGGTTGAAGCTGAAGTAGTTTGCTTCAACCGCAATAATACAATGATTATAATAAGTAATAATAAAACAATAATTGCTTTTTTGCGATGAAGCATATTTTGGGAACCCGACCATGTGGTTTTGTTCAACCAAATCACAGTTTATTGAAATGTGTCATCCCCCTCCCCCCACCTTACAATTTAGGAAAAAGATACTCAAACTTTAAAGTTTGGAATTTAAACTTAGCTCAAACTTTAAAGCTTTGGCACTTGCTGACTAACTCCAATAATTCCTTTGTTGTTGTTTTTTGCAACTTCACCAGACAGAGCCCATTAGCTACAGTATTTGCAGCAATTGCCAAAGCTAGAATTTGATTTAAGAAGATAGATAAGGCTGCTAATCCTATGGCACTTTCCTGAGCCTCTGCCACGTTATATACAAAGGAGTTTGTTTTCAAGGAAGTATGTTCAGGATTGCTCAGAGTTTCTTAAGATACCAAACACAAGAGTTCACATGACTATGAGAGAGACGAAGGTAATTAGAATACATGCATATTGATTGTCTCCCTTTCATCCTCAGGGCTCTTCCGTCTTCAACAATTGAAGTTTAAAAACGTAGCAGATAGTATTTTTGATCATGGAAATACAATAGTGGTAAAAACAGTTACGAGTTGAATTTCTACCTACAACAACTGCTGGATAAATTCTGCCAATTGGGTCTATCATTAACTGGACAACCCCACACTCAGTGGCAGGATTCAAAAAATTTTACTACCAGTTCTGTGGGTGTGGCTTGGTGGGCGTGGCAGGGGAAGGATACTGTAAAATCCTCATTTCCTCCTGATGATTTGGGACTCAGGAGGCAGAGAACAGGTGGGGGTGGGGCCACTCAGAGGTGGTATTTACTGGTTCTCCAAACTACTCAAAATCTCTGCTATTGGTTCTCCAGAACTGGTCAGAACCTGCTGAATGCCACCTCTGCCCACACTGGAGAAGACAGGTCAGAGTGACTGCATTGTTTTTTCTTCTTCCTCTCCTGATTCTTTAAACAGCTAAATAAGGATTTTTTCCTCAGGAAATTGCAAAACGGAGTATCTATACCTACACAAAATTGCACCTCTAGGGTAATGTCCACCGACCGGACTGTAGTTCCAGCTTTTCCCAAATTTCCACCCATTCATTCCCTTGTTAAGACAGCCAGAAAAGCTAGTTCTAAACAGTCTAGCAATCCCTAAAGCAGGTTCCTCCCTCTTAAGCAAAATGTTCCCTGGATGAGTAATTGTGTGCAGGGGAATTGAATGGGCAATGTAACAGTGGAGAAGAGGTGACCAAGGAGGCCAAAAGACAGAAAGGACATTATGCAAACTCACTATGCGGTGGGCCAAGGGAGCCCCTGCAGAACACTTGAGCACTTGGCTGGAGTCTGTCTTAAAATCTCTCCCTAATTTCATAATGGATGCAAGACTGAAGCCAGCAATAAGATACTCTCTGTCTTATACAGGAAGTTGCTATTTGGGTAAAAGTTTGTTGCTTTGGGTGCAGAGGTTTTGTTTTATACGCAACCCTTCTTTAATCAAATGGATGGCATCTCCTGGAATTGCTTAGAACAGGGTGAGCTCTGGGGAAAAAAATCTAATCATTTAATGTTAGACTGTGGTAGCAGATGCCAAGGCTGTGAAAGGTTTCCTGGAAAATAAAACACATTTGTAGGAATCTAGATCATTTTTAGGGCTTGGGAAAGAGCTAAGTTTCAAATCCTAACTTCTTCGTAAAGTTTCCTGAGTAAGCCACTTTCTGACTTGGGACAGCTGACACCAGGGTTTCTCAAACTTTGCAGTACCGCAGCACTTTAAAATAGCAAATGAATGTGTAGCATCCCTTGCGGCCCATCGCCCCAAATAAAACGAATGATTTCATTGAGGTTAGGTTTGAGCATGAAATAAATATACTACTTTACATTTAATCATTAATTTTAATCTATATATCACAACTATTCTTCAACTTTGCAATACTGTAACTGGGGCCTTGCACAGGCAAAAGTGAGTAGCAAAGCTCACCACACGATTTAACAATGCTTCCCCTTTAAGTGTGCAAGCCTGATCAGTTTTCTTTAAATCTGAAACCTGCCTCTGTAGCAAGAATGGTTTTTGAGGATAGAGGTGACAATGCAGGTAGTCCTTGATTTACGACCACAATGGAGTCCAAAATTTCTGTTGCTAAGTGAGGCATTTATTAAGTGAATTTTGCCCCATTTTATGACCTTTCTTGCCACAGTTAAGCGAATCACAGCAGTTGTTAAAGTTAGTGTTACCGTTAAGTGAATCTGGCTTCCCCATTGACTTTGCTTGTCAGAAGGTCTCAAAAGGGGATCACATGATCCCTGGACACTGCAACTGTCATAAATATAAGTCAGTTACCAAGTGTTTGAATTTTGATCAGGGTGTAAGGGTGAAAAACAGTCAAGTCACTTTTTTCAGTGCCTGTAACTTCAAATGGTCACTAAATGAACTGTTGTAAGTCGAAGACTGCCTGTACAAAGGGGGCAGAGCAAGAATTTTCTGAGTTTTCTTTTTAGGTTGGAAAGAGAGTTAAGGGGACTTCTTCGCAAATTGTTCTAGATTTCAGAGGTGTTCAAGGTCTCCTCAAGGCCTATTTTAAACCTCTTTGAAATTACAAAATTCTAATTTTTTTAAAAAAGGGATGTGCAAGGCCATTGGGGTTCATGTTGCTTCTTCATGCTTTCTAATGAAGAGAAATTTCATTTCAAATTCATAATTTTAATGGAGAAAGGTTTTTTTTTGTAAGCCTATTGTTTTAAATAGGCTTACAAAAACCTTTCTCCTAACCTGACAGAACAATTAATCAGTGGAACAATTTGCCTCCAGTGTTGGAATGCTCCAACACTGGAAGTTTTTAAGAAGATGTTGGATAGCCATTTGTCTGAAAAGGTACAGGGTTTCCTGCCTGAGCAGAGGGTTGGATTAGAAGACCTCCAAGGTCCCTGCCAATCAATTCTATTCTATTCTATTCTATTCTCATAAAGAAGGATGCACAGCAACTGGGATGCCCCATCCCTCTTTTCCTGTCTCCTTACAATTCTGAGAGAGAGTTGGCTATTTAAAAGAGCCTAGTTACCATGCAAAAAGAAGGATAAGGATCAGATGACAATAAATAACAAGAAGAAAGATTGGAATAATGCAACAGTGGCAACAGCTGGACAGGACTATATGTGGCAAGAGATAGTAGAGACTGAGCACCACAAAGGACATAAACTGAACTCCAACAAGGAGTCAGATGCGACAGAAAGTTAGCCCAGGTGCTATCAAAGGGACCAGAATCCCAAACACTGGCAAGATTGAGCAGACCAGAGCACACATTCATTGTAAGCAGCAAGATGTTTAAAAGGCCAAGACACAGACATCTTAAGAGGCCAGGGAGATTAAATTTCAATGAAAGGCAGACCAGAACATCTGCCACCTCTGCAAGCTATCAGAAAGGCACAAAACAGCAACTACAGCCTTCCAGGAACAGCTAAGAGAGACACAGATCCAGCTGTCTGTCCAACCTCCAGGCATTTTAGCCATGCAAACGGCTATGATGTGGCTTGAACAAGGGAGAACTCAAGGATAGCATCTGCCTTGGGTTTTATCCTTATGTTGTTTTTCTCTTTTTTTATCTGCTTGTTTGTTTGTTTTTTGCTTTTATTGAACTCTGCCCAGAGTCCTTCAGAATTAGGGCAGATTGTAAGTATTGTTAAAGAAATAAATAAACAAATGCAGCTCCGGCCATGGAACTTTGAAAGCATTAGAAGACAACAAGCTCATAATGGAATGCACCTTAATGGGATAGGGACTAGTACCTTCACCAAGTCATAACAAGGATGAATAGCAGCCATGACCCATCTGGAGAGAGAGGCTATAAAAACTGGGCCAATCCTTTATGTACTATAGTTTTTAAATACACAGGAACATAGCCTATTGCTTCAAACTGAAAGCCCCCTTCCACTAGACATATAGACTATGCATTATTTGAGGGATATTGTGCTGTCAAAGGAGAAAACATAAAGAAGAATATTCCAAGTAAGACTAAAATATGAAATGTACTTACGGAAAAAAGAGATGCCTGTCCATAATACCAACCTGCCCTTATAGAAAGCAGGGTAAGGAGATTCAGAGTGAGCTATAATGAATTTGTCTATTGAGATGAAGTCGCTGCAATGAAGGAGGACATCTTTCAAGAGAACAAGTAGTTAAGATAAGTGGCCATTAGATTCAAAATGTTGAGAGATAAACACTGATAAATCCAACAATACATTTCAGGTCGTACTAGGAGTGGAGGGGAATGGTACATGTGGAACAAACCTTTCATAAAACGCTTCAGCAATGAGTCCAAATGTAAGATTCCTCTCTAGGAAAAGCCTTATTGTGGCAATGTTATGAAGTAAGCATCATGAGAGAGAAGAAATGAATGTAATGGGTATTGAAAATTAGAAGATCAAAATACTCCCACTCTGCAAAAGTGAGGAAGCAACACCATTTGGTTGCAAATGTCTTTCTCATAGAAAGTTTCCTCATCTGCAACAAAACATTGTCTGCAGTACCGAAGATGGAAATGGTCTAGGAGTGAATCATCTACACAAGGAATTTTAAAGTCTAGAGGTATCAGTTCTTTGAGGTAGGCCAGGTCAGGAGAGAGAATAACTGGAACTAAAATTACATTGATAGAGGGGATGCAGTGGCTCAGCGGTTTAAAGACGCTGAGTTATCCGTTGGAAAGCTGACAGGCCGGGTTTGAGACCCGAGCATCATGTGATAGGACGAGCTCCCGTTACTTATCCCAGCTCACGCCCACTTAGCTGTTTGAAAGCATGCAAATGCAAGTAGATAAATAGGTACCACTTAGGTAAGAAGGTAACAGCATTGTGATGCCTTTGGCGTATAATCATGCTGGCCACATGACTACAGAAATGTATTTGGACAATGTTGTCCCCCTCAGCTAAGAAATAGAGATGAGCACCTCTCCCCCTAGATTTGGACACCACAGGACAGGGGAAAACCTTTACCTTTATCTTGAAAGACTGAGTGTGTTTCCTTTTCTCTCCTATACTTCCAAGAATTAAGTCAGAGATAGTTTGAGTTTCCTTCTAATGTTTTCTTCTTTTGCCAGGCCTGAAACATGTTTTTGTAACTGCTGCCACGTAGTTTCTTCAAGGTAACACCGCTGTCTTTCCATAGGAGGTCTGGATGAGGGATCCAAACCTCAGTAGAGAGAACAAGTTCAGAACCACTAAATGAGATTTCCTTTGAATAAAGGAAATAAGGAAAATGTTTTTGGCAAGGTATGTTACCAGAACACCATTCACATTGTCCTTCTGGAGCTTCATGGGATCTTGGTCAGGAGGATGAAATGGAAATATGAAGGAGCAGGCATGCCTAACAGAAGAGGAACACATCCCTTGGCTTGAACCCAGAACCATCAGCTATTGCTGGACATTCATAACCAGAACACTCCATTTACAAAAGATATGAGACACTCATGAACGTGGTTGACAAAGCTCAAGCAAACTTCCACATGCTGTGTCATGTTATCTTGTGGCCTTCTAGCGAAACGGGGGGGAGGAGGAAATAAATTTAATAAATAAAAATAAAGTAGTCGCTATCTTTTTCAAATATAGATTCATATAAATAAGCAGATTTATGGAACGCTTTTTAAATGTTCAAGATGCTGTAATAATGAACTATATACTATATACCAAGGTTTTGGAATTTAACTGCTTATCAGGAATTATGGTTGTATCGAACCAGGGATTGACTGAAAAGAATGAATAGAAATGCAGTATTATTCCAGATGTCAAGGAACGGCTGCCAGAAATAAGTGATTTACTTATTGCCTTTTGAAAAAGGCAATATTTCCTACTATCAAAGGATGCACAGAAATGTGTATTACTATGACAGATTTTGTGATATCTTACGATAGTATTTTGAACTGGTCATATTACAATAGTGAATTCATTAGCAAACCGGTGATTATTGACCAGTTAAAAAGTAATTTCCAGCAGATTGTCTTTCTCAGCAAGTTGAATTACCACCAAAGGAGTTGTCCACACAGCACACCAATTCCAAAAATACTTCCTGTGATTTAACAAAGGAGTCAATCTCACACTATCATGATTATTGGCTTACACTGTAAGCGTAATATTTTCTGATAGTATATTCAATATAGTAGGAAATTCTTGAATGCCCAAAGTGCCTTAAATATACCCAGAGCAAAAGTTCATTGATGTGAACAACCAACTCATCACACATCCCAAATCCAAAGGGATTGGCAATGAACTTGGCAATCTGTTATAGTTGCATTGGTAGTAATCATTACGGACTGAGATGGTGAAACAATAATGGTATCTCTCTATTATTCATTAGTTTGCTAAATTTTACAATGCTCTGCATCAGATGCAGTCACCAAGGTTAATGTCAACCAGTGCCAAAATTAGGAACCATAATTGGCATAGGTAGCTTTATTGTGGTAGCCAATATATAGCTCAGCAATTAAAAAACCACAAACTTACTTAGAACCAAGAAAAGGCGAGCTAAATTAGCATCTATCTGGATCACTAGAATCTTATTCCAAGAAAGGTAAGTTCTCTTTCTTTCGACATCTAGGTCCATGTCAATTAATTTGATATCTTGCAGAGCAGTGTAGGACTCTTGGTAGCTGAATATATTGGAAGTAATATTCTCTTTAAAAGTTTTTTTCAGGTTTGGTCTACAAATCTAGGCCTATTTACAAGCCAAGATGTTTCTTGGCAAAACTGTGCCTAAGATTCATAACTAGCAACCAGTTAGCCAAGTAATGACATATAATATTCTGTATAGACTCTATACATTAAGTTCACATTGGAGGGGAGACGTTTGCTCTCATAAATGCAACCTATATGTTTGATCTGTTTAACAAAGAAACTGATCAGAATGAAGGAAATGAATTAAAAAGATCCATTGATAGGCAGCATTACAGAAAAGACATAACATGCTGTTGTTGCGGTAGGTGAAAACAAAACAGGAGCTATGCCTAATGCATTCATGATGAAATACCAGGTTTGGCTTCCACTAAGTTTTGGAAACTCAGAAAATAACACAGAAGCCACAGATTTGGATTCCTTTTTCCATTCAAATTATGTGTGAATTAGTAATTCATAGCCACTGTGAAAGTCTTGATCCAAGTAATTTGGGGCCCAACACATACCAAAAGTCACACATTAGATCTGGTTATAATCTCAGGGAAGTGTGACATGATCAGTAGGTGAAGGACAGGTATTGGATTCCAGAGGAAGCTTGCAATTTCTTCCTGAGAATGTGGGTGTGCAGTCTGACTAAGCCCTTAATCTCCACCTGGAATGGGCAGGTAATGCTGTGATTGCTCCTATGCAATCTCTCTCCTTTGATCCCAGAAGCCTCCTTGTTTCTCCAAGTCACTCTGGGTAATGAAATGACAAAATAAATGCCCAAAGCCTTGTAGGAGGATGATAAATAGTGATGTAAAAAGTTGTGATATCATCATCCTAGCCATTACCTATCCATTGCAGGATGAAGGCCTCTTCTGCATGTTCCCAACCAATATGATCTAGAGCTTTCCTTTGCCAATTGGGCCCGCAATATTTGCTGATGCATCTTGTATTAAGTCTCTTTTGTGGATGCCTTTTATCAAGCGGAATCCATTCTATGATTGCGTTAGTCTGCCTGCCATCAGTTCTTCTTGCTAGGTCACCAGCCCATTGCTACTTCAATTCTCTTACTCTTTTGATGGCGTCACAATTGGTATAAAACCTCATATTAGGGACTTCATTAGGAAGATAAAAATGATGAAACGTTTCCCCCTTTTTGCTGCATCTACAGATAGCCACCTAGCAGTCCTTTTAGGGTGACCCCCAAAGTGTGACTTTTTATCTGCTGTCCCTCTGGAAAAGTACCCCCTCCAAGATTCATAATGCCCCTCTTTTGTTCTCCTTCTAGCAAGGCTTGAAAAGCTGGCTTTTCCCCCAAGCCTTGAGTTAGAATGAGCAGAGGGCTCCTTAGAGAAAGCAAATAGAAGAGAGATTGGTTTTGGGTTGTTCCCTTCTACGCTTTCTCTCTCCCTGATAAATTGTTTCTATACTCAGATTTTACTGCTGTTTACTCTCTGGAGCAAGGGTGGTGACTATGGCAACTTTACGACCTGTGGAGGCATGCTGGCTCAGGAATTCTGGGAGTTGAAGTCCACAGGTTTAGGTTTATAGGTTTATAGGTTTATTGGGATTTATATGCCGCCCTTTTCCCTGAGGGGACTCAGGGCGGCTTACAACCACAGGGGAGGGGGGTGCAAGGTCAGAAACAGAACAATATGTGCACAAAGAAAAAATAATAAAACACAACTTTCATTCAGCAATCAAACACTCGGGCGGGTAATTGGAAACCTATCCCCAGGCCTGCTGGGAGAGCCAGATCTTGAGGGCTGCGCGGAAGGTCTGGATAGTGGTGAGGGTACGGATCTCCATGGGGAGCTCGTTCCACAGGGTCGGGGCAGCAACAGAAAAGGCTCTCCTCCGTGTGGTCGCCAGTCGACATTGACTGGCAGATGGGATTCGGAGGAGGCCCAGTCTGTGCGATCTAATTGGTCGATTTAGGGAGGTAATCGGCAGAAGGCGGTCTCTCAAGTACCCAGATCCACTACCATGGAGTGCTTTAAAGATGGTCATCAGTATCCTGAAGCGCACCCGGAGACCAACAGGTAGCCAGTGCAGCTCGCGGAGGACAGGTGTAACGTGGGCGAACCGCGGTGCGCCCACTATCACTCGCGCGGCTGCATTTTGGACTAGCTGTAGTCGCCGGATGCACCTCAAGGGCAACCCCATGTAGAGCCCATTGCAGTATTCCAGTCTAGAGATCACAAGGGCTCGAGTGACTGTTGTGAGAGCCCCCCGGTCTAGGTAGGGCCGCAACTGGCGGACCAGGCGAACCTGGGCAAATGCCCCCCTGGTCACAGCCGACAGCTGGTGATCAAAAGTCAGCTGTGGATCCAGGAGGACTCCTAAGTTGCGGACCCTATCTGAGGGGTATAAAATTTGACCCCCCAGCCTAAGCGTTGGTGTATTAGCCAAATTATTGGGGGGGAAGCACAACAGCCACTCGGTTTTATCCGGGTTGAGTACCAGTTTGTTAGCACTCATCCAGTTCTTAACGGCCTCCAAACCCTGGTTCATCACGTCCACCGCTTCATTGAGTTGGCACGGGGCGGACAGATACAATTGCGTATCGTCCGCATATTGATGGTATTTTATCCCGTGCCTCCGAATGATCTCGCCCAGCGGTTTCATGTATATGTTAAATAGTAGGGGGGATAGGACCGAACCCTGAGGTACCCCACATGTTAGGGGCCTCAGGGACGATCTCTGCCCCCCGACCAACACCGACTGCGACCTGTCCGAGAGGTAGGAGGAGAACCACCGCAGAACAGTGCCTCCCACTCCCACCTCCCGCAGTCGTCGCAGAAGGATACCATGGTCGATGGTATCGAAAGCCGCTGAGAGGTCAGGAGAACCAGGATGGACGCATAGCCTCCATCTCTGGCCCTCCAGAGATCATCGGTCAATGCGACCAAAGCGGTTTCTGTGCTGTAACCAGGTCTGAAGCCGGACTGGAAGGGGTCAAGATAGCTAGCTTCCTCCAAGGCCCGTTGAAGCTGAAAGGCCACCACCTTCTCGACAACCTTCCCGATAAAGGGAAGGTTGGAGACAGGACGAAAGTTGTTTAAGATGGCTGGATCTAACGATGGTTTCTTCAGGAGGGGTCTCACCACCGCCGTTTTAAGTACGGCGGGGAAGTGCCCCTCCCGAAGGGAGGCGGTGACAACCGCCTGGATCCAGCCATGTGTCACCTCCCTGCTGTTAGCCACCAGCCAGGAGGGACACGGGTCCAAAATACAAGTGGAGGCACTTACAGCTCGAATGGCCTTGTCCACATCCCCAGAGGCAACTTCCTGGAACTCAACCCAGAGCTGATGTGACAAATGATCCTCCTGTGACTCAGCTGGACCTACTGCGGTGGAGTCCAAGTCCGATCGAAACCGAGCTACTTTGTCCGCCAAGAATTGAGCATAATCCTCAGCCCTACCCTGCAAGGGGTCTCCCGCATCCCTCCTATTGAGGAGGGAGCGGGTTATCCTAAACAGGGCGGCTGGGCGCGACTCGGCGGACGCAACCAAGGCAGAAATATATGATCTTTTTGCGGTTCTTAATGCTCGGACATAGTCCTTGGTGCAGGTAGTCAAGAGTGCTCGGTTCGCCTCGGACCTATCGGACCTCCACTGGTGCTCTAGGCATCTCCTCCGGCGTTTCTTCTCCCGGAGTTCCTCGGTGAACCAGGGAGCTCTCCGGGATCCACTGACCCGGAGGGGCCGTAGTGGCGCAATCCGGTCGAGAGACTCCGACGCCGCCGAGTACCAGGCGGCAGCCAGAGTCTCCGCCGAACTGTGGGCGAGAGTATCAGGAATAACCCCAAGCTCCGTCTGGAACCTCAAAGGGTCCATAAGTCGCCTGGGGCGGAACCACCTGGTCGGTTCCTCCTCCCTACGGTGGGGGTTTGGCCTCCGGAAGTCAAGCCTCAGTAGGCAATGGTCTGACCACGACAGGGGTATGATCTCATTACCCTTCAGACCAAGATCACACATCCACTGCTCCGAGAGAAATACGAGGTCGAGCATGTGACCCGCTGCATGGGTTGGGCCCCGAATTACTTGGGTCAAGCCCATGGCTGTCATGGAAGCCATGAACTCCTGCGCCCCATCAGAGCGTTCACCGAGCGATGGTAAGTTGAAATCCCCCAGAACTATAAGCCTGGGGAACTCAACCACCAGCTCGGCTACTGACTCGAGGAGCGAGGGGAGGGATGCTGCAACGCAGTTGGGAGGCAGGTACGTTAGCAGCAAACCCACTTGACCCTTGAGGTCCAACTTTATCAGCATAAAGGTTATAAAGTTGCCATAGTTACCCACTGCTGGGCTAGAGCCTGGTGGCCTTATGCATCTTATTTATAAATAAATATTTTTAAATGATTATTTCAGAATTTGGGGAGCTGAAATAATCGGTAGCACTGGCTCACAGGAACAACCTGCATTATGAGATTACTATGGGACTCCGAGACCTCATTTCTGCTTTCTGCTATACGTTTCTTTTTCCCTTAAGACTAAAAATCTGTATGGATTGTGATACTTTTTAATGTTATAATTAGGCTGCTGAATCATCCCATGACTGGGAAGAGGAAAAATACATGTCTAGTCAAAAAGGGTCAACCTATCCTGAATGGATACAAAAATTTCCCCAAATCATATATATGGTGACAAGTATATCAAAATATTTGCTTTATAAAGTTGCAGAAGACATGTGGTTTTAAAAATGAATTTGACATATGACTCCTATTCCCCGGGACTCAATTTCCCATCTGTAAAATCACATTAAATATACTTTGGTTGTGAGCTTTGTTGAAAAGGTTAGCTCTATGAACGCAACTTGCTCTGTGTTATAGAGCAAAGTACTGTGGTTTTTTTTTTAAAAAAAAAACACCCGCACCACGTGTTTGAATTTATGAATTTAATTCCTAAATTCAGCCATCCATATAATTACCTTGCATCAGAGATATTCCTATTTCAATTTTACAGAGAGAAAAACTGAGGCTTACTTAGAAACAAGTCAATGCATAGCTTCATGGATTGGCATCCAAATCTTACCAATCAAAAGTTTTGCTTTGCTAAATCCTCATGTACTTTTCAGTTAAACTACAATAGATGTCCCTTGAAATAGGACAGACATCCTTCTGGCTATGCAAGATAACTCTTCAATAAGTGGGGAACCAAGTGATAGGAATGCAACAGACGGAAAGGAGCCCACAAGGATGGCCTTATAGGTCAAATGAACCAGTGTAAAGCCTAATGCTGTGCTATGTTGATTCAATCTCTACATCTATGTTGGACGCTCAGAAGTAAAGGTAGTCCTTGACTTACAACAATTGAGCCGAAAATTTCTGTTGCTCATCAGGACACCTGCAACCTTTCTTGCCACAATGGTTAAGCGAATCATTGCACTTATTAAGTTAGTACCACAGTTAGTAAGTGAATTTGGCTTTTCCTATTTAGTTTGTTTGTTAGAAGGTTGCAAAAGGTCATCACTTGACACCGGGACACCACAACCATCATAAATTCATGCCAGCGATCAAGTGTGTGAATTTTGATCACGTAATGGTCATGTGAAAAATGGTTGTAAGTCATTTTTTTTCCCAATGCCGTTGTAACTTCAAATGGTCACTAAATGAATGGTTGTAAGTCAAAGACTATTGGTACTGTCTTTTCAACCCATATACTATGAAGGTTCCAAAGGATGTTTTATTATTGAAAGCATGCATGGCAAGCTAGACTAGAGAAAAAAGAGAGAGAGGAGAAA
The DNA here is from genome assembly GCF_009769535.1 of Thamnophis elegans. Classification (NCBI taxonomy): domain Eukaryota; kingdom Metazoa; phylum Chordata; class Lepidosauria; order Squamata; family Natricidae; genus Thamnophis; species Thamnophis elegans. Next base: position 45,364,455 of record NC_045542.1, on the reverse strand, counting down.
AACCGGAAATAAATTAAAATGCCAGTGGCTCAATTGACTGTTAAAACCACCAGAGATGTATCACTTGGTAGATTGCTTTGGAATTTATTTATTTTTTGGGGAAAAAAACATAATTACTGGGGTGGGGGTGGGGAAGGGGGTGGGAACAGTACCAATGTTGGGGAAAGCAGTTCATTTCCACAGCTTTCTCAGAGGATAACACTATATTTTATTGAGACAATCTCTCTAAAGTTTTGGCCCTAAAAGTGTGAAATGGCCTGCAGCGACACCAGCAATCTGCCAACTCCCTTTGCAAACAGTTTAGCAGGTGCAGTAATAGGAATGGAAAATCCAACAGTTACAAATTAGCACCCAGCTCGCATTGCAAGACAGGCTAGGAACTCTCCCCGCCTCCCCCTCCATACCTCCCCCCAACTCATGGGATCTTCTAAAGAATTTCCTTTTAAGCAACGCCTTTGCTAATGTAATCTTACCCTGTCTTGCTTAATCAATCATCCTGTCTCATAAAGCCCTTTGACACTCTGAAATATCAGAGAAACATCCACTTCATCACTTTATGCAAATAGAAGAAATCTCACTTGGCCTCTACAAATATTGATTATGCCTCCTAATTTATAGCAAAATAATAATGACAACAATGATTACAGTGATAATAATAAAAAATAAAATTAGAAGAAATAGGGGGAGAGGGGAGACCAAGAGAGGAACAAACATGGAGCCAGGATATCAATGCAAGAGAGAATGAGATAGCAAAACAGTTGGCAAACTAGAAAGTAAACTGCAATCCAATGAATACTTTTACAATAGATTATGTGTGTCAAATTAGAAAAAAGAGGAAAACACAAAAGGTGGGGGAAGGGAATAGAATCTTATTCAAAAATTTTAATTCAACAGCACCCAACCCAGTAAGGTAAAATAAACTTTCGATATACAAAGGGAAACTGCTTTTCTTCTGGCTGGCCATCAGTATTCAGAAATAATGAATACTGTACACCAGAAAGCATTCCTACTTTCTGCAAGAGCAAATTTGGGTGTGTGAACAAAGGTTCATATAATAGAGGCAAATCATAACTCAGGAATTGATTGTTTACTTATTCATCTGAGTAAACCAATACTTGGTTTCTTTTCCTTTTTTAGTTGGCAGACTTCCAAAGCACATTCAATGGCAATCCATCATAAGATATAACTTAAGTGCCTCTAGGAGCTGTGAAAAGAGGCGTGTTGTACAAATCTCCTTGTCTATATGGGGGCATTTGATCCCACACAGGTATTTATCAATATATGTGTCACGTTCCTTTCTAATTTCAGGCACAACTTTGTAAAAAATTTAATGGTAGATTTAATGTATGGTTTATAAATAATAGTTTCTTGTTCTAGAGCTGGTCTCTCAAACTTACAACCAAATCAAGTCTTGCAGCTTGCAAGTATTGTACTTCGTAGGCACTGAGGATGCAGGCCAGGTAGAGAGGTCATGTAGTTATACAGGTAGTCCAGGATAGAAAACACCTGGCAGCTTGCCTTGGCTTGATTCAGCAGGTCTCCACAACAGAAGGTCTTGGTCAATCAGTTGCAGAATTGAGGCTCCCATGTCAACCAGCAACCTGTCTTCTTCCAAGCTCCATGGTGGTTCCTGGCTTTCCAGAAAGGAGGAATAAGAGGGTGACCCTTGACCAGGGAAGATGGGCTGGGAGACTGGGATGGCTGATGGTGGAATGAAGAACTGCCAAGGAGAGTTGGGTGTGGCTGCCATGAGGGTATTTCTTGCAATGATTGGGGGAAACAGTGAACATAACAAGGAAAATCTCTCCTAGGCCTGAGGGAGGGAGAAGATACATTTCCTAGGATATATAACCCATGACATGATCTTAAAAATTATTATATTTCAACTCAGTGGTAAAACCAAATATCGTTGTGCTGGCTAATAAAAAAGATTGACAACGGGGGGCCAAAGTGAAATGGCTCTGCTTGCAGCTCTAATTCATATATAAATTTATTTCACAGCAAAGTTTATTTATATATTTAGATGTTCTTCTGTTCGCGTTTAACGGTCTTCCTTGGGCAGCACTTAACAACAGTTCAAATTTGAAAATGCTGTAACTAAAAATGGTTGCCCTCACATGTGTTCATAACATTATCATCACGTGTTAGCGTGGAACAGCAAAGGGGGATGAGATTAAAGGTAATCCTCGATTTACGACCATTCATTTAATGATTCCAGGTCACAACAGTCTTTGGGGGAAGAATCATTTGTGACCCATCCCTCCACAACAACCCAAATCACGTGATTGCAATTCAGGTGCTTGGCAACCAGCTAGCATTTCTGACAGCTCCAGCATCTTGCAGCCACATTGTTATATTTGTGACTTTCCCAGCTGGCTTTCGAGAAGCAAAATCAATTAGGGAACCTGGATTCGCTTAATGACAATGATAAATATTGTCATAAAATCAGATCTGGTCATGTGATGACTTGCTTAACTAGTGGCACAGTGGTGAGAATGCAGTATTGCAGCTAACTCTGCCCACAGCCTGGAGTTGGAGTCTGACCAACTCAAGGTTCACTCAGCCTTCCATTCTTCAGAGGTCAGTAAAATGAGAACCCAGATTATTGGGGACAATAGGCTGACTGTAAACCAACCAGGGAGCAGTGTATAAATCTAAGTGCTATTGCTATTGTGTATCAATTAGTGACTGAAATTCTGGACCCAATTGTGGTTGTAAGTCAAGTCTGCTACTCTGAATTCTTGGTTATCTTCTGTTAATTATATCTTCAAACACTTTGAAATCTATTTGTAAAAAATTCAAACGAAAAGAAAGCCTTTAAAAAAATGGCTTCAAGTGTCAGCTTCCTAAGTGTGTTGGGGTTGCAGTCTTAGTATATTTGGAGGAGATTTGGTTAGGAAAGGCAGGTATCAGATCAGACTTCTACCTGCTGCATCCGCATGGTCATATCATGTTGTTTGAAGATAGGGGACTGATTCCAAGGTATCTAAAGGGTGCCAAGCTGAGGAGAGGGTCTTGGAGGAGGAAAAATCCCCATTATTTCCCATTTGTCCATGTTTGCTCAAGTAGATATAGCTGAGGCAGCTGCTTGCGATTATTAGAAAAACTAGAGAGATATTCTCAACAAAAATCCAAACTTGTCCTAAGCCATCTTCCAAGATCTTAATCAAAATATACTCAGAGGCATGAAATTATCTATTTTGCTGAACCTTATTATTGGTTAATTGTGTGATTATTTGAGTTCTATGGAAAGATCATTGGAGATCCTACGTGGGCTCTAACTGAGATATCATGATGTTGCAATATCTCATCAAAACTGTGGCCACCAATATTTATTTACTACATTTCTGTCAGTGGTGGGTTGCAGGCGGTTCGCCCCGGTATGGGTGTACTGGATACTATTCTGGTACGGTGCTCCAGAGGGCCCACCCGCCTGCCCGAGCTCCTTACCTGTCTTTTAAGTCTTCGGCGCTTCTGTGCATGTACATGGCGCGTACAGCGCCTGCATAACGCTCCGCTGAGCAGTTGGAGCGTCACAGAGGCACTAACACGCATATGCGTGCTGCGCGCATCCATGTGGACACTGCCGGGCCCATTCCAACTGTACTGGTTAGAACAGAATCTGGAACCCACCACTGATTTCTGTACTATCAATAGCCAAAGTTATTTTCATAAAATATCCAAGCATATGATATTCTGTTTTAAAACAACTTGCAGAAAAAAACCAAAGTAAAATCTATTGTCTTAGAGAACTTTAAATAGCACAGAAAACCTTTTTTTTCCAAACTGAAAGCACAAAAGCCTTAATTGAAAACAAAAGCTTCATGATGGTGGTGCCACGCAATATTTCCAGGGAGTGCATTTGTAAAAATGAGGTGCTGCTAGTGAAAATATCCTTTCCATTTGTGAGGGGCCTATGTATACAACATCCTTTATAAAAAGTTGTTATCACACTAGGTTAAAATGCTGCATGTTGCTGGAATGCAAGGTAAGGTAAAGGGTAAAGTTTCACCTCGCACATATGTGCTAGTCGTTCCTGATTCTAGGGGTGGTGCTCATCTCCGTTTCAAAGCCAAAGAGCCAGTGCTGTCCGAAGACGTTTCTGTGGTCATGTGGCCAGCATGACTAAACATCGAAGGTGCATGGAACGCTGTTACCTTCCCACCAAAGGTGGTCCCTATTTTTCTACTTGCACTTTTTGCATGCTTATTGAGGAACAGTCATCAATAACTTCTTCAGTGCCATTGGAACTTCAAACATTGGCTGCAAGTCAAGGACTACCTGTACAAATGATTGTCTTATGTTAGGTTGAAACATATCTTGCTACCCTGCCCAGTTTTATCTACTCTGTCTGGCTAGTGTGCTTTTCAAGCAGAGATTCTGTCCATTCTCTGCCTCCTGATCCTTTAAAATGGAAGTGACACATTGAAACAGGGGCCTTTGGTAGGCAATATATGTATATCTGATCACAGAGCTGTAACCTCTTCCCATATTGGCCAAGACTGGGAACATTTTTCAAATGACAGGCTTAAAACTTTGGGAACAGCAACAAAATGATAAGCATCAGACTCAAACGTGGAATAGGATGGAATTGTCTGACCTGTTGTAGCTTAAGAGTGCTACAAGATTTGGGGAAAGGTTTAGGGGTGAAAATGGCTACCATGGAAAGGGGAATTCACAAACTGGCTGGCATAATTTACAACCGTGTCTCCAAACAGAAACTTTCATGACAAAATTTGAAAAACTAACAAACGTAGCCCATCAGCAAATCACTAAGGTCAAAGAGTGACAAACAGATTTCTTTTTAGTAACCTGTTTTAACATTATCCCAACTATTTTCTTGGAACAGAAGAATAATAATTGCTCTAAAATCCCACACAAACTATCTACCCATCTTTTCTTTCTTCATTTCTTGAATCATTCCAAAACACTTTATCTCTCCCACACACATTAACTACTCCCATCTTCCTGGTCACAGGACACTGCACCCCATTCAAACACTATGTAAGCACAACCCCCTTTCTCCATCCACCCCCATCCACAGACTGCTCCCCAGATGCTGCTCATTAGCTTCTCCAATTGCCTGCTTAACTCCTTCTAGCTCCTTTAGTCTTTCCTCTGGTTGCATTGTGGCTTTCCCAGCCTTATCTATAGCAATAGCAGACTTATATACCGCTTTATAATGCTTTTACAGCCCTCTCTAAGCGGTTTACAGAGTCAGCATATTGCCCCCAACAATCTGGGTCCTCATTGTACCCACCTCAGAAGGATCCTTGGAGGAAAGAGACGCCACATTGAGGAGCAAGAAGGGGGTAGACCAAGCATTGACTAGCCTTCGCTACAGATCATCCTATTAATATGGCGACAAATAAAACTTCTTTGCACATGTTCAGAAGCATCTTGTTATTTCCTTGCATATTCCACTAAGCCCTTGCCTCAGTTTTGGTTACAAATCAAACCAAGTCCCTATTCAGTTTAGATACTGATGTAGTTGAACGTTTTGAACTTTCCTTCCCCACATTAAAATTTCACAGTACCACAGGTCGGTATTGGCTGCAGCGAACAGGCAAAGTTAACACACTAATAAAGGTCCTTTCATATCCAGAATCTTTAAGACATACAGTTAATAGCAGGAGACAGACGCCCTTTCCGGTCCCAAAAGGCACGGTATCTCACTAGAGGTTTTCAAGAAGAGACTGGACAGCCATTTGTCTGAAATAGCAATAGCACTTGGTCTTAAATACTGCTACACTGTGCTTTACAGCATTATCTGAGCAGTTTATAATGTCGACATATTGCCCTCAACCATCTGGTTCTTCATTTTACCAACCTCAGAAGGATGGAGGGCTGTGTCAAGCTTGAGCCCCATCAGGATCAAACTCCTGGCAGTGGACAAAGCCAGCCTGAAATACTGAATTCACAAATAAGAACCAGGGGATGACATAATAGCAGTGTTCCAATATCTCAGGGGTTGCCACAAAGAAGAGGGAGTCAAACTATTCTCCAAAGCACCTGAGGGTAGAGCAAGAAGCAATGGGTGGAAACTAATCAAGGAGAGAAGCAACTTAGAACTGAGGAGAAATTTCCTGACAGTTAGAACAATTAATCAGTGGAACGCCTCCAGAAGTTGTGAATGCTCCAACACTGGGTGTTTTTAAGAAGATATTGGATAACCATTTGGTGTAGGGTTTCCTGCCTAGGCAGGGGGTTGGACTAGAAGACCTCCAAGGTCCCTTCCAACTCTGTTATTCTATTCTATTTTAACCACTATGCCACTACGGTTCTTAAAATGGTATAGGGTCTCCCATTTGAGGAGGAGGTTGTACTAAAAGACCTCCAAGATCTCTTCCAACTCTGTTATTCTTCCAGTTGATCGCTTGGCCCAGCACTTCAGTTGCAGCAGAGGGATGAAGTCCAAGCTCACCTCAAGATCTTTCCTGCAGGGACTCTTGTCCCCATGCATGCATCCTCAGAGTGGGACTTGCTTGGCAGCTTCTTTAATTAATGGCCTGCTACAAGTAAGGACTATGTGGAATCTTTATCATGTCAGTGACCATTGCTGAGACTTTTGGCCTGCTCCTACTCCCAGTCAGGTTCTAGTTCCTTCTTCAGATAATACATGGCATGACTCCAGTCCCCTCCCTTGCCAGTTCTCATCTCCAAAGAGAGCTATATCCACTTCAGGAGGGAATAATTTCTATTAGACATTTGGCTGTCTAGATAGATTTAAAGATTTAGATCTCTGAGGATTATTTTGATTTTCACTATAATTACATTGGTTTAACTGGCTGCTGGCCAGCAAGGAGCAGAGGGCTCAGCCAATACCTCTCTTCCTAAAATAAACTCCCAAAGAACCTTTGAGACAGAAGGAAATGCAGACACGTTCTCCTGGTGCCATTCCTAAAATCTCAGGCGAAGGAAGACAAAGACAAAACACCCACTTGGGTAACGTCTCATGGTATTTCCTTTCAAATATGTAGTAACTGGAGATCTAATTAACTATTCCGAACTTTCCCTACCATTGCAGCAAGATACCAACGTTGCGTTTTCCCCTCAATGTTGCTGAAATCAGGAACTACACCCAATATTAAGCAAGATTTCTGCTTGCTATATAAGCTGGACTTCCCCTTGCTCTCTTCTCCCCCAAGGCTGCTGCCAAATTGCGCTGGAAAGTCCCCCAGTCTTGTCAAGAAAATGGGGGAGGAGGATGCCCAAGTGGTGCGAAGAAATTTGTAAAGTAGAGGAAAACCGCTATAGGCCCAATAACGTTTAACCTGCAATAATGTATTTTATAGCTGTGACCACTTGTAGGCATTGCTTCGGGCTTATTCTTGCTGAAATGTTATTTTTCTGTGCATGTTTCTGTGTTTACTAAAGATATTAAAAACTGTTTGCTTTGCTTAGATGCAAAATTCACTCTGTGAACCAAGGTTTAATGCCTTTGTAAATTGAAAGCAGCCACTGTGTAACATGGCTAGTGTCTTGTATTGCCTTGTGCGTTCCCACAATACAGACCAGGAAAATGATATGATTTTCAAAGTGTATTTTTGATCTTCTTTCGCTTTCATTATCAGAAGTTCTACCTCCATATTTTTTAAAAAAATGAAATTTATTCCTCCACTTCAATCTCTTTTATGCAGGGCTGAATAAGGGAATTTTGTTTGTTTGTTTTGTTTCTGTTCTGTTTCCTGTTAGGACCTCCTTTTTTAAACATCCAGCAAATAGGAAATAAATTCAAGAGAATTCTCCCTGTATTATAATTTAAGTTTAATCCATATTGTTATGGCTCTAAATAAGTGCTGTAATATTGAAATGCAGTTCAAATTTGCTTGACGGAATGCCAGAAACACAATTAAAATGTTATCCAATGGGTAATCACAACCTAGTCTGTACGTTATAAGTGCCACTTGCAATCTGTCGCCTTTTGACAGAGAAGGAGAGGGAACGAGGGAGCGGGAGAGAAAAAGAAAAAAAATGCAGTCCGTGGCAAGAGCTAAAAATTTAAAGTATCTTGTAAACAATAGGGCATAAATTACTATTCTGTACAGAATTTGTGTAGGGATAAGCTAAATTAGATAATAGTTTTTCCCTCCCAAATGCTGTACCTTCTCAATGTTCATGATAACATGAAACAAAAAAAGTTGGGTACCATACACAGAAACACGTACAACTTATCACTTCATAGATATATTTGGAGTTTTCAAAACCTCTTTCAGTTCAGTCATTCAAAAGATCTGCCTATAAAATCAATACGGTATGTACAATTTAAAATTGGTATAGGCTTCCAACGTGAGAACCTTCAACTTAAACAATCAAAGAAGCAAGATTACAATCAATGAATTAATATGCGGGACTGTTATCAAACTAAGTCTACCTTGCGATGAATCATGTTCCTGTTTCAGCTAAATGGATGACTAGTTGCTCCCGACTGAGAGGTGAAGCTGTAATCTTGAGTGGTGTCCGTAAGAAGATTAAGTTGCTTGGCCATCACGCAATGATGTTATCTAGTGTTATTTTGGAAATCTTACAATATTTAGGTATAGAGAAATAATCAGCTCTATAATTCAATTGTATGAATTTTCCTAAATTATAGGAAAGATGGTAGAACTGTGCAATATTTCAGATTTGATTCCAAAATATTATTTGGAGCATATGGAAGCACAAACCCTTTAAAGCTGCTATGTTTTTTCTTAGGATCACAAATCGTTTATGCAGGGCAGCCACATGATCTCAGGTTAAGACACAGCTCCTTTAAAGAGTTGAAAACAGGGACCACACGAGCTCTTGCACAATCCAAAGTATATTTTTTCATAACAGCTATAAAGTGTTATATAATCTAGCCATAGTTGTTTTTCAATAGAAAAACAGTGTACTTAGTCCTAGAAGAACGATATCAAAGCAAAGCTTAACATTTTCATCTAACTCATACACCGTTTGTCTCCTCTAGATATAATAGATACCTTGCAACATTTGTGTAACATCCTTATATATAAGCAGTGAATTTTTTTTGTCTGGGAGATTGACTTTTAAAGATTGGTGCAATCATGGGACCATGCAAAAACCACCAAAAACGTTTTAAGCTCTGCATTTATATTGCTAAACATTAATGAAAACTATTGTCAGAAAAGCAATTCCTTTATTGTTCTTCTATTAATAATATTAACTTTACTGTTAGAAGAGCAAAATTAGAAAGGCATATAGATATTCCTCGACTTACAAGAGTTCATTTAGTGACCGTTCAAAGAGATAATGGCACTGAAAAAAAGGACCATTTTCCACACAGTTGCAGCATTCCCATGGTCATGTGATCAAAATCCAGGTGTTTGACAGCTGATTCATATTTATGACGGTTGCAGTGTTCAAGGGTCATGTGATCTGTTTTTGCAACCTTCTGACAAGCAAAGTCAATAGAGAAGCCATTCCCCTTCACAACTATGTTATTAACTAAACAACTGCAGTGGTTCACTTAACTGCAGTGAGAAAGGTTGTAAAATGATGCAAAACTCACCTAATAAATGTCTCGCTTAACAGCAGACATTTTGGGCTCAATTGTGGTCATAAATTGAGGACAATCTGTACTTTCCATTTGTTTCAATCTGGTTTAATTCTATAGATGAAATGGTTTCTAGTTTGCAAAATAAAAAATAACCAACATGAGTTTAGTGATACTTTGCAACCTAAATCCAAGAAAAATGGGCTTGCTATAGAAGCAGTGATAGAAGATATGCTGTAATCCATACGTTAGCAAAGTTATATCATCATCACTATTGTCATTACTATGATTATTATGATTATTATGCTTCTTTCTTCCCAGAGGAATAAAGATGAATTCTTTAATATCCCAGAAGCTTCTGAAAATAAAGAGGAAAAAATCTAGTCTCAAACCACATCTTCAATTGAGGAATAAAATTAATAATATTAATGTTTATTCAAGAGTGAGGGCAACTGATGGGACAAGCAAACATGTAAGAGACATTGCAATTATGCTTGTTGTAAAATGTAAACATTTAGAGGAAGAATATATAAATTGCCAATAGGATTTGCAAGACCTTGGAGATTCTAGTAGTTGGCGACTGAAATGGGCCATATCGGAAGTCAGCTGGCAATTCATGGATCAAGAATTGGGGACCCGGGGAATCATTCAGAATATGATATTCTGAAAATTCTGGAGCGGCTGCTGCTGAAATCCAGAAAAGTGAAGTCTAGCACTCGTAGAACTTTTAAAAGTTTAACTGCTTAGATTTTTTTTACTAAGGCTCATCTTGCAAATTTCAGATCATTCTGACAATTGTTCTTTCTTTAAACAAATGCAGGTTTCCAGAAATAAAGTGCATGTATGCACATACACATGTGTGCACCTGCCTTAAACAGAGCTTTGTTTTAGTAGTCAGTTAAGCGCTGCTTAGGGTCAAACTTTTGGGTTGCATGTTATAATGATAATTATGCAGCATCCAACCTTTATTTCACCGTACAGCAAGATACCATACCAAATGAAAATAGAGGATATTCCTCCTGCATCTATGAAATTTTCTTATATGGGTTTCAGCTTGTGATTGTTCCCTCTTCACCCTAGGTGGTATAATTCACACTCTGCAAGGCCAAGTGTAAAGTACTGTTACTGTGATGCTGGCAAGTTTCACGCCTCCTTAGCAGTACTGTAAGCCAGCACAAAAAGGGAAAGGGCACAAGATCCAAAATATTTTTGATCTTCTATCGCCATTCTTTCCGTGAGTCCTCCCACACCTCCACCTCTGGAAGAATAATTCTGAATCGAGACAGATATTACCTTGGGTTTTAGCAAATCAGGACTGCATTCATTTATTTTCATAAGTAATGGAAACGCGCAGGAAAGGCGCCATCCTCAGGGGAAGATGAACGTAACCACCCATTATCGCCTACGAATTTGATCTATCAGGCAAGATACTAGGGGGGAAATGGAGATTGTTTACGTGACTCAAAGGAAGAAGCTGCTAGGCCAAACCCATATAAGAGCCCCCTGCAGCATTCTCTCTAAAGCATTTGGGATTTTATCAGACCTTCTGAGGGCAGGATGACATACCAGTGCTATAGTCTCTCTTCTTTGCTAAGACTAGCAGAAATAAAGCCGCATATACAAAATAAACTAATCCATAAATGTGGGTGTACAACACGCCGTGACCCGTCAAAACCGCGGTCCACAAAAGCGCGATCGACGAAAGCGCACATTTGACGTCATCACAGCGCGACGAAAAAAAATAAAAATTGAAATAAAAATAAAATTAAAGCAAGCCGATTCACATAAAGGTAAGGGTTAGGTTTAGGGTTAGGCTTAGGTTAAGGGTTAGGTTTAGAGCGTTAGGGTTACGTTTAGCGTTAGGTTAAGGGTTAGCGTTAGGTTTAGCGTTAGGTTAAGGGTTATGTTTAGGGTTAGATTTAGGGTTAGGTTAAGGGTTAGGTTTAGGGTTAGGTTTAGGGTTAGGTTTGGGGGGGTTAGGATAAGGTTTTCGCTTTATTTTTACATTTTTCGATCACAGCGCGATGTTTTCGTCGCGCTGTGATGACGTCAAATGCGCGCTTTCGTCGTCCGCGATTTTGTCGTCCGCGGTTTTGTGGTGGAACCACAACACGCATGTACCCAAAGTTCAAAATCTAGCTCTTGGTGATACATTTGGATGTTCCCATTGCCCCAACTTGCACCTTTGAGGTGGGTGTTGCAGTTCCCAGAATTTGTAGTCAGCCCAGCCAGAATTGTGGATCTAACTGTCACAGCTTCTCCAGCCCGTTCTGTTTATGGCTGTCCAGCAATTCTGGCTGATTATTCTGGAAGCTGCATTCATAATGTCCTGGAATGGACCAGATATGAGAAGGCTACAGTTGCTAAATGCTGTCAGTGGTCATATCTTCTCTTTGGTTATATTTATTGCTACCCGTAAACTAACAATATAAGTCAAAGGTAGCCAACTGGCAACCCAACGATGCCTGAGGAATTTTATTTCTCTCTTATGGCTCTGCTAACATGAGACTCAAGTTATTGTCAACCATTTCTCCCTGCCTGTTTTATGGATAGTCTGACCACAATTGGAGAAGGGAGATAAACACGGAGATCCCTATTTTGGTAATGTGGTAGCCTTTGAAAATGTAAAAGTTGGCCATCCTCAGTATGCGCTACAAGCAAACTGGATTCTCACTGTTATTTTATTGGGCTGTACAAGACAATTGGCTAGTGTATGCCAAATACAATTATGTTTATGTGTTTGGCTCACTGATCATTTGACATCAAATGCCAAATTCTTCAATATTTTAGTATTGCTTTCTCATTGGATAATTTGACATGGGACCAACTTTCGGAGAAGCATGGGTTCTAGACCTGAAATAAATCCTGCAATTCATAGAATAACTAGCATTCCAGGAAGCAAACTTTTAACAGAATACCAGAGTTGGAAGGCTCTTGGCGGTCTTCTAGTCCAACCCTCTGCTCAGGCAGGAAACCCCATATCATTTTAGACAAATGGTTGTCCAATTTCTTCTTAAAAACTTCCATTGTGGGAGTAACCCATATTGTATTTCTTCCACCCCAAGTAAGGACATCTTAAAATCAGGATATTTTAACAGCTTAAATCTAACCTCTGTGAAATGCTTTCAAACAAATGGCTCATCCACAAAAGAGGTACTTAATTGCAGTGGGTGGACCTTGCTTTCTACCCTCCTCCCCCCAAATCAAAATCTCACATAGGTAAGGAAAAAAAGAGAGAATGGCTATAAGGAATTACCAAAACAGAATGTATGTAATAAAACCAAATTTATAGGTGTATGCTTTCCAACCACTAGTAAGATAAATATTGGTTTTATTCTATAAATCCACTTCAACTTTAAGAAGGGAGATTCTTCATTGTTGTGTTATTTGATTACAGGCAGGTAGATTAATGAAAAGCAAAATACATGTGAATAAAGTATAACCAGATTTGGAACAGGGATATGTAATTGTAAAAGAATGCAGATACAAATGAATTAGAAGAAAACACTGGTTATATTGAAAACAGAGGGAATTAAAAGGAAACCAGATTTTTTTTTCTCCTGAAATACTTAATGGTTCAGCAAAACTATATAGCCATGTGCATAATATTGGGAAATCTGCTATCTGCATTCTTAAATATTTATTTCCCTTTAGCAGAATCCTTCCTTCCCTTTCCTTCCTTCCCTGCCCTCCCTACCTCTTTTTTTAACCAGCTTCCCAGATTCTACAGTTTATTCCAGAAATTAACCATACTTTGAAATATAATAATGATGCTCCGTGTAGATAGGAATGGAATATGATTAGTACTATAAGCTATAGGGTAAATTTGCTAATGCTTTTAATTTGCCCTAATATGGGGATTTTCATCCTTGTTTTAAGCAGGCATGTTCTTATACATACATACATACATACATACATACATACATTCATTCATTCATTCATTCATTCATTCATTCATTCATTCATTCATTCATTCATATTTTAACCTGGTGCTTCTTTGAAGAAAAGGAATTACTGCAGTAAGAGAAAGGTGTAGAATGAACAGAACAAGTAGTCCTTGACTTACAACCACAATTGAGCCCAAAAGTGAGACAGTTTTGCCATTTTATGATTTTTCTTGCCACAGCTATTAAGTGAATCACTTCAGTTATGTTAGTAACACAATTGTTAAGTGAATCTGATTTCCCATTGACTTTGCTTGTCAGAAGGTTGCAAAAGTGGGGATGGGAAAACCGGTTATAAGTAATTTTTTTCAGTGATGTAACTTGGAACAGTCACTAAACGAATGGTTGTAAGTCAAGGGGACAGACAGACAGACAGACACACATACACACACACACACATGGCTAAGATTTGAAGAACCAAAAAGAAAAAGAATCTGCAAACATACTCTTTTCCTTTCTTCAGGGCAAGTCTTATATCTTATATAAACTGGCATATGGGTTGTTTGGGAGGAGTTTTACTTTTAAAGGTGTCTTAAAAACAGATCAACAAATAGTACATTGTATATTTTATCATCAAAACAGGTACTACAAATGAATATGCTAAGTTATAGATTATGTCATATGGATTAGCAAAAGAGAATGGATTTAAATTTAAATAAGTTTTTAAATACTGTATTTATTCAAATTTACCCTAGCATTTCTTTTGCTCTGTACTGGGGAGGGAGGGAAAAGAATAAAAAGGAGCTTTTCACTTCCAATTTTCCAGAAGCACAACATCTTGACAAGCAGATAGAATCTCACTATCAGCAATATCTATATGGGATGAGAGGGAGGGAGGTTAGCCTTTTCTAATCTGGTACCTTCCAGAAATAAATTGGACCACATCCACATCATTCTCTCTCCAAATGGTTGTTGACTATGTATGCTGGGCGCTATGGGAGGTAAGAGTCCAAAGAGGTTGGAGAATTCAAAAATTCAGTGGAAACTTTGAATGTTTGCCTTTTAAAGGTTGATGATCTATGTTTCATTTTCTTTCTTTTTGCTTTAAGGATATAACAAAGTAGGTGTGTATATAAGTGAGGTAGGTAGAATTTACCTGTTTGCTGCTGGCAAATATATGCATGTCCAAAAACTCTGATCAGGCATGTACCAACAGTTGGCATCCTATATTCATTCAAAACTGAGCATGTCCTTCAAACACTACTATGGTAAATATGAATCAAATAATGTTTGCCCATTTCCGATTTGTAAATTTAAAGCGAAACTTAGGAAAAAAGCAGATTCTAACTCAATGATCTGGGGCAACTTCATTTGATCCTAGTGAGCAGGCAACCCATCTCCTTGAAAATAATGCCTTTCCTGGCATGTCTGTAGATTTATGATTTTCAAAAGATGCAAACATCAGGTGCTTGTGTGTTTTGCAGAATGGAATAGATGGAGGAAAGCAAATAATGTGCTTTATTATAAAAAGAGCAAAGGAGCTAAAATTAAGGTCCAAGCAGCAAACAAAATAAAGCAAAATAACCCAATCACAAACATACAATCGTACAGAATGTTATCCCTGGGTTTTTTCCCCCTATTTTCATTTTATATCAAAAGCTGAATAGAAAAGAAAAGCAGGATATCTAAAACCATCCCTTAAAATTTTGAAGGAAAAAGAGAGATAGTGAGACAGATTGTGAACCTTATCCTAGAGGTCACTTTTTCTGCCTGATGTTAACTATATCACCAGGTTCAGGGGAAGCGGATTATGCACAGGACTGAATCCTGAATCTTGGTGAGTTTTCTTGTTAAGTATATATCAAACCAGTTAATGTATCAAATATGTTGTAACTTCTTTATTGTATGTAGATATTTATTTCTTAAAATACTTGTTTTACTATTAACATATTTGCATCCGTTTGAATGGTACCATTTCAAGCACAAACTTTTGAAATTAAGCCCTGATATGGATGTCAAGTGATCAGGCTAAGACACTACAGTACTCTCAGCTTTACATTTAATTTTGGAATAATCAGAAGCTAGAGTTTGGGTTATCTACCCTGTTTCCCTGAAAATAAGACCTCCCAGGATAATAAGCCCTCCTACAAAATATTGCAACACAAGCAGCAGCCATGAAGTGACCACGTTCACCGCCTCCTGTACCTCAAAAATAATAAGACCTCCCCGAAAATAAGGCCAAAGACTTATTTCAGTGGGTCAAAAGAAAATAAGACCCTGTCTTATTTTGGGGAAAACACAGTAGCTCTTTTTTAGCCATGGAAATGTCCTCAATTGCATTGTCCATCAAAAAAGGGCATAGGAGATTAAGAAGCTCAGTGGGCACTACTCATTTATTTTTATGGAATTTTAGGACATATATTCTCCTTAATAAAAGAAGTCTTTTGCTCCAATGTTCTGGTTTCCTTAGGTGCCCAGCGAGAACATTACAAATGATAATAACGGCGTACTTCATTCTTGTTCCTGAGCAGTTGGTATCAAGAGATCTGTGCCACCAATACCCCTGGAAGCCTGTGTGGTAAACACCAGGCATGCTCAGAAGAATCTGAAACTTATTCTTTATTGAATGGGAGCATCGTAACCATATCCTATCAAAGCCATTCCCACAGAGTATCTTTTGCATACCAGCTTTTTATTGTTGCTCAGCATGGAAGAAGGTATCTTGTGTAGCCAGACATCCATCAGAGGCCCTGGCAAAATACTTCAGGAGCCCATTCCTCACACCTCTCCCTCTCTTTCTCTTCCCCCTCAGCACAGAGGAAAGGATCAAGGGAAATCTGCCTGCCAAAGATGAGTTCACCCGTTTTCAGGAGACAGCTGAGTCAGCCCTCACAGAAATGAGCTGTCATAAATATGC
The DNA here is from genome assembly GCF_009769535.1 of Thamnophis elegans. NCBI lineage: Eukaryota > Metazoa > Chordata > Lepidosauria > Squamata > Natricidae > Thamnophis > Thamnophis elegans. The sequence continues at coordinate 45,348,161 of NC_045542.1, read as the reverse complement.
TTCTGAAAAGTACATTTTAAAAATGCTGCAATACCAGGATGTTTTAATATTTAATTAGACTATCACCACACTGCACATGGGCTCTCTGGTTGCCTCACTGGGTGCATGAATGCATCTGTATCTATCTTCCCACAATAACAAACAAGACCCATACAATGTGAAGTTGCGTCTGAACAACACTTCAAAAATGTTGCAGAAGGCAGATACCCCCAGTGTTTAGGCGGGACTGTTGTGTTTTCTTCTGTTCTGTCTCTCTTTTGCCAGAGCATTTATCTAACTCAGGCTCCTTCCAGGTTTTTACCACTCAAGTAGCCTTGTAATAGTATAAACCTCCAATACTCAGGCCTCTTCATGTGCAAGCATAGCCCTGGGAAATGGCAATGTTTTGAGAAATTATCTATCACTGCTGCTTGGACTAGGAGGAAAAAACATTTGGGGTGGCGATAACGTCTTTCTGTTCAAAGGCATGCACATGACATGATCTGCCACTTCTCAGGGCCTAATCATAAAATTTGCTTTAAATGAATTCGATTTCGAAAAAAGAGTCTTCCTTTTAAAGTTACTTGCCCTTTGTTCCTTTTAAAGCTATGGTCCCTTCAGTTTAACTAGGATGTATTCTTGGTGGAATAAGTGATTTTTCAACTGCAGCTGACAAAGTTTAGTTTAAAACCTAACTTGTTAGACCCAATATTTTTGTCTCCTAAGTAAGGCAACTAGGAGAAATTCAGTTCTTATCTCTCAGGTTTAATGTACTGGGGATACAGCCTCTGAAAGTGGCACCTCCAATTAATTATCTCAGATAATAGATAGCAATCCCTAGATCAGACTTCATCACAACTTAGGTTGTAGCCCATATTTTGGGTCTACAATTCCCATCAGCCTTCATATGAAAGTATAACCAAGTATTAAGAGTAGTGGAAGCTGTTGTGTAAAATGCCTAGGGCAACTCAGGGTAAGGGAAGTCTGCCTGCTATTTCCCTCAAGCGCTGCTTGTTCATGTTAAATTCCTTACCTGGTTCTTATTTAGAGCAGAATGCACGGAGGATATTTGCTCATGACTTCATCACTGCCCACTTCAATTACTGTAATTTGCTCTGGTTGGGATTGGCCTTGAAGACCACCTGGAATTTTCAGCTGACTATGAAGTTCCAAGCACCTCTATGTTTTTTTTATTTTAATGATTTAACATAATGCATTATTATGGTTCATTGCACAGTCAGCCAGATGTTCAGACTGGATTGGGCATTTTTGTCCACCCATTGAGTCCTTCCCAAGGACCTGGGATAGGCAGGTGTTTATTATTATTTTAACATGTGTGAGCCACCTAGAGCCCATCAGAACTGAAGCGGGATAAATGGCATAAACAAACAAAGAAACAAGCAAACTTCCATCAAATGAATTTCAACAACTGGGATATATGCTCTTGTTCCATATTTTCATCCCTTTAATCACTGCAAAGAAGCTTCTACATGCCCTACTTACATTAAGAATGTGCAGCTGCAGAATTTAATAATTTTTACCCAAGAGTAATAGGAGTAACTCATCTCCCCTCACCCATCACACATTTTTTAATGAAACCAACTTGTAATACCAGAGCTACCTTCCTTCCCTTTATTTAACAAGCAGTGGAATGTTTCAGGAGTAAGTTACACAAACATGAAAGTATATGTTATTAAATTAACAATTGCTTATTATAAACATTTTAATAATGCATTGCTTATTCTGCTTCACTGTCTCTCCACTGTAGGCTTCAGATAACAGATAGGCTTATGGCAGGGATGGGAAACATTTTGCTGGATAAATGCTACACTTTTCATAGTGGAGGCCTTTAGGTTGCAAAGTGAGCAAGATACATCACAAATGAAAGTGAGTTGGAAGGCGGGACACATTTTCTTAAAACTGAGAAGTGTCAGTTTTAGGTTTCATAGGTTTCTCCAGCTCAAACTGTTAGGAAACCGTACTGTTGAAAAAAATTGGACACGAAATCCATTAAGCAGATCCTGGTGCAAAAGCATTTGAATGTCTATGGAGATTCTAAATCCGTGATGGCAAACCAATGGCACGTGTGCTCGAAGTGGCACGCAGAGCCATGTCGCCTGGCACGTGCGGGGTCGCCTGTTCCGGGTTTCTGGTGGGCATATGCATTTGATGATCAGCTGACCTTTGTGCTTGCGGCAGTGCCAGAAACTGGAAGAGCTGGTCTTCCATTTCCCAGTGTGTGCATGCACACTGGCCAGCTGATTGGTTCATGCGCATGCGCAGCAATAACCAGAAGTACATTTCCGGAGAGCGGAAGTACTCCTTTTCCTGGTCATGGCCCAGACGATGAAAAGTGTTTTTCATCGTCTTTTAAGCACTCGGTGCTGCTCGCCCGCTCTCCCTTTTCGGCATTCCGTGCTAAAAAGGTTTGCCATCACTGTTCTAAATCATCCAGGTCATGGTAGTCCCATGGTTTTCCAAAAGGCAACTGAACTTTCTTGGGGGGGTTCCCCCCCCCCCCGCTTTGAAAACATTTTGTTTCTCATCCAAGAAGTGAAGTGAAAAAGCTTCTTGGATGAGAAGCAAAATGTTTTCAAAGGAAAATAAAAAGAAACCAAGAAAACCCAGTTGCCTTTTGGGAAAAAGCACCTTTGGGACATTTATTTAATTGAGAAAATTCTTCACCCAGAACTTTGATTCAAGTGCTTAAACCCAATGGAGGTCATGTCTTTTTACACGAGGTTCAATCCCTGTTGTCCAAAATATTTTTCCTTTTGGCAGCATAGTACAGAATGGGAGAAGTCATTTTTAATTACTATTGTTAAATTGGGAGCCCCAAATGCTTTTCACAAGACATCTACCAACAAATCCAAATTTACCTTCTGCAGCCTCTATTGTAGATCAAATGCAGCTGCTTGGACATTCGTTAAGATAATGACTCCGTTTTGCAACAAAACCTTGATCATCTGAGCTGCCTGTTGTTAAATTAATGGCTTTTTTGGAACAAAGCCATAGGCTTTATCTTCAACCAAATTTTAGAAGATAGCAATGAGCACATAAAAGATGACCCAAAATTATTCCTACCTATTCCACTAACCTCTAGTAGAAGCAAGCAAACAGCAAAATGTCCCGGATCTGAACAATAAAACTAACAAAGAGGCAAAATTACATATGTGTAATTCTACAAAGGTTTCTGTCTTCTCAGAGTTCTGCTTTCCTTCAGCCTGACATGTGCCTTTCCCTCCCTCAACTACTCTTACTTTCATCCTTTTTACAATCTTCAGAAGAAGTGCCACTAATAAGGGGAAGACAAGTAGAATCTCAAATCTGTTTTAACTTTCACACACGTTTATTTTCTCTCTTTTTGGGTGGGTGGGGAGGATAGAGTGAAGTACACAATTCTTTTTCTGAGCAATTTGCTTTACCGCAAGAGGCAGGGAGATATCAATATGAGACAGAAGTAGAAGAAGGAAAAATAGCTGAGTGTGTGTTTTGGGAGAAAGTTCCTGGCCAGGATGATAAATAGCTAACTAAACTCCAAGCTTGTTCCATAAACAGTGATGGGTGATCATTTCACACTGCAGTTAGCTGGTTTTAACTCAGAGTGTATGCACATTTCAATCAGTGGTGAAATTCATTTTTTTTTACTAACGGTTCTGTGGGCGTGGCTTGGTGGGCATGGCAGGGGAAGGATACTGCAAAATCCCCATTCCTGGGGGAAGGGTATTGCAAAATCCCCATTCCCACCCCACTCGGGGTCCAGCCAGAGGTGGTATTTGCTGGTTCTTCAAACTACTCAAAATGTCCGCTACTGGTTCTCCAAAACCTGTCAGAACCTGCTGAATTTCACCCCTGGTTTCAACCTATGCTTCTGTTACAGCTAAGTTGAAATTTATTTTTTTTAAGTTTGAATACAGCTTAGCTCAAGGTCTATTCACTCCCACCCAGAACTGCTTTTGTTTCCTTTCACCATGTTCAATGGCCTTGCATCGGAGGCACAACTGTACAGCACTATAAAAGAGAGATAAAGGGATCCTACCTCCCTGAGCCGCCTCTTGTCTCTCAGGACAAGGACCCTCTGCTGCTGATTCAAGTCTTCTAAAATTAAAAGTCACAACTCTGCCTCTCAGTATTTCAGAGCAGGATGCAGTCCCACCAGTTTCTCGGTCCTGTCAGATTTCCTACAACATCATCACCTCACTATCCATTTCAGGAGCTTCTAATTCCAGTCTGGAATGCAATCCATTGAAGGGGGATCAGTAGGAACTTTGGCCCTGAATGCAACAATCCAACAGTCAAAAGAAACAAACAATTTACCAGGAACGTTTAGCCAAAATAGCGATGACATGATCTCCTCCTTCTCCACCAATTTGCTTACACGTGGGAGATTGCCTGTGCAAAACTCCCATTGCTTCTCATGCAAGGCTCTTCTCAGCAAAGCAATTTGCTGCTTTATCCAAGGCTATTATTTATTATTAGACTGACCAGAAAGCATTGTTGAATATACAGAATAAGAGGACTTACTGTACATGGCATTATGAACAGTAGTGTCCCACTTACCTGTGTGCTCTGGAGGACAGCCAAATTTAAAGATAAGAGTTTTGTTTAAATGGATAAATAGTTTTATCGAGGATAAAAGTTTTGTTAAAATGAAGTGATATACCATCTACTGTGAGATTTAAGAGTCCTGAGCCTCAGCTTGGAAAATGGTGACGTTCTCTTTACTGCACAAATAAAAATACATAAAAGGGATTTTAAAAAATCATTCAGGCCACTTTGTGTATTAAATGTTCAATTCCTAGGACTCTGCCATTATCCTGGTCTTTCTTACTGATATGATCATACAGAGCCCCAAAATGACATTCTAGAGTAAAGGCAGACGTCTCTATAAGAGTATCAGAAGAAATCTATAGTAAATTTTGTTAATTTATCCCAACTAAAGTTTAACAGCCTCAAGGCTTCTGTCATTATGATACCCCTCTGTCTAGAAGGTGATTGTGGGCTTGCTGTAATAGCCCTTTTTAGTCACTTGAAAGAATTTTAATTGCTCAAAGGCTTTAGTACTAGTATGTGCTATTACTATGACATTCTAATTAGACGCATCAGCTATTTCAACTGTTTTAAAAGAATAATCAAAACTTGGCCCTGTAGATCTGGAAGCATAAAAAGTGTCTTGTTCGCTATTTTTGCAAACTTTTTGAAGGAAAAATATCAGGAGAAAAGTTATATTGGCCGTAAACTTCTCAGGAGTATATCCCCGTTGCTATATGCTAATGTTCTCAGCATTTAAGATTGCAGCCATATGCAAGCCTTGAATTTTACCTCCATCTGCAAAGCCTGAAAGTATGATATGCAAGATTTTTGTGTTTGGCTTAAATATATCTTTCACTGGGGGGATTCTTTGCTGTTTAACCCAGAGTCCTAATGTTCATCTTTCTGGCTTGCATCCAGTTGGTATCCCCTGACTTATAGAAGACTTTTGTATGCTGGCTTTTGCAGCTGAATGGCTGCAGGGGGAATCACCAAAAAAAAGTGCCTCTCTTCCACTGCCAAAATCTCTGCTAAATCAGAGCATTCCATCAGCAGAGGAACACTATACATATCATCTATATACCAGCCTATCTGCAGACTGTACCAGCCCAAATGCACAGTACTCTCTGATAATATGATCGGAATGCATCAACATTAATGGAAATTTCTTGGGTATTTCGCAAATCAATAACTCACAAATTAAAGTAATTCAATTCAAAATAACACTGCATGTGAGGTTTATTTTTGAGTGGGAGAGAATTAAGGATTTTGATTGTAGTGGGAAATGACTGGATGAGTAAGCAACTTAAATAACATTACTGAAGTAAGAATCCTCGAACTACTGTATTCAGACGTTTATTTTTAATGTTCTCTAAGTATGAAACAGAACATAAAAGACAACCATCTATAGGTACACAATCAAGTTTTATGGACAATTCTGACCAGTTCTTCTAATTTCACTTTGATCCAATATTCACACCTCTGGTCTGAAATCAATTAAGTGCTTAATATATCACTGAAATAGAAACTCACAGAGTTTCATTTACATACAAACACACACACACACATTCAGAAGAGTTATAAATCAGATGCCAATTTGCATTCCTGATTCTGATAATGTTCTATGCATTTATGTGTACGAGTGTAAGGGAAAAATTGTATGATTTGTGATAATCCCTGAAGTACACATCAACAATGAACAAAGCTAAGAAAAGTATGCAATTTTGTATCATCTGGTGACTGAATGACTCGAAGCTCCTCTAAGTAGGTACATCCTTATTACATAAATGGAATTCTGCCAACAAGAGACTTTTTCTTGTCCAGAGCAGATAGATTTTTGTCTCCCGTGCAATATTTTCAACACTTCTCATCAAGATTTCTCTCTCTCTTGCAAGACACACTTCCATGGATCACAAATGCCCTTTCTGATGGTCACTCATAAGTCAAAACTTATTGATGGTTTTATTTTATTACTTATTGGGAATTATTGGTGTTAATTCTGTCAATCTAATTAACAAGCCACACGTCTTCCCTACTTATTGCAGAAGCCATTCTGCCACCTTGTTTTACACATCAAAGGCAAAACATTGACAAGAATGCAACCGTGTGACATGGTAAAACTAAAATAATAGGGAAGCAGCACTCATAACAGGACTGCCCTCTTTCTCGCATGCATGCATGCATGCACATGTGCATGTACAACTACACAAGGGCAATCCATAGAATCAATTTAGTATATTCAATCATCTCAATACTTTCCAGTTTTAAAAGCACCCATCTTGAAAAGTCTGTTCTTAAAATGGAGGAAAAGAAAAATGTTGATGCCTGGCTCTGAAACCCCTGGTTTAATGTGCAAGGGGCATTTTTGTGAATGGATAGAGCAAATGAAAGGTAAGGAGAGATGCTGTGCTTTCACATTATTTATGCGTGCAGTCTGCGTTAATGGCATATGCAAGTTGACAGCATACATCCTATCAACTTGCTGAAGTGTATCTTGATTGTTCAAACACACTCTTAAAGGTGCCCGATCATTTATCAAATTAAAATAACTGTGCTGTGTTCCAAAGGGTTTGGAATATCTGAATTGTATGCGAGCATTCTTAGTACCCCTTATATTTCTACATTTCACAACAAATCTAACTTTCAGAAGCACTCAGCAAGCAAGGCAGATTTGTGTGGCAGAAGTGAAGAAAAAGGAATGAGGGAGGGAGGGAGGGAGGGAGGGAGGGAGGGAGGGAGGGAAGGAAGGAAGGAAGGAAGGAAGGAAAGAGGGAAGGAAGGGAGACTTCCTCCCCTCATAATCATGTTGGTCCAGAAATATACCATTTCATGATTCTGGTTTGGAATTGTTGATTTTTGTTGTTAGTGTTGTTCTACTCTCTGTCACAAACTTCAATACAAATCTATTAATCCAGCAGGAAATGATGGACTCCAGAAGGTTGACCAATTAAATTTAGAGTCATGAAAAGTCATGAATAGCTTGGTGGCTAGTAAACTACAATTTTTATTAACTTGAACAATGTTTCTGTAAGAAGTAAGTAGAATCTTTCCCATGAATGGCCCTTATGTAATTTATTTAACTTTGTGAACCTTGCCAAAGCCTTGAATATTTTTAGATCTTTCTGTTCTAGGGTTTGGCATTTCTTTCTCTAATATAAAAAAGTGTGATTTTCTGAAATGATATTTTTAGGCTTCTGCTTGTTATTTTAAACAGTCTTCCTTGATTTGGATTTGCATATGTTGAGCAGCCTCTGCTCAGGATTAGGTCTGTTTTGAAGATGCAGCCATGTAAATTTTGCAGTAGAACAACTGCTTTGCACGTGGATATACAGCTATGCCCCTAAATTAGCACACAGAGATTAGTTGCTAGTGTGGCAAAAAAAAATGTTTTATATGAATAATTAGACAAGATAGTGGAGCAATTCCCAGTGGAATAATGTACATTTCAAAAATGAACTTTAATTTCTGTGTTTGCACGTGCGCACACATTCACTCATGTACAACCACAACTGCCTTGTGTAACCATGTGCGCCTTCTCATTCTTGTGCAAAAGATCAGCACTGGCAGTTTCTAGTTGTTATCTCTGCATTGCCTTTCATGTCTCATGCCACTTGTCATTTATAAGTAAAGATGGTTAGTCTTTAGAATACACCTTTGAATATTAACTCCTTTAGCACCTATTCAGTGATGGCAACCATGTTGCAGAAACAGACTGGTGTCATAATGAAGTATTTATTAAAATTTATTTTTTTAGAAATGTGGGGGCCATGGGAGAAATGATAATTTGGAATGGGGGCAGATAATTCTTTTTAGAGCCTTCCTTTCTATAAAATTCCTGGTCCCCCCCTTACTCCATTTAATGATAAATGATATCTACTTGAAATTCTAGTACTCTTTCCAAAGCCGCCCTATCCCCCACAAGCCTAGAATTATACTGTGCCCATTTTCATTCAAACAAAATATCTGAGACCTTTTGCCATGCTTACGAATCTATGTTCTTTCTGAACAGTTATTACTTTTTCTCCCTTTTAGTTGTCTGGGATGGCACAATTGTTTAAATTGTAGATGGGCAAGTTATCTCAAACACTTCCTATTTACTATCAAAAAAAACCACCCTTAACAATGTGTATATACATAGCTGGTGAGATACAATCGGTTTTTTAGGTTTTCTTTCTGCTATCTTTCTTTGCTAAGATTCTTGCTTGCATATAAAAGGATCAACAGCAATGAGAAAATTCAAACAGCTTCAGCAGGAATAATGATGAATAATACTGCTAATATCCCCCCCCCTTTCTTTCTTTCTTTAAAATTTTCACAGCTTTGACTTTGGACCATCTGTATGGGAGACGCATGTGTGTGCATGCACACACATACGCACACGAATGTAATGTACAAAAAAATAATGAGACAAAACATTTTAATTGCACCTTTTGTGACAAGGTTACTAAAACAGCACTTTACCATAAAATTTCTACAGTGGGATTATAAAACTATCAGCACTCTGCTATAAGAAAAACAATTTGCTGAACATTTAAAGCTAACTTCAAAAATTCAAGGTCTCTATGGCCAGCTTTAAAACAGAAACTGTTCAGGGGTAAGGACAGGCAGGGTACAAGTTATCTCCATAAGGAGAGGATTCTAAGGAGGAGGAAGTGTTGGAATACATGCTTGATCAATGAATGTATGCCTTGTGGAATTTGTCTGGGAACACGTAAAAATTAAGTCCTTTCTTGTAGAGCACTTTGCGTTCCAATCTCTTCCCAATGGATTTGCTTTATATCTGGCCTTCTGGAGCTCTGTTTTTAACATGTTTTGCTTCTTTTACTTCCTAAAAATGTGTGTTGGTTTCCACAATGTAGGTTACAAATCTTTCCCAACTATTTCCTTTAAGAAGTATCCTTCGCATATTTTAATATATCATGACTATCTTGAATCAAGGCCTTCTGTGTTTCTTCATTATATTGATCTAAATTACACAGATTATACACATTAGGTTTAGTCAGACATTAGTCAGCCACTCTTTATATAACAAGCATAGAAAAATATTTAAAAATGGCTGCAATTCCATATAACCTTAGTCTGTGTATTCACATATTTCAAATTCTGGTTCTGGAGAGGACTTTCCCGTATTATAATTGTGCATCAGTGTCAAGATATCATCAATAATTTATTCTATTTATTGTCAGTTTGCTTCTTTAATGTAAAAGAAAAATGTGTTCAACTAAGCACATGCTCTAAAAATATTTTTTTTTAAAACAATCACAGCAACCATTTTAAAAATAATATTTCTAATTAGGAGTTTAATAAAATACTCATATTTAAAATATACATAGTGGAAGAAAAAAAATAGAAAGCATAAAAAAGATCAATAGGAGGATTTCAAATAGCTTCGAAGCACAAGGCGTGTTGAATCCAGACTATGGAAGAAAAGCAGAGTGATTGACACAAATCATACTCCTCATCCAATTTGCCCAGGTTTGCATTTTAAAATGTCTTTCTGTTGTTGCTGAATGCAAACAGTTTTTTTTTTTAAGATTTCAGTCTAATGAGCATCTTCAATTTTGTATGAGGTAGGTAAGTATGCAAAAAGAAATATAGATGAAAAAAATTAAAACTGATAAAACCCTACAGAATTATGATTCATTCATTTTAAATAAAGCACAAAGTATGTGTAGCATGTTGCATTTGATAGGAGTTTTTCGAAATCTCATTATGCTAAAAGCAATTAATAATTTGCAGCTGGATATGCCATTTTAAAAAATAATAATAAATGTCCGCACTCCTGTTTGATCATTTTTATCCATTCTGGTTTACCTCATGCCATTCTTTTTAATCCATATACTAATTGTAATCCCATTAAAGCAGATATAATTTTATTACCATTCATAGTTTGTCAAGCTAGCAATAACGATGGCTGCTACTGCTGAGTTTAGAGAAAAATAAAAACTGTCACACATTTTCCTCTTCTGATGTTTAAAGTAACTTGTAAACAAAACTTAAGTGGCTGTATGTGGTTTTGTAAATCTAAGATTAAATCCATACTTCCATAAATATATATCCCATAAACAACTGTACACCCAAATGAAGGTACATACTACATTTTCAGAGCTGACCACAAAATTTGAAAAACTCAACCGTATGAAAAAAACCTTAAGGTCAGAAATACATATTAAATAAATGGATTAAATAGAGAAGCTAGTTAAGTTACACTGGAAATGTTAAACGTTCGTGAAGAAATAAAACAAAATGTTTCTAACGCCAAATTATTTACTTCAGATAGATCTTTTAAAAAGTAAAAAACAAACGCAGCAAGCCTACATCAGCTTCTATGAAAACACAATGAATGGAAGATGTTCTGAAGCATAGCCAGAATCTTGTAAATTTCAAAACCTCTCATTCAAAACCTCTCAAAGCATCTATTACTTTTATTACCAGTTTTTCCATTCCAGCTTTGGGGTGAATGGGGTGGGGGAGGGGGAGTGAATTGTTACCATTGTTTGGATTTTTGCATACTGATATATAAAACCTTATTCTAAATGGTAGACACACCATTCTGCTTTTGAAATGCCCCCTTTTGCTTCCAAAGATCTTGCTTCCAAAAAGATCTTAAACCAAGGGATGGGCAACTTGACATCCTGAGCTGCTTTAAGCATACGTGCCCCATTTTGTGCACGCATTCTCACTAATGTTCTGCTGCCAACACCTGCTATTTTGCACACCCTCCCCGTCCCAGGCAATTAATTGATTAAAAATGGATGCCATGGACGATCTCTAAAGAACCTGGCACATACCACCTCCCTGATTTTTCTTGCCAAACATTGTGTCTTCAGCAAGATACCACAAGCACTTGTTAAAACTAACACATGCACTGCAAAGCCCATTCTCACCCTGACACTTCAGGGCTTTATATAGAAACAGGATTGTATAGTCTTATACCACCAGCTCCATTAATGCTCACCCCACACATACAGCTACCCTTAATCTGAAAAAGCATTGGGGTGGGGTGGGGTGCTCACCTTCACAAGCAAATAACAAGGGGAGGGGAGAAAGTGTCTTGTTTGTGCAAAAGAATTTTGTGAGGTTAATGTGAAATAAATAAATAAATACATAAATAAATAAATTAAGGAGAGGTTCAGGGTGGGCTTTCCCTTCTATTAAGTGGCATGTAGTAGGGGGAGGGAGGTGGATCAGCCTTTATTTTAGCCTTCTCCGACTAAAAAGAAATATCACCAGTGGGATCTGGGTCCTTTAGAATTTTGCTCAGATTTGCCAAAAAATATTCACACATGCTCCAAAGCAAGCTAGGGGTGTCCGGGCAATACTTGGTCAGAAAGGGGTCACCTCCGTTGCACGTCTGAACACCCCCATTTCGCAGAGCCCCTGAAAAGAATGGGAAAGAAGCGCGGTTCCCCTCCTTCTCTCAATCCTATGAAATCTCTCTGAGCAAGCGGGATCGTCCCCTCGCTCATACGCGCGAGGATCCGCGGATGCAGGTCTCAGGACGGGATTCTCCGCTGGCGGAGACTTTCAGAAAAGACCCATAAATGCATTGTCGGAGAGCGAAGAGAGAAAAAAAAATGAAAATAAAACCACTAAGCCATTAAAATAAGGTTGCAAAAAGGGGGCATTTAGAAAGCAGAAGCAAAACCGGTTCCTGTTTTTAATTTCTCCCTTCGCAGCCACCGATACAAAGGATCGATCTGCTGCAATATCACACACACACACAATACACACTCACTCCTTTTCTTTCTTTCTGGGGGAAGGGGGGGAAGGGCAGCTCAATCGGGCGCCCCTCCTTTGGTGCCGGCGACCCCTCCCTCGCCCCTCCGCAGAGTCAGGGCGCCCGAGCCTCCTCGCACCTCTCCAAGGCCCCCTCAGATCCCCTCCGCTCCTTTCACCCCGGCGCTCCGCACTGACCTGTGTGCGTAGCCATGGAGATAGGCGAGGGGAAGTATTTCCCGGGCTGGAAGTGTCCTCCGTGCTGCACCGAGTTGTGCCCGGCGGAAGCCAGGCGGCTGGAGCTGTTGCGGTGGCCCCGCTCGGCCAGGAGGGGAGGCGGAGGTGCGAACTCCCGGCCATCCATGCCGCGGCTGACGCTTCCACAACCGAAGCCCCCGGCAGGAAAGGGACAGCCTTGCAGCGGGCGAAGATTCGCCCTCTTCCACGGGAAAGGGAAATCTGCAGGCCGCGGGAGCGGGGAAGGAAGGGGCTCCCCCTCAACACCACGAGGATAATCGTATCCCTCCAAGCGGCCTCCGCTTTTCGTGGCACAGGCGATCCGGCCTCATTCTCTGCAAGGCAAAGGGAGAAGAGAATATCAAGCGCGTGAGGAAGCCGTCGGCGCTGGACGGGCTGGATTAACCACGGGCAATACTACGGCGACCTCGTCCTAGAAGCCCCGCTGTTGAGTTCCCCCACCACCCCAAAAAAATTACACACCCCGTAGACTGTGGAAACTAACTCCCCCACACACACATCGCGCCGCCTTCTACGTCTGTCCCTCGTTTGCCGCCTGCCTTTTCTTTTGTCGAACGAAGCAACTGGTTCTTACGGATTACACGGCGACCACCAGATTTAAAAGAAATAGATCGAACTCTTTTTTTAAAAAAAACAACGTGGAAAATAGAAAAGGCAACAATGCGAAGCTTCCAGGCCTTGTACCTTTTTTATTACCGCGGCGGGGAAGAGATAAAGCGGCCCCGTAAGATGAAAACAGGAGCGGTGCCTCCAGTGTAATTGGGGAAGGTGGGAGACGAGGTGGTTTGAGGAGGAAAAAAGCGTTGTTATTTGTGATATTTCTGTTCAACTATGGTATTTGTAATTTTGAACTGATCAGTGTTCTACGATTACATGGGTTATTTCTTTGCTGCTGTATTTAGACTACTATATCTTCAAATGGATGGTTTTCAAAATGTTAATGTTAGGTATAGGGGAGTCTCTTTTATTTGCCCCTATATTAAGTGTGATGTGTTGCTTTACATACATATATATGTACCAGGGTGGAAGGAATGGAGATTATCTTTGGTTCGCTGGCTTCCCAGTTTGTAAACCAGTTGCCTTGATGCAACCCAAACGAATGCGTTCCTTGCGCAGACCCCAGATGAGGGGAAAAGAGTTTGCTGGGCTTCAATTACTCGGGCTCAAAAATAAATATCTCACTGTAGACACTTGAGTGGCAAAGTCCTGCATTCCTCCTTCAAGGGCAGGGGTTTAAATTCTACAACTGTATTCTTAGACAAAACAGTTATGTAAGGTCCTTCCTGTGCATTCATTCCATTTACACATAAGGGGTTTCTGGCTTAGACCCAATGTGTGTAACATTAGGCCAAGAGGAAGGAGGGGGGATAAAAAGATCTCAACCCCCCCCCCCTTTCAGACTTGTGCTGCACTGAAAGATCGTACTAATTTCTGGATACAAAAAATGTGTATCTCCCATATTTAAAAAAAACCGTCACTGAACTATTAATGAAGATCTAATGCTTCCACAGGGCGAAAGAGGAGTACCCAAATTATTTTCTTCTTTTACAGTGAGGTGGTTCATCCTATGCATCTGTTCTGATAGAGAACATTGAAGGATCCACAGCCCATTCAATCCATACTGAAAGTAACTCCATACTGAACATGCTTACAGATTAACAATCTGGAAGAAAGGGAAAACACATTTGCTTACCTTAATGTGTCATGATTGGAATAATGAAACAATATTTTTTATTTACTGAACACTATTTTAAATGGTTAGGTATAAAGCTTTTAACTCTTAACATTGCTCTACTACTTGGTGTTTGATTTAATCTATAACTGAAAACAAGGTATTAAATGACTACATATTTGCACAGCTGATAAGATTACACATACACACATGTATGTGTGCGTGCGTGCACACCTACATAAAATAAGAGGGGAAGAAAGAAATACAGAGAGCTTTCTATTGTAAGTAAACAGAACCACTACATATAAAAATACAAGTTTCTTTATTACTGGAAATTTTAATCATCTACATATTGCCAATATTTTATATTTTACAATTTGGGGGGATTATAAGAAAAATGTACATTCTCATCACCTCCCACCCACCCTGTTTAACAGTAAAAAATCTTCCCAGAGAAGCAGCAGTAAAAAAATAATGGACTGGAGGGAGGGGGTCGTGGAAGAGTTGAAGCCTGGAAGACAAAAGCGAAATTAGCAACTTCAGCAAGTTTGAGTTCGATACATCAGTATGAAGGGAACATTGTGTATTGGTTTACCTCCTCTCCCCCTTATGATTTTTTAAAAATATTTGCATATTTAAGGGGGGGGGGGAAGTGTATCAGACTGAAATATACCAGCCGATTGGAAATCCTGATTATAGATCGAGGAAAAGTTTTAGCATCAACGTTCCAGGAACAGCACTTTTATTACCACGTACCGTGCAGAGGATCTGTTCTAAGGTCGGATCCATTTTGGCAATTGTTATTGCCGGAAAAGAAAAAGGCAAACCAAACGTTTCTCCAAACCGGTAAGCGGGCTGATGTGCAGCGGGAGGGCCTCCGGATCCAGTCAATCTAAATCAGGAACGATCTCGCCTTCGGGATCTTCCTTGGCTTTCCCTTCGGCGCTGCAGAAACTAAAGACGATTCTTTTACAAGGAGGACGCGTCGCCGAAGAGAACGAGGTAGGTTATTTTAAAATCAATAGCCGAGCTCGGACTTCCAAAGGAACAAAAGGATGGTGTACATTTTGTACGGTTCGGTTCCAGAGAGCTACGCCCCCCTCCCTTGTTTTAATTGGGGCAAGGAAGGGAACGGTGTGTGTGGGGGGGGGAGATAGAATAATCCAGCGGTCGGTTCTCTGGTCAATTGTTACTGAATCGCCGAGGTTTTGCGCGGACTAGAAATCTGCTCTACTCTCCAAGAGGTAGACGAAGAAAGAAACTGAAGATCCGGCAGAGTTCAAACGCTTCGGCGCACTGCTCTCGGGCCTTGTCGGAAAAAACAAAAAGGGTGAGGAAGCCTCTGCCGCGATAAAGTCCTTCTCTTAAGCCCATCGAAGATCTCTCGAGAGCGGCAGCCATCAAAAAGGGCCTGTCGCTGCTACGACCCCGAAGGCTGCTAAAAAATAAAAAAAATAAACCCCTGAGATCTCTCCCAAATGGTGGAGATTTTTTCTTCTCTCTCTCCCAGCTAAACGCATTTGGAACCATTTCATTTTGCTTAGATGTTCAATGGCTTGCTTCCCCCAGAATCGTTTATTATTATTTTTTTAAAAAATATTATTTTGCAAAGTAACAATGATCGTTCTTATTAATGTAAAGGAAGCGAGGCTGACTGGTTTCGATATATTGAGCTGAGCAAACAAGGCCACCACCCAAAGCAATTTTGGGGCATTTTAAAGATCAAACGATGATCGCAAGCAACCATTGCGCACAGGCAGAGTAGATTGAGAAAGAGGAAGCCGAGAAACAAAAGCGTGCCACTGAATTATTCAGTTCCAAGAAACCTTTTCCGTCCGTCAAAAAAAAAAATCAACTATGGTTCCCCGTTTTAAATTGAACCCCAAACAAGCAAGACGGGGTTTCTTTTTTTTAATTAAAAAAAAATCCTTAAGAGGTATCCTAACGGCATGTTTTCCTCCACGGCAAGACATTTTTACCTTACCGTGCGGAAGATCAGTTATACATACGCACACCCCGGCGGGTAAATAAATACAAATGCGTATATTCTTTATTGTTTTCATTTTTTGTTGTAATTTAGAACCCCCAGGAATTCAAGTATTTTCTGACGCAGAGCATCTTGAACATACAGCAGGAAGGAATCAAAATCACAAAGATCGCCTATTATGATCCATTTTAAAGAAAAATGGAGGCTGCAAATTTACATGTATTCCTTTTGCCACAATGCCTATTTGCCACAATGCCCGTTTGTTTCTCTTGTAAAGCAGCCATTTGGAGTTCCATTTAATAATAAAAAAGAGCAGACAAACTGATTAGAATTTCAAGTAAGAAATATGAGGACAATCATAGATTTTGTTAGCACTACACGGAGCAGTGCCCAAAAATTCCAGGAAATAGAAGCCATTTAAAAAATAAAACATGAACATGCATATATCTCTTAAGTTTTGCATTTCGTTAGAAACAATATGCATTTTCTTCCCCAAAGGAAGTGGTTTTTTTAAAAAAAAATCGTTTAGTTGAGGAAAGGATACAATTGTTACATTTTTCAATCGTCAGGTATTTGCATTGCTTTTAAATATATAGATTTGCAGCAATGGTTTCGCTCATTTATATATATATTAGATCTGACCATTGTGAAGGTATACATATTAACAATAAATAATTTATCAACAAATCATGAACGTTCAAAATGCTAAATAAATTTTAGTTACTTACTGGAGGGAGGGGTGTTCCTTTGCACAGAGGGAACGCAATACAATTAAATCAGTGAGTGGGATTTTGTTGTATTCCTATTGGTATTTGCACTGTGCTGACTGTTGCACTGTAAATGCACTGGCTGCTGCTCCTTGCAGAAAGGAAAAAAGACCCTGTCGCGAGCTTCAGCTTCCCCAGCCTCGCATCTCAGTCCTACAAGCAACTCTCCCTGCATACTAATAAGCTCGTGCCACTCACTCAGGGTGAGTACGCTCACTGATTGGACGCCTTGTCCTCCACGGTAATAAGCTCGTGCCACTCTCTCTGCGTAAACAGGCTTCCCAATAGGTTGGCGTGGGGCCAGGGAACTGCCAATCAGAGAACAGCATGACTACTACTCAATCCAATGGCGCCTAATTCAAGTCCCTACAGTTGCGCAGCTCCCCTCGCGCAGCTTCCCTTTGCTTTAGCTGAATGGAAATGCGTAGCAATGCGAAGCGGGAGGGAGGAGTGGGGGAGAAAGGGAAAGAGTGAGAGAGAAAAGCTTTGCAGAATGGAGAGCTAGGGAGTCCCATCAGAAAGCTGCTTCAGCTCGTAGGCATGCACTCACGCCAATCAGCTGGGCAGCGAAGGGGATACTTTGTGGTACTCTTCTCGCTTTGATAAATTGGACGATGCAAAAGTGGGGAATCAGAGCAACGTACAGATCAGGACGTCAGAGATTGCGTTGCCTGCCATCCGGCAGCTTTTAAGAGTTATTAGACAAAACGAAATACCCAGAGATTTAGAGTGATTTAGGTCTTAAGTATGCTCTTATGGTTCACTGAGTCTTCGGCGCCTGTGGATTTAAAGCCATTCGAGTAGGCGAATCACTTTGCCGCCACCTTCAATGGGCGTTTTTTGCAAGCCCAGGAAAGTCCCTTTGCTGGGTTTCTTGCTCACAAAACGCATGCAAAAAACCCTTTGTGGTTTTATCAAAACTGGAGATTTGTTTGCAATCCGGTCGCTCTTTCCTTTCCCTTTTTTGGTCTCCCACGCTTCACGTTTCCGTGAAGACTCCCTGCCCATCTCTACCCCCTCCAAGATATGCTCTCTCGCTAAATTGCCACTTTTTCTTGTAAATAGGGCACTCATACACACGTTTTCCTACCTGCACGATACCATCGCTCGTTCCCAAAGCCATTTTTTTAACGCTCGAAACCACACTGCATAAAAGCCTTCAAACGGCTTTGTGCCGGCAATTGAGAGGTTAACCGCATAGGCTTCAGTTTCTCTCCCACCCCCTTCGGTCTTTCCTTCCCCACTTCCAGGAGACGCCTTGATTGGTTGGCAGTCGCCCAGCCCGCTGTCCATCACCCAGTGTAAACAAGGCGCTGATTGGCTGCTCGCCAGTCCGCACTGGGCTGCCTGAAAAAAGCAATTACTGGCCCCGCGGTTTGCAGGGGGCCCGGGGCTGGTTTGATGAAAGGAGATAAGCTGGGGACTGTTTCCAGCGCGCGCGCACGCACGCACACACACACACACACACACCCAATGCACTTCCCCCCCCCCCATTCCCCGAGGCAGCGCCTACCGTCCCTTGAGCCAAAAGAAGGTCAAAGAGTGGAGAGGATCAAAAGGAGGAAAGAAAAGGGGAAACGGACTGAGTCCCTATTAGCGATTTTGAAAGTAAAGCCATTCATTCAAGGCAGGTTTGGTCACCGGAGGGATGGGGGGGGTGCAGGGGCGGACTGATCAGCGGGGACTCCTCCCTTTACAGATTCGGGGTCTAAGGGCTCTCGACGGTGCAAGCCATGTAGGATGAGGAGCAAAGCTAGGAAATCTCTCGCTGTTTAAACGGGACAAGGAAGGGAAGGCTGCGAGAGAATGCATGCTCGGGAAGCCGCGAGCCGACCAAGCCGACTTGGATAGAAGACGCTACGGAAAAGTCGATTTCATCGGCTCCGCTGCTGCATTTATAGCCTCGGTCCAGAGCTTCCCAAATTCCAGACAGGAGGAGCAAACTGGATCCATCTTGAGCGTGCAAAACTCTACGCCTCCGGGAGAACGAACGTTCCGCTTTGGCACAGGCGGAATCTGTAGCGAAGCTAACCGGGAGAAATGTCAGTTCCAGGGATCGAACGAGGTTGAAGGACGTATACGTGTGTGTGTGTGTGTGTGTGTGTGTGTGTGCGCGCGCACGCGATACCATGGCAGCGGCTGGGAGACTCAGAATCCTCTCCAGCCCCCCCCCTTTACTCGTGATTACGATTATTTTAAAAAAAAATTAAAAGGAGCCTAATTGATTTAAAAATGCAGAATAAATCAAAATAACCCGTAAGAGATATTAGATTACAATGGAGCTATTCATTAACCAGAGCGGCGAATTAAATTAAAAAGCGAGTGAGTGTGTGTGTGTACGTGCTTATGTGTATTCTTCAGTTAAAGGAGAGAGGTTGCATTTCCCATGATGATGATGATGATGGGGTTTGCTGAAACCAGGCACCCCTTGATTATCCAGAAGAGGAGGGGAATTATCCCAATATTCCAACCCACTTAAGTGCTGATGTACCCAGTTTGGATCAGCACCTTCTAATGGTGGTGAGAGTTTATTTATTAACATTGTTGCTGTTCTTTACATCACATTATTAATGGATCAATTATTATAAGTAACTTAGATACATACAAGCATCTACAGTTTGCAGTCTGGTGCCCAAAACAGAACCGGGTTCGAACAAGATGAAACCCCAAACATGCTAGGCCCGTTACTTTCCAGATATTTTAGAAACAAAATTTACATGGGACACCCTCTGAGTCACATAAGGCTTTCTGTTAATACCGTAAATGTATGTTCAAAAAAAAAAAAGTACACACAAATTTTAAAATTTTAAAAACAGGCAGGAGAATATATAATTCTGAAAGGAGCCCTATTTATGGCCAGAGAGAAGGAGGTAGTGGTTCATGGAAAGGAGAGTTGGGGCTCTTGAATTGATCTCAGAAAAAGTGAGAGCCGAAGAGGGAAAAACTGAAAGCAAAGGCACTTTTCAACTCATCCTTTCTGCCAGCAACACAAGGCCCTATCAGAAAACCTACAGGTTCAAAGCAGAGATTTGAAAGAGAAAGAGGCCATTCTGCAGGCAAAAATTAAACACGGGAAGGGAAAAAACCCTACATTCGCAGCAGCAAATCTGACACATTTATGCATACGTACACACACAGACAACGACAAAGCTGTGTGTGTGTGTGTGTGTGTGTACGTGTGGTGGCCTCCTAAAGTCTTCAACCCACCGACGATCTTGCTGTTTATCTAGGCCCTCAGCCAGAACATCGGCTGGTAGGCGTGGGAAGGGGTCAGAAGGGATTCAGTTGGATCTGTCTGCAAGGCAGAATGGGCCTTACAAAACAACAACAAAAAAGCTGCAATGCCTGGATTACCTCCCCACATTGGAACAGGATCTGAAAAACTGCGAAGCAACTTTTGATTCATGCAGATTCTTCTGGGGGATAGGAGCAGTGGCGAGACAGAACTTGTCTACCTAGATTATCTTGGGTCCCTATTTTCTGAAATGACAAACCCAGAGGAAGAATAGGGACTGGGGGTTTCCATCTGGTCGTGCTGCCTTAATTTTCTTTTAATATATGCCCTGTGCTTCCATCTCTAGATTGTCTTTCTGCTCCTCCTTTTATTCTCACTCGCAGAGAGAAAATTTTCTCGCTCAGTTGGACAATAGCTTCCTAGTCAACCCAGTCTCTTGCCCTGACCTCGCTTCCATTTCCCTGGACAGAGAGCCTTTCAGTGTCCTCGTGTTGGTCCCACGACAGGCGCAGGATCTGTCTAAGGCAGAGTGGGCCTTGGTACAAGAAATCCTTGCTGGTTTCCAGGGTTTGGAGTCTTAAAGACTTAAGGAAGACTTACAATTCCATGTCTTTTCCATGCAAAAGAGGAAATGCCACCTCAGGGTACTCTGTCTTTTGCGATAGAAGAAAATGAGCTCTGTTCAAACATTACAGACACAAATTGCAACATGTGAACAAGAATCACCCACTTGATCCTAAATATATTTGCCCGGAGTAAGTAAGGCTGGCTACTTTGTCTTGAATTTCTTTATATTTATTTAATGGGGATTATTAAATTATTTATTTATAATCTTGGAAAGCAGCGCAACAGCAGGATCCTCATCCTATTTACAGAGAAATAAATGCCAACTGGCCTGGAATCCCTTCCCAGTTTAGCAAAACTGTAGTGCCAATGTCACTTCAGAGGAAGTCACTTGTTTTAGTAGGTTTAGGATCAGTTTGAAGTCAAAATTAAGTCTAAAGTGCATTGAAACCTACGTAAATTTTCCCCAGGCTTTGCTGGTTTGTGAGTGACAATCTCCCCACGATGGGGAGAGAGCAAATCCTGTTGCTTTCAGTGGGTTTTCTCCCTATAGGAAGGCTGTAGGATCAAATACTGTTCAGGCAGACTTCTACAAAAGCCAATCCTTTAACTCTGAAAAGAATAGATTTCTGGGCCTGGTGCACAGAACTGTTCCTCTTGGTAAATTTTTGGCAGGAACACTGATCCAGGAGAGGACTTCCTCCACTGTTTAAGGTGTGTGTTTATTATCATTTTGTTTGTTTGTTTGTTTGTTACAAAGTGCATGGGGAAACAGATGAAAGTTGAGGTGCAGGACGAAACAGTAGTTCCAGATTCATTTTGTTGTGAATTGAAGCCAGGAAAGAAGCTGTTTAGGGGTGTTTGTTCTTTCAGGTGATGTTTGGTTGTGAATGCACCAAGTCTCTGCAAAAGCAGCAGTTGCCCTGCAGTGGCGAATGGATGGAAGGGTAATTAATGCAAAGTGACTGATTGCTCTTGAAGAAGGCCAGTCCAGCAAAGGGGATTGTCCCTGGTCACCAAAGCGTCTCGTGATTGACAGTCTCTTTTCCATCTCTCAGCCTAGGGCAAAGTACCCCAGTGCTGCATATTATCACCGGTTTAAGCCCAGAACAGCAAAATCTCAGACTGTTTGAAAGCTTGCTTTTATTTTGATTTTAAGATGACTATATTCAGTCTAATTATTATTGGACTGGGGAATTAAGTATTATTTTGTTTGAAAGTTAAAAACAAATGCCAAGTCCCAAATTAAGAAATAGGGGTAGGGGAGAGAAAAAGAGAGAAACAAAGCATAGGCAAGTAAGGTGGACCTTGGGGCAGATGAATGCAGTTGAAGAGAAAGGAAATGGGGAAATTGGCCTTGGTTGGTTTAATATAGAAATAAATTAGCTTCTCACACCTCTCATTTTTTTGTTACCCCTTTTAAAATTTGGATTTAAAAAACAATCTTAGGATATTTCCTTTTTTTAAAAAAATGAAGATTTAAAAATTTCATTCAATTTTTTCTTCACATTTAAAAAATGAAAGCAGATTTTAAATCCCATGGCTTTTGATTATTTCTTATATTTTGAAAATCAACTTCTTTTGGTTCTGCAGTTCTGTTTCTTTTGTTAAAATGTTCTTTCCTTTTTCTCTTCTTTCTTTCTATTTTCTTTTTTCTTTCTCCAGTTGTTAAAACAAATAACTTTAGACAGGAGTGGTATATAAGCCAGAGGTTTGTTGGCAAATTACCAGTAACTCATATTCTGCCTGCTCACTTACACAAAACTGGTGGTTGGGAGATTCCTTCCTTCCTTTTCTTTCTTTCTTTCCTTTCTTCCTTCGCAATCATTTTGTATTCCTGAAGTGAATGGTGCCACGGGGAGGGAGGGAGGGAGGGAAACTCCATCAAGCTTTTTGATAGGCCGAGGGACATTGTCAGCAAAGGTTAGAGCTTCTCCCTTTCCACTATTTTTTAAAATCTGTCCACGGGTAACAAATGTTTTTAATTTAACCGAAGCAGAGCATCAGTATCTCTACGGCTTCCTCTGTAAGAGACAGAAGATAATGCAGTTAGAAATAAATATTTAGAGTTGCATTCATCTCCTGACTCAACTCTACCTTCCGGTGTGTGTATATGAGTATGTTTGTGCACAAACTATTTGTTCACCACCGCCCCCTTAAAGCCACGCTTGTTTGGGGGTGTGCAGTATTTAAAGGGAGGATGGGGGAAGTTAAAAGTATCCAGGTTGAGGGGAAAGCACTGAGAGAATTGGGATTCCAGGTCACAAAAGCTGTTCTGGGCTTTACTTGGGGGATAACCATGCTCTGACCTACCCCTACCCGTGACCCGACAAAAGCGCGAACGTCAACAGCGCGCCGACAACAGCGCGCCGATAGAAGCGCGATTTAAGTTAAGGTAAGTTTTAGGGTTAGGTTTAGGGTTAGGTTTAGGGTTAGGTTACAGCGCGCTTCTGTCGGCGCGCTTCAGCGCTCATTCGTCGGCGCGGTTTTGTCGGCACAGTTTTGTCACCACGGTTTAGTCAGGCGCGCTTTTGTCGTTCACGCATTTGTGGTGGAACCACTACTACCCTGTGCAAATCAGCTTGCATTTGGTTGGTGGGTGCTTCCTCAGAAGTAAGGCTTGCATAAGTTTGGCTTACAATGTAGTCTGGTTTAGGCCTGGTGCTAGTCTGAGTTTTGCTTACCTCAGGAGGATAAAGATCAAGAGGATTTGGTTCGCCTCCTATGGCTAGATTGAAAAGCCAAGCTCCCCTGCCCCCCTCAGCCCTTCTCGCTAGAACCAAGGCTCAGTCAGCAAAATCCCCTGTCTTTTAGAAAGTGTGGGGGGGGGGGAGGCAGCTCTCTGAGCTCTTGAGGAACAAGGTTAGAACCGGCTAAAGTGAAAACTCTGTTAAACTGCTCTGTTTTCAGCATGCAGCCTATTTAAACAGCACTCTGGAAATATTAACATGGATCTGGAATGCAATGGGTTATGGATTCATGTGAAGCACATTTCTCTGAAAGGCAAAGCTGGCTTTCAGTTCTGTTTGCATCCACCTGACTGACTTTCTAGGCAACACCTATTTGCAAGATTTGGGTTTGGTGAGCAAGCCATGTTATCCACCCCCCTCCCCAAAGGAATGATTGAAGGCTTCTAAACCCCATCAGTGCCCTGGAGTATCTGGCCATTTCATCCTCAATCTGCAATTTAATAGGACAATGTGTAACTGCACTGGACTTAGTCATCCCTCCACTGTCCCCTTCTCTAGCATCTCTGAGAGATGTCCTTTCGGAACAAGAATTCGCCTGAGCTCTCTTTAAAGAGTATTATTAACTTTCCACAATATTCAGGATTAGGTTCACGATATATTTTCCTATTTTGATAAATATTTACTCAGTGACCAATTTATATCTTCCAGATTGTAACTAAAAGTACAGGGAATGAGAATTCACCTCGACTCCAGCTTTTAAGCAAGGTGGCCAGGATGAAAATAACAGAATCCCTTCTTAATTTTGCTCCAAGTAGCCAACATGGAAACATTCTTTTCATGTCTAAATGAATATGCAATCATTTTAAATTCTCAGACCTCAGCTAACCTTCACACTCTAGGGAAGTGTGTTAAAATATTGCAATTTAATATTCTTCCATCTGGAAAAATGGGGAGGGGGGGCAGCAGCAGCCGGGGCGGGAGTTTCCTCCCCCGGTATGTTAAATAAAATTATGGATTAACACAGCACACTAAATAATTGCCTAATAAGGGCTAGGAAATGCAAATCTTTACATTTGGGTAATTGTATGCTGGACGCCTCTCTTAATGCAATCGTTTGGGTCGGGTTCATTGTTCCATGTGTTGTTTGGTCAAGGAGTAAATTAGAAACAATTTCTTGGCTTGGAAGAGTTACTCATTTTTGTAGCATGTAAAACGTTCCCTGGAAATTGGGAGGAGGCGGCCAAGACGGGGGAAATCCATCCAGTTTATAGTATGGAGAAATTTCCAAAGCGATCTCAAGTGTTCTGCCTAGTCCTACTCTAAATGTGTACATGCCTGTGCCGAAAGGAGCTCTGCGTGACAGCGAAGCAAGCGCGGCTTGCGGCCATGCCTGCAGGCGGCTGCAGAGTCCGGCTGAGAAGGGATCAGCCCAGATCTATTCCCGCTTTCCTCGTTCCACCCAAGCAACAAAAAGTCGGTCAAAGCGAGGGACGGCCTCGCGATCCCTCGCTCGCTATTCTTCCGCTGCTCCCCACCCCGCTCACCCGATCCCTTTTCCTAATGGGGGGGGGGAGGGAACCAAGCACGTGCTACGCTTTTGCTGCCAACAGCCCGTGCAAACACGTCCTGTTTCCGACGACTACCGAAAAGACAACTCCTGGCCGATACAAAAGGTGGAGAAAACAAGGGAAAAACGTCTCTCTCCTTCTTTTTCTCTCTCTCTCGCACGCACACACACACACACCGAGCCCTATTTTAGCCAGATCCATTTCGGTCTTCAAAATGTTTTGTACAGGGGCGAAGCTGCAGGGTGGGAGTGGAGTGGAGCAGAGAAAAAGGAGAGCGAAGAGGAGCGCTCTTCCCACGGGGTAGCGTAAACTTCGCCAGGCTTCGAACCCCGCAAAGCGTGACCCACTTTCCTCGCTGCCCTCGATCTCCACGCACTCGTTTCCTGAGAAGGGTGGTTTTTGTTTTGTTCCGTAACAGGACTTTGGCGGCCTTTACCCTCTGGGGGATCGGGGAGGTCTGCTCGCTCGCCAGCGGGCCTAGCGGTGATCGGCTTCCCTTGGCCCGGCGTAAAAGCCCAGGCTTCTTCCGCCAGATCTCCTTGCCTCATTCCACGGGCCGATTAAAGGGAAAATGCTGTCCCTTTTTTTTCGTGAGAAGAAAGGGGATGGGGGAAATTCCCAAGTTAAGGGGCGCTTTGTGAGCTTCCCGATAGCAGGAAAATATCTAATGCTGCTGTTGCGGTTTAAAAGATAAATCTCGCCTTTGGAACAGGGTGGGGACGGTTTTTCAAAGAAAGCACACCTTTAGTCTCACACAAGAACCTTTTACTGACTGCTCCAGCTCAGGAAAACTTTCTCTTCCCCCTGCAGCTCCGAAACACTCCCCTCCTCATCCGCCATTAAGGGTCGCTTCAGCCCCCTCATATCATTTTCCAGGAAGGGAGACTGTAACTGGCCAGATCGGCTTTGGGGGATATTCCCCTTGTCCACTCGACAGAAAGTGGAGCTGCTGACTGTGCTTTCTTATCCTAGTTCCTCCCCGTTCCCTCAAAAAGTCCCCTTACTAACTTTCCACAGAATAAATACCCAAACCGTGTAGCCAGGAGCCAATTCTTTTGATTCTTGACTCTCTTTTGTGGGTTATTGGGAAGTTCTACCAACTCCAGCAAAGGTTAAATTAAAAGCGTGGGGGTCTCCTCCCTTGATCTCCTCAAAGATCAATGTTCCCACTCCAATAGCCACCCTGTAGTCTAAATTGTTCAATTGTCATTACTACTCTCATCTTATACACTACTACTACTATTATCACCATCTTGCAAAGAAGGGCTGCAGTTTTTCATTGCCTGAAAAAGGTTGTTTCTCTGGCATTCCAAATTGACCTCCATGTGGGATGCCAACAGGATAGACCATTTTATTTAATCTTGTTTCCACCCTATTATTCCCTCAAAGGAAAGCCAGCAAGAGCATTCAACGGGCTTCTGTTTCCAGTTGCTTTTTCTCCACATTTCCTAAGTCCAGCCCAAAAGAGAAAATGTGAACCTTTTTAGAATTCTCTAAATTCCCTAATAGGAATTTTATAATCAATAATAATCAAATAATAGGATGCGATCAATTTTAATAATACAATTATAGGAAGGCGAAACCTGAAAAAGTTAGCTACTGCACAGTGGAGGTTTTAGCAGCAACAAAGAAATGATTAAAGCAGATTTTTGTATATCTTGATCTAGACAGTCCAATCAAAGTAATAAAGGAGGAAAGATGTGAGAACAGGGATAGGATAACCATTTTTTCTGCTCCATCTAATGGTATTTAAGAGCAAGGTATTTAATTGGTTAAATTCCTATTTCTCCATCTCCCAAGATGTGAAATTTTTTTGGCAGAGAAGGATTTAGGAGGAAGCAAGATGCTTTCTATCTTGGTCAAGGAAGTGATACTCACCCAGATTCTTTATGTAAAAGGAGTAACTGAAAAATTTGTTAATCATAGAAATCTAAACAGATAAAAGTTTATACTGACAAGCTAATATTGCAAGGAGTTTTACTACACATTTTATACAGCAAATAGTGATTTTTTCAGCAAGAAATGCTGCTTTTATTCAGATAATGACCACTGTTAATTACCAAGGATTTTTTGCATATATCTTATGAACATATGATATTTATGCCACCAATCCTCACTACAATTTCCACTGTGATTTCTCCGTTTAAAACATGCACATTTATTAGTCACAAACCTAGCAGAGTTTATTAATCACACTCAGACTTTCACGCATGTTAGTGCACACACACACTTGATGTAACCAGTGAATCTAATTTATATTTTCTCTGCCCCAGCCTTTCTCCCCCAAAACAATATCTTTTAAAAGTATCCAAGAGCTTTCAGCCCCCTAAACCTTTAGTTAAAGCCCTGTTAAATGCAGAATTGTAATTTGTAGTTAAATATATCCCAGTGTGTTCACACACTGAAAGAATAATTGAATGTGTTTGTTGTGTAAGGTTATCAAGGAACTAGCCCATCTGGGTTAAATTAAAGCAAGCTTAATAAACGGTGCCAGGCCTAGCCAAATCTCTTTCACTCTTTCTTTTCATTCTGCGGATTGGATGAAGACAGAACATTCATATTCCAGGCCTGGACTTTTTCGGCAGATTGGAAGTATACTAGTATTTGGAGCAATCATTATAATAAGGGAATTATGAACATTATTTTCAATAATGAAATTCTCAGTATTTTGGAGAGCTAGGAAGAACATCTAAACCACCTTTTCATGAGGTGCCCTTCTACGGATGGGGAAACGGCCTCATTCACATACATACACACAGACACAAACTTTTGCCTGTGCCCCTCACCTGCAACTATAGAAATGTTCATACTCAGATCACACTTGTCATATACCATTCTCTTTATAGCCAAAAGACAACATAATCCAAACAAGATTTAGGAATGGGGTATGGTGTGTGTGTGTGTACACATGTGTAGGGGATAAGGTGTGTGTGTGTGTGTGTGTGTGTGTGAATGAGGCCGCTTTCCCACAAACATGTTGTGACATGTCAAAAGGGTGCCTGTTTTGATAAACACATAATTAGTGCCAGAATGTGTGTGTGCAGCTGGTAGAAAGGCATAACTTAGATAATAGCCAAGGCAGCACATATCCAGTCCAGGAGTGGATTTACAAAACGGGACTTTTAAAAGGATCATTAAAGCCTCTTTGGCTGAATTGGGGGTGAGCTACTTTGGGTAAGGGGGGGGGGAAGCATAGAGGAAAACACGCAGCATATGTGAGTGCATCTACACACAAAGAGAGAGATCAAAATGTGAAATAAATAAGTGTAGAAATACATGGGGAAATGTGGGTGTTTGTGCAAGGGAGAAATGAAGAGAGGGAGAAATGCTTGATTTCAGGAGGTGCTGCTGGGAAGAAAAACCAGCCTTTCTTCTTCCTCTGCCTTGTTCCCTTTGGGACTAAATGGGAAGGGGGGGAGGGGAAGGTGGCTGTTGGTGCTTAACTACTTTTATTGTTGTGTAAAGTGAAGGCCCTGAGGTGAAAGAGTGTGTGTGTGTGTGTGTGTGTGTGTGTGTGAGAGAGAGAGAGAGAGAGAGAGAGAGAGAGAGAGAGAGAAAGAAAGAAAGAAAGAAAGAGAAAGAAAGAAAGAAAGAAAGAAAGAAAGAAAGAAAGAAAGAGGGGAATTCCCCAAGCCAGCCTCTTTGCTTCTGTGTAGCAGGCAAAACTCCCACTCCTGATTTTGTGAAGGATCCAGAGGTTTTCCAAATCCATTCTTCCAGTCCAACAGTCCTTCAACTAAAGTCCCAGACCACAAAAGAGTGAAGCAAACCTTTGAGCTTCCTAGAACTCTCCATCCCTTTGCAAAAGGGGATTCTTTGCTTCATCTGCATCCTTTTCCAGAGTCCAAAGTCACCAAGTGAAAAAGACTGCTGAATGAAGTTCCTAAGAGAATGGCTCTAATCCACAGCTCTGAAGGAGGACCATCAACCATGTTCCTTGTTTGGATCCAATTCTCCTCTGCTCCCGGCTGGGCTCTTTAAGGAACAAGGCCAGCAACAAGGCCAACTAATGGGTTCTAACAGATTCTAATAGGATAAGATTCAAGAAAAGGAGACTTAAGGACAGGATATCCCTTCTCTTTTCTCCTCCCTACCCATCTCCAAAATGTCAGCATTGGAAACTGTGTAGGGTCAGCTTGATTTGGGGAGATTATCTCTTATGAGAAGGGTCTTATGAGGAGGGCCAACACACCTAAAGGAGAATCTGTCCCTCATGGCCCAGAGGAAACAGTAAGAAGTTGGCCAAGAGTTTGGACTAGGGCTATTACTTCTGACAACAGGCCTCGACTTTTTCCTCCCTCATCCAATCTTTTCAACTCGAACAACTTTTAGCTGGCTTAACTTCAGGGGCCCAAAATGGGAAAGGGCTTGAGGGGGTAGCAACCAATAGCTGGTGAAAGGCAAAAAGTTCACAGAATGCAGCTCTGGGGTGGTGCACATTACGCTTCTCAATTTCTGGGTTTTCCCAATTTTCTTTCTCTAAAAGATCCAGGATTCGGGGAAAAGAGAGCAGGAATATGTTTGGACCAAGACATTTTTGAGGACCTCTCCTCCTCCAGCTGATGAAATATCGGTGCAGTTCTGACTCACCATTCATACACCATTGTTATACTAGCCATGACATTGCATCATGTAAATCTCAATGGTGGGGGAGGAGGAAAAAGATTCTTAATTTTGCATTTCCCTACTTCCAAAAGACCAGGACCAGTTTTGCAAATGACCCCCCCCATTCTGTGTTCCTCTTCTCCCCCCCCCAACCCCCAGAGGGAGGAGGAAAGATATCCATAATTTCAGCATTGGCCCCCTCCCTCTTTTAAACCTCAGGTAATAAATGAATGAAATATTGCCTGTAATTAACCCAAGAGAGCCAGGTTCCATCCAATGTTCAGGACAGAGAGCGATTATGATTTAAAAAAAAAAAAAACACTTCCCTCTACTCATAGGATGCAGAACAGAATTACATTTTACATCCTCCTTTTGAAAAACACAAAATGGAACTTGGAGAAAGAAGCCGGAGCAAGAGGAGTATAAGAATGGGAGAAAGAAGAGAGGCACGATTTGATCCTTCCTTTAGGAATAGAAGGCTCCTTTTTGCTTTAAGTTTCTTAATTTAATGGAACTTCCTCATTTGCTCCCCCCCCCCCCAAAAGAGCTTTGAGTTTCTTGAGGCAAAGGGGCGGAAGGGGGGGGGGAATCAATCCCCGCTCTCGACGGGCCCAGAAAGAGCAAGAAAAGGCAGGGAAATTCGTCAGTTCCAGGCTGGCTTTTGTGCTTTCGCTTTGGCCTCAGCAGACAAAACAAATCCCGCCTCTGTCTTCGCGAGGGAGTTCCTGCGGTCGAAGAACCAACCCCAGCGACTGCGACTCCCGCTCCACGCGAGGTGGAAGGAACCTCTCTCCCACGCCCCGCCAGAAACCCCCCTCTCCACGTTCCGCTTGGGCCTTGCACCCAGCACTTTAAAACTAAATGGGCGCCTCCGTTGGACTGGCCCGAAGTGAAAGTAAGCCCGGCTGCCTTCGCTTACCCTTGGGTACAAAGGTGGCGGAATGAAGCCCGCCTGAACTCCCGGGGCGGCCAGAGAGCCCTTGCAAGCCGGAGGGAGGAAGTCGCCTGCAGAGAGATCCGGAGGAGCACATTCTCCGCCAGCCATCTTCCTTTTGCCTTCTTCCACGCCCTCCTTTATCCGCTTAATCCTCCGGGAAGGGAACCCGCCTTTCTCTTCAGCTTCTCGGGCTCGAGGCGTCCAAGGAGCAAAAGGTCCGCGGGTAGGTCGGGGAGAAGAGGAGCGAGAGCGGGCAGGCCTGCAAACGGGGTGTGTGCGCGCGTGTGTGTGTGAGAGAGAGAGATAACTTGCCCAGCGCAGCGTTCCTGAATGGTAAGAGCCGGTCGGCTGTCTCTCCAACGCAGAGGGATCCCTTCCCTCAATCTTAACTCACCGGCAGGCCTTTCCCCCCATTTTAAAGTTGCAGAAACCAAAGAACGATCTCCTGATCACCCTCGAGGATCACATTGTTATCAATGCATGGAAGGGGGGGTGGAGGTGGGACGCAGGAGGAGACACGAAGCCTTTCCTTGCCACGATTTCTTGGAAGAAAAGTAAAGGGACCCCCGGAAACCTTAAGAAAGGAAAAGCAGCAAGGCAAAGAGAGAGAGAGATCCTTCCTAGGTTCCCCCATATTTTCCCGAGCCTTGCTTTAAAAAACTCTCAAGGGCGACCAAGGCTCTCGGGAAGCTTTGGACAAACGCGCGGGCCAGAAAGCAGTAGAACAAGGGAGGGAGGGAAGGCGGCCTTTGGATTATTAGACCGATCCAGAGATCCGGGAAAGAGCGGTCCACGAAAGGGAAACTCTGGCCCAGACGCTTCTCTCTTCCCGGCCGCCGCACCTAAAGATCGAGACGAGCCAGGCCTGCATCTTTCGCTACCCCCCTTTTTTTTGTTAACGGAAAGTCAATGCCTTTAATTAAAAATCGTTAAATAAATCCATCTCTTTACTAGTACAAATATACTTTTTGTACCGAGTTTGCAAAAGGTATCGACAGAAACTCGAGCGGCAGGGTCCGGACACAGAAGGACGGGGGGGAGGGGGGGGAGAGAGAAACAATTCTTTTTAATCACATCTATATATTAGATTCTTTAAAAAGGAAACTATTCCCATTTATGTAGCATTTAAGGCTGTCTCCTTTTAAAATATTTTTTCCCTTGTATATTTTGTATTCACTGGGCAGTCTTAATGAATATTTACTCAAAAAACAAAATTTACTGTCTAATAAGGTGTAGAGCAGGGTCAGTGTGTTATGACTTGTAGTATAAAGCACAGGAGTAAATGCATTCACTTATGAGTAATCAAAATTCACAACTGTACATTGCTCTTCTTTCCAGAGGAAAACAAAGCAGTGATATTTAAATTAAGCCGATGAGAGTGGGAGTTGGATTTAAAATCAAGCTTGGAAATAATATAGCATTTGTGATTCTAAATAAACCTAGAAATGGGTTTGAAAAGATTTTTGCAGGCAGCTTAAGAGGACAGTTTTAATTATATAAAGAAAAACGTTAGCCGTGGATGACTTTTGGTTTGATACAAAAGCAAGCTTTAAATATATTTTCTATAAGTGGCACTGGCAAATTCTATTGCACTTAAGCTGTAATTTTTGTGATTTTTTTTTTTGAAAAGGAAGTAGGGTACATCAAATTTTATTTGAGCAATTTGAGGTTTCCAGGATAAGAGGCTTTGAAAAGTAGAAAAACATGAACTCTTACATTTGTAACTCAATTTTTTTAAAATAATAAATTCCAATGCTCTCTATCAGCAGTCTGAAGGTTTTTTTATTTCAGAATTGTAACAAAAAGGGTAATATATTTATTTGCAAAGGACCTTGGCTTGATGGAAGCCTGCAAAAATATGTGGGTAAATTCCCAACCAAAATTAAGACAAATGAGATTATATCCATTAGGAAAAGATCTATGAAGCTTCCTTACTTCTTTTAAAATTGCTTAAAGAGAAAAGTAATAGTATATAGATTCTTCCTTCTCCTTAATAAGTACAGTGGTATCACTTGAAATAAATAAATTTAGTTTTCTTCCAAGTAGTACATTTTCAGTTAAAGCAAAAATGGGACCTTGGAATAAATACAGAACAAATTGTACTTAAAGGCTATATTACTCTTTTGTTTTCTTTATAAAACATTTTTCTTTTGGAAAGAGGAATTTAGCTAAGGATGTGAGTTTTCAACGACAACGTGCAAGCACCTTATAATAAATTACATGAAAGGAGATAAATGAAAAACCGCCATAGGAATGGGCTTACTATAACAAAAACAAGCCTGCAAAGTGGGGGGGGGGAAGGAAAAGGCGACATTTTTCCCCCACTTCAGAATTAAATCGGCGGAAACGGCGCTTCCTAATAAAAAGGAATATCAAGAAAGACAATACGTCAAAAGAAAAAAAGAGGAAGAAGAGCAATTCACGCATGCAAACGGCAGACACGGACGCCGCAATTACTTACAGATCGCTGCTTTCCTGGGTCAACGTTCCGTTTAACACGCCGCGGACACCAAACAATCCAAAGCGGGGGGGGGGGGACGACCTCACGGCAAAAAAGTAACGGCACCCAAACAGGAAGGGCACCCAACCCGAGCCATGGGTGTAAAATATGTTTAAAAAGCAGTCCTAAAATATGGGTGGGAGAAATACACGCGCGCGCCCTATTATATTAGAAATGGGCTTTTCTTCCCTTGGGCTCTCCTTTCCCGGAGCTTCTCTTGGCCTTCTCTGCCTTTGGAAAGCGGAAATCGAGGACGGCTTTTTGCATGTGTGCGCCGAGATCCCAGCTCCCCCATCCCTCCTCCTCCACCCCCGACCGCCGGGGTGTTTGAGAATCTGGTTTTACGACGACGGCCCCGGCTCTGCCGCTGTCTTATGAATTTCGTCTTTGGTCGGTAGTCTTTTTTGCTCCAACTCCAAGGTCCACCCCCCCCACCTGCCCATGTGGAGTAAATCCATTCAATTAGGGCACCAAGACGGGGCTGGAGGCTCTATAATCACAAATTTATGGCCGGATGACGTGCCTTCTCTCTCTCTCTCCCTCTCCCACAATGGAGACCAGTGACATTAAACAGAAAATTGATGAGAGAGAAGCGAAATCTAATCTCTTCTTCCCACTTCTTCCACGCCGCTGCTGCTGCCGGCTTGCCTCCCCCCCCCCTTGTTTGCAGAGGGAAAGGAGGGGTGCTGCTGCCAGGGATGGGGAGAAAGGCTTTCCGCTCGCTCTCGGGGACGGAAAGGGGAGCGGGATAGTTTGAGGCTTCCTCCCGACCCCCGGCATTTCTCCCTCGCCTGTCCGCGATCTCTCTATTGCACAACCCAGGCGAGCGTTGGGCGATGTGGATCACCCGAGTTCCAATATTCTAGCATCCCCCGCAGCCCCCCTCGAGTCGAAGCCAGCGGGGGTTCCGAGGACTTACCCGATCGGGCTTTTTAGTGCGGAGTTGCATTTTCCTTCCCGGGCAAGGGATCAGAGGGGGGATCGGGGTCTCCCGTTTTCTCCCAAGTCCCGGGTGTCCGCTGCTAGGCCACGCTTTGAAGGGAGCCGAAAGGAAAAGGAAGCCTCCCCGGGCAAAGACAGGGATTCGGGGTCTGCATTTCAGCTCGGCTGCATTCCGCCGCCTTGGGGAAAAGAGGAGCTCCCTCGGCGTTCAACCCGCACGCCCGGCACAGCGAGAGGGGGAAGGGGGCGGGCGGGGAGCCCTGGCAAGGATCGCCTTGGAATCCAGACAAAGTAACGTCCCTGTTGCAGCTGCGAACGGCGCGTGGGGAGGGGGAGGAAATCCCGGCTCCTCCGCTTTCCAAACAAGAGGAGGAAACCGAGGCTCGGCGGTGCCCGGACCGCTTCCCCAAAGTGGGGCCGCGCTCTACTGCCGCGCCGCCCCCGCCTTTCGATGCAGAAGCCCTCCGGTCGGGAGCTCCTCTCCGTTGCCCGCAATATAAACCACCTACGGCGGCTGCCAAAGAGCGGGGGAGGTGGGCACGCGGGGAGGGAGAAAGGACGCTGTCCAGAGCTCGGCCGTTTTGCTTTCAACTTTTTATTTTTAGGTGTGGGTGTCTATCTTTCTGACACACACACACGGCTTCCCCCCCCCCGCGCCGCTTCCCCCTCCCCCCATTCTCCCCCAATCTCAGCGTCCTTGTCTGGAACAAGTTTACAACTCTGCTGCTGTTCCCGCACCTCAGACAAGAATAGCGACCGAGATGGATCTTTGCCTTCTCGCTGAGTCTGCATTTTTTCAAAGAAGCTCCCGGGTCTTCCCTCCCCCCTCCCCCTCCTTTCTGTTTAAGCTTGGGAGGTCACTGACCTCACAAGGGTGGAGTGGGGGGGGGGACAACCGGCAGGGGAGCGCGTGTAGCGTCACAGTCCTGGCCCCCATTAGATCTGCCTTTCATCTTCCCCATTCGGATTACACACGCGCGCGCGCGCACACACACAAGCTGAAGGAAAGAAACAAGTTTGGTAACGGAGCTTTCCTCCTGCATTGTACTGTATATTAAAGGAACCGTCCCCCAGCCGAGCCCCCCCCCCCCCAGGTATGGTTAGAGGACAGCGATGAACATGCTGGCTAGGAATTATGGGAGACCTAGTCCTGACATAATTCCGATGATACTGGATTGGAGAAAGCTGACTCATAACCCTCTTGCCTTTTGCTTTGTATTAGTCTCCTAAACTTCTCTTTTTCCACACTGTGTTTTTGTGTGGAAGAGGTGACCAATACTATCCTTTTGCCTTTGAAAAACCCATAGACGATACTTTTTTCTTTCTTCCATTCAATCCTATCCGATTCTCCAAGACTGCCTGGACAGGTTCCTGCAGTTTTCTTGGCAAGGTTCTTCTTCATAAATGACCATTGCTACTTTCATGGGTTAGAGAGAAAGTGACCAGCCCAAGGTCTCCCTCATGGCCTTCTTCCTAAGGTGGGACTGGAATTCACAGTTCCCAGGTTTCTAGCCTGGCATCCTAGCCAGTAGACCTTTGTTATGTGTTATATGTGTTATATGTTAGCCATTCAGCTTCTTTCACTAGAAAAGCCCCATGATAAAGATACTCAGTGGCTAAGACGCTGAGCTTGTTGATCAGAAGGTCGGCAATTCAGCGGTTTGAATCCCTAGCGCCGCGTAATGGAGTGAGCTCCCGTTACTTGTCCCAGCTTCTGCCAACCTAGCAGTTCGAAAGCACGTACAAAATGCAAGTAGAAAAATAGGAACCACCTTTGGTGGGAAAGGAACAGCGTTCCGTGCGCCTTCAGCATTTAGTCATGCTGGCCACATGACCACGGAGACGTCTTTGGACAACGCTGGCACCTCGGCTTAGAAACAGAGATGAGTACCGCCCCCCTAGAGTCAGGAATGACTAGCACATATGTATGAGGGGAACCTCTACCTTGAAGATATGATGTTATAAAATGGTAGGGGAGTCTCCATAACCAAAGGGAAAGGGTTTCAATTAAACTCGGCTCCTGGCCATTTCACAAACAAACATGTCTGGGCTGTCTTCTGGGCCACAAGACAAACAAGGTTTGTGGTTCCTTCTTCTGGGATGTTTTGCAACTTTCCAATGTAACCAACAGCTCTGGAATTCCCAGCAAGTTTCTTAATGTAGATGGATTGGACTGCAATGACCAAGAGCCACCATTGGCAGCTGCACTTTTGCCATGTTTGAATTGTGCCTGGTTGCAGAAGGCAACTAAAAAGAATTGCAGAAAGGATCTTTCATGATGTACAAGGTAAGAAGATTCTCGGTGAGGAAGAAATTGGGATTTCTATTTGGATAACATGCTGTTCCAGCTGCATACAGTGTTAAACATTCTGACTTGGTTTATGCACTGTGCTAAGCCACAGTTTAACCAACTTTTGTGGCAAAGAGCACCACTAGCAAGCTTCATATGACATATTGAACCAACCTATTCATTTCTCTCCCTCCCTCCCTCCCTTGGCTAAGGGATTGATTGGGCCTTTGAATGGAGGGCTGAAGGCCACATTCCAACAGGGAGTGGAGGGGAACATGACAACTAAATTTGATTTGATTGAAAATTCAAAACAGCTCCTCGGATTGCTATCTAGTCCTCTGTTTGATCATTTCCTTCCTCTGTCACATTCTGGAGGTCTCCAGGAGTGCACCCAAAGTTCAAGGGGGCATACAGCTGTGGGCTTCAAATTGCCTCCTCTTGTACTAAGTCATATACTCTGACTTTCCAATATGTTAAGTCAAAACTAGCAATCACATGGCTTAGCAGAAAATGTAAACCCAGTCTGTATTTCCTTAATTTCTTAGACTGTGCTCCTGCTTTTTTTTTGGGGGGGGGGGGGGTTGATAGTTCTCTGTCCCTTTTAACCTTCTCCCTTCTTTTCACAGTCAGCAGTGCTCAGACAAAGAACTTTTTATTTGGATGAGAGGAGTACCCCCTCCCTCAAAGCTTGTGGTTGGTTACCTGCTGAGAAGCCTGAGTAGACAAGGTTTATCTTTTGTTTCTTGAAAGGCCTCTTCCACTGAATCCTTTCCACACAATAGCATAACCTGGTGAACCTAGTTAGTGCCTTTAACATTCCCTTACAAAGTGCTTAGGAAAGTGGGTTCAGTCTTTAGAAGGCTTTCCTGATTCGTTAGCTTAGTCTGTTACATCAGATATGGAATTTTGCCCTGATTGGGCCAAGCAACCATCAATATCCTCAAAGAAGTTGGCTTACATTTACCCACCATATTTGATCAAACTTTTGAGGACAATAGGGCTCTGCAAACCTAAAGAAAAAAAAAACTTCTGCAGACCTCATGTGAGCACAATCCCTCTCTGTTTTTAATAAAAGCAGATTTTTTAAGGCTTGCGTGAGAGCCTGAGAAAAGATGTGGCTGCTTTAAGAGTAGTACTAAGGAACTGAGTCATTAAAGCAGCATCATTTTTTCCGGTAAGTAATTGTACTTGTGCAAGTACTGGAACAGGGTTTGGTGTTTTTTTTTTTGTTTTTTTTTTAAAATTACTTTTGAAGTGTCCTCAGTCTGGAGAGGATAAGGCTTGGAATAAATGACAAAAGAAGGAGTGTAATAGCATCCAAATGATCTCTCTCCAGCTATCCTTCCTCCACTAAACTCCAGACAGATTCTGAAACCCCTGCATGGATGCAAACAAGTAATATGTAATTAATTTTGGTGGGCTGGCTGTATTGATTTTATTTGGAGCTCTCTGTGGGTGATTGTTGCGTTCCTTTATTTTTTCAATATTTCCCTCAATGGCCTCTGGATATCTAGAGACTTCGCTTCATTGGTTTTAAAAAGGAACTGCCTATAAAAAAAATTCCCTTGTGCAGGACTACCGTACATAGCTTCCTAGGACACTTCAACATGGTAGTGTTAAAGAGCTATTCCCCAAGCTGCATAAAGTGGCAGGAAAGGATGCTGTTATAAACATTTACTGCTGCACTTCCAACTCTAACCTGGCCTTGGCAATGAAGCAGAATAGGGGTTTTGTCCACAAGAGAAATGGGGAAGTGTGTGTGTGTGTGTGTGTATTGCCTTTAGTACCAGTTTCTGGGAGCAGATGATCCATGGGTCTTCTTCGGTTAAATCTCCAACCTATGGAGATAGTTCCATGAGAATTGGGAATGTCATCAAATAGCCATTCTACTCCATTTACGGTACCTCCCCCTGCTTTTCCTGCCCCATGTCAAGAGGAGCATCAGGAGGAAGAAAAAGGAGAAATTGATTTTCCAGTACTAAAAAAATGGTTTTCTCCATGCTTACCTACAGAAAAGACACTCTCCACCTTCACTTTCCTTCCCAAGACATTTCTCCATTTATACAGAATGCTTCCATAGAGTAAGATTTGAAGAAGGAATGGCTCCCTTTCTCCTTAAGAAGCCATTGCTAGATCCAGTAGAACTGGATATTTTTTATTTGGTCTTCAACCTTCCTACTTAGGGAAGAGGGTGGTAAAACCCAAGTGCCGAGCAACAAGATGAGCTCCCGTTCCTTGCCCCAGCTCCTGCTCACCTAGCAGTCTGAAAGTATGGAAATGCAAGTAGGTAAATAGGTACCACTTTGGTGGGAAGGTAACAGCATTCCGTGTGCCTTTGGCATATAGCCATGTAACCACAGAAAATGTCTTTGAACAATGCTGGCTCTCTCAGCCAAGAAAAGGAGATGGACACCACACTCTAGAGTCAGATAGGACTGGAAGGGAAATCTTTACCTTTAGGTTTGAAGCTCCAGAAGGTGTAGAGAAGGTAGATTATCTAGATCCATTTCAAGTGGTTTGCAGGCTGGACTATAGTACCGATTGACTGCAGTTATTAATGATCTCTGATCAAGTCAGGATGAGAATGGTGCATCTGTCCTTGCCCCCTTCATCAATCTTTTACTGATCTTTGATACCATTGATAATATCCCTCTGGACCAGCTTAGGGGGTTGGGAGTGGGAGCAGCCTTACAGTGGTTGCTCTTACATTGAAGCCAGTTGTACTTGGTGTTGGTGTTGCATTGCAGGATGCCTTGGGGGTTTGTCTCTCTCCCAACTCATCCGGGTGAGGTCATTCATTGGCACAGTTTGAAGCATCAACAGTATGCTGATGATACAAGGCTGTATATCTCAGCCCCAGGCCTTGCAAATGATACTGTTAAGGTTCCTTCCTGCTTCTGGATGGGAACCACAGTTTTCATTTAACCCTAGTAAGATTGAGTGGCTGGGGGTTTAGGGGTGCTCCAGAACTGGACATTTTCTGACTCTGGAGGGGGCAGTCCATTTACGATTCACTTGGATTGATAGCTACAGCTCAAGGAATGGGTGGCAGCCATTTTCCCCAGGGCATTTGCACAAATCCATCGTATATGGTGATTGTGCTTGTTTGTGGATCAGGAGCTTCTGCTCATGATCACTCATGCCTTATTCATCTCCCAGTTGGATTTTTGTAATGTTCTCTACATGGAGCTGTCTTTGAAGAGCATTCAGAAGCTGCAGTGGATCCAGAATGCCATGACACGGACAGTTTTGGGCACACACCCCAGTATAATCAAATAACACCACTGCTTTGTGAGCTGCACTTTCAGTAGGCTTCCAGGGGCAATTCCATGTACTGGTTGCCACCTATAAAGTTCTGTGGGGCCACCTACCTCCAGTTCCCTCTGAGCCTCCCACCACATCTAGCAGGGTGTCCATTTGCTGAGTCATCTAATAGGAACCAGGAAGCTAGTTTTCTCTGTTGTGACACCTGCTCTAGGAAGCCTCCCGCATGAGATTCAAGTGGATGTGGCCTTGTTAGCCTTCTGGAAGGCCTTGAAGTCCTGACCTGTCTGCGCAAGTGGTGGGGTCAGTGTGTTAGCTGAGTCTGGTATGTATTGTGATGAGTTGTGAGATTGCTTATTAGGAGCTTTGGTGGCATTTTATTGTTTTATTTTGTACTGCTCTTTTGCTTTATGTGCTGTTGGTGACTCATGTTCACAAGACTGAGTGGAATCATAAGACATTCTTTACACCAATACATGGCAGCATAATTATATTATCCTGAAGACCCTTTCAAGGAAGGAAGGAAGGAAGGAAGGAAGCAAAAAAACAAAAAAACCCTGTTTTACTCCTTCCTTCCATTTACAATCGTTCTGACTAGTACAGGAACTTAGGGCAACTTATATCATATTCCCTTCTGCCATGTTCTCCTATTCTGCAGGGAGGGCTGAGAGAGAATGACAGGCTGGAAATCACTTGATGAGCATCTGTACCTGAGGGTGGACTAGAATCTGGGTCTTAACTATTACACTATGTTTGGAGCAGCTAAACATTTCAAGCAAAACCAAAATGCTCCTATCAGTTCCACTTGTTGATTTTCCTAATGGCTAACTAACAACATGATGATTTAGTGTGGTGTAGGGCTCCAGCTTTTATCTTTAAACAAAAAAAAATGTTCCATTAAGGGTTGTGACGTTAGGCAAGGTAAAAAAGATAATTCTTATCTTTCACATGCAACTTAATGCTGCAGGACATCTTTTATGAGTCCCCACCAGGGGTGGGTTTCTGCTGGTTTGGGGCACACATGAGCACAGTTGCCTGTAAATAGGTCTGTGCATGTGCAGAACATTAAAAATGTCAAAAAAACATGCTGTCTTGAGTCTTGACCAGGGAATCGGTTCGGGGATCTGGCAAGCCTGACGTCCCTGCCAGTTTGGCCACCCAGTCACCCAAATCAGTGCGAACCGGTAGCAACACATCTCTGGTCCCCACCCAATTTTTTTCTTTTAAAAACCTCTTCTGGAATTTACCCAAAGCTCACTATTTCGCTTATTATACTGGGTAGCTCTTTATGGTTGTTTTGGATGGACTGTTTTCCAACCCAGTTGGAGTGTGCCTGGTAATTCTGGAGCCTGAGGATGGGATACAGATGCCACTATTTAACTTCAACTAAAGTTAAATCAAATTCATGTTCTGCTAGGACAATGAGTTAAACAGCACTGAAATCATCTTATTTCTATTTAGATGTGACCTGAATTAATCCAAATAGTGTTTAAGATTATTACAGGAACTACTCAGGAAAAGAAAAGAAAAACCTGAATCATTTATTTGAATTTCTTTTCTGGACATTTCTTTTTTAAATACAAAGTTTTTAAGAAGACAGAAGAATGTTAAGAGTTTATAACAATTCCCCACTTCTCCCCCCAAAGTCTGCAGGTAGTATGAGACAAGAGTTGTCATGCACAAGCAACCAGATCCACATGTGAAAGGCTCCACTTGACTAGTTTATTGCATTTTACCTATACTACAAGAATCTCTCCATACTGCTCACCTTCCCTTGGGGACAAACAAATAATGTTCCATGGAGCTTAAGGCAGGGTGGGAGGGAGTTAGTCTCTTGTGGCTGCACAACAACTCAAGGCTAATTCCCAGCTTAATCTCTCCCCCTTGCCTGGCTAGGAATTTCCCAATTTTTATTGAATTTCCTCAATAAAAGAACTAAAAACTTGAAAACTTCCTCCTAATATTTATACCATTCGTCTTTAAAGGTAGTAGAACATTGTCCTTTTCTTTCCTCATTGCTGGTATTCACTTACAGATCCAAAGGAAATTGAACACAAATTTTCCTATCTTGTGCTGTCCAGATGGGTTGAGTTCCCAGAGATGCCTGACCATATCAACTAGGAATGTTGGAAATTGTAGCCCAACCTTACCTGGAGGGTACTGAGTGGGAATGCTGGAGAAGAATGTGTTCCATAGATTAATGAGAACTAATTTTAAATAGGCTTCTTGCATCTGATGACGCGTAGCCCATAAAAAATGTGTGTGATAATGAGTTTCTTAATTTTAAAGTATGACTAGATTCTTCGTTGTTTGCTTGCAAAGGAGTAAGATGACTATCGTTGAAATCTTTGTTCAACTGAAAAGATTACTAGAGTTGGAATAATCATCCAAATACCGGTAACAACCAGCAAAATAAGTTTTGTAGAAATGCTATTGGCAAAATATTTTTAAATTAATTGGACTAGATAAAGATATGGGTTTCTTAAAATATACTTTTGGTTTCAAGTTTAAAACTACTATACATGGGGTTAGGGTTAGAGGAGGTGCAGATTTCTCTTACCTCACTGACATTTGGAAACTGCAGGAACAAAATGGCAAGATTGCTGCATTCTTTTCATTTGGCATGATCCTCTGCTGGTTGAAAAGCCATCAATTCAAGAAATCCAATTTGTATAAATTTAAATTAGGGCTGTCCACCTAGCACAGCGATGGCGAACCATTTTTGGCTTGCGTGCCATAAGCAGGGGGAGCGCAGGGGGATCGTGCTCGGGCGTACCGCACCCATAATGCAATGCGCTCCCCCCCCCAGCGTGCATGCGCACATGACAAGCGCTCCCCCCATTTTTTGCATGCTTTTTTCACCCTCTCCAGGCTTCAGAGGCTTTATAGGAGCCTGGGGAGGGCGAAAACAGCCTCCTCCGGAGGCCCTCCAGAGGCTTCAGGAGCTTCACTGAAGCCTCCAGAGCGCCAAAAACCGGCCCTATGGGCAAACCAGAAGTTTGAGAATGGACTTCCGGTTTGTCCGTTGGGCCGTTTTTAGTCCTCCAGAGCCTTCAGGAAAGCCTCCTGAAGGCCCCTGAAGGCTCTAGAGGGCTTAAACCGGCCCTACGAGCAAACCGGAAGTCTGTTCCCCAACTTTTGGTTTGCCCGTAGGACCGGGTTTTTTTGCACTCTGGAGGTTTCAGGGAAGCTCCTGAAGTCTCTGGAGGGCCTCTGGGGGAGGCTGTTTTCGTCCTCCCCAGGCTCCTATAAAGCCTCTGGAGCCTGGGGAGGGTGAAAAATGGCCTCAAAAAAAGGCTATAGTCAGCTGGCCAGTGCACACATGCATGCTGGCCAGCTGACAGGGCAACGCCTCGCGTGCCCTGACAAATGGGTCCACATGCCACCTATGGCACACGTGCCATAGGCTCGCCATCCCGGACCTAGCAGGTCGAAAGCATGCAAATGTGAGTAGTTTAATAGGTACCACTTCAGTGGGAAGGTAACAGCATTCTGTGCACTTTTGGTATATAGCCATACTGACCACAAAGCCACAGAAAACATCTTAAGACAATGCTGTCTCCCTTGGCAAAGAAATGGAAATGATCCCCATGCCCTAGAATTGGACATGACTGCACAGGGAAACCTTTACTTTTAGAGGAGGGTTTGTTAAAAAGTGTCAATTCCCCCACCCAACACATAACTTATTAAAAAAGTTATATTCTTTTTAAAATGTGGAACATTCTAAATCAGCTTTAATTAACAAATGGATCAAAAGCATTAACATTTATTGTAGAAGAGAACCGATAGAGGTGAAATACCCATTAACCGTATGCATCTTAAATGAAGGATGAAACAATAAAAGGCCTGAGGCTAGATCAGATATTTTGGCTCCCTTCTGACTTAACTTACTTTTCTCCATACCTTTATTCCATTGTAAAGCTGAGTCCTCTGCACCTACTACTGGTATGATTATATTCTTTTGACTTGTGGGTGAAGTGCTAGAGTATAATGGCTTTAGATCTTCTGTGCCCCAGCCGTATTTCTACATACCACATAAAAATAGTGGAATAAACATAGAAGGCTTGATCTATGCTGGCAGAGATGATATAAGTGAAGAGTCCGGCTGAATTCACGTAGATCAGCTGGACTGTCCACTTATTATATCTCTGCCAAACACCTTCTATGTTAATCCCACATCTACAGCAACTCCAAAGTCTAGTTTGTTATACGTAGGTGGGTTGGTGGTGTTTTTGGGGTGACAGGATTTTTGGTGGTTGTTGGTTTTATACTTTTATTATTATTATTTGTGAATCATATGAGGTTGTATTACATAAAATGGAGATTTTACAGTATCCTTCCCCTGCCACGCCCACCACGCCACCCCATACCCACCAAACCATGCCCACAGAACCCGTAGTAAAAAATATTCAATCCCACCAATGGCCTCCTCCTGTAGCTGTTCTGTACAACTTACATAGGGAGGATTCTCTCAAAAGGACTGGTTTTCTCAGCCTTTGGTGAAAATGCAAAGCAACAAGGGATTTTTCTACCAAGCCACCGAGGGGAAGTTTCCATACATGCCACAGCAGATCACAAAATGCCTCTTCTGGAAGAGTTTACTGCAGCATCTCTCAAACAAGAGATGCTTAGAAGGAAGCATATTTTCCTATGTACCCTACCTCCAGCTTTCATTCAACAATTGCCTGTGCTGCTGAAATCAATCAATCAATTTTATAAGCTGCCAATTCCCTCCCCACTCCAGGGGAAGGTCTCTGCAAAATCCCCCTGATTAGCTGGGAGGCAGAGAATAGATGGGGGCGGGGCCAATCAGAGGTGGTATTTACCGGTTCTCTGAATTACTCAAAATTTCTGCTCTCGGTTCTCCAGAACTGGTCAGAACCTGCTGAATACCACCTTTGGAGGAGGCCAACCCTGCCTTCTATGAATGGCCAATAAAGACCTTCACTGGGCACCTCTTGATGCCCATTCAGAAAACTTCACTGGGCACCTCTCTTGATGCCCAGGCAAACCTGTTCAGTTCCCCAGGCTTTTAATCCTTCCTGTACAAAACATGCCTGCCATTGGGGCTCATTTTCAATTGTGTTGTTTTTCTATTGCTGCATTTTATAGTTGTATTCTTATGGTCTCTGAATTTAAAAAAAAAATCCTTTAATTTTTATCGTTG
Source organism: Thamnophis elegans (assembly GCF_009769535.1). Taxonomy (NCBI): domain Eukaryota; kingdom Metazoa; phylum Chordata; class Lepidosauria; order Squamata; family Natricidae; genus Thamnophis; species Thamnophis elegans. The sequence goes on along the minus strand of NC_045542.1, from coordinate 45,303,487 downwards.
ATATTTATTGGCAAATTCTATCTTCATGTCATCTCATTTCTTTATTGTAATGTTAAGATTGTGAAAATGGACAGGAATTTAATGCTGAGTAAGTATAACGTTTGGCCTCTGGGCTGCCTTCTTTTTACAAAAACCTGAAGTCTGGCTTCCAAAGATTTTTTAAACTTTATTTTACTTACTTATTTATTACAAAAATGTGCATGTCAATTAATTCTAGGCTAATATAGACGCGGTGGGTCTATATTATGGGATATTACTAATATACTACTACTAATTACTAATATATTACTATATTACTAATATGGGACGCAGTGGCTCGGTGGCTAAGATGCTGAGCTGGTCAATCAGAAAGATCGGCAGTTTGACAGTTCAAAACCCTAGTGCCGTGTAACGGAGTGAATTCCCGTTACTTGTCCCAACTTCTGCCAACCTAGCAGTTCGAAAGCATGTAAAAATGCAAGTAGAAAAATAGAAACCACTTTTTGTGGGAAGGTAACAGCGTTCCATGTGCCTTTGGCGTCTAGTCATGCCAGCCAGATGACCATGAAGACATCTTCGGACAGTGCTGGCTCTTTGGCTTTGAAACGGAGATGAGGACCACCCCCTAGAGTCACGAATGACTAGCACATATATGCAAGGTGAACCTTTACCTTTAATATATACTCAAAATGTAAAAATTCCCTACTTTAAAATAAACAGAAATTAAAACAATTTGCCAAATTAAAATCTTTATGCAACACACATAAAGTTCATTAACTTTAGAATATTGTTCCTTTTCCTTCCTCGTTCTTATATGGTGCAGAACATTGTTGACAACTCATTTTTATGAATAATTTTTTATTCACGCGTTTCTCTCCTCTCTCTTTTAAATGAACTCCTGCAAGTGATTCTTGTTAGAAAGATGAATGGATAGGAAGATTGCCTGTGAGTGAAAGGGCAAGGGGAAAAAAGAGTCTGGTGAAGCTGGAAAAGGGATGGTAAAACTGAGGGAAATCCTGTTTGACAATAGAAAAGACAAGGAAGTGGTGCTCCTGCCTTGGGAATGGCACCAGCAGTAACTGTCTGAAAACATGACCATGCCCTTTGTCTCCTTCCTGTATTTCAAAACCCAAATTGTAAAAGAAGCATCCAAGCATTAAGTGAAGACAATACACTTAAAAGAGGCTAAATTTGCATAGCATTTTCAAGTTACAAAATACAGTAGCTGACACTGGGAGAAGTCATGTCACTGATCAGAACCAAGCTGGCCCCTAGGCAGTAATCGCCCTGTTTGTGAAATTAAACTGGTGCCCTTTCCTTGTTTCCTTGTCTTGTTGAACCCCTGCTGTTTAACAGGCTGGAAGGTTGTTGAATTGTGTAGGTTCAAAATCTTTCCTGGAGTTCTAGCAGTGGCAAATGTAAGGCTCATAGAGATGAACGGGTCTCCGATGAGTTTTGGGACTGGCATTTTCATGCGTACATTATCTAGAAATGCCCCATCTTCATTGTGGAGCACAACGTTTCTGGAGGCAAGCTTTTTATCTTTCAAGGTTGCCTTTATTCTTCTCACTTAGATAGATGTCCCTGTTATTCTGATCTCTGGTGAAGAATCTGATTTTCTGAAGGAAAGTTGGAATTTTTGCAGGCACAATTACTGAAGACAGGACTACTGTGCCCTTAATAATTTCTCCCCCACTGCCTTGCTATCCTGTTCCCACACCCCGCACTATCCAGCTGGTGTTCTCCCTTCATATTTGCTTTCAATCATCTCAGCCTTGTCATAATATTGGAATTCTGAAAATCTCTAAACATATTAATTAGCTGGAATTAGGCAAATCATTTGCCCATTGCAAATACAATTCCTTATCTATTAAAGTAGGAACAGATAAAAATCTAGGGGTATTTTAAGGAGAAAGGACAGGACGAACTGAACAACGCCTTAACTAAAGGCAACTTGATATAACTTTACCTAGGAGCCAACAAGAGGAGTTACTGAGGAGGTAAGGTAAACTCTGAAACTATGAATCCTAAGTACATTTATAGTCTTTATGTACAGGTAGTTCTCCACTTACAACTGTTCATTTAATGACTGTTCAAAGTTGCAACGGCACTGAAAAAAGTGACTTATAAGTGTTTTTCATCTTACAACCATTGCAGCATTCCCATGGTCACACGATCAAAATTCAGCCACTTGGCTGAATTTATTTATGACAGTTGCAGTGTCCCAGAGTCATGTGATCGCCTTTTGCCACCTTCTGACAAGCAAAGTCAACGGGGAAGCCAGATTTACTTAACAACTGTGTTATTTCTTAATGACTGCAGTGATTCACTTAACATCTGTGGTAAGCAGTTTCGCTTAACAAAACTCACTTAACAAATGTCTCACAGCAACAGAAATTTTGGGCTCAGTGGTGGTCATAATGTCGAAGACTACCTGTACTTGAAAGTACTTTTTGCTGAACCTAGAAGGTCTCATTTCCTGATTTAGAAGTGGCCCACCAATGTGCTAAAATGAATGTGCCCAAAGAAGCGATGGCAATGACAGTAGATGTACTTTCACTCAGGGTAAGGCTGGTTCCCATTGAAGGTACAAATGGGAATCAAGCAGCCAGACTGTATCAAGGCACACTGTCAGTGCTCATAACTTAATCTGAATGTTGCATTGGCTTCCCTTCCTGCACCCTAATCAGAGGTGGTATTCAGCAGGTTCTGACCAGTTCTGGAGAACCAGTGGCAGACATTTTGAGTAGTTTGGAGAACTGGTAAATACCGCCTCTGACTGGCCCCACCCCCATCTATTCTCTGCCTCCCGAGTCCCAGCTGATCAGGAGAGAATGGAGATTTTGCAGTAACCTTTCCCTGCCACGCCCACCAAGCCACGCCCACAGAACCAGTAGTAAAAAAAATTGAACCCAACCACTGACCCCAACCATGTCATTCATACAGAATTTTTCATTGCTATGAAGATGATCCTCATGGCTGAGTTTTTCAGTTGGGGACTGGAAGACCAGAGCAACTTTTCCAGGTATCCAAGTGGTACATTCACATAGTGAAGAATTAAGTCCTCTTCTGCCAGGTCTTCTCTTGCATATAGCCCTAACCCTTTCCTTATCTCGGTGTTCACTGTCCTTCTTAAGCATTTCTTGCTGACACGTGCAAGCTGAGTTTGGCAGCATCTGTGATCTGAGTTCTGGAACAAGGGTTGTGGCCCCAAATGGGGGTCAGGGGAAGAAAAAAAAGAACCAACTTAACGCCTATTAGCCACTGCCATTGTATCAGATGTGTTAATAATCGGGTTTGCTAATGCAATTGCTACCACGACGGGAAAATCCGACTGGAAAATGTATTAGAGCAATTATCCCTCTTACTACCTCAGCCTGGTGTAGCATTAATATTCAATTTTGATGTGGAAGTCCTATTATGTTAATGACTTTTGTGACAAAAGTCGTTAATGTAAGACTTTTTCCTGAACAGCACAGCGTTAGCTAGGTTGAATACCAACGTGACATTGGGTAAATCTAATAAGATAAAACAGAAACATTCCACTGGTGCCCCGCGCAGTTTCTTAACGTATTCCAAAGATGCTAGAGAGAGCTGCCATTACCTGTCTACAATGGGGAATGATATACACTACAAAGTCAATAATTCGACAAGACTCTGCCTTGTCTAGCGAGAGCTCCAGTTCCTCAAAACCACAGCCTGTTATTAGCATCTCAACTAAAAGCCTGTGGCAAAGGCTGTTTGCTGCAGCTCTATGATTATAGAAATAGCCTGTCCAGTTGTACTACGGGGCTGTTTAATTTGGTGTCCCTTGGAGCAAGGCTTACAAGCTGCGCCTCATTACAAGACATATCAAGCCGTTTCTTTAACCCCCAATTTCTGAGCCTCCTGCCTAAGTGTGCAGTGCACTGTTCTAAATTACAGGTGCTCCAAAAGCTGAATTAGGAGAGGAAATCGCAGGGAAGGGAACTCCACAGATAGCTCTGAACTACATATCAGGTTGGCCCACTAGTCACGGCCTGCCATTCACCTTACACAGCCCTGCCAATAGAGCCAATAGGCATAGGGTGGGACTGGAGCTACACCCACCCAGAGGTGGTATTCAGCCGGTTCTCTCTGGTTCAGGTGAACCGGTAGCAGCGGCTATGGGAGGCTCCAGCCACCTGCTCTGATGTAATGCACTAGCACTGTGCATGCGCAGAAGGCACGTGCATGCTCACATTTGTGAACTGGTAGGGAAGATAAGTGAATCTCACCGCTGAGCTACACTGATGGGCTTCGTCATCTCAAATAGGGAAAGCGAAACTCTTGAGGAAGTGGAAACTTCTCCTCAATAATTAAACAGTAATTATCCAAGTATCAAGTCAGGATTCTTCCTGAAGCAAAAAGAGCCGGTAAGTCTTACAGGCTTTCAGTTTTGAATGGACATGGGCTTGCATGGGTGCAACAGATTGGCAAACTGAATTTGATTGCCTTATTTAGGGATGGAGAAGACCATATTTATGGTCATCTTTCCCTCCATTGTGGTCATCAGATGTGACTTGCTTGATGCCAGTAGGTGCTCAAGAATATCCTGAGTCAGTTTCGTCTAGTGGTTAAGATCAGAAATTTTGGGAGTTGAAGTCCAAACATCTTAAAAGTTGTCAAAGTGGAGAAACATACCACATCACAGTGTAAGCCTTGTCAGAATGAATGAAAAATATGCAAGGTATCTCAATCTTAGTTTTCTTTGCCTGCTCCTTTGAACAGGACTTGGTCTAGACTGCAGAACCTATTAGCAGAATGAAGACCATGCTATCCGATCAGAAGGAATATTCTACTTGGACTAATTGTTACTTCAGTATTGGGTTGTTGGGTTTTTTTTAGCGTATGGCACGTGTTAGCCAGGGATCACCTAAGTGGCTGCCTGCCTCTGTGAAAGGATTTTTTTTCAGGCAGTGTTATCTTATCCACGGGATGCCTGAATGCCAGTAGGCAATTGCGGGAGGGTCCTTTCCTGTCCCTATGTGGTTTATTCACTCACGGGAATCGAGTCACCAAGCTGTCGATCTCAGCGGAGCACAGGCTCAGTGTCTTACACGTGAGCCACTGCAGCCCCTTACGTACTTCAATGTGTAATCCCAGCCTTTAAGAAATTCAGTTTCCTTACTAGAGCTAGTAGTGAATTGTTGGTGAATTTTAAATGGAATAAAGGAACAAGGTACAAGGACAATGGAAACAACCATTATATTTCTAGAAGTCTATGGAAATGTTAACAGTGCTCCGTGTGTCTTTGACGTTTAGTCATGTCGGCCACATGACCACGGCAACGTCTTCGGACAAAGCTGGTTCTTCAGCTTAGAAACGGAGATGAGCACTGCCCCTAGAGCCAGAAATGACTAGCATGCATATGTGGGGGAACCTTTACCTTATGGAAATTTTCAGCCATCCATTTTTTTGTTTTTCTCATTCAAAATGGTCTTAGTGTTTGTTTGTTTTTGTTCTCCTCCTCCAAGAAAAAGCTTATTGGATGAGAAGCAAAATGTTTTCAAGAAAAAACTAAAGTCCAGTTGGCTTTTGAAAAAATACCTTTGGGATATATTTCTATGACTAGCAGCAATGATGCCAAAATGATGCTACATGCACAGTGACATTACCTTACAAATGTCACCATTATATACTCATAAGAATGTCAGTCACTGCAATTGTGTCATCGTCATTTTATGATTTGTCTCCCTCACCCCCTTGAATGCCCATGTGATTTTCTCTCCCAATTACTGATCCCAATGAGAGTTAGCAATCAATGCAGAATGTGGCTCATGGGCTCCCTTCTAGCCATGCCTTTAAATGTTGGTGGCACCAATGCTGAACAATTGCGGCTGGGGAGGCTGCCATTTTGCCTTTGCAGTTTATATATGAGAGACTAGCTGGCTGGCTGGGCAGATCAAAGATCTCCAGTTGTCGTCTCAACATCAGAGCTACAGTCCTCATCTGATGTGCAAATGCAATGAAACAGAGAACAAATCATTGTGAAGTCTCCCGCCACCTCCCCCCACTGCCTGGCTATCTTTGCTTATAGTATGCTTCACTGTGCATCTTTCCAGACATTTTAAAGGTCAGTGTCATCCGTGCAGGTCTGGGAAAGTTCTGAACGGTGTGGCAGAGCGAGGATAATGTCCCCAATTCATTATTCTGACTCAGGCCCTTTTCGTTTCAGCATTGAACCTCTCCCCCCCCCCCCCCGCATGCATAAGTCTCTCCTGTTCCTGCCTCTTCTTCATCTTCGGGGTTCTCCTCCCCCCCCCAACCCCAAGAAACAAAACAGATACATGTAGTCGGTAAGATGAAGTGCTCTCTGCTAATGTCTACCGAGGATTCTGCCCAGAGGGCTTTGGCAAAGTGACTGCGCTGAAGATGCTCCGAAGCAAAAGAACATAAATGAGTTTAAGAGACACCTTGATTTATTTCTGGAGTGGAGCCAGAGGGTGAACTGGGAACTGGGAACTTAGGCATCTAGTGGGAGCTGAAAGGGGAGGCATTAAAGACTGGGGAGGGACAGATGGTAGCATTTTTTTTCTTTTTTTCAAAAGTGGGTTTTCTCTATGATTGGAGTGGAGTGTGTGTGGAGTGGGGAGGGAAAGCATCAGCAACAATTAGCCACAAGCTTCCTTTGACCTATTTGAGTCTTTTTATTCGCTTGTCTGGGTCTTTCCCAATATTATCCCAAGAAGATCATATCCATCCAGCTGGAGGCCAACCAATTCTGCAGACGAGTCCCTGCTTTTAGCTACTGCTGGGATTGTTTGCTACATAAAGGTCAGCCAGCAGGCAGGCAGTGGAGTTCTGCTGAAGGAAGGGAGAACAACGTGGGCTAACACCAAACTAACCAGGCATGTGTCAGGTCCCATTTTGCTCTCTGGTGCACCCAGAAGAGCTCAGAAGAACTTTGGTTTTGTTATATATAATATATATATAAAATAATACCAAAGTTTTTCAATATCTATATATCATATATCTATATCATATATCTATATCTCTATCTCTATCTATCTCTATCTGTATCTGTATCTGTATCTTTATATCTATATATATCTATATCTTTATATCTATATATCTATATATCTATATCTCTATCTCTATCTCTATCTCTATATCTCTATCTCTATATCAATATCAATATCTATATATCTATATATCTATATCTATATATCATATCTATATATCTATATCTTTATATCTATATCTATATCTCTCTCTCTCTATATATATATATATCTATATATATATCTACATCTACATCTACATCTATATCATCTATATCTATATATATCTATATCTTTATATCTCGACTGCAGGATGAAGGCCTCTTCCACGTGTTTCCAACTAATACAGCCCTGAGTTTTCTTTTGCCAATTGGGCTGCAGTGCTTGCTGATGTCGTCGATCCATCTTGTTTGAGGTCTCATTCGTGGATGCTTTTTTATCAAATGGGATCCATTCCATGACTGCCATCGTCCACCTGCCATCAGTTGTTCTTGCTATGTGACCAGTCCATTTCCATTTCAATCCTTTTACTCTCTTGATGATATCCTATATTTTCATTTGTTCTTCTAATCCATGTGCTGGCCTTTCTATCTGATCCTGTGATGCTGAGCATGTATTTTTCCATGGCTCTTTGCGCCACTCGTAGCTTTTGTATCAATTGTGAGATTAGTGTCCATGTTTCACCGGCATATGTTAGAGCAGGTACCACACATTGTTTGAAAACTTTTCTCTTCAGGCAGAGGGTGAGGTTGTTCTAGAAAATTATGCTTATCTTGCTGAATGCCTGCCAACCACATTTAACACACCGTTCAATTTCCTTCATTGTATCACCTACCATTGAGATCCATTGACCAAGGTATATGTAGTTATCTACTACGGTACATCTAGTTCTTCTCCAAATATAAAATGTTTTTCTTTCTTTAGTGAATTTATTAAACAACCTGGCTCTTTTTCAGGCTTATTTTTAAGCCAAACGATTCTCCTGTTTTGTGCAGCTTTTGCATGTGTCTATGTAGCTCTTACTTCTGCCAACCTGGGAGTTCAAAAGCATGTAAAAATGCAAGTAGAAAAATAGGGACCACTTTTGGTGGGGAGGTAACAGTGTTCTGTGCACCTATGCCGGCCACATGATCACGGAGATGTGTTCGGACAGCGCTGGCTCTTCGGCTTTGAAATGGAGATGAGCACCGCCCCCTAGAGTTGGGAACGACTAGCACATATGTGTGAGGGGAACCTTTACCTTTACCTTGTAGCTCTTCTGTGTCTTGTGAGAAGAGAGTATCATCTGCAAATCTTAAGTGGTTTAAATAGGAACCATTGATTTTTATTCCATCTTTTGCCCAGCCTAGTTTGCTAAATACTTCTTCAAGGCAGGCTGAGAAAAGATGGGTGATATTGTATCACCTTGTTGTACAACTCATTCTATGTTAATTTCTACTTTAAGATTATTAAGGCAAATTGTTGCCATTGTTTTTTCATATATTGATTGTAATAAGTTTATGTAAACAGTGTCTATGCCTTGATTGAGCAATGCATTAATTATTGCTTGCTGGAATACTGAGTCAAATGTCTTTTCATTGTCAATGAAAGTCATGCACAGGTGTATTCGTTGTGCCTTTCATTGACTTGCTGAACAACCTGCTTTGGCTGTGCATCATTTAATGTTCTCAATATTCTTTTTGTTATTATCTTGGTGAAAACCTTATAGATGATTGAAAGAAGCTTCTTTGGGTGATAGTTCTTTAAATCATCTTGGGGTCCTTTCTTGTGTATAAGAATCACTTCAGTTTGGTTGGTTGGTTTTGGTTGGTTTGGTTGGTTTATTAGATTTATATGCTGCCCTTCTCCCAAGGACTCAGGGCGGCATACAACATTAAAAGAAACACATAATACAAAAGTTTAAAAAAAAATTAAATAGAATATCCCAAACAAACCCAATTAGAATTGACAATAACATTAAAAAAATGAATTAAAATTAACAATGATCAATAATTTATTTTGTTTTGTTCAGGCCAGGCTGGCTTGCTGGAAAAGCCAACTTTTTAGGGCACGTCAGAAAGACCAGAGGTCGGGAATTATACGAAGCTCCAGGGGCAGCTCATTCCAGAGAGAAGGCGCTCCCACAGAGAAGGCTCTCCCCCTGGGGGTCACTAGCCGACACTGTTTGCACCCTGAGGAGGCCAACTCTGTGGGATCGCACTGGATGGTGGGAGGCTACCGGTGGCAGTAGGTAGTCTCGCAGGTACCCTGGGCCTAAGCCATGGAGCGCTTTAAAGGTCATAATAAAGTACCTTGAATCGCACCTGGAAGACAACCAGCAACCAGTGCAGGCCACCCAAAAGGGGTGTAACATGGGAGCACCTAGGTGCCCCCATGATAACCCGCGCAGCCACATTCTGGACCAGTTGAAGCCTCTGGGTGCTCTTCAAGGGCAGCCCCATGTAGAGAGCGTTACAGTAGTCCAGGCAAGAAAGGATGAGGGCATAAGTGATTGTGCACAGAGCATCCCTATCCATGAAGGGGCGCAACTGACGTACCAGGCGAACCTGGTAAAAGGCCCCCCTGGTCACGAACATCAGGTGTTCTTCTAAACTAAGCCGCGTATCCAGGAGGACGCCCAGATTGCGGGCCCTCTCTGAGGGGGCTAAAATTTCTCCCCCTATCATCAAAGATGGAACAAGATGCACAAATCGGGATGATGGAAACCACAGCCACTCAGTCTTGGAGGGATTGAACTTGAGTCTGTTCCTCCCCATCCAGATCCGCACAGCCTCCAGGCATTGGGACATCACATCGAGGGCATCATTTGGAGATGAAAAGTTGGGTATCATCAGCATATTGATGATACCATACCCCAAAACCACACATGATCTCACCCAGTGGTTTCATATATATGTTGAACAGGAGGGGTGAGAGAACCGACCCCTGGGGCACCCCACAAGTGACGCGCTTCAGGGTCGATCCCTGCCCTCCAGTCAACACAAACTGCGACCGATCCGACAGGTAGGAGGAGAACCACCGTAAAACGGTGCCCCCCACTCTCAACCCCCCGAGTCGTTGCAGTAGGATACCATGGTCAATGGTATCGAAAGCCACTGAGAGGTCTAACAGGACCAGGACAGAGGAGAGCCCCTGTCCCGGGCCCGCCAGAGATCATCGACCAACACGACCAATGCCGTCTCCGTGCTGTATCCGGGCCTGAAACCTGACTGAAACGGATCCAGGTAGACAGCTTCATCTAGGGACTGGCGAAGCTGACGTGCTACCGCACTCTCAACAACCTTCGCTACAAAGCGAAGGTTGGAGACTGGACAATAGTTGGCTAAAGAAGCTGGGTCCAGGGAAGGCTTCTTAAGGAGGGGTCTCAACACCGCCTCCTTCAAGGCGGTGGGAAAGAACCGCTCTCTCAACGAAGCATTGGTAATTGCCTGGAGCCAGCCTCGTGTCACCTCCCGGGAAGCCGAACTAACCAAGAGGGACATGGATCCAGCATACAAGTGGCAGCACTGAGTCTCCCCATAATCCTGTCCATGCCCTCAGGGGTCACAGAATCAAACTCATCCCAGATGGTCTCCACAAGATTCATCCCCGTCGACTCGCCCGAATCTACCCAGTCAGAGTCCAAGCCTGTTCGGATCTGAGCGATTTTATCCTGCAGATACTGAACAAATTCTTCAGCCCTACCCTGCAAGGGGTCTTTCCCAGCTCCTTGGTTAAGTAAGGAGCGGGTCACCCTAAACAGGGCAGTTGGGCAGTTATCTGTGGATGCAATAAGAGTGGAAAAATGTTGCCGTTTTGCCACTTTTATCGCCACTAAGTAGGATTTAATATGAATTCTTACTAGTGTTCGATCAGATTCGGACCGGCTGGCCCTCCAACCACTCTCTAGGCATCTTTTCCAGTGTTTCATCTCCCGGAGTTCCTCAGTAAACCAGGGAGCTACCCGGGATCGACACCAGGTCAGAGGCCGTAAAGGCACAACACAATCCAAAGCCCCAGTGGCCGCCCTATCCCAGGCTTCCACTAGGGCTTTGGTCAAGTTGTGAGCAAGGGATTCAGGAAAAGTCCCAAGCTCCATCAGGAACCTTTTAGGGTCCATCAGGCGCCTGGGGCGGAACCATCTAGTTGGTTCCGCCTCCCTGCGGTGAGGGGTAGCAGTATGGAAGTCAAGCCTGATGAGGAAATGATCCGACCATGACAAGGGTTGGATAGAAATATCCCCTAAATCTAGATCATTCATCCACTGCCCAGAGACAAAAATCAGGTTGAGCGTGTGTCCCCCATTATGGGTGGGGTCTTGAATTAACTGAATTAGGTCCATAGCCGTCATGGAAGCCATGAAATCCCGAGCTGACTCGGATGTCTCGCCATTGGAAGGCAGATTGAAATCCCCCAGGATCATAAACCTGGGGAAATCAACCGCCAATCCAGCTAATATATCCAGCAGCTCTGGCAGGGCCGATGAAACGTAGCAGGGAGACAGGTACGTAACAAAAAGGCCCACCTGAACTCTAAGGCCCCATTTTACAAAAACGGACTCACACCTGCCTATCTGAGGCACAGTGACCTCCTGAGGTCCAAGACTTTCCCTAATAACCACCTCCACCCCCCTGCCCCTGCCCTGGGCTCTCGGCTGGTGAAATGCCTGGAAGCCTGGTAGGCATAATTCACTAAGTGGAACACCCCCCTCATGGCCCAACCAGGTCCCCGTAATGCACGCCAGGTCCGCTCTACCCTCTTATATGAGGTCGTAAATGAGGGGAGCCTTATGTACTATGGACCTGGCGTTAAGCGACACCAGCTGGAGACCAGGGTCCTGTAATCCCGAGCACCCAGGGGTGCGAGAAGGGTGATGAGGGTCGGAACGTGCGATCACTCTTAAACAGTGGACCTGTGTCCCCCAAACATAATTTGGCCCTCGGCCCCCACCATATCTGCCTCTTCCACAAACAGTAGAGATGGTGAAGCCCCCAGTGGAATGGCTTAATGTCTCCCCCGGAATCCCAACCCTTCCCAGCACTCCCGACCCACGCCCATTAGTTAGCTCTGGCCTGTGCCCTGGCAGACTCCCCTCCCCCAAGCCTGTCTGAGCAATCCGTATTAACCCCCTGCCCCCCCCTTAAATTTTGAATCCACATGAACTTCAGCATTTTTCCATGTATCGAGTATCTTTTCTTCTCTGAGGAATCTCAAGTATAGTTTTTATTATTATCTTATGTAAACGGTGACCACCAGGTTTCAGCATTTCAACTGTAACACAGTCATATCCTGAAGCTTTGCCATTTTTCATTCATTTTATGACACTTGATACTTCCTCCACTAAGATATCTGGCATTTTCTTTCGTGGGTATTGTTACCTTTGAGTGATCTTGATCTTTGTATAGTTCTGAATAGAATTTTCCAATTATTTCTAACATTTCCTGTCTTGTTCTACAGAGAGAGCCATCTTCATGTTTTAATGCAAAAACCTTTCTTGTATTTATAAGCTTGCATTCTGTTCTATTAATCCCTTTGTTTTCTTCAATTGCCTTTTTCACAAGCATCACGTTAAATTCGGTCCTATCCCCCCTCCTATTTAACATCTACATGAAGCCATTGGGCGAGATCATCCGCCGGCACGGGATCAAATACCACCAATATGCGGATGATACTCAGCTGTATCTGTCCGCCCATGCCAACTCAGTGAAGCGGTGGAAGTGATGTGCCAGTGCCTGGAAGCTGTTAGGGTCTGAATGGGAGTGAACAAACTCGCGCTCAATCCTGACAAGACCAAGTGGCTGTGGATGTTGCCCCCTAAGGATAGCCCATCCAGTCCGTCCTTAACCCTGGCGGGAGAAAAACTGCCCCCCTCAGAGAGGGTTTGCAATTTGGGGGTCTTCCTGGACCCGCAGCTGACTTTGGAACACCACCTGTCGGCTGTGACCAGGGGGGCCTTTGCCCAGGTTCACCTGGTGCACCAATTGCGGCCCTATTTGGACCGGGAGGCACTTCAGACAGTCACTCATAACCTCGTCATCTCAAGACTGGATTACTGTAATGCGCTCTACTTGGGGCTACCCCTGAAAAGTGTTCGGAGACTGCAATTAGTCCAGAATGCAGCCGCGCGAGCGATACTGGGTGTGCCAAGGTACACCCATATCACACCTATCCTCCGCGAGCTGCACTGGCTGCCCATTGGTCTCCGAGCACAATTCAAGGTACTGATTATTACCTTTAAAGCCCTACATGGTCTAGGACCTGGGTACCTACGGGACCATCTTCTGCCACATACCTCCCTCAGACCAATAAGATCGCACAGGATGGGTCTTCTCCGGGTACCTTCAGTGGGACAATGCTGGCTGGCGGTGCCTAGGAGTAGGGCCTTCTCTGTTGCCGCTCCGGCCCTATAGAATGAGCTGCCCCCAGAGATCCGGGCCCTACCCATTCTCATGGCCTTTCGCAAAGCCGGCTTTTCCAGCAGGCCTAGGGCTGTTGACCCCTTGATGGAGGTCCAGCCCCATCTGATCGAGTGTCTGTTGTGTTCTTTTTTTTAACCTGTTGTCTCTCATTGTTTTTAATAATTCTTTCAATTCTTTTTTTCATTTCTGTAAGCCGCCCGGAGTCCTCCGGGATTGGGCGGCATAGAAATTAAATAAATAAATGAAATGAAATGAAATAAATTGATGTATTTCTTCTTGGATACATTTCCTTATAGTCTTGCAAAGTTCAACATACTACGGTTTATTAGTGAAACTTCTGATATTTTTCAGTGTCCATCATTTTTTCATGAAATCAATAGTTTCATTAGAGATTTTTGATGGTACAAAGAGTTTTTCCAGTGATGCTGTAGATGTAGCAGATTCAAGGATATTTTTGACTATTTGTTCATTTGCTCTGGAATGTTCATCTCTTCCAAATCTTGCAATAGAGCAAAGCAATTTGCTAGATTAATCTCAAAACCACTGTTCTCCTTTAACAGTTTATCATTATTCATTTTTCTTTTTTGGCTGTATCGTTTTCATACTCCCTTTTCTCTAGTCTATCTTCACTTTAGCCCCTACCATTCTGTGGTCACTTCCAATGTTAAAACAATTGATGAGAGTACAATTGCAGAATATGGTTTTTATCGTTTGACATGATATAGTCAATTTTGCTTGTGTACCCAGATGGAGTCTTTCGTCCTTTTTCTGCTAGCTTTTTTCTTGCAAAATGAATTCATGATACAAAGTTCCTGTCCTTTGCAAAATCTACTAGTCTGTCACCTCTATTATCTCATTCACTACTTCCAGTCACTTTTTCTCCAGGTATTGTTATTCCTGTTCTTGCATTAAAGTCACACATTAGTATTTTGTATCGGTATTTTTCTTTCCCTTGAAGATAGGACACATCATCGTAAAACTCTTCAGCCTCATCATCACTATAGTTTATTGTTGGCGCGTATTTTTGTTGCTTGGATGATATGAAGATTGTATTGTTTGTTCAGTTGAATGATGCATTGTCTGATGTACTTACAAATTTTATTACAAAGTCTTTCAACTCTTGGCTGATGACAAAACCAACTCAGCCACATTGTCCATCTTCAGTACCTCTAGTGTAGAGTAACTGCACAGACCTATCAAGTTCAACTAAATTTTTACCTTTTCGTTGTGTTTCACATAATCAAATGATATCCCAATGCATATTGTTGAGTTCAATCAGCAGTTCTTCTAGTCGAGCATCTGTTTTCATTGTTTGAATGTTGACCATTCCTATGTCCAAAGTCAACCTGATTTAACCCGGTGATTCTTAGCACACTCTGCTTTTGGGCAAGTCTTCCATCAAGATCCCAATCATAGAAGGAGACAGGCAGACAGACAGACAGACAGACAGACTACAACTGATGATGTTACCTAGTTTGGGTAATGAAACATTTGCAAGAAAACAAGCAAGCTCAGAGAGCACCAAAGACCCCTCATGTTAACCCTGAGCTACAAATATTCTCATTTATTAGCAATAGATAGATAAATAGATAGAGATGATAGATAGGTGATAGGTATGTAGGTAGGTAGGTAGGTAGGTAGGTAGGTAGGTAGGTAGGTAGGTAGGTAGATAGATAGATAGATAGATAGATAGATAGATAGATAGATAGATAGATAGATAGATAGATGATAGGCATCCCACCTTTATTATTTTTAGAAATAACTCAAGGCACCAAACATACCCAGCACAGCTTCCTCTTCCTATTTTCCCCGCTACAGCAACCCTGTGAGTTGGGTTGGGCTGACAGAGAGTGACTGGCCCAAAGTCAGCCAGCTGGCTTTCATGGCTAAGGCAGGACTTAATTCATGGTCTCCAGCTTTCTAGCCTGATGCCTTAACCACTAGAACAAACTGGCTAGAAGAGAATAAAATGGAGGGCTAGATATGTCAAGTGTTCTCCTATATTTTGTCCATTCTGCAATTTCTTGTAAATATTTGTGTTTTTTCTCCTCTATACTGAGTAACTACAGGTCTTCCTCGACTTAAACATTTGTTTAGTGACTGTTTGATTACAATGACACTGTAAAGATAGATTTAAGACCAGTTTCCACACTTACAACGTTTTAGCATTCCCCATGGTCATATAATCAAGACTCCGTTGCTTGCCAACTGGCCATGAATTTATGACAGTTGCACAGTCCTGGTCTGACAGGCAAAGTCAACAGGGGAAGCCAGATTCACTTAACAACTGCATGACCCCCTTAGCATCTGCAGCAAAAAAAAGTTGTAAAATGTTGAACCCCTGTCTTGCTTAGCAAATGGAAATTTTGGACTCGGTTGTGGTCGTAAGTCTCAGGCCTCAGCAGCTCATCCCAAATTTTGAGTGCAGTCCAATGAGACCTCTTGAAATTGCTATGAAACTGATTTCTAAAGTGAGACTGCAGAGAACAAACCTGGCCTAGAAAGCAATTATTTTAACCACCTTTAATACTAATACAGTGTTTCTCAACCTTGGCAACTTGAAGATGTCTGGACTTCAACTCCCAGAATTCCCCAGCCAGTATTTGCTGGCTGGGGAATTAAACACTGTACTAATACCTTTTGCATTTGCGACGCCCCCTGTGCATGCATGAGAGATCCAAAGACCAGCTGGCCGGCTGGAGGCATGTGCGCATGTGGAGCTGAGCTGGGGTGACAGCTGACATGCCCACAGGGAAGGCTATGCATGCCACCTGTGGCAGGCGTGCCATAGATTCGCTATCACGGGTCTAGCTTAAAATTGGAGGGGAATCATTTGTGTGGTTACTATTAATCTTTTTAAATGAGGCCTCAAAATATAGCCACCGTATGTAGTTTATATGCAGCTTACTAAAGGAGACACGTCACTGGACTGAATCTGTGAATCTCCTTGAGAACCTTGGTCCACTACAGCTAGTCCTTGACTTATGACCACAATTGAGCCCAACGTTTCTGTTGCTAAGTGAGATATTTGTTAAGTGAGTTTCTTGCCACTGTTATAAAGGGAATCACTGCAGTGGTTAAGATAGAAATACGGTTGTTAAGTGAGTCTGGCTTCCCCATTGACTTTTCTTGTCAGAAGGTGGCAAAAGGGGATCACGTGACCCTGGTATATTACAACCATCATAAATATTAGACAAATGCCTAGTGTCTGAATTTTGATCACAAGACTATGGAGAATGCCACAAGTGTGAAAAATGGTCAGAAGTCCTTTTTTTAGTGCCATTGTAACATCAGTCGCTAAATGAACTGCTGTAAATTGAGGACTACCTGTATTGAAATCTTTGGAAGAAAGAAAGGGGGTGGACATCTGGACCAGAGCCAAACGGTACTGCTTACTGGCAGGCAGCTACTAATACCCTGCCTGTTCTGGAACAGCTCTACATGATGACAGCTAAATGATTCAGCTGAATAGCAATGAGATGCATTTGGTTTCTTGCAAGTGTGACTTCACCCTGGTCTTCCAGGCATGTAAGTGGAGGCCTAACATACTGATCTGTTTCTCAGGCAGTTGTGGGGAACCAGTGGTGGAATTCAACCAGTTCGCATCTATTCGGGAGAACCAGTTGTTAACTTTCTAAGCAGTTGGGAGAACCGGTTGTTGGAAGAAATCTCACTTTGTTTCTCCCCCCCCCCCCCCACTTCACAGGGCTAATCCTGTAAGGAAGGCAGGAAGGAAACATTCTGGTGTTGTTTCTAGCCTAATCTTTATTGCCCTGCTTATGGAAACTGCCTCTCCAGTTAACCCTTATTACATTGTGACCGCTAAGGCGAAGCGCCCATCGATGTGAGTGACGTCGAGTTGGTCACGCCCACCCGGTCACATGACCATCGAGTCCTGCCTACCCACCTGGTCATTAGGGCAGAGAACCGGTTGTTAAATTATTTGAATCCCACCACTATGGGGAACACTTAATAACCTGTTGCCTAGGCCTAGTATAAAAGATTGACTTACAGAAGCAAAAGGGTGGGAATACTTCGGCTTTTTCCCCCTGGATCTTTATCGCCAACGTTGAAGTTGTAACTGAGTCTCCACCCCAACGGAACTGCTTCCTAATATTTCTTCAAATAACCAAGGGGGGGGGGGGAATATAGAATTCCCTTAGCTCTGTTCCTGTTAAGTGTGCAAGGTTTTTTTTTACAACAATTGCTTTCAAATTCCTGCCAGTGAACAAATGAACATCAAGAAAAGATAAATTGTACACATAATGTCTACATAGACCTGTTAGCAAGAGTTGTGTTTATTATTCATAAAACGAACTAGTGAAATCAAACCCACCCACAATTAAGTTATAACAGGCCAGATATCTGAAGTATTCTCCCCTCCCCTCTCCTCCAATACTGAAAACAATATAAGACAAAATTGTGCTGACTCCCTGCTTTAAAAAAAAGTTGGGGGGAGGAGGACAAAATAGAGTCTTAGGAAGGATTGGGCAGATAATTGTACTGACATTTGGGACAAAGAAGTTCACTCCTTCTTGTGAAGGAAATTTCTGTAAGGGAACCACTCTTCCAAAGTGACTACAAGAAAGGGCAATATTTTTTACATATAGTTTGCATCAGTTTGTTTCATTTAGAGATAGAATTTTAAAAATACAATCAATATAATCCTGGCAGGGTAGAGAGGAATTCATCCAAGTGAGCTGCCCGCTCAAGTTGATAGGCAACTTCAAGGGCCTGTGTCTTTCTGTCTTAAACCAGATTTGATTTGAACAATCCTTCATGTAGGGGAATATTCTATTTCAGTGTTTCTCAACCTTGGCCACTTGAAGATGTCTTGACTTCAACTCCCAGAATTCCCCAGCCAGCATTCGCTGGCTGGGGAATTCTGGGAGTTGAAGTCCAGACATCTTCAAGTGGCCAAGGTTGAGAAACACTGTTCTATTTTTTTTTAAAAAAAGGATAGATGGATCCGTTGCCTACTATTACTCCACAGAGGATGTTAACACATGCCGACTAATTCTTGCACATAGCCCCATGGGACAGGATGCATAAGATGAGATCTAGCCCCTCAGGTTTTCTTGACTCTGTTCAGAACCAGAATTCTGGCTGAAAATTTCCCTTTCCTAACGCCATTACTATTTCTGGATTTCAAGACCAGCTCTTCCCATCATCAGAAGTCACATATTGAGAAGACCAAAGCAAAGATGTAGTGTGGGTGAACAGGCAACAAGCTGAGGGAAGGAGGCAGCCCTTGCAGCCCTTGGTCAAACTCTCAAATAGGAGTGTCTGTGGAGATTCTCAGTCATCCAGGCAGAGGTGGGTTCCTACCAGTTCGCACCAGTTCGGTAGAACCGGTTCGTCAAATCTACCGAACCGGTTAGAAGAGGTTCCACCAGTGGACCCGGAAAGCAGGCCACACCTACAGAAGAGGTTCCAAAAATTTTTGAAACCCACCACTGGTCCTTGGATATGATTATTCTACACTATCATGCTCATATTTATAAAACTCAGTGCCTCTGTGAAAGGTAAGGATGACTACTGCGTTTGTGGTGCAATCAGAACATTGCGTGTGTTGAAGTTGTTTTAACGCAAACCAAAGATGCCTTTTAAAAAACAAGTTTACATGATATTCTTATGCATGCCACTGCTGTGTGTGAGGTAATTTAAGGTGGTTCTGACAAGTGTCGTCGGCATCTTCATATCCGGTCACATGGGCGGCAAGCCACTCCCATCCGGTCACATGGGTGGCAAGCCACTCCCACAAAGGAGGCCACACCCACAGAGTAGGTTCGAACAATTTTTGAAACCCACCACTGCATCCAGGTCATAGTTATCCCAAAGGTGCTTTTTCAAGAGGCAACTGGGCTTTCTCAGAAGACGTTTCGCTTCTCATCCAAGAAGTTTCTTCAGCTGAAAGAAGCTTCTTGGATGAGAAGCGAAACATCTTCAAAGAAAAAACAGAAAGCCCAGTTGCCTCTTGAAAAAGCACCTTTGGTATCTTGAATAGGAGAACATTAAACCAGCATAAGACATGGTTTGTTCTTTCACTGCTCAAACAGAGAGGGAGGGAGGGAAAGAGCAGATGCAAACTGCTCTCCTCATTTCTACTAGTCCGATTTACTACCTTCAAGTCCATTAAGTGGTTCTAAGCTCTTCTGAGAACAGGACATAAGACTGGATTGTGGATACATGTAAATAGTGATATCTAACATGATGCTAATGCTGAAACTGATAGCTGGAACAGCTGTAAATATCATGTATAATAGAGTATCGATCCTGTAGGATGTTTTTGCATTATAAAATAAGTTGGTTTTTTTGAAGACCAATTATTTTACTTCTTAAAAAATTCTAAAGTACAGTGGGAAATGTCTTAGGGAAATTAGTTTATACTGTATGTTATTGTAGATTGTATTATATTATTGTACATTATTTGTTATGTTTTATATTTTGAGCACTGCCTAGAATCCCTTAGGATTGAGGCAGTCAATACAGCTTATTATAAAGAAAGGAAGACGGCAAGAAAGGAAAGAATAGGATCAGGGACCCAGGTTCAAGTCTACCCTCAGAAACAAGGGCTTTCCTGGATGACCTTGGGCGAGGCTATGTCATACATAGGGTGGTTTTCCTTTTGAGTTCCTGGACAAAAGGTGGGAACTGACAAATAGTTTAATCTGTTTATCTTTTACTTTAAATTAACCTAATTCAAATGCATGCATGGCAACAGATGGACCTATAAGAAATAGTTTCTTACACCAACAAGGTTGATCTCCCCTAAAATGGAAAGAATTATGAAATATGGAAAAATCTAGGTCTCAGTTCGAATATTATAGCAACGGATTGCATGAAAGATCAGCAATTTTGATGAATTTATGCAAATGAATATTACGATGGCAGTAGAGATGAAAGTAGTAACAACCAAATGAACAAACGCATTCTATATTGGTTAGTCAGTGCACTAGTAGCTGCGTGTTAAATGGTTGCATGTCAGGACAGTGCAATGGTGAAATTCTTTTTTTTTTTTTACTACCGGTTCTGTGGGCTTCGCTTGATGAGCGTGGCAAGGGAAGGATACTGCAAAATCTCCATTCCCACCCCATTCTGGGGCCAGCCAGAGGTGGTGTTTGCCAGTTTTTGAAACTACTCAAAATTTCCCCTACCGGTTCTGCAGAACCTGTCAGAACCAGCAGGATTTCACCCCTGGGACAGTGGCAATACAAGTTGCAGTTGAGAGAGGTTTCCACCAATCCCTTGTGATGGACAGATTACTCTCTATTAACCATAGAATTTTCTGCCCAGAGGATTATCTGGGTCTAGACCAGGGGTCAGCAAACTGTGGCTCTGGAGCCGCAGGTGGCTCTTTCCTCCCTCTGCTGCGGCTCTGTCACTGGTCAGTGCCACAATTTTGAGAGGAGCTTTCAGTTGGGGGAAGGGAGAGAAGCACCGTGCGCCAGGAGAAGACTCTATGGCAAGGGGAGGGTTTTCCAGTTGTCTCCACAATTGATAGGGCTTTCGGTTATGACAGGTAGAGGAAAAGGTACGCCGCGGTAGGAGGATACTCTATGGTGGGGGAACTGAACTTCGGTCAGCTCCAGAATCGAACAGAGGGCTTCTGGTTAGGACCTTTGTGGCCCCCGGTGTTTTCTTTTCTTTGAGGAACAGGTCCAAATGGCTCTGAGTGTTTAAGTTTGCCGACCCCTGGTCTAGACAGTTGGGGTTCAGCCTTGCGATATAGCAGTGAGATGGCATTGATCACGTTTGTTAATGACCTCTGACAGGCTCTGAATGAGGCAGTATTCCATCTTTGATCTCTTGGCAGCTTTTTGTGTCATCATTCATGGTATTTTTCTGGACCAGTTGAGGGAGGGTGGGAGAAGAGACATTGTCCTTTGTTGGCTCTTCTCTTTCCTCTAAAGCCCGTTCCTAACAGTGTTGTTGGGGAAGAGAGGTCCAGTCCTAGGCCCCTGTTTTGCAGGGTGCCTCAGGGCTTGACTTTCTCCCTACTTCTTTTTAACATCTATATGAAACTGTTGGGTGAGTCATCCATCAGCATGGAGTAAAGCACAATTGGTGCTGTATGCTGATTAAATTTAGTTATACATCCTGGCCCTGGGCCAGTCAAGTGATGCTGCCAAGATGCTTTCCCAAGGCCTGGAGGTTGCTTGGGTCTGGATAGGGAAGAACTAGCTTTGGTTCACCCATGATCTAATGGCTTTTCATTGTTAACCCTGAATGGAGTTACAGTCCCTCATTCAGAGCTGGTGCACAACTTGGACTCATGGCTTCCTCTCAAGGAGCAGTTAGCAGTTGTATTTCACACAAATGCATCTTCTGTGCCAGTTGCTCCCATTCTTAGACCAGGAGATGCTGCTCACGGACGCTCCCGCCTCACTCTCCTTCTGAATGAACTACTGTAACATACTACATTGAAGAGTGCTTGGGAGCTAGTCCAGAATGCAATGGCATGTTCAACTGGGAATATGTCATGGTATGCCCATGTGTCTCCACTGCTATGGAGTTGCAGAAGCTTTTAGCAGGCTTCCAGATGCATTTCCTGCTGCTGGTTGTCATGTTTAAAAGCCTACATGGTATGCAATCCAGTTACTTGTAGGACTGTCTCTGCCTATTTCTGCTCACCCCACCTGATCTGGCAGAGTGGGCATGCACCATGTACCATCTATAAACAATGCCATCTAGCAGGTTCCCAGAAATTGTCTTCTCTGTCATGTCATTCAATCTGTGGAATGGCCTCCCTACCGAAATATGGACAGCCCGACTCTATTGGCCTTTTGTGATGGCCTGGCTTTTCCCCCAGGCATTGTTAGATGCTCATTTGGGAGCTCTGGCATTGATGTATGTGTCCAGTGGTTTGTGTTAGTACTGAGCCCAGAAGAGTTTTCATTGGTTTTTGTTTCAGTGTGATTCTCTGTTTTTTGGGGTGTGCATCGCCCAGAGTTTCTTGGATAAATGGACTCCATATAAATTGAAGTAGTGAAGAAAAAATAAACTCTGAATTGCATTAGAGATTAAGAATAATTGCTATCCTACATTACCAAAATTACAAAGAAGAGGAGTCAACCTATTCTCCAAAGCACCTGAAGGTAGGACAGGAAGCAATTGGATGGAAATTAATCAAGGAGAGAAGCAACCTGGAATTAAGGAGAAATTTCCTAACAGTGAGAACAATTAAGAGTGGAATGGCTTGCCTACAGAGGCTTTGGGTGCTCCATCGCTGGAGGTTTTAAAGAAAAGACTAGGCATCCATTTGTCTGAAATGGTATAGGATCATGATGGTGAAACTATGGCACGCGTGCCCAAAGTGGCATGTGGAGCCATGTTGCCCGGCATGCGGGGCATTGCCCGTTCCTCATCCAGGTTTCTGGTGTGCATGCGCGTACGATGATCTGTTGGCCTTCATGCATGTGGCAGTATCGGAAACTGGAAGAGCTGGTCTTCCATTTTCTGGTGTGAGCATGCACGCCGGCCAGCTGATCGTCACACGAGCATGCGCGCCAATAACTGGAAGACTAGCTGGCCACTGTACATGCACGCCGGAAACTGGAAGTTCATTTTCTGGCATGCGCATGCCCCCTTGGCAGCTTCTCTTCCGGGCTGTGTCCCAGATGAGCGCGAGCGGGCCCTTTCCGGCACTCGGTGCCAAAAAAGTTCGCCATCACTGGTATAGGGTCTCTTTCTTCAGCAGGGGGTTGGACTAGAAGGCCTCCAAGGTCCCTTCTAATTCTCTTTCTGTAACCATTTTAAACTAGTCTGGCCTAGCTAACCACCATCTTATGAATCCCTGATATTGTAGCTAAAACTACCTAAGGAACAATTCTCGGCACCCTCGTTTTAAAGTGTATTGCAAGAGGAAATTATGATAGTTAAATCAGTTCCATGCTACTTTAACATGTGTTATTTTAAATTTGCAATGTAGAAGTGACCACAGTCAGACCATGTAATGTCCATTCACCAGCATTCTCCTGGAAACAATTAGAGATAAAACAAAGCACAATCAATCAAGGAAAAAATCCAGTTTTAAAGCTTTTGTCTTAGAAGCTCACTTTGAAATCAGAATGTTTTTAAGAACTGATTGTGAATTCCTTGAGGGCTAGGCTGTTTGTCTGAATTCCCATTGCTTTGTATCACATGCTACCCTTCACATCTGCCTCTGATCATGCTCATAAAATAAGGTTCTATAAGGAAACACAGCTGCATCATTGTATTTTGTTGCATAAGAATAAATGACAAACACATCATAAGGAACGGCCTAGAATCAGCCTTCTTATCTTTTAATAACTTTGGAAATTACTCACTCTGATCCTTTCATGAGGTTCTGCAGAGAGACTGATTCATTGTTCTTAAGTACTCTTTCCTTGAAATTCAAAGGGATAGGCCTCCTGCATGTTTAACAAACAGCTAGAAAATCTTTTGAATTTTGAGAGTACAGTTTCGGTGCTCTCCTAAGATGGTTGCCAGGGTGATATGGACCATCACAGATGTCCCATCTCCTAGAAGGCAAACTCTTGAGGATGCTTCTCATCTTCCTCTCTAAGGTCGAGACAACAATTCTTTACAACACAGATAACTTTTGGGGGGGGGCGGGGAGAAGGGTACATGGCCCCATTCCAAACAGAACACTGGACAAGGAGCACTCACCATTTTGTTGTTGTTGTTGTTGTTAATTGCGAAGTTGTGTTCAACCCATCATGACCCCATGAACATCGTTCCTCCAGGCCTTCCTGTCCTCTACCGTCCTCTGGAGTCCATTTAAGCTCATGCCTACTGCTTCAGTGACTCCATCCAGCCGCCCTGTTTAGGATAACCCGCTCCCTACTGAATAGGAGGGAAATGGGGGAACCCCTGCAGGGCAGAGCTGAGGACTACGCCCAATTCTTAGCGGACAAAATTGCTCGGTTTCGGTCGGACTTGGACTCCATCTCTGCAGTTCCAGCCGAGGCACAAGAGGATGAAGTAGACCATCTCTGGGTTGAGTTTCAGGATGTTGCCCCTGGGGATGTGGACAAGGCCATGAGGGCTGTAAGTGTCTCCACCTGTGTACTGGACCCGTGTCCCTCATGGCTGGTTACTAACAGCAGTGAGGTGACACGAGGCTGGATCCAGGCGGTTGTTACCGCCTCTCTTCGGGAGGGGAGGCTAAAAGCGGCGGTGGTGAGACCCCTCCTGAAGAAGCCATCCTTGGATCCAGCTAATCTTAATAACTACCGTCCAGTCTCCAACCTTCCCTTTCTTGGGAAGGTTGTTGAGAAGGTGGTGGCCTTCCAGCTCCAGCGGTCCTTGGAGGAAGCAAACTATCTTGACCCCTTCCAGTCAGGCTTCAGACCCGGTTACAGCACAGAAACCGCTTTGGTCGCATTGACCGATGATCTTTGGAGAGCCAGAGATGGAGGACATCCCTCCATCCTGGTTCTCCTTGACCTCTCAGCGGCTTTCGATACCATCGACCATGGTATCCTTCTGCGACGACTGCGGGAGGTGGGAGTGGGAGGCACCGTGCTGCGGTGGTTCTCCTCCTACCTCTCGGACAGGTCGCAGTCGGTGTTAGTGGGGGGGCAGAGATCGACCCCTAGGCCCCTAACATATGGGGTGCCTCAGGGTTCGGTCTTATCCCCCCTACTATTCAATATCTACATGAAACCGCTGGGAGAGATCATTCGCAGGCACGGGATAAGATACCATCAATATGCGGACGATACCCAGTTGTATCTGTCCGCCCCGTGCCAACTCAATGAAGCGGCGGACGTGATGAACCGAGGCCTTGAGGCCGTTATGGACTGGATGAGGGCTAACAAGCTTGTACTCAACCCGGAAAAGACCGAGTGGCTGTTGTGCTTCCCTCCCAACAATTCGACCAGTATTCCATCACTCAGGCTGGGGGGTCAAATTCTACACCCCTCAGAGAGGGTTCGCAACTTGGGAGTCCTCCTGGACCCACAGCTATCCTTTGATCACCACCTGACGGCTGTGACCAGGGGGGCATTTGCCCAGGTTCGCCTGGTACGCCAGTTGCGACCCTACCTGAATCGGGAGGCTCTCACAACAGTCACTCGGGCCCTTGTGACCTCTAGGCTGGAATACTGCAATGTGCTCTACATGGGGCTGCCCTTGAAGAGCATCCGGCGACTTCAGCTAGTCCAGAACGCGGCCGCGCGAGTGATCGTGGGTGCACCTCGGTTCACCCACATAACACCTATCCTCCGCGAGCTGCGCTGGCTACCTGTCGATCTCCGGGTGCGCTTCAAGGTGCTGCTAGTCACCCATAAAGCCCTCCATGGTAGTGGATCTGCGTACTTGAGAGACCGCCTTCTGCCAATTACCTCCCTGCCACCAATTAGATCTCATAGATTGGGCCTCCTCCGAATCCCATCTGCCAGCCAGTGCCGGCTGGCAACCACAAGGAGGAGGGCCTTTTCGGTAGTAGCTCCGACCCTTTGGAACGAACTCCCCGTGGAGATTCGTACCCTCACCACCGTCCAGGCCTTCCGCATAGCCCTTAAGACCTGGCTAGCCCGTCAGGCCTGGGGACAAAGATAATCGCCCCTCCCGAATGATGAATGAATGTTGCTTATTATTTTACTCTATGTTTGTTTACGTCACTGTTTGTATTACCCTCCCCTGATCCTATGTAAGCCGCCCTGAGTCCCCTCAGGGAAAAGGGCGGCCTATAAATGTTAATAAACCCTAAACCCTAAACCTCATTCTCTGCCGTCCCCTTCTTCTTTTGCCCTCAATCTTTCCCAGCATTAGGCTCTTCTCCAGTGAGTCCTTCCTTCTCATTAGGTGGCCAGAGAATTTGAGTTTCATCTACAGGATCTGGCCTTCTAAAAAGCAGTCAGGGTTGATCTCCTCTAGGACTAAACGGTTTGATCGCCTTGCAGTCCAAGGGACTCACAGGAGTCTTCTCCAGCACCATAACTCAAAGGCCTCAATTCTTTGGCACTCGGCCTTTCTTTTTGTTCCATTTTGTTTTCCGCCCTAAAAATGCCTCTCAATAAAAATGAAGCATTCTTTCACAGCATGCCTACTTTCCATTATTTATTTATTTTTTTAAAAAAACCATTTCTTGAAATAGATTAAACTAGAAAGCTCACAGAGCATCAAGGGAAGTGTCTTTGGGCATACTAGCTATTGTTGCTTTAATTAACTAGGAGGTGGGCTTAAGTGGAATACTGCATTCAGTTTTGGTCGCCACGATGTAGAAAAGATGTGGAGACTCTAGAAAGAATCAGAGAAGAGCAACAAAGAGGATTAGGGGACTGGAGGCTAAAACATGAAGAACGGTTGCAGGAACTGGGTATGAATAGTTTAATGAAAAGAAAGACTAGGGGTGACATGATAGCAGTGTTCCAATATCTCAGGAGTTGCCACAAAGAAGAGGGAGTCAAGCTATTCTCCAAGGCACCTGAGGGTAGAACAAGAAGCAGTGGGTGGAAACTAATCAAGGAGAGAAGCAACTTAGAACTGAGGAGGAATTTCCTGACAGTTAGAACAATTAACCAGTTGAACAGCTTCCCTCCAGAAGTTGTGAATGCCCCAACACTGGAAGTCTTTAAGAAGATGTTGGATAGCCATTTGTCTGAAACGGTATAGGGTTTCCTGCCTAGGCAGGGGGTTGGACTAGAAGACCTCCAAGGTCCCTTCCAACTCTGCTGTTGTATTGTATTAAGTCTAAGCCATCATGGCTTCTGGGGCTAGTATGCTCCACCCTGACATTGAACATTGTCTGAACATTTGTACACCCACATGTACACATGCAAAATTCACAAAGGCAGGTTTTGCTACAGTGCAAAAAGAGCTATTTTATGTGCAACAGCAACACAAAGCCTTTTTTAATATACTCATATCAGCAGAAATCATATTTTATACTTTGCCGGAAGCAAAAACATAATACTTTTTCCATGACAGAAAACTCAGATACAATCTCCCATTTATTACATCACCTTTCCTGCATTCAATATCAGGTATAAACACATGCAGAAACTCTTGCAAGCCCATAAAAACTGAATGGGTTCATCTATCACATTAGCTTAATCATGACTGAAGAGTAGAAGCCCCAATTAACTGGTTTCACTGATTACTTTAAGCAAGAAATCACAGGTGTTGAGCTACTACACTCACCTGAACAGTACGTGATCTAAAACATACAACTGACCGACTTCCATATGGCCTAGCACACTATGTGAAATCACAGAGACTGTGTCCCAAAATTCCCAGGCAGCTTGACTTTCTTGGTTTATTTTTTTTCTTTGAAAATATTTCACTTCTCATCCAAGAAGCTTCTTCAGTTGTTATATGAGAAGCTGATGAAAGAAATGTCCTTTTGGGTTCGGCTCCAAGTGGGGGAAAATACACTGGAGACATGGAGGCTGTTTGGAAACATGGTTTATTGGTGGACAGGACCACAAGGCTTGAGTCCTGAACAGAAAAGGTGATCACATGCTTCAATGTTGGTGGAGAAGAAGAGAAGGGCTAAGGGAGGGGCTTGCTAGGCTTTTTATAACCTGTTCAGTCCCACCTTCCAAATTTTTATGGTCAGTCCATACTTCAAAAGGGTGTTTGGCGCCCTCTAGAAAATGGCGCCATGTGGCCAAAGCCCAGCAAACAGCAAAAGCTTCTTTTTCCCAAATGGCCCAATGTCTCTCCGTGTCGGTTAGTTTGCGAGAGGTGTATGCGCAGGGTTGTAATTTACCTTGACTATTAGCTTGAAGTAACACAGCCTCCACAGCCACGTCACTGGCGTCAGCTTGGACCACAAAAGATGCGTTCATGTCCGGGTGTTTGAGGACTGGTTCCTCCGCAAAAAGCCGCTTTAACTTCTTGAAGGCAGCTTGGCATTCCATGGTCCAATCCAGCGGCTTGCTCGGCTTGGGTTTCGCCCCACCTTTAGATTTCAGGAGGTTAGTTATCGGAAGAGCTATCTTAGCAAAAAAGGGAATAAATTGGCGACTTTGGGATCTCAATTCCCCTTAGACCAGGAATGTCCAATCTTGACAACTTTAAAAGCTGTGGATTTCAACTCCCAGAATTCTCCAGACATCCATGCTGGGAATTGAAGTACACAAGCCTTAAAAATTGCCAAGGTTGGACACCCCAGCATTAGAAAATATAGCATGACTATGGCAAGGTATCATGGCAATTACAATCTAACATTTCTTGAATGCACCAAGTTACTTACGGTTGTCTACAGGAATTATTTATCAGCACCATCTTTTATAATGAATAAAGATCACATGATAAAACTCCTCCTCCTATATTTTTTCTCCGAGTCTAGAGCTCAATCCTTCTCTCTCTCTATTTGCCCTGAGATTTGATCCCATTGAAACCAAGATCTTCAAGCATGAGGAGAACTGCAAGGTCTCACATGGCCAGAGTGGCGAGGCCATAATAAAAGCACACATATCCCAAGGTACAGACTTGCAGGGCAAAATCAACTCTGGTTGACAACTTTTAGCTAATTCTCAAGGTATGGAATGTTTCTTCACTTGCACAGAACTGTAAGAATCACAACTGCCCTTAGCTTATCCCCAGAATAGCTTTGCAGATGCATCCCATGCTATAACATGTTTTCTTGGTCTGCAGGGCATCACATTAGCTGGAGTTTTTATGCCTCCAAAATTCACTGCCTTTCAGAAGCATGGGATTTGGACCTAATTCACTATATCATCTTCCTCTTCTTCCCTGTTATTGCTTTATTAGGCTTAAAGAGCAAAAATGAAAGGTAAGTACTTTATTTATTAATATTTTCCACTTTAATATGTTATCACAGGAAAGGGTAACTAGATGCCTTCTGATGCTTTTGGCTTGAATTTGGTAAAATGGTATGTATAATCTTTATTGTCATTGTACTTAAATACAATGAAATTGGTTGTAATCTACACATATTACAGAATAACAGAGTTGGAAGGGATCTTGGAGGTCTTCCAGTCCAACCCCCTATTCTAGTATGAAGCCTTAAGCCATTTCAGACAATCTCTTCTTAAAAACTTCCAGTGTTGGAGCATTCACGACTCCTGGAGGCTAGTTGTTCCACTGATTAATTGTTCTCACTGTCAGGAAATTTCTCCGTAGTTCTAAGTCGCTTCTCTCCTTGATTAGTTTCCACCCATTGCTTCTTGTCCTGTCTCCAGGTGCTTTGGAGAATAGGTTGATTGACCCCCTCTTCTTTGTGGCAGTCCCTCAGACATTGGAACACTGCTATTATGTCACTCCAGTCCTTCTTTTCATTAAATTAGATCTACCCAATTCCAGCAACTGTTCTTTATATGTTTTAGCCTCCAGTCCCCTAATCATCTTTGTTGCTCTTCTCTGTACTCTTTCTAGAGTCTCAACACCTTTTTTACATTGTGGTGAACAAAACTGGATGCAGTATTCCAAGCGTGGTCTTGACAAGGCATTATAAAGTGATACTAACACTTCATGTCATTTTGATTCTATCTCTCTGTTAATGCAGCCTAGAACTGTTGGCTTTTTTGGCAGCTGCACCACACTGCTGGCTCATGTTTAGGTGATTGTCCACTAGAAATCCACTCAAGGATTTCCACTCAATCCACTGGCAAGGTCCATCTGTATCTTATGTCTATCTTCTGGAGTGTTGGCTATTCCTGCTAGCTTGGTGTTGTTTACAAATTTGATTGAGGAAGATGGGACGGACACCTCCTACAGCACTCTACTAGCCAATATAAGGTGCATTTTGACCAGCAAAGTGATGCAGAGCGATATCCAGGCTGAAATTGGGGCACAGGGAGGCTGCACTCACACATCCTGCCCCATTTTGGCTGCCAGAGGCACCGTGGGCCGGTCTGTTACTATTTCCAGGCCAGATTTAAGCACCCTGCGGACCAGCACCCTGTGGACCACGGGCCTTGAGTTTACACCCCTGGTCTGTGTATATTTACCCATATGACTGTGATATTATTATTATCCTTATCTTCTTTACTCTCTGATTGGCATTATTATTACTGTTGTTATTGTTGTTTTGCTTTGCATGTAAATTGAGAGCTTCTGTACCAGAGACAAATTGCTTGACTGTCTAATCACACTTGGCCAAATAAAGTATTCTAATTCTAATTCTCAATACCATGTACAAACAATGGAATGAAATTTAAACCAGACGGCTTGAAAGTTCTTTTTGCTTTATCATTTTGGGGAAAAAAGAGTGATTAAAATTGTAGCAGAGAATATCTATCAGCTGTCTTTTTCTTTGGTTGTATCCCAGGTGCTATGTCCATAGCTGTTGATATAAGCTTAGATTTCACTTCCTGGGGATATTCATTCCAATTTAGTATGCCGCATGGTAAGAATATGTTCATGTATAGGTGGGGACTTGAGCCATTCTAGATCATAGAAAGCCCCTCCCCGAAAAGTCTTAAAGCTGTCTTCTTTAAGCAGGCAGGACTATATCCCACCCTTACTTAGACAAGCCCTCATTATGTTCCTTAACTATGGAGTCAGTCCCGGACTGACCAACATTAGTCAGGAATGGCAAAAACTGAGCAAAACAGTGGCATCATCTCTCTGTAAGCAATCCATACGAACAAGACAAGTGGCTGCCAAGGTTGTCTCTAGAGATCTTGGCCCAATATTAAGAGTCTAAGTGCAGGATTATCCATTCAACTTTGCGGAGAATTATGAAAATGACCAACACTAAGCTTCAACTGTTCTAAAGTGTCTTGATGGATGAAAGGCTACACAGTATAGAAAAGCATCACCTCTTGTACAGAGACCCAATGGAGGCAACAAAATGAACCCCTGCTGCATCCTCTGCTATCAAGCAGGATATTAAATGGGTGTTGAGATGAGCTGCACTCTATATTGATTTGGTCTTCAGACTTATTCTCCTTCTGTTCCACCTGCTTCACTGCGCTCAGCTCTCTGGAAAACCAAGATGTCAATTTAGCTCTACCTATAGGGAAAAGAACTTGTAGAAACATCAATATCAGTTGTCTGGCCATCTCCCAGTTCTATAAGATGGGCCAGGATTTGACTAATATCCCTGACAAATGAGGAAAGAAACTCCCCTGGAATTTCCAGGAAGCATCCAGCTGCATCAAGGCCTGGGGCTGGCCATTTTAACCACTATACTACCCTTTCAGAGATATAGAATATATGTTTATCTAAAGGCCATCAGTGCTATGGGTGAAAAGGAGGTACCCCGGTTGGAGGTTGAGAAAGAAGAGTTTATAACATTCTTGATTGTGAAACCTAAGAGTAGCGTAGCACTGAGGTCAATTGACTTTTCTCCTATTCATGTTGCAGATGTATCCATAAAGATGGAGTAAAGATGGACCTTTCCATAAAGGAAGATCAAAAGGGAGAGGGTGCTATAGTGTGGCATGACAGTGCTGCAGATTCCGATTATATTCTAGAACTAGCTGATAACCCGGAGTTGCCCGGGTATTTATTCATAGAGGGAAAATGTCCGGACCAAACGTAATTTCTAATGTTGGATTTTTCACCATACCAGAGGGAGCCCCCTTGTGAAGCTGTTACCATGGCAACTCTACTGCACTGTACAGTAGAAACCCTTTTACGGTAGTATAATAGAAGCCATTTTAAAGCACAACAGGATGTATCTTAACAGAACACATACCCCAAGGGGTTATCCCCCCCCCTCCTCCCGAAAATAAGACATCTATGTACCAAGTTTGGTTGAAATTGCTCGAGGCATTCCAGAGTTATTTTGGAACATACACACAGAGCCATATATGTATGTATGTATATGTGTATCTATGTATGTATGTATATTATATTTATTATATTTATTATTATATTATATTATATTATATTATATTATATTATATTATATTATATTATATTATATTATATTATATTATATTATATTATATTATATTATATTATATTATATTATATTATATTATATTATATTATATTATTATATTATATTATATTATATTATATTATATTATATTATATTATATTATATTATATTATATTATATTATATTATATTATATTATATTAATTTATTATATTACATTAAAATAAGTACATGCTAATAGGTCTTATTGGAATATTATGCTGTTGAGAGGGAATGCAAATAATAGGTATTCTGCCCTTCCCCAGTTTAAGAACCTGTTGGCTATTTGAAAATGACCTGCTTACCTCCCCTCTTCTACCCCATTTCAAAGTTTCATCTCTGGGAGATTAAGCACATCCACTTGCTTCAGTCTTTTCTCATCAGAGCTTTTTATCTAGACCTGTAATCACTTTTGCCGCTGCCCAAGGAAACCCTTCTAGCTTGTCAACACCCTGGAACTCAGAAACACTTCATGTGAAGCAACATCCCGCCCCCCCAATTGTTCCAATGAGCTCTGTCTCTGCTCTATCTACTGAAGATCCTAAGAGAAGAACCTTCCCAATGAGAGTCTATTCCTTGCTGATGAATGTGTCCATGTGCCCATTGCATGAGGCTGGCAACAAAGCAGCACTTGGGTCCTGCCAACCCCGAGGAACTCTGCTTCCCTGGCACTTTTGTCAATCCAATTTGATTGTCATTGCTTCAGCCCCCACTTAAAGGCACCTTCACAAATATTTTGCAATCTCACCGGGGAGGCTAGTTATAGTTATAGTTTATTAAACTTGTATGCTGCCCTATTCCCAGGGGGACCCAGGGTGGCTAACAAACTAATAGGGAAGGGGGGCAATACAAAAAAACCGAACAAGACAAAAGAAGTACAAAAACAGATTTAAAAACTCCTCAACAGTCGCAACAATCCGAGTGGGGCTGGGAACTCATCAGCCCCAGGCCTGCCGGAAGAGCCAGGTCTTGACGGCTTTGCGGAAAGCCTGAAGGGTGGTGAAGATCCGAATCTCCATGGGGAGATCGTTCCAGAGGGCTGGAGCAGCCACAGAGAAGGCCTTCCCCCAGGGGGTCGACAGTCGACATTGGCTAGCTGATGGAATCCAGAGGAGGCCTAATCTGTGGGATCTAATTGGTTGTAGGGAGGTAATTGGCAGAAGGCGGTCTCTCAGGTACCCAGGTCCGATACCATGTAGGGCTTTAAAAGTAATGACTAGCACCTTGAAGCGCGTCTGGAGTCCAATAGGCAGCCAGTGCAGTTCGCGGAGAATAGGTGTAATGTGGGTGTACCGGGGTGCACCCACAATCGCTCGCGCAGCTGCATTCTGGACAAGCTGAAGCCTCTGAATGCTCTTCAAGGGCTGCCCCATGTAGAGCGCATTACAGTAGTCCAGTCTTGAGGTCACAAGGGCGTGAGTGACTGTTCTGAGAGCCTCCCTGTTCAGGTAGGGACGCAATTGGTGCACCAAGCGAACCTGGGCAAATGTCCCCCTGGTCACAGCCGACAGATGGTGTTCTAAAGTCAGCTGTGGGTCCAGGAGGACTCCCAAATTGCGAACCCTGTCTGAGGGGCATATAATTTCATCCCCCAGCCTGAGAGTTGGAATACAAGGCCAATCATTGGGAGGGAAAAACACAAGCCACTTGGTCTTGTCGGGATTGAGTGCAAGCTTGTTCACACCCATCCAGACCCTAACAGCCTCCAGGCACTGACACATCACGTCAACCGCTTCACTGAGTTGGCACGGGGCGGACAGATACAGCTGTGTATGGTCCGCGTATTGGTGGTATTTTATCCTGTGCTACCGAATCATCTCACCCAGTGGCTTCATGTAGGTGTTAAACAGGAGGGGGGACAGGACCGAACCCTGCGGCACCCCATACTTAAGGGGCCTAGGGGTCGACCTCTACCCTCCAACCAACACCGACTGCGACCTGTCCGAGAGGTAGGAGGAGAACCACCGAAGAACGGTGCCTCCCACTCCCACCTCCCGCAACCGCCGCAGAAGGATACCATGGTTGATGGTATCGAAGGCCGCTGAGAGATCAAGGAGCACTAGGACGGAGGCATGACCCCCATCCCTAGCTCTCCAGAGATCATCGATCAGTGCGACCAAAGCAGTTTCTGTGCTGTAGCCAGGCCTGAATCTGGACTGAAAGGAATCTAGATAATCGGTTTCATCCAAGGACTGCCGGAGCTGAGAGGCCACCACTTTCTCAACAACCTTCCCAACGAAGGGGAGGTTGGAGACTGGACGGTAGTTACTTAAAATGGCTGGATCCAAAGACGGCTTCTTCAGGAGGGGTCTCACCACCGCAGCCTTTAGGAGGGGCGGGAAGGACCCTTCCCGAAGAGGGGCGGTAACTATCATCTGGATACAGCTCCGTGTCACCTCCCTGCTGTTCGCGACCAGCCAGGATCCAGCAAGTGAAGGCGCTCACTTTATGCGCTTTTTGATGTCCAAATTGCCAGGAGATAGGCTCTGATGCAAGCTCTCATCAATGCTCGGTCTGACTCGGACTTACTGGCCCTCCAGCGGCACACTAGGAATCTCTTTTGGCATTTCATCTCCCGGAGTTCCTCAGTGAACCAAGGAGCCCTCCTGGATCCGCTACCTCAGAGAGGCCGTAAAGGCGCAATCCGGTTAAGAGCCTCCCCCGCCGCTAAGTTCCAAGCAGCGACCAAGGCCTCAACCAGACTGTGGACGAGAGCATCAGGTATGACACCAAGCGCCGTCTGAAAACCCGGAGGGTCCATAAGGCGCCTGGGGTGGAACCACCTAATCGGTTCCTCCTCCCTACAGTGGGGGATTGGCCTCCGAAAGTCAAGCTTCAGTAGGAAGTGATCCGACCATGACAGGGGCAAGATCTCAATACCCCTCAAACCAAGATCACAACTCCACTGCTCCGAGAGAAATACGAGGTCGAGCGTGTGACCCGCTGGCTGAGTGAGTCGGGCCCCGAATTACTTGGGTCATGCCCATGGCTGTTTGCTATCCTCCCCTCCATTCATCTCCCAGTTCAGTAACCTTGGGAAAAACCAACGAAGACATCATGCGCTTATGTTTTGCAAAATACACCAAGTTTTCATTTCTCTTTTGCCACTAAAGGAAAAAGAGTTGCTAGTGTGTGAGATGCACATAAAAATGGGTAGACCTTTGATGGTACTGATGCAGCTATTTTTTTGTGGTTTTTGGACCATACTGTATAGACACCTATGTTTATTAGTTGTTTTGAAGAAGCATTAAAATTTGGGGGGGGGGTTAAGGTGAGAAACAATGATCAGTCAAGCAATGTGTTTGAAAATCTCAGCTGCTGAACATACCATGAGAAAAAGGGGTTGACTTTGTTTCTCCCCAAATACATATTGCAAATGAAAATGAAGATGATGATGCAACAGAGCAGTAGGGTAGTATTGGCAACATTTAGACACCGGCTTCTTTGTTTTTTGCAGTCATGTTCAGTGGTAGTTTTAGTATGACTGTCCAAGCAATGTGTTGTTATCTGTGCTTATTTGTTGTCGTTTGCAACCACTTGGCTAAATGATCAAATTGTCAGTCCCATTTGTGGTTGCTAAATGAGGACTACATGTGGAAGCCATGCTTGGATCCAAACAAGCCACTAAGAATCAGGACTAGAGAGCTTCAAAGTCCAATGTGCAGGCACATTGGTGGGAAACTGATCTACTCTCCCTTCCAGTGATGCTAGCTAATGACTGGCATAATCACAATTGATGGGGAACTTAAGGGAGAAACACTGCAGTGGAAAACACTGCAGTAGAATCCCTTACATGCATCCTATCTCTAGAGACCTTCTCATCTTGTTCAACTCCTCCATCCTCCCTCTACATCTGGCCTGTTTGACAGAGGAACAACCAACAAATTGTAAAAGTAAAAACTGTTCCTTTTAAACTCAAGTGTATTGCCATGCACCCCACAAAAAATCTCCTGAATTGAATCATACCAATAAATTCCAGCACCAGTGCACTTATAGTCTGATGGAAAGAATTTGGTTGGGTCAACGTCAGCCTTGCAAAGCAACTCTGGTGTGAGCATCTGATTCTTTAGGGCAGGGAGGAGAGTCATTAATGCCAACCTTTGAGAGAACTCCAGTATTATTTTCCCCCCACACCTTTTTTTTTGGGGGGGGGGGCTGTAACTTTCTCTTTAGGAACCACCTTTGGCCAAACTGTTGACTTGATTTTAGCAGCAATATATTTGTGATACATTCATGTTAAAAGAGGGGGGCGGGTATGAGGAAAGTAACAAGAAGGAAAACTGAGAATAGATACCTAATCTGTACTGATAATAGTGTCATAGTTATTATGAGATAAAAAGGGGTAATAAATAGCATACAATAAATAGCTTAAAATAATCTTAAAATATATTGATGTTTTTTTAAGCAATGTATCTAATATTTGTCAGGGTAACAAATGGGCATTTGGATTTTGATTGCTCTAAATATGAAATCAGGTTTGGACACTGCAGCCAACTGAAATCTTTTGATTAGGGTTCAATATTAATTCAGGTAGTCCCTGACTTATCTCCAATCATCTAGCGATAGTTCAAAGTTATAATGACACTGAAAAAGTGACTTATGATCATTTTTCACACTTGCAAGCATTGTAACATCCTAGTGGTCACATGACACTTGGCAACTGATTCGTATTTATGACAGTTGCAGGGTCCCGAAGTCATGTGATCACCTTTTGCCACCTTCTGACAAGTAAAGTCAATGGGAAAACTACATTCACTTAGCAACTATGTTGCTAAGTTAACTATTTCAGTGCTTCACTTAACAACTGTGGGAAGAAAAATCATAAAATGGGACAAAACTCACTTAACAATTGTCTTGCTTAGCAACTGAAATTTTGCTCAATTGTGATCATAATTGTACTTGAATATGAAAATACTCCGTTTCCACGAAAATAAGACCCAACTGGAAAATAAGTCCTAGCATTATTTTTCAGGATGCTCGTAATATAAGCTCTATCCCAAAAATAAGCCCCAGTTAAGATTGTCAGCCAGACAGATGCATTTAGTACCATATTTCCCCGAAAATATATCCAGAAAAATAAGCTCTAATGTGTCTTTGGGGGCAAAAATTAATATAAGACCCTGTCTAATTTTTGGGGAAACATGAGTATGCAGTAATAGGAACTAAACCAATTTACATCTCATGAAAACAGAATTCTTTCCCTAGATTCAGGCTTGCATTGACGATTGGAGGATTCCTGAGCCTTTAAGGGCAACATAGATATTGAACTGCTTAAACCTTTCTAATATGGAAATGTCTATACAACAGTTTATGGCACACAGACTATTTCTGACTGAGTTCAAAAGAGCTAAGTGTTGCCAGATTTGATTAATTTTTGGATAGGAAAGCATCAAGAAATCCTAGGAATAGAATGGACTAGAACAGGAAGTGAAAATAAATGAAATTTTAGAAAGAAAATACAGTAACCCAAAGACTTCTATTCTGTTGCCAAGAAAACGACATGGATTTCTCCAAGTAGTTAACAGGAATTGAGGTTGTTCCAAAGGAGACTTTATTTTCTCTATGCAAATTCATAGCATACATTTATTTTGTATACTTTTGCACCTTGTGATTCTTGGCTCGTTCATGACAATAATAAAATACAATCAAACATAAAACATAATTATGGCAAAAACTTTGTCTGCTTATATCCTGCCTGACAGACATCTTAGTATTCCCCTGAACAGCCTCTGTTTGAGAAGAAGGGGTGAAGCCCAGGCCCCAAATACACCACATTTCCTATCCCTATCTGAAACTTGCTAGGAAGAGATATCCAAATCATAGTTAATGGTTCCCAGACCGAGGCAAAGTTCTCTGTAATGAGAGGCATCGCATAGCTGTTCAAATACAATAGCTATGCTATTTATATGCATGTAATGCAACATTATGCAAGTATTTTTACTTCAGCTAAAGCGGTTTTTAAAATTCATTTTCAGTTTACTAGGCTTGCAAAATCAGAGGGATCGATGGACGGATGTTCAAAAGATATAAGAATTGCTAGGAAATAGCAGGTTAAGGATTTCGGGACAGAACGATATACTTTCTGAAGTTGCACAAGAGCGGCAAATAAGCTGCGCTGATAGAAGAAGTTAGTTAGAGGTTGAACTGAAACACTAGAGCAAAAATAGCAAAGGGAACAACGGTCAGGCTGTGGTTAGCCAGCCTGAATTTCTATGATTATTGTCGGAGAAGTAGCAGCATAGAAATTTAGCTGGTTATACATCTTGAAGAAGGAAAGCAAGAAAGACTCTCTTTCTGAGGAAGATGACACAGCTCTATCCCTTGTAGATTGGATCCCTCTTCTTGGTTGGTGAAAACCTCCAGGGATAAGCAAGAGGTTGAGTAAGGGTCAGGGGTGAAATCCTGCTGGTTCTGACAGGTTCTGGAGAACCGGTAGCGGAAATTTTGAGTAGTTCGGAGAACCAGCAAATACCACCTCTGGCTGGCCCCAGAGTGGGGTAGGAATGGATATTGTGCAATATCCTTCCCCTAGAATGGGGTGGGAATGGAGATTTTGTAGTATCCTTTCCCTGCCACGCCCACCAAGCCACACCCACAGAACTGGTAATAAAAAAAATGAATTTCACCTCTGGTAAGGGTGGTGGTTAATGTATCCTTGGGAGTAGGACTGGTGCCACTTGTCTTAAAAGAAGCAGCTGTATGTCTGCTCCTCAAGAAGCCATCACTTTGTCCAGCTATTTGGGAATCTACTATCAGTCTCCAGATTGCAGAGAAGGTGGAGGGCTTGCAGTTGTAAAGAACTCTAGATCAAGCAAATTACTTGGATTATAATGTTATGAATCATAGTATGCTTCTTCTGACTTTCTTCTAGTGTTGGGGGTATATGGCACTACTATTCTGGAATGGGTTGCCTCTTTTCTGAGAGGTAGTTCCAGTAGGGAAGCAAGGCTGAATCCTTGATCTCTCCCTTGTGGAGCGCAGTATAGCTCAACTTTCTCTCTCCTTTAGTTTTGCATCTACCTAATCTGATCCATGAAGCCACTTGGAGAGGAAATTCATTAACATGGGATTAATTATTCACTGGAGAAGAGCCTAATGCTGGGAAAGATTGAGGGCAAAAGAAGAAGGGGACTGTAGAGAATGAGGTAGCTGGATGGAGTCATGGAAGCAGCAAGCATAAGCTTAAATAAACTCCAGAGGATAGTAGAGGACAGGAAGGCCTGCAGAAATGTTGTCCATGGGGTCGCAATGGGTTGGAGACCATTTCACAATTAACAACAACAACAATTATCCCCAGTTTGACTTCTTGAGAATGGTTGCATCACTGTCTCTTTCAGGAAAGGTGACAACATCCCTTTCCTAAATATGCATTAATTATGCCTTATCCAGCTTCCTGTTAGATCTCTGAAGGCTTTCACCAACAGGAAGAAGAGGGATGTTGCAGAAAACCCTGTCATCTTCCCCCAAAAAAGACAGACCCTTGTTTGCCCTTGAGAAGAAGTAAAACCAGTTAAGTGCTGAAGCTGCTTCTTCTCCTACTATACTAATCATAGAGATTAGATTGACCACAGATAGGCCGTTGTTCCCCTTTGCTATTTTTTGCTCTAGTCTTCCAGTTCAACCTCTCACTATGTGAAACCACTGGGGGAGGAAATCCACTGGTATGAGATTAGGTATCCTCAGTATGCTGTTGTTATCCAGTTATACATCTTGAGTTCAGACTGATCAGGAGATGCAGCAGAGTCTCCGTCCATCCTAGTATCTGAAAGCTCTGAGAATGAGAATGGAATACGTTTAGGCTAAACCTCAGCAAGACATGGAGGTTGTGGGTATGGAAACCAACAACAATAGCAACAATGAAAAGTTCATGAAAACAAAACAATGAGGTACAGGAAAAAATAAAGTAAATGCAGGACCACTCAAAATTGACTAAAACTTAGTTTATACATTCGCCTTTCTTGCTTAATTTAGTGATTTTGGTTGTGCATCTTCCTTTTCTTGCTCACAAAAAACATTGGAGAAGTAATAAGACCAGTTTCAGCTATAGATTTTTCCTTGCCTATTGGAGTATCACCTGGCCACTTCCTAATATTTCAACCTATCACACACTAACC
Organism: Thamnophis elegans; assembly: GCF_009769535.1. Classification (NCBI taxonomy): domain Eukaryota; kingdom Metazoa; phylum Chordata; class Lepidosauria; order Squamata; family Natricidae; genus Thamnophis; species Thamnophis elegans. Next base: position 45,263,143 of record NC_045542.1, on the reverse strand, counting down.
TGATAGAAGAGTAAAATCTAAATTACAGTACTAAGTACAGAGAAGAAAATAGGATCAAACTCAGTGGAATGTTTTCATCTAGTGTGCTGCTTCTCCAAGCCTCAACTAATGACAGATTATTCTGAAGTTGTATTTGTTTTATTTATTTATTTATTTATTTATTTCATCAAGCATGAATTAAATTACAGATATAAGTATCTATTTAGAAGAACTCTAATAATTTATAGGCAGCTTTCAACTTTCAGCCTTCCATAGAACAAAATACACACATCCTGGTGGTGTGTTTGTGTATTCTGCTCCAGCAGAGGTTGGACTAGAAGATTTCCAAGGTCCCTTCCAATTCTGTTATTGTGTATTATAGACTCCAGGTAGACTCTGTGGCTTGACTTTCAATAACCAAAGCCACAGATATCTGTAGGGATAACAATCCTGAAAGGTGTTTCCTAATCCATTCCTTTTGCAATTTCTCCCAGATAAAGAATGCTGCTTATTCTATTTGAAAAAAGAAAGTTGTGTCTTTGGTAACTCTATAACTGGGCCCCCTTGATAGTATGGACTGTATAATTTACAGTCTTTTATTTCAACACAAATATCAGAGTAGACGAAGAGATATTTTACCATTGTATTAGAGCAGACCCAGAAGAATGTTAGAGGGTCATTTCATCCAGAAATATGCAAAGCATAACTTGCGAGAACAAGAAGACTTTTATAGTTTCTACTTTTGCTGCAGAGAAACTAGAAAGGATTTTAAATCGTAAGGTTTTTTTTCATCTTCCATAAACAAATAAATATGTGGTGGATATGGTTCTAGATCAGAAGTGTTCTACTTGGATTTATTAGACGTTATTGCTTTTACCATTGTATTCCATCTGGCCCTGCTGGATGGAATGGATCCATCCAAAATATCTGTTAAGTGTGAGGTTGCTGATTCAGAGATTACTGCTCCATCATCATATCTATAGCTGCGCCTGTACCTCCACTTATATATTTAAAATATCCCACTGAATTCAATTAGCCTTCTACTTGAGCAGATAAATATAGGATTGCGTTAGGGCATTTTTTTTAAATGAGCATAATTCCCTTAATGACTTTTAAAAACCATAGTGGACTAAGAAATGTTTTAACCAAACAATTAACCACAAAGTGTTTTAAGCAAATAGCAATTAAAAGATCAGGAGGTGAAATGCCGCTCAGTGTTAAAACGCAGAGGACAGAGAAGTAGAATGTTTTAAAAGCTAGATATTAAAGGCATTTTTTTTCATTAACCTGCTATCGCACAGGCATTTTAATAACATCAAAATATAGGTGGAGATGATGTTTTGATACAGATTAAAAGACTGATGGAGTCTACTGGTAAAATAGGAGACAGGTAGTCAGTGACAACGGGATGAAGGGAAGCAGATGCAGTGTAGCAGGCTCCCAACCCCCATCCCAGAGGGTCTGGCATATATCAAAACCACCTATCTTTAAAACCACGGAAAAGTGCTAAGGCAACAGAGTCTGTGTCCTGCCTGATATCCCCACTATCCCACAAAAATATTTTTTCTGCTACCCTCAACAGAAAAGGAAAGAGAGAAAAAAAGGAGAGGTGGGAGGGGAAAGGGAAGGAAAGGAGATAGATCAATAATGGCTTTACCCAGATGAATTGGAAAAAAAGGTGAATTGATAAGGTATAACAATTCCAAAATATATTCTAATGGAAGTATTCTTAGACTTAGAGCAGTGGTTCCCAAACTTGGCAACTTTAAACTTGGAACCACTGACTTAGAGCTACAGAGAGTGAAGGATCTTGTGTATCCCACCGATCAGGATCCACTGGCAGGATCTAGGAGAAGGGCCTTCTCAGCTGTCTACCCCGAAAGGTGAAGCGAGCCGCCACTTTTCAAGTTTTACAAAAGAGTTTTAAATCCTGGTTTTGTCAATTAGTATGGTTGGTGGTGGTCTAAAACTATGATGCAGCCCTGGGGAGGGCTGGTGACCCGAGGACACTCCTGCTATCTTGTTAATCTCCTAGTCTTTGAATTTTAATCTAACTCTTTATTTGTAAATTTTACCTTGTTTTTAATCCTGGTTTTAAACTATGCTTTTATTTGTGTATTTATGGTTTAATTAAATTGCTGTAAGCCATTTGAAGTCACTTAAGTTAGATGCGTAGGGTAGAACTTAAACATCACTGAGAATTCCCTTTCTCCTTACATGGGAACAGTAAGTATTGGTTTCACAGGATGGCTGGGTACATATTGAATAAAAACAGCAACATAAAGCATAATGCTCAAGACAATGTGTTGTTCAAATAAATTGTTTGTTTGTATCTTGCCTTCATTACTTTTGCAAATAACTCAATAACTTTTGCAGATATTCAACATGCTCTCCTCCCCCTGTTTTCTCCACAACACCAACCCTATGAGGTGGGTTAGGCTGAGAAAGAATGACTGGCCCAAGGTCACCCAGCTATCTTTCATAGCTATGGCCTTCCAGTCTTAATCATCACTGGTGTATTTATGTATGCTGCAAGCACAGAAAGTAGTCCTAGATATTTATATTCCTGTAGCATCAAACTTTAATATCTTAGGTTAGAGTAACAGACTTCCAAGAAATACATCTCACAATCCTAAAAAAAAGGGAGATATGAACTTAGATATTCCATTCCCAATAGAAGGGGCTGTCCATAGTTCTGTTTTTGTCCTCCCGGTTATCAACAGGAGCAAAATAAATTATACAAAATAACAAAATGCTACAAATCTACTTAATTATGGAGAGTTCCAAAGTATACCCAAACTGATTATAAAGTCTCTAGATATCATCATATTTTTAATATTTGAAATTCAATTCTGGAAAAAAATATCTGGAAATTTATTTACTGGCTTCTCCCACCTAATATCATCTCAATGTATTGGATAAACAATTCCCTTTATCAGTTGCTGGGATGTCAGAAGCTGGAGACCAACCAATCTGATGGCCAATGAATTACTATCATTACCCTTAGTTCTTTCAATCCATGCTTGCACACAGTCGTGAGAACTGGAAGCCTAATAGAAATACAGCATAGGCCTTTCAGACAGTTTTATGATAAAACAACAACAACAACAACTCCTGGTTGTTCCTGTGCAACTTCAACCACACTTCCTGGAAGATTATCTTCAAAGGAACAAAGAGAAGATAGGATCTGACTAAACCAATAAACTCCATTTCCTTGGAAAATAAAGAAGAGGGATAACTTGTTGGTTTGGAATATCTTATCCAAAGACACAGGGAGTAAAGTAGATGCCAAATAGGAAATAGCTAGAACCAAAAAAGAAGCTCAATAAGGTAGTTAAGACCTGGGTCAGAAGATGGCATGTTCTCAGGAAGGGGTTCTCCTGAAAGGAAAATAAAGCATAGGACTACCATCTCAATATTAGAAGTGAAGCCACGTTGTTAAGTCACTGAAATAACAAAGTTAACACTTGGATGTTTTGGATACATCATGTAAAGGCACATATCACTGGAGAAGTCCTTTGTGCTGGGCAACTGCAAAAAGAGGCCACAGAACACAAGGTAGTGAGATAATCTCACGGATGAGGCACACAAGCATGAGCTCACAAGAACTCAGACAGAAAACCCGAATGAATTCATTGGGTCATGAAAGGTCAGAACTAACTGAATGATGTAAGAGCAAAAGGGGTACTGCTGCAGCAAGATGGATGGTCATAGATGGCGAACAACAGGCAGAAAATCTTCTAATTTCTTGCTGCCGTTTTGTAGTCATCGGGATTTTGGTAGCCCACATTTGGTAGCTCAAATCAATGGGGCAGGGAGGAGAGGAATGTGACTTGAGTGGTTACTCCAGTTGGTGGGATTACCCTGGAGGGACAAACTCCTGATCCTGCTCTTACTCCCTATCTGCGTTTATTATCATGGCAGACATTAATTATCTTTTCCAACATCAAAAGCTCCCCCACCACTTGTTGAGTGACTCAACAGAGGGCCTTTTCTTCTCTTTGCCACTGGGCAATTTCCTCCCTTGGGTCTCAAGGGCAGTTTTTCCCCCCAATGAAATACAAAAAAGTGCTGACACAGGGCCTTTGTATCTCTTCTGCTTGTTCAAATTTGGCTAACTTTTATTTCCATTGATTGGAGCCCTCCCCTCCCCACCCCCAATTGCATGCATTGCAAGACAAGGCTACTGCAAAAGGCTAAGAAGTCTTGTTCTTGCTCTCTTCGTAGGACAGAGCAGCCTGTGAGATATGATTAAACAAAAGGACACCACAGGCCCTCTATAAGAAGGCTTTGTTACAACTTCCAGGGAAGGGCAAAGAATGCACTGCAGTCCAACTCTTGAGGAACCAAAAGACATAAGAAATGTTCTCTCACTACAGACTGCTGTTTCTGCTTCAAAGCCAGCTTGGCTCCTTCATTTCCACAGCTCAAAATGTAGAGGGCTGGGCTTTTGTCTAATCAATCTACTGTAAAACAGTTGTCCTGATGGGTGGGAATTCTGCTAGTTTAGCCCAGCATATTTGAAATGGAATTAACAGAGAGGTAAGATCCAAATGACAGGAAGTGTTAGTGTCACTTTATAATGCCTTGCTTGGTAAGGCCACACTTGGAATACTGCATTCAGTTTTGGTCACCACGATGTAGAAAAGATGTGGAGACTCTAGAAAGAGTGCAGAGAAGGGCAACAAAGATGATTAGAGGACTGGAAACTAAAACATATGAAGAACAGTTGCAGGAATTGAGTATGTCTAGTTTAATGAGAAGAAGGACCAAGGGTGACATGATAGCAGTGTTCCAATATCTCAGAGGCTGCCACAAAGAAGAAGGAGTCAAGCTATTCTCCAGAGCACCTGAGGGCAGGACAAGAAACAATGGGTGGCAACTAATCAAGGAGAGAAGCAGCCTAGAAAGAAGGAGGAATTTCCTGACAGAACAATTAACCAGTGGTACAAGTTGCCTTCAGAAGTTGTGAATGTTCTATCATTGGAGGTTTTTAAAAAGAGATTGTACAACTATTTGTCTGAAAATGGTCTAGGGCAGTGATGGGCAACCTTTTTGGCGTGGTGTGTCAAAAATCGGCAAAAAAATCGAGCATAACTCGCGTTGTGTGTCACTTCGACAAAAACATAATTTTGCGCAATTTATAGTTGCTGCTAATGGTGCTCACAGTTCCCGTTGGCACTCCGCTGTTTCCCTGCTGTGGTGCGGTCGTAACCAACAGTCCCAGAGTAGACTCTCTGTGCCGGCCTGACTGGAGAGAGGCGCGCACTGTTCCCGCGCTCCTCTCCTGCGGGTCCTCCCTCGTCGCGCTGATGACGTGTGTGCGCACGGCACGCACGCCTTACGAGCAGCCCTTGCGCTCAGAAAGGGGCGGCGGCGATACAGTAAGTGAGTGTGGGCGGGGGAGATAACACGTCCCGCCCCCCCCCATTCCTCCAGCACAGATTCTTTCATCCTCGGCGGCCGTGCAGGAGCCGAGGATGAATCGCATGAAATCCTGTGCGGTCACCCCAAATGGCTACGCGTGTCAGCACTGACACGCTGTGTCATAGGTTCGCCATCACTGGTCTAGGGTCTCCTGATTTAGCAGAGGTTGAACCAGGGACCTCCAAGGTCCCTTCCAACTCTATTATTCTGTTATTAGATTGGAAGAAGCTCATCTGAAGCACGATGATTCCACGACCTCCATTCCTTATTTGCTCAGAAGTCAGCTCATTAAATTCAGTGGGCTTTACTCGCTGTAGGCACTTTTACCTTTTGGCAAAATCGTAAAGTCTTTTCACTGCTGAAAGTCTTGATGGCTCTTTGCCCTTCCAGCATTGGAGCTATCACCTTGTTGCTGGAGAGATGGATGGATGGGAGGGGTTGTGTTTGTGGGCATCTGGAGGCATCTGGCTGGCAAGCAGGAAACAATGCTAGCCTAGATTGCTCTGATCCAGCAGAGCTCTTCTTTAGAATCCTCTCTGCAGAAATAAATACCCTTTTCTGTGTCACACCCTATTAAGGAGATTTCAAAGGTCAGCCTGTTGTATGGGAGTACAGTGGAGAAACACACAGAATGAGAAGATTGGTTCAACACTTGCTAGGCATGGGAATAGCTCACCCTTGCTGTGTTAAATTGTTGCATCCTTCACAATTATTAATAACTGTTAATTGTTCATATGCAGGAAGTTTTTCTTAAAATTATAACCTGCAGGCAATGGAACAGCATGCAACAGTATTAAACTTTCTCAGCTCTTACCTATAACTGGCTAAAAGACATGACCAAGCATTTAAAAGTAAAAAAATACCTGCAATGCTACAGATTTAAAGATTCAAAGCTTTATTTCTTTGCCTCATTCCAATGACTCATCTCTTTGCAAAGTATCTGCAGCAAACACCTAAAACAGACTTAAACAAATCACTTTAGGCTATTGGTTGCCCAGCTGGAACAACTATCTTCTCTCTGGAGTTTTGTGTGAAAATATGGCTTAGTCTTCACAGTTGCAAATTGAGAGCCATTGCTTTCTGCAGCTCCTGGAACCCATCAGTGACCCCATCCAGGTGTAGATTACACGGCTGAATTACACTGAGGCTGAGTTTCTCAATAAGTCAGATCTGCTTCCTTCACTCTGAGCTTTTTTTTTTAGAGAAGCAACCCACATTTTTTGAAAAAAACCAGCTCAATTTTTCAATAACTACATTCATCTGGGAATAAGTGGGTAAACTGTATTGCTCGAGATAAGAATGATCTTACTCTCATCTCCATGGCTGCTGGTCACAATATCTAGTTGGAAGAAATGTCCTTCTGGGTTCAGTTCCAAGTGGGGGGAAAAGACACTAGAAACATGGAGGCTGCTTGAAAAGATGATTTAATGGTGGACAGGATCACATGCCTTGAGCTCCTGAACAGAAAGGGGGGATTCACATGCTTCTAGATGTTGGGTGAAGAACAAAGGAGACAGAGGTGCTGAAAGTTTTATGCCCTCTCTGGCCTTTGATCTTGATCTTGTATTCTGATTGGTTGTCAGACTCCCATGGGGCAACTCTTTAGGCTGTGCTTTGAGTCCAACCTTGGTTGCCTTGCGGGCTGATGTAATTTTCCCAGGTGCCTTAGAAGCGTAATCCTACCTTTATTATGTAAACTAGTTCAGTCTTTTTAATGGCCCAAAGGTGGGGGCTATTAAGAGTGATTCTGTTTCCTGCCTAAAAACATGTTTCTCCATTTTTTTTATCCAGGGAAATATAATATTCTGCCTTTTCAATATTTCCCAGGATATTTCATTTTTCTAGGAGAGGGGTGGGTTTTAACTTCCTACAACCTGCTATTCTTTCCTTTGCCTATATGAAAGCAAGCTCTGCCCAATGGGCTTTTCTGTCTCCTTAAGTTTAAACCATATGTCTGAACTATCCACTTATTTAGACCAAGGCTCACACCTGGTTTTGTTTCTGAAAATGATAGATCACAAACAATCAGATTTTTCCACCAGCACATTGCTGTCTGATGTAACCCAGGACATCAATTTCGAGAAATCTGGGCCAATGGTTATTATCATTGAAAGGTTATGGGATGCTATTGTCAACGTTCGGACAGACGAACCCAACCAGCTATTTTGCAGAAGTGGAGGGAATATGGGAATGGGAACATGTTAGTTGCATGTGACAGGCAGGAGGGGTTGGGGGGAACAGAAGCAGATTTCCAATAAAGGCTGGACCACCTGTGGCTGAACAGGATGAACCACTTGCAGCCTTTGAGCTGATTTTAAAACTCAGAAGACATCAGTCCATACTTCTAGTATGCACATTTGTCCTCCTTTTCTGTCTCTTATTAGAAAAAGGAATATAATAGAATAACAGATTTGGAAGGGACTTTGGAGGTCTTCTAGTCCAACCCCCTGCTTAAGTAGCAAACCCTACACCAGACAAATGGTTATCCAACATCTTCTTAAAAACTTAAGTGTTGGAGTATTCACAACTTCTAGAGCAGGGGTGGGTTCCTGCAGGTCCGGTATGGTACAGCCGTACCGGTAGTAGCCAGGAGCAGCTGATCGCGTACCGGTATGGTAGCTCATTTGGCCCATCCGCCCGCCCCCATTCTATACCTGTTTTTAAAGCAACCAGCCAACTGTGCATGCGCGCACAGCATGCGGCGCCTGTAGGAGCCCCAACAAGCAGCTGGGCGTTGCGTTGCAGGGATGGTAGATTGTGCATGCCCGTGCAGCACGTGTGCACGAACAGGACATGCGGCCTCATGAGCAGCTTACCAGTAGTGATGGTAAGAGCAACCCACCACTGTTCTGGAGGCAAGCTGTTCCACTGATTAATTGTTCTAACTGTCAGGAAATTTATTCTCAGTTCTAAGTTGGTTCTCTCCTTTATTAGTTTCCGCCCATTGCTTCTTGTTCTACTCTCAGGTGCTTTGGAGAATAGTTTGACTCCCTATTATTTGTGGCAACACCTGAGATATTGGAACACCCCATGTCCTTCTTTTAATCAGACATATCCAGTTACAGCAACCGTTCTTGATATTTTTAAATCTCCAATCCCCTAATCATCTTTGTTGCTCTTCTCTGCATTCTTTTAGAGCTTAAACATCTTTTTTTACATCGTGGCAACCAAAATTGGATGCACTATTCCACGTGTGGCCTTACCAAGGCATTATAAAGTGGTATTAACATTTCACGTGATCCCTGATTCTGTCCCTCTGCTTATGCAGCCTAGAACTGTGTTGGCTTTTTTGGCAGCTGCTGCACACTGCTGGCTCATATTGACTGCATAAGGAAAGATGGAGTGTTTATTTTTGTATTTGAAAAATAATAAAATTCTTTATTTAAAAAAAGGATCCTTCTGTATCTTAAGCCTATCTTCTGGAGTGTTGGCTATTCCTGCCAGCTTGGTATCATCTGGAAATTTGATGAGTTCCCCATCTATCCCCTCATCCAAGTCATTGATGAAGATGTCACAAAGAAAGGAAAAAAGGATGTCTTGGACCAGGGGTGTCAAACATGCATTGCCACAGCAGCCTCATGAGATGTATCACAACTTTTCCCCCCTTTGCTAAAATGGGAGTGGGTGTGGCCAGCATGTGACGCATCTGGCCCGTGGGCCATAAGTTTGTCAGTCCTGTCTTAGAGGCATAATGAGTGTGTCCTTCAGTTGAAAAGGGGGCTCCCTTCTGCTTAGAAAAAGATTCTGCATGGTCTCTCCTAAAATCTTGCTGCTTGCCACACCCCTTTCAGACCCAGTTGTGGGTTTAGAAATTATGCCTGCTTCTGCACATGCGCATGTGTCCACCAGCCCACACGAAACAAGGACTTCCAAGAACATGTGTGTCCCATTCACATGTTTCTTTGGTGGGGGGAAGGGGTATTGTAGGAAATTAGCACATGCCCCTCTCCTAGAAGAATGAATTATTCTAGGAAATATTAAAAAGGCAGAATATTATGGTTCCTGGATGAGAAAAGGAGAAACATGTTTTAAAGACAAAGCAGCTCCCTGCTCTCCCCTCTTTCAGCTCCAGGGTGATGGGATTAAGATATGGCCCTCAGGACATGATAGGATTAGCCCTCTACCCATCTCACCACATGGCACCTGGGAAGATTACATCACCCAGCAAGGCTCAACCAAGCCTGGGACTCAGGACAGCCTACAGAGTTGCCCCTGCATGGCCCCATGGGAGTCTGACAACCAATCAAAATAAAGCTCAAATTCAAAAGCCCAGAGAGGGTATAAAACCAGGGTACTCTCAGCATCTCAGCATCTCTTCCCCTTTTCCCCCAGAACCTCAAACCTTGTGGTCCTGTCCACCATTAAAGACCATCTTTCCAAACAGTCTCCATGTTTCCAGTGGCTTTCTTCCCACTTGGAGCTGAACCCAGATGGACATTTCTTCCAACAATTTCTACTGTTTAAATATGGAATGGTTGTTTTGTAAGTGTGCCTGTCAGGGGTAGGTTCCGGCAGTCGCTACTGCCAGTTCGCTCATGGCTGCGTGCACATGCGCAGTGCAATAAAAATTGCTCTGCGCATGTGCAGAAGCAAAAAACAAGATGGCGCCACCAGGAGAACCGGTTCAGGGGAGTGGCAGGCCTGGGTCACTACCAGTTCCAGCGACCCAGGCTGCCAAACCACTACTGATCCGGCATACCAGTCTGAACCGGTAGGAACCCACCACTGGTACCTGTGTAAACTGATAGTATCAAATTCTAAAACGTCTCAGTCTTCTCTGTGAATGAGCATTTCTTGTTTTAATGTTTTCTTATGACACAATCTCCTCTCCTAGAGGACATTGTGGGTCAGGGAGACAATTGTGGTCCAGAATCCTGTTTCTAGAGATGAGTGGCAATGTAAATATGATAGATGATGGACAGATGAGAGATGAGGGGCAGAGACAGAGATAATAGCATACCTCTTAACAGAAAGTTACATTTTTAGATAAAAGGAATTTTCAAACATGTGATTCTCTAAATGGAGCCTCAACAAATACAATCCTTCCCCTCTCTACAAAGTGTATCATTTCTTTTTGCTAAAGATCCCAATAAGTGTTTATTCCCAGTTCCTGAGAGATCATGTTCAAAGAAAGGAATTCAATGTCAGGTGAAATACTATGATTTTTTTCACTCATTGTTAAGATGTGCAGTAGGCACAATAGAGATTTCCAAATTTATTCCATTAATGGAGTTAATCAGAATTTAATTGAGACAAGAAAGCAGAGGAGACAAGAAAATGAACTGTGGAAAAGCCCAATGGCTGCTACCATGGTGGAACAGGGTAGATAGTATAAATTTAGGTATAATGGAAAGAATGACACAATTAGCTTGGATATTCCATGATTACCAAAAGTGAAGCTGATATTTTGTTACTGTCTTTTGGAAATGAAGTGTGCAAGCATTCAAACAGCACAAGTCTCTTTAGTGTTTCTCAACCTTGACAACTTGAAGAAGTGTTGACTTCAACTCCCAGAATTCTCCAGACACCTTTTCTGTCTAGGGAATTCTAGGAGTTGTAGTCCCTGCATCTTCACGTTGCCAAGATTAAGAAGCACTGATTTACAGAAAGGTGTTGGAAATGTCATCAGATACCAGGCTCATATTACCACATGTGGTGGACTTGCATTGAAGCTAAAAGATACTGGACTAAAATCCACATGTGGTTGGAGAAAATGATACACAAACAAATAGAATTTAAACCAGAGGTCTTTTTATTGGGAATCATACCAGAAATCTATAATAAAGACTTAAATGTCTGATTGTAAACATGTTAGCAGCAGCCAGAATCGTATTTGCAAAAAACTGGAAAAATGAAATAATACCAAAACAGGAAGAAGTTATTCGAAAAATAATGGACTGTGCTGAAATGAGTAAATTGACACTTGAAATTAAAGAACAAGAGGACGAGCAATTTTATAAGATATGGGACTTGTTTCATCAGTGGCTGGGGGAAAAAACTTGGAAATGAAAAATGTTTTACTCATATTTTAACTGAAGGAGTTAAATGATAACACAATTATGCTGTGAAATAGATTAACAACGATACAATGAAAAACTCATGCATCTATGAATTAAATACTTTAGAATTTTTTGCTTTAAAAAGGATAAGGATAACAATGATTTTATGTATACTTGATAGAGGATTGGTGATATAATGTATAACCTTAAGAACATATTACAATGGTATCTTGTTGATAAATAATTTTAATAAGAGAATAATTAAAAATTGGTATATATATGTAGCAATTATTTAGAATATTTTGTTGAAAAATGAAGGAATAAGATTTCTGTTTGAATGTATGAGGTACAAGGAGAACAATGAACATAAGCATACCTGATAGTTGATTGGTGGAACTATGCATAATTGAAAATAGTGATATATAAATATAAATGCTTGGCAAACAATTTTTTTTTCACATGGGGATTATATAAAGGTACACTGTTATCAAATAGACAATCAAGAATGTAAGGGAATTATGATTTATTGGAAAAAAATAATACTAATTGTAATTGAACATATACTGTACAATGAAAGTGAGGTATTTAATTATACTAGATGAAAAATCTGTGATGGTAAATATTATTCGAGAATATGGATGTTAAAACACCTGTAACCAATCGACATGCTCTATGTGATGATGCTTTTTTCTTTGTATTTTTTTATTGTTGTATGTATGTGTTGTCTGTGTAATAAAAATTAAAATTAAAATTAAAAAAAAGAAGCACTGATTTAGTCTGTTCCACAAATTCTCTTTAAACATTGACATTTTAAAGCTTCCGCAAAATTCTTGTACAGCTGAATCTAGTCCATCATAAATCGTTTATCACCACCAGTATAAGATCTACAAGTCTTCTTTTTCAAAAGCAATTACGTTTGTGCCGATAACTGCTGCACAAAATGAGGAGACACACCACCAAGGATGTCTGAATTTCTGTATGAAAATTTGTCTAGGATGGAGGAGTCACAAAAAATGGGTATGGAATGTTTTGCACATTAAATATACTGGATGTACCCTGAAATATTAGTGTGTGTCAAACTCTAAAAAAAAATGTAAATCACAACACATTAAGAAAAATAGAACTCCATCTCAGCAGACTCCAGATAGAAAACTGGGTCTCCTGCAGTGTAATGTACAAAGCGGCCCTTAATGGCTACAAGTAGCCTGCTGAAGCTTGCAATAGCAAATAAAAGGGGTGTGTGTATGTGTGTGCCTTAAGATGCCTGTCATTAGCACAGCCTCGGGGGAAAAATTATAGCAGGAAAGCTACTTGTCATTCTCTCTGGAGTTGTCCAGAAGCTCCTTTGGGTTCAGATTAAAGGAAGTGACCCTTACGTGAATCAGGAAGCTCCATTCCAGGGGAAGCAAATTTCCATATATGACTGGGACTTGGCAGCGTGAAGTGGAGCTTTCTCTTTGACAAACAGACCAATCTGGAGCTCTGAAGGGGATTTGAAAAGTCAAACACAGGAGTCAGACGTCAGCTGTAATGGCAAAAATTACATTGCCCTTCACCTTTTAAAGAAAGGACTCCTTTCAAACTGCGGTAACTTCCAGGATCTGGTCTACAGAGAATTATTTCATATATTAGCTTTACTGTAGACACGCTACGGTGATAGGCAGGTGCATGAAATGTACAGCTGCTCAGGGGATTTTCCTGAGGTTGTAGCAATAGCATTCATGCTGTAGTGCTGTTTGCCAACAGCAGGAAAAACAGGGAAATAAATGCTCAGCTTTAGGGGCAGCAAAAGTGGAAGCAAGCTCAGATGCTGAAATACACCATGCAAATGAGATGAAGAGTATGGAAGAGAGAAGAGAGCCAAGAGGAAGAAGAGAGGGTTAGGAGAGAGGGCAGGGGGAGGGGAAGGGGAGGAGAGAAAGAAGGAGTGGAAAGAGGATGGGGAAGGAGAGAGGAAGGGGAAGTAGAGAAGGATGACAGAGGGAAGAAAGGAGGTAGGGAGGAGGAGAGAGGGAGAAGAAAGTGATGGGTAGGGTATAAATATGGTGTATGGAGAGCAGAAGAGCCAATGATAGTTTTGGGGGGTTGATGGTAAGACAAATTGACATAATATTCAATAATACAAAATAGTGTTGATTATGTAATGGTATACATGTGGTTATTTGTATGAAATGAAAAAATAAAAAACATTGAAAAAGAAGTGGAAACAAGCGGCGTTTACCCAGCGTTGGATAAACAGAAATTTATACTGGAAAGTAGCTTCATGTAGATTGAAACCTCTTAGTCCCAAATCCGACAGGATTGGAAAATGTTGAATGCTTTCTCAAGAACAGTTCAAAAGTATATTAAAGTCCAAGGATGACTTAGGGATAGTGGTCCCCAACCTTTCTGGTTTGGTGGACCAGCGGGGTGGGAAGAGGGGATGGTTCTGTGAGAGCCACTCACACAAACGGAGCTTTGCATGTGAACGTGAGCTTCTGCTGCTAGCACAAATAGAACTGTGTGCGCAAGTGTGAGTGCCTTCTGCAAGCGTGAGTGCCCACCGCTCGTACAAGTGCATGCATGCTGACCTATTGCTTGCGTGGCTCGGTTCTAGGCTGCAGCCCAGGGGTTGGGGACTGGTGGGATTCAAATAATTTAACAACCGGTTCTCTGCCCTAATGACCAGCTGGGTATGCATGGCTCGGTGGTCATGTGACTAGGTGGGTGTGGCCAACTCAACATCACTCACATCGATGGGTGCTTCACCTTAACTGTTACAATGTAATAAGGGTTAACCAGAGAGGCAGTTTCTGTAAGCAGGGAAATAAAGATTAGGCTAGAAACAACACCAGAATGTTTCCTTCCTGCCTTCCTTACAGGATTAGCCCTGAAAAGTGGAAAAAAAACAAAAGGAGATTTCTTCCAACAATCGGTTCTCCAAACTGCTTAGAAAGTTAACAAACGCTTCTCCTGAATAGGTGCGAACTGACTGAATCCCACCACTGGTTGGGGAGCCCTGATTTAAGACATGTTCCTACTTAGATGGTGGCTTCCTCCTGCTCCCTCAAAAGAAGACAATTGGGTCATCTGCTGAATCTTACAACAAAATTGGTGACACAGTTTCAATCTCCATGGATTTTCATGGGAAATTACCATATTTTTTGGAGTATAAGACACACCTTAGCTTTTAGGAAAGAAAGAAAAAATTCTGCCTCTGCTTACCCGCCATCCATGGTATTCATCTGGCTAGCTTCCTGACTTGGAACACATGGTAACAAGGTCAGCCAATGAATAGGCATAGCAACTAAGTCAGCCAATGAGGGCTCTGGACTCTGAAACAGTATTTGCCATGTGAACAATAAGGAGACAGGAAGGAGACAGGCTTAGCTGAGAACTGAAAGTGAAACTGCTTGTGCTTTGCTTGTATTTACTGCTACCTTGGAAAACCTTGTACAATGTATTGTATATTATTATTATTATTATACAATTGTATCACAGCGGCCAGTTGTTTCGCCGGATTTGGCATTGGTTACTAGTTGGGCCCCACCCAGGGGCCTAGGATGTCGTAACGTATTTTCGTAATATGCGTGCAGATCCAAGCAGTGCGGCTTTTTGCATTTGACTGATGGTGATTTTGTCAATTTTTAACTGTTTTAAATGTAATTCCAGTGCTTTTGGAATAGCACCCAGTGTGCCAATTACCACTGGAATTATCACTGCTGGTTTGTGCCATAGTCATTGAATTTCGATTTTTAAGTCCTGGTATCTTGCGATTTTTTCATGTTCCTTCTCGGCGACCCTGCTATCACCTGGTATTGCGATGTCTATGATTGTGACCTTATTTTTCTCAACCAGTGTGATGTCTGGTGTATTATGCGCCAGTATTTTGTCGGTTTGTATACGGAAATCCCACAAGATCTTGACCATCTGATTTTCGGTGACATTTTCAGGCTGATGTTCCCACCAGTTTGTTGTTGTTTTAATATTATAATTTTTGCGCAAATTATTAATTATTATTATTATTATTATTATTATACAATTGTATCACAGCGGACAGTTGTTTCGCCGGATTTGGCATTGGTTACTAGTCGGGCCCCACCCAGGGGCCTAGGACGTCGTAACGTATTTTCGTAATATGCATGCAGATCCAAGCAGTGCGGCTTTTTGCATTTGACTGATGGTGATTTTGTCAATTTTTAACTGTTTTAAATGTAATTCCAGTGCTTTTGGAATAGCACCCAGTGTGCCAATTACCACTGGAATTATCACTGCTGGTTTGTGCCATAGTCGTTGAATTTCGATTTTTAAGTCCTGGTATCTTGCGATTTTTTCATGTTCCTTCTCGGCGACCCTGCTATCACCTGGTATTGCGATGTCTATGATTGTGACCTTATTTTTCTCAACCAGTGTGATGTCTGGTGTGTTATGCGCCAGTATTTTGTCGGTTTGTATACGGAAATCCCACAAGATCTTGACCATCTGATTTTCGTGACTTTTTCAGGCTGATGTTCCCACCAGTTTGTTGCTGTTTTAATATTATAATTTTTGCACAAATTCCAATGGATCATTTGTGCTACTGAATTGTGCCGCAATTTATAATCAGTGTGCGCGATTTTTTTACAGCAGCTGAGTATGTGATCAACAGTTTCATCAGCTTCTTTGCAAAGTCTGCATTTGGCATCATCAGAGGATTTTTCGATTTTGGCCTTAATGGCATTTGTGCGGATAGCTTGTTCTTGCGCAGCCAGGATTAGTGACTCTGTTTCTTTCTTTAATGTACCTGTTGTTAACCATAACCAAGTTTGTTCACTGTCCACTTATCTTTTATTTTTTCCAGAAATTGGCCATGCAGTGCTTTGTTCTGCCAACTCTCCATTCTTGATTTTATCACATCTTTTCTGTATTCTTGTTTCGTCTGTTGGGCCTTCAGTAGATTTTTGTTCTTTACTTCGATTAATAGATGTTCTTGACTTTCTTTTAAATAATCAGCCAGTGCATATTTTTCTTCTTCAACTGTTTGCTTCACTTGTAATAATCCTCTGCCACCTGATTTTCGGGGCAGATACAGTCTATCAGTATCACCACGTGGATGTAAACTGTAGTGCATTGTCATTAGTTTCCTGGTTTTTCGGTCCAAAAGGTCCAAATCAGCTTGTGTCCAGTTAACTATACCAGCTGTGTATCTTATAACTGGTATTGCCCAGGTATTATGGCCTTGATTGTATTTCCACCATTCAATTTAGATTTCAAAATTTTCCTAACTCTGTTGGTGTACTCTCGCCTGACAATAGTTTTTACTTCTCCATGCTTGATGCTATCCAACTGCAGAATGCCTAAGTATTTGTAGGCTTCATTTTCTTTGCATTTAATTAATTGGCCATTGGGCATTTCAATTCCCTCACATGCAGTGATTTTGCCCCTTTTTATGGATACAGTGGCGCATTTTTCCATGCCAAACTGCATTGAAATATCGGTGCTGAATAGTCGGACTGTGTTTGTGAATGATTGGATTTCTATTTCTGACTTTCCATAGAGTTTCAAATCATCCATATATAGTAAATGCGAAATTTTTTCAGTTTCTTTGGCTGTTTGGTAGC
Source organism: Thamnophis elegans (assembly GCF_009769535.1). Taxonomy (NCBI): domain Eukaryota; kingdom Metazoa; phylum Chordata; class Lepidosauria; order Squamata; family Natricidae; genus Thamnophis; species Thamnophis elegans. The sequence goes on along the minus strand of NC_045542.1, from coordinate 45,246,159 downwards.
CTAATTTCATTTTTTTTAAGATTACTGATAGTGGGATCATTGCGATGATGAAGAGAAGAGGTGAAAGTGAATCACCCTGGAAAATTCCTCGCTTGATATTAACCATTCCGTAGATCTCATTCCCTACTGCCAACTCAGTTCTCCATTGTTTCATCGCCTTTTCAGTAAAGGATGTAATATTTTTGCTAATGCCAGTTGTTTCTAAGCATTTTATGATCCAACTATGTGGCAGTGAGTCATTATTATTATTATTATTATTATTATTATTATTATTATTATTATTATATAATATACAATGTATTGTATATTATTATTATTATTTTGAATCCTGCTTACTTGTGTGTACTTTCTGCTGCAAACTCTGACCAGCCAGGTCAGCTTCAGCACTTATTCAACACAGTTGATTGGGGGTGGATTGGACTGCCAAAATACCCCCAATCAGCTGTTCCAGGCTGCAGAGATTGCCACAGACCATCACTGCCTCCGTGCCTCGCATTTTTGGCCTCTGGTGGGGATGGGTGGGGCTACATCCAGTGTATAAGATGCAACCAAATTTTCACCCTCTTTTTTTTGGCGAAAAGGTGTGTCTTATATTCTGAAAAATACGGCAGTTTATGTACCATCGAAATAGCAGGCTATAGAGTGTATATACTTCTCTTAAACTGGGGTTTAGCCTCCTTTGCCTTCTAGTATACCAAGTCCTATCACCCGCAATCTGAAAATATTCAGCTAAAATAGGTTTTTTACCCTTAAACTTCAATGAAGCCTAGCCCAAAAGCAAATCCTAATTTCAATGTACTGTAATGCAAATATCTATATAAACCCTTGCCCAAGGACTTAATCCCAACCACATTAAGCCTACTGTGATCATTAAAAACTCTCCCTGAGGCAAATCTTTGAACTAAATTTAATAACAGGCCTTAATGAAGCTTAGCCTAACTCCAATATTAATAGTAATATTTAAATAATCTTAGACCCAGAACACATTTTCAACTGCAATCTAAATCTAACACTAAGCATAAAATCTGTTTCCTAACCCTAATTACAATAAATTTCTCCTCAATCAAGCTTAACACTAAACAAACTTCACCCTAATACCAATATGCAAATATTGACTTTAATCCTATGAATTCTAAGAACAGAATTCACTTCCAGCCATAATATGAATCGAACCCAAACTTATTCTGGTGTCAATCAATATTAAATTAATCAATGAAACCCTTCATCAAATACTGTAACTAGTCAGATGATATATTTGTATTACTTATAGAGTTTAAATGCCCTAAAAGATCCATTCTAAAATTTAATGAATAATTAACTTTAGAGTACATTTTTATGGTCAGTAGTAATTATACATTGAGGTTACAATTTGGATTAAGTGCTGCCCTAAACATTGGATTAAAAATTGGTTCGGCATTAGAGTGAAATTTGGGTTAGGGTTAAACTTCTTTAATGTCTACAGCACAGGTGTCAAACTCTCCATGTCACATTGCCATCACTTGATGTCTTGCAATGTTTTTACCATTCTCAGAGCTGGGCTGGGTGTGGCCTGTGTGTAATGCATCCGGCCCGTGGGCCACTAGTTTGACACCCCCGGTCTACAGGAAAATCTAGTATGAGAGCTAGTTTTAGGCAACATTTTTTGTGGTTAGTGATAGCCTTAGGTTTATGTTATACTTAGAATATTTAGGGGAAGGGTCAAGATTAGGAAATATATACCGGTATTTTGTTTCATTTTAGATGTCTTAACATCTATGGTAAGATTTATTGTGATTTATTGTGCATTAGGGTAGTATTAGTATTAGTGTTCTTAGGTTTGGAACAAATGCTGGTATAAGGAATGAAACATTTGATTTGACATCTTCTTTCATTGGGGGTGTTACTTGGACCCCTGACAGCTACAGTTAGAATAAGAGATAGAGTTAAGGCTATGGTTAAGCTACATTAATATTTAAGATTGTGCTTAGCGGGATGCTTAGAATAAAGATGACTTTTATTATTAGTTGCAACCTTATGTTTATGTTATATTTGGGATTAAGCACCTAAATTATGGTAACTATATTGCTACTGGGATGAAATTAGGGCTACGTTTCAGCTTCCGTGACGTCTAAGGTAAAATTTACTATTAGGATTAGCATAACCTTGAAATTTCCATGTTTAGAGGCAGCCTTAAGTTTATTATATACAGTATATTAAGCTTGAGTTCTGCAGGTTAGGACAATTATAAGTGGTGGTTTTGAATGTAAGATTACTTCGCTGGTAATATTCATTTTGAGAGTATCTCTGCCCCAAGCACTCATTCCCAACAATATCATAAACCTAATACTAGCAGTAGCCTTAAACACTCATCTTAATTCTAATTTTCACCATATATATATGGTGAAAATATATATATAATGCATACATACATACATACAAAGGTTGGGTTCACCAAATATATATATATACAAAGGTTCACCAATATATATAAATATATATAAATATATTTATACAAAGGTTGGGGTAGAATTAAATTATGATGTGCCTATGATATTTAAAGTCACAACCCCTGGTATGCCCAAATATGGGAGGAAGGTCAACACTTCCACTCTCTGTCTTCGGCTCGTCACAAGAGACCATCCAGACAGAAACCCAATATTTTTACTGTTGCCTTTTTGTTACATTGTTATATTATGCTGATATTATGCTGATATATATATACTTGGCATACCAGGGGTTGTGACTTTAAGTATGTATATATATATATAATATATATATATATATATATTATATATATATATATATATATATATATATATTTATATGTTGTATTTGTGCTGATAATAAATAAAGGGAGACTAGTATAGATCTATTTCAAGCTATTTAGCTCTCATCAGCTAGCCATATGCTTACTGGGATTCGAACCTGGGCTGTAATTACATATTAGGCAGATGTAATAACCACTAAGCCACAGGCTGTCCTCCGTTATCAGCTGAGCCAGGGAGAAAGGTATATATTTAAAGGATGACAGAGAATGGAAGTAGTAAACTTCCTCCCTATTTGGGCATACCAGGGGTTGTGACTTTATCTCTCTCTCTCTCTCTCTCTTCTCTCTCTCTCTCTCTCTCTCATCTCCTCTCTCTCTATATATATATTATATATATATATATATATATTATATATATATATAGATATATATATATATATGTTATATTTATGCTGATAAATAAATAAAGGGAGACTAGTATAGATCTATTTCAAGCTAGTTAGCTCTCATCAGCTAGCACACCCTTACTGGGAATCGAACCTGTGCTCTATTGCCTCTAAGGCGATGTGTTAACCATTGAGCTACAGGGCTCGACTCCTTATCAGCGAGGCCAGGGTGAAAGGTATATATTTAAATATAAATATATCCCCTACCAGCAGTTATAAGGAACAAAACAGCCAAGATCCCACACTACTCCTGGAAACACCAAACCTGAAGTAGTCAGCAGCAGCCTGAAGATGACGAATGTGACTTCGTTGAAACGTCGCCAAGACATCTCCAATTCTACGCGGGAGGAAAACCCGAACAACTAGAGACCTATATATATATATATATATATATATATATATATATATATATATATATATATACACACACACACACTTAAAGTCACAACCCCTGGTATGCCCAAGTATGGGAGGAAGGTCACACTTCCACTCTCTGTCATTAGGCTCGTCACAAGAGTCCATCCAGACAGAAACCCAATATTTTTTACTGTTGCCTTTTTTGTTACATTTGTTATATTTATGCTGATAAAGTCTCCCTTTATTTATTTATCAGCATAAATATAACATATATATATATATATATACATACATACACACATCATAATTTTAATTCTACCCCAACCTTTGTATAAATATTTAACCAATTCTTACTCCATTACTCACTATGAATTGTAACATAAATGTAAAACTACCATTGACCATAAAAACTCACACTAATGCTAACACAAAATTTTACCATAGATTTCAAGAAAGTCTAACTCTAACTTCATTCTAATACCAATATAAATACTTTAACCCGAGAACTCACCCCAATCATAACACAAAATCTACCACTAAACATAAAAACTCTAATGCTAACCCTTATGCTATATTTTATTTTAGATTTCAATGAAGCCTAACCCTAACTCTAACTTTAACCTAATACCAATACAAATATTCAACCAAATCCTTACAGCAACACTGAAACCGAAACATAATATAAAACTAAGAGTACTACTAAGCATAGGACTCACCTTTATTCTGTCATGCAAAATTTAATAATGAACCTCAATGAAGCCTATCCATAACTTAACTTCACCTAATGCCAATAGCAATATTTATCCTAGTCCTAGCCCAGCATTCATTTCCAAATGTAACATAAACTCAACTATACCACTATCCATAAAATTTCACCTTCATTTTAACCATCATTCTAAATGTTGAGTATACCTCAGTGAAACCTAAACTAATCTTAAGTTCATTATAATGGCACTACAAATATTTTTCCTAAGGCTTACCACAGGACTCGTTCCCAGATATAACATAAACCTAAGGCCACAGCTAACCGTAAAACTCACCTTAATGCTAATTCTTACATAAACCTTTTGCATACATGTTAAGAATTTGCACCCTGAATCCGAACTTCACTCTAATGTCAACAGGAATATGTGTCCCGATCTCATTCAGTATGAACAGGAACAGAAACCTAAAATTACCACTAGCCACACACATGTATACAAAAATCACCTAATTTTATTTCTCACGGTAAATTTGGGTTCAGAGCCTAACCCAATCTAAACTTGCCCTACCTTCAGTGCAAAGATTAACTTTAGTGCTCATTCTCAACTGTAATATAAACCTAAGGTATTCTAACCAGAGGTGGTATTCAGCAGGTTCTGACCAGTTCTGAAGAACCGGTAGCGGAAATTTTGAGTAGTTTGGAGAACCGGTAAATACCACTTCTGACTGGCCCTGCCCCCATCTATTCTCTGCCTCCTGAGTCCCAGCTAAGCGGGAGGGAATGGGGATTTTACAGTATCCTTCCTCTCCCACGCCCACCAAGCCTCACCCACAGAACTGGTAGTAAAAATTTTTTTGAATCCCACCACTGATTTTAAACATTTAAACACAACCTTGGATCAGTGGTGAAATCTTAATTTTTTGCCACCGGTTCTGTGGACGTGACTTGGTGGGGAGGTCATGTGTCTGGGTAGGTGTGGCCAACTTTATTTCACTTTTTAAAGCATTGTTTTTCTACCTATTTGCCCAAACCAGTAGTAAAAAAAAAATGCTTTAAAAAGTGAAAAAAGATTCCGACGATCACATGGCATAGCTGAGTATCACGGAACCTCCCCCCCCCCCTTTTTAAAGCTTTTTTTTTTTTACTACTGGTTTGGGTGAACCCTAGCATTTTTAGCTACCGGTTCTAGCAAACGGTCAGAACCGGTACCATTTCACCCCTGCCTTGCATACCAAAAGATGGGTTTAGGAAATAGGGTTGCTTTGTCATTGAACTGGCTCCTTATCTACCCAATAGAACAGGGGTGTCGAACTCGCAGCCAGTGGACTGAATGCGTTACATGCTGGCCACACCCACCCTTGGTTTAGTGAAGGGAGGAAAGTTGCAATACATCATGTGACACCACTAGTTTGACACCCCTGCAATAGAAGGACTGGAGTGACTGTTTTCCTATGACCAAAGATAAATATGGTTTACCAAATTGTTGTATAATTTTTAAACATACATAGCTGATTTTTATCTCTTATTATTGGTTTGCCTTTTTTGCCATTTGGTCCATTTTATCACATTTAAAAAATACCATCTGTAACACTAGATCATACCTAAATCCATCAGGAAAGCTGTACCTTATCCTGAATTCACTCTATCACCTCTACAAATATTCAATCCACAATCTTTTCTAACTGTAATATAAATCTAAGCCACCACTAAGCAGAAAAGCTCATTCCCTATGGTAACCCTGACACCAATTATAGTCATGATTTAATCCTAATGCCAACTTCACCAAAAAATAGATCCCCTAACCATAATCCCACTCCTCATTCCCAACCTAAGCCTACTGCAAAGCAAAAAAAAAACAAAAAAAAAACTTCATTCTAATGCTAACCTTCACACCTTTTTTTTAATAGATCAGAAGGAAACCAGAAATACCTACTATCTAGAAGTTGAATCATGGCCACTGGACCTTTTTTCTTGCTGGTTTAAAACATTTCGCTGCTTATCTAAGTAATTTCTTCAGTATGAAACAACAAGAAGTTGAGTTGCCATGATTCAACTTCTAGACAACTCTACCTGGATGACTGAGAAGCTCCATCAACATAAATGCCTACCTTATAGGACAGGATGGACTAGAAGACCTCCAAGGTCCCTTCCAACAGTATGATTCTAGAATTCTATGATTCTAACGGGAATAAAAATATATCCTAATCATCATCTTTACTAGTTTGTTTACTGTTGATGGGCTACTGAATAGCAGAATAACAGTTATTCCAACTCAATAACTCTGTTATTCAGTAGCCCAACACAGAGATTAAGATTGGTCAGAATGATAGGAAAAATCCTTCCTATTGTTGTAGAAAATAGTGTAGGACCAAAAATAAGATAAAGGCAGGTATTTAGTGCTGTTGGAAGGTGGGACCAATAGCTGGAGCTGGATGAGTAAGATTTTTCTTCATCACGGTTGAAAAATTGAATAGGGACAAACCAGTATGAATCATCTATCCGTAGATGAAAGAAAAATAAAGAAAACTTGAATATCAAGATTGAGGATGTTTGTGGAAACTTAATTTCCTGTATTCCCCTATGTAGTTCTTATCCAAATCTTGTGATGTGTGCTAAAGCCAGCAAGAAACAATATTAGAAAAGACCAAGTAGCTTTCTAATTAGTGAGTTGTTAGTTTACAAGCCTGGTAGAAAGAGACCCATTTCAGTCAGTGGTAGCAAAAAACAACAACACCTCAGAGAGGTCTAGCAGCACTTTTTCTGACTTAACAAAAGTTATTAACATGTTTTTCTGATAAAATGAGCTGCAACTCATGAACGCTTATGCTTTTTAATTACATTCATTAGTTGGAAAAGGTGCTACCAGAATTCTCCTGACTTTTGGTTTCACATGTAGACATAATGATCAAGAACTGTTATTCCAGGGACAGTGGGAGCTAGTACTGCTGATTTACAACTCCACTACATGTCCATATATTGGTAAATGTCAAATTTATCCCCATTCCATGGTTTTTTGTAGCAGTGTTTCTCAACCTTGGCAGCTTCTGGATGGGTGGACTTCAATTCCCAGAATTCCCCAGCCAGCCATACATTTGAAAGCTGCCAAGGTTGAGAATACTGACCTAAAAGTTTTCATACTATTATTTATCCCTTCCCCCAAAGCATCCCCAGTTCATCCCAGTTCTACTGCATCCTTGTCCTCACCAGTTATTGTTTCCAAACACTGTCAACTTGGAAGAAGGATCTTTCAGCCATGGGGTTGCACTGGGGCAAACAAACTAATGAGCTACTCAACTCTTTGAAAAATGGAGGGGTTTTGCTATACATCTAGCAGTTTGTTTGTTTATTTATTTAGTAACCATACATGCCACCTACCACACCTAAAGATGACTGTATTCAGCAGTACAATCATTGAAAAACAAAACAAAACAAAACCTTAGCATGAAACGATACATAAAAACACTATAACTGGTTTAAAATGAGCAAGATGAGAAGGAAGGAAGCATGATACACATAAGGAGGAAACAGGTTCTTATCTTCTTTTAGTCCATTAACCAACTTCAGAATGACACGTCCCATTGGGTGAAGTTTGCTTCACTTCATTCACAAGAGAAAGAGGAGCTGGGAAGAGAAGCATATATAGCAGATCAATTTGGGGAAACATCTGGCTGAGCTGCAATAGCACTTAGACTTATATACCACTTCACAGTGCTTTACCACCCCCTCTAAGCGGTTTACAGAGTCAACCTATTCCCCCAACAATCTGGGTCCTTATTTTACCCACCTAAAAGATGGAAGGCTGGAAGAATGGAAGGCTGAGTCAGGCCTGGGTATGATGAGATTTGAACTGCCAAATTGCAGGCAGCCAGCAGTCAGCAGAAATAGCCTGCAGTACTGCACTCTAACCACTGCGCCACCACGGCTCAGAAGCTTGTACCCCAAAACTTTGTGGTCAGGAACTGCAGGGTTTCCCCCCCCCCTTGCACCAATCAGATAGTAGTCAGTACTGCAAAAGTATCAAAGTGCCCAATAACAGCAAATGCAAAATTTATCCTCTTTGCATGGTTGGCTGCTGTAAATACAAATTACTAAGTCAGAAGCATTACAAAGTAAGACAAAAGGAACTAAAAAAGAAAAAAAACCTAGCCATTTTGTCTATGTAAAATTGTAAGAGAAATTGAAGATGGGAAATTACTGATTTTTGCATTGAAAAATATGCTAGAGATAGACTAGCTTATGAGTTTTGAATTGTCATTGGGAGGATGAACCCATAGGAGCGTCCGGCCTTCAAAGCTTTTGTAAAATGCATTCTAAATCTTTATAAAGCAGTCAGTTGTTTAGGGCCCCTTTTTAGGCAAAGTGTTGCAGTACAATTTGTGAAATACAAAGAAAATCTAAATTTTGGATTAAAATGTGAACATTTATATCTCATGAGGTTGGATTTATGGGAATGGATCATGGCATAACTAATAGGGAAGGTCATTTTGATTTTGTTCTCTAAAGTTTTTCTTCCGTTTAAGTCAGTTTTGGTCATAGATTTCTAGATGCATTGTGATTTTCCAATTGTACTCTGTGAATTTCTATCAGAATCCTTTAGTCTAGTCTACACTGTGAAGCAGATTGCTGGAGTATATCATCACATTTTTTTCAGGTGCATGGATTATTAATTTGATTTCATGTAATAGCTAGGAGGCAAAATCTGCAATCTTCAGAACATTTTCCAGTACTATGAGTGAGGTTCATTTTTTAGTCCATGTGAGTAATTCCAGGAAGTGAATGTAACAGGTTAATTAATATACGTTTTGTACAAATGAAGAAACCAAAAGTGGTATGATTGCACATCTATATTCTTGTGATGAAACAAAAATATAGTTTTATTTGCTCTTGCCTAATTAGCGTCATCTTTTGTCCCACATTAAAGACAGGTATTATCAATGGGAAATCAAGAACTTGGTAGATTTAATTGCATAGAGAAGCATCAGGAGGGAGAAAAGGCATTTGGAAGATGAAATAGCAAACAATTTTTCTTCTCAATTCTTAGCACTCATTAAATACAGAACTATTTCAGTCATCCTTAGGTACCTTCCAGATTGGTGATGATGTAGCTGGGAATGATGGCAGTTGTAGTCCTTCACTGTTGGTTAGCAACAGTTAATGCATTCTAAGTGTTGGTTCTGTTGAGAGGCAGAATTTGTTTCCAGCATGGATATAAAGTGTTTTATTAGGACTACTTATTCATTCATTTTGATTGCTAACATTTTAAATTTTCTCTCTCCTTTAATCTCAAAGACTAGGCTCCAGTAATTTAATTGCAGCAGGAGAAAACTTGTTTTCATGTCTTGAAATCCAGTCATCCCTGGGATATTTCCTTCTAGCAAGCTTCTTTATATAATTCTCTTGTTTCAATAGTATGAGTATAATAATACCCCCCCCCCAATATTTTAGCCAGTGGATACACTGGAATTTTGTAAGCACATATGGCATCTATGACTGCTAGGGTGGATGGGTTGCCCATTCATAATATGCCACAGCAGGCATAGCTAGACACAACATGTGAAAATCAGATGAGGCAGAAAGCTCAGTGGTTGCTCAGTGAAGTCTGTATGGGCAGTTTTGCAAAGATACAGCTAGCAGCAGGAAAAATAGATTAAACATAACGGCAGCGTGCTTTAAATAGAGGGCCAGAGTTATGAAGCCATTAAGTTCTGATGTGGTTACAACATTTAGGTTGGTTTAAAAGATGCAGGTGATTGTAAAGCTCATAGAGGATTCCCTGGCATGTTAAAAGATCCCTTTGCTAAATACACAAAAAGGACTACAGCAAACATTTGCAAAACACAAAGAGAGAAAGGCTTTGGGGACCTTGTAGGAAGCTTACAAAGAGATGAACTGTAGAGAATTAGAAAATCCAATCATTCTGATGCTGAGTTTACTAAAGAACCAAGGTTAAAAGACTGAACGGATAGCACAACTGGCCTAGAGATTTGTGACTGGCACAATATCATTGCTAGTGCTACCAAGTAGACTTGATCGTTATTTGCCCTGGCTAAATGCTGGTCTTTCCATCCACTGGAAAAGTACCATATTTTTCAGAGTATAAGACGTACTGGAGTATAAGACGCACCAAGATTTTGAAGAGGCAAATTTTTTTAAAAAAAAATTTTGCACTCTGCAGACCACCCAAAAACAGCTCATTTTCGCAAAAACGGGCCCATTTTTTTTCTCCAAAAAAGGGCATGCATAGCCTTTAGGAGGCTTAAAGAGTGCTCCTGGGGCTGGGTGGGTGGGAGAATTGAGCAAAAAACTGCCTGTGTTTCACTCATTTCTGCCCTCCCCAGCTCCTAGGAGCGCTCTATAAGCCTCCTAAAGGCTATGCATGGCCATTTTGGTGAAGGGGCGGGGCTTTGGGAGGCCGAAAGTGCTGTATTCAGTGTACAAGATGCACCCAGATTTTCAGCCTCTTTTTTGAGGGAAAAAGTTGTGTCTTAACCTCTGAAAAATACGGTGGCTAACGACCAGCAGTTACATCTCCTGGGACTGATTAAATGGACGGCTTGCTTGAAACAAAGAGTCATCTTTCTTTGGTTGTTCCTGGTCAACTTCACCCCACTTTCCATTGTGTTTACCTGGCAAAAGCAATGTTCAGTGATGCTTGCAACCGTTGGGTTTTATACACTGCACTGTCACTTCCGTCTTTACCCCAGAGTCTGCACCGCTGGGCTGGTGATAGCTAGCTGACGCCAGGGCCCTAGGGCTGCAATATTTCCTTAATGACACCTTGCGAGCTTGTCGATACAGAAATGGAAATATATGTTTTTAATGAGATGCAACCTCATGCTGGGTCACAGGTCACCTCCTTTGGGATTGACCCAGCCAAGCTGCTTTTCATTGTCAAACATGTCAGAAGAGTGTCACCAACTTAACCTCTCAAGACAAGTGGGTCAGATTTTGAGGCTTGCCACTGGGCCTCCTTCCTTTCTGGCTGATAACAAGGTCTGCCCCATTGTGAGTTTCTCTGGTGACTAGAAGCTGCAGCATTCATTGGCAGGTTGGGACCTTTCTTTTCTTTTCTTTTTTCATGGACATTCATTTGTGCTCTCTATGGAAGCCTGACTACAAGAATTCATTTTCCCCCTTTCTGCCCTCCTGCCCTACCCTATTTTCAACTCCCCAACATGCATGGTGAAGAATGCGGATGGGAACTGCCACATTTTGCCCGTCTCTCTCCAGTCGGCCATCCTAATGAAGAAGTTCCAAAATGTATTAGCAGGTTTGGAGTCTTGAAAGAGAACCATGCTGGTAAGTGAACATTTACGGTAGTAAAATAATACCAGCAACTATTTAAATGGGAAGGTGGGTGATAAGATCAGCTGTTGATATTTTAGAAGTTACCAAGCCTCAACTTGAGTAACTTTTGCTAGACTTCAGCTTCTAAACCCATTTCCTCTTGCCTCTTTCTACAATTCACTTCTATTTTTCGGATAGCATCCAAAGTCTCTTAAGTTGAGGCATTTGTTTAGAACTTTTCAGAATTTTAAAAAAGCTGGCTCAAGCCTATCTTCCTGTCACTACGGGAGTTCAGATATGATACACTAGCAGAAAAGGCTATTCAACTTGTTCAAATTCCCGGAGCATCTTACTAAAACAATATAAAAATACTCTAAAACAAAATTGTTTAAGCAGCAAGTTTTGATATTTCCTGAGCAGTTTTTCATACTGCATATATATATGGAACTAAGCCATATGTGAGTTGTTGGAATTTTGTTTTAGTATAAAATATAGACTGTTATTGTGGTTTGTAAATCTATGGCTTGTGACTTAGGATATAACATGGTGTCTACTTGAACAAACACTGATTTAAACAAACCATAACTGCAGGAACTCACCTTGTGATTAACACATTAACTAGCAAAATTAATGATGTCTTGAATGAGTTCCAGACTATGATGTTTTAGTACTTGAAAGTAATACTCCTACAATTCAGCAACAAGCATCCTTTTAAGTTGATGAGCACATTTTGTGGGTGCTCTCACAAAATGGCTCCCAGGCAGAGAGTGTTGTCTACTCCTAAAATGATGGATGGGCATGACCAGTCACAAATATTCATTCACAAGAAGGCAAACCCATTCAATTTTTGTACCTTTTCTTTCTTTCTGGGCAGCTGGTCACAACTGGAAACAAAAGAATGAGCTGTAACTGCCCACCATTTTATTTTCTAAGAATTCCTACCGGGGCCATGTGGAAACCATAGTAATTATCATAAATAATGATGATGGAGGGTTGGCACTTTATGTTGCAACTTGCCCATGATGCACATTATTATTTTAATTAAAAGAAACCAAAACATTAAAAAGTCAGTGGGGATAGAGTGCTTGGCAGGCACCATAGGAGACGTTTGTGACCATAGCAGCTTCCTTAGATACCACATTTCTTATCCCTCCTATGGCACACTATTTGCATTTTTCCAAGCAATCAAATTTTTAGAAGCTGAAAAACATGCAAACTGCTCTTCTTGCTAATATGACTTCCTAATCCGAATGGCATGGGGTATTTTTCAAATGCTTTTCTGAAATCAAAACATGGTAGATCTCTAAAGCATTCCCGCTATTTACCAAAGAAACCATTTGATCCATATAAGGTTAGTCTTGCAAGACTTGTTTTTAATATATCCATGTTGATTTCTAGTAACTGATACATTGTTTACAAAGCATTTTCTAGTAAATCCCTGATCCTCCTCTTTAAAGACAGAGAGACCTTTGCTCTTCTCCAATCTTCTTGGTATGTCACCTGATCTCTGGGATTTCTTCAAAATGGTGCCTGAAGGTTTGTCCAGACCATCACCAAATGCCTCCAATAACCCAAAGTACAATTAACCTGCATTTGGAGATTTAAATAATTCTGGATAAATAGGCATTCTTTGGCCAGCTATTCTGTGACCATCCTTCTATCATTCCAAGTTTGAACTTGTCTTTTTATACTGCTCTTCATAATTGTCTGGGGGAACTTGTGTCCCACTGTCAGGAAAGACTGAGCCAAAATGGGAATTGAATAGTACTGCCTGTTCATTGTTGTCTTAGAATTTTGCCAACTTCACTAAGCAGCTGGTATAATGATTCTTTTCTCTTCCTTTCATTTTCAGTGTGAAGCAGCTCATTTTATTCTCAGCATCCATCAACCTCAGCTCATTTTGAGCATTAGCCTTTTGGATGCCACCTCTATCATTCCAAACTACCTGTTTATATCACTTTGGACTTCATGTGTATCATTTTTGGTTTTCAGATTATCTGTGTGTGTGTGTGTGTGTGTGTGTGTGTGTGTGTGTGTGTGTGTGTGTATTTAACTACATTGGCTTCTACTGTCCTCTACTTTTTTCTTATTCAAATTGCTTGTCGTTCTGTTTTTAGAATCTCCTTTTTAAGGAAACTCCTACTCATGGCCAGTTTCTAATAGCTTCTTTTGCCATGGAAGCTTAATTAGAAACATTCTATTAAAATTCACCTTCTTGAAATCCAAAATACGTGTTTCATTAGGCTGTTTTATTTTTCCTTAAAATCAAGTACTCCAGCATTTTATGGTTAATTGTCTTGCTACTTCCACTTCCATAACTACGGTAAGTCTTTTGAACAAATGCTAACGGTAAAACTAAACATTTCCCCTGTCCAGTCATGTCCAACTCTAGGGGGTGGTGCTCATCTCCTTTTTGTAGCCAAGGGCATTGTCCAAAGACAATTTGGTCATGTGGCCAGCATGACTATATGCCAGAGGTGCACAGAACACTGTTATCTTCCTACCGAAGTGGCACCTATTTGTCTACTTGCATTTGCATGCTTTCAGACTTGTAGGTGGGCAGGAACTGGGGCAAGTAGAGAAAGCTCATGTCATCACGATGTGCTCAGGTCTTGAACCCTGGGCTGTCAGCTTTTCAGCACACAAACTCAATGGCTTTGACTCCTGAGCCATCATGCTCCCTATTGTCATAACTTACATGGAGTCAAAAATAAGGGATTTTCTTATGCCTTTTTGTACCTTCTGAAAGAGAAAGTTTAGCAAGGTAAACCAAAAAGTCTTAGAATTTGTAGGAGCATTGTTTTCAGCTTTGGAATGATTAAAGTACCCCAATATTAATTTTTGATACTTCTATGAAAAAATCCATATCCCTCCCCCATAGTTAGGTGGGCGATAGTTCTAACTACTCTATTGCTTATTTTAACCAGATGCTCTCAACTGTATCTCCACATTTATTCACTGGGATTTCTGAGCTAGTGTGAATATTTTTAATGTTCAGTGTACTTCCCCTGGATTTTTTTTTTCAGTTCAGTTCTGTTTCCTTTGAACAAATGCTATCCTTTGATCATGATCCTCAAACGATGTGAGTCATCCTGTTGAGTCTTCTTTATTTATTTCATTAATTTAACAATAGTTATAAGCCATATCAATCCACATGGATTCTAGACAACATACAGCGAGGTACACCATGAAAATCAAAACAATTGAAATGGTGATAACAATCAGCTAAATATAATGGTTGCCCAAACAAAATTAATGGCAAAAAGCTCCCTGCAATAATACGAATTTAATTGCTTTCTGAAAGTTGGGAATGGTGCAGGTAGCCCTCAATTTACAACTTTTGTTTAGTAATTGTTTGCAGTTACGGCACTGAAAACAGTGACTTATGACCATTGTTCACACTTATGACGGCTGCAGCATCCCCATGGTCATCTGATCAAAATTCAGACACTTGGCAACTGGATCATATTTATGACGTTTGCAGTGTCCCGGGGTCATTCATTCACCTTCTGACACCTTCTGACAAGCGAAGTCAGCGTGGAAGCCAGATTCATTTAACAACTGTGTTACTAATTTAACAACTGTAATGATTCACTTAGCAACTGTGGCAAGAAAGGCTGTAAACTGGGCCAAAACTCACAACAACTGTTTAGCTTAGCAACAAAATACCAAAAATCCGCAAGACAATGTGATATTAACTAATATTTACATCTGAACTAAAGTAGGGTCTTGAAATGGAAATTCCATGGAAATTGAAACTACAAGCGTGGACTACTTGTGTGTGAAAGTTTGTATTTGATTCCGACATATTCTAGGTGAAGAATATGCTCAATTGCATCCTTAAATGCCCAGGATAGACAGATCATAAGCAGTTTAAGGGTATTAAAGTGAAAATCAGCATTTAAATTGTGCCTGAACTGAGTTGGCAACCACCACAGGTCTTTTAACATGGATATGCATCTTCTGTATCTAGAACTGATGGGATGCTGTTGCAGTTGTCATAAAAACACAAACATGAAGATCTGCTAAGGGTTAAGTCTTCCATACAAATACCCATGTCCAGTATGAGGTAAATTTTGTTGTATCTATGGGCTGTTAAACCCATTTTGGCTTACATTTGTATCTTAGTCTTCCTCTAGAGTTTCAATCCTAGGTGTAAAATTACTGTAGATGGAAGATAACAGCTGCCCTGTGCGTAGTGGGGTTTCTGGCTGAGCATGTACCTAAATCCGCAGGGGTTAATTCCTACTTGTCATAGGAATTAAGCACTGTGTGGATCCCATAACCAGCTATAAAAATTTTGAAGCACAAAGTTTCATATTGCAAATTTGTCTAAAATGTCTGTTGTTTTGTCATGGGATTTTGAGGAAATGTGATCCATTGGCTGGGAACCTGGAGTAGAAGCCATGCTTGAAGGCCCTCTGGCTACCAGCAACTGACCTTTATTTTCTAGAGGAAGAGTACATCACAGTGGGCCATCATTCTTACTTATAGCCAAACTGCATCTCTCAACTAGTTCAAATGGATCCATTTTATAGTGAAACACCTTTTTGAAGATGTCAGTGTGTGATTTCTCATAAATTAAATTGATTTTAGAACACACTGCAGCTTATAAAACACTTTCAAGATCCATTGTTACTTTGCACAAGTGAACTAATGCTGTAATCTAGCAGCCATCTGGGTTGCTTTTATTCCTCCACTGCTCTGATTCACACATTAGGCTATGCACGTGATTCATCTGGTTTTTGATTTAGTGTGTTGCATGAATCCAGTGGGTTATATGATGTGTAAACGTAGCCACTGTAGCTTCATTAACAGGCTACCATTACATAAAACTACAGTTTGGCAGAATGTGTAACCTAGCCACTGACTATCCCTTACCGTTTCTAACAATAATCGCATCAAGTATTACTAGCCCCAGACTGGACAGCAGACTGAGCAGACTTAAATTCTTGGCATTTAAACAAATGAGGCCCAGAAGAACTTTTAAAAAAAGATAACAAATTGTACAAATGACATATAACTCATAGTCAAGCAGGTTAAGCATGTTTAGATGATTAACCAACTTCCTTTGTTTAATCAATCATCAATACTATTACAGCAGCAGCATGGTAGGTCTGCAGCCTTTACTGAGTAATCAATTAAGACCACAGTTCTGGGCAGACCTGCTGTACCTACAAGCCCCAATGCACCCCCCCCCCACCATTTAAATGAATATGCAGGTAGATAACTTTCTGAGATACAGAAGGGAATGCAAGATAATTTACAATTTAATAAACAAGCCTACCACTTACTGGCGGAAGAAAAGGCCACCATCAATCTCTTCCTTTAAATTCCCTGCTACAGTATTACATCAGAGGCAAAGCAAGCCTCAGAAAATAAACAGACAAACCTTTTAGCTAGTACTCTAGTGATTATAATTGTCCTGCATTGATTAATCAAGTAAAGCTTTACTTGTGCATTCTATATAATAATTACACCGATTAAAAACTTGCAGCACAAAGAACATTATTACTTGCAAAGGAAAGAGATTTCCCCCCCTGCCGGTTAAAGCACTTTTTAATGATTTGTTATTTGATTTATCGTTGCGTCTGGGGTTTCGTTTTGTTCTTACAAATCAGTCTTGGGGACTTAAATAGAGGCCGATACCCCTCGCACTGTATTTCCAACATTCACCTCTGCGGATGAGTCTTACTTTCTACATTCATTCAAAGTCTTTCTCCTGAAACCTGCTATTGCCCCGTCCATGCGGCAGCAGCCGATTGCCGGAGGGTGCGGTGTGGTTGGTTGGTTGCAAAAGTCACGGTGAGATGCAGTAGGAAGTTATGATGCTCTAGTCTAGCAGGTGGCAGGTTGCCATGGCTGGAGTCAGTTTGGATGTCACCGCAATTGTGGTGGCTGCTGAGGGGCGTGGTGAATTGTGGTGCCTGTGTTGTGGTGTTGGCATACAGGCTGGGCTCCTGCGGAGGGTTGGGGGTTGTTATTGCTGTGGTTGGTGGCTGCTGCCGCCGCCGCTGCCTTGTTGCTTGGAGGAATATTGAAGAATCTTTCCGCGCTGCCAATGGGAACAAGGCACTCGTTTCATTTTAAGAGTGTCAGTGTCCGAGAGGATCGATGGGAACACTGTGTTACAAGTGGGGAGGAGGGGGCTGGCTGTCAACCATTGTAAATCTCTGCTCCACTTGCACAGATTGTTTGCTAGAAGGAATGACACGCAGCATGCAGTGTGGAGAATCGATGCAGCCAAACAAGACGTCAGCGCGCATAGGTCTTGGTCAGAGTGCTATTCCGAGGTGCCTTTTGAACATGCTCAACCCTTTGAGAGACATTTCTTGCCCTTTCCCCACTGGCTTTAGAAACTCACCCTATCTGCAAGGCTTACGGGAGCCTTTGCTTTTGGATTGAATATGCTGCATGGTGGACAAATCAGAAAGAAAGGTTCAAATACGGTCCAAATAGATGATTTCTTTTGAGGCTCATGCTTTGTTCCAAGTACTGGAGGGGTTTAGAGCACAGGAGCAAAGGCTGAGTAAGCATGACCTGGGAACAGCAGAAGACATGTAGGCTAGCAATGCTAATAATAACAGAGGAGTATCTGCCATAGCTTTGGAATCTCTTCCTCCCTAGGAAACACTTAGGGCCTAATAGCTTACAACTTACTGGTCGAGACTAAATATATATTTCAAGGTGATTTCAGACAACAGCAGCCATATTGCCTATTTGTCTACCACTAGTGATCGTGCCATGTGAGGCCCAGTGAAATGGCCATTTTCCATAGGGTGCAGTTCAAGGTAAACATTTAACCTTCAGATTCTTACTTGGAAGGCTGTGATGTGGTAACTTTCCCGCAGATTTGTCTCGTGGTGTGATAGTTGAATTCAGTGCGTGTGCTCTTTATAATGTGGCTGCTGAATCTTTGGACAGACCGATTGCAAGCTTGTTGGGTTCAATTTCCTGCTGAGTTCTGGAACCCAAGGACCAGAACTTGATGCAAAGTGCGTTTAGTTTAGCGCTACTATTATTCTGGAGCCTTTCAAAGCTCAAACTGGGGGCATTGCTTGGCAGTCCTTTCATACAGAAAAACAGTTTCTTTCATTTCAGCAACATAATTTACAATGATGGAGGGGAAATAATCTTTTTCATCCTTATGGTTAAACATCAGACAAGAAGCCAGAAAAGTGCTGATGTAATCTACTTTCTGCCCACCTATGCAATTGCATTTTTGATGCAGCAAGGACGGGTGGGAAAATGCCAGATCCTGTAGGGAAACATTTCACTTAATATAATGGAGAGTGCTGCCTCTTTCTTTGTTTTTGTTTTTAAAAAATTACCTAAGTATCAGGTTGTTAACAGAGGAAGTTCCTGGCCATTTATCTGCTTCAGCTCTTCTCCTATCTCAGCTAAGGATGAAATACAGTACAGTCAGTATGTTTGCTAACAGCCCTTTCTAAAATGATTTAGCAGCCTATCTTCAATCATTGGACAGATGAATTTATATCTAGATATAGGCTCTATTTAGACAGAATGTCCATAGTCCATAGAAGCTAGCAATTTGATCACTGGACAGTATCATATGCTTCCAGGAGCTCCACAAAATATTATAATGGGGATTACAACAGCTAATAATCCCTGTTCAGTGACCACAGTTGGGACTAACAGCTTGCTCATTAAGTAAAGGGGTTGCTAAGTGAAACTGTAACTGTGTTCATGATCTGACTTCAGCTTTCCTTTGATTTATAGAACTGTGAAAGTCATAAATGTGAGGAATGGTTGTGAAATTTATTTTTCATCTATTGTTCCACTATTGTAATTTCTTAATGGTCACTAAACAAGGTAGTTCCTAAAGGAGAATTACTTGTGTCTTGAAACTCCATATAATATATCTTCTCTTAAGAAAGTTGAGTTTGTCAGCCATATCTTTTATGTCAAGTTCTTTTTGGGGGCATCCTCCACAAAAATACTATCTTTGCAAGGGATTCATCATCTTTCCAAATTGTGCTATATAAAGAAAGCAATAGCACACTCTCTGCCTTTTTATAGTATTTGTTTTACAGACTTTCAAAGCTGTGTTAGAATTTACATTAAGTATTCTACATGAGCAAAATCCTTTGGTAGCACCTTATAAAACACTTCCACATCTGACAGTGGGAAGTTCTATTGCCTATCACAGACTTCTAATGTTAGTTTAGACACCACCACATACTTGCAATTGCCACTGAGAGCCAAGCCAATGAGATATGATGGAAAGAGAGCAACTGTTACTAGGGCCTCAGATAAATTGAATTTATTAGGTAAGAGTCATGTTATGATATTATCTTTCTGTTCACTCACAAAGATGCAGCATATTTTTAAAAATGAATTATTCAACTTTCAGGGAATATTTTACTGATATCCTTAAATATTTATGTGTATAGAGTTAAAATTATACTTATAGGCAATGTAACATGGCCATTACAATATGGGAATCATACTGGTGGCCACAATGTTCTACAGTCATTGTAATTCAGGATGTTACTTGCTACGTATAAAACCCTACATGACCCATAGCTTTGTTCAAACCCCGTTTTGAATACCGTGTCCAGTTCTGGCGACCTCACTTTAAAAAATGATATTGATAAGATTGAACAAGTCCAGAGATGGGAAATAAAAAAGGTCTCAGGGACAAAACATATCAGGAGAGATTGGAGGAGTTGAATATGTACAACCTGGAGGACAGAAGGAAAAGGAGACTTGAAACCTTTAACTATATTAAGGGTATAAATAAGCTTCTAATTAAGGGTATGAATAAGTTCTGCATTTTCAATAGCAAGCAAAAATCAAGAACATGAAAGTATAACCTCAGATTATCAGGAGGGACGTTCAAAAGTAATGTTAGAAAGTATTGCTTCACAAAAAAGAGTAGTAGAAGCTTGGAACCAACTTCCAGATGAGATATTAGGTCAACCTGCAGTAACAAAGTTTAAACGTGTTTGGGATAAACACTTGTCCATCATCCCACAAAAATAAAATAAAAATTAATAAAATATAATAATAAGGATGTAACAATACTTTGAGACGGCAGAATAAATGAGAAAGAAGTGGAGAAGATAACAAAATACAAAGACCTGGAAGTAGAAATAGAATGACTGTGGCAAAAGGAAGCAAAAATAGCACCAATAGTAATAGCAGTACCAATAGCACTTAGACTTATATACTGCTTTACAGTGCTTTACAGCCCTCTCTAAGTGGTTTACAGACTCCGCATATTGCCCCCAACAATCTGGATCTTCATTTTACCGACCTTGGTAGGATGGAAGGCTGAGTCAACCTTGAGCCTAGTGAGATCTGAACTGCCAAATTGCAGTCAGCCGGCAGTCACAGAAGTACCCTGCAGAACTACATTCTAACCACTGCACCACTGTGGTAATAGGCACCTTGGGTGGAATCCCAAAATGACTGGAGCACCACTTGAACATCATCAGCATTGACATTCACCATCAGTCAATTGCAAAAGGCAGCTTTACTCGATACAGCTTCCATCTTGGAAGCCGAGGTGGCGCAGTGGTTAAATGCAGCACTGCAGGCTACTTCAGCTGACTGCAGTTCTGCAGTTCGGCTGTTCAAATCTCACCGGCTCATGGTTGACTCAGCCTTCCATCCTTCCGAGGTGGGTAAAATGAGGACTCGGATTGTTGTTGGGGGCAATATGCTGATTCTGTAAACCGCTTAGAGAGGGCTGAAAGTCTAATTGCTATTGCTATTGCTATTGCTATCCTGCGACGATACCTCTAACACCATCAAATATCCACATCTGCCTATCCCAGGTCCTTGGGAACGACTCGATAGGTGGATCAAAATGCCAAATCGTCTCAACATCTGGCTGACTGTGTGACAGACCATAAAATAATAAATGAATAGATTAAAAATAAAATAGAAAAAGCAAACAAACTCAAAGGGCGGACCGGACAGACTACTAGATCTTTTTCTGCCATCAGTTTTCTAGGTTTATAATATCTGCAAGATGCTTTTCCCAGACATATTTCCACCCCCTCAGTCTGAGAGAAGAGAATACCCAGTGACAGTCCCCACCTATTTTGAGGGGCAACAGCAACCAGCATTCTCTGTGGGAGCTTCCCTCTTTTGAATAGCTTGTACCATCCCCCAAGCGAGGGTCAACCTTACTTCTGGTCTTCCAAAAACTTTTGAAGTCTTGGTGGTTCTGAAAAGGGTTCAGAACCTGATTGCCCAGATGTACCAAACTTTGTTGCTTTCATTTTAACAGTTAATATTTAATGAACTGTTTGTAGAAACGCTTTGCGGTGGATATGTTCATACATAGAAGAGTTCTGTCCTACAGCTTATGTTTTCTGCAGTTTTGGGAAAACTCCAGTATATGTGTGAACATGCCAAAGGGTATGTCTCAAGATGGAACCACTTCATGGTCTACTAATTTATATTTAATTTATGTGGGAGCATTATTATTATTATTATTACTGTGGAACATATTTTTAGCACCATTGTGATGACTAATGCTCCCCCCCCCCTATAAATTTATTTGCATGTCATTCTATGTGTTTTAAGAGATGTGGGAAATCTTCAGAAAACAATGAGGAACTGGAAAATATTATTCTCTCCTTCTTTCTTTTAGAAAACAACTAAGAATCTTAACAATATCACCTTTCTCTTCAAGCTCCAGGAAACCTGATGTCCTCCACATGTTTTGGGCTACAATCCTTGTAATTCCTTCCTTTTGGTCATGCAGCCTTGGGTTTACAGGAGTCAAAAGGCACCGGTTGCCCACTTTTCTTGTTCATAATAGTTTCCCATATGGAATAGTTAAATCTGAGATGATCAGATGGAAAAGGGCTCCTGCAGCTTTAATATTTGCACGCAACAGGGGATTTTAGCCAGCAAAGCTGCCCATGGGCTAAAATCTCTTCTAGTACACAAATATTAAAAGTGCATGAGCCCCGTCTTCTCTTTTGCTTCTGCCTTTTACCTTTTTATCCAACATAGAAGCTATTTAAGGGCATTGAGTAATTTGTGCAAAAACACCCAATGCTAAAATAAAGTGATCTAATTTGAATGGCTGTGCTCTGCAATGGTTTCTAGACAAATTAAGGCTGAAACAGCACTACAATGAAATCCTATAGGGTTACCTATGTGGGATGCCAAACTTTGGATAACCATTAAGGGCTGCAAAGAGAAAGGGAAAACACTAGCCCTTGGATGCCCCCTCATGGTCAACTGGATTGTTGCAGCCCAGATGACCTAATTTCTGCCCATTATCAGGGAAGATGGTCTGAGGTAAGCGAGGCCTGGTGAAGACCAAATGGAGCTTGCAAAATTTAATAAAAATGGTAAAGCAGAAAAGAAGCAGATTGTATGGGATTTTGACCTATTAATGGTAAAAACTCTGTTAAGGTCACAGAGGGGCTATCTAAGTACATACAGATAATCCTCATGTGACGAATGCAATGGAGCCTGCCAATTATATTCATAACCTGAGAATTCGTAAGAGTGAATCACATAACTTGAACGTGATCACTCCCTTTCGCCCGTGCATTCGCTAATCGAATGTGCAGGTCATTAAGTGCATGAGGTATCATAGGGTGGAGAATGCTATGGAAGGGCCTAGTGTTTCTGACACCCAAGTGTTTGCAAAATGGAGGGAAGGCTTTGGTGCTCCAGTCCTTCCCTCAGTTTGCAAAGCCTTTTGCTGCAGATCTCATTCAGGACTCCTTTTGCAAAGAACAGAGCCCTAAAGTATTGTGAGAGCGCATGAAATCAATTGCGTGAGATGTCGCAATACTGATCTCATGTGATCTCACAATACTTTAGGCCTCCATTCTTTGCAAACGCACTGAAGGCCTGAAGTACTGAAGCAGGCCAAGAAACTGAAGGCTTGCTAGATCTTCATAAGGTGAGTCTCCACAGGCCCAGTGTGGAGATGGGTGGGAAATAGATAGAGCGAATGTTGTAGTTCCTCTGCAGTCGTTCATAAGGGTGAACGACTGCCATGGTGCTGCAACATTTGTTACTTTGGAATGTGTTGTAAGTACTTGGCGTGGTAGTGTTAACGTAACTTCAAATGGTCGCTAAGTGAACTGTCGTAACTTGAGGATTACCTGTAATCATACATCTCACTAAATCATAATGTGGCTTATTTGTTTTGGCCTCAGCATGCTGTATGAATGCAAGAGATGTCAAAAGGTTGCTAAGGATCCACGACCAAGAGCTTTCTACTGGTGGGCAAAGAAATCTTGAGTTCATGATTGCAGACAGCAACATGGGGAGGATTACAATGTATATCTGGGAATCAATGCTATATGACATGCAAGTATACTTAGCCACAAGCTGTTCACACCTGCAATGACACTGAAAAAAGACGGCTATTGCAACTTCAACTCAGTGTTGAAGGCATGAGCTGGTCCCTGCAGACTTCTTGTCAATATTTCAAAAGTGGTTTGCTGCCATTACCTTCATCCTAAGGCTGAGAGTGTTTCACCCAAGGGCACCCAGTTGGCTTTGTACCTAAGTTGGACTAGAACTCAGGTACCTGAGTTCCTAGTTTCTAACTTGGTACCTTAATCACTACATCAAACTTGTTTTCTGATTGGAACAAAAAGCAGCTTAATTAAATGGTTTTATTACCATCCTAAAGGAATTGACAAAAAGATGCAGGAGAAGGCACAAGAACGGTAAATATTTTAAGGTTATAGTTTTCTCATCAGAATTCACAAATATAGGTAAAAATTTGCCTTAGTATTCCAAATCCACCATTCATATATTTACCTTCTCAGGAGTACTGTCTGCCCTCTCTTGTCTTATTTTTCCTTACCAAGCTGACTTTTTCTTTGCCTTTACTGTCTTCCTAATTTAGGTCAGTTGAGTGAACAAGTCTATGAAATTATGGTAGAAATATCCATGATGTTCCAACGTGATGGGAACAAAAACATTGTCAACTAACACTTAACATTATGTGGCTTGCAGAGGAGGAGAGAGAGAGGAGTGGAAAGGGGGGAGAGGATAAAGAGAGAGGAAGGGGAAGTAGAGAAGAGAAGGATGACAGAGGGAAGAAAGGAGGTAGGGAGAAGGAGGAGAGAGGAAGAAGAAAGTGATGGATAAGGTACAAATATGGTGTATGGAGAGCAGAAGAGCCAATAATTGTTTTTGGGAGTTGATGGTAAGATAATTGACATAATATTCAATAATACAATATGATGTTGGCTATGTAATAGTATACCTGTGATTATATGCTATGAAAATGGAAAAATAAAAAACTTAATATGCAAACATTATGTGGTTTGCTACTGAGCATGCACAGAGTCCTCACTTTCTTCCAAGCTTGATGATAACTCCTTTCTCATGTGTGTCTAAGCATTGGCTTCATAAAGCTCAAGATTCAGAGAATACACTATACTGCTAGTAATGTATAAGAAAGTTAAAATGCTTTGTTCAACACAAATTGAATTTTTATTATGAAATGGCAAAAGCTTTCAGAAGTTACATTTTATAGCTTGAATAAGGTGTTACTGGACAAAAGTTCTGTTATCCAAGGGGGCTTTTACAGATTGGACAGAAACAGGATACTGACTAGTAGATGGTCAGATTATCTTTAGACTCTTGACTGAAAACAACGACAGCTGATGTGGTTAATAGTAAAGGGATGAGGAGTGCAGCAATCAAACACTCTCCAAGAAGATCACATTCCTCATCTCTAGAAAAACAATGCCTGGTGTATGAATCAAGTGAATTAGTCATCTTGTATTTTGGATAAAGGGTTAAATGGTTCCAGGACAACAGGATATGTAGAGCAGCTCAAACATTACACATTCTTTTGAGCCATTTCGACTGAACCTAATAAAGATAATGCCTAAATACATACATACATACATACATACATACATACATATATTTGCCCATTCTTCTCAGCTAGAAACTGTGCTGGCCGGTCAGGTCACCCTCCTCGGTTTTTGGATGTAGGTGTGGGGAGCAGCCATAGGGAGGTTTGGGAAAAGGAAGGGGGGGGGCAAGGCCTCGGAGAGGATCATTAAATGCTGGAACAAGACTAATATGCCCCCCCCCCCTCACCTACACCATTCATAAACTGAAATGAAATATAAAATATATTCATAAATGAAATGAAACTAACATTGCCAACTTAAATAACTAAGTAATGAAATTAAAATCTAATACATTGCATAAATAACTGTTCACTGAGTTTCAGACTAATAAAGGTTCTGTCAAACAAGGCTGCAAGGCGGTTTTGCTATACACACTTCTTAAAATAAATTTCCCCTTCATGGGCTCCCTTTGAGTTCCATGGGCCCCGAAACAATGTACCGGCTTCACCCCCTCTCTCAGGCCTGAGGGGGACGCAAGGAAGGAGGCCCCGGGAAGGCCTCGGCCGCAGGGACAGGGGCTGCGATGAAAAGCCCAGCAACAGTCGAATTCACACCCCCAGAGTAGCAAACAGCGAGACGAGCAGCATATAAATTCAATAAGTAAGTTTCGGACTCATGGGAGCCTCCTCTCACTCATAAGACAAACCAGATACCCCCACCCCTTCCCGGCTCCGGAGGCTAAAGGGTATTCCAGCCCAGAGCGAGGGCGCCCTTGCGTTTTTCTCTCGCCGTCCTTTGCAGAGGATGCCTCGCTAAATGGCTCTCCTTCCGACCGCGAATTCGCAAATATTTACTCATACAGCGGACGTGGGTGTGAGAAGCTCTCGGCAGAAAGGGGAACGGCGCGTTCGGGCTCCTAATAAAGAAAGTCGGCGTTCTACCTTTCCTGCACAAACGTCTGAATTCCTTGAGAGTTTATTTTCCCCCCTCCCCCGCTCCCATCCCATCCTATCCAGCAGAGCGAGGCAAAGCTGCTGCAAGGACTTTCTCTCCCACCCTCCCTCCCTCTTGTGGGCCAAGCCCGGCCTGCCGACGGACGGTCCCCGGGTGAACCTATCCTGCGGTTACACTGACAAGGCGGGCAGGAACAGGAAGCGAGCATTGTGTATTAAACTGGGTAGCCTTTCAAGTCCTGACAAAAGTCCGCAAATAAACCCAGCGCTGTGCAAACACGTGGTTCGGCGGCGAGAACCTGGCTGGCTTCCCCATCTCTCTCCCTCCCTCTCCCTCTCTCTCGCCTTTCCCAAGCGGGCAGGTTGGCGCGGCTGCTGGGCTGCGGGCGCCCGTGGCGTTGGCATCCAGCGCCTCCCCACAGGTGCGAAGCAGTCCCCGGGAGACTCCCGCTCTCCCCGCTTCCCCCGAGGGAACTAACGTTGGAGCGGGGCCAACTGGAGTGCCGATCTGGGATGGCGGCGGCCTCTTGGCCGAGCCAAAGAGCCTGCAGGACGCGAGAGGAGGGGATCCGCTCCAAATAATGGGAAGCTGTTTTGTTTTGCTTTGTTTTTCCCAGGCGCCCGTTAACCGCGGTTTACCAGCCTTCCCGCTGCGGCTAAGTGCTCCTAAAACAAGGGTGACGGGGGAGAGCTGCTGTCTCTTGGTCTGTTTGGGACCTATCGTAGCTCTTGCAGCGTTTTGATATTCGTCAGGTGGAGCTTGGTGACAGTGTCTCTGCTTGACCAAGGAAGCCCGGAAGTGAGAAGGGCAATTGCTTAAAGCCACATGATTGCATGGAAGAGGTGGGCTTTGGGAGACCGAGGTCGACTTAAACAGAGTTGGAAGGGACCTTGGAGGTCATGTAGTCTAACCTCCTGCTCTCCCAGAAGACCTGTACTAGAGATTCGAACTGCTGACCGTTCTGATCGATAAGCTTAGTATCTTAGCCACGGAACCACCTACTCAGGCACTAATCTAATCAGGATAGACTTATCTATCTATTGGGGGGGTGTCTGGGTTCTCATTGGTGCAGATCATATCTACATAGCTTCCAAAGGACTTCCAGACCAGGCTTTATATTTTGCAATCCTCACTCCTGCAATCTTGGGATTGTGCTTAGTTGCAGTAGTGGCCTCTTCTCTCCTTTGCTTTCTTAGCAGTTTACACCCCCCCCCCCTTTTTCTCCTTACCGCCGAGAAGCCATTGAGGAGGGGATGGCAGAATAAGCTGTCAGGGTCTCTTGACCTGTAGCGCTAGGAACCATCCATCCAACCAGGCCCTCAAATGAAAGCAGTCCTCAAGCATCCATGGACCGTTTCTGCATTTCTTTGGGGTGGACCTGGCTGTAAAACACACACACACTTCCAACTGTAAACTACCTACTTGTGAATAGTTAATGAGAAACAGAGCAGCTGGACTACATGTGTTGCCCTGCTTCAGCCTCTATAACCCTTTCCTTTCCAACTGATTCCAGCTGTTCACTCACAGCTGCTTCAGCCAGACACTTCTGAATCTGTCTTGCATGCTGCAGGCCATGATATCATTGATTGTTCCTTATGTCTTGTAAGCTGCAAAGAGAGGTTTATTACTAAATTGCATGAAGAAGCAAAGACCATAGGAAATATCCTTGGGAAGTCCTTAGCTAACTTCATCTGGGCTGATCAACCACCCCACCCAGTCCCATTGTTGTTCTATTTTAGCTTGACAACAATAATAGCTGGGTTTCTAATTGATCTCCCCCTTTTACTGACATTCATCATCTACCAGAACATTTGATCCATCACCAGGGCCTAGCCTGTATTAACCTGGCTATACGAGACCCAACAGTTAAAGAGAAACTATTCATATGTTTTTTGTTCTTGCTGAACTTGATACAAGGTGTCATTGGAAAGACAAAAACAAAACAAACAAACAAACCACTCTGGTTACTTCACTGGAGAGAATCCATAGATGAAAGGGACATCAATACAGTTGTCACAGTATTTAGAGAAAAGCTAAACCTCAAATGTTGTGCCTTTTAATTTGCAAAGAACATCTGATTGGCATGTCTGCCTTCTGTCAAATCAGAGTATTGTTCTCATACCTTATTGCTACCTTTTGAAATAACGGAAGTGGGTTTTTTTCAGATTGGACTCTTTCCCTGCCCTACTTAGATATGTCAAAGATTGGATTGTTCAGGGAACTACTGAATGCAAAGCTTGTCCTCTAGCACAGAGCAACGACCTTCCTTATGTGATGTGTGATTATAAAGATTCATACTCTGCTTTACAGCCCTAATCAGGGCACAAACTTTACCAGTTCTTTTTCTGCACTGACCTTGATCTGCATGCCCCCTGGCAACCAGAGAGTCTCAAATTCCAGCTGAAAACTCTTTCCTTAAATTTTTCATTCTGCTGCTCTAATCGCTGCTTAACCTCAAGGAGAGCAGAGGCTGCTACGTGTTCTTTCAGATCTTGCTGTGATGAATCAGTGCAGGCATGTTGGCAGACACACCTGTCTAGGACAAATGAAGACATCGAGGAGCAAAGCTAAAGTAAAGCCAAGAGTTAACCAAGTCAAAGGTGGGGGGGGAAGCATAATGAGGAAATGGTAACAGCTGAAATGACATCATGATTCTAGGCTGAACCATATGTACTGAAGGTTGCTAGCTGTGAAACATGAGGTATGAAACTGGACCAGGGTAGAATAGCTGGCTTTTATTATGGTGTCCTGCCAGACTATTGGCTTTAGCACTTTAAACATAAAGCAGAAATGTGAGTGATAATTAATCCATATTCATGACCCTATGAATTTTTGCTGCACAGTGTCTTAAAGTGACAGGGATTACAGAGGGAAAGAGAATTTTTCTATTTCTCCTTCTTTCCTTTAGTTCCAGCCTGTGTTGAATCCCCAATGCACAGAAGTAAAGGATTGTTCCTCTCCTGTCCTCAGTGCTAATCCTGAGAAAGGCCTTAAAGTAAAGGTAAGGTTCCTCTCCACATACGTGCTAATTGTTCCCGACTCTAGGGGGCGGTGCTCATATCTGTTTCAAAGCAGAAGAGCCAGCACTGTCAAAAAACGTCTCTGTGTTCATATGGCAGGCATGACTAAATGCCAAAGGGACATTGAACCACTGTTACCTTCCCTCCAGAGGTGTTTCTTATTTTTCTACTTGCATTTTTACATGCTTTCGAACTGCTAGGTTGGCAGAAGCTGGAACAAGTAACAGGAGCTCACTCCGTTACATGGCGCTAACGATTCGAACTGCCGACCTTTCTGATGGACAAGCTCAGTGTCTTAGCCACTGAGCCACCACAGCCCTTTATTAAAAGGCCTTCTTAAAGGCCAATTCAGTTTGGCCCAGCAGTCTGGCTCCTCTCATGCTTAGTGCTTGGAAGCTGAGTTGTGTCGGAAAACAGGAACCCAAAAATATAGGGGAAAGGAGAAGAAAGACTTTCATGGAGAAACTGAGATCTCTGTTCTTCTGATTCTATCCCGCCTTCTCTTTCTGTGTGGCTGATCAAAGAGTTTGATTGTACGCAATGGGAGAACAGCCTCATCTTGCAGCTTGCTTGGGAGGGAGGGTGAGGAGGGGGCAGGATATGGGACAACACAGAGAAGACTGTGCAGCAGCTGAACTCACATGCAAAAAGTAAGGAAGAGTAATTAAAGAATTTATACCTTATCCATGCAGGGCCATTATAATCATAGATATCAATTCTTTCCTGTGTCTGGTACTAAATTATAGTGTCTTGCTTACAGCCTCTGAAAAACATTACTTCTCAGATACTAGGGATGAAAGCACAAATCACTATTTCCTTTTACTAGTGGGGGACCGAGGCAGGGGAGTCAAGAAACAGGTCTGAGTGGAAATTTTGCCCCCAGAAGACTTGAATTATTTTGTCCACCTATGATATTCAACTTTTAAAAATGGAGGTTGGAGGGAATTCAGAAGCAAAAAGTGTGGAAAAAACAGACAAATATTTGAAATGAATAATCAGTAGTCAAAACTGAAAGGAAGCTCTGGAGAAGAAAACTTTGAGGTGGCATGTCATAAAAAATGAATGCTTTCCCCAATTGTTCTTACAGTGACAATTGCAGTGCTATTATTCAATTGTAGTCAAGGCACCAGATGTTTCACTTCAAAGACAAGCCACGGAGTTAAAAGAGACCTCAAATATATATTTGAGACAGAAAACTCTTACTGGTCCAGAAAATTGGGTCCCTGAAAGGTTGTAGCCAATAATCTCTCAGGAAAAAATGTTTACCATTGTCTGACTCATTCTGTACATTGTTGAAAAACTTGCACTATCGGAAATGGTTTCTAAATGTTTACCTAACATTGTTTTCTTTATAACTTGAACTTACTGTTTCAGGTCTGTCTTCTGGAACAACAGGAATAAATTTGCTTTATCTTCATGAGAGCTCTTTCAATATTTGAAGATGACTATCAGCTGGTTTTGCTTTATCTTTTCTCCAGATTAAATATACACATCTCCTCCCACCTTCTTTCATAGGACATGCCCGTTTTCCCCCCCTAGCAATCCTATTGTAATAGTGCATCTGTTGTGATCACAAATAGCATATGGACTATGGTTTTATAGTTATAAACACTGACAGGTTAGTAGTCATAATAAAATTATTCCATCATCAATATGTCAATTCTATTATATATCTGGTTTTTGAAAGATTCTCCACCAATACACACACACACACACACACACACACACACACACACACACACACTGTTCAGCATGCTATGGCCATCTGGTTGCCATTAGAAATGAGGTCTTAGATTAGGTATGACCCAGCAATGATTATCTTCTATGGCTTCAAACTCTCATTTATCTGCTTCATTATTTAGCAAATATTTCTCCCTTCATTATATTTTTATATTTAACTTTTGAACATATATTTGTCTCAGCCAAAATGCATGAT
Source organism: Thamnophis elegans (assembly GCF_009769535.1). Taxonomy (NCBI): domain Eukaryota; kingdom Metazoa; phylum Chordata; class Lepidosauria; order Squamata; family Natricidae; genus Thamnophis; species Thamnophis elegans. The sequence continues at coordinate 45,214,884 of NC_045542.1, read as the reverse complement.
ACTAGCAGAGTACGTACTGTATTTTTCGAACTATAAGATGCCCCGGTGTATAAGACGCACCGAGATTTCGAAGAGGTAAGTAAGAAAAAAAAAATTGTCCTCCCCGGCCCACAGGAGCACTACAGATTTCAGCAGGGCTGGGGGAAGGCAAAAACACCACCATTTTTGTGAAAAACAGGTGAAAAATGGGCCTTCCCCCCCCCCCCCCCAAAACGGCATTTTTGCCATTCCCCAGCCCTGCTGAAGCCTGCAGAGTGCTTCTGGGGGTTGAGGGAAGGCAAAAATGCCTCAGTTTTTGCAAAAAAGAGCTGTTTTTCATAAAAACAGAAGCATTTTTGTCTCCCCCCTTGCTGCTGAACCCTGCAGAGAGCTTCTGGGGACGGGGGGAAGGCAAAAATGCCACCATTTTTGTGAAAAACGGTCTGTTTTTTGCCTGTTTTTCACAAAAATGGGATGCAGGGGCAGAGCTTCAGAAGGTCCAAAATGGCTGTATTCATTGTATAAGAGCACCAACATTTCCACACTTTTAGGGAGGAAAAAGGTGCGTCTTATACTCAGAAAAATACGGTATATTATGATGCCTGTCACAGTAAAAGAAGGGAAAAGGCATTATCCTCAAGAATATTTGAAGAGACATACACCATACATTACTTATACTTTTATGGCCATGTCTTTTTGTGGGAGAGTTCCAAACACAGGTAAGTCCAGAACGTATGACAACAATGGAGCCCAAAATTTCCATTGCTAAACATGACAGTTGTTAAGTGAGTTTTGCCCCATTTTATGACCTCCTTGCCCCTGTTGTTAAAGGAACCACTAACTTAACACTAACTTAAATGTTAAATTAGTGACACGGTTGTAAGTGAATGGCTTCTCCATTGGCTTTGCTTGTCAGAAAGTTGCAAAAGGTGATCACATGACCCAGGGATACTTCATCTGTCATAAATACATGCCAGTTGCAAAGCATCTGGATTTTGATCACATGGCCACAGAGAGGCTGCAATGGTCATAAGTGTGAAAAATTGCCACAAGTCACAATTTTCAGTGCTATTGCAATTTTGAACTGTCACTAAATTAATGGTTGTAAGTTGAGGATTACCTTTATTGAGGGGTGTGTATGTGTCTCCTCTGAACAACTATGAAGGCTTGGCTATTTCATGAAGTCTTGGTCAGAGGGCCACTTTGACTATCCCTCTGGATAGCAGAACCAGTTTTATTGGTCTGCTAGCCAGAGGGATCTAATCTTGACTATTATTTATCAATTTTTATATAATCACTTTTGCAAGGTGTGTTTTTAATCTGTCTCATTTTAACCCAAATTAGAAATGTGGGGAGACATGCACAGCTCAGAGTCAGTTTGAATAGTTTATATGTGCTGTAAGTAAAATAAGTTAAAGTAAATAATAAAATAATTCTTAGATTTGGGGAAAGCATTGTGGTTGTTTAATTGGAAATTTTAGGAACAGTGTGGGTAACATGAAGACCAATGGTGAGATTCAATTTTTTTACTACCGGTTCTGTGGGTGTGGCTTGGAGGGCGTGGCAGGGGAAGGATATTGCAAAATCCCCATTCCCTCCTGATCAGCTGGGACTCGGGAGGCAGAGAATAGATGGGGGCAGGGCCAGTCAGAGGTGGTATTTACCGGTTCTCTGAACTACTCAAAATTTCCGCTACCAATTCTCCAAAACTGGTCAGAACCGGCTGAATACCACCTCTGATGAAGACACATTTTGTACTCTTCTCCACGCATGCTGTTTGTTACTGGTTTTGCCTCAGAAATAGGTGCCTTATAAATTGAGTAGATGAGCAGGTTATTCTTGAGGCCTAACTCTGAAGCCTGCTCTCTATACAGAATCTTTGTCAGGGTCGTGTTTCCACTAGCAAACAAACCAATCCGTTGCTGAAAATTAAATGTAGTGTCAGAAGTAGAGAATGTAGTACCAAGCATCTTCCATTTTCATGAGCCTTTTCAGACCACAGTTTTGCGGTACATTGTTGGAACATGTCCCACAGGAGATGCTGAGCAGCGCACACACAAACACATTGGGCCTTTTCAGAGCTTTTTCACCACTTGCCTTTAGCTGTAGTATTGGTACAGCTGTAATGAGGAAAAAACCACTCCAAAGACTTGCATTGCGGATGTATATCTGATCACACGCAGGTTTGATTTCAGAATAGATGTATATGGGTTATACAGGCTGAGAATTCTAGGACTCGGAGGCTTAGCACATTTGGATGATAAAGTCAATGCCAGCTGTAGGTAGGCCTTACCCGTAGCCTTTCATTCTGTCAGGTCGCTTGAAAGTTTAATGGAGTAGAATCATTTTTGCTTGTAGTTATAACAGCAACTGTGGACTACAAAGGGAGACCTCATTTTGTTTGTTCCCTGCAGCTGAGAAAACCAGATATTTCTTTGTTCTCTGTGTGTTTCAGAAATAGATTGTTTTACACATCGGTAGCTACAGATAGTCTTCAACATACCTTTTGTTTTGTGACTGTTGGACGTTGCAACGGCACTGAAAAAAGTGACTTATGACTATTTTTCACATTTATGACCATTGCAGCATTCCCATGGTTACGTGATCAAAATTCAGATGCTTGCCAATTGGCTCCTATTTATGACGATTGCAGTGTCCAAGGGTCATGTGATCACCTTTTGCAACCTTGTGACAAGCAAAGTCAATGGGGGAGCCAGATTCACTTAACAACTGTGTTACTAACTTAACAACTATAGTGATTCACTTAACAACCATGGCAAGAAAGTTCGTAAAATGAAGCAAAACTTACTGTCTTGCTGAGCAACAGAAATTTTGAGCTTAATTGTAGTCATGCTGGGGACTCCTACAAATTAATTTTAAACAGTGAAAATGGTAACCTCACAGGAGCCTGCATCTTAAAATGATTTGTATTTGTATTTTATTATTTCTATGCCGCCCTTCTCCGGGAGGACTCAGGGCGGCGAATAATTCAAGGGGGAAAAAAAGGGGGAACATAAAAGACAAAATACAAATAATAAAAATAGACAACAGTCGCACAACCATACATGTCGAGAGGGGAGGGAACTCATCACCCCCAGGCCTGCCGGCAAAGCCAGGTTTTGACGGCTTTTCGGAAGGCCTGGAGAGAGGTGAGGGTCCAAATCCCTGCGGGGAGTTCATTCCAGAGGGCCGGAGCTGCCACAGAGAAGGCCCTCCCCCGAGTAATAGCCAGGTGGCATTGGCTGGTAGATGGCACCCGGAGGAGGCCAACCCTGTGAGATCTAATGGGTCTGTGGGAGGTAATTGACAGCAGGCGATCTCTCAAGTACCCAGATCCAATACCATGAAGGGCTTTATAAGTTACGACTAGCACCTTGAAGCGTATCCGGAGACTGATCGGTAACCAGTGCAGCTTGCGGAGGATAGGTGTAACGTGGGTGTACCGAGGTGCACCCACAATCGCTTGCGCGGCTGTGTTCTGGACGAGTTGAAGTCTCCGAATACTCTTCAAGGGCTGCCCCATGTAGAGCGCATTGCAGTAGTCCAGTCTTGAGGTCACGAGGGCGTGATGATGTATTTTTAGTATTCAATAAATGTATGTCTTCATTTCCAGACAAATAAAACAGTTTTGGTTTTAATTCTCCTGGTTTCAAGAAATCTAAAAGAAAGTTTGTAGAAAAAACTTTCATAATTATTTTTACCTTTTAAGAAAAAGGAAAAAAAAGCACACAGTCCTTTCCTAACTGCATACTAGCCCACAGTTAGATAAAAGCTCAGAATTCTCCTTTTACTTTTAAACTGCCAATTGTCAAGACAAAAGAGGCTTTTGTGGAATATAAAAGGCAGCCAAACCCTCAAAAACACCTCCGCTGTGCTGAAAGAGTTAATCCTGGCACCCACCCCATTCCTCTGCTGGGGAATAGCGCCATTAATTGAGCAGGCCTTTTTTGTGTGATCCATCACTGAAGGGGAAACATGGGACGAATGTGGGGTAATAACAACAAAGCCTCAGCTAATTTGGGAAAATTGCTCTGATTTGGGAAAATTGCAGTGTTTTCCCCCAGGTGATTGACGAGCTTTGGAAAAGGGAGGTTTTTGAGCCAGGTGCCTGTTTGTGTGGCATTCACTGCTGGCTTCCCTCCACTGCCTCTCATAATGCTGAGTTGGCAGGGTTAAGGCAAGGCTGTTCAGAAGCCAAAGAGACTTTGACATCATCTTTGGACAAGTCTTCAAGCCCTGGGATTGTCCTCCACCCTTGGCTGGGTATTCCCTCTCTGGCCTCTGAGTTATTTCCAAAGTTGACTGTCCTTACCTTCTTTCAGGTATCAAGTGTTCGCTATCTGAAGCTCCTGGAAAGGAACCGGACTTCTTGAATTGAAGGCCTCAGTTCTTCACTACTGATTTATGGCCGAGTATTTCCTACCACTATCCTGGTTGAGTTTTGAATGTTTCCCTCAGCTTTGGTTCACATATGCATTGCGGAGACCTACAGCTGCTTCTCCGACAGAAAAAAACTTGGAAGTTGGCAAGAGATTACAGGCAGTCCTCTTTTTACAACCATCCCTTTAGTGACTGTTCAAATATACAATGGCACTGCAAAAATTGACATGACTATTTTTCACACTTAACGGCCATTGCAGCATTCCCACATTCATATGAACAAAATTTGGACGCTTGGCAACTGGCTCGTATTTTGGTAGTTGCAGTGTCCTGGGATCATGTGATCACCTATTGTGACCTCCTGACAAGCAAAGTCAATGGGGAAGCCAGTTTCACTTAACAACTGGGATACTAAGTTATCAACTGCAGTGATTCACTTAGCAACTGAGGCAAGAAAGGTCATAAAATGGGGCAAAACTCACTTAACAACCGCCTTGCCTAGCAGCAGAAATGTTGGGCTCAATTGTACATCAAGGACTACCAGTACCAAGCTCACTGTTTCAAATTTCGCTGAGGGAGGTGCCACTCCTTGGTCAGGTTCAGGGTTAAACTGTGAATAACCTTTGTTCATAGCATGTCTCGGATTATATATTTGACTCTCTCTTCTGCCCCTTCCACTTGATAGCAGCTCAGCAGGAAGCTTATGAATACCATTTGAGTTGGATAAGGTACTTCTGCTGGTCAGAGCGAGAATGTGTAAATGAACTGCGCAGTGGATTTCAGGTCCATATTTCTGGCTATAATTTGTGCCCTTTTCTTGTACTTGCACAGTAGGAGCTCAGAGACCATGCAGGGTAATAACCAGGGACAGCTCCAGTCTAAATCCCAATCTTGAGTTCACTTGGTAGGGTCTCAATAGGCCTCCATATTTTGAGCTGTATGGATTTTTGAAGTGGTATAAAATGACTGAGGTAACATAGGTGAGGTGTGCTGAATTAGGGATTGGGACTTTCAAAAGCAAAGTGTGGTTCACCCAAGCCTCAAAAGAAATGGGAGGGGGGGAGAGAGGGGAAGGAAAGAGAAACCACTTGTCCATGTGGCGGTAATCATGGGGAAATCAGTGAAATATGGAGACTTCTTTCTGATATACAGGTAATCCTCAATGTAGGAGCACAATTGAGCCCATTTCCTTTCCGTTTCCATGTTGCCATTTCTTATAATACGGTTCTAATTCTTTCATGTTACCTTATCTCACTTCCTGAACCATCTGCTGGTTTCAGCTGTTTTTCACATTGTGCTTGGAATTCTCTATACTTTGAGGAGAATTTCATAATGGTAGAATTAAAAAGATACAATTTGGATCTCATAGAGGTTATCAGGTAAATATTCCTGGTCTAATCTGGGCAGAGTGATGATGCCCCAGAAATAATAGAGAATCATAGAATCCAAAGAATGGAATGGAATGGAATAGAAATAAATTATAAAATAAATAAATTTTATTTGCCAAGTGTGATTGAACACACAAGGAATTTGTCTCCAGTGCATAAGCTCTCAATACATGCAAAACAACAGAGTAATAATAACCATAATAATGATACTAATCAGAGAAGGTAGTAGAAAAGATGAGAAGGATAATAGTAATACAGCCATACTAACTACATGGGTAAATAGACATAAGACAGCACTGTGGGAAAAGTAATGAAAAAACATCATAATCCTCAGAACTAGTTAAATCACTCATTTTGATCTTGTAAGAAATACTGCCTCCTTTCTTTGCACAATTGTGCCCCCAAAATAGGACATTGAACCTGTTTCTTTTTTTAAAAAGGATGAAATCTCCCATCACTAGGCAGAACTCTAATGATAGAAAATTGGCTCTGTTTTCTTCCCCTTCATAGAATGCCATCAAGCTATCACAGAATGTTAAGGTTTTGGAGAAGATATTTCACAATCCTGTCCTAATAACCTGCTAAACTGATCTTACACTCAAAGACCTAAATAGAAATCTGCTGTAAGATAGTTCTCAGTTTATGACTACAACTGAGCCCAAAATTTTGGTTGTTAAGGCAGTAGTTAAGTGAGTTTTGCCCCATTTTTACAACCCTTTGTGCCACAGTTGTAGTGCAAATCATTGCAATTGTTAAGCAAATCATGCTGTTGTTAAGCAAATCTGATTTTGCTTAACTGACTTTGCTTGTCAGAAGCTGTCTGGTTACAAATTGTGATCACATGACTTCATGACAGTGCAACAGTCATAACATGTGTGAAGAGCAAGTACCTGAATTTTGATTATGTGACCAAGGGGACGTTGCAATGGTTGTAAGTGTGAAAACCGGTCATAAGTCACTTTTTTCAGTGTCGTTCTAACCTCAAATGGTCACTAAATGAATGGTTGTAAGTTGAGGATAATCCTGTACTTTGTTTTCCCCAAAGTCCCTTTTTATATGGTAGCATAACTAATAAAAATATTTGATGCCTTTTATTAGCTCAGGGCTAATAAAGGTGGGTTGAGCTACCAGAAAATCTTCTGAAGTCTTTGAGTACAGATAGTCTTTGACTTACAATCATTTGTTTGGTGGCCAAAGTTACAAACTTACTGAAAAAGCGACCTATGACTGATTTTCACACTTATGACCATTGCAGCATTCCCGTGGTCACATGATCAAAATTTGGATTCTTGGTTCATGTTTATGATGGTTGCAGTGTCCTGGGATCATGTGATCACCTTTTGCAAACTTCTGACAAGCAAAGTCAATGGGGAAGCCAGATTCACTTTACAACTGTGTTCAAAACTTCAAAACTGCAGTGAATCACTTAACAATTGTGGCAAGAAAGGCCATTAAATTGGGCAAACCTCACTTAACAACCATCTCACCTACCCTGTTTCCCTGAAAATAAGACAGGGTCTTATTTTCTTTTGACCCCTGAAATAAGCACTTAGCCTTATTTTCGGGGAGGTCTTATTATTTTTGAGGTGCAGGAGGCAGCGAGAGTGGTCACCTTATGGCTGCTGCTGTATTGCAATATTTTCAGGGAGGGCTTATTTTAGCATATGCGCTCAAAAGCCCAATTGGGCTTATTATCTAGGGAGGTCTTATTTTTAGGGAAACATAGAAGCAACAGAAATTTTGGGCTCAGTTGTGGCTGTAGATCTTAGAGTTGGTTTGGGCCTTGAAGGCCCTCCATCTTTAAAACGTTTAATCATCTTTTAAACTTTAATTAGTTTAGTTTACTTTATTTTCATTGCACCTCGTACAATGAAATTAAATGCCATCTTCAGTGTACATCATACATAAGAAAACTATAAAAAATAAAACAGAAAGAGAGAAGGAGAGTTGAAAGGAAGGAAGGAAGGAGGGAGGAAAGGAGGGAGAGTAAGAGAAAAGGAAGGAGGAGGGAAAGAGGAAGGGAAGGAGGGAAGGTATGTGAGAAGGAGGGGGGATCGAGGGAGGGAAAGGAGGGGGAAGGAAAGGAGGAAAGGAGAAAAGAAAGGAGGGAAGGCAGGGGAGAAGGAAGTAAGGGGGGAGGGAAAAAAAGGGTATGGAAAAGAAGAAATGAGGGAAGAGAAGAGGGAGGGAAGGAATAAGATACCTAACCTTTGATGTTTATAATGATTTGATAGTATGGGAATATCTCGAAATGTAGTTGTATTGTTTTTTACAAGTTATGGATGTTGTATTTTCTTTTTACCAATAAAATCTTTTTTAAAAATTAAAAAACACACACACACACATCCTTCACATTCTATACAATTGAATTGAAAATCCTTGATACTGCATTAATATTACACTATAAAGTAGAATTCAATATAGTTACTGCACTGGGATAGAAGCTGTTTTTCAACCTATTTGTCCTTGTTTTTATTGTCCAGTACGGTCTGCCAGATCTACCAGATGGTAATAGTTTAAAAAAGGGCGTCCAGGTTGAGATGGATCTTTAAGAATGTTTTGAACTTTCTTAAGGCAGTGGGAGCTATAAAGCTCTTCCAAAGAGGGAAGATGGCAACCAATGATCCTCTGGGCAATGATGTTAAACCTCTGGAGGGCTGTCCTATCTGTCACTGTGCAATTAGCAAACCATACACAGGTGCAGTAAGTTAAAATATTTTCATAGTGCAGTGATAGGTCACCAGCAGTTTTTCATTCAGTTGTTTCCTGAGAAGTCTCAGGTTGTATAATCTCAGCTGGACCCTTTTGACCAGTGCTGCAATATGAGTGTCCCAGGTCAGGTCCTCTTTTATGATAACACCCAAAAACTTAAAACTGGCCACTTGCTCCACTTGGTCTCCATTGATAACCAAGGGCTGGATGTCTGATCTATTCCTTCTGTAGCCCACTATAAGCTCCTTGGTCTTATTGGTGTTAAGGACCAAATTATTGTCTCCACAAAAATTATTCTGTTCCTGTTTCAACTGCCTCCCAGTGGGATATTGTACTCATATGGTTTTTATGAATTTAATTGTACACTGCTCGGAGTCACTCTGTGAGTGAGATGGACAGTTTCTAAATTTGATATGTGAATGAATGAAAATGAATGAAATATGCTCTTTTCTAGTAAATGACGTCTATCTGGTAATTTGGCATCATTGATTTTAAAAGATAAAATTTCCATCAAATGTCATGAAAGCCTTCCCTGTGTGCTTTACTTCAGTCTGCATGGCTGCATAGTTTCTGCTTCAGGATTAGAAACATCTTCCTTCCTATTGGAAACTCTTGGTGAAGTGGTTAAGGACATCTCAGTTGCATAAATTAGGATAGTTCAGGAAGTTCAGCATGGCTAGTGGCAGCTGGTAATAATTAGCTTTTATCAGGGAATTCGTGGAAGGCATAGTCCATCAGAGAGTTTAAATTATCTTCCTACTAGATCGTAAAGACCTATACCTAGCAACTATCACGTGAGCCACCAAAACTTTGCAGGGATGTAACTCTTTTTGTCTAGGGAACACAACAAAAACCAGTTGAAAATATGAAGAACATGACAAAGGAGAGCTATTCTGAGCATGTTATGTCTAATGGGGCTGTTTTCATCAATGCTGTTTTTCTTCTTTATTATCCAGGTATCTTCATCCATCTTCAGATCTGTCTCTGTTTTCATTTGCCCATCTGTCAAGGACTAATTGGATCTGCTTTTCCTCATTTAGGCTAGATCCTGCATAGTCAAGATTGCCTCACACACTTTCCTTCACCTTTTCAAAGGATTTATGCTTCCAACATCATGGTATTCAGAGGTCAACAGATGGACTGATTATCAGTGCATGTTAGTCCAATAAGAAGATATTCAGACCACTTCAATCTCCAGAGCTCAACAAAAATGAGAGAGTTTTGGATTATTTATCATCATTAAAAAGAATAAGAGTAGATTTTGGTTTAGTCCCAACAAGGCTTCTATATATTGTAGAAATTCCTTTATATTTTATATCATTTGAATATAGTTTATTCTAGTTGAAATAAGTTTACTTAAAACAGACCTCAAGAAGAGATACAATAGAACTGCCATTTTTGTTAAAGCTCTAGGTGCTGTTGATATAATTTGTAAATTAAAACTTAATCCACAAAAAAGAGACCTTATGGCAGGTACACCATCTATTTGAGTGTTGTTCTTTCTGAAGGATACTTTTCTACCGAAAGATCACACCTGAAATTTGAAAATGCTCTCCTACTGCCATTGTGCTGGAACACAGGTGATCTCAGTGGCTATACCAAATAGGTGGTATTAAACTGTAGGGCCAAGGAAGACTTCTAGAGAATTTAAAAGGTTATACAGCTTTTTGTTTGTTTGTTTGTTAAATTGGTCGGCTTGAATAAAGTCTTCACTTTGCCACCATTTTGGGATTTGTTGTACCCTTATGAGCATAAGTTTAGATGTTCTATGAAGAATCTTCTTCAAATATCCCTGTCAAAGGCTCACAGGGAAGAGTTCATTCTTAGTTTTAGAAGCCCACTGAGGGAATGTTCTCCCCAAAGAGACTTGTCTGGAATTCACCCCACTTTTCTTTTTAGTGCCAAGCTGAGATAATTTTCCCAGGTATTTCTTATGATAGCAACTTACCTTTGGGATGTGTTTACATTATAATGGGAGTGTGGTTTTAATTATATTCTTTTGTGGTACTTCTGATGTTTTTATTACTTTGAAAAGTTTTGTGATCCGCTCTTGTTATTGGAGGAATTAAATATACGTTGCTTTTCTGCAGTGCGCTATTTCAAACTGCAGATGGGAAATAAATATTGAATGTTCACCCATGTCATAGACTCTGGAGTTTTGCACAATAAACATGTTAGGAGAAAAGAAACTTCTCCCCGACATGTTAATTTTCTTGGCATAGGGACTGCTTTATGTGGGAAATACTCAGATTTATGAAAGTCCCTCTTGTATTCTTAAAAAACGATACAGCTAAGCAGTAGATATATGGATTGCTTTCCTATTTTGGAACATAGGAAACTGCCATATACCATGTACCCTCTTTCATAATGCTAGAACCCAGCTGTCAGCCAATAAAGTTGAATGGTGGGAAATTAAGGACAGAAAACAGGAAATATCTTTCACATAGCATACTGAATAGTTAAAATGAGCCATTTGTTTTCACGAGATACAGTGAAGGCTGCCAACTTGGAGGGCTTAAATGGAACTAGACAGATTAATGACAGTTAAGACTATTAATGGATACTAGTCATGTTGGCTATATATTAAACCTGGTAATGGAGTTGTTGAATTCAGTTGGGAGAGAAGATGGTTGGAAGGGTGCTGCTAAGCTCATGTCCTATTTGCAGGCTTCTTGCTAGATCTTAGAGGGATCTAATGGGCCATTTTAGGAACAGAACATTGGTCTGGAGAATGCATTCATTGGTTCCTATACAAAATATGCTCTTATGCTTCCTGGGAGCAATTTTCCCAAAGTGCAGGTTGATGGTTTTTTGCCTCAATCTCTTGCTCCCAGATCCTGGCAATGACATGTAAGGTATGGCTTCTCCATTGACTTAGGAGCCTGTCTAAGAGGGAACATATTGATTTAGCTCTTTGTGTATATGTATATGATGGCCCTGGAAGACCATTTTCTTGTACTTGTGGAACTAAGCTCTCTGGATAACTTTGATTCTAAAATAGAGATCTTGACATATATCTCCTCAAAAGCAAAAAACCATACTGAAAAGGAATAGCATTCTGAATAGAGCAAGGATCTTGTAAAACTGAGCTTAAAATGAAATGCTGGTTTCAAATGTAGAAATACTTTGCCTGCTTGCACTGTTGCTACTTTATTTTAATTAACTTATACATTTGAATTTTGTCCACATCCTCGCTCAGTGCTAAAGCCAGGAAATATTTAAGCAGATTATTTTTAAATGTACCTGTGATATATAATTTAGGTAGGAAGATGAGCTGAAGGTTCTGCTTTGATACCTGTTTCCCCAAAGAATAATGGAGACTCAGTTGTGGAGACAAAAATAAACAAGAACTGAAATACAATACATAGGGAGATTCAAGCTTCAAAAATCTAATCACATTGCCTAGGGTAATAGTAGCAGCATATCCATGTGCTAGAAGTGGTAGGATGAAGGAGGCTGAACAGCACCAAAGTAGCTTCCACAAATCTAGTATTGCCCATAGTGTTGGTGGTCCTGTGTTATGGGCTTCTAGTTTGAACTCCAAGAAGGCAATTTTTCAGCCAAGGGATCTTCCTTATCCTTAAGGGAAGAAACCAGAATCAAGTCAAGTATTTTGAAAGCATACAAATTGTGTACAAAGCTAGCTTGAATTTCATAATGATTAACTTATTAACATCTATTCTCTCTATGGAAAAGAAAGATGCTTCCAAGTTAATGCAACTGTGATGAGCAGTAATATGCTTCAAAGATAATACTATGAAATTTACTGTAAATTCAGTATTTTTACGTAAAAGCCATTACTGTCTACCTACTAATTATTCTGACTGATTCAGAATTTTTGATTTCTGCAAGACCCACTCTGAAGAAGCAGATTCCATTTCTTTTTGGTTATTTTATCTATGTGTTAGATATGTAATAGGTAGATAATTTTCTATTTCACCTTTTCTTTAGGAGTTCAAAGCAGCTTATGTGATGATCTTTCAGATTATTCCTACAACAATTGTAATCTGCCCAGAAACAAACAGTGCATTCCCATGATTAAAAATACCTTGGGAGTCTCACTTTCTCTCCTAAATGTTTTCAAAACAGAATGAATGTGAGAGATGGGTTTGCCTGGTCTTCAATAATTTTCTCAGCTGGCTAATCAAATAAGGTACTGCTGAACTTTTATCAAGTGCAAGTTCTTTAGATATACTGTACTATTTTATTCCTTCCTCATCTGAGTACAATGAACAAGACTGCAGATTTCCACAGTGTCCCTAAATGTCATTCTTTTGTCAAAGGTATTGACATTTTCAAAAAGATCAACCAGAGTGGCTTATTTCTGCCATAGAAGCAAATTACTAAATTCATTGAAATGATTCAACAACTTTTTAAACAGTTTGCCCCTTAGTTCTGTTAGGTGTTGTAAAGATTCACATTTTTGTAAGTCATAGTGATTTGGCATTGGGATGTTGAGAAAAGGGGAAGGCACTAAGCCAGTAAGTTTCATTAGGCGTTTGCATAATGCTTTCCTGCAGTACATTTTGGCAAGTGTACAGTTCTGGAGACTTTAGAAAGGATATTACAGTCAAGAACTGGTATTAAAAAGGGAGACTAAAATGCCAAAGAGGGTAAAAGATGGCAGAAAGAAAGAAAGAGACACAGAGAGAGAGAGGGAGGGAGAGAGAGAGAGAAAGAGAAAGAGAAAGACAGAATGAGAAAGAGAGAGAGAAAGAAAGAAAAAGAAAGAGACAGTCAGAGAGAAAGAGCGAGATAAAGAAAGAAAGAAAGAAAAAGACAGTGAGAAAAAGAGAAAGAAAGAAAAAGAAAGAGACAAATAGAGAATGAGAAAGAGAGAAAGAAAGAAAGAGAAAGAAAGAAAGAAAACACAGAACAGAAGAAAGAAGCCTGTTTTTTTGTAATCATATTTTAGTGTGATTCCTAACAATACACTTAGATGTTAGGCTGGGTATAATGACTTGGAATCACATAAGTTTTGCAGTACAAGAAAAAGGACAAATTGGAACCAACACTCTTCACCCTCCCCCCCGCTCCCCACCTCCACCCCCCCCCCCTTATTCTGTGAATTTTGTATTGTTACATTCAAGCAGCAGATTCCTCCAGAAGAACATCTGGGAATTGGGTGGGTGAAAATTATGGGCTCTTTCATCTCCTTATAATATGAATAGGAACCAGATTTTTATGAAATGATCCTCTTTTACTGTCTAACACCCCTCCCCCCCCCCGCTGTGATGTATTGCCCTTCTGTTCATGCTACTTGCCAGATACTGTTGAAACAGTCTTGTACCACATAAAATGACCATAGAACAACTTCTTTGTGCATTCTTTAGGGGGAAAAATCCCTGAAAGAAGCATTAACATTGAAGTAAATGGAATAGTTGACCTGACATTATCAATGATAATTCAGACCAGAACCTTTGAATCTGAACCAGTTTCTTCACACTTGCATTGAATCTCTTCAAGACAAATAATACACAGGGCTCAAGCAATTGTCTGATTCCTATTCAGGTGCTCAACACAGACAGATTCAACCTACACAGTTTATCAGCATGGTGCTACAGAAACAGCCTTTAGCACTTGCTAGATCCTATACCCAAGATAATAATTTTTAGTTTAAAAAAAAAAAAGATTTATTTATTAAAAGTCACTCCCTACAATACACATAGACAGAATGATTGATCTGATAGAAACTTCAAAGGACACTATTTTGGGGGAAAGCATCCTTACATATTACCTTCAAGTAATCAGTATTTTATAATTAACTGTTTCTACTATACCCATTTGGTGAATAGGCAAATGGGCAAGATTTTCTCCTAGCATCCATTTTGTTTGAGTGTCATAGCATGCTGTTCCCAGCTGCAAAAGTTGAGGACACCCATCCCATTGGCCATTCGTCTTTGTATATCCAAATCAATTTGCTACATGGGTGGGCAAATATGGACCCTTTATGACTTGAGGACTTCAAGTCCCAGTATTCCTGAGTCAGCGACGGCTGGCTTAGGAATAATGGGAGTTGAAGTCCACAGGTCTTAAAGAGGCCATATTGCACACCCTTAGCAGGATGTGTTTAAGTTACCTTCCCATAAAATGAGCAATTCTATTAAATTGGATGTGTGGACAGGAACAAAAAATTGACTTTATTTCAGTTTATGATGATGCCTTGCCTGCATAGTCTTTCTCCCCCAAATCAGGTAAAACATCCTTGGACATCAACAGTTTGGTTGCTTCTGTACAAAAAAAAGAGCTTCCAAATCATGAACGGACATCTATACTAATAACTATTATAGTTAACCATAAGAGCGGCATTGATTTGTATCCTTTAGAAAGTTAAGCAGCATAGCCAGTAAAAATAGCTTCTTACCAAAAAAGGAAAGGCAAATGAGAAGTAATTAGTATTCAGTGCCAGATAAATTCCACAAGACAAGTATTTCAATGATACAATAATGAAATGGAATATGCCTTGCTTATTCTTTGAAAGTAGAGCCATGAAGGAATTCAAAACATTATCTGAGTATCTGAACAGTGTCCTTAGGGTTGGAGAATTAATTTCTCCTGGTTATAGTTCCCCAACTGTTACTGATGTATATTTCTAGCAGCACCAGCAGCAAGATGGGTAGCAGAAAGTGAGAAATGCTGGCTGTTATACAGGGGTGCCTATTGTGCTGCCGAGAGAACCAGTTCAGGGGCGTGGCAGGCCGAGTTACTACCTACCTTTGGCTGAACCAGTCCGAACCGGTAGGAACCCACATCTGATGTTATAATTCTGTGGCACCTGGAAGGCTACAGGTAAGTGCTTCTTAAGATATATAGTAGTGGTGGTATTCAGCAGGTTCTGACCAGTTCTGGAGAACCGGTAGCGGAAATTTTGAGTAGTTTGGAGAACAGGTAAATACCACCTCTGACTGGCCCCGTCCCCAATCTATTCTCTGCCTCCTGAGTCCCAGCTGATCGGGAGGAAATGGGGATTTTGCAGTAAACTTCCCCTGGAGTGGGGAGGAATGGGGATTTTACAATATCCTTCCCCTGCCATGCCCATCAAGCCACACCCACCAAGCCATGTCATGCCCTCCAAGCCATGCCCACCAAGCCATGGCACGCCCACCAAGCTATGCCAACAGAACCAGTAGTAAAAAAAAATTTAATCTCACCACTGCTATACAGGCCTCAGGCTGTGCAGAGCATTAAAGGATAAACAGTTACTGTCTGCATATGGATGTAATCTACACTAGAACCAGGGTTGAAATTCAGCAGGTTCTGACAGGTTCTGGAGAACCGGTAGCAGACATTTTGAGTAGTTCAGAGAACCGGCAAATACCACATCTGGCTGGCCCCAGAGTGGGGTAGGAATGGAGATTTTGCAGTATCCTTCCCCTGGAGTGGGATGGGATTGGAGATTTTGCAGTATCCTTCCCCTGACACGCCTACCAAGCCACACCCACATAACTGGTGGTAAAAAAAATGAATTTCACCACTGACTAGAACACCAAATATTGGGAATGAATAACAAGGCAAAAATGGAGAACATTTGGTTTTCCAGATGTTGCAAATCTCTGGTCAATATGGCCAGGATGAGGAATATCATTTAGTAAAAATTAGGATCTGCATACATTTCTCAGCCCTGCAAGAGGGAATAATTATCATGATAATCTGTTTATTTCTATACTTTCCAGTTTTCACCTGGCTAGTAGTTGATAAGAAATCAAATACTGGATTGTAAATATTAGGATATTAAATTTAGTAGCTGGAACAATAAAGGCGTACAATGGGCCAGAACACACAATTGTAGTTGATTGGTTGAAGAGTTCTGTTTCCTGCATGAGGCAATCTAGAGTTTCCCCGCCTTTTTCTTCTGTGTGCTCTGTATGCTGTTTGGATTTATCTTATGACGTTCCTATGTTCCTGTCTTGTCTGCTGTAAATACAATTAAATATATTTATTTATATAAAACTACAAGTTCATGTTAGTGTTTCTGACTTCATTTGAACTCTTGCTGTGCAATTCCCTAGCAGTAATTTTTTTGCATGCGATTGTGAGAATTCTTAACATTCTCAAACAAGAAAGTGGTGTCCTTGTGTTAAACCTGAAGTGAGTCATGGTGCACAGCTGAGTCTCTGTGGAGAGCAAGGGTTTCCAAAGTAGGCAACTTTAAGGCTTGTGGACATCAACTCCCAGAATCCTGATGCAGAATTCCTGGGGAATTCTGGGAATGAAAGTCCATAAGTCTTAAAGTTGCCAGTTTTGGCCATTCCTGGTTTAGAGCAAGCAAGACAGGGAAGGCAAGGTTTAAATTGATTTAGGCAATATAAAGGAAAAACTAAGCCAGAAATCCTGTTGTCTTTTGGTCAGAAAGTGGGAGATGAAAATCAGAGATAGGAAACCACAGGAGTTGTAAATCAGTTGAGCTTGGAGTAAGAGCCAGGAAGAGGCTAAAGATCAGGAAGGCAGTTGGAATAAAGAGCAAGGCAAGGAGCCAGAAGAAGAACCTGGAAGTGACATGTGAAGCAAATGGTTTGTGGCTTTCACACTCTTCAACAGGAGACCCCTAAACATTATACAAACAACATTTCTAGCAGCCCAAACTTCACACAATGATCTTTGGTAAAGGCATGAAGCCAATCAGGATGTTGAATCTCATTTTTGTGTTGCAACTGGCTAAAGGTTAAGTCCAGCTTCCGAACATGTGTGCAACTATAGTTACTCATTTCCATTAATTTGTCTGATGCAAAATCTAAGCAAGATTTCCCATACATTGCTGAATCTGAATTGCTTCCAAGTATGGTCACCCTGTTGGGCTGGGAACTTGGAGAGTTGTGTTCCAACACATCTGGAGAGAGTGCCAGGTTGAAGAAGGCTACTGTGACACATATTAACCTTTAGGCATTTCTCATCTCATTGCAACACATTCCACAGGCAGATGGGCTCTCAACTGAGCCTGAATTTAGAAATGAAAAGTTAGTATATTCTGGAATCAGCTACCTTACTGAAAGAAAAGTTAGCGTAATGAAATCAACCTATATACATACAGACCTCTACTTACAATTGTTGTTTAGTAACCATTTGAAGTTACAATAGCACTGAAAAAAGTGACTTGTGAGTTTTCACCCATAGGGACTGTCAGGCGTGCCTCTTTCAGTATCCAAGAAAGAAAACCCACAACTCCATTTGAGTAAAGATACTTTTACTGGGCATGAAATGAAAACAGCTAAAGTGAAGCAAGATCTGAAGCAAAAAAGCATGAACGTGTACATATCAAACATTTACCCAGGACCCTCCTCCCCCAGTTACCCCAACCCAATGTCCAATCTGCGACTCCCAAAGGTGTCATGTGAGATGCATCTTCTTCAGCTGGTATGCAGAGACAGTTGACCTTGACCAAGCCCAAACATGAGCCATCAGCATGCCCAGAAGATGGTGAGAACAAAACTCCCTTCATGATAACTTCTCCAGCACTTAGCAATCCCCCCCCAAATACCACAAGCCCCCACCCTCCCCATTACTATGGCAGCCGATAGCAAGCAAAGAAGAGGCTGACAGGAACGTTGCAGAATCTCCATGGTCCAGTGGTGGGATTCAATTTTTTTTACTACCAGTTCTGTGTGTGTGGCATGGTGGATGTGGCTTGACTAGGTGGGCATGGCAGGGGAGGGTTCCTGCAAAATCTCATTTCCTCCCCATCAGCTGGGACTCGGGAGGCAGAGAATAGATGGGGGCAGGGGCAGTCAGAGGTAGTACTTACTGGTTCTCCGAACTACTCAAAATTTCCGCTATCAGTTCTCCAGAACTGGTCAGAAGCTGCTGAAGACCACCTCTGCTGGGGTCATATGATCAAAATTCAGACACATGGCAACTGGCATGTATTTATGACTGTTGCAGTGTCCCAGGATCATGTGATCATGTTTTGCAACCTTTTGACAAGTAAAGTCAGATTCACTTAACAACCATGTTACTAATTTAACAGCTGCAGTGATTCACTTAACGACTGTGGCAAGCAAGGTCATAAAATGGGGCAAAACTCACTTAGCAACTATCTTGCTAACAATGGACATTTTGGGCTCAATTCTGGACCTAAGTCAAGGCCTACCTGTATCTAATATTTAGGACCTGCTCACCTTATTTTGAGAAAATGTGTATTCTTCTAAGCCTTCTAAACTAGCTACCTGAAGACAAAAAGAAAGCAGGAACATAGCTTTCTTTCCTGAGATGTTATTTGGATGGATCATGCTGGTTTCATGGAAGCCCATTCAATTATTAAAGAATAGATAAAGGTAAAGGTTCTCCTCGCACATATATGCTAGTCGTTCCTGACTCTACGGGGCAGTGCTCATCTCTGTTTCAAAGCTGAAGAGAAGCACTGTCTGAAGACGTCTCCATGGTCATGTGGCCGGCATGGTAAATGCCGAAGGCGCAAGGAATGCTGTTACCTTCCCACCAAAGGTAGTTCTTATTTTTCTTGCATTTTATGTGCTTTTGAAGTGCTTTGGCAGAAGGTGGGACAAGTAATAGGATCTCACTCCTTTACGCAGTGCTACAGATTTGAACTGCCAAACTCCCGACCTTTCTGATCAACAAGCTTAAGCCACTGAGCCACTACATCCCCTGAGCTACTGCATCCCCTAAAAAAATGCATACCTATAAAAACCCCGTAAATCTGAAGCTAGATGAAAGAAACTAGCTAACTTAGAGAGAAGGTAAGGAAAGCCTGGTTAGTTCTTCACTGAAGTTCAAATTCTGGTCATGTTAAATAATTTTGATTTATAACTTAAACAATCAGGTACAAAAGTGTATCAGAGAAGTAACATTCCTAGAGGTCAAGGATAACAATATAAGCTAGTAAGCAGCTGGACTGAACCATGGAGACAGTATAAATAGCCCACCTGGGAAAGATATATGAGAAGGTAGTCCTGTTTTGGGAGACAGTAGAAGAGAATAAATACTTGGCATAGCATGACAGGCGCCCTCTGTATTGATGCAAGAAAAATACTGGAGCAGCGGATTATGTGAAGACGTGTACTTCATAAAACTTGTATTAGGTGCTGGAAGACTTTTCCTTGTTTTGCTGCAATAAGTTAGGATGGTTACACCTTTAGAAAAGGTTCTCAAGATTAAGGTGTAGCAAACCAACTTTTCCCAACCAAATTCCTTTCAAATGCATCTCTTTGTAAGAACATCCCACGTTACCTTCCTGATTATTCGTCCAGAGGCTAGCAGGCTGTAGAAAGCTGTGCCTGGAGGCCAATTCAAATATCACATTATGTTTTTTTTTCATGCAAAATATTGAAAGAACATATGGGCTTCCCTGAGACATATTTTCTGGATTCTAGATAATAAGAGTTGTTTTATCTAACAAGGACATGTTTCCTGAAATTAGGGAATTGCTGCTACAAGCAATAGAGAGCTGTCACATAATTTGTGCAACTTCTCCTTTGGGAATGGTTAAATGCCCTCTTTGCTCCAGAAGGAGAAATTATGCCTGAACCAACTGTTGAATAATCAAAATAGTTGCTAACCTGCACAATCCCAGTCTTCCTGCATGGGAGGTAGAGCCAGCCTTACAATACTACCATTACAGTGATTATGTTGGCTATTTATTATATCTTAGCTGCAGATTGTGGTTTTTATATTATATTCTATTTTTGCACTGTGTTTGTGTCTGCCTGCCTGCATCTATCTATCTACAGTATCTTTCTTTCTTTCTTTCTTTCTTTCTTTCTTTCTTCCTTCCTTCCTTCCTTCCTTCCTTCCTTCCTTCCTTCCTTCCTTCCTTCCTTCCTTCCTTTCAACTTCTAAACTGCCTATGTCCCTCAGAGGGGCTCTGAGCGGTGTACAATATCATACAACCAATAAATAAAAATACATAAAAATTAACATTAAAAAATAAACTAGGGTTAAATTTAAAAAAGATCTGGGACCTTGATACTTTCTGAGCTTGGTTTCTTGCAGACATTTCATTACCCAAACCAGGTAACACCATCAGTGCTAGAATAAGTACAATTAAACATCAAAAGAGAGAAAAAAAATCCTAAAATGGCCATTTAATGTTGGGAGTATTACAGATGGTGGGGGTTCATCTCTCAAGGGATTAGACAGTCCCACAATTGTGTGGTACTCTGTGCCTCCCATGCAAGGCCACAGAGCCAAGATTTGACCCCTTTTGTGGAAGGCCAAGAGATTGGGGGCTTTCCTCAGTTTGGCGGCAGGATGTTCCACGAAGTGGGCACAGCGCAGTGGTGGGATTCTAATTTTTTTACTACCAGTTCTATGGGTGTGGCTTTGTGGGTGTGGCAGGGGAAGGTTACTGCAAAATCCCCATTCCCTCCCCATCCCACTAACCTGCTTTCCAGCTCCGTTCTCCAGTTCAGGGCAACAAAACAAGATTAACTGGGAGGCTGGGAGGCAGCGGGGGCAGGGCCAGTCTATTTGCATGTTCTCCGAACTACTCAAAATTTCCACTACCGGTTCTCCAGAATCTGTCAGAACTGGCTGAATACCACCTCTGGCACTGCGGCAATTAAGGCTTTCCTTCTAGACCTCACCAGTTTTTAATTGCTATATGTTGCCAAAGGTCATATATTTGAGATGGCCAGTTGTATCAATTGGAAAGGAGAGAAGGCAGGGATAGCCGGAAAGCTACTTTAGAAAGGTGAATCTGGGTACAGGTAGTCCTCAACTTACAACCATTTTGCTTTAGTAACTCTTTGAAGTTCCAATGGCACTGAAAAAAAGGATCTAGGGCTGTTTTCCACATTTATGACTATTGCTGCATCTGTACAGCCATGTGTTCAAAATTCAGATAGTTGGCAATTGGTTCATATTTACGATGGTTGCAGTGGCCCAGGATCATATAATGATCCCCTTTTGTGACCTTGTGACAAAGTCAATGTCAGGGTTCCAAGTAACAACCCCAACGAAAGAAGTCACCAAGGCTTGAAGTTCCTTAAAATTCCATTTTATTAGAGATGTCATATTGGCACATCTGGGAAAACCTGAATCTGAAAGCTTCCAGGTTTTCCCCACCAAAATGAAAGTCTAAACCCCTGCCCAGCACCCTCATGTCCATCACATGGCCCAATCAGGCACCATCCCAACTGGAGATGCCTCCCAGTCACACCACTCCAAGTGCAGGGCAAGATGACCTTGACTCTCTGAGAAAGGAATGTTATTTAGACTATATATCTCCCATACTCCATATAATCCCCCTCCCATTTCCCCACAGCATTAAATATGACAGGCATTAAGGCCCAATGCATGGTTTCCAGGCCTGACAGTCAATGGGGAAGCCAGACTCATTTAACAATTGTATTACTAATTTAACAACTGTGGTAATTCACTTAACGGTGGTGGCAAGAAAGGCTGTGAAATGGGGCAAAACACATTCAACAACTGTCTAGCTTAGCAATGGAAATTTTGTGCTCAGCTGCTATTGTAAGTCGAGGACTACTGTATTACGAAAAAAAAGGAAAGTGTTAGGTACTATCCTGTTATTCTTGTACTTTTTCTTCCCAGTGAAGAAAGTTGATTGTGATATTTCTGCTTGCGGTATCATAATAAACTTGATCATCATGCTTTGTGTGCCAGATAGCAAAATGTCCCCCCCCCCCCAACTGGGGATAGGATATTCAATTTAGTGCTCTGTGGGATGACTCACTTCATTATTCTTTTACTCTGAATAGCCCCCTTCCTCATAAAATTAATAAGAGTGTGGGTGGAGATTGCCAAACAGGATCTGTTTAATGGCCTTTTAACATTCATTTCGATGCAAATAGTTTGGGATGGGTTCGACCTACAGCGGTTTGGCCCAACCCAAAGATTCCAAGATTATCCCAGTACATGCAAATAGGGAAAGTATGATATGAAACTAGCTACGCAGTTAGATTAGAACATTAATTTTTTTTTTAAAAAGAATGATAAATAACATAAAAGTCCAAGAAGCAAATTACAGCCTTATTTCCCCACCCCCAGCCCAATCATCCAGAATAGCCATCCCCAACTAGAGGCCTTCCAGATGTATTCACCATCACCTGCCACTATGGCCAATGGCTACGCTGGCTGGTAGGGATAGGAATTGTAATCCATGATTCTGTAGGGTGCAAGACATGATGCTGTGTTGGCTGAGCCAAGACAAATTAGTCATTCAAACAAAATGCTTGCTTAATCTTAAACAAGCGGCTAAAATGTTAAAATTTGCTCACACTGGAAATGTCTTATCTGCTTGCAGGATTGGTACTGACAGCTACACACACACACACAAACACACAAATGTGCATATACACATCTGTGTGTGTATGTGTGTGTGCATGCGTGGGTGTGTTCCTGTGTATCTATCCCTCTGGTATTTTAGTTTGTTGACTTTGGCAACTTTTTCTGAACAATCCATCAATGCAACCCTAAAATTATTGAACTGATTAAAAAGTTTCATTCAAATGCCAGGGGAGATATTACAGGCTCTCATCCATAGCAAGTCTGGGGTATGCTATGATAGAGGCTAGGAGGTGTAAAATGACCCACTCTGTATCCCTAAACTACAATGTACTGTGGTTTCCAGAATAATTGTATTTGCTGCTTGCAGCAAAAAAACATCAAATGCTATGGCATCTTTATAAAAGAGCAAATATATACAGTATATCCAAGATTGGGCTGGTGGTGTAGTAAATAGTAAGAAAGAACACCTTCTTACTTCTCCTCCTTACAGGGATGGGATTCAAATTTTTTAGCAACTGGTTCTCTGCCTGATTGCTGGGTGGGTGTGGCCATGGTGGGTATGGCCTACTTGGCTTTCTGCATCACAGCAAGGGGGTGGTGGTTTCTCCCTTCCCAGACTCTGGAGGCTTTCCTTGAGCCTCTGGAAGGGCAGAAATAGCCTCCCCTGGGCTCCGGAGGTCCTTTGGAGGGCAGAAACAGGCCCGTTTCCGGACTTCCAGAACTTTCAGGAGGCCCGTTTTTCGTCCTCCCAGAGCCCTGCACTTACCTGGCATCTAAAACAGGCTGCGTGGAGACGCCTGGGAGACAAGGGCGGGGCCAGCCAGTCCTTGCAACTACTGATTTTGAAAATTAAATGTAAAATTAGCATCTAGTTCATCTGAACCAATCCAAACCGGCCGAATCCTATCCTTACCTCCTTCCTAAATATTGAAAGAACTTTACTCCCAGGATACAGAAAATTCTGCCAGATGTGATCTCAGAACCACTGAATGAAATCTTTGAAAGCTCCTGGATCACAGGGGAGCTGCAAGAGCAGCAGTCCCCAACCCCAGGTCCATGGACTAGCACTGGGCCATGATATGCCAGCAACTAGGCCATGTAAATAAGCAAAGCCCCATTCGCAAGATTCAGGCAGCATGTAAAACCATGCCACCTCTGGTCCATGGAAAAACCTTTCTCTACGTAACTGGTCCCTTGTGCCCAAAAGATTTGGAATCGCTGAGCTAGATGATTGGAAAAGAGCTGATGTGATCTCAGTCTTCAAAAAGAGGAAAAAGTAGATCCAGGAAATACAGACCAATCAACTTGACATCGATACCGGGAAAATCCTGGATAAGGTAATCAAGCAGCAAATTTGTGAGTACCTTGAAATGAACAAGGTGTTTAATAGAAGCTTGCATGGGTTCGTTAAGAACAGGTCATGCCAAATAAATCTTATTGCCTTCTTTGATACAATGACTAAATTAGTGGACCAAGGAAATGATGTGGATATAGTACAGTTGGATTTCAGTAAGGCATTTGATAAATTAGATCAGTTCTTTCTTCTTGGTAAGATAGAACAATGTGGGATAGATGGTACCACTACCAGATGGATCTGCAGTTGACTGACCAACCACATTCAGCATGTGATCCTCAATGGCATGACTTCTGTGTGGAGGGAAGCATGCAGTGGAGTAGGTTCCGTCTTGGGCCCGGTGCTCTTGAACATTTTCATAAATGATCTAGATGAGAAGATCGAAGGGGCACGCAAGCGTTGAGATTTGGGCCCCATCCAACAAGATGCAGTTCAGTGGAGAGAAAAGTAAGGGTTTACACTTAGGCCAGAAAAACCAAATGCATAAATAAAGGATAGGCAATACCTGGCTCAACAGTAGTGCTTGAGAGGGATCTAGGTGTCCTGGTGAACTACCACTTAGGTATGAGACAGCAAGTGTGCCACAGCTGCCAAAAACACCAACACAAGCTGGGGATAGATGGGGAAGAAATGGAGGTAGTGACAGATTTTATTTTCCTGGACTCCAAGATCACCGCAGATGGGGACTGCAGCCAAGAAGTCCTTGGGGAGGAAAGCTTATGGCAAACCTAGACAGCATACTAAAAAGCAGAGACATCACTCAAACAAAAGTGCGCAGTCAAGGTTATAGTTTTTCCAGTTGCAATGTACAGCTGTGAAAGCTGGACCATAAGAAAGGCTGAACGCCAAAGAATGGAGGCCTTTGAACTATGGTGCTGGAAAAGACTCATGTGAGTCCCTTGGACTGCAAGACAATGAAACCAGTCAGTCCTAGAGGAGATCAACCCTGACTGCTCTTTAGAAGTCCAGATCCTGAAGATGAAACTCAAATACTTTGGCCACCTAATGAGAAGGAAGGGCTCACTGGAGAAGAGCCTGGGGAAGATTGAGGACAAAAGAAGAAGGGGCCACAGAGAATCAGGTGGCTGGATGGAGTCACGGAAGCAGTAGGTGTGAGCTTAAATGACTCTGGGGAATAGTAGAGCAGTGGTCCCCAACCTTTTTATCGCCGCGGACCAGTCAGCCTTTGATAATTTTACCATGGCCCGCTGAGCGCGCGCAGGGGTGGGGGTGCGTTGTTCGCGATGACACATTGATTGCGTACCTGCGCGGGGCTCTCTTCCCTGGAGCCTTTGCGCACGGCCCAGGAGCTTTTGCGCACGGCCCAGGAGCCTTTGCGCTTCAGCGATCATGTCCCCCGGCCGCTGCAGCGATCATGGCCCCCGGCCGCTGCGCGGCCCGGTGCCAGGTACTCCACGGCCCGGCACCGGTCCGCGGACCGGGGGTTGGGGACCACTGTAGTAGAGGACAGGAAGGCCTGGAGGAACAATATCCATGGGGTCGCAATGGGTCGGACACGACTTCTCAACTAACACCAACACAAGCTGCATCAACAGAGGATCGCATCAAGATCATGAGAAGTGATAGTACCCCTTTATATTGTACCACTGAGGCCACATGTGGAATACTGCATTCAATTCTGTTTACCACAATACAAAAAAGATGCCGAGGTCCTAAAAAGAGGGCAGAGAAGAGCAACAAAGATGTTTAGAGGACTGAAGGCTAAATCCTATGAAGAACGGCTAAGGAACTATGTATGTTTAGCTTAAGGAAGAGAAGACTGAGGGATGATATGGCAGCAGTTTCCCAATACTTGAAGGGCTGCCACAATGGAGAGGGCATCCTTTTATTTTCCATGACACCTGAGGGTAGGATGAGCAATGGGTAGAATTTGCCAGAGGCAGATCCAACATGATAATAAGAATTTCCTGACAGTAAGAACTATTAAGTAATGGAACAGCTTTCCTCCTGGAGTTGTGGAAGATCCTTCGCTGGAAGCTTTCAAGAAAAGATTGGACAACAATTTGATTGTTGAACTAAGGTCTTCTAGTTCAACAATCAAATTGTTTCAAAGTCCCTTCCAGTCCAATGATTCTATTAAACAGAATCTCCCTAATAACTTACAGGACTTTCTAGTATCATCCAGCTGTTCCTAGTGCTGACACCAGAAATGAGGATGGATTTGATATCCTTCAGTGAGAGTTTGGTGATCTTAGAAAATGCTTGTGAGAAAAGTACCTTCACCAGAATTTATGTATTTATTTATTTGTCAAACATGTACAAGATAATAAGTATAGGTATGAACAAAGGAAGTAGATACAGATACATGGGACTGTGAGACGGGGATGGTAGGCATGCTGGTGTGCTTATGCACTTCCCCTTTACGGATCTCTTAAGAATGGGGAGAGGTCTACAGTGGACAGTTTGAGGTTGAAGCTGTGAGGGTTTGAGGATGTAACAATGGAGTTGGGTAGAACATTCCAGGCGTTGACCATTCTGTTGCTGAGGTCGTATTTTCTGTAATTGAGTTTACCTTGAGTTTGCATTGATTGTTTACCCATGTATGATTGTGGTTGTAGCTGAAGAAGTTGTTGACAGCCAAGATGTTATAACAGACAATTTGGTTGTACTAAAAGTTGGGGTCCCAATTTCCAAATGTTTTTTCCATTTTCTATATCTTCAGAATGATTTAGATTTTTAAAAGATTTTTTTAAGTACAGTTTTTGTGGTTAGTTTATTGTTAAAACAAACTATTGTACAGATAGTCCTCGACTTACAACCACAATCAAGCCCAAAATGTCCATGGCTAAGCAAAACAGTTAAGCGGGTTGTGCCCTATTTTATGACCACTTTGCGACAATTGTTAAGTAAAACCCTGCAGTTGTTAAGTGAATTATACGTTTGTTGACCTTGTCAACTGGGAAGGATACAAATGGTGATCACATGACCTTGGGACCGTGCAACTGCCTGTTGTCAAGCACACAGCTTTTGATTGTGTGGCCAAGGGGATGCTGCAATGGCTGTAAATGAGAAAAATGAATATAAATCACTTTTTTCAATGCTGTTGTGACTTTCAATGATCACTAAACAAATGGTTGTTAAGTTGAGAACTACATGCATTATTGGTTGCTGCTATTAGATATTGGTTCCTCTCCACCATATTATGCATCAGTTCATCATCCTGCAGCCACCTGATGTCCCCTAATTTCCAAAAGGCCCATGTAGAGTTTCCTTAAAAAGCTTTTTCTGAAGGACCAGATGGAACCTGGAAAGCCAGAGAGGCTGCAAACCACTGAAGAGTTGATCATTGGATGAAAAACAGGATATTTACACAACACCCGGACATTTTGTAAGTAGAGTAAATGCAATAATCTTATATCCTACCCATGAAAATGTCACTGGTCCCCCCCCTTTCTTTTCTTTTTAAAGCAATTTATTTTCTATGAAATTATACGAGCTTGAAAAAAAAACATCGCAGAGCTGTATTTTGGCACGCTTAATCTGTATCACCCTTAATAATTATTTGGAGAATGTCTGCTCTCAAGAAGGCCATTGTTACTGTCTATGACTTCACTCGTCTGATGAAGTGGTTTGTGGTATATTAATGCTTCTGCCATAATGCATTTGTTGCTCATGATTGGGCTGCAAGAGATTTAATGATTTGCCATCTTCAGCCACATCCGGAGAAACATCTACATTGGTTTAGATACATTCGCTATAGATTTTCAATGGTGTGTTTTAGAATGTAGGGACACCACATTTTTCCAGGGGTGGGAAAAATACTTCAAATTCCAAAGAACAAGTATCGAATATTTAGCCAGCAGCCCTGTACAAACCTGAGAAAATATTTAAATACTTAGGAAACACCCAGCCAATAGCTAATCTCCAAAGTGACAAACTGTCTGGAATTGTTTTGCCACTTCTGGTGCTTCCAGTGCTTAATTTCTAAAATAAGAGGCAGCTGCTGTGTGGATTGCAGAATGTATAGCCAATGATACGTCTTGTGTATATAGCTGTACATATAGACAGTAATGATACACCCAACAGCAGATGTTGAACAAGTATAGCCAAAGACAGCTTAAGACGTTCTGGTGCCGGAGGCAGAAAATCCTAATCACCATTCCCACTAGTATAAAATAAAACATAGACGCTGAATATTTGCTGCTCCTTAATGATATTCAAGATACTCCTCGGAGACAAGCCACAGTGCCTTGCCTGGCTGCAGCTCTAGCTACTCTCAAAGCTGTCCAGATGAATCTCAATCTGATCGTCCTATTTGAATTGTTTCAGCCCAGAATTATGGAATTTGAAGTCCAACACATCAGGCTGGGGGTGAGGGAGGGAAGAGGAGGGCCTGAGTTCTAGATTAACACAGTCTGGAGGGGAGATAACGGTTCCAGTGACCCAATTTAGTTGGAATAAATGCTTTCTGAAGTTTATGGCTGACTTCCCCACATCGGGTGACTCAGATCGGCTTCCAGGGTGAACTCCAAACTACCCAATCCCTGGGGAAACCCTGAATTCAACATGAGCACCTGAACTATGGCTTTCTTCCTAGGGCATTTTTTGAGGGTCACACAGCATTGAGAAACAGAGGCTCCCAATAACACCTTATCACAGAATCAGTAGTTTACTGGCGATAGAAAACAGAAATGAAAGTCAAGCTGCTTTTTTTTTTTGAGAAAGAGCTGTTGAGCTTGTCATTTGCATAATGGACACAACCACACTCTTTGCTTGAAAGCAACATTGAAGTATCTTACTATTGCCATTTTCAATTGCCATTTTCAATTGCATTCGCCGCTTGATGGCGAACCTATGGCACACGTGCCACAGGTGGCACACACAGTGCTCTCTGCAGGCATGCGAGCCGCTCCAGTTCCGCTCCACCGTGCATGTGCCTCTTGCTGGCCAGCTGATTTTCAGGTCTCTGCCACACATGCATGGGGGGTGGGGCACATGTGGGAAATGTGTGCATGCATGGCGGGAGCGCAGGGGGCGATGCGACCCACCCTATGGCCAGTTGTTGCTCCCAGGAGGCTGCAGGGAGGCCTACTACACCAAAAACAGGGCATGGGGCGGGTGTCATGCGCACATGTGGTGCGTGGCTGTGGGAGCGCAGCAGGTTGCAAGTGCATAAATGGAAATGCACACATGCGCAGGGGGGCAGGACGCAGGGGGTGTTGTGCACACATTGCATTATGGGTGCATGTGTGTGTGGTGTCGTGCACACCGGTGCACACTTTCGGCACACAATGACAAAAAGATTAGCCATCACTAGCCTAGCCAGAAGTTCTGGGATTGCCAAAATAGTCTTCCATTTGTGTACTGATCACATCAGCCCTGCTCAGCTCCAGAAAAGTTGACAAGATGCTGTCACTTGTTTAAAGGCTTCTTTCCGATGAGGCTGCCCTAAATTAATTCAAGTTCCAGTCCCATGAATCCTTATTTTAGAATAAGTGTTAGTGAAACCAGTTCAGCTTACTGTTTAATTAGTGGAAGTCATGTTCTGTAGGACTTAATGGGATTTACTTCTCAATAAATATGCTCAAGTTTCCTGTGATAGATTTACTGAATGTGAAGCAAGCAGAATTACTGCAATACTGTTTCTTTGGATTTTGCATGATATATAGCCATATATCATCTATTAATCCATTTCTTGTTTTTAAAATGTCATAACATAAACATAAAAAGCAAGGAAATATTTACTTATTGTTATTTTGCTCATCACAGGAAATCAAATTATATACTTTTATTCAGATGCTTTAAAAAAGTTTTAGTCACTGGAGTTTTAAGAAGAGACTGGACAACCGCTTGGCTGAAAGGGTATAGGGTCTCTTGTTTGAGCAAGGGGTTGTATTAGAAGTCCTCCAAGGTCCTTTCCAACTCTATTTAATCAAAATATCATATTTTGATGCTTCTTGTTTTCACTAGTTAAGGCTATACATTTATGCACATTTAGCAGGGAATAATTCCCGTTGGAACAGTGGTGAAATTCATTTTTTTTAAACTACCAGTTCTATGGGAGTGGCTTGGTGGGCCTGGAAGGGGAAGGATACTGCAAAATCACCATTCCTATCCCACTCTGGAGCTCACCAGAGGTGGTATTTGCCGGTTCTCCGAATTACTCAAATTTCCGCTACTGGTTCTCCAGAACCTGTCAGAACCTGCTGGATTTCACTCCTGAAATTTCACTCCAGATCTCACTCCAGATCTGTTCACATTATTGCCCTAGTCTAGACAGACAGACAGACAGCCGAGTGAGTTTGAAAGGCCAATATAAATAAGCAAAGCACAGCAGATTCCAGGCCGGATAGCAAGGGCATCCCCGGAGCGGCAAAGTGGAATTTCAGAGCACGCACACCCAGGCAAGGGCTGATCGCTGATTGGCTGAGACGCCGGGCCTCCCCTTCGATCATTCCTCCGCAAACAAAGAGCTGGCACTGAGCGCGCGCTCAGTCATTCAAGGGAGGCGAGACGTCTCCCTGATTGGCCCAGCGCCGGAATGGGTGAGAAAAAGCGCGGTGGCGGGGATTTAAGGTGGACACGCGTTCCGGGCTCTTGAGCGGCCCCGGAGGTTCGGTCTGTCTGCATTTAAGGGTGGGAGAAGCGCCAAGGAATTTCCGAGCCGGCTTTCCCCGGCAGGCCGAAGAAGAGCGCGCGCTCAGTGCCAGTTCCAGCTGAATTGCGGACCTGAGTGAAGCCATCCCGCCTTAAGAGAACGGCGACAGCGTCCCCATTGATTAAACCTCCAGCGAGGGGAAGGGCAGGCAGTTTCCAGCAAAGCCTCCCCCTCTCTCTGGATCTCCCTCCTTTCCCTCCCTCCCCCGCCTGCCTGCCCGCCCGCCCCGGGCGCTCCTTCCCGCAGATCCGTGGCTGCTTCTCTCCTTTCGTTGTCCCTGGGGGTGAGACCCGAAGCAGAAGGCGGGCCGCGTCCAATGCGGGATCGTTATTTATTATGATCTATTATATATTGCACATAGTCGAAAGATAATTCCTCTCCTTTGGCCCTGAAGAAGTCGGCGTGGATCCTGAGGAGCTCTTGCAGCTAAGATGCAGCCGCTGAGGACAGAGGCAAAAAAGACCGTGAAGCCTGGGAAAGGGAGGAGGGAACGCGAAAGCAGCTTCCCTTCTGCAACGGAGAAAGAAGCCGTGGAGGAGAGATGGGGAAGCGTCGCCAGGCGCAGGCGGAGGAGAAGCTGGCAGGGGATCGGCTGCTCCAGAGAACTTTTTGCTTTGGGTTGAGGAAAGGAGAGTTTGGGAAGGCATTGTCACGCTTCAGAGAGGCCATGAGGAATCGTCCCTTGGTCGCTTTCTAAAACCGAAGAATGGCCGCTTTAAGAGCAGGAGAACCGTTTTGGAGAATCCTTTCTCGGCTCGCAAGCTTTCGGAAACCTACACCTCCCCCCTCGCTTCCCTCCAAAACGAAATCGGGGTTAGGACAGATTTAGGAGCTCTGGTGCATGGAGAGCAAGCTCCGCGATCGAGGATCGGAGGAACCAAGACCCGGCAATCCAGGCGATCCAGTCTCAATCCTGCGGCCGGCCGACCCCCGCGCTTGCAAGCTGCCGAGGAGGCTGGCATGCCCGGATGTACGAAGGCGAAGGGGGGGCCTGCACGAACACGTGGTGATGGGAAGGGAGAGGGGTCGGATCAGATCTAATTATCCGCGCGGCTTCCAATTCGGCTCTCACCACTCCCAGCTGGAGCTGCAGAATATTTTAGCCGGAGGCTATCTACCCCAACGAGAAAGCAGCCCTTCCCGTTCGGAGGTTGCGGAGCGAATCCGCACTGGATTTGCATGTTTTCTTGGGGCAGGACGGGTGGGGAAAAGGGTAGGTGACCGCCCCCACCTCGCGCAGATTTCACCCCGCCTTTCCCCGAACCTCTTTGTGTTAATAGCTCTTGGAGGGGGCGGGGGGGGGAGGGAAAGAAACGGTCCTGGAGCTCTGGATTTGCAGGTACGTAGGTTTTTTTTTAATATATCTTTCTCCCTATCCTATAATCATCCACACCCTTAATATTAATTAAATTGAAAAAAATATTTTTAAAGTACTAAAGTCGAGGGCTCCATAAGTTTTTTTTTTACCCAAGATCTTCATACTGCGAATCGATACGGCCATAATGCGAAATAATATAGTATTTTCTAATCCCGCCTCGATGTAAGAATTATATTCGAATGCAAAAGAGACAATTACAATTGCAAGAATGCAGTAGGCATCGGTAACCAGAATTTTAATTTTTTTAATGCTGGTGATCGAAAATATTTTTGACTGTTTTTAAAAACAGTGACCACTTTGTAAAATACTGGCTTAAATAGTTTTTGTGGGTTTTTTGCTATCCATATCTGGATAGTATATGTGTATTTTAAATCCCTAAATGTTGGTTTTGGGATGTTGCCTGGTCAAATTTTGAACCATATTTTCAGTTTCTGCATTGCTGGTTACGCTAACAAGATATAAATAAATTGTAACGTTTAGATGAGAGTGGACATTTTGATCTACTAATTTTCCTCACTTTCCCTTAGAAATGATTCAGATAAAAACAAGAGTAAAGAAAGCTGCCTGTGTGATTAACAAAAGTAAAAATATTTGCAAGACGCATGTTTAATGCAAATAGATCTGTAAATAGGCTGAGTGTATCAATGTATTAAATATAAAAACAGTTTCCTTAAATTGTACAGAAGTGATTTAATGAGAGTCTGGCATTCTAGATAGCCTAGAGATTCCCTAAATTTAAATGAAGGTACATTGTTCGAGAAAGGGGTATAATTTTCTGTAAGACTGTTAATTCTTAATTTTAAATTCTTGGTAATAAGTGAGTTGAAAGAAAAATATTGTGTAAATATTCCTTTAAAAAAAGGACTTTCAGAATAGTTGGGCTTCATATGCAGTGCATTCATTCATGCTCACTTTTTGTGTTTGGAAACTGCCCACAGTTGGTTTCCAGGTTTTTTTTAATAAAAATAATTGTATGGCCAGCAATAGCAACACAATTTGCAAATATTTCAGCCTATTTTACTTTTTGGATGTTTTCGAGATATTCTTTCCCAATGGCAAGGAAAAATCTGCTCAAGTGTATTTCAATTTGAAATTCACCAATACTTAACGTTACTAGAATTCTTCAGTGTTTGTAAATTGAGAGCAGGCAGTCTACTAAAATGTACATTATCACAAAACAAAAACATTTCAATTAGAATACTGTATTTGCTTAACCATATTAAAATAAAAATATTTTATTGCAACAGAATTGACTGGGCCATGTTCAGATTATTTAATTCTTCTTTATCCAGACGAAAAACCCCATTCTAAGTACAAAACTAAGTGGAATTTTTTGTTTCTTTTAACTGTGTAACGTTTGAAAATTTGCAAGCAAGTAATTGTTTTTATTTTATGTTTATTGCTTTTCATCTCTTCCTGAATTTAAAAAGATATATTTAAGAGCTGCAGTTTCGATTCGAAATAGTTTCTGGTGGGGGAACCCTCCCTCATACCCCCCCCATTCAATGAGAATTGATCCTCGAATAGAGCATATATAGAATCCAATTGCTGAGATAAAACAAGTTAAAAACTTGAGTAAAATTTGCTTCCAGTTTTAAGATGAGATTGTAGATTTTTTTTTTAAAAAAAACACCACTTTCCCACTCTATATTTTTGACCCAGAATGCAAATGAAGCTAACGGGTCTTTGCTTTGTTTTGTTCAAATGATGGCTCCGTGGCTCCCGCCCTTTTATTTCCCCCTGAAAAGTAACACATTTTCTGGGTGCGTTTAACTGAGGGAAATACATATAAAATATTGTTTTGGGTTGTATAGGGTTGCAACTTTGTCCTTGCTCTTCAGAACCATGCATGTAAACTATTACGAACCCTTCCTTATTCCACAAACATTTTCCTTCTTCGATAAACATTTATCAAGAATGAAGAAAAGGTGTTTCTGTACCACCCTCCCTTTTCTTTGTGTCAGTCTCTGCTTTCCATTTTTCAGTCCTTGCAAGTATTTTGCCAAGTTTTTGAACCGGTATTCTTTAGGAAATCGGGATTTTGCTGCCTGCCCTTGGCTAGTAAGTGCTCTTCTTTTTAGAGATTTTCCTGACTGCATAACTTGCCTATCCTGGGCTCAGGATCTTGCTTCTCCCACCACCCTCTATTTAAATTTATCCCCCTCTATTTAAATTTATTTTGATGATCTTCCTTTTTTTAGCCCAGTTATATATGGCCAGGATTGTTTCCAGGAGACTGGTTAGATTTCTGTAACTGGGTATTAGACTTCAATGTTAAGATGAGTTGTGATTGTCTGCCTCCCTGTTCATCTCCCCCCCCTTTTTTTTTCTTGTTTCTCTTTCTGCCTCATGTTGTTGGAAGTGGCAGTGCAAAAAAAAAATAATTAGATGAAAATAAAAGATTAGACTAGGAAATAGGGTAGGGCTTTAGGAGGATAAAACACTGGGGACATTAGCCACACATTAATAAATCTCCCAAGATCTGACAAAAGCTACATCCAACAGACACCAACCCCCACTTTTCACCTCTTTCTCTCCTTCATAGAGAAACTTTGGATCTGCTTTATAATTATTTTTGTGCTTATGCCTTGATCTGGAGTTTCCAGGCAGGATTCTTTTCTTCTGTGTTGTAAATTTCTGTATTTCTAAATTTCTTTTTGAGGGATATTTACTATGGATGTATTTGGGTGTTGTTTTTACTTTTTACCAGAAATTTATTAAAAAGAGTGGTCCCAAATTGGAATTCTTTTTTGTCTATTCAGATATTAGGGGAGGGGGGTTCTCAACTCTTCTTTGCCTCCCTTCTCCCCCCCCCTCCCACCCCTAATTATCTTCTATATTCCCTGATTCTTTTTAGGCTTTCAGAATTCCAAGATACTTTTATTTTCAGGAGTGCTGCTTTTTAAAATTGGTCCCCTTTTTTTGTCTGCGGTCTGGAAGCTCCATTGGTAGCCACACTTACATCGCCATGCGGTTTCACCACATTCTTAGGTCCGGAAAATTATTTCCACCTTTGTTGTGGGTGAAGATCCATATATATTCCAGCCCTTTTCCAACTGATTTGTTTGTGTGTGTGTCTGACTGACTGACTAAATGAATGCTGAGATATTGGAAAGCTGAGTTCCAAATTAATCACAGAACATCGTTTGTGAGGGGCTGGAATAATTTCGTATCTTATGTTTTTTCATGTTATTGTTCTCAGTTTATGACCTTTTCATGCTGTTAAAAGAGACGTCTTGCCACATTTAATTTTGGTTCCAATGAGATATGGGGGGGAAAGGGAGGCCGGCGTTTTTAAGTAATTTGATAAGCTATCCAGTAACAAATACGAACAGGGAGGGGGGGATTCGGCGGTGATGGGGGTGGAAGACTCCACTGCTTCAGGTAAGAGTTTTTCTTTATAACCTGAATTTACAATGAAAGCATTCTCCTTTATGGATATAATAGATTAGATTTCACAACTTAATTCAGCGGAATGGTAGCGTTTAAGGATCTCCGGCTGATTTTATTACACTGAGCCAAATTGGATGTTTGTGCTTTTAAAGGGAAAACGGTTGTGACATGAAGATATATAATTTTTAAAGTAAGAAAAGTAGACGGAGGGTGGAGGTGGGGAAGAGAAATCGAGGGGCCCGTGCCATCAGGACGCAGCCCGCTCCAAGGGCGGCGGGGCGGGCGAGACACTTTCAGCTGAATCCGGGCGGGTTGAGTGAAATTAACTCGGACTTTTCTGAGTGTCATGAAATTAAGGCCCCTAACACCCCCACCCCGCTCCAGTCCGGCGGGCGAAATTTAGTGAATAGCCTAGTTTTTAATTTCCTTTTAAAGGTGGCAATCCCATTTTAAACGTGGTGGAAGCACAGCGTCCTATGAGGAAAGCCTTTTGTAAAAACAAAGTTATTGTCCTGAGTTTTCGAAAGTTACAGGAGGTGCCTGTTTCTATTTTTTCATAGTAGAAGCGTGCAGAAAAAAACCGTTCTCTCCACGCCTCATTTACGTTTTCCGAGACGGAGAGGCCTTTTTTTAAAGGGATCCGAGGAGAACCCAGCAAAACAGCGTTATTTTGGCCTCTCCGTTTCCATCACAACTCGGCTGGGAGGCGGGGGTAACCTACGGGTCTGAGAATTTTCAAAAAATACCGGCCTAGTGTTTCAACTAACGTTCTTTACACGTTTGTGTCGAAAAAGAGTTAAAAGACTGTTAAAAGAACGAAGAGGGCGTAGAAATCTTTAAAAAAACAGTTGAAAAAGGTGCAAATTGGGATGCCTTTTTACAGTGCAGTGGATTTTTAAAAGCAATGTCTGAAACTCTTCCGCCCGAATTAATGGGGACAAAATCATTCGATGTAGAGGTTTTAAAATGCCTTTTGCAGAAAGATTTGGTGCAAATCTTGCCTCACGGCCCACATCTTTCTTTTCCGAGCGCAGAGAGAACCCGGTAGACCGAGTACCACGAGGCCGAAAGATTTGATGCCCTTTTCCCTTGTCTCTCTCACGCACATACACACACACACCATTTCCCGCCCTCCTCCCCAGCTCCCCCCGAAAGACCCTGCAGCCCAGCAGCCTCTTTCCAACGGTAGCCGGCCAGATGCTTCCGAGAAGCCCCCAAAGGAAGCCGCGGAGGCAACCTGCTTTCCTGGAGGAGGTGGGGAGCTTTGGTCTAACGGCCAGCACCCCTACTTCCCTCCCTCCCTTCTCCCGCTGGGCTGCAGCGCGCCGACTCAGTCCGACTTGGTCGTCTGGAGCTGCAGGGCTTTTTCCCGCCGCGCCCCTCGAAGGCTCGCCCGAGTCTTTTCTGCACGCTGCTGCCGCCGCCTTGCCAGGCTTCGGGCGCGCCTGACCACCGCCGTCTCTCCCGCCGCGGGAGAGCGCAGCATTGTCTGCTTGAGCGACGAGCCAGCCGAGGGACGCCCACCAGGTCTGTGATCTGTAGCCCGGAGGCAAGCGACGAGCGCCTGAGAAGCCGCGCGCGGAATCCCCAGCCTCGCCGGACGCTTCGCCTGCGAAGGATCCCGCGGCTGGGAAAGGGAGAGGCGGAAAGGATCTCCGCGGTTGGCCTGGAGAGGAACCGGCCTCTTCTCCGAGAAAACGCCCCGCCTGGTCAGGCACAAGGCCTTCGTGCTCGCGGGACTGACTCCGCGCGCTTTCTTGCCCTCAGTTGAGCTGCGCTCTCGCCCTTCCCCGTTATGGGCGAAGTACCGATTGAAGCGGGTTTATGCCCCTGTTGAGGTGAACGAACTGAACATCGATTTTTTTTTTGGGGGGGGGCGCTAAATTTCACCTGCCACAAACACTTAATAGAAAGTTAGCCATACGATTGTGAGGTTACACGAAACAAGAATGCTTCCATCTCGCCGTCTTCTGCAATTTGGAGCGCCTTTATGATTATGATTAACTGACTTTATTTCTCCATTTCCCACCGTTTGGCTTCCATAGACGATTAAAATCTTAAAATGTTGCCCGGGTGGCTCTTTTTTCTTGGGGGGAGGGGAATAGAATTTTTATTAATTTGATAACACCGCAATAAATAACCCTAGTGGAGGACATTTTGGTACAGGAACATGCATGTGCAAGGTGTGTTTTAGAGAAGAAATGACAACTTTGCTAAGAATTTGCAGGTCCGCAGGAAAGTTCACATGTAGGCACCGGCCCTCCTTTTTGCAGATTGCTGTTATTGATTCATGCTGATGCTGAGCTCTATGCAGCACACAAAGTGGAATTGGAAGCTGGGTGGGAGGGGAGGGCAGAAGGGAGGGGAGCACACAGCCAGGAGGGGCTTCCTGGCAGATTTGCACTGGAGAGATGCTGTTAAGCTCCCTGGCTAGAGAGTCCTATCAGCTGTCTGCCTGCCCTGTAGTCCTACTGAATGAAGTCAAGAAGGAAGGTGGATGGGCTCCAGATTCTGCTGAAACCTGGAGGGATCCTGAGTTGCCTATTCACTTGTCTTTCAAGAACTCTTTGCTGATCCTTTTCCTCCTGCGCTGGTCCCAACCGTTTGTCTTTTAGATTCTGCCCCTACTCAGACAAACACACATACAAAAGCTCCTTAAAAAAAACAAAAAAATGGTCAACCCTCTGAGGCCTGAGCTCCTGCTGTTGCTGCTGCTTCGCAGGACAGGAGGAAGAAGATCTCAAGACTTAGCCAGAGCAGGTCCACTCTTGTGTGTAGGAGAGGGGAAAGCCCAAGAGGTTTTATTGGCTATGCCAGCAGAAGGCCACAGCTTCAGTCAGCTCTTCTAGTTTTCCTCTGGCCAAACAAAAAATCCAACCCCGCCTCCACACCACCACCACTTAGGACACATCCTGAGCTGAGGTGCCAGTTCTAAACATACAAAGAAACGCTGCCTTCTAGAAGAAATCCACCACTTTTTACATATATCTTCAACATGAAGAGAGCTGTAAAGTTCCTTTGCTCCCCAATCTCTAAGACCATGCCCTTTCTTTCCTGACATGGTGAAGAAGCAAAAGAGACTGCTACTTTCCTGGTTAATAAAAATAAACGTCATTTTTTTTTCATTGTAAAGACATCTCTCTCTCCCCCCCCCCCCCATCCCAGTCATAAGTCGTCTTGATTAATTTGAATAATTTCATTTTGAGATTAGCATTAACAGTTGTAATTGGCTCTTGGTTCTACAGATTTTCACAGCTCTTCTTTGAAGATACAACTCTAAATCTATCCTAAATACATCCAATGTTATTCTGTTTCCTCAACCTCAGGGCATATTTGATTTTTTTTCCCCTTGCCTTTATTATTTTTATATTTAAATTAATTTGTTTTGAGTATTGGAAAATTATGTGGGATAGCCAGATACTTAAACTTCAGAAACAGACTTGAAGTATACACTTATACTATGTTTCATTGTATCTTTTTTAGGGTAAAATGCTGTGGTAAGATACCTGAGTCTTTCCTACCCAGTATTTGATTCTCCCAGCTCTACTATTTTAGTTTGTTGCTTGAAGCACAAAATTATGACTGTACACCAAATTCCACGAGGATATAATTATGATTTTATTGTGATGCACAGATAAAGTTAAGGCATTATGAGACTTCTCTTTACATGGACATTTTTTATTATTTAATAAAACATTATTAAATTGATTTAATTTGAGAACATCCACAAAGTAGTAGATTTCAGGGCATCCAGAGTGATCATGTAGCAAAAACCTATATTGACCTTCCAGTTTCCAAAGTTAGGATGCCTCTCAAAAAGTCATCTTTATTCTGCAATGAAGTTTTAAAATAGTCTTCTTAATCAAATTTAATAAATATTTCCAGTGTCTGTGGTTGAGTGAATGAAGAACGTAGATGTGACTGTTGGAAAAGGCAGAGGCAACCACACAATGTGGTACCCATGTCTGTTTTGAACTGTGGCCTAACCCATTCAAAGCATGCAATTCCAAGATTCCTGCAGTAAATCTGATTCTTGGTTCAAATTATTTCCCAATTCTTGTCTTATAGAAGCAATGCCTTTCCAATGAGCAGGGAATACTGTAGTGCTCTGGTTCTGAATACGCTTTGATGTAAATCCTACTTCATTTATTCCTCCCTTGAATGCTCCTAAATTATTTCAAAGGTTTCCCACCTGTAAACAGGGAGTCATCTTCCCATCAGAATTATTCTCAAGCTAAAGAAAGTTGCACATAGATACTTGAGAGGTGTGTTACAATCAGACAAGTACATGGCAGGGCAGATTGGAGAAATTATTAATACTTGCTATGTAAGTCAATGGAGTTTAATGTCTAATGAATATTTTTAGACTAGTTTTCTAAAAATGTTAATGCAGCCTTTCTTAAATTCTGATTCTGCTGCAACCTAAAATGATGCATCCATATGTCTATACTCCCTCTCACCCAATAAACTAGTGGTTTCACTGAAGTTAGTAATACTCCAAAGTCTGAGTTGTCATTTCTAAAACAGGATTCCTTTCTCGGCTATTTGTGACTTCCAACATATAGTTTGAGAATTTCTGTGCTAACACAAAAGTCATTGAAAATGCTTGGAGGAAGAAAACCATGGAAGATATAGTGCCACCACACCAAAGGAGGAACACATACAATATTATTTTAAACTTGCAATGAAATATGCTTAAGTTTTATTTGCCTAAGCACACTACTTTATATAATTTGTCTGGGTATGATAGAAGCTTCACAGCAAATGCTATTGGCATTTTTAGCAGGGGAAAAAAAACTATTGACAAGAGGTCTGCATATCCATGGCCCATAACCCTGCACACAGACATACACACCCACCCATAGTTATCCCATCTTCTGGTTAAACAGGTTTGGCAGGCTTTTAAAACAAAATAACTGGTCTTTTTCTCTTAAGAAGCAAAAGTTCCCATCCTTAAAATGGTCCCTCCCTTTGGGAAAAACCACCACAGCTAACCTATTTCCAGCTACAGGATTGAGGATGATATCTAGAGGCATCCAATAGAAAAACAACTCTGTGCCTTTCATTGCAGCTCCCGGCAAAGAGATCCGCCAGAAACAGCTGCAATTTGAGGCTTCAGTTCTGGTTGATCAAAACCAGCAGGCCAAGCCCTGATTCCTTACCATCCATCTTACGCAACTTCATGTCCTGCAAATGTGTTCCCAATTTGTTTGCCTGGCTGCAAATTGTGGGCTTTGAAGTTTAAACACAAGAAGGCGAGAGGATGTTCCAGACTGTCCTGTTCCCCACCCCCTTTTGTCTTTAGTGCACAGGTGGAAGCATCAACCCTTGGATCTAGGATGGTTCACTTAAGATTAAATGGATCACTAGAAGTTTAATTTCTGGATGAGGCAAAAATCCCAACCATCCTTTTGTAGTATAAAATTGAATAAAATGCATATCTTTAGACAAGTTGATTAAAAGAAAAGGCTCCATTTTCTTCGTAAAGCCAAACTGGGATGAACCTTGATATCACATGTGAACCTGAATATCAAGGCAAAAATTATTTCTTTTGCAAATAGCTTCCAGACCTGGCTTTAATCAAACATTTGGGCTACTGAATTGGGAAATCCAGACTCAGACTCACCTTGAGCCACCCAAATCTTCTTGCCACCTTATAATGCCTCCCCGCTCTGCCATTTGACTCTGGAATTTGCCCCAGTATACTTGATATAGGCTCTGTCCCAAATAAAAAGTTTGGAGACAGAATCCTTGGGGTAGGTTGCTATGCAAGGAAGCCCAAAGCTTGATGAAATGGCATATCCACCTGAAGAGTGCACCTGTTTCAAGCAGCTGAGCATCCTAAATGGATGTGCACAAATAGACTTGCCCGCACATTTTCTTTCATTGCACACCTGTTTCTGTTTCACTTAGCTAGGTTGCAGCCAATTTTAAATGTATTTGCTTGCCTTCCTTCTTAACCCTTTGTGAGGCTTTGGAAGTGCAAAGACGGGCCCAAAACATGTTGCTGTCTAAGAAGGCAAAAGAAATCTACTTTCCCCACCTTCATTTTATGCCTCAAAGCTGATTGGTTAGATTTTATTTCAGCACTGACTAGGACAGATAGTCTACTGTATCTTCCATTTACAAACGGTATCAAGGGGAACATTCCAGCACCTGGCTACCTTTTTCAAGCTGCTCTCTGACACAAATGCTAATGATAAGAGCTGCCCCTGGTTTCTAGTTCCACCCACTGAGACTTCTTCAGAAAATCATTTTCCTCTTCCTTCACTCTCCCTCTGAGGAACAGATCTGTTTACCAGATTTCTGAGTCACATGGGGAACTGGATCCAAAATCACTGTCGGAGGCAAGGCATCTAGAATGCCACACGAGTGCCAAAAAATATAATAATAATGGCCTGGGGAGAAAGCGGTTTAAAGGTTTGATGTCCTTTGCTTAATCCATTGAATGACACAATTCTTGGAAGATGCCTTGGAGTAGAGGTGAAATACAGAGAGGTCTTACAAGGAAAATGACCCAGGAATGTGAGTAACATCCTCCTCCCAATGAAACGCAGCCTTAGGTCTTTCTTTTCTTTTTTTCTTTTGCAACAACTTAAGTACCTGTAGCTCAAGGATGCCATTTGACAATCACCTCAAGTTTTTATTATGTCCAGCTAATATATCCCTCCAATTATTGATTGATATAGAATAGAATAGAATTCTTTATTGGCCAAGTGTGATTGAACACATAAGGGATTTGTCTTTGGTGCATTTGCTCTCAGGGTACATAAAAAGACAAGATACATTTGCCAAGAATCATAAGGAACAACACTTAATGATAGTCGTAGGGTACAAATAAGCAATCAGGAAGCAATATCAATATAAATAGTAAGGATACAAAGACAATCCTGCAGTCACAAGTGGGAGGAGACAGGTGATAGGAACAATGAAAAGACTCATAGTAATGCAGCCTTAGTGAATGGTTTGACAGTGGTGAGGGAATTATTTGTTTAGCAGAGGGATGGAGTTTGGGGGGAAAACTGTTCTTGTGTCTAGCTATCTTGGTGTGTAGTTCTCTATAGTGTCATTTTGAGGATAGGATATCTGAGAAGGACAATCTGCATTATGCACTCCCTCCATATTTGTAAAAATTGAATAGGTTTTTGCCGCTCTTTAGTCATTAGTGAGAAGTTCACAGGACAAGATGCAGGTGACAGCTGTATCCCTTTTTAGACCACCACTCAAAAGCAATAAAATAGATTTAACTAGTATATTTTAAAACTTGCAAAAAGAATCAGAAAAGTTCAAACGTATCATTTCTTATACCTCGAATTAACACCTACCCCTCACAAAGGCATTCTCTTCCCTAATGTAGAAAGTTGTTCACTCGACATTTTTTCCCAAGCCAATGATTTGAAAATGCATTTTGGATCCATTAAAAAAAAACCCAAAATAAATGAATGCCTTGGTTTGATTTTTGGACCCTTCGTGATGTATAGGATATCCAAAAGTACAAGTAGTTCTTGACTTACAACCGTTCGTTTAGTGATGTTCAAAGTTAGGAAAACACTGGAAAAAAAGTGACTTATGACAGTTTTTTACACTTACAACCATTGCAGCATTCCCCCATGGTCGCCTGATCAAAATTCAGACGCTTGGCAATTGGCATGCATTGATGATAGTTGCATAAGGACTACTTGTAACCATTTTAAATAGATACAATATATTAAAAACATCAAATCTTACAAAATTGTGTGGTGTGTGTATTTATTTATTTTGTTGTCTAGAATGTTTGTTATTGTTCAATTGTTTTTATACCTTTGGATTTGTAAGCTGCCCGGAGTCATTGACTGAGATGGGCAGCAATAGAAATTGAATGAATGAATGAATAAATAAACAAATATTGTTGTTTTGGTCAGAGTGTTTAAAAAAAAACCAGAACAATTAAAGAATGTAGGTCAATTGATAAAGCCATCTTCAAGGGCACATATTTACTGGGGAATGGATTTCACAGATGCAGCATAATCAAAGGGAAGGCCTGACCCCATATATCCCTCCAGTCAGGACTGACTGGAAGGTGAGCTTCCCTGGGTGGATCTTCGTGGGTGGGTAAGTCTCTTGCAGGAGAAAGGGCTCTTGTAGATGTTTGGACCCAAGCCATTTAGGACTTTTAAGAATAGCAAGCAG
This sequence comes from Thamnophis elegans, assembly GCF_009769535.1. Lineage (NCBI taxonomy): Eukaryota > Metazoa > Chordata > Lepidosauria > Squamata > Natricidae > Thamnophis > Thamnophis elegans. The sequence goes on along the minus strand of NC_045542.1, from coordinate 45,171,310 downwards.
CATTCATATTGTACCTATAAACAAATTGACAGCCAAGTTAAAGATTTCAAAATGGCTATCACATGGTCTTTAGGGACTATTTCAGACACCAAGCTAAGCTGTCTAGCATTTTAATGTATTGAAATTTCTGAAAGATATAAAGGACATAATTGAAATCAGACCTGGAGGTTATCAGTAAAGGAATCTCTGGTTTTAAGTCATTATTATCTAGGATTGGGGGCAGCCAGTGTATCAGCTAAAGTTGATAAAATGTGCTTCTGGCTTCAGAGTAGAAGGATGAGGGAACAATCTAGAATTAATCTCAAGATGGCAAAGTGTGTGACCACCATTTAGAACAGGTCGGAACTTTCACAGTCCTAAAGTTGTAGCTCACCACTAGAATTATTTCTGTCTTATCTAGATTTCTTTTCTTTTGTCCAGTCCACAACTGTTTAGGAATTTGATGTCACTAGCACACTGACAGGTTAACCTATTTCGGAAAGCTATGTGGGGTTAGATATGGTAAGCATTTGAACAGAGGAATCATCAGGACAGCCAAGGCTGTAGTCCATGCTGTGAAGCCAAAAACCAGAAGAAGACAACAGCAGATCATTTTAATTTATTGCCAGAAAACTACATGTCTATATCCAGTAAGTTACTATTAGTCCACATGGATCTTTTATCTTTTACTTTTATTAGCATAACGTTATTTAACCAAACTCCAAAATCTAGTAGGAGAAGTAGCAGCAGTAGTGCTACTATTAAGAGGAGAAATGAAAATAATAGTTGAATAGTCTCCAAATATGCCCACACTATGGATACAGGATATTTATTTCCACTAGTGTCTGTGCAACTAGCATAACTGTCCTCAATACACTGCTTGGGAAACGCACTTCACTGGCAAACATATTTCTGTAAATAAATAAGTAATTTAACTCTCTCTTCATTTCTTCTTTCTGTGCAAATCTAACACTCAACTGCCAGCTTTTTTTTTTTTACTGGCTCAGCTTTTTGGCTTTGATAGCATTTCTGAAATGCAGTTATTAAGTGGGCAGGCAGGGCTAATATTAATTTTTAATATTTATTTGTTATGCTCAAGATGTTTCATCTTTACCCTGCCAGGAACGCTAACCACAACCCTGTAAAGTAGGTCAGAATTATTACCCCTCTATTGCACTATGAGGTGCAAAATAGGCAGTTGGTGAAGACTTAATGGCTAGGAGAAGATTTGAAGGAGGGCTTCTAAGCTTTCCCCTAGAGACAAATTAAAGGTGGTGGTATTTGAGAGTTCTTCATTTTCTTACATCACTGGAGGGCCAATATGAATCAGTCACTGGCAGGAGTGAAATCCACTTACCTTTGCTACCAGTTCAGTAGTAATGTGAGCATGTGCATATGACCACAGAGTGTGCCTGCAAAGGTAAGCAAACAGTGAGGGGTGGGGTGGGAATCCACTGTGCCATGTGAATTTAGATTAGCTAGAAATCATGCATCACAGCTGATTGTCGGAAAAACTGGTTCGGGTGAATGGGTAGCATTTTAACTATCAGTTCAGCCGAACTAGTCCGAACCAGTAGCATTTCACCCCTGGTCACTGGAGAAAATATAGTCCTAACTCAAGTTCATGGGGAACTGAAACTGAAAGATGACTATTATCTAACAAAATATGAAGAAAATGCCAAATTAACCATATGACCATCTTAAAAACTGATTTTAATACAACTTCTAGATGGAGCTGGCAATAAAAACTACATCTGCCACCATGGCTGAAGATTTTTGCTTCTAAAAAAGAAGAAATTCTTCCTTCTGCTGGAAATATAATGCCTCACTGCCAAATTTTAATCATGATTTCCAGGGATGAACTAGCAAACTGAAGACAGCACCACTAAAACTGGAAATGATGACCATGATGGAATGAAAATCCAGCAAGTAGACCAGCTCTTTGTAATTCTTCTCTGGACATGGTGAGGACTTGAGATCACCCACAAGTGCTCCCGACAATTGTTCCTCATGAGGAGACAACAAGATAGTGGTCTCCAGCAGGGTTCTGGGAAATGAGGGAATAGCCATCCTGTTCAAAGCATGGTAAGCACTTTAATAGACACTGAGTTTACTTGTCCACTGCTTGCTAACTGCATTTCCACTATGGGGAACCTTTGGATCACAGGTGGTATTCAGCAGGTTCTGACCAGTTCTGGAGAACCGGCAGGAGAAATTTTGAGTAAATACCACCTCTGACTGGCCCCACCCCCATCTATTCTCTGCTTCCTGAGTCCCAGCTGATCGGGAGGAAATGGGGATTTTACAGTATCCTTCCCCTGCCACACCCACCAAGTCACACCCACCAGGCCATGCCACGCCCACCAAGCTATGCCCACGGAACCAATAGTAAAAAAAAATTAATCCCACCACTGCTTTGGATCAATACATTACCAGGTAACTAGGTACCAGGTGAGTTTCCTTCAGTCTAATGAAGGAAGTTTTAAATATAGGTTTAAGGGCTTATTTTGTTTTAAATCAATGAAAGGAAGAGTAGAATGTTGATTTTAAAAAGTACACATGGACCAAGGATCCAGCTGGATTTGAAATAATAGTTTGGAATTAATTATTAGAATCTTTCTCATGGGAAAATGCTTTCACTGAATTATTATTTTTAAAAGATGATAGGATGGGACTTTGAAGTTGGACAGTAGAGGGAACCAGAAGGAACTAAAGATTACAGTGAAAGGAAAACATTTAAATTTGACTTACTATTTCAGAATGGAGCAAAATATTTTAAACTGAGTATACTGAAGTATATTTGTGAACAATGCACCCAAAGTTAATTTTAAGAGTCTACCATTATAGACAGATTATGTTTAAAATATGTTATGGAAGAGGAATAAGCCATGACTCGACAAGACTGAGACAATCTGAAATGGATTATAAAAAGTTATAAGACTATAAGAATAATATGGGAAAAGATGCTATACTGGATATACAAATGAAACTAGATGATATCTTAATAATTAAAAATGATATACAAGTAATAAATAAAAATGGGTCCTGGATAACTTTCTTATATTGGATTTACAAAAAAAAAAAAGACTTGTTAAAACTTTGAAGAATTGGTGGGAAGAGACAACGAAAAAATGAAAAGAAGTAAAGTTTGTTAGAGGCAAGGAAGGAATATAAAGTTGGTTTATTTGATGAGCGTGAAAATGAATATGTTACTATGGTAACCCTTAATGAAAATTTTGCTGATCAGAACTGAACAAAAAGGATTTAAAGAGTTGTTTACAAATGAGATATGGGAAGAAGAGATCATTTGTTGTATATTAAGAAAATTAATATTAAGAAAAAAAGTGATAAGTTACTAACATTATGTATACTTATTGTTATGAAAGGGGAAGTCATTCTTTATATTTATTTATTTCCTTCCTTCCTTCCTTCCTCCCTTCCTTCCTTTTACAAGTAATTCACCGTGGTATTTAACAAATCTTGCTCCTCCATTTAACACAATTTGCTCCTCCTAGAGAGGGACTGGCCCAAGGTCACCTGCAGGCTTTCAGAACTAAGGCAGGACTACAACTCAGAGCTTCCTGGTTTCTAGCCTGGTGCCTTAATCACTAGACCAAACTGACTTTTCTTTACTATATTCTTATTTTTTTATTTTTTATTTCTCTTTCTGCTTTTTCTTTTCTGCACTTTCTGGTTTTTTTTAAAAAAACTTGTACTAGCTTTTTTCTTTTTAGTTGCAATGTTTAATAAAATTACAAACAAACTCATTTAAATCTTATTTACAACCCAATAGGAAATACCCAATCCCATTATTTACAAAATATGCACGCAAATGCTTTAAAAATAAAGATTGAATTGTATTCAGAAGCCCTTCATGAGGTCCATGTCCTAGAATTTCCCATTTCACAGACGTGAGGCAGACAAACGTGCTTGGCACACCCGAGCCAAATTCTGCCATAGGCAGTATCAGGCGACAGGAAACTGTGGCAGGCAAGCTATCTGCCAGGGCGTTCTTGTGAAGAGCATGTGGAGAGAGGATAACTTTTCCAGGCCACCTGAAAAAGATTCCGCACAGGCAGCACCATCCCTGCATTATTTCAGTTAAAATAATTGCTCCAATATAAATGGAAAGGGAGATAATGCCTTCCTTACTTCATCACTTATTTATTATCTATTAATTATTTGCTCAATGTATGTCTCCCTTTCCTCCAGGAACGCCAAGAGCTGTCAACCAAATTTCCCCCTAAAACAATCCTGTAAATGAGTCGGGGTTGAGAAAGAGCAAGCAAAATTAAGACAACCAATCAGTTGCCACAGCTGAGGGTGAACTCAAACATGGACCTTTCCCCCACCCTACCCCAGCCTATTATCCAGAGCATCCTTTATCTGAATTGGCTTGTCATCTTTTTTACAACACACTCATAAATCTGACCTAATAAAGAAAACCCACATTATTTTGGCCCCTCTATTTGGTTTCTATGTGACCTCATTGTATCTCTTGTCTTTTGGGACTTCCAGCAAGAGTCCCTCCCCTTTCAGCTTCACCCCTCTGCAGGCTACCTGCAAGTACCCAGATGTTCTTGCAGGCATGGCTTTATCTCGGCTATCCAGTGCTTCCTTCAAAGGAAAGCCATTAGGCTCAACACAGGCCATTCTTGCTAAAGTTCTAAGTGTGCTTGCTTGTGAAGGCAACTGTGCTTCAGCTGCTTGTTCTTTTCTCCAAATAGGGAAGCAGAAGGCACTCCATGCAAGGTAAGGGCGGAGGGCTTTGTGTCAGTTTATGGGAGAGAATACCACCTCTGGTCTGGCTCTTGGGTTGGATCCAATCTCCATCCTTGCTGTGGCTGGGATAGAGAGGCTGAGACTACTTACAGTATTTTGATTCTTCCATATCCTACTCCAAAAGGCTGCAGGATGAGACAGAGAAAGAGAGAGAGAAAGAGAGAGGGGGGAGGAGAAGAGAAGAAGATGGAAGGAAGGAAGGAAGGAAGGAAGTGAGAGAGGGAAGGCTATCCAACTAGAGAAATGTGTGCATGAAAACAGAAGGGCCAGAGCATATGATTTGTGTGCAAAAAGTCCCAGGTTCAAACCCTGGCATTTCCAGTCAAAAAAGATGAGTTACCAGATAATGAGAAACATCCTAGCTTAAATATCTGGAGAGCCACTGTTTATGCCCCTTGAACATGGCCAGTGCTTTCACTTCCTCAACTCTCAGGAACAATTTTAGGTTAATCCCTACTCTTCTATACTTCTGCTGAACTAAAACCGGGAATGGGGAGGTAAGAATATCAATAAATTACTGTTTCATTCCAACTACTGCAGATATTGATGTTTAAAAAAAAACTCTCCCCCATTCCATATAAAAAAGAAATAACATCAGTAGCCACCATCATGTCCTATTTTATGAAGGGTGTATATGTCTGAGCAAATTTACAAAAAGCAGTTGATCTCTGACGCCCTCAATCCAGGATTTCCCATGAATGAAGTGTAAAGCTCAGGACCTGGGAGTGGAGTTAGGCAGTTTTTTCCCCCCAATGATGACATAGACTGCCCACCAGATCACTAGAATTGCTGTGTTTGAAAACGTTACAAAAGACAACGCTGGCTTTACTTCCATTTCAGCTGCTCTGCATACTGGGGAAAATGGTTGTGTTGGTCCCCTCAGTTAGAAGAGAAAGACTGGTTTCACTAGGCAGAGTTCTGTCAATCTAATCCAGGTAGAAAGTGTCTTCTTGTCTTTCCTACTGAATGGACTGCAGATCCTACTGATTTGGACCAGTTCACGTGAACTGGTAGTAAAAATGCTACCTGTTCGCCCAAACCGGTAGCAAAAGTAAGTGGATTTCACCCCTGATCTGTCCACATTGCATTGCCTTTCAGCTAGATGCACACTTAATAAATTTTCTTTTTAGTACAATGACTTGCAAGTCAGGGCATAACAAATGAACCTGAATGCAATCTAATATGGGTGTAGATCCTTTGAAAGACCAGGACAGCCAAAGACACCATGCAGCAAACAAGAAAACCCAGTTAAATCAAACATATTGAAATAACAAGACTACATTAAAATACCAAGACCAGACTGGGCCTTCTGCCCTGACTTATTCTAAAGCAATACCTCCAGATATATCTGACTTTAGCCGTTGCAACCACCCCACATGGAATTATAAAAGAGCCAAGGTGGCGCAGTGGTTAAATGCAGCACTGCAGGCTACTGCTAGATCAGCAGGTCAGCGGTTCAAATCTCACCGGCTCAGGGTTGACTCAGCCTTCCATCCTTCCGAGGTGGGTAAAATGAGGACCCAGATTGTTGGGGGCAATATGCTGACTCTCTGTAAACCGCTTAGAGAGGCCTGAAAGGCCTATGAAGCGGTATATAAGTCTACTGCTATTGCTATTGCTATTGCTAAAAGTATTTCATCCAGTACATCTAGAGAACATCCGTCTGGGAAACGTTCTAGAGTCCCCATTTCATTACTGTCTACTACTACAGTATCATAAAGAACATTTGAGAAAATACTTACCATATTTTTCAGAGTGTAAGGCGCACCAAGGTTTTGAAGAGGCAATTTTTTAAAAAAAGTTTTTGTACTCTGCAGACCTCCCAAAAATGGCCCATTCTTCGCAAAAAGGGCCTGTTTGTTTTTTTCAAAAAAAAAAAAAAGGAGGGGCATACACAGCCTTTAGGAGCCTTGTAGATTGTTCCGGGGGGGGACGGACAAAAATGAGCAAAAAATGGCACATTTTCCACAAAAATGGGCCCACTTTTTGTCAAAAAAAGAGCATGCATAGCCTTTAGGAGGCTTATAGAGTGCTCCTGGGGGCTGGGGGGGGGGGAATTGAGCAAAACATGGCCTGTTTTTGCACATTTCTACCCTCCCCAGCCCCCAGAAGCAAGGCTCCTAAAGGCTATGCACGACCATTTTGGTGAAGGGGGCGGGGTTTTGGGAGGCAAAAAATGCTGTATTCAGTGTATAAGACTCACCCAGATTTTCAGCCTCTTTTTTGAGGGAAAAAGGTGCGTCTTATACTCCCCAAAATACCATATGTTGCAATTGCACTTAAATGTATATATCGCTTTACGGTGTATTACAGCCTTCTCTAAGAGGTTTACAGAGTCAGCATATTGGCCCCAACAATCTGGGCCCTCATTTTACCCACCTCCGAAGGATGGAAGGTTGAGTCAACCTTGAGCCGGTCAGAATCGAACTCCTGGCAATGAGCAGTGAGTTAGCTTGTAATACTGTATTCTAACCACTGCACCATCACAGATCTTTGTGCTATTGCTCCTTTAAAAAAAAGAGATAGAAAGTAGATGTCTACCTCCCTTCTTACAACAGATGTTAGGGGCAGTAAGTTGGAAACATATTTTCAAAGCACAATTCTCCTTTTCTTCTATGCTGAGGGAAACCAAGCAGCTTTCACATTCTTCCCCATGACAGGTGGCAGGTCCTTTTCTACCTTTTTCTTTTTGGGTGTGATCAATCTGCCACTTGCCATGCACTGAAGTGGGTTAACAAGGGATCTTCCAGAGTCATGTTGGATAGTGAGATAGGTGGCATTTAAATTAATAATAATAACGATCATAAAATTGAGCAAGAAATGGAAAATGTGGAAGTTAAAGTGCTCTGGGACTGTAGAATTCTGCACTTGCCACGTAACACCCAATTGTCAATAAAAAAGACAAAAAAAGTCTGGCTAGTGGATGTGACAGTATCTGAAAACAGCAGAAAAGAAGAGAAAGAACTGGAGAAGATAACAAGATGCAAAGAAATACAAATAGAAATAGAACGACTGTGGCAAAAGAAAGCAAAGATAGTACTAATAGCAGTAGGCACCTTGGGCACAATCTCAAAATAACTGGAGCAACACTTGAACACCATCAGCATTGACAAAAATCATTAGCAGTCAATTGTAAAGGGAAGCTTTAGTTGTAACAGCTTCCATCCTGTAAGAGCTGAAGAATCTTCTTGGATGAGAAGCGAAATGTCTTCAAAGAAAAAAAAAACAGTCCAGTTGCCTTTTGAACAAGGTGACAACCATGACATGGATGACTGAGAATCCCCATGGACAAACAGCTTACATCCTGCAATAATACCTCTAACACCATCAAACAACAACATCTGCCTATACCAGGTCCTTGGAAAGGACTCAATAAGTGGACAAAAATGTCAAATTTAGTTCTAGTCTGAACATCTGGTTGACTGTGGAATGAACCAAAATAATGATTATTTTATCAGTGAAGAAAATTATGTACCAAAGGCCCTTAGAGGGTAGAAGACTGTGAAAGGAGGCAGAACATTTTAATTGACCCATAAAAAAGTAGAATAGGGCGCTGTGTGGCACAAGACTATCTCTTGGGTCTCCCCCACCCACCCTATAAACTGCATTTTTTCAGAATGGGACAATTCACCAGGGCCAAACTCGGCATGATCATCTTGCTGTGGGACAACTTGCCCAGATAATTCCACGCGGGATTAACTTAACCTGAAAAATGTTATCCACCACTGTTTCTTTGACATTTTTGTTGATGCATATAATGTCAAAGAAACAGTGATGGATAACTCGTGTTGAGTTCTCCTGTGTGGAATTGCCAGTGATGAATGGTCCTGCAGCTAGATGGCCGTGGTGAGATGGCAGCAGCGAGTTGGCCGTGTCCTAGGTCCACATTTTTGTTCCTGTTTGTCCCTGTCAGTCCCTGCTGGCATACCTCATGCAGCTTTGCAACATACTAAATCTAAGTTGATATTAGAAACAGGCATTTATATACCCATGTCTATATTTAGATGGTTCTTCGCATTTATTTTTCCAAAAATGTAAATGGGGAAATCCACAATCTGTCCTCCAATTTGTAGTTTGTGTTCTACATCAGTGGTGGGATTCAAAAAATTTTTACTACTGGTTCTGTGGGCATGGCTTTGTGTTCTGACCCCCCCCCTCTCCGTTCAGGAACGAAAGCCAAAACAGATGTACGAAAGAATGTTTTAATCAGTCCAGGCTCTTGTTGGCTGTGAGTCCAAAATAAACAAAGATAATCTCTCTGGCAGCAATTAAACAAGCTTCTCACAGCAAACCACTTATCCAAGTTGGTTTCTCTGAATCATGAACATGAACGAGAACGTTGACTCCTCCAACCAGGGCGTGGCACAAACAGTCCCTTTTATAATCAGGAGAGGATCTTAATCAGTATCAGCTGCTCGTAATCACCTCCTGTAGTTACTTCGTTGTTCTTTCCGTTGAGTAGCCCTTCGCCTGCATGCATCCTGAAACAACTCCCAAATGTTTTCCTGAACATTTCCTTTGATTCAATGCTCTGCCGCCACCTGGTGGCCAACCAGTCTCTCCTTGCCCTGCTCGGAGTCGACACCCTGTCCAGGGTCCTCTACCTCCTTCAAGGCCGACTCATAAGACCCCTCACTGTCGGAGTCTGGCGGCAGCTCCAATGGCTCCTGCCGGGCCACAACACTTTGTGAGCATGGTGTGGCTTGGTGGGCATGGCAGGGGAAGGATACTGCAAAATCCCCATTTCCTCCCAATCAGCTGGGACTTGGGAGGCAGAGACTAGATGGGGATGGGGGGCAGTCAGACATGGTATTTGCCAGTTCTCCGAACTACTCAAAATTTCCGCTACTGGTTCTCCAGAACTGGTCAGAACCTGCTGAATACCACCTCTGTCCTACATACAAAGACCATTTTTTCCATTGAAAAAGAGGTTTTGGGATTTTTTGCTTAATTCTCTGAGAGTATGTGAATTTTATTTGGTGGTGTTTCTGGGAGGACTTTTTGCCAACGTGAAATGGCAGAGGCTACTGATGCTTTTGTACTCACCCCTCTATCCTTCTGCAACCTCTCCAGCTTTCTATGCTTCATGATTCGAAAAAGCCCCACAGAGGGTAGGGAGTTCTTCTGCCAGTCTTCCTTGGGGGATGTCTGTGGAGGTTCTCAGTCATCCAGGTGATAGTTGTCTCAAAGGTGCTTTTTTCTTCAAAAGGCAACTGGACTGTTTTTTTTCCCCCTTGAGTAAGAAGAAGAAAATATTTTGCTTCTCATTCAAAAAGCTTCATCAGTCCCCATGGCGTGGGAGATGGAAGGATAGCAGAGGTGGTATTCAGCAGGTTCTGACCAGTTCAGCAGGTTCTGGAGAACCGGTAGCGGAAATTTTGAGTAGTTTGGAGAACTGGTAAATGCCACCTCTAACTGGCCCCGCCCGCATCTATTCTCTGCCTCCCGAGTCCCAGATGATTGGGAGGAAACGGGAATTTTGCAGTAACCTTCCCCTGGAGTGGGGAGGGAATGGGGATTTTGAAGTATCCTTTCCCTGCCAGGCCTACCAAGCCACGCCCACCAAGCCATGCCATGCCCACCAAGCCACGCCCACAGAACCAGTAGTAAAACCTTTTGGATCCTACCACTGAAGAATAGGTAGTGACCGTTTCCGGCATGGAAGCTGATGAAATGATGGTAGAATGATCATCCACAACCACAGAACTTGGTATTTTTCACTCCGCATTTTCTTCTTCTTTGAATCATGTTTTTGCAAGCCATTTCTTTCCTGTCACACTGAGAATGGTTAGGAAACATAGAGCCGAAATTTCCAGCGTGGCACTAATATTGTCACATCTCCAGTCTATTCTGTCAAATGGGGAGTAATTACAGCATTAAGCGCTTTTTCAGGTTTCCGCGGAGATGGGGAAATAGTTTTAAGCTCTGATAATTTCAAAGACAGCTCCCTTGACACAAAAAGGACATCCAGCAAGTTCAAAGCTCAACTTGATTCAAATCCCCACCTGCCCTGAGGGTTTATCCTGGCCCCATCAAAGAGGCGGAAGGGAATGGCTTAGGAGCGTTATGTGCAAGTGCCTATTTGCCTCATGATGAGAGCAAGGCTGGGGGTGTGTTATTCCAAACACTGCTTGTTGTGGTTTCATTTTTTTTATAGGTAGCAATGTTAACCAACATACAGCAAACAATTACTTTCTTTTAAAAGGCAAAACAAAGTGAAATGTTTTATGCCATTGGCATGCCTAACTACTTCCTTAATTGTCAGACAAGGTACTGGACAGGAAAAAAAAGTTGCTCCTGTTTATGAAGTCTGAAAACTTTGGGTGGATGTTGGAGGTTTGGGGGTGGAGAAGGGGGAGGAAGAATAAGCATTTTGGTCTTGCTCTGCCAAGATTGGCCCTGCTATTAGATGAGCTAATTCAACCACTGGGTTTTGAGAGTTATGAAAGCCCCACGTTTTATTCATTTTTAATTCATTTGTGGTGGAGAGAATGGATAGAAGACAGTGCTTGTCCATTCCCTAATAACTCACCTCACACTTGTTTGGATTCTCCAGTACCCTAATTAGCAGGGTGGGGAAGTTATTTGTTACTCCTACTTTAATCTTGGGAGCTGTCTCTCCAGATTAGGTGCTTGACACAAAATATGGAGTGCCAAAAATCAAATAACATTAATTAGCCTTATGAAAATGTCCTTTATTCCTTCAGACTCAGGGCAGGTTTAAAGGTTTTGGTTTTTTTTTTTTTTTTTTTAATGTGACTTCACTTTTGCGGCTTATTTTTTCCCTCCAGGAAAATAAGCACAAACCTAATCCACCAACATTAGAACTAAACAACAAGCTGTAGCAAATGAGTATTGTACCTTAGCTAGAATTCTGTGGGGTTTTGTTTTGCTTACTTTGCTTTGTTGGAAGAAATGTCCTTCTTGGGTTCAGTTCCACATGGGGAAAAAGACACTGGAAACATGGAGGCTGCTTAGAAAGATGGTTTAATGGTGAACAGGTTCGCATGGCTTGAGCTCTTGAACAGAAAAGGGGAATCACATGCTTCCAGATGTTGGGTGAAGAAGAAAAAGAGACCGGGATGTTGGAAGGCCCTGGTTTTATGCCCTCTCTGGCCTTTGATCTTGAGTTTGTATTCTGATTGGTTGCCAGACTCCTATGGGGCCAATGCAGGGGCAACTCTCTAGGCTGTGTTATGAGTCCACGTTTGGTTGAACATTGCTTCTTCCCAGGTCCCCGGTGATGAGATAGGTACAGGGCTAATACTATCATGCCTTAATCCCATCACCTTGGAGCTGAAGGGAGATATCTTTGTTATGTAGAATAGTCTGGCTGAAGCATTTTAATGGCTCATTGACAAAGGTGGGAGCTATTAAAGAGTGAGTCTGTTTCCTGCCTAAAACATGTTTCTCCATTTCCTTATCCAGGGAAATGTAATATTCTGCCTTTTTAATATTTTCCAGGATATTTCATTTTTCTAGGAGAGGGGTGGGTTTTAACTTCCTACAGCTTCAAGGGGTCAGCCCCTCCAATTTAGTGTGCTGTCCTTCCCTTTTTATAGATCATTTTATCTATTTTATTTTACAGAAAATAATCTCCATTCTCGATTTGCAGGTTCCTCCTATGTTTTTGAGGTGGGGTGGGAGGTGGGGCCTTCTTTGTCAAAAGGCCTTGTAGGTTTCCCATTCTCCTCCCTCCCCTTCAGATTGTTGGAGCACGGTGATAGGAGCGCCTGAAGATTTGGAAGTTCAGTTCTGCACACGTTTGTGCGCTTTAAAGACCCCCTTTTCCCAAACGGCAATCAACATGGTTAAAAATTAAACAAGCCGCTCAACCTTTCCGAGGCTGGTCTGGGAAGGCGAGCAGAGATAACAGGGCTTGGTAGTTACCATTTGGGCAGCTCCGCTCCTTTCGCAAAGACGGGCCTCTTTGTTTGGATGTTAAACATTACAGAACTTGGCCCCTTTGTGGGAGAATCTTTGCAGAGATGCAAGGCCCCTGGGTGCCCTTCATGTTGACATTTCTAAGCCCCGAGGGCAGGGGAGGGGGTGTCCATCCTGGCAAGGAAAAATAAGGGAGGATTCTCCTCTCCTTTCCCTCCCCCCAAACCCAAGGTTAATCATTCCCCCCCACTCCAAAGACTCATGATGAATGGGTTGGTTTTCTTTTTCTTTTTGGAAAACTTAAGCTATGCCTCTTAAACATTATATAACATTACACAGTACGAGATTGCATCCTTTGTTTAATTGTTCCTAAGCTCCACAGCCTGTTATTTATTTATTAAACACATTTATATGGACGCTGCATGGTGACTCCGGGCGGCTTACCCCATTAAAATTCCACAATATAAAAGCCCTAATCCCCCTAAACATTAGAACGTGGGTTAGGGGTGTTGTTGTTTTCTTATCCCCAAACTTTCCAGAGATAAGATGGAGTTGGAGGAGGGAGAGTGGGGAGGTTGACTTTCTTTTTAACTTTTTAATCTCCACCATTGGCAAGATCATCCTGATCATAATCAGTGCCAAGGCACAGTAGTCTTTTTTTAAAAAAAAGAATAGATGTAAAAATCAGCGATGAAGATCATGAGGTAGCAGAAATTTTGAGTAGTTCAGGGAACTGGTAGCAGAAATTTTGAGTAATTCGGAGAACTGGTAGTGAAATTTTGAGTAATTCAGAGAACCGGTAGTGGAAATTTTGAGTAATCCAGAGAACCGGTAGCAGAAATTTTGAATAGTTCGGGGAATCGGTAGAGGAAATTTTGAATAATTCGGAGAACCGGTAGCAGAAATTTTGAATAGTTTGGGGAATCAGTAGCGGAAATTTTGAGTAATTCAAAGAACCGGTAGCGAAAATTTTGAGTAGTTTGGAGAACCAGTAGCAGAAATTTTGAATAGTTCGTGGAATCGGTAGCGGAAATTTTGAATAATTCGGAGAACCGGTAGCAGAAATTTTGAATAGTTTGGGGAATTGGTAGAGGAAAGTTTGAGTAGTTCGGGGAATCAGTAGCGGAAGTTTTGAGTAGTTCGGAGAACCAACAAATGCCACCTATGGCTGGCCTCAGAATGGAGTGGGAATGGAGATTTTGCAGTATTCTTCCCCTGGAGTGGGGCGGGAATGGGGATATTACAGTATCCTTCTCCTGCCACACCCACTAAGCCACACCCACAGAACCGGTAGTAAAAAATTGAATTTCACCACTGTTCTGGGGGGGGGGTAACACAACTGAGGCACAGCAATTGGCTTTGCTATGCAAATCAGCTGAGAAGATATAGGTTAGTATAGCACAAGGGCGGGCAGGTGGGCCCACCTGATTGTCTGAGCAAACCGATTCACTCTCAGCTGATCGTTGGAGCTACTGGTTCACTCGAACTGGTCTGAACTGGTAGAATCCCACCCCTGGTTAAGAAGGTTGCAAAGTGTTTTTGTATTCTCTGTCTTGACTGGCTGAGAATAATAGCACCAGCTCTATATCTGAGCTTTCATGAAGAAACAAAACCCACCGCATTGCTTATTCTCTGTATAGCATCGTGTGTGTGTGTGTGTGTGTGTGTGTATCGTTTTTCCTGCAGAAAATAGAACCGAGAGATCACATCCTTCAAGAATGCTACCCCCTGATTCTGCCATCCCTGCCAAAGGCCTGATTCCCATATGCTTCACTGGACACAGACTCTATCAGGAGGGCATCTTGTATAACATCTCGTGTATTGGATGGCATCAAATGTAATCTATCTAGTTTATTATGTTGAATGCATTGGACATAATGTACCGGACATAAAGCTGAACATGATCGGTTTGTGATGGAATGGGTACAACTGTACATGGCGGAGTATAATGCTCTTCTTGTCTTTGGTTATGCGGATTAGACCTGTCATGTTTAGAACCTGATTTAATATATCTATAAGCGGTAGGCACAGCCTCCGTGCGAAAGAAGCAGATGTCATGAAATAGGAACCGCTACAGACTTCCTCTCTATATTTGACTGTTTATGTCAGCATTCCAACAATGGGAGGTTTGGGGATTGTTCCTCAGCAATGAAAAAGGGGGTTACATTTTGTAAAAATTACAAAAAAAACCCAAAAACTTTTAGCCCAGTTACAGCAGGAAAGTAGGCCTGACACACACAACTGGCCCTGGAATGACAGGAATGTCGGCAGAAGGAGAGGATTATTTTTCCTGGCCTAAAGTACCTTCATGTTCACACAATATGCATTTTGCTAGCCAAGACAATATGTGGGTGCAAACAAGTACACGATGCCCTTGATCAGAGCAGGGGAAAGACGGGAACCTCTCTACAGCTCACGTTAACTCCTTGGTGCCTTCATGACACGCACCATTCAGAATCTCCGCGCAATTATTTGCAGAGGATGAACAAGCATTTGTGACTCCTGCTTGTTGGATTTTAATGCAATGGAATATCAAGAAGAGCAAAATGATCCCCGTTTCTGAATTAGAGCAAAGATAACCGAGAAGTGGCTTTTTTGTGTGTAGAAAGATTGTGAGTTCATCTCATTTCTTCTGCTCAAAGTAAGCCTCTGTTCAGCCACTGCTCTGAGACCCAAAGTTCTTTCACTCCAAATGTGCATTTTTATAAACTGCTGGGTTAAGTCTTCCCTTTCCTGGTAGTGTCTGATGGGAGAGCTCCTTTGATGTAATGGTTAAGGCATCAGGCTAGAAGCTAGGAGACTGGGAATTCAAGTCCCACCTTAGTTATTACACTGTCTGAGTGAACTTGGGCCTGCCACTCTCTCTTAACCCTAGAAAAGAAGCAATGCTAAACCAATTCCACAAACTTGCCATGAAAACTGCATGGACTTTTTTAGGTAGTCCCCAGGAGTTAGAAACTGACTCAAAGGCGCAAAAACAAAGTATTTGATGTGGACATCTGTACAATTCCAATACCACAAAAGATATCTAACTTTTATTTCTTAATAAAATATGACAACTGAGAAACATTGCTCTGAAACTAATTGGAAAATCACCTAGGACAAAAGCATACTTATCCTTATTTTTCAGACTATAAGATGCACTGGACTATAAGATGCACTTAAATTTACAGGAGGAAAACAAGAAAAAAAAGTTTTTGACCTCCATGCATCGCGTTTTCGTCCTTCCAGGCCTCCAGAAGCATTCTGCAGTGCTCCGCACATCCTGTTTTCGCCAAAAATGGGCCTGTTTTTGGCCTGCAGAGTGCTTCTGGAGGCCCGGGGGGGTGGGCAGGGACGTGCAGTCAGGGGAGGCAGGGGAGGCAGGGCCTCACCACTATCATCATTGAAAAGAAAAACAAATGTAAAAGGAAAAAGCCTGAGGTAGTTGCTGACAGAGTCACAGTGGATGACTCTGCTTAGTGCTTAACTGCAGGAGGAGGCGAGAGAACCACATGCCTCCTTTACTCTATCTTTATGATCACTTGAGCAGAGTTAAGCAAGAGTTAAAAGGTGAAAAATTCCTTATGCAAAGGAGGCACATGATTCTCTCGCCTCCTGTAGAGGGCATTTTTTGAGGCGTTTTAGAGTTCTCTGGGAGCAACTAGCTCAGTCTGACCTCAGAACTCTTGCCTTTCTCATTTTACTTTTTTTTTTCTTTTCATGATGGCAGGCAAGAGCAGAGTTGAAGTCCTCTCTGAAACAGCTAGAAAAGGTGCATGTGTGGGGAGGGGGGAGGAATTCAAAAAGTTTGATTGCATGCAGAGCCACGTTGCCTTTTCAAAAACACACACACACACACACACAGACACACACACACAGAGCTGATAAAAGATATAAGCCCAACTTTACTGATTACAAGTTTGAAAAGGCAATGTGCTCCACCTGCAATCAAAGGCTCTGATCGGAAGGCAGCAGGGGAAGGGGGAGGGTGTTATAGCAGAGGAGCTGCTTTCAAGCCATTGGAAAATATATCCAATCCAACTTCTGTGTTTATGTTTGTTTGAGAGTGAGTGAGTGAGAGAGGGATCCAATTTCTCTGTGTGCATGTGTCTGTTTGAGAGAGGGGGGAGGGAGGGGGAGAGGGAGGAAGGAGAGGGAGGGAGAAGAAAAAGCATGAAGGAAGACTTATTTTGCAAGGGGGAAAAATGCTGTCGCTTTAAATCGGAACTGAGCATGCCTGGCTGTGGAATTCTGGGAGTTGAAGTCCACAAGTCTAAAAAAGTTTGAAACCCCTGTGTGACTGTGTCAGTGCCTCAACAACTATAAACCTCACCGCACATCACTGCGGGGAGGATGAAAACACAAAGCACAAAGGGCTTGGGAACTCAAAACCGGGCCCATTTTTTAGCGGAAACAGGACATGAGGAGCACTGCAGAGTGCTTCTGGAGGCCTGGAAGGATGAAAATGTGACGCGTGGAAGGTTCAGGAGGCCAAAAATGCCCATATTCAGTTTATAAGAGGCACCTACATTTTCACCCATTTTTAGTGGGGGAAAAGCTGCGTCTTATAGTCTGAAAAATATGGAGTATAATATTTTATATCCCAATTTAAAATAAATGGATGTATTTATTTATCAACTATTGCCTGCCACAATCAACCAGATTCTTGGTAGTTGATAAGAGCAGCAGTAACAACACCACCAAAAAAACTAAAGAGGTCACAAAATCCATGGTGGGCCACATTATAAACCTGAATCTGTAACCATAACTATAATCAAAACAATCCAGAGTCTCCTATCATTCACCATAGCAATAACAGTTATTCATTTATTACTTATTTGAGGAACATGTATGGTGACCCAATCACCTGAGGGTAGAACAAGAAGCAATGGGTGGAAACTAATCAAGAGAAGCAACTTAGAACTGAGGAGGAATTTCCTGACAGAACAATTAATCAGTGGAACAGCTTGCCTCCAGAAATTGTGAATGCCCCAACACTTGAAGTCGTTAAGAAGATGTTGCATGGCCATTTGTCTGAGGTGGTGTAGGGTTTCCTGCCTAGGCGTTGGTCTAGAAGACCTCCAAGGTCTCTTCCAACTCTGCTATTGTAAATTGTAATGAAATGATTCTAGGCAGCTCACAACAATCAATGAACATTCAGTTCAAAACAGAAATACCCTTCTTTTGGGTGCCAGACCAAGCAACCACCCATCTTAGTCTAATGTTTGAGGTCAGAACTTTATGGCTCTCCAGAAAGTCAAAAGCGTAAGGATCCCACAGGTCTCAGGTGAGAAGTTATTCTAAAGAGCTGGGGTGGCCACTGAGAAGTGGTGTTACTTGGGGAAACCCAAAACTGTTTGTGCTGCTGTATTCTAGACTAGTTACAGCTTTGGCCTGGTTTTCAAGGTTCACCTATTGAGGGAGATTTTATTCTTGCTCCAAGATCCTGAAGTCCCAATTATACTCCTCCTTTTGTTTTTCACAAGCATGATGGCATCTTCTAATAGAGTCCATCCATTCATCTTTGGCATGTGCTTGGCCCACTTCAACGGATCTATCTATTATAAAAATGTTTGCTAGTGTCTGTGTTTATTTCTATTTTTTTAAAAAAATCTTGATGCTGTCTAATCACCGCTCTTTTATATAACTAGATGTCCTCTATAGGGTCCTTTCTCTCATTTTTCTAATAATGGCCTTAAATTTATTCACATTTCTAATATGCCAGGTATGTGACTGGAGACGCATTGCATTTTCTAGTGTGTGCTGAAGATTATGAGTTGAACTTTAGTCTTTGAGTAATTAAGGTCCTCTGAAAAGGCTCTTTATTAATGGTTGTTTATGCAATAAAAACAGGAGAACTAGCCTTATTTGTGATATAAAAATACAATTTCTTTTAACTTAGTTTGGAAAATCTCCAGTGAGTTTGTTCAGGAGCTCTGGAAGTCATCTTCCTAACACCAGGAGAATTGTGTGCATTGAGAAAGAAAGGAGGAACAGAAAGACATTGCAGCAGCCTTGACTTGCCATGGATAGCTTTCTTTTCATATAGGTCAGTGATGGCTAACCTTTTTGTAGTCGTGTGCCAAAAGAGCGCGCCCACCTGCACTCATAATGCACTGTGCATGAACCCCCTGCATGCCACGCCCCCAGTGCCTTATTTTGGGCCTAGTAGGCCTCCCTGCTGTCTCGTGGGAGCAGAAATGGGCCATGTGGGGGGCCACCCCACCCTCACACATGTACATGTGCCCCCTGCATGCACCCCCTCTCCATGCATGTGCAACAGAGACCCGAAAATCAGCTGGCTGGTGGAAGCCATGCTCGCATGCGCCATAGAGCTGAGCTGAGGTGACATCTTCCATGCCCGCAGAGAGAGCTCTACATGCCACTTGTTGCATGCGTGCCATAGATTCGCCATCACGGACATAGGTAGTCCTCGATTTACAACCACAATTGAGCCCAAAATTTCTGTTGTTAAGTGAGACATTTCTTGAGTGAATTTTCCCCCCATTTTATTGCTACTTTCTTGCTGCAATTGTTAAGTGAATCACTGCAGTTGTTAAGTTACTGACACCGTTGTTCAGTGTATCTGGCTTCCCCATTGATTTTGCTTGTCAGAAGGTCACAAAAGTAGATCACATGACCCCCTGGGATACTGCAGCTGTCATAATTATGATTATGTTGCCAAGAGTCCGAATTTTGAACATATGACCATGGGGATCTGCAATGGTCGTAAGTGTGAAAAATGGTCTTCAATGCCACTGTAATTTTGAATGGTCACTAAATTTAACTGTTGTAAGTCAAGGATTACCTGTACTTGGGAAGACAAGTTGCTGAATGAAAAAGAAGTAAGGTCTCACATGTACGTCCCAAAGGTTCTTTTCTTCAAGAGACAATTGGACTTTCTGTTTTGTTTTTTTTTGAAGACGTTTCACTTCTCATCCAGGAAGCTTTTTCAGCTCTGACTGGATGATGGGGAATGTTTCATCCAAACTTCTTGGATGAGAAGTGAAAAATCTTCAAAGAAAAACCAGAAAGTCCAGTTGCTTCTTGAAAAAAGCAGCTTTGGGACAACCATGACCTGGATGATTGGGGATCTCCATAGATGCACACACATGCACACACAACACACTGTCTCACCTGTTCTACAACCCTCATGACAAAAGAAGGAGAAGGAAAGATTGCAGACATTGATAGTCCTGGTGGAAACCTCAAAATGTTGATGCCAGCAACTTCCTTGAGTCACAGTTTTAAATAATTGTAAAATACAGACAGAGATAGGAAAGACTGGAAACTGGTGCAGTCAGTGCAGATGGTATGCGTCAACTTAGGATGGCTTTGTCGTCTTTCTGTCCTCCCACCTGACAAAACTGTGCATTCAAGACATATTTGCTAAAAAAGGTGGAGGTCAGGAGAGGGAGCTTTCACAGGAAGCTCATGCTAGCCTATATTAAATATTGACATCCCTGACACTGCCATGGCATGATCTAAGTAGGCTTGGAAGCAGACATCACATTCTAACATTGGCTGCCACCTAAGGGAATGGGGAAGACCCTGTTCTTTGTGGAAAACAAACCCAAAGAGTTTCCTTGGACTCATGACGCCCATTCCCCAGATCTTTGGATGCCCATGATTTAGCAGAGAGAGCAAAAAAGAGAGAGAAAAAATTGATTTACTAGCTGCTCAGTAGAGATGGTAAAATGGTTCTAGGCAGATTTATACAGCTCCCGTTTTTCTAATCCCTTCCAAACATTTTCAGGCAAACGGAAAAGGATGACTACATTTCAAGATTGATGGATGAGGCAATTGATTATTGATTGATTATGTGCCATCAAGGCAATGAGGATTCCAGCAAGCATGAAGGCAGCTTTTCTCTATGATGATCTGTCCCTAAGATGATCCAAGGGCATCCATTGCTACTTTATTGCCAATTGTCCTCTTCTTTCCTTCCATCTTTCATAGCATTGGGGCTGGGTCTTCACATGATGTATCTCAAGCAGGATAACTTCAGCCTGGTCATTTGTGCCTTGAGTGGAAACTCTGAGTTGATTTGTCCAATGAGCCATCAATTTCTTTTCTTGGTTGTCCATGGTATTCTCAGGAGTCTTCTCCAAACCCAAAGTTCAAAAACATCAATACTCTCCCTCCCCTCTTCTTCAAAGTCCAACCTTTGCTTCCACAGAGTGTCACAAGAAATGCCATGGCTTCCACGATTCTAAGCTTTGTAGTTATAGATTCAGGAGCATCTGAATATCTTCTCCATGGCCTTCATGGCTGCTACACCAAGAATTAGTTTGCAGCATATTTTTAACTGCCTGTTCCTTTACTGTTAATGCTTGATCCCAAAAGGCAGAAGCTAGCTGCCATTTCAACATCTCCCTTGCCAATTCTACATGTTGCATTCAATTTGTCTTGTTTATATTTAATTGTAGACCCTTTCCCCCCACTATGTCTCAACTCTCATGACATTATTGGAACTTGCAGATCTTTTGAATTTTCAGCTATCACAGTAGTGTCATCAGCATTGTACAGGTTATTGATGTTTCTTCCTTCACTTTTAAAATCATGTTCATCTTCTTCCAATCCAGCTTCTGTTCATATATACTCAGCATATAAATTGAATAAATTGAGGAGGGGGAGAGTAATAAGCTGTGTTTCACTCTTTTGCCAACCTGCAGCCAGTTTGTTTTGCCATGTTTGATCTGTACTTTGGCTTCCTGACATATACATAGGTTTCACATGAGGACAATTGAGATGGTCTGTGATTCCCATTTCTCCAAACATATTTCACAGCTTGACATGATCAATGGGTTATCAATAAAGCATATAATGACTTCTTTTTGGAATTTTGGAGGTTTCTCGATTATCCATCATGCATCTGCAATAATGTCTTATATGTTCCTTGGACTTTTCTAAAGCCAGCTTAGACATTCAGTATATCTTTTTGCATGTCTGATTCTAATCTGCATGGATGTTGCTCAGTGTTATTTTGCTAGCATGTGAATTAAGGATATTGTACAATAGTTTGCAAACTCTATTAAATCTCTTTTTTTGTAAACTAATCTCTGTTAGATCTCCTTAATGTAGGCTAATCTCTTCTGATCTGTTGGCCACTATATTGTTTTCCAGATTTGTTGGCATAGTTTGGTTATAACCTTCACTGATTTTTCTTCAGTTGCCTGCAGATATCTATGGGTTTCTGTAGCCTTCTGACTTGGTAAGAACCAGAATGCTGATCTAACTGAATCTTTTTGTACTAGAAGTTCTTGTCTTCTTCTAAGTATCGTGAATGTCTTCTAAGTGTCGGATGTTGACATCTCTACTGTACAGTGTGTCATTACATTCCTTCCGTCTTTATTTGATCTACTTTGAACCAGTTAATATCTGTCCACTGGAATTCTTTAGGCAATCAGTTTGAAGCTGGAACTTCCTTCAAAGACCTTTTGGAAGACTTTCTTTGTGAAAAATGTATCTGTTTCCATATTCAATGTCTTTAAAGATGTTGCTCTAATTCTGCTTCTTTCGTCTTTCTTCCAACAGCTCTCTGAGACTCCTTGTTAAGTTTCTTCGTAAGATGTTTGCCTTTCTTGGCTTTAGCTTCTCTTCTTAGCAATTTCCACAGTTTGCTCCAAAACTCTTATGCTTTCTTGTTGTTTTTTCTTCACTTTTGGCAGCCTCTTTTCACATTAATTCTAAACAACTTTTTTAAGTTCATGCCACAGTTCTCCTGGCTCCTTATCAATGAGATTCAAAGTGATTCCTGATGTTCTCCTTGAAGTAGGTGGGTATACACTCAAGATCATATTCTGGAAACTGGTTGTCTTCCTTCTCTTTAGTTTAACTTGAAATTTGCACATGAGTTTATGAGCTGTTCTACAGTCAGCATCTGGCCACATTTTTGATGCTATAACAGGTCCTCTATCTCCTATAGACAATAATATAATAATTTGATTTATATATACTCAATTGGGTGATGTCCATGTATACAGGCATTGTTTTTATTGTTTGAAGAAAGCTATGAAGAAATACAGTATCTAGAATGGCAGAAATTGGTAAGT
Organism: Thamnophis elegans; assembly: GCF_009769535.1. Taxonomy (NCBI): domain Eukaryota; kingdom Metazoa; phylum Chordata; class Lepidosauria; order Squamata; family Natricidae; genus Thamnophis; species Thamnophis elegans. The sequence continues at coordinate 45,148,628 of NC_045542.1, read as the reverse complement.
CATTCTATTTCATTTCAGTTTTTTCAGCAATATAATCCAATGACATTTCCCACCTTAATTTTTCCAGTATTGGGATTCCAGTCTCCATTCACAAAAAATTATACCTTGCTTGCATATTCTATCCATTTCAACTTGAACTTGATTGTAAAACTCATCAACTTATCTTCCTCTGCATTAGTGACTGGAGCATAAACCCAGATTATTTGTCATATAAAAGGGTGCCCATGAACTCTAATTGGTTTATTTGATCATTGATTGCATGAAATGCATGAAATGCTTTTGCCATACCTTCCCAACTATAAAAGCAATGCAGTTCCTTCTTTATTTTTTTATGTCCTGAAAAATAAACAGCATGATCTTCTGAGAGAAAGTGTCCAATTCCAGTCCATTTCAACTCACTGATGTCTAAGATGTCAATGTGTACTCATTTCATTTCATATTTCACTGTGTTGAGCTTCTTCATGTTTATGCTTCTTATGTTCCATGTTCCCACTATACAATAATCTTGTCTTTGCAGCTTTTTCTGTAAAGAAAATTTCTATTAGCAACTATCTGTCTCAAAGGCTTCAATCTAGCCATGTCATAAATAGCATTAGGCTCACAGTTCTTCCTCACTTGGATGTTGGGTGCCATCCAACTTGAAGGGACTATCATCTGGCACTATATGATCAATCATTTTATATGTTCTAATCTGTGTGATTTTCTTTGTAAAAATACAGAAGTGATTTATTATTGCCTTCTTTCATGCAGTATGAATGGATGCCTTTGCCACTGTCACTAAACTGATCATCTGGAATAAACTGGGATGAACTTCGTGTTGGAAATACATACTCTTGCCATTGTTGTTAAGTGAATCACCTCAGTTGTTAAGTTAGTAACACAGTTGTAAAATGAATCTGGCTTCCCCATTGACTGCTTCTCAAAAGGTCACAAATGGTGATCACATGACTCTGAGACATTACAACAGTCATAAATATGATGTCAGGCCTGCAGCCATCTTTTCTTTTGGATCTTTGGCCTGCCACACTTTCTATTATTCTACTATGCATTTTCTATTGTGGAAAAATGGGAGAGGGGTTGTACGGAGTTAGATGCTATGTAGCCATAACAAAATTCTTTCTAGAAAGCCAAGGTCATCCTTTGTGTTTGCACCTGACCGGATCTGGATGGGTGGAACTGCAGGCATGGCAGTGGAAGATTGGACCATGTGATGAACTTGTGGGAGTGGGGGCAAGATCTTGGACTTTCAACTGGGTGGGGAAAACCGGGAAGCTTTCAGATTCGGGTTTTCCCAGATGTGCCAACATGGCTCTCTTAATAAATTGGAACTTTGAGCAATACTTTGTCTTGGACTCTGATTTACTTTTGGATGCTATTTGGAACCCTGACATATGAGTTAGTTGCTAAGCATCTGGATTTTGATCACATGACAGTGGGGATGCTGCAACGGTCATAAGTGTGAAAAACGGTCATGTCACTTTTTCCAGTGCAGTTGTAACTTTGGTCACTAAACAAATGGTTTCCCCGAGACCCTTTAGTCAATCTACAATAGAGGTGGGTTGTAGGCGGTACGCACATACCGGTACCTGCCGAAAGCAGCAGCCACCGTACCGGAATGGTGCTTTGGAGGGTCCGCCCGCCCCCATTCCTTATCTGTATTTGAAGGAAATGGGCCATTTGCACATGCCCGCGCAGCGTATGGCACCTGTGCAGCGCTCTGCCGATCAGCTGGAGCGTCGCAGGTGGAGAATGCGCATGCATGCGCAGCACGTGTGCCTGTGGTGCAGTGACGTGCAGTGACCTTCATGGCCGGTGAGGCAAGCGCGAAAACCCGCTGAAGCCCCGCCGCAGCGTCCGCCATAGAGCTGGTCCCAGTCCCGCTCTATGGCGGACGCGGCGCCAGGACTTTAAAGTCCTGCCGCTGGGCCCTGCCGCCACTTTAAAGGCTATAAAGTGGTGGCAGGGCCCCGGAGGCAGGGCTTTAAACTCCCGGCATGCATCTGCCATGGTCCCGCTCTATGGTGGACGCGGCACCGGGACTTTAAAACCCTGCCGCCGGGAACCTCTCCCGGCCGGGCTCTTCCCTCTTGCTCTTCATCTTGATGATGTCGCTGCAGCTGCCGGGCGCAGATGGACAGAGGTAGCCAGAGCAGCACCAAAGCGGTCTGGGTGGGCAAAACAGCGAGTGAGCGAGCAATGGGGGATCAGGCAGCCTGATCCCTGCTCTGTTGCTCGCTGGGAGGCGCAGAGAAGAGCGTGAAGTCCAGCGAACGCAGGAATGCAAAAATGAATGCAAGGGGAGTGAAGGAAACCGCCTGGGTCTCCGCTCCCTGCCTCACCTGTCTGGAGCCACCAAAAGCTTTAGATTCTGGTGGCGGTGCTGGTTTCCCGCTACTTTGGCGTCCCTGAAAGGCGACTCCGCATTCTCCCTTTCCTTCGCCCCCTCCTCTCTTCAAAAGCCCCCACCCCACCCCACAGCAGCTATATTCATGGCCGGCCCAGAAGGCATGCCGGCACTTTAAAGTGCATGCCGCCGTGGCCCGCCATAGAGCAAAACATGTCCTGGTTTGTGGCCGGGAGTCACGCTGGCACTTTAAAATGCATGCCGCCTGGGCCCACCATACAGCAAAACATGTCCTGGTTTGTGGCCGGGCGGCATGCACTTTAAAGTGCCAGCATGCCTCCCGGCCACAAACCAGGTCATGTTTCGCTCGATGGCAGGCTGAGGCGGCATGGCTTTAAAAAAATAAATAAAATAAAAATAAATGTGCCAGCCCGCGCACCAGCAGAGGCGGGTTAAAAACACACACACACACACACACACACACACACACACTAAAAACAAATTACAATTACTTACATTACAAATAATTTTGAAATCCCCCCCTCCCTCCATCCGAGCCACATACCTTTTCCAGCTGTGGATTTCAACTCTCCTCTTGTCCGCTCGCCATGATGAAAGTGTAAAAAAATTAAATAAAAAAGCAACTTACTTAGGCAAGGCTGCCAAGGAATGATTTGCTGCTCCCAGATCAGGAGGCAGGAGAATCACGTGCCTCCTTTACATACGGAATTTTTCGCCTTTTAACCCTTGCTTAACTCTTAAAATTCCTTATGCAAAGGAGGCCCATAGTTGTCTCGCCTCCCCCTACAGTTAGCACTAAGCAGACTCAGAGTCACTGTGACTTGGAGTCTGGCAGCAACTACCTTAGCCTTTTTAATTATTTAAAAAAAATTTTTTTCCCCACATGAGACTGGTGAGGCCCCGCCTCCCCTGCCTCCCGTGACTGCATGTCCCTGCTGTGGTGCAAGCCCGGCTCTTGTTGCACCGTACCAGTTGCAACGGGAGCCAAAAACCACTACTGATCTATAAATATTAAATTGTGAGGAAATAAGTTGAACAATTAAGCCAGGAAATCTTTTTATAGTTGAAGAAGTCAACTAAGAGTACAAACTTAAAGTTGTTCAGAGCGTATTTTAATATCTATAAATGCAGTGCAGTACTGCTATAATAAAATATTGTAATTTGATAGTATAAGGATGAAGAAGGTGGACTGCTTGCTGAGTGGAAGGTTTTCCTTGACTAATAGTAGGTGATTGTAATGGCTGCAGGGGATGGGAAAACTGTAAGATGGCATTAGAACAGAATAGATGAGGTTTTACATTCACAGCTCCAAAGCCTCTTTATTGGACACACTTTTGAAACAGAGTTGTTGTTATTGGGAGGGAAACTGTAAAACCTGAAGCATGTGCTTTTATTTTCCTTCCAACTAAAACCAACGGCTACACAAATACAACAAATATTAGCTGTGCAAGTCGATGAGAACACAAATAAAAATAAGAAGTTCTCCTGTCCTTAGTTTTATGTGGTAGTTACTCTACCAATTTATGAAACTGAAATAAACTCATATATTTCTGTCCAGCGTACATGTGTGCGCAGAACTTATTTCAGTATATACTTCTGAGAAACTGGACAAACGGTGAGATAGCATGAAGTTTAAGAACATGTACCATATAGCAGTGTTTTTCAACCACTGTGCCGCGGCACACTAGTGTGCCGTGACATAGTGTAAGGTGTGCCGTGGGAAAAACACTTTATATATAGTCAATATAGGCACAGAGTTAAATTTTTTTAACATTTTCTAATGGTGGTGTGCCTCGTGATTTTTTTCATGAAAAAAGTGTGCCTTTGCACAAAAAAGGTTGAAAAACACTGCTAGCGTTAGCATAGCTGTTTCTAATTTCTTTTTCATTCCATGTTATATTAATTTACAATTAGAATAGCCTCAAGGAAAAAAAATTGTATATCTTTCAATTGAGGCCCACATATTAAAAAATGTGTCTACCCGCTAGAACTTGCATTCCTATAACATTTATAGGGTTATTATAACCCGTGAACAATAACAAACAGTAAAAGGGTGATCCTTGACTTATGATCACATTGGAGCTCAAAATTTCGGTTTCTAAGCGAGACAGTTGTTAACTGAATTTTGCCCCATTTTACGACCTTTCTTGCCACAGTTGTTAAGTGAATCACTGCAGTTGTTAAGTTAGCAATACGTTTGTTAAGTGAATCTGGCTTCTCCGTTGACTTTGCTTGTCAGGAGGTCGCCAAATGTGATCACATGACTTTGGGACACTGCAACCGTCATAAATATGAATCAGTTGCCCAGCATCCCAATGTTGATCATGTGACCTTGGGGATGCTGCAATGACTGTAATTATAAAAAATGACATGGTAACTTCAAAGAGTCACTAAACAAACTGCTGTAAGTCAAGGATTGTATGTATAAAAATAAGAACACTCACTTGAAAACCGAGTCTTCATCAATTTTGGACTAATAGTCCAACATTAGCCAGAATATTAGACCTCGGCCATGGAAAAGATTTGGAGCCTTTTTGTCCAAGAAACAGAATCCAAATCCTTTCCACGTGACAGTTGTGGAAGCATCAGTCGAGCATCTTTGACCTCAACAGAGAACAAGAGCTAGCAAGGAAGTTGTGTGCCCTTAAGACACAAATTAGTTTTAGATCAGTGATGGGCACCCACTGGCCCTCTATGCGTTCATGGTTTTAAAAACTGAACGCTTCCATGAAATTGGGATGTACAATTTTTAATCCTTTGTCTTGACAACAAATATCGTCAGAAACCAGTTCAGATCAATGATAAGAGCAATTTATTCTTCTTTCCCTCCCTTACCTGGAAACAAAGCTGTCAGAAAAGAAGAAGAAGGGGTTCCAGATGGAACAAGGCCCCCCACTTCCTTTTGTCCCAGGTCCTCCCCACCAAGGGTAGGATTCTACCGGTTCAGTAGAACTGGTAGCTCTGAAGATCTAGCAAGTGGGCCCGTCCGGCCACCTCTGCGCTGTACCTATTGTATTTTTTGGAGTATAAGAGTATAAGTATTTCCCCCAAAGAAGAGGCTGAAAATCTGGGTGCGTCTTATACACTGAATGCAGCATTTTTTGGCCTCTTTAAACCCCGCCCTCTTCACAAAAATGGATGTGCAGCGGGCTTGGGAGGCCTGCAAAGTGTTCCTGGGGGCTGAGGAGGGCAAAAATGAGTGCAAAATGGGCTGGCCCTCAGCCCCCAGAAACACTCTACAAGCCTCCTAAAGGCTATGCATGCCCTGTTTTTGGCAAAAAAACAGCTCTGTTTTTGCAAAAAATGGGCCATTTTTTGTTCAGTTTTGCCCCTCCCTCTGTCCCCAGGAGCACTTTGCAGGCTTCTCAAACATTCTGCATGCCCCCGTTTTTCATAAAAAATGAGGTATGCAGAGGGTTTGGGAGGCTTGCAAAGTGCAAAACCATTTTTTAAAATTTACCTCTTCAAAATCTTGGTGCGTCTTATACTCCAAAAAATACGGTACCATTATCTTCTCAGCTGAGTCGCATGACAGAGTGGATTACCATGCCTCAGATGTTTTCCTTCCCAAGCAGTAATCCGGAAGGTAAGTCTTCTCTAAACTGTGCTCACATGTGCAGTCTGTTTTCTGGTGCGTGTGCGAGCATGCTCAGCAAACCGGTTGTTAAACTGGTAGGATCCCACCCCCTGCTCCCCGCCTGTTCTTCACTATGGACCCCCTCCACAAATGGCTCCAGCCTCCCGAGGAAAAAGCTGGAAGGGGGGAAGGGGAGAAAAGGGAGGGGAAAAACAAAAAAAGCACAAAGCACCAGATCTATTCAAATGATGTTGGCACCCCGCTTCATTGAAGTTGTGGTTTACAAGAGAAACCTGCCTTCCTACTGGCCCAGCCCCTCAGTCTCTACTGCTCATAAATCTGTCAGATTCTGTCTAGTAACTAAGCACATGGTTTTTACTACTGACAACCTGGCAGAGTATATCCTCACCACCTGGATAATGGGGAAAGCACCAGGAAGGCTCTTCCGGAGCATGTGGGAAAGTGGGCACTGGGAGGCAATTATATTAGGGCCCCTAGAAGTCACATTCCCAAGTTGACAAGACCAGGATCAAAATGGCTAAGTGGGGATGAAAAAGCAGATCAGCCTCCTTCCTGCTTGAATTCATCCTGACTGGACTTGTAAAATTGCCAGCTCTTCCTGACTGCAAAAAGGAAATGCTTGAGCTTCTTGATGGATACAACCTCCGCTGCTATTTAAAGCCCTTGCCTCTCTCATTGCAGAGCTAGTCTTATGTTGTGCCGATACAAAGTTTGTTTTAACCACGATTGGTTCACACATAACATCATGAGCAATTATACAAAATGGGTAGAATTATATTATTTCCAAAAAGCCAGGGAGAAAAAAAGATCTGTCTCAGCCCCACTACAATACTGTAGTACGTGTGACATAGGGTTATTAGATCTGCTGCACAAATCCAGCCAGCCACCAGATGGCCACAAGGAGTTGGAACATTGTGTTTCTCTACTGCCATCTATTGATCACTCAGAATTTTGCAGCCTAGTCACAGTAGCAATAGCACCGCTTCACAGTGCTTTACAACTAGAGGTGGGTTCCTACCAGTTCGCACCTATTCGGTAGAACCGGTTCATCAAATCTACCAAACCGTTTAGAAGAGGTTCCACCAGTGGACCCGGAAAGCAGGTCACACCTACAGAAGAGGTTCCAAAATTTTTTGAAACCTACCACTGTTTCCTCTCTAAGCAGTTTACAGAGTCAGCATATTGCCCCCAATAATCCAGGTCCGCATTTTACTGACCTTGGAAGGATGGAAGGCTGTGTCAACCTTGACCCAGTGAGATTCGAACTGCCAAACTTCTGGCAGCCAACAATCAGCAGAAGTAGCCTGCAGTACTGCACTCTAACCACTGCAATAATAGGGCTATCCATTTTGGATCAACACTAAGATGACCAGACGTCCCGCTTTTGGCGGGACAGTAATGATTTTTCAAAATTTGTCCCATGTCCTATGGTGTGTTTAAAAAGTCCCGATTTTCCAAAAGAAAGAAAAGACGCCAAATCATCAATTTAAAAAAGGACACCGTTAAAAAAAAGTTTTTATTTCTCTGAAGTGTCATTCCCGATGTGGCCTTTAGAAGGCAGTGGTTTCCCTCCCCTCCTGCGCATGCGCACGCCGATGCGCAACATTTTTGCGACAGCCGTCCGGCGGCCTCGGACAGGGAGGTGTTTCCAGCAGCGGCAGCGTGGCGAGGAGGAGGCTCGGTCCCGGCCAAGCAGCTCAGCCGTCGGAAGTTTTTTTTCCCCACTTCTCTCAGGTGCCGTTCTTCCTGCAGCCATGCCATGCAAGCCGCCATCAGCAACCTGGTCTGGGTGAGCCGAGGGGAAGCAGGTGGGGATCCGGTTGGGAGAGGCTGGCGATGGGGGTGGCTTTTGAAAGGGTTTTTTCCATTCTGTAAACTGTTCAGAGAGGGCTGTAAACCAAAGCACCATGAAGTGTTACCCCTGCCGCCGCCTCCTCCTCCTCCGCCGTGCTTTTGAGGAGCCACGAGGCCACGGGAGCCGGTAGGAAGATGGCGGAGGGGGCAGGAGCAGGAAACAAAAGGCCCCATGTTCCTCAAAAGCACGGCAGAGGAGGCGGCGGCGGCAGGGGTAACGCTTCATGGTTTTACAGCCCTCTTTTTTTTTTTTTTTTTACAGCTCAGGTGCTCCAAGCCCCTCCCCCCGTCAATGGTGTCCCACTTTAACCATCTTAAAATCTGGTCACTTTAATCAACACCCCAGCCACTGCAATGTTGTTTCTTCTCATATGAAAACCCAAACCAACAAACCAAGTTGCCTATCCTTATTACAGCATTTCTATGCAGGGAAGCCTGAATTCCCCAATGTTTCAACAGTCAATAGTTACAAAAATGCAATTATACCAGTGAGATTGTGTCCTTGGTATCACTAGTAATTCATGGTCCACCTGTCTTGCACCCAATTTTGAGGCCTTCTTAATAAAATGCTGGAGAGGAGGCTTAGTGCAGGACTTCCATTGGTCAGTATTTTCAATCCAAATGTGGGGGCTGGTAGCAAAAAGAGCAACTCCTCCCTACAGCCATATTCAATATTAGGTTGACCTCTTCTGTTTTGTTTTGTTTTTAAAAACCACCATGATAAATCCCTGTTTATGGAATGGCATAACAGTGCCCCATAGTACTTGATAATTCGATCCCAGGCTGAGAGAACTCAACAGATTTCTGTTTTCCATTAAAGCTTCTTCCAATATATAATCCTTTTAATGAATGGCATACCTGGTTTGTACTAATACCATTATCATTCATTAAGGGTCATTACATTACATTCTATTTTCATGTCCAGAGCAGGGTCTCCAACCTTGGCAACTTTAAGACTTGTGGACTTCAACTCCCAGAGTTCCTCAGCCAGCGAAGCCCACCAAGCCACGCCCACAGAACTGGTAGTAAAAATAATTGAATCCTACCACTGGAGTAAGAGAAAGCAAATAGCAATATGTGCCTGACATAGGTCTACATACAAATACCGTATTTTTTGGAGTATAAGATGCACCGGAGTATAAGACGCACCAAAATTTTGAAGAGGCAAAGTTAAAAAAAAAAAATTGCACTCTGCAGACCTCCTAAAAATGGCCCATTTTTCGTGAAAATGGGCCTGGTTTTTGCCAAAAAAATGGCATGCATAACCTTTAGGAGGCTTGTAGAGTGCACCTGGGGGTTGCCCCCCCCCAATGAGCAAAAAACGGCCCATTTTTGCAAAAAAGGGCCAATTTTTTGAAAAAAAAGGACATGCATATCCTTTAGGAGGCTTGTAGAGTGCTCCTGGGGGCTGGGGGGGGATGAGCAAAAAACGTCCTGTTTTTTGCTCATTTTTGCCCTCCCCAGCCCCCAGGAGCACTCTAGAAGCCCTTTAAAGGCTATGCACGGCCATTTTGGTGAAGGGGGCGGGGTTTCAGGAGGCCAAAAATGCTGTATTCAGTGTATAAAATGCACCCAGATTTTTACCCTCTTTTTTGAGGGAAAAGGGTGCGTCTTATACTCTGAAAAATGCAGTACTTAAGGGCTCTGCAGGTAGTCCTCCACTTACAACAGTTCATTTAGTTACTGGTCAAAGTTACAAAAGCACATATGGAGAATATAAAGTAGAGGTATTTGATTTACTCTGTTACATGATAATTAAACTGAGTTGCTAATTGATTGAATATGATAATGGAAAGACAATTAAATATAGGTTAAAATATACAAAATATGGATGCATATAGAATTCTTATGAAGATGCACAAAGTGAGGTGTGTATTGCTTGTTATTTTACACCGCAGATCAATGGAATTGTAATGAACATAGAACAGCAAGGATTGTTTTAAAGACAATTAAAGGTAAGCTGTTAAGATATGGGAAAATAGAGGGGCAATATGAAACATACATTTAATGGAAAATTGAGATCTTAAAGACAGAACTAAAAATTTGGGGCGTGTAATGATGTATAACTATACAATATTATGATGAGAATAGCTGGGAATTGTAACCAGGTCCAGACAAAAATAGGTTGGGGGGTTTAAAAAAATAATTGCTATATATGTATACTCTTTTTCTTTCAAAAAAAGAAGCAGTATATATGTTAAAATTAAAGATGTTTATTGAAATGAAATTATAAATATTATCAACATAAAATGGAGCTTGCTCAGAGGCTGAAATACACCATGTAAATGAGATGAAGATTGTGAAGTAGAGGAGAGAGGTAAAGGAAGAAGAGAGGGTTAGGAGAGAGGGCGGGGGGAGAGGAGAAGAAAAAGAAGGAGTGGAAAGGGGAGAGAAGAGAAGGAGAGAGGAAGGGGAAGTAGAGAAGGACGACAGAGGGAAGACAGGAGGTAGGGAGGAGGAGGAGACAGGGAGAAGAAAGTGATGGATAGGGTACAAATATGGTGTATGGGGAGCAGAAGAGCCAATAATCGTTTTGGGGGGTTGATGGTAAGACGAATTGATGCAAATATTTAATAATATAAAATAATGTTGGTTATGTAACAATATACATGTGGTTATTTGTTATGAAAATGGAAAAATAAAAAACTTTTTAAAGAAAGTTACAAAAGCACTGAAAAAACTGACATGATCATTTTGCACACTTACCACCGTTGCAGCATCCCCATTATCACATGATCAAAATTCAGATGCTTGGCAACTGACTCATTTATGACAGTTGCAGTGTCCCAGGGTCGTGTTTTTTGTGACCTTCACGTTACCAACTTAACTGCAACAATTCCACTTAACCAACGTAGCAAGAAAGATCGTAAAATGGGGCAACTCACTCACTTAACAAACATCTCACTTAGCAACCCGAAATCTTGGGCTCCGTTGTGGTTGTAAGTCGAGGACCATCTGTAGTTGTACTATGACATCGTGCGTGTGTCATCAAATTAATCTCATCATTGCTGCAGACAATCCTCAGCCACATTTTCTTGCCCAGTTTCACTAGCATTCTTCGACCTCGTCCCCAAGGAGCAAATCATGTATCTTTATCCACTAGATGTCTTCAATAATTCAAAAACTCATTTCTCGGCCTGCATCAGTCTGAAAGTCCAATAAGTGCTTTTCTGATCCCTACCGCTCCTGGTCACCTGATTGCATCTCCAGCATTAAGAATGGTGAACTCCAAGAGATTTTTCATACTTTGAGAATGCCCTTGCATGGTATTGAGGGAGTAGGACAAAGCCTATTGTAACACCCCCATACACAGTTAAGGACAGTGGAGGTTAGTTTTGCTCAAGGGGTGGGGATGAAATGAAGGAAGCATCCCAGAGAAGAGTGGAAACATTGCCATAATCCAGGAACAAATGTGCTACGGTTAAATACAAGTGGTGACATGGGCAAAGGAAAGCTTAAATCACTATTATTTTAAGGGGGAGTGTGATTTAAAAAACAAAACTAAAAAACTAAGTCTCTGTCCTGAAGTATCTGACAGCAATTTCTCTAAAGTGCTATAAACAGAGATGCCTTGACATCAGTAAAAACCAAAGTATACGCAAAGTCCATTTGGCCCTCATTTGAAGGTTGCTTGGTGCCTGGAGGCCTCCTAATGCCTAATGCTTCTGGGAGAGGAGGGAGGAGTAAAGATTTATCGGTAGTCAGCCCTGCTGAGTGAACTCCCACAGAAGCCCTTTCCATGGCTCAAGACTCCTCCGGTTTCCTCTCAAAGCATTAGCTGCTTCTCCTGGGGCAGGATGCAGAGATCTGGGGGAATATTTTCTCAGGGAGCTTTATCACTTCTAATGGAAGAGTATATATGTAGCTCAAAGGTTGAACTGTGGAGTCCTTGCTGTTCTCTGGCTTGGTTGTTTGCTTGCAGTCGTTCCATTGTTACCTGAGCAGGTAACATCATAAATGCTGTTGGGTGTGGAGTTTCCTCCGTGTGGCTTGGTGGCTAAGACACTGAGCTTGTTGATCAGAAAGGTCGGCAGTTTGGCAGTTCAAATCCCTAGAGCCATGTAATGGAGTGAGCTCCCGTTACTCGTCCCAGCTTCGGCCAACCTAGCAGTTTGAAAGCATGTAAAAATGCAAGTAGAAAAATAGGGAGCACATTTGCTGGGAAGGTAACAGCATTCTGTGCATCTTTGGCGTTTAGTCATGCCGGCCACATGACCACGGAGGTGTCTTTGGACAGTGCTGGATCTTCGACTTTGAAATGGAGATGAGCACTGCCCCCTAGAGTTGGGAACGACTAGTACATATGTGCGAGGAGAACCTTTACCTTAATCATTAGAGTCCAACTTGTGAACACAATTGAGCTCAAAATATCTGTTGATAAAGCAAGACAGTTGTTAAGTGAGTTTACCCCATTTTTTAACCTTTCTTGCCATGGTTGTTAAGTGAATCACTGCAATTGTTAAGTTAGCAACATGGTTATAAAGCGAATTGGGCTTCCCCGTTGACTTTGCTTGTCAGGAGATGGTAAAAGGGGATGATATGACGCCAGGACACTGTAACTGTCATAAACATGAGCCGGTTGCCAAGTGTCCAAATTTTGATCACATGACCATTGGAGATGCTGCAATGGTTGTCAAGTGTGGAAAAACAGTCATAAGTCATTTTTTTCAATGTTGTTGAATGGTCACTAAACAAAAGATTGTAAGTCAAAGATGATCTGTAGAGGCTTGTCCTGCTGGTGTTGGTGGGGGTGTGGTTTGCTAAAGCTTTATCACTGCATCACTCTGTTCTCCGCTAAAAAAAGAAAGTAAACTTGGTGCAATTCTCTTTTGAAATCCAGATGAAAGGGGAATACAAGTCAAACAAGAGAAGGTAACAATTACACACCCGAAATTCCTAATAATATCAATAGGCAATCTTCCTCTCCTGCCAAGTTGAAGGACTATCCACCTGTCCTTGTGCTGTCAGAAAATTATACTGGCATGAAATCACCATTGCTTGATCCATAACTTGTTTCTGTTCCCACTGACTGCCAATCACTTGACTTCCCTCCCAACAAATGGATAGTAAAGCTGAACAGATTCTACCTATCTTGGGACTGCTCTTTACAATGTGTGAATAACAGGAGCAATATTATTTTAAAGCTGAAATCTCTGAGAATGGCTTAAAGTGCTGGGAAATGATGAAGACTTGTGACTAGAATACAGAAGAAGAAAAAAGATATTGCTAGGATGTATTCACGTTGTGGTTATGTGTGTTGTGGCCCGCCAGCAGCCAGCAGAGCTGGCAGAAGATTCGGACAGTGATGAGGTGGGGAGGAACATGGGCCAGTCCTGGAGTCTGGGGAAGGCTCTGATGGGGGCTCTGCATCAGAGGCAGAGATTGGGCCAGGGCTGTCTGACAGTTACCAGCTGCCTTCGGAGTCAGACATCAGTGAAGCAGACAAACAGCTGGAGCCGGTTCTCAATGTGTGCATGTGCAGCGTTGCCAGAAGAAAAGAACAGCTAAGGAACAAGAGTTGACTTGGGAGTAAGGCCACAGGTGGACGGTGAATGGCCCCTTCCATAGGGAATAAAAGAGGAGCAAAAGTGGAGGGGTGTTTGCAGGAGACCATTAGTTCATTCCTGCATTCTTGCCAAGTATTGCGGCGTCTGAAAGATATTGGCCTGGCCACTCTCCAAGCCTGATAAAGGTCGGTAATTGGGAACTGTCTTGAAAGACCGTGGGCCAGGACTTTGCTGGAGAGCAATTCACTGTAAATTAAATAAAAGGGGTTTATTGGGACAAGGATTCAGCTTTGTGCTGCTGGGGAAGCCTAGGTCAGAACATTGTGCAGATAGAAGAAACCCCATAGCCAGTCTAGCTAAAGTAGCTACTTATTACTTATTATTGTCTTGCACAACAGCACAGAATGCAGCTGATCTTCAATTCATTTTAGAGGGGATGGTTGAGGAGATCTCTATTTTCTGTTTGGATCTTGTTAGGCAGACACTCCTCTGAATGTTCCTCCTTTCCTGAGCAGTAATGTTTGATACAATACGGGGGATAAAACAAAAACAATTCTCTTTGACAAAACTGATACTGTGAGCCCAAACAAACAGATGCTCCATTTCCGAGTCTTTGCTGGGGACCAGGGGTCTCCAACCGTGGCAACTTTAAGACTTGTGGACTTCCACTTCCAGAATTCCTCAGCCAGCTTTGCTCTGTCTTACTCCTCCCACCCATCAGATGTCCACACAGGAGCTAAAGGGAGCAGTGGTCTACATAGCAGAAACCCTGGTGGAGATACAAAGCTAAGGAACACTCAGCCAAGATGAGGGCCCGGAATAAATTAAAATCTAAGTGAAGCTCTGTATTGTAAGGTAAACACTGAACAAACTTTGGATCTAAAGTTCAGAGAGCTACCTTTGGAAGTCAAAAGGCTACTTGATTTATTTCTTCAGAGCATTTAACAAGTATTCAAATGACTGGCTCTTATTTCCTTGAGCAGTTGCTTCTGGCTGAAATACACACATGGAAATTAGTTCTTGTGAAACAGAACAATCCTGCCATAGTGAAAATGAGCTTGTGGATGTGGAAAACATGTATGTTAGCGGCATACAGAATAGCCGCCTCACTCTCTCTCTTTTTTTTAAAGTTATCCATTACTCTTTGTGGATCGTTGTCCACTTTATCAGCAGTTTTCTTGACTGAAAGATTTAGTGGGATCCCTGCCACTTAGGCCTCTCCATGCTGTGGGTCAGCTGATTTAGCTGACCCAAGCTGGCTGGGGAATTCTGGAAATTGAAGTTCACCCATCTTAAAGATGGCAAGATTGAGAAATACTGTTATAGATCAACATGTTTAGGAACTCCTCATATTGTGAAACACTGCTGTAAAGCTGACAGGCCTATTTTCCTCTGCTAAATGTTGAAATGGTGAACCTATGGCATATGTGCCACAGGTGGCATGCAGAGCCCCAGTTTAGCTCCACCGTGCATGTACGCACACCTCCCATCTGATTTTTGGGTCTCTGCCACGCATGTGAGGGAGAGGGGCACATGCAGGAGACCACACATATGTGCGGGATGGGGTGGGGTGACCACAAGAGCATGCACGGGGACCAGATGGGGTGCGCCCTCCAGCCCATTTTTGGCCCTAAGGGGCTGCAGAGAGGCCTACTAGAGCCAAAACGGTGCATGGTTGGGGGAGGGAGTTAAGCACGGGGGGGGGAGTGCAGGGGGTCACATGCTCATGCATGGGGGGGCGCTGGGGGAAGGTCGCACATGCATTGCATTATGGGTGTGTGCACGTGCATGCACTGTTGCATGAATGCATGTGTGCACTGTCGTGTGCCCATGTGCATACTTTTGGCACGTGACGCCAAAAAGGTTAGCCATCAATGTGCTTGGTGAACCTATTCTTTCCTAAATACTCCCAATATAGCACAGACACTCCAGAACATGCATTTTCTGCTGCTTCCCAGCTCTGTAAAATAACACAGACTCAAGACCCAATCTTGAAATACACCGAGGCTTACCGTGCACAGATCTCTGGCGAACAAAACTAATAGCGGTAGCGGTTTCTTCCGGGGCGCAGCCTTTTTTTTTTTGCTCAGCGCACACACATACAGACTGACTCCCCTTTGCTCTGAACTTGACTCGTTCCTGCACATTTAAACTTGGCCCACAGCCTTTGGCTTGTTGAGATGGCCAGCAACAGTTGCTACAGTCCCACACCTGGAAAAGTGACTTTTACTCCTCAAGCTTAGGATGATGGATAGGATTGCTGGGTCAGAAGTGGAGACCCGACTTGTCAATTTTAAAAGCTCAGGGCAGCAAGACAATACACAGCGGGGAACTTTCTCTCCCTTCAGTTGTGAATGTTCCTTACATTTGCAGAATTCTCTGTCAAGTGTCTTGAGGCAAGGCGCATGAGAGAGCTGCTTGTTCCCCCCCCCCTACTTTCCTTGAAGCAAGAGAAACAGACAAATGGGCCATTCAGACAGCGGGTGTCACTCTTCCTGTCCAGCTACAGCCGGACTCTGGAACAGTTGATACAGTTCTCGGAAACACAGAGGAGTTTGAAAAGCTGAATGCAGACTAAGACATTCCATAACAATGAGACCACAATGCTTGGCCTCCTGCTGAAAAGGGGAGCCCACGTTGAATCGGACCTAGGGTTGTTTTTTTTTCATTCCAGGCTTCTGCTCTTCGGCCAAGTCAGGCCAAATGGTCCCAGGCAGATGGCGACACCCATCTCTCTTGGCCTGCTTCTGGCAAGAGGAGAATCGAAAACTATGGTCTCTTCAGCATCATGAAGTCCTTCCAGATAGCAGCTGCATTGGCCTTCTAGTCTTGAATTATAATTTGCCACGTAACCAGAGTTTCAAGGTTCTTGATCTTGATTTGTGGGTGAATCCTGATGGGACCCTGGCTGGTTGAAGCTAATCATCCATTCAAGCCAAGGGTGAAATCCAGCAGGTTCTGACAGGTTCTGGAGAACCGGTAGCGGAAATTCTTAGTATTTCAGAGAACCGGCAAATGCCACCTCTGGCTGGCCCCAGAGTGGGGTGGAAATGAAGATTTTGCAGTATCCTTTCCGAGACATAACCACCAAGCCACACCACACCTACCAAGCCATGCCCACAGAACTGTAGTAAAAAAATTGAATTTCACCACTGATTCAAGCCCATCGACAAGTCACTCCACAATTATGTCTGAATGTCGACACCCTACAGGATTGAGTATTGGAATGGAGTTCGCCAACTGCAAAAAAAAAAGTGCAAGGAAGGTATTTTTCTCTTCAGTAGATTCAAAGAATTGTTCACAATTTTTGCTGAAAAGCAAGACAACCAGGATTGCATTGAAAATGGCTTTTCTTTCTCTCTCCCTCCCCCACATCTAATCCATTATGCTAGCTATGGTGTAATCATCAGCCAGGTGAACCCTAAAATAGTAACGGGCTGCGCTTGTATTGGAAAAACCTACCTGCTAAAATGAACAAAATTAGCCACTGAGTGAGAAATGAGTCTTGGGTTATTTCTGCCTTGGGAAGTGATTGTTCCAAGAGTAGTGGTTACACCTCTATTTTTCCCCACACATAGGCATGACACACAGGACCCTGCTATTCCCACCCCACTTTTAATGTATTCACCTCTCTGGGCCAACATGTCATGTGATGGCTATATATTTTGGTTCTGCAAAATAGGTTGAGAGATAATGAACTCATCTTACACCCCACCAGAGGTGGGTTGCTACTGGTTTGGACCGGATCAGGCAAACCAGTAGTAGCAGCAGCGGGAGGCTCCATCCACCTTCCCAGACACTTCAGCACATGTGCAGAAGTGTTGCGCGTGTAAGCGCCCCCAAACCAATAGTAAAAAAAAAAAGTATCCCACCTCTGCACCTCAATAATAATGGTATGAACCAGACGTGGGTTTCACATACGTTTACCACCGGTTTGCCCTGTGCGCATGCCTTCCACACATGTGCTTTGCTCATGCGTGCAGCTTGCACATATGTGCGCAGTTTAGAAAATGTGGCTAAATAGGACAGCATAGAGCCAGTGCAGGTGGGTGGGCCCCATCTGCAGTTTGCCACTACCAGTTCACCCAACCGGTCTGAACCGTCTGAATACCCCATCTGGAAAGAACACACCCCTGCAGTCAATTTTTTTAAAAAAAATAATGTCCTCAGGACAATGCTTTTATCTTACTCCCAAGACATAGCTGAAGCAACGTGGGGTGTTCCAGCTTTAAACTAGCACATTTCCTCTCTTCCTGACTCAGTTTTGTGAATAGGATCAAGAACTCTTCTTTGATGATATCATGGATGAGATTCACCCAGCTCTTGCCAACTGCCCTAGGTCGCTGCAGGAATGCCCTGTAAACCTTTTAAAGCCTGAAATGCAACAGAGAGGTCTAGGAAGTTTAGGTGCTGCAACAGAGACCAAGCCCCTGGCTTTTGCAGAGGGATCTTCCTCTGCTTGTTGGCCCTTTCTAAGTGCTTGTCAGGTCCTTCTCAGATTAAATGCTCTTTTGGAACAATATTAGACCTGTCTTTTAAAAAGAATACTAGTGCTTTTCAATATGAGCATTCAAGGGGAAGGCTAGTCCTGCGCTACACAGAAGGTCAATTTCATCCAGGAAACTTTGCTTCGTTTTGACACCTGTGAATTGCTATTTCAAAACTCCTGAAACCGCTATCCTTAGGAGAGGCATCATTTTGCTTACTCTATTATAGCTGGTGGCACTAGACAGCAAGGAGATGGTAATTATTAAGTGCAGACCAATGGCTCCTTCTGGGTGCTGTCAGTCATAAAGAAAGCATTAAATGCTTTGGTGACAATTGTTGCTATTACTTATGGCCAATCATTAGTCTGGAACTCATCTCTGGCTTGGGTGTTCTCCAGGGCTGTCCAACAGCTACTTCAGGATGTTTCAGATCTAAAAGAACTGAATTCCTTGGGCACTTGTTATAAGCACCACTCTTTCCTAGCAGCACAGGTATGGATCACTGACTCACCCCATTGGTTTTCTTTCTATCTTCATAAGAAGGTTTTGGGCCATTGTATCTTCTTTTTCAACATGACCCAGTCATCCACCAAGTGCTGACAATGAAGCACATGGAAAGAGGCTAAGACAACTGCATCGATTGGAAATCTGAAGGAAAGCAGAGATTTGGCAGGAACTACTGCAAAATAGCCTTTGTGGTCGTGTGTGTGTGTGTGTGTGTGTTTAGAAAAATGCAGAAAAACTATGTGGACCTAGGTACTATTGCTTAGCAATGGAGTGACAGACAAAAACAAGGACACTGCAATTGGAAAAGTGTTTGGGGAGGGGGAGAGAATGCAAAATCTGGAAAAGTCCCAGTACTGCACCTATGCTAACTGCAGTTACCTGACATTCTATGCTGGGATGCAAGTGTGTCACCTAAACATGTGCAATGCAGCATCCTTTTGAACAAACAGTTAAAAGGAACCGTTTCCAAATGGCCTGGGCTGCCCTGGCCAGTGGTGGGAATTCAGGGGGCCCCGTGTGAATCTGACAAGGGTGTTGCTGGCTGCTTTGTTGCTTCTGTGTCATCAGTGCAAGAGGCATTTCCGGATCCTACTGTGTGAGCGTGTCCGTAGGTGCTTTAGGGGGCTTTGGTCCAGGGGAAGTTGTCTATTTAATTAATATAGTAATATAGCAGAGAGAGCTGTTGGATGATTAAAGACAACGTGGCGCTGCCTCACTGCAAGACTGCCACTGGCTAAGGAGAATGCTGTGCGGATAATAGTCTCCTATGCTGAGATGCACAACATGTGAGAAAGCAAGAGGCAGCGTCTGATTCTGAGTGCAGAAACTATGGCATCTACACGACTCTATACTGTCGGGAAGACCTTGTAGCCATCACCTGGCAGAGGGAAAAGCAGCACAAGGAACTATTGCTGATGATGATCCTATGTGGTGGCGACAGGAATGTGTATCAGTGTTCTGCTTGTCTCTGGGTTTGCTTCCTTAGCAGCTCTAATGGCTCCCTATAATTATAAAAGAATCAGTTTGATGTATTGGTTAATGCATCAGGCGAGAAACCAGGAGACAGTGACTTCTAGTCCCACCTTAGGCATGAAAGCCAGCTGGATGACTTTGGGCCAGTCATTCTCTCTCAGCCCAACTCATCTCTCAAGGTTGTTGTTGCTGGGGGCAGAGAGAGAATAAAAATTCAATCAATAAATGTGTGCACATCTGTATTCATGGCCAACATTTATGGAAACAGTATTGTCCCTCAGATCCTGCACTGCAGCAATGGCTATGAGTATTGTTCTTGCTCATCCTTCTTTTACAGGGAAGAGTAATTCTAATGGCTCTGTAGGCCCTAATCAGGGATGGGCAACCCACAGCTCTGGAGCTGCATGTGGCTCTTTCATGCCTCTGCTGTGGCTCCATGTTGCTGGTTGGCTCCACAATTGATAGGGCTTTCGGTTAGGACAAGTAGAGGAAAAAGGATGCTGCGCTAGGAGAAGACTCTATGGTGGGGGAACTGGACTTCCAGTTGGCAGAGGAAAAAGGATGCCGTAGGGGGAGGAGACTCTATGGTGGGGGAACTGGACTTCCGGTCGGCTTCAGAATTGAACGGGGGGCTTCTGGTTAGGACCTTTGTAGCTCTTTGAGTGTTTAAGGTTGTTGACCCCTAGGCCAAATCAAAGTCTAAGTTTTGTAGCTTTTGTAAACATGGATGGGTCTGCCTGCCTTGCAAAGAATGCCGTAACCTCAGAAGAGATAAGGTGGAAATCAAGAGTAGCAATTGTGCAGATGGGCAGATTTAACAGTGGGCAACCTACTGCCTTGAGATGGACTCGTAAGGGGATGGGGGGAGCTTCTGCTGTGTGGGATTAGGGCTGGAAAGAATTCATGTGGGGATAATGGTAAAGCTGTTAGATTAGGGCTAGAGACTCAAGTTCAAGTCAAACTCAGCAACGGAAGCTCACTGGCTGACTTTGGGTCTGTTGCTCTCTCGCAATCCAAGTCACCCCATAGAGCTGTTATTGTAGAAGAGGAGAATTCAACACAAAAATAGTTTGTCATAAAATCAACTGCCTGCAAAGGCTTCTGGATTGGGGCTGAAAGGCAAAAGCGGAAGCAGTATGCTCTGTCCCAAATTTGGGTAGACCAGGTTGCCCTGACAAGAAACTTAGAAGAGGAGAAATGTATACTAATTTGAGTCTGGAGAGAAAAAAAAAACAGGATACAAATATGTCAAGCATGAAAGATTGATTGATTGGCTGATTGATTGAATAACAAATGACTTCACACCTCCAAAAATGTTTACTAAAATATGTAGGAGAATGTCAGCTAAGAGTCTGGGGAAGGGGGATGATGGGAAGAAGCTGATTGAGCAGAGTCAGCTGCTTCCTTGGGTTTCAGCATCTGCCCTCCACTACTTCAGAAGACAATCTTTTGTTTTGCAGTTCCAGGGGACAGTTTATTGCTCTTGCCATTAAGGGAGGTCAAAGAAAGGCAAAAAGCGCAGCTATATCAGCAAGGTTGACTGTAATGATCTCAGTTTGAGTTCCAGGTCTTCTTGTTGCACGCTTCACCAGTTCACGCTATAAAGTTTTCGACAACACAGATTCCCAGGTGGAAGTAGCCACAAGGCGACTTCCATGTCTTTCTGCGTTCCGAGCACCCATCTTGCTGGATGAAAACTCTAGAACTAGAGGAAATCTTGCCTCTATCATTCTCACAGCATGCACACAGCAGGGTAGACATAAAGGAGTTTAATATATTATAGAGGGAGGGCCAGGAAAAACTGCTTTCTCCTCTCCACTACTTTTGGTTTCCTTTCACATAGGAAACTTGCTTCACGCAGAAGCAAGAAATGAATGAAACCAAAATGGAAGCAGTTTGGGTTTACTGTTGCACATAATCATGGGTGAGATTGAAAAATGTTAGCAACCAGTTCTCTGCTCGGTTGCTAGGTGGGTGTGGCCATGGTGGACATGGTCTACTCGGCCTCCTGCACCATGGCGGGGGGGAGGTGTTTTTACCCTCCCCAGGCTCCGGAGGCTTTCCTTGAGCCTCCAGGAGGGCGAAAATGGCCTCCCGGAAGTCCAAAAATGGGCTTGTTTACATCCTCTGAGGGGCTCCTGAGCCCGTAAAAAAGCCAGTTTTCGGACTTCTGGTACTTCCGGGAGGCCCATTTTTCTTCCTCCCAGAGCCTTTGCGCAGGCCCTGCACTTACCTGGCATGATGAACGGGCCGCATGGGGACTTCTGGGAGGGGAGGGATGGACCAGCCAGTCCTTGCAACTTCTGCTCCCCCCCCCCAACTGGTGCAAACCGACTGAATTCCACCCCACAACATAATGGGAAAGAGCATTGGGTCTTTCCTTTTATGGCATTGCTGGCCCTGAATTCCTCCCTCTATTGTTTCCCTGTAGCAATGTATCAAACATGCCTTAATACCTTTGATCTTGTCTTGAAATGATTCCAATTATAGAAATAATACACATGTTCTTGGGGGGGGGGGTTGAGTGAGCGAGTGACTGACCAACAACTCAATTCCAAGAGGGGAATTATGGGTTGTGTATGAATAAAAGTTGCATCTTTGACATGTTAGCATGTGTCCTGTCTGATAGTCTCCCAGCATGCAGCCCAAGAATCCTGGCAGGTAGGTAGAAACCTGATTTTATTATGAAGCTGTCTGATTAATCCCAAGCCCTGGAAGTGGATGGCAAGGGATCCTCAAAAGGCATTCAGGAGAGGAAAATTGATGGACCTTCCCCTGTTCGCAGCCTTGCAGGGACACAGTAAGTGCATGCTAATTGCAGAGTTGTGGGCATTAAAACCCACAGCTGTGTTTGAAGCACAAGGCAGACAGTTTGTGGCACCTGCTTTCAATACAGAGCTGCTTTGAAACCGTGTCCTTCACTGGTGAGGGGGTGGGTGGGGAGAGAAGGTTATCGAAAGAAGAATCCAAGAGGTATCCACACTTAGTTCTTCCTCTCTGTAGCCAGTTTTTGTCAGGATCTCTCTGGCTTCAGGCAAGAAGGATGGCTATAAAATGACCCTTTTTTGCCTGCTGACCTGATCTGGTTGCCTTGGGGATGGCATTGCAGAGAGCAATTTGTTAAATGGAACTTTGGAACATGATCTAATAGGGCAGATGCAGGAACAGATCACATACAAAAAAAATATATGAGAGTATCTTGGAAAACCTCCTTTTCCTGAAACTGCCTGCTTCCTGCATCAATGAGAAGATGCTACCACACTACAAAAGAAAGGGAAGCTGGACACATGATCCGTAGCTCCAGCACCAAAGGAGATTCATGGCCAGAGAGCAGCTGGAAGTAAAGCAAATGTCCAACCTGTTTCAACCTAAGGTTGGAGGCACAAATCCAGTTTGAATGTTGGCTTCAGAACAATGCAAAGGTCCAAGAGAATCAATCCAGGGCCTGCCCAATTATCTCATTGCCATGAAGGCTGGGGTAGACTCAATGCAGCTGGTATTTTCACTTGTGGAATCTACCCAAGAGGCCCTGGTAATAGGGCATTTGTGAGTTGCAACTCAAGGAAATTGGCAATTGCATATGGGCAGCACATATTTTGAATTTCCTTTTGTAGCTGTGTATAATAAGTACTCTGGATGCAGATGCTTGTTTTGGTACCTGTGCAAAACCTTAACCTTGAATGTTGATTGGGGAAAGTGGGGGTGGGGTGCCCTTTCCTGAAACAACGTCCCCGGAGTGGTATTCAGCAGGTTCTGACCAGTTCTGGAGAACCGGTAGCGGAAAGTTTGAGTAATTCAGAGAAGCGGTAAATACCATATCTGACTGGCCCCGCCCACATCTATTCTCTGCCTCCCGAGTCTCAGCTGATCGGGAGGAAATGGGGATTTTGCAGCATCCTTCCTCTAGAGTGGGGAGGATTTAACAGTATCTTTCCCCTGCCACACCCACCAAGCCACACCTACTAAGCCACACCCACCAAGTCACACCCACCAAGTCACGCCCACAGAACTGGTAGTAAAAAAAATTTTTGAATCCCACCACTGAATGTCCCGTATTCGTAGAAGAATTTTATACAAGAATTGGTGCCCAAGGATGTTGCATAGCAACACATGCTGAAAATGGTGGCCTCAGGGGGTTAACTGGACCACCAAGGCATAATCTCTTAACCTAATTCACCAGGGGAAAACAGAGCTTTAGTGGCAAATATAGTGAAAACATATGTTTTTGGTGCTTTGAGTCAGTCTTTTTACTCCTAGCAACTGCCTGGTTTTCTTGGTGAGATTTCAGGGGGTTGGGCTAGAAGACTTCCAAGGTCTCTTCCAACACTATTGTTCTGTGTTCTAAGTGGTTTGTCCTTGTTTACTTCCTAGGGCTGAGAGAAAGCAATTGGCCCGGTTGGCTTTGTGCCTACAGCGGGACTAAACAGTCTTCCTGTCTCTAGCCCACTGCCTTAACCACTATGTCAAACTATACTCACATTAGATTTCAATGGGTTGAACAGGAGACTAAGGAGTCCTTTAATGTAAACTCCCAGGATATGAGCCTCGGTGACGCAGTGGTTAGAGTGCAGTACTGCAGGCTATGTCTGCTGACTACCAGCTGCCTGCAATTTGGCAGATCAAATCTTACCAGGCTCAAGGTTGACTCAGTCTTCCACCCTTCTGAGGTGGGTAAAATGAGGACCCAGATTGTTGGAGAAAATATGCTGACTCTATAAACCGCTTAGAGAGGGCTGTAAAAGCACTGTGAAGCAGTATATAAGTCTAAGTGTTATTGCTATATCAATGACATTAAGGTCAAGTGCAGAGAAATTACCATCCTTTGGCATCTATATCCAAAAGCCCCCCCCCACATAAGCACACACACAAACACACATAAACACACACACACACACACACACATACATACATACATACATACATACATACACTGTGTTTCCCAAAAACAAGACAGGGTCTTATTTTCTTTGGACCCCCAAAATAAGCACTTAGCCTTATTTTCAGGGAGGTCTTATGATTTTTGAGGTGGGGGAGGCACCGAGAGTGGTCACCTCATGGATGCTGCTGTGTTGCAATATTTTCGGGGAGGGCTTATTTTCAGGGGAAGATAGTGAAGGGACAATCCTCCATATGTATATGCAGATATGGACATTTTGATGAAATTTTCTGATCTGGTGGGTTCAGGTCCATCTGGTTCAGCTTGGCATAGACCAGCCAAATCTTTTGCATGCTGTTGAGAACAGAAGGCAGTGAAAGACAAATGTTTTGCCTTTGTCCTCCTCAAGAAGGAGAACAACGTCTATCTTGAGTTATTCCAACTTATTCCACATCTTGTCCCAGGTGCAGATATACTAGTTCTTGAGTAATCCCCTGAATATTTTATTGCATGTGGCAGCTGATGGGAGATGCGGGGGATTGGGTCAGTAGGAGCTCCACTGTGACAAATACCAGAATGAAGGCCAGTAGAGTGTCCACACCTACTACAAGTGCATCAGGCATGAAATGCTCTTACCTTTGCTGCCGATTTGGAATCCGGAGCACACCAGGGGCTTCTGCGCATGCACAGAGCATCTGTGATGACATCTAAGTAGGTGGGAGGAGCCTCCCCCACCACCACTACCGGTTCGCCCGAACTGGAGAGAACCAGCAGAATACCACCTCTGAAATGCACCCCACTTCTGGCAACCAGAATCAGTGGAGAACTGGTGTGGTGCAGAAAAGGCGCAGGTGGAGGAGCAGAGTAGATTATAGAAGCAAAACCTTCGCTCGCTGCTCCATCAAACTCTGTTCTGCAGCAGTCCTAGTGGCTAATAGAGGAGTTGCAGCAAAGAAATGAGCAGGGCTCTGTGTCAGAAATTGGCACTCCCGGAAAAAAATATGATTGGAAGGTTTAGCCCCAAAATAACAAACATTCTGGGTGGTGTGTCCCCTCCTCCCACTAAATATAGATGTTACAAGATCCTATGAGCTATGACTCACAAGCATTAGGTTTAATACAGTAAGAAAGGGCCTCAGGAACGCTTAACACATTCATATTACATATTTGTTAGATTAAAACAAAATATCCTCAACAATTCCATAGCCAACTTTTCACGTTTTGCTGTCCGGCTTTAGGGGTATAAGTGAGTAGACAGACCGGGTGGCCACAAAAATGGCTCTGAGTATTGAAAGTTGTTTGTGAGTTGCCAGCTCTCAAGTTGCTGTAAGAACATCTTGTTGAACTTTGGATATAGGAAAAGTTGTGTTTCCTAAAAGATCCTAGAATTGGACTGATCCGCATCCAGCAGGGCAGCAGGGCAGGCAGGGGAAGCAAATCTGTTGCTGCCCATATGGGAGATTCCTTTCTTTCCCCTCCCAGAAGCCCCAGACTGTTCCAATTTAAGGAATGTCTTTCAGTTTTGCAGGTCTCATCCAGCAGTGGGATTCACTTACCTTCCCTACTGGTTCACAAATGTGAGTGTGCATGCGCTCACACTCTTCGCTCGCCTGCGCTGCATCTGTGCATGTCCACTGCCTTCTGCACATGCGCAGTGCTTGCACATTACATCAGGGTGAGTGGGCAGAGCCTCCCACAGCCAGTTCACCTGAACTAGAGAGAACTGGATGAATACCACCTCTGGCTCATCCCACTCTAATGTTCAGTTTTCCATTCAATTTCATTCAGTGATGGGATTCAATTTTTTTACTACCGGTTCTCTGGGCGTGGCTTGGTGGGCCTGGCAGGGGAAAGATACTGTAAAATCCCCATTTCCTCCCAATCAGCTGGGACTCGGGAGGCAGAGAATAGATGGGGACAGGGCCAGTCAGAGGTAGTATTTTCCGGTTCTCCAAACTACTCAAAATTTCCACTACCGGTTCTCCAGAACTGCTCAGAACCTGCTGAATACCACCTCTGATTCCATTCCATTTCATTCCATCTCCTCCTCCTCCTCCTCCTCCTCCTCCTCCTCCTCCTCCTCCTCCTCCTCCTCCTCCTCCTCCTCCCAGCTCTTGAATGCCTCCTGTGTTTCAAAAGCATCTTCACCAAAACTTAATTGCTGAACTTTCCCAGAAGGAAGCTTGAATGATTGCAAAGGAGAGCATGGCAGGCTCTCTTCTCATTACTAATCAGGCTCAACAGGGTGGGTTGAGGGTGAGCTGCGGCAGAGAGAGGAAAAGAGGCTAAAAAGCCACCGGCGTCAGAGGCAAAGCACAGCAGCTGGGCAGGTGGCAAGGCAATTTTGCAGCGCTCGAGGCACAAAGCCCCAGACGCAGCATGCATACATTTCTCCCAGGCAGTAACAAGATGTATTGCACTTTTAACAAGTTAGACAAGCTGCTCTGGGTCTGCCCAATGTGAGAGTTTCTCAGACATTTTGTGAGATAGGAACAACATGGGTGGGGGGAACAGGATGGGGGGTTCAAATGAACTAGTCCCTGAATCACAGCCATGCTCATCACAACAAATTCAGCTTTTCGCATAGCCCTTGTGATCCCATCTGATTCTTTTTATTGATTTTGTGAAGTTATAACCTGATCTAGGGCTCACCAGATCAGCAGTTCTGAATGCTGGCACTCATCTCTGGTGTCAGGATTCCAAGTAACACCCCCAACGAAAGAAGACTCTGAGGCTTGAGTTTCCACAAAGTTCCATTTTATTAGAGATGTCATATTGGCACATTTGGGAAAACCCGAATCTGAAGGCTTCCAGGTTTTCCCCACCCAAACAAAAGTTCAAATCCCTGTCCAGCACCCACATGTCTATCACATGCCCCAATCAATGCACCATCCAAAACTGGAGATGCCTCCCAGTCACGTCACACCATCACAGCTGCAGGGCAAGGTATCCTTGACACTCTGAGAAAGGAATGTTATTTAGACTATGTAACTCCCGTACTCCATATAATCTCCCATCCAATTTTCCCACGGCAGAAAATGTGGCAGGCCTGAAGACCGAAATGTGATGGCTTCCAAGTCTGACATCTGGAGGAAGCAATCTTATAAAGCGTCTCTGAGGATATAGAAAGTGCCACTATAATCCTATCCAGCCTGTAGCCAAGCAGAGAGCTTCCCCCACTACCGAGTTAAAGTTTTCTCTATCCATCTTTGATTCAGGAAAAAAAACCCCTATCCTGGTGCATGATTTGCTTTCCCCATTGCTGAACTCTACCTGCTTCTGTTGACTGTTTCAAGTTATCATAAACATCTGTCTTGCCTCCAACGTAATGGATGATAAAGCCTAACAGATTGTACATATCTCGAGGCTGCCCTTGGGCAATCTTGGAATAAGGAGGGAAACATAGGTTACCGCAAAGGACAACTTAAGGTTATTTGAGTCATAGGCTGGAGAGTTCATGGACGCAACATCTTGGGGAGAGAGCGGGGGGGGGAGAGGTTTCTAGGACATGTTTGGGCAGGTAGAGAAAAATGCTGAAGGAAACCAACAGCATTTCAGAAGTTACAAGTTCCTTGAAAAACTAACTTCTGACACACCTCTTTCTAGCAACTGAACAGTGGTGACAGTATCCCATGAAAAATGAGTCTGTGAAATGAACAATTGAAGGCTCAAGTGATGATGTGGGAAAATTAGGATCATCACTTGATGCAGAGTTTCCCAACCTTGCACACTTGAAGACCTGTGGACTTCAACTCCCAGAATTCCCCAGCTGGCATTGTTGGCTGGGAGATGAAGTCCACACATCTTCAAGTGCCCAAGATAGGGAAACATTGCCTTAATGCAATGCTTGCAAAGATTTTCAGTCTATTCGGTGATTCAAACTTACTAGAGAAGACCACAAAATCAAATTATCATGTCATATGGTCGATGGGTTCTACGAGACATCTAAATCATCTTCCCTTTGTAAAGATGTGCTAAGGAGCTTGGTTTTGAAACCTGCAGAGAACTGTGACTCCTTATAGACATTGCATTTCTCTGAAGTTGTTCTTTCACCAAAGCACATTCCGTCTCTAAAGATGAGATCTGTTCTGTTTCCCATGATTTATATGGAACTTTTAAATATTATTAACAGAATCATGCTTTGTGAAGAATTCCTTGAAAGACATTAGCTGAACTGATGTGATGACACAAAATCATCACTGGAACAGTTCTGAGAACAAAACCAAGCAGGATGGCTATCCCAGCCTTAATCCAAGTATCAAAGTTCACCCAACAAATTTCGCTTTAAGCTGTTGGTATTCACTTCGCCAAGGTGGAAGGTTGCTTCTGGAACATTGCGCAGTGGTTAGAGTGCAGTACTACAGGCTACGTCTGCTGATCACCGGCTGCCAACAGTTTGGCAGATCGAATCTTACCAGTCTCAAGGTTGACTCAGCCTTCCATCCTTCCAAGGTGAGTAAAATGAGACCCAGATTGTTGGAGGCAATAGGCTGACTCTGTAAACCACTTAGAGCACTGAGAAGCGGTATATAAGTCTAAGTGCTATTGTTAAGTGCTATTTCTACATTAAACATAATACTGCAAAGTTGTAGAAATTATCAATTCCTCTTATTGAAGAAGGCCAAAAGACAAGACTTGCATTACGGCATTCATTAAAACCTGCCCTAGAAAGAATGGCACTCAGTCTTTTGGCCATAAAAACTTCTCCTATTCATCCGATAGAAAAAAGAAGCCTTGCTTGGGCCTTACAAAGGATCACAAGTAACAAATCTATCTTTTGAGGCAAACAGGCAAATTCTAGCAGGGACATGGCAAAGCAAGTTCTAATATTCACATTTCTTTCTGGAATGTCTTAATAGGTCGAGAACTTTTTTGGGGGTTGGCTTTTTCCTATGACTTTTCACTGACATATTAAGATGCTCGGGACTCTCCTAAGGGAGATGGTGTGCTCATTTTTTTCATCCCCCCCACCCCCAAGATTGTTCCCATCAGAAGCCAACCTCATCAGATTTCTCCCCTTCTCCCCCAACTTCCATCTGGGAGTCTTAAACCTACGCAGGAGCCTCCCTCCCCTCTGCTGCTGACCTCAGCAGAGCTTCTCAAGGAGAGACTCACCCCCATTGGAAAACCTCTAAAATTTGAGTTTGGAGGAGGGAGGGCTCACGAGCGATTGGATATCCAGCTGCCAACAAGATGAATGCTCGTAGTGAAAAATATCAGCCGTGGGAATGAAATCAATTGTTGGCTGCAAGGGCTGGTCTGGACATGAATCCCTAACTCTAGTAATTGGGCTCGACCAGGCCAAACACAAATCAAGTTGTTTTCCCCAGGAACAGTATTACAAATTAACATTCCAAATCCACCTCCATTTTCCAAACCGCCCCGGCCGTTTTATATTGCCTTTTTAAATACACACGTGGGCACATGCACAAAAACCCTATTAAGCCGTTTAAGACAAAAGGACAGTTGTCAGGAAGAAGATTTGTAATCAGTTCACATTTATTAAGTGTTAGACCTCCTGATGTTTCCTCCCCCCCACCCTGCTTCCCTTTCTTCCCCCCCCCACCCCTTTGCATTTTCATAAAATAGACTGAGACCCAGGGATTCTCCTAGGCCACCTTTTCTAATTAAAATAATTACAAGCTCCTAGCATCACTTTGGGGCATATTTATTCACTTTAAATCTTGAAAGCTGGCTAAAAGGAATCCGGCATTTCAAGCAGGACCGGAACAGTTGCTTCTTGGCTAAGCAGGACGGAATTTTGCCCCCATCAATTACTGGGAAGGAGGACCTTTATGTTATGCTGCTTTTAAAAAGCTGAAAGGGATTTTCTTAGAGGTCTGCCATTCAAAGGAGCACAGAAAACATACAGGGAAAGCAATGTAGAATTTCCTTTTTTTTTCAATGGGGACGTGCATGAAATGATGGCAGCAGACAGGAGCAGAGGGGCAGCAAACTGGTTGGGTTTCCAACCAAAATCTGAGGCCCAGGCAGGCCGTTTGGCAGAGGCAAATAACCAACCAAGAGGAATGGATGACAAGGGCAGAAACCAAAGCTTGGTGTTTATGCCATGGCTGACCCTGGCTGTGCCAAATAGAGCTGGTTTTTACTGCAGATTGCGAAACCACCTTTTGCTATATTCTTAAGATAAAGATAGAATAGAATAGAATAGAATAGAATAGAATAGAATAGAATAACAGAAGGGACCTTGGAGGTCTTCTAGTCCAATCCCCTGCTTAGGCAGGAAACCCTACACCACTTCAGTCAAATCATTATCCAACATCTTCTTTAAAATGTCCAGTGTTGAAGCATTCAGAACTCAGAACTTCAATAGCAATAGCAATAGCAGTAGACTTATATACCGCTTCATAGGGCTTTCAGCCCTCTCTAAGCGGTTTACAGAGAGTCAGCATATTGCCCCCAACAATCTGGGTCCTCATTTTACCCACCTCGGAAGGATGGAAGGCTGAGTCAACCCTGAGCCGGTGAGATTTGAACCGCTGAACTGCTGATCTAGCAGTAGCCTGCAGTGCTGCATTTAACCACTGTGCCACCTCGGCTCTTTCAGGAGGCAAGTTGTTCCACTGGTTAATTGTTCTAATTTCTCCTCAGTTCTGAGTTACTTCTCTCCTTGATTAGTTTCCACCCATTGTTTCTTGTTCTACCTTCAGGTGTCTTGGAGAATAGTTTGACACTCTCTTCTTTGTGGCAACACCTGAGATATCGGAACACTGTTATCATGTCTCCCCCAGTTCTACTTTTCATTAAACTAGACACGCCCAGTTCCTGCAACCATTCTTCATGTTTTAGCCTCCAGTCCCCTAATCATCTTTGTTGCCCTTCTCTGCACTCTTTCTAGAGTCTCCACATCTTTTCTACATCGTGGTGACAAAAACTGAATGCAGTATATGGCCTTACGAAGGCATTATAAAGTAGTATTAATACTTCACATGATCTTGATTCTATCCCTCTGTTTATGCAGCCTAGAACTGTGTTGGCTTTTTTGGAAGCTGCTGCACACTGCTGGCTCATATTTAAATGGTTGTCCATTAGGATTCCAAGATCCCTCCCACAGTTACTACTATTGAGCAAGGTATCACCTATACTGTATCCTGTGCATTTTTTTAAAGATTCTTTTGCTTGCTGAAACTAAAATGCTATGCACCACAAAACTCCACCAGCATCAAATTTCTGTCACCACTAGTGATCCTACCCTGCCTCAGGCAAGATACCAGGCAATGATGCTGTCCTTGTTTATGGTGCATTAAGGACAGGGATTAGTAGATACCTGTAGCTAGATTTCCTTACCCTGGCCCCACTAAAACAGTGAGGAAATATCTACTATTTCTTCTCTTTAATGTTAGATTGGGTTGAAGGGTTTTGATAGACCAGCAGATTTCGCCAACCGCCAAAATTCGATGTGGCTTTGCAAAGATGTGTTTCGCTCAAACCAAGTACCTCAGCTGTTATTAGCTGATGATGTGGCTCCTCTGGACACAGATCTCCTTACTATTAAGTCCATGTTTAAAAAGAGCTTCAACAACAGCAGGCAGGCTTGGCCTGGGAGAAACTGCCCTGTGAAATAGAAGTAAAGAGAACTGCTATTCCAAGCAACACACCTTTCATCATTCTTTTCTGAGCAGCTGCTGTCCTGATCCAGGTCTCTTAGCAGTAGACAGGCAGAGCCCTGATATTGGGGGATTGCTCAGGGACACCCTGTCAGTCTGAAAGAACCAGAGTCCCATAGAATAGGTGGGACTTGGAAGAGAGTGTCGGGAGAAATGTCTTTCTGGGTTCAGTTCCAAGTGGGGAAAAAGACACTGGAGATATGGAGGCTGCTTGGAATGATGGTTTAATGGTGGACAGGATCCCATGGCTTGAGCTCCTGAACAGAAAAAGGAATTACATGCTTCCAATGTTGGGTGAAGAAGAAGAAAAAGGGGAAAGGGCTTGTTGAGAGTTCCTGGGTTTTTTATACTCTCTGTTCAGCCCCACCTCTCTGTTTCCTGTTCCTGTGTAAGAAATGTATTCTGATTTATTGTCAGACTCCCAGGGTTGGAGGATCTTAGCTAACTTTGTAGGTTGTGTGCCTTTTGAGTCCCAACCTTGTTTGAGTTCCCAGATGCCCAGATAGGTAAAGGGCTAATACTATCATGCCTTAATCCCATCATCCTGGAGCTGAAGGTAGTCCCATCATCCTGGAGCTTTGTTATGTAGAATAGACAGGCTCAAGTATTTTAATGGCCCATTGACAAAGGTGGGGGCTATTAAGAGTGAGTCTGTTTCCTACCTAAAACATGTTTCTCCATTTCTTACCCAGGGAAATATAATATTCTGCTTTTTTCCAATATTTCATAGGATATTTCATTTTTCTAGGAGAGGGGTGGGTTTTAACTTCCTACAACAGGAACCAGAGAAGAGGGGATATACCTGCATCAGGCTTAAGTGGTCAACAGGTGCTGGGTAGAGTTCAGCACTTGTGGTCACCTGAGTGACAGAACGTTGGTAAAATTTGCAAGATGCCTGATGGTGGTAAGAGGGGTGGGGGGAAAAAACCCTCTTCTTGAACATTCATACAGCTAAGAATGACTTAAACTGCTTCGGGGATGAAAGGAAGTAGCACCATTAGGACATAGTTGAAAAAAAATGTGGTTGCCAGGGTGCATTTGTGCCATAATTAGGTGCATGTGAGGAATGCTCATGGGGTGTCCAATCAGCTGGGATATACATAACTACAGATCCTGATTTTATTCCTAAGTAGAACATTTTGGTCTCTAAAAGGGTGAAGCAGAGGGCGAAGAGGAAAGAAAATAAGAGCATGGAATCCACTTGCACCATTATCCGTAAAATCCTTTGCCAACTACTTATATCTGGCACCCCCCAGCTGTTCTTACCATTTGACCTACATGTACCATGAGCCTGCTACAATGGAGGGCAGCATTTTGGAAATGCCCTTCACTTTTTCTTCCTTGCTGCAGCATCCGTCTAGCTGCCCTCTTAATTCCCTAACCCCGGAGAGCCGCTACAGCATCAGAAGGAAATTAAATGGCAACTGCCAGCTGATTACAATGGTCCAGCTAATCATTGCTACCAGGAGGGCTGGTCAGGAGCCCCCCCCCCTGAAACCTATTTGCCCAGAGCTATCTCTAGCTTTTGGCATTGAGGATCACCTCTTTGATATGCAATGCTTCTCCTTCAGATCACTTCATACCATATCACATTTTCTATGTGATTGACACAATCCTCAATGGCTCAGATAACAGATTCCACTAAGCTCAAGGTGGCTTTTGGCTTATTGTTATTGTAATAAATTTAGGTTAATGTACCAGGGTTAATGGCTGAGCATCTTATGATGTCCCAAGCATTCAGTTAGTCGCAATTAAACAAGCCATGGCTTAACGTAAAGTATGAATCTATAAGTTGCTGTAAATTTGTCTCAGTGGTAAACTATTGGAGGCAATATAATGAACTTTCCATTTGTAGATTTCAGACTCCATAAATGATCGACTGAATTCACACATAATTTTAGCCTATATTTCAATTATGGTGTAGTCAATCAAT
Organism: Thamnophis elegans; assembly: GCF_009769535.1. Classification (NCBI taxonomy): domain Eukaryota; kingdom Metazoa; phylum Chordata; class Lepidosauria; order Squamata; family Natricidae; genus Thamnophis; species Thamnophis elegans. Next base: position 45,114,901 of record NC_045542.1, on the reverse strand, counting down.
CATGTGAAGCAAACCATCATGTACCAGTGTGTGTCAAACACATCTTTGTCAATGGACTGAGGAATAGGCATGCATGAATTCACATTTGGCAACCACAACCAAACACTGTATGCTTAAATCTTGGCATGAGGAACTTCCTAAATCCATGTTTTTCAGGTGAGCTACACACGATTAGAAATTGTATGGGCTTGAGACATGAAAAATAGTCTTTACTAGTACCTCAGAGAGGTGTCTACATCCCTGCAGGTTCCATAATCCAGCTTTCTTGCTTTGAATTCTTGGTCCGTGCCAATTTTGGATAAACCTCAACTTGTAAAGTCCAAGAATGTACCTCATCTTATATTTTCCAGAAGCTACTGGAGCCAAATATTGATACTCATAATTAACAGGAAAATATTAAGCATTAAGCATCTCACTTCCAGTTCTAATAAAAGGTTTTGTAGGGGCATGGAAGTCCTTTTCCAAACTTCATAGCCAGGAAGAATATCAGCGAGCGGAAAGATAGGAATGGGGTTAGAGTGACATATAGGAGACACTCCAAAATCCATTTCCCTTTAATAGTTGGCTAGAACAGAGAATTATTAGATGGGCTTATCTAAAAATGAAAACATTGTTTGTGTAGTTAATATTTCAGAATGAGGATATATTCAGATAAGGTTTTTATTGTAAAATAATCTTGCTCCATCCATGACCTTTTAGAAAAAACCCGGATGGAATCATAGAGTTAGAAGTTGAGGAACCCAAATCAGAGAGTCACAGACAGAGAGATGGCTGGTTGGCCTCTTCTAGAAGCCAGTTAATGAAGCCCCCTACCCTCAACCACTCTGGCTAATTGGTTCTACCATCAAACTCTTAGCACTTTCTTCTAACGTTCAATCAAACTGTGCCGTAAATTGATGGTTCTGTTGTGGAACAAGGGAGAAGAGTTCCTGTCTTTCTTCAATGTGGTATCCATTCAGGTATTTGAAGGATGCCATCAAAGAGAGCTCCCGCCCTTAGTCATTTTTTCCTCAAGGCTAAACACACCTAGTTTCTTTCTTCATAGGCTTTAGTCTCCAGTTCTCTGATCATCTTTCCTTGTCTCTCACTGAACCTGTTCCAGTTTCTCTCAATCCTTCTTAAAGTGTAATGCTCAGAATTAGGCACCCGGTACTCAAGATGGTGCCTGATGAAAGCAGAACAGAGCGCCATGATTACTTCCTATGATTTGAAAGTTGCACTTCTATTGATGCAGCCTAAAATTGCATTTGTCTTCTTAGCAACCACATCACACTGCTGCTGATATTTAGTTTGCAATTAACCGTTTCAACTTCTCCCATCCTACAGTCATGCCTTTGATTTGTGTTTCCTTGGTTTAACACTTCTGTTATGATCTGCTGCTCTAGACACTTTCCAAATCCCACTGTTGGACTGATTACTTCGTAATTTTCAGAATCTTTTTTTTACCTACTCTCTTTTCCCGCTAAATTTCTTCCCAACATTTTTTTCCACAATACAATCAGTGACAAAGAGCTGAAAGTGCTAGAAACTTCTTCAAGGAAGCACCCTAGGATAGGTATTTAATTCATAACCCTCACAGAACTTTATTGTTCGTTTAGTGTATATGGCTTACCTTCTGCTCCTTATATCTGGTTTATTCTCCTGCATGCTGTCTTGTTAAGTGTCTGAACCAGTGGTGGGATTCAATTTTTTAACTACCAGTTCTGTGGGCGTGGCTTGGTGGGCATGGCAGGGGAAGGATACTGCAAAATCCTCATTTCCTCCCAATCAGCTGGGACTCGGGAGGCAGAGAATAGATGGGGGCGGGGCCAGTCAGAGGTGGTATTTACCAGTTCTCCGAACTACTCAAAATGTCTGCTACCAGTTCTCCAGAACTAGTCAGAACCTGCTGAATTCCACCTCTGGTCTGAACTGAAGACAGTATTGCATAAAGTTAGAAGAGGAAATCATGTTTGAATCGTGAAATTATACCCAGACTAGAGAAATATATATTGATTTAAACCTTGGTGCTAAGTAGGACTTGTTTTTACTATGACTTATAGACCAAATCACAAGTAATGAGTTCACAAACATTAGTACAATGTGTTACACCCACAATGCAAATGAAACGTTGATAATTTGGAACATTTCTCAATCTCCAGAGAACTCTAAAAACATAATTGATCTGATCCATTCTACAGATGTTGCATTCCTTTGTCTACAGCCCTCATCCAGCATGGTGATTAGTCATGTTGACTTAAGAAATTGGAGGTGGTGCAGTCCAACACAGCTACTGGCCGTTAGAAGCTATCATTGCATTTATTCCCAACTTTACCATAACTGTGATGTATATCCTATATGGTATGTGCCTTAGATACCTTTAATGGAACAATCCAATTTCTAATTCAAAAGAGATCCTCATTAATGACTTACAACATCCTCTAGAGTTATCCTTCAATAGACAGAACAGGCATTAAATTGCCTCAACAAAGGTGGGCATTGGTAGAACACCCTGTAAATCACACTAGCTGTGAAATGGTCAGAAACTTTCTATAATAGCTAAGATTAAACTGGTTTTACCTCTGTTTATTTCACCTATGTGGTGAGATCATTCGGAGGCACGGGATAAAATATCATCAATATGCGGACGATACGCAGCTGTATCTGTCCGCCCCGTGCCGACTCAATGAAGCGGTGGACGTGATGAGCCGGGGTCTTGAGGCCGTTAAGAACTGGATGAGAGCTAACAAACTGGTACTCAACCCGGACAAGACTGAGTGGCTGTTGTGTTTCCCTCCCAACAATTTGGCTTGCGTTCCATCACTCAGGCTGGGGGGTCAAAATTTATACCCCTCAGATAGGGTCCGCAACTTGGGAGTCCTCCTGGACCCACAGCTGACCTTTGACCACCATCTGTCGGCTGTGACCAGGGGGGCATTTGCCCAGGTCCGCCTGGTACGCCAGTTGCGACCCTACCTGAACCGGGAGGCCCTCACAACAGTCACCCGAGCCCTTGTGATCTCTAGGCTGGAATACTGCAATGTGCTCTACATGGGGCTGCCCTTGAAGAGCATCCAGCGACTTCAGCTAGTCCAGAATGCGGCCGCGCGAGTGATAGTGGGCGCACCTCGGTACGCCCACATAACACCTATCCTCCGCGAGCTGCGCTGGCTACCTGTTGATCTCCGGGTCCGCTTCAAGGTGCTACTCACCACTCATAAAGCCCTCCATGGTAGTGGATCTGATTACTTGAGAGACCGCCTTCTGCCGATTACCTCCCTTCGTCCCATCAGATCGCACAGAGTGGGCCTCCTCCGAATTCCATCCGCCAGTCAGTGCCGACTGGCGACTACGCGGAGGAGAGCCTTCTCAGTAGCAGCTCCGACCCTTTGGAATGACCTCCCCGTAGAAATTTGCACCCTCACCACAGTCCAGAGCTTCCGCATAGCCCTTAAGACCTGGCTATCCCGTCAGGCCTGGGGATAGGATTTTATACACCCCACCCGAATGTTGAATGAATGTTGTGTTTTATTACTATTTGTATTTGTATCCACATATTGTTTTACGTCTTGTTTTGCACTCCCTTCCCTTGAGTTGTAAGCCGCCCTGAGTCCCCTCAGGGAGAAGGGCGGCCTATAAGTGACAATAAATGAAAAATGAAACGAAAATATTGGGGTTAAATAAATGATGGTGTGTGTTGCTTTACAAGGCTGTGGAATTATTTTATTATAATTCACGTTTTATCAACTTAATCTCTTTGCACCAAATGCTAACTTGAGAAAGCATGGAAGCATGAGTAAGTACTCAATTCTTCAAACCATCAGGTAGGCAAATATATTTAAATGCAAATAGTATAATTACCCCGAGACTACATTTCTTTCTGTCCTTTTCTCCAAAATTCCATTTGATTTCTTTTAAAGGACTAATAATCTATATTTACAATGAAGAGAATTATAGTACAGTCATAAGGCAAATTTTAAATTATTAAATTAAATTATTAATTGTTAAATTATTTAAATTATTAAGATAAACTAATTGCGGTTCACACCTACAACAAACTAAGCAATGGGGACCTCATGGCAAAACAGATAAATCAGTAGACTTGATTGAGGAAAGGTGCAGATTGTAATACCACAGCATTTAAAAATTACAATTTTTGATTTTAATTAGCCATGAAAGCCAGTTGGGTGACTTTGGGCCAGTCACTCTCTCTCAGTCCAACCCAGCTCACAGGCTTGTTTTTGTAGGAGAAATGGGAGAAAGGTCTGTTGGATTATTTGTAAAAATAATAAAGGTGGAAAATAAAGGAAGGAAGGAAGGAAGGAGGGAGGGAGGGAGGGAGGGAGGGAGGGAAGGAAAGGAAGGAAAGGAAGGAAAGGAAGGAAAGGAAGGAAGGAAGGAAGGAAGGAAGGAAGGAAGGAAGGAAGGAAGGAAGGATGGATGGATTTCAGGTTGTTTTAAACTATAATTCCCAAACTGCAGCCAATACATAACACCAAGTTTGAGTTATTTGCAAGTGATTTCCCATCAAGGTGGCTGCTCTTTAGAATAGTGACATGAACTGAATTTGGTAGCTCCAACATATCAGAACAGTCAATAGTGTCATGGGGAGAGTGTAGCCAAGCCGTAGCAAATAATCATAATGCAGGATGCAAATTGCTAGCTGAACCGGCTTTTTCTTAAACCATCACCTACCAATAAAAAAGAGACCAAGCATAGTACTATATTAGTGATCTTATCTGCATGAAATAAATCAACTTTGAATGAATAATTTGCCACCACAAAATTAGTTTAATAACTGGAACTGATGCCCGAGAAACCATTTTCCTTCTGTAACCCAAGATTTGAGGAAAAACTAGTGATATTTTCGTAGGATTTATTTTGAATCTCTGCATACGTGTACAACTTATGCTTCATGTATGGATGGATGAAATAAAGAGGCATGGATACATGTTGATGTCTATGTCTATAATATCTGGATTGTAGAAATCTGGACAACCATTTGATTGGTTGATAGCAAATAAGCATCTCAGAGGTTTGTTTTGCTGCTTTCTAACAGCCATGTGGAATTTTGTTGCCCAGATATGTTTCTACCAATCTTCCAGTTTTCCTACTTCATTGAAATTCAGGTTAGGATGTATCATGCTATATATTTATATGTGTGTATGTGTGTGCTTTATACATATGTGGCTGTATTACAGTACATTTATAAATATTTCAGAATGTCTGCTGCTCTACTATACTTCCTGAATTGGCAAAATAATCTCAATGAAAAAGCAGATAAAAATAAAATCAACACAGGAAATAGAATTTCAAAATAGAATCCTTCCAAAAATCAGGCTGAGAAAGAGTGTTCCATCTGGTCTGGCTTTGCCAAGTCAAACACAAAGAGAACAGATCCAGGAGCAGACCACAGGTTAAGCCAGATTTCACCAGTTGAAGATGCATAGTCTTCCATTCAGAATAACAGAGTTGGAAGCTGCTTTGGAGGTCTTCTAATCTTACCAGTGGTGGGATTCAACTAATTTAACAAGCGTTTCTCTGCCCTAATGACCAACTGGGTAGGCATGGCTCAGTGGTCATGTGACTGGGTGGGCGTAGCCAATTCAACGTCATTCATGTCGATGGGCTCTTCACCTTAGCTATGACAATGTAATAAGGGTTAACCCGAGAGGCAGTTTCTGTAAGCAGGGCAATAAAGATTAGTCTAGAAACAACACCGGAATGTTTCCTTCCTGCCTTCCTTACAGGATTAGCCCTGTAAAGTGGGGGGGGGGGGGAGAGAAACAAAAGGAGATTTCTTCCAACAGCCACCTTTCCGAACTACTTAGAAAGCTAACAACCAGTTCTCCCAAATAGGTGCGAACTGGCTGAATCTCACCACCAACTCTCACCCTCCCCCCACTCAAGCAGAAGACCCTATGCCATTTCAGACAAATGATTCTCCAGTCTCTTTTTAAAAACTGCAGTAGCCACAATTTCTGGAGGCAGCCATTCCACTGATTGTTCTCATGGTAAGGAAATTTCTCCTTAGTTCTAGGTTGCTTCTCTGTTTGAACAGTTTCCATCCATTCCTTCTTGTCCTGCCTTCAGGTGCTTTGGAAAATAGCTTGACTCCAGAATACTCCATCCAGAATATGGGAAGATGGAATTCTGGGAGTTGTAATCCACATATTTAAAAATTGCTGAGGTTGAGAAACAGTGGGCTAAGCCATATAAGAACTCAGAGGAACTTTGAACAAGATACCTGGCTAAACCTGTGATAGCCTCTCACCATGTGTTTTTCCCTTTTGCTGCAAGGCTAGAATTAAATAGGGGAAGAGGAAAAAGGTCATGCTCATTCTAAGTGCAACCCCTAAAAATTTGGAGGTCAGCCTTATTAACTTTAAACATAGTGGCAAGACTGATATTCAAAATACCAGGGGACTTTGGTACCATTTTAATTGGCTTACTTTTATTCTGAGAAGGTAACTTATATTAAATATAATTCCTTTTTTATGGGGCATCAAACTGCATACTTTCACTTCTCCTTGTTAGTTTCTTAAGGCCTCCACTTCATAAGTCTCCAATTACAGCATTTAAGATTTCCTCGCGGATCATTTTGGGAGGATGTATTCTCATGGCGTTGGTTTTGTCTCTCATTCACAGCCCACCGTGGAGCCATCTTACATTCATACTTAGTAGCTGTATCAGTTTAGAACTGTGTTTCCCTTCTTCCAATACAAATCTTGCCATATAAATAATCTACTACAATGTCTCACTGACAATGTGGTTGGTGGTATGGGCAGTGGGTGGGATCTGTTCAATTTGGATAAACCTGATTGGTATTTTGTGAAGTACCTGTGGAATGTTCCCTCCCTGATGTTCCCTCCCTGATTTTATGTGAGCCGCCCTGAGTCCCCTCAGGGAAAAGGGCGGCCTACAAATGTTAATAAAATCAAAAATAATAAATCAATCAAATCATGGGCTGTAGTTTTCTTTTTCTTTTAAAAAAACAGGACTAGTGTATTCTTGATAGATGTGTTTGGGTACACCTGTCTGTTGAAGAGAAGGAAGGGAAAAATTATCTAGTCATTTCTCTATTTTACCCAAGAGAGCTGAAAGAGTCAAGTGACTAAAGAATTGTATGTGCAAGTGAGCAGACTGTGAAAATTGGCAAAATGCTGCTGGTGGAGCAGGAATTGGCTGAGATCCTTTTAAGTCCCCATCTCCAAATTCTGTGCAAGATTGCTGCTTCCACTTCATGGTAAAGTAGAATAAAATATGGATTAAAAATATAAGAATGAAGGCGTGGCATAACAAGGATAGTTAGAAGCTTGCTTAAAGGAAATGTCATCAGCCTCTAACCACAAGATGTTCTAGCCAACGTCCCCTATGTCAAAAGTCCAAACCACAAGGTTCAGATAAAGTTCGTTAATGACACATAGTCCATACCTGTAACAAAAGGAGAAGTAAGACCCCATCTCCTTATAAGGCTTTCTCCTCAAGGTAACCAATAAGAAATGAGTTAAGTGTTTCCGTGTTACGCTGCCTTTGAGAATATATAACAACGTGTGCTTCGATAATGAAGGTTGTTCAGAACTTGCAGTGTTAGCCATTTCGCTAACTTTCTGAACCTGGCTGCCAAATAAACTTTTCCTGTATCCTGAGAAGTCTAAAGCCTGTCATTTTCTGCAACAATGGTACCTATCTACTTTACTCTATGTTGTGCAGGACAAATATGGAGGATAAAACTACTACAGGACTTGGCTTCCCAAAAACATTATTTTGAGCCAGAGCATTTGGGGACGGACTCGTGGAAAGACAGAGCCACTTCCTCTGTAGGGAGAGATAATGCTAGTCTGTGGTAGTGCTAAACCCATGTCTAAAACAGTCCAATTATTCTAGTCTTATGAAAAGAAGGACTAGGGAAGACATGATGGCAGTGTTCCAATATCTTAAAAAGAGATTAGATAACCATTTGTCTGAAATGGTAGAGAGTTTCCTGCCTAAGCAGGGGTTTGGACTAGAAGACCTCCAAGGTCCCTTCCAACTCTGTTATTCTATTCTAATAGCCAGACTTCCTTTGAACGCAGAATGTTTGCATAGTACCAAAGCAAGTTTTGACAGGGGGCAAAACTGCAGCTCTAGTCATCTGACAAAATCTACCTCCTTTCCAGCCTCAGTCCCATCCCATATAGTTTTCCCAAAATCTGGAGGGGAAACAAACCAACAAACCAGGGGAATCTAGGATTCACTTCTAACTAACCTGTCACATATTACAATTGAAAGAGAGCATCAAGAACGTGGCCATAGGGGCAGCAGCCTAAACCAACATATTTTTCTGCCAACTCACAGCATACTTTTCTTCCAGCATTGTCGCTATGACAGTGCTTTGTTTTGTTTTGTTTTTAAAGAATACAATAGCAGCCTTTAAGGTACCTGTTAAGCTGATCCAGTGCTTGGAGACCAGGATAGACAGAATTCATCTTTTGTTTCCAAAACATGTCTCTCCCATATAATCCTCTTAATACAAGAGCATAACTGTTGAAAACTAGTTGGCACCTTTATCATTCAACCATAGGGTCTTTACGGAGATAGATTCAGTTGCCAGCTAATGTGCTGATTTGCTGTTTAACAGATTTTAACAGATAAACAGAGTGGGAAGGACCTTGTTGGTCATCTAGTCCAGGATTTTTGAAAGATCTTGGTTCTGAGATGACATTTGCTAGCTCCTTTAGAATTCTGGGATATAATCCATCAGGTCTCGGTGATTTGTATTCATCAAGATCAGACTATCTTTTTGCTTATTTGAAGTTTTATTTCTAGTCTGTCTTTTACAGATGTTTTTGGTAGGTTGGGATATAGTTTCTTTTTGCATGAAGACCGATGCAAAGAATGAGTTAAGCAGCTCTGCTTTGTTGCCTGTTACTTCCTTGCTGTCTTTTCTGTTTAGTGGACTGACTGTTTCCTTGATTTTTTTCTTAAAGTTTAGAGTCATGACATCAGAATCTTTGGATTCACTGCGCAACGCAATAGCCAGATAAGATGGCTTTCAATTATCCTCTATATTCTAATCTATTATGAGGTTAGTGCTCAAAGGTAAAGGAGGAGGGGCTAGAGAATCTGCTCAATAGCATCTGGAAAGGAAGCTCAGATGATTCTTCTCCAACCATTCTCTCTGGAATAAACTCTTAAGTATTTTTAAAACCCATAATCTTTGGCAAGTGGATAATACATATTAATTAGGCTGATTGTATTGATTTTATTTGGAGTGCTATGTGTAAGAATGCTTCTTTTCTTCCGTATTCATGTTTTTCTATAAAACTTTATATCAAAGGCGTCATTGTTTTAAAAAGGAAAATTCTCATTACAGCTATTCCCATGTGCAAGATTTCACAATCCCACAGCTTCCCTTTGCAATTTCGGGACTGACAAAAGTTTTGCAAAGTTTGTTGTGTGCACAATTTGTAAATCGCTCTTTCTATTTTCCTGAGCACTGGACAGAAGGGAGAAATACTAACAGAGTTAAGAAATTCTCTAGACAGACAGACTAGGATATGTCAGAAGGTTCAGACTGACAGATGATAGCCTATTATAATATTGTTTGATTGAAGAACCCTTTGAAGTAGAGGTCTGTGCTACTTTTGTCTCTTCTTCCACACCTTAACACATATCTGCCCAGAAAAAGGTGGAGTACAATCAGGGGTGGGTTCCTGCCAGTTCTAACCTCTTCTATAGAAGAGGTTCCACAAATCTACCATGCCATTTAGAACCGGTTCCAGCTCCCTTCCCCCGCCCACCACTCATTGCACCACGCTTGCCCCGCCCACCACTCACTGATTGGCTGGCTCACCAATCACCCCGCCCACCTCTAAGAGTCTTATCTAAACCTTAAAGTCTTAAAGCTATCAAGTTTGAACACCCCTGGGGTTTTTTTTTCTAAAGGGTTGGGTGCAAGGGTCTTGTAACTTGACAGCTTTAAGACTTGCGTGCTTCAAATGCCAGAGTTTCTGAGCCGACATTTTGGTTGCTAAGCAAGAGCGTTGTTAAATTAGTTTCACCACATTTTACAAGTTGGCCACACCCACCCAGTCACACGACTGCCAAGCCACTCCCACCTTGTCACATGGCCAGCAAGCCACTCCCAAAGCAGGCCACACCTACAAAAGAGGTTCTAAAAATTTTTGAAACCCATCACTGAGTACAATAGTTACAAGTGTCTTAGCACATGGAGAAAGAATTTGCTCTTGCTTGTCCTTGAGTAAATGGACATTTTGGGAATGGATATTCATGCATTTGTTCGTTCATTTTTCAGGATTAAAAGTTACAAAAACAAAGAACAGGAAAATAAAATACACACCATGTTGTGAACAAAATCTGGCTTTTGTATATTTACATTTACAGCAAATAGCCATTTTATGAATGGATAAATATTTCCATGACAGTCATTTTGTGAGATTGCTCAAAATATGCTCTTAAAAATTCTGAACAGCAATAGCAATAGCACTTAGACTTATATACTGTGCTGGTTCAGTGGTTAGAATGCAGTACTGCAAGCTACTTCTGCTGCCTGCCAGGCTGCCTGCAGTTTGGCAGTTTGAGTCTCACCGGCTCAAGGTTGACTCAGCCTTCCATCCTTCCAAGGTGGATAAAATGAGGACCCAGATTGTTGGAGGCAATAGACTGACTCTGTAAACCTCTTAGAGAGGGAGTTCGGCCCGGCCGAACCAGGCCGATCCAGCAACAACCCACCTCTGAGAAAGAGATAGGAAAAACTAAGCAAGCCTGGATCACCACACAACCTTCCCCCACAATAAGTTATCTTTAAAACAGTGCCTGCCAAAATCTAGGTGGTACATCATTGGGTCATCTGAAAGGCCCAAACTATCATTGAATGAACAAAGCTACCTTTCTAGGCCTCATCTTCATATCTCTCTAATCATGGGATGAACATTTCCTAGTCACCTGGTCTTCATGGCATTCCTTTTGTCTTATCCCCAACCCATGGCTGTAGCAGCCAAGTTGCCTTTGGCTATTCCAGTTTTAAAGTAGTATTTTCCTCTTCCTTCTTCCAAAATAACATTGCAATGGACCAAGCATACTTCACTGACTATATGGCTGCTGCTGACACAGTAAGATATGGAGTCTGCTCCTACATAAACTTTAGGCAACTGTGTTATCCTTCTTCCTCCTAGTCACTGTTCTCCTTAGCCATTGTTTTTTTTTTTTTTTTGGCTTGGTCTACAGGACAGAGCATAAATCCTATCCTGTACAGATGATCAATTTAAACTGGGAAAATAAGTTGGGTTCTGTAATTGGTGTGCTGTTGTTGTTAACCATCATTGTGTGCATTAGATGTTTTCTGTTATCTTTATTAACAAGGGATGTTATGCAAGCATACCTTTTACTGTTTTTATCATTTAGGGTAAAAAAAACTATGACATTTTGCATGATGATGATGATGATGATGATGATAATGTTCATTCAGTTATGTCCACCACTTGGTGATTCTATAGGCCAGGTTTCTCCTCATTTTCTGATCTTACACTGCTTCTTTGAGTTCTTCTATCTTCTGGTTGGTGTCCTCTTTGAAGATGACCATTCTGCATAGACTTCTACAATTTTATAACTATTTATGGGCTACTTCCAAGTTCAGTCAGCTCTGAGGACAGAACTGGATTGCTTAAGAATGGAACTCCATATTCCCACTGTGTGCCTCTTTGCTTCGGCCTGTCAACCAGTCTATTCTGGGTATTGTCAGCACTCTTTCAGTAGAGCACTGTATCTATAGAACCTTCAAAAAGAACCTGAAAAGTAACTGGCATAGACAATTGCCACACCTGTGATCTATTAGTCAGGCAATTTGGCAGATAGGTTGTTTATTAATTGTATTTAATGAATTTGCAGCTCACCCATCTCCCAATGACTCTGGGCAGTTCAGGAGTACAACATAAAAAACAAGAATAAACAAGAATAAAATAAAAAGGGCAAAAAAATCAGGCATAAAAATGTTCTAACATCACTCAAAGGGGGGCTTCAGTCACTCTTCTTTGATAAACACATGTTCCATCTATATTGAGTCGAGGTGGCACAGTGGTTAGAGTGCAGTACTCCAGGCTACTTCTGCTCACTGCCGGCTGCCAGGAGTTGCGCAGTTCAAATCTCACCAGGCTCAAGGTTGACTCAGCCTTCCATTCTTCCAAGGTGGGTAAAATGAGGACCCAGATTGTTGGGGGCAATAGGCTGACTCTGTAAACTGCTTAGAGAAGGCTATAAGGCACTGTGAAGCAGTATATAAGTGCTATTGCTATTTACTAAGCCTGCTCCACACCACTCCATGCTAAGTAGGGTGACTGTTGGCTACTTTTTCACCAACTGATGATACTTGGAAGGCAGAGAAACAAAGTTGGGGAAATCCATCAAACACTGTATTTAATTTGTCCATCATTAAAATAGTAAGTGCAATACCAATGATTGGCCTTATCATTGGAGAAACATGGGGATCAGCAATTGGGCAGTAAATTTTATTCCGGCATATTTGTCTGCTAGCTAAAGTACAAGTAGATATATCTTAATATATATTTCTGGCTGAGACAGGCGGAACCAATACAGAATAGTAAGACCCTGAAGATCACACAGTGGAAGATTCCTGATGGACACTTATGATTGGGCAATGTAAAAGAAACAGAACCTCCAAGGTCAAAGGTTCCTTGTTAAAGATCAAGGAGCATTTTTAGAAGAAAGTATGATATAACCCTATTGGGTTGTAGAGGGCCAGGTCAGAATGTCACTTGTTCTATAGTTGTCATGGATTCTTCTTAGGTTGACCTTTGCACCTGTCCATCTCTAACTAGCTGGCAGATGCAAGAAATACTCAAGAGCACCAGTTTAGAAGCCAAAAGGGAGATTGGTGGGGGGGGGGGGGGGAGATAGCACAAACCATAAAACTAAGCTGGAGGACATATTCAGTGGGGAGCAGTGTATTTCAAGAACACTTGGTGCTGTGCCACCAAACTGATGATCAGTTGACCATCTCTCTTTGCCTTTAAGAAAAAATATTCGGCTTCATGTATTTGACCTGTTCACTTTGCACAGCCAATTTATCTAATATCTTCCAATTGCATTGCACTACTACAGAGTAGTAGAACTGGCAGAAACCTAACCCTGGACATGACATACTTGCCCATGTAAAGCACAAACATGTGCTGATCTTGCCCACAAAGCTTTCCTTATCTTGTTCCCATCTGGTGTGAAAAGGGCTTATGAAGTCTTCTGGTAACAAGCTTATAACCACAGCTTTTCCTCTCCCAGGATTTGCTATCCAGAAAGAGATAACATCCCTAATCTGTCCATTCCTCTCTGGGTTTTTTTTTCTATCAGTTCCTTCCCATGCTCCCAACATGACAGAGGAAAGCATTTTTCCAGTATTTCATTGGGGAAAGAAGAATGTATATGCTTTTATTACTCCACTTTAACACTATCCTGTGTTTACTGTTACAGGCAGCATTTTCCCTTTTTTCCTTATTGCTACATCCAGAAAAGTGTAAGCATTGCTGAATTGGGTTTTTTTTTTACTTACCTCTCTACATCAATGTATTTATCAGTTTCTAATCTTTTTCTAGCTGTGGTGAAGGATCTGGTTGTTCAACAGCTCTTTCAGGATCTAACTAACTGCATATATTTCGGCTCTAGTGTCTTCCCATGCTGCTACTTTATTTCACACTCTCTTTACCTGGGAGATTCCCAAATGTGATATGGGAGGAATCAGCTTAGAGAATCCCCAGCCAACACCAAAGTAAGACCCTGATGCAAAGCCTCAATGGGCAGATATGATAGCAGTGTTCCAATATCTCAGGGGCTGCCACAAAGAAGAGGGGGTCAAGCTATTCTCCAAAGCACCTGAGGGTAGGACAAGAAGCAAAGGGTGGAAACTAATCAAGGAGAGAAGCAACTTAGAACTAAGGAGAAATTTCCTCACAGTGAGAACAATTAATCAGTGGAACAACTTGTCTCCAGAAGTTGTGAATGCTCCAACACTGGAAGTTTTTAAGAATATGTTGAATAACCATTTGTGTGAAGTGGTATAAGGTTTCCTGCCTAGGCAGGGGGCTGGACTAGATGACCTCAAAGGTACCTTCCAATTCTGTTATTTCATTCTATTCCATTCCATTCCATTCTATTCTAGATAGTTTCCCCATTGACTAATGATGCACCAAAAGGGTAGCAATAAAAGAGGGGTGGGGATGAATAAGTTACTTCTCAACAAGGAGTGAGATATTTACCAACCATTTGACACTGATTCAGAATAGATGCTCTAGAACAGGCCAGCCCAACAGGGAAGTGGCCACACCAGTCAGTTGCAATATTGTGGGCTACAAAGAAATATCTGGTGCACCAATCAGATATCAGGAGGTGCCCAGTTGTAAAGCAACAGCAAATACAACAACTTTAAAAAAAAAATACTGATGAGTGGTACAAGAGTGCTTGGCCAGCTTCATATTGTACAGGCCTACTCTAGAAGTAGAAGGGTTCAGTGGCTAAGACACTGAGCTTGTCTATCAGAAAGGTCGGCAGTTTGGCGGTTCGAATCCCTAGCGACGCGTAATGGAGTGAGCTCCTGTTACTTGTCCCAGTTTCTGCCAATCTAGCAGTTCAAAAGCATGTAAAAATGCAAGTAGAAAAATAGGAACTACCTTTGGTGGGAAGGAAACAGCATTCCATGCATCTTTGGCATTTAGTCATGCCGGCCACATGACCACAGAGACTCTTTGGACAGTGCTGGCTCTTCAGCTTTGAAACAGAGATGAGCACCACCCCCTAGAGTCAGGAATGACTAGCACATATGTGAGAAGGGAACCTCTACCTTTTACTTTAGGCTAGAAATTGGCAATGGACACAACAAATGCTGTTGGGTTACAAAAACCCAGAAAAAGGGGCACCAATTCCACTCCACCTCTCTAAATTCCAAGATGGCAGGAACAATTGGGTTATTGTATATTTTATTCATTAAACATGAAACTCAGTCAAGTGAAAATTTAAAGATGTGTCGCAAATACCAATGACTGGTGCTAATGGTTGATACGGGTTGCTGCCAACGTCCTAGGTATCAACCAAGAATCTCCTTAAAATATATGATGTTCCTAGTAGCACAGTTTTTTGCAGTTCTGCTGGTGTTATTGCAGGAAGCTGCAATTTGTTGATGTATCTTATAAAATTCTTGGACATGGTACTAAGTGCCCTGATGACAATGGGTATCACTGTTACATGTTTCATCCATAATTGTGTAGTTTCAATGGCCAGGTTGCAGTATTTCGTGATTTTTTCCAGTTCTTTTTCTTCGACTATGGCATCTCTTGGTACCGCAATGTCAATACATTGTACATTTCGGTTTTCGACAACTGTGATATCTGGCGTGTTGTGTTCCAAATGACAATCCATCTGTATTCGAAAGTCCCATAAGATCTTCGCCTTCTCATTTTCGATAACTTTTTCCACTTTATGTTCCCATGACTTTCTGGATGCAGGTAAATCGTATTTTTTACATAATGACCAGTGCATTAATTGAGCAACTTGGTCATGTCTAGCTTTGTAATCAGTTTGTGCGATTTTGCTGCAATCACATATTAAAAGTGAAACAGTTTCGAGTTTGTTGTTGCAAAGTCAATAGTTTAGATTGTTGGTGGATTTTTATATCTTTGCATTCAGGGCATTAGTTTGTAATGGATTATTATTTCTTTTATTCATTAAGCATGAAACTCAGTCAAGTGAACATTTAAAGATGTGTCACAAATACCATTGACTGGTATTATTATTATTGGGTAATCTTTGGTGAGATTCACAACCTTTGGGGGCTGGTTAGTAGCTCAACAGCTCAAGTCCTAACCAAGGACTTAGGAACTGTTAAGGTAACGTTGGAGGATATAAGCTGTTCCAAGTAGGGTGGTTTTTTTGTAGAATCAGAATGTTCTAGTCCGGTAAATTTAGAATTTCCAAATAGCAAGGTAGCCCTTTATTGTTGTTGTTGTTGTTGTTGTTGTTGTTGTTTTTGTTTTGAATGTGTTCGGAATGAATGAGCAGGAACAATGAATAATTGGAATTCTCTGAAGAGTAGAAAAAAATTTCAAGAATGGATGTTACATTGATCCCGTTTTCTTGAGGGTAGCTTTTCCAAGGGTGAAATGCACATAGAGCTGAAGGGGGATGGCAGCAAAGTCAGAGGAGGAAAGCCAACATGTTGCCTTTAAGAAAGGTGCAAACCCAAGTCACGTCACGTCCCCCCCATTTGGCAGAGACTTTGGAATAAATGCAATATTACCAGGAGAATGATTGGCAACGAGGTGGGCAGGAGATTCAGAGCCAGCATTGTCTTGGGTTCTTTCAAAGATTGGGTGAATAGCATCATCATTCCATTGTGGAGAGCGAGAAAACATGAGATTGTAATTAGAGTTCTGGCATCCTTGAGAAAAATAGGAACATGTATGCCTGATGTAATCAAATTCAGACATGGTTTCTTGCGAACCTGCTCCCGGTTCCCTAAAAATGCTGAGACAGCTGCCTTGGATAACTGTCAGCTTTACTACTCTGCACAGGGAGCAAGGAAGACCAGGAAAACTGCAGATTGAAGCGAAGCGTTTCCAAGCAGGAAGGAAGGCAGTGCTCGGCGCTTCTCATTTGCATGATTTACGGGATGGTAAATCTTGGACGGCTGCAAGTTTCTGGAAGGAAAGCTGGTCCCTCCCTTCCCCACCATACCTAATTTACATATGAACTCAAGGGCCCAGGTGAGTGGTAACCTGGAGCTATGAGGTGATGATGTGTAATGACAGAAAGAAGAAATGCTTGTAGTATCTTGATATTCATACTATGAATCACAACCTGAACGTGTTCTGCCTATTCCCATATGGAGTCTCAATGTTCTTCTAAAGCTATTGCATAAAATCAGAATATTCTGATATCTGCACCACTTTAAAAGATAAGACGTTTCCCATGTTCTTTTCTTATATACTAGAGAGAGAGAGAGAGAGAGAGAGAGAAACCCTACAGTTCATGAAGAATTCCCCTTTTCTACAAGGCTTACAAGACTTCAAAGTATGGTCCAGCAGCTGCAGGCCATAAATGGATTGACCATTGTTGTGTGCCATGTACTACTGTGTTACATAGAGCCAGTTTGGTATAGAGGTTAAGGCACCAAGCTAGAAACTGGGAGACTATGAGCTCTAGTTCCGCCTAAAGTCAGCTGGCTGACCTTGGGTCAGCCTCTCTCTCTCAGCCCTAAGAAGGAAGCAATGGCAGTATAAAAAAACACCTTCCCAAGAAGACTGCAGGAATTTATCCAGACAGTTGCCAGATGTAAAAACTAAGTCAAAGAAAATAATACCACCAAAACCTTATAATAGACAGACAGAAGATAGATAGATAGATAGATAGATAGATAGACAGATGAGAAAGAAAGAAAGAAAGAAAGAAAGAGAAAGAAAGGAAGGAAGGAAGAAAGAAAGAAAGAAAGAAAGAAAGAAAGAAAGAAAGAAAGAAAGGCAAACAAATGGATAGAGAGATATATCTGTGATCTAGTGCTATATGTACCGTATATCACTAGATCGCAGATCTCCATCTAACTCTGATCCTTCTACTTGGCAGACAGACACCACATGGGCTCTCAAGCAGAATTTTTTTTATCCATTGGTAGATCCGTCCAACTGGGATAAAGGCATCAAATCTCAGAGCTCATGTCTTCTGTGCCACCATATTAAAATCCTGGCCCAGCAACATAGCTCTGAGAGCTATACTCCAGGGATGAGCAACCTATGACCCATCAAATGAGGCTGGATTACAACTGTCAGAATCCCTTTCCATTGGCCGTATTAATTGGAGCGACATATTTCAGCAACATCTGGCAAATCTATCAATTCTTCACTCCTACCAAGATCCTTCTCCAGCAATTCCAAACGACAAAATGGCAGCAATAATTAATTGACTGAGAATAGAGAATAAACCAATGGGATTGCCCTTGGGGTATTGGAGCACACAAAACATTAGCAATAAGAAGAATCGGATAGCAAACAAATCAGTTTGTTGTTGGTACAAGTGGCGATTTCACAGCAGAAATTTGTGTGTGTGTGCATGCATGTTTGAGGGCTCAATCTTTTCTGGAGTGACCTGATTGTGTAACTACTAACGAAGCAGTAGACAAAAGAAGGATGATAATAAATCAAATACAAAGGGTGTGTGTGTGTGTGTGGAGAATTTGAATTGAAAAAAGAAAAAAACCTGAGAGGTAAGATAAGATGCACAGGGTCCATGCTAAAATATTTTGGCAAATTCTACTGGTCCATCTGGTTGATATGGTTTCAGTTTTATTTGTGTGCTGTAATAACTGAGAGCACTATATCTAGAGTCCCATCTCCCACTCTTGGTTGGTTATGGAAAAGTTTCCACTATCTATCTTGGAATCTACCATACTTTTCGGAGTATAAGATGCACTTCCCCCTGCCTAAAAGTGGGTGAAAATTGTGGTGCGTCTTATACACCGAAGCCCTGCCCACTCACCGGCCTCCACCCTTCAGCCGTTTTCGGTCTCCACATGTTGCATTTTTGGCCTTCACACACCCCATTTTTGCCCTCCATGCATTGCGTTTTTGGCCAGTTCCAGGTGGCAGGGTTAGGCTGCAGCAAATGGGCCGCACTGAATGGGCCACGCCAGCGGCAAACAGGCCACAACAAATGGGTGGCGGCAAGCGGGTCATGCGAAACGGGCTGTGGCAGCAGCAAACGGACCACAGTGAATGGGCAGTAGCAGCGAATGGATGGCAGAAGCGCTGAACAGGCCACGGAGAACAGGCCAGATAAATACCGGATAGATGTTGAGAGGCAAAGGCAGATTTGTTTCCCCTTGTTTTCCTCCCCAAATAGTAGGTGTGTTTTATACTCCAGAGCATCTTATACTCTGAAAAATACAGGTAAATTTGTATCAACCTCCTAACTAGGTAAGGAAGAAGATCCTGACCTATACCTGATCCCTTACAGGGGATATAGTCTAAACTCTAATGCAAAGGACATGTTTTGGGATTCCAAGATCTATTTTCTCTTTTTATTAGAAACAGGTGTCCAGTGCAAGGATTTACTTTCAACATTGCAAGTGCAGTTCCTTTCACCCATAACATCTATTCCTGACTCTCCATCCTTTTCATTTTAACATTTTTATTATTTTTTCCTTCTACAACACCTTACAGTCATTATATCAACATTATTATGTCATCATACCTGTACATGTAAATATTATTTCGCTTCTATGTTTATAAACCTTTATACAGATATATATATATGTATTTAGTGTCACAACCCCTGGTATGCCCAAATATGGGAGGAAGCAGACTGCTTCTTTTCTCTGTCTATCGGCTCGTCACAAGAGACCATCACGAAAGAAAGCCATTATTATTACTGTTGCCTTTGTTACATTTGTGTTGCATTTGTGCTGATAAATAAATAAATAAAGGGAGACTAGTGTAGATCTATTTCAAGCCATTTAGCTCTCATCAGCTAGCCATACCCTTACAGGGATTTGAACCTGTGCTGTATTACATATTAAGCAGTTGTGTTAACCACTAAGCCACAAGGTTCTCCTCCTTATCAGCTGAGCCAGGGAAGTAGGTATGTATTTAGTGTCACAACCCCTGGTATGGCCAAATATGGGAGGAAGCAGACTGCTTCTTTTCTCTGTCTATCGGCTCGTTACAAGAGACCATCACGACAGAAAGCCATTATTTTTACTGTTGCCTTTGTTACATTTGTGTTGCATTATATATATATATTTATCAGCACAAATAAAACACACATATATATCTATAATGTTTTTCGGCTTAATTAATTTTATTCTTGTTTTGCAGCCATTTGTACCAATTGTTCCAAATTTCATAATATTCCGACTCTTCTTTGTCTTTTAATTTTAGTGTTAATTTGTCCATCTCTGCACAATCCAAAATTTTTTGTATCACTAATTTGTCCGAGGGGATATTATTTTGTTTCCAGCATTGGGCAAACACTATTCTAGCTGTGGTCAGCAGATGTGTTAATATGTACTTAATTTTCTTTGTATATTTCCCTTTGATTATTCCCAGCAGAAAGAGTTCGGGTTTGTATTTTATTTCTTCTTCTGTAATTTCTTGCACCCATTTCCAAATTTTTGTCCAATATTTTTGAGTTTCCGGGCAGGTCCACCTTAGGTGATAGAAAGTCCCTTGTATTTTTTTACACTTCCAGCAGGTCAGATTCATGTTTGAGTACATTTTAGCCAATCTCATTGGTGGACTCTCCATCCTTAACCTCCTTAATTAGAGCATCTCATTTAGAAAGGCCTAGTAAGGCCTCGCTCTAATCCGTTCTTTATACTTGAAAATCTAAAGGAGGTGAGATCAGTTTAGGACTCGAATTGGACACCACTTAGAAACCTCCAAATTGAAGGCGAGATTTGAAAGTTAAAAAAATTACAGAATAATGTTTTTTAAACGAATGAATGAGGCTGGTTATAAAATTTCAGTGTCATATAATATACAGTATTTTAAAAATTCAAGTTCAGTGAAGATTGCTTGATGCACCAATGCTGGGTACATTGCCACTATGAAGGCAGCCATTCTACTACTGCCAAATGTTTTCTGATTTATCACTCTGAAGTTCACTGCTTTTTAAAAAAAGATACATTAATTATTCTAACCTAATTGTTGCACAAGATATTTATTTGCGAAGGTCCTCCGGAGTGTTATTTGCAGCTGGCATAAGGTGAATATAAATTTGTAAGAGGAACTGCTTGATTAAACAAAAACTTTTTTGTAAAACCTCAGTTTATTTGATAGTGGAAAATGTAACTCAGTTAAGATCTTGGTGATCCATCTGAATTTATACACAACAGAATAAATTAAACTTACACTGTCTTTTTATTTTTCAACTAAGTCAATATGAAAGTCATTTTAAACCTGTTTTTAATTTGTAGAACCAAATAACAATATTTTGGAGTGAAATTTATTGCCTTTATTTCCATTATTGGTCAAAAAATGGACATATTTGGTTAGGAAGAGAACCACCGATTAGTGTATTAACTTGAATCATTATTTCATTGTTGCAAACCAACTATTTGCAACTGCAAGTTTCATATAAAGTCAATTTGGAAGAATGCACAAAAGCTAGGGACATCAAATGAGACATTTTTCATATTGCAGTCTATATCACCGAATGCTTTTATATGTGCAGATCACAAATATGTCTAATATACCATGTGCACATGTGACAAAACACTATATTCTTATGTGGCTCAACATTGCCCCCTAGAGCATCTGGTGAACAGCGGGCATCATGCCAGATGACGTGCATAGGTTAGATCTTATCTTTTGTTCTCCAATAAATATTTGTTTGCCAAGCTCATTTTTAAAATCAGCCCACCTGGCTGGAATGAACACACACACACACACACACACACACACACACACACACACACACACTTGTTAAGAAGTGGTCCAACCACTACATTATTTTCTGATTTGTTGGTTAGCCTGTGACATCACAAAGGGGGGGATGTTCCACTATTGGATAAATCAGCATAGTTTATGGCTTTTATTGGTCTCAGATTCTCATAAACATGTGACTTTGCTTTCAGTCTGACTGTTCCTAGGGAAAATTGGAGGCCAAAATGCTTCCTAAAATATCTGACTGAAACCTTGACAAAGTATTTGAGCCAATGCGGTAAAACCCAATGCCACTCAAGTAGATGACCTGCTATGGACTTAAGTTAAACAGACTGCGGATTTTACTTAGAACGCTCCTTTTATGTAAATTATTTTTTTAAAATATTTTCTGGTTGTTTTCTCTCTTTTCCAAATAGACTTTTAGTACTGTAATGTATAAGGCTGCATGATTTCAAGTGTCCTCCTGTTCTTAAGATTTTCACAAGATTTTTGTTAACTTCTGAATGGGCCTTTCACCCATGGAAATGGAAAGTCCCTTCCCATGTTTTATTTTGGTAAAACTGTGTTGATAAGAAAAGAGGCCCCAAATTCATTAATTGATTTTGACAATCAATTATCACCCTTGGATAATAGATGATAATTTTTTTTCTTAGAATTACACCCACACTTTGGCATTGAATCCCACCAACAAATCCATGCCAGGTTTTTAGCTGTACCACAATTAGGGTACAAATCAATGGGGGGGGGGGTTTCAAAAAAAGTGAAATGGCCCTGTATGATCAAGACCCTGTACTTTTTTCATGAACCTGCAATTTAAATTAAAAAAAAGAGATCAGTGTCTGTTCAAAGCTGCTTGTCTTGTACATTTATCTCAATTGTTCTAAATCAGGCATGTCCAATCTTGGCAGCTTAAAGACTTGTGGACCTCAACTCCCAGAATTCTCCAGCCAGCCATGCTGGCAGAGGAACTCTGGGAGTTGCAGTCCACAACTCTTAAGATTGCCATGGTTGGACACCCCCCCTGGTTTAAATGAAATGAGTCAACAGTGTTTTATTTGTGCTTAACTGCAACGTGAACTGAAAGTCTGCTTAATATTCAGGCCAAGTAGGTCACTACGATAATACAAGGCATGTAAAAGCAGATATGCAGGCTTTATATATTCCTTCGCTGGGACAATTGGCACAGAGGAAGCAGAGCATGCGAGGTCAGCTTCCCCCCCACCCTCAAATAAATGCAAGTACATCCTTGCCTCCATTCAGCCCAAGAGACTTAGAATTGCAAGGCTGAAATCCAAGAAGCACAAGTAAGAGGACCAGCAGGTATGTTCTGTTTGTTACCCTGAATGTTTGTTTATGTACCCTTCTTTGCTGCATACCTTACCAGGTTCTGCCTTCATTCTGTAAATTCCTCTTTTTGTTAGCTTCTCCATTCCTCCATTCCAGAGGAACAACTTGCCCCTTGAAGTTGTGGGTCTTCCAACACAGGAGGTTTTAAAGAAGATATTGGTCAACTGTTTGTCTGAAATAGTATAGGGGTCTCCTGCCTGAGCAGGGGATTGGATTAGAAGACCTAAATGTAAAGTGACCAGATTTTAAAATTGGTAAAGCGGGACACCATTGATTGGGGGGGGGGGGCAGACCTTTTTCCATTTCAAGGCGCTGCCGCTTCTTCCACAGCCTCCTTCTCCCCCCCCCACCTCTTGGAAGTCCAGCCAGCTGCCCGCCAAGCTCTCCGCGGAGACTCACCCAGAGTTTTCACCACGAACTGCCTGGTGAGGAGAGGGGAGGCGGCAGGTTGATGCAGACCAAATCCACATCCTGGTGCAGCAGGACCTCATCTATCCGGCTGGTGTAGAAGGGGACGCTCATCTCCTTGGCCAGTTCTTTCACCTCTTCCTGAGTGCGGCCCCAGAGCGCCTTGATCGCGAAGCCTTCGTCCTTTAGAAGCAGGATGATGACCCAGGCGGTCAGGCTGGTGCCAAACACACCCACCCCAGGCAGCATGGTTGTTGTTGCTGCTGCTGCTGCTGCTGCGGGTGCTTCTGCCTGCTTCTCTCCACCCTCACCTTTTTCCTCCCCTTCCTCCTCTTCCTCCTCGCTGCGATCTGGATGCCCGACCAGGCCGGGTCATCCCAAGCGCACACGACCCGGAGCTCCCCGCGCCTATCTACGTTGCGCACACGCGCGGGCATTCAAGGAATCTGGCAGTTTTTTTAAAAAAAAAATCCCGATCAACCTGATCACTCATTTTTTTAAAGGTTCCAGATCCTCTGCAAACGCCCTACTGCATCCGAAGATGCCACTGCCACCCCCTCGCCGGCTCTTCCCACCCGGACGCGCATTGCCCAGGAGCTGCCCGAAGCCTTCCTGCCCACCACCAGCTGCACTGCAGCAGACTCGCCCCGGGCTCATCTTCAGCGGCGGAGCAGAGGCGCAACAGCACCAGCAGCTGGGCAGCCTCCATCAGGCAGATGAAGATTACAAGTGGGGCGGCTGCCGGGGCTTCGGCTGCTCCTAGCTCCCCCGCTACTTGTTATCTGCCCTTCGCTGCCCTTGCATTGGAGATGGCCGGGATGCAGTAGGGCGTTTGCAGAGGATCTGGAACCTTAAAAAAAAATGAGCGATCGGGTTGATCGGGATTTTTTAAAAAAGAAAAAACACTGGATTCCTTGAATGCCCTTGCGTCTGCACAATGCAGCTAGGCGTGGGGAGCTCCGGGTCCTGTGTGCTTGGGATGACCAGCCATCTCCAATGTAAGGGCAGCAAAGGGCAGCCAACAAGTAGCGTGGGAGCTAGGAGCAGCCAAAGACCCAGCAGCCGCCCCGCTTCTAATCTCCATCTGCCCGATGGAGGCTGCCCGGCTGCTGGCACTGCTGCGCCTCTTCTCTGCTGCCGAAGATGAGCCTGGGGCGAGTTGGCCGCGGTGTAGCCGGTGGTGGGCAGGAAGACTTCGGGCGGCTCCTGGGTGGCAGGCGACCAGGCGGGAAGAGCCGGCGAGGGGGTGCCAGTGGCATCTTTGGATGCAGTAGGGCGTTTGCAGAGGATCTGGAACCTTTAAAAAAACAAGCAATCGGGTTGATCGGGATTTTTTTAAAAAAAGATGCCGAATTCCTTGAAGGCTCACGCGTGTGCGCAACGCAGCTAGACGCGGGGAGCTCTGGGTCGTGCGTGCTTGGGATGACCTGGCCATGGAGGGGCAGCGACAGCAAGCCGGGCGGGCAATCCGCTTGCTGATGAAGACGTGCTGGACACGGCAGGGGCCCGTGGCTGGGAGCAGAGCAGCCACTGCTGCAGGCATCGGGTGCTGCTGGGTCCCTGCGGCAGCAGCAGCAGCTGCAGCAGCATTTCCCAGTTGTGACCAGGTGCCCTTAGCGTAGCAACCCTGCATTGCTCGTAATCTTGCGGCTCCGCGCGAAAGGGCTGATCGCGGAGGAAAGGAAGGCGCGTTGGGCATCCAGATCGCAGCAAGGAGGAGGAGGAGCAAGCGAAGGAAAAAGGTGAGGGTGGAGGGAAAGCAGCCGGGCAGCCTCCATTGGGCAGCGAGGCGAGCTGCGTGCAAGGCCGCGAGGCCAGCCCACCCCGCGACTCCACCTAGTGCTTGGCAGCGCGCAGCCGCTGTGCAGCCTCCAGCCCCGCAGGCCGCCCTCCCGGCGCACAGCCACTAGTCTATATACAAAGATAGACCTGGAAAAATGAGTGAAAATGTTTGCAAGAGGAAGCCACATGGTGAAGCCAAAAAAGGGGCAGGGCACCCTTTCTACAAAAATCAGGACTTTTTTAAAACGCCGTGTGACGTGGGACAAATTATTAAAAATCGTGACTGTCCCGCCAAAAGCAGGACGTCTGGTCACCTTACCTAAACGGTCCCTTCCAACTCTGTTATTCTGTAAAAATGTTTCTGTAACCATTTTAAACTAGTCTGCCCTAGCTAGCCATCCCCCTTATGATTATAGTAAAAGCTATCTACAGAACAATTCTCAGCATCCCTGTTTTAAAGTGTATTGCTTTAAATAGTTGTGGATGCTCTAACACTGGAGGTTTTTAAGAAGAGATTGGACAACCATTAGTCTGAAATAGTATAGGGTCTCCTGCTTGAGCAGGGGGTTGGACTAGATGACCTCCAAGGTCCCTTCCAACGGTTACTCCATAGAGAATCCATCCTTCATTAGTTGTGCCTTTCCTCCTTTGTCCCCTGCATAGACACACATCTCTTCTTCTATCCTTGTGCATTAGTTCCTCTGTAAATCCTATGCCTCCTGCCTCTCTTTCCCCTCTCCCTTCATTTCAATTCCTCTCTATGGAAAAAAAAATCTGCTTCTTTTCTCCCTCACAGGTGCTGCTTGCACAATTGCACAATTATGCAACTCCCCATCAACCCATGAGAGAGGGAAGCTTGTCATAGCATTTAAGTAGTATTCTCCCCCCCCTCCTTCCCCCACTCCCTGCATCCCAATTCAGTCCAAAGACAGCCTTGAGGCATGTAAAATCTGTTCCACTTCATCACCCATTAACTTGGAGGGGAAGTTAGAAAAATGGGCCTGACTAAGGGTGTGCTTGGGAAGTGTTGAGAGGTGCAGGGATGCCTCCTCCTCCTCTACCACCACCACCACCTCCTTCTCACTCACTAACCAGCCCCCACCACAACCATTTCTCCCCCAATTTTTGCCCTCCACGTCAGCACTCTGTCCCCCCTGCCTTCCTTTTATACACCTATAAAAGTCGTCCTGTTTTTTCAGGGAGCAGCAATCATTAAAATTGTTCAGGAAATCCAGCCCAGCTCTTGAAGGGACCCAGTATGGGGGCCAGTAATGTTTTCCTCTTATCTTCACTACCAGTTCGGAATCGGGAGCACACAAATCTACTGCACATGCGTAGAACGTCCGTGATGAAGTTTGGGCGGATGGGTGGAGCCTTCCACTGCTGCCACTACAGGTTCGCCTGAACCAGGGCGAACTGGCAGAATCCCACCTCTGATGGGGGCCCACTAACCGCTTTTCAGGCTTGCAGGATTTGGTTCTTTTGTTGGCCTTCAGATCCACCAATGGGTGTCTGGTGCAAAAGAAAATAAAAGAACAGCTCACATTTAACATTCTAGAATTCTTGGCTCAATAAGCTGTTTTGAAAATCAGAAGGGAGCCCAGTGCCAGCTCCATTTAAAAAAGGGGGGGGGATCCATTCTTCCTTACAAGGGCCCTGCCCTTTTTTCTTTTTTTTTCTTTTTCATCTTAGTAGAATAATTTAGGAGGGATCATTTTGTTGTTGCTATTATTAAGTGATGTAAGTGAGAAATGTACTACCAATCATTACCCCATCTACTTTTTACTCATCCCAATAATAGAACACCAAATTACAAAACTCGGCTCTAATGCACTATTTCACACACGGCTGCCTGTGCAGAGATAGGGAGCCTCCATAGCTACCTTACCCAGAGAAGGCAGACAGGAGGACCAGGGAGAGCAGATTAAACAAAGATGGGTTGATGTCTGCTATGGGGGTGGGGGGAGGGCAGGGAGACAGATTCTTGCATATTCTTTCCCTCTAGATCCCACTCCAAATCCTACTTAGAACACAGCAATTAGTTACCAACATTTTGAGATCAAATGTTAGTAGTTCTACAGAACGTTGTTGTTGTTGTTAGTTGCGAAGTTGTGTCCGACCCATTGCAATCTCATGGACGTTCCTCCAGGCCTTCCTGTCCTCTACCATTCTCTAGAGTCCATTTAAACTCACTTTGGTGACTCCATCCAGCCACCTCATTCTCTGTCGTCCCCTTCTCCTTTTGCCCTCAATCTTTCTCAGCATTACGCTCTTCTCCAGTGAGTCCTTCCTTCTCATTAGGTGGCCAGAGAATTTGAGTTTCATCTTCAGGATCTGGCCTTCTAAAGAGCAGTCAGGGTTGATCTCCTCTAGGACTGACCGGTTTGATCGTCTTGCAGTCCAAGGGACTCGCAGGAATCTTCTCCAGCACCATAGTCCAAAGGCCTCAATTCTTTGGCGCTCAGCCTTTCTTATGGTCCATATTTCACAGCCATACATTGCAACTGGGAAAACCATAGCCTTGACTATAGCACTTTTGTTGGCAGAATGATGTCTCTGCTTTCTAGTATGTTCTCTAGATTTACAGAACGTTAAGATGGCTAAAATGATGCAGCACTTTGGGTGAAGTTATGCTTTTTAGGAGCGGAACCAAGGGTGATAAATTTAACTTGAAGGGATCATATAAGCCATTTAAAGGGAGGTGGTTGATTGAGTAATAACAGATCCCACCTCCCCCAACTCAAGTTCCTGGCCTCCCCATGCGCCCTCGGATTTAATGTCTTGGTTTAACTTTTTATGTTTGAACTGTATATGTAACTGTAATCCGGCCAGAGTTACCCTGAGGTAAAATGGCTGGCTAATAAATTTAAACAAGCAAATTAAATAAATAAACCTTAATTCAATATCTTGTGGGCCTGCTATCCAAGCTGAACCAACGCTTCGTGATCTACAGATCATTCATTCCTTGCTCCTTCGGCTATATTTAAATTTCAAGGCCAATGCTTTTGTGGGGAAAAAAAGCTTTTTGTGGAGGTTTCAGTCACGGAGACAGAGGCTATTCAATTCAAAAATGTGCAGGTGAGGATCGTGGGGTGCCCCAGACTTGAAATGTGCTTGAAAATGATTGATAATCTGGGTTGGGTGGCCGCAATTGGCAATAATTTATTTCATCTCCTGCTCTCAGCCCTCAAGGCTAAGAAGATAACCTCGAAACGGGTGAACCTGTTTAAACTTGCCAAAAACCCGAAAACTTTTCTTCACTAATTAAACTGGGGAACAAAATCAGGGTGTTGGGATTACTTCTTTTTCTCGCAATGGGCCTTTTAGTAATACTCACTTGGCAATTTGTGAAATGGGTCACCTGGTTTGTATAAATATCGGGACCACTTCTGGTCAGTTTGACTCAAATGGATCCAGAGGAGAGAAAGGGGCAGCCCCACAGCTGCTAAATGTGTGCAGGGGAGATTATATGGGAAAAGTGTATGGAATAGTTTAAGAGCCTTTTGTCTAATAGACACATTGACCTTTCTCTGCAGACATGTATAACAAAAGGACCCCTCCCCTCCCTGGAGGCCCCTGAATCATCCTTTCTCATTGCTTGGGCTTTAGATGAAAGGTATTTGCATGGAAGACAAAGGCTTCCAGTCAATTGCTTTATTTCACCTACAGAGCAAGAATCAATAGCAATGGACTTCTTTTAGTCAGGTAAGGAATGCCTCCCACTCTTATTTCCCCCTAATTGAAAAAGGGTGTTCCTTTAAAACAAGAAAAGAATGAGAACCAATCGGAAGTAAGGGAAAATTTGGAAAACAAGTAATCTCTTTCAGCTCTAATCTGTTCAACCTCCTGGCCCAAGAATACAATTCTACCCAATCAGCTAAATTTAATCCATTCCTGCCAATTTTTTTAAAATAAACTTTCCATAAACTATCTCCATTTTAATTGCCTTGTACATCCATAGTCCAGTGGAATCTTATTTAAACACAGTTAATTTTGACATTTGGAAGCGGCTTGTAGAAATACTTTTGACCAAAACCACTGAAATCAAACCAATGTTATTTAACATCTGCACAGATCGGTTTCTTTCCCCCAGTCTAAATTCAGTTCCACACAAGTGAATTCAAATAATCTGAAATAAAACCGAATCCCAAGGACTGTTAAAATATGAGGTGACTCATATTGGGTGGGTGGAAATGATCTGAATGAATAATGCTACAGGACTCAATAACATAAGTCACACGAAAACATTTGTTATTATGATATCCTGTTTTTATCTGCTCTTTTCATTTTCAGATATTAAATCTTTGGACTTCAAATATTTTGTGGCTGACCAAAGAAATCATTTTGTGACTAACCATAATTCTCATGACAGCTCAAAACTCCCTAATAAGTCTGGCCACTTTCTGAGTCTTTGCTGCAACAATGGAAATCTTCTGATGAAAATCTTCAAAATGAAAATAGCTTCTCCGCAACCAGTAATGTAAACCAAACGTTTGTATTAGATTATCCCAGCCTGGGCCATTATTAGCCTCTTAGAATCTAACAGTGGGAGAAACAGTTTGTGTTCACCAGCCTTTTGAATCAAGTCACTGAAATTTCCAAAGTTAATTGTGATTGGAATGGTCTAATCTTCTGAGGTTTTTCTTTCTTTATTCCATTTTTTCCCACTAGCTTCACGCATAACATTTCTTCTCATTTGGGGCTAAATGGGTTGGAGCACTGTCAGAATCATCTCTGAGCAAAGCCAGTCCCCTTGCTAGCTGAAACAAAACAGCAACTTCAGCCAAGGCACTAGAACAAGATAGAAGTTAATTCGGGTGTGGCCATCTCCAGATGGCATCCTGATTTGTCACCCAATTTTCACTGATTTGAACGGATCCCTCACTGCAACTATGATGGGACTCTGTGCTGCATCTTGACACCCTCATAATCTATAGGAATTTTGCTCTGTTGTGACATGGCCGCTGGCCAGGTGCTAGTCACATACCTTCCCTGCTGGTTTGCAAATATGAGCACACATGCACACTCGCTTCGCTCTCACGCGCCACCTTCACGCATGCCACGTGCATAGCCTTCTGTGCATGCGCTTTTGGCAAAAGAAGGCCCTAAATGTGATGCCGTAGAGTGAGGGTGAGTGGGTGGGCCCCCCATGATTTCTGCTATCGGTTCAGATGAATCTGTCCGAACTGGTAGAATACCACCTCTGCTGTTGGCACTGCAACATGGGTGCCTGGTTCTCAGGAAATCTCTGGAGCAATGATTAGAGAGAGGCTGGGTAGGAGAGTGGCTGACTGCAAAGCCAAGAGCACCACTACTGCTACCAGGAAGAGAGAGCAAGAAGAACCATGTGGTACAAAGAAGCAAAAGAAGAATTGGTTTTGCCCTGCAGGAAGCTAGCACCCACCCTTTTCTTAGAAGAATGAAACATCCTAGGAAATATTAAAAAGGCAGATTATTACATTTCCCTGGATAAGAAATGGAGAGACATGTTTTAGGCAGGAAACAGACTCACTCTTAATAGCCCCCATCTTTGTCAATGGGTCATTAAAAGGCCTGAGCCAGTCTATTCTACAATACAAAGATCTCCCCCCTTTAGCTCCAGAATAAAGGGATTAAGGCATGATAGCATTAGCCCTTTACCCATCTCACCACAGGGCACCTGGGAAGAAGCAATGCTCAACCAAACAGACTCAAAACACAGCCTAGAGAGTTGCCCCTGCATGGCCCCAGGGGTGTCTGACAACCAATCAGAATACAAGTTCAAGTTGAAAGGCCAGAGAGGGCATAAAACCAGGGACTTTCAGCATCTCTCTCTCTCTCTCTCTTTTCTTCTTCACCCAACATCTTGGAGCATATGATCACCTTTTTTCCCAGGACCTCAAACCATGTGGTCCTGTCCACCATTAAAACCATCTTTCCAAGCAGCCTCCATGCTTCCAATGTCTTTTTCCCCACTTGGCACTGAACCTAGAAGGACATTTCTTGCAACAGCCCCTTGCCGCAGATACCAGAGAGTCTTGAAGCAGACAATCTGTCCTCTGCACTAAGTGGTCTCTGTTTGTAGGTCTTCTACAGGATGGAAATTAAAACAATGGAAGTTGCCAGGTTAGGAGTTCTCTGAGGGCAATGAAAAGAAGAAAATTAGAATAAAGGCAAAAGAAAATAAGTAGTGTTTTTGAGTATCTATCTGGTCCATTTGAGTAAAGCAAGATGGGACAGGAAGCCAAGGAAAAATAGTGGTGTTTTTTTTAAAAAATATCTGAATTTAATTAATTATGGTCTGCCTGCTGTTCTGAGTCATTACAGTAAGACTTACTTCTGAGTAGGCATATGTTGAAAATCTTGTTGGAAGAGAAAATCAAGAGGAAAAGTGCCATGTGTTTCTTTTCCCTAGCTTGTTCACTCATTATGCTAAGCAATAAGGTGGCTTGTTTGCTTGTAGTTTTTCACACTCTGTGATTCCATCATTAAGGTTTGTTTAAAAATCCATGGTTTAAAAATCTGGCTTAGTGTTATGTATGAACCAGGCCAATTGTTTTCTTTCATTAAAGAAAAGGATAGAGGTGGGATGTGCTGAGGGCAGGGGGGAAATAACTTTCCCCTGGTCTTATTTTTACAATGCCAAACAAAACCAACAATGTGAATAGGGGCAGGAAAGAACTGTGCCTATTGTACTCAGGTCTATAAGCATGGACTTCATGCCTTCAGGTTTTGGCTCTCACCAGCAGAGACAATTGATCCATAAAAGTTGTCCATCTCTCCTGAAATGAAGGAGACTAAGAACAGAAAAAAACAAATTAATCTTTTTCTTCAGGAGAAAATGTAGAGGTAGGTTTTAAAGCAGCAGATACTGTTCTGGGAATTGTTGGTGTAGGCATTGCAGAACTTAAGGTGTACAAGTGTAGATTGTATACAGATAATCCTCAACGTACAAACCCGAGGTGGGTTCCTACCAGTTCGGCCAAATAGGTAGTAACTCGGCTGGAC
The DNA here is from genome assembly GCF_009769535.1 of Thamnophis elegans. NCBI lineage: Eukaryota > Metazoa > Chordata > Lepidosauria > Squamata > Natricidae > Thamnophis > Thamnophis elegans. The sequence goes on along the minus strand of NC_045542.1, from coordinate 45,082,964 downwards.
ACATGACCGTACCGGTTCTATCCTGGGCGCCGCCATCTTTATTTTCTGTTCTGCACATGCGCAGAACAATCTTCATTGAAAAAAATGTAAAAAAAAACTTTTTTAATGGTGTGCGCATGCACAGGCCTTTTTAAGTGCAAATGCGCCCACCTGCAGAGCACTGAACCGTAGTAATGCCGGAAGGAACCCACCCCTGGTACAAAAATTTATTTAGTGTCTGTTCAAAGTTACAACAGCACTGAAAAAAGTGACTTATGACCATTTTTCACATTTATGACCATTGCAGCATCCCTCTAGTCAAAATTTGAATGCTTGGCAACTGGCATGTATTTATGATGGTTGCCGCCTCCCAGGGTCATGTGATCAGCTTTTGCAAACTTCTGACAAGCCAAGTCAATAGGGAAGCCAGATTCACTTAACAACCCTGTTGCTGACTTAACTGCAGTGATTCACTTAACAATTGGTGGGAAGAAATGGTGGGGGGAACTCCCTCAACTGTCTTGCTTAGCAACATAAATGTTGGGCTCAACTGCAGCTGCAAGTCAAGGACTATGTGTATAGCATGAAGTCTTTGATGCCATATGAATGAGATAGCAATGTTAAAGATATCTTACATCCTACAGTATAGGGCAGTGATGGCGAACCTTTTTCTTATGGTGTGCCAAAATTGCACTTGCGTGTGCCAACACCAATTAAATCTCCTCACCCACCTGCACATGCACGTGCAGCCCACCCACCCACAGCGCATGTGCGCACGACCCCTCCCTGGTCTCTGGAGGCTTTTCTGAAGCGTGGAAGGGTGAAAACGGCCTCCCCCGGAAGCCAGAAATGGATCATTTCAGGAAAGCCTCGAGGCTGGGGGGGCAAAAAATGGCCCTAACAGACAGTCCGGAAGTTAGGAAATGATCTGTTACCAGCTTCCGGAGGGCCTCTAGGGGGGCTCGGGGGGGCGTTTTTGCCCTCCCCAGGCATCAGCAAAGTCTCCAGAGGCTGGGGAGGGCGAAAAACAGGCCCAACCGGAAATTCAGCTGGCTGGTGCGCGCCGGCATGCCAGCTAATATCGCTCCGTGTGCCACCTGTGCAGCAGTGGGTTCCAGATCCTGTTGCAACAGGTATGGTGCAACAGGGCCGGGCATTCACCACATGCACGCATGCAGCACACACATGCACACTTACCACCTGCAACGCTCCAGCTGCTCGGCGGAGCATCGCACAGGTGCTGTATGCTCTGTGCGTGTGCCTATAAGCCACAATCGGCTCAAATACAGGTAAGGAGGATGGACGGGTGGAACCTCCGGAGCACCATACTGAAATGGTACCTGGTGCTCCCAGCAGGCATCTGTACGCCCGTTCCAGGGCGTACCAGTCATATCCCACCGCTGCACCTGTGGCAGGCATGCCCTAGGTTCGCCATCACAGATATAGGGTAAGGAATGCCAAAAAACGCCCCCCAGTTTTTACTCTTTCTGTGGCATTATACGAGATTCAAGTCAGCAATACAACAAATGGTGCACTTTAGAATGCCCAGATGTAGTAACCCTTATAACCAAAACCCAACCAGCTTGACTCTTCTTTCATTGCTCTAGCAACAACTTACTATCAGTTGGTGTACAAATGGCTTGATAGCCATGCTCTGATTATCATCAGACACCATGTATTAGTCAAGAATAAATCCTAAATAACAGCATGGGGGCCTAAATGAAGCAATCAGGCCCAACACACTTCGCTGCCTAAGAAGGAGTAACACGTGGCTTCCCCATGACTAAGGAGATTAATGCTCAATGTCAACCAAGTTGAGATAGGCAGAACATCTTAAGTTCATTACCCTTGGAATTTTAAAAAAGGAACAACTACTTATCTCTGGTCTTTTACAAATATTTAAAATCTGTTGCCTGAGATAGGCCTGCCCTAAGATGGCCTGAAAAATTCTAGACAACCAGAAGAGGGCAACAAAATGTCAGAGTTTTCCGTAGCTATTTGCTACCATCTAGCGGTAATTTACATATCTGCAGCCAATGCCCTCAGCCTTATCTAAGGTAGTCAACTCTTCTGTTGAATGATCTTCAAAATAACCATGAGTTCCTTAGAGAAACTCTCCTTGGATAATGAAGTAGGTAGCCAGAACTTCAGGCCCCAGTCTACTGCAGGAAGTCAGCCTGAGCTGGACATCCACAACATCAGAATATTTAACCTCTGATCCAGTGGTGAAATTCAATTTTTTTACTACCTGTGGTTCTGTGGGTGTGGCTTGGTGAGTGTGGCAGGGGAAGGATACTGCAAAATCTCCACTCCCATTCCACTTTGGGGCCAGCCAGAGGTGGCATTTGCCCGTTCTCTGAACTACTCAAAATTTCCGCTACCGGTTCTCCAGAACCTGTCAGAACCTGCTGAATTTCACCCCTGCTCTGATCCCAGCAAAGTAGTTCAGATCCCACTGAGCTCTAAGCAATGCCAGAGTTTTCAAAGAGCTGGCAGAAATAGATACAAAGCTGTGTTGTGAGTGTCAGAGAGCAGTATAGAGCACTTACTTGCAGAAAAAGTCTCCATGAACACAGTGGAATAACACATTTATATGAAAGTTAGCCCTTATTACTAGTCAGTGATGGTTATCGCCGGGGCTAAGAAAAGCTTTAAAGATATGAGTGTGTGTCTTCAAAAAGTGTTAGTAGCAAGAACAATATCTAAAACACCTTTACTATGTGTTTACAACATGACTGTCCAGTAGCTGTCTTTTAGAACCTTTTCTGCCTCTGAATTCTTGGGCAAAATTTCTTCGTTTCATCTCTGGATTTCTTCCAGTGTTGTCCTTCTCTCTCCAGCTTTTAAAGCTAACTTATTATTGCCAACAAGGGATTGGGTGGCTCAGTGGCTAAGACGCTGAGCTTGTCAATCACAAAGGTCGGGAGTTTAGCAGTTCGAATCCCTAGCAACACGTAATGGACTGAGCTCCCGTTATTTATCCCAGCTTCTGCCAACCTAGCAGTCTAAAAGCACGTAAAAAAATGCAAGTAGAAAAATAGGAACCACTTTTGGTGGGAAGGTAACAGCGTTCCATTGGCCTTCGGCGTTTAGTCATGCTGCCCACATGATCACGGAGACATCTTCAGACAGCGCTGGCTCTTCAGCTTTGAAACGCAGATGAGCACCGCCCCCTAGATTCGGGAACGACTATCACCTATGTGCGATGGGAACCTTTACCTTTACCTTATTATTGCCAGTGGCATGATCTTCAGATTGCTATCTAGCATTTTTCTTAACATTTTGGTGACCTGAGTGATGCTCCCCCCCCCCTGCACTCCCAGAATAGGACACATAGGAGTAGAGGAAAGACAAGTCATCTGAATGTGAGTGTTGAGATTTGCTGGCCTTTTCAGGATGCTCACACTACAGCTGTTTCATCTGCACCTCCTGCCAAAAGGGGATTTCTCTTTCTTACCAAAATAGGAAAATGGGTAAGGAAAAGCAAGCTGGTGGTTGGAGGAAGAAGTAGTGCAAGTGTAACTTTGGGCCAGTTATCCCCAGCAATAAATATTTCTGATCCCTTCCAGAATGTTTCTGTCCACAGCTGGTAATTATTTTCCCTTGTCTCTCCCACACATTTGGTTCCAAGGTCAACACTGTTAAGCCCTCACTCCACCCATACCAAACAGAAAACTTTATTACCAGAGGTTGGGGAGCTTTTGTCTCAGTTTATTCCTTGTTTGTTTAAAATTATTGCATTGTCTTTGCAGCTCTGTCTCACCCTGCCCAGCACCATCTGGCATAAGAAAGATCTAAGAATAGCCTTGCAGAATGAGGCCAAGGTCCACCTTAATACAACATTGTTTTGCACAAAAGCCAGTCAGATGCCTCAGAGAGGGTTATAGCAACAAGCAGTGGTGGAATTCAAAACTTTTTACTACCAGTTCTGTGGGCATGGTTTTGTAAGCGTGGTGTGGTTTGGTGGGCATGGCAGGGGAAGGATACTGCAAAAACCCCATTCCTTCCTGATTAGCTGGGATCCGGGAGGCAGAGAATAGATGGGGCCAGGGCCAGTCAGAGGTGGCATTTACCAGTTCTCCAAACTACTCAAAATTTCCGCTACTGGCTCTCCAGGACTGGTCAGAACCCACCTCTGCAACAAGGCCCAATGAGGCCAAAATGACCACAGATGCATATTGCTTTGATTACAGACTAAAATGAATGGAATCTAAGTTTGATACTTTCATGCATCAAAGATCCCTGTACATGCCACAGTATTATTCTTCTGCATAAATCTAAACTTAGGAATGCAAGATGCCAGACGTGCAAAAACAAGCAAAGTTCTTTCAAAGGTGGGTTTTTTTTAAAAAAAAATTAGACATTAAGAATCATAAGACATAAGTTCTTGAAGTTATTGGGCTGAAACAAAATGCTTTGACGTTCTGCAGATATGTTATGGACCGCAAGTGGCAGAATTTCCAGCTGACATGTCCCAGCATATCTGGAGGATAGCAAATTGTGAAAGGCTGGGTTAAACTTTCAATATATATTCTCTTACCATAGAAACTGAAACCCCAGATCAGCATACAAGAACAAAGCGGATTCTAAAAAAAGAATACAAGAATCTTCTTCATTTAGTCATGAAAAGCAGAAACAGTTAAACAAGGCTGGTGGAATCTGATCATGTTGTTCTCCTTTGTACTTTGTACTTCCATGCAGCTGGAAATTGCCTAGATAAATAGCCACGGGAAAGGATGCTTAACTGTGCCCGGAAAGTGCTTGAAAGATTGCTTAGATTCTGAAAAAAGTCTTCTTAGGGATGCTTCACAGATGCCTACGTATTATCTGATATCATCTCATCACTCAGTGACTGTCAGATGGTTGGGTAGCTGACTATTTAAAGAAGTGAAGCCAGGTGATATGAAAGCACTTTGGGTCTGAAGTTTGATCTGTGATGCCTGCTTTATATTTGTGGGTCATCACTTCATTTTTCAGTTATTGAGTGATGAATCAGCATGTGTGAACTCATCTTGAGAAAAAGACAGTGTGGGGATCATGGTACTTATCTCACAGTTAGATCACAGATATAATACTTTAGAGGAGGGCTGAGGTCAGCTTACTCTCGTTTACTGATACTTCAACTGCAGATTTCCAAGTAATGGTTTTTCTAGAAAATTCTATGAGAAGAGAAAAGGATCCAACCACAGTTCCCACAGTTCCTAAGCAGATAGCTGTCGTAAGTTACTAGTAGGAGAAAAATAACTCTCTTCTCCTGTCCATCTCTTGAGTGACTCGGATTTGGAGACGTGTTGCCAGTGATCCAGAGGTAACAGATAGCCATCATGTCTACTATACCCTGATAAATATCCTCCATAAATTTCTCTAATCCCTTTTTAAAGCCATCCCTTCTGGCAATGAATTCCATACTTTAAGTGAAGCATATTTCTTTTGTCTGTTTTGTATCTTCCACCATTCAGATCCTATTATTATGAGGAAAGGACATCTTCTCTACATTCCTTTCATTTACAGTATTTTTAGCAAACCCTGTATGATTTTATGAACTTAAACATATCTTCATTTATTATTTCTTTTATTTGCTCCATAAAATGTACAAACACCATGGCCTTTCCTCAGATAAAAGGTTGTCCATTCTCATAATACTTTTGGTTATTTATTTTTTTTAGTAGATTGTTAGGTTTCAGTACCTTTATACTGTCTGGAGTAGTGGTGGGATTTAATTTTTTTTACTACTGGTTCTGTGGGCGTGGCATGGCTTGGTGGGCGTGGCAGGGGAAGGATATTGTAAAATCTCCATTCCCTCCCCACTCCAGGGGAAGGATACTGCAAAATCCCCATTTCCTCCTGATCAGCAGGGACTCGGGAGGCAGAGAATAGATGTGGGCGGGGCGAGTCAGAGGTGGTATTTACCGGTTCTCCGGATTACTCAAAATTTTCGCTACCGGTTCTCCAGAACTGCTCAGAACCTGCTGAATACCAACTCTGGTCTGGAGATTGGGCAAACAGAACAGTATATAATACAGGTAGTCCTTGACTTACAATCACAACTGAACCATAAAAATTCAATTGCTAAATGAGACAGTTAAGTGAATTTTGCCCCATTGTACAAACTTTCTTGCCACATTTGATAAGCGAATCACTGTAGTTGTTAAGTTAGTAATATAGCTGTTAAGTGAATCTGGCTTCCCTATTGACTTTGCTTTTCAGAAGTTTGCAAAAGGTGATCACATGACCCCGGGACACAACAACCTTGCTAGTTGCCAAGCATCTGAATTTTGATCATGTGACCTTTGGGATGGCACAACAGTTGCAAATATGAAAAGTCATAAGTCACTTTTTTCAGTGCCGCTGTAACTTCAAATGGTCACTAAATGAACGGTTGTAAGTCAAGAACTACCTGTATACAGCCAACACTTTTATGCACTGTGTTACAATGCATATACTAACATTCCCTGGAACAGTTTTTGCTGTTTTAAAACATAAATTAAAGAAAGTTGTAAATCAAAGACTACCTGTACCCTAAATGGTCACACCTGAAATATGTCTCAAAGCTTTATGATATTCAGCAGATTTATTTTTGATTCTTTCCCTACTGATTCCTACCCACTGTAGGAAGTCAGCACCACCCCTCTCCTAGAAGAATGAAATATTCTAGGAAATATTAAAAAGGCAGAATATTATATTTTCCTGGATGAGAACTGGAGAAACATGTTTTTTTTTTTAGGCAGAAAGCAGACTCACTCTTAATAGTTCCCATCCTCCTCAATAGCCCACAGCAGATGTCAGCACTTAAGAGATAAAGAGATGGCTAGGTCTATTCATAAACAAATAGCCTCACCCAAGATCAGTGGTGGGTTGCTAACCAGTTTATTACTGGTTTTGCTCGTGCTCGCATGCAATGCTCCTGCACAGGCGGGTGGGCAGAACCTACCACCACCACCACTACCGGTTTAGCAGAATAGGGCCGAACTGGGAGCAACCCGCCTCTGCCCAAGATCCAACAAAGATAGGATTAGCCCTCAGCCATAATAGGAATTGCCCAAGACCCTCTTCATTACATCATCACCCAGCAAGATTCAACCAAGCCTGGTAGTCAAAGACAACCTACACACTTACCCCTGCATGGCCATATGGGAGTCTGACAACCAATCACCACACCTGCATTACGCAGGAACAGGAAGCTCTAAGGCAGGATCCAAGAGTGGGCATAAATATCTCTCTCTCTCACCCATGTGCTCATTAACCCAGGACCCAAAAAATCTATGTGATCCTGTCCACCATTAAACCATCTTTCCAAGCAGTCTCCATGTTTCCAGTGTCTTTCTCCCCACTTGGAACTGAACCCAGAAGGACATTTCTTCCAACACCACCAAATTGTTCTTTTTCATAGCCAACATAAAGGCTACATCACCCTGCTGTAGAACAAAAGTCCCTGAACCCTTTAGCTCATCAATCTCCTCAGGAAGTTTCAGATTATAACATTTATTATATGGAAATATTTTAATAAATATGACTTTAAGTAATGGTACTATCTATGGATAACAGCAACATAAAGCCTTGGATAGTCCCCTCGATCTTTGGGGTTCATATCAGAGATGGGTTGAACCGGTAGTGGAAACTGGGACTGGGTCGCTGAACCGGTAGGGATGGCAGACTGGCCACGTCCCCGAACCGGTTCCCCGGTCGCCCATGCTGTTGCTGGCATGCTTTTTAGACCTTTTTTAATGTTCTGCGCATGCGCAGGAGAATTTACAGGCAACTGCATGCACACACATAGTGAACCGGCAGCAACCCACCCCTGGTTCATATTGACCACTTTGGGGAACTCTGATCTAAAATATGCTTCCCAGGGGCCCATGTGGCACGTGCCCTTCTTACTTCCTGCAAGGCGGTGATAACATGCTGTCTCCGGTATTTTTTGCTCTAATTGAACTTGCTAATTATGGGCATTCCATCTGTGGATGTATGGTTTTTGTGGTTGGCTTGTTCATTTTTCAATTTGATTGTTTTATTTCTTTTGCTTTGTTGTACACCACCCAGAATCTCATAACGGAGGCAGTGTTTACAAATATTGTAAGCGAACCAGCAAATGACTTGCAGTGTTATAGCAGCAAAGATGGGACAGAAGTGAAGGGCAGGTGGGATAAAAATTGCCCGTCTTTTTTGCAGTAAGAAAACTAGGAAGAAAACCTCAATGTGGATGTGTAATGATATTTAAATATTTGTGTAAGTCTCAGGCCCTCAACATGGCATGCATGAATAGCATCTGCTTGCCAACAGCTCCCTTGACACCCACTAGGCTCTTTGTCTTATTTGACTATTTTTTCATGCCTAGAAAACTCTTTTAATTAAAAAATAAATAATTAGGAAGCTGGCAAGTTGCAAACCACTCCATCTTCAATATTATTTTTAGTCGCCAGAAGACCTTGGTTTCTAGGAAAATCCCATGGGCATCTTTAGTAAATAAACTGTAGTGTGTACTTGTAGCCCATGATTTTCTTTGGAAGGATGATGCTCAGAAAAAAAAGGAGGAAGAGGGAGGGAGAGGGGGAGAGGAAGAGGTGTGGAAGTAAGAGGGATCATCTGAAAAAGCAAGAGGGACTACTGATGAATAAGCTGCCCCATTGAGTCTGCAAAGCTCCAGGAGACCAGTAGAAGGACCAGTAGTAAAGAGTATGTTTTTTTGAATGCAAATGCACCTGCAACCAGTGGTCATCTAGAATTTTGCAACTTGGTGCTGACAACAGTAGTCTCCATGCCACCCATTTTGGATCCAGGTAAGAGCAGGACCAGTGCGGAGGCTCCGGGAGGGCGAAAAACAAGCCTCCCAGAGGCTCCAAAAGGCCGGAAATGGGCCCATTTCTGGCCTCCAGGGAGCCTCCGGAGCATGGGGGAGGCTGTTTTCGCCCTCCTGGAGGCTCAAGGAAAGCCTCTGGAGCCTGGAGAGGGTGAAACACGCACACACACACATTGCTGTGGTGCAGGAGGCCAACTAGGCCACTCCCATCATAGCCACACCTGCCCAGCAACCGGGCAGGGAACCCGTTGCTAACATTTTTGAAGCCCACCCCTGTGCTAAACTAATGTTTCTTCATTGTTCACAAGCACTGTGACAGGCAAACTTAATGAGCAGGCAATTTTTCCTCCCTAACAATCATATGGTTCAATGTCCATAACATGTACTTAGAATTTTCAGCATATTCCAAAAGGTTGCACCCCACCCCAAATTCCTGGACCTCGGAAGGGACACACACACACACACACACACACACACACACGGAAAATGATATTGTAAGATGCTAAAGGGAAGTGTGTCCTACCAGTCCCAAATCCTGAAATTATTAATCCTGAAGTAATAATTGTTATTAAAATCATTAAGAGCCAGGCATCATGGAATAAGGTTCCCTTTCATAATGTGGTAAAAATATCTTCAAATTCTACTCATTTTAATCCCCCAAAAGGTTTTTGGCTACACCCTCGATAGCCAGCAGAGGTGTGGAAGAAGCCATGGTGCTATTCAACGTTTAAAGGCTTTCAATTATTTTAATCCATTAGAAAGTCACCCCAGAGAATTCCTGTCACCATGAAATATGCGATAAGTGAGACTCTTCTTTGGAGTTATGAAATTATGCTGTTTACCCAGTTTTAAATTTAATTTTAATATCAATTATCTCTGCATCTCAAATGCTTCAGGGAGTCTTATCCCAGAGATAGGAAGCTAATGGTGGCTTCTCAGCACTTTTGTTGGACTGTCAAAATGCTGGGTCAGATTTCACCTCCAACCACCTTCTCTGTCCTGTTCATTTTATTCCTTTAATTCCAAGAGAGGGATATATTAGGTACTCAGAACCATCTGTTTTGCTCATGTCTTGTCTGCCCCTTATGCCAGCTTTTCCCAATCGGTGCCCTTTAAAAGTACTAGTACATCCCAAACCTCTGAAACCCATAATCCGATGTCATCAAGAGCAGTGGGAAAAAGTTCCTGATGTAATGGATGGAATAAATCAAGGGGAAAGATCTTTATGTTTTGATAAAACAAAAGGCTTTGAGCATTTCTAAAAGCACTGGGGAGAATTTAGGGGCAAAGTGGGCTGCAAATCGAGCAGATCTCCGAAAGTCTAGATCCTATATTTGTCCTCTTCCAGACAATTGGTTGTCCAGTATCTGCTTAAAAACCTCCAGCAATAGAGCCCCCACAACTTTGGAATGTCACTAGTTAATTGTTCTCACAATTAGGAAATTTGTCCTTCGAAATTTCACAGTAAGAAGTTTCTTACTGTTCTCTAAAAGAGTTAGATGTCTCTCTTAGTGTTGATTTGCTCTAGCAGCTAGAGAAGACAAGTTGTGAGCTAGCTTGGTCTGCTGATGGTGAGGAAGTGCTTATTATCCCTTTGCATATGCATTTCTTTCTTTCAAATTAACTAGAGGAGCACCCTTCAAAGTACTGCCAGCTAGAATGTGTTAATAGCTTTTGGCAACTGATTTCCGGTGACAACAAAAAGCAGCAAATGGTGGCTTGTTTAATATATTGCTGTTGTATATTTTTTATGGCTGAGGGGAAAGTACCATTTGTTGGTCAACTCAAGCCATAAAATATCTTACAAGTGCTAACTGTCAACTTGTCCGAAGTAGGTTTAACCTGCCTAGAGAAAAATGAGCCAAGAATGGTTTAGGATGTTTGTGAAGGAGAGTAAGTAGATATGGGGGTCAATTAAGCACTTGCCAATATTTTCCTGCATATTTCTACTCGTTTCCCAGGTTGTTCATCTTTAAATTCTACCAGAAATTTTGCTGGAGGAAAAGAAACTGAGCATGTCCCCAGGGGGTTGGAGGAGAAAACATTAGCAAGGAAGAGCTACAGATAGATGAAGAGTTAATGCTCACTCCAGGCTATTAGATCTCTCCTGCAAATGTCTCCCTCCCCACTCTCTGATTACCATTATTTGACTCTTAATGTATAGCTTATCGTTAGGGAAATGAAATATGGAAAACGAAACTAGATGTATGAATCAAACCTCCGACAAATAGACAAATAGGGTGGAAACAGCCTTCAGACCTTCTAGGACACTCCACGTTCTACATTCAGGAATACCTGTTCGATATTGGCCACAACACCTGAGCTGCTGGGCCTGGATCCAGTAGTCTTGGGATTTCCCCCCAAGTACATCTAAAACATGGTATGGAAGTTCCCCAGCTGCCCTCATCTCATTCTTAAAGCCACAATTTTACCATGGGTGCAATGTTGAAGTCAGAATGTACCACCCCACTCCCCCCCCCAACATCTGTTCGTCACTTTAGATTACTATGGGCAAATCTCACCCACCCCCCCCAATCTTTGGAAATTAGGCTCTAGAACTGTGAATCTTTTGGACTTGACATCTCAAAAATTCAGAAAATGTCTACCTTGATTATGCGGACATGTCACTTCCCCCCACCTTCTCTCTCACACACACATGCGAACAAAAGAGAAGTAATTGTTTATATATTCATATTTTTTAAATAAAAAATATAGTCCAATCGTGTGTGATTCCCAGGATCTGCTACATGCTGCTTATCTACAAGCGGTGTTGTCTTTCTGTTGATAGGCCCTTGCAGCCTACCCAAGGCAGCCCTGGATCGTAGGATGCTTTCATTCTTGCAGCAGTTTCAGAGAATGCTCTTCTGTGGCCTTTGCAGCTTCTGAAAACTGTGCAAAAACAAAACCAATTTTCACACAATGCACCAGTGAATGTTGGTGTGTTACCAAAAACTTTGTGGCATGTCATCTTTGACACTTGTGTCATAGATTCGCCATCATTGCTCTAAGATAAGGTGACCAGATTTTCAGATTGGTAAAGAGGGACACCTTTGACCCGGGAGGGGGGGGGGGCTGATTAAAAAAAATTTACGGAGCACCAAAATTTTTCATACAACGCAAAAATAGTATTGTAATATTTTTTTTTATTTCAACATAACTACAATTTACAAATATAAATTGTAACTGTTGCCAAACATCAAAATTTTGATCACGTGACCATGAGGATGCTGCAAAGGTCGCTAAGTGTGAAAATGGTTGCTAAGTGTGAACAATGGTCATCAGTCACTTTTTTCAATGCCATTGCAACTTTGGTCACTATACCACCTTTCTTGCCACAGTTCTTAAGTGAATAACTGTAGCTGGTATTTTGTATTTTGGATAGAATCTTTTTTTAAATAGTCTAAGACAATTTAAAAAAAGAATTCACAAAGAATAAATTGAAGTAAAACATTTCAAAGTATTGTGCATGGAATTTTAAAAAATGGTTTCACTTCAATTTATTTTGGATAGAATCTTTTTTTAAATAGTCTAAGACAATTTAAAAAAAATAATCCACACAGAATAAAACTATTTTAAAAAATCCTATGCATAATAAATAAAATATTATTTTAAAATAAAATAATATTTTAAAAAATATTAAAAAAATAAAAGAAAAAACCCAGCTCACTTACCAGCAGGCATAAGTGAGCACTCCAAGTCAATCCAGAATGATGTAGATGTTAATACAAAGAACTTAGCAAATTAAAATTCACTGGGCTTTCAACATGAAGCCAGAAAATTGGGACTTTTTTAAAACGCCCCAGGACACGGGACAAATTGTTAGAAACCGTGACTGTCCTGTTGAAATCGGGACATCTGGTCACCTTACTCTAAGATTATTCTGCTTGGGGAGCCAAACAACTCAGTTCTTTCAAACCAGGCTACTTGCCTGTAACAATGAGGTGAAAATCCCAACTTGGAGATATGAATAAGGTGACCAGACGTCCCAATTTTGGCGGGACAGTCACAATTTATAACAATTTGTCCCGTGTCCCGGGGCGTTTATAAAAAGTCCCAATTTTCTGGCTTCATGTTGAAAGCCCAGTGATTTTGCTTAAGAAATCCTAACCGGGGCAAGACAAAAGACACCTTGTCTAATCCCTCTCTCTGTCTCAGTACTTCCATTGAAGATATTAAAACATTAAAGCAAGAAAACGGACCCCCACGGCCCTTTTATCTCATTTTATAAGAAAAGATGACCCAGTACCATAGAGCTCCAGGAAATACTTGGCTAGAGAAGTTGCGAGTGTTCCTTCCTGGATTTTCCGGAGGGGAGGGGCATGGAGGTTGGAGGTCGGCTCGTGTGGAAAAAATGGTGGCAAAGTTTCTTTGAAAAATATTTCCCTGACTAATTTCACAATTTTAATTTGCTCAGTTCTTTGTATTAACATCTACATCATTCTGGATTGACTTGGAGTTCCTGCCTGCTGGTAAGTGAGCTGGGTTTTTTCTTTTCTTTTTTTAATGTATTTTAAAATAATATTTTATTTATTGTGCATAGGATTTTTTAAAATAGTTTTATTCTGTGTGGATTCTTTTTTTAAATTGTCTTAGACTATTTAAAAAAAGATTCTATCCAAAATAAATTGAAGTGAAACCATTTTTAAAAATCTATGCACAATACTCTGAAATATATTATGCATAGAATTTTTAAAGATAGTTTTACTTCAGTTTATTCTGTGTGGAATAGTTTGAAATGTTTTACTTCAATTTATTCTGTGTGGATTCTTTTTTTAAATTGTCTTAGACTATTTAAAAAAAGATTCTATCCAAAATATAAAATACCAGCTGCAGTTATTCACTTAAGAACTGTGGCAAGAAAGGTAGTATAATGGGTTTAGTGACCAAAGTTACAATGGCATTGAAAAAAGTGACTATGACCATTTTTCACACTTAGCCACCATTTTCACACTTAGCAACCGTTGCAGCATCCTCATGGTCACGCGATCAAAATTTTGATGTTTGGCAACAGATTCGTATTTATGATGGTTTCAGTGTACTGGGGTCATTTTAATTGCCTTTTGTGACCTTTTGACAAAATCAAATGGGGAAACCAGATTCACTTATGTTACTAACTTATCAGCTGCGGTTATTCATTTAAGAACTGTGGCAAGAAAGGTGGTATAGTGACCAAAGTTACAATGGCATTGAAAAAAGTGACCGATGACCATTTTTCACACTTAGCAACCATTTTCACACTTAGCGACCGTTGCAGCATCCTCATGCTCACGTGATCAAAATTTTGATGTTTGGCAACAGTTACAATTTATATTTGTAAATTGTAGTTATGTTAAAATAAAAAAAATATTACAATACTATTTTTGCGTTGTATGAAAAATTTTGTTGCTCCGTATAAAATTTTTAATCAAGCCCCCCTCCCCCGCAGTCAAAGGTGTCCCTCTTTACCAATCTGAAAATCTGGTCACCTTAGATATGAACCATCCTGAACAACAGATCTCTGAAGATAGAAATGGGGGAGGGGAGATTGCAGGGTGAAACAGGAGAGAAACAGCTCTTCCTTGCTTCAGGTTGCAATCTTCAGCCGTTTTTCAGATGTTCAGCTGTTTGTTCAGCCCCTGTTGAACATGGGCTTACCAGGAAAATTCTAAACCCTAAATGCTATTTTTTTAAAAACAACAAAGAAGCATCATATGTATGTGTGACAGACCCTGAGAAGTGAAATAGAAGAGAGCTTTCCCACTCTCTGAAGCACAGCGCTCAGCCGAGTCACTTTTAAACATGGCTTCAATGTTTTCCTGAAAGAGTGGTAAACCCACATTCAAAAGCAATCTGAATATGAATGCATCCTTCTTTCAGAAGAGCACTATACTACCCTTGTTTAAAATTAGTCTTCCAAACAGCTGAGAGGCACTGGTTGGGGTGGGTGGCAGACCCCCCCCCCCAGAAGAGAAGCAGGTCGCTCTTTCTTCCCCCTGCATCCACACACACTCCCATATCTGCCAGCTGCTTTCTAGATGGCATGACAGATCTTGATAGACTGGCTTCCCCCAATTCCATTGCATCAGAGCTTTGGTGGGTAAAATGTGGGTTAAAAAGTCCATTTCTCCCTTCTCCCACTACCTCTCCTAGCTGTGTTTGGGCAGTCATGGGCCCGGCCTTCACCAGCAGTGCCTCTTCTGTTTTCCCAGGCAGTTTTCACCATCCCCCAAATCAGCTGCCTCAACATCACATCTTGACAAATGGATCCAGCTATCTTTCAAAACTCATTTCCTCTCCAGACCACATTAAAGAGCCTGATTGGTAGGCATTTCCTGCTGGCTGGTGATCACGGGGGAAGAGAGAGAAAAATAAAGCCGGTGGAATCCATCCACCCCCTTTTCTTAATTTGACCTGTACAGAATGAATAGAATACTTCCATTTGGTTATCACAACCACAGGATAGAGATTGGCAATTGGGGTGGGAGCAGCATATTTTATGCCAGTATCATTTTTCTGCCACTTCAAGGATGGACAAGTAACACTTTTAATTTGGTTGTAGGGAGTAAGCAAGCCAATGGTCCCCCTCCCCTGTGCAAGACAAGGTCATTTGTGCAGACATAATTATTGCCCATCTGGAAGAAATAAGAAAGCCCTTATTCCCCATTCCAGGCAAAAGGGAAATAAAACATTTCACCTGCTCTCTTTCTATGGTTCATCTCCTGATTTCTCTTCATCTGCATTTCTCTGCCGATATGTAGGGGGAGGGCTTCCAGCAATTACTATAAGGGAGAAGTGCAAAGCCCATAGAGCCCCCTTTCCATCAGAAGAACCTGAAACAGAAGTTTATTTAGCTAATTCAATTATTTTTAATCCTACTTTTATTCTTTCTATAAATAACTCAAGGTGATACACATACCTTACTCTTTTCTCCTCCTATTTTCCAAAACGAGCTTATTTGGTGAATTGGGCTGAAAGAGTGATTTGCAAATGTGGAAGCAGACACTTGAAAGCTCTCTCTCTCTCTCTCTCCCTCTCTTTTTTTTTCTTTCTCTCCCTCCCTCTCTCTCTCTCTCTCTCTCTCTATCTATCTATCTATCTATCTATCTATCTCTATCTCTTTTTTTCTTTCTCTCCCTCTCTCTCCCCTTCCTCTCTCTCTTTTTCTTTCTCTCTCTTTCCTTTCTCCCCCTCTTTCTCTTTCTTTTTTTTTTCTCTCTCTCCCCCCTCTCTCTCCCTCTCTCTCTCCCTTTCTTTCTCTGTATATTCTCTGATTGCAGAGGTCCAGGCCTGCTTTCAAATAGATGGGAACCTCACATGCACATGCCAGAGACAAAACTGATTACAAAATAAGGTGTTGAAAGATCAGTTGGCTTAATAAGTGAGGCCTCCTGCTTTGAAGAACTTTTTGTCCCTTTCTATAACAGCAGCAGCACTTTCACCATCAACCTTATACTTAGCAATAACAATGAATGAAGTGCCATGTAAAACAGGTCTTTGTTTATTTCCAAAGTCCTAGTGAAGGGACGTTTAAGAGACTCTAGAAAGAGTGCAGAGAAGAGCAACAAAGATTATTAGGGGATTGGAGGCTAGAACATATGAAGAATGGTTGCAGGAACTGGGTGTGTCTAGTTTAATGAAAAGTAGGACTATGGGAGATATGATAGCAGTCTTCCAATATCTCATGCGATGCCAAAAAGAAAGGGAGGCAACCTATTCTCCAAAGCACCTGAGGGTAGAACAAGAAGCAATGGGCGGAAACTAATAAAGGAGAGAACCAACTTAGAACTAAGGAGAAATTTCCTGACAATTAGAACAATTAATCAGTGGAACAACTTGCTTCCAGAAGTTCTGAATGCTCCAACACTGGAAGTCTTTAAGAATATGTTGGATAACCATTTGTCTGGAGTGATGTAGGGTTTCCTGCCTAGGCAGGGGGTTGGACTAGAAGACCTTCAAGGTCCCTTCCAACTCTGTAATAACAATAACAATTTGTTTTTTTTTTAAAAAAAAAAAACCCAGTTAATTAGTTTCTTAGCCAAATTCTCTTCCCTCTGGGTTAGGACTACAAAACTCATAGGGAACTTTGGGAGTGATGCCATTCCAGACATCTGGAAGACACCACATTTCAAAATGCAAAATTAGTACATGAAATCTGTCTTGAGAAGGAGACTTCCCAAGTTGCAATTACTGTGATTATCTCTGCTGCACATGAAGTCATAAAAACAGCCTGTCCTTCTGGCTTCAGTCACTCAGAGCTCTTTGCTCACTGGCACTTTAATAACCACAAGAAATACATTGGCTGGATGACTGTGGCGGCTTGTGGTCTTGACTGATTGGCTTGACCTGTAGTTGACTGCAAGGACTGGACTGGATGACCTGTGCTTTTGACTCGTTCTACCATTTCTGGTAAGGCTTCCTGCTCTGACTTTTTTGCTGGTCACACCCTCCCTGAATGAGCCAGCTGGTTCAGCCAGCAATATGTTTCCAATCGCCTCCTCCTTAATCCTTGAAAACTAAACCATGTGTTATCTCTGCTCACCTGCAAGTCATCAGCCCCAAACTACCGAATAAATGTGTCCCATGCCTCTGTGCTTGTCTCACCCCACCCCAATGCTGGCTCAGCCCTTTCCTCCCCACCTCCCCGGTCTTCACCGCATGTGCCAGGCACTGGCAGCTCCCAAAAAGCAAGGAAAGGACCGTAGCTTTCTGCTTGGCAAGGTTTCCCTAAAAGACAGCTCTAGGAAAGGGCCTGGAGGAAATCCGGCTGCCTTCCAAGGAAAGCAGAAGATCCAGCCTTCCATTCCAAGGAGCTGCCTCTGCAGGGGAAATGTTTCCAGCAACCTCTTCAGCAGGACTGACTCATGGGAGACTTGCCCCCAAGGATGATTGCTAATCGTGTAGGATTTTCAGCCTGACCAATAAAACTGCACGACGTGAGGTAACTAGTGCTGAAATTTGAAAAGCCAGCAGGCTCTAGTGCGGGGCAGATTCCATTCTTAACATATTCCAGATTTTGCCCTGACTCATTTCCGCCACCCCCATCCGTGGGGAAGTCAGGCTTTTGAAAAAAAAGGAACAATCTCAGCCGTAAGCGTAGGCAGGACAACTTGGATTCCCGCTAGCTCTTGGAACACACAAAATAGGGGACATCGCAAGCTCAATTCTGGTGAGCCAGAGCCTTCATCCTCCGCACACGGTACATCCAAGAGTCTGTCTAAGCAGCAATTCTCCAAGAACATGGACTTGAATTTGTCCAGAAATGCAGAGGTTGAACCAGGGACCTTCACTATGGAGAAGAAGGCTGTCCTCCATTGCAGGTTCAGTTGCAATGAATGGTGCATGACTCCAGCAATCGACTTTCAGAAGCTTTGCTGTGAAGGCTGTTATTACACCAACAAATCCTCGTTTGGTGAGAGGGGGCAAAGCAGAAGTGAAATCCAGCAACTTCTGACCGGTTTTGGAGAACCAGTAGCGGAAATTGTGAGTAGTTCAGAGAACCAGCAAATGCCACTTCTGGCTGGCCCTAGAGCGGGGTGAGAATGGAGATTTTGCAATATCCTTTCCCTGCCATGCCCACCAAGCCCCGCTCTCAGAACCGGTAGTAAAAAAATTGAATTTCACCACTGGGACAAAGACCAACGAAGCATTGTGGTTAAAGTAGTGGCCAGGGGAGACACATTCAAGTTTCATCAATCTAAAGTTTCACTGGATGACTTACCGTAAGGCCAGCCACTTTTTCAGTCTAACCCACCTCATAAGGGTTGTGGAGATGAAATAAGACAGCCCTTTCTACATATACAGTCTTGAAGTCCCAGAGGAAACGATTAGATTAGAATGCAATATTAAGATGATAAGATAATAAGATAAGGTATTTGGCACAAGCTGAATACAAATAGCTATATACTTCATTGCACAAAAAAGATCAGGCATATTGATTTTGGTTATAAGGCAGAAATATGAAAATGTGGCTCAATGCTATTTTTAAAATTTACCACCTGACTCTGATAATGACAGAGGAATCTCAGGACAAATTCCGAAGCAGCAGCAAATATGTCCAAAAGGAAGACTGATGGTTTGCGTAAATAGGTAAACAACAACACACAAAGGATCTCAGCTGGTGGCTGTGGCCATAACTCAGGGTTGCCTTCCCACCTATGGCCTCTAATCTTCTGCATGTGCTTTGTACTCAGCCCCATATCTTGTTTCTCTCCCTCTCTGGTTGGAAGCAGCCCATTGCTTCTGAAAATGTACATGGACCTTTTCCTATAGGACTCAAGTTGGACAAGCACATGCTTAAACATGTGCTCCCAAATTCCACTCCTATTGCCCCAGGAAACATGGCTAGCAACAAGAAAATGAGGGAATTACACTTAAATTTTCTAGAAGACATGACAAACCCTTTAATGGATTTAGGAGTATTGCTAGGCACAGCTTTAATAATTGTTGTCTAATATTTTGTTTGCTAGGGAAGCTGGGTGCTTGCTATCAAAAGCTGGCCCAGTGGCTTGTGGATTTAGAAATCAATCATTAGAGAGGCAGGAAAAAGGATCTTGGCAATAAGGATCATTTTGTTTCAAGAAAAAAATAATATATATTTAAAATGAAAATAACAACTTGGGCATCAGCAACTATGTGCATTTGTTTGTTTGTTTATCAAATTTATCTAGCCACCCATCTAACAGATGTGACTCTGGGCAGCATACAATAGAAACAAAATGATTAAAAACCAGTTAAAACATAAACATAAATGAAACTAACTGGAGGAGATGCATTCAAGTGTATCCACAATACAGTCATTTCCCTGCTTCCCTAGGACCCACTAACAGCTTTTAAGAGATTTCCAGAAATTTGATAGGATTTGGTTCAACCTCTGCCCAAATATGTGCAAAGGCCCTCCTAGCTACCACTGCCACTTGCTCTTTGAGTAGAAGTTGTGAGTCCAGAAGGACACCCCCAGATGGCACACAGAGTCTCCTGGGGACAATGCAACTCCATCCAGCACAAAGATAGCAAAGTCTCAGATTGAGAAGGCCTTAAAATCCAAAGCCAGCTCAGTCTTGCCAGGATTCAGCTGAAGCCTGTTCTTCTCTACCCAACTCCCCACATCATCCAGGCACCAAGATAGGAGGACATCAGTAGCATTGCTTGGTTTGCCAGGGGCAGAGATGTACAATTGGCTATCAAAGAGCCATGATGGTGCAGTGGTTAGAGTGCAGTACTGCAGGCTGCTTCTGCTGACTGCTGGCTGTCAGTAGTTTGACAGTTTGACTCTCACCAGGCTCAAGGTTGACTCAGCTTTCTATCCTTCCAAGGAGCGTAAAATGAAGACTAAGATTGTTGGGGGGCAATAGGCTGACTCTGTAAACTGCTTAGAGAAGGCTGTAAAAGCACTGTGAAGCGGTATATAAATCTAAGTGCTATTGCTAGTGCTATCATCATCATACTGGTACTTTACCCTGTGGTGGTGGTTGATCTCACCTGGCAGCAGAGGTGGGTTCCTACCAGTTCGCACCTATTCAGTAAGAACCGGTTAGAAGAGGTTCCACCAGTGGACCCGGAAAGCAGGCCACACCTACAGAAGAGGTTTCAAAAAATTTTGAAACCCACCACTGGTCCTTGGATATGATTATTCTACACTATCATGCTCATATTTATAAAACTCATGCCTCTGTGAAAGGTAAGGATGACTACTGCGTTTGTGGTGCAATCAGAACATTGCGTGAGTTGAAGTTGTTTTCACGCAAACCATGCCTTTTAAAAAACAAGTTTACATCATATTCTCATGCATGCCAGTGGTATGTGTGTGAGGTAATTTAAGGTAGTTCTGACAAGTGTCGTCGGCATCTTCATATCCGGTCACATGGGCAGCAAGCCACTCCCATCCGGTCACATGGGTGGCAAGCCACTCCCACAAAGGAGGCCACACCCACAGAGTAGGTTCAAACAATTTTTGAAACCCACCACTGCCCAGCAGCTTCATGTAGATGTTAAAAAGGAGTGGAGAGATTACCCAGTCCTGCAGTACTACACATTGTAGTAGCCGAGGGTGGGCCTCTCACTCCCGCCAACAGGGAATCAACTTTATAGAGAACCAGTACAATACAGCGGCACCCACTCCCAACTCCCAGAGCTGATCCAGAAAGATTCCCTGATCATGGCCAGCTATTGATGTTGCATATTCGAGCCCAGTCATTTCCCTCCTCCCCCATCTTTCCCCCAAAGAAGCCATGTGAAGGAGGAGAGACACAAAGAAGAATCATCCCCAGTCCATATTGATGCTAGGCCCCTCTGCTTCTGCCCTGATCTCCTGGCTACTTTATATAGGCAGTGTGCAAGGTGGCTGTGGACGATGTGAGCTGTAGTCCAATGCCTATGGAGCGCACTAGGGACAGAGAAGGCTGTCCTAACCAGAGAGGTCCATGCTGGGCTCAGGTGAAATAAGAGCCTGAGAAAATCAAAAGCAGCTTCAATTCAGCTCTTTCTCTCCTTCCCTCTCTCTCCTGCTCGAGAGGGCTGACAAATCATTAATTTTTAAGCCGTCTTCTGAGACATCTTTCTTTCCCTCCCCAGCCCCTCCCGAACCAATCTTTTTATTTACTTTTCAGCCCCAGTTAAAGGTTAACCTTATTTAATGCTTGCATAGCTCTCAGTAAATTAACATCTAAGCAGGTATTTTATGCAGAGCAATGACATACACTTCCCTATTGTGTGTTCTGCTTATGCAGGATTTCTGACTGGAATTTTTCTTGTGCTGCTCCCTTCAGTATCAGCCTCCCATTCATTTTTCCCTGTTCTCCCCTTCCACTCCTTTCTCTCCCCCCCCCCACCTTTCCAATCTCTCCAGGCCTGGTGGGAGGAAAGGTGGGCAGCAGCAGCCCCATTTCACTCCCCCTCGGTCAGAGATGAGTCTTCTTTGCAAGCTGACAGGGAGGGCCACAGAAGGTGATCTTCGGTTCACTTTCCCTTTCTAGCCCTGGGCACTGAAACTTTTTGCAGAAGAGTTCTCTCCCTCAACACATCACTCATCAATATTATTATTATTTTTGCTTTGCTTTCAGAAAATTGGCTGGTTCTTTTAGAATCCTTTTGGGGGCTTTCCATCCTCTCTTCCAATCTATTTTGAGAAATCATATTTTCCCATACATCATCTTGAAAAACACCCCGCACAACTTAAATGCATACATAATTTCCTGCACTCCTAACTTCTCACACCTAGGAATCAACTACTGGTATATCTGGTCTGAGCTTCATAAACCATATGACACCCCCCCCCCCCCAAGGACCTGAACATTGTTCTCCCATCAGAATTAGAACAGAACAAGTAAGGCTTTTGCAATAACAGCTTCAGGGGTGGGTTGCTGCCAGCATTACTGGTGGTCCGTTGTGCGCATGAGCTCGCTTCATTCGCGCTCTGCACACGTGCGCATTTGCTCATAAACAGGTCTACGTTAAAAAATGGGGAGTGGGTGGGATTAAATTTGTGCAATGAAAATTCTTATGCCCATGGGCAGAACCCAAAATCAAGATGGTGGCACCCTAGGAGAACTGGTTCGGGGGTGTGGCAGGCCTGGGGCACTGCCAGTTCCAGCGACCCAGGCCACCAAACCTGTTTCAGCCGAACTGGTCCGAATCGGTAGGAACCCACCACTGAACATCTAGCATTATATGGAGAACTCCCCTGCAGTCTTTCAGCAACACCAACTCCTGAGATACCCCTTTTCATCCTCCTGCTTTACAGCTAGTCCTCAACTTACAACAGTTCATTTAATGACCATTTGAAGTTACAACAATACTGAAAAAAGTGATGCATGACCATATTTCACACTTGCAAGCATCCCCCTGGTCCTGTGATCAACATTCAGACGCTCAGCAACTGACTCATCTATATGATCGTGACGGTGTTGTAAGATCATTTGATCACGTTTTGCGACCTTGTGACAAGAAAAGTCAATGGGGAATCCAGATTCATTTAACAACTGTCTTACTAACTGAACACCTGCAGTGATTCAGTTAACTACTTTGGCAGGAAAGGTCATAAAATGGGGCAAAATTCACTTGATTGTCTCACTTAGCAACAGAAAATTTGGGCTCCATTGTGGTCATAAGTTGAGGACTACCTGTATTTTATCCTTACTTAGGAGAGGAAATATCTCCATGGGAATAGTTTTGTGTACATTTTCCATTTTTTGTGGTTGCCAATAGGAAAGCACAGCTGCCTAACTCTTTAATGGCAGGGGGGGGGGGGGGGGGTCCAACCTTGGCAACTTTAAGATTTGTAGACTTCAATGCCTAAAATTCTGGGAAATGAAGTCCACAAGTCTTAAAGTTACCATGGTTAGACACCTCTGTTTTAAGGGGCTCCAAGACTATCCTGCCTACAAGCTTCTTGGCCGATTGATGGAAGAAACACCTATTGTCATCAGGCTTGTCCTCCAGGAGTTAGAAATGTGAGCCAGATTTTTTTTTCTGTTGTTGAATGGAAGAATTAATCCATACTCTCCTGATTTTGTATGCTATATGGCTGTGGTGGCGAACCTATGGCACATGTACCACAGGTGGTTCGCAGAGCCATATTTGAGGGCACAAAAGGCATTGCCCTATGTCAGCTCCAGCACGCAAGCGCACACTGGCCAGCTGATTTTCGGCCTTCCAGAGTGTGCAGAAAGGACGGTTTTGCCCTCCCCAGGCTTCAGGAGGCTTTCCTGAAGGCTGGGGAGGGCACAAAATGATACAACGGGCCTACCAGAAGTCCGGAGGCCTCAGTGAGGCCTGCGCGCATGCACGGAAGGGGGAGCGCAGGGGGTTGTGAGTGCATGCACCAGGAGGGCAGGGCATTGCATTCTGGGTGCGCCCTTTTGGCACCCGAGCAGAAAAACATTCGCCATCACTGCTATATGGCCAGCAGAACTGCCACAAATGAAGCCGACCACAATGCAGAGTTCTACAATGCACAGATCCTAAACACCTAAAGCTAAAGAGGTTGTATTCCAAAAGCTACTTTTATAAGGTAAAGGGGAAAGAGCGAGAGAGAGCATAAAGCACAGAGCTGAATAATCAGATACAAACTTAGTTCCTAGCCCATGGCTTAGCATTGCAAGTTCTGAACAACCTTCATTATCAAAGCACGCATTCTTATACATTCTCAGAAGCTTTGCAACATGGAAATACTTAACACATTTCTTAGTGGTTACCTTGAGGAGAAAGCCTTATAAGGAGATAAGGTCTTACTTCTCCTTTTGTTTATGGAGTACGTGTCATTAACGAACTTTAATTGAACCTAGGACTTTTGACATAGGCTTTCGACATAGACTTTTGACATAGAGACATCTTGTGGTCAGGCACTGGCTTCCTGTTTCTTTTGCAAGCTCCAACTCTGTCTATGTGGCTTTTAATATAGAAGTAAAGGGGCTCTAAGAGGCTGTCCAGCCTGACCCAGTAGGTTCCACACTTAATGTCCAAATCCCACTTTATGTCTGCTTTAGCACTGTTAGGAAATACAAGGTCTTTGAATATTAGTAGCTCGGGTTGGTAGTTATGTTGTTGGTTTTAGCTCTGAGCTTGGCGATTTGATTGCAAATGTTTCATCCACATTCAAGGAGGCATCTTCAGTGTCCTTTGGGCTGTGCTTATCTGGGGGAACACTGACCTTTAAATAATTTTCTGAGTCCTGGTCTGATTTTGGGTTGTGTAATTGGCTGGTCTTGACATCGACCCAATTCTACCAACCACTTAGAACAAAAGAATAACATCAACCACGATCCCGAAGGCAACATTTAAAGACCAATGAACAGCCATGCTGCAAACAAATTATCTTGACACATCACAAGAAATCAGACCACATCTGACACAGCTGATCAAATCAACCGAAACCAGACTATGACATCATCAGAACACATCTGAACAATAACACCAGCATTAATTTACATCACACAGACAGACTTATAACCAAGGACTATGACTCAGCAACTACAGCCAGCCAATCACACAACCCAAAATCAGACCAGGACTCAGAAAGGTATATAAAGGCCAGTGATCCCACAAACAAGCACAATCCAAAGTGCACTGAAGATGTCTCCTCAAGTGGGGATGAAACGTTTGCAACCAAATCACCAAGCTTGTAGCTTAAACCAAAAACATAAATACAAGGGTCTTCAGATGAACCGCACCAAGACAAACTATTGAAGGCCATACTCTTATTGCTTGAAGGACCAGAAGAATGGGTGACCCTAAGCCAGACTAAGTAATGCAAGATAGAATTTGGGATGGGTATTTGAAGCCATGATAATTGTATCTCAGTTGGAGGAAATCCTTATCTATAACATTAGGCTGTTTTTCTATGAATCAGTTGAGCCCTTTGATGGTAGACTGAGGCTGTAAAAGGCTTTCCATTCCAAGGCCAAAATATGCTTTGAAGTGCATGGGGTGCTTCTATAACACCTATCTTCAACTTCTAGAAACAGCTGTGGCTTTTCTCAGGAAATACATGGCTGCCTTTTGCTGCTGCAGTGTGAACCCAGGAAATGATGCCTTTGGAATTTTCAGATGGTGTATCCTCATGTAAATGACAACCAAAAGATCAAATTCAGCCTTAAATGGATTTTAGTCTAGGGAAACTTCAAGGCTTTTGGGACAGGTGTATGATCTGCTCCCCGCTTCCCTTAGATGGAAGAGTTTGTGGTCCGAATTCTTTTACTGCCTGCTCTCCAAAAAAATCATGAATTGTCAGAAGATAGTGTAACGTTCTAATTTTGAGTACGAAATAACTAAGTTTGAAATAGCCAGAGTTGTAAAAAGAGGAGAAATAAAGAGAGCATTGCTTTTTCCCAACGTTAGCGAGTTTCAACAAAGAATAAAATATAAAAAACAAAAAGAATTTGGGAAAGGAAACGTCATGGATAAGGAGTTGCAAAAAGTTAAGCAAGTAAAAAACAAACAAACCTGACTTTCTTTGATACAGTTACAAAAATAAAGTGTTGTATCTTTTTATTCTTGATGAATGTCTTTTACTCTATGCTATGCTATGCGATTCAATTTTTTTCAAATACTTTTAACATGGGATTGAACTAGAGAAATGGGAGAAATTGTGGTCCCAAAATTATAAAATGACAATGTCAACAGCTTATAAGGAAAATTTGTATAAGATGTTTTACAGGTGGCACCTACCCCCAACGAGAATAGCAAGAATGTCCAAAAACAAATCAGAAAAGTGTTGGAAATGTCATCAGACACCGGGATCATACTACCACATGTGGTGGATTTGCACAGAAGCTAAAAGGTATTGAAGTAAAATCCACATGTGGTTGGAAAAAATAACACAGAAATGTATAGACTTTAAACCAGAGACTCCTTTATTGGGTATTATACCAGATACATACAATAAAGACTTGAAATACTTGATCGTAAATATATTAATGGCAGCCAGAATTGTATTTGCAAAAAATTGGAAAAATGAGAAAATACCAACGCAGGAGGAAGTTATTCAAAAAACAATGGAATGTGCTGAAATGAGTAAATTGACATTTGAAATCAGAGAACAAGAGGATGAACAATTTTTTAAGATTTGGGACTTGCTTTATCAATGGATACAATTACCATAATCTTGAATTGTAATAATAGAATGTGATAGGAGATATTATAAAGACATTTTACTTTTATATAATTTTATAGATTTATAACAAAGTAATGGAATATTGGTATATATATGAATTGAATATTTAGAATATCTTGTTTAAAATGAAATAATAATTGTAGTTGATTATATGAGATACAATGATAAAGATGTATTTATATATATTTGATAGATATTTTATGATTTTCCAATATAATTGAAAGTAATGATATACAAATACATATTGGTGAATCATTTTTATATACTGCAAGAAATATTAAAATAAGATAGGCGATACCATAAAGATATGTTATTACTTAATAGATTTACAATGATGTAACAGATAGTTAGCATATATATGAATTTAATCTTTGGAATACATGTTTAAAAGGAAGAAATTATAAGAGTAAATTGAATATATGATTTATAATGATAATCAATATATTAACATATAGTGGGTTGATAACTACTGATTTTATATGCAATTGAAAGCGGTGGTGCACAAATGTTTGTGACCAAATGACATGCTAAATAGATATGTAATTGATGATGATGTGTATGTGTGTGTGTGTGTGTGTTTTAAAATTAAAAAATTTAAAAAAAAGAAAACTGTCCAACGTTTTCAATGTAGAAACAAAGCTGGACAACTTTTTTTTCTAATCAAAGAGAGAGCTTCAATGGAAAATGCTTTCTTCTCATAATCTCAGCTAGGAATACCCGAAGGTCTTGCATGGTTCACAATTTGAAGCCATCTCTAATCTGATCTGCCTTCCCAGAATAATGTACAAATTTGGAACACAATTATCTCTGAATTTTGCCATGGAGTTTTTAAATTTAAAACCAAATGTGTGTGTGTGTGTGTGTGTGTGTGTATGTATGCATGAATGTATGTCTGAATGTATATAACAACTAAATGCATCAACCTTGATAATACCTGTCAAAAATACAAGTAAGTGTTTTTCTGCTATTTTTTTTTCTTTGGAAGAACATGAAAATGGGAACAGTTATGGAGGGACAAATTAATTGCATGCTGTAACACCACAAATTGATATATCCCATTTTAATATTGACCCTGAAAAAGCCAAATACTGACCCTGAGGTCAAAGTGAAGTCATACAACACAAAAGATGGAGGGTACAAAAGTATCATTCTTGGAATCCATGCATTTAATTCTCATGTGTCCTTTTAATGTTTTCACTTCTATCAGCATGTAGTGCTGCACTGTGACTTTTCACTATTATTCCTTGGCAGATAGTGGAACTGAGAGACAGAAACGTCTATAAAGCCAAATTTCAGAAAAGGGTGGATTATTATTCTCGGTTTCAGAGATTGCAGATGTTTGGGGACCACGTTGCTAGAGGAGTAGCGGTGGCAAGAACATAAATCTGGCTTCCCCATTGACTTTGCTTGTCAGAAGGTTGCAAAACCTGATCACATGAGTCATGACTCCAGGGTGCTGCACCCGTGATAAATATTAATCAGTTGCTGAGTGTTCAAATTTTGTCATGTGACCACAAGAAATGCTTCAATGGTCAGAAGTGGGAAAATTGATCACAAGTCACCTTTTTCAGTTTCATTGTAACTTCATTTAGTGAACTTCGGTCACTAAATGAACTGTTGTAAATTGAGGACTACCCGTATATTCAGGACCTCTCTAGCGTTGGCTCAGCATTGGATGATCTTTGGTTAACTGTTGGAAAAGTAAATGACATGTATATTGGGGGGGGGGAGGGAGGTACAGATCTGCATAAACCTATCTATGCTAAGCTATTATACATGGAAATGTAGAAAGGGTCACTCCAAGCTAAACTGTGAAACAATATATATTTCACTGGGAAAGATGTGTACAAGTAGATTCAGGGGACTTCTATGCATGCTCCATCTAGCCTAGGTACAAGTGGGGGAGGTGTGTTTTCAAGGTCCTTCTCTTGGTTGCTTATCTCTAATGTACAGATAAAGGAGAATATTTGTAGCTCAGGGATGAAATAAAGGGTCCTGGGTCCTCTCTGAGCTTGGTTGTTTTCAGGCAGATGTTTCATTATCCAAACTAGGTAACATCACTCTGGCACTGATGATGTTGCCTAGTTTGAGTAATGAAATGTCTGCCAGAAAGCAACCAAGCTCAGAGAGCACCAAGGACCCCTCATCTTTAAAGTAGGTATGGACTGGATAGCTCTTTACAGACAGAGGTGGCTCCTGGAAAGTGGGACACAGCTATTCTGGGAACCTAAAAACTACCAAACTGGATTTTTGGCTGAGCAGATAGGTAACAATGGTCTCCCTTCAATTCCTGGTAAGTTTATGGACACATTGCAAAGTTTTTGCTCCCACTTGTGACTGCAGGACTGTAACTTGTTGCTTGTATCCTTACAATTGATATTGATATTGTTTCCTGATTGCTTATTTGTACCCTATGACTATCATTAAGTGTTGTACCTTATGATTCCTGACGAATGTATCTTGTTTTTTTATATACCCTGAGAGCATATGCACCAAAAACAAATTCTTTGTGTGTGTCCAATCACACTTGGCCAATAAAGAATTCTATTCTATTCTATTTTCTTTACAACAATATGGAAGTGGATTGCCATTCTTTTCTCCAGGAATAACTTTTCACTTCCCAGTTTAATCTAATGGGATTTTTTCCTGATAGCTTCCTGTCCAAGACCTTACCTGAGCTGACCCACTTTAGCAGAGACCAGATTGATCAGGTGTGGCCACCCAATTCCTTTAATTGTGAGGAATTACTTTGACTCAGTACAGCTCCTACTCCACCAGTAACAAAAGAGAGCTGTCTGTTTGACTATTGACTCACTCTATTAAGTGTTTTCTTCCCTTCTACCTTGGTCCATTATTACTACAAGAAATTGGACTGTTGTTAACAGCTTCCGGTGAAGTTTTTGCACAATTGTTAAACAAATCAAGTAGTTTCTTCTAATTCCTTTGCTTTAATGAGAGAAGGAAATGGGGTTTTATTAATCATTTGGGGCTTTCAGAAATTGCCTTTAAGTGCCTCACTTTGTTAAAGAAAAAATCAATAAAGAAAAAGAAAAGCTAAGTTTGTAAATGGACACAAGTGACAAAACTCCACCAATTACCCTTCCTTACCCCCTCCTCCCTCTCCTGCCTGCCCCAAATGAAGCGCTTGCTAAGCTTCCATTAACTCAATTATCGTTTCAAAAGCATCTCTGATCATGTGTAATCCCCCTATCCACACCCCACTAGGCTTCATTTTTACATCCAGTTCCAGAATCATTAACTTGCACAAAAGTAATTTATTGGAGGGAGATAGCAGGGCTTGTCTTCTGTTCTGATTGGACCTTTGGCGCCCATTGTTTCTGTCCAGTTGGAGAGCCTGTCCTCAAGCGGTCTTATTGGCTTAGAGTAGCTGGCACACCCAGGGCCGCCGAGAGAATTATTAAGTGCTGGAACAAGACTAATATGCCCCCCCCCCTACACATGGACACATAAATCAATAATGTCACAATAGCACATGTATTAATTACATTCAAACATACTTGCAAATATATTAAAAAGAGGACAGGTCCTTCTGTAAAAGATAATAAAAACAATATACATTAGTATATAAACAATAATGAAACAATATACATAAGCAATGAATCTAATACTAGATTGATTACAAGCTCATAACAGTTATTATAGTTGAGATGTAATGCCATTTATGTTATAACACACAAAGTATAGAGTATGTATATCACAGAAGTGAGTACACCCCCTCACATTTTGTAAATATTGAAGTATATCAGTTTAGTGGTTTCGACATTAATGGTTGTGTGTTGCATTATTTTGAGGGGACAGCACATTTACATTGTTTTCCAATGGCAGCCAAGTATCATTTCTTCAGTGTTGTCACATGAAAAGATATACTTACATATTTACAAAATGTGATGTACTTCTATAACGTATATCCAACATTGTTATTCTTTTTAAAAATTTGGCTTTGTAAAAAAAAAATCTCCTTCATGGGCCCCCTTTGAGCTCCATGGGCCCCAGAACAATGTACTGACTGCACCCCCCCTCTCTTCAGGCCTGGACACAGCTAAGTACCTGTAGATCTGCTAAAACTGTAGTTCCTAGTTATCTTTCACACTGGCTGGGTTGCAGGAGCTGTGTTTCAGCAGCCTCTGAAGGGCTACACCAGCCTTCCTGCTATAGTGGATCAAATATGCATCTAAACCTTTTCAGACAGCAGGCAGCCCTGCCTCTGTAGAAAGTTCACAAATGAGTTAGGAGAGTGACAGTCCGTTAGAGCCTCACACTAAGTTTTCAGAGACACATACTCCTTCTCTAAAGGAGGTTCAACAGAAGAGTTGTCTTTCTTTGCTCTTGCGCTCTTATAACAGTCCAAAGCAATCAGCAGGGAAAGCTTTTCAGAGGGATATTCACCAGCAAAATTGACTGCTCTGTCTGGTATCCTACCAGCAGATCCATCCCTGTATAGCCCTGATCTTATCTTGAGATTTCCTAGCCCTAATGTGGATTCTGCTGCATCCTAGGCCTCCTAAATCAGTCGTCTCTTAGGGACAAATATCCTCAAAGGCAGAGGGTTTATGGCAGTGATAGCTAACCTTTTTGTCCTCGTGTGCCAAAAGCGTGCCCACTCCCATAATACAATGCATGTGCTGCCCCCCGCACATGCGTGCATGACACCACCACCACCCACGCCACATTTTGAGCCTAGAAGGTCTCCCTGACGCTTCCTGTGACCAAACTGGGGCGCAGTGGGCCCGCACCCCCCCCCAAGCTGTCCCCCACCCCCGTGCATGCCTACATTGTTACAGGAGTTATGTCCGTCTTGTATGCAGCTTTATTCCTTTCTAGCATTCATCTCCATTCTTCAGTGATGCATTTCCTGCCTCTCTAGTATTTACCTCTATCTGCTCCTGTGAGGCACTTCCTGTTCCTGTTGGATATATATATATCGATGGCTTGTATAGTGTTTTGGAGAGACCTGAAAATAAGCTGGCTAGTCACCATGGTTGGTGGAGCTCAGCTGAGGCTCATGTGCCGGCAGAGAGGCCTCCATGGGCTACCTGTGGCACACGTGCCATAGGTTTGCCACCACGGGTCTATGGGGATCCTCAGTCATCCAGGTCATGGTTGTCCCAAAGGTGCTTTTTACAAGAGGCAACTGGACTTTCTTGTTTTTCTTTGAAAATGTTTCACTTCTCATCCAAGAAGTTTGGATGAAACATTCCCCACCATCCAGTCAGAGCTGAAGCAGCTTCTTGGATGAGAAGTAAAACATCTTCAAAGAAAAACCAGAAAGTCCAGTTGTCTCTTGAAAACTCTCTACAAACTACTAACTCAAGGTAGTTCATAGTTTTGGCTTAGGGACCTTGCAGGAAAACTACCAAGACATTAAGGGTATGGGGAACTAAGGATGTTTGGGAGACCGTGCTCTTTGGAGAGACTGATTATTGCTTTGTTCAATCAAAGACAATCTTCCTTCTATGATCTCCTGGGTCTAGCCAGCCAAGCAGGCATTACTTAAGAATTTTAAAGGCACTGTCTAGTTTTCACCAGTTTATAACAACCCCATTGTTATGGGAGAGACATGTATGGGGAAACAAAACCCAAATTCCCTTTATTTAGCCTCTCAACTTACCATATGCTTTAGGGGGCACTGTGGTGCCATTTTAAAGCCAGGAGTCTCTCCCTTTTCATACACAGAGAGACAGAGTTTCCCATTCTGGTGCTCCCATTCTGCAATTCCCAGAATTCCTAGCAAAGGGGCAGGAAAGTCTGAAAATCCCCATTTGAAATCCCCATTTCGCAATTTCCACAATCCAGGCTCCAGGCATGCAAGGCTGCTGTAGGTTAGTCAGGGAGCAAAGGTTGTGTAAATACCCCAGCATTATTCTGTAGAAAGATAGCACCCACCCTTCTACTAGAAAAATGAAATATTCTAGGAAATATTAAAACGGCAGAATAGTTCCCCTAAAAGAGAAATAGAAATCTTAAGGAACACAGAAATTCAGCCCCAGCAGATTTTTTTTTCCTGGTGAAAATGGCAAAGGTCGTCCCTGGAAGACAGGGCGGCCAGTTCTGAAATACGTCGGGCAGAGGTAACCACCACCAGGAAGGCCACCTTCAGTGACAAAAACCGCAGATGAACCGACCAGAGAGGTTCAAATGGGCCGAGGTGGCGCAGTGGTTAAATGCAGCACTGCAGGCTACTGCTAGATCAGCAGTTCAGCGGTTCAAATCTCACCGGCTCAGGGTTGACTCAGCCTTCCATCCTTCTGAGGTGGGTAAAATGAGGACCCAGATTGTTGGGGGCAATATGCTGACTCTCTGTAAACCGCTTAGAGAGGGCTGAAAGCCCTATGAAGCGGTATATAAGTCTACTGCTATTGCCCCCCGTCAAGGCCCTGAGCACCAGGGGAAGATCCCACGTGGGGAACCTGTGGATGGGGGGAGGCCTGAGATTAGCCGCCCCCTTCAGAAAACGCTTGATCAGGGAGACATGGGAGAGAGAAGACCCCTCCCCAGGATCGATGACAAAGCCGCCACCTGGCGGCGCAACGTATTCTGCCAAAGCCCGCTTTCAAGACCCTTCTGGAGGAAGTCTAAGATGTTAGGAATGGTGGCCCTATCAGGAGAAATGCCCAGAGGAGAGCACCACCAGACAAAGGCCGTCCAGGTGGAATTGTAAATGTGGGTCGTCGATGGACGCCGAGACACCTCAATGGTACGAATGACCCCGGAGGACAGATTAGCCCCCCTTAGAAGCCGCCGTTCAAGAGCCAGGCGGCCAGATGGATCCACTGGGACTCCGGGTGAATCAGAGCCCCCTGCAGCAAGACCACCTCCCCCCGCGGAATCCTCCACGGAGGGGCCACCGACAGCTGGACCAGGTCTGCGAACCAGGGCCTCCTGGGCCAATAAGGGGCCACCACAATGACCAGTGCCCTCTCCGCCTCCACCTTCCTGATGGTCCCCGGGACGAGGGGAATGGGGGGGGGGAATGCATAAAGAAGGCCCAAGGGCCACCGGCTCCTGAGGGCGTCCATGCCCTCCGCCGACCTGGACTGGAAACGGGTGAAAAATCGAGGAAGCTGGGAGTTCGTGGGCGAGGCGAACCGATCCACCAGAGGAGTCCCGAATCTCTGACAGATCCTCCGAAATAGTGACGGGTGGAACTGCCACTCGCCATTGTCCAGAGTCGCCCGACTCAGCCAATCCGCCTGGACGTTGGAGAGCCCGGAGATGTGTTCCGACACCAAGGACAACAGGTGCCTCTCCGCCCAGGCGCCCAGCCGCAGAGCCTCCAGTCAGAGGACCCACGGGTGGGTCCCCCCTTGACGATTGATGTGGGCCTTGGTGGCCACATTGTCCATCAGGAGGAGCACATGACACCCCTCCACCGAGAACTGAAAATGACACAGAGCCAGGCGGGCCGCTTTCAGCTCCAGCTAATTTATGTTGTGGCAGAGATCCAAGGCCGTCCACCTGCCCTGAGCCATCCGAGAGCCCACCAGGGCCCCCCACCTGAACAGACTCGCGTCTGTGGTGACGGTCACCCTGTCCAGCTCCCAGAAGCAGCAGCCCCGCTGAATGGCCGGGGAACGCCATCACGCCAGAGAGACCCGGACCCCCGTCGGGAGATGGAGAGTCCGAAGACAATTGCTCAGCCGCCCCCTCTGAAAGGGGATGAGCTCCCACTGGAGAGGCTGAAGGTAAAGCCTGGCCCACGGGACAATCCCAATGCAAGAGACCATCTTGCCCAATAACAGTGACAGAGAGAGGACCGAAGCTAACCGCCTTCCACGAATGCTTTCCGCCAGTTGATGAAGGCTGCTCTGACGTTCCGGGGACAGCCGTACCACCCCCTACACGGAGTCTATGACCACCCCCAGGTGTAGAATATGCGTGGAGGGGGAAAGATGGCTCTTCACTTTTTGGGGAAGTTCACCAAAAAGCCCAGGCGCTGAAGGTTCCGAATGGTGAGCCGAAGATCCGAGATGGCCTGAGGAAGAGACCCCGCCTGAACCAAGACATCGTCCAAATAACATTGGAGCCACACTGGGATGGAGCGCAGGTGAACCGCCAGGGCCGCCAGAACCTTCGTGAAAGTCCGGGGAGCCGAGGCCAGCCCAAAGGGAAGAGCCCTGTACTGGTAATGGCAGGACCCATGCGAGAACCTCAGGAACCGGCGTTGAGCGGGCAGAATAGGTATGTGACGATAGGCCTCCGTGAGGTCCACGGAGGCCAGGAAGTCCCCTTTTCTGATGCCCTGAAGGATAGATTTGAGGGAGGACATTTTGAAATGCCTGTACACCAGGAACCAGTTCAGGCGCTTGAGGTCTAAAATCGCCCTCCAACCCCCCGTGCTCTTCGGAACCATGGAGTAGTGGCCCAAGCCTCGTTCCTCTAGAGGTATTGCCTCCATCGCCCGAATGCCGAGAAGGTGGGTGATCGCCTGATCCATCAGGCGGCGGCGCTCCCAGCTCCGAGACGGAGGGAACGACCTGAAGAGGTTCGGAGGGATGGAGAGAAATTCTAACCTGAGACCGTGACGAACCGTGGCTTGGACCCAAGCGTCCAAAGTGATTTCGTCCCATTGATCTGCATAGAGGGAGAGGCGGCCGCCAATGGGACGACTCGGGTTCGAGTCACTTCCCCCTGCAGAAGGGACGGCCACCTCCTCCACGAAAGGGCCACCTGGACTGGTTCTGGAAACGATTCCTGTCCTGAGAGGACGACCCAGGGAACTGTCTATCAGAGTGGAAAGAAGAAAAACACTGGTTATAGCCGTAATCCGCAGCCCTATACCTTTGTCTACGGTAAGGGCGTGACTTAGTCTCGGGCTTCTTAGCATTAGAAGGAAGAACCTTCTTCTTGTCCTTATCCTCTACAAGGATGGGGACGAGGGCCTCCCCGAAAAGATTGGGCCCCTTGAAAGGGGCGGCCGCCAAATCCCACTTTGCCTTGTTATCCATCTGCCAGTGATACAGCCAAAGGAGCCTACGAGAGGTGACCGAAGTGGCCAGGGCACTGGAAGCAAACTTGACCGTGTCCAGGGTCGCATCAGCGGAGAACCAGCAGGCTGCCATAATCTTGAAGAGATCCTCATCCTGGATGGGGATGCGCTCCTGGAGCTTCTTAAGCCACATGACGGTGGCGCGTTTAAAGTAGGAGGCCGAAGCCGCAGACTTGATAGCCCATGCCGTGGCATTAAAATTCTTCTGCAAGTTAAGCTCCGCACGCTTATCCTCTGGCTTCAACTTATCCGCCACATCGCCCGATACCACCGGAGAGGAGGAAACAAGGGCGGCCACCGGGTTGTCTATGGCCGGCAGCTGAATGGCCTGAGTAAAGGTTTGCTCCACGTTATAGTGCCGGCGGTCATTACTCCCAGGGGCTGAGAAATTGGAGAGGCAAGCCCATTGGTTGGACAAGACCTCCAGAAACAGGGGAGGAGCTGGAATCTCCTCCTTGTTTGTGGCCGTGGCAGAAAACATGGCCATGTCAGGATCCCTAGGGGGGGGCACCGAAGGATCCCCCGTTCCTACCTTGGTTGTCTGCCTTGCCTTGTCTAAGGGGATTTTGAACATGTATTTATTTATTTAATTAATTAATTAACTTGTATGCCGCCCACTCTCAGAAGACTCAGGGCGGCTTACAAATAAGAAGGGAAAGGGGGGATATAAAAAAAAACAGTTAAAAATTCAACAACATTAATAACATAAGATGGGGCTGGATAATTCAACAGCCCCAGGTCTGTCGGAACAACCAGGTCTTGGTTGCTTTGTGGAAGGCCGGAAGGGTAGTGAGGGTCCGGATCTCAATGGGGAGATCGTTCCATAGGGCTGGAGCAGCAACAGAGAAGGCCCTCCCCCAGGGGATTGCCAGCCGACATTGGCTGGCAGATGGAATCCGGAGGAGGCCTAGTCTGTGCGATCTAATAGGTCTCTGGGAGGTAACTGGCAGGAGGCGGTCTCTCAGGTAGCCAGGTCCAATACCATGTAGGGCTTTAAAAGTAATGACTAGCACCTTGAAGCGTGTCCGGAGACCAATGGGAAGCCAGTGCAGCTCGCGGAGGATAGGTGTAACGTGGGTGTACCTAGGTGCACCCACAATCGCTCGCGCGGCTGCATTCTGCACTAGCTGAAGTCTTCGAACACTCTTCAGGGGCAGCCCCTTGTAGAGCATGTTACAGTAATCCAGTCTTGAGGTGATGCAGGCGTGAGAGACTATCCGAAGGGCCTCCCGGTCCAGATAGGGTCGCAATTGGTGCACCAGGCAAACCTGTGCAAAGGCCCCCCTGATCACAGCTGACAGATGATGTTATAATCTTGTCGGGATTGAGTGCAAGCTTGTTCGCTCCCATCCAGACCCTAACAGCCTCCAGGTACTGGCACATCACTTCTACCGCTTCACTGAGTTGGCACAGGGCGGACAGATACAATTGGGTATCGTCCGCATATTGATGATATTTAATGCCGTGCCGGCGTATGATCTCACCCAGCGGCTTCATGTAGATGTTAAATAGGAGGGGGGACAGGACCAAACCCTGCAGCACCCCATAATTGAGGGGCCTAGGGGTCGATCTCTGCCCTCCAACCAACACCGACTGCGACCTGTCCGAGAGGTAGGAGGAGAACCACCAAAGAAAGGTGCCTCCCACTCCCACCTCCCGCAACCGTTGCAGAAGGATACCATGGTCGATGGTATCGAAGGCCGCTGAGAGGTCAAGAAGCACTAGGACAGAGGAGTGACTCCTATCCCTGGTTCACCAGAGATCATCGATCAGCGCGACCAAAGCAGTTTCCGTGCTGTAACCAGGCCTGAAACCGGACTGAAAGGAATCCAGATAATCTGTTTCATCCAAGGACCGCCGGAGTTGAAAGGCCACCACTTTCTCAACAACCTTCCCTACAAAGGGGAGGTTGGAGACTGGACGATAGTTACTCAAAATGGCTGGATCCAGAGAAGGCTTCTTCAGGAGGGGTCTCACCACCGCATCCTTTAGGAGGTGCGGGAAGGTTCCCTCCCGGAGAGAGGTGTTAACTATCATCTGGATCCAGCCGCGTGTCACCCCCCTGCTGGTCGAGACCAGCCAGGAGGTGCACGGGTCCAGTATACAGGTGGAGGCAGTCACCGCTCCCATGGCCTTGTCCACTTCCTCAGGAGCGACAAGTTGAAACTCGCTCCAAGAAATCCGCTCAAGACCTTCCCCCGGTACCTCGGCTGGTACCGTGCAATTGGAGTCCAGATCTGTCCGAATCCGAGCGACTTTATCCGTTAGAAACTGAACAAATTCCTCAGCTCTACCCTGTAAAGGGTCGTCGCCATCCCTCCCTTTCAAGAGGGAGCGGGCTATTCTAAACAAGGCGTATTCTAAACATGGCCGGAACAAAGAGGCCCTTAGAAGAGGGCTCATCAGGAAGACCTGCATTTTCATCATCCGAGAAGCCCATGTCCTGGAGGTTCTCCCCCACCCCCCCCCAAGAATGAAGCCTCGCTAACCATGGAAGGAGAGGAAGCCCGATACTGGGCCCTGCCCAGCCCCCCATGCTTGGAAGAAAGGGAGCCTTTGTCCTGCTGGGCAATGCCCCATGAAATGGCTGCAGAAATAAGCCTTTTAATACCTTCAGGAAGGTTATCCAAATCCTCTACATCCCCATAAGTAGAACTAGGCCCCTGAGGCGCCAACCTGCGAGAGGTACAGGGGCCCCTAGATGTACCCTCCAAAGGATCACCTGAAGGGGAACCCCTCCCCCTGGAATAGGCCCGAGGCCTGTCAGGGGAGCTCAAGGAGGAAGCAGGGCTAAACCCCCTAGGGGAAAACTGGCTAGAAATAGGCCCGAGAGGAGACCGGGACCTGTCCCGGGATGAGGGCCTGGCTCACCTGGCCTGCCTCTCTGCCCTGGCAAACGTCTTCTCAATCGCCCTATGCCGCCTGGCCTCCTCCCTGGTGGAGGACCTAGAAGGGCGCTGGGGAGCCAAGGATCCCGGGGGGGGGAACCCCCTGCCCAACCTCCTGCTCCAGGGCCTCCTCACCCCTGATCGG
The DNA here is from genome assembly GCF_009769535.1 of Thamnophis elegans. Lineage (NCBI taxonomy): Eukaryota > Metazoa > Chordata > Lepidosauria > Squamata > Natricidae > Thamnophis > Thamnophis elegans. The sequence goes on along the minus strand of NC_045542.1, from coordinate 45,044,561 downwards.
GCCCACCACCTGGCCTTGGGGTATCTCCGCTCCCTCATCCATAGCCTACTCATGTGTCCGACGAGGGAAGCAGGAACACAGGCCTCCGTAGGCCCCGCCGGGACCAGGGCCCAAAAGGCTGTGGGGAATAAGGCCAAAACCTCTCCTTGCCAGGCTTCCCCTTCATTGCAGGCCGAAGCAGAGGCCTCTTGCACGTGGAGGCAGCCAAAATGGCCGCCGGAGCTCCGTGCGTGAGCGGCTGCCAACAAGCACAAGCAGCTCAGCCGGACTTCCAGGGGCCGACGCCGCACCAAACGCAGTCAGGGAGAGCCACGCCGCACCCAGGCATGCTCTCATCACCCCCGCTCGTCCTCCTACACAGCCAGGCAATTATCAGCGGAACAGCAGCCGCCCGGAGCGAACAACTGTTCTGCGGGCGGCTTGAGTGCTCCACGTGGCGCCGAAGCTGCTGCCGCCGCCGTTCCATACAGGGAGAGCTGCTCCGTTAGCAGCTGAAAATGGGAGCTGGCACCCCCGCAATCCCGGGGATAGGGCTGAGGCTCCAGGCCCGCGGGGTGGAGGCTAAAATGCCCCACAGGGCCCTCCCCAACCACCCGAGGCAGAGAACTGTCCCTTGGGGCCGCAGCTGCACAATTTAGAATTTAGTAAAACTTTTAAAGTGCCCAATAAGACAAATAGAAACCAGATCTCAATAAAACTAGCCTACCTATGGAAATTCTCAACAGTACTTGGACCAAGAAAGACTGAGAGAAACTGGGCCAGGATTGGAAGGCACTAGTATTTAAGGCTTTGCTCTCAGTCTTTGGACCAATCAGGCTTTGAGAAAACCCACAGGTGACCATTCCCTCCCCTCCTCTGGAAAACAACACAGACTGATTAGCACAGATTAACTAGGAAGCAAAAAATATTTAGGGTCCTGTTGTATTTAGGCTGAAGCCTGAATCGTAGCACTCTTTATAATCCATTTCTTTAGATTCCTTATTTCATCTGTCCCAAATTTTAACAAAAAAAAACAAAAAAAAAACAAAACCCAATGTAGTGGATATTAGAAGGGCAATAGCTGTGACATGTAGGTCCAAATAAAACAGTTGCCTTTGGATAATTAATTCCCAATTATCCTTTCTACATGACCCACATATGTGGATCACAAGCTCCTGTCTGCTCCCCCTGTTTGCCTCCAGTTCAGTTCACATCCTCATACACCACTCTTTCCTTGAAAATGAGATATATATCTTGTCTGAGTTTCCTGCACCACAGCTACTTTATTTACTGTATTTTACTATGTACTTAATGTTGTAGAAGGCACAGTAAACAAAGTAAGAACAAGACACGTGCCTGCCAAGACAGCCTGCAATCTAAAATAAATGTACAAATAATGGCAACAGGCTGTGCTCTGCAGAATAAGAATGAAGTGTTTAGCATCCTTCCCCCCACCCAACCGTGGAAAACAAGAGAGAGAGATTGGATGCAATGAACGTACAGCCTCCATTCAGTCACAAAGAATGAGTTTGCCCATGATAACCCAAATTGAATTGAATTGAATATTTTCACCTAAGGCTACATAAATGGTAGCCAGAAATCTTTGAGCAATGGATCACTTTTCTTGGACGAAATAACTGTGCTGGACAAATTTCACTGGCACACTATTCCTTAGATACTACTCATAATCTAACCTGCTAGGAAAGCTTCGATCAACTGTTTTGGATGGAATATCAAATCCCACTAATATTTCTTTGCCTGCTCCTAAAACAGGGAAAGTTACTGATCTTCAAACCATGTTTCCTGCACAGCTATAATTCTGGAGATATTTCTCTTGTCTACCTCCTTTTCTTTTAAGAGTTCTTCCCCAGAGCTGGGAGAGCAAAGTGAGATGAAAACAGCTATACGTTTTTTCTTTTCTTTTCTTTTTTTTTCTTTTCTCTCTCTTTCTCTCTCTCTCTCCTCTGTTCTTTGATTGGATGAGCTGCAGAAATAAGAAAATCAACCTTTTGTCAATGAAATAAAATGGTAGATTATCTGCTTTCTGCTAAAATAAGAAAAAAATCAACTGGATGTTTCCTTTTAAGGAAAAGAGATATGAGAAAAAGGAGATGGGTCAATAAAGGAGAGAGGCAGCTAGGCTCAGTAGAAAGGAGGAAACGTAAAAGGGATGTGTATATATATATATGTAAGTGTGTGTGTGTGTGTGTGTGTGTGTGTGTGTGCATTCACAGCTACATTTATACACACAGACACTCTGAAATAATAGATAGATAGATAGATGATAGATAGATAGATAGATAGATAGATAGATAGATAGATAGATGATAGATAGATAGATAGATAGATAGATAGATAGATAGATAGATAGATAGATATGAAAAATAGATATAGACAGACAGAGACAGGGATAGAGATAGAGAGGCAGAGAAGAAACAGAGTCAGGGGATTCTTCCCTTAAATCATGACACCCCTCATCTTGCCTAATTCCCTGGACACTTGCCCTCTTGTCAGAAAAGAGAAATGCCAACTTCCTTTGCCAGAAATCTGCCCCCTCCTCCTAGTCTAGAGTTGCATGCTATGTCATTTAGATCCCCCCCCCTTTTTTTTTCTCTCCACAACATCAAAGGAAACTGCTATGAGGAGAAAAAAAAGAAGGTTTTGCAATGCCAGTTAGCTATTTTAAGCCTCATCTGCTGGCCACTTGGAGTGAACATGGCTGAGTAGTTGGCTCAAGAAGGGGAAGGTGAGGACAGCTGTCAGGTGCTGCTGCACTGTGGCATAAAAACACTGCTCGTGGGGGAGGGAGGCCAGCCATGTGTGGAAGGAGACCTCGCAAGATCAAACCACACATTAATGGACAGATTGGAATTCATGGGGGAAAGAGGGGAGGGCTTCACTCGAAACCCCCTGCGGGATTCCTGAAGCACAACCCCTTTTTCTCCTAAGTAAGTTGCAATAAGAGATTCTAAGGAGGAATCTGAGACTTGGGAACATCACAGAGTAAATAAGAAGCATCCAGTGAAGAAGGCTATAGAGAAGAGTACAGCTAAACAGCACAGCATTCATCCAACAATGGCTTTGAAGCCGGAGAGAAACAGGCTGAATCTTACAGCTGCATTCCAGCCGGAGGACTGTGGAGCTTCTCAGAGGCCTGAAATACTAGCTAAATGTCAATAGCATTACTTCCCATTTTGCTTAAAGGGAATCGTACTTTTCCCCAACTGATGCCCTCCAGATGTGCTGAACTACAACTGCCATCATTCCCATTGAGCGGCACAGATTTTAAAGGCCGGCTGAGCTAGCCAGGGAATGGAAAGCTTAATCCAACTTTTTAATGTCTCATGCTCAGGGATGGCAATACCCACGACCACTCAATATTTTATAAGGCAACACAGAACCAGGATATTATGAGGGTTGTTGGCACATCGCCTCCCCATTTAAATTAAAGGAAGCTGAGCTCTCATAGTGTTATTTTAACTCTGCTCTTATACCAGCATTTAAAAAAAAAAAAAAACCATTCAATTCAGGGTAGGCACCCTCTTACTTACACAACTTAGCTTTCTGACTTTGTTCTTTGTAGCATTTCAAGGAAACCATCCGAATTAATCCTTCCAAAGACCCCCAGAATGCAAAAGTTGTGCGTTAGGCTAATTGGATTAACATGATTTATGCACACAACCAATCTTGAACACAGATGCCGCCTAAATACAGGGCCAGAGAGCATTCTCTATGGAGAACCCAGGTGCTCAGCATAAAACCCCTCGGGACTGAATTCCAAGGGAAGGCAATAGCCCACCGCATCATTTCTTCAGAGGCAAGCTTGGAACTAGAAGCTCCCATCAACCTGGGAGACCCAGAACTGTCCACACAAACAAACACAGCATAATATCAGCTTTCTCTCAACAGATGCCTTTCAGATGTGTTGGATTAGAACAGCTTCCCCCACCCACTTCTGACTGAGAATTGAGGCACAATGCATCTGGAAGCTACTGAGTTGGGAAAAGCTTTATCCCATAGTGTGTGTAGAGGGGGGAAGGGGAGAGTCACATAAACAGGCCTAAAAAGGATATCAAAATGGCAGCATGACACATTGGAACGATAGCATCTGCCTATTGTTGTTTAGTTTGATATATGCCACCCAATAATCGATAATTCTGTAATTTGAGATTGGCTAGTGGGTGTCACATGGCCCCGGGCATGTTACACTTTGTCATTTATATAGCATACTTAATGCACACTGTACTTTACCATATTTATCTTGTTCGCCCTCACACTCTGAGAGAAGGCAGGTCATTATCATCCCCACTTTATAGATGGAAAATTGAGGCTGAGAGATAGTAAATTGCCCGAGGCCACCCAGAGTGCTCTTGTCTGACATGGAATTTGAACTGAGGTCTGCCATTCCCTATTAACACTTTATCCTCTGAGCTGCACCAGCTTTTTAATATTGTTTGACTGGCTGAATGAAATTTTAGCACATTCTATTGTCATGCAAGTCCTAAACCTATCAGGCCAATCAATACGGAATGCTGGATAATCCTATTAATGAGGATAAAATTCAGCAAATATTTAGGTTTCAGCCCAAACTGCACTTTTAAAAGTCACCTTTTAAAATTATTTTGACTGAGCAGAGGACACAAACAAGAGCAGAGATTTCTCATAGACAAGAGACTGCATTCATATGTTCCAGCTTCAGCTTGGCAGGGGTGGAAGAAATGCTTATTTAACAAGTCACTGAACAGTTGGGAACACTTTTAAGATCCTGACAGATCACCAAAGGGATCCAGATTCCAGAGCAATCTCTTTGCTTCTACCCAAAGGTAGAGCAAGCAATTTTTTAAAAACTTCTTTTGGTTTTATTATGTACACAAGGGACTCCTCACACTTATGCTGATAAACATTTTCTTGTGCCAATGATGCAAAGTAGCAGCAGAGAATTCTCTTCTTTCACATATTGCCCTTGCATAGACTATAACCCATCAAGTTAATAAAATTAATGTATTAAGAGAAAGAGGCAATTTTCCTAGCAATCAATTATAATATCTGGTTGTTGAGAAAATGTAATCTCTCGCTCCTCTCTGAGTGCATCCATTTCAGTTTGGATAGCTGCTGGAACCCTGACACTTGAAATGACAAATGTGTCTACTGGCTTTGAAATGTTCACTTCCATTCTGTCTGTGACATAATTGGTTACCATTGACACCTTTCCCTCCACTGTATCTTTCTGAGAGTTGTTTTGAGGACTCTGAGACAGCCATCATATGCAGGTGCTAAATTCATTTCCCAATCAGTTTCCTCCCACAAGAGGAGGAGAAAGCCAAGGTGAAAATATGGCAACCATGCCCATGGTCCATAGGGATGTTACTAATGCCTTGGTAAGTGCATTCAGTTTTGGTCACCACGATGTAGAAAAGATGTGGAGACTCTAGAAAGAGTGCAGAGAAGAGCAACAAAGATGATTAGAGGACTGGAGGCTAGAACATATGAAGAACGGTTGCAGGAACTGGGTATGTCTAGTTTAATGAAAAGAAGAGCCAGAGGAGACATGATAGCAGTGTTCCAATATCTCAGGGGTTGCCACAAAGAAGAGGGAGTCAAACTATTTTCCAAGGCACCTGAGGGTAGAACAAGAAGCAATGGGCGGAAACTAATCAAGGAGAGAAGCAACTTAGAACTGAGGAGAAATTTCCTGGCAGAACAATTAATCAGGGGAACAGCTTGCCTCCAGTAGTTGTGAATGCCTCAACACTGGAAGTCTTTAAGAAGATGTTGGATAGCCATTTGTCTGAAATGGTAAAGGGTTTCCTGCCTAGGCAGGGGGTTAGACTAGAAGACCTCCAAGGTCCCTTCCAACTCTGCTATTGTATTATATTGTATTGTCCCATTATCATTGTTACTATCACATCCCATGCCATCTACACCTGAAGAGAACCAACAACCTCAAGAAAATGGGATAAACCATCAGTATACTGCCCCAGCTCCCAACCAGTGTCACCTGTGAATCCTCTGGGTCAGTGGCCATCTTTTACCACTCATAAGAACTATTTTGGAGCACCACTTAACAAAGGAAGGGAAGAGACCACCGAACATAGCAATACCCATCTTAACCCTCATCAGAGAAGGTTAGGAGACTTGCTATCATCGGCTGATTTAATGTCGAGGAGGAGGAGGAGGAGGAGGAGGAGGAGGAGGAAACTGTTTTGCCCTTGCCATACATCCATTCCACCCCTTCTTCCCCATCCCAAGGTCTCTTCTCAACCTTCCTCCACTGCTGTCTTGGAGCCTCCAGCTACATTTCTGCAGGGGGCAACCTTACAACATGTCCAAGAACACCTGTGTTATCAGGACTGGTCAGGCAATTGCATGGGAAGACAGGGTTATAAAGAGGTTACTTGAAATGGTTCACTGGTGGGGGGAGGCAGAGATTAAATTAGAGAAAAGTCGTATAGCTGCCTGCAGACGGGGGAATTGCCCATCCTCATCCGTTTTATTGTCTTCTTAGCTGCCGCAGCTTTGCCATTGCTATGTAGGCAGCCTCCTCTGGGTGGATTCAGCAGCCTGTTAAATGCATGGCCTCCCTCAGCAGGCAGTACAGCATTCCTCAGCCTGACACCCACCAGCCATGCTGGGAGTGCAACTCCTAAATTCTGCAAGTTGCTTTTTCAACCCAACCCAACCCAACTCAATCCGCCCAGAGGGTGTGGGTAAGGAGCACTGCCTGAGGGGAGCAGGTGTGTCTTTTTAAGGACAGCAGGAAATCCCCAGGGATTTCTAGGGATGGTGCTGATAGCGGGGGAAGGCGTACACTGATTTCATTGTCCATCTATTCCTTTGACAGGTCAATTTTCTCTGGTATTTTACAGGGGCTTTTGGGTGCACAAGAAATTTAATCTCCCAGCTGATTTATTTGCTTACCTGGTCTTTGTTTGAAAGTATTCTGTGGCCTCTTTGACTCCAGCTGCGCAGAAGCAAAGTGTCCCATTTCAGGAGGGCCCCCTGCTATGATTTTGATCTCTCCTCTTCCTGATCTCACTTTGCCGTCTGTCTCTAGAATGGTTGAATGGCAATTTAGACCAATTCTGTGCCTTTCAGAGGTTCCAACTACAGTTTCCCTAATCCCCAGTCAACAGGGCTGATTGGGGATTATGACGCTTACAGTTCAATATCTCTGGAAAGAGCTGAGCTGGGAAATGCTGATGTAAGAAAAAAAGATTACCACAGCATTAGCTGTTTTCTTCTGTATTGTTTCTGTTTCCGACTGTTACCACAAAAAACACTGGATAACATACAGGAACTTCTGGTTTAGATAGAGCTATTGGGGGGGCGGGAATCAAGGATCAGGTTAAGCCATGGTTTGTTTTAATCATAGCTTGTTGAACAAGTCACAGTGGCCAGAAAAGGGGGGGGTCCTCACAGAAACATGCCCTTCGGAGTTTCAAGTGAGACATAAACTGTAATTTCAGAGTAAGGGTGAGGGGGTGGCTGTTGTCATCCAGGGGGCTTTAGGACAGCGGTCACCAACTGGTGGTCCATGAGAAAAGTTTGGTGCTCCGCAGAAAAATTATTTGCATTTTTTATATTGCACTAAATCAGGGTTCCTCAAACTATGCCCCCTGGGATGGGTATGTGCAATGAACGTTTGTGTTGCTGCAGAGAGTCTCCCACTTCTGGATCTTTTTGTACGGGTCATAGAGGGCAGAATTCTGACTTGGGGTCTGCTTCAGCCTCCTGCTGTGGGGCTTTGGGCGAAGGCTGGAGGGAAGTGCTCCTGGTGGCGAAGAGCCAGACGGCCTTGTTCCAGTGGGACTGCATCATAGCCTGGAACTGGCTGACCATCTCAGCCCACTGAGCCTCCAGGTGCCAGTACCAGGCCTTTCACTCCCGCAGATCTTCCCTCTGCTCGGAAAGCCTATGCTCGTAGTCCTCAGTGAGGTGCTTCTGCTGAGCCGAGGTGGCGCGATGGTTAAATGCAGCACTGCAGGCTACTTCAGCTGAGTTTTCAAATCTCACCGGCTCAGGGTTGACTCAGCCTTCCATCCTTCCGAGGTGGGTAAAATGAGGACCCGGATTGTTGTTGGGGGCAATATGCTGACTCTGTAAACTGCTTAGAGAGGGCTGAAAGCCCTATGAAGCGGTATATAAGTCTAACTGCTATTGCTATTCTTGGCCAGATCCAATTTGGACTGAGCCAGCTGTTTTGCCAACTCTTTCTCGTGGTGGCTGCTTAGCTCCAACAACTGCTTCCTGTTGGGGCCCTAAGGAGGCCGGGTGGGCAGGGAGTGGGTGAGAAGGAAGGGGTGAGTAGAGGCTGGCGAGGCACCCCTTGACGTGAGTGACATCAAGTTGGCCACGCCCATCCAGTCACATGACCACCTAGCCATGCCCATCCGCCCAATCAATAGGCAGATCATATTAGTGGTCTGCAGAATTTAAAATTATGAATTTAGTGGTCCCTGAGGTCCCAAAGTGCTTTAGGAGGTACTCTTTAGGGGGATTGGCTCAGACATGAAACGTGTTGTTCTAGAAGCACACGCATAACTGCCTGCATCACACTCTTCTGGACTCTCTTCAAGGGCAGCTGCATGCACATCACATTAGAGGTTTCCAATCAGAAGATGACTATGGCATAAGATGACTATGACCCTCTCTCCAATCCAGGAACAGGCACAACTGGTGAACAGCACAAAGTTATGCAATGGCCCTCCTAGCCAGACCTGCCATTACTCTTCCAGCAAGAGTTGTGAGTCCAGGAGGACTCCAAAATTGCACACTGGGCCTATCTGGGGCAATGCAACTTCATCCAGCATCAAAGGTACTGGCAGGCTGCAAAACCAAAAGTCACTCAGTCTCACCAGAATTCAGCTGAAGCCTGTTTTTCCACATCCAGACCTTCCATCACATCATTTAGTTTGCCAGGGACAGACATATATAGTTAAGTATTGTCAGCAAGCTAATGATCTCACCCTGTGGCAATGGATGAGCTCACCCAGCGGCCTCATATAGATGTTGAACAGGAGTGGAGACAGCACCAAATCCTGTATCATAACACTGAATAGGGGCTGAGGGCTTGAACTCTCCTTCCCATTGACTGAACTCAACCTTGCAATTTGTCTCTCACCTCGCTCCTCCACCTCAGACTGGGTCGCCAACTACAGATCTTCAGCCACAATTCTGCCCCCCCCCCAAAAAAACCCCAAACAAACCCACATGACACCACTACAAGTGACAGGGAAGCAGGAAACCAGGAGGCAAGTGATAGGCAGCAAATAGGTGGTGGCAAGTGGCAAGCGTGACCAGTAACAAGTTTTCCAGACAAATTCTCCAGATGTGGCAGCAAATGTGCAAGAGGCAGGCAAATGGCAGAGAATAGGCTGCTTCAAGTGACAGGCAGGATGTAGCAGGCCAGAGGCTCGGCAGCAGGAAAATACAGGCCAGCCTATCTCCAAATGCTTGACTCTCAACATAGGCCAGTGCCAGGCAAGCTGGCCTTTTGATCCTCCCCTCTCCCCTTCTCTCCCTCAGGCTTGCCCCACAGAGGCCTCTCCTATCTTATCCCCTTCTCTCCCTCAGTCTAGCTGCTTAGCGTCAGAGTGTTTTTCCTGATCCTAATCCTGACCCTAACACCCAAGTGGCCTTTGGAACAGAGTTCTTCTCAGGTGGGGATGGGGAATAGAATGTCTAACTCCAACATCAGAGCGTGTTAATACTAATATAGCAAATACTAATGCTCTGATCGTCATTTTGAAAAATCCTTTCTAGGATTTTTCTAGAAGCCAAGAGGAACATATGTGCCAAATTTCAAGTTTTACGGTTCTGGAGATTTTGTGATGCTACGTGAGTGGCATTTCGCTTTTATAGAGAGATTCATAGAACAACACAAATGCCCTAAATGTAAATGGAGTATTTTTCAGTGAGAACCTAGCAGGGTTTTTTCCATCTTGTATTCCATGTGGAAATCTTCTATCTAAGTATAATAATGCTCCAAGAATCCTTGGTTATGATCAAACCATTGTCAAAGATTATTGCATCACAGCAATCTTTTCCGCTGAGTTCTGAATAACACTGTGGGGGGGGGGGTTATATTTTGCTGCTCTCTTTTACCCTGTCTGAATTTCCTTACTATGATTATGTGAATCATTTTATAATAGCTAAAAGGCTGACCTAGAAATAGCTTACATGTGGAAAAAGATATTTTTCATAAAAATGCTCCATACTGGAACAATTTGCCGGGAGAACTCTTTAAATAACACTGCAAAACTTTTATTCATTTACAAGTAGCGATGGTGCTGGGGTTGTAGGCCAGGCACATAGCGCAGGTTTGCTCCTCCCTTTTGCACTCTCAACACAGTTCCTGTCCTGCTTTATTGTCTCATCTCCCACAGTTCGTTCTTCCTCTCTTCTTTACCTACAAATCACACATCTTTCTCTTACTACCAGCAATCTTGAGTTTTTCAAATAATTATGCCATACATGACCACAGGAAATTTTGTAGACTGCAGCGTAAATGACACAGAGAATTCCATGTGAAGGATACAACAGCCCAATTACGCAACTACAGTAGGAATCACCTAAAAAATGGGAAGGTTTTGACCAAACCTGGAATATACTAATTTAGACGTACACAACAATTGAATCTAATTTAAAGAGAATTGCAATCCTGTCCTGTGGGATCTGTGGCCAAGTAACTTGTATATTTCCAAGGTGTTACCTTTGAATGAATAACTTCAAAAGTTCTGTTTTCTCTGTTTCATTGTTAAATTGAATTTGAAGTGGGCAGCACTTCAAACAGAGGATACCTTCAAATGGAGGACTGCCCTCAACAGCTGTTCAAATAGGGAAATGTCTCCTACACAACAGAACAAGAGGCGCTCCATCCAAAACTCTTTCTAAAGCTAAAATTCCCAGGGATCTATCTGTAGAAGGGGCTTGTGATAGCTAGCTTTAATAAGTACTAATCACTGATTATCAGCTCCTTCCGAAGTAGATTTTATGTCTTCTATTAATGGATGGTTTGTTAAGATTTTAAAATCCACTTATATTATGGCAGTGATTATTATAATGCCAAAACTCTATATGGCTAAGCATTCTAATTGCAATTTTTAATCGGACTTGAAACTAACAACATCTTTATTCTCATTATGTATTGTTGGAAGAAATGTCCTTCTGGGTTCAGTTCCAAGTGGGGGAAAAGACACTGGAAACATGGAGGCTGCTTGGAAAGATGGTTTTAATGATGGACAGAACCACATGGTTTGAGGTCTTGGGGGAAAAGGTGATCACATGCTTCCAGATGTTGGGTGAAGAAGAAAAGAGAGAGAGAGAGAGATGCTGAAAGTCCCTGGTTTTATGCCCTCTCTGGCCTTTGATCTTGATCTTGTATTCTGATTGGTTGTCAGACTCCCATGGGGCTGTGTTTTGAGTCCAAATTTGGTTCAGCATTGCTTCTTCCCAGGTGCCCTGTGGTGAGATGGGTAAAGGGCTAATATTATCATGCCTTAATCCCGTCACCCTGGAGCTGAAGGGGGAGATCTTCGTTATGTAGAATAGACTGGTTTTTTTAATGACCCATTGACAAAGGTGAGGGCTATTAAGAGTGAGTCTGTTTTCTTCCTAAAAACATGTTTCTCCATTTCTTATCCAGAGAAGTATAATATTTTGCCTTTTCAATATTTCCCAGCATATTTCATTTTTTTAGAAGAAGGGTGGGTTTTAACTTCCTACATTATCTTTTAATTCATTTCTCCATAAAGTGGGGGAAATAGACTTTACGGCATCCTGGTTCCAAATGTTCTGTCCTAGATCTCACTCCTTATTCTGTATTTTTCCCCTCCCACTTTCTCAAATCATATGTGAATGACATAACATCATATCAGCGTGACAAGAATGGCAACTCAGAGGTGGAGGTGGTTTCACAAAGCTAGAGTTGCCTCTAATACAGAATTACCAATATTATTTTTTGGTCACACAATTTGTTTGCCAAAGAGATTTTGTAGGCCTTTGTTTCTTAAAGCCTGCTTACCTCTTTGATCAGTTCTGGAACAGGTGAAAAAAAACTTAAATTGATGTTTTGAAAAAACCCAATTTCTTTATATATTTGAATATAAAAGCAGGAGATAAAAACTACCAACTGTACCATTTCAACATTAAAAACAACACTATTATTGTGGATTATATGGCAAAACAACAGTTTTTTTTTAATCTTTACCTCCATAGATTCCAGAATCATTTACTATCACTCTTTGACAATAGGCATGAGCTATTAGCATTGAAGTCTTTTTTTCACGCTATGTCTTTATCCACCCACAAAGAATAAACCTCCCCATCTTTATATTACCTAAACAGCACTATTTCTGCATAACAGGTGATTTGGGAGAACCTAGCACTTTGCAGATATAAAGTGAGAAAAATCTCATTAAGCAGCACTCTGGACTATAACAATTTGTGTCCAACCTTGTAGAGAACTTTATTTTCATCACAAAGCATGGAATGGCTGTCCTTGGCAGCACCAGCAACCTCAATTATGTTACATCGCAACAAACTACTAACTGATCCTTTTTAATCTTCTCTTACCTTATACACTGTTTGTACTGATTGGTAGTAACTTTACAGGTTTAAGACTGGCTTCTCCTACAGCTTTACTTGGAGAGTTTGGGGACTGAGCCAAAGAGCAATAATCCTCCCCTCACCCATGTGAATGAACCAGGCCTTGCTTAGGTGTATGTGTGTAATGTATGAGTCTTAACTGGCAGAAACTTTAAGTAGCAAAACAGATGAAATCTCTTAAGAAGCACAGATGCTGTTTTCTGGCAAATCATCTTTCAGTAGAGAGCAATCTGCAAAAGCAGCACATGTTGCTGGAGAAATGCTGGATGGTAATATGAGAGGCGAGCAACCGGGCAATCCCAAAAACTCTGTTTGGAGTAGATTGCGCTTGGGCATTTTGGGCATTTTGGAGCAGGGGTGTCAAACTCAAAGCCCATGGGCCAAATCCGGCCCATGAGGTTCATAGATCTGGCCCACGGGACCACCCTGGAAACAGTAAGGGACTGGCCTGTCCATTTGTGGCTGCGACGGCCTCCTGCAACCTCTGCCAGCGAAAACCCAAGCTCTGTTTTTGTTGGCAGAGGGTTGCAGGAGGCTGTCGCAGCCAGGAACGGAGCTTGGGAGCCTGTTTTGGCTAGCAGAGGACTCGGGCTTCCACAGGCCCCCCTGACATGAGTGACATCAAGCAGGCCACACCCACTCTGGCCACACCTATCCCCCCCCTCAGAGGTCAAACACAACTCTGATGTGGCCCTCAATTAAATCAAGTTTGACACCCCTGGTCTGGAGAAAGATAATGACAGTGCAAAAGGAGAAGAAATTCTAAATACGGTAGAATCCTTAGGTCCACACAATTCAAAACTATGCAATCAGGTGGCAGTGGAAGTCTACTCATCTTGGTGCAGTAATTCACTGTGTGATGTGGGAAATCGAGAAAATGGTCTGGCTTTTTAAAATTAAAGCAACTGCTGAATAAGTCAACTAATAAACCTCATTTCGGGGAGGGGGGAAATCCCACAGATAGTTCTCCAAAATACCAAGCAAACACTCCTAAACTAAAGTGATCCAGAATGTTTTGGGATGTCAGGAAGAGTGAGAGAACTACAGAGGATATGACATCAGTTATGCTACCAGTTGTGGCTTCTCTGTTTTCTCAAATGCATTCCAAGGAAACACCTGGAGCCAAGCAGGAAGTAAAACTTTTTTCAGGTTATTGTTTTTCCGAAAGCCTCAAGAAATGCAAAGATGTATCCCAACTTAGAATCCTCCAGATGTGACAAATGACCCAACTGTACTCAACTTTGTGCCCTTCAGATGTGCTCAACTACATTCCATCTTTCCTCAGCAGGCACTGCGTTTGGGCATGACAAGAATTGATGTCCACTACAACTAAGGGCACAGGGCTGGGGGGAAACGGAGGAATTGTTCAAAATACAAAATGAGTAACGCTGAAAACATTGAATAGCAAACTAAAAATCAAAGACTTTGAATGCTTTGCATGTGTCTGATTATTCCCATTTCCATTTCTGAAAGATTGGAGGCAGGGTTGATATTATACTTCCAAGTATTTTTTAAATTCTCTTAAAAGACACTCCTATCAAAAACTCCTTGAGCAAAGCTTTCACCGTAGTCTGTTCTATAATGCACACTGTATTATAATAACATCTGTTCTATTTATTCCCTTTCTAGATCTGAACCTTGGAAGAACAGTCCATTATTTCATGTCCAAATTTCCCAGACCACCAGGATGTTTTATTCCCTTTGTAATAAAAAGAAAAACAATTAACCCAAACATGGGCCATCCAACTGCTGATCCTTTATCTGGCTTTGCATTTTTAAGACGATTATTTTGAGACAATACCTATACCAATACCTTGTTCCAGGATGACTGGCAGTGCAATCTTCTGTGGCTTTATTTGCATGGTAAGCACCACTTTATGCGGGATGCAGTGGCTCAGTGGCTAAGACGCTGAGCTGGTCGATCAGAAAGGTCGGGAGTTCAGCGGTTCGAATCCCTACGGCTGCGTAATGGAGTGAGCTCTTGTTACATGTCCCAGCTTCTGCCAACCCAGCAGTTCGAAAGCACATAAAAAAATGCAAGTAGAAAAATAGGAACCACCTTTGGTGGGAAGGTAACAGCACTCCGTGCATCTTCAGCATATAGTCATGCTGGCCAATGACCACGGAGATGACTTCGGACAAGCTGGCTCTTCAGCTTTGAAATGGAGATGATCTCTGCCCCCTAGAGTTGGGAACAACTAGCACATATATGTGAGGGGGAACCTTTACCTTTACCACTTTATGCATTGAGAGGCTGCAGTGAAGTGGGATCTTTGGTGCTCTCTGAGCTTGGTTTTTTTCTTTAAGATGTTTCATTACCAAACTAGGAAACATCATCAGTGCTAGAAGGGAGTGGGGTTTGCTCTTATTTTTATATACTGGTGCCTTGCCTTTTCAGTGCTGGAGGGGAGAGGGTCTGGAGTCTGGCCTTATCAGAGGATCAACAGAAATTCTTGCTTTGAGGAGGTCTGGTCACAGAAAACTGATCACATGCTTTCATTTCATCCTTTTTACAAATATGATTTTTTGGGTGCTGGTTGTGGTGGAAATTTGAGCATAATAATCACATAAAGAACCTAACATCCATTTCTGCACATGCCCTACGGGCAGCAACATAAGGGGAAAATTTTGTGAATGTGATATCCAGAATACTAAATCAACCTCCATCAAGGGGTTAGGTCACTCCCCTTGTTCACTGGATTAAATGCTAGGTGGGATGCAGGCATTTTATTGAGAAAGCTAAATAAAGAAAGGCAGAACGATGACACGACAAGGATGTAAGCATCTTCTTCTCACGGGCCAGCTGTTTCTACCCACTTTTATTCAATGGTTCTGACTGCAGGTTCCTGACCTGCAGCTGGAAAGCTGCAAAAGGACGTTGTCAGTTTCTTTCAAACACATTGCAGAAGCATCTCCCTGAGGCATTGGGAGACAGCTATTGTTCAGGGGAGGCTGGTGCAGCTAGTTTTATATGATCAGATCCAGATGGAGGATTCCACCTGGGTTGGGGGTGGGGTGGGGGGAATGGGAAGCTTTGTGAGGGTGGGGAAAGAACATAATGAAGCCTTGAGATCTAAATGAGTCCTTGCTGAATGGCCAAGGTTTCAGATCAGGGGTTTACTGAAATCAAAGAGAACCAGTTGCTCTCAAGGAAGTGCTATTAGCTTTCATTATTTAAGAACTACTAGACAGTCTGGCAGATTTGCAAAGATAGAAAGCCAAGCTATTTTTCCCCCATACATTCATAGATGCTACGTTAAATCAAGCTCAGTGATGAAGCTTGCTCACTTCAAACAGCTCACTCAGTCATTATAAGGTCTATTTTTGAGGGATGTGTGATATTAAGGTTTAGAGTGGTGTACAAAATGGGCCACTACGGCTTGTTCTACAAACAATGATTTAAAAACTCAATTTAGCATTATGTGTGAAGCCAAGCTGTTTCATACAGTCTTCCCAAACCGGATGCCTTGTAGATGTTTGGGGACTACTACAGTTCCCAGAACTCCTCGCCAGAAGAGACAAAGAGTGCTAGAATTTATATATATTTCATACACGTGCTAGCATTAGTCTGCTGTTCTACTTCAAACAACTCTGAGTGATCTAGATAAACAATTACAGACAATAGGAAATTAAGTCAGCAATGGCATGATCCAAAAGAGAAGACTCCAAACTTGACCTCCTCTAAATGCCCACTCCCAGAGTCAGGTTTTCATCTCTCTGAAGAAACTTATCAGGGTAAATAATGGTTTCTAGAACTGGAGATAAGTTATTCTACAGCCTCATGTCCCTACAGAGAGGGCTGTAGTATCGAGTCCTTGAAGAAGGATTTCTTTAGGGAATGGGACCAGTGGTGGGATTCTGTGGGCGTGGCTTGGTGGGCATGGCAGGGGAAGGATACTGTAAAATCTCCATTCCCTCCTCACTCCAGGGGAAGGATATTGCAAAATCCCCATTTCCTTCCCAATCAGCTGGGACTGGGACTTGATAGGCAGAGAATAGATGGGGGCGGGGCCAGTCAGAGGTGTTACTTACTGGTTCTCTGAACTACTCAAAATTTCTGCTACTGGTTCTCCAGAACTGCTCAGAACCTGCTGAATACCACCTCTGAATTGGACCCTTTAGCAGGGCCATTCTCTCAAATCTTACAGGACATCTGGATTCATTTCAGAGCAATCAGCTTTGGAGATAACTAGGACCTGAGCCATGTTAAAGATGGTAGAAGAAATTAAGTGGCAACCAGAGCATTTCCCATACTACCAGCTGAAGCTTCCATGCAGTTTTCAAGGGCAGCTCCCTGTAGAGCAAATTGCAGCAGCCCAGCTATGAGGTGACAGGTTTGAGTGACTGTGCTCAATGTCCAGGAAAGGGTTAATGCACAAGATATAATTGTACCAAGACTCTCCTAGCCATCCGCAGGAGCAACAAATCCCCCAGAATACAACCCCCAGGCTGCAAACTAGCTGATTAGTAGCAGAATACCTGCCACAAGGGATGTGTGGGCAGAGGAAATGTATACAGAATTGCAGGGATCTCATTGATGTGAATGAAATTGTTTCCTTGCTCTAACCACCTCCCACCAATACTCCTGTTTATTTTGCTTCCCCTATGCTCTTTTGTTTTTGTTTGTCTTCCCCCATTACAGCTTTTGGAATGTAATCTTCTCAGTAGAGACGCATTCTTTTATACTTGATCATGAGTCACACCAATGAAACGATGCGCTCGACAACAAGCAAGCACAACATATGCCTTCTGTACAGGGAGATACATTACCCACAAATCCAATGAGATTCTTTTCAGTGAAAATTAGGCTACCGGCTATCATGTCTTTGAGAAGAGCTCAGAGTTGGGAGTCCCTTTCCACCACATCCTGGTTTGTTTTCTAATCTTCATTATCCAGATTCATTTAAATATGAAAGTATTTGTTGCGTTAAGGATAAACCTCTACCTTGGGAATAACACAATGAAGAAACCTGAAGGATTTGACCAATTGACTCCATGCCAATAGGCCGAAACACATGAAATTCAGTTTTTGTTTCCCATAAATGTCTCTTCCATGTAATCCTATTCGTACCAAGAGAGAATTTATAAGAATCAGACTGTGCCTTTGCAATTCCTTCATCTTAGAAAAGTGGGTTCAGCCCTAGACCCAAGATACCATAGAAGGAGCACTTGTTATTTGGCAAAGCAATAGTTCCCCCTCTCACAAAGGGTCAGGTTTTCACACAAACCCTCCCATCCCGTAAGACTGGGAAGAAATGTAAATAAATTAATAATAATAATAATAATAATAATAATAATAATAATAATAATAATCCCGCCGTTGCCGGTCCCAAGCCCGGATGAGAAAGGAGGAGGGTTGGGGTCAGGTTGGCAACTGGCCCCATAAAAAAACCCCGCCAACCCATACAATATGGTGAAAGAAACGAATAAAAAATTTATACCGCATCGGTCGTCGCGCGGGTTAACAAGGGCTGCGGCGGATGTTGGGGTCCCTGGACATCCGTCGACAAGTGGGCTACAAGTGGACCAGCCAACAAAACGACAAAAATATAGTGCAGATGAAAACCGTGCCATAATGGCCTGTTACTACAACTCAGAGCCAGAAAAAAGAGGTTATTTAAAGCGAATGTATGAATTATGGAAAGAACAATATCCAGATTCAAATGTTAGTGAACAACGACTAGCAGATCAAAGGCGAATTATTGTACGGAATAAAGTGTTTAGTGAAGTTGAACTTGAGGAAATTCAGGCAAATTGCAAAACCAAAAAAACAATATCACAAGCAGAAATAACTGATATTCAAGACACAACTAAAGACATTATAGTAGAACTCCCAGAAGAAGCTCTTGGGGAGGAAATAACACCACCACCACTAGAACCAGTTATCACTGAACCAACTGATGAACTAATTCAAAAACAAAAAGAATTGAAGGATAAGATCATGGAGCATTTTCTGCTTAATGAGGAAAGGCAACGTTTACCATCACTAAAAACTGTGCCTAAGAAAATTTTGGCCCCTATCATGAAAATGGTTAATGCAGTGTTTTCAACAATTGAACCAGGATCCATCTTGGAAACAAACCAGTTAATGTACAGCGCAGCTGTAATAGTCACTAATGAACTAGGCATTAAAATCAAAGTACCTAGTCACACAACAGAAAAAGCATCAAAGCCAAAGTGGAAAATCCGATTAGAACAAAAAATAAAAAAATTAAGGGCAGATGCTAGTATCTTAAAGAACATGCATGAGCAACGGCTTAAAAACAACAAAATCATAGATCGGCTAATCAGAAGATATAGATTGGATACAAGAAACATCAATGAAGCTGTAGAGATTGTAAAACAGCAGATAACAGCAACAGCTAGAAAAACTGAAAGATATGAGGCCCAAATCATCCAATATAAACAAAATCAGCAATTTCGATCAGACCAACGGCGTTTTTATCGAAGTCTTAATGTGAATGGTGACACCAAAAGTGAAAAACCAGAAAAGCAGGCCACAGTTGAATTCTGGAAAGAATTGTGGGAAAATGCAAAGGACTACAACAAGGAAGCAAAGTGGATACATGACTTTGAGAAAAGCATTGGCAACAAACAAATGCAAGTATTAGAAATAACAACTGAGATGGTCAAAAATCGAGTAAAAAAGATAAAGAATTGGACATCACCTGGAAAGGACCAATTACATGGTTTCTGGCTCAAATATCTGACCAGTTTACATGCAATATTGGCCAGGCAACTGAATGAAATTTTACAAAAGGGCCAAATTGATGAATGGTTGACAACTGGAAAAACATACTTGATTCAGAAAGATGCAACTAAAGGAACAACACCTGAAAACTACAGACCAATAACATGCTTGCCAACAACCTTCAAATTACTCACAGGCATTATTGCAGATAACATGATGGATTATTTGGAAACAAACAACATCTTGCCAGTAGAGCAAAAAGGCAACAAAAGAAGGAGCAGGGGCACAAAAGATCAGCTTCTAATTGATAAAATGATATTAGAAAATTGTAAGAACAGAAAAACGAACTTGAATATGGTCTGGATTGATTACAAAAAGGCATTTGACTCACTGCCACATAGTTGGATCATAAAATGCTTAGAAACAACTGGCATTAGCAAAAATATTACATCCTTTACTGAAAAGGCGATGAAACAATGGAGAACTGAGTTAGCAGTAGGGAATGAGATCTACGGAATGGTTAATATCAAGCGAGGAATTTTCCAGGGTGATTCACTTTCACCTCTTCTCTTCATCATCGCAATGATCCCACTATCAGTAATCTTAAAAAAAAATGAAATTAGGTTACCAAACAGCCAAAGAAGCTGAAAAAATTTCGCATTTACTATATATGGATGATTTGAAACTCTATGGAAAGTCAGAAATAGAAATCCAATCATTGACAAACACAGTCCGAGTATTCAGCACCGATATTTCAATGCAGTTTGGCATGGAAAAATGCGCCACTGTATCCATAAAAAGAGGCAAAATCACTACATGTGAGGAAATTGAAATGCCCAATGGCCAACTAATTAAATGCAACGAAAATGAAGCCTACAAATACTTAGGCATTCTGCAGTTGGATAACATCAAGCATGGAGAAGTAAAAGCTATTGTCAGGCGAGAGTACACCAACAGAGTTAGGAAAATTTTGAAATCTAAATTGAATGGTGGAAATACAATCAAGGCCATAAATACCTGGGCAATACCAGTTATAAGATACACAGCTGGTATAGTTAACTGGACACAAGCTGATTTGGACATTTTGGACCGAAAAACCAGGAAACTAATGACAATGCACTACAGTTTACATCCACGTGGTGATACTAATAGACTGTACCTGCCCCGAAAATCAGGTGGCAGAGGATTATTACAAGTGAAACAAACAGTTGAAGAAGAAAAACATGCACTGGCTGATTATTTAAAAGAAAGTCAAGAACATCTATTAATTGAAGTAAAGAACAAAAAACTACTGAAGGCCCAACAGACGAAACAAGAATACAGAAAACATGTGATAAAATCAAGAATGGAGAGTTGGCAGAACAAAGCACTGCATGGCCAATTTCTGGAAAAAATAAAAGATAAAGTGGACAGTGAACAAACTTGGTTATGGTTAACAACAGGTACATTAAAGAAAGAAACAGAGTCACTAATCCTGGCTGCGCAAGAACAAGCTATCCGCACAAATGCCATTAAGGCCAAAATCGAAAAATCCTCTGATGATGCCAAATGCAGACTTTGCAAAGAAGCCGATGAAACTGTTGATCACATTCTCAGCTGCTGTAAAAAAATAGCGCAGACTGATTATAAATTGCGGCACAATTCAGTAGCACAA
Source organism: Thamnophis elegans (assembly GCF_009769535.1). Taxonomy (NCBI): domain Eukaryota; kingdom Metazoa; phylum Chordata; class Lepidosauria; order Squamata; family Natricidae; genus Thamnophis; species Thamnophis elegans. The sequence goes on along the minus strand of NC_045542.1, from coordinate 45,023,631 downwards.
ATGATCCATTGGAATTTGTGCAAAAATTATAATATTAAAACAGCAACAAACTGGTGGGAACATCAGCCTGAAAAAGTCACCGAAAATCAGATGGTCAAGATCTTGTGGGATTTCCGTATACAAACCAACAAAATACTGGCGCATAATACACCAGACATCACACTGGTTGAGAAAAATAAGGTCACAATCATAGACATCGCAATACCAGGTGATAGCAGGGTCGCCGAGAAGGAACATGAAAAAATTGCAAGATACCAGGACTTAAAAATCGAAATTCAACGACTATGGCACAAACCAGCAGTGATAATTCCAGTGGTAATTGGCACACTGGGTGCTATTCCAAAAGCACTGGAATTACATTTAAAACAGTTAAAAATTGACAAAATCACCATCAGTCAAATGCAAAAAGCTGCACTGCTTGGATCTGCACGCATATTACGAAAATACGTTACGACGTCCTAGGCCCCTGGGTGGGGCCCGACTAGTAATCAATGCCAAATCCGGCGAAACAACTGGCCGCTGTGATACAATTGTGATAATAATAATAATAATAAACAGTGATACCATTGTCATCGAGGCACTTGGCATTATACCCAAGAATTTTACAAAACACATCAAGAAATTGCAACTTCCTGCAATAACACTAGCAGAACTGCAAAAAAATTGCAGTACCTGGAACATCATATGTTTTAAGAAGATTCTTGACTGATACCTAGGATGCTGGCAGCAACCTGAATCAACCATCAGTACCTGTAAATGGCATTTGTGATGCATTTTTAAAAGTTCGGTTGACTGAGTTTCATGTTTAATGAATAAAAGACATAATAATAATAGGAAATAATAATTAGGAAAAATAATAATAGGAAAAAAATCACTAAATATCGTGACCTGGCCATTGAAACTATGTGATTATAGATCAGTGGTTCTCAACCTTCCCAATGCCGTGACCCTTTAATACAGTTCCTCATATTGTGGTGACCCCCAACCATAACATTGGTGTCTCTGTTCCTAAGACCATGAAAAATATGTGTTTTCCGATGGTCTTAAGTGATCTCTGTGAAAGGGTCATTCGACCCCCAAAGGGGTCCCGACCCACAGGTTGAGAACCACTGTTATAGATGAAACATGTAACAGTGGTACCCATTGTCATCGGGGCACTTGGTACCAAGACCAAGAATTTTATAAAATACATCAAGAAATTGCAACTTCCTGCAATAACACCAGTGGAACTGCAAAAAACTGCACTGCTAAGAAAATCATATATTTTAAGAAGATACTTGGTTGATACCTAGGACACCAGCAGCAATCCATATCAACCATTAGCACCAGTCAATGGTATTTGTGACACACATTTGAATGTTTGGTTGACCAAGTTTCATGTTTAATGAATAAAGTATATAACAATAATTTTTTTTTAAAACCACAAGAAGAGCAAGCAAGAAACTTCAGTCTATAAACATTCAAGCATGAGTCTCAAAATATTTCCACCCTCTTTCTGCAATGAGCATAGGCAGTAACTCAAGACCTTACTGAAGGAAGTAAAAAGCAACTGTTTTAACTAGGATGATGATACTGATTTTATTGGGAATATTGCATTTGATTGTTTTCCTCCGCCCCACTCTTTGATTGTCTTTTCTCAATCTATTTTTTATATCTAGAGGTTTGGCTTCATTGATTTTATAAGAAAATTTTTCATTAAGACTTCCTGTGTGCAAGAACTGCAGAGTTATGTAGCTAGCTCTTGTTCGTTGGAATTGGCTCAAGGTTTGTTAATTTCAGTGTATCTGGACTTTGGGCAAGAATAAGCAAGGCTCCTCCTTCCCATTTCTCAGAGCAGGCTAAATAATAAAGTCCTGAACAGAAGTCTCCAGCTAGACAGATAAGGGGTGTCGGAGATTCAGTTTGATTGGTGGCAGTCTATCTTAATTATCTTTCACTGGGAGCCTTTGGAAGAAGGGGACTGCCATGGAGATTTTAAATTATCCCCTGCCTGGTTAGGTGACAAACCTATAAGCAGAAATGTAATTCTCCAGACACTGGTATTTTCCTGTTCTCTCACCAGAAACAGCAAGTAAACACAGAAATTGGTATCACTTGGGAATTAACCCCATGAGATTACTTGCCTGTGTGAGTGGTCCATTATGATTCCTCCAACACAACACTTTTTCCCCCAGGGAGGATTGTTAACATGCTTCACTTGCAAAATGTCAGGTGCATGTGTGAACTAGCCTTCGCAGATTTTTCACAGGCAGGTCAAAAGCCAAGCAGACAACTGACACAACAGACCAAATACCAGAACACTGTCCAAGCCATCAGAACACACAATCTAAGGCAAATGAAGTCAGGTCTTGCACCTCCCCTCAAACCTTTTGAAGTTTCAAACACAAGATAAGAAGGTGCTCCCTTTTTAGGGCTAATGCTGGAGAGTGTTGAATGTTATTTCAGCACAGATGATAGAATAACATACCTGATAGCACCTGAGGGTAGCAGCCTAGCTTAGATAATTCAGGACAGGCCCAAAGAGATGCGGGATTGTCCTCCAATTGAGGGAGAGCCCTCAGAGGCTGAGGACTCCAGAACAACGGTTCACTTACACACACCACACACCCACACCATTAGTAAGGTCATCCTGCCCCCCATCGGATCTACAAGATGGTATCTTTCATTAGCCCAATATTTGGCAAAAACCCAAGAGAAAATAGGGAGATTTTTCAAAGCCTTCCAACTGAAGAAAAGCAGATGCACGGAGATATGCTTCAATAGCTGGTCAGCCTCCAAATAACTCTCAAGACTACAGTGAAAGCAGCAGTTTATTACTGGCAGACGTGAGCGTGCGCTCACCCCTCCCTTCCAGAGTTAAATTAGCAAAGGGAATGAACGTATGTTTCCAAATGCAATTCCTCACTAATCAGAAAATCCCCAGTAGGTGGGCATAGTATGCTAGAGACAAGTTGCATTTGTAAAATATGATTAATCCCAAATAACCACGGAAGTAATTCCACTTCCTTCCTGTGTGATCTGGCACCAGGCAGTCATGCTACTTGAATCAAGGGATCCAACTTGGAGGAAGGGAATCTCAGCCCTACTTCTTCCAGTCCTGATCATTCATGACCTGTGACTCCCAAGAAAAGTACTGGCAATGTTTCCTTCTTCAATAGGCAGGCAGATAGCTGTGTAAATAACTCAAGAGGTACAAGTTAGAGTTGGTATTCAGCAGGTTTTGATCAGTTCTGGAGAACTGGTAGCGGAAATTTTGAGCAGCTCGGAGAACCCGTAAATACCACCTCTGACTGGACCCATCCCCCATCTATTCTCTGCCTCCCGAGTCCCAGCTGATCGGGAGGAAATGGGGATTTTGCAGTAACCTTCCCCTGCCACACCCACCAAGCCACACCCACATAACTGGTAGTAAAAAACATCAATACCACCACTGGTGCAAGTCATTAGTATTTTATGGATATGGGCCTTGACACCGAGTTTTGTTATAAAGCACTTTACATTTTCAATCACTTCTCCCATTCTTCTTTGGAGGGCTAATTGGAAAGCACAGGGGCCACAAGTCCCAAACAAAGATAACTCCGTCTGATTGGGGGAAATACTTAAATTAATGGCTAAGTTGATTCCTTTTTGCTTAAACTCATCCCTTGCCTAACTCAGAAATGATCAGGTTACTCCTCACAACAGCCTTGACCTAGAAAGTTGCACAAATGCAGTCACACACTCAAGAAAAAATATGCCAACTAGCAAGCAAGTGTACTCACAATCAAACTCACAGTTCTAACTCACCTCCAAGAGTCAATACTGAAAAGGTAAGAACATAAGCAGTCTTTTCATTTCCTCTATAAATTGTGATCCGTAATTCCTAAAATATTTCAACTACCTGTACTTAATACCAGTAATTTGATGTGCTCATTGCAGCTTGTGTGTTTCATGAACTAAGAAGGCACAGCCTATACACAGAGCGTTTATGGGAGGGGAGAAGGAAAATAATACATAATACTTCGGCACCAAATGAGAAGAGAGGATTCATTGGAAAAGACTCTGGCGTTGGAAAGATAGAACGCAAAAGGAGAAGGGGAATGACAACATATAAGATAGGTAAGTGTCATCAACACAATGAACATGAATTTAGGTAAACTTGACGAGATAGTGGAGAACAGTGGGGGCCTGGCATGCTATGGACCATGGGGTTGCAAACAGTTGGACACAATCTAGCAACTGAGCAACAAAAACCTCCCATCTCAATTTCTAACTTCAGCAGCAAACCAGAATTTGGCTTTCAGTTCAATACACTGATATAAAGCAAAGAGGAAGATATTCACTGCTAAAATTCAAGGGAGACAAACTTTTCCCTTCTCTTGTTCCAGAACTCTGAAATAGATTTGGACCAGGCAGTTTAAAAAAAGATGGAGAAAGAGCAGATTTCTCCCTCTCTAATGTCCATTCCCTATAGGGGTTAACCTCTCCATTGTAAGAGAACTACAGTATATCCATGTTTTACTTACAATTAACCTGCACAACTGGTTTGGCCTTAACTGCAAAATATCAAATGGTGAGAAACCAATATGTAAAATTGCATGTGTGAACTGGCTCTTCGAAACATTTGTTTCAACACAGCTACAGTATGGGTTAAACGACTTAGCTCAGATCAATGTGGTGTGGAAAAAGTCTGCTACAAAATCCTAGGGATGCTTAAGGACTAGAATTTGAGCGAAAAAAGAAGACAGATGTCCCCAGAGCAGAGATCCCAAAATAATTTCCAGGATGGGACAGGAGTATCCCTTCATTAAAAATATAATAAAGGAAGATCTTTAGTTGGGTTAGTAAAGAGAAGCAGGAATATCTTGGCTTGGAGAAAATGAACTGAGATGGTTTAATGTTTAAAAAAAAGGGGACAGGAAGGAAAATTCCTGGTCAGTTAATACATATAATCAACTACTTTGTCTAGCTTTACTTCTCTAGTACAATACAATACAATACAAATACAAATACAATACAATAGCAGAGTTGGAAGGGACCTTGGAGGTCTTCTAGTCCAACCCCCTGCCTAGACAGGAAACCCTATACCATTTTAGACAAATGGCTATCCAACATCTTCTTAAAGACTTCCAGTGTTGGGGCATTCACAACTTCTGGAGGCAAGCTGTTCCACTGATTAATTGTTCTAACTGTCAGGAAATGTTTCCTCAGTTCTAAATTGCTTCTCTCCTTGATTAGCTTCCACCCATTGCTTCTTGTTCTACACTCAGGTGCCTTGGAAAATAGCTTGGCTCCCTCTTCTTTGTGGCAACCCCTGAGATATTGGACCACTACTATCATGTCTCCCCTAATCCTTCTTTTCATTAAACTAGACATAACCAGTTCTTGCAACCGTTCTTCGTATGTTTTAGTCTCTAGTCCCTTAATCATCTTTATTGCTCTTCTCTGCACACTTTCTAGAGTCTCCACATCTTTTCTACATCATGGCGACCAAAACTGAATGCAGTATTCCAAGTGTGGCCTTACCAAGGCATTATAAAGTGGTATTAACACTTCACGTGATCTTGATTCTATCCCTCTGTTTATGCAGCCTAGAACTGTGTTGGCTTTTTTGGCAGCTGCTGCACACTGCTGGCTCATATTTAAATGGTTGTCCACTAGGACTCCAAGATCCCTTTCACAGTTATTACTGTTGAGCAAGGTACCACCTATACTGTACCTGTGCATTTCGTTTTTCTTGCCTAAATGTAGAATCTTACTCTTTTCACCATTGAATTTCATTTTATTATATAGTGCCCAATGTTCAAGTTTGTTAAGATCCTTCTGTATCTTAAGCCTGTCTTCTGGAGTATTGGCTATTCTTGCCAGCTTGGTTTATCTGCAAATTTGATGAATTCCCCATTTATTCCCTCATCCAAATCATTGATGAAGATGTTGAAGAGCAATGTTCCCTCTAATTTTTTTTCAGTGTGAGCGGAAAAGTATAGTGTTTGAGCGGCACATTTTCATGCCTGAGCACCTGAATTTTTTTCACAGATGTCACCTAAGACAACAACGAAATCAGTGTTATTTGAAACTCAAAGTTATGTTTATTCAAGGTGCCCGCTTAATTAAAAGTGTTATATAATATCAGTATCACTTAACAACGGTCCTGCTTAGCAACCAAAATGTTGGCTCAGAAATTCTGGCATTGAAGCACGCAAGTCTTAAAGCTGTCAAGTTACAAGACCCTTGCACCCCTAACCCTTTAGGGAAAAAAAACCCAGGGGTCTTCAAACCTGACAGCTTTAAGCCTTGCTGACTCCCAGAATTCCTCCTCCAGTCATGTTGCAGCAACGTCATCTGCGTGGATCTGCTCCATCTTCGGTTTTTTTCACAGGAGGCAGGGCTGCTGCTGAAGATGCCAACGAGCCCCCACCGCCACTAGAATATGCATTTGTTTAGCATGACATAGAATAGTCTTTCAACCAGAAGTATGGAATAAAAGAGAGACTGATAAATATTTAAAAAAATAAAACCAAAAAGCAGCTCTTTATTTGAGTTCTAGATAAACATTTAGTTCAGATTTAATAGTGTTTCAGAGATGTGGCTGTCAGCTATTTGTGTATGTATGTTATTATTATGGAAGGTTAGATGAGATTTCACCAACATTATTCACCCCTGATTAATGCATTCATTCTAATAATCGAGTCTGACTCTGAATTACAAATCTATGTCTGAAGAATCTGGGTTAAGTTTTGGATTGGAAATTTGGGGAACATGAAAGTTTATGCATAATTTTTGTAATTTTTTCATTGGGTCTTAATAATGATTTTATTCATTTGGGATTTTTTTCATAGGCTTAACACAGCTCTAATTTTGTCATTAGGAGCAATGTAACATTGGCCACTAATGTATTGTATACAGGTTGCCTTAGAAGGCAATACCTTTTGTATAGTAGGAACTTAAGATAGGCAGACTTCATACAGATAAACAATTGAGAAATATTGTTCTTTTTAAAAAGCAGTGTTAATTGCTGCACCTTTCTCATATTAAGTATATTAGCTCAAGTTCATGTTAGGAAAAACTTTCAGTCTTAAAGGTTTGGTGAGGAGAAATCCAAAAATTCTTTTAAAGAATTTAAATTAAATTTGAGGCTACCTCTGCTTTCGCTCTCCCTCCCTCAGTTGTGCAGCAGCGGCAGCGGCAGCTCTCAGCCTATGGCGGCAGCGTCACGCAGGCTGTGGAAGGAGGAGGAGGAGGAGGAGAAGGGAACCAAAGAGAGGCTTTTACCGGGTCTGCGCCCCACAGCCAGGACCGTCCTTGCGCCTCAAGCCACGTTTCTTCCTGCAAAGCCCTTCGGGCAACCCGAGAGTTCCGCTTGACACCAGAAGGGCTTTGCAGGAAGAAACGCAGCTTGAGGCGCAAGGACAGTCCTGGCTGTGGGGCGCAGACTCGGCAAAAGCCTCTCTTTGGTTCCTTCCTCCTCCCCCTCCTTCCACAGCCTGCGTGACGCTGCCACCCAGGCTGAGAGCTGCCGCTGAAACAAGTTTGGGGAGGTCCTTTGCAGGCAGCCAGTTCTAGCCGCCTGCAAAGGACTTCCCCACGTTTGCTTTGAAAGAAACCTCTGCGCGGCAGTTAGAAACCTCTGCGCGGGGGTTTCTTGCCATGTGCGCGGCCGCGCAGCCGCGCACCTTAGAGGGAACAGTGTTGAAGAGTACTGGGCCTAAAACAGAGCCTTGGGGCACTCCACTGCATACTTTCCTTCATGTAGATGCAGTTCCATTGAGGACTGCACGTTGAGTGTGGTTGGTCAGCCAGTTACGAATCCATCTGATGGTGATGCTGTCTAACCCACATTCTTCTACTTTATCTAGTAGCAGGTTATGGTCTACCTTATCAAATGCCTTACTGAAGTCCAAGTAAACTATATCGACGGCATTCCTCTGGTCCACTAATTTTGCCACTTTGTCAAAGAATGCAATAAGATTAGTCTGGCATGATCTGTTTCTGACAAACCCATGATGGCTTTTGGCTATTACTTTGTTTACTTCTAGGTGTTCGCTAATTCGTTGCTTGATTACAGGGACGTGCAGGCAGGGGAGGCAGGGGAGGCAGAGCCTCACCACTGTAATCATGAAAAGAAAAAAAATGTAAAAGGAAAAAGGCAAGAGCTGAGGTCAGGCTGAGCTAGTTGCTACCAGAGTCACCATAGATGACTCTGCTTAGTGCTTAACTGTTTTAAAAAGCCTCTAAAAAAGTGCCCTCTACAGGAGGCGGCAGGAGAACGAGGTGCCTCATCTAGTCTGACTTTATGATCACTCGAGCAGAGCTAAGCAAGGATTAAAAGCTGAAAAATTCCTGACGTAGATGAGGCACGTTGTTCTCCTGTCTCCTGTAGAGGGCATTTTTTAGAGGCTTTTTTAAACAGTTAAGCAGAGTCATCCACACGGTGACTCTGGCAGCAACTAGCTCAGCCTGACCTCAGCTCTTGCCTTTTTCCTTTTACATTTTTTTTCTTTTCATGATGGCAGGCAAGAGCAGAGTTGAAATCCTCTCTGAAACAGCTGGAAAAGGTACGTGTACGTGTGGGTCCGAGGGAGGGGGAGGAATTCAAACTTCATCCTCCTGGTGCAACTTTGTGTGTGTGTGTGTGTGTGTGTGTGTGTGTGTGTGTGTGTGTGTGTTTGAGAGAGGGGGAGGGAGCATATTGAGACAGTTCTTTAGTTTATGCAGTATGTAACACTCTAATACTATGCCTTTGGGTCTTCTGAAATTTTAATCATCCAATCATAAGCAAAAACAATGTTTTCAGTAGAATGAATTTCCACTTCTACTTACACCTGCCAGCCAAAATGCTGCTAGTAGTATTGCTAACATGGGCTGAGGAGGAAAACCTAAATTTTCTGAATCCTGGTGCAAGTGTGTGTGTGTGTGTGTGTGTGTGTTTGAGAGTGGGGGGAGGGAGGGAGAGAGGAAGGAAGGAAGGAGGGGAAGGGAGAAGAAAAAGAAAAAGAAAGAAGGAAACTTATTTAGCAAATAAGTTTAGAAAAACAAATGCTGTCGCTTTAAATCGGAACTGAGCATGCCTGGCTGTGGAATTCTGGGAGTTGAAGTCCACAAGTCTAAAAAAAATGCTGCCTCACCAACCATAAACCTCACCGCATGTCACTGCTTGATTATCTTTTCCAGAATCTTACCTGGTATTGAGGTCAGGCTGATAGGTCTGTATTTTCCTGGATCTATTTTTCCCCGGTGCTCCAGGATCTCTGAAAGATATAGTTCAGTGATTCTGAGATCTCATCTGCCAGTTCCTTCAGAACCCTGGGATGTAATCCATCTGGTTCGTAAACAGATTCAGAACTAGACTCATTTTGCCCATTTCTGAGATCCGCTTGCCTCCTAAGATTCATCAGACTCATCATTCCTCATTCTCCTTCATCTGCCTTCCCAAATCTCACCCAACTCTATCCCACTATTGCTCTGTTATTGATGTTTTTCTTTGCTTCTTATTAGCAAAGTCCTGCAGCACAAACTCTTCCAATTTGAACATGTGTTGTGTTCAAAACCATCCCTGAACATTTGTGATCATGCAACTCAGATTCAAAAGCTAAATAGTGCTTTTACAACTCTGCTTAGCCTTTCTCCAAAGGCGAATAAAGAACCCCCTTTATTGATTTCCATGGAAAAAAACTTGGCAGCTGGAAGGGGGGGGGAAGAGCTCAGAAAAGTCTCACCAAATGGTCTTTAATTAACTTGGGTTTAATGCCACTGTCCTCGCAGGAGCCAAAATCATGGAAGTGTTTCTCAACTGCAAGGATTCACAGGGTCAGCTTTCCTGGGGGTCATGCTGCCATTATTCCAACATGTCCTATAAAGTCTAGAGGACTGGGAGCCATTTTTTCATGGTCTTCTTTTTCCTTCTTGACTTTTGAGGGGGGGAAAAAACAGTGGACTTGAAAACTGAACTTGTTCCTTAGTAATCTTTTTGGTGAAAATAAAGCAAAAGGGAGAGTAAACAGCCATAGGCTGACCATAAGCATTCAAAATTAGCAGCAACTATCCCTGCGAAGATCTGGGCTCCCAACTTCTATTCCCAGAATATTCCATGATGTTGGCAATGGAAAATCAGATGCTCCAGTCTATTTAAATTGTTTTAATAGAATGTTGTGGCATGCTAACATCTGAGCAGCAGACTAAGTAGGCAAAATGTTACTTGACCACAAGCTTCCCCATTATAGAAAGAACTTTCCAAATTCTGTTTAAATTGTACAAATCATTCCCAAAATTATGTACATTATATATATATATATATATATATATATATATATATATATATATATATATATATATATATATATATATATATATATTGTATATATTTTAAAAAGCGAGTATTCCTCTTCTATCCTCTGAATCGATGATCACTTTCTCTTCTTTGGAAATAAAACTAGAAACCAGGTTTGACCATTTTTTTTTTATTCCATGGCTTGCTTAGTTACACTTCATGAACAAAAAAAAAGATTCACCAGGATTCATAGCAAATTAAATCACCAAACATGACTTACAAACCATACTGTATTATCAAGGTTGGACAATGACGACAACTTTACAACCTGCCGACTTCAACTCCCAGAATTCCTAAGCCAGCCATGTTCACCCAATATGCTAAGCCGTGGCAAAAATAGTCATTAGTTTTAACATTCTCTTGCAAAAATGTGAAGTTAAACCATAGATGAATTGTAAAGATTTTTGTGCACTGAAATGTTTTGCAGAATATGAAGTATGGTATGGTATGTTTTTCACTTACAACTATTGCATTCCCATGGTCACATGATTGAAATGTGGATGCTTGGCAATTGGCTCATATTTATGACAGTTGACAGTGCTGCGTGGTCATGTGATCACTTTTTGCTAACAAGCAAAGTCAATGGGGATGCCAGATTCACTTAACAACCATGTTACTAACTTAACTAATGGTGGTGATTCACTTAGCAACCGTGTCAAGAAAGACCAGGAATTGGGGCAAAACTCAACTGTTTTGCTTAGCAGCAGAAACTTTACATTCAATTGTGGTCATAAGTCAAGGACTGTCTGTAACGAAGCATACAGTGCAGCAGCTGCAGTTCTGGAGGAACTGTCCGTGCCAACCAAATTTGAATATCCTCTAAGGACACTTTTTGGTAAACACAAAAGGCTAGCCAGTGATGAAATTAAATCTTCTCCAAGGAACAATTACCTAAGATGTCCTCCCTTTCTTATTCCTTTATTTAATTTGCTTGCCTGAATGAGGATTTTAGTGAAAACTTTCAATAAAAGGGGAGAGGAAGGGAATGGGGCAAATTCTAAGGTCTAAGCTAAATAGGGAGATGCGGTGGCTCAGTGGCTAAGACACTGAGCTTGTCAATCAGAAAGGTCGGCACTTCGGCAGTTTGAAACCCTAAGCGACGCGTAACAAGTGAGCTCCCATTACTTGTCCCAACTTCTGCTAATCTAGCAGTTCCAAAGCATGTAAAATGCAAGTAGAAAAATAGGAACCACCTTTGGTGGGAAGGTAACAGTGTTCCATGCGCCTTCAGCGTTTAGTCATGCCGACCACATGACCACGGAGGAAGTGCTGGCTCTTTGGCTTTGAAATGGAGATGAGCACCGCCCCCTAGAGTCAGGAACGACTAGCATATGTGTGCAAGGGGAACCTTTACCTTTACCTTAAGCTAAATAGAAGCTGGATCAGCTTTGTATTTTCTTCCTTGAAGCCAAACTGTGGCAACCAAGAACAGACCCGGATGGACTGGCAAAGTTAGGATCTTTAGACCAGGGAGATGCTTCCAAAATATACTCTGCAGTGTTGGAACCACTCTACATTTACTTATGTAACTTTGATGTCTTTCCATAATCAAGTTTTCCCCCAAAAGTTCCTGAGCAAATGTTGATTTATAAAATACTCATATAGACTTCCTGGGAGGAGCCTACTGGTGAAGGCAGCAAAAAATCAGCTGCCTCCGAATTCCTGGCTACGTACCTGTTTAGAGGATCTTCCATCTGACGTCTTATCAGGTTTTCTTATCCTTCAGGCAAGAGGGAAAGAAGAAACTGTTTTGCTGGCAAATGCTCTTCGATTTTTGCAGCTTTTGTGCTTGCAAGGAAAGGGGGGCTAGCCCATGGCAGAACGGCTGTCCGTGCTGGGAATTTCAAACTGCCTTGTGCAGGACAAAGTAGGTCTCTCCCACTCTGCTCTAAGTTTTGTTTGATTTAATCTTATCACGAGCAGAATCCGTTTACTGCGAGGACAATAATTGCTTATCAACATTTTAGCTTCTTCTCTTTTTCTCCTCCGAAAAATTATTTACTCAGAGGCTTTTAAAATGGCGCCGAGCAGGCTGGTTTCTCCGGTAATAACGAACACTTTTTGCTAATTCTCACAAGACTTCAAAAGAATTGAAAAGAATTCTTGAAAAGAATTCAAAACAAAAGAGATAGCTTATCACATGTTTTGGTTTCACAATAGAAGAATTTTACTCCTTCATTAACTTTGCTTATTTGGAAGTTAAATGGTGATGAATCTGTTGAACGGTCTTGTTACAATGTTTACTCACTGAAATTTTTGCCAAGCCTTAAACTTCAAAATAAAAGCCTCCTTACTTAAAGCTGCATATTTGGCAATAGAGTTTTATTAACTGCAGGCAGACAAATTTTGAAATGGCCTCAAAACCAAATATTAACTTGAAGTCGTCACCCTCTACTTCCAGGGGCACATCCTCAGTGCCTGGCACAAAGCTGCAGCCTCCGCCTCCTACGCCCCCTGCTGGGGATGTGTTAACGAAAGAATTTTTTCTGAGTAATCTAAGCGAGGCTCTTAATGCACAGACAATTAAAATGGAAGATAAATTTAGAGATAATAGAGAGGAGAGAAAAGAGGAAATAAAAGAAATGAAAGAAGAAATTAAAAGTGAAATTAAAAGTGAAATAAAAGGACTTAAACAGGAGTTGTATGAGAAATTTGAGGCTAAGGTTGATAAAATTAGAGATGACATGCTGAGTCTTGTAACTGTATTAACAGAACATATTTCTGGAGTGGAAGATACTCTAGAGGTTCTTAATGATGCCAATGCTAACTTGACATTGAAAACAGAGGTGGTGGAACAAAAAGTGGAAAATGCTGAAAAAGAAATTATTATGATACAGTACCGACAAATGGAGTTCGCATTAAGAGTAAGGGGGCTGCGTGAGGAGAAACAGGAGAACCTGAAACAGATCCTATCGGAAGCTTTTGACCGCCTGATGGGAAGACCAGGGACCAACCAAGGCTGGCAAATTGACAAAGCTTACCGCGTTAACTCCTGGCTGGCAAAGCAGAAGCAGCTTCCTCGAGACATCGTTATATATTTTACTACAAGAGAGTTCAGAAATATGGTACTGCAAGCGTCTTATAACACTAAGCTTCAAATTGGCGGTAAAGACCTGGCTGTTTTGAAAGAGATACCACCTCAAATGTTAAGAGCCAGAAGAGATTACGCTTTTTTGGTCGAAGAACTCAGAAATCGTCAGATACAGTATAGATGGGATGCACCATTCGGCATCATATTTACATTTGATAAGCAAAGGTACCGCCTCAACTCTGTATGGAAAGCCCGAGATTTTTATTATAATATATTGAAGGCCGGACACCCTGCACCATCTGGACCTAGAGAAAGACCACAAGAAGGACAGGATAGACAGCAAACTATACAACCACCAGACAAGATGGAGCATCTCTCTTCTCTAGAAGTGCAAGGTGCTATGGAACCAAGACCTAGCCGCATGACTACTAGACGTATGGAGAAACAAGCTAAGAAGCAACAGCGTCAACAATCACCGGCCATCGATCAAGGAACTACAACAACAAATCTGGAAGCAGTGGGAGGAGCTAGACCTAAGGTCAAACAGGCCATGCAGGAAGCTCTAAAAATGCTTCAACCAACCAAAGATGACAACTAAGATCTTAACATGGAATGTCAACGGACTGAACTCTCCACAGAAGAGGAAGAAAATATTTCATTATCTTAAACAGTTTAAGAACGATGTAATTTGTTTGCAAGAAACTCATATTAAGTCAACTGATCAAAAATATCTGATCAACTCAAAACTTGGTCAACATTTTGCAGCTTCTGCTATGGAAAAGAAGAATGGTATAGTTGTATACTTAAGAAAAGATATGAAAGCTGAATTAATAGAAGCAGATCCCTTCGGAAGATATATTGCTTTAGACTTAATCTTAGAAGGGAAAAAGACATTACTTTTGGGAATTTATGCTCCCAATCAACAGCAAGATAGATTCTATAGAAATCTTCATGCTAAATTAGTACAGTGGGACTATAGTTCCTGTATACTATTGGGTGACTGGAATGGAGTGATAGACACTAAGAGAGATAAGAAGATTTCTCGCTTAAATACCAAGATGCGAGCAAAGTTACCCAAATCTTTCTTTGACATTATGGATGATTTTGAATTGAGAGATATCTGGCGAGAAAGAAATGCAGAGGAATATGACTTCACTTTCTTCTCGGACAGGCATCAATCCCTTTCAAGGATTGATTTTATTCTAATCACTAATGATTTGCTTTCTAGGGTCAAGAAAACAAAGATTGCAGCTAGAGTCCTTTCGGACCATAACCCAGTTTGGATGGAGTTGGGAAGGGTAGTGCAGGCAAGAAGGTTTTGGAGACTGAATGAAAATTTATTTAGATATGAAAACTATATTAATGATTGTAAAAAATTACTATCTGAATATTTTGTTTTGAATATGAATAAGGGTACATCTATGGAATTTGTATGGGATGCAAGCAAAGCGTATATGAGAGGAGTTTTGATGAATATAAATAAAACACATAGAAATAAGCAAGGGTTAAAACGAACAGAACTGGAAGAGGAAATTAAGAGAAAAGAGCTGGAGTTAACAAGGAAACCAGACGATACAAAGGTTAAGGAAGCTATTAACATATTAAAATCTCAATTTGACATGTTGATCTCTGACCAGGTAGCTACTAATTTATTATATGCAAAACACAATACTTTTTGTAATGCAAACAAACCTGGCAGATGGTTAGCTTATCAGATTAGGAAAAAAAGGAAAACTCGAAATATATCTAAACTGATTTACAGAGGGAAGGAGGTGTTCCAACAGGAAGAGATTCAAAAGGCTTTCTGGGAATTTTTTACAGAACTGTATAAAGGGGATAAAATTAATGGTTTAGACATAGACAAATATTTAGACAAGGAGAAAATACCTTCAGTTAGAGAAGAACACAGGCAAAAATTGAATCAACCAATAACCTCGGGGGAAATCCTGCAGGTAATTAAGCAATTAAAGCCAGGGAAAGCACCAGGTACAGATGGCTTGACAGCGGTTTACTACAAAAACTTACAGTTAGAAATGGTAGAACCTCTTAGAGAATTATTTAATATGATTCAAACGGAAGGTAAAGTCCCTCCATCTTGGAAGACAGCGTTTATATCTTTGATACCCAAAGAAGATCAAGATACTACTCAACCCAAAAATTATAGACCCATTTCATTACTGAATGTAGATTATAAAATTTTTACTAAAATATTAGCAAATAGGTTAATGTTGGTCATTCAACAATTGATACATACGGACCAAACAGGTTTTATACAAGGGAGACAGATGAAAAGTAATGTTAGATTAATTATTAATGCATTAGAATATTTGGGAAAGAACAACCAGATCCCTGCTGCGTTTATATTTTTGGATGCTGAGAAGGCCTTTGATCGAGTTAATTGGCAATTTCTGTTGAAGATACTGCAAAAAATGCAGATAGGAGATAATTTTTTACAGTCAATTAAAGCAATATACCAACAGCAAACAGCACAAATCATAGTCAATGGAAGTCTAACAGACTCTTTTCAAATTGGAAAAGGTACAAGACAGGGCTGTCCTTTGTCCCCATTATTGTTTATTATAACTTTGGAAGTATTGTTGAATAAAATACGGGGCTTGGATGGTTTAAAAGGGATCAAGATTAGGCAGCAAGAATATAGAGTCCGCGCTTTTGCGGATGATTTGGTCATAATATTGGAACAACCGCAGGAATCCAGTATGGTTTTAATGAATATGATTAATCAATATGGTCAAGTGTCGGGCTTTAAAATAAACTTAGGAAAAACCAAAATATTAGCTATAAATATGAATATTAAACAAAAGGAAGAATTAGGAGTGATGCTAGGATGTGAGGTAGTTAAAAAAGTCAAATATCTTGGAGTTAACATTTTAACTTCAAATGGGAAATTATATAAGCATAATTATGAACCACTTTGGCATAGCATACAGACAGAGATGAAAAAATGGGAGAAATTGCACTTATCTTTGCTGGGTAGGATAGCGGCAGTGAAAATGAACATTTTACCAAAATTTTTATTTCTCTTCCAAATGTTACCTATACTTAAAAAAGATGCGAACCTTTTAGAATGGCAGAAGGGTATCAACAAATTTGTGTGGGCAGGAAAGAAGCCGAGGGTAAAGATGAAAATAATGCAAGATGTACGTGAGAGAGGAGGATTGAAACTACCTAATTTAAAACTATATTATGATGCAGTGGCATTATCTGCAATTAGTGATTGGATTCATTTAACCAATGATAGAATATTGAACATTGAGGGACACGATCTGGTATTTGGTTGGCATGCTTACCTGTTATTCAACAAAAAATTGGATAAGACCTTTAAAAGTCATATTTTAAGAAATGCTTTATTGCGGGTCTGGAAGAAATATCAATATAAATTAAATGACAAGATACCCATGTGGGCAATTCCTAGACACGCAATTGAAAATATGAATACAGCACAAAGACAGGACAGAATTACTTACAGACAGCTTCTTACCTCGGAAAGGGGGGTATTACAATTAAAATGTTTAGAGGTATTAAAAGAGGAGAAGGTAGTTCAAACATGGTTCCAGTATGGGCAATTACAGGCTAGGTGGAAAATAGATCAAAAAATTGGTTTTATTCAAGTTGAGGATAATCTGTTTAAACAAATAAGAGATCAAAGCTTAATGCATATAAAGAGGATATATAATGTATTAATACAGATGGATTCGGAAACAGAATTAGTTAAAGATTGTATGATAAAATGGGCTCAAAATATTGAGGAACCAATAATGTTGGATACATGGGAAAGAATCTGGGTAAGAAATGTGAAATTTACACAAGCTCAAAATCTGAGAGAAAATTTTTACAAGATGTTCTATAGATGGCATTTAGATCCTAAAAAGTTGGCTTCTATGTATCCGAATGTACAGCCTAAATGTTGGAGGTGTGGTTCTCTCGATGCTACATATTATCATATATGGTGGACCTGCCAAAAGGTTAAGGCATTTTGGATAAAAATATGGTGGGTCATGCAAAATGTTTTTAAAAGAAGGATAAAGTTTAGTCCTCAGTTATTTTTACTAGGTATATGTACTGATTTTACAGTGGTAGAGACCAACTTGACTCTGCACCTGATAACTGCAGCAAGACTGTTGGTGGCGCAATATTGGAAGAAGGAAGACTTGCCTACAATCCAAGAATGGACATTGAAAGTAACAAACTTAGCTGAAATGGCTAAAATATCGGCATATCTCAAAGATCATTCAAATGAGAGATATAAACGAGACTGGAAAAAATGGATTGACTATATACAAAATAAATACGGGACTAAGAAATTCCAGTTAGCCTATGCTTAAGATCAGAAATGATTTAAACTGTTAAAAGTCAGTTCAGTAAGAAGAAGCTAAGGTCAATCTAGAATGTCATTAATTTCTTTATTTCTTTTTTCTCAATAGATTTTAGACTGTGTTAGTTAAAAATCCATACCGTGTACGGGTTCTGGGAAGTCGGGGGGGGGGGAAGGAGGAGGGGGGGTGGGGGGGTGGAGGGAGGGAGGGATACACACAACAAAAAAAAATTGTACTTTAATGTCTTAATGATTGACAAATGATGACATATTTGTGTTTTTTTTTTTTTTTTTAAAGAAAAATAAAAAAAATAAAAATACTCATATAGTTTGAAAATCGCTGTGATATATTGATGTGTATCAGCCATTGTTACTGAGAAATGCTATTCTAGCTCATCTATCAAATTCTGCAAAAATACTGGTTGCTGAATGTCAAATACCAAAGTGTCATATCATTAGGCATCCACTGCAGACATGAAATATTGTTTAGAATATTCAAACCCTTAAAAAGAATGCTAGAGATTATTTCTAATGGAACAATGTAAACAGCCACAGGAATTGCCACTGCCTCTAGCTGCATATATGGTTCTTATTTCCTTTTTTATTTCCCAATACAACATATATTATCTTTCTCTCACTGTGAGTCTCACACATACACAAACACACCTTGTTAGAAGCTTTTTCAGTTGTTACAAGAGCATCCTGGGACACATTTTTTCATGGTCATTACACATGTTCCTTGATTGTGCTGCCTTTAAACGTTGTGTAGACATTGGAGTATCAGCCTTGGAAAAGCTGTTCCAGTAACAATACTTCTGACTTTTCAATGCTATGAGTATCTGAATAAGCTATGTTTACTGGCTCTACAACAGAGGTGGCCAGCCTTGACAATTGACTGGGGAATTCTGGGAGTTGAAGTGCACAATCCTTAAAAATTGTCAAGGTTGGATGTCCCTTCTCTACCACATGGAAAGAGAACAATAATCTCCCTATTTTTACTGGCCTTGAGAATTAATCCCACAAAAGCAAGAAAACTTCTAATTTTCTAAGATTTTAAGAAGTATAACATCGGACACACACACAGGATGTAGGAAAACCTACAGCCACATTGGGAATATAATTTTTTGCCACTTCCCTTTCTGATTACAGCAATAAAATAATAATTTTCCCACAATTCCAAGGCAGGAAATACATGTATTCAGTACTGTAAATCCCAAAATAGACTTAGCATTGTTTTAAAATGCTAAGGAAAGGAAAAACCATCTACCAAAATATCACCAAAACCCAAGGGAGGAAACAACAAATCCCAGTGTTGCCCGCATGTCTGGCACAGCCCTCCCAATTATGTATTATCGTTCCAGTCACTGTGTTCTTCTACCTTCCCCAAATCTATTAAGTGCAGTGTGGTTGCAACTTTGCCCACCCAGGAAATAGGGTTACATTTTCATTAGAGCAAGCAAAAACCTAAACTCCTTTGCTGCCTCTGGCTTCATATCTTCATACAATAGCCAAACATTGTCTGGAAGAAAAATAATATACAGATAGTCCTTGACTTACAAGCATTTGTTTAACAACGATTCAAAGTTACAACAATGCTGAAGAAAGTGATGTATGATCAGTTTTCACTCTTTACCATTGATACCTGTGACTGTTACATCATCCCCATAGTTAGAGGATCACAATTTAGGTGCTTGACAATTGGCCTGTATCTATGAGGGTTGTACTGTCATGTGATCACCATTTGCAGGCTTCTGACAAGCAAAGTCAAGGGAGAAAGCTATATTTGCTTAATAACTATGTGATTCACTTCACAACTGCAATTATCGTGTTTCCCCCAAAATAAGACTGGGTCTTATATTATTTTTTGCTCCAAAAGATGCATTAGGGCAGTGATGGCTAACCTTTTTCTAAAGGTGTGCCAAAACTGCATTTGCACTATCATGCATGCACATGTGCACACCCACCTGCACATGTGCACGCGACCCCCATGCAGGGGGGGATTTTCACCCTCCCCAGGCTCCGGATGCTTTCCTGAAGGTTGGGGAGAGTGGAAACCACCTCTCCCAGCCTTCTGGAAGGAGATCAGCTGGTTGGTGCACCAGAGCTGAAGGCTACCATGCCCACAAATATGGCTCCTCATGCCACCTGTGCCATAGGTTTGCCATCATGGCATTAGGGCTTATTTTCGCTAGGTCTTCTTTTCAGGGAGGAACAGTACTAAATGTGTCTGGACGATTATCCTAAGTGGGATTTATTTTTGGGATATTACGAGCATCCTGAAAAAATCATGCTATGGCTTACTTTCCAGTTTGGTCTTATTTTCAGGGAAACACGGTATTTGCTTACTAACTATAGCAAAAAAATAAGCTCATTAAAAGGGACAAAAATCATTTAAGAACTGCCTTGATTAGCAATGGAAATTTTGAGCTCAATTGTGGTTGTAAGTTGAGGACTAATATAATATACTCTCTACATTATTTTTCTTTGCTGCAACTATCTGTTAGAAATGCTTGGTTTGAAAAAGATACAAATCACTGGAAGAAGAAACTGAGGCCAAGAGATAACTTTTCATTAAGGTCTTCCCTCCAAATTTCCATAATTTTCATGGGAAAACATTCTGTGACATTCTAGATGCACAACGCAAGTGACAATTCAGTGGATTGCAGACAATCTGGTCTGGGTAGCAGTGCTTATGAGTGATATTATCCAATGTAGCAGAAATACTTCATATACACACAAAGGCACTCCATCAATCTGAAAAAAATATGCAAACTTCCATTTATCCTGAAGCTTACTTTCTCAGCCTGTTATTAACAAGACAGTTAAATGACTTATGCTAATTTTACACACTATAGCTCTGACTAGCAGCAGTAGTGTTTTTTGTTGGGGTGTGCTTATACTTAAATACAATAAAACCCAAAATGTTGTAAAACAGGCTACACCAGAATCAACAGTAAAACAATACCCATATGGTAATCATTTTAAGACATTATCTAATCCTTGCGCTACCATAACTTAAACTCGTTTCAGATTCACCTGCCTTAAGAGAAGGTTGCTTCTTTCTACAGCAACTGGGTTAGGATACTAGGGTTATTCCATCATCCTCCCACTCCCCAGCAAGAATGACCCCGGTTTAATTATCAGATTCCCCTTTCCCCCAATGTGGCCGTTTTCAAATTCTGCTTTGTTTTCATCCTTGTTAGCTTGCCTAGAATCGTGCATGAGGCGGCCGTAAAAAGTTGGCTAAATAAAATAAATAAAATGTGCTGCCGCTGAAAAGAAATTATTGCAGCATCGGAAAGGTCCAATGAAGAAGAAGGAACGTTTTACGAGCCTTTTTGAACCTCAAGAAACTCGACTCTAAACAGTTCAAGGAAGAGTCAGTTCCAAACAGCAGGAGTGCGATGGGGGGCGGGGGATAAAGTTCTATTGCCAATCTGACAGTAGAGGAAAACTGAGCCACCCTGATTGCGTGATTGACCTGAGCGCGCAGAGCCTGAAATTGTAATCAAGGTATTGAAACAACTTGGGTCTTTCCGGCACAAACTGCCCAAGAAGTTCAGCGCGCATCAGCAGCACCAAAATCTATACATAAAAATATCCAAATCAAGGGCTCAGAAAGCCGATTGGAGGAATCAGGTGGGCGAATTGTGAATCTCCGTGGCTCTACTTGGGAGTTGCTCCGGCCATCCAGGAGGCTTACATATTGATGGAACAAAATACAAGATTTCTCCGAAAAGGGAGCAGCTTTTCCATAAGACTTGATTGCAAGTCCGTTTGCCTGTATTAAACGTCTGGGCCACTCCTTTTCTGATAGATTTAATGGAGAGCACGCGCAGCTCATATGGCATAAATTCAACAGATCAAGCTCCCTTCTCTCCGCCCCCCCTTTTTTTTCCTGGCATGGCGAGGATGAAGTGACAACTGACGTTTTTGGGGTTGGAGATTCCCGCATAGCTTTTAAATATGCCAGCCTTGCCCCCCCCCACCCCAATACCAGTGCTATTTGCTCGATTTAAATCTGGTGCCAGTGAAATCTGCTATGAGGTTTGCACGCCACACGACGGCGAGGGGTGGGGGGGAGAAAGGGAAGCCCTTCTGCCAATTGTTATTTATTACCGCGGGTGATTTTTTTATAGCGTTTCCCCCCCTCCTGCACTTCGCTCGCCCCCCCGATTCCCCACGTTCGTGAAGACACGTTTGCAGCGTTTGCAACCGCGTCTCCCGTTCAAGCCCGCTTGCCAGGGGCTCGGGGGGACCCGCGACCTCGAGCCCCCGCGAATCCCCTGATCGCAGAAATCGGGAATGGCAACAATGGGCAAAGCATCGCCGCGGCTGGTTTCTTTCTCCCTCCCCCTCCCCCCTCCAACACGCCTTGCACCACGTGCGCCTGGACCAACCCACCCGTCTCACGAGCAGCCTTGACAGCGGCGGAGTTCTCACGAGAGCAATCAGCGAAATGGAACTCAAAACGGCTTCGGAAGTCGAGAGACGCGCCCGCTCCCACCCTCGTCCAACCAGGCAGAACCCCTCCTCCTCCTCTTGCTCTCCCACCCCCACCCCACCTAGCCGCATCCAGGGGCATTCTCCCTACTGCAAGGTCTTCGCGCCTTTAAATACCCCGAGCTGCGGCTAAGCAGGCACCTTCTCCAAACACTCAGGCCCATTAACATTGTTAAGCAGTGAGTTAGGGAGTGTCAGAAATGTGCTATTTTCACACGCAGCCTGATTGATGAAGGGCGCCGCGCGCAGGGCCCGGAATTGGCAGCGAGACAAGCTTGAACAATGAGGGGGCCCCCAGCCAGCCAATAAATACCAGCCTCTAATCTCATCCGCCCCCCCACCCTCCGCTCCCCCACGTGGGGCCAGACGGGCAGCCGGAGCTCCGCAGCCATTGGGCGACCGGCAGCCAACCAGAGGGTGTCAAAAAGAAGCCGGGCGCTCCCGTTGGCTGGCCGCGTTCTCTTTTGTTCTCGCTGCCTCCGAAGGGTTAACTCTTTCGTCTCCTTTCCCCGGTGAAGCTAAAGAGGTGCAGACAGTGTCGGATCCATCAGAAGTGCAAGAAAGAGAGACAACAGCGGTTTTTCAAAATAAAGGTTTTTTTAACATCCCGGGTCATTAGCGCATACGCAGGCTCCTCCGTCTGCATCCTGGATGGAAGCAGCCGTAGCAGCAGCTGCAGGGCCTTTAGCGCTCGATGATAGTGTTCTGAGCCCGGGTCGTCTTCGTCTTCCTTCTCGAGCTGCCCGTCCTGGTGTCGGGGCGCTAGGAGATCCCGGGATTTCAGCACGCCCAAGGCAAAAAAAAAAAAAGGGGGGGGGGAGAAGCCGCTGTCTGCCTGCCCTCCAAAGAAGCCTTGTGGGGCAAGGCACAAGGCGAAGATCCAACACAGGTTTTCCACCGCGACGGTTCAGCGGAGGAACAGCGATCCTTGGTGTAGAAAAAGACAGCCACGTCCATGTACTTTGTGCCCGGGAACGGTGGGCAGATCACGCCCAAAGCCCGAAAGGGGCTTTTGGGGGGACAGCCCCCCCGGTTCTCGGAGAAAGGCCGCCAAGGAAGGGTAACATTAGAGATCGACCCAGCAGTCCTCCACGTCGAGGCATCTTGCAGATGACTGCCCGTCCCCTCGTTTATTTAACACTCGGACATTTGGCTTACCCATAGGTTGTTGTCTAAGCTCCAGCATTGGCTGGGTTCACACGTTAAAGCGAAATCAAATCTCAACCCGTGAATTCTTTAAGATTACAAATACACGTGCAATAAATACGGGGAGTCTCGCGTCGGAATAAATACGACGCCATTACATTCAGATCCTCTTATGTTTCCGTGGGCCTTTGGATGGAGGGGAGGAAGCCTCTACTATGATAGTAAAGAGAGGCATGATTTCTCGCACCCGTTTAGGAAACGCATAACCCTAATCCTGGGCTTTTCAAGGAAAGAAGGGCTGCTGGGTCCATTATTTCGCAAGGCTTCCAGATGGTTTAGTAGGAGAAAGACGTAATTTGAGAGCAAACCTGGATCGCTTGCTCCTTGATATGCTCGGTCTAACTAGGTGACTAGGTTTGACTTAGGTGGCTCAGTGACTAAGATACTGAGCTTGTCGATCAGAAAGGTCGGCGGTTCGAATCTCTAGTACAGGTCTCCTGGGTGAGCAGGGGGTTGGACTAGATGACCTCCAAGGTCCCTTCCAACTTTGTTTAACTCTCGGCAACCATAAGGCGAAGGTATCTGGGTTGGTAAAACTCGGACGATCTCTAGGTAGCGGCACTGAGATCCAGAAATAGCTAACTCTTTGCTGCCAACAAGCGGCCAACGGGGGTTTTGCAGGGCAGATCTGGTAGCCCAAGCCCTCCACAGCTTTCGCACCTTCCGCGACCTCGTCCCTGCTCCAAGGCGCAAAACAAGTTGGACAGCTTTAAAAAGACTAGCCACTGCTAGTCGACTCGGGTGAAGTGCTCCCGAAGAGAATCACATTGCCCGGTATCAAGGCAAGTCCCCTTCTTTTTCGAAGGATTTCCTGCCTGCTGTTCCCCCTTAACCCCTTCCCCACTTTCCGGCATCGGAGGAAGTCGCTGTTGTTTTGAAGCTCCCCAAAGCCCCTCGCCGGCACACAGCCTCTCCTCACTAGCGATTTATAGCGTCACCCAGCCCTCGCGCAGATGATGTATGGGTTGTTTGATCAAACCATGGAAAATTTCCCAGCTTTCTGGCCTTTGATAGCCTTCCCAAGTATCTCCCCCCTCCCTCCTTCCCTCCCTCGCTGCCTGCCTCGAGAAAGTCAGCGGTCCCGGCTTCTTCTCCCACCCCACAACTAAGCTGCGGGGAAGCGCGACTGTCGCCAGCGAGCCAGCCGGCGGGTTCTCGACTTTGCACCGGCTTGGGAATAGTTAAAAAGCCTGCCTCTCCCGCGCGTGCCTCCCGTGATCGAGCCACCCTCCCCGATCCGCGGTGTAGCCGCCTGGCAGGGATTCCTTCCGACGCCACGATCTAAGAAGTCACCGACTAAGCGAGTGAACAAGTGAACAATCATAGGCAGCCAATTTGGCGAGAGCTGAGCTGCGAGGGATGCCAATAGCGAGAGGTTAAAAAAGAAAAGGAAAGGAAAGGGGGAAAAAAGGGAAGGAAGTTAGGATTGGCAGTTTTTGCTACCACCTGGAGAAGGACAGACACACATTGGCAAATGTCACTCATAAGGGCCATTCAGTCCAGGGAGCAGCTCAAAAAACAAGAGCAGGTTGGACTGAAAGGGGATTGTCTAGAGACTCTAGAGCAGTGTTTCCCGCCCTTGGCAACTTGAAGAGGTCCGGACTCCAACTCCCAGAATTCCCCAGTCAGCGAATGCTGGCTGGGGAATTATGGGAGTTGAAGTCCAGACCTCTTCAAGTTGCCAAGGTTGGGAAACACTGCTCTAGCTCCTCCTCTTGGTACCTTTTGACAAGCAGGGCTGTCCAATATCTGAACCCAGGATCAATTTTACTCTGAACTTTTGCAACATGCTGCCAGCTTTGCCTTGGCATGTTCCTTTGCTGCTTACCCTCTGGTATGTTTACATTGCCAAAGCTCAATGCTCAGCTGTGAGGAGACAGAGCCTGTGAGAGTAGAAACTAGTTTCTGGGCATGTTTTTGCAGGTTTCCTGTTCCTCATTCAGCCTTTTCCATACCAGGGTGCCCTCCTAAGTTTGGACTACATATCCCATCATCTCCATTTGGCAGAGCTATTATGGATGGAGTCTTAGAGTCAGCCTCTATTCAGCAGCTGGATCTGCAATATTTAGCCCAGCATTTGCTTGGAATTTCCTTTCCATTCAACTGGAGCTTTTGGTAAATTTGTTTTATAACTGCAGCTCCAGCCTCCAATTTCAACATCTTTCCTTATTTACAGCTGCAGGAAGGCATCGGCCTCCCACAATGAGCTGAACAAGGACACTTTCTAGGGCGGGAAAAATCTTTTTTTTCATGCCTGCCCTGAAACAATATGATATTGAGTTACTGTGCATGATGCATACAGAAAATCACCACCTTTTATTCCTAATTAATAAAGCAAATAGTTTCCATCCTGCGAGTTCCTTATAGCCACTCAAACCATCCCACTGCAGTCACAGAAGCACATATGAATAGAGATTATGAATGTATGCAAAAGGGGGAAAGAGTTAAGCCTTGTGTCTTCCTTATGCAAGCTTGCTGTCGTACCATTTATTTTCTTCTGGGTTTTTTTTTTTTAGATAGTTGGTGGATTAAGTTAATGAATGTAATCAGCAGTGACCTTGAATTAGTTCTCCCTTGAGAAACAGTCCACCAGAGAGATCAAAGTGGACTGCAATTTGGGATAAAAAAGATCCCACAATCTCCACAATCAATTCTGGATTTTATTCTGATGAAACTTCCCCCCCCCCTTGTCTTTCCCCTAAGAGTGATCATTTTGGCACCCAATGTAAAAATAAATTCAACAAACGGCCTGCTTCCTAGCCTCATGTATTATACCCAAAACATGTGTTATTTATAGGTGATGGAAGGCATTGCTAATTTTTTGTTGTTTTAAAAATGTCATGTCTTAACTATTGCATTTAATTTTTGTTCCTGTCCCCCTTGCCTTGTGGATCTTCTCATCCCCACCCCAATTTCCTGGTTTTATACCCCAGTTCCCTTTTTAATATTAAGGGGATAGGCTGATGTTTACAATCCATGGCAAGTAGATCTGTATAAGCTACATCTCATAAACAACCAATCAAAGTAATTGGACTTTCCATGCATTTTTTTAAAAAAAACAGATTTAAGCACTTTCCAGTGCAATTTGCAAAAGGCAGACTTCTGCATCTACAACCAGCCCCATCTCCATGGCAGCCACCTGCTAATTTATTACATTTATGTATATTGTGGTTGCCACTTCTTCAAAAGAAGAGGGAAAAGAGATTGGGGGGGGGCAGAGACCAGTACTCATTTGTGTCTGTTAATGCAGTAAAAATGCATGCAAACTGATTGTGCAGTAGCCAAGATTTTGGAAGGAAGGGAGGGAGGGGGAGGGAGGGAGGAAGGGGAAGGGGAAGGGGAAGGGAAGGAAGTGGAAAGGAGGGAGGGATGGAGGAAGGGATGGAGGAAGGAAGGAAGGAAGGAAGTGTCCATGGCCTAGTCGATGTATGTTTATTCAGCTGATGATGCTAATGTTACCGTAAATTTGAAATCAAAGACAAAGATAGTTCTAAAAAAGGAATAGAAACTGTGGTCAAGCAATTGCTTCCTTTGCCATGCAACCACAGAGATCAAAAAGAAACCCTCCCTGCCTCTCCTTCCTTATATGCAGGTAGTGACTTGACTTACAACCATTGGTCCAACAATCGTCTGAAGTTACAGAAGCACTGAACAAACGATACTTATACCTGGTCCCTGAAGTTATAGCCATGGCAGCTCCTCCTCAATCACATGATCAAAAGTCAGGCACTTGGCAACTCACCTACCCTTAGAACCACAGAGGTCTTTAACTCCCCCTCCCTACCTATCAACCTCCATCCCTGCCCTGTGGATCTCCCTTTGCAGCAGCACTGGTACAAAGGCTGAAATAGAGGCCCAGGCAGTCTCAGCCAGTGGCCACCATCCCCAGACCTCTACTTCAGTCTCAGTCCCAAACGCCGCCCCGAGCCCCATGCAATAACCAGCTAGCCCAGTGTGCTACAGTGCAAAGCCCCAGCTGCCCCCTACTGCCCTGCATTCTGCTGGCCTGCACTCTACTTACCCTGATAACCCCATTGTCATCCTGCACTTGCTGACCCTCTCACCCACCTGGCTCCAGCTGACCTTCGCCATCTTCCTCCTGCTGCTGACAAAGCATCTGCAGCCTGGCCCAGAGGTGGGTTCCTACCGGTTCGGCCAAATAGGTAGTAACTTGGAGGTCTGGGTCACTGGAACCAGCAGCAACCCAGGCCTGCAATCCTCCCCCCCCCCCGAACTGTTTCTCCTAAAGCAGCACCATCTTGTTTTTAGGTTCTGCGCATGTACAGAACAATTTTCATTGCAAAAAATTACATTTTTTCCCGTTTTTTAAAGTTTTGCACATGCACAGACCTTTTTGTTTGCAAATGTGCACACATGCAGAGCACGCATCTGGTGTGCGTGCAAGCAAAGTGAGTGCACGCATGCAAAATTTTTGTGCACACCAAACCGGCAGTAATGCTGGCAGCAACCCACCCCTGCCTGACCCCAGGCGAAGCCGTTGCTGACCTTCCTAGGCCTTCTTCCTAAGTCTGGTCTCCAAAAGGGCAGAGACTGAGGGGGAGATCAGTGGGTTGGGGGAGTTGAAGAGGAGGCACATACTCAGGCTTAGGGCTGGGAGAGACCAAGCTGAGAGTGCCTTGGTTCAGAGTGCATCCTTGTCTGATGACTGGTGGGATTCGGTTAATGACAGAAGCAAAGGGTTGCCAGAGAGCAGATGCAGTTTCCCTCAGTTCACCAAACGGATTTAGATCCTGGTCATTTCCCCTCCTCTACTTTTGGAAACTGGGGATACGGTGACTCAGTGGCTAAGACATTGAGCTTCTCGATCAGAAAGGTCAGCAGATGGACGGTTTGAATCCCTAGCACCGCGTAATGGAGTGAGCTCCCGTTACTTGTCCCAGCTTCTGTCAACCAAGCAGTTTGAAAGCATGTAAAAACGCAAGTAGAAAAATAGAGACCACCTTTGGTGGGAAGGTAACAGCGGTCCGTGCACTTTTGGTGTTTAGTCATGCCGGCCGCATGACCACGGAGATGTCTTCGGACAGCACTGGCTCTTCAGCTTGAAACGGAGATGAGCACCGCCCCCTAGAGTTGGGAACGACTAGTACATATGTGCGAGGGGAATGTTTCCCTTTCCCTTTTACCTTTGGAAACTCCCTGTGTTTCAGAACGTGCCCTGCAAAGGAAAAGCTAAATGCCCACCACTGACATCCCTCTCTTCCTCCCACAATGCCTTTGCTATCTCTGCAGAAGGCTCCCACTCGCTGATTATTTTTAAGCCTTACAAAGTCAAGTGGTCCCCTGCAGGTCACCGCCTGGCGAGATCATTGCATTTCAGGTGCACTACTAGACGTTCCATTTTTATCCACCTATGCAGGGGGGACCTATCCTGAACCCCGCAGCAGATGCTGAATTGCAGCAGCGATACATCAGGGGCGGTATTCTCTCTGCCTGTCTGAGCAGAAATGATCTCCAATCGGATGGGCCACCTCACGCTCCATCACTTTCATCGCCCTTTGTGTGAAATAATCAGTTGTTAATCTAAAACCAAAGAAAACAGCTCCTAAAGCACAGCTAATCGAAAGCCAGATTCTCCCCAGGTTATTGGCTATACTGAAGCACAACCTGTCAATCATGGGCGTCTATATTTCCTATTAGAAACCTTCCTGAATGGAAGCTTGTTCATTTACACCTCACTTTGTCTTGGCTTTGTGAGTGAGGTGGGCAGCTTCTAAATGTGATATATAAATAAATAAAAACTTAAAGATTTCAGACATAACTGCCTATGCCAGTGATTGACTTTGTATGAGTCCTCTTTCTCTGGTTCTTGATTCTTTCATCTCCTGTAGCCATTTCTTCTGCTACTTCTTCTTTAACACTGAAGATGTGTGCTTTTTGAGAAGGGAATTTTTCCATAAATTAGGAGATATACCAGAGCCACTGTCTCGTGTACTCAGATTCAAAGTCTGATTTTCACAAGGCATTAAGATATAGTTTGCTTACCTATAGTGGTGTTGAATAAAGCACAGTTCAAACTTCATGCTAAGGTATAAATTACAAAAATAGCTTATTTAGAACTACACACAGGGGTGGGATTGAAATTTTTTAGCAACTGGTTCTCTGCCCAGTTGCGGGGTTGGCGTGGCCATGGGGGCATGGCCTAGCCAGCTTCCTGCACCACAGCGGTGTGTGTGTGAAAACAGCCTCCCCCGGGCTCCGGAAGCCCTCTGGAGGCCATAAATGGGCCCATTTCCATACTTCCGCAGGCCTGTTTTTCACCCTCCCTGTGCCTCCACGCGGGCCCTGCACTTACCTGGAATCCAAAACGGGCTATGTGGAGAATGCTGGGAGGGGTGGGGAGGGGCTGAGCCAGATGATCATCAGAACTACCCGTTCGGTGAACCAGATTAAAATTAACATCCGGTTCGCCCAAACCAGTCCGAATCCCTGACTACAGAGGAAAAGAATCTGGGTCTTCTTATTGACCACAAACTAAGCATGAGCAGCCTTATGATACAGCTATGAAAAAGTCAAATACATAGGAGGTTAGGAATTCAGCTTTCCCTGCCCTGGTCAGATCTCACTCGGAATACTCTGTCCAGTTTTGGACACCCCTATTTAAAAAGGACAGTGACAAATATTACAGTTTGTTCAGAGGAAAGCTACAAGTGGGGTGGGTGGGGAAATCAAGCCTTATAAAGAACAACTAAAGGATTTGGGTATTTTAATTATAGGAAAAATGACAGAATGAAGATATAATAGCAGTCTTGAAACATCTGAAGGGTTGTCAAATAGAAGAGCAAATGAACTTAGTCTCTATTGCCCTGGAGGGCGGGATCAGAACCAATGGATTAAATTATATGATAATAACTTCAAGGTAGACATCAAGAAGAATGTCTGGACTATATGAGTTGTCAGCCTTCAATGTAGCACACAGGCTGCTCCATAAAGCCATGAATCCTCTTTTAGTGAAGTTCTTCACACTAAACCTGGTTGGCAGTGGTGAAATTCAATTTTTTTTACTACCGGTTCTGTGGGCATGGTTTGGTGGGCATGGTGTGGCTTGGTGGGCGTGGCAGGGGAAGGATACTACAAAATCTCTATTCCCACCCCATTCTGGGGCCAGCCAGAAGGTGGCATTTGCCGGTTGTCCAAACTATTCAAAATTTCCACTACCGGTTCTCCAGAACCTGCTGGATTTCACCTCTGCTGGTTGGTCATTTGTCAGCGATGTCATAGTGAATCCTGCGCTGAGCAGGAGGTTGGAGCAGATGACCTCCAAGGTCTTCCAATTCTACAATTCCATGATCCACTATCCCTAAGGGACATATTTGTGTAAACTTTTGTTTTCATCCAGGCTTTTTCAAACTATAAATCCAACATCCTATGTTACATCTGGCTCCAAAAAAACAAAAACAAAGATCTCACAGAGCCATACATGTCTCACAACTGCATAGTATCTCCCAGTGGGATGTGGAAAAGGAGGAATTCAGGAATGACCCAGATTGTTGGTGGTGACTTTGGGGCCCCTTAGGCAACTCAGTTTCCTACATCAGTGCACTCCACATCTCGGTCCAACCAGTAGCAGCTGCTGCCTCTCTTTCTGCTCCAGCTTTGTGCGTTAATCATTTCACTCCACAGCTAGTGTATGTTTACCCATTATTAATAAGGCTTGTCATCTCACTTCTTTCATCTAGGCCACCTCTGTGCCAAGGAGATTTTGGACTCATGGCTTCTCCCACTCTTTAAAGGGACAGCAGCTTCGTGTTGCTCTTTCTTACCCACCCAGCCCAATCCAAGCTGAAGCAAAAATCCGTGCATTTCTTAGCTTTGGTGTGGAGTGTGTTACTCAAAAAGTTAAAATTAATGACCCAAACATTTTTTCCTCCTGTGAAAATATGCCCTATGGCCTTAATCCATTATTTTCTAATTTGTATAAACTTCAGCCCTGGACTTTTATGACCTTTGCCTGCATCCCTTCTCGTTTCTGACCATCCATCCTGCAACTCTGGGCCCCATCCCAGAGAGCAGAGACTCTGCTGCAGCTGAAGGCCCATCTAACTGCCTCTAAAGCTCTGAGGAGACAGAAAGGGAAGGGAAGACATCTTTCTGCTCCGAAGCAGCTGAGCTGAGCTGGATAATTGCTGTACCTATAATGGGCCTCACACCGTTATTGTACATTTCTTATTTACAATAAGAAACTAATAAGATTAGTTTGCCTCAAGGTCTTCATCAGTAAAGGGTATGGTAATCCTTCTTTTTGCCAATTTGCCCAGAAAGTTTAAAGAGTAGCAAGTAATAAATCTTCTTTCTTGTACAGTCTGGAATAAAGTTCAGGAGCCTGCAGTAAAGAGGGTTCTTCGATCAGCTGCATCCATAGTTTTTATTTTTAAATAATCGGATAAGATCCTGCTCTCTTCATCCTCTGCTAATTGAGTGACTGATTCTCTCCCTCCCTCTTTCTGATCATCCCCTCCAGCGAGAGAAATTGGAGGGTAAATGAAAAAATAAGTACACGTTTCTGTAGGGAAAGGGCCGAACACCTGGAGACCATAAATATGGAGCCTCCAAAGGCCTCCCCAATTCTGACAGCTTCCTCTCCTACTTATCTGCATATCACAGCGATTTCAAATGGTTGTAATGTAGGGATAAATGGGGGTGGGGAGGCAATGTTCTGTTTTAAACTAGCACTTTGATGTTGCTGGCTTTCAGCCTGACTCAGAGTACAAGAACATCAGAATCCTTAGAATCAAGCTGGACCGATGCAGTTAAGGTGCTGGAATTGGTCACAGGAGAGGAAGAGTGGGAGGAAATGGTCTAATACTAGTCCAACCACAGCCTCATTGTGTGGCCTTTACAAAACCAGTATTTTTAGGAACCAAAAATACATTCATGTACCCCTTGGCTTGTTTGTTTTCTTGTATGGTTTTTATATCCCACCACTTTTTATTTTATTTTTTTACAAATAACTCAAGGCAATGAACATATCTACTACTCCTTCCTCCTCCTATTTTCCCCACAACAACAACCCGGTGAGTTGGGTTGAGAGAGAGAAGGTGACTGGCCCAAAGCCACCCAGCTGCCTTTTATAGCTTCAGTGGAATTTGAACTCGCCATCTCTTCCTTTCTACCCTGGGGCCTTAACCACTGGACCAGAGGTGGAATTCAGCAGGTTCTGACCAGTTCTGGAGAACCAGTAGCGGACATTTTGAGTAGTTCGGAGAACCGGTAAATACCACTTCTGACTGGCCCCACCCACATCTATTCTCTTCCTCCCAGAGTCCAAGCTGATGGGGAGGGAATGGAGATTTTATCTCAGTAATATTGTATAAGGTTCAGTGACGCGTTGTGGTCTCACAGATTTCAGTTCAATACATTTAAAATCAAGACTGACTATAAATGGAAGCAGGTGAGGAAGGGAATTGCAGTGCAGCTCCCTACAGGGTTCAGGGAGACAAACTCCTCTTCAAGCTAGTGTAGGACGTTAATACTACTACTTTCTGTTTGCAAGAGTCATTTTTACAGGATGTCTCTCTGAAATGATTGGCAACACAGTGAGAAGATACCTTCCTGCTGTTCTTGCTCATCTGCCCTGGAGCTCTGAGATTTCTTTTTAAATTAGCATGGGTGATCTATTAGGGAGAAAGTTGGGGGAGGGCACTGCCCATCATTTTCTACTTTATAAAGAAGTTATCAAAATTTGGAAAGAAGACTTCTGATGTCAATCAACATATTGTACCTTTGCTCTTCTGATGCTTGCAGAAGTGAATAAATTCCATATTACAAATAAAATGATGCAATGGATGCATTATCTGAATGACATTTTCAAAGGGCTAAAACACAGCCCTGCAGTAATATTTACAATGATCATCTATCCTTTTTGATAACGGATAGTTGTTCATTTCAGAAAGATGGCTTTTATATTTATTTATTTTTTAAAAACTCACTTTTGTCCTTTAGATTATTTAACCTTTACTGCACAAATGATACCATTTAATGCACAGTCTGTGTGTGTGTTTGTGTGTGTGTGTGTGTGTTTGTATACACACACACACACAAACACACAAACACAAACACACACACACACACACATAGAATATGTGTTTTTGTAAAGTTTTGCTTGGTTTTGCTCTTCCATTTCTCTTTGTAAAGCAAAGTTCTAAACAAAGCAATGTTTTATCCTTATGAATCTTTTTCAGCTTTGTCCCTTTTTCGGGTTTGTTCTTTATTTTTTCAAGAAAATTTGTTCACCACATACACATGCCGTTATCTATACCATGACTTCTCTATCTCTGTACTCAAATTGATTTTGTGGAAAGAGATTTCGAGTGTATTCTGAAGCATGCATGCTCAGAAGTTAGAGTTCTGCAGAAAACTATGTACAATATTGCAGTAAAATTAGGGATATCCTACACAAGTTGTGGTAGCTTTTACTTTGTCCAGGTTATTGCCACCCCATCTGTCCTTAGAAAACTGTCTCGTCTGTCTAATCTCTTCTCATGCACAAAACAAAATACATTAATTTAATTGGGTTAAATGGCTTCAAATATTCTGCATCAAAGATGATTTTAAAGTAAAAGACATCATTCTTTTTTACTTTTTCATCTTATTTTCTTCTTATCTCTGTCCGTTAGAGTTCTCAATTTTTAACCAAGTCTGTCCTTCATTGCTAATGAGTGTGAAGATTATCCAGAGGCCAAAAGACTTTTTAAATGACGATCACCTGTTGTGTGTTGTTTGATGATCCAGAGGTCACAAAATATTTCAGATAATGTCTAGGGCTGTGATAGTGAACCTATGGCACATGTGCCACAGGTGGCCCACTGAGTCATTTCTGAGGGCACGCAAGGCGTTGCCCTGTCAGCTCCAGTGCACAGCTGATTTTTGACCTTGATTTTCTGCCATTTTTCACCCTCTGGAGGCTTCACGAAAAGCCTTCTGAAGCCTCCGGAGGGCGAAAAATCGCCCAATGTGCAAACCGGAAGTTCAGGAACAGACTTCTGGTTTGCACATTGGGATGTTTTTCACCCACCTGAGGCTTCAGGGAAGCCTTCTAAAGCCTCCAGAGGGAGAAAAACAGCCCAACAGGCAACTTGGAAGTCCGTTCCAGAACTTCCAGTTTGCATGTTAGGCTGTTTTTTGCCCTCCCCAGGCTCCTAGAAAGCCTCTGGAGCCTGGGGAGGGCAAAAAATAGACCTACAGAGCCCACTGGAAGTTGGAAAATGGGCCATTTCCAGCCTCCGGAGGGCCTCCAGGGGGGGGGAGGGAAGGCCGTTTTCACCCTCCTCAGGCTCCAAGAAAGTCATGTGCGCATGTGTGGGGCAGCAAGATGGGGTCACACATGCATGCGCAGGGGTCATGGCACAAGGAGTTCATTAAATTATGGGGGTGGGCACGCGAGTACATGTAATAATGTACACGTGCTTACTTTTGGGAACCGAGGTGAAAAAGGTCTCCCATCACTGGTGTAGGGTGTGTCAAATTTTTCAACTTTCAATTTCTGAACATTAGGAGTGTTCAAAAGTTGTGACATGCCTTGGGGGTTGTAAAAATATTTTGTCTATGGAGATTCTCAGTCATCCAGGTCATGGTTGTCCCAAAGGTGCTTTTTCAAGAGGCAACTGGACTTTCTGATTTATTTTGAAGACATCATTTTGCTTCTCATCCAAGAAGCTTCTTAAGCTGTGAAGAAGCTCCTTGGATGAAAAGTAACTGGGCTTTCTGGTTTTTCTTTGAAGACATTTTGCTTCTCATCCAAGAAGCTTCTTCAGCTCTGAAGAAGGAGGAGAAGCAAAACAATGTCTTCAAAGAAAAACCAGAAAGTCTTGAAAAAGCACCTTTGGGATAAATATATTTTTGTTACTTTAATATAATTTAGATGTGCTTGGTAAGAAATTACATACATACATACATATACACACACACACTTTTTAACATTTTGTTTGTTTCATTTAACCCTTTGTGTGCTTCCACTACACCTCCTCCCTTGACCAACTAAAACTAATACCAGAAGTATGGATGAAGGAGCTGATCATGCTACAGTCTCACAACTACTGCAGCAGTGTCAGACTGCCCTCTAGTGTTCATATAGCAAGCATGATTTGAATTGGAATTGAACACCACCAGTTGAATAGGGTCCACCTGCTTTCTGCTTGACCAGTCATGGAAATGCTGATCTTGGAGCTGCAATAGTGCAGATGACATCCATGAGCTTCATTAAACCACGTAGGTCATGTCTATCTTTGGAGATCAGTGAAGGAAACCAGTAAAGTTAAGATACCATTCAAATTGGGATCTCCCCCACCTTCTTCCTCCATTAATTTGTAACAACTGTACAGACACAGTGGGTTGGGTTTGCAGGGGTGGGTTTCAAAAATTTCAGCAACTGGTTCTCTGCCTGATTGCTGGTTGGCATGGCCTAGTTGGCCTCCTGTACCACAGTGGGTGGGTGGGCGGGTGGGTGGTGTTTTTGCCTTCCCTGGGCTCCAGAGGTCTTTTTTGAGCCTCCGGGAGGGTGAAAATGACCTCTCCTGGGCTCTGGAGGCCCTCTGGAGGCCAGAAACGGACCCCTTTCTGGCCTTCTGGCACTTCTGCGAGGTCCATTTTTCCCCCGCCCGAGCCTCCGCGTGGGCCCTGCACTTACCTCGCATCCAAAACGGACTGCATGGGAGGAGAGAGGTAGGAGGGGCAGGTAGGGTGGGGCGGGTGAGGCCATCCAGGGGTGGGATTTGGAGATTCTCTGAACCAGCCATAACATTAGCTACAGGTTCTCCTGAACCTGGGCAAACCTGTAGCAGCCCACTCTTGCGCTAATGCCTGTGTTTCCATTCTAGAAAATAATTTGGGCTATAAGATGATAGAGTTCAGTTGCTCCAACCCAGCAAAAGTGGACTGTTTTTTGAACCTGAGGTTAAAAATATAATCAGTCTCTCAGATTAATGTATGAGTGATAAATGAGAAAGAGCAAGAGCATGAGTTAGAAAGTTGCCCATTTTTTAAAAGAAGAAGACAAATACAGGTAGTCCTCAACCTACAACAGTTCATTTAGTGACTGTTTAAAGTTACAACAGTACGGAAAAAGGTGACTTGTTATCGTTTTCACACTTATGACTATTGCAGCATTTTTACATGATTCAGACACTTGGCCACACACTCATATTTATGACGGTAGGAGCGTACCCAGGTCATCTGACCCCCTTCTGTGACCTTCTGACAAACAAAGTCAGTGGGGAAGCCAGATTCACTTAATAAATGGGTTACTAACTTAACAACTACAGTGATTCACTTAACAACTGTGATAAGAAAGATTGCAAAATGGGACAAAATTCCCTTAACAACTGTGTTGCATAGACATAGAAATGTTTGGGCTCAATTATGGTCATATGTTGAGGATTACCTGTAGGATATAATGGCTTGCTAAGATTTCTTAATGGTCACCTGAAGATAGTCTCTGTAAGCAGAGGATCAACCAAAACACTGTTTATAGTGATGAGTTTGGAGGCAGGTTCTTAAGTGATGAATTTTAGAAGCCATTCCTATAACTATCACTCAGTGTCTGAATTTTATTATTTGTTGTTATTACAATTCCCGTATTCACATGAAAAAGCAAACCATAAAATAGCCAACTACATTTTAAGATGACAGCATATTGGATTCACCACGCACAATGACTGTGTTTAAATATTTGTCATAAAAAAGTTTCACCAGTTTCTTTATAGAGAAATTCTGAAAAAGGTTATAAGCAGGGGGTGGGATTCAGCCGGTTCTGACCGATTCAGGTGAACTGGTAGCTCCCACGATCAGCTGGAAAGCAAACCGGTTTGCTCCGACAATCAAGTGGGCCCACCCAGCTGCCCCTGTGCTTTACTTACCTATATCCTCTCAGCTGATTTGCGTGGCAGAGCGGATTGCTGTGCCTCAGCTGTGTTACTCCCCAAAAGTAACGTGGAAGGTAAGGTTTGTTAAAACTATGCGCATGCATAAAGGATGCGATCACCGAACCAGTTGTTAAACCCGCAAGATCCCACCATTGGTTACAAGGTTATAAGGTCATAACTATTATAACAATTACTTACAGTCATAGCTGTCCCCAAACTAATCCTCCACCACAGCACACATCATCACTATAACCGAGTCTATCCAACTTTGCTGCTTGGTCTTCTCTTTCCTTCTACTTTCTCTACATTAAAGTCTTCTCCAGAGAACTAAATCATCTTGTAATGTGTGTAAAGTAGGGTAATTTGAACCTGGTCATTTGTGCCTTGAATGCAAACACTGGGTTAATTTGTTCAAAGGTCCCATTGGCTTGTTTTCTTGGCTGTCCTTACGGTCTGTAAGTAATGTGACTGTATTCTCAGAGATCTTCTCCAAACACACACACACACACACACACACACTATCAAAACAGCTATTTTTGGCCAATGTGAATTTTTCAAAAATCTGTGAACGGCAGACAACCTCTCACTACATTTGAAATGTATCATGCAAACTCTTTTGGAATGCTTAACATATAAGTTTGTCAGAGTGTATTAGGAGAGAACAAGCTTCAAAAAACAAACATCTGGGGCACTTAGAATAATTTATATATAATCCTTTATATAGCAGTTACTAAGTGGAAGTGTTTATTGTCTTAATAGACAAGAAATCCATATCTTTTCCTTAATATTTAAAAAAAAAAGCAATTGAGACTATGTAATGAAGACATTTCGACCTGCTCAGAAATGGTGCAAAGTGCTATCATAATCAAGACTTTTCTGTCTTAAGTGCTCATAAAATTGGGATAGGGTGGGAGGACAATGTAAGGAGGATACTTATAGAAAACACACTTCTGGTCAGAGGTGGGTCAGTTGAACTGGTAGTGGAATTCAGTCCTGGGTCACAGAACCAGCAGCGACCCAGGCCTGCCACGCCCCCGAACCAATTCCTCTGCCACTGCTGGGTTGCCGCCATTTTGGATTTTAGTGACTACACGTGTGCAGTTCACTGTAAATTGTTCTGCGCATGTGCGAAGAACAATTTACATTGAAAAGTGCACACATGCGGGTTGCGAACCAGTAGTAAAACCGGTAGCAACCCTCCCCTGCTTCTGGTAATCAGGAAAAATGCAAGAAATGGGCAGAATATCATGCATAACACTTACCTTTCATTTTTCTTGCACAGCGTCTATTAAATATCCATCAATATCTACTTGAAAAGCCTTGAAAGTCCTCCGGGATTGGGCGGCCTATAAATTTAATAAATAATAATAATAACAGGTATTCACCACCTTGTTCATTAATGTGCACTTTTTCTTCCTAGCCTCTTAATGGATTTCTTTGGATATAGGGATGGTTTTAATAATCCTGGCTTAGGTTATTGCCAATGTTTTTTACAAAAATTAACAGCTGATAGCCATCCTTAGATCAGGGGTGGGTACCGATGGCTCTTTTATGACTTGTGGACTTCAACTCCCAGAATTCCTGAGCCAGCCATACTGGTTCAGGAACCCTGGGAGTTGAAGTCCACAAGTCCTAAAGGGGCCTTCATTCCCCACCTCGGTCCTAGATCAACAAATCTTTTTTTTTTTTAAATATTTTATTCATTTTTCACATTCCATTTGCAATCACTTATATACAGGGTATTTACTATAAGAAAAGAAAAAAGAAAAAGGGAATAAAACAAACAAATAAAAAGGAAACACAACTCATCATTCACAACCCCACCTAACCCTTCCATCCTCCATACACCCCATCTACCCCCTCCAACTTTCCTTTCTCCCTCTAACACTCCCCTCCTACTTCCCTTTCCCCTCAAACCTTCCTTCTCCCCTTACACCCTCCTTACATTCCCCTTACTCCTTCCTTACTCCTCCCTCTTCTTTCCCTCTACCTCCCTCCTTGGTGTATGCCTTTATTCGAGTGTTGTTTGATCTGATAAAAGTAAAATGAACCAAGGAAAAAAATAAATAAATAAAAGAAAAAAAACCACCGTATATAAATACATTCTTGTTCTTATTAAGACTATGTTAACACCCCCCCACCCACCCCCCACAAATCCCCATCCCCAATCCTCCCGACTTCCCAGGGCCCACACCTGGCACTACCTTCTGTCTAAAATATCTTGTATACATATGGATTAAAAAATAAAAGTAATATGTCAAAAGAAAGAAAAACAGAAAAAAAAAGAAGAGAGAAAAGAAAAGAGA
The DNA here is from genome assembly GCF_009769535.1 of Thamnophis elegans. NCBI lineage: Eukaryota > Metazoa > Chordata > Lepidosauria > Squamata > Natricidae > Thamnophis > Thamnophis elegans. The sequence goes on along the minus strand of NC_045542.1, from coordinate 44,984,069 downwards.
AAAGAAAAAAGAAGAAAAAAAAAACCACTCTTTGTGTTGATCTCAGCCCCCCATCTTTATCTATGCTTAAATAGTATAAATCATTCTATCTATATTTTATTCTCGTCTCTTACTTCTTTGCTATTTACCCCAACCTTCTGTAGACTCTCCCGTTCCTCTTCCTAAACCTCATGATCCCTTCCGATAAGATTTAAGCAACGTGGTTCATGCCACATATTCAAATATGACTTTACAGAAGAGTAATCAAACTTTCCCTTCTAGTAAAATTTAAACAGCGTAAATGATCTTTCTTAACCTCCTTTTCAAACAGTAATTCAAAATAATCTAGCCAAGCTTCCCCTTCTTAGTAAAATTAAGCAGCGTAGATCAAATATTACTTTACACAGAAATCAATTTCTATCTTAAGATAATTCCAACCGACTTTCTCTTCTAATAGGATTTAAATAACGTAGTTCATTCCACATGCATTTTACCCTCATCCCTTACTTGTCTGATATTTACCACTATCAAATTTATACTAGCATTTGTTTAAAATCTAACTCAAAGCAATTTCAACCAACTTTCCCTTCTAATAAAAGTTAAATAGCATGGATCATTCCACATATTCAAATAATACTTTCAGCAAGAGTCAGTTAACCTTCTGTTTTAAAATAGTCCCTTCTAACAAAGTTTAAATAACATAAATCATTCCGCATTCTTTTTACACTTATCTTAAGATAATCCCAACCGGCTTTCTGTTCTAATAAGCCTTAAACAACGTAAATCATTCCACATATATTTTACCCTCATCCCTTGCTTGTCTGATGTTTACCACTATCAAATTTATGCTAACGTTAATTTAAAATCTAGCTCAAAGTAGTTTCACCCAGCTTTCCCTTCTAATAAGAATTAGTCCGCTTTTTCTACCGGAGAGAGGTCTCAAACCCCCATTCAGTCCTCAACTTTGGCGAGTATTTTGAAATGTCTAAATTCTCGATCTCCGTTTTTCTGCTTCTCCGAGGGAGGAAGGGCTACCCCCTCCATCTTGCAACCACATGGCCTGCCGTTTGCCTTCTCCTTCCGCTTGTCTCTCCTCTCTTCCAAGCGAGTCAGGAAGTCCCGCCTTCAGAATCCTGCAATAGAAATCTTAAGCCTCCGAAACAGAGTTAAGACGAAATCTTTGATTCTCAAATGTAACCGTGATGCCGGCAGGGGCCTCCCATCTGTATCGAATCTGTTGACTCCTAAGCTCCTTAGTTAAAAAGGTGTAGTCCCTTCTTGCTTTCAGCATCTGGAAAGGAATATCTTTGAAGACAATCAGGTCCTGGTCATCAACTCGGAGACTGTTATTATGAAACTTTTGCACAATCGCATTTCTAGATTCTTTTGTAGAAAAATGTATAATTATGTCCCTCGGGAGCTGTCGCTGTTCCGCTATCAATGAGTTCTGGCGATAGATTTTCCGAATCTGCCAATCAAAGTTAAGTCCCGGGCTTCCCACCGCATAGCTGAAGGCTTCAGCAAAGGTCTGTTTCAAATTCTCTTGCTCCTTTTCACGGAATCCTCTGACTCTTATTGCAAATGCCTTCCTATTAAAATTTATCATCATGAGCTGTTCTTCATTGTCTCTAATTTTTTGTTGTAAAATTTGAATATTGGTAGTCAAATTAAAATTAGCCTTCTCCAAACTTTCCAATTTGTTCTCTATTTCAGCAGAGTAATCTGACAGGGCAGACACGGCTGCAAACGTATTCGCCTTCATTTGATTAACTTTAGACTTTAAATCATCATATAGTTCCAATACAAATTCCTTAATTTCTTGTTTAAAGGCATTAAACATTTTAAAGAAATATTCCTGTGTTAGAAATTCTCCAGTAGAGGGCATAGGAGACAAAGGCTGTGGTTCCAGTAAAAATTCTTTAAATTCTTTAGACACATTTGTAGCAAGACGCTTCTTTGACCTGGGTGCCATAATAAATAAACAAGTAAGCAGCGCTTTGCTCCCCTCTATTTCCAAAGAAGAAGAGTTTATTTTGTTAAGGAGCGGTCTGCAGGAAGGTAAAACCGGCTAAGTACATCCACTATCAATCATCCACGGAGAGAAATCGCCATTTTGAAGTCCATTTAGACAAAGAAGTCTCTAAGACAAATGGTGCTGGTATTTAAGATAGTAATAAAAGCATAAATCTCACAGGGGTGGGACCCGCCCATATCAATTCTAGCTTGAAAAAACTTTGTTTTGTCCTGGGGGGGGCTAGCCTGTCTGGGGCTGCCAAAAAAAAAAAAGGCAGCTGAGAAGAACTGGCTGGAGATAAAAGCTCTGCTCCGGCTGGATCTAATCTCTGTCCACAGCCAAAAAAAAGAAAAAGGCTGTGGCTTACGAATAGACCCTAGCCTACAGAGCTACTCCCTGCCCCTTTTTTAGCCAAAAAGGGGTGCTATCTATGATCTTATTTAGATATACAGACCAGATCTCTGAGGAGCTCGGTGGAGCCCTCCTCGGCAACAGGCCACGCCCCCAGGAAGTCGATCAACAAATCTTATAATGAAAGGGCATAATGGTATTATTCTTTCAGAGCAGGGTGTCTCTCATCTTTGGCTAGGTAGATAGCATTCTAAATCAATCCTACCTCAAGATCTGCCAGTCAGGGGTTATTCATTGCACTCACTTATGCATAAAATGAAATATAAAATAATCAAAATAAAACAAGAAAGAAATCTGAATAAACCAGACAAGCTTAGCTTTGACCTGCACCTGTCAAAGAAATATTTATGCCCCAAAGAGGTTAAAGCTAGCAACCCTGCAAACTATCAGTCAGTGACCACACCTCAAACTAGCAAAGATGACTATCTGGGAGGCATTTGGATCGCACAAGCCCCCTAGACTCACCATGGACAGATAATATCATTCTTTCTCCATTAAAGGTTTTTTATTTTTTTTAATACAAATTATACATTTTATAGGAACCAAGACTTGTCCGAATCTTTTCTTTTCCATCCTCTCATTTATATAGTCCTTTTTAGATCATAGTTTCATTTGTACTTTCTGCCAAATTATTCTCTTTCATTATTTTTCATCTTTATGATTATTTTTTCTTAATACATAAACAATATCTTCAAAGTTACGCCAAATTTTCATTTCTTATTTTTTTTCATAGGTATATTTTGCTATAAACAGCATACATTCTCTAATTCAATTTAAACACAGAGAGCATTAATTTCAATTTTTTTCTACAAGTAACAATATATTATCATTTCTTTATTTCTTACTTAGTTACATCACAATAACACTCTTACTACTATTCTCTTTACTCTACTAATGTAACTCTTTTTCCCTTTCTTCCTCTTTTAACGGTTTTCTCTTGGGCTCTCAAAAATTCCAGTTTTAATTCTTTCCCTTCTTCTCTCCCTTTCCCCTAACTTCTTTTTTCTTTTTCCTATTTTTGCGATTATTCTCTCCCATTTTTCCCCCATAGCCAGAGGTGGCATTATATTGGTTTGCACCAGTTTGGGTGAAACAGTACCACCCAACCATCCTGATGTCATTGTATATGCTTTGCGCATGCGCGCCCGCTCCCATTCCTGAACCGGTAGTGAAGATAAGAGGATTTCATGCCTGCCCATAGCACAGGGGGTCATCCATCTATGACTCGCCTGTTACCCGTTCTCTACTTCAATCTATCATTCAGTCGTCTCACAAAGCTTTCTCTCCCTGAGCTTTCTTGGGGAAATTGGGGAGGGGGGGAAGGAGCATTCTTTCAGACCAATCAACTAAAGCTAAAACAAAAGGCCCAGCTGCCATCCCTCACTCTACAGTAGTTCTAAGAAACAAGCAGACCAAGTGAAGGCATCAGTGCTGCAGTTTCATATCAGCCTATATGATTTCCTTGATCTTTGGGTCTGTCAGAAGCAGGCCTCCAATTGAGTACACATCTATGAAGGCTTTCCCAATTATTGTTCTGGGTCTGATTTGTCCAGAAGGATTCACACATTGCAGTAGGCCATGACTGATTGAAGAAGCCTAATTCACCTGTACCTTTGACTCACACATCACAAAAAGCAATGAATGGAAACTAATCTAGGAGAGAAGCAACCTGGAACCAAGGAGAAATTTCCTGACAGTGAGAACAATTGATCAGTGGAACAGCATGCCTTCAGACGTTGTAGCTGCTTCATCACTGGAGGTTTTCTACAAGAGATTGGATAGCCATTTGTCTAAAATCGCAATAGCAGACTTATACTGCTTCACAGTGCTCTTACAGCCCTCGCTAAGAGGTTTATAGAGTCAGCCTGTTGCCCCCAACAATCTGGGTCCTCATTTTACCCCCCTTGGAAGGATGGAAGGCTGAGTCAATCCCGAGCCTGGTGAGATTCAATCTGCCAAACCGCAGTAGCCTTCAGTACTGCATTCTAACTACTGCACCACAGCAGCTCGTGAAATGGTATAGGGTTTCTTGCCTGAGCAGGGGCTAAACTACAAGACCTCCCTTCCAACTCTGTTATTTTGTAATCCTGCTTCTCAGATGAGGCGCATAACACTGGAACCTCATTGTTAAGGCCCTGGTCTTTGGCCATCTCCAATTGGATAAAGTCACAATCAGAAAAAATAATAATCTGCAACTTCCTTAATGTTACAAGGAGGCTGTTATGAAAGATGATGTTCACTGAGGTAAACTAGATCTGAGCTATTTGGGACTTTAAAGGACCAAAAAAACACAACAACAACAAAAAAACCCAACCAACCCCAACCCCTGTGAATTGCCTGGAAACAGACTGGGTACCAAGGGAGATATCCTTCAACACTAGTGTTTTATGTTCTTTTCAATCCTGCTAATAAATAGGCTGCCAAATTCTACTAATTGAAGTTTCTAGATACCATTTAATGACAGTCCCACGTAGAGCACATTCCAGTAGATACAGCATAGCAACAGAAACTCGAGGAGGCAACATAGCAGAAGAATTGGTGGGGGAGGACCCACATCTAATATGTTCTAATGAGGAGAATGTTTGTTCAGAAGAATAGTCTTGTTATTAAATTTCTATTTAGTCAGATCCGAGCTGCAAATCCAGACAACTGCTAGAAGGCAGCAGATACCTATAGAAATTCCTAATTCTTTACTGCCATCCACTGATAGTCTGGATGTTAGCAGCAAAGATTCAATAGAACTCTCTTTATTTACCCATCAATTTCATGAAATGTTCAATTCTGATGCCCAGGCTTATGTCCCTTCCTCAACCTATTAGAAGAGCCAAGCTGTGCCTTTGTCTCTTGCCCATTGCTGACCCACTATTTACTTTATTTTGAGTAAATATGTAAAAGTTGGGGAAGGTCAATCAGGATCCTTAGTGACCAGTCTCCATGGTAGTTTCCTAAAGCTATGAGGATTTTATGTTTGTTTTTTTCAGTAATCAAAACTGTTTTCGCTTTCCAGGTGGCTGACAAGAAATTCAGAATGTGGGTTACAAATCGTTATTTCGAATCCTGTTTGTGCTTCTATTCATTTGGTTGGGGAGATAGCTCAGACAGTTCTGAAAGTCAATCCTTTTCAACCTATAATTCAGTGTTTAAATAGTTGGCTTCATGGGAACAAATGATAGTGTCACGTTCTTTAAGTGTTTGAATTGGGTTCTCTTTGGAAATCCAGGTTAAAAAAATGTTTCCAGGTTTATGTGGGGAGAAGCATATTTTATTTGGAAACCCCACCAAAGGCAATGGAGCCTACTGGAATGGAAAAGTATAGTCGGGCGGGATTGAACATTTTTAGCAGCCAGTTCTCTAGGCATGGCCATGGGGGCACGGCCTAGTCGGCTTCCTGCACCACAGGAGGGGTTCCTCGAGCCTCCTGGATGGAGAAAACGGCCTCCCCTGGCTCCGGAAGCCAGAAACAGGCCTGTTTCCAGACTTCTGGTAGGCCCATTTTTGCCCTCCCCAGACTCTGGGGCTTTTGTTCAAGCCTCCGGGAGGGCGAAAATGGCCTCCCCAGGCCCATTTCCGGACTTCTGGTACTTTCGGTAGGCCCATTTTTTGCCCTCCCAGAGCCTCCGTGCAGGCCCTGTACTTACCTGGCATGATGAATGGGCCACATGAAGACTCCTGGGAGGGGCAGTGAGGGGGGGGGTGTCAGCTGGCCCTTGTAACTACCGATTCAGTGAACGAGATTAAAATTAACATCTGGTTCACCAAAACCGGTCCGAACAGGCTAAACCGGTCCGAACCCTGATAATCTTAAAGAAGACAAGAGAAAGTGTTAATGAGCATCCCCACCCAAGATCACTTTCTTTTTTATTCAGTATGTCTCTAGGGAACAAATCAATTCTTCAATCTATGAGGCAAACCAGAAAAACAACGAAGGAACAATTCACACAGTGTTGTAAGCTATGCTGTTATTTACTTGAGGGAAAGTACCACCTACAGTACTGTATGTGTTGAAAAAATTAATGGGAAAAATTGAGTCAGGTATTCTAATATGCTTATTATGTAAGAACGTTTGGAGTGGATGAGGAAGGCTAATTGCAAAGAAGGTTGTGAATTCTTTTTTAAAACCAAAAAAGAAATAAATCCCTGAATTAGTCACCTTCAGCTTTCCCACCTCTCCAGAGCATGATACAATTAACCCATTGTGATGTTTTTGAAACATTCAGGAACATCATTAGGGGAAATGAGTTGTACAAAGGATGCATCTGGAGAAGAATTTGTTTTAGAAAGAATTACCTTAGAAAATATACACACCTTTTGAATAGGAAGACTTACTATTTAATTCTATATATATAAAAAGCAAGTACCATTCACTCATCACGAAATCTCCAGAATCGTAAAGCCTACCAACTTGAAATTTGGCACGCATGTTCCTCTTGGCCTCTAGGTGCTCGCTAAGAAAGGATTATTTGAAATGACCATCAGATCATTAGTATTTCTTATACAGTAATTAACATGCTCTGATGCTAAGGAATTCTATTCCTCCTCCCACCTGAAAAGAACTCTGTTCCAATTGCCAGTTGCCTTATATTAACACACTCTGATGCTAAGGAGTTAGACATTCTACTCCCCCTCCCCACCTGAAAAGAACTCTGTTCCAACTGCCAGTGGCTTTACATTCCGTTATCTCAGTTCAATCAGGCAGACATTCCACTTCTTCACTCAAGAAGTGTCGAGGGCTCCTTACAGCATTAAACGTTGGTACCTCACCAAAATGTCTATGCCTTCCACCTATGGAACTGCTTCCAGACTCAAGGCGGCCGGAGTGATATTCCCTTATGTGTTTCAATCTCCAGCCATTACTGAGCCAACGGATTGTGAACCAAATCTCTCCTGCATAGCCCTATCACATAGTTTCATCATGAAGCACAGGTATCCAGCTACTAGTAATAGATATAGTATAAGTAACATAATCTCAAGGAAAAAGCATGCTCTGGGAGGGGGGAAAGTCCATCCTTTTAAATGAATATTGTAGGCTGTGGAATAAAAACAGGTGACTGTTGGTGAAACATTATGTTTTATTCCTGCATCGCCACTTATTATGCTTCATATCGAAGTGTATGATGTTCACTAGGCAGGAAGGAATTTCTAGCAGAGGTATTGCTTTATGTAGCCATGCACATGCATGTGTATACAGACATGTAAATGTATGTATGTAATGTATGTGAGTCATAGAATCATAGGGCTGGAAGGGACTCAATCTAAGTACAATAGAAATTCAATGTGAAGAACTTCCTGAAATAGTTTGAATCAATACCATGTTCCGCCACCTAAGCTCCAGAGTAGGAAATTGCCAGCTAGAATCTCTTCTGAGGTATATGAAGCAGTTAGCACTAAAGGGTTGGTGGGTGGGCTCATATTTCTATGCTGGTCACATCCTGGTTTTCCAACAGTAGAAGAATGACACAGAGCACCACATGGGGGCACCGTTTCCAAGCACTCTTGGGAGATATATCACTAATTTGGATAATAATGTAGCATAGTTTTTCAAGCTCAGCAAGTCTATGGTGGGTGGACTTCCAAAATTCCCCAGCCAGCATCAATACCTCCAGTTGAAATCCACTCATCTTAAACTTGCTGAAATTGAGAAACACTGATCTATATATTGATAGGATGTTGACTGGAGCAGAAATTCTCACAACTATCCAAACATTCTGAAGATTTGCTTACATACCACTTTTGGCATTCAAACATCTGGGGATTCTCCAACTTCTAATGTATAGCATCCATTGAGGCTTTGTAGGTAGTTCTTACAATCCAAGATCAGGAAGTTGACAATACTCAGCTGGTCTTAGCTTAGCTTTACAACCAAGGTAAGGGTGGATCCAGCTAAATTCAGGGGATGAAATAAGGAACATCCCAGAAGGGCTATGTCAAATCATACACTTTCCAGGGAAACTACAGGGACATGAATAAGAATCTGCTAAGGTTCTGCTGAGATTGACATGAGTTATATTTTCCCCTTTAAAGGATCAGGAATCTGAAGAAACAGGGCTCCAAACAATGAATGTAAAATGTGATTTCGTTTCTCAATCTTTTGCAAAGGTTTTGGAATGAAGAAAGTGCAGTTGTTCTATTACAAGCTAAATAAAGATAAGAAAGCATTGAGAAATGAAAATTATCTGGAGGGGTCAACAAATTATAAGGAAGGTGCAAAATGGACACTGGTATAAGAATGTTCCCAAAGTCTGAAAAGGAGAGAGGGGAAAGGAGTTAAAAACTGATATTTCCAGTATTTGCTGCTTTTGGGGAGCGGGTGGAGGCAAAGGAGAGAATTAAAGCATCAAATGGAGTAATGAGAACAATGTGAGCAGTTTCATTTTAATTCCAAATCATTTGAACTATAATTCCCAGCAGCTAGTGTGGTGGATGTGAAAACTGTTGGGTATTTGCTCTGGAGGCCTCAAGTTTTCCATCTAAGTGGCTCCTGGGGAGGAACAGGAGCTGTGCTCTTCTGTCTTTTGATGCTGTCCTATGGCAGAGAGTGGACGCATACAGTGGTGGGTTCCTACCAGTTCGGACCAATTCAGCTGAACCGATAGTGGTTTGGCGGCCTGGGTCGCTGGAACTGACAGCGACCTAGGCCTGCCACGCCCCCGAACTGGTTCTCCTACAGCGATGCCAGCTTGATTTTTGGTTCTGTGCATGCGCAGAACAATTTTCATTGCACAAATTTAATCCCCCCATTTTTTAATGTTGTGCGCATGTGCAGACCTTTTTATGTGCAAATATGCACACATGTGCACCAAACCGGCAGTAATGCTAGCAGCAACCCACCCCTGGACACATAACACTTCTTATGCTTATGCTGCTTCTCAGGGAGGACTATTGGGAAGTCATGTGCAACCTGCTGAAAGTAGGTTAAGAAAGGATCTGCAACCGAAAGCTCTTTGCCAGCTCTAACCATCACCCTCATTCCACAGGTCACATGTGCTAAAGAAAATCAGGAGGAGCTTGATGGTCCCTTTTCAATCCAACAAATTTAATTAAAAGGCATCAGCTTTTGTGAGCTAGATCAAAAGGCTTATGTTTTTTGTTTGGAAGGCGGCTAACAGATTTCTTCTGATCTGGGGCAACCACTGACAAACACAGTTCTCCTACAGTATTTGCTAAAGAAGGAGAGGTGGTTATAATAATCAGATTTGCTAATAGAACTGATTCACCATCTCACACACTCCCTTAAGTGGCCCTCTGGCAAAGGAGTAGCTGATGAGGCCAAGAGGTCCATCAAGGCAGGCTAATGCAGAGCTAGCTTTATGGTGACTTGATTACTCAGCACTTCATGAGTCAAGAACTGAAAACAGGAACTGCTGAGAAACAGTGTGCTGGATCTAGGGTTAGTTGCTATGATAATCTTGCACGTGGGATCCAGTTAAGATGGCTTTAATTTATGCATGTGTGAGTAATTGAATGATAAATATCTTCATTTGATTTATTATTAAGGGCCTAAGGGGGAAAAGCGCTCTGCATTGCAAAATATGGCTTTTTATGTACCAAGAAAAACATGAAACAATAAACTCAGGACCTGAAGACTTACAGTCTCGTTAAGTGTCACCAGAATACACTAGAATTAAAAATTATACTTGTGTGAATCAGTCAAATATTAGAACAAGGATCAGTGAAATGTAAGTCACAGAATTCTGACTTACATTGGCATGTTGGTCAGAAATATGAGAAAAGGAATGTTTTTCCTGTGTACCTTTAAGAACACATTTTCAAGAGTATCTTTTGGGGAGAATCACCCAATATGGGTGAGCCTTGCCTATGAAATGTTTTCAGATTTGTAAATGTAATCATGTTTATCAAAGGAGAAGCTAGCTCACCGTTGATTCTTCATTCTCTTGGATACTGATTCAGGAAAATTAAGAATGAGTAGAGATGCTTTTCTCAGCATCTATCCCAGCACTTGAAAGCTCAACAGGTATAGTGTTCCTCTGAAAGACAGATTGAAAATTGGGGCTGAAGACAATTGTAGCTCTACTGGATTCAAAACCCCTTTGTTCCCTCAAAAGACCCCACCTGATTAGGTTCCCCAGTTAGGCCAGTTTTTGACTAGCACAAGTAACTTCTCCGTTCTTGTCCTACACCATTTATGTCAAGTAGGAGGCTTTAAAAATATATACAGCTAGTGGAGCTTTATCCCTCCTGCTGTAGCTAGAATGAGCCTCGCTCCTCACCACACTTCTATTTTTACTTTGTTGGATATAGCAATAGAAAGTGCATCTAAGACCCACATACTGGAAAACATAATGAGAGTGATTGAGAATGTATGTTCCCTAAAATCTATCATGTTGACAGGAGATGATGGGAGAACAGTTCTTCAGTCACTAGGATAAGGCTCAGTTTAAGCCCATGTAGACGACTGTCATTATATGGCTGTAGTGTATATGAACAACTAAGAAAAGGAATCAGGTATAAATGATTTATATAAATATTAAACTGAAATGCTGGGGGTTCTTTTGATTTACTTTGAAAGCATCAATTTGCCTCCATAACATTAAAAGTTACACCAATGTGAAAACTTGACTTTCCAATGGGATGTTCATAGGAATGGTGATTGTTGGAGAATTACGTTTTTAAAAAAACCTTTCCTTAGTTGCTTGAAATAAAGCATTTTTGAATTCCTTCAACTCTAAGAACACATCTCAAGAGTGATAGACCTACAAAAAACAAACTCATCTGAACCTGGATCTCTACAAAAATCTTCCTGCAGGGTAGAATAAATCTATTCCAGGAAGAAGTGAAAGGTCTACATATGTATGTCAAAACCTGTGGTTGAAGGATGTGTCACAATCTGTCTGTATAGGCTTGTGTGTGGGGACATAGGGTCCCACACAGTCATGGGGCTGGTTGGCCCCATGATAACCCATGAGAAATCCCCTGAGCCCCCCCCCCCCCGCTGTCTGGATTAACAACTCTTAGTCTTCTCATTCTCCATTTCTTGCAACAATATGATGTTGTTTTAATTTTTTACATTTTTAATCTTAAATTACTTGGGTTTTATGTTTTATATTATTGATTAAATTATACCAGAGGCCCCCTGTGAGGAAGATGAGTGGTTAATAAGATGATATAGATAGATGGTTGGTAGGTAGGTAGTAGAAAGATAGATGATAGATTAGATAGATAGATAGATAGATAGATAGATAGATAGATAGATAGATAGATAGATAGATAGATACGGATGGATGTCCTCCAGGGGTTGGTACCAGGAGAGTATAGTTAAGGTTCTAAACAAGAGACATAGAGAACATCTGGAAAATGTAACCGTCATAACAGAGGTGGAGCAGGTAAAAGCCAGCATTGTTATTGGAAGATGCTAGGGCCTCATGAAAGTTCCTGCAGGCAAGATACTTTGCTTGACAGCAGGAATGCTAGAATTGAAGTGGGAGAGGGACAAATCAACAGTTCAACAGCCTGGGGGAAGAGTTGAATTCATCAGTCTAGCTCCTCTGATGTTTAGTAGGTGACATCTGGCTGCCAAATCCCCTAAGATGAGGGTCTTTTTATTCCAGGACAAAGGAGCCCAAGGGTGTGGAATGCAGGGAGGAGGTGGAGAATGAGACTTGAATCAAGAGAACAGCAGGAGGCACAGTACACAGTGTTGGCAGCATTGCACCCTCTGTTAATTCCATTACTCACCAGCTTATGCACACAGAGTTTAGCATTTTGGCTCCCTTTCATTGTGACTTCTGTCCCCAACTACTATTGCTAGGTGATGCCCCCCCCCTTTTTTATGGTGGCTAATTAAATGCAAAGGGTTGGAACACAACAAGAGGTGTTGTCAAGATGTAACTATCCATTTTGAAAAGAATGGGACAGGATGTAAGAGGAACACCTCTCTACCAATTATAGCTATGTTGAATTGGCCATATTTTATTGACTCCCCCTCCCCAAACAGAGTAAATGATGGTTACACAAATTCTAAGGGTGCGGTTACTTGATTTTATAATATTCTTATGAGCAAGTGATGATTAAAATATAAATATTAAGCTTGGCACAATTGTTGTCATTTCCTTTCCATTTCCCAACCAAAGAGAGGTGGTGCAAAGCACTGCTGATTTTATCCAGTAATAGTTTGGGGGGAAAATGCCCTAAACTGTGGCATGGGTGATTAGTTATCAATGATAATATTGACAAAATGAACAAAACCCCTGGATCTACCACATCAGATTTAAATCGCATTGGAACATTTGAATGTGTAAGTGAAGCAGATGGATGTCAAAAAGACATCCAAAGAATAACGGACAGTTCAAGACTGTAACCTTAATATTTTTTTAAAAGCAATTACAAGCCAAGTGATGCAAACAGTTAAGGGGCAGAGGATAAACAGCAAGTCAAGTGTTTGCCCTCTTGAGTTATTTATGAAAATAATGTGATATAAATAAAGAACCCTAGAACTGATTATTTTTAAAGAAACGATGAAGGCATAGAAAGAAATAAGATTATTAATTTTAGAAATGGGTAGAGCATCTCCATGGTGAAGAAATCAAAGAAAGGACAAGAACTAAAGAAACTTGGGGTTATCAAGAGAAAAATTCCAAAATTTTAAGTTGTTGAATTTTATTAATATTGTTTTGGCAAAAGATGCAAACGCATCTCAGCTTAGATAAGATTCAGACAAGAAATTAAAACTTCATCACAGTCAGCAAGATGGATTTGGCATTTTTATCTGCCTACAGCATTGAGTCCTTCCAAAGGATAGGCAGATATGTTTTATGGTATTAAAGGTTTCCTCGTTCCCAGTAAAGCTGCCTTTTGCAATTGACTGATGGAGATTTTGTCAACAGGTGATACTCCAGTTGTTTTGGGATTGCACCCAAGGTGCTTATTAGTATTGGTGCTATTTTGCTTGCTTTTGCCAGTTGTTCTATTTCTATTTGTAGCTCTTTAGATTTTTGTTTTATTTTCTCTTCTGCTCCATTCTCAAGTACTGCTACGTCCACTATCCAGACTTTTGTCTTTTTTATTGAAAATTGTTAAGTCTGGAGTGTTAAGTGGCAGGTACCTGTCGGTTTGAATTCTAAAGCCTGAGCACTTCAGCTTCGTTATGTATTATTTTCTCTATTTTATGTTCCTACCAGTTCTTGTTTGCATTATTATTGTTAATGTTGATATTATAAATGAAGCATGGGTTTGACACTTGTAGATAGAAAGAATTGCAGAATCACTTTCAGGAATCCAAAGCAATCAAATACAAATAGATTAAATTTATTATAAAAGTATATAGAGTTAATGCTGTGAACCTAAATATATACCAAGTCTTACACCAGGTTCTAAAAGATCCAGGAACAAATGAACTTTCTTGCCTCTTCCATGAACAGTAACTGATTCAGCAGCTTCCTCTTTCTCCATGCCTTAACCTGCCCAGGCAGCGATCCGAAGATTTTGTACTTTTATGGGATTTTTAAAAAGCATGCAGTAGTAAGAACAGCTTTAATCTGTCAGCCAGAATCAGCATCTCATCTGCAAGTATATTCATTTTTAAAGTGCATTTGATGCCTCCACATTTGGTATGTTCAATCAAATTAAGATTGAAGCAACCAATTTGATCTAGTGGTTAAAGCACCAGTCTAGATACCGCGAGACTGAATTCTATTCCTGTTTTAAGCATGAAAGCCTTCTGGGTGACCTTGAGCCAATCATTTCTCTCAGCCCAACCCACTTTGTAGGATTGTTATGGGGAAAATGGGAGCAAGGGATTTATGTATGTTGAATAAAAACCTAATAAACTTAAAATAAAGAACAGATGGAATGATTTTGTGTATTTGACTGGACTCTTTATCCCTTTCCCACTATCCTCAATTAAGTTGTGGGGGGAAATTGAAATTGACTGGAAAAGTCAATTTTGAAAGGCTAGGCTAACGATTGATAGCTCCTACCCATAGGGCTCCTATTAAGTTTCCACTTTTTGCATCATTAAGAGTTTTCTAATTATCCACAATACATCCTTTCAGTGGTAGGTGCAAATAAAGTGTTTTATCCATAAAGTTGATTACTTTGAGAAACTCTTAATGGCTCCATGCTATTAAATGCTTCACTGATCCAAGTAAGTTGGCAACAGACTTCCAGAACATAGATAATTGCAATGTCATTGTTTTCTCAAATGATTAGTTCCATAATTGTAACAGTACATTTTCCAGAGACTAAATATATTTTAATTGGGTTAGTATAAGAATTCTTATTCTAGACACATGAAAATTTTTAATAGCTAAATGTAAATTAGCTTTATTGGAATCACTGCAGCATAAGTGCCAGATCATTGTCTTCACAACACTTCATTTTCAAATTATTTTTGTCTTAAAAAAAAGCTGATATCTAAATAAGCCAAATCTATTGGATTTTGTAGATCCACAAGGATCTAAAGCTAAATTTGCAGGATAGGTCTTTCCAGCTTTGGGAAATGAGCTCCATAGAAATCATTCTTAAGAAATGTTTATATATAGGATATACAGCATAAAATACTATAGCATTGCTAGTTAAAAATTGCACTAAACAAAATAAGCACAATTGGTACAGATAAAAATTGGAAATTCTCCCTTCAGGATTTCCTTTGAACCCTTTTAAGCAAGACAAAGTAAGCTTTTCAACACGCTATTATGTCTTAAGGAACAATATTCAGCTAGGGAAGCATTCCCTTACATGTGTACTTGGCCAAAAAGAGTTCTCACTACCCTGGAGTTCTCTGGTTATTGTATTTTTCCAATATCTCTTGCAAAATAATGAGGTTTGGTAAAAATTGGAGGAATCCCTAGTGTTGGTAGTGAAGACCAGCATGCAGAAAATGTGTTGAAAGCAGAAAAAAGGTCAATAACATTGCAATTTGCAAGGCTACCCCCTACCACCCCAACCCCAAGTAACAACAAATTTCTATTAGTCTCACTTTTTTGAGGCAGAATTATGAAGACACAAAAGCTTAGTCTTTTAGGAACTGAATTTGCACATTCATCCAAATGCCATATCTTGCAGTGGAAATGTGCAAAAGTTTTCAATAAAAAACATTATCTGAAATGTTTTGCAAGGCTTTGTGAGCTAGCACCTTGTCTATGAAAAAGTACATCTTTTTGTTATTTTGCCTACATTTCATGTTCTCCATATGCTAGTACATTTCAGACACATTATGTAAATATTTAGCTTTGTTAAGTAATACTGGAGGTGATAGGAACATTTATTGTAGCAGTGATGGATACATTGCTAGTTACAAATTTTGTGACTTACTAAATGCATTGTGCAGAATATATCAAATGAAAACGGGCATTATAGTAAATAATCTCCTCTAAGACAATGCACATTTCATTTACTGCAGCGCTTTTATTTTCCTTTCACAATGAAGTGTTGGGCATTACAATTCTCAACTTTTGGATGACTTACAAATTTTGGTTTTCTACTGTCATATGACAACATTAAGGCAACGTACAAAAAATGTTACATAAATTAAACCTGATGATTAAATTTACAGGTGTCAGTTCCAACATTGGAGCAAATCAAGTTGAACAATGTTTTGCCCAGTGATGTCTTGCTGGGACAAAGGTGAGCAAGGAAAGAAAAACAGGTTCATAAGGCTTGGACACATACATTTCCAATCCTGTTAGGAACAGTGGCAAGACAAAAATGGCCATCCTTTTCACAAACTCTTGCCAGCCTCAACAATAAAGACCTGGAATTCTTAGCGCTTTGTGTAGTGAAGTGTGGTCTTTTGCTACCCTGTACAGATCTATGCTCAGACTCCATTGCAGCATAGCTGGTTACACACTGAGATTACTATCCCAGTTAAACATTATGTTCGTCAACACTATCCGTACTGTGTCCTAGGCCAGATGTGTATAGGGTAGTTATACTGCTATGTACAAAGGGAACTTTAGTTCAGGGTCTTAGCAACAGGAAGCTATCCTCAAAAGGTTATTGGAGACAGACTTCCCAATGACAAATGTTTGAAGAGAAGGCTTATTCCAGTTTCATGAGGCTAGCATGAGGCGTATATATTTGCCCAGGCAAATTTATACTGGTGAAAAAACTTAAATGCAGTAAAAACTGCACATTTGCCATAGTCCTTTTAGAAGCATTTACGGTGGACAATAGATGGGCCAGACTCATCATATTCTTGCTTGCTGATCCACATCTGCTGGAAGGTAGAGAGAGATGCAAGAATGGATCCACCAATCCAGACAGAGTATTTGCGCTCAGGAGGAGCAATAATCTGGAATAGAAGATAGAGGAGAGTTAAAAGGCGATTTCATAGGTTATTCTGCCCAATAGCTCTGACGTCAGTTGAGAAAAACATCACCAAGAATCTGCCCTAGCCATTACGATGTTATTAACCTCACCTTGATCTTCATTGTACTGGGAGCCAGTGCTGTGATTTCCTTCTGCATTCTGTCTGCAATTCCAGGATACATTGTGGTACCACCAGACAATACTGTGTTGGCATATAGGTCCTTTCTGATATCCACATCACACTTCATGATAGAATTGAAAGTAGTCTCATGAATGCCACAGGACTCCATACCTAGAAGAAAACACACATGATTGCACTTGTATGCCAAACTACTTTTAACTCAATCTGTTCATTTATTCAATATTAATTAACCATACATTTCTTTGGAGATTGTCTTACCTAAGAAAGAAGGCTGGAAAAGGGCTTCGGGACACCTAAACCTCTCATTTCCAATTGTGATCACCTGGCCATCAGGCAATTCATAGCTCTTTTCCAAGGAGGAAGAGGAAGCAGCAGTAGCCATCTCCTGTTCGAAGTCCAAGGCAACATAACATAACTTCTCTTTTATGTCACGCACAATTTCCCTTTCAGCTGTGGTGGTGAAACTGTAGCCTCTCTCTGTCAGAATCTTCATGAGGTAGTCTGTGAGGTCACGGCCAGCCAAATCAAGTCGCAAGATGGCATGAGGGAGAGCATAACCCTCATAGATGGGCACAGTGTGTGTGACACCATCACCAGAGTCCATTACAATACCAGTGGTACGACCAGAAGCATACAGGGACAACACAGCCTGGATGGCCACATACATGGCTGGAGTGTTGAATGTCTCGAACATGATCTAAAATGAAAGAAAGCACTTATTAAAAAATGAACAGTTCTAGTCACTAATGCACACCCATGCTGACATGCAAAGTATTTTGATGTGAGGAGAAACCAAAAGAAAGCAAGCAGAAATACAACTGAAACCTGAGAGACTTGAAGGAAGGAAATGCCAGAAGAGTACAGAATCCTGAAAATAACCAAAAAAGAGAAGTTGTAATTTGAAAGAAATGATGGAAATGGATGGAAATAATAGATGCAAAACATGCATCAATGCTGTACCTGTGTCATTTTCTCTCTGTTGGCCTTAGGGTTCAAAGGAGCTTCTGTAAGCAGTACTGGGTGTTCTTCAGGAGCAACACGAAGCTCATTGTAGAAAGTATGATGCCAAATTTTTTCCATATCATCCCAGTTGGTGACAATTCCGTGTTCAATGGGATATTTCAGGGTCAGGATACCTCTCTTGCTTTGGGCTTCATCTCCCACATAACTGTCTTTCTGTCCCATACCAACCATGACTCCCTGGAAAAAAAGGGAGACACAAATTAGCACATTATAAAGAAAAGGCAAGCTCCATCTTTCAATAACTTAATATCTTGTGTTATTTTGGCAACTTACCTGGTGGCGAGGGCGTCCAACAATTGAGGGAAACACAGCCCGAGGAGCATCATCTCCAGCAAAGCCTGCTTTGCACATTCCAGAACCATTGTCAATGACAAGTGCTGCAATTTCTTCTTCCATTTTTCAGATCTGCTTTCAATTAAAAAAAAATGCTTAGCAACCATGATTTGTTCCATCCCTGCAGCAACAATCTTACATCACCAATGAGTGCTTAGATCTGACGTTACCGCTTTTTACCACTAGAGGCTGCTCTGAATGCCTTCATGTCTGGAACCCCACCCACTTGTGCTTTCTCACCATGGCTTAACACTTCTACTTCATTTAACTTGCACTGCAGAATCAGCAAGTTCTAATCCCATTTTCTGAGCTCTGCCACACCAAAATCCACCAGTCCTCTAATGCTTATCTATTAATATCATACGGACTTCAATAAGAACTACCTTTTAAACAGACAGAACTGTTTAACCTACTACAGTAGAACTCTCCCAAAGTTTTGAATTAAATACTCTGAAACACCAATGCAGTATATGTACATGAGGCGCTTTCTCCACGCAAAAGGCTGCCCTCTTTCCTCTAACCAAATTTGGTTGACATTCATACTGTGAAAAGCTTCCTTTATACAAATTTCTTCCTACTTAAGATTCCACGAGGTATGCCATTATTAAGGCATCTTATCTGAAAGGCAAGCCACATTCAGTGCCCATATGGTTCCCAGGAAACCAATTCCTATTTAACGCCTCAACCAAGACCATAACATTTCACAGGTTTATCCCATCTTCTGCTAAATTAAAAAAAAAATTAAACATGTCATACATTGCTCCCTATAGGTATGGAGGCGTTTCAGCCCAGCGTGTGCACGTTAACCCTGACCAAGAGAGACACAATGTGCCCAGCTTCTTTCATTATGCCATTCTAACCCCGCCTTCCCAAACCACCTTCCCCGCCGTTCTTTGATTTCCCTAATGAAGACGCCTCATTTTCCAAGCCTCTTTTCCCTCACAAGTCCTCCCTCGAAAAAATAGCAACCTTGCTTCTCTTCTCCCCCCCCCCGACACGTTATTCTTCGCAGGTTTTCCCCCACCTCACTTCCCGCCTGATGACGTCAACGAGCAAAACCAGCCAACCGCATCCGAGCGGCTGTTGCCAGGCAAAACAACTCCGCCCCCCACCCGAGTATCCCATTCAGGCAACCGTTACGCCCACGAACCGGTAAGCTCGCGCCGTTTCCCCCATAGAACGTTTCTGCCGCTGTCTCTGCCCCCTCCCCCCCGCCTCAAGAAACCGGCACTTGAAGAGCCATTAACGGCTCTCCGCCACGGCCACTCGATCGGTATCCAAGGTCATTTTAATCAATGAAAAGCGCGTCGTCCTCCTCCCCAACGATTTAAAAGGTTGGAAAAGGAAAGAGTCCGATGGGGAAAAGCAGCCCAGATGATGCACACCTACCTGTTAAAACGGCAGGAGATTTCAAGGAAAAAAAATAAAAGGAGTCGAGCTGCTGCTAGATCCGCTGCCGCCGGCTGAGTGAGACCTTTCCAAGGCCAGCCCCGCCCTTTTTATACCCAGGGGGAGTCGGGCCCCCTCTCGCCGGCTGAGAACATCGCCATATATGGAGATCTTTCACAAGTGCGCGTTCTCATTGGCTGATGGGGCCAAGGCCACGTGGGGCAGACGAAGGCGGCCTGGCGACGCCCCTCTGAACCCCGGAATCTGTATGAGCCGCGGGAGGAGATGAGGGGGAGGGGCGCTCCTCTTTGCAGAAGACCCCCCCCCCATCGCCGCAACCCCCTTGTTTGGCTCCATTTGCAGGTGAGGAAGACGGCGCCGAAGGGGTTCGGGGCAGGGCAATAGAGAAAGTCAGCCCTGTAGCCTAGGATGGAAACGGGCGTTCAGGAGTCATTGAATCAGTCCCGAGCTTCTTAAAGGGGGGGGGGTGTACTGGGGTACCCGGAGGTTCAGTACTTCAGGGGGAGGTAGTGTGGTAGCCCCGCCAGATCTTTCTGGTTTAATTTCCCACTATCTTTTGCCCTGACCCCGTTTTCTGGAGGTGATGGATGTACAAAACATCTGGAGTGTACCCGTCTGCCAAACCCCTTATCTGTATTATTGCATTTGGGGGTTCTGAGGCTTCTTGTGGCCTGGTTACTGGCCACACAATGAAGGAACTGTAGTGCCAGCAGATATCACACACACACACATACAAGCAAAAAAACACAAATGTAGGGTATCTACGAGGGAACCAAGATCACACATGAATCTTCATTTGAAGGGATTGCTTTTGGAATATGGTACTTGGCTATCATAGAGAAGGAGTAAGTACTCATGTGGCAGTTGGTAATGTAGCTTTTAGTGAAGTAGTTCAACACACCTGAGAAACTCAAAGCAGGGAGATTTTTAATCTAGCCAAGGAACTATCAGTAGGAAAATTACTATTAAGTCCTCTAAATGCCAAAAGATAACTGCCACTGCATCTGTTTCACAACCGTCAAGGACAAGAACTTTGTCCTTTTTTAATGCAATGCCATCTTTTTTCTGGCCCATTCCTGTGTTTTTTTAAAAAAAGTGCTTCATTGGTTGAAATGGTCCACATATTGCCAAATTTGATTGGTACAATACCTCACACGCTGCATTCACAATAGTGAAGATCCCATTTTATTGTTTTCCATAATGTGGGGTGCTTTTGTACTGGATTATAACTCCTATGATCCCTCACTGATATAGTCAAAACACCATGCTATTGGAGATGATAGGAGCTGTAGCTTAATAAATCTTGATCATAAATTGGGGAAGACTGCCTTACTAGACAGATGACTTACATGAATGAGGGTAACAAGATTCTTGTACCTATAGTCACAGCACAATGTTTTTTCTGTTCAAACAAAGTTATGATGCACTGTTTCAGAATGTTTTAATAATTCTTAGGGAAATAGAGGAGAGGAACATTCAAGGAACACAAAGATGCCAAATAAATTCTTATTTTCTCCAGGCAGAAGAAATAATAATAAAATATACTGAATAGATAGACCCTAATGTGATTACAAAGCAAAACATATGAAACAGGAAACTTGTATCTGCCAGGTGGTGAAAAAATGAGAAAAGAGTGTGCATGATATCAATGCTTAGTGTCCAACATTTGAGAGGTTAGTCCTGTAAATTAGATATAGAAGATCTTTTGCCCAAGAATCTTGGTTTATACCATATGCAAGTAAGGCCAGTGTTTAAGTATCTTCAGGTATTTTAAAAGCTGAGGAAGAAGTCCTGTGTGTAGATTTACAGACCACATTATGCGGTGGGTTTTCTCTGTTGTGTTGCCTGTATTCTGGAATACTTTCCCCCCTCAAATTATGAGGTACCTACTATTATATCTTTTAGATACCTCTTGGAGTCCTATGTCTTCACCTAGGCCTTCCTGGATAAATGTTAAATGTTTTCATTTCCCCAAACAATTTAAAGGTATTAATATTTTTTTTACTTAATTATAAACTGATTAAAGATATGATTGTAGGAGAAACAATAAATAAAATATCAAACAAAACCCAATGTCTTTGGAACTATATTTACAGGAAGCACACTTAATTATTTTAAAATATTGAGATACAGCAAATTCAATGTAGCATAGAAGACACAATAATAATAAACATGAGGTTCTTGTGATCCTATAGATACTGTATTTATATGACATAATAGTAAGCTGATAGTCTGCCAAAGAAAAGCATTGCTGTTCCATTGGCTAGGACTTCAATTTTAGATTTTTTACAGTATCAATACATTTTATCTTGCTGAGTTCTGCGTAATACTGTGAAAGCATTAGAAATGTAATATGCTTCAACATTGTTTCATCTGTATGAAAGAAAATGTATATGTGAGGTGAGAAAGATTCACTATTAAAAAATTTCCAATCATTATTTGTTTTCTTTTATCCGTACTACTTAACTCTTGAGAATCAGCCATAATACACTGGAGACAAAATGCTTTTTCTAACCCACATAAGCTGCAATGTTGCTTGCAAACATAACCTACCAAACATAAGTAAAACCATTAGTCTCTGCCCATCCCTGTTCTATGTACACACCTGCAAAAGTAACCAGACCTCACCTATAGGCAGGTGACTAAGCTTGTCCTTCCCATAAAACCATAACCTACTTAGATTTCCTAAATTGGGAATGTCTTTACCAATTCAAGCAATAGCTGAGTTCCAACACTCCCCCTTGCAAATAAAACCAATCATTGAATCATAGAAATTAGATTCATCATAAGGAGGAAATACTGTAATTATTGTGTTGGTTTCTGTTGCTCAACTCCTAATGTATATTCACAAGATTTCAAAGCATTAATGCTCCATAGATTCACAACTGAGAATTGAACTGAAATATATGAAGAGGTAGGGAAGAACAATCCCCATTATTGCTGATAAAAAGTGATAAAGTGAGTTGGCTCTACCCAATAGAACAAACATGCTTGTATTTAGGTTTGCTTTCCTTATACTGGTTTAGCTATTATCCTGGAAATATCAATTCCAGGAGCCCTGGAGAGAATGCTAAACTAGAAACATAACCACTCAGCTCTGGTTCATTCAGTCATTCCTTACACCTTAATATAGCATTTGAATTATTCAAATTAGAAATTGGATGTTTAAGGAATTGGATAGTTACATGCTTAGTTTAGAGGGGGAAATGCTCTGAAATCTTGAGAATCTACAAAAACTTCCAAAATGCTTAAGTGGCATTTCATCTGCTTTTCCTGACATTTTCTAAGACATTTATGGAATTATCTTCAGAGGGGAAGTTTACAGTTTTGAAAGAGACCAAAGGATTTAAGAATCCTGCAAGGGACTTTTTGTGGGTAGCATATCTTTATGAGTGGTGCACCAACTGATTTCATTTGTTGACCTGTTTATTTTTAAGGTTTTCTGGGCATTTGAACTCAATGTATTATTCACAAACCCAATATAGGCACCTCTGCTCCAAAGTGTATTGAGACTGGTGTGTCCCCCTCCCCCAATCTCATCAAAATTTCACCTGTTTCTCCTCCATTTTGGTCTTTCCTTTCTACAGTTATGCTTTCAACAATTGATGCTTTGGCAGGTGGGTCATAGTCACACAATTACTATAATAAGGCAAAAAGCTAGCCCGCACTTGCTTGTCAAAACACACCTTTGAACCCTCCAGAAAAAGGCTTGAGACTAGGGAACGAAGCTCTCAAAGCTGCTCGGATTGAATAAACCAGGCACGTTACGGGGCTCCAAGCTTGAGAGCGGAAGGGCCGGTTATTTCCCGCAACAGCTCTCTGGAAAGCAGGCGGCTTCCCCTCCGGTCATTTGCATTCCTCTCGGATTCTTTTGTGCTGAAAGAGGGCGTGTCTCTGGAGGAGCCAAGATTGCGTTCCCGAGACACATTGCTGATGCGGCCCAAGTGAAACCGTTCCCGTTCGCCATGACGGTGTGCCAGGGTAGAGGTGCTCCACCCAAAAGGGATCGGGGTGTGGTGGCGAGGGCAGAAGCAGGGTTAGCCAGGGCCCTGCATCTACACGTAGCATCATCCCCGGCAGCCGTCCGCGTTAGCTTGGACATCGCTGCTGCCCGGATGTTGCCTGCTTTTGAGAAGTTTTAGAGCCCAGGAATGCGGGGTAGGGCGAGGAGATAAAGGCAGTCTCTGTACCCGAGACCCACAAACCTTAGAAACGATAGTGGGAGCTGGAAATCTCTCACTACGGAGAGGTATAGGCCTCCGTCACATCACTCAAATGCAGCAAAGAAGGGAGGGGGCAGCGGAGGGGCTGGGTTTGAAGGGAGGGAAAAATCACTGGGCGCAGCGCAAACATGCTGACGAGGAGGGGGGGGGGACTTTCCTGCCTTTAACACATGACACATGGCAACCAGCATCTTTTCTGGTTGCTGAAGCCTTAAGCATTTCAGGGGCGCTTTAATGCAGATACTTTGCTATTAACCTAATGCAACCCGCTGCTTCCCCGTTAATTGCAAATCAAGGGTTCGTTTCATTCCACGCCGTCGGCTTCGGGAGGCGTTTTCCCCCTTTCGCCCTTCCCGTTCTCATCAACAGGTTTTCAAAAGGCTCGAGTTCTTTGGTAAGCCCCCCCCTCCTCCTCTGCTATCGGTTTCGATCCTCCACCCGTCAGAAAATGCTTAGCACGGGCCAAAAAGCCGGGACCAACGAAGGCCTTTCGCTTCCTGCGATCGGAATGAATGAAACGCTTCTCCCCTCCCCCAACTCTTCGCTACACAATCATCCCCCGCCCGAAGCAAAACGTCGCCTCTTTGCACCGCTTTCAGAATCTGTTCGTCAGCGCGGGCCGCCTGTGTCCCTCCCCTTCCCCCCTGTCCTTCCCTCTGTCGAGGCGTCCGCGTCATTCGTTTCGGGCAAGAGCAGAGCCGGGCTGGAGCCGCGCACGGGAACCCCGTGGGTGTGGGTTCCACAAAGCGGCGCCCAGGTGACCCGGCGCGCGCACGGGGAGGGGGAAAAAAAACAAAGGAGCCCTTTCTATGCCTATATTTGGAGATGGTTGGGCCGCTGCCTCGGAGATCCGCCCTTTGCGCACCGACTGCTCCCCCCACCCCCAGCTCAAGGACGGCGGGCGAGGCGAATTGTTTCGCCTGGTGGATCGCCGGACTTTGATCGCTGATAAAGGAGGGTTGGAGGAAATGCATTCTTAGGACCAGAGTCACCCATGCCCCGAATTAAGGTGGTTTTTCTTCCGTTGCCCCGCTGACCGCTGATTTTAGCCTACCCAGGAAAGGAAAAGATTCTGCGCGCGTTTTATTCAGAAGCATCGCCATCCCTTTTAAGATGCTTAAAATGTCGAAGAAGTAGGGGTTATAAGAGATTCGGCTTCCAGCTAAGCACAAGCTCAGATATAGCCCAGAACGGATATGCTGGGTGCAAAGAGAAAAAATAAACGTTAAGGCTGAGGTCCCCGCTTCAGGAAATAAAGCTGCAATATGCCTTACTCCTTCAGAAATCTTGGCTGGTATTCTATTTCGTATTATTAGTAATAAGTGCACCAAGAGGCCTTTGCAGGCTGTTAAAATGTTCACCAGGGTGTGAAATGATTATTGGATCATATTACTGTACTGTATCAAGTGGGCTGGTCCTATATTTCCTGAAGCATAAAAGTTTATAAGGTGTTTTTCCCCCCTTAGGAAGTCATTTATTACAGATCAAGGGGTGAGAACTTCCTTTGATTCCATTTCCTGGGAGGGGACTGGGTAATAATCAGGTCCAGTAATTAGATGTACAGGTAGCCCTTGACTAACATCCATTCATTTAGGGACTGTTCGTATAGTGGCACTGAAAAAAGTGACATGACCATTTGGTCACAAGATCAGAATTCAGACAATTGACTTGTACTTATGACAGTTACAGTGTCCTGGGGTCATGTCACATTTTTGCGACCATCTGACAAGCAAAGTCAATGAGGAAGATAGATTCACTTAACAACTGTGTTACCAACTGAACAACTGCAGTGATTCACTTAACAACTGTGTCCCTAAGTAACTGAAATTTTGGGCTCAGTTGTGATAGTAAGTTGAGGACTATCTGTATCTTAGTTTTTTGGGAAGATTAGGATTTGAGGGACTTTCACCTGTCTCACATTTCAGTTAGCTTTGATAGACCAGTACACCTGCTTAATTTTCTGCTAGAAAAGCGAATGAAAAGATACCATATAATGTTTGGATACTTTACAAAAACAAATATAATGAATATAAAACTGGATTAGGACTTGGGGGCCCTTCCAGAAAATACCTCTAGTTCAAAAGCCATTATAGTTAGTACTTATCCTTGAGCTATTTTTACAGGTCTATTTTGTGACCATATAAGAGACCACTTTACATAAGAAATCATATTTTTTTGTAGAAGATGGCTGAAGTTCATAGGCAAATTGTTAATGGAATCTGTTTGCAGAGAAAATGGTTATTTCTATACTGCTTGATTTTAAAGGGCATAAAAGTTTCTTACCAGCTACTGAAGGAAAGGAAAGCATGTCATCTATAAATATAAATTTATAATGTCTGTGATGAAGGAGAAAGTGAAAGTGAATCACCTATTACTGAAACCTCAGTTTTTTGCAGTTCATCCGAAGGTAACATGCAATTTCCCACAATCTCAGTGCAAAAAGAAAGAAAGGAACCCTTCATAGTAAGGTTCTACATTTAGGCAAGAAAAACAAAATGCACAGGTACAGTATAGGTGGTACCTTGCTCAATAGTAGTAACTGTGAGAGGGATCTTGGAATCTTAATGGGCAACCACTTAAATATGAGCCAGCAATGTGCAGCAGCTGCCAAAAAAGCCAACACAGTTTTAGGCTGCATAAACAGAGGGATAGAATCAAGATGACGCGAAGTGTTAATACCACTTTATAATGCCTTGGTAAGGCCACACTTGGAATACTACATTCAGTTTTGATCGCCACAATGTAAAAAAGATGTGGAGACTCTAGAACAGTGGTTCTCAACCTGTGGGCCAGGACCCCTTTGGGGGTTGAACGGCCCTTTCACAGGGGTTGCCTAAGACCATTGGAAAACACATTTTTTGATGGTCTTAGGAACTGAGACACCAATTTTATGGTTGGGGGTCACCACAACATGAGGAACTGTATTAAAGGGTTGCGGCATTGGAAAAGTTGAGAACCACTGCTCTAGAAAGAATACACAAGAGCAATAAAGATGATTAGGGGACTGGTGGCTAAAACATAAAGAACAGTTGCAGGAACTGGGTTTGTCTAGTTTAGTGAAAAGAAGAACTAGGAGTGACATGATAGCAGTGTTCCAATATCTCAGAGGTTGCCACAAAGAAGAGCAAGTCAAGCTATACTCCAAAGCACCTGAGGGTAGGACAAGAAGAAATGGGTGGAAACTAATCAAGGAGAAAAGCAACTTAGAACTGAGGAGAAATTTCCTGATAGAACAATTAATCATTGAAACAACTTGCCTCCAGAAGTTCTGAATGCTCCAACACTGGAAGTTTTTAAGAAGATGCTGGATAACCATTTGACTGAAGTGGTATAGGGTTTCCTGTCTAGGCAGGCGGGTTGGACTAGAAGACCTTCAAGGTCCCTTCCAACTCTGTTATTCTGTTCTATAGTGGATTTTTGAAGGGAGGTAGAGAGTTTAGTAAAATGAAAATCTCTGGAATTGCATATTTCAAGGAACTGGTGAGCGAAACATTTTAATATGGAACCACTTTAAGCAAAAGAGAAAAAATCCCAAACCTATGTTGGCAATACTTGCATTTAAGTTACAAAATCATTCCCGAGTTTTTGATCCTCCTGCATCAAAGAAGTTGGTTAGGAGAAAAAGGGAGAGAAAGGAAAAGAGAAGGCTGATTGGCAGCTCTGTCTTCGGCCATTTACTTAGCTAATTGCAATGAACTTGTTGCAATACACAAGCTAGGTTAGTTTGTTGAGAGAAATGAACCAGCTCAGTTATCCGCCTGTCTGTGCCCTACCCAAGGACCAACCCAACGCACTGTGATTAAAATGTGAGCAATGTCAGTCTCACACCTTCCGCCACCCAATCACTCTTAACATGGTTCTGCTTACATTGCTCTTCTGCTTATTGGTTCTTCAATATCTCCATATAGGGTCAACCCCACAGAGGTTAACTCTTTGATAAGGAAGAATTCCTACAGGGTAAAGGTGAAGGTAGCAGAAAAGAATATCTGATTGCCTGGCTCTTTATTTGGCAAGGCTAAGCACATTCTATATACTTTCAGCATTGTGATATCAAAAGAAGGCAGGAACACGCTGGAAGGGAGGAAGCAGTAGAGATTTTTTTTTAAAAAAAACCCGAGATATCTCTCACATGTTTTCACAGGATATGACTTGGATCACTGCAGTCAGATTTTTGTATTTTTCAGGCCACTATTTTTTTAAAAAATCCCTACTTCTCCTCCCTCTCAAAAATGTTTTCTCAGCCCTTCAATCCTAACCATATTTTGCTTTGTTGTTAGGCGTCTATCGTGCCCTGCAGTTCTTCATAGTAAACGGGAATGTGTGGGATTGCAGCTTTAAATTAATTCAGAAGGCTGGATGGCACTGATGAGCAGATCTCCATGGGGCAGTGAGCCAATTTTCCTAAAAGCCTGTTAAGCAGTGGTAGAGAGCCAATTGTGGACTGACAAACTGCAAGAATGCTTTACTATCACAAGGTTATGATTTAGCAAATGCCATTACAGATTGTTAACTGAATCATAACTTTTTATTGTGGCTGCATGAATTAATGAGTGCATCTCAGTATTTCCAAAATCTCCAGATGAAGTACAAGATAACAGGCAGATCAGTAAAAATTCTCACTGGATTAAGACCAGATTAAGTTTGTTGAACTTGGCCACCATTGGAGGAGGCATGACATAAATCCTATTGCTTCAAGTGGAGATAGGTAATATACTTGCCATACTTGATAGAGAAGCAGGATAGGGCAGGATAGTCTCCGTCAGGAGCATCAACTGCAGGTGACTCTGCCCTGGGGGGCTGAGGCAAACCACTGGAGAACTTAGTAAATATAACCATGTCACAGCCAATGACAAATACAGGTAATCCTCAATTTACGGCCATTAGTTTAATATTTGTTCGAAGTTACAACGGCACTGAAAAAAGTGACTTTGGATTGTTCTTCACACAACCGTGGCAACATTCCCATGAATATGTGATAAAAAATTGGGGTGCTTGACAACTGCTTCATATTTATGATGGTTGCAGTGTCCCGGCGTCACGTGATTTCCTTTTGCGACCTGACAAGAAGTCAGTAGGTAAACTGGATTCACTTAACAACCATGGTACTGACTTAACAGCTGCACTGATTTACTTAACAACTGTGGCAAGAAAGATCATCAAATGGAGAAACCTCACTTAACAACTGTCTCCATTATCAACAGAAATTTTGGGCTCAATAGGGGTTGTAAGTCAACTACCTGTAGAGTGTTCTGGAAAAGGATCCACTGGGTTGAGAGCCATTTCTGGTATCCGAGGGGGTCTCCTGCTCCTCAACTCCTATGTGGAGTTGGCACAACTGACTCCATGCTGAACCCAGGAGTTTGGTTGGTTTGGTTGGTTTATTCGACTTGTATGCCGCCCTATTCCCGGAGGGACTCAGGGCGGCTGACAAACCAGAAGGGAAGGGTCATAATACAAAAAAGTAAAAAGACAAAAAACAAACAACAATACAAAACAATTTAAAAAGTCACAACACGCACAACAATTCGAGTAGGGGTGGAACTCAGGAGCCCCAGGCCTGCTGGAACAACCAGGTCTTAACAGCGTTTCGGAAAGCCTGAAGGGTGGTGCGGGTCCGAATCTCCACGGGGAGATCGTTCCAGAGGGCCGGAGCAGCCACAGAGAAGGCCCTCCTCCGGGTGCTCGACAACTGGCATTGGCCTGCAGATGGAATTCGGAGGAGGCCTAATCTGTGGGATCTGATGGATCTATGGGAGGTAATTAGCAGAAGGCGGTCTCTCAAGTACCCAGGTCCAATACCATGTAGGACGTTGAAATAATGTAAGGAACTGTAGGCATGAAAAGTAATCAGCTTATTTCCAGCACATACTCATCCTGATTGCCAACAGCATCTGATAGATTTCAGAAGTGATAGTTCACTTGTCGCATAAGTCATTTCTCTTCTGTGAGTAAAGTCAGTTGGCTTACGCAGCCAACCTTGATGTAAGGATTGTGTTTAAGTGCAATTCAGTCTTGATCCTACCACCTTCAAAGTAGTTGCTTAGCTTATTTTCATTGAACTTAAAAAAAAAAAACCCCAGCCTCATTATCCTGCCCAATTAAAATGGCCTTTTCCTCTCCAATCAACAGCTTTCCCCATGCATATTTTTGGATTTTGCCATTGGGGTTTGCAAGTGTAGAATGTGTGTTTTAGGGGAACTGAATCCTAGAAATAGGAAGGCCAGGCCAGGCCATGGGATAATCAAAAGACCAAGAAGCAGGGGCTTTTCCCCCTATTGTTTTGCAAACAGCATTCTTCTGAAGATGATTGGTCATTACTTTTTCCCTTACAGAATGAACTGGGTTGAAATACAGCAGCTGAGCAGATTCCTTAGGTAGCAAACAACTTTGTGGTTTTGTAACACCTCCTCCTTCTTTCTTTTATGCCTGGGTATCTGCATTTTAGCCAGAAGGCAGGAACACTCCCCTCTTCTCCCATTGCTCAGGCAGAGGTCATTTGATTGCATAGTCCTTCCCATTCTTCATGTAGAGGCAAGAACCAGAGAAGCATGTTTTGCCTCTTGCTCTGCCAGCTGTGCCAGTTCCTCCAAGTTCACAGCCATGCTAGCCACGTTTCTGTCCGGAGAAACCTCTCCTCTATCCACTCCCCTTGGATGTTATGTTCTAAGTAGCGTGTAACTTCTTGCCTGGTCATCTAAATCCGTAGGATTTTATAAGAGGGAGGGCCTATTGATTAAACAAATGTAAATTTGCTGAGATCAGGCAAGCTAAGTTCGAATCCAAGAACAACTGCGAGAGCCCTGACTCTATAAATTCGGGAAGTAAGGGGGGGGATGGAAATAGCCAAGAATAATCAGAAGATGATTGGTACTATTTTACTTACTGTGGATAAGGGGTGTCAAACTCTATTTCATTGAGAGCCGCATCAGGGTTGTGTTTGACCTCTTTGGGGGGGGCAGACTAGGCATGGCCAGGGTGGGCATGGCCAGCTCAATGTCACTCGTGTTGGGGGGCCCTTGTGGTGGCTTGAGCACTCTGCCAGAGAAAATGGGTTCCTGAGCTCTATTTTGGCTGCGACAGCCTCCTGTAACCCTCTGCCAGTGAAAACGGCCCTCCCGAGCTCTGTTTTCGCTGGCAGAGGCACCGTGGGCCAGTCCTTTGCAGACACCCCACTCATGCTCTGTTTTCGCTGGCAGAGGCACCGCAGGCTGGACCTTAGCGGTTTCCAGGGCAGCCCCGTGGAACAGTTCTAAGCACCCTGCGGACCGGATCCGGCCCCCAGGCTTTGAGTTTAATGGCCCTGCTGTCGATAGTATGGTGTGGTGTCAAATGATCTTCACAATTAGTACAAAATTGGGTCTATGGGTGAATCTTATTTTTGCAACTCCCGAGTATAAAGTAGACATACACTGGATGCTGTAGATTCCTTGGCACTTGCTCCAAATCACACTGACATAGGTCAGATGTACAGGTAGTCCTCGACTTACAACAGCTTGTTCAGCGACCAGAGTTATAATAATAACATTGAAAAAAGTGACTCGTAACCATTTTTTACTCTTGTGACCTTTGTGACAATCCCCATGGTCATGGGACCAAAATTCAGGTGCTTGGCAATTGATTCATTTTTATGACGGATGCAGTGTCCTGAGATCACGTCATCCCCTTTTGCGACTTTATGACAAGCAAAGTCAACGGCATTTACTTAACAACAGTTTATCTAATTTAACAATTACCGTGATTCACTTTAATTGCTGTGGCAAGAAAGGTCGTAAAATGGGGCAAACTCACTTTCTGGTGTTTTACTTAACATCAGAAAATTTGGGCTCAACTGTGTTCGTAAGTTGAGGACTACATGTATTGGGTTACAATTCCCCCGATTCCCAGTTATCAGAGAAATCTTAAGAAACCAGGAAGTGTGTTTTTCCACCAGGCTGGGGTTGTGGCTGATCACAGCACTCTATTTTGGATTTTTATTTTTGTTTTGTTTTTGCATTTTGGTAAGTGGAATTATAATTACTACCTGCCAAACAAGATCTTAATGAATAAATATTTATAATATAGATTCAGAATTGTGAACTGCATAGCCTGCTTGGCAAGGCGAGCCAGACACTTCCAACAGAGCTCATTTTATTACACTGCCGTCAGTCTTGATCCCACCCTAATTGTGATCTGAAGAACAGGACACTGTCTTTCCTCAGAAGGGAGATTTCCTTGTTAAACTGTCTGACAGATGATCTACATTGCCCTGCATATGACTGTAAGGTAGTTTCTTCTTCATGTAATGATTAGTGCGAACATACCTTGATTCTGAGCCATTGGAATGGTTGCAAGGGATGTGCCAGCACATGAAAAGGGAAGGGGTAGCACACTAGGTCTCCCTCCCCCCGCCCCTTTGCTGTTCAGTAATAACAGTATTCATGGCCTCTACCCGTTCCGGTAATAAGTACAGAGACAATGACAAAGAGATCTTCAGAGGCTGATTTGAGTCATAGGTTTAGATCTTGTACAAGGGCAACCTCCAATCCTCTCTCCCCCCTCCCTTCTTTCTCTCTCTCTCTCTCTCTCTCTCTCTCTCTCTCTCTCTCTCTCTCTCTCTCTCTCACACACACACACACACACACACACACACACACACACACACACACACACAGTCCTGCTGAAGAGCATATTTTGAATGTGTGATCTAAAAGCACCAGGAAATTCTTCTCTCTGAAAGGAGCAGCTTCCATGATTATGGGGATAAAGGGAGAGTGGATAGTAGAAGCAAAGTATCTCCAGCCAGTAAGAAAATTGAACCCTGGGGTAGGACTGGAAGCCATTTGCTCTAAAATAAAGATGATGGTGTTTGAGTGCTTTCTGCCTTTTGCAGTTATTCTCTCCCCCAAATTCTGTCTCCTGTGGCTTTTAGCCACAATAAGAACCTTTCTTATTCTCCATGTCCTTCACTCTTTATAAAAAATGGTGGAGAGGGGATTCTGTCAAATTGAATCATCCAGAGTCTAAGGAATATCACTGGTGTATGAATGGTATCAGCAGCTTATGGAGGAACAGGTAGCTTTGTTTTGCTGTTGTTACTGGGTATTGTCTTTCCTGGCAGCAAAAGAGAATCAATTGGACTCCAGACAGAGGAAGTTGATTTCTATCGATCTAGCCAAGTCTATTGTCCACATTGACCCATTTGTGGTTGGCCATGATCTCAGTCAAGACATTTTATTTCATTTGCTCCCTTAATTTTTATAAGCAGATGGCAGTGGTTTGCAAGCTTCTGCATGCAAAACATGTCAAATGGACCTGAGATAGGATCCTTCCCAAGGTAAGGATGATGTGGAGAAACACTTTGTTTTTGCACATGTGTGTATGTGCTTCTCAACTTCTGCCAAGATTATGTAAAGCTCACCACAGATGCAAGTGATCTTCCATTTTTATTTTCCTTTGTGAGGTAAACATCCTAAGACTGTGATGGTAAACCTATGGCGCACACATGCCACAGGTGGCACGTAGAGCCATATCTATGTCAGCTCCATGCACTGGCCAGCTGATTTTCAGCCTTCCAGAGGGCAGGCTTTCACCAGGCTTCAGTAAAGCCTCCAGAGTCTTGAGGATAGCGAAAAATGGCCCCAATAAACTTCCGGTTTTGCTCATGGGGCCTTTTTTCACCCTCCCCAGGCTTCAGGAAAGCCTCCTGAAGCCTGGGGAGGGCAAAAAACAGACCAACCAGCAAGCCAGTTCATTTCCAAACTTCCGATAGACCCATTGGGCCTGCTTTTCACATCCACAGGCTTCAGAGTCTTTCCTGAAGCCTGCGGAGGGCAAAAAATGGTGTAGCGGGCCTATCGGAAGTCTAGAGGTTTCAGTGACGTCTGCATGCATGTGCGGGGGGGAAAGTGGTGTGTGTGTGTGTGTGTGTGTGTGCTTGCACTGGGGGAGGCCATTGCATTATGGGTGTGAGTCAGGGGTGGGTTGCTCCCGGCATTACTACCGTTTGGGTGCGTGCAAAAATTTTGCTCTGCGCGCATGCGCATTTGCTCATAAACAGGTCTGTGCATGCACAAAACATTTAAAAATGAAAAAATGTGCAATGAAAATTGTTCTGTGCATGCGCAGAACTGAAAATAAATATGGCGCCGCTGTAGGAGAACCAGTTCGGGGGCGTGGCAGGCCTGGGTCGCTGCCGGTTCCAGCAACCCAGGCCGACAAACTACTACCGGTTCAGCTGAACCAGGCTGAACCAGTAGGAACCCACCACTGGTGTGGGCACGGACTTGCCCTTTTGGTACCCGAGCAGAAAAACGTTCTCCATTACTGTCCTAAGAGAGCAAGCAAAAGATTTCTATTTGTCCCCCTCAGTCAACATGGAGCAATTTGCCTGTGTGACTAATAATAAACACTGGGCGCCTCCAGATGGAGGGTTCTTAACATTTCCTAGTCCAAGAGTATTTGTGCAACTACAGGTAGTCCCCATACAGCAACCACAGGTAGAACCAGGAATTTGGTCTTTAAGTGAAATAGTCACTAAATGACACCACGACTGCGCTTATGATTTTATGTCAGTTTTCTTTGCAGAGCTGCAAAGGTTGTAAATGTGAGAATTGCAAGATTGCTTTTTCATCACTATCATAACAGTGACAGGTCACTAAACAAGGACTACGGATGTTGTCGTTTCCTCCTGGATAGATTTTCTATATAGATGTACCCGAGGAAAAAAAAAGGGAGAAGCAAAAATGAGAAGAGTTAAAAATAGAGAGTAATATCTGCAGGGGCCTTCCTTTCAAATTCCATAAACGAAACAAGATGATCACAGAATAGAGATCCATCTGGAAGCTGTTATGCACATTGTTCAGCAACATAAAAATGGTGACCGCACTGCCTGGTCCTTAGTGAATTAGAGTCATATCCTGAAACAAGCAAAATAGCAGCAAGAGTGGAAATTCAAGCTTGAAAACTGGAAGCAAAGCAGATGATTTTAATAATAGGATTCAAAATTCATCAGACCCGTTGGAGAACAGGACTTTCTTTAACTTCCAAGTAATGTAGACAATCTAGTTTCATTCAGGGCAGTCTTTGTGATCACAAAGAGTTGTGTTTCAAAAATGATTCTAGAAAAGTGCTTCAGACTTTGCACAAACATGAATGGAGCACCTTTGTACCATTTATTAAATCTGAGGTTTGGGGAACATCCAAAATTTCTACCAAAGAAACATTAAAAACAGGCAGGCTGCTTTAATAAGTAATAGAGAAGTGCTGTGCTTGCGCATCAGATCTGGCACTGGTGATGTTACCTAGTTTGGGTAATGAAACGCCTGCAAGAAAACAGTTGAGCTCAGATCCTTCTTTCCCCTGTCACACTGTTTTATAAGAAGTTGCACTGGCTGAGATTTGTGTTTACCTGTAACACTGCAAAGCACCCAGGCAAGTGCTTATCTACTTCAGTGAATTATAAATTTAGCCATTCAATAGCATATTTAAGTGCTGCCATCTTCCAGCACTCCGGAGCATACCCAGTTTTAAATGGACCTGAACTTGATCCATGCCATGTTGATTATTTTCAGAGTTTGTTTGGTTATTGGGGTACAAAGACACGTTTATTAGGGTTGCGCATATTTCAAAAAGGATTCTGGAAAAGTGCTTCAGACCTTGCACAAGTATGAATAGAACATAGAGCACCTTTGTGCTATCCATTAAATCTGACTTTTGGGGAGCATCCCCCCCAAAAAAAGACAAGCTGCTTTAATAAGTAACGGAGAAGTGCTGTGTTTACCCTTGTATGAACCCTCTTGTCCAAAACATTTTCAGAGCATACATGGGCATACTGTTGGCATGTATGGAATAAAGGAATGTCCAGCATTTAGTGTTTGTTCCTGCTGGCCAATAAACTGAAGATAATAGAATAGGAATAGGAGTAGGGATAGAGATAGAGATGGGAATTAGGAATAGGAACATGAAAAGGAGAATGAGTGGATAATGATTTGTGTCAGTCGGTCAGTTATGTCAGATTTATATCAGAACTATTGGTTGCTCAGTGCTTATTTCCAAGCCAATAACTGTGTGCCTCATCCTTCTCCCTCTTCACCAAAAGTCAAACAAACAAAACCAATGTGCTTGTGTTTGTTTCTGGTGCTTGTCATGTTGGCAACCTCAACTGCCTGCAAAACTGCTGATGCTGACTTGCTGGCTATTCTGATTTCCGCCTTCTTTCCATAATCATTGCAGCTTAGTGCTATGGTAGGATCCCGGGAGCTGGGAGACGGGGTGGGACTCAAGAGTCCTTCCCAGTAGGCAGAGAGACCGTGACTTCAAGCACAAGTTACTCCTTCTGCAGCAGTGTATGCAGTTTTGAAGTTATGTTTTCATATCACAGATGTGACATTAGCATAACAATACGGTGGTTTTCAACTTACGACCTAGATTTGAAGTCCCAATGGTTGGACACCCTCTGCAGTCATAAACTTTGGGTGCTCAGCAACACAATCACATTTATGTGATTGGCTGTTTGTAGTATCCTGCAGTCATGTAACCATATTTCATGCGGCAGCACCTTCCTGTTTTTTGCAAAATTGTGTCTGTAGCGAAGCATTGGTTCACTTAATGACCACAGTGTTGGCTTAACAACTGCTGCAGAAAGTTGTAAAATTGGCTTTATGACCGTCGTAACACACAACTAATGGGCAGGTTCCATTACGGTTGTATGTTGAGAACTACCTGTATTTTAAAACATCACAATTGCAATGAATATCGTGTGTGATCAGTAGGAGCCCAATTTTGTTTCAATTTTGGCCCATACATTTGTCTGGAAGACCTCTTGGATTTGCAGGGAGTGGACCTTCTGCGTTGTTAATAATTTTTAGGCTTGGAAAATTTGTGAACCTTTTTTCTCATTAGGTTGCTAGGTTCTGATTAGTCCTTGAGATGGATCTGGGTAACAAAACCGATTCCCTGCACTCATGGAAGGAGACCAAGCTAGATATTCCTTTTTCAGCATTTGGTACAATTTAATACAATTTTGCACCAAGAAGGGCCTCATCTCATTAAGTCTGTATAATGTCTCATCCTTTCTGCTCTAAAGCTATCATGATCTGCTGGCTTGTGTTGTTTTCCCACTTTTATGTTGCTCAGTAACATTCTTTCCCACCATTTAGATGCAAAGCATGTGCTCTGTCGCTGAGCTAGGCCTCTCTGTATAAATTGAGCTCCGCAGCACTACATGGCAACCCTGCTCTTACCATGCTACCTCTTCAAAAAATCTGATTGATCTGATCTTTCTAAAGAATTCTAAAGATCACTGCGGTAGTTTATTCATTCCTCCCGTCCATGGCACATGTTGAAATGGGTTTTCACCTACAGAAGCTTTAATGGGCTTATTATGGAACTGTAGGAAAGATGGCTTTATAGGTAGATCACTGCTTTCAAGGTTCTCCAAATATAAAATTATGAGACTAATCTGTCCAATCAGAGAGCTCCAAGCCCTTATATCACGGTTCCTCCCTCCCCCCCTTTATTCCAAAATTGGGGTATGGGAGAATGTACTGACACCAACCTAGAATTTAATACACCGTGTGAAAATCCTGAGAACATAAAGAGCATCTATTCCACTGCACAGTTTTGTATGTGAGGAAGATTTTAATGAGAAATTGAACAATACAGCTCTAGATGTATAAAGGAATTTACTTGGAAAAGGAGAGAATAGGATGAACAAAGAAAGGCAGGCAGTCATTTAAAATTCTGAATAAAAACAATAAAATCAGTATAATCTTAACTGCTTGCATATTACCCTAAGTTTCAAAACAGACAGGTTCTGCAAAGAATGCATTTTGACAAACAGCATCTTTATCTCCCATTTAGATGCTAATCACTGACATTTGTCTTATGTTCTTTTTTAGAAATTATATGGCAACTTTCTAGCCATTATTTAGAAAAAGGAAATACTAAAGGAAAGCCCTTCCTTATTTATGTTTATTTGTTTTTATAAAGTTTGTACATTTTTAATTTATTTTTATTTTACTCATTTGTTTTGATAAATGTATAGATCCTCCTACATATAGCAACTCTGGGAAGTCTAAGTTGAAAGCCACTCAAAACAATGTAGACAGGAAAAACCTTGTTATACTTAAAGGTGATTGATGGTTGTTTTGCACAATCAAGTAATATATTGCACTTCTGATGTCAGAGATCCAGCCAGCAAATAAGAAATGTATCCAGCAGCTCAATCTACTAGCTAAATCAATTGAATGACAAAAGGTTTGGCTAGTGGACAATCTATCATATGAAAAGAGCTTAAGCTGAGGATTCATATCAAGAAAGAAAATTGGCATTTTAGTCTATGTTAGATACTGTTGAAAGAAATGTCCTTCAGGGTTCGGCTCCAAGTGGGGAAAAAGACACTGGAGACATGGAGGCTGCTTGGAAAGATGGATAATTGTTGGACAGGGCCACATGGCTTGAGCCCTGAACAGAAATGTGATCACATGCTTCAATGTTGGTGGAGAAGAAGAGAAGCGCTGAGGAAAGGGCTTGCTAGGTTTTTTATAACCTGTTTAGTCCCACCTCTCTGTTTCCTGTTCCTGTGTAAGAAATGTATTCTGATTGGTTATCTGACTCCCATGGGGCCATGCAGGGGCTACTCTCTAGGCTGTGTTTTGAATCCAGGTATGGATGAGTTCTCAGATGCCATGTAGTCAGTTGAGTAAAGTTCCTTAATCCCTTCCCCCTGCAGCTGCAGTGGAGAAGTCTTTATTATCTAAAAGTGGACTAGCTTGGCCCATTAACAGTGGGGATGGGCAGGAAGCTACAGGCAACTATTCTGTCTTTTAAAACACAGTTTCTTTCTTTTCACATCCAGAGAAATATTCTGCCTTTTCAATATTTCCTAGGATATTTCATTTTTCTGGGAGAGGGCTGGATGATAACTTCCCACAATACATTGTGGAATCATTGCCACATACAGAGATTTGTCAATCTTTTAGCTCATTTTTAAATGTTATTACAAGCAATCCTTGCTTAGCAACCACAATTGGAACCAGTCATTATTAAGCAAAGTGGTCACTGTGAAATGGTGCTTATGATCTTACTTCAACTTCCTTTGGCTTTACAGATGTGTGAAGGTCATAAATGTGAGGATTGGTCTTAACATTACTTTTCCATCTCTGTTATAACTGAACAGTTGCTAAATGAGGCAATCGCTAAACAAGGACTACTTGTACAGCAAAAAGAAACAATTGTTCCTCTTCCAAATGATCTAAAATGATAATTGCAGCAGGCAGCGCACAACAACTGGAACTACTGCTCTGGAAATGGTCTTATCTTTTTATAATCAGCATTCCTGATTATTCTTACCAGGAAGCCATATGCAAAAAAAATAAAAATGGGCAGGGCACCTATTCTTTTAACAGCTGTAGAGAAGGAGGGGTTCCAGCTAATGCCTCTTATCATGTAAGTGACACTTAACTGAAATCTATTCTTTTATACAAGTATTAATGATTGAGGGGGATATGGTCATCCTACTATTAGGGAGAGAATCAAAGTAGTGCTGAAATAAGCTATTGCTGATTAATAGTTCAGGTGTGCATGCATAGAACAAAAGGAAAGTTATTGGCATTGTAATGATTTATTACTACAGACAAACATCAGTGGAATGGAATAGCAAGGCTATTTTGAAGTTGCACTCCCTGGCTGTTTGCATAATAAGTAATCCATGTTTAACTGAAGCAGGAGTTACTGAATTATCCCTGGGTTCACACAACACACCTACACCAAACCTTGCTTTTCCTGCCATATGAAGCCACAGATTAGCCAATCACATTTTAGCAGGTTTTGGGCCCAGCTGCTCTATTTTGCTTTAATTTACCATCACCAGACTGGGGGGAGGGAAGGTGTTGATTAAGTATAGCCGGGGGTAGGTATATACAGTTAAATTGAAACCATTAGCATTAATAAAATGATTTGCTGTTCCCCATTATGTTTTTTTTTCAGTGGGATTCTGAGTTATGTTTTGCTTTTTACTGTAATATGCATAACACATTTCAAAAATGAGAGAAGGAAGCCAAGAGAAGGAACAAGATAGTTGCCTAAATGCAGCTTTTAAAAAGTATGCTTTAAAATAGACATTGCTGGGGGGGAAGTATGGTGCCACTTTTGCTTTTTAAAAATATAGCTAACAAATGGAATGAAAAGACATTGGCTTTCATGAGCTACATCTAAATTCATCAGAATATGCACATAGTAGTAGACAGTAGAAAGCAGAAGACAATCAGTTCAAGTCCTGTCTTAGTCATGAAAGCCAGCTGAGTGACTTTGGGCCAATCACTTTTTCTGCATCCAATTTATCTCACAGAATTGTTGTTATGGGGAAAATAGGAAGAGGAAAGTATGTTAGATATGTTTGCTGTCTTGAAAATTATTTGTAAAAATAATAAAGTTAAGTATATAAAACAAATTAAATTGATGTGAGATGTGTGGAAACATGGGAGAAAGGGAAGATGAAAATGCAGGTCACGTATGAGATGGTTGCAATACATTAAAACTTATTTATGTTTGTTGAGACCCTTTGAGATTACGTGAAACTTTTTGAAGTTGTGTGTCTGGCAATTTCTCTCTCAATGATGCTTTTAAAGTCCCACTTTTCTGAAGCAACCCCTTTGAGTTCTGCTATGGAGTGTCCTGATGGGTTAAAATGCTTGATACTACTTTAACCTGGTTTTGAACCTCATTGTCAAACTTGGGTGTAGTAAGCATGAGGTTTGTCCTGTTTCTCCTATGTAGAATGCAGAGACATATTACTGACAGATGACGTGGTATATCACTTTGGAGGAAGTAAGTTTGTGGGTGCCTCAATTCTTAGTGTACAGTTGTTGGGCCTGTAATAGTGCTTGCTGGTATAGACATGGGGACAAAGTA
The DNA here is from genome assembly GCF_009769535.1 of Thamnophis elegans. Taxonomy (NCBI): domain Eukaryota; kingdom Metazoa; phylum Chordata; class Lepidosauria; order Squamata; family Natricidae; genus Thamnophis; species Thamnophis elegans. Next base: position 44,943,379 of record NC_045542.1, on the reverse strand, counting down.
GGCATTTGGAATTGTTGCAGGTCTAGTTCCTGAATTGGCATCATTATCCTATTTCTTGTTGCTTGTCAAAATCTGCTTCAGGTTGTCTGCGTGCAAATGCTGTATGGGTATGCCACCCAGTTGCTGAGAAAGTGTAGTGTCTTGTCCAGTATGGGCTGAAGTTTATTAATAATGCATTTCAGTGGTTTGAGCTGTAAGCAGTAAATGACAACTGGTGGTTTTTCGCTATTCTGTTTCTGTGGTCTGCCTTTTAATAGGGCCTGCCTGGGAATTGATCTGGCTCTATTTATTTGTCTATTGATGTTACTGGGTGGGTAGTTCAGCCTCCTGAATGTCTGGCTTAATTTTTAAAACACGGTTAAGAATGTCTGTGAAGTGGGTTAGAACAAATGCAGTTCAAGGGTACAGCATAGCTTAAAGATTTGGTGGCCTGGATGGAATCTGGAAGCATGCAGATATGATTGGCAATATGTAGGTTTCCTGTATAATGGTGTTTTTGTGTTCACTGTGTACTTTTACATCAAGGAAATGGACTTGTTTGATTGGTAGGTCCAACCTGAGGTTGATGGTAAGGTGGAAGACTTGATGGAATGTGTTGATTCATTTCTGGGGGTCCAGATGATGAAAATGCCATCAGTGAATCTCAGGTAAAACAGATGCTCAGGAGGTGAGAGTTAAGGAAGCAATGTTCTAAGTCAGCCATGAAGAGTTTGGCCTAATGTGAAGCCATGCCTGCGTCCATGACTATGCCAGTGATTTGCAGCTACATCAGCTTTATCATATAGGTGCAAAAGTGAAATCGTTATGGGATGAGTTCAAAGTCTAGTGGCAAGCTGTTCTGTTTCAGCATCACGGATGATGTTCTTTACAGATTGAAGCTCATATATGTGGCGAATGTTGGTATATAGTGGCTCAGCATCCATGTGAAGAATATGATGATAGAGAATTGCTTCTTGTCTTTATTGATGAAACCCATCTTATTCATTGCAACTGTCCCTCCCTTGACAGTTTGTTTGATTACGATGTCATTGTTATTTTCTTGAGGCCTTAGGTGGCATCTTGATCTGTTTTGCTAAGATTGGTGTGTAAAAAAGGTTTTTTTTTAAAAAAAAGATAATTTGGCTTTATCTTGTTGGCAAAAGTACTCAGTATAAAAATGCAATTCAGTGTTGCATCCACCTGGGGACATCCCTGCGATAAGGTGTTTTGTTTTGTTTTTTAATGCATTTGGGATTTGGTGTGATCTTTAATTGTATGTTGTTCCAGGTGTGATTTGTGGATGGCTGTGTGTCTGTGTTTTCTTTCTTGTTTTGAAAGCACTCCCTTTTCTCTCAAGCATCCTCAAGCAGCGAGAAAATGTTTCAAGGTCCCCACCAAATTGCACATTTTGTCTGGATGTAGTGGGGAGAAAGGAAAAGCCTTGTACCAGAATGGACTCTTCAGTTTGGCTGAGTGTGTGACTCCATAGATTCAAAATATTGTGTGGAGTCATTTCACTGAGTGGATACCTGTAGACATTTGAACATTTGTTTTCTTTTTCTTCAAGGAGGTGAGTTTTGTAGAGTAGGTTCGTTGTCTTGCCCTGGTAAAGTCCTGAATTTAGTTAAATTTCCAGGATATCGATGGCATTGGGGATTAGTTTTTGCTTGTTATAAAGGATGCCAACTAGAAGGTTTCATGGAGAAAACATAGCATACAGATAGTCCTTGGGTTACAATTGGGACCAAAACTGCCATTGCTAAGTAACATAGTTGTGACATTAGGTAACTGCACCAGTAAGGGCCACCAGTCCTGGTTTCCATCCTTAAGTGAAGACTATGCAAGTTGTTAGCAAGGACCTCACATAACCACAACCTCCTGTCAGTTTTCCCATTGACTCTGCTTGTGGGAAACTAGCAGGCAATGTGGGAAATCATGATCACATGATCGCAGGGATACTGTGAGGTCAGAGCTCTGAGGACCTATTGTGAATCCCCCTTGTTCAGCTTTGTTGCAAGTTCAAATGGTCGCTTAACAAGTGGTCGTAATCCAAGGACCCCTGAAACCTTTGGCTGTAATCTGAGCAGTTTGTAGACAGTAGATGTTTATACTTTTGATCTTTTAGGGACAATGTCATGTTGTTTGCCTTTGATTAGAAAAAGCATGTGTATTGTACTTATGCTAATTTTTAAATATGTTTTATGGATGTTCAGTCCATTGGGCTGAACCTGGTTTTTTTTATTGTGGAAGAAAGCTGAGTTAGTTACATTTGTTCCAAGGTAACTCTAAAAGTCCAGGAATTTCAGGAAAGGGAGAACGATGTGCTAGAATAGTTAGCAGAAATGGGATAAATATATGCAGTCAATTTCATTTCCTTGAGATGTATCAGCAGTCTAACACTGGAGCAAAATGACCCTTAGTTCTCAGTATCTCCCTACTCATTAGATAATTTCTCTGATGATATGAGTAGATTTGATTCAGGTAAGGCAGTACTAGCAGAGCAAACAGTTGCAGAAATTATCAGGAGCCACCTAGTTCTTAAGGTCAAGGAAAATTGCACAAATCCACATAGAACTAATAATGAAATATAACTGCTGTTCGTGATTTGAAAGGAGAGAGTTTATAACTATTGCCTGCAATAACTTGTAATAATAAGCGCATAACATTCTCATTTGATCTTAGATCAGCTGATCTGGATGTTTTTTGTCTAGTCAGTAAAACAATTTGTTCCTGCAGCCTAGATACTGAATTAACCTGTTTTCTATTTTTGTGTAATACCCAGAATCATAAACTAATCCAATGGCCTGCATTCCTGCTAAAAGCTTAGCCACAAAACAACAACCAGTGTTAAAACTAATCATGCTTAGCATGCTGTGTGAAGGCGATCAGATTTGACATGCTTTAGCTTGCTGTGCGAGCGCAGCCTGTGTGTCCCTTTCGTTGTTGTCCTTTTGCATTGTTGTCCTACTTTCAGATTGATGTTACGTATATTCATTTTGATTTCTATCTGAATCTTGAACTGCGGAAAGGTTTTAGAAAATGTAACCAAACAATATCCTGTGTGTGAGGAATCATTGTGTTTAATTCCAAAATATGGAGACTGAAATCCGAGAAGGAGCGAATACACAATGTATTGAGAAAGGGTCCCCATTGTTTGTTTGTTTTTAAAGGCTACTGGAGCAACTCTGCTCTGGCACTGTAACTTTAAGAGCAGCTTAATCTGCAGGCTTGAGATCTCCGGCTTCTGACTCCCTGCTGCGGAAAGCTTCAGCTATTGATATTTGCTGGCCAAGCTCTTAAAAGCCAAATCCCTCTTCATCCCCACCCCTTAATCGAGAGTTTTGCTTGCCCTCCAGGGTTACTTTGGGTTGGGAATCCTCTAAAATGTTTCATTCTGGATAAATTAGTACAAAACTATCAACCAATCCGGTACAAGGTATTTCATCCATACTGCCTATTTCAGAAAGGCAGAAAGGAATTGGACCTGGCCTCCTAGACCAGCACACATTATAGATGTAGATACTTTTTTGAAAATGAAAAGGGCATGTTGGAAGAAATATCCTTCTGGGTTCAGTTCCAAGTGGGGAAAAAGACACTGCATTCATGGAAGTTGCTTGGAAAGAAGGTTTATTGATGAAGAGGATCATATGCCTTGAAGATCTTGGATGAAGAAAAAGGGGAGAGATGCTGAGAGTGCCTGGGTTTTATGCCCTCTCTGGGCTTTTGAATTTGGGCTTGTATTCTGATTTGTTGTCAAACTCCCATGGGGTCATGCAGGGGTAACTTTGTAGTTTGTGTTTTGAGTCCCAAGCTTGGTTGAGCCTTGCTGGGTAATGTAATCTTCTCAGGTGCCATGTGGTGAGCTCTGTTGCTAGATGGGTAGAAGACTAATTCTACTTTTGTTGGATCTTGGGTAAGGGCATTTGCCTATGAATGGACTAGCTATCTCTTTATGTCTTAAGTGCGTATATCTGCTGTGGGCTATTGAGGATGGTGGAGCCTATTAAGAAGAAGTTTGCTTCCTGCCTAAAAAACTGTTTCTCCATTTCTCATGCAGAGAAATATAATATTCTGTCTTTTTTATATTTCCTAGGGTATTTCATTCTTCTAGGAGAGGGGTGGGTGCTAACTTCCTACAGGCATTTTCCAGAATGTGCTCTATGGGTGAGAGGAGAGCAATAGGCACCTTAAAGCTTTTCATTGTGTACCACATCCCCCTCACTCACTTCAGATCACTCCATGAGATCTCAGATATGCACCAGTGCCAGCTCACGCAGTCTGCTGCGTTTAAGCTGAACTCTTCTGATTTGGATCATGAGGGGTCTTTTCTCTCATACTTAACAGAGAAATCCAGAAGAATTCTATGAAAAATCCCTGGGTCAAGAAAAAGCATGCTTGGGCCGATTGTGTGTGCTCGCGTTGCATAGATTTTTCCCTTGGCCTGCTGTCAAATGGCTGCCTTTTGATTAGTGCTGCGCCCTTTCCTGAAACACATTTGAGCAGTGTGTTTTTAATCCTCTCAAGATTTTAGCCACACATTCAGAATTGGACACTGGTGACTTGTAGATTCCAGGAACGCTGGAAACAGTTGCGGCTTTTGAGAACACAGATGCGTGATTGAAATGAAAAGGGCCTGTTTATAACTGCATTTCATTTTTCTTGATAGAGGAACTGATAGAGCTAGCTGGAGCTTTTGCACAAGTACATTCTGTGTTCTTCCCTTCCCTGCCTCCCAGGTCTGGCAACCCATTTTTAGTCTAGCTTTCATACTAACTGGGATCAGATCTGGCAAAGCAGTTTAGCCCCTGTGCATTTATTAATTTAATTTAATTTAATTAACCACATTCATATGCCATCCAATCACAAAGGACTCCGGGCGGCTTACAAAAATAAAGAGAGAAAAAAGACACATAACGAACACATAACAAAAGAAAACGGTTTAAAATAGCAACATCTCATACATTCATTCTCATCGGGGCTGGACCTCAACAGTGAGGTCAACAGCCCTAGGCCTGCCAGAACAGCCAAGTTTTTACAGTTTTCCTGAAGGCCATGAGAGTGGGTATGGTCCGGATCTCTGGGGGTAGTTGATTCCAAAGAGTCAGAGCAGCCACAGAGAAGGCTCTCCTCTGGGGGCCCGCCAGCCGACACTGTCTGGCTGACGGCATCTGAAGGAGGCCCAATCTGTGGGATCTTACTGGCCACTGGGAGGTATTAAAGGCTCATTACATTAAAACAGGCTCTTGTATGCACACTTACTTGCGGCTATCACATTCATTATGAAACATATAGAAACCTAAGTGCTTTCCAGATGGCTTTTACTGCAGTTCTCGTGTGTGCCAGCTAGCGTGTCTAGTTGTCAAAGCCCAAGTAACTTAGTCCTCTGTGCTGCAACCCCAATGTTATGTAATGATTCAACCCTGAAAGTATATGTATATATAAAAAAAATGAGGCTACCCTTAAATCTTGTCTCTTTGTCCTACATGACTTAATGTGCTTACCTCAAACCCTAAGCTTGTACCAAATCAGGTAACTGCTTTAAGGGCTCTGCAAATCCTGTAAGAGAACTGCAGGGGAGCCTCTCCTGCATACAAAGCACATCTCTTCGGCAAATTGTTCTTTGCAAGACTGTCACGCCTGCTTTGGGAGCTACTTCCGGCTGCCTTATGTGTGCGTGCATACAGAGCCACACCACTCCACTTTCTTCCCAGCTCCTACACATTGTGAATCACAGCTTTGAAGCATTGTACATCGTACTGCCTTTTCTCGGAAAACTCTCCCTACAGCCATTGTAATCCTGCATAGTGATGCACCCAAACCCTTACCTGTGCTGCACTTTCCTCCCTAAGCCACCAGGTGGGCTCCTGGGCAGATGCAGTCCCCAATGCAACAGTCCATTCTGAGGGGAGCCCTCTCCAATATAGCACACGTGACAAAGTCCAGCACTACCTTCCCATGTTTTATTTTATTTATTTACCTGCTTATCCGATTTCCATCCCACCCATTACACTTGGATGACTCTGGGTAGTTTACAAATAAAGCCAGATGATCGTATAAAAAGACATTGTAATGACAAAGTTAAAAAAAAACAGAATGAAAGCAAAATTGAAAATGGAAGGGTTGAAAAAAGCTAAAAAGGCAGAGGGAGAGCCATCTGAGACAGGAGAGAAAATGCAGGTTTTGTGTTCCATGCCTTCAAAATGGAACCTGATCCCTGCATGGCTCTGTGGAGACCGAAGGGTCCGAAACAGGACAGAAAGACACAAACAACGTTGATACAGTGCTGAATCTGATGCCAGGCAAGAATCTTCCTGGCTTTTCTTTGCACAACCTAGATTGGGAACAAACAACTTAATAAATAAGCACTGTGGTCCCCTATCTGTTTCCTCTTGAATTCAGCCTTATCTTACACCCAGGAAAGCATGGATCACCTTGCAGATTACGGTGACCATAAGTGAACTGGTGTAGATTCAGTTCTCCTAAATGCATAAAATGCTATGCACAATTGCTACTTTGAGGTAGCCAGACCAGCTCTTCCAGAGAAATGCTGCAAAGACAATTTTGCAATTTCCTCTTGATCTGTAGGGTGGGTGATTTCCCATTCTTTGGTTCTGGAATTTCCCCTTCTCTCATCAGATAGCAACCAAGTGTTGCACCTTGCAGCCCGCCCCCTCGGCTCCAAAGTGCGATGCTTCCCCATCGGTAGACAGTTGGGGTTTTACACAGTTTTTGTTCCCCATTGTGTGGGAAGAGCAGAAAAGGGAGAGTGGGTGCTGGCAAGCTGCCATTTTAGCTCTTCCTCCTTTGGCCAACTGGAAGGAGTGCTGGCCAGCTCACTGGGCAGTGGAAGAAGATGAGAATAATGTCTCATGGTACACAAAAACCTGGTGAATGAAGGGCAAAGCTGTATAAAAAGGTAAAGATTCCCCTGCATATGCATGCTAGTCATTCCCGACTCTAGGGGGCGGTGCTCATCTCTGTTTCTAAGCCAAAGAGCCAGCGCTATCCAAAGACGTCTCCATGGTCATTTGGTCGCCATGACTCAATGCCGAAGGTGCACGGAGTGCTGTTAACTTCCCACCAAAGTGGTCCCTATTTTTCTACTTACATTTTTGTTTTCGAACTGCTGGGACAAGTAATGGGAGCTCACTCCATTATGTAGCTAGGGATTCAAACAGCTGACCTGCTGACCTGTCTGAACGACAAGCTCAGCGTTTTAGCCACTGAGCCACCGCGTCCCTATGCAGTGTAGACATAGCTTAATGCTCTGTATCATGACCAATTCTATCAACAGTGAACAGTTTTTGTGAACAGTTTTGTAGTCAGAGGAAGCCAAAGGGGTAATGACTTGCTTCCTGCTAGGATATACTCGTTTACTCTGCGGCTAGTGAGTCCTTCTGAATGTGCAGCCATGCAAGGCACAAACATTGCCAAGGTAGGAACACTCCTTGGTGGGAGAGCACCAAGAATGCCATTCCCCTCCCCTCCCGCCGCCTCTCTCTCCTGCCCTTCTAAGTCTTTGGGCCAAATTTCCATTGCATGATGGGACACCAAGCCCAGGTTGTCCTTCCCGCATACTTGGAAAAACTGCCCACAGGCTGGGTATCAATTACAGAATTCAGTTGGTTGCCTTAAGCCTTAGGAAGAGTCTGTTACACTCCACTGTAGCTCCGCTGCTCAGGTAACCTATACTGGCCTTCAGAGAGAAAACCAGCCAGTTCCAGGCGACTGTAAACGGAGCCGCTGCAGAAAAAGGATGCTATCAAACATGAAATAATTATTAGGCAACCAATCCGCTGGACCTATTTTCAGCAACAATATCTGCCACTTGGTATCAACTGAAACTTGAACTACTCCTTCAAGGAGAAATCAGAATCCAGGCCAGTCTCCCACATCCTAATATTATGGGACTGTTGTCCCCCCTGCTAGCTGAGAGGGATAAGCTTTGCAGTCTAATACAGCTGACAAATGCCGAGCTGGCCTTGTTTGTATGGCTGCATAGGAGTTTATACCAGGCGTCTTATATTACTGCCTTCCTTGTCATACCACAAGTCTACTAATTCGCAGTCTGCCATGCTTTTGAGGTGGGAGAAGAGCTATTCCAGTTTTCTTTCTCATGTGTGCAAAACACTCAAAACGTTTCCTTGCACTTCCATCTAGATCAGCCTCAACTTGTAACAAGGTTTACATAGGACAGACAGGGCATGTTCTGCATTTTACAGAAAACTTATGTTTCTATTTGAATAAGCATTTCATTAAATACTGGTATGCAAAAATTTGTACATCTGGGAGTGGAAGATTCTAGAAAGTGTTACATTTTCCTCCATATTTTATCATTTGCGGGAGGTTTGGTGGTTTCCAGAAGTTAATCTTCTGAACTGGAAGCAGTTTTGAAATGTTTCCAGGCCATGCAACCTCCAGATACATTTGTTTGCTCATAAACATTAAATTCAAAACACCTCAATCAGACTGCTTCTAATTCCAGAAGTAACTTGATTCTGGAAACGATCAGCCTGGCACGTTCAGAGAAGTCTGACATTTTCTGAGAGAAACAGAATGCTCTGGAGAGTTCTTGAGAAATGTACTATTTTATCCCAGATTGATAAATTTTGCACATTCATCTCCATTAATTAAAAAAGAAACCTCCTTTTTAAGCTGAATTTAGCAAATTGGAAGTCAAGACTTTAGCAATCTCACAGTGCAAATAGTGAATGCAGTGTTTTTTTAACTGATAGGTTATTATGGATTTAAAAGTGCTAATTCCTCAGACCATCTTTTGCACAAATATTTCATGTCCAGCCTGAGATGAGACAGAGGCAGAAAAGGTGCAACTACCGTAATCACCTTGGGTAGACATGATGAAATGTTTCAATTATTATTTAAATTTATTACATCTAATATATGTGTAGAAGGTGAAATCCACCCACAGTAGCATAGGTATAGGCCATAAGATATGCCCTGGCAATCCTCACTCCCGATTGGACCACCTCCTCCTCCTCCTCCTCCTCCTCCTGAAACAGAATAAGTCATAAAAGCATCCCTAAGTCCCAGGAGGTTCAGGGGGCCAACTCTCCAGGGAGAAAGAGTCCAAACTATGGGGGCAACTACTGGAAAAAAAATCCCGCTTTTGAGGCCCTATGAGATGCCTGTTGTGTAAGATTGGATCTGGAAGAAGCTGGCCCCCTATGATCTGATCAGACAGGCAGAGGAATACAGGAGAAGGTTGTCTCTTTTAAGTAACAACATTGGAGTCATGGAAGGCCTTAAAGCTGACAACCAGCAGCTTGAATGGTACCTAGTAGAAGCCAGCTGCAGTCATTGGAGCTTCCTCAGCACTGGGATCATTCAGTATATCAAAATATACCCATCTCTGCGCAGGGAGCAGTGTGTTTTATACCAGCTATAGCTTCCAAATCTTCAAGGTCAGCCCCGTATACAGAAGATACCTGTGGTGCAAGTTATTGTGAAGAGGACTTCCTGAATCAGAAATGGCTGGAATCGGCACACCAAAGCTATTTATGCAACAGGCCTGCCAAACCCCAGCTCTGACCATTGAGCAGGAGCTGTGAATCTTAGGGGGACCCCACCCCAAATTGGGAAGCCTCGCATCTCAGTACCACATTTTCACACTAGAGGTAATGAGCATAATGAGAACAAAAGCGTAACTATTGCTGTAATAGAAATGGAAACTCCACACCATTTTAAAGGTTGCAATTTTGCAGTTATTCCTAGGGTTGATATGCATATATACAAATAGTTCAAATTCCAAAGCATTTTCAAAGGCCGTTTTGCAGTGAAACAATAGTAAATGGAGAGTTAATGAACCAACTGAGGACAGAAAGATCACCAGAACAGTAAGTTGAACGTACATAGAAAATGGAAAATGGAATAAAAAACCCTCCTCAATTTAAAATTATAATATGAAGCTCACTTCAATATTCTCTTGTGCTTCGAAAGCCTGCAAATTGGAAGTGATCATGGAAAACTGAGTGATGAATAGCAGAACTGTGATTTAACAAAAAGGCTTGATGGTTGAAATATTCCCACTAGGTATCACAAATTCTTAATACATAACTACAGATACGTTGCTCAGATATCCTAAGTAATTATAACAGAATGACTACAATCTTCAGAGTGTTTATTGCTCTGTTCCACAAAGAGGCATGAAATTCACAGAAATGCAATTTCACAACACACTGAATTGTACCATTACACATCAATTAAACAGCAGTTCTTCCTTTAGAAAATTATCCTGAATCGACCGTAGCCCTGTTGAAATAGTTGACTCTATAAATTCTGTAATAATAGAAACTGACTAAAATAACAAGAATTAAATCAATATATATCAGGTATAACTACAAGAGAGGTATTTCTAGGAGTTGAAATTCTGGCTACAAAATTACTGTTCTGGGTAGAATTTTGCCCAGCAGGCTTAATTTCCTTAGAGGCATCTTCGTGAAGTAATTAGCTGGTTGTATCACTTCTGCCTTTCTCTGGATGTCCCTCCACAGCCTAAGCTGGACCTGAAATATCAGTGCAGGCTGTGACTGGAAGGCATGTCACTTCTAAATCCCTGGGAGCATATGAGTAAAATATTTATAGTTTATGTTGAACTATTTGTGATCATTTCCAATTTGCAGGCTTTTGAAGCACAAGAGAATATTGAAGGGAGCTTCATATTATAATGTTAAATTGAAGGTTTTTTTATTATGGAAATTATCTGTATTTATATTATGGACATAAATTAGACTATCATTTCTAGGCAATATAAAATTATCGTTGTTAGTCCCAGCGAATATAGTATAGACTAGCCACTCCTCAGTGGTGGGTTTCAAAAATTTTTAGAACCTCTTCTGTGGATGTGGCCTGCTTTGGGGGAGTGGCTTGCTGGCCATGTGATTGGGTGGGAGTGGCTTGCCAGCCATGTGACTGGGTGGGCATGGCCAACTTGTAAAATGTGGTGAAACTCACTTAACAATGCTCTTGTTTAGCAACCAAAATGTTGGCTCAGAAACTCTGGCATTTGAAGCACCCAAGTCTTAAAGCTGTCAAGTTACAAGACCTTGCACCCCTAACTCTTTAGAAAAAAACCCAGGGGTATTCAAACTTGACAGCTTTAAGATTTGTGGACTTCCAATTCCCAGAATTCCTCCTCCAGTCATGTTGGCTCAGGAACTCTGGCATTGAAGTGTGCAAGTCTTAAAGCTGTCAAGTTACAAGACCCTTGCACCCCTAATCCTTTAGAAAAAAAACCCAGGGGTGTTCAAACTTGACAGCTTTAAGACTTGTGGACTTCAACTCCCAGAATTCCTCCTCTCGCTCTTCATCTTGATGATGTGTGGACGGATGAAGAAAGGGAGCAGGAACAGGTTCTAAACAGCATTGTAGACTTGTGGAATCTCTTCTATAGAAGTAGTTAGAACTGGCAGAAACCCACCCCTGCCGCTCCCCCAATCTTTTGGGCACCAAGGACCGGTTCCATGGAGAGAGATTTTTCCGTGGACTGGAGGGGGTGTGGTTTCATGTGTTGCCTGCATCCCGCTCATGGGGCTTGCCTTGTTTGCACAGCCTGGTTTATGGCATGTCACGCAGTGGTGATATTCAGCCCGTTCAGACCGGTTCAGGCGAACCGGTAGTGGCGACCTGCCGGTGCCCCCACTCCCCATCCTAGCGCTATGCTGTCCTATTTAGCCATGTTTTCTAAGCCAGGTGTATGTGTGCAAGCCGCACATGAGAGCAAAGCTAATGTGCGGAAGGCCCCGTGCATGTGTGGAAAATGCACGCATGCGCTCACATTTTCAGTGTGCAACGAACCAGTGGTAAAATTATGCGAAACCCACCTCTGATGTCATGGATGGGTGCCAATCCACAGACCAGGGGTTGGAGACCCCTGGTATAGACCATAATAGAAAGGTGTAGAAATCTAGTGAGCATGCACAGTCATATATGTAGCATATATCAGAAGTACCCTAAACTGGACAGGTCTCTTCCAAGAATGGTGCATCAGCTGCAAAGGTCAGCTGTGCAAATCCAGAGAAAGTTCCGACTGCTTAAATACACTTCCGACGGCAGGTGCTATATATCAGAATGTGATGATTTGCCTTGACCAAACCTCCGCGGGACAATTGAACAATTCAATTTAATTATTTAAATAATCATTTTAATTTTGGTCATTCACATTTCATTTTGTCCCTCCTTTGGCATCCTTTCTGTAATGATTCTAATCCACCATTTCTTCGATATTAGTGTAAACTCCTCTCCTGCAATGAATTGTTCCATGTTGAGTGGGCCATGGCGAGTTCTCCTGCAGTAAGTTGGTTACAGCAAATTGATCATGGCAAGTTGGCCGCAGTGAGTTATCCTAGACCTGCTATATGTACTGGGCCCCCAAGTGCTCCAAATTCCCTTTTGCCTAGAATGCAGAAGTTTGCAAAGCTTTAAAGCATAACAATAGGGACTTAATTTCTTACTCTGCAGACTTGGGCATAAACTCCTATAAGCAGTGGTGGGATTCAACCAATGTAACAATCGGTTCGCTGAGTGCGGGCTCCATGCATGCGCAGTTCATTTCAAAGCAGCTCTAAAATGTACCTTCTACTGTAGCCCCGGTGAGTGAAACAGCTGAGGCACGGCAATTGCTCTATCAGCTGGGCTTCAAACAAAGGATATATGGGACAGACTAGCACAGGGGTGGGAGGGTGGACCCAGCTGATCGTGGGAGCTACCTGTTCGTCTGAACCGGTCTGAACTGGTAGAATCCCACCCCGCCTATAAATTCCGCTTATGTAGCATAACATAGATCCCATTATCCACCCACCTATTTACATACTATCCATATTTTTTTATAATAAAACCTGGGAGAAGGTTGAGGAAGGGGCAAATGAAGGAATGGGGAGGCTGTTCTGTGAGTAGCTTGGAAGCATCTGCTTGGAAAGAGTAATATAGTCAATCCTCATTATTTTCAGATTCCATATTTGCAAATTCGCTTAATCGCTAAAAATTTATTTGTAATCCCCAAATCAATCCAGGTACTGTAGTCCTCAACTAAACAACCATTCATTTAAGTTACAGTGGCACCAGAGGTGGGCTCCTACTGGTTCGGCCGAGTAGGTAGCAATTTGGCTGGCCACGCCCCTGAACTGGTTCAATCGGCAGCGCCATAGCCACCACCATCTTGTTTTTTGCGTCTGAGCATGTGCAGAAGCATTTCTACCTACTGTGCAGGCACACGTAGCATGCATTAAGCGTGTGCGCGCCCAAAGCACACACACGCCTGAAGTGCACCCCTGAATGAACCAGCAGTAGAAGAAGCTGGAACCCACCCCTGAGTGGCACTGCAAGTGACAGGTAACTGTTTTTCACATCCCCATGGTCACATGATCAAAATTAAGATGCTTGGCAACTGGCATGTATTTATGACAGCTGCAGTGTCCTGGGGTCATGTGATCATCTTTCACAATCTTCTGATAAAACAATCAGTGGGGAAGCCAGATTCAATTAGCAACCGTGTTACTTATTTAACAACTGCAGGGATTCATTTAATAGCTGTGGTAAGAAAGGTTGTAAAATGAGGCAGAACTCACTCAACAACTCTCTTGCTTAGCAATGGAAATTTGGGGATCAATTGTGCTTGTAAGTCAAGGACTACGTGTATTTGCAGTAACTTTGATGGCCATTTGTGGACATAGAGTATGGCAAAACATTTGAATCACCTCATGTGCACATTCACAGCGGAGATTGAAGAAGGCAGTGCACTGCCTTCTTGCTTCAGCTCTCATAATGTGTTGGCCCTTCGAAGTAGCCTAGACAAGAAACACAACCAGGAGTACTTGCTCCTGCTATCTCCTGGGTTTTTTTTTTTAGTCTAGTGCCTTAATCACCACACCAAGCAAGCTCATTTATTGTACTGATTGAGTTACAAAATCGTTATGACCAGAGGCTTGCAGGAACCTAACCCTGGACTTCCTGTAGAAACAGTGGTTAAGTATTTGCCCATTCAGGGTTTGTGGCAACTTTATAGAATTACTGCAAATAATAAATATTGACTGTAATTGTGGGCATAATTGAGTAAAGTATAGAGAGGATTGAGATCTGCCTACTTGGAGACCAGCTCCAAACAAATCCAAGCAATTTTATTGGTCAGATAGCTGGAATATTCCTCATATCCCTCTTGTAATTCTGGGGTTGGTCCCTTCTCAGCAATTCATCTAACAGAATACATTTTCCCACAAATGATTGCCTGTGAATTTAACAGGATGGATGGATGGATGGATGGATGGATGGATGGATGGATGGATGGACGGACTAACACTTTTGAAATTTAGAGGCTGTTTGGAAAAGGCTGTTTGTTTGGTCAAGTTAGTGAATGTTTCTTACAATGCCTAACTTGCTTTCCTTCATCCAATTATCTTCCTGACTAATCTTATTTCCATCCAATTTCTCCCTCTTTCTCTTTCTTTGACTCCCAAAGACAGCTATTTCTTCCCCCATCAGAAATCCTGAATTTTCTCCTTTCCTTCCTTTCCTTCTTTTCCTTCTTCTAGAAAGAGAAAAGAGTTTGCATTTGAATGTTTAATAACTGATGTATGCAGATTTAATTTTGTAAATGGGTACTTCATTTTACAGGCAATTAATTTTAATCAGTAATTCAATGAGCATATTTTTCCTTCCATCCTGGCCTTGCCCTTTCTCTTTGTATGGCTTCTGACAGGTATATATAAACATTCATACATAGAGTACATACATTTGTGTCATAAGTGCACATTTACTAGGTGAGGGTGGAGTGTCTTTAAGATTGGTTTCAGCTGAAATTGGCAACCCAGGTTGATAAGATGGGGAGAGTAGATACCACACAGGTTTTCCCTGCCTGTCCTCCCTTTTGGAGAATTCAGACTCATCTTCCTTTCAGGTAAATGCAACATGTACAAGCCGCGTATAGAGTCTAAGCAAATTATGTCATTATCTGCAGCTTGGCTTGAAGCACTTACGCTCATTGCTCCTGGCTGCTTTTCCTTGGGTACAGGAACAGAACGGAGATCAGGGAAATGAATGAAGTGTGATTTGAGAGGATTGTAGGTCACAAGACGTTGAGTCCATTCCAAAGGCAAAAATGAGGGAAGAGATGAAATATGGGGCAGCACCCAGAGAATTTTTTCCGAATCTAGAATTGAAAGTGAGAATGCAAAAAAATAAAAAAGCCAGAAGAGTCCAGTCAAAGATTCAGGATATAAACACAGAGAGGGAAAGGAACACAAAATGGATAGAAGAAACTGACAAACTGTCTCCACAATTCACATCAATTTTATCTAATCTTATCCTCCCTCCATTTTTAACAAAAAAAAAATCCCTTAAGTTATTAGATCTGTTATAAAATGTAAACTGGAGACTGTATGCACAGTTCTAGACACTGGACAAATTTGGGGGAAAGTATAAAAAAGGCCCACCATGAAAGAATGTTCCCAATCTCCATAGGGAAGTCCAATTCATATGGAAGTACCACAGAGGTGGGTTGCTCCCAGTTTGGTAGTGGCATTCAGGCCTGGGTCGCAGAACCAGCAGCGACCCAGGCCTGCCATGCCCCTGAACCAGTTTCCTCGTAGCCACTGGGCCACCATCATTTTGGTTTTTAGTGACTGCATGTGCACAGTTAACTGTAAATTGTTCTGTACATGTGCAAAGAACAATTTATATTGAATAGTGTGTGTGCGTTGCGTGCGGGTTGCGAATCGGTAGTAAAACCAGCAGTAACCCACCCCTGAGGTAAAGCCTTCTGAAGACCAAGATAAAGTTATGGGGTCCTTGGTGCTCTCTGAGCTTGGCTATTTTATTGCAGACGTTTTATTACCCAACTAAGTATCATCATCAGTGTATCAATAGTTGAGTAATGAACCATCTGCAAGAAAACAGCCAAGCTCAGAAAGCACCAAGGAGCCCACAGTTCAACCCTGAGCTACAGATGTTCTTCTTTATTGATATCATCTGGTTTTATTCTGTTTCCCCATCTTCTAGATTCCACAAAGCACTCATTGTGTTAAATATTTGATGTCTGGATTTGGTTCTGATTATTCATCTTTCATATTCAATTTAATTTGAAAACTGTAGAAAGTGAATGAATTTGACTAACCCTATTGGTAAGACAAAGTTACTCAGACTGGAATTAAATCAAAGATTAGCCACCCATGCTCAATTTTTCTCTGGTTTTATTTCAGGATACCAGATCTGGGCTGCAAAATGCACAAAATGTCAGCAAAGATCTACTGTACAGTGCCGCATAGTTAATCCTAACACTTTTCTGTCATCCAGGCCTGTACTAGTTATGAGGCTCCTGATACAGACTCCCATGTCGTTCTTTGTCTACAGAAAATTGCCAATCCTCTGGTCTAAATGAATGCACTGCCAGCAGCACTCAGAGGGGAACCGTCTTCCAGCTGAGCTAAAGGAGATTAACTACCGCAGGAGACAAAAATAATTTTATTTATTAATAATCTATTCTGTTTTTCCTGCTTTAAAGGAATCTCGTATCTCTGAAACTTTCCAACCATTTGCCGAAGAGGAAAGCAGCAGATTAGAAGGTGTGGGGCTTGTTCTTTCACCCACCATTTTGAAAAGGCAGTTTAAGAGAATATGTAGCTGCCTTTCCAAATCTGTTATACAATAGAAAAAAGATTAAAGAACGGAAACAGACAGGGCTAGAGGAAATATCTGTGATTTCCTTCAAGCAGAGGCAGAGGAACTGACATTTGTCAGAACAAAGGTTTCCTACCTACAGCTGCAGGATTGATTCTGCAAATACTTGATTCACACGTGCAGGAGGCGCTTCCTGTTAGTTTCAGAATGAAAAGAGTCAATAAATCCAGCAAGAGCTGCTTATATCTTAGATACATAAAAACAAATTGTTTCAATCCACCAAGAACAAAAACTGGTTTTTCCATTCTGTAGCCAGGAAATGAAAATTCAGATTATAAGAGTGCACAGTTAGATTATTAGAAGAAAATTAAGACAAACTTGTTTGGAAAACATGTAAACAGGGGTGTCAAACTGGCGGCCTGCGGGCTGGATGTGTCACGCATAAGCCACGCCCACCCCAGCTCCGTGAATGGGGAAAACATCATGAAATGTCACGTGATGGCAATGTGACAGCACGAGTTTGACACCCGTGATGTAGTAGATCGGCTGGAAAATGTTGGCTTTATGCAAATGAACACCTCTTTATACATAGATATCCCAGAAATCTGGAACTGGATTTGAACTGTGGATGAAATTTTTGTATCCACAACATTCAGCGGGTATCAGGAAATGGGGCTTAATGAAAATGGTTGGAACAACTGTTCTTTCCATTTAACCATATTCTCCTCTAGAAGTAAAAGCACTTTGTGGTGGATGAAGTGGGGAGCAATTCATGGAGTGGGTCACTTATATATATATATATATATGTATATATGTATATATGTATGTACATATATATATATATATATATATATATATATATATATATATATATATATATATATATATATACATACACACACACACACGCACACACACGCTGGTCTTGTTGTATTCGGGCCTTTTTCCGTGTAAGATTGAGATTGTCTTGGCAACGTTTCAGCGAAGTATCACTCGCCATCCTCAGGCTGGTGTTTTTGGCTTAAAGCGTGGTCAGATGCTGTCTTTCTATAAATCTTGGTGGGGGTGTGTGGAGTGCTGGCGTTGTTTCAGTAAGTGGATTGATTGGCTGTGTGGCTGTATCGTGATTGGTAGATTGGTGCTGATTGGTGCTGGCTGTGTGTCCATTGTTGTTTTGTGTTGTAACAGCCTGGGTGGTGGGTGGGGCTCGTTTGTTTACCAGGGCTGGTTTTCAGATGTCTGGCAGGCGGGAGGCATTGTCACATTTATTCATATTGTAGGGATGTCTTGATATTGTGTTTGTGGAGAATTTTGCTGATTTTATCTGTGGTGCCTTTGATGTAAGGGAGGAGGGCGATGCTGTTGTCCTGTTCTGTGTCTCGGTTTTTTGGGGGGGAGTCTCCCTTTGGATTAGGTTGGTAATTGTTTTTCTTTGGAATCTGTTGGAGATTAATACATTTGTGAGAAAACTGAAATTACACACCTGAAAACTGAATTACACACTCTCACAAACGTATTAATCTCCAATGGATTCCAAAGAAAAACAATTACCAACCTAATCCAAAGGGAGACTCCCCCAAAAACCGAGACACAGAACAGGACAACGGCATCGCCCTCCTCCCTTACATCAAAAGCACCACAGATAAAATCAGCAGAATTCTCCACAAACACAATATCAAGGCAGCCTTCAACACTGACCAAAAAATAGCCAACATCTTAAGAAACTCCAAAGACAAGATCCAGCTAGAAAACCAAGGAGTCTACGAAATACCATGCAAAATTTGCCCTGCAAGGTACATAGGACAAACGAACAGGAGAATAAATGCACGCATCGCAGAACACAAGAACGTAGTAAGAAAAAAAGAAAAAAACTTCCTCCCTTTTCCAGCACCTTAAAGCTACAGGACATGAAATTAATTTTGAAGAAACCAAATTAATCTCCAAAACTGAACACTTCAACAAGAGAATAATTATGGAAGCTATCGAAATAGAGAAACACCCCCACAACATGAATAAACGTGAAAATGCCTCCCGCCTGCTAGACATCTGGAAACCAGCCCTGGTAAACAAACGAGCCCCACCCACCACCCAGGCCGTTACAACACAAAACAACAATGGACACACAGCCAGCACCAATCAGCACCAACCTACCAATCATAATACAGCCACACAGCCAATCAATCCACTTACTGAAACAACGCCAGCACTCCACACCCACCCACCAAGATTTAAGCCAAAAACACCAGCCTGAGGATATATATATATATTCTTTGCTCCGATCTAGAAAGATGCTAGTTAAGTAAATTGGCAAGATCTATTATTTCCTTCTGTGGTTTGGAAGGGCATATCCTGAACCACACACAGATAATGCAGTAGGCATTTCCTAACTAGGGAAGCTGTGTGGTAACTCTCAGTGATGCCACTGTGTTCTCCTTTTGACCTTGAGAAACAATGAAATATTGGTAAGGCTGAATCAGCTCAGCTAGTGCTCACTTAGAAGGATCAGTTTTTGCTACTGTAGTTTGATAGGGACCTAGTTGTGCTGGGAGAGGATAAAGCTGCTAGATGTGGCCTTCAAAGCTTCAGAAAACTCCTTTGCTGCCATCTTGGGGGTCTTCTGGATTTTTTTTACAGCCCAGATTTTATTAGGGATGAAAGTGGCTTTGTAGCTTCTTTTAAGGAAGGCAAGAAGCACAGTGTAGAATAGAATGGAATAACAGAGTTGGAAGGGACCTTGGAGGTCTTCTAGTCCAACCGCCTGCTTAGGCAGGAAACCTTACATCACTACAGACAAATGGTTATCCAACATCTTCTTAAAAACTTCCAATGTTGGAGCATCCACAACTTCTGGAGGCAAGTTGTTCCACTGATTAATTGTTTTAAGTGACAGAAAATTTATCCTTAGTTCTAAGTTGCTTCTTTCCTTGATTATTTTCCACCCATTGTTTTTTGTCCTGCCCTCAAGTGCTTTGGAGAATAGCTTGATTCCCTCTTCTTTGTGGCAATCCCTGAGATATTGAAACACTGCTATGTCTCCCCTGGTTCTTCATCTCATTAGACTAGACATACCCAGTTCCAGCAACCGTTCTTTATATGTTTTATCCTCAATCCCCCTAATTATCTTTGTTGCTCTTCTCTGCACTCTTTCTAGGGTCTCAACATATTTTTTAGGTTCATGCCATGGCGATCAAAACTGGATGCAGTATTCCGAGTGTGGCCTTACCAAAGCATTATAAAGGGGTATTAACACTTCACGTGATCTTGATTCTATCCCTCTGCTTATGCAGTCTAGACCTGTGTTGGCTTTTTTGGCAGCTGCTGCACATGGCTGGCTCATATTTAAATGGTTGTCCTATAGGACTCCCAAGATCCCGCTCACAGTTATTAATATTGAGCAAGATACCACATATACTGTACCTGTGCATTTTGTTTTTCTTGCCTAAATGTAGAACCTTACTTTTGTCACCACTGAATTTCATTTTGTTAGATAGCGCCCAATGTTCAGGTCTGTCAAGACCCTTCTGTATCTTAAGCCTATCTGCAGTCCTCTTTTGTCTAAGATCAAATTCCATGCACACAAAGATGGATTGCCAATTTTTTTACATCATGTGAGGGTGCCCTCACATGATGCTTCTGTGCATACGCAGAAGCGTCCAGGTGGGTGGGCGGAGCCTCCCGGTGCCCACTGCCACTATTACTGGTTCGTCCAATCCAGGCCGAACTGGCAGCAACCCACCTTTGCATACATGGTAGGAATGAAGAATTTGTGCATCTTTGGATGATGCTGAACAATATCTGAAAGCCATCCTAGTCATGTAATTATTTTGGGAGCAACAATTCAGCAACATACGGGGTGAAGAGATGGGTGGTTCCTTGCTTCAGAGTGAGGATTCCTTTCTCAAAGGACAAGATTTCCTTTTTAAAACCTCTTCCCATGTTTCAGGTGGACAACATTTATTCCATACATTTAATTTTAAAAGATTCTTATGTTTTGGGGAAGAAAAGGTTGTCTGAGAAAGCGATGACCTAATGATTGACACAAGAATTAACTAGCTGTTTGGACGTCAAACGTTGAAGAAGCTATTTATAAAGTACTGGAGAATGGAGTGCCCGGCATAAATGGTTCCCATTATCACTCTTGCTAATGGTAGGGTGAATTGGTGATTCATCTGGTGGTCTTCCACATTGCTATGTATTAAGTCACATGAACAAAAGTGAAAACAGAGATATATGGATGCTAGCAGAATTCTCATTTTGTCTGCTTTGCCTTCTATCCTCAAAATGATGTATTCTCCAGAGAACTATTTATACTAACCAGCATTTGATGATGAAAAGCATCTCTGTGCAAATTTGTCTTGGCCTTCTAATAAGTAGATAACATAGGTAAGGATCAAGTTCAAGAACAAAAGCAACTCTTCCCTTCACTGACAGCTGACATAATCTTCATCAAACAAACAATGCATTATAAATTGTGTTTTCTTTGTAAGGGGACTTTCTGGATTGGTTATTCAGTTTCTTTCAGCACTCTGTTTAGGTTTAGAAGCCTATCCTCTAGTACAGGGGTCCCCAACCTTTCAGAACCGGGCCCTGGAATTAGGTGAGCCCATGTGCATGTGCATCCCCATTTGCACGAGCAGTGGGTGAGCACGTGCACATATGCTCCATTTGCGTGAGCAGCGGGAATTAAGAGTTGTTAAGTGAATCTGGCTTCTGTTATCAAATTTGCTTTTCAGAAGCCTGCTGGGAAGGTTGGAAATGGTAATCACATGACCCCAGGATGCTACAACCATCATAAATACATGC
Source organism: Thamnophis elegans (assembly GCF_009769535.1). NCBI lineage: Eukaryota > Metazoa > Chordata > Lepidosauria > Squamata > Natricidae > Thamnophis > Thamnophis elegans. Next base: position 44,921,971 of record NC_045542.1, on the reverse strand, counting down.
TGGTTGCCAAGCATCCAAATTCTGATCATGTTACCTTGAGGAGGCTATGACAGTTGTAAGTGCAAAGACTGATTGTAAATCACTTTTTTCAGTTCTATTGTAACCTGAAACGATCACTAAGTGGATGGTCATAAGTTGAGGACTGTCTGTACTAGCATTACTCCCCACTATCTAGACTCCTTCTCCGTGACTCATGCAGCACCCAAGCAGTGAACTGTTTGTTTCACCCTACTTAAACTTTGTCCAAGAGCAAGTTTCCCATTCATGTCTCACCACCAATATAATTTCCAATATTATATGGTGCCTCTACCAACTCTCCATTTCATCTTCATATTACTAGAGTTTTCACAATATTCTCTAATCTCAGAAACATATTTTTCTATGAATGCAGGGAGTCTAGAGGGATGGAAGGGGGTGGAAAAGCAACTGTCGAACTAGCACAAGATATTTTGCTACTCAAGACAAAGGGCAAAATGGAAGGTCCAATCAATCAGAATAAAACTGGAAGGGACCTTGGAGGTCTTCTAGTCCAACCGCCTGCTCAAACAGGAGATCTTATACCGTTTCAGACAAGTGACTGTCCAGTCTTTTCTTAAAAAACCTCCAGTGATGAAACACACACAATTTCTGAAGGCAAGCTTTTCCACTGGTTAATTCTTCTCACTGTTAGGAATTTTCTCCTTAATTCCATGTTGCTTCTCTCCTTGGTGTCCCTTGCCCTCTTCTATCTAGAAGCAGCTGGGTGCTTTTTTGTTTTCTGTCTAGGAACACAAGGTCCTTCACTGCACCTGAAAGCAACTGGCTGGCCTGGAAGCTTAGGAGAAATGCTAGATACTTTGCTACCTAAGGAAGCAACTGCATTTTGCCTAATGGAATAACTAGATGGAAATCTGGAATCCACTGCAGATCATTGATTGATTGATTGATTGATTGATTATATGCCATGAATTTGGTGCTGCTTCTTAGCAACTCCCTAAATAGGGTACTTGGTGTAGCTTCCGTTCTGTATTTTGAATAATTTCTCCTTTAGCAGATCCCAAGGTTTTATGTTTAAATTAAGCAGCATTTCTTTGACATTTACTTATTCAAGACTTGGGTTTGCTATCCTAGCTAGCTCCATTTGCTTTATGGGCTGCCCTGATTCCACTTCTGGGGTAGACCATTTCCTTAAACTGAAGGGCTCCTGCCACTTTCCTTTTAAAGGAGCCATGGATTTGGAGCTACTTAACAGATGGAGGCAAAGAATCTGAAGGAGGATAAAAGAATTACACTAATAGAAAGGCCCTTTTAATTGTTAAGAAGATTAGAAGCTGGACCAAAGAGGCATTCAACTCGAAGGTGACCTACCACAAGGAATCAGATAACCATGTCCATGGAGAAAATCAACCAGGAAGGCAGCAGGTTTGGTTGCAAGGTACCCTAGCCCTGAGATGTGAAGGAGCTTGGTAGGGAGCCTATGAAACATTTAGAGATACTGAGACAGCAAAGGAAAAGAGACAGAGCTCTAGTACAGAATGCCACTATTGTAGAATACAAGATCCCACTGAAGAACACAGCTGATCAAAAGGCTATTGTGCCACCTGTCAACCCCCTTTTCTTGTGGCTTTTATCTAGAAGCTCCACTATTGGTTACAGGAGGCTGGCAGCTCATTGAAAGCTTTGTAATCCTAGCTGTGCTAATTAAGCAAGGCTGGTGCAGTGCTAAGTGCCTACTTTTCTCCCCCCCCCTCCCCATCCCTGCTGTGCCGTGGAGAGGAGGAGGAGAAGAAGTCAATGTGAGCAGTGCAGGAGAGAGCAATGCTGCCAGCTCGAGGAGGTTTGGAGGGCGGGGAAAAAGTAATGAACAAGATTGGTTTTATGGGCTGCAGATTAGATGAAGGAAAAGCTGCTGCAGACGGACCTGGAATAGGGGCATTTGCAGGTCATCCGTGGCTTTGACTGAGATGTAAAACACTCAATTGCTTTTAATCCAGATTCCTCAATTGTGAGGCTGGGCATAACATTCGTACCACCTATTAATAACTGGGAAAAACTTGACTTTCCCCCCAGTCTTTAGGATTGTTTGCTGTTCTAGACTGAAGATGCCAACCAATGGGATCCATCAGGCCTTGAAGATCCAGTTTGGCTTAATCAACTCTGATAATCGCTATTTAACAGCAGAGCACTTTGGCTATAAAATCAATGCCTCGGCGCCGAGTCTGAAAAGGAAGCAAATATGGAGCTTGGAACAGGATGGAGACAGCTCGGTGGTCTTCTTAAAGAGCCACCTAGGTAGGTACCTGTCTGCCGACAAGGATGGCAAGGTCTCCTGTGAAGCTGAGAAGCCAGAAACAGATGGGTGTTTTATCATTGTCACTCAGTCAGATGGACGCTGGGCACTCCAGTCGGAACCGTACAAGCGCTTCTTTGGTGGTTCTGAAGACAGGTTGTCCTGTTTCGCCCAAACCATTACTGAAACTGAACTCTGGATTGTACACTTGGCCATCCACCCCCAAGCTAATCTTCTGAGCGTTAGCAGGCGAAGGTACGCTCACCTCAGTGCCCAAGAGGATGAGATCTCTATTGACAGCAACATCCCTTGGGGTGTGGATTCGCTGATCACCCTTACCTTCCAGAGCAAGAAGTATTGCCTACGAACCTGCGACAACCGCTACCTGCGGAACGATGGCACCTTGGTCCAGGAGCCTGACCGCCATTCAGGTTACACCCTGGAATTCAAGGCAGGGAAGTTGGCCTTCAAGGATTGTGATGGGAAGTACCTAGCACCGGTGGGACCTACGGGCACTCTAAAATCTGGCAGGAGCTCCAAGCCAGGGAAAGACGAACTCTTTGATCTGGAAGAGAGTCACCCGCAAGTGGTTTTTGTGGCTTCCAATGGCAGATACGTCTCCATCCGTCAAGGTAATAAACTCATCCTCTTTTTGCTTTGTGGGGCTGCCCTTGGCCAGGCAATGTTTCTCTCCCACTTCAGTAACAGGCTTATACAGTATGTGTCTAATTGTTTGTCTGTCTTGCAACTGGGAAATCTGCTTACATTTGCTTAACCGGCTGGCTGCACAATGGGGGAAATGGCAATATTTGTCATATACTGCCTCTCCATAGTTTCTGGAGATTTTTTGACATTTGATTTTTCTAGACCTTTTTGGCAGTCACCTTCCTTATCCTTATCCTTCACACTACATCCGTGTACTTGAATGGAAAGGGCATACATTTTAATTTCATTGATTTTTATCAGTGTACTGATTGGTTCATGAAATGTAATAAAACTGTAACATAGTGTGTTTGGCATGTTGTTTGAATCCAGTCACTGTAAATTGTAAATTTCGGTTTGCATGATGTATGAACTCCGGCACTTACAGGCTCAGTCAACAAATCATAGCTTTAATATGAGGTACAGTGTGTGTGGGACTGGTGTCTGAGCTGTGAAAAGTGCAGATTACCTCAATTGTACAAAGGGGATTTGAATCCAAGAGGTATTATCGGTAAGAGCTGGGCTAGGATTTAAGAATGAAGGACATTCACCAAAGTGAGCAGCCATAGAGTGTCTGGAAGCTTTGTCGCAACTGACAGCTAGTTAAGTGTACAACTGAGTCTCTTCAGTCTGTGCAATAATGTTAGGGACTCAGTTAGCATTTCTGCTGCTGATTCTTTGACAAGAAAGACACGCTTGAGTCCTGCCACAATGCCTTCTTTTGAATTAGCAAGTTGTTGCAAAGGTGGGGTAACTTAGCCCACATCAACCTCAGCTAAAGCGGCTTACACCTGCTTTGGGGGACTCTCGGGATTCGCTGAGAGCCTGGTGGGGAATCAGTCTTTCCAAAGCCAAGACAAAGGCTAGGAAAACACATCCTGGAGGGAGGGGGGAAGCTTGTTTTCTGGTAACTGCAGAGCATTGGGAGGACGCCCGTCTTCACTGAGCAGCCACCAGATTTCAGGCCTTGGTGTGTGAATGGAAGGGCTGCTACCTTAAGTAGGTGTGAGGCTTTCTCTGTGTGTAGATCTCATTAACTGGCTTCCATTTCTGTCAAGGCACAAACAGTTAAAATAGGGGTGTTCCTCAAAGTGCCTGAGACCTGTTTGAGAAGCGGCAGAGTTTTCAGAGCCCTTGATAAAGGACCTAGGATCTGAAGTGTTTAAGAAATATTTCTCGGGTACATCATCCCGCCTTCTTTGACACACAAGACACACAAGAGAAAAGCCCATAAGTAAAGCAAATATGTTCCTGGATATACCCCATCTAGTGTGGCATTCTGTGGCACAAGACTTGTTGCATAAGTGTGATTTGTGCAACAGCTGTCCCAAGCTTCTATAAATTTTAGCAGCACACAGACAGAGATTATGCTCATGTTTAATTTACTTCTGTGTCATTAGGTGAGACTACTTAGAGAATATCTTCCAATTCCTTCCTTCCTGATTTAAATCAGTCCAATCAGTTCACTGAGACCTGATATCAGCTTTTCAGGTTATCTGTTTTGGGTGCTGTCCGTTAATAAAAGTCAGAGCTTATCAGCCGTAAAAATAAAACTCATTCCTAAAAATCAATCTCATTTTATATTTTTGCTTTACAAATTTTTCAAGATGAATTCAAGGGGGTTATTTAGTTCACTTTTTAATTTATTTTATTTTACTTTATTTAACCACCCATCTTCCTCTTATGCATTTACCATCTACCTAAGGAATTATGGCAATTACTTGCTTAAATATAAAGTGCCCAACCTTTTTGAAACTGCTTTCCTCTGTCATCTCAGAGCTGAATTTTAGGGTATGACAAATCAAAACTCATGAGGTAACTTTTTCATTTGGCTACAGAATGACTCTTATGCAGTTATGGTAATTTGATTGATCATCCAGACAACAATGTTGTCCTTTAGTCATCAACCCATAATTTGTGTCTCCCTATCATGGCTTCCATCCTACTCCTCATCTTTAACAAAATAATCTGTTTAAGAAAACTTTTTGCAGATTTAAATGTTCTGTAGTGCTTTCTTTTTTTTAAAAAATGTGCGGGAATATGATGTAATGTCAGGCACAAAGAACCAGGAATACTCACTGAGCTCAAAGCCCTGAACACTTTATTATTGCTACCTATACACAAGGGTCTGGTCAGTTAATGGTCCAAGGTAAACTAGTCCTAGCTAAGGTCAATGGAATTCACAGAAGGCTGAACTTAGGTCTCTTGTGGAAGCACAAAGATTCCAAACTGATGGCACATTTAACTCCCCCCTTCCAACTCAGCTTAGCTTGCTCATCTCCTACATATGAACAGTGAAATTATTGCCTATCCTTCATCTCATGTCTTCCCTATGTCTCCCCCTGAACACTCAAGTTCCTATAAACAACTGAACTGTGTGAATACACTATTTCCTTTTCCTAGAATTCCAAAATAAAATAAAAAAATCCAAATGCCACTGTGAAGTTAACTCAGTACCTTTTGTTTTCAAAACGCAAGAGATATTTTTCTGTGGGCACCCAGAGGTGGGTAGTCTACCTGAAAACAAGTGTTCCTAATATAATTTTATTTCTACAGACCCATAGGACAATGCCGGTCCTCCAAGGGAAACAAGAGTACAAAGTCAACCACACAATTTCCAGCAGATCATATTTGAAGCAGTTTTGTGTATGCACAATTTCTTTGTACATTAATACATCTTAGCTGACCACTTAGATGTGGTTATTAAAAGTTTTATACAGCTACCATGTCCCTCCGAAAATAAGACAAGGTCTTATTTTCTTTTGACCCCTGAAATAAGTGTTTGGCCTTATTTTTGGGGAGGTTTTATTATTTTTGAGGTTCAGGAGGCCCCTTAACCTCAGCTGATCCAGAGAGGGCTGGGAGTTTTGTCTCTGCTTCTGGCACATTCTTGCCAGCCCTAGCGTCACTGGGCCTGCTGCTCTTTTTGTGGCCACCACTAAGAGAAGGGATGCATTAGCTAGGGTTTGCGGGAGCAGTCTCCGCAAGGCCATTCTGCATGTATGGTAGGTGCATGTGAGGCATGTTCTCCCCCTCCCCCCCAGAAATGCCGGGAACCAGCTGCATATGCATTTAAATATTTTAGGGGAGGGCTTATTTGGGGGGGAGGGCTTATTTTAGCACATGCACTCAAAAGCCCAATTGGGCTTATTATCCAGAGAGGTCTTATTTTGGGGAAAACAAGATACCAGCTTAATTCATTTCTGTTTCTCAGGAAAATCAGTACTCCAAAACAAGATTTTCCTTTCAAAGAACATAACAATTTAAGAATGTTTTGTACTTCTGGAATTTCTTTTAAAAAAGAAACCCCACATAAATATTCAAAGGACCTTCATAGATGGGGTTTCCCTTTTTGCTGTCTTCCTCTTTTTAATGGAGAAGAACAGCTTATATTGAGTGATGAATCCAAAATTGCACCCAGTTAGCAATGGTGAGTTGAAAGCTACAAACAATACTGTACTTTGATTGCCTGCAGTAACTGAGTAATAATTACATCAGTTGGTTTGCCTAACAGCAACATGACTTGTAGGATGCATAACTTTTATGTTTGTCCTAGTTTTCTGCTATAACAGAATTCCATCACATAACCTTGAGTTTTTGCCATCACAACACTGGGGAAATTATCTATTGTTTCATATGCAGAAGAAGGTAGAGAAATACAGCAGATTATCCCCCTCCCCTAAGCTAGGAAAGATATTCATAATCAAGGTCCCTTCCAACTCTGCTATTGTATTATTGTATTGTATTGTAAATTTTTGACTGTGATTTTTTAAGCTCTAAACTTAAAGTCTCCAAGTAGGAAAAAACAAAGTAAGTTTTTTTGTGACATGAAGATCAAAGGGCAAGAAACCTGCTTAATTTCTGATGTTAGGGTTGATTTTAATGCTACAGAAGCAGAAGTTGATCTCTGTTAAAACTGTAAGGAAAAAAAACCATTTTTTTAATGTTCCTGTAGTTTAGAAAAGACAATCCAATCCAACACATTTAACCCAGTATGGTAAATTGTTCATTCATTAGCATCGAGAACAAACTTAAAAGAAGAAATAAGGTAACAACTTAAAATGATAATAACTGCCATATTATTAGCAAACCAAAGAAATTATAGAATATACTTGGAAAAATACCCTGGCTTCTTTTCCCATAGAAAAATGAAACATACACGAATCATTTTGTTTAATGTTATTTTAAGACTCCAGCTGAGTTCAGTACTTCTTTTTTTCTGATCTTTTGGCTGGTGTAAAACAAACTGAAATTGTACAACCACAATATCGAAGGTATATAAGATTGCCAATTTCTGAATCAGAGTCCAATAACTACCGCTTCATGGCAGTGATATATGGCAATTCACAGGGAATAAAATGTTATTTTCTCCATGAAAAGAAATCACTTGCACACAAAATCCTCTGGGAGTAACAGTTTATATATTTTATTCTATTCAGACGTTTACATATTTTATTCTCACATTTCTTGAGCATGATATATGAATGAGAAAATTAAGAAAAGATCTAGGAGGACTAATATGTATATTAAGTATGGAAAGATAAGATATAAAAGCAAAAAAAAGGAAACATACATGCTACCATTTCTTCAAATCAGAGCACTGAAAACTATTGCAGACAGTCTTCATGTGTTTTAAATTATTCTTTGTAGAATTCTCTAATTCATGACACCTAAAATCTTACTTTCAAAAGCAAAACAGAAACAATGGAAATCAGTAGATATTCTGAAAAAACACACACACTAAAAAAATCATGAGAGCCTTAGAGGCAGGGATGAGCTTCAAAAATGTCAGCAACGGGTTTTCTGCCCAGTTGCTGGTTGGGCGTGGCCATGATGGGTGTGGCCTAGTCAGCCTCCTGCATCATGGCGGGGCGTGGGGCGTTTTTGCATTCCACAGGCTCCGGAGGCTTTCCTCGAGCCTCTGGGAGGGTGAAAATTGGGAGGGGCAGGGTGGGAGGAGAGGGGCCAGCCAGGGGTGGGATTTGGAGGTTCTCTGAACTGCAATAACATTAGTTATGGGTTCTCCTGAACCTGGGTGACCCTGTAGCAGCCCACCCCTGCTTAGAGGTTTCTTTTTTTATATATATATATTCAAATGTTTTATTTTCATTTTTTCATTTTCATTTCTTACAGTCACATATATACTGTGCATGATTGGGGCCATATAACATTAGGCAATAAACACAGCTATCCTTGTACTCCCCAAAATACAAAACCAATAAAACCAATAAAACCAACCCCTCCAACTTTCCTTTCTCCCCTCCAACATTCCCCTCTCCTACTTCCCCTCCCCCTCTGTCACTCCTTTCTCCCCCTCCCTTCCATCTCACCCTCCTTCCGATCCTCTCTCCCACCCTCTCTACCCCTCCCTCTTCTTTCCCTCTGCTCCTCGCTTAGGTGTATTTCTACTAGCTATCGATATATTCAGCTTCTTATTTTTATACTAAAATTAAAAAAAGCAACAGTATACAAGTGCAATCATGTTACTTTAAAATCTGGCACATACTATATTCCCCCCTCCCCCCTATGAGCCCACTTCCCTTCCCCCCTCCCGACTTCCCAGAGCCCGTACACGGTATAACTTTTTATCAAACACAGTCTAAGATGTATTAAAACCAAGAAAGTTGGGGGGGGGGGGGAATAATAAGAAAAAAAAAAGGTGGAAAAGAAAAAAGAAAGAGAAGGAAAAAAAGTCAGTAAAATCTCTTTAGCTCAGCTTCTTACCATTACACAAACTTTAAGCAGTTTACATTGTTCCTAATCTTAATTGTTTGATTACCTGCAGGATTTCCCCAGAAGTTATTTGTTGATTCAGCTTTTGCCTGTACTCTTCTCTAGCTAGGGGCCTTATCTCTTTATCTAAGTATCTGTCTGTTTCTAAACCCTTAATTTTGTCCCCTTTGTGCCGCCTTCCTCTATAACACAATTTAAATACATTTCAATTTTTTCTTTTGGTATCCTCTTCCAACTCTTTTCGTTTTTACCCTTGTTTCTGTCTATATATATATATATATATATATATATATATATATATATATATATATATATATATATATATATATATATTTGTATTCATCAGTACTCCTCTCATATATGCTTTACTTACATCTCCTACAAATTCCCTGAATATACCCTTATTCATATTCAGAACAAAGTAATCAGATAGCAATTTTTAACAATCATTAATATACTTTTCATATCAAAATAAACTCCCATTCGACCTCCAAGACCTTCTTGCCTGCACTAGTGCAGTGCTGCTTAGAGGTTTCTTGATTACAGAACTCAGATCTCTAGCAAATGCTACTCCTTTGTTGCTCACTTTGGTCCTAGTGAAGCCAAGAATACAGTAGATCACTTGGTTTCTAAAAGCACACCCACACAGACACTCTGCAGTAACATGGGCATCATATCCCTGGCTTCCAAAGTTGTCCTCTGTCTTCAGCGGCTGAGCCAAAGAACTTCTGGCTGAAATGTGATGCAGGAAGAATAGCTGTGAAGCAGAGAGTTTCCGATGATTGAGTTGGGCAGGATGGTTCTTTCATTGGCAGGAAAACTTGCCTTATCCAGCATCCCAGCTCTCTGACTCTCCTTTTTGATATTGATGAAAGTATTAGGGACTGTATTATGGATTATATTCCCCTACCCAAATGAAGTCATATATATAGTTGTGTATAAAGAGAGTCATATATATCTGTTTATGTCTCTCTCTATATAGATGTAGAGCCAGTCTGATGTGATGGTTAGGACATCAGATTAGAAACTGGGAGAGTATGAGTTCTAATCTCACTTTAGGCACAAAGCCAGTTGGGTGATCTTGGGCCAATCATTTTCTCTCAGCTCTAAGAAGGAGGCAATGGCAAACTGGTACTTCTGTAATACCTTGCCAAGAAAACTTCAGAGACTTACCCAGGCAGTCTTTGAAAATCAGATACAACTGAGTCAGTGGTGGGATTCAACTTTTTCTACTACCTGTTCTGTGGGCTTGGCTTGGTGGGCATGGTGTGGCTTGATGGGCGTGGCAGGGGAAGGATACTGTAAAATCTCCATTCCCTCCTCACTCCAGAGGATGGATATTACAAAATCCCCATTTCCTCCCGATCAGTTGGGGCTCAGGAGGCAGAGAATAGATGGGGGCGGGGCCAGTCAGAGGTGGTATTTACTAGTCCTCCAAACTACTCAAAATATCCGCTACCGGTTCTCCAGAACTGGTCAGAACCTGTTGAATACCACCTCTGAACTGAGTGATAAATAGATAATTACCAGTTTTCCACATTGTGCTCTAATCTGGAGCTTTAAAAGTAAAAGAAACAATCTTCTACCTTAACAATTCACAGTGAATCATTCTGAAATTTACCTCCACCAAAATAAATAGCCACAAGCAGACAAGAGGATCAGTCCAAATTGTTTATATTGAAAAGGCATGCGTCTCAAGAAATCCTTGTTTGGGGAAGTTTTAACTGCACAAACTGCTTTGTAAAATTGCAGCTGTCTTCATAAGCCCGGTATAATTATTTGTTAGTATTCTTTCCCAATTTGTTGCTTCCAAAGGGTTTGACCACTGTTCCTATCAGACACATGCATTGTGGAAAGTTAAGTGAGACTGTAGGAATTATAATCCAGAACATCTGCATGAATCAACCAAATAGTTGCTGGCGCACAGTAAGTAGGATCAGGAAGTGCCACACTGCCTAAGGGCTAATGTTAATTTGCTTGCATGCCAGTTTTCTTGGGAGTTGATCTCAGATGGACAGCAAAACAAGTCATGGAGAGAGATTCACCATATTGTATGGATACTCCTATCCACAAGTGAGCTGCAATAGTAACTTCTACACAGGGGTGGGCTTCAGAAATATCAGCAACGGTATCTGTCTGGTTGCTGGGTAGGTGTGGCCTAGTTAGACCCCCCCACACATCATGGGGGGGGGCGCGTTTCACCTTCCTCAGGCTCCGGAGGTTTTCCTCAAGCCTCTGCTTCCCCCAGACTCCAGAGGCCAGAAATGGGCCTGTTGTCAGCCTTCTGTAACATCTGGGAGGCCGTTTCCCCCCCCCCTCCTCAAGCCTCCGCATGGGCCCTGCACTTATCTCATATCCAAAATAGCCTGCCTGGAGACTTTTGGGAAGGGAGGGGTGAGGTGGGCAGGGCCAGTCAGGGGTGGGATTTGGAGGTTTTTCAAACTGGCCATAACATTAGGTAAGAGTTCTCCTGAAATGAACCTACAGCAGCCCACCCCTGCCTCCACATTCATTTGAAACTTGAGAAATCTAATATAGAATAAGCCGAGGTGGCGCAGTGGTTAAATGCAGCACTGCAGGCTACTTCAGCTGATTGCAGTTCTGCAGTTCGGCTGTTCAAATCTCACCGGCTCAGGGTTGACTCATCCTTCCATCCTTCCGAGGTGGGTAAAATGAGGACCCAGATTGTTGTTGGGGGCAATATGCTGACTCTGTAAACCGCTTAGAGAGGGCTGAAAGCCCTATGAAGCGGTATATAAGTCTAACTGCTATTGCTATTGCTAATTTGTTTCCTATGTCTAGTGGCAAAATTATTACTTTTTAAAAAAGAGATTATCATACAAATGGTTGGAATTTTGCCTGTCAGATGTCATGAAACCTTAGGGTTAGTCGTGGCTTGCCAATTTATAGAAAAGCTGTCATTGCCTGCTCCTATATGTGGAGTTCTGGTGCTGAGCATGAAGGAGGGGAGGGAAGAGGAATCGTCAGCCAAACAATTCCAAGGGTTTTTACATGACTGCCTGTCCTTGGTGTCTGTTTATGAACTTGTCTACAGCTGAGCCAGCTTCTGCAATTAGAGCTGCAGCTGGTTTTGTTGTATGGGTTCCAGACAACTTCGCTATTATGCATCTCTGGGAATTGGGAGAAATCTTGCATTTACTGACCGGTTGAAAACAGACTGGATTTACCAATTGTGCTAAACCCTTTTTGTTTACCCTTGGCTTTATAACAGACTGGATAGGAATACAGGTAGTCCTCGACTTACCTTAACATTCATTTGGTAACCGTTCGAATTTACAACAGCATTGAAAGCGATTTAAGGCTGTTTTTCAGAGTTGCGGCTTTTGCAGCACCCCCGTGATCATGTGATCAAAATTTAGATTCAACTGGTTCATACTTATGACTGTTGCACCATCCCAGGGGTCATGTAGATCCTCCTTTGCAACCTTTTGACAAGCAAAGTCAATAAGGAAAACCAGATTCACTTAACCACCATGTTGCTAACTTATCAACTGCAGCGATTCACTTAACAACTTGGGGAAGAAATGTCATAAAATGGGGAAACCTTCACTTATGAAATATCTCTTAGCAACATAAATTTTGGGCTCAATTGTGTTCATAAGTCAAGGATTACTTGTACTCCCTCCCCCTCTCGCCATCAGGGCCATTGAAACCAACTGTTCTGTGGTAAAGTTCTCTGAAATAAGAACTTGGAAAACATTCCCTATAAACAACAAATTAATCTTAATTCCTAGATATTTCTTCTGTATCGCTTTAAATCTACTTTGGTTCCCTGAAAATAAGACCCAACCAGAAAATAAAACCTAGCATGATTTTTCAGGACACTTGTAATATAAGCCCTACCCCAAAAATAAGCCCTAGTTAAGATCATCAGCCAGAAAGACACAATTAGTACCGTATTTTCCCCAAAATAAGACCTAACCAGAAAATAAGCCCTAGTGCATCTTTTGGAGCAAAAAATAATATAAGACCTGGTCTTATTTTTGGGAAAACATGGTACCAGCTTTATAGTTCATGTTCAGAAAGCCACTTCCATTTTCCCCCCAATATAGCTACTCAATTTTAAATTCAAGTCAAGTCAACTATCACCAATTCACAAGTTGGCAATAGCTGTATGACATGCTGCAGAGAATGGTGTTAATGAAAAAACAAAGTTTGGAAGAAAAGTTGCCCAACGTTCTTAATGAATATGATCCAGGGCGGGGGGAGGTGGGGCAAAATAGGAAATAGGAATCGTATATGAAGTTTAGGCGTAAGTCTATTCATGTGTACTCATGGCAAAGGAATGAATTAAAAAGCATGACTGATTTGATTGTTCATGATGAAAGATTTAGAGAATTAGCAAAGAATACCAGGTTGATGACAACATGAAACGGTGGACCTCAATTAAAAAAAATGAGTATGAAAGAAAAGGAAGTGAAACAAATGAGAGTGAAAGTAACACAACCACAGGAAAAGAAAGTATGAGATAGATTAATCTCACAGCAGAATGAATGGAAATTGGACACCACGGAAAGAAGATGTTGCCATCTCAGCTTTTCCGTTCTAAGCCCTCTTCCTTCCTAAGCAGGTGACCTGGAGCTTTGCTATTACTAAGAAGTTGGGATGAATTCCAGAAGCCATGCTCTGCATGCTTTCTGTACTTGGCTCAGTTCAGAGGAAGTGTATGATCATGTGACTAAGTAGGAAGGAAGGGATGTTTTGCACAAATACGGAGTTGAAGAGCAATTGCTGAATCAAGTAAGAGCACTATATGATGGAAACAAAGCATGTGTCCTAATTAATGAAAAGTTTAGTCAATGCATCAGCATTTGAATAAGGAATAAAACAAAGATGTGTAATGTTTTCTTGATTATTTAATATATTTATGGATACTTGTAGTAACTGTACAGGTATGCTGTTTGTAAATCTGTATGCAGATCTGTACATACGGTAATATGCATGTACCTCAGACCATACTTTGTTACATCATGCAATCTAACATTCATAGCACATCATTCAGTCAACAATGCCTTAAAAACTATACCGAACATAGACACATAGAGTAATACAGATCTGCCAACAACATACCTCCACAGTTAACTATAAGCATCCATAAATATATTAAATGACGGGAACATTACATACCTTTAAGCTGTATTTGATAGGAAATGGAATAATACCAAGTTACACATAAAACCTAAAAAATATCCAGAACAAATGGATTAATTAGTCTACTTTGATGGAACGTTTAATAAAAATTGGGAAATGGATGGAAAATTTTTAAGACATGCGGTTGTTGATAGAAAGTTAAATGATGTGAGAAATTTATTTTGGCTGAATAAGCAAAAATGGCTATGTATAAGGACATACTTTTCCCCATCTTGTTAAATGGAAATAAGCCCTGGGTATGTGAAAAGAAACAAAAAAGGAAGTGAAGTGCAAAGAAAAAGGAGAACTTATAAAGTGCATTGTAGAAACAGGAAAAGAGGTGGCTTCAGTACTCTTAAGAGTGATGAATGAATGTGGATTGAATACAAAATAAAGTAATTCATAGGAAAGAAATACACAAAGGTAGTTTGATCATTAGTGAGAAAAAATGCAGCAGAAGACCAGGACAGACCAAAAAAAGTCATGATTGGATGGAGCCCAATGAAATTTTCCAAGAGAGAAGTGAAAAGTTTAAAAGGCATCCTATGAATCTCGTACTTCAAACAAGATTTATAGGATAAAAAGGTTTGGTATGGTGAGATATGGTGTTAAATGTAAAGCAGATATAACCATTTCTCTTTCTTTCTCTTATCTCATGCCTTTAGTTTCTTTACTGTGTTTTACTCTTTTTTCCCCCTGCATATTGATAACATTGCTTACCTAAGAAAGAGAGAGAAAATCTGTTTTGTGTTGATGAATAAAATATGCTTTTGGGAACAAAAGTGTCAATGTATGTTGGAAAGCTATGAAGCTAGCTTCTTCTTGCGAGGAGGAGATATCAATCTTTCACAACTTGTCACATTGGCAGTGTATCTAACTGACACAATTCTCAGCCAGAACAGCTTTCTGAGAGCTGCCGTTGCAACACATAAAGAGGATGCCATTTTGAGAAAAGCAATATTATGGTGTCAAATCAGGGATGGGTTCCTGCCAGTTCTAACCTCTTCTATAGAAGCGGTTCCACAAATCTAAAGGGGCTGTTTAGAACCAGTTCCAGCTCCCTCCCGCCGCCCGTCCACACATCATCAAGATGAAAAATGAGAGGAGGAATTCTGGGAGTTGAAGTCCACAAGTCTTAAAGCTGTCAAGTTTGAATACCCCCAGGTTTTTTTTTCTAAAGGGTTAGGGGTGCAAGGGTCTTGTAACTTGACAGCTTTAAGGCTTGCACGCTTCAATGCCAGAATTCCTGAGCCAACATGACTGGAGGAGAAATTCTGGGAGTTGAACTCCACAAGTCTTAAAGCTGTCAAGTTTGAACACCCCTGTTTTTTTTTTAAAGAATTAGGGGTGCAAGGGTCTTGTAACTTGACAATTTTAAGACTTGCGTGCTTCAAATGCCAGAGTTTCTGAGCCAACATTTTGGTTGCTAAGTAAGAGCGTTGTTAAGTGAGTTTCACCACATTTTACAAGTTGGTCACACCCACCCAGTCACATGACTGCCAAGCCACTCCCACTCGGTCACATGGCCGGCAAGCCACTCTCACCCAGTCACATGGCCTGCAAACCACTCCCACAGGCCACACCTACAGAAGAGGTTCTAAAAAAATTTGAAACCCAGCAGTGTGTCAAATCAATAGCAGACAAAATCCACCAATCACAACTAGCCTCGGTCTTTCTCTTTATGGCATGTTTGAATCATTTCCACCAGGGCTGCAGAATACCACAGATACCGGTATATTGGTAAGAGCACAGCATATGCAAAAAGGCCTTCTTTGGGCTATTGCAAGGAGGTACGGAGGCAAAGGCTATCCATGGTTCAGTGCTGCCAACAGGCATGATTCTTCCAATCTGTGTCTATGTGTATGTATGAATGCAATCCTTTCTAGAGATAAGCATGGGGAGGGGGGGGGTCGAATTAAACTCTCAAGAGGTTTGCAATGAACTTGGATAAATTGGAAGCCAGAATGCTAAGCTTTGGTTTGGTGAAAATCCCACTCCCACCTTAAACAAACAGTGTCAGTCCTGGAAGTCATCTTTTGCATTGGGCCTTCAGGCCTGCTACATTTATTACTGTGGGAAACTTGGAGGGGGGTTATGTGGAGTAGGGTAGATATAGTCAAAATAACTTTCTGAGAGAGTCAAGGACATTTTGCCCTGCACCTTGAGTAGCGTGACTGTGCAGTATCTCCAGTTAGGACAGTGCTTGATTGGACCATATCTGGATGCTGGGCAGGGATTTGAACTTTTGTTTGGGTGGGGAAAACCTGGAAGCTTTCAGATTCTGGTTTTCCCAGATGTGCCAATATGACATCTCTAATAAAATGGAACTTTGAGGAATCTCAAGCCTTGGAGTCTTGTTTTTGTTGGGGTGTTACTTGGAACCCTGACACATAGGTCTTTTCTCCATGGCTGAGTTAAAATGATATCGACCATTCCTAGAGCCAGCAGAAAACTACACATGAATAAAATTTGCCCTTCTCCTTTGCAATCTCTTATTTTGCTGCAGGCACCATGTTGGCAATTGTACGGTATTTATTTATAGCGTACAGTACATATTAAGGACAGTGATTGGTGCACTCCTCCAGCCTTTGCTCCTTCCTGCCATCAAATATTACCAGTCCAGAAAAATCATCAAGCAATTGCTTTGGCATAGAAGAGCTAAGAGACTTACCGTAGTGAGTTTTGAAAGATGGCTAGACCTGTGGGTTTAAGCAAGAACCCCTTGTATTTATGTAACTGCTGGTGCACTTAGAGGGGGACCATTATTGAAATAGCACTTTTCTAGAACAAGCACTAAACCATCTGCAAACAGAGATTGGTCATTGGCTGACATATATTTCATCCTATTCTGGAAAAGTGCTAAATTTGTGATAAAAAAGAGCCAGGACAAATATTGACAGGTGCCCCAAAGGTGCTTATTCAAGATGATTGAGAATCTCAAATAGACATTGACAGATGCAAAGACTGGACAGTTTTACCATGAGGAAGCAGAGAATTCTCTTGGAGAAGCTGCTGGTCAGGCTGATCTACCTAGAGATCAAGTGGATCCAGGAGCATAGTCTGGCTTGAAAAAAAACCCAGATTTTCCCACTGCCCAAAGCAGAGGACGACAGTAAAGAGAAATCATGTTGGAGGAAGAAAATAATACGCAGCCGTCTAAAATGAATAATAGATGCCACATCAATCCTACCTCTCACTTGACTATGATACTGATAGAAGGATTGGGGAAATGTGTCTGATGGTGTCCATGGCAAAGTGTGCATCAGAATAAAGAAAAACTTAATTATTCTAATTTTACAGTTCATTGTTATAAATGTAATCTAAATACCAATCTGCAGAATCAGATAGTCCACATCCTCATCAGTGAGGGATGGCTGTTAGTCATATATGTAGACCCAGATTCAGACTACTCCAGATTCTCTGTGCCATATATAGAAAATGGTGTTGTGTTGTAATACTGTAAAGAGAAACAGGGAAACAGAAAAGTAAAAATCAGATGTCTCACCAGACACTGATTAACGTTGGAAATCTTTGAGAAGTTGGAGAAGTCTAGAAATGTGAAGCAAAGGGCCATGTCTTAAGAAGCCTTATATTTCTGTAGAAAGAGGCAATTACTTATAATCAAGTATCTGCACTACAGATTTAAATGTCTGTTTTGTGTGTTTTGTAAATCTTATGTTCTTATCTCACTGGACAAGTTGTAGAATTAAGCATCTAATTTCAATGCCTGCCTGCCTGCCTGCCTGCCTGCCTGCCTATCTGCCTGCCTGCCTGCCTATCTATCTATCTATCTATCTATCTATCTATCTATCTATCTATCTATCTATCTATCTATCTATCTATCATCTATCATCTATCATCTATCATCTATCTATCAGTGATAAAATATAAAACTGCAAAAGCACAATATATGCAGCACACACTAACACCAAAGTATACTTCGGGCATAGTCATGAAAATGAACATTCTACTTTAGAATTCTCTGGTGCCCTGTAATATATTGTAATAGATTGGAGAGATTTTTGTGTGTGTGTGCTTTTGCCTGGAATGTTGCCTTCCCTTACATATTTTTAAAAAAAGTAATTTGAAGACTAGGAAGGAAGGACTGAAACCTCCAAACGTACCTCTGTACTAGATGATTAAGAGGTGGCCTTATTTAAATTATTTAAATGTTTGCATTTTGATGTTTTTGAATTCCCAAAAAGTCATACCAGGCTGCAAAAGCCTATTCCTCTTATACACTGGGATTTGAAGCTAAATGCCCTTTGAGACGTCCCTTAGAGAAGAGGTGGTGGGAAAGGAGCTATCAAGCTACTTTTTTTTTTTTAAAGGAGGAGAAGAAGATCAGACTGTAAAGACCTAGAGGAATTCTGGAAGAGGTTTGGGGGTCCATAGTAGTGCTTCTCCTCTTTTCCCTTCATAAATCTCCCCATGCAATCTGCTATGCTTTGTTGATGTTGTTGATGATGCTGGAACATTCTAGCTCCCATTATCTACTTTATGTTGCTGGATATCTGTATACGTATGCATGTGGGTGCTGTCAGCCCCTTCACACTCTTCATCTGCAGGAGAGATGGGGGAAGGTAGCAGATAACATTTCATCCTCTTTCAACTAAGCTGGCAGAAACTCAGGAATTCTCTTCCTGTCCTTTCATCTACAAGAGCAGAGAAAAAAAATCACACTTTGATATTAACTTTGAGAGAAGAGACAACTGTTAACTATTCAGGTGTCAAAACCCACCTTCTCAGCCCCACTGCAGTGTTTAGGGAGAATGATTAGTAGGAACTTTTCTCACTATCAGGTGATGTTCAGTAGGAAGACCAAGGAAGCCAGAGATATCCACCATTTTCCTTGTCGCCATTCAATATGTATGTATGCCTCTTTCTATAATAGAATAAAATTTGGCCATTGAGGCAGTGCTATTTATGTCAATATATCTTCCTGATCACTTGGGGAAAGGTGGATTATATATTAATGCAGCCATAAAAATTACTTCATATCCCTTATTCTCTCTAGAGAGTGAAAAGTAGCTTCAGGAAGAATTTCGAGAGAGAAATAACAAAAAGGTAAAAATCTCTGCTATTATCAAATAATTGCTGTTTTGAGAAAAATGGGGAAATCTGCTTCATTTTTAATAGCACAAACATTTTAAAAATGCATGGTATATAAATTGTCCATGCCATATATAGCTCCCATACCTTCTAACCATTCATGTGTGGTAGATCCCATTAAATTCACATTAGAAATTGCAGGAAGACCAGACTAATGAAAATATAAAAAGGTCAGAGGAGCTAAATTTTGAACAAAGCTGATTGGCTAGAAAAGGCTGCCAATGGGATGATCAGGCCAGGGGATTCATCTGACCAATGGGCTTTCACCTTTCTGCCAATTTGAATATCCTGCAAAATAGTGCTAAAAGGAGAGCAGTAATTCGTCTTCTCTGTCTACCCCAGCAGAAGTGTTATGCCTACAAGGAGAGAAATTTATCCTTCCTACTCATCCCTCGCTGTTCAAATGATCCCTAATCACTGCTGCGGTTTTAAAACACGTGTTGACATGACCACAATTGAGCCCGAAATTTTGGTTGCTAAGTGAGACATTTCTTACATGAATATTGCCCCATTTTATGACCTTTCTTGCCAGTTGTTAAGTGAATCACTGCAGTCATTAAATGAGTAACACAGTTGTTCAATGAATCTGGCTTTCCCATTGACTTTGCTTGTCAGAAGGTCGCAAAAAGGGATCACATGACCCCGGGACATTTGCAACTGTCATAAATGTGAATCAGTTGCCAAGTGTCTGTATTTTGATCATGTGACCATGGGGATGTGGCAAGGGTCGTAAATGTGAAAAACAATCATGAATCACTTTTTTCAGTGCTATTGTAACTTTGAATGGTCGCTAAAATGCAGTGGATCTCTTGCAGTCCCCTGCCAGTAGTAGATTACCTCACGTGGGTTGCAAATTTCAATCCATCATCCTTGATCCAAATCCTGTAAAGATTACTACGGTACCAAAAAATAACTTGGCTAACCACACATCCTGTTTGACTTGGATTGTCTCAGTTTTGCACTCTGATTGTTCCAACTTATGTTAAAAAAAAATATATCCAGAAAAGCAGAGCTGGAGATATGATCTCACTTTCTTTCCTCTTCTCTTGACCTTCAAGATCAGTTTATTCTGCTTTTCCATTGCTCTGAGGAGAAACAGGCGAAAATGCTTGATGTTCAGATTCCCACTGTGCCTGGAAGGCCTTAAGTTCGCTTGACGCAAACTGTGCCCAGTTTTCTGAGAATATTGTACAGCCAAGCTATAAGAGGCAAGACGACTCTGTTGTTTATGTACAACTACTTGAAATCTAATATACAGAGAGAGCATATTTGCCAAAAATTAGAATAGCAATCTACATTTTATTGTTGGAAGAAATTTCCATCTGGGTTCAGTTCCAAGTGGGGAAAAAGATACTGGAAACGTGGAGGCTGTTTGGAAAGATGGCTTAATGGTGGACAGGATGACATGTCTTGGAGCTCCTGGGTGAAAAGGGAAGAAATGCTGAGAGTTCCTGGGTTTTATGCCCTCTCTGGGCTTTGAACTTCCTGAGACATAGGAAGAATATCCTGATTGGTTGCTGTCAGAGGTCATAGCTAGCTTTGTAGGTTGTCTTTGTACTAAGTTGGGTTGAAATTTGGTGGGTGGTACAATTTCATTGTGGTGCAATGAAATGGAGTAGATCTTTCTTATGTAGAATAGGCTGGCTCAAGCCTTAATGGCCCATTGACAAAGGTGGGGGGGCTATTAAGAGTTAGTCGATTTCCTGACTAAAACATGTTTCTCTGGCTCAGGCCTTAATGACCTATTGACAAAGGTGGGGGGTGGGTTTCTGCCTCCCTTTTAGGGGGAAATATTTTCCCCCTTTAATATTTCCTAAAATATTTCATTCTTCTAGGAGAGGAGTGGGTGCTAATTTCCTACATTATAAAGCAGACTTTCTCCTGCCTTTAGATTTCTTTAACTTTTCTCCAATATTGACACAGCATTTTATGGAAATACAAGTCTCCTTCTGTTGCTTGTCCTTCAGGGAGAGGAAATAGCACAATAATCCCATCCCCCAATATAAACTCATCCCTCTGAGTATGAAGATGTAGTTTTCCACTGGCAGTTCATGTTTCATCACACCCATCGTCCATATTTCCAGTGATCTGTAAAGCTTTAGTTGGTGTGTCCCCGCTCTTCCTACAATAAAATGTAGGTTGCTAACAGCTGTTTCCCTACCAAATTCTTATCACTGGATTAATAGAAGAAGGCACTACTTAAAGAATCTGCCACTACAAAATATTTACCCAGGAATTTCAATGTACACGTCATAATCCGCATCCTCTAGTCTAAAGCTTCTTTAGGGAACTCAGCAGTCCTTTCCGGGTTTATGATCTAATTTTACCTGCAGTATTCTCCCAAACATCACAGCCTACGGTTCTTTTATACTCTTTGAACTCTCCCTCTTGTTCAAATAAGGCTCTCTAGCATACGTGAGAGGCTGCTGGTGTTATAACAATGCAGCTCCAAGTACTGTCACTGAGGTGGGACACAAATTGCTTTTCTAGACTGCACAACCAGAGTACAGGGATCTGGAGTTCTCTGTCCTTAAGCGTGCAATGCTTAATGCAATGTGTGTGTGACCCCCACACCCAGCCCCCTGCGCATGTGCACACAACGCCCCGTGCATGTACACACACAACCCCACGCATGTATGCGCGATTTTTCTCACACTCCCCCCCCCTCGTCCATTTTTGGCTTTCAGGTTGGTGCAAGAGGCTTTCCAGGCCCAAAACGGGGTATGGGGGTGTTGTGTGAGGCCCCAAAATGCAATGCGAGTGGCCCCCCCATGCGCATGCACCCCCCATGCACGGCAGAGACCTGAAGACCAGTTGGCCGGCAGGAGGTGTGCGCACATATGCAGTGGACCTGAGCTGAGGCGACGGCTAGGGTGCCTACAGAGAGGGCTCTGCATGCCCCATGTGGTACATGTTCCATTGGTTCGCCATCCCAGCTCTATTGCCTGCCAATGATTTTCTGACCATTCCCATTCACTTTTTTTTGTCAGTTGTTGTGTTTGCTGTAATCTGCCCAATTTTGCCAGGTCATTTAATATTCCAAGGAGCCCCGGGTGCCTGTCACATTCCCTCGTCTCAACATTTCTTGGATTCTTTCAGCTTCTATTTGATCAGATGAGACGCTCTCTACTGTCAGCAGATATGCAGGATAAAAGCCATGGGAGAGGCTATCAGGCTTCCATTTTCTATTCTGTTTCCTGTGCTCACTGCTAAAAAAAAAAAAAAAAAAAAAAAAACCCAAAATAACTCTTGGTCATGGTCCCTGATTGCATCTATGACATTTCCTTATTTAATAGTGCAAGATGAATGTCACCTGATTTTTTTTTAATGCAGGCAATGTGCTCCTGGCTCTTAATTTACATTTGAACACTTCAGAAGCTGGGTTAATGCCCGCTGGCAAATGTAGCTATTATTATTATTATTATCAGGCAAATGTTGCAGCAACATTGGTAACATGGCTTGACTTCTTAATGCTTGTATGCGGAGTCCCTTTCCAATGACCTCCTACCTAACATGGGGAATGTTAGGGGTGGGTCAGATTTGGCCGGTGGAACAGGATTGAGTGGATCCTTCCTACTTCCAAGTTTCTTCTGTATCGAATACTCTTTCCAAGTATATGTAATAGATGTTCGATTCTAATCTAGCAGAAGAGTAATGGAAGACCTTCCTTTATGTTTTCAGTGAAGGTAAGTAGCAGGTCTAAATCTTCTGGCATGTCATTAGACCGATGGCTGCAGTTTTGGAGCTGATGAAAAAATTATCATGTTACTTAAAAACTGTACCTCAGAATTCTCCATCTTTTGGAGCACTGACCACCAACATTTTGGATCAGGTGGAGAAGCCTTCTGGGCAAGAGTACATGATGGGCTTTTGAAATAACACCTCTGGTGTCTGTATAAAGCCTTTGTCGTTATAGTCAGCATTGAGAATTAGGGTACTATTTACCATGCCAAGAAAGTTGGACCTGGATTAAGAACAAAAATATTGGGTAACTCGGTTACCAGTAGGTAACCCTTTGATGGCCAGGAGCCACATTTGGCCTCTGAATGTAAAAGGCCTCGATTAAGAGGGTAATAGTGCAAAGGCCTATCATTGTCAAGATTTTGAAGCAGGATTGAAGGGAATTTGGGGACTTCTTTGGTTTTTAAACTTACACCACTTTTTTTGCCCCACAATCTCAGTAACTATGGCTTCAGGAGGTTCCTATCTTAGAGCAACCTCAGCATTTATGGAATAAAAGGAAAGACTTGCATCATAAGGCTTTGAGGAGGTTTATTTATTTATTTGACAAATTAAATTTGCCCATTTCCCCCAAAGTGACTCTAGGCGGCCTATAATAAAACTAGGAAATAAAATATGTTACAAACCCATTAAAATAGCAAATAGTAGGTAAAACCAAACTGTGAGAGGGAAGATGTTCAGGGCCGAATTTTCCTATAGGCTAACTAGGCTTCAGCCTAGGGCCTCAAGATCAAGAGGGGCCTACATTCAAATTGTTAGCAAAGTTAAAATTACACTATTCTAAAAACAGTGAACACTAAAACACTGAACCGAAAATAAGGAGAAATTCTACACATATGACTAATAAACAAACATAGAAATGTATTGGTTAAGATTGTTCCAGCGCCGCGGCAGTTGGGGAGCCCGCCCACGTTCCCGGGCGAGAGGCGTGGCCGCTCCCAGTAGCCGCCCCGTCGACGTGGAGCCCACCAGCGGCCAGGCAGGTGAGGGCGAGGGGGCTGAGCCGGGCAGCTGAGCACAGCAGGCCTCGCTGCCTTTGCCATAGAGCAGAGCTGCCCTACGTCAGGAGGCCAGCTATATATATTGGTATATATTGATATATATCACAGTAATGATGTATTTTATTGTCTCTCATGTCATTTACAAACTTAAAAATGGGAGGTGAAAGGGCCTCATAAGTGGAATAGCCTAGGGCCTCTTTTCATCTAAATCTGGCCCTGAAGACGTTACATCGAATACGTATAACCAGCATGCAGGCTTTCTATTAGATGTAAAGTCAGTTTATTTGGGTAATGAAGTCTTTCTCAGTCTCCTGGATTTCAATTCCCTTGAATATTCCAGATATTCATGATTGAGGACAGCAAATATAATTCCCAAATCTGGCATGACTGGAATTCTAGTGAGGAACTTAAATGTGCAAAGCATTCTGAATTAAGCAGGTTTTGAGTCTAAAATAGTTGCCTCCAGCTCAAAACAGCCATCTGAAGGCTCTCTTGGAACGTCAAAATCTATTCTCGACTGAAAATGTTTTGTCCACCTCAGCGAAGAGTCATGTGAGTTCAGCAAGAAATAACACTCTTCAAGAGCTCATCACTCAGCTTAGCCAGTATTGGACAATTTCAGTCCAGTCTCCAACATTTCCTTTTTGGCTTCTAGCTTATAAAGGCTTATACTCCAAAGGGCCCTGAAGGAAGCAGATTCCATTGCAGCTCTGCTCCATGAAACCCAATAGCCTCCTAACCTTTTATCCTTCCTCAAAACAATAAAATCTAGCTCTTCTAAAAATTGGGATAGTGGGAAGTCAGGATGGGTTAAGAATGTGGGTTTCATCAGGTCAATGCAATTGTGGCACTAGGTTTTTCTGGTTTTTAGCTTTGTTGTTTTATTGCTTTTGGTTTTATGATAATTTATGATTGTTTTATTGGTTGTGAGCTGCCCAGAGTTGACTCTAAAATAGGCAGCTACACCAATGTTTTAAATAAATAGGTAAACCATCTGGACCCTTTACAGTAGAGTTTCAGGCCAGGCTAAGGTAGCAGGCAGTGTTGATTGTACATATGGATAAGCTCTGCTGCTAGGACAGAGATAATGTATCAATTCTGGCCCTCCTTGATTCCCTCAGTTGCTTTCAGTATCCTTCTGTGCTGGCTAAGGGTGCCGGGACTGGGCGGCATAATTCTTCAGTGGTTCTCTGACCTCCAGGTTTCAGTCAGTGTTGGTAGTAGTACAGGAAAGGTCCAGCCCTAGGCCCCTGCTTTGTGGGATGGCACAGAGATCAGTTCTCTTTCCACTCCTCTGTAAGATTTAAATGCAACTGGTGGGCAAGATTATCTATTGACATGGGGTCAAAAATAATCAATATATCTCTTATACTTTACATATATGTTGGGTTATCCAGATGATTCCATCAAGGTACGTTCTCAAGGCCAATGTTTGAATCTGTATGGAGGACAGGTCTTATTTTCTTTTGACCCCCGAAATAAGCACTTGGCCTTATTTTTGGGGAGGTCTTATTATTATTGAGGTGCAGGAGGCGGTGAGCGTGGTCACCTCATGGCTGCTGCTGCGTTCCAATATTTTCAGGGAGGGCTTATTTTGGGGGGAAGCCTTATTTTAGCACATGCACTCAAAAGCCCAATTGGGATTATTATCTGGGGAGATCTTATTTTCAGGGAAACAGGGTAGCTAAAAGAAAATCAGTGGCTCTGGGTGTCAGGGCCTCTCATATCTAGCGATTTCCATTGTTGCCTCAGGCAGAGTTGGTGCACACTCTGAACTCTTTTTAGATTTGCCTCTTAAGGAGCAGGTGGCAGTTGTGGCTGGGAGAGTCTTTGTATAAATATTTCATGTGCACTAGTTGTGCCTGTTCTTAGATCATAAGGCACGCTCACAGCCATCCATGCCTTAGTCACCTCCTGAGTGGACTACTGCAACACACTACAACATACTGCATATGAGGCTACTGTTGAAAATCATTCAAAGCTTCAGCTGGTCCAGAATGAAACCACAGATTCAGATTTTGGATATACCAAAGTATGGCTACATAACACCTTTGCTATGTGAGCTATGCTAGTTTTCAAGTGCAATTCAAGGTGTTGGTCATCACCTACATAGCATGGAGCTTTTTTGTTTGTCGGACTGCCTATCTGCAATGCAAAGGTATACTCTATGTCCCTTTAGTAAAGTAATAACATTGTCACCTGATGGGCCCTTGGAAGCATCTCTGCTATGGTGTTTATCTTGTACAACAGGATTCTGACAGATATACTATAAACAGCTCCAAACCTGTTGGCTTTCCAGAAGCCCCTGAAGATCTGACTTCTCTCCAAGGCACTGAGGCTAGGATGTTAATAGAGTTTGGGAATAGGTGTAGGTGATATGCTTGAATTAGATGTTTATCAGAGCCTCAACTCTTAATTAGTTTGAACAGTTATGGTTTTTATCTTTTTCATTGTCCATTGTTAGATGGCTGGCCCTATAAATTGGTTGAATAAATGCATGTTCCAAGGGACAGAAAAGGCCATCATATAACAATAAACAAATGAATATATTTTATACTAAACCACAAACAAATGTAAATGTAACCACACAACATAACAGAACAATGAATCAGGAACTCTCATTCAGCTGGGCCTGGTGGTCTTGAAGGCTTCCCTCAAGGTGAGCAGAGTTGAGTGTTGGGCCTGCAGACATCTTTTCTTTGGGGTCTTTGGCCTGCCACCCTTTCTATTATTCTGCTATGCATTGTGGGAAATGGGAGGGGGAATTGTACGTAGTCACAACAAAATTCTTTCTAGAAAGCCAAGGTCATCTTTTGTCTCTGCACCTCTGCACTTGACCGGAATTGGATAGGTGGAACTGCCAGCATGACAGTGGAAGATTAGATCATGTGATGGACTTGTGGGTGTGGGGGCAAGATCTTGGACTTTCAACTGTGTGGGGAAACCCAGGAAGCCTTCAGATTCAGATTTTCCCAGATGTGCCAACGTGGCTCTCTTAATAAATTGGAACTTTGAGCAATACTTTGCTTTGGACTCTGATTTACTTTTGGATACTATTTGGAACCCTGACATTGAGCTTTTTTGCCTGTTTGAGAGGAGATTATAAACTGTACATAAAATGCGTAATAATAATTAATAATAATGGGTGGTTAATAAAACATATTGTGCTGTTTAATTATTTAAATAATTATTTACAAGTTCCATGTGTCTAAATTAGTACCACTACTTGAGTGCTTTCCTAAGGATCTTGGCATCTTCTCTTACAAGCTCGATTAGAGGTGAATTGGGGTATCTGGTAACTAAATGATTTGAAAATACGTTCTTCCTTCTAGGTGTGAATGTCTCGGCCAATCAGGATGAAGAAACACACCATGAGACCTTCCAGATGCAGATTGACAAAGAAACCAAGAAGTGTATTTTCCATTCCAACACAGGCAACTACTGGACCTTGGTGGCACACGGAGGGATTCAAGCCATGGCTACTGAAATGTGAGTTGCACTGGGCAGCTTCATTTTGCTGACAGGTCCCTAAAGCAGGGATTGATAACCTATGCTCGGTGGACCGAATATGATTTAAAATAAATATATTTCCATGTCTGTCTGTGAGGCAGACATCACTATAGATCATTACCACCTCCTTGGGCAGCCATTTTGGTGAAGGCACTGTCAATCAAAGCAGCTAGTCTCCAACAGTGACATGGTCTCTAGCCCCTAAGCATAAGAGAATTGCATAGTCCTACCCTAAATAATCAGGATTTCAGAAGAGTGTTCATTGCATGCACTAGGCATCTTAATGAAGAACTCATTTGGAGGAGAAATGGGCACCAGATTTAGTAAAGAGCTAAATTCATCAAAACAACAAAAATAACACTGCACCATCACAAAGCAGATTCTCTTTTTTGCAGACCCATAGAGTTAATGTGCCTGTGCAAAAGGGGGAAAGCTTGTGCCGTGATGGCAAGATGCTGCTTTTGGCATCTGCTCCCGCATTTATCTTTCTCTGCAGAGTTTGCATTTAGACAATTGCTGTTTCTCAAGAACATGTCCCTTCCTCCTTCAGCAGCAACTGTTCCTATGCAGTCTCTCTCTGCTTCTCTGCCCCTCCTCCCCTATCCAAACCAATAACTTTGGCAAACATGTAAGAGTGGAATAGGTTGAAAAATGTCCTATGCAAATGACTCCATCTCTTTGAAAACGCACACACCTCGTGCGGGAATCCATGGTTGGACATTTGGAGGGTGTGGGTGTTTTAAAAAAGTTATTCCTGTACAAAATATTCATCTGCTTCTACACAAATAACAGCCAGCCAGTTGGTGGAAGGTTAAAATAATTTAACTGCTTGATCAGAACTAATTTCATAATTCTCTTCTGCAGAATCTAGTGTCATAGATTCTGCCTTGGACTTCATTGATTTTATTATTTGTTTGTATGCTTGATTAATTGATGGTTGTGAGCCTCAGAGCTACTGACAGTTGGGCAGCTTACAAATTTAATAAATTATTAAATTTATTATAGTTCGTCACACAGTCAGCCAGATGATCAGATTGGATTTGGCACTTTTATCCACCTATTGCAGGGGTGTCAAACTCAAGGCCCGTGGGCTGGATCTGGCCTGCTGGGCCGCCCTAAACACAGCTAAGGTCCAGCCCGTGGTGCCTCTGCTAGAGAAAACAGAGCACAAGGGGGGGGGGGGCTCCGGTTTTGCTGGCAGAGGGCTGCAGGAGGACCTCCCAAGCTCCGTTTTTACTTGCAGAGGATTGCAGGAGGCCATCCCAGCCAAAAATGGAGCTTGGGGGGCTGTTTTCGCTGGGCCATAGAGTGCTTGGGCCATAGGCGCCCCTGAGATGACTGACATCAAGCTGGACACACACCCCTGGCCGACGCCCCCCCCCCAAGATTCAACACAACCCCAAATGAAATCAAGTTTGACACCCCTGACCTTTTGAGTCCTTCCCAAGGATCTGGGATAGGCAGATGTTGCTGTTTTTATGGTGTTAAAGATATTATGGCAGAATGTAAATTATTCCAAGAAAACCTGTCTTTTGGGATTGAGTAATAGTGATCTTGTCATAACTAACATTATGGCTGGTTCGGAGAACCTCCAAATCCCACCCCTGGCTGGCCCCTCCGACCCCACCCCACCCCTGCCAGGAATTTCCATGCGGCCCATTTTGGATGCAAGGTAAGTGCAGGATCCGCGCGGAGGCTTGAGGAGGGAGAAAAACGGGCCTCCCGGAAGTTCCAGAAGGCCTCTGGAGCCCAGGGGAGGCAGTTTTTGCCCTCCCAGAGGCTCGAGGAAAGCCTCCAGAGCCTGGGGAAGGCGAAAATGCCCCTCCCCCCGCCCTGGTGCAGGAAGCTGACTTGGCCACGCCCATCATGGCCACACCCACCCAGCAACCGGGCCGAGAATCCGTTGGGGAAAATTTTGGAAGCCCACCCCTGAGTACAAATCCATGTGAGTATCTGAATATATTTCTCTCACTTTCCCCTTTCCCCATTCCCCTGGGGAAAATAATATTTTCAGGAAGACAATTTAATTTGGGGGGAAAACATGAGGGAAAAGAATAACATCTTTTCTCAGTGTCCTCGTTTCAATACAATAAAGAGCAAGCACCACCTTCTTGGTTGTTTTTAGCTGTTTTTAATTTTAGAATCTGGGCGATCCAACAACAGCTTCTCTGCCTTCTCCTCCTCCAACTGCGCCCTCACTTTCCCTTTAACATGTGACACTTCTTTTAAGCAAGAACATTTAAGAAATTTCTAATCCAGGCAAGCATGAGCTCAAGGCTAAAACTGGACAAAAGTAGATTAGATTAAAATTAGAATATTTAACAGTGAGTGGGATTAACTCTTAGAACATATATGTAGACACTAAAGAAATATCCCCCCTGCCCTATTTTTCTTCAGTGACATGAATGTCTATTCAAAGACAAGAGCCGGGATAGGACTTGGCAATAAAATGAAGCACTGAAGTTCCCTGATGTTCCTTGTAGAGACTTGTCACAACTAGGAAAATCCTATTTATGCCCCTGAATAAAGCCTGGATGCTTTTATGCTACAATTCAGTGGAACCATGTCAAAGAAAAAGGAAAATATTCAGCAATACGTGAATATTGGATTCCACTGCTTTGGGTGGAATGTGCATTACAAATGTGTTTCCAGACCTTCATTTTTCATTTAGTACGGCAAATTCTCCATTCCACATACTCAGTCTATCGATTGCCAACTGTAGTGGAGAAGAATAGAATAGAATAGAATAGAATAACCTTGGAGATCATCTAGTTCAACCACCTGCTCAAGCAGGAGACCCTACTATTCCAGACAAGTGGCTGTTCAGTCTCTTCTTGAAAGCATCAATTGATGGGGCACCCACAACTGCTGAAGGCAAGCCATTCCACTGGTTGATTGTTCTCACTATTAGGACATTTCTTCTTAGTTCTAGGTTGCTTCTCTCCTTGATTAGTTTCCATCCATTGTTTCTTGTCTTGCCTTCTGGTGCTTTGGGAAAATTACTTACCGTGTTTAGTAGAATATCTAATGCAGAGGATTAGTCAGACAGATTTGCTCTCCATGGGAAAACTTGCACACCCAATGAGTTAGGGTAAGGTAAAGCTCAACAGTAATGCATCTAAGCCTTCAGGAAATGGTTGCAATAGAGCAGGGGCGTCAAACTCAAGGCCTGCGGGCCAGATTTGCTGCCCGGGATGTTTTAATGTGGCTTGCAGCGTCGGCCTGGAAATAGCAAATGAGTGGCCCAAAGTGCCTCTGGCCGCCAAAACGGGGGGGGGGGGGGGACATCGCATTTTGGCCAACAGGGTGCTGTAGCAGGTATTTGTCTCTCCCCCATCCCCCCAGGCAGCCCATTGAGGAGAACTACAATGCTGATCCGGCCCTTGAAGAAATCCAGTTTGACACCCCTTTGATTTACAAAGGCATAATAAATCTTTGTAAATACAATCCAAGGTACAATTTTTACAAATGTATCAAGATTCCAAAGATCTCCTTCCCATGGGGACGCTGTAGATATACCGTACTGTAAGTTGGCTTTATATGTGTAATAAACATCGAACAGAAAGAGTAAAATCTTTTGGAAGGAATGAATAGTTTCTCCTTTCTGATTCTCCCATCAATCCGTGCTCTTCCTTTCTACTTTGGTTTCCTCAGATCCGCCAGCACTATGTTCGATCTTGAATGGCGTGGTCGCCGTGTTGCCCTTAAAGCTAACAATGGCAAATACATCTGCACCAAGAAGAATGGACAACTGGCAGCTGTCAGTGACAGAGTGGGTGAGTCTTATCTCTGGAATCTGGATCCTGAAGATGAAGCTCCCTGGGGGCTTTGTTTCAGAAGCCCAGTCCTTCTAGATCAAAAAAAGTAGGAAGCCGTTGTGAGAAATCTGTTGTCTTTTGGATACTGAAGGACCACAACATCTCTGACAATTACCTTACTAACTAGAGTTTTAGTAGAGTGGTGCATTAGTCAAATCCATTCGTTTTCTACTGCTTTCATATTAAAAATGCCTTTGAAAGATGAATAATCAAACCAAATCTGGATATCAAATATTGAACACAACAGATTTCTCACAACGGCTTCCTACTTTTTTTGATCTAGAAGGACTGGGCTTCTGAAACAAAGCCCCCAGGGAGCTTCATCTTTTGTGGAATCTCAAAAATGGTAAAGCAGAATAAAGCCAGATAATCTAACAATATCTGAAAGTATGGTTGAAGTTTCTATATAGCTCTAATTACCATAGTAGCCAAAAATAAAATAAAAAGCAGAGTATAAATCTCGATCCCTCCAAATACATTGGACTACACTCTAATTATCGTTCTCTTTGTGCCCCACTGCAAGCAATAAACTTTGGGGCTTAGAAAAATCAAGAGGGAATGGAGGGAGCCGGAATAGATTCTGAAAAGGGTGTGTAATAGTGGAGGGCTAGATTGAAGAAAACTGAAATTTCCAAGGAAGTTGGAAGAAACTGAGTCTATTTCTAGGGATGCTAGCTGTGTTCAGCAGCATGTTAAGCATTATGTTACCTGTATATGCTTATTTTGAGTTAGCAATTATGGGAACCTTATCATTGAGTTGGTATACCCTGATCAGCCAGTTTTGAAGCCATAGTTAGCAAAGCAGATGTCCAGATCAGTTAGTAAGGAACAGGTAAATCAAATGAGACTTATCTGCTCAATATAGGCTGACAAGAGGACATCATTGTGTTCGTGAGCTGACTCTAGAACACTGTCAAGCTCTTATTGGTAAATAGTTATGCATACTGTATGTGAAAACTAGGGACATGGTGGCTCAGTGGCTAAGATGCTGAGCTTGTCGATCAGAAGGTTGGCAATTCAGCGGTTCGAATCCCTAGCGTCATGTAATGGAGTGAGCTCCTGTTACTTGTCACAGCTTCGGCCAACCTAGCAGTTTGAAAGCATGTAAAAATACAAGTATAAAAATAGGAACCACCTTAGGTGGGAAGGTAACAGCGTTCCGTGCGCCTTCGCCGTTTAGTCATGCCGGCACCATGACCACGGAGACGTCTTCGGACAGCACTAGCTTTGAAAGGGAGATGAGCACCACCCCCTAGAGTTGGGAATGACTAGCACACATGTGCGAGGGGAAGCTTTACCTTTACCTTATGTGAAAACAATTTTAACCTTACAAGATAATCCTAAAGCAAGATTTGTTTAGCCTCAGAATTAAGAGATTATCCTATTTGGATTACCCCAAGCATGGAAAGAAGCAGGATTCTTCAACATTTCTAGAATTTTGACAGATAGAGGGAACTTGCAGAAGTAGGACCATAAAACGAGCTCCAACTTCATAGCCCTAACTACTTTAAATCTTCCCTTCTGTTTGCCAAATATCCACATTTCTAAGGGAGCAACCTTGTATTCCTTTGTGTGAAATGTCCTTTTTTAGATTTCCTAGCTCTTCAGGGTTATATGGTAGTCTCATTCACCTCAGAATGCACTGAGTTATAGTTGTTGCAACAGGGAAAGATGAAGAATTTGTTCTCAAGTTGATCAACCGACCCATTCTAGTGCTTCGTGGGGCTCATGGCTTTGTCTGCTACCATCGCAACTCCAACTTGTTGGATGCCAACCGTTCCATCTATGATGTCTTCCACCTCAATTTTAGTGATGGTGCTTACCAGGTCAAAGGTAATTAGTTGGCTGAAAACTGGGTGGTTGGAAGAGAGAAGGAGTTGGGGAACGTTCTTCATTCACACCGTGAATTAATTAATTAATTAATCAATCACACGTCAGAGGAATGCCATACATGAAACACAGTGGGGCACTTCCTGCATGTGAGTGAACACTAGTGTATTTAAAGGTTGCTTAGTGTTAATGCTTTGAAGTTCCTATATGCATTCACATGCAAGAATGTCCATTTTGTTGACTACAATTCATCCCTACCCTGTATAATAATAGTTATTAAATGTTCTAAGTGCCAGGGCTTCTGTAGACAAATATTATAGTATAGCCTTTATTGTCATTGTACAAAATGACAACGGAATTGGTTAATAAGTGCAGTGATTCACTTAATTGTGGCAAGAACGGTTGTAAAAATGGGACAAAACAGACTTAACAGATGTCTCACTTAGTAACAGGAATTTTGGGTCCAATTGTGGGCCCACCTGTATTACCATCCCCCAAAAGGAAGTATTGTACTAGGGAGAAATAGATTGTAAGAAAAAGGCCTAATAAAAACTGAATATGATCAACAGTCAAAGGCTACAGACAGTTGAAGAAAGAAAATTGGAAGGGAAACAGCTATAATGGGCAGTTTAGGAGCATCACAAGTATTTAAAAAAAATAACGTAGAGCAGATTTTTACAATCCATCGGCTAATTTCACACAATAGATTAAACTGTGGAAAGTTATCCAAGTCACAAGAGTGCCTCACATCTTACTTGCCATATGGAGCTATCTCTGGGCTATCATAGTTAGCTGCTGTGCTGCTGTTGGTAGACACGAAAGAGATTTAGAACATTTCCTCCTTGTTCCAGCTGTTCCATCATCCCCACCCTCTACTCCATGTGAGGAAAAGAAGATACTTATTTGCAAAAGAACACAAAATGGCACATGTTCATTTTTCTTTCTGGATGCTTATTGAGAAATAATTATGGTGATAGGAATCAAATTTCCCTATATGGGAGAAGATTGTGACCAAGTGAGTGTCTTGCATGGTCTGTCTTGCAGGAACCACCTGGGCAACTCCTTGTTCTCTTATCTCATTCCTCTACCTTGAGCAGCTATGGGCAGCTGTTCAATTGGAAGACATTTAAACAGAGGACTGGCCTTCACAAAGGATGCATATGCCAGTGTTTTAATTAGGGATCCTGTGGCTTCATGCTATTTTTAAAGTGGCTTTTATTTTCACTTCTCCTAACATGTTCTTGCATATGGTGGAACAATCTGCACTCTAGATTCTGTACTGTGATCTTGAGTGTGTTGGTTGTCGAATGAGAGAACTGGACAAATGTTGTCTTTTTAGAGTCCATCCCCCCCCCACTCTAAATTACGCTCATAATCACCTCATCATCCTGGCACTAGTGCTCATTTTCATATTTCAATCATCCCTTTACAGAGTTTGAACACCCTGGTCCATTGTGGATTCTGGCTTGCCTATAAGAAAAACTACCCTGTTTCCCTGAAAATAAGACCTCCCTGGATAATAAGCCCAATCGGGCTTTTGAGTGCATGTGCTAAAATAAGGCCTCCCCCGAAAATAAGCCCTCCCAGAAAATATTGTAACACAACAGCAGCCATGAGGTGACCACGCTCGCTGCCTCCTGCACCTCAAAAATAATAGGGCCTTCCCCAAAATAAGGCCAAGTGCGTATTTCAGGGGTCAAAAGAAAATAAGACCCTGTCTTATTTTTGGGGAAACACGCTATCAGGCAAATATCCAAGCAAAGGTTTAGAATTAATAAAGACAAGTGGCTCCATTGTATGCGCCTTTCAATGACTTGTGCCTCTTTGGTGCTCCTAGGCCTCAATGACAGGTTCTGGTACGTGGCTAGCAATGGCACCGTGTGCAGCGATGGCGAGACTTCTGAGGACTTCTTCTTTGAGTTCCGTGAGTGCAGCCAGGTGGCCATTAAAGGGAAGAATGGCAAATACCTACGAGGAGACCCAGCTGGAACCCTGCGGGCTGATGCTGATACCCTAAACTGTGCGACATTTTGGGAGTACTGAGCCCCTCCCACAAGGCTTGAGATGCTCCAGAGCCCAGCCTGGTGCCCAAGCCTGGACACTTGGGTGGCATGTGAGAGGGGAAGGTCAGTTCTGGCACCTGGACTCGAGGGGCCTTACGCTTCCATATCCTGCAAGGAAAAAGATGGCTCAGGATAGAGGAACCTCTTCACCCAGGGGTATTTTTATTTTTATTTTGGTCTTTCTTGCCTAAGTTTAGAAGTGACACACTAGTAAGGCTCCTAGAAGGAGGTTACTGTGCTGTGCCTGACTAAGTCACAGAGGTTGTATTTCCCTATCAGTTTCCCTAGGGCATCCTTGTTTTTTTCCTCCAGAGGTGTCATACCTTACAAGACATCCAATGTAGGTATGTCAATGTTCCAGGAAACATGGGTATGCAAAACAAAGGAGACACGACAGTTTCAGGATTCATTGCAAATGTGGAAAGTCAGCTAGCCGGATGCAATAACTGAAGACACATATGTTAGGGGTGCTCCCAATTCCCAACACAATAAAGGCTTGGGTATTTATCTGCTCCTTAAAATCTGGTATTTTAAAGCTAAGTAGCAATAGACCCAGGACATGCCTATATTCTCTGCTCTTGGCAGTTTCAGTCAAGGCCTGCAATATGTTTAATGTATTCTGTATTTCCAGATTACTTTTGTTTCTAGGAACAGCTCTTTTGAATCAAGCCCTTCCCACATTAACTATCCCGACTCAAGAGGTTGTAGCCCAAACATGGAAGGAATTTGGTGGTGTGTGGCTGTTCTCTCAGCCCAAATATCACAGGGTGGTATTGTGAGGAGAAATGGAGGGGGAGAGAGAGAGCGCACAAACTATGTATACCACTTTGAGCTGATGTTATAAAAAGTGGGATTCACATCTGATGAAATAAAGGCAATAAACGCATAAAATGTAATGTATTTTCTACTCTAGATGCCGGAGATATAGTTTAGAAGCTGATACACTCAGAAACGCCTGGCAGGAGGAGAATGAGATGGTCCAGCTGTTGCAAGCTTTTTAATAATAAAATAAAATCCTGGGGTAAGACAAGAAGGAGAGTAGATTGAATTTTGGGCAGGCTTGCAAAAGATCGACTAAGATTTAAAGGAAGGAAAATTAGTTATGGATGAGCTTTTTTATAGGAAGAATGGGGGTCTGGGGCTGTGGAATTCTTGCCTGAGTTAGAATTAATTTTACAGTTGCTCTTCAGGAAATTTTCACAATGCCCAGGGCTGTCCAGTTATTGAAGCAGCCTCTCTTCTACTTTGCTCTCCTTCCATATCCGACATCCCTTCCGCAAATATTCTGAAAAGGAAGGATGCTGGTTCAATGGAGTTTCCTGTCCCAACAGCTGTCATGCAACACCATTGTCTATGAGATCTCTACAGACATGGCTGGCTCCCCTAGTTTCTCCTGCCTGATTGAATGGGTCTGCTTCCACAGCATTGGAAAAAGCAAAGGCCTTTAGCAGGAGAACGGAGGCTGAGTGAGTTGTAGCTGGAACTTTTGCATTGTTTCAGAATTCACAGCCTTCTGTCTTTTTTTTTTTTGCACCCCTTTTCTCTATTTTTACTCTGAAAGTAATTCATAGCAATTGTAAAGCAACACTATTGCTAATGTGGTGCAGCAGGCAAAAACAGAAGTCTTCCAGTAAAACAGAAGTGGTATTCAGCAAGTTCTAACCAGTTCTGGAGAACCGGTAGTGGAAATTTTGAGTAGTTCAGAGAACCGGTAAATACCACTTCTGACTGACCCTGCCCCCATCTATTCTCTGCCTCCCAAGTCCCTGCTGATCAGGAGGAAATGGGGATTTTGCAGTAACCTTCCCCTGGAATGGGGTAGGAATGGAGATTTTACAGTATCCTTCCCCTGCCATGCCCATCAAGCCACGCCACACAAAAGCCACGCCACACCCACCAAGCCACACCCACCGAACCAGTAGTAAAAAAAAATTGAATCCCACCACTGCAGTGGAAGCCTTTCTACCATGCCCCACCCTCTACTGGAAATGGAGAGACTCTCATTATCCAAAGGCAACAAACAGGCAGGAGTGTAGATACTAAACAAATGAGTATTTCAGATTTGCTTTTTATTTTGTTGCCCAAAAGGTACTGTCCAAAAGCATACTTG
This sequence comes from Thamnophis elegans, assembly GCF_009769535.1. NCBI lineage: Eukaryota > Metazoa > Chordata > Lepidosauria > Squamata > Natricidae > Thamnophis > Thamnophis elegans. The sequence continues at coordinate 44,884,931 of NC_045542.1, read as the reverse complement.
CATCTGAGAACGAGGCTAGTATTTACTTCTTCAACTTAGTCTCATTAGAAACTCATCAGCTCAAAACCAGAAAAATTAAGCTACAATAAAGATGAAGAAAATTACAGTGGTGTATAAAAAGATGCAGATCCATAAAAGAGAATAGTTACAACTTCACCTGTTGCTTGCCTCCTAACCATTCTCTTGCCCTTTGGAATGCTCCAGTACCTGCTTACTTTCTTGTACACATAGAAAGCAATGTGATTACAGCACAGCTTTGGGCAGGAACACTACGCAAACAGCTTACAGTACTCTCTTGAAATCTCTCTCCAATCTCGCCACATTGTGAGGAGAATGAGGAGAAAAAAACCCAAATGTTTTTTGTAGGTAGTTTCTCCTTTGCCCAATCTTTTCCTGCTGCCAGCACGTTCTATTGCTTTCAATATATAGAAGAATGAACTCTCTTCCTGTCCCATCTCGCTGCTCTTCAGGCAAGAGAAAGATCAAATTACTTGCTTTATTTCTCCTCTCTCCTTATAAGAGAGATTGGAGAGAAAGAGATTTCAAGAGAATAGTGTAAGCTGTTTGCCTAGCACACTTGTGGCTGCTAGCTCCAGGCTGCCAGGGTGATCACATTGCTTTCAATGTATGAAAGAACAAAACAGTTTATTCTTTTGAAATCCCTTCCTCTCCAATATCACTGTTTTGCAAAGGGGAAGAAAAGAAATAAAACACAGGTCATGCAAAGGGCAGTGCATACTGCCTTTAATGGCAAAATTGTGACCGAGGAACACTATGAAGGTCATAAATGGTCATAAATTAGTCATAACATTATTTTTTCAACTGGAATCTTATTATTTCCATGGTAACTTCCAAGTGGGCAATAAGCAAGGACTATCTGTACAATTCATGGAGGTTCTTTGTTTCTATTTGAAGGCTTTCTTACACACCTGATTTATAAGCTTACAGTGTAAAGCAACAACACCTTCTGTGTAAACATTTAACTCAGTCTAGGCCATGCTTTGTGCTGGCATTATTATGAGCCAGATCTTGTTCTAATGGAACTGAGAAGGAGCTCCTGAATACCTAGCCAAAGCATTTATTGTACGAGTCACCTCAGTGCATGTACACATGTTTATACAGAGAAGAAGAGAAAAATACCCACGGCAGTTACGCAGATACTACGAAGTCAGGGCACAGATGGAGGTATGATCTGGAGCACAAACAGCAGCACAGCCCCCTGTGGCCTATGCTTCCCAGGACACTGACCCAACTGGACTATTCAGTTGGCACAATTTACACAACACATTTCATATACCGGGCATTTTAAGAGCCACTCTATCCCTTAAACTCAAGCCTGGATTTATTTGGCCTACCCACTGGATACCCAGTAAAGTGTATGTTCTGGGTCTACATGGCATTCTGAACTGAGAATTAGCCATTTTGCGTGAGCTCACATGCAGTAGCAGGTTTTAAACTACAATTAGCTACAGAGGGATGCAGGATTGCACACAAAAGGGCAGAAAACCCCTCCACTGTGCGGTGTCTTGGTGCCAGCATTTCATCTGGAGGGCAGCTGTGCTCCTGCGAGAGCTGCCATTTAAGTTTTCCACAGGGTCCCATAACAAGGCTCCATCATGGGGAATAAAATGGCCTCTCTCAAGTACCTGACAATAATTCAGGCAAGTAAGCAAAGCGGTCCCTGGAGCCAGGAAAAAAACCACCTGCCTTACAATGCAGCTGCCACTTTTGAGAGAGAAAGAGCAAGAGGGAGGGAAAGAGAATGAATGTGTGGAATAATTCATTGTCCTTTAGTCTCTCATTCAAAAGTCATATTGGGGGCAATGCTTCTATTGGGCCCAACGAGAAGGTTGCTAAAGTGGCTCAGTGCTAAGACACCGAGCTTATCAATCAGAAAGGTCAGCGGTTCGAATCCCTAGTACAGGTCTCCTGCCTGAGCAGGGGGTTGGACTAGATGACCTCCAAGGTACCTTCCAACTCTGTTACTGCTTACTGTTCACCTTCCTATCTTTCTGGGAAAAGGTTACAAACACTTGATCGGGGAAAGTGGGATGGGGGGGAGAACCTAGCCGATTTAGGATTTAAGGCAAGCCGGGCGTGCCGATTGGCTTCTCCAGCTTGAGGAATGTAGGCGGGGGCTGCAGACATTCAAATGATGGTCTAGCAGGTGATCGAGTACAAGACGCGGAAGGAGAAGTGGAAATCCTTTGTGCTGCAAAAGAAGGCGACGGCGAGATCTCCTCCTCCTCTTCCTCTTCCCCACCCCCGCTGTCCCCGGCCCTTATAAAGGCATTTTTTCTCCTGCCCTGAAGGGAAAGGAAACGGGCAGGGCAAGTTCGGACAGAGCCATATAAGGCAAACAGAGCGACAGACTTTAGACCCTAGATCCAGCTGCAGATTTTAGGAAATCGCACACGAGTAGCAATTACATGCAGTATCCGAATCTCGCTTATCTCGAACCGCCTCGCATCAAAGGCAAAAAGGACACAGCGTCCCTTAAAAAAAAAAAAATCCAGCCTTTCCCCTGAGCAAACAGATCGAGGGACACAGGGGCGTCCAATCTGCCCTCTGGCCGGCAAAGCCAAGTTAGCGTTTAAATGGGGCGGGTGCGTGTGTGTGTGCAATCGGTGGGTGGAAAAAGTCACGTTCCTCGCTTCACCCAAAGAAAAGGAGCTCCTTGGCTCAGGTCGCTAAGCGTCGAATCGCGCAGGGCGAGGGGGCGGCCGCCTCTCTTGAACCCACGGCGAGCTGCTCTCCATGCCTGCGCTGCAGAGAGGACCAGCGACACCCACTGGGGACCGCGGCGCCGCCTGCCCTTGGCCGCTTTCTCGCCCCCTGTATCCGCTCTGGGCAGCGGGGCGAGTCCCCGATCCAGAAAAGGGCATCGCTGGCAGACGGGGGACCTTTGCAAAGGGGAGTGCCACTGCCAGGCTGATGGTCTTCCGCCTGGGCGGGACCGGCTTCGTAAATCGCCGAAAGGATGAATGGGCGCTGGTGCTCCCCCTCCCGCCTGTGGGAGATGGGCAGGGAACGCCAGTTGAAGCTCGACGGCAAATGTCAATGAAAGGAAGAAAGAAAGAAGAAAAGCAGCCAACTCGGGCAAAAGTTACGACTGCTGAGCTAATGCAGGGTTAGGCCTCTGCCCATTTTTCTTTTTTGCCTGCGTGGGAAAGCTTGAAAGACCCGCCTAATTAGAGAGGAAAAATCGTGTAGGGACTCAAGATATATCTGGTTTAAACAACTTATTAAGCACTGCACGCTTTCATGTCGTTATGAAACCCCCTCCCTCCCCCCCCCCATACAGTTGACATCTCTGTTAATTGCATTGGGAACAATACCCAAGTGATGTATTGATGCACCCATAGTAGGCATTCATCAAAAAGCCAGGACATCTCTCTGCAGCAGCCAGCCATCTTGACACCAGCAAAATGGTTGATCTGTGTATTATTCACAACCAATGCGGGGGCACTTGGGTGTTATCCAAGCTGCTGCAAACCAAGTGTATAAGTAGGTTCTGTCACTGTGTTGAGTCATATTGCTTAAAGTCAGTTGTAATTGTACTCTTGTAAACCATCCCTAGTTGGGGGGGGGGACACATGCCTCTATGCAAGTGGGAGTTACATAGCTTTAGCGTTGCAGATTTCATCAATGTGGGTCACTCTAGTTTGGAAATATAATAAAAAAAACTTGTCCTGTGAGCCCAGTCGTGAGAATTAATCCAAAAATCTTGGTGAAATAAGTCATGTTTAATGCAACGCGTGGACCGATCTGTATGTCCTTTGGGTTGGGCTTCAAACCAGACCCTTAATGTGACTTACGGGAAGGCACTATACATCAGTGTAACAAAAACACCCCTTCTTTTGTGAGTATGTTTTGAGCTGGGAGAGATTCTCATTTTTCAGGAAACAGGCATAATGTGTTTTGTGTTAGTCTTCATAGGAAAAAGATAGCAGAAGAAAGAAATGCATCTGTGCCACAGGGGAAATAACAGCTCTATCCCACTGTTAATTCTTCAGACACACAAAAGCAAGTGCTCGGTGTATTGCATTTGGACAGAAGGCGGCTTCAAAATTGCTCAGAGATCTTGGGCAAGGAGCAGCAGGTGAGCTTTTAAACTCCTGCTGATCCCAGCAGATTTGCTTGCTTGTGTGATGTTAGAGAGAGAGCACACTAGAATAAGGAAAAGACAGCTAAACGGTTTGGGTAGCTGTGATGTTGCTATCTCTGAGGAAAGAGAGCAGGGTTGAAAGAGACTGCCATAAAGTTACCAGATCCTGGGAGGATCAGCACAAGACATATTCGTGAGGATTAAACAGGGAATATACTGTGGATCTTGTGGCCCACTTGGCTAAGGACCTCTCAGTTTAGAGCCAAAATGGCATTTGCTCAGCTTCAGCCTCCATGGACCTCAGAGAAATCCCCTCCAAGCAACCCAGAGTTGATGGCATATTGACCTCTGCTGACGGCAAGAGGGTAGTGCAACTATATTCCTGATGCAGGACCAACCCAGCGATTTTCAGCGGAATTATACACGATTATTCATACTGAGAAAACACAAGTGCATCTGCTCTACACATTTATCGCTCTAAAGGTATGTGTATAGTGGAGGGGAGGTCTATGGGATAAATCAGAACTCAGTTTGGTGAAAGTGTGACTGGCACTCTTGATGATAAACAAATAGGATACTTTCTAGGAAAGGAAATGAGGTGAGGAGTCATGTATTCTAACCAGGATCCTGAGATTATATTTTGAGTGCCAGGATAAATTCTGTGATGGACAGTCTGGAGACTTGATTTGTCTGGACTTGACTTCCTTTCTTTGAGCAAAACAATTCCAGCCGGGCCCTGGGAGTAGCTGCCTCTTCTTCTTCCTCGTCCTCCTCCTCGCAGTGACTAGGAATCTCTTGTTTCTCCTTAGGTTTTCCAGCTTCATTACCCACCAGCTATGATTTCTCCAACAGAGATGGTCTCTCAAGCCAATTCCTGATCCTCATGGAGCTGGGGGGAGGAGGGGGGCTGGACTCTCTCTGTACGTGTTCAGTGCTGAATGGCTGTTGGCCGGCATCCAATTAGGCTAGCACTGCAGGGAGGCTGAGACCCAGACCTGTCAAGTCTTCCACTCAGGACTTGCTGAGCAGGAGGCGAGGACACTGGAGCAGGGAATCGCAGTCCCCACAAGCGTTGTCACTAACTGAAACCTGAACTTTTCCAAAAGAGGGGCCCTGGGACCGTTCTCCATTTGGTTCCCTGCTTTTTCCCACTCCCCCCCCCCCCAATCCTTGCAAGTGCCGCTGGTGGAGTACTTCCATGATTACACGGGTTCAGGTGCAAGAGGAGCAGGGGTGTCTCCCTGAATTCCAATATATTAAGAGAAGTTAGAAAAGGCGGGATAGGGAAGCAGTAGCATATCTCCTCCTTTTGCTCAATATCTATTCCCAAGCCTTGAACAGGAAAGGTTCGTTTAACCTCCATTTTGGAAGGTTAATTACATAGATGCGTATGAGTGTATTTATGGAGCCTGACACAGCTAGGTAAGCAGCTTCTGTGAAAAAAAAATTGGGCTCCCTCAAGGAAGCTTCAGCTGCTGCTGTTTGGACAGCCCGGCCTTTGCCTCTATGGGGAAGGGGGGAGGTCAGGTGAGGGGCATCCTAAGATTCAAGAAACAGGGCTTTGGACAGCCTCCCAAATACAAAGCAGGCATTCCCCCTGTGGGTGGTAACAGCTCTCCCCCCACCCATTTTAAAATTTTCAGGCTGACCTGGTAACTACAAGGGAAAGGGCCGCATGGGGAGGGGAGGGCAGCCCCCATCTGCCTGGAAAGAGCTCCCGGGATTCGAGGTGAGGATTCTCACCCAGGGCAGAGGGCAGCCATGACATCAATTATTCCAGATTGGACAAGACGAAAGTGCACGGCAGCCTTCACCCCTGAGCGATGGTGTGTTTCCTAATGGCCTTTAGTGCCAGCCAGTGAGTGCCGGTGCTGGGGCTTTTCAATTATTCATCAGGAGGAGGCAGCTTTTAAAACAGATGCTGCATTAGCTCAGCGGGGAGGAAGCAGGCAAAGCCCCCAAGCTGCCAAGGGGCTGCCAGGGGGAGGGGAAGGGAGGGAAGACTGGACTTCCCAGCAAGGGAGGGCTATCGCAGGAGTTAACAGCTTGACAAAACGTTGGACATTTCCCCATCAATACAAGTCCCTTGAGAAGCAAAGAAGAGTTAGGACACACATACACACAAGTCTGCAGGAGTCTCTGCCTTGGAAATTGGCAAGCGAGTAGTTTATAGAAAGGAAACATATTGGAAAAAGGAGCAAAATGTCCCATTAGAAAAAGGGATGCCGTACTAAGAGCATCCCCTGAGTTACCTAGGTATGTGACAGCCTGTTTTTCCACAGTGTTTTCTGAACGTGACACAGCTAGAAGCATAGCCCTTTGATGGTGATAGTGGCGGCTGCTGCTGCTGCTGCTGCTGGGAATGAACCCAAAGGCGTTGCATTTCCAACATCTCCCTTCCCCACCAACAACTCACCCGACTTGCCTGCCACAGCAACGCTAAGTGCCACCAAAAGCGAGAAAAGCTAAACTAACGACATCGAGGGTAATCCACAACACACCACCCTCAGCCACGGGAGCGTCTGGCTAGCCATCCAAATTACACACATGCACCTGGGCATCTCTGCACACACGTGCACACAAGGACTGGGCCACCTGCCTGCGTGTGAGAGCCGTCACAATGCAACCAGGCGCCCGTCCAGGGTGGGCATAAAATACGGAGCTTAGGGAGGGTGGGCAGGGGAGCTAGTTGTGTTCAAAGGGAAAAGAGGATTGGGGATTGCAGGAGAAAGCTTGGGCCCTGATCCTTCCGTCTCCAGAGGAGCCGCGGTCTGCCTGTTGGGACCCTCCACCCCTTCTCTGCCACGCCTCTGCTTCAGCCTCCTTTCCAGAAAGTGCACAGCCCGCTGCTCCCTTCATCCACCAGCTCTGGGCAGAGGCGGCAGTGGGATCCTCCGAGGGGTGCCGCTGCTTGACACTCACAGGACCACAAGGCTGGGGTTGCGTAGCTGCTGGTAAACATGAAGAAGCTTCTCCACTGTTGCATCTGAATCATTCCCCAGACACAAGTTATCCCGGAGGGACTGGGCTTCCTTTAACAGCATCTAACAAAAACAGAATAACAGAATTGGAAGGGACCATGGAGATCTTCAAGCCCAACCACCTGCTCAGGCAGGAAACCCATAATCCAATGTCATCAAGAGCAGCGCGTGGGAAGGTTCCTGATGTAATGGACGGAATAAATCAGGGGAAAAACCTTTACGTTTTGATAAAATGAAAGACTGAGCATTTCTGAAAGCACGGGAAAATTTAGGGGCAACGTGGGCTTCAAAACAAACAGTTCTCTGGAAGGCTAGAGCCTACATTTGACCTCTTTCCATCCATTCCATGCCAAAAAGATTGTTGTGGAGAATTATCATTTCTTGTGAACAGAACAGGACAGAACAATAGAGCTGGAACAGGCCACGCCCACCCCAGCTCCGTGAATGGGAAAAACATCATGAAATGTCACGTGATGACAATGTGACACCACGAGTTTGACACCAGTGATGTAATAGATCGGCTGGAAAATGTTGGCTTTATGCAAATGAACACTTTTTTATACATAGATAGCCCAGAAATCTGGAACTGGATCTGAACTGTGGACAAAATTTATGTATCCACAACATTCAGGAGGTATCAGGAAATGGGGCTTAATGAAAATGGTTGGAACAACTGTTCTTTCCATTTAACCATATTCTCCTCTAGAAGTAAAAGCACTCGTATGTATGTATGTATGTATGTATGTATGTATGTATATATGTATCAACCTACCTACCCACCTACATACATACAGTGTGTGTGTGTGTGTGTGTGTATGTATGTATGTATGTATGCTTTTTTTTTACAGCCCAGATTTTATTAGAGATGAAAATGGCCTTGTAGCTTCTTTTAAGTAAGGCAAGCAACACAGTGTAGAATAGGATAACAGAGTTGGAAGGGACCTTAGAGGTCTTCTAGTTCAACTCTCTGCTTAGGCAGGGAACCAACTTCAGACAAATGGTTATCCAACATCTTAAAAATTTCCAGAACTGGAGTATTCACAACTTCTGGAGGCAAGCTGTTCCACTGATTAATTGTTCTAACAGTCAGGAAATTTCTCCTTGGTTCTAAGTTGCTTCTCTCCTTGATTAGAACAGTGATTGATCAACAAGCTTCCCAGAAATGGCTGCCTTTGCCAGCAGGCTCATGCCCAACTAGAGAACATGCCATTCTAAGCCCTCCTTCCCCACACAGCCAGGCTTCTACAATGCACTTTATTTGGGCTGCCCTTCGAAGACACCTTGGAAGTGACAATGCAGTTTCTATTCTTCAGGCATTCTGTTAGTTACCCATAAAGCTCCTTATAACATTGTTCTATGCCCAGCAGGGGGCGTGGTCTCCAAGTTTTTCCGGCCTGTCTTGTCAAGTCATCCAATGAGGGCTTATTCAAAATCTGGTAGCCCCATTACAGGTCTTTTGTGATGTATCGGGGGCGGGGGGCGCTACGGGTTCAACTGGGTTCAGGAGAACCCATGGCTAACGTTATGGCCAGTTCAGAGAACCTCCAAATCCCACCCTGGCTGGCCCTGCCCATCCCTCCACTCCCTTCCCCGGAGTCTCCACGTGGCCTGTTTTGGGTCCACACAGAGGCTCAGGGAGGTGGAAAAATGGGCCTCCGGAGCCTGGGGTAGGCAAACACACATACACCCGCCATGGTGCAGGAGTCTGACTAGACCACGCCCACCGTGGCCACGCCCATCCAGCAATCTGGCAGAGAGCCCGTTGCTGAAATTTTTGAAGGCTACCCCTGGATGTTGCCTCCGAAGATAGAACTGGCCAATTTGGGGCTAACATTTTGGAAGGCTGTGAAAATAATTTCATGCAGGTGGGCTTTCAAAGCTTAATGGTGGCCGGTCTGCCACTTTTTCTTCTTTTGTAGGTTTTGGCGGGGTGTGTGTGGGGAATTGTGTTTTTTGTTTTTGTTTTGGAGAGAAGAATGATACTGTTTTTTTATATGGCTACTTTTACGTTTTTATGCACTATCTAAATAGAATCTGGTGATAAAGATTGATTCATCATACCGATGGTCCTCACTTAATGATTGCTCCATTTAGTGACCACTTAAAATTATGACGGTGCCAAAAAATAACTTTGTGATTGGTCTTCGTTTATACAACCATCAAAGCATTTTGTGATGTGACAGCTGGCTTCCAACAAGCAGAGTCAACAGAGACGCCAGAAATAAAAAAGAAAAATCATGGTTATGTGATGTCTTGCTTAATGCCCATGGTGGTTAGTGATGGAGTTGCTGGTCCCAACTATGCTAGTTAAGTAATGACTGTACATATTCAATTCAAAAGAAGGATTTCCCATTAAATTTTTCTCCCTCCATAAGATTGCGTAGTTCTGCAGCTCTTCTGGGTTTCAGAATTGGCAGAATTTATAATGGTCAGGGCTTCTGGACTTCATACAGGAGGATCCAAAGCACCTTCCCTCCCCCCCCCCCCCCCCGAGCTGAGCTGAAAGAATCCCTTCGAAACAGAAAGCAAAAAAAAAAACACCCCTCCTCGTTGGACAAACTAGGAGAATCCAGAGTTTTGGCAGACCATCAGAGATGATGGGGGAACCCAGACGCTGAGCTTATCGATTGGAAAGGTCATCAGTTCGGCGGTTCGAATCCCTAGTGCCATGTAACGGAATGAGCTCCCGTTACTTGTCCCAGCTTCTTTCAACCTAGCAGTTCAGAAGCATGTAAGAATGCAAGTAGAAAAATAGGAACCACCTTTGGTGGGAAGGTAACAGCGTTCCGTGCAGCTTTGGGGTTTAGTGATGCTGGCCACATGACCACAGAGATGTCTTCGGACAGCGCTGGCTCTTCAGCTTTGAAACAGATGAACATCACCCCTAGAATCAGGAACGACTAGCACATATGTGTGAGGGGAACCTTTACCTTTACCTCATCAGTTTATATTGGGGGTAGAGTGCTACAGTGTGTCCCCAAAAATAAGACAGGGTCTTATTTTCTTTTGACCCCCGAAATAGCGCATGTACTCAAAAGCCTGATTGGACTTATCATGAGGGGAGATCTTATTTTCAGGGAAACAGGGTATTTACTGGGTTTCTCTCCCTCCAGCTTTTCTGGATGGATATTAATTGGTTTAGAGTAAAAAGTTAAGAACATCTTCGAGCTGAGGACATTGATTCTAAAATCTGCTGCTAGGATTTAATGGCCTGGACAGAAATTAACTCAGTGGCTACACGTAGACCGCAGATGGCTCAGAATGAATACGTTATTCGCATAATTAATCTGTGAAATCTATTACAAGATGTGGTGAGGGTCACTAGGCTGGCAGTCTGTTACGCGAGAGGGTCAATTGATCGAAGGACAAATCTAAGGCTATTAGATCCAAAGAGTAGATATTGAGGAAAGCAGGCCTCAAAACGATCAACTGCAGAGGAATTTTAATCCAGTCAGCCATCGTCTTTCAGTTCAAACAACCTCACAGCTGTTGTTGTGAGGACAAAATACAGGTAGTCCCCAATTTACATTTAATGACCAAAGTTACGGGAGCAGCGGAAAAAGTGATTTATGACCAGTCCTTGCACTCAAAATCCAGGTACTTGACAACCAGCATGTATTTACAATGGTTGCAGCATCCCAGGGCCACAGGACCATCATCAGCATTTCAACCTTTGCAATCATCTTCTGACAAGCAAAGTCAATCGGGGGAACTGGGTTTGCTTAATGGCCACGTGATTCACTTAATGACCACAGCAAAAATCTTGTAAAATGGTATGTGACTCATGTAATGACCTCCTCACTTAGTGATGGGGGTCCCAGTCCGAATTGTTATCATAAACCAAGGACTGCCTCTATTTAGCAAGATGTAAATCTTTTGAGTTTGCATGGAGATAAAATGGTATTATCCATACATAATTATTATCCATACATACGTAAGGTATTTTATCTATTATGTCCAGAGTCTCGCAGAGGGAAGTCTGGTAAACTGATCACCAACAACAGCAACAGCTACAAGAAGGGTGTATCTCCCTCTCATGCCTGGGAGCCTTTCAGAGGCATCTTATTAGCTATTGTGGGGAACATAGTGCTGGATTAAAATGCATCTTGTCCTGAAGGAGAAGAGCTATTCGGATGCTCTACATGAGGGGTCAGCAACCCATGGCTCTGGAGCCGCATGTGGTTCTTTCATCCCTCTGCTGCAGCTCCCTGTGGCCAGTCGGTAAAAGGAAAAAGAATGCCATGCTAGGAGGAGACTCCATGGTGGGGGAACCATACTTCCGGTTGGCAGATAAAAAAAGGACGTCATGCTAGGAGGAGACTCTATGGTGGGATAACCGGACTTCCAGTTGGCTCCAGAATTGAAGGGGGGGGGTCTTCCAGTTAGGACCTTTGTGGCTCTTTGAGTGTTTAAGGTTGCTGACCCCTGCTCTATATAAACCCAGGGTGGTAGTGTGTATTTCCACAACTGGGGACTGGGAGAAAAGTGACAAGACAAAACTCAACCCTCAAGTGAAACCTTCAGTTGCCTGAAAGGCTCTGTTTCTGAAGTCACGGGTCATGCTTTATATGAACGTCTGCTTTTAGCTCTGAGCTAAGGCACGGAAGGAAAGAATGGTGTCACTAATCAAATTATGACACACAGAAACAGAATGAACACAGCTTATTCAAGACTGGGTGAGGCAGTCAAAAACCATGGAAGAAGCTGTAAATTCATTCCCTCATTGGCTCTGTCAAGTCAGATTTGGAAACTAAGATGTTCAGCCTCTCTAATTCCAATAGAGTCACTAAAAATAAATGTGGAAGTCCTTGCTTATTGACCATTCATTTAGCAATCATTCAAAGATGGAGTTGAACAAATGAAGAAATGGTAGTTACAACCAGCCCTTGAATTTGTAGCTGTCGTAGATCCCGCCACCCACAGTCACATAATCAAAATTCAGATATTTGGCAGCCTGCCTGCATTTACAACTGCAGTGTGCACTTCAACGCTCTCCAACTCCTATTTTCTGCCTCCCCCCTAAATCTCTGCCCTTTTGGCTGCCCTGCACTCCACTATTGCCACCAACCCCTGATGATCTTCCTCCAGTGCCAAAAGGGTAGAGATGGAGGTGAGATAGATAGATAGATGATAGAGATGATAGAAAGATAGATAGATAGATAGATAGATAGATAGATAGATGATAGATAGATAGATAGATAGATAGATAGATAGATAGATAGATAGATAGATAGATAGATAGATAGATAGATATGGGGGAACTGAAACAGGTGAGCTAACAGGGCAAGAAAATGTTGTGGTCCTCTCCAAATGATTGCACAGTCCTTGCCTAACAACCAGGACTACCGGAACTGCCTTCACTAAGCAGTGTGGTCATAAGATGTTTCACCCAACACTTAGTGACAGAAATTTCAGTCCCAGTAAGAGTCGTTAAGCAAGGATGACCTATATTATGAAATCATAGAGTTCAGCCAAAGGTAGGTGGTTGAAGTTCTCCCACAGCCAGCTTGAACGAATCCTGCAATGCACCCTTGCTTCCTCCAGTGCCTGGAGTCTGGGTAGCTGCTTACCTCGTGGTTGGCTTGGACCTGTTGGAGATACTGTACACGGATATCTGGGGGAGAAGAATCCTGGGCAGCTTGTTCCAAAATCAGAGCCTGTGTTAATCAGATCAAAAGAAACAGGACTGCTTAAACCCCTCGAGTTTGAAGCAATGGTTTTTTCCATATGGTCCCACCCAGGCTGTATGCTCTGAAGACAAGGGCCTTGTTTGTGTGCTACCCCCAAAGGAAGCCTGCCTGGAATTAAATAGGGAAAGCATTTACAGTCCTTGGTGGCGTTGTCAACACTCCGGAATTTCCTCCCCAAATCAGTCCATGCTTTGAGAAAAAATTTGAAGCATAGCCTTTTTTTCTTTCTTTCCTTTCCTAGTTGCCATGCTTTACTATTGACACCATTTATCTTTATGTATAGTTAAAGCATTTTTACTTCACTGTTTTGATGTTGTAATTTTATAATGCTCCTGGTCCTAATTGTTTTTTATTCATTCTCTTATTACTCATTGATGAATGAGCTGAATGAATGTAAATGAGTGAAATCAAGAAAATAAATGCCAGGGCAAGGTGGGAAATCCGACTAGGTCTTCAAATTCGACCCCCTGTGCTTTTCAAATGTGAAGTGCTGATGGCCTAGCAAACTCCTAAAGGATCAGGCCCAGCACCTCTGGGTTTCCTGGTCTCCCTCTTTGTCTGTAGGATACGCTGTCATTCCCACCTCCCCCCAGGAAGCCTTAAGGAAACTCAAATGACACATCAAAGTTGATGTTTTCTTTATCACCCCCAAAAGAGCAAAAGCTCTTTGTAAAGAGCAGTTCTTTAATAGGGTTTCACAGTAAGAACCCATAACACACTCCCAGCAGTAGAGAGACCTACATTAAAAAAAACCCCACCTACTTCTGTTCCAGGGGTGAGTTCCTACCGGTTCAAACCGGTTTGGCTGAACCGGTAGTGATTTGGTGGCCTGGGTCACTGGAACCGGGAACGACCAAGGCCTGCCACGCCCCCAAACCGGTTCCTGGGGCAGCGCCATGGGGCCACCATCTTGTTTTTCAGTTCTGCGCATGCGCAGAACAATTTTAATTGCATTGTGCATGAATGCGCAGCACGCACATGAGCGAATTGGCAGTAGTGCCTGCCAGAAACACCCCCCACCCTGTTTTGTTCCCTTGGCAACTTGATATTTCATTTTATTTTTTATGCTGCCATCTCCTCAACAAGGTAGCTCTGGGTGGATGATGGGAGAAAACCCTCAAAAGCCTTTGTTTCTTAACATGAGGACCATGAAATATTCATTCCCTTTCTTACGAGAGAGAGAGGAACTGTAGGTGGCCTCAAAACTGTTTGACAAATCAGCCCAGATTTTGGGGTAGGGCAACAGGAAAAATACCATGTAACCCCACCTCCTGATAGACTGCAGCCCCTATCTTGTTTGTGCAGCCAAAGTTTTTCAGGATATAATAGGCAAAGTGTGCCTTCTTTCACTCTGCCACAGCACATACCTGAATGCGCCGAACCACAGCATGATGCAGCTGACACATATTTGCCAGTGGAGAGCCCTGGATGACAATCTCCACAGCTTGGATAGGACCTGCTGGGCTCAGGTCACTGACAGTTACCTGGGAGGAAAACAAGAATGTCACTGCCACCGGTTTCACAGTGAAACTGAGAGTAAGGAAGTGTCAATCATTTTTTTTTTTAAATGGCTTTCATTTGACAGGGGGAAATAATCACTGTTCCACACCACTGACGCTCCAAGAGGAAAAAGAGGGAGGAAGAAAGTAGGGTTCCACCTTATATAAGAGCACAGAAGGTCAAGCAGCATTTTAAGCATGTTAACTATTATGGGCATTTTTTTTTCTTTCTTTCTTCCATGTTCTGAGCTATTTGGTCTGGAAGCACAATATCCCTTTCTCAAATTTATTTATTTATATGATTTATGCCCCCAATTTAAGCTAAGGTGGCATGCTTGGAGAGGCTGTGACTGGAATGAAAGGAGAGTCAATGGACTTATCCCAAAGTGGTTTTTCCAGTTCATTGGAAAGGTTGCCTTGCATTTAAGCTCGCAGCATGCAGTTTGACCTGTAGCAAAAAATTAGAATGGAAATTTTATACAGGTAGTCTAGTTCATTTTGTGGACGTTTCAAGTGACAATGGCACGGGAAAAAGTGACTTCTGGCCGTTTTTCACACTTGCAACCACTGAAGCATCTCCATGGTCACATGGTCAAACTCTGGAGGCTTGGCAACTACCTCGTATTTATGACGGTTTCAGTGTCTTGGGGGTCATGAGATCACTTTTTATGACCTTTGCTTCTGACAAGCAAAGTCAACAGGAAAGCCAGATTCCCTTAACAGCCATGTTACTAACTTAACAACTGCAGTGATCCACTTAACAATTATCACAAGAAAGGTTGTAAAATGGAGCAAAATTCACTTAACAACGGTCTTGCTTAGCAATGGAAATTTTGAGCTCTATCGTAGTTATAAGTCGAGGACTACCTGTATTTCAGGCAAACTCTACCCATTGCCAGGAGTTCGATCCTGACCAACTCAAGGTTGACTCAGCCTTCCATCCTGGTGAGGTCGGTAAAATGAGGATCCAGATTGTTGGGGGGACAATAGGCTTGCAGTGTAAACTGTCGAAGAGTGCTATTTGTCTGGAATGGTATAGGGCAGTGCTGGCGAACCTTTTCGATACTGAGTGCCGAAACAGGAGTGCGCATCCGTGGGGGAGCACTGGAAACCGGAAGAGCAGTTCCCCGGTGAGCATGTGCGTGCCAGGAAGCTAAGCTTCTGGTTTCCGGCATGCATGCCAGGCAGCTGCTCTTCCAGTTTCCAGCGCTCCCATACACACAAAGATCACACACATGCTGGAACCCGGAAGAGCAACGGGCAACAGCTGTTGTGCCTGGAGAGATAGCTTTGCATGCCACTTCTGGTACATGTACCATAGATTCACCATCACTGGTACAGGGTTTCCTGCAGGGGGTTGGACTAGAACAGGAGTCCCCAACCTCTGATCTGTGGCCCAGTACTGGGCCCTGGCCCGTTGGGAACCAGGCTGTACAAGTGATGTGTGCCAAGTGATCTGTACAAGTGATGTATGCCAGGCTGTACAAGTGTGTGTGCCAAGCTAGTGCCTCATGCAAGTGCCAGGTGAGTGCATGCACAAAGGTGCATTTGTGCAAGTAATGGGCATGCATGCATGCAAAACTATCCCCCTCTCCCCCCCCCGGCTGTTGCCATTGTTGCCACCACTACTAGTCCACAGAACCAGAAAGATTGGGGACCGCTGGACTAGAAGACCTCCAAGATCCCTTCCAAACCTGTTATTCTATGTTCAATGTAGCAAGACAAGAGCCCATGAAAGGGGACAAGCAAGACGCAGAGAGCACTTGTAATCACTCAGGATTGCTAAATGGATCTTTGCAAACTGCATCATGCCTGGGGCCATGATGCTGATCGCCACACACTGAGTGAAATGCAGTTCTCCATCAGGAAGGTTCTCCTCTCCCCCACTTCCCTCTAATGCTGGCTCAATTGCAAGTTGTATTTGTTTAGCAAAATGTAAAGTGTATGTATGTATGTATGTATGTATGTATGTATGTATGTATGTATGTATGTATGTTGGAGATGGTGACCCTTTGAGAGCTGTATGCAAGGAAATTTCATTTAACGCATGCCCATTAGTGTACATTCAAAGTGATAATAAAGTTATTCTGTCTAAGAAAATGAAAATAATAGAAAAAATGGGGAGGAAAAAGAGAAGAGGAAAAAGTGTAGGGGGAAAGGGGGAAAAAAGAAAAAAACCCATTATATCTCTATCTCTTTCTTTTTAGCGCAGTAGAATAAGATAATAACAAACAGCCTCGACGTTTTACTTTGACATAAAATCTATATACAACCCGTTTCTATGACAACAAACCTATCTAACCAGCACAACCCAAAGTCAAAGTTTCACAGCCCAATTACAACCCCTGCCTTGCCTCTCGGATGCTCAGCTGCACTTTGCCTCCATCTGGTGCCAGCCCTTGCATGATCGCCACCTCCTGGCTCCGAAGGGCATCCGCTTCAGCATTTTCAGCCAGCAGCCATCGCAGCACAACACAGCACAACGACACTTCTGGGCAAAGATAACAAAAGAGGAAGGGAAAGAAGGGCAATCTTTGTGACCTGAAAAGCAGGAGGGTACCTGGGGATACCCAAATGACATTCCTCGATTCTCCTGCTGGTTTTCCAAACATACTTGGAGTCTGTAAGTCTAGGACGCTATTTTCAAAAGGCTACTGGACTTTGTTTTTTCCTTGAAGACTTTTTGCTTCTCACCCAAAGAAGCTTCTTCATTCTGACTGAATGGTGGAGGATGGAAGGATTTATATTCCTTGCATTCAAAGAGCAAGCATTCCTTCTGAGAGTCCTTGAGGTCACTTGGGAGGTTTATCTGTGCCCTCAGGGTCACCTGAATAGTGCAAAAGGGTGTTCCACTCTCAGAAAGAGTGCTATTGACCAGATGACTGCAAGAAATATGAATCCTTCCATGCTCCATCATTCAATCAGAACTGAAGAAGCTTCTTGGATGAGGAGCCAAACATCTTCAAGGAAAAACAAAGTCCAGTTATCTTTTGAAAAAAGCACCTTTGGGACAACTGTGACCTGGATGACTGAGAATCTCCAAAGGCATATGTAACATCATAATAAAGATGTTAAATTGAACTGATTGACTTGTATCCTTTTGAGTGTAACGACCCACCTTTACGAATCTGAGGTTGTGATGGTGTAAATAAAAGAATCCCAAGGGACTTTTTAGAAAAAGATACACAATAATTTTATGCTTTCTGTTTTAATCGTAGCCTCCCCCTCCCCAACTTGTCTATGAATGAGATGGGCAGTCTCCAATTTTTTAATATATATTTTAACACAGAGATCTAAAAACCTATACTGCCGACAGATATTAGATCTCTGTTCCAGCGAGATGGACGAAGGAAATATCTACAATCCCTGTCTATCACTGCTTGCAATTCTTGCCAAATATTCCAAATCTCTCCGTCTTCCTCCCTGCAACACCACTTTGTTGAGAACCATTATGCAAATGTACACCCAGCATCATAGAAATATAAAATTTTAAGTATCCTTAGAAAACATTTTATTGCCCATCTTGGCAAAGTATCCACTCTAGCCTGGGCTGAAATTAATTCTCAGGATTAGACGGAGATGAGGATTTGCTCATGGGCATGGCGCACTACTTGCATTGTTTTTAATTTGCCAAGAGGAAAGATATCCAGCTTCCATCACTGGGTTTGGCTGCAACGCTGTCCCCCGCTAACTCAAAGGATCTGGGAGTCATTTGCAGGCTTTTTGATGGCAGAAAACTCATTAAAACTCAATGGTGGCCTATTGCTGGCTTTCAGTCTATTAATTTGACACTCTCTGAGTCTGGAAGAGATTATGTAAGACAGCAATGGGAAACCTGGACTTTGCAGATGCTACAGGACTGCAATTCCCAGCATCCCTCGTCACTGCCGTGTTGGCTGACTATGTAGCAACATCTGTGGAGCCATGGAGCTCCAACTCTTGTTTTAGAATTCTGCTGTGTGTGAAAAACAAAACACAATTACAGGAAGTTCCATCATCACATAATTGGGCCAAGAACATTATTAACTGGCCCATTGACAAGCGAGGCCTCCCAAGTCTCTCACAACAGCTGCCTTGCAAATAAGAAACCCTGTTATTTTCAGGGCAAACAGGCCATGGGAGCTGTCAATGCAAGTGGGCCTTGGAGGTGCTAAACCTAATGAAAGGCAAGGAGAGGACAAAAGACAGGTTTAAAAGTATTCACAGGTAACACCCACCTTCACAAAAGTCCTTCAAGGATGTTCTCAGCAGTTCAGAGGATACCTTGATTGAAGCTACAGTTGGAGCCAAGTAATTTTCATCGATGATACTCAACCCCTTTGGGACAAGCGCATCGTTCTCTTCCATGCTCTTGAGAGATAACTTCAAGAAGTTTTCAACTGGATCCCCAGGAACAGAAATGGCCACAGCAGGTGGGCTAGCTTCAGACATTCCCTTGTTGTCATCCAAGCGAAGGCACTGCAGGAGGTCAATGGTATCTTCCCTCAAGGGCAGGCAGATGCCTTCTCTGTCCAGAGCAAGGCCAGGGGAATCATCTGAAAAGAGGTCATCCAGAAGCTCGGTGGAGTCAGAAACGGTGCCTAAGATCTCCTGCAAACTGTAGTAGAGGGAGCAGGAGACCGTGAAAGGCAGATTCAGTTTGGAGCCTTCGGCGGGGCTGACCGGAAGGGTCACCTCCGTCTTGTTCCCTGGAAGAAGCTGATCTATAGGGAAAGTATAGGTGGTGGCCGAATCTGAAGTGGTTTCCTCAAAGTCACAGGAGTTGGCGAAAAGCTGGACGCAGAAGGTCCAGCCCCGCTCCAGGCTGCATTCGCTTGAGTTTTCCAAGATGCAGGAGATTGTCAAGGTGTCCTGAACCAGCATGTGGCTCCAATGAGCAGCGATGGTGCAAGTGATGGGCTTGGGACCATTCTGGCTCGAAAGCAAAGCTGCACTCACATTCATCACTTGGTTCAGGCATGTTAAAGCTTGGTTTTTTTGGTCCACGGCTTTTTTTAGGGAGGACACTCTGCAGGTATCGGAAGAGAAAGAAACACTGAACAATACTGATGGTAAAAAAACTGCCTAAGAGATTCATATGCGAAAGACAGCTATGCAATGGAAAACCTATATGTCAGAAGATGTTGGAAACTGCTGGCCCGTTACATGGCTTTGTTTGAAGGCTCAACCAAGTGACCGGAGGGCCTGCAAGTAAGCTTTGTTGCCACTGGACTCACTTCCATCCCTCGCTGCAGCCTCCAGGCCAGTTCTCAAGGAGGGCATCCAATGAAAGCTGCAGAGCATATACAGGTAGTCCTCGTCTTACAACAGTTGATTTAGTGACAGTTCAAAGTTACAATGGCACTGAAAAAAGTGACTTTTGATCATTTCCCACACTTATGACCGTTGCAGCATCCCCATGGTCATGTGATTTACATTCCGATGCTTGACAACTGATTCATATTCAATGTCCCAGAGTCCTGGGATCACTTTTTGTGACCTTCTGACAAGCAAAGTCAAAGAGGAAGCCATGTTACTAACTTAACAACTGTGGTGAGTCATTTAACAAATGTGGTAAGAAAATTTGTAAAAGGGGGTAAAACCTATCAAATTTCTTACTTTGCGACATAAAATTTGGGCTCAATTGTAGTTGTAAGTTGAGTACCACTCTTCCAGAAGCCCTTATGCTCGGGTGAAATCCACTTACCTTTGCTACCAGTTCGGTAGCAATGTGAGTGTGTGAACTTTACTTGCACACGCCACCTCCATGCATGCACAGAGCGTCAAAAAGGTAAGGTAAGTGAACAGTGGGGGGGGGGAATCCACTGTGCCGCGAGATTTATATTAGCTAGAAAGCAGGAAATCCTGCTTTCTAGCTAATATAAATTGTGCATCACAGCTGATCATCACAAAAACCAGTTTGCCTGAACCGGTTTCATTTATTTTATTACTGGTTCGGACAAACCCGTAGCATTTTTACTACTGGTTCAGGCGAACCAGTCTGAACTGGTAGCATTTCACCCCTGCCCTTAAGCCTCCGCTTCTTCAAGTTCCACTGCCACCCAAACAGAGTCTCCTGCATAGCTGTCACCTTCACCCATCAAGCCACTAGTGCCATGTTTCCTGCCTTGCTCATTAACTGAGCATATTGCGTCTCACCCTTCCATCCCCACTGCAGGATTTAGCATCAAATCCTCGTGCCAGAAAAAACTGCTGAGGCAGGACAAATCCAGGTAGCATTAGCAAATGGTGAGCTTCCCAAGCCACACAGATAAAAATGCCACATTTGTACTCCACACACAGAGATGCTATTCACAGTGAGGTCAACTCTTACCTTTCAGAGACATGGCCTATCCCAGACAGCAGCTCTTTGATCCTCTGCCCAGCTTTGTCAGCGTTCATCTTGAGCGGCTGTGTATCATCTGGGCTGCACAAGCCACAGGTCATGAGACGGCCTTTGGCGGAGAGAGCCAGAAGTTCAGATTCTCCTGTGCATGGGGTGGCAATGTAGAAGAGGAGGAGATAAGCAGAGGAGAGTTAACACCATGGGGAAGATTTCAGTCTGCCTCCCCAGCAATAGATCAGAGGAGCAGACCTAGAAGTATGAAGGTTACATAGAGCCCTAAGGAGCCTTCACCAAGTGGCTCCCATATTACCATGTTTAGTATGTCACTGGAGGACAAAATGATTAAACTCAATGGAAGGATAATTGTATAAAATTTAATTTTAAATTAATTCAAAAGTAAATCAAATCAGATTTAGTTTTTATCCTGACCCACCTACTACAGAATCTCTTGCTGTCTTTCCTACAGGCTTCACCTTGTAGGGGAAGATGGGAGGCCTAGAAATTTAATAAATAAATATATGTCACACAAATGTTACTGCTTTTAAAACCTGTTTACTCCTTATATTCGTGTATTCTAGTGTAGTGGTTTTAAGGTGCTGGCCTAGAAATCAGGAGACTGTGAGTTCTAGTTCTGCCTTTGGCATGAAAGTCGCACTCTCTCTCAGCCCAACCTACCTCATAGGATGGTTGTTGTGGGAAAAATAAGAGGACAGAGTATTATGAATGCCTTAAGTTACTTATAAAGTAATAAAGGTGGGATAAAAAAATGAATCAATACAAAAAAAATCCTTGTTTTATAACCATATATTTAGTGACTGTCAGAAGTTACAATGGTGCTGCAAAGTGATTTGTGACCATTTTTCACACTTATGACTGTTGCAGTCACATGATCGAAATCAGATGTTTGACAACTGGCTCATGTTTATGACGGTTGCAGTGTCCTAGGGTCATGTGGTCACCTCTGAAAAGCAAATGAATAGGGAAACCAGATTCACCTAGCAGCCATGTGACTAACTTAAGAACTGCAGTGATTCATTTAACAAAGATTGTCATAAAATGGGCAAAACTCGCTCAACAGCTGTCTTGCTTAGCAAGAGGAATTTGAGCTCAATTGTTGCTGGAACGAGGAAATAAACATTCAAACCATGAGGGATCTGTACTTCCCCATACAATATTCAAACAAAATATTTTCTTCAGCTTTTCCAAACAGGCAAACATGCTGGCTAGGGAATTCTGGGAGTTGAAGTTCACACGTCTTAAAGCTGCCAAGTTTGAAAACACTGTCCTAGAAACGTTGACTATAAATGCTCTGGAACAACTATGCTGGTTTGGAGGGGATGATTACACGGCCTTAGAGAGGGAAGGAATGGGCAATGTAACCAGCATTTGGAACACAGCTTTCAGGATGCAACAAAAAGCTGAAATTCCACAGTTCTCTGTCTGTGCACATGCCTTTCAATATCCCTGCCGCACCAGATATTCAAAAGTCTTTCCTTTTCACAAAAGAGAGAAGAGAAGCAGGCATGTTGCCAATTAAACCACAGCTCCGCCACATTATTACAATAAAGCAGCAGGTGGCTACAGCACAGTGTTTTATCTGGAAACCTGCCCACCTATACAGGAAAAAGATAAAAGTAAGTTGGAAAGGGGACTGAGAATAGAAAGTATTTGCATCAGAGGGAGGAAGTCGAACAGGGGCAAAGGAGATCATAGGAGAATTAAAGAGGTAATGGGGAATAAAAAGTTTATTGGGTATGTTGTAGGTATATGGATAGTGGCATAGCCTGGATTTGGGTTGCCTATGGAAAACTCTTCTCAACCTGCAGGAAGAACTGCAAGAAGGCCATTGCTGTCCTGGAAAGAGCTAATATCAATTTCTGTGCACAGAAATTAACTTCAGTCACAGCCACACTTGAAGCCATAGTAGACTCCCACCACCCCAGGCGGCAGAGAAAATCGGTGGCCCCAGGAGAGGCTTGAAGAGTGAAAAAGAAACACAGCAAACTCAGGGCTGACCAAAGAAAAGGCAGCAGAAGAAAACGATGGCTGCTTCTCCTCCTCCTCCTTCATCATTTCTCACTCAAAAGCATGATGCCAGCTGTTTGCTGCCAGGCAGGCACCCTGCCCTTTCCATAGGCCAATGCTTCATATAGAACTGGGAAACTGAGAGTTCAGACATGAAAGCCAGCTGGGTGACCTTGGGCCACGCTCTTTTTCAGCCCAAGCCACCTCACAGGGTTGTTGGGGGAAATTAGGAGGAAGAAGGAACATTAGATATTTCGCTGGCCTTGAGTTGTTTATAAACACAATAAAGATGGGATATAAATTAGAAAGATACAGTTGATACCACAGATAGACGGACAGACCATCTTCCCTCACAAAAGATCAAAGTGTGGGATGATACTGAAAGTTGGGGGGAGAACAACAAAATCAGGCAAGCGGCAAGAAGAAAACCTCCTTTCAGGAAGAGAGAGAAGGGCAACTGAATATCTAGGTAAGTTCCCTTCCGGAATCCTTATCCTAGTCAAACGCGTCATTTTACTTGCTAATGACCCTTCCAAATAGAACAATTTCATCCTAAAATGCAAGTAATTAGGGTTCAGAAACTGAAGAAAGAGCCCCTGGGGAAAGGAAGAGGTACAGTGACAACTGACCTCCCACAACAAGATCTGGGATTGCCCTGAAAATTGGACTTCCTGAATAGAGTCTTTTAAATAAAACTTGCTGCTGGATCCATTAGCATGTAAAGAAGGTTGAAGGAGAAAAAGTCTATTAGCAGCTCAGGAATTAAAGCAGCACTAAAAATAAAGCTTATAGTGGGCCAGATAGTCAGCTTCTCATATGCTGTATAATTCTAAATCTCCTCCTTGCTACTTTCAGAAACGGCTTCACCACCACTACAATTTGTCCATACAAACAAAACATTCTCAGTTTCCTTGCTTGCTTCTTTCTTATCCATTTTCTTTTTTCTCTCTCCAAAATAATAGCGCAGCAACTTTAGACAAGGCCTTTCCACCATACCTGCCAAATACCCCGGTTATGGCAAGGAAGGGTGCAAAGTCATTTGCTTCCTAAAACCGTTTTGGTAGCTGCAGCAACCCCCACCACCACTTTCCCTCTCCTTCGTGTTCAAGGGGGAGACAAATGTCCTCCACCAATCCTTGCTAGAAAGGAAGTCTGTTTCCTGCATGCAGGATCTGAATGCCTTTGCCATGGCGAGAAAGCACAATGCAGATGTTTTGCACAAGAAAGGAAGAAAAGGGGGCGAACAGCGAACTGCTTAGCTTCCCCAGGTTACAGGCATTTCAGAGCCATTTTGCTGAAAGGAGGCAGAGCTCTTGAACTAGAGTTCCACCCTCCTGTTTTCTTGATGGGGCTGAGTTGGTGCAAGCTTTTCCCTGTGCAAAAGCCCGAAACAAGAAAGTATCACATGGTAGTATATAATGACCATACAGCCTTTCCCCAAAGCTACAAGGGCTGAACTCCTTCACCTCAAATCAAGACATCCCTGTCTGACTGGACAAGTATGATAGGAACAAGCCACAGAAAATGGTCTTAACAAGGAGAGGGAGTAGGAAAAGGGACAAAGAGTTCAATTCGGTCCAGTGATTAAGGCACCAGGGTGGGAAACTAGAAGATGGTGAGTTCTAGTCTGGCCTTAGGCTTGAAAACCAGTTGTGTGACTCTTTCTCAGCCCAATTCACCTCATGGGTGGGTTGTTGTGGGGGAAAATAGGAGAAGGAAGGAGAATTAAGTATCTTCACACTTTGAGTTGTTTATAAAATAATGGAAGTCAGGATATAAATAAATGAACTTTTTAGCAGGGCTAGGGCTAGGCAATCTAAGGCCACAGAGCCATATCTAGTTATAATTCAGTTTGCTGCCCCTCAGATGACGGTTTCTGAAACACGGTAGAATGCCTTCCGCCGTTTTGAAGTGGAACGCTGCACCTGAGTCTCCAATCAGAATAGAAGCTAAGGCTCTCTTAGCCTTGAGTGGATGACGGCAGATTTGAAATTTAGTGAACATCCTGCGAGTTGGGCAACCTGCCCGTTCACAAAATAGCTGCACGGGGAACTAACTGGTTACAAAGCACCAATTTACCAGTATGCCAGCTCTTCCTCCTGCAGACTGCACTCTATGAACCCTTACTTACTTCTGTCATTTTTATGGGTAGCTAGATAAGAGGCTACAGCCACGTATACTTTTATTTTTTTAAAAAAATAGTTCTTTTGGAGCCTGGAGACGTTTCTGGAAATGATCATGCTGTATTCTGGAGCCTGTGATATCACATTACAGCATGCCAGCTTCCCTTTAAAAAAAACCACCACCACCCTCCCTCAATCAGTTTTCCATTAATCCCCTTGTTTATTAAAAAATGGAAAAGCTTATAAAGAATATGAAGTCTTAAGGCAAATGAGAAAATGCCCGCAGGCACACTGGCATCCTTGGGGAATATGCTGGAGGTGCGCTACCTCTAAGACCTGAAGAGTGTGATATCATTTAAAAAAAAGGAGGCGGGACAGAGAAACCTTGAGAACTTTTAGTCCTCTAAGAGGGGAAAAACTGGAGAATCTTATTTGCGTAGACAACATAAAGGTAATCCTCGACTTACAACCATTTGTTCAGTGACCATTTGAAGTTTACAATGACACTGCAAAAAGTGACTTCTGACTGGTTTTTACACTTACAAATGTAGCAGCATCCCCATGGTCTGTGATCAAAATTTGGTCTCTTGGCAATCGACATGTATTTTATGACAACTGCACACTCTCCCACAATTATGTGGGTCACCATTTGTAAACTTCCCAGCCGGTTTCCAACAAGCAACGTCAACGGGGAAAGCCAGATTCACTTAACAACCGTATGATTCACTTAATAACTGCAGTGATTCATTTAACAATGGTAGCAAAAAAGGCTGTCCAATGGGGCACAACTGACTTGATAAGTATCGTGCTTCGCAATGCAAATTATGGACACCATTGTGGTTGTACGTTGAGGACTACCTGTAATTGCCCCCTTTATATGATCATGAGCTGTAGCTGCCACCAAATGACCGTGGGGATAAATGACCACACATTGGTACTGATAACTTCTCTCCCCTGCTGCAATTTATCTACTGTGTCAAACATTGGGATGTAATTGTATCATGGGAACATTTGTGCGATGACCTTCTTGGCTAGATAAGACCAGACTTTGGTGCCACTGTGTTTTGCTGTGGAAGCTGCTCAAGGTGGCCTTGGACACGAACATTGCCCAATCTCAGACAAAATCTTAAAATGACTGCCAAGGTCCTTCAGCAATACCACTGAAGGCTGAAGGGTGGATTGACTAGGGATCTCTGCCTCCTGACTGAAGTCTGCAGCTCAGGGATTATTTGACGCATGTTGGAACAAAGGAGCACACAACTTTCTTCTTTCATGTAGCCACCTCACAAACCCAATGCAGTAATACACTTGGTTGCTATCCTGGCCAACCTAGGGAGAGACAAAAGGTGTTTTTTTTCTTTTTCCTAAAGGTCATTTTGGGCCTAAGAAAAGATCAGCGTTAAAGAAAATCCTCTCTTGAGCTTTTCTGGATGTGATCCTCGTTTGTTCTGAGGTAATACAGGTAGTTCTCGACAAACTGAAGTTACTATGGCACTGGAAAAAGTGACATGACTGTTTTTCACACTTTTCACAGCCAGATTCACTTAACAACCATTTTACTAACTTAACAGCTGCAGGGATTCATTTAACCACCGTGGCAAGAAAGATCGTAAAATGGGACAAAACTCACAATCGTTGTCTTGCTTACCAATAGAAATATGGGACTCAATTGTGGCCATAGATTGAGGACTATCTGTAGCATGGACAAATTCATTTTCAGCAAAAGAAGTGTAAATATGAATCAGCACTCGAGCCTGGGTCAAGATACAGTCTGTCCACACCATTATTTCCTCCTGTCTTATTTGCTTCTCTTCATAATTTACTGCAGGTAGTTCTACATTTAAAACCATAGTGGGGCCTTCTTGTTATGTTTGTAAATTGTAATGATCATAAAACTATTTGTGACTGATGCAATTTTACAGGTTTTTTCCCCCCAGTGGTCATTAAGCAAACATGGCAGTCCTAAGTGTGAACGCTGTGGTCATCAAGCGAACCCCTTGTTTGCTATGGCACAGTTTTGCCAAAACCTGGAAGTGGTGGTTTTCAGCAAAACCATCGTAAAGCACGGTCACGTGACTGCAGGACACTGCAAACAGCCATGAAGGCTGTTTTCCATATTGCCAAACGCCCGATGTCCTGCCTCATAACCAGGGGGATGGGTGGGTGCAACTGTCAGAACTGCCATTAGGTCCTAAGTCCCTTTCCAGGTTATAATTTTGAATGGTTGCTAAGTGACTGGTCAAGGCCTACCTGTACTAATAGGTTCAATAGGATGTATCCAGACAAGAACTTCATGCACCCTGTTTCCCTGAAAATAAGTCCTCCCCAGATAATAAGGCCAATTGGGCTTTTGAGCGCATGCACTAAAATAAACCCTCCCCTGAAAATAAGCCCGCCCCAAAAATGTTGCAACACAGCAGCAGCCATGAGGTGACCACTCTCGCTGCCTCCTGCACCTCAAAAATTATAAGACGTCCCTGAAAATAAGGCCAAAGGGATCAAAAGAAAATAAGACCCTGTCTTATTTTCGGGGAAACACAGTAGATAGGATTACTCTACCGTTCCAGATTGTAGACCTGTTCTGATGGTCTAATACCTTCTGACTCCCGGGAAGATAAGGAAAGCGCCACCACACTGCAGATACTCAAGCTGGCAGGCGACACAGCTGAAGGAAGGGTCCCTGCTGGAGCCTCCACTTTTTCAGCCTCAGGTGTTGCTGTCCAAGTCAACTGCATAGATGTCAGAATGGGTGCTGTAGTACATGCAGCTTCCCCCGCTGCAGGCTGCACACAGAACTGGCCCTTGCAGATAATACTCCCGCAGCTCTGGGACTTTGACTTCTTCTCCTTGAGAGGCCTTGATGGCGACCATTTTGCCATAGTGTCCCAAAGCCACAACACAGTCACAACCCAAGCCTGGATGCTCCTCTGCATCGGGAGATTTCCGTTCAGTCCTCAGGGCCCCAATGAAAACCACTGGCTCCTCCAGATGATGAAGGATCTTGACGGGCGAGTCTTCCCAGCCGTGGTCTCCAGGCGGGTTCAGGGCCTTCAAAGGCACTGAACACAACTGCCCATCGGGGAAGCCACAGAGGATCATGGGAGAATCCAGCATGGCAGCGTCTACACCGAAAAGGAGGCTGAAGAGGGGTTCCTCCAGCACAAACCCCCCAGAATGGCGAAGCCCCTCCCAATGGTCACTGGCGCCAGGAGCAGATGCACAACACAGTACTGGGAGGAAGTGGGCTAAAGACATGTCACCATCGTTGCTTGTGCTGGTGGTGATCTCCACGTGGCTGACTGGCTGATGTGGCAATTTCTCCTGGGCTTCAGGGCTTGGGAGCTTGTGGAGATTCATGCACCACTTCTCTCGGACTTGGGAAAGGGTGACCAAGACATCATTGAGCAGAGTGAAGGTGCAAAGTGTGGCATCAGGGAGAGCGCAGGCATCACAGCCCATGGGGAAGATGCTGGAAAAGTAGTCGCTTTCCCCCATCCGTCTGCTTCACTAACCTTCAAAGCAAACAAGAAAAACCTCTCAGAGTAGCCAAAGGGAGAAAACCCGGAAATAGCGCTGGCAAATCACAAGGTTTAGCATCTTGCTTCGCTGAGCTGGAGTCAAGAATGGGGAGAGCTGGATTAAGATGGACAGAATGACAGCTCTGGAGGGAAGTTCCAGCCCTTTAATTTTTTTTTTTATTTTTTGCCTATAAGAATTCTTTTTAAGCTGCTTGGAACCTGGAAAAGAATGGCAAAAGAATGAATGGCAGAGAAACACACACAAACAGCCAAGGGACAATCTAGATATGAGAGCCAAGAATAGGGCTCCCTGCAGATGTCTAATGTATTCCTGTAGGCTACATTAGAGGAGATGTGTTATCTGGGTCAATGGGACTGGAAGGGAGATTTGAATGCTCCCCTTGACCCAGTCTCCATTAAAAGCCGCAAGGTGTGAAGCTGCTGTTTGCACGTGCTGTATGACTGTATTAACAGTTTTGCTAGATAAGGAAAGGCAACCTCAGGAAGGTGTTGAGCTTCAGGGTTTAATTATCATGGTCTAGACAACCAATTTCCTGATGTTTCACCAGATGTTTTGAATGGTTATCCTGCCTCTGAAGATGCTAATCACAGTTTCCAGAAAATCATCAGGAAATCTGTTGTCTAGACCAGTGTTTCTTAAACTTTTTGTTCTTAGAATTTTGTCCTGTGCTTAAAAGTTAGAGAGAATCTCAAAACAGCTTATAATTTTTATGGAATTTATCTATCAATATTTACCGTATTAAAAATTAAATCGGACACATTCATGAAATATATATTCATCGAATCATGTAAAAATAACAATGTTGTTGATATTGATGTCATTTTTTCATGGAGAAAATATCTATTTTTAACAAAGAAAAAAAATGAGAAGAGTGACATTGCTTTAAAGTTTTGCAAATAACTTTAATATTTGGCAAATAATTTTGATTTCGCAGAGCCTGAGAGAGTCTTGGTGGATCTCCAGAGGTCCTCAGAGCACACTTTAACAAATACTGGTCTAGACAATGGTTGCTAAAACTTGATGCTCAACCCTGCCCAACAGATACTACCCATGCAAGCATGGTGGGGGAAGGAAAAGACAAACCTTGATTTCCACAATGCCAAGATTCTAGTCCAGGAGCTATGCTGGCTGGAGAATTCTGGGAGTTGAAGTCCACAAGTCTTAAAGTTGCCAAGTTTGAAGACCTCTGTTCTAATCAATGTTCAGGATTCCATCTTTTGATAACCTCCCCATGTGTCTAGGGGAAACTTCCTAACAGTGAGAACAATTAACCTGTGAAACAGCTTGCCGTCAAAAGCTGTAGGTGCTTCATCACTGGAGGTTTTTAAGAAGAGGCTGGACAGTCACTAGGGTTTCCTGCAGGGGGTTTGACTAGAAGACTTCCAAAGTCCCTTCCGGCTCTATTCTGATTAACTGATTGACAGAAATCTAGGTCTATAACATTGGGCAAGATGGGTTTGTTGCTCATTCTTGGGGATCTGGGCTTCAGGATATGGGTGATATCCCTTGTTTAAGATCACATTTTCGTTAATAAAAACATCCCCTAAATACAGGACTGACACAGAGAAGCGTGTAAAAGATCTTTTGCCATAAATATTCAGCTTTTACCAAACTTCTACCCAGAGAGCTGCTTTTGGTGACACATGTCTAGTCATACCAAGATGTGTTTATTACCCTGTTTCTTGGCTCTTGAACATGGTTTGGAAATTGCTTTTGGCCCAGAATCTAGTAACAGAGATGGATGAGTGGTATGTCTTGAAAATGTCATATTCCTTCCCACCCCCATGTATTGCAACTTCAACAATCTTCTGTTCTTCTAATGTAAGATATCCTTGCCTTTGTTCCTCATGCCCATGACTCCCAGCCCTTTGGAAACACCCTGCATTCTCCAAAGAATCCAACTTCTCCCTCCTGCTACTTTAGAGATGCCACTTATTTCCTTCATATCCCACTTTTGCATACATACCCCATCCTCATACTCTATTATAAGCATCAGAAGTTAGATGCCATCGACAGCAAGATCATTCCCAAAGCTCCCAATCAGACAACTCTACGAGTCATAGAAATTCAGCCCATTAACTGGCATTATCTGACCTACATGGGTTCAACAGAGGTTCTATTGGCCACATCTGGACAACATATCAGACATATCCTATCCTATATCCCACATCCTATAACCTATATCCTATTCTATGCTATATCCCATCTTATCCTATCCTTACATCCAATTACGGATGCTCTATTACTGGGGATTTTCAAGAAAAGACTGGACAACCATTTGTCTGGAATGGTATAGGGCATCCTGCTTGAGCAGAAGACCCTCAAGGCCCCTTCCAACCCTATTATTCTATGTCCTAGTCTATGTGATCACTCCAGCCTTCAATTCAAGAATTTTAGGCAAGTGAGGAAGCATGAAACACTTAATGCAATCACATTCCAGCCCTCACCTGCTTTGATAGTCCAAGGACACGCAATAAATGCCAACTCCAGCACAGAGAATATACAGCTGATGGTGGAGGGGCAAGAGTTCCACATGCCAGACTTGATCAGGAAACCTGTAGACAGCCTAGGAAGAAAACAGGAAGGAGGATCGCAAAAAGCCTTCAGGAAGGTAAAATAATGCATTAGCAGACATCTTTACAGCCCATTTTCTGGTTTATAGACTCACATTAGCCCTCACAGGAAGACTGGGCACATAAATACATATCCAGCTGGTCATCAGTAGCACTAGAATGAGCAGGGAAGACCTTCCCTAATAAAATCTGCTTTGGTTCCAGATAAACCAAAGTGCGCATTATTTACTATCAAACTAGAAACAGTCCTCTTTAGTTGCTAAGCAACAGGGTTGTCAAGGAAAACAACATAACCACAATGAACTCCCTCCCTCACTTCTGCCAGTCATTAAGTGAGACACCACATGACTGACTTGCAATTTTACTGCTGGCTCCATAATTGGACTCTGCTTGTCAGGAGGAGAACTACTAAGTGTGCAAATGACAATCACATGACTGTGGGATGCTCTGACACTAGTCAGAGCATCCCGGTCAACCACCGCCCCCAGTTGCAAAGTACTCTAATCTGATCATGTGACCATGGGGATGCTGTGAGAGGCATAAATGTGAGAACCGTTACTTTTTCAACTGTCATAATTTTGAATGGTCACTAAATAAATAATCATTAAAGGAGATCTACCTACAACCTTACTCTGGCATTTGACAATTATTTCATTACAGGAAGTAAGAGTCCTTTACACCATTAAATTTATCTATTAATTATGTATTTAATCTTTGGTGAGATTCACAGCCTTTGGGGCTGGTTGGTACCTCAACAGCTCAAGTCCTAATGCATATAAAGAGGATATAATGTATTAATACAGATGGATTCGGAAACAGAATTAGTTAAAGATTGTATGATAAAATGGGCTCAAAATATTGAGGAACCAATAATGTTGGATACATGGGAAGCATCTGGGTAAGAAATGTGAAATTTACACAAGCTCAAATCTGAGAGAAAATTTTTACAAGATGTTCTATAGATGGCATTTAGATCCTAAAAAGTTGGCTTCTATGTATCCGAATGTACAGCCTAAATGTTGGAGGTGTGGTTCTCTCGATCGTACATATTATCATATATGGGGACCTGCCAAAAGGTTACGCATTCTGGATAAAAATATGGTGGGTCATGCAAAATATTTTTAAAAGAAGGATAAATTTTACTCCTCAGTTATTTTTACTAGGTATATGTACTGACTTTACAGTGGTAGAGGACTAATTTGATTCTGCACCTGATAACTGCAGCAAGACTGTTGGTGGCGCAATATTGGAAGAAGGAAGACTTGCCTACAATCCAAGAATGGACATTGAAAGTAACAAACTTAGCCGAGATGGCTAAAATATCGGCATATCTCAAAGATCATTCAAATGAGATATATAAACGAGACTGGAAAAAATGGATTGACTATATACAAAATAAATACGGGACCCAAGAAATTCCAGTTAGCCTATGCTTAAGATCAGAAATGATTTAAACGGTTTAAAAGGTTAGTTCAGTAAGAAGAAGCTAAGGTCAATGTAGAATGTCATTAATTTCTTTATTTCTTTTTTCTCAATAGATTTTAGACTGTGTTAGTTAAAAATCCATACCGTGTACGGGTTCTGGGAAGTCGGGGGAGGGGGAAGGAGGAGGGGGGGGGTGTGGGGGGTGGAGGGGATGGAGGGGCAAACACAAAAAAAATTGTACTTCAATGTCTTAATGATTGACAAATGATGAAATATTTGTGTTTTTTTTTAAAGAAATAAAATAAAAATTACCACTTTAAAAAAAACAAAAAAAAAAACAGCTCAAGTCCTATACAAGGACCTAGGAACCGTTAAGGTAACGTCAGAGGATATAAGCTGTTCCAAGTAGGGTGGTTTTTGTAGAATCAGAATGTTCAAGTCTGATAAATTTAAAATTTCCAAATAGCGAGGTAGCCCTTTAGGTATTGCTCCAAAGGCTCCAAATACAATCGGGACAACACACGATTTCTTTTTCCACAGTCGCTCAACTTCAATTTGCAAGTCCTGGTACTTTGTGATTTTTTCTTGCTGTTTATCTTTAATTCGTGCATCTCGAGGTATTAGTTTAGTTAGTTTAGTTTAGTTTAGTTTAGTTTATTGGTCTTGTATGCTGCCCACTCCCGAAGGACTCCGGGCGGCTTACAATAAACAAGGGAAGGGGGATAAATAGACAAAACAACACTTTAAAATAGGCAACATTCATATTGCAATGTCAATGAACCATACTTTTTCTTTTCAACTATTTATCAGGTGTGTTGTGGGCCAAGTGTCTGTCAGTCTGGATTCTGAAGTCCCACAAGATCTTGACTTTCTCATTCTCTAAAACCTTCTCAACCTGATGGTGGTGGTGTGGTGGTGGTGGTATTATTATTATTATTATATTATTATATTATTAAATTGTATCACAGCGGCCAGTTGTTTCGCTGGATTTGGCATTGATTACTAGTCGGGCCCACCCAGGGCTCTAGGACGTTGTAACGTATTTTCGTAATATGCGTGCGGATCCAAGCAGTGCAGCTTTTTGCATTTGACTGATGGTGATTTTGTCAATTTTTAACTGTTTTAAATGTAATTCCAGTGCTTTTGGAATAGCACGAGTGTGCCAGTTACCACTGGAATTACCACTGCTGGTTTGTGCCATAATCGCTGAATTTTGATTTTTAAGTCCTGGTATTTCGCGATTTTTTCATATTCCTTCTCATCGAACCTGCTATCACCTGGTATTGCAATGTCTATGATTGTAACCTTATTTTTCTCAACCAGTGTTATGTCTGAAGTATTATGCGCCAGTATTTTTGTCTGTTTGTATATGAATTATTATTATTATTATTATTATACTTTATTCATTAAACATGAAACTCAGCCAACTGAACATTCAAAATGCATCACGAATACCATTGACTGTTGATACAGTTTGTCGTCAGTGTCCTAGGTATCAACCAAGTACCTTCTTAAAATATAAAATGTTCCGAGCAGCACAGTTTTTGCAGTTCCACTGGTGTTATTGCAGGAAGCTGCAATTTGTTGATGTATTTTAAAATTCTTGGACATGGTACCAAGTGCCCCAATGACAATGGGTATCACTCAGAGGTGGGTTCCAACCAGTTCGCACTTATTCAGTAGAACCAGTTCATCAAATCTACCGAACCGGTTAGAAAAGGTTCCACCAGTGGATCCGGAAAGCAGGCCACACCTACAGAAGAGTTCCAAAAATTTTTGAAACCCACCACTGGTATCAATGTTACATGTTTTATCTATAGCCGTGTAGTTTCGATGGCCAGGTCATATTTCATTATTTTTTCTAGTCTTTTTTTCGACTCTGGCATCTCCAGGAACTGCGATATCAATAAACTGTACACTTCGACCCTCTACAACCGTGATATCTGGCGTGTTGTGTTCCAAATGACGATCTGTCTGTATTTGAAATTTGGAACAGAAAACGCTAGATATCACAGTTGTAGAGGGCCGAAGCATACAGTTTATTGATATTGTTGTTGTTGTTGTTAGTATTGGTACTGCTTCTTAGTTAGTAAAGTAACATCCAGTAGGTAAAGTTTTTCTCCACCTATAGATTAAAGGGGAGAAATTTCACCTCAATTTACCCCTCTCATGCCACTGTTGTCAAAAGCGTGAACTCAATGCCGATGAAAAGCTGGTAATGTTCACCCGTTGAGGCCACAAACTTCATGTGGGAAAAAGAGAAAACCAAAACAAGGGGAAATTGAAAATCTGTCTCTCCAAAAGCCAAGCTGGATCACCACCTGTCTCAACTACCTCAATGCACAGGGCTGCCTTTAATTACCATCTGGAAGCTTCCGTTGGTAGAGAATGCAGCGGACCAAATGCTCACCAGAGACATCACTGGAGCCCGTAGCCTCTGTTACTGCAGGCTCCGCTTTGGCTGCTCATTGGCTTCTGTGTGCAAACTAAAGTGCGGGTGTTAATCTACAAAGACCTTCGTGCTTGGCAACAGGTTACTGGCAGAACTGCAGCACCCTATCAATTGGCCCGTGCTTTTGTCAGGAGAAACAAGCAACTACTCCCTGTTTCTGGGAGCCTGGAGAGTTAAAATGAGAGGAAGGGGAGAAATAGGTTCAGGCTGACAATAAAAGTACAGCTATTACTCCTGCTTGTACTCTTGCCTGGACTACCTTGAAGGACTAACTGCCCTGAGGGTTGGATAGATTATGGTCAGATAGAAATCTACTAAAGAAATCAAGTAATGACTTGCTGCCATGTGCAGAATCAGACCCAGGAACCTCCGAGTATCATTTAAGACACCTCGGCACATTCTAGTTTGAAGCCATTTTCTTTACATTCCTTGATTTAAAGGAGTTTCATTCTCAGCTAGATGGAAGCTGAAGTAAAGCTTGTATGTTTTATTTCTTTATTCAAGGATGCGCAGTTGTTACTATTTTCACCTAAAAGCATACCCTGCAACAAGAGGAGAAAGTTATTTTGCATGTCATTCCTCCTATGAAGCCATTAACTATTGCTGATGTGTTGCTGAACAAGTGGCATGTTATATCTAAGATGGGGCTATCATTTCAGCCAGTGAGAGAACAAGCAGCAGCCCCCAATACACACACATCTGTCTGCAGTCAAAACTGCAACAGTATTATAAGCATAGAGAACTGGAGTACCATTTCTGTATGGAGAAAGCCCTGCAAAGTCTGTATTTTATCGTTTGTTTTAGAACCTAATAATCTATATGCATATTAACCCATTTGTTACCCATCTCTCTATGTGAGTGGAAAGTGTGCAAGGTTCAGCTGGTTATTGTCAAAATAGGCTTCTTAGGTAAAATCAAAAGAATAAACTAAGGGATACCTTTAATACAGCGTTTCTAAACATCAGTAAATTTCAAGTGTGCGATTTCAACTCCCAGAATTCCCCAGCCAGCTTACCAGCTGGGGAATTCTGGGAATTGAATCCAACGACCTTAAATTGTTGAGGTTCAGAAACATTGCTTTAATATGTGAAGGTATGGTATAGATTCTAGGAATCAACACTGGAAAATCTATGCAATCTAGGGGAAATACATTTCATATACCGGTATGTATCATTTGTGACAATATATCAAACAGAAAACATATCCTTCATTTTATAGTTCAACAAGACTACTCTACAGACAAAAGGCAGATTTGTAAGGGCAGTTTTAAGGGAGGGAGAGAGAAGAATCACCACAGACTGATGTCAAGAATTGGATGCTACACGTAGGTGACTTATAAAGAACAACCAAGGTTGCTATGGTAAAAAAGATATTAAAAAACCAACAAGAAAAGTATAAATTAAAGATTTAGATGGTTAAGAGCATCTCTGCATCTCACACATCCTCCCTGCCTGTTCATTTTATAGGAAAAAAATTACTAACCTAAGGAGTCTTTCAACATTAAGCTGTGGTTTCCAGCATACTATTTATGTAAATACCAGATAAAGAGGGGAGAAGGGAGAGCAGAGTGAACTTGGTGATCTTGGGGTTAGAATAATGTGATTGGGAGGGCAGGAAACAAAAGCATCAAACCAGTCTGAATTAACCATAGAGGATCATTCACTTTGGTTCTTTCTCTGAACTACTATGCCACTCTTATTATTAAGCCTCCCACACACAGACATGCAAGCTATGTGTTTGCAGTGCATTCTACTCATCTGTTCTCTGCTCCTAAGAAGCAGACTAGTTTTTTTTTAAAGAAATTAACAGATTAGAAGCTCAAGGGACTGATGAAGGAAAAACGCAACGCCCTAGTTTCAGCTCTATTTCTGATCAAGTTTTACTTTTGTCAGGAGTAGCATAGGGACTAACTGTATGGATAAAGAGAATGCGGTAAATTTCATTTGCTCTGATCCAGAACTATGAAGGGCAAACTTCATTTCCTCCCACTGCCTGCTCTTCTCCTAAAAATTCATATGCAGGAAGACAACTTCCAGCACTTATTTGCAAAATGTTTTGGTCCCCGATAGGAACCAAGCAATTGTAAACAGGTGTGTTTTGAAAGCATCCTAAAAGTATGAACAATTTAAAAAATGTGGGACACATATATTCGCCTTAATTCATGGATAAAAAGAAATACTGGTCACAATCCAATCACTGAATGGATCCCATACTGTCAGGATACATTTTATGACTGGGATAGGTTAGCTAGTGCTCTACAGAAGTTCTGGACTATTTAGTTCTCCGAATATGATAAATGAGAGACTTTGTAGCCCAAACTTCCAAAGGGCACCAAGTTATCACCCAGCTGTGCACAAGGTACATTGCATTCAATTATTGCTTTCTTTACACAGTTTCTTCTGGTGCAAGAATGTGCTTTCTGTCACTACTTGGGCTAATTCTCCTAAACAAAGCCACCAAAGCCACCGTACTACTTCTTTGAGTCTCCTGAAGGGAAAGAGCAAAGAAATTCACATTCTATTAGGGATAGCATTATTGTGTTGCAATACTGCTCTACTTTTTCTCTTTTTAGTTCAAATGCTGTATTTAGAATTGGATTAGTGACATAAGGTAGGATCTGTATAGAATTTGCTTCGTGCTCATATGCTGTATAAACATGTTTATTTTTAGCATTTATGGGGTTGAATAAAACTCACAATAAAATACAAACTGGAAACAGTGCTACCATGAAAATGAATGCATCTCTTCAGCTTTTACCCACCAAATGAACTCAATTTACAGACTCTTTGGGGGTACACCCATGCACCCTTCTTGCCAACAGTATGGAATGGTTTGCCAATGCATTCTTGTAGAATACATTTTCAAGTTCCCCATCTAGTCCACAGATCTGAAACTTCCTAGAAGTTCCCCATCCCAGTACTAAACAGGGGACGACCCTGCTTTGCTTCTGAGATCACTCAAGGTCAGCTTAATATCGCAACCTGTTGCAGACATACATCAGTGGGATTTAATCCATCCCAGCATCCGCTAATGCTTTGGACCACAATCCCATCATATACTAAGTACAGAGCAGCGGAATCGTACCTTCATATATCTGGAAGCTGTCAGACTGGGGAAGGTAGCTTAAAGCTAGCGCTTAAAGGAATGCAGTGTGAATTGCACTGTCATTATCTCCAGTGCTTAGACAATGCATTGTTCGTACCTGATGAGAGATATTAAATCAGGTTTGAGATCACTAGAATTCTATAATTATTATCATAGTGGTGTTTTCAAACTTTAAAGATGCTGCTGCTGTCATAATCTTTAGAGCAGTGGTTCCCAATGTGGGGCCCATACCTCACAGGGGGGACAATTTGAACCTTGTTTAAATCAAGTTACTGGCCCTTCAGGCTTCCTCTGCATGAGTAGAATTCACTTTTTGAGTAAAGTAAGAATTATTGTGGGGGCGGGGGGGGGGGGGGAATCAGGATTTTAGAGATGCTTAGGGTGGGGCATGGCCAAAAAAATGTTGGGAACCACTGATCTATAGGCTCTGCCTCCTCCAGCCACCCCATCAGCCTAAAATTGCCTCCTCAGCATCTGATCTGATTTCCAGCGTCTGGTATCTCCCCCATGGCTCCCGTCCCTGTGAAAGAAGGACAAAGCGCCAGTCCAGAAGTACCTTCATCAGCCGCCCTTCTTGGTCGTAGACATAGACGTACTCGGTGCATTGGAGAGGTAGATCTGGTATCTCGTGGCACAGCACGCGGGGGCTTCCCAGCTGCCAACCCCCCAACCGGGCAGCAAAACCCCGCCAGGTAATCCACTCTGTGCCCCACCTGGGCCATGACTGCCGCTGCCAGCCTGGGGAGAGGAATCAAGAGAGACGTGGTGGGGACGGAAGCGGAGAGAGCCCTTCAGGTGTCACCCTGCCTCGTCTGCGAAAAAAGCACGTGGGAACCGAGCAAGTCAGCTTTGCGTGCAAAGGGGCCCGCCCCACCCGGGGCATATTACTACTCCAGCCCCGGCGCCTCCGGGGGAACGAAGGGAACAATAAACCCCGAAGGACACACACACAACACACACACCTTTTCACAATAGACAAGGCAAGGCTCGAGACGGAAAGAGAATAGTCACAATTGCAAATTAGCAAAGCAACTGGTCTCGCCTTCCACACACCCCTCCCCAAACCCGGCATAGGTCGCCCGCCCCCCCGCCACAAAACCAAAGGGGGCGGAGCTATCATTCTGACCCCGCCTCCTCCTTCTCTCCAAGGCAGCGGGTCGGAACGCCACCAGTTACTAAGCGCGGGAAGAGGCGCTGCTTTACGGCTTCCTCTGTCTGTCTGCCTCTCTCTCCGGGCTCTCGACTGTGAGCTGGCGGAAGCACAAGCGGCTGCGGAGACGGTTTACGACGCGCCGTTAAAGGGAGGGTAGAAGGGAGGGAGGACGAGCGAGCTTTTGAGCGCCTTTTCCCGCTGCTGGTGCGGCTCGCTGTTGCCATGGGGATGAGAAGACCGGGTCCCGCTACGGGAGCGGCTTGCGGGTGGAATAAAGGGATATCAGGGCGCCCCAAGGAGAGGATGCTCGGCGGCGGGACTGGGGAGAGGGACACACGGAGCCAAGGCATGACGGAATGCGGGGTCTTGCATTCGTATTTGAAGGGGAAAAGCTTAGAAAGCGTGTGTGGTTCCCAGTGATGGGAGGAGAAGGGGACACTGCAAAAGAAAAAAGAGGGTGCCTCAAACACTATTGACTGGACTGGGGTCCTCCGGGCATGCCGGGAAGCTCCAGGTCGATCTTGCAATACGACTTCGGCAACAGAGTGGTCGATGCCTGGAATTCACTACCTGACTCTGTGGTTTCTTCCCCAAACCCCTAAAACTAACCTTAGACTGTCTACTATCGACCTCACCCCATTCCTAAGAGGTCTGTAAGGGGGCGTGCACCAACATGCCTACTGTCCCTGTCCTAATGTCCCTTTTATTCGTATCCTCTGCATGTATTCATAATCATGTTTATACTTATTTCTGTTATCTATACATTCTTGACAAATAAATAAAGCCAAGCAGCTTGGGTCTGATCCCGCTTGGATATGGGAGACCACCAGGAAATCAGAGGGCTGGTTTGGGAAGGGGAAAATACATGTGCGTGGATGGCAAAGAGGCTGCCTGGATGCGTCCATAGAGCCAAACGAAATAGCTTGACTCCAAGGAGTCATTAATACGGCAACTCTTGAGAGTGGTTCCCAATTGACACTGAGGATGCCTGGGTTTTGTGGGGCTCTTAACACTACCCTATGAAATCAGATGCGTAGAGGAAAAAGCAAGCACATCTGGACTCCAAGAGGAATCCCAGTCATTTCTCTTTGGAATTGAGTAAGGAGCTGCGGTGGCTCAGTGGTAGTCCTCAACTTAATAATTTCTTTAGTGACCTTTCCAAATTACAATGGAACTGAAAAAAAGTGACTTATCACCATTTTTTACACAACCGTTGCGGCAGTCTCATGGTCATATGATTAAAATTCAGATACTTGGCAACTGACTCATATTAGGACAGTGTCTCAATGTTATGTGATCACCTTTTGCAATCTTCTGACAAACAAAGTCAATGGGGGAAACCAGATCATTAACAACTGTGTTACTAACTTAACAACTGCAGTGATTCACTTAACTGTGGCAAGAAAGGTTGTGAAATGGGGCAAAACTCACAACTGTCTTGCTTAGCAACAGAAATTTTGAGCTTGATTGTAGTTGTAAGTCAAGGACGACCTGTATTGCAGGTTAACTGCCCACAGCCTGGAGATCAGTCCTGATGGGGATCAAGGTTGACTCAGCCTTGCATCCTTCCCCAGTGTGTTAAAATGAGGGCCCAGCTTATTGATGGGCAATATGTTTACATTGTAAACCTGCCCAGAGAAGGCTGGTAAAGCACTATGGAGCAGGATATAAGTTCTAGTTGTTATTGATTTATCTGCAGATAGTAAATCAGAGGTTCAGCAGGTTCGACCAATTCTGGAGAACCGGTAGTGGAAATTTTGAGTTGTTTGGAGAACTGGTAAATATCACCTCTGACTGGCCCCACCTTCATCTATTCTCTGCCTCCGGAGTCCCAGCTGACTCGGGAGGAAATTGGGATTTTGCAGTAACTTTCCCCTGGAGTGGGGAAGGAATGGAGATTTTACAGTATTTTTCCCCTGCCACACCCCCAAGCTACGCCACAGAACCAGTAGTAAAAAAATTTGGAATCCCACCACTGTACTAAGTGTATGTTTCGGGTCAAATATTGGATTTTAATCATGAGTTCACAAGTTGACTTTGAATGGTTTCTTAAGCTTATCTTACAAGACTGCTGTGGCTTTAAATAAATAAAATAAGTATAATCAGAAAAAAACAGCCCTCTCACCAAGTCAGTTACATTTTGCTCCCACACTAAAAATTGGAATATCAGTACAAAAAATGATCATTGGTTCGGTGCCTAACCAACAAAAGGTTCATGTAGGCTGGGCATTGTGGTGAGTACTATATTTGACAATGTGTTGCTTGCTGTTGATTCCACAGCCTTTTGTTCTATTAAGTTTGTAATAATGGTTCAGATGCAACCCTACATTTAAAGCTAGAAGGCGAAAGTGGCAATCATCTGGCATATGCATGCAACAGTAGCTGTAGGTGCCAGTGTAAAAAATAAAATAAAATCACAGTGCAGCTGAGACAGTAGATGGCAGTGTTGTTTGCAGTGATAACTATCCTTTCAAAATACCATAATGAGACTAGTAAAGGAATTATCAATTAAATGATTTGTTTCATCCTTCAGCCCAAATTCCAGCAACTGAAGTAACATGATTTATTTCCTCTTATCTATTAACCCCCACTTGCCTTATTATGCCTTAATGTTTTTCACAAGTGAAAGCAAATATACATGTCTCAAGAAATGTTGCTTGGTCCAGTCTAGGTCGGTCACAGAGATTTTTAGTATTTTTAAAAAATTCCATCAAGCTGATTGCTGATTCACCAACTAAAATGGATTTAATATATTCTCTAGAAAACTGCAAAGTGTGATTATATGTGTAATAATTCTTGATTTTGGGGGGGTTGTAGATTTTGAATAGGACTTATGCAACTGTGAAAATCAAGATATAATAACAAAGTTCAAAGAAGAGCCTACAAGTGGTTCTATTTAAATGTATGCATATCTAGAGTAAAAATGCACACAATGACATAGAATAGTTTATAGAAGCTAGAAATTTTCAGAAAGATGCAAGAATGGTATTTTATAGACACAAATTTGAAGGATAGTTTGTTCCTTTGCAGTGTATTAAATTTAGGAGTAGCCATAATATTGGGACATAAAACTCCCAGAAAAATGTTAAATGAATTAAGCTTTGGAAATATTTTCAGAGAAGCCTCAATTGTTTGTTTTAATACATTTTGTTGATGTAACCTGAGGAAACTCTCACTCCAATGGGAGTGGCCTGCTCCATTGCAGATGGCAGAAGGAGCAACGAGCAAACCCCA
The DNA here is from genome assembly GCF_009769535.1 of Thamnophis elegans. Taxonomy (NCBI): domain Eukaryota; kingdom Metazoa; phylum Chordata; class Lepidosauria; order Squamata; family Natricidae; genus Thamnophis; species Thamnophis elegans. The sequence goes on along the minus strand of NC_045542.1, from coordinate 44,842,698 downwards.
TTGGCCAAGGAATGCCAATGAATGAGGTGCATGAGAAGAGCCTTCTCTGCTGTGGCTCCTACCATCTGGAGCATCATATCTCTCAAGGTGGGATATGCTCCTATCTTCTTGGCAGTCCAAAAGGGCCTTGAATCGGTCTCTTTCCTATTTCCTGGGGTCAGATATGGTGTGTGCCCTTCTGGAGGTGGGATCACAAATTAAATGAAACATCCCACCTTCATCCCATTTTATAACTCCCCATCTTAGTTAATTCTCTTATTAATGTTACACTTACGGTTTTAATGTTTTATAATATTGTTTTATCATGTCAATAGCCACCCAGGGTTGTGGTAAGATGGGTGGTCTATAAATTTAACAATAATAAATTTTAGCAATATAATACATTTGTATAAAGTTGGAGCAAGGACTTCATTTTGGTTACTAAGTCCATACCAAAAACTGCTAGATTAATTTACAGATTTATTTATACACTCAAATATTATGCTTTGAAAAAATTGCAGATTTTTAAAACCCTTAAAAATGCAGATTCAAGAATGTCAGTCTCAAATGCTTAGCTTCTTTACATCAAAATATTTCTGGCATAGTCATTAAATGCTTTGTGTCTCTGGGTGTATATGAATGAGTCAACACAATTTGGCCTTCCAAAAGCTATCGCTTACAATATGTAAACTTTAGTGGGTTTTGTTAAAAATGCTATATGTTCTTTTTAATACACTGAATATAATGTATAAATCCTGCTGAAAATTAAACTAGATGTATATGATTTGTTTGCTTGTTTATAAAATTTATTGGCCATCCATTTTACCTCAGAGTAACTCAATAAGTTGCAAGAATAGGGAAGAATGAATTACTTTGCTGAGTTTTATTCACAAGCATAGCTCAAAACAAATAAGTAAAGACTCATGCAGCTTTTCCCACACATTTATCATATCCAAATAACATGAAAAGTTACAGCAAAACTTGGCTCGAACAATTTTTCCAGTAGTCTATTGTAAAGAGGTATCCTGATTTGTTTTTTAGGCCTTATGGCACCCATACTTAACTTATCTTTAATCGTGGATTAGGAAACCGTGAATCTTACAATCCTAAACACATCTTCATTGAACATGAGTGGATGTTGATGGAAGTGCTAAATCTGTGTACCTACTACTTGAAAAGAGAAGTCTAGAAATAGTCAAACCATTAAGCCAATTAAAAAATCAACATAGTTCTCATTGTTTTTCCATTGCTAAAACATGAGAGCCTGCGCAAAGGCCTGGTAGCCAAGATACAGCCCTCAAGGCATATGTTTACCAGCCATACATAACATCAAGCCAGAATAGTCTGTCAGCTCCTAGGAGAACCAGAAAGATTACATAATATGCAGTTGCTTCTAATCTGTTTATATTTAGGTATGTGGAAATTAGGCTGGACTTTTCTCATTGGCTAAAACCAGCTTTGGCATAAAGATGGAGAAGAATTGGATACTTTGTGCTTAAAATGCACTCAGATTCCTCTTTTGTAGCATCTGATCTGACTACACTATAATAGTGGGTTTTTTAAAGGAACAGTCAAGAAATAAGGAAGGTCATTAATAAATTATAGCCAAAGGAGCCAATGTGCAGCGATTTAACTTCAGGAAATGAAGCTTCTTATGAAGATGCTTACATGTGTAGGAAGTTAGCACCCACCTCTTTCCTAGAAAAATGCAATATTTTAGGAAATATTAAAAAGGCAGAATATTTCCCCTAAAAAGAGAAGTAGAAACTCAGAGAGACAGAAACTCAGCCACCACCACCCCATCTTTGTCAATGGGCCATTACGGCCTGAGCCAGCCTATTCTACATAACAAAGATCTACCCCATTTCATTGCCCTTCATTGCACCACCCACCAAGTTTCAACCAAACTTAGCACACAGACAACCTACAAAGCTAGCTATGACAACCTACAAAGCCAGCAATCAATCAGGATACTCTTCCTGTGCCCTCAGAAGTTCAAGCCCAACAGAGAGTATAAAATCCAGAGACTCTCAGCATCTTTTCCCTTTTTCTGCTCAGGAACTCAATCCATGTGATCCTGTCCATCATTAAACCATCTTTCCAAACAGCCTCCATGTTTCCAGTGTCTTTTTCCCCACTTGGAACTGAACCCAGATGGACATTTCTTACAACACATGGACCAAGAGTTTTAGATTATGTGGCTGCCAGTGGAACACAGGGTGCCCATTTTATCAAGCAGTTTTGGATACAGGAGTTTGTAATGCAATTATGGTCAATTTCTCATCTTGCAGTCCTGGACCGATGAGCAATTTAGTGTCTCCTAGTTACATATGTCCACCTAGCAGTTTGAAAGCATGAAAGTGCAAGTACATTAATAGGTACCACTTTGGTGGGGATGTAATAGCATTCTGTGTGCCTTTGGTGTATATAGTCATGCTGGCTACATGACCATGGAAATTGTCTTCAGACAAGGCTGGCTCTCTTGGCCAAGAAACGGAGAGGAGCACCGTGCCCTAGTGTTGGGCACAATTGACAGGGAAAACTTTACCTTTTTAGATAAATATGCAGATAAACAGTGGGCATTCTCTGATTGTTAGAAGAGATAGGAAGAGACTGTTCTCATAATGGATCCATGCACTCATGCACACAGTCATCCATACAGATAAATTGGAAGCTATGTAGAGAGTTGGTACTTTTCTTAATGCTGTATCCATAAGCAAATCTTTATTGACTGCCGGGTGCCAGCCACCTTTAACAAACAGGAAATAGCTCTGCTTCATAAAGTATTTCTGGAGTCATACATGGAATGCTTCAGTGAGCATAACAAATAGCAGTGCAAATAGAAGGATGATGATATGTTTGCAAGGGGTGTGACATTCTGCATCTTAAAAATCAATTCATTTCTACTGCCAAAAAATAGGTGATGTAGATTGTAATGTAGTCTACAGTCATGGAAAGTATAATTCCCAACATTTTGGTGGACTATCATACGTAGTTATCATATAACTATTACATGGTGTGCAATAAGCATGTGAGAACTATGTAAAGCAGCCAGAATCATTCTTAACATATGTAAGAACTGGAGAATGTGATGCAAACTGGGTGCTGTATCCACTTTTACAACCAGTCAGGTGTGATTTCATCTGTCATTATGATAAGCTGTGCATAATTTAAAACAATGACAGGGTCTTATAGTCTACTCTTAAGGAGACAGTATTTGATAAAACCATTCCTTGGCATTTATTCCAATAATACCTTGGGAATTGTGTCTCCAGGTTATCAGCCAAGAAAGGATTCCTATCTTTATCCTGAGTCTTTCACACTTAAGCCCTCATAGTAAGTTTTTTGAAGGGGAAAAGACAGGCAGACAAAAGGATGCGTTTGGTTTCCAAAATTGCAGTGAAGGTCCAACACCAGCTGGAGCACTTATTGCCTTCCCTCAGTCAAGGGCTCTATGATCCGCCTCCCATTCCGGATCAGGATTCTGCGGTGTTTGGCTGGCAGGAGGGCAATCGTTTTCTCTCCTAGTTGGGCAGCCCTGATGAAAGGCTTAGCAGGAGACAGGTTCTGCCTTTTGTTTATCTCATCTACAAAGATTCCACCCCCTCGAAGCGTTTAGTCAGTTCTCCAAGATGTTCCTTGAGGGCATTAAATTCCTTGTATAGGTCATCCAGGGCATCAGAAAGAGGTTTGATTCTAAAAAGACAACAGGCAAGAAGGGTTATGGGTTAAATAACAAACACCCTATGCTAATTTAACGGAATTAGGCTTTCATTTTATTCTGGCAAGGTTCAACAATAGAGCTGGATCTATGCTGCCAAACTCGATTATGGCACGTAGGCGGCAATTTATTTACGCAGATGCAAGTCATCTGTGCAAAACTTTGCTCAAGCAAATGTCTATTTCTTGGGTAGGATACTTCCATAATACAGATGCAGTGACATTGACCCAGAAATATTTATTTTATTTAGCTGTATGGTCCACAACAATACATAGAATCATAGGGATGGAAGAGACCTTGAAGGTCTTCTAGTCCAACCCTCTGCCCAAGGCAGGAGACCAGTTTCATCAACTCAGTCTTACCAATCTGCAAATGGTAAATTATTTGTTTGTTGCTTAATTAGGGCTTGTTAACAGGCCAACATGCGTTATTGTTGCTTTTTGTGCACTACCCAGGATCTTTCAAGATTGAGCCAGGTTTTTTTAAAATTAAAATATATCTCACACTATATATGGACATGCACACATTGGACAAAGCCAAAAAACGGGTTAAAAATGACTGAAGATGTTGTGAAAATCCCATTGGTTTCGAAGGTAGTGCAAACATCCTAGGGCAGAGCATGTTCTATTTAATCTTAATCCTAATCCTATGAACAACTAGATTCCACTACCCTTGTTCTTCTAGATCAACTGCTGACACAAATTTATCAATTCTCCACTAGACTGGCATATTTTGAGGTGCTATGCTAAGTCAATTAGAAACCTATCCAGATCTCTGCCTGGACCCCAGCCCTCACCTTCCATAGTCAGGCAACACTCTTTGGTGATCATGGAGGAGAAGATTCCTGATTTGAGTCATAATGGCAAATTTCCAGTTGTCAAGAACCACAGTAAGATTAGAACATCCCCTTGTATTGACTTTATCAGCTGGAAGAGGAAAGAGAAAAGAAGACCAAACTGGAATGTGATATAACAAAGAAGTAGTTGTGTAAAATCATCATCATTGTCTTAAAAAAATAAGGAAAAATATAAACCTTCAAATACAGATTGGGTGAATGCATAAAAAGAAAGTACTAGTGATTGGGTACATACCAAAAGATTTAGAAAAGCATTTGGACACCATATGAATCTCAACACATCAGTTACAAAATGTCACATTATTTGGTACAGTGCCTATATTACAGTAGTATCACTAGCTAGATCCTTGAAAATAATCTGTCAGTCAAAATACTATGCCACATCCAGTTGGAACTATCTAGTAGATTATGTGGTAACAACAACAATTTAACTCCTCCTTTTCTTTCCCCTCTTCCTCCAGTACTGCACTTTTGTTCCTAAATGCTGTATGTCCCTGAGGAGGCATTTCCACACCATTAACATGAAATGAGAATCTAGCAGGACTATTGAGGACAATAGCCAGACCTTCACCATACATTCATACCTTCTTCATGGGTAAAAGAAAGTGCTCAAAAACAATGTGGCAACTCACCCTTCTTACATTATTTCGGGTGGAGAGCAAATTTAGGAGGAATAAAGTTGCTTCAGCGTGACATCAAACACAAAGACAGAATAAAGGGATCCTAATTTTTGAATGCATCTTTAGGGGTGGAAAAAAGACCTGCCTTCCTTTAAGAGTTCATTTTAGGACCTACAGTATTGTTTCCAAACAACTCCCTGAAAACATGTCCTGGGAGCTGCACAAGGAGAAATATGATTTATAGCTAAAGTTCAGGTGCTCACAGATACTTAAAACTATGAATAATCATGCACACAGAAAAGTTCAGAACTGTATAAGAAATGTGGAAATTGGAAATTGGAAGAGGATTGGAATCTCAGGTTAGCAGCCTTTATGAAAAACAAATGGGCTTTGGGGCATCCACTATCCAAAGTAAGTGTGCCACCAAAATCATTCCCCCTTACACAACGGGGGTTCCAAGGCCCTTAGCAAAGAGGGGCCAGCCTATCCAAGTGCCCCTCTGGCCCAATTCACAATAAAGAAAACTTTCTGTTGCTTCAAGCAACAGCCCACTTTCTGAGGAAGGCCATGTTATTTAGGACCTGTTACCTTCTGATCGGTAGTCCCATTCGAGGGTGGCTTCCCGCCACTTCGGTATGGCTGCATAGCTGACGGCGACCAACAGCAGCAGCCAGAGAATCTGCTTCATGCTGCCTTGACAGCGGCAAGAGAAGGAAGACCGAATCAAAAGATCCTCTTTACATTCTCCGCAGAGACCTCACAGCCTCATTCCTGTTCTGTGTCCAACCCCACCCCTTTTTTTCCTTGATGGCTCCCATATGGTCGCTCGTCTAGCTGGGCTGGTCACCAGTTTGTCATATCAGTGAGCAGAGAAAAAAGGGGCGTCTCTACTTCTGTAGCCGTAGAAACACAACACTCATTGCATCCATTCACCAGTCCAAGTCCAGCTGGATGGAAATATTGTCCAGGGGTTTGATGATGTCATGTTGGAATTCGGATATCATCTGACTTATGACTGTCCTCTCTGTAGAAGGTCCCCATTTCCTCCATGTGCCTCAATAGCTTTGAAACATTGGGATCTTGCAAGTTAGAAAGAAGTGGAAGTGGGTGGACAGGAGAGAATAGAAGCTGTGGATCTGAGCAGGCAAATTGCTCAATCTTGCTAGTTCCTTATTGTTAGGATGGGGGTAGCTTAGGCTATGTCTTCATTGGATTGGACTTGTGTCAACCATGTAATCATGTTAATTCAGCAGTAGATAAGCACAATAAATAATATGGTTGCTATTAAGGGTGCTATCATATTGTAACACACCAAACATGAAGGGGAGAGGAAGAAAGAGATACAGCTGAAATCTCCCAAGACTGTAAACATTCATTTTTTCATTTCATTCTCACTTCCATTCTTTCCCATGATTTCAGGCTAACAGACTGGGCTAGCTATAGCCAGAGTCAGAGAGTGGCTGCTGCAACTACTTGAAGCTCCTTGTCACTTGGGGCCTGGGTGTTCTGCTTCTATTCCTCACGCAACCTCAGCTCTCGCCTCCTTTGTTCAGAATTGGTTCTTTTAGACCCTTCTCCTTTTGCATATAAATAGAGGCCGATTTGGGCCAATGGCTGGAACTAATGTCAGACTGCAGAAAAATAGAAAGGGACCAATTAAATCAAGGGTGAGCCAGGCAAGTAACGTGACCTAGACTGACATACGGTAGTCACGACTTTGCCATCTGAACCTAGATAACTATGGATCCTATTGTATATCCTATATGTGTTTATCTGTTCAAGACACTTTAATAGGAAGGAATTGAAAATGCGTTGAGAAGTTAATGCTGGCATGCAGGTTGTCACTTTCCAGAGGAATTAGATTCCAACTTTAACTTGCCAGCCAGCCTGTGATCAAGACTTTCAAAAAATATTTAATTTAAAAAAAACACACACACAACTGAATAAAAACTTTATTTACCTGCTGAAATCCTCAGATGGCAAGATATGGTGGTCATTCTTTCAAATCTAGCTTGTTTTTTTCCCTTCAAACCAAGTTCTGCCTCTCTTCAATTTATAACATTGTCCTGAAATTTTGCCATTCTTCAAATTACAAACAGATCCTTTTGGACTGCTATAGGAAACACTCCGATCTGCAATTTACATCTCTGAAGGGATGGAGGAGGGAAGTAAGAGATTTGTGGGACAAATACTCCAAAGTACATTTTAGGTCATTAGCGCTTAAGAGTAAAGAGGAAAATTCTGTTTATTCATACTTTCTTTGATGAATAGACAAGAAAAAGGAGCAGCTCAGGGAAAAAGCTGTCCACTCCAACTCCGCTGTGCACAATTTACACAGAAACTGTTTACAAAGGCACAAAGCTGCAATTCCCCAGCATGTGTTTTCTTGGGAAATATGGACAACTGGGAATTACAAAAGGTAAATGACTTATTTCTTTTGAAAGTTAGAGAGAAATATCCCGTCTTGTTGGCATTAACTTTGCTGCTCTCCTCCCTCCCCTTGCTCTTAATGATATCCAGACAATGGATTTTTTTTAAGTGAGAAGAGCACATTCAGCGTGGTTCATATCAGATAGCCAGATGGGGACATACGTCAGTCCCTTGTCGGTGTTTATGAGTCCAGATGGCACAATAGAGATAAGCCAAAGGAAAATGAATGGGAACAAAAAATCTATCTCCTGACCTACAGAGCACTGGTAGAGTTGGAAAAGACCACTTCATCCATTGAGCCACAGCTCAACTCAAGAGTTAAGAATCCAAATGAAAATATTCTTAACCAGATGGCTGTCTTACAATCTGTGAAAGGAAGCCCATCATTTTTCTGGTTAATGAGCTCCATAGCCTAACAGCACTAAATTCAATCAAACTTTGTTTTTACTGCAACTATTCTTTGGTAGTTAGAATAATAGATCTTGACCTTCTTTGAAGGGATGAAATTAAAAATGTTTTGTCCCTGTGAAAGAAAACTTCCATTATACCTTGGAAGTTTGTCTGGGCTATTTCAGGGAGGGATGGCCAAAACCAAAACCAAAACCAGATGCAAATTAGGAAAATCTTAAGGACACATCCATTGGATTCCTCTCCCTCTATATAGAAACCCACATTTTTTCTCCTACAATCTGCATCCATCTGTCATACCAGTCCTAGTTCTCTAAAGCCATGTTGCTTTGGACCTTTTTTCTCCTACCCTAGTTCACATCTGAGAGGACCTTTGTGGTACAGGTCCATGCACAAGACATGCACACTTTGGGTCAGCTCACAGATACTACTGTAATTGATGCAAAGGATGCATGGAAGTCTTCACAAACTTACTTTTCGGCATATCATCTTTTGACATTTCTTCAGCATACCCCCATCCAAGACAAACATTTACAGCTCCTTCAAATTCTCTTCATTGGACTTAATGTTTCTAGTTCTTGCTCTTCTTGTGAAATACTTGTCTGAATTCTTTCAAAAACTCGTTTTTAGACCTTGATGCAATATTCAAGGTGTGATCTGACTAACACAGAATGAAGCGGAGCCAATTATTTCCCAGAATTTGGAAAATATTTGATTGATGCAGGCTAAAATTGTATTTGTTTTCTTGGAGCCACACCGTAAGCTGGACAGAGGCCTTCACTATTAAGACAAATATTTCAATGTTTTTCTTGAAAGGTCTATTATATATGTGGCTTCATCTATCCTATGTCTGTGTATTTTTTCCTTGTTTCCCCCTAAGTTGAGAATTTTGCATTTGCCTCTTAAATTGGTATATTTAGCTGTTTCTATAACCCATCAAAACCATTTTGAATGTTATTTCTCTCTTGTAAGGTATTAATATCTCAGCAGTGTTATATCCTCCATCAGTTAATCCAAGTCATTGCCTTAGAATCATAGAATTGTGGAGTTTGAAGGGACCACAAGGGTTAACTAGTCCAATCATCTGCAATGTATAGGAAAACCAATTAGCTTCTTCCTCAAGTGGTGGCAGTCCAGCCCCTTCCTAACAATATCCAAAGATGGAGAACCCATAACCTTTCTTGTGCCCATTATTTCTGGTCCTAGTTTATGTGGCAGCGGAAAGTAGTTCCTTTCATACTTCTAAATCATGATCAAGAAGGAGGTCAGAAGTATGTTAATCTTCCTACCAGCCATCATACATAAATGGCTCAGGTTTAGCCATTTGTTATCAATGGCTGCAGCCATTAACATGTACAACTCATTTCATATTCAAATAAAACCTATATTCTTGACTTGCCAGATTGCTAAAAACATGGATCCCAAATTTTGTGTTTTAAGATGAGATTTGAAATAATAGCTGACTGAACACATATACAGCAAGCACTTTAGAAATTAGATGTTGTTGGGACTTGAAGTGAATCACCATGACATATATACCGTATTTTTCAGAGTATAAGACACACCGGAGTATAAGACGCAACAAGGTTTTGAAGAAAACCCTCTTTTTGGGGAAAAAAGTTTTTACACTCTGCAAACCTCCCCAAAACGGCTCGTTCCCCCCCTGCCCCCAAAAGGCATGAATAGTCTTTAGGGAGCTTGCAGAGTGCTCCCGGGGGGAGGACAAATAAAAAACAGCCTGTTTTTTTGTAAAAAAAAAAGGCCTGGATAGCCTTTAGGAAGTTTATAGAGTGCTTCTGGGGGCTGGGGTAAAATTGAGCAAAAAATGGGCCATTTTTCACTCATTTCTGCCCTCCCCAGCCTCCAGGAGCTCTTCAAAATGTTCCTAGAGGCTATACACAGCCATTTTGATGAAGGGGGCGGGTTTTTGGGAGGCAAAAAATGCTGTATTCAGTATATAAGATGCACACAGATTTTCAGCCTCTTTTTTGAGGGAAAAAGGTACACCTTATACTTTGAAAAATACAGTATCTACGTTAGAACAATGCATGAATGGTGGTCAGGAGAAATGTTTGGGGCTCAAGGGATGCATAATTTCAAAACGAGTAGAGAGCAAAGTGGAGAAAGCAACAAAAGGACCCAAAGTCATCATTTTGGATGCTTTTAATAGGTTTTTATTTGCAGGGCTGTTATTCAGTTAAGTCCAGTCCAAACCAAACATACACCTCTGCAACCCAAAGAACCAAGAAGAACAGCAAGAGCGGCTACAGCCCATTGAGCTTGAGAAATCTAGTCAAAATGCAAACCCAGGAAACAAAAGTCACACGTCCTGCCAGCAATAACTAGGACCAGAGAGGGTGTTTATGAGCCCCAGCTACAACTGCCTTGAAAGGCAAAGACCGCATCCTTCACAGCTAGTGTTTGGAAGCCAGTCCTATGTGCCCAGAATGAAAATGGAGCTGGGACGGAGGCACATTTTTTTGGTGGTGACGAAGACCAAGGAATATAAACTATGGAAGGGCAGAAATAAAGGCTGTATGTCCACATAACCAGAGAGTTGACGTGAAGGGCATCTTTCTCTCTAATATTGCAAGGTTCGTCAGAGTGATTATATAGGCTTGCTATGCAGACTACTTCTGCAAGGGGAATCAATTGTGACTTAACATAAAACAGTCCTAGCAGAGATACTGGGAATTTTGGATAATGAAAAAAAAAGGAAAAAAAAAGAAATCTCAGGACACTTTTGAATGGAGGAGCCCAGGTATCAGAAGAAATAAGGAATAGGAGGCACAGCTAATATATGATTATGAGAACAGTAGGCAGGGTTGTGTTCTAGAGGCAAGGCCATTTCTATTGCAGTCACTATGTTCTAGAGGCAAAGTAATTTTTACACAGGCTTTTTAGTGAGGTAAGACAAACTCCCATTCCAATATATGCTCTATTTAATTTTGTTGTGCTGATCCCTGTGTACTCATTAATAGACATGAATAAAATGCCTAGATATTTTGCCCGATCATACCTTTAGATCCCAGGAAATTGCTTTAAATATAAAGGGAAAATAGTGCATGGAGACTTGGTACAAAAACTGCTTGTGAACTGTTGCTTTCCCAGTCCTGACACAGCTGGAATGAAGCTGCTGTAGGGTTCCAAACCTGGAAGCGACAGGATATGCTTCCCGTTGCCAAACCAGGATGAAAATAATCTTCTCTCTTAGCTAACCATAGATGAGGAATTCTGGGAATTTTAATATGCTGCCATTAGGGATGTAGGGCAAGAAATGGAGGAAGTGGCAACCAGAAACATCCCTGCCTGGTTGAAAAAGATGTTCTTCCCCCACTCTCCAGTGCCGTGGTTTAACCTGGGGCTTTAAAGCCACAGTATGCCCTGCGATCACACGTCACTCAAGTTGAAACTACAATGAGAGAGTGGACCAATGTGGCTCAGGCACCAGTGAGCCAGAAACTCTGGGGCTAAATGCAAAGCATGTCAAGAGAACAACATTACACAAGCTAGCCCTGGGGGACCAAGTCATCCCTTCAACACTACTGCCTAGCCTCACTGACAAGCTTAAGGCGGGGAAAGCTTGTGGCATGCAAGCTAACAGGGCGACAACGGCCACACCGCCATGAGCCCACAGAGCTGATCAGCCACCTGTGCGACTTCAGCTCAAGGGAAGCAGGACCTCTGGCTTTCTACAATACTGAGAGCAAAGAAAAGACAAGGCAGCACAGTGGGGCCATCTTATTTTTTTCCCACTGGGACATCCTGTTCCAACTGCAAGCTGCCACCTTGTAAATGGCAATTGAATACCTGTGATATGGGTCCTTTCCCCCCTTTCTTGTCTTGCCCCGCCCCACACAGTACATTGTCCCAGGAGGAAGAACAATCCTGCCGGGCTAAAGGTTTGCCTCTGTATTTCTGCCAGTTGGTCTGTAATGGCTGCCCCGATCGCCAAGCCAAAAAGGGCCTAGCTCCGTGGGAGGCTACACATCTCGCAATGATCTGTGCCTGGTTGGTTCATGAAGGTGCAGTGCTGACAGGCCCACATTGAAGAAGTTGTTGCATGTGTTGAAGTGCCCATGGCGCCATATTCTTGGAGTCCTGGCAACTGAACACCCACTGTGCCTGAAAAAATGAAATGGAATAATTAGGAGACGGAAAAAGCTCCAACAAGCAGAAAACATTTTTTGCCTAGAAACTTTACAAATTGCTAGATCATTTCTAGAGTAAATGCAATCTTCCCTTAGGAAAATTCCCATTTCTTGGCACAACACTGTCTAATTCTTTCCACAGATTTCTACAACTGTATCCTCTAAAAACTCTTCCTTTCTTTCCTGCATGAATTAAATCACCCCCCTCCTTCTCTCTCTCTCATCTATCTATCTATCTATCTATCTATCTATCTATCTATCTATCTATCTATCTATCTATCTATCTATCTATCTATCTATCTATCTATCTATCTATCTATCTCTATCCACACACACAAACACACACACGTAACTACTTGGCTACAAAGTGTAAAGTTTTGTTTACTTGTGTTGTATTCCCAAAGGTGGTTTCAAATCTAAATTCCAACGCTAGGCAATTTGACAAAGGTAAACAAAAGCTGTCCAGCATCTTTGGAGTGATGTGATTCAAAAAGAGAAAAGACATTAAACATACTGCAAAGCTGCTCAATGGTAGCCCACTGTTCAGATTTTTTCCAGGTCTGAGCGAGATCCTCATTCCGGGTTCTTACTGCCTCCAGCAACAAGCTGATACTATCCTAAAAGAGGAAATAAACCACATCACACCACCTACATTTTAAATAAAGGATTAATGCACCACATTCCACTAGCTGTAACTGTCAGTAATATTTAATATCTAAATATTCCATTACACAAAAACATTTTTGTCAAATGATTTACAATCTCCAAAATAGGTTGCACTCTGTCTCTTCTCCCACTTTCAGGACATCTAAAGGCATGGAGCAACAGTATAAAAATACATTTTGTTTCCTGAGACCCAAGAATGCCATTTCAGGTATCCCATTTCCATTCCCATTTCAGAGCCAAGGTGGCGCAGTGGTTAAATGCAGCACTGCAGGCTACTTCAGCTGACTGTAGTTCTACAGTTCGGCTGTTCAAATCTCACCGGCTCAGGGTTGACTCAGCCTTCCATCCTTCCGAGGTGGGTAAAGTGAGGACCCGGATTGTTGTTGGGGGCAATATGCTGACTCTGTAAACCGCTTAGAGAAGGCTGAAAGCCCTATGAAGCGGTATATAAGTCTAACTGCTATTGCTATTGCTATTCCAGTTTTAAAGGCCAATTATTCTTGAAAGTAGTAAGAAATGAAACTTCTACTGCTTTGTTTAGCAGAATCTAGACAGAGTCACTATGTTGCATGTGCGCTGTTAGCTCCACTTATTTTGTGCGCCATGATTGAGTGGCACAAAAAGAACAAGTCAACGTAGCTCAGACTCCTTTAAGAAAGGAAATGCCAGCATAAAAACAAGACCCCATTTAGAATACTCGTATGAGCAAGAATGCATGAATGAAACATCATGCTCCACATTTAAGTTAGCAGCAACTGTTCTCTGACATTCACAAGTGACATTATGCAGGATTACATTAAAATGGATTTGCTGAAAGAAAAAACATTTATTGAGATTTGAACAGCAGGTGGCATTGCAGACAAGTTCTGAAATGAACTAGATAACAATCAGTGACGTGCAGTCAGGTGAGGTAAGTGAGGCACAGCCTCACCGCTCTCATCATGAAAAGAAAAAAAATGTAAAAGGGAAAAGGCGAGTGCTGAGGTGAGGCTAGCTAGCTGCTGCCTCACCATGAATGACTGCCTGTTTAAAAAAGCCTCTAAAAGCACCCTCTGCTATGAGGCAGGAGAACTGCGTGCCTCATCTAGTCTGACTTTTTAGGAGTTTTATGATTGGTCAAGCAGAGTTAAGCGAGGCTTAAGAGCCTAAAAAGTCCTGAGGTAGGTGAGGCACGCAGTTCTCCTGCCTCATAGTAGAGGGCGCTCGTTCTTCCTGTGACCCAACGGCATCGCAGCTACCCCTCTTCCCCTTTTCTTCCCTTCTTGCTTGCAATACAGTGACAATAAAGGGGGAGCGCAGAGATCTACCTTCATCTCTTCATTGATTCCCCTTTTTACGGGATTAGCCAGCTTCCTGCTTCTTTTATTTTCTGGAAGTCTCACTTCTTTCTCCATTTCTGCCATTTTTTATTTTATTTTATTGTTTGGTGTGCATGGCGCGCACGCGTGTGTGTATGTATCTACTTTGGTGGAGATGAAATGGCTGCTGGTATTATTGAGGAAAAAGCTTTTGTGGGAAGGTTGTGGAGAGGAAGGGAGGGAGGACGGGGGTGGCTTTTAGCACTGATTTGTTTCCCTCTCTTTTCTCTCTCTCTCATTCTCTCCCTTCAGCTCTCTTTCATTTCTCTCTCCCTCTCCCCCTTCTCGCTCTAATTTGTTTCCCTCTCTTTTCCCTCTCTCCCATTCTCTCCTTACAGCTCTCTTTCATTTCTCTCTATCTCTCTCTCTTTCTCCCCTTTTCTCTTTCATCTCTTTCTTGCACGTGCAAGCAAAATACCCCAGGATCACAGTGGTGTGGACAGCAACTCCTTCCGCTGCAGTGCGGAGAAGAGCCACGCTGTGCAGGAGTCTCCTTAGCGCTAGACTCAGGTCAGCACTTCATGTTGGCTCAGGAAGGAGGGGAATGGGACCACGGCTCGCGCTGACCTGAGTCTAGCGCTCAGGAGTCTCCTGCACAACGTGGCTCTTCTCTGCAGTGCAGCAAAAGGAGTTGCTGTCCCCGCCACCATGATCCTGGGGTATTTTGCTTGCAAGTGCAAGAAAGAGATGAAAGAGAAAAGGGGAGAAAGAGAGAGAGAGAGAGAAATGAAAGAGAGCTGGAAGAAGAGAGAGAGAGAAAAGAGAGGGAAACAAATCAGGGGGAAGAAAGGAAGAGAAAAGAAAGAAAGAAAGAAAGAAAGAAAGAAAGAAAGAAAGAAAGAAAGAAAGAAAAAAGAAAGAAAGAAAGAAAGAAACTTTCTCAGACCTATGGGGAAAGCAATGGCAAGCTAGATCTCTTGCCAAGAAAACTGTAGTTTGCCAGAAGGCACAAATTGGAAGCAAGTCTGATTTTTTAAAAAGAAAATAACAGAGATGGCAAAAAAATGCATCTGAAATAAGATTATTTATAATTTTGGATAACGTATTATATTGTCAAACTCAAAAGGTTTTTGATACTTAATTGTCATCATCATCATCTCTCTCTCTCTCTCTCCTCCCCCCCTTGGAGGGACTGTTGTGCCTTGTGAAAAACACAAGGAACTCCTCAGCTCCTTGCTCCCCCCCATCTCTTTTTTTGTTGTTGTTGGCCACTGGTGGTCACTGCATATGGTCCTCGGCGATACGCTCTTGCCCACCACCCCTTCGAAAAGCGCAAGGACAGGACAAAACAGCACGGATCCTTTTATTAAATCCCCCCCCCGTATTACAAAGGCATTTTAATAAGAAGATTGTGATGACGTCAGTGCCTCACCAGCCATAAACTTCAACGCACATCACTGATAACAATATGCATTGTCATTTCATCCTTGTTTTTGAGTGAAGTGGGTTCAGGAAATAAAGCCTATTGGATTTGTTACATATCAGATCCTGATGTATATGAATAATCAGGAAACGAAACTGTTTGAAGGCTAGGATGGATACTCACCAGAGAAGCAATTACTACACCTGTAAGTGCTATTACACTGACCTAACAGCAAAGTTACAGGAACTGTTCTTTAAAAAGGATTAATGAAGCTCACTTCAAAAATGTTCTGATTTCTATCAAATTTAGAAAGGTACATCTTCAAGAAGTTCTGGCTTGGTTGCAAATTTAACCATTCTGCTGAAAAATAGAACTTCTTGTGCTTTCTATACTATAAACTACAGAGCTCAGTTTCTCTAAATCAAAGGCAGATGGGAAAGGCTACATCCAGGATCATGAAAACCTGATGGGAAGTTTCTAAAATGTAAAGAGGATAGACTTTGTGCATCCCATATTTCATCCTTAACACAACAATTGTATCATTACAATTACACCATTATCATTATAACATTCAGTAAACCTCCTTAATTGCCCACTGGCAACTCAACTATTCCACACATCATTATAGTTCTTCAGGCTCTCTGGAAAATACAGGACATTATTACTTTTCCTGCCTTTTTTAAAAAAATTGTTGATTGTAAAGGCAGAGCATCATGTTTATCAGTGATCTAGCAAAAGTTAGAAAATTGAGTTAGCCATAAGCACAGATTAAAAATAAACAAATGAGATGGCAGAATTGATATTTTACAACAAGAATTTCTGATACAGAAAATTTAACAACATGCCTAAGTGTCAAACTTGCTCCACCCAGGCTGAGCTACAATTGCTAACAACTCATTTCTCTAAACAGCTTAGAATTGACTGCCAAACTACCAATCTAAAAACCACTTCTAATGAGTCAAGGTATCCTGTTTTAAAGTCAGTTATGCTTAACAGCCTTCTTCATGTAAGCTTTATGCTTTTCTCCAAAAAATAAAGTCATTACATACCCTTAAAGGCATCACTTCATTGGTGACCAAGAAGAGAAGAAGATGGAAATCAGAGATGATGTCAAGGAATACAGAAGAGGTATTCTGGGACAAATATGTAGCTAGAATGTGGAAGTCCTGCAAAGATTGACAAAAGCATTCTTTAGCCAACTGGAACATTCCATGCAATTTACCAGCATATGTAATATCCTGTCACAGGGCTGCAAAACAAACCTGTTATCTCAATAACTGTACTTCAAAAGTGGACAGGACCCAAGCAGTCAGATGATTTTTTTTAATATGACCTTAATACTAATTTTATTATTTAAGTTTATACTTGTTTAAGCATTTAATTCTTTCTCTTTATTTGCAGCAACATTCTCAAACTAAAATACCTGCAGTTTTTTTTTTCTTTTTAGCAAAAGTCTTACAATACTAAGAGTCTTTTCTCAGGATCATAGCACCCTCTGCTGATGAAACTCTTCCAGCAAGAATGAATAGACAGAAATAGCAGCCAGAAAGCAAATACATCAAATTTAAGAGATTATGCAAGAAGACAAAGAAGCTGGGAAATATAGAGGCAAACAAAGCAGAAGGGAGGCAGAGAGACAGTAGGAAAAACTGGGGGGCTGGGAGATGTGGAGGCAGCAAAGAAACAGTAGCTGGGCAGGAAATGTAGTACTGTAGAAGCAACAGTTAAGTAAAGGTTGGGAAGGGAAAACAGCATTGTGGGCTCTCTTAGATACCCCACCATGCCATACTTGGCCTGCAGGTTTTGCATTTGAGCTCTCCTGTTCTTCCTAGTTCAAAGAGCAATTTCACGTATTTTGTCCTATCTATGAAGACTGCCAATATTTGTGATGTAAAGAGAGCAAATGAGTGTCACTTTTTTTTTTTGCCAAAGACCAATGAGATATTCCTTCCACATCAAGGAGAATTTAGATAAAGCTTCCTCTTCAGGAAAATTTACTATATTTCTTTTCAAGTGATGATGGTAACAATAGTTCAGCAGAACCTATGAAGACAGTTGCAGTTCTACCACTTATAATTTTCATCCAATATCTGACCAATGGAGTAATGCCATTCTCAGCAATGGGGCAGATTATGTGAGCTTTCCCAGCTGTTAAAAGTTGATGACATGCCGAAATAAGCTAAATTGTTTTTAGATCCAATAGTTCTTCTCTATCTCTATGAACATAGGCTCAAAAGGAGACAGCAGGAATAGAAAAGGCAGCAGATTATTATATTTTCTTCCTCTCAAAGGACAAAATCTGCTTAGTGTTTCCTTTTTTCCAATTAAATATTGCAAAGATATTTTGTTTGGTAGCAAAAGTCAAGGGTACAGCTGAAGCATATAGCGTATACAAACAGGTGTGCTCAATAGAAGTCTTATTGAGACATAATTTGTAACCATGGTAGACATTTTGCTCATGGTAACATACATGCAAGCTTTTTCTGATCTCCAGATATAGCAAAAACTTCATTTTACATGACTAGGTGAAATCTGTTCACATAGAATTTGTCAAATTTTGGACAAACCTAAAAAGGGGTGAATTAAAACTGTTTACCATTTGCAACTAAGTCAATTTTATGCATGATGTCTGCTTTTAAATATAAAAAAACCAAATAAATGCAATTGTATAGATACTTCCCTTCGTCCAAACTGCTATTTACACTTACCTGAGTTTCTCCCAGTACATCACGATTCTCAATAGGGAATTGACTTTGAGAAATAGAAAATGTGTAAACTGGATCTTTTGGAAACGTGGTAGTAATCTTCAAAACAGTAAAAATAACAACAGTTGAAATTCAAATGACATATGATGTCAACAGGCACTGCAAGAGACAGGGCAAAAACCCTATCTATGACAGAGACAGGCCTCAGATAATGCCTTTAAAATAAAGACTCAGGTAGAAAAACTGAAAGGAGAGATGAAATGAAGTTTCTTATGGGTCTTCCAGTCCCTTTAAAAAAAATCTCTCGTATGTCTTTGGCTTTTTCAGTGTTTTGCATGAGGTAATTAAGAATCAGTTCACCTCTGACAAAAGGACCATATTGCCCAAGACTTCTGAAACCATCAAAGATTCAAATTCCTACTGCTTTCTAGACTAGAGGGAGTAAGACAGCTTATTTTTTTAAAAAAAAATATAGGTAAGACAAAAAGTTCTTGTCTTTGCTATCAAAAGCAATGGCTTTTGCAGCCCTATTCCTCTAACAGAAAGGATTCTACACTTATTTTGTTGCCCCAGGTATGCTAATATTACAGATTATTGAGTTTTAAAAATGAAAAGGTGTCATATATCACCTGATATTGCATAGGATAGATGTTAACCAACAAATCAAAAGACACATTATGAATACACCTTGAATTGTAAAAATAAACGTAGGATAGAGATCTAAATAAATAGTTATATCACACATACATTGCTTAATCATTTCTCTGAAAGATACAGCACACACTTGTTCTCTTATAGATGTAATCACTAACATCTCTATGAAGATGGCACTTCCCACTTATTTAACATGCAAACATAATTTTGTAGGAGCAGTGAGATCCTTTGAGCAGTATGTTAATATAGAAACTAAACACTCTTCTGAGATTTTACACAACCAAAAGAAAATTGCAATCAGAAAGCTATAAGCTACTTGTTAGCGCTTGCCTTTTCAGTAAGGAACTAATATGACAAGAGTCCCCCAATTTAACTTATGGAGAGAATTCTGCATATATCTATTCAATGTTTCTATTTACTTTAGACAAAGTAAAAAGTAAGCAAAACTGATACTTACATCTATGATTAGGTACTCAACAGGGAGAGGACGAGCTAGCTGAGTGATCTCATTGCCAAACTTGTCTATATCCTAAAACAAAAGCCATCCCAAATTGTTAGGCGACAACTAACCAAGAATTACAAAAAGAACAATAGTTTATTGAAGGGAAGAAAGAAATTAAACACAGAAAACCAGGGGCCCATTGGTCAATTCCTACCATGTTACCCCGAAAATAACATAGGGTCTTATGACCCCTGAAATAAGCACTTGGCCTAATTTTCGGGGAGGTCTTGTTATTTTTGAGGTGCAGGAGGCAGCAAGCGTGGTCACCTCATGGCTGCTGCTGTGTTATAATATTTTCAGGGAGGGCTTATTTTCAGGGGAGGCCTTATTTTAGAGCATGCACTCAAAAGCCCAATTGGCCTTATTATCTGGGGAGATCTTATTTTCAGGGAAACAGGGTAGCATGTCATCTAAGCACCAGCAAACTGATAAGATTCTAACATTCAAGTATCTTTCATACTGTTTCATCTCACTGTACCTCATTAAGTAAAATATGAATTCACATGTTTAAATTTATAAAATAAATCCAAAATATTTAGGTGTTCTTGTTATAAAAACAGATCATGTAAAAGAAGCAGTCTTCTAGTATTTTAAAATATTTATCCCATTTTTTCCTCTGAAAAGCAGTTATAAAACTGATTATACCATTAACTGCATGGTTTATTTAAAATGAGTAGATACATACATACATACATACATACATACATACATGCATACATACATATTTCTTGATACATTCCTGATGTACAGGTAAATGAAGTTAGAATAGCACTGCAGCAACCTAGTACTGTAGTCTATGACTTGAATTTATTTTCTTGACGTGTTGAATTCAGAAATGCTATGGGTACACCAAAAGTTCTAGAACTATTCCCAGCTTTTGCTCCATCATTACAGGTACTTATGACTTATGTACCTTGACTTATGATTGGTTGCATAACAACCATTTGAAATTATGATGGATTTGAAAAAAAGATCACCCATCCTTGAAGTAACATGATCACATTTTGGGTGCTTGGTACCTGGCTTGCATTCACAACTACTGCAGAGTACAATAGTCACATGATCATGTTTTGTGACTCTTTTGCTGTTTTGTGCCCATTTGACAAAATGGGGTTGCACTTATGACCATGCAATTCATTTAATGACCAAGTGATTTGCTTAACGATCATCATAAAAACAGTAAAAAAATTACAAGGATCACTGTCTTCTTAAGATTACTTCCCCTTACTTTTTGCTGTTCCTATGTTGCTCACTAGAAAAGTAATTTTTGACTTGTCTCAAGTTTGACACAATGTTGTTTGTTATTATGTTAAATGCCTTGGTTTTTCTAACATTCTTTACAAGCTTCATCTACCATTGAGGGAACATATGCACAGAAGCAATGCATCTTATGAACCTGAATGACTATCCCACACAGCTTTGAATCTGTTCTCTTTCTTCCCTTGAAAATTTTGCTGCTAACTACAAATTTCCTTTATTTTCTTAAATTATTGTCATGGCCAGTGGTGAAATTCAAAATTTTAAACTACCAGTTCTATGGGCGTGGCTTGGTGGGTGTGACATGGCTTGGTGGGCGAGACAGGGGAAGGATACTGCAAAATCCCCATTCCCTCCCCATCAGCTGGGACTCAGGAGGCAGAGATGGCCAGTCAGAGGTGGTATTTACCGGTTCTCCAAACTACTCAAAATTTCTGCTACCAGTTCTTCAGAACTGGTCAGAACCTGCTGAATACCACCTCTGGTCGTGGCCCAAAAAAGGCAACATTTGAGCTTATTTTACAAGTTCAGTAAAGGAAAGGAGATGGCTGGCATTTATTTACTAATGACAAAGTGGCAAAAGACCTTACTTGCATCAAACACACGTTACTTCAGAAATAAATATGCTAAAAACAGGTATTTTTCATTAAATTTTCTAAACCAGAATTTAAATGGTATTAATAACCTACTCAAATACAAATCAATTACACATTTATAATCCCCAACTGTAATTTTTTTTCTTTTCTTATGCTTTGAAAATGTAGCCAGGAAGCAGGTTCCAAGGGTACTTGGACAAGGTTATCCATGTAATTTACTTGATGTACTACCAAGAAACCCTGGGAGGAAGAAGATAAACTTCACATAGGTGCACAAGTGTGCACACGCACCCCTATAACCAAAGAAAAATGGAGAGCTGGAGAGAAATGTGAAATCCTAAGATGGGCACTGCTGATGAACAATGCACAAGCTAAACAGAACATAAGGTAGTAGCTAAGATGTAGTCAGTCAAACTTGTAATTCTCACAACAGCAGATTCAAATTTTATTTATGTCTTGGTCCCTGCCTTTCCACCTCATGGAAAAGGTTTCAGTTTCACAAAAGCAATTCAACTCTTTTCTAATTATTACTTGCCAAACAACTATAAATATGCCAACATGTCAACTTTAATCATTTTAGCTGGTTAACAAGACTGTTTGTCACCCTTAGTCTTTACACAAAAAAGCAGCTGTTAACCCATAGCTGGAAACACAGAGTATCAGTGACCTCTTCTTTTTACTTCACTGCATGATCAGTTAGGCATCTAGTGAAAAATGTAACTCAGTGGGCTTTCCAAGCATAATGTAAAAAAAAAAAAATTCACAGATGTTTTATTGCTCAAACAAGGTTAGTATAATGCTTCATATAATGACATTTCCAATAATTACTGCAAGGGCTAGTGCTTTTAGATATTTTAAACTTCAGCAGGAAAATTTGGAGGGGAAAAAGTTTACACAGCAGACATACATATACACAGCTTCTTTTCATGGGCCTATCTCAAAAGCATTTATTGTGAAATCTGGTGTACTTCCATAGCGCAATTAATCTCTATAGTGTTGCACAAGGTTTTGTCCCATACACACCAATGATATAAAGCATAATATTTTAGACAAAAGTTGTCTTTCTTTTAAGAATGCTCCCTGAATTACTGAGAATATCAAGCCAGCAGCTATGAGCAATTATCCAACAGGAATGCTTTTTCCACATAAAGGCAAAAAACAAATTCAGTGAAACCAATCTATAGATTTGCTTATGCAAGGGAGAATTTGCCATGCCACCCATATAATTTGCCACTATGGAAAAGATCTTTAAATCCAATCAAGTTCTAAAATGCAGAAACATTTTTCCAGCATCTGTTTACCTTCATATTTTACTTTAGGGGAATTTCACATAATTTTTTTTTAAGAGCAAGTTTCTGAAATCAAAGTGAAAAAAATGGTTGAATAGCTTTCAAACAAAATCTTTGTTCTCTCTGGTATAAAACAGTAATATAAAACCTAGTAAATAAACCCAGAACCCTAAGATGAAGAAAGAACATATAATCCCTTGCTAATTATTTTAAGTATATTTTTGAAAGCCTTTTAGTACAATAAATGTCAAGTACAGCAACCACAAGGAAAATACTATTTTCTTTGCTAATTTGGCAGTAATTATGATGCTTCCCATTTATGAGCAGTATGTAATACCACATAAAGGACGGCGTGAAGTTGCATCTCCATGTTAGTTAAATATATATTTACAATAAATAGGAGGAAGGAAAGATCTTGTTTCCAATTAGGTCTTTTTTAAAATACTTATTTGTCTTGAAAATAGAATCTTTCTCAGCTCCAAATAAGCAATGAACTGATTCATCAAAGTAGAAAAGCACTGTAGGAAAACTACTATTGCAATTATAGCACTTGGAGCAAACTGAATATGAGCCACTAAGTGTAGTATGACTGCAATAAAAGGCAAATGCAATTTATGCTGCATCAAAAAAATGTATGCATTCCAAATTATCATTATTCTACTTTAGTCTGACTCCACATCTAGTATTGCATTAAGTTCTGGATACATTTTAAGAAGGATTCAGAGAAACTGAAACAGATCCAGGGAAGGACAGTGAGGAAAACTAGGACAGGATAAGATACAATGCCTATAAAGAGAGCCCAAGGAGTTGGAAATGTTTCAAATTAAACAGTTTTCAAGTATCTTAAAGGATGTCACACAAAGTTCAAGACTGTGGGTTCTAATCCACCAACCTTACCCACTCACCCACCCCTGCACTGCTTTATAGTAGCTATATGGCTATAACTACCTATAGGGATAGGAAGGAGAAAAGAAGGAGATGGACATGCACTACAGAATTTGCTGAACCAGAAGAATCTTGAGCATCTTTAGTAATTCTTGCAACCAAGCTATGTATTTGACATATACCTATTCAGATGTAATGATCCATTCTACATACAAAGCATTCATCATTCAGTAAGACCAAGAGTATTATTTAAAATGAGAATGAAGAAAGCTATTTAACCAAAAATATCCCACCACCACTGAAATAACATGATGGAACAAAACTTTATGTACATGACTTCATGTGGAAACTAAAATCTAGTAACTGGCATTTCTTCAGGCCAGCGTACAATGGCCTGAAGAAATACAGGCTGAACCAATAGTAGAATTGCAAAAACCTTACCCAGTTTGTTTCTGAAAAGAGATAGGCCAGGCAAAGGTCTCCTTGCAAAAACAATGTCATCATCTGTCTTTCTTTATTAATCCTAAGTACTTAAACATCAGAGCATCAATATAACCTTTGCTCACTGCAAAGATGAGCGATATCTTTTCACTAATGCCAAGATCACAGCTATTCTTTTGAAGTTGATAAGGAAACCGAGTCCTGCAAAAGCAGTAAACTTTAGCTACTTTGAGGGATTCAAAGGATCCATAAAATCCAGGTGCCCTTTGGATTTGGGGGGCATGATATATTTGATGGAATGTTGAGCCATCTCTGAAATAAGTCTGGGACTGGAACCCCAAGGTGCAGGAACCAACTTCAAGAGTACAACACAGCTGAACTCTCACAAGGGAGCCCAATAAAATGTCAATTAGACAGTGGAAAGTTAAACTTCATAAATTAACTAAACTCCACTTCAGGAAGAAGGTATTCAAATACGTAGAAACACATAAATCAAAGATGTGTGAAACACATAAATCAAAAATTTCAAACTGAAATATATACAGAGTTTTAAATGAATTCCCCATTCAGGGCTTCCAATAACTTCATTCCTCTATGTTGTAACCAATGACAATGTATGTTAAAAGAAACACCAAACTCGTAAACTGTATGTTTGTTGTGCTATATATAGAGGATTTTGCCTATTATATAGGATTCCTCTCCCACAACTCAAGGAAATCTCCAGTGATAACTTCAGGTTGGTAGAAGGAAACTTCTTTTTCATATTACTGAAAGTAGACTGTTTATTTAAACTGTTAATCTTGTATGAATCCTGATTTTAGACAAATTGATGAAAACTCTGTACATCACACAACTGAAAAAGTAAAGAAGGCTCAGCAGTCATGTAATTAACTAACTCAGGTGCTGCCGTTAAGTCTATGCTTACCGTATGCCTTGTAGTGTGACAGTTTAAAATTACAATGGTGGTAAAAATAATTTTGCAATCATTCCTCACAATTTACATCCGTTACAGGGTCCTACATTCATCTGATTGTCATTTGCATAATTCACAACTGCCGTTGCATCTATGACTGTCCACAGCATCCCTATCATGTGATTGCCGTTTGTCAATTTCACAGCTGGTTTGGCACAAGCAGATTTAATATGGAAGATGGAAATAAAATCTTAAAAGTCGTGGTCACTTGATTTTCCTGTTTAATGACTGTGTGTCCAGTCTCGATTGTGGTTGCTAAGTGAGGACTACCTGTTGTACTATATAAATGTGGTTATAGTAGCTCAGCCTATAGTATTTCAGGGGCTATTTCCTTGATCAACCGGTACAGAGAAAATAGCTATTTAGAATATTTATTCCCCTTTCATAATTCCCAATTTTCTATGTAGAATAAACTTTTATCTCTCTATGCTAACTGAGTCTGAATCAAAATTTAGTCAACCTTTCAGTCAAGATTTCAGTCAAAATTAAGCCAAGAATTGCTGCCAATTCTTCTTGGTCTTTAAAAAAGCCAAGATAAATGTGTGGCTAGGTGTTGCTAGGGAAAATGCCTCATTTTATAGCATCAGAACAAGCCTGGGGCTCCCACTTTTCCTATGTTTATCATATTTAAGACACAGATTATTCATATATTCTCAGAAGAACTGGCAAGATCAGTAAAAGGCTGACTAGGGAGCAACAATCCCCAGCCTAGTTCCACAACACGCAAATGTGACTTAAAAAAGGTTTACTATTTTCACTTTAAAACTTCTCTTCACTCACTGAGGCGCTCCAGCTTATAATATTTTCAGCAATTTTTCTCAGCTATGTAACTTGAGCCCCAATATATGCTTTTTCGTAAGCAACAATACTAACTCAGCAACTCCATTTCAAACGTAAAGAAATAACAGACTCGGACCACATACCTCATGCAAGGCACAGGGTTTCTACAGGCACTGCTTCAAATCTATCTAGTTTTACATATATCACCTTTTTTTTCTGACCACAGGAGCTTTCAAACCATCTGTTCTTCTATCCAGTTAGACAACATAGGGGTTCAATAGCTTCTGCTGTATTTAAACTGCTGTTAACATTGAGAGATAAATGTATTCCACATTACACAAACATTGGCTTCTTGGGGCATATCCAATAAATTTCTAAAAGCTCTTTTATGGGAATGCTACCCATATATACTGCTCTCAGGCACAAATCTTTCATTATTTTATAGAAGAGCACTTGTGGTGTGCCTCGGAGAAATCTCCCAAGAGACAAAAATCTGAATCTCCCAGAAGACCTTCATCCCAATGAATAATCTAATCTAAGTACTTCAATTAGCTTCGTCCCATCTCTTATCTAAATCTTCAACCTGCAATCAAAATATGTCCTTAATCTCCAACAATAAATGGTTCAGCCTCATGTGCCCGATGAGAAGGTCAGAAATATCTCCTGATTATTATTATTATTTATTTGCTGTTTAGGTTTATATTGAAGCAAAAGGCTTGTGATTAAGTTAGTGGCTTAAAACAAGCATTAGTTCCCCTTCAAAATTTTCATTTTTGTGTTTTCTCTAAACTGGAGAAGCAGTTCTCGCATGTCTAAGTCCTAGGTTCAGCAGTGTACAAATTCTGCCCAATATGTATCCTTAGTGATATAAAGCTATAAAAAATATTCCCCTGAAGAATAGGAATTAAAAGTGTAAATTATCACTAGTCAGATCAATTAAGCAAGATAACATTTACTGAAAGAAAAAAACCCTTATTTTAAGATTTATATTTTATATCTATCAGAAATGCTTTAAAAACAAGAGCATTTTGGTGATCCCAAGAGAAGTCTGCATTCTCACAGCCTGGTCTGCACATAATATTAAAGATTCATTTTATAAACTAAAAGAATCAGTAATCCAAAGAATCCATGTTACAGACTAACATTACATCTTTATTTGATTAGTTTTTCCACTTCTTGACAAAAGTATAAATGAAATTAAGGACATTAATTCTCTTTCTGGAGTGATACTAGTTCTACTGCACTATTAAAAATATTTGTACATTAAAACCAGATGGATATTAATTATAGGCCATCAAGCATTTGACTTTGGCTATACTTTGAAAAATATTAAGAAAGCATTGCTCTAATAAAAATATTTAGATTATCAAGCTTTTTTGTTTTTAAAGAATGGGTTAAATATTTATTCCTTTAGAAAATACAGCACTGCAAAAAATTCTAAATAGGTATCATATGAACCATAAGAATTAAGACAGTTTTAAGAATTGTATTGCTGTGGTAAGAAAAAAAAAGATGCAGCATGTCTGCATTAACAGACTAGGAATATTGCCTTTATCTCCATTAGGGTCCTGTCTTATGGATATATAAAAGCCTTTTCTTGGCATAACTTCCCTCTTCACAATGACCACCCACACCTCATTCTTAGCCTTGGAGGCTCTTTAAATCCTTGTTTTGCATTTTAGTATTTTGCACTTTGTTGCAATTCATGCTTCTCACCAGGTACCTTATAAGCATATTCCACACATACCACAAAACTATTCTGGCTGGCTGTGAGAAACCTGCAGCTTTTATTGCTGCATCATTTTGCTTCAGTGAACATCTCATCTAAGCATAATTGGGCCAGGGGAAAAACAATAACAACCAAACAAACATTAGTTGGGGATTTAAAGTCAGCCGAGGGACGGCAGCAACTACCAAACACAAGTGGCATTGTTAATTCTGAGAGCTTGCTAGGAGGCATGATGGAGAGCACCACATACTTCACGCTGAAGTTGAGCTGGCTCTGGAAAGTGATGGGACACTATTACAAAAGGAAAAATTGATCTTATACAAGAAAATATTGCAAACATGTATTTCCGTAGATATGGATGTATTATTTGTAAGCAGTGGGTGCAAGTATGCAGGCTCCAATTTTTCTTCAATCACGTAGCTAACTAGTCTGTCCTTCACTTCACCTCTCAACTTCCAGTTTCAGTGTTTTTGCTCTGGATCTGACATAGAATATTAACAGCACAAAACTGCCAACCACCTCTCGACAGAGCTATCGCCCTCAAGACTGATGGCTCTCCAAGATTAAGAAGCCCAACTCTGATGTACTAATAATAACAGAGATAGTTTATGCTACTGTAGGGAGGAGACAAATCAGTAATGTCATCTTCGAAAGCTTGGAGGTGATTAGGTGGGATTCCAAAACCAGAAAAGAAGGAAGCCAGAAGAGCTGCTGAATTGTAGAAAAAAACAAAACGAAATGGCATCCTGTGGCTTTATTAGTTCTGGTTAGCACTGATAGGGTTAGTGGTTGTATATCAACATAGATTCTTTTTAAATTCTGAAAGGCTGGTATTATGTTTACTTCAACGTCATTCATGTAAGAGAAAGATCATGGGGGTAAAATACACCAGCTGAGGTATTTGACATAATATCTGAAATGCAAATTTAATGAATTAAAAACGTGAAATATTTTAATCCAACTAAAAAAGAAATAAAAACCAAAGATTTAATAGGCACTCATCTATTAATGGCTCTTGGAAATGCCAAGAAACAAAAGTACTCAAAATTATATCACTAATCAGCAGAGATCTGCTTTGGAGCGGAAAAATATACAAAAACAATTTATATCCTCAAATTTTAAAAAAGTAAACCATTGAGGGCAAAAGGCAGAAGAGCCAGAGAGTGAAAGAGAGATTTCTGGAAAGAAGGAGGATAGCTGGCAACAACAAAAACAAAAAAATGGATTCTACGCAGCACTAACTATGAAGGTTTCTTGGTTCTGGGAAAGCCGGAATCAGTAATGGTGGTAGTCCCAAAACCACTGAAAAGAAGAACAAAAAGAGACATGCCTTTCTGACAGAAATGGCTTCCCCAAAAGACTAAAGAGAAAGTGCATCACCCAAAACAGAATATCAGCTAGTGTAATTAACTCCTTACTTAATTCTAAGTAAGAAAGAAATACAGAAACAGCACTGCAGACATTTCGCCAACATTACAGACCACAAACATGTACTTATTTAGAAGAAAAGAACCTTTAGCATGCACAGCTGGGTGCACATAAAACAGGCTGATGTTTTATGACTAACAGAATAATGGAGTGGGAAGGGATCTTGGAGGTCTTGCAGTCCAACCCTTACTCAAGCAGGAAACCCTATATCATTTCAGACAAATGGTTGCCTAGTCTCTTAAAAACCTTGTTACGCAGCCACAACTTTTTGAGGTAAGGTGTTCCATTGATTAATTGTTTTCATTGTCAATTAATTTCTCCCTAGTTCTAGGTTGCTTCTCTCCTTGATTAGTTTCTTCCCATTCTTATCCTGCCCTCTGGTGCTTTGGAGACTAGATTGGCACACACCCCTTCTTGGTGGCAGCCCCTTAGATATTGGAACACTGTTACTACCATAAGGACTTTACCCTCCTTATAAGAAAGGATATGAAGTAGGAAGTAGGGGAAAGCAAACTTGCTTTAATGAAGAACTGCTTGAAGTACTTTACATGAATGAAAGCAAAACTAAGAACTTGCCTTGCTTTGCTAACAAAAAAAAAAAGCACAAGGTTGTAAGCTTTGAGTTGTACCAAAGCCCATTTACTCATGAAACTCCTGATCCAAGCTACTCCTTCCCTCCAGATCATAAGTAAATGAAGCCATCTATGGCTTGTAAGACACAAGATAAACTATGTATCTTTAATGGTCTTCACAGAAGTCATATGTTAACAGAGATGTGTAAGTTATGAATAGTTACCTTATAGAAGACATCAGGCACATATTGTTCACTGCTGGATTCCTTTGCATAGCCGAGTTCTGGAGCATCACGGCATGGCAACAAACATTCATCACGTACTAGAGCCATGCATTGATTGGATACTTGGTAGCCCTCAAAGTGGACTTGGTTGTCAGGACCCCCTGAAACAGAGATATTTTAAGAAGAGAAGTTTGACAGAGTTAGGTTAGAACACACTTCAAGCTGCTAGATGTGTTATCACTGATTTTATGAAGAACATGTTATTTCATTAAGAAATTCAGCCTCAATTCAGAGTTTATGGCCCAGACAGAACAGACTTTTTCTAGAATCTTGGCTTAAAAGTTTTCAAATGAGGAATGATATCGCACTATCCAAAGGATTTACCATATACAGGGGATTGTTTTAAAGATACATTGTTCATTAGACAATAATGCACAGAACATCATATATCATATTTACATCATTCCTGAAAGATTAAATAAACTGATTACACACACACACTGTGAAATAGATTTTTATAAAGGTAGCATTGAGCATTGTGTCCTCCCCAATTCTTATCCTACAACCTGTTCACAATACCTTATCTAAGATCAAACGGGCATTTATAAACATGTAGTCCTTGCTTAATGACAGTAATAGCAACTGGAATTTCACTAAGTAATGTGCCATAAAATGCAATGCCACTTGACTACATCACTTAGTGGATGCAACCCTGGCAGTCCCCATTGCTGTCATTTCTACTTTTATTCTTTATTCTTTATACTATTCTTTATTATTTATTTGTCACCCAACTCCCAAAATTTAATTGTAACTAAAATCCAACATATTCAAATACAAAGGTCCAAAAGAGCAAAGCACAACAAACAAACCAAAACTAAACCCAAACTAAAAAGAGACTCTACAAGCATCTATATTCAAAGCCCGGGAGAACAATCATATTGCCAGTAATTTCCTGATAGGCATAAGGGCAGGAGCCACACAAATGTCTGGGGGCAGATCATGGCGCAGGGCAGAAATTGCAACCAAGAATGCTGGCTTTCTGTAACAATGTATTTTTTAATTGATGAGACTCAGAGCACATCTCACTGCTGGACCAAACCAGATGGGCAGAAGCAACTGGAGATATTTGAGATAGCAGGCTCTATGCCAGGAAGGGTTTTAAGGTGATAACTAGCCTCTTGAATTGTCCCCAGAAGCAAACTGGCAACCAGTACAGCCTGCAAAGCAGCAGCATCATATTCCCAAAATGTGTTGCCCCTATCATTGCTTGCACCACCCTATTCTCAAGAGTGACTGCCTGACAGCACTAAACATAAAAATATTTAGTCTACATAAAAGTTTTAAATAATAAATAAAACCATGTAGTGATTTACCACCCCACCACCTTAATGATTCATGATTGTCTACAAGTTCTTCCTAATTGCTCAAAACTTTGGATAACAAATTAAATCATTCCACTAAAAGGCAGAATTGTTTAGACTGACATAATTTCTCTATATTTACTTGTGTTTTAATTTTGGTGAGCTTTTGCTGAGTTAAGAAATCAAAAGCAGTTTACAAAACTGCTTTTTGAAATATAATTCATTTCATATTACAAGTTTCCTCTACTATATCAATTTTGAGCCGGTGACTTTACATTCATGAAGCTTATATGTAAATGGGCATAATTGAGTGTCAAGTGGTAATCTACTTATAACACGGGAATTGCTCCTGCTCCTCCTCTCTCTCCACTCCTAAGATCAAGTCCTATACTCAGATTTAAAGATGTCCAGAGGAAAGAACTCATCTTTTAATCCTGCTGACAGGAGCACTTCTGTCATGAACTCAATACGTGAATATCATAATGTTTTTGTTGTCTCCAAAAATGGCATCCTCTTTCTATTTGCAAGAGCTCGGTTTTCTTTAGAATCCTGTCTCTAAAATGTAAGCTGCTGCCACTTATCCTACTCAAATAAACAGTGCTGATTATGTCATCTGTACAAACACCAGCTGTAGACAGTTGCTCATTCTCCTCAACCTTATCCCCATCTGTCTATTGCTGAAAAAGTGAATGAATGGTCACATGCAGCCCAAATGAAGAGCAGCTTAGTAAAAAAAAGCATAGTAGTAATGAACTTTAATGTTTAATGCAATAAAGTAAGCACAGAGTCAAAAATTCTGGTGTTATCCAATTTGTCTACTACCATTTTATACAAAGAGATCATTTGTAATATTCTTAAAAGATAATTTTGCATTGGACATATAAGACAAATATAACCTTTGGAGTAAATTACTCTATAGTGATGTGACTCTACAAAGTAACCTGCAAAACAGCACCAAGAGGTATTGAGAAATCTACAGAAGTCCGAAAATAACTTTTAAAAAAAATCAAGAGAAGCAAAATCTAAAATAACATAAAGTATTTCTAACTCTGGGAAATATCACTTAATTGCAAATAATGGTGAAAGTGCAGTCGTGGCCCTGAGCTTTCTACTCAGCTGCTGACAAGCAAATAATCTAGTGACATGGATTACTATGTTTCATGAAGCACATTATACAACAAACACATCACTGTTTAAAAAGCATCTTGTGAATTAGCCTTAGAGAAAACCAAGAATCACCAGGGGCAAAAAATCCACAAAAGTACCATATTATCATCCTCTTCTATCAAAACCTCATATTGTGGGGGAAGGATAGGAAGACTTGAGTTAGAGCAAGCAAGTCACAAAGAAGGTCAAATGTGACTTTCGTTACATCTTTCTATTATTTCTGTCCTGTTTTCTGACTATCTTTGAATGATCACATAGCATAGTGTTACTCATGTGGAAGCCATTATAATTCACCTCAATTTAGCAGCTGAAATATGCTAGTCATTCAAGATGTCTATGGAGATTGTCAGTCATCTAGGTCATGGTTGTCCCAAGAGTGCTTTTTCAAAAGGCAACTGGACTTTGTTTTTCCTTGAAGAAATGAAGAAGTTTCTTCAGTTCTGACCAGTTCTGACAGTGACTACTGAAGAAGCTTCTTGGATAAGAAGTGAAATGTCCTCAAAGAAAAACAAAGTGCAGTTGCCTTTTGAAAAAGTCCCCTCGGTATACTCATTTAAGATTTAAATAAAAATATTCCGCTGTTGAATTCTCTTATTTAAAGAGAGCAACCAAAACAGAAGAACAAAGGTAATTAATGTAATCAATTAACAAATTGAAGCCCACTCAATGAATGTTTTACTGCATAAATTGTCAATGTGTATTACTATTGTTTCAATGGTATCACTACAAAATTAAATGAAATATTGAGTACCTGCAAACCATGACATTTTAAGAAGCTATGAAATTACTAATTAGACATGTATACTATTTTCGGAGTATAAGATGCACCGGAGTATAAGACGCACCAAGATTTTGAAGAGGCAATTTTTTAAAAAAAGTAGGTAGGTAGATAGAGGGTCAGAGAGGGAGAGAAAGAAAGAGAAATACAATAAGTAGGTAGGTAGGTAGAGTAGGTAGGTAGGTAAAGGGATAGAGAGAAATAGAGATAGATAAATACAGTAAGTAGGTAGGGAGAGAGAGTGTGTAGGTAGGTAGGTAGAGGGCTAGAGAGATAGAAATAGAAAGAGAGGAATACAGTAGATAGGGAGGGAGAGAGAGAGAGTAGGTAGGTAGGTAGAGGGATAGAGAGAGAGAGAAATACAGTAGGTAGGTAGGTAAAGTGTGTGTGTGTGTAGGTAGGTAGGTAGATAAAGGGATAGAGAGAGAGAAATAGAAATAGAAAGAGAGAGAGAGAAATACAGTAGACAGGTAGAGGGAGGGAGAGAGTACGTAGGTAGGTAGGTAGGTAGAGGGATAGAGAGAGAGAAATACAGTAGGTAGGTAGGGAGAGAGCGAGCAGGTAGGTAGATGTTTCCAGGTATATTTATCCATGTGTTGGAGAAGGAAATCGCTGACAAACCTTAAGACTTTGTTTCTGCTGGCACAGCACTTGATCAATGTAATTATCATCAGTTAAAGAGCTTTCCATAAGGGAAAAAAAGTTTTTGCACTCTGCAAACCTCCAAAAACCGGTCCATTTTTCGTGAAAACAGGCCCGTTTTTTTCAAATAAAAGGCATGAATAGCCTTGGGGGGGGAGCTTGCAGAGTGCTCCTGGGGGTGTGCCCCCCCAAATGAGCAAAAAACAGCCTGTTTTTCACAAAAACGGGGCCGTTTTTTGTCAAAAAAATTGCATGCATAGCCTTATGGAGGCTTATAGAGTGCTGCTGGGGGAGGGGGAATGCCCTGTTTTTGCTCATTTCTGCCTCCCCAGCTCCCAGGAGCTCTCTGAAAGCCTCCATAAGGATATGCACAGCCATTTTGGTGAAGGGGCGGGGCTTCGGGAAGCAAAAAATGCTGTATTCAGTGTATAAGACGCACCCAGATTTTCAGCCTCTTTTTTGAGGAAAAAAGGTGTGTCTTATACTCCAAAAATACAGTATGTGTCAGTGGTGGGTTTCAAAAAAATTTCAAACCTACTCTGTGGGTGTGGCCTCCTTTGTGGGAGTGGCTTGCCAGCCATGTGACCTGGTGGGAGTGGCTTGTTGGCCATGTGTTTTCTCTCTCTTTCCTTCCTTTTGTCTCTCTGTCCCTTTTTCCTTTTTTTCTTTCATCTCTCACTTTTTCTTTCTTTTTTCTTTCTTCTTTTGTCTGTCTGTCTGTCTGTCTGTCTGTCTGTCTGTCTGTCTGTGTGTGTGTGTGTGTGTGTGTGTGTGTGTGTGTGTGTGTGTCTGTCTGTCACTGGTGGGTTTCAAAAAATTTTGGAACCTCTTCTGTAGGTGTGGCCTGCTTTCCGGGTCCACTGGTGGAACCTCTTCTAACTGGTTCGGTAGATTTGACGAACCGGTTCTACCGAACTGGTGCAAACTGGTAGGAACCCACCTCTGTGTGGAATTTTTTGTGAAGAAAAAAAGCTTTAGCCAAATAATAGGATTCGTCTATCCTTTTTTGCTCTGCAGTGCTAATTTTGAAAACATATTCTCGTGGATTCTTTGCTTTTTGAGGGAAGGGGGCAGAGGAAAACTGCATGTGATTGATCAAAATAAAAAGGGTAGGGATTACAGTTGGGTGAAGTTAACCTTTTCTTCTACAGAGGCAGGAGCACATTAGGATCCATGGTTGTAAGCTAGTCCTTGACTTACAACAGTTCATTTATGAAAATGTCATTGAATAAAGTGACTTGACCATTTTCCACAATTACAACCCTATGGTCATATGATTAAAATTCAGATGCTTGGCAACTAGTTCATATTTATTGCTGTGTCTCAGGGTCATGTGATCACCTTTTGTGACCTGACAAGTGAAGTCAGTGGGGAAGCCAGATTCAGTTAACAACTGGTTTACTAACTTCACAATTTCAGTGATTCACTAAACAACGGTAGCAAGAAATGTAAAATGGGACAAAACTCACTTAACAAATGTCTCACTTAACAACAGAAATGTTGGGCTCAATTGTGGCCACAAGTCGAGGACTGTCTGTATTTGAAAACTGCAAGAGACTAGATTGTGGAATTTAAAGCTAAAGATACTTGAATGAAAAATATTTAGCGAATAATAAATTTCAATATAATTACAGTACAGCTTGCCAGTTCAAACAAGATGAGTTATGGCAACATAAACTAGTAGAAGAGAAAAGAATCTGTGTTATAAGAAGGCAAAAAAAAAAAAAAAGTTGAAAGTGACATCTGAAATCAATCACCAATTCATGTACCCTGGCAACTTTCCTATATTTACATATTTCTAAATAGTGTTAAGTTGCCAATATCCAAAATAGCCATGCTAAAATATAATAAAATGGTTGATTGAAATAGTAGTTAAACGCAGCGGGAATAAAACTACTAAAATAGGCCATATGCAGCAGTAATATAAACAGATTAAAAAGGCCTACAGGAATAAAAATTTATTTGCCTCACACTAAAAATAACAGAATAGACAGCAGGTGGACCTCTTTATAAAACTAATTCCATAGCTAAGGAACTTTTACTGTAAAACCCTGCTTCTGTTTTGCCATCCAACATGCCTAAGCATATACCCTGATATTTTTGTAAGCAGAAAAGTCAGAATGTAGAGCAAAATGCATTGTGTTTGATTTTGAACATTTCTGGTATCTGGAAAACCTTGCTTTTTACCTCAGGGACGAAGACAGACAAGAACTCTTCAGGGTAAGGAGAAAGACTACAGCATTTTATTGTTACCTGTAGCCACAACAGTCACAAACTTAGATCCAAAATGTCCATCTGGAGACAAGCGGCATATGTTTGGCTGCTGGTTCTGAAAATGCCCAGCTGTAATACATTCTTCTGCACTAAGGAAAAAGGCATCCTATAGAGGAAGAAAAGACAACACAACATAGGTTTTAAGGAAACCTAACAGGATTTATTTTTTTAAAGTATAAATTAATATCCAGCATAGAGTATCATCCTGGAAAAAGATTAGCCACTTATCAGGTGATCCTCATACCTGTGAATTTTCATTACTTTACCATGTTTTCTGACAAAATAGAAGAAGAATTGAGATTAGGGTATTTGGTTTTTCTTGATATAAGAAATTACAAGCAGAATCTGGGCTTTGTATAATAGATAATTTAAACAAGACATTAGGGAAATGAATTGGGAAATTAGATTTGAAAATAAAAGATAAATCATGTTATCTATTTGATTTCTAGTTGAAAACATTTAAGACCAATTTTAAACATTTATCTTTTATCAGTTGACATTTCAACATGACTTTACCAGCATGCATATTTAAATGACCTAACAATTTTTTACAAAACAATGAAAAATATGGGCTATTCTTAAGGTTTTCATACTGCCTGACTTTCCAAGGGACCGATATACCTCTATACAAAAAACAACAACAACCCTGCATTAAGTTTTGATCTCACCGGTATTTGGTAGTATCTCAGTGGTACGATGCTATCAGCTTTAGACTTAGTCTATATATTTCAATTTCATCAAGGTAGAAAAAGAGCAATAGAAATAGTTAAACTTTCCTGTTTCAGTTTTGTTTGCAAAATAATGTCCAGCTAAGATATTTATTAAAATATTATAGAAGATTCAACAGGGTTGGAATTAGGAGGAAAAAATTGAAAACTGATTAGCATAAAAGAACTGGAATAAATGTGGGGAACATTCAGTTATTAGATATTCAGCTCATTTTTAGGCGATATAGTCTCACAGCAAAAAATCTTTAAAAAAAAACCACTACAGGCAAGATGACTGCTAGGGAAGTTTTGTTTTAAAAAAGTCTCAGCAGGTGACAGGATTCAGCTCACCTTGTCCGTGTTCAGAAGCTAAGTGGCTTCAGGCCTTAGTTAGTGCTTTGATGGGAGAGATCTAGGGCCATAGACCAAGAAGTAAAAAAAAAGCCACCTTGTAAAAAGGTAAACCATTTCCATATTTTTTTTTGCCAGGAAAACTACATGGAGCTGTGCAGATTGCCAAGAACAAAGCCCAATTCAAATGAGACTTTAGCTTTTTATTGAAGGGAAAGGAAAATATCTTGTGAGATATAGTATTAAAATGTGCTACATATTTCTTCTGTATAAAAATCCTGCATATCCATCACAGGATTTCTTTTGAACTCCTGTTCCTCATGAATTGTGCATCTAGATGATACAATATTTGCTGTAAAACCAGAAGCAAATTAAAGAGGAAAACATTCTTACTTTGTTTCGGCTGTAGCGAACAGTCCCCTTCCGTGTGTCCTCTGAAACCAGATCTGTGAATATCCAGCCAACCTTAAAACACAATACATATACATTATTTATTTATTTATTTATTTATTTATTTATTGTTTTATTTATTGTTTTATTTATTTATTGTTTTATTGTTTTATTTAAAAATGTTGCCCATCCTAGTTAGTACAATATGGCCTCCGTTATATAAATTCCTTGGGGAAAATATTCTTCACAGCTGTCTGGGGAAAAAAAATATTTATCTAGCATTGCAGAATTAATTTGAATACATTTTATAGTGCCAGCTGGTAAGACCTACAGTTTTAGGCTCCCTTATGAATAGATCTGATGACTTCTACAGGGTTCCTACTTTTCAGACTCCTTGCAAAAAAAAGGTATTTAGTCTTGTATGATTTAGACAGCAAAACCAAGAGTTGTTCACAGAACTTTTCTCAATATTCAATTTTTATATTAGTTAATCTAAAAAGCAAGATTAAATCTTTTCATTCAGGTCTAGGAGCTTAGGAGCTGTACATCTTTCATGACTGCCTGCTTATGGAATCTGACCAACAGGTAAGATCTGTGAGGGAAGGCACGTTATAGGTCCCACATTTGAGAAAATATTGTCAAGGGCGCCCTGTGTTATGGCCTCCTCTTCTACAGCACATTATCCCTAGAGCAGTAGCCCCCAATCTTTTGGGTACCAGGGACTGGTTCCATGGAGAGAAATCGTTCCACGGACCGGAGGGGGCGTGGTTTCACATGCTGCCTGCATCCCACGGATGGGGCTTTGCTCATTTGTGTGGACCGGTTTCTGGCATGCCATGGCCTGATGCCAGTCCACGGAACGGGGTTTGGGGAACCCGCCCTACAGGTAAGGACAGTCCATCCCTATTAGTGCTTGAGGGTATGGTAAAAAATAGGGTTCTTCTGCACAGTTTCTGTGAGTGGAATAGAAGTGTGGCTGATCCAAAGTGAAAGTTTGATGAGTGCTGAGCTCATGGGTGTTTATTGGAATTATATTTTACTTCATTATTACCTTATATACCACTATTTTAATTCTAATTACTGAAAGAAGAAATTGTAAACTGCTAAAAGTCTGATCAACTGGAATGTCATTCAATCCAAATATATAAATAATGCTATGTGATAAAAAAAAAATCTTTTCGATTTTAGCTCATTCCCACTTGTCTCACCTTTGGGTTCTTGTCTAATTGTTACTTTCTTATAATCACACTGATTTGTTTTCTGTAAAAATATTGTTTTTTGACATAGCCCCTCATGGCATTTTATGAAAAAATTGTCAGCACTCTCAAAATTCCAAACATATTTACCAGCCCAAAAGGTTAGCAAATATGAGAAAACAAACTTACAGCCAAAAAGGAAAATTCCATGTATAAAGAAGTTTGCATAAATCCAACTTAATATTTTGTCATGTCATTTGTTGTCCCTGGATTAAAAATTCTCAAACTCCAGGAAATAAAATCTATTTTATTTCTCTGGAACAGGGACTAACAATATAAATTACCTCCACCTATGTAAGAAAAAAAATTATTGATCTGAAAGCAGATGTGCCACAATTAAAAAGAATGACTTGCAGTCTTTAGATAAAGATAATCAAAATGCAAGTCAAAATTAAACATATTAATATATTGTTTAAAATTGAAATACAATGATGATTATATAATTTTAACAGTACGTAACTTTTAAAAACGTTTTTCTTTTATATTTTAGTATAATGGGGTAGTTTTATTTATTTATTTAATAAATTATTTATTTATTTAATGCAGACTTGTTATTCCTTTTTTGGATTTCTCCCTTTTTTCCTCCATTAGGCAGATAGGGATTTTTTTGTTTGTCAGATATCTTATTATAAAATATTTCTTTTCTTTAAAATACTATATACTTTTACACAATTGCAATACAATTACATTGCAATATGGTTTGTATAAATTGCATATTGACAAAATGATTTGGTACTTAGTAAGGTTTTCTTCCCTTGTATAAAGAAATTTCCTTCAGCATTTTGACTCCAATGTATTTCTATACCTTTCTTAGGCCAAGTTTTGCAGCAATCTCATCCACAACCTCTGCTTTTGGGTCTTCCAGGAGCTCTAGACTATTTTGTGTACCAATCTAAAAGAAAAAAAATCAAATGGCATTAGAGAACTAATTTTTAACAGGTAGCCATTTAGCATCTGAAAGGGAAAATAACATCATCCACAACGAGGAAGTATCAGAAGAATGAAAACAGACACGCTACTTTGTCCCATTTACAGAAGTTTTACTTATGAATTTAGCAGATCTGTACTTACATAATGTTTAGAACATGTATGCTTTCCTGATAAAATCAGACTTTACTTTTAAGAATCAGAATAAGAGTAACAGAGTTGGAAGGAATCTTGGAGGTCTTCTAGTCCAAAACCTCGCTCAAGCAGAAGACCCTATAGTATTTCAGACAAATGCTTAAAAACCTCTGGTGATGGAACGTCCAGAACTTCTGAAGTTCCACTGAGTAATTGTTCTGACGGGAATAGGTTGATTCTCTCTTTGATTAGTCTCTATCCATTGCTTCTTATCCTACCTTAATCTTAAGAATTGACGTAAGCATTAAGACACTGTCTGTAAGAATGCATTGGAATCACTCCATAGAAAGGTGGATAACAATGACTTATGAGACAGCAGATGAAGCATCAACAGAGAATTCCTCCACTGTGCTTCTTTCCAAGTGGGCTAACCAGAGTGATACAAAAAATATGCTGAATGCAAATCAACTTAAAGATTCCAGAGTTCCGTGTTCCTCTCTATTTCCCTGTCCATGTCCCTTTTTAATTTCTCTTCTCCCTTTAAAATATTTACCATATTTTTCAGAGTATAACACAAACCTTTTTTCCTCAAAAAAGAGGCTGAAAATCTGGGTGCGTCTTATACACCGAATACAGCAGTCTTGCTTCCCGAAACAGCCTGGTTTTTTTGCTCAATTTTACCCCCCCCCCCCCCCCACAGCCTCCAGGAGCACTCTATAAGCTTCCTAAAGGCTATCCATGCCCTTTTTAAAACTAAAAACAGGCCCGTTTTCTGCTCGTTTTTGCCCCCCCCACCCCACCAGGAGCACTCTGCAAGCCCCCTAAAGGCTATTCATGCCTTTTTGGGGGGAAAAATAGGTCTGTTTTTGTGAAAAACGGGCCATTTTTGGGAGGTCTGCAGAGTGCAAAAACTTTTTTTTTAATTTGCCTCTTCAAAAGCTTAGTGTGTCTTAAAATCTGGTGCGTCTTATACTCCAAAAATGTGGTAGTTCCTTCCTAACTATAAGCATCTTTTATAACACTTCTAGAATTCTGTACATAGGAAGAAATTGAATTGAATTGAATTAGCTTTATTTATATGCCGCCCTTTTCCCTCAGGGCTCACAATCCAAGGGGGAGGGGAATACAGAAAACAAAATGCACACATAAAACAATACACCGTTAAAAGACACAACAGTCATACTATTCTGGAGGGGTTAAAATCTTAACCCCAGGCCTGTCGGGACAGCCAGGATTTAAGTGCTATGTGGAAGGTCTGAAGGGTGGTGAGGGTACGAATCTCCACGGGGAGTTCGTTCCATAGGGTCGGAGCCGCCACCGAGAAGGCTCTCCTCCGAGTGATTGCCAGTCTGCACTGGCTGGCTGATGGAATTTGGAGGCGGCCTAATCGGTGAGATCTTATCGGTCTAGTGGAGGTAATTGGCAGTAGGCGGTCTCTCAAGTACTCAAGAAACTCAAAGAGAATATATGCATAAGATATATCCAAAAGTCAACAAAAAGTTAAGTTACATTTCTCTTTTCTTATGTAATCTTATAAGCATTACTTAGCTTCTTCTCAAAGAAAAGCCCACTTTATTAGACCTCAACAGCGCATGTGCGAGATCGGAAATGGCTCCCAGGCGTTTTGCTCCGGTCTGATGAGGTGAGCAAATGCTGAAAAAACCTCGAAAAGACAAACAACTCGTACCTCGAAGAAGGGCCTGGGGATGTCCGGAATCCAGGGGACCTGTGGAGCCCAGACCTTTGCGGGGGTCGCCGCTTCTGGGCGACCCCGGATTGCACAACTTCGGAGGTCTGTGTGCTGTGAGCTGCCTGCGTTGCTCGGCGGTGGGGGGGGCAGCGCCACGTCGGCTGCAGCGGTGGCGTTTTTCGGCGGCTTTGACGATTTCATTCTGCTTACTGAGCTGCTTTGTTGGGGCTGTGCTGGGCTACTATCGCCCCGGAGGGAGAGAGAACGATCTGAAGCAGTGTTGGGACTGGGCAGATCGGATGGTTGGCTCTCCCTGATGCTGCGTCGGCCCCTCCGGATGGCTCCCTTCCCTATTCGGCCTCACTTCCTTTCCAGCATTGCCTCCTTCCTCCTCTGTCCCTGCCTGGTCAGGTGGCTCTTTGGATGTGTTCTACTCTCTGCCCGTCCTCGTTGCGGTGGGGTCTCCCCTTGTGTTTTCCACCCGCCATTTAGCGCTCCCCTACTGTGGCATTTTAATATCTTGCCTCCTCTAGCCGTGGCCGCTGGATTTTTAGACCCGCTGGCACAGCCCCACCTGGCTTTGAACATTATCACCATCATCACCCGCCATTACCCTTGGGGCTCTATCTGGGACAGCGCCTGTGGAAGAAGGCCCCCTGCCTCCCTCAATTGCTCCGGACTCTTTGGACCCTTTCAGATCTGTAGAAGAGGGGGACACAAGTTACTCCCCTGTATACCTTCTCTGGACCATAACTGGACGCTAATTATTCTAACCATCTTGAACACTGAGAGCCATTTGGCTTTGCCTGAACTCGCATCCTAACAGCTGCGCAACCTATCTTTTTTCTTTCTTTTCTCTCCCTCTTTTCTCTTGCTTTGTATGGGATATGTTTGTGATATGTATGTAATTGAGTGAATGATCCCACTTTTTTATTGCCATTATTGTTGTATTCTGTGTTTTTAACTACTACGTGGGGACTGCCTGGGTGAGTGAATGAGTATGTTTGATTCGGAGGACCTGCCGAGGAATGCGGGGGTCTCTTTTTAATTTGACTTTTGCATATATCTTATGCCTATCAGCAAATTCCCTTTGAGTCTCTGCCTACATTCCAGAATTCAAAAAGAATTGTAACTGATGGGAATGGTGAGTAATTGGTTTGGTTCCAGATCATGATTCGAATGTGGAAACCTAGTTTGGGCAGAAGTCTACATTAACTTTTCCTGTTTAACACGAAAGTTAACCATTATAATAAACTCTACAGTTATAACTACAGATATTGCTCCATCTGAATCACCTTTCAGCACTCAGTGAACAGTGCCATCTGGTGACTTAATATGATCATGCAGTTATGGAAAAAAAATCCAAGGCACCCTAAGTTTAACAATTGATTAGGCTGTATGAACCATTGAGAGGTGGCCTTTACAAAACAGCCAAATACCCTGATCCTTCTACTCAAAATGCCAACATACTGTCCCCTTACCAACGCTGTTTTAAGGGCTTCTGCATGTATGTGCATACTCGGACAACACTTGGGTTAGGACAACACTCAAAGTACTTTATCAACAATAGCAATAGAAACATTGTTGATGAATATATCAAAGTAGCAACATCAGACTCTGCCATTGTTGTATAACTTGCTCAACAACTGATACTGGCCGACTTGCCAATGTGGGGGGCCAATTCTAATTTATAAAAAGACATGGATACCTGTTGCTGACTCAGTTTGATGTACCTAAAGCTCTTTAACCTATCGTTCAGGTTTTCAGCTCAGCATGGTGTTAGATTAAAAATATCCATGCTTGCAATATAAATCATTATCTGTTACAGATCAATGCATACTTGGCAACCTGTCTTCCTCAACCATATAAAATTGTGCAGCAGAAATATTTTCAGCAGAAACAGAAGGAAGCATGCAGAGACTTTTTGTTTCCAGATTATAGGAAAGCAATTATTTACAAAGTGTACGTTAACAGAGAGCCTACAAACCTTTGTTTAATATAAACACACCTAAA
Organism: Thamnophis elegans; assembly: GCF_009769535.1. NCBI lineage: Eukaryota > Metazoa > Chordata > Lepidosauria > Squamata > Natricidae > Thamnophis > Thamnophis elegans. Next base: position 44,799,420 of record NC_045542.1, on the reverse strand, counting down.
GAGATTTAATTTTGCATAAGCATACGAACGTTCAGGCTGAAATCAAGTTTGTTTCTTTTGAAAGCAAGACTGCTCGTAGCAAAATCCTTCTCCCCAAAATACGTCAATGAATTTTTCTACTTCAATTATCAGAAAATACAAGAGAAATGTTGTTTCCCATGCATTCTTCCAAATGGAACAAGTCAGGGGTTTTGGGATTTGATACCTGTGGAGGTTCATAGATGGCAGAAACTTCAGCTCGAATACCCAGAGGAATGTCTTTATGTTCTGTGTACCTCCCATATAGATATCCAAAATGTTGGTTTCCTGTTTTTCTCCAGAAGTCCAAGAAACGATCTGCAATTGTATGGTTCTCAAACATGATATTATCCACATGTCTATATTTCTGCCATTTGAAAAAAGAAACATAAAGCCATAATCAAACATTTCCCCTTATCAGAATCAGTAGAGTTTAATAGAGCCACAAAACTGTAGATATTAGCCTTTTAACTCAGGTTGCTTCATTTGGAGTTACAGAAAACCAACATTCTTTTTAGGAAAAGCATCCTGTTCGATCATGCCCACTTGGCTGCTTCCGCTAATAGAAGTAGCTGAACAATGACAGCTCTATCCATGAAGAAAAAAGCTTCAGCTTCTTTCTCTTCTTTTATGCTATGTTAGCTAGGGAGGTTCACGAATTGCAGAAACCTCAGTTTGGATTCTCAGAAGATATCTTTATATTCTGCATGCTTCACATATAAATATCCAGATTTTCTCTTTTTACTTCTTTTTAGCAGTCTGGCTTCAACTATACGATTCTCAAAGATATTACTTACAAATTTGTGAGCCATAGTTCAACAATATTAAAGAATTTAGTTTACTGTGATATCTGAATGTGGCCAATTATTTTTTACACATTCATAGATCTTCACTTTTTCCAATATTTTTGGATCCATAGACACATTTTGTATTTTGAGTTATTGCTTTATACAACATGGCATAATGACTGACATACACCTTGAATGGCCTGCAAAATTCACTGTTGTAATAAAACATTTATTTAATACAAAGAGACATCATTGAGACCCAACAAGAACAAGATGTGGTTGTAACAATCCTTTATACTGCAGCAATCCTTATTCAACTGGAGCGAGAGCACAACTTTTGAATACTAGAGTTTCAAAAGGATTCCTTGCATAGTGAATTGTCATAATGCAACTTTAATTTATACAAGTAGCTGGAGTAAATTTCCAGACATCCAATTCTAACTTTCTCTATGGAACCCCAATTATGGTCTATGGGCACTTTGATATAACAATTAAAAAACAACATGTGTCACTGTTCTCCTTTCAGTCACAACCCTAGGCAGTTCCTAGTACTTTATTCTTGTAGAATGATCCCAGCTTACAGGTTTTCTTTTTTGTTCATCTTGGTGGCTTAGTAGAATTTTGTGGTATCTTTTTATACTACCCCTTTTATAGACATAGCTGCTCAGAATCAAAATGTAATTGAAATATATGGTGGGGGTCACTCATTTAACAGAATAACAGAGTTGGAATTTAAAATTGCTGTGATTTCTCATATATATTGCAGATTTCCCTCCATTTATAAGGAATCTATCACATAAATATATTGCTTTATCTTCCTATATGAGTTGGTCAGCAAGCAGCTGTCAAAACACTCTTCAAACTCTTCTGGCTATTCCTTCCTGAAACAAGCATCATAGGCAAGAGCTTTCTCTACTGCCTTGAAAAGCTAGCTTCCAATACTCATCTTACCTGCCTGTTGAGTGTGATAGCACTTGGCTGGCACTTGGTACAGATTCCTTCTGGCCATGGAGGATGCCCCTCACATCCAGATTTAATCTTGCAGCTAATGTTTTCAAGAGCAACAAACTTCCCCCTAAACAAAAGAAGAAACATGCTTAATATCTAAACAACAACAATAACAACCAATAAACATATAGCAGACATCCTGCCAGAAGTTACCACCAGACTCTAAAACTATATGCAGTCTACGTATAACTCCCTAATCCTGTAAATTGGGGGGGGGGGGGACAGTTCAATGTAGATACCAACCTGCCTCTTCTCTCATTTACAAAACTCATAACTGCTAACACAGTGTGATCAACATAGAAACTGTAAACATGAGAAACATCAGTTGCAGATTCACAGCATAATAAAAATAAAGATATTTTAACATTTGCTACTTCTATGCATGGAATATGTTTTATGAGAAATCACCATAAGAAGAAATGTACATGAAAGATTAATGGAAATATTGTGCTTCTAGGACAGTTTTTTTTAATTCTGACCTCTGCTTCAAGAATGTCTTTGCTGCACCAATTTATAGGTCAGTTTAAGCTCAACAACCAAGGGGAAAAAATAAAATTCATCTCCCCCCAGTATAATAAACTTATTTAAAAATGATTGTTACTACCGTGTTTCCCCCAAAATAAGACAGGATCTTTTCTTTTGACCCCTGAAGTAAGCGCTTGGCCTTATTTTCAGGGACATCTTATTATTTTCGAGGTGCAGGAGCCCGCTTAACCTTGGCCTGTGGATCAGCTGATCCAGAAGTTCTGTCTCGGTTTCTGGCATACTCTTGCCAGCCCTAGTGTCGCTGAGCCTGCTGTTCTTTTTGCGGCCGCCAGTAAGAGAAGGGGCATGGTAGCTAGGGTTTGTGGGAGTGGTCCCCGCGTGGCCATTCTGTGTGGATGGCAAGTGTATGTGGGGTGCGTGGGGCATGTCCCCCCCCCAGGAAATGGCGGGGACCGGCTATGCATGCTTTTAAATATTTTAGGGGAGGGCGTATTTGGGGGGAGGACATATTTTAGCGCATGCACTCAAAAGCCTGATTGGGCTTATTACCGGGGAGGTCTTATTTGGGGGGAAGCAGGGTATTGAAGCCAATTTGTTTTTGCCCTATTGTTTTCTACTTTTTCAGATTTTGCCATTTTGTAATCTTTCTACTCCCCTGCAGTAAGTACAAAGTTTCTTACTTGTCTGCACCTCCAGTCAGTTTCCTGATATAGGCATGGAATGACATATGCTTCACAGGAGGTTCCAGATGGTTTAAATAATCCTCATCAAAAGGCTGCCAAGACCACATACACAAAGGAAAACCAGGTCAGACACCTGCTTGATAATACATTGATCACCGTACAAATGGATCTTTTAGTCTGAATATTCTGCTGGCATTCAATGTGGAAATAATTAGGCAATATTATGCTCTTTTTCCACAGCAGTTACTATTCTGACAGTAATAGAGGAGCCCTTTCCTCTCCCTCCCCTGCACGTTAAAATATTTTACTCTTGTACAAAATAGCTTTAGAAACACAACCTATCTCATGGAAGTAATATTCTTGTTTTTATAAGCTTACAGAGCTAAAAACAAAGCTAGAGAATTCTAGCAGAGGTTACCTAGCTAACTGAAGAATGTGTGCACAACTAAAAATGATTAAAATGTTATTATATAAGTCATTAGTAAAAACAGTACATGATATAAGCATATCCCTCTCCCCTCCAGTTGTAGCTTTTAAAAAGGAAAGAATCCACTTCCCATATAAGTGGAAAATACCAACTGCATATGCTTTCTTGAAACTTGTAACATGAAATAGTATATCCTGTTAAAACCACTACTGCAAAAAGCCAGAAGTCAAAAAACAGATAAATCCAAGTTCTGATTTGACAGGTATATCCAAGGGTCCAATTTTACTTCTTTAACCATTATCAGCACAGCTAGGATACATTAAAGTTTCAACAACATCCTCTCTATTGATGGCATTAAAGCAACTTTATACATCAAGAAAACTTTTACCTTGTAAAGTATTACTATAATAGCTTTCACTTATCTGCTTACCTCTAAAGGTACACAATGTACACATTTGCCCAATGGACCATGTCGACATCTGTGTAAAGAGAACATCAGCAGCTAAATTTACTGGCAAAAACAGAAAAGCACTCTATTTTGTAAAGCTTTACAGATTAATACTTAATACAGATTCATAAATTAATATGAGCCCAACGGCCTGAAATTTCCATTGCTAAGCAAAGCAGTCATTAAGCACAACATGATATGACTACACCGATTAACAATAGCAGTTCCATGTTGCAGTTGTTAGGGCAGGACCCAGTGGTCCTTAGATGAAGACCTCATGTTTCTCTTGCCCTGCCTATTTACCCACCATGTCTGCCCTTATGGTCACCCCTGCTATCCCAGCTGATCTTCACCATCTGCTTCTGCTTCTGCTTGCTCCTGATAAGGTCTTCAGAGGGTCTCATACAGCCCTCTGTGTGAGGATGACTTGCAGAGGGCCAGGCCAGGCATACCTCGTCAACAGAAGGCAGCAAAGATCAGCTGGAGGTGGTAGAGAGGGGCAGCTGAATGCAGGGCAATATGAATGGAGAGGGAAGCAGAATGCATGATGGCCAAAAGGACAGAGATGGAGAGGAGACAGGTGAGTAAGTGAAGTTGAAGCACACCTTATGGTCCTCAATGTGAACAGTCTGTCAAGTATCTGAATTTTGATCATGTGACCATCGGAGCATTTCAATGGTTGTAATGTCAAGAACCTATTGTAAATACCATTCATCCAGCACTGTCATAACTTCAAACAGTTGCTGAATGAATAGTCATTAAGCAAGCACTGCCCATACTCATCACAGATTAACAAAGGGTTAAGCACACTTTAGCTAAGAATTACTGTGCTGATTGCCAACTACACTGAAAATATTCCCTAATTTCACAAATGTAATTATGGAGAGTACTGATAAGATACAATGCTATTTTTGTTAAAAATGGAATAGACAGATAGATACTGTTGCAGAAAAGATCCAGAGCACCATCTTCCATTTCCATCTATTTAAGGAGGCAATAGATTATTATTCAATATTTTAAAAATCTTCCATTTATTCAATATTTATTTTAACAGCAGGTCTTTCAGAACAACTTTCTCTGCCGTTGGCATTTTCTTCATAAAAGTTAAGTATGTTCTTAGTAACTTTCACTTTATATATATATAAAGGCATACATTCAACAAAAGAGATTTTTTTTGCCTATGATGCTTTCATGACCACTTTTTTTAAAACCACACAACTGCCAACAATACTTCACTATTCAAAGGTTTTTGGTTTTTGATCTTCACTGAAGCAATCATTCCAATATATGGAAAGCTACATAAAGGGCCAGTGTAGACCTATCTAACCTTAGAAGAAATAACACATTATAGAAGTTTAAATCAGATACTTATAATAGTTACTATTAATAGAGGTCTACTCTAAAATGTATAGCTATACACCACAAGTAGCCTTCTGGTGGTCACAATGCCATTTTCTCAGACAGACACCAACTACTGCAATGTTCTCAGTGTACCCTGTGAGAATAATATATTTTGTGTCTCTTTAAAGATTCCAGCTAGGAACAAAATGATTATTGAAAGCAATTTTCAATATATGTGAGAAATACTAAAGCATGCACCATTTCTGAAGTTCTGAAGTTTTACAGGTGTAAAAGATTTAGAAGATAAAAACCAAGCAAATTGTCTACAATCATGTCCATACCTTCTTAATATGACTTCTTCTACTGGCTTAACAAAGTATCTATTCTGTCTTATCTATGTAATTCTGGGTTATTATTTTTCCCTTTCTTACTTGTAGAAGCTCAAGTATTTCAAAACTATAATAATTAGAAGGATCTGAACACTATTATACAGTCACTACATTTGATTATATATATATATATATATATATATATATATATATATATATATATATACACACACACACATACACACACACACACACACATACATACATACATATACATACACACACGCGCGCACACACACACACAGAGTCTGTAATATCATAACTTGAATAAGAGATTTAGCACTGATAAATTATCAATGTTGCTCTTGCATGGGCATAAACCACCCTATATTTGTTAGCGGCAATTTAAAATCTTCTATGTTGATGTTTGGGATGCACAATTCTAAGCATGCTTTAAATGTTCAGTTAAATTGGAAATTTTCTTCAAACTAATCAGCCATCCAGTATCATCTTCAGCAAGACCCAGCAGGTTTGCAGTAGATGATCCAGTGAGGGCTACTTCCTATGTTTACGGCCTAAAATATTGCAGTTGCCACTTCAGAAGCTTCTGCCCCAAAATTCATAATGTTAAATGAAGGGCTTCTGTACTTTAGTTGACTAAATATTTCTCATCCTTTGCTGCTGTTACTAGAAATCCAGTAAATCCAAGACAGACAGGACTTTTATTGAGAATACTGGAATTCTGAATAAGCAATTGTATTTAATAAAAGCAAATCAAGCTTATACTACGCGCTTACAGCTCTCTTGCACAATTTAAGTTTGGCTAAAGAAAGAAGCTACTCCATATTTTACCCAGACTTGCCTGAAATTATTCATGTCTACTATTATTACATCTACAGTACAGATGTAAGGACATAGGGCAAATTGTGGCACTCCAAGATTTTAGATGGAAACAAATGGATTACTCAAGTACTAAGCTACAATATTATTTCACTATGTGCTTTTAACAAATGATTACTAAGATGCACTTCATTCTACAAAGCTCTAAATGATTTGAAGGTCAGGTAAGTCTAACAATTAATATAGATCAGACCTTTTCAATGGCTGTCAGTGTTTTTTGTGAACAACAGTAATGTATTTTATTTTTAAAGAATAGGATTACAAATCTGTCTGAAGCTACTTTCTATGAGAATTTCAGAGTGGATCTTTACTGAACACATAGCCATGTATTGATTACCATACAAAGACAAAACTTCTATCAAAATAGTATGAGGCTGACTTTCCTACAAAAGCCAGTACCATTTCCCCCCCATGGCCTGTTCTGAAGATCAATGCATCAATTTTCCAAGATTTCTAAAGAAAGAATCCATTTTTGAGTTTTTCCACATAAGCAGTGCTGAAACACGTAGCATTTTTGGCTATTATCAACCCATCTTATAGAACTAAATTACTACCAAATTGTGGGAAAGTGCTTCAACATCAATTGATATGGGATTACTTTACAGGGCGGGGCATAACCTTTTCCTAGGGGGTCACAGCAAGATCGACAGCAGTTTACAACTTCCGCGACACCTCATTTTAAAGCCCATAAAAAACTGAATTGAATGAGCTATTAAATGTTAAATTTGCTTTAAGAATGGCTGGAAAATTCGATTCGGAAGAACAAAGGATCATTGACAGAATAAAATGCATTGCCTTTCGAGAGGCTCGCGATGCTGGAGCGACGTTTATCAATCGAAAATGGATTGCAAACAAATTGAAACGTCATCCGGATTGGGTTACTGATAATTGGAACAAAACAGCCCAAGAATGTTTCACAAAATTTGGAGAAGGGCGTCCTCTGCAACTGTCCCAAGAAAGCAAAGCCATCATTGCAACTGGCAGTCGCAAACAACGAAAAGGAAACCGAAAAGTGGCCCAAGAAATCCTTCAAATTCGTGGAAAACGAGTTGATCAAAGGACAATCGGCCGATATCGAGAACGAGAAGGTTTGAAGCCATTCCACGTCATTTGCAAACCATTGAAAACTCAAACACACGTTCAAGATCGGCTTTGGTTGTGCGATTGGTTGTCTGAATGGACCGAGGAAGATTTTCTTCATTTGGCGCCATCTGACGAATTCTTCGTTTATGCCATTCGAAAACCGAATTTCCAGAACGATCGAATTTGGGCTAAAGACGTCGACGACATCGCCAAACATGAACGATATCGACAAATCGTTCGCAATCCGACTTGCATCGGGATTTTCGTCATTTTCACAGCCAAGAAACTGCATTGGGTTTTGAAGGATAAAGGGGAATCCTGGGATGGCAGTTATTTCCGTGAGAAAATTTTATTGGAGAATGTCATTCCATTTCTCAGTGATCCAGACAATGTCTTGGTGGTTGGTGAGGCTGTCTTTCTTCATGACAAAGCTCCTTGCATGCGTGCAAATGCGACTCAGCAATTGTTAAAGGAAAACAATGTCGAATTTTGGGGCAATGACGTCTGGCCAGGAAATTCGCCAGATCTCAATCCGGCAGAGAACATTGGGGCCATAATTAAGGATGAAGTGGAAGCTCTGATGATTCAGGAGCAAGGTCAAAATCGATATTCGGTTGAAACTTTGAGAATGAATTTGGAAACTGTGTTGAAAAATCTGGAAAATCGAACGGAACTGTTTGAAGATTTGTTGTGTTCTTATCCACCTCGTTTGAATGCTGTTCGAAGGGCTAATGGTGGTCATACTGACTATTAAATCGTGTCAATAAACTCAGTTTTTGATGGGCTTTCGAATGGTGTATGAATTATTTGTGTTGTTATTACAAGTGTTGCTGTGACCCCCTAGGAAAAGGTTATGCCCCGCCCTGTAGTTACCTTTGAGAATGGGGAACAGAGAAGGAAAACAGGAAATAAACAGCAAACTGTGAGGAATTTTGTGGAAATAAGAAAACACAATGATATTTACAATTGCTGGTCTCTGCTTCTATAAATTTTCCCGTCCTGTTTTATTAGGTATTGATCAATTTCATCTTCTACCACCTGGGGAACACCTAGTGGACGTGTTCCTTGAGAAATTGAGGTATCCATGTTCTCAGAGGAAGAGCCAGGTGTGCTTGATGGAAAAAGAAATAGCATATCTCCATGTCTGAAAAAAAAACCAAAAAAAAAAAAAAATGGTAGAACTGTTACAGACTTATCAATTTCAGAATGATATTCAACTGAATCAAACTATTTTAATTTGGAAATACTTAGGGGGATTTTAGGTGGACACTCTACAGGATTGGCAATTGTACAGATTATAGATTTCATTACACCATCTTTTCCCATTTACAGAAAGGAGTGAGATTAAGCCGAAGCTTTCTCCAAAAAAATTGAGACAATCTTCTCTGAACTCTCCTTTCTTCTTCCAAGCTATCTGCACCATCTTCCGAACTATTCTGGATGGTGCCTCAACTTTATGAAACACTTTTCGGGAAGCTACAGACATAATCAAGTAAACAATCTTTGCAACTAACTTTCCTGTGATCAGAATGTAGATCAAAGGAAAACTGGATCTAAACCCAAAGTGTACTGAGCCTACACTACAACGAACTTATGATTATTTACTTGCAAGTAAGTTTCCCTGAATCAATTGAAGTTATTGTGAGATAAATGCACAGAGGATTGCAATTTAAGAACTTTCCAGTTTTTACATCATTTCTTTTTATCTCATGACAAATAATGATAGCTCTTTTGAAGCTGCATTTTTCTGAGATGTCATTTCCCAAAGAGCCATTTTTTTATAATGGTAGCAAAAGGACTACCACCTCCCCATCCTATTCAAGATAAGAATAGACCAAGGAAAGAACAAGTTCTAAACAGGTTCAGATTTCTGCCTTTTTCTGCCTACAATTATTGGCAAGCTGCCAAAAACTAGTAGACTATGGATGATTCACACGGGAAATGATGAGTAACCTATTCTACCAAGGTTAGCTTTTCTTCTCGGAACAGTAACATCAAGGGTTGACGGAGAAACCAATTAATTGCCTGCTCTAAATAAAAAGTACCTTCAAGGGAATAGAGCAGTCTCCTCCTTTTACGTTTCATAGAAAAAAGTGAGGAGGTTTTGTCTCGTTTCAATTGGCATTTAGGAATTAAACATGCTATGCCATATTTTAATAGCTACTATTTTAATTGTATAATGTACCATCAAAACTGAGTGAGGAATATATAAATGGTTTAAATACGCACAGCATGTACAGGTAGCCCTTGAGTTACATCTGCAATTGGAAGTGGAATTGCCATTGCTAAATGATGCGGTTGTAAAATGTGACATTGCCTGATTTCGTCACTTAGCAACCAGAAATCCTTGCAGTCTGGCTGTTGTCATAACCCAGAGGTGTGGGCCGTTAAGCAGGAAGCAAAGGGAGTCCCAGGTAAAAAGTGCAGAAGTGTTGCAGGGAGTGGGTGCGTCCCTGAGAGGCTCAGCACAGGTCGTAAGTGTGAGTGACAGAGGCCAGGGAAAGAGAACATAAGGCTCATGTGTATGTGCAACTGCAGGGAAAATGAGGAAAGGTGCTGAGAGGTACATGTAATTACAGGGAAGACACTGAAAGACAACATGGTATATATGCATGCATGTGTCTCCCAGTACTCACATGGGTGCATCCATGTGAGTACTGGGAGACAGAGGCAGGGGGTGTTGGGTGCATGTAAACAAAGGGGGAAAGAAAGACATGGTGCGTGCGAGCTAAAAACACTGGGGGGGGGAGGGGGGAACTTACTTGACTTTCCTTGTGAAAGGCCTGCAGGGAAGTTGTCAAATGGCAAACATGTGACTACGGGATGCTGAAGCCAGTCATAGGTGCAAGCTGGTTGCCAAATGCTCAAATTTTGTTGCTATGACCATAGCCAGAATTCTGAGGACCAGCTGTAAACAACTCCGTTCAGTGCATTGCCACTTTAAATAGTGGTTGAACAAAGGGCTGTAACTCAAAGACTAGCTGCATTTACCTCAGATAGATTCTATAGGTCTTTATAATAAAATACATGCCGCATACGTATTTATGATAAAGACCCACCAAAGCCTTTTGAAGTTTCTGACTATAGAAATGATGTGACTGCGGCTAGTCTTTTCCCTCCCCTATCATAGTGGAGAAAATGAGGATGCTAAATGGGATCCATGCTCTTGCTGAAATGAGGAATAGACCCTACAAAGACTATGCAGATACATTTTACGATCATAGTATACCAGTTTGTGAAAAGCAACATTATTCCAAAAGAAAGCATAATTAAATAGACTGCTCCCTAGTTATAAAAATGACAACAGAATATGATATTTAAAGTGAAAAGCAAGAACAATTATGATTGTCCTTTCTTTACCCTGAAACTGGGGTGGATTCCGGTCGGCACTACTGCTGGTTCGCTCTTGTGCATGCTTTGTGCACGCACGTCATGCGCATGCATGCACAGTGCAATTAAAATTGTTATGCACATGCGCAGAATTGAAAAACAAGATGGTGGCGCTGGCAGTGCCAACCAAGGAATCAATTCGGGGGCGTGGCAGGCCTGAGGCACTGCCGGTTCCAGTGACCCAGGCCGCCAAACCACTTGACTGAACCGGTCTGAACCAGTAGGAACCCACCACTACCCTGAAGCGTATAATGAATCAGCCAAGCGGTAAAGCAAATAGTCATCCTTTGAGAGATGGGTGGCTATATAAATTTGTTTTTTTTTAAAAAAAATTTAAAAAAAGATTTTATTGGTAAAAAGAAAATACAACATCCATAACTTGTAAAAAACAATCCAACTACATTTCAAGATATTCCCATACTATCAAATCATTATAAACATCAAAGGTTAGGTATCTTATTCCTTCCCTCCCTCTTCTCTTCCCTCATTTCTTCTTTTCCATACCCTTTTCTTCCCTCCCCCCCTTACTTCCTTCTCCCCTGCCTTCCCTCCTTTCTTTTCTCCTTTCCTCCTTTCCTTCCCCCTCCTTTCCCTCCCTCGATCCCCCCTCCTTCACACATACCTTCCCTCCTTCCCTTCCTCTTTCCCTCCTCCTTTCTTTTCTCTTAACCTCCCTCCTTTCCTCCCTCCTTCCTTCAACACTCCTTCTCTCTTTCTTTCCCTCCCTCTTTCCCTCTTTACTACCCTCTCTTCTTCCCTCCCTCCTTCCTCCCCCAGTTTCTTCTCTTTCTTCTCTCCTTCTTTCTTCCCACCTTCTTTCCCTTCTCTTCTTTCTCTTCCTCCTCTTTATCCTTCCCCGCTTCTTCTGCCTTTCCTATTCCTCTCCTTTCTCCTCTCCATCCTGACTTCCCTACTGTCCTCCTTCCCTTCCTTCTAACCTTTGTTACATTTGCATATTTTCCTCTGCTGAGGACAACCTGGTTCTCTTTTCCTTTCCTTGCTTGAAGAGGCAGGGATTATAAGTCCTCTCGCCTCATCTAAAATGAAGTTTAATCGCTAATTTCATGCAGGTAATTATAGCGGATTTCCTATCAGCTTTTTTAAGTTTTCCCAACATTGTAGTGTAACAAACTTGCTCGACGGTGGGTTCTCGCCCCTGATACATTTCTCCTTTCGCTTATCTCTCAGTTGTTGTATATTGTTCATTTGAGTTATTGGTTTAATCGTATTAGGTTAGTCAGCTATCTCTTTTTGTGTCTAAGTCTTCACTGACTCATCAAGCCATTTGTACAGCTTCTCCCAGACTGTATAAAAGTCTGTATCTTCTTTGTCATTAATTCGCATCGTCAATCTGTTCATTTCTGCTAGTTCTAAAATTTTATTCATCACCATAGTGTTGGTGGGGGCATTTTCACTCTTCCAGCACTGTGCGTAAACAATCCTTGACGCTGTCAGAATATGGACTAGGAGGTATTGGTCAGATTTGCAAATTTTTTGATCTATTATCCCTAATAAGAAAGTTTCCGGCTTAAGACATAGTTTAATTGACAAGATTCCATTCAGCCATCCTAGTTTTTTATAGCTATATAAATTTGATAGACGGACAGACAGATGCCCTGTGAATGCCTGCGTAACCTATTTGAGTTTAAAATTCTTTTCTACCAATATAGTGCTTGAAACATTCAAACACTTCAAACTATTAAAGAACAATTTACTTTCTGAGAAACAATTCATCCATCTAACCAAGCTGACTTATTTGTGTTATGTGAAATACATATGCAAGTATCCTGAAAAGATGATAATTTTGTTTTGGAGTCCAACCTGTTGTATATGGGGTTACTCTCTCTAGTTGTAAAACAAACAAATCTCAAGTAATCCACCACATGTCTGGGTACTTCATACTTTAGCAAGATGGCAAACCAATTGAATATGTCACAGTTGCACCAATGGAAATAAATAGGACTTTTGAGAAGGAGCCCTCTCCCTCCTGGTTCCTTCAGGCAGAGCGGGTAAGGCATGCGCAACAAGGTGTTTCTTTAAAGGAAAGTGAAGATACTACTAAAGTGGTATGTGTCCTCCTAAAGAAGCTATATCTTGATCCAGCATGGTGGAAAACCACTGCTCAGTCTCCAAATGCTCCTTTCTGGAGAATATTATTAAAGATCATCCCTTCAGAATTGAGTCGTCAGTCAAGTTTCAGACTTAGACGTGGGAGAGTAGTAGTGCTAATTGCTCTGGTGAAGACTTTCATTGGGACCTAGAAAGTTGGAGTGTGCCTCTCTTGATCTTTTTGGACCTCTCAATGGCTTCTGAAATCATCAACCATAGCAGTTTGCTAGGCCCTCGACAGGAGGCAGAAATTGGGGGGCTTACTTTGCAGCAGCTCTCCTCTTATTTACTGGCCAGGTCCAATTAGCAGTGGAAGAGAAGAAGCAGTCAAGCCTATTGGTTGCTCCAGTATAGGTGTTCCAAAGCTTGGTTCTTTTTGCATTGTTTTTTAACGTCTGCAGTAAGTTTCTATGTCCATTTGCTAAGGCTGGGTCTGCCTACATATATTATTGGATCACATTTTGGGAGAGGTCACTGATCAGTTTGGGAAGAAATAACACCAATTCATTGATAGTAACTCAATTGTGTATCACTTTCTAACTTAAAGCCAAGAGGTTGTGAGGGTCTGGGTGGCTAAAAATAACCCTAAATCCTAGTGATATGTACTTACTAGTTATTGAGAAATACCAAGATGGCCTCATTATTGTCTTTGCACAGGGTTGTCTGCAGCTTCTGGGTATTTGTGGACTTCCTGCTTTTGCTGGAGCAACAGATGGACACTACAACTGGGAGATATTGCCCAGCAGGGGCTGATGAGCCAGTTACAACCCTACTCAGACCTGGAAACCCTGGTGAGAGTAATTCATACTCTTTGGGTTTACATGTGCTCTAAGGGGGCTGCCTTTGATGATAATTCAGAAGTTGATAGTGCAGCAGCCAAAATGACAGTGTAATTATATTCTCTGCAATATAGATTGCTAATAGGTTTCTGAAATCAATTAAAATGCTGCTTTTAATCTACAAAACTCTATATGGGTTTGTTCCAGGATACTTTAGAAACCATTTCCTCCAGGCAGAATTTGCTAGTTCCTGAATTCACGGGATGATGTTCAAGGTTCCACCCTTATGAGAATACAAAGAGTCATAGGGTAAAAAGAAAGGCTTTTTGTGGCCTCCAAATCCCAGAACACTTTGCCCTTGGAAGTATACCTGGTACTCTCCCTAACAGACTTTTGCAAAACAATGGGCATTTAGGGATTGATGGTGTTTACTTGTTTGATGATTGGGCAGCTCTGTGATGATGAGTTTTTATTTTCCTGTTTGTTAGTATTTTGACTGGATACATATAATGCAATATCAAAACTGTTTCAGCTGGATTGCATAACAATACATAAAAGAAATAGAACCTGGAAAATATTTAACAGATACACATATAAAGATATCACAATACAGTCTCTTGACTTGTCAAAACATAACGGCAATCAACTCTAATCCAAGTGTAGCCCCAATATTTTACTGAATACTTACTTGATCTTCAGTAAGTTGAGGGATTTATTGGGAGAGGATGTGATCTCACCAGTCCTGTTTCTATTGATGTACACAGAAAATCCATTATTTCTGAAGCCAAATTCTTTTGCAACCTATACAAACAAATTAATTTATTGGTAGAAATCAAGATAAAAAGAGTATTATTCTGACTGTAAATCTTACAAAAGTGTGAACATAATTTATCATATTTACATTATAACAGCTATTCAAAGAATCTCCAGTACATCTGAATTATTTGTTCACATTTAAATTAAGGCTCTATAAGGAAGGATTTTAGAAACAAAGCCTGATTGCTAATGTTAATGATTAACTATATTTAATCCATTTGTGGAGGAAAACATATTGCTTCAACCAGATTAATCAAATCACCAGCTGAAACTGGTAGAAAAAGGGGGCAAACAAATCTCACATCTTTCAACATTTTCTCTCTCTCTAGTTTAATACAGAAGTAAATTAGTAAGAACATTCACTGCTTCACAATATATCCAAATACACACAGTATAAAATCTCATTAGAGCTAGCCGGGTATTTGTAAGTTGGACATCCAAATAAGTGGCATTAAATTGAAATATGGCTATCAATATACTTTTGAAATTTGTTCTCTGCAGAAACTCAGCTGGCTCTTTTGCCTAAATGTATTCCTTCTATTTTAGGATTCAACAACTCCTAGACAGCATGGTCAGCCTGAGCAAAATTTATGCTTGCCACAATCCTATCCACACACAACATGGATGAACTCTTTGAACAGAACATGGAGCTCAGGAACATCATGGATTAGGGGAAGTGCCTTTTCTACATCAGAAAAATATGGGCTCTTCCTCACTGCATACATTTTCAGATTCTCAGGAGTCAGCAAAAAGCTTCATGGTTTTCCTATTGCTTCTGATGTTTAGTGTAGAATCAGGAGGAACCTTACTAGTACAGCTGTACAGGTAGCCTTCACCTTACAGCATTTAATGACTGTTCGAAATTACAACATGGACCATTATTATTATGACCATTTTTCACATTAAAAACCGTTGCAGCATCGCCATGGTAAGATAATCAAATTTCAAATGTTTGGCAACTGGTTCATATTTATGACAGTTACAGTGTCCTGGGTCATGTGATCACCTTTTGCGAACTTCTGATAAGCAAAAGGGAGAGTCAGATTCAGTTAACAATCATGTTGCTAATTTACAATATAAATTGATTCACTTAAAATCTGTGGCAAGAAAGGTCGTAAAATGGAAAAAAAATCATTTAACAAATGTCTTGCTTAGCAACAAAAATGTTGGGCTAAATTATGGGTCCGACCATACAAGGACTACTCGTATTTCAATTTTAAGTTATAACTACACCATGATTTTAAACTATTTATTTTATTAAAATGAACATGGGCATTACTTTGAAAGTAGTGCTTAAAAGTTATGTATGTTTAAAAATACAATTACTTTTTCAATCAAAAATTATGATATATGCTGTATTGGTTACTTACATTCTTAAATAAGCTGTCAATGTTTTTCTTTTTAGTATTTATTCATTTTGGTTGCAAAATCTGCTTATTTCTACCCTGCTTGCTGATTTAATATGGTGAAACCATCAGTGTATGATGTGACAAGGGGTATGTCCTTCAGTCATTTTCAGGGAGCCTATTTTCAGCTCTGACTGTGTAACTGGCCTACAGATACCCAACTAGCTTCTGTGCCTAAGGGAGGATTAGAACCAAAGTCTCACTGCATCTAATCCAGTACCTTAACCAGTTATATGACACTCACTCTCACTACACAAGTAGTCATAATTACAATAATTACAATATATAGGCCTATCTGTACATTTCTCAGAATTAGGAATTAAATTCTGCAGAATGTAATATAATCCTATTCCTACTACATATGCTTATAAGTGCAGATGGGCGTTCTACATAACACTTATAGAATGTTAAAGGAATAAACTAATATGGCAATTCTGAATGCAATAATTGTTTCTCATTCTATTCACCTTACCTGCATTAATCCTAATGGTCTCTCAACATGGAGACCAACTTTTTTGCTCTGCAACATCTGACTGGCAGATGCTGTAATTCATCACACCAGATCTTTTCTCATCAAACAGTTTAAAACAATCCTTCAACAGAAATTCATTGCAACATGTCAGGGCACGTTCAAAATAAAGCCAACACTATATTCTCTAGACATTCATACTACAATTTAACACTGCATTCAGATGTAGACACCATAATGTGACCCTTCCCCAACTTATTGTTTTGAAATTTTATCTGATGAAGTTATTCAGAGAGATATTTGGCCAGCCTGATTTGGCCTTATAAAGGCAGTGTCAATAGAGATTCTGGAATGTCTTTGCTCTCTTTGAATCCAGATAAAGCTTCAGTGAAAATTCAAAGTGAAAATGCATCACCAAAAGTTTCTGGGCAAAAACTAAACAGTATAGATGCTTTGACTGGCTTATTCAACCAATGTGAGATGAACTTCTATTACTATCTTAGGGTAGCCCAAAGAATATGCCAAAACCAGAATACCTTTTTCAGAAATGTTGCAGCAGTTTCTCGTTTTGTTGCAGTAATACGTTTCACTCCTTCTGGTGACTGGACACGGATTATCTATAAGGAATTTTACAGATTTAGGAAAAAGCTAAACAAAAATAATCAAATTTTCATGATTAAGGCAAAAGAAAAGAGAGCATATATAGAAATCTGACTCTAGAATATGTAAGAGATGTAACATTTCATGAATGTTATTTTTAACATATAAAAATTTGTTTGTCAAAAATATATACTTAGCCAAAGTAACGAAATTAATAGCTGTACAATAGGATTGCACTTAACTATTAATTTCATTACTTCAGCTAGTGATAAATAATATTAGAAAAACATTGAATGAATTTTAAGTTTTTAAGTTACAAATTGCAGAGCTTTAATTCAGATCTATAAAGAAATTTCATGAGCTTTTCAGACTGGTAAAATAATATTACACCACATTGCATCATTAATTGCATGCATGCTTCATTTTAAAGGAAAATTGCCATCCATCTTCATTAAAATGAAAAGTCACACCAATTCTGTGGGATATACAGGAAGAATAATGTCTATTTACTGAGGAAGTCAAGCTTACCTTTGATAAGAGACCAACTTGTTTTTGGCAACATTTAGCACTAAATACTATATTCAGTGGTGGGTTCCGGATTCCGTTCCAACCAGTACGGTTGGAATGGCCCTGGAGTTACCCACATGCACGCGTGTACAGACATGTGTGTGAAGCGCACATGCATTGTAGCATCAAATGATGCTTCCACAAACTTCCACAACGCTCCAGCTGCTCAGTGGAGCATTGCACAGACGCTATACGCACTATGCGTGTGCACGGAAGTGCCAAAAGCTTAAAATATAGGTAAGGAGAACAGGCGGGTGGGTGGGCACTCCGGAGCACCATACCGGAACTGTATCCGGTGCTCCAGGCAGGATCCGGTACGCCCGTACTGGGGCGTACTGCCTGCAACCAACCACTGACTATATTATATCTTCTTACAGAATTTAAAAACATACACAAGCTGCATTAATGTGCACAACCCTATATCCTACATTAGGCCACTGCTCAGAGTTCAAATCTATACTTGAAAGATGATGCAGTTTAAGGGCAGATTTTACAGATTAATTGGGGCTCACTTCACTTCAATGAAAGAATTAAACATGGTGGAAATTCACACATGCTAATGTCCTATAAAATGTTTGAAATACTTTTTAATATGATAGCTTTCCAACATGTGGTTCTAGAAAAATGTATTAATTCAAAGAAGCAATTCTATATGGCTTTCTTGATAATTCTATTACAATAAGCATAGGTAATTTCAGTTTGAATATGAATTGGATCTGACTACACTGCAGCACAGCACCATGGTGAAGCAATTCTGTCTTTAAAAGGTAAAGATGCTCTTGTATTGAGCTCAACTCCTTTGCCTCAAAGTGCTGATTCCATACTTCCAGCTAGGATTCCACCTGGAGACACAGCTAAAAGACTAATCCTAGGACCATGCCAAACCATTCATTATCTCATTGAACAATGTCCAAATCTTAAAATCTTTTTAAAACTAGGTAATGTATGTGCATACACATGTACACACTCACTTTCTATTGGGTACAAATTTCAAGAGGAAACTGTATTTTTAAAATAGGAACATTTAAAAGATTGGTGTATAATTAAAAAAATACTTTAAAGAAAAGCTGATAGACTGCAATTTCCAGATGTGGATAAGCAGATATTTACCAACTGGTAATATTTTGATATTTTGGAACTATAGTAAGCAGTTAAATTACGGTTTTTCTTAAAATTTGGAGAAAAATAGCAAATAGCATTTATTTCAAAATTATATAATCTCCCATAGTTATACTTTGAAATGTACAATAATCCATTACATGTTCATGTAATTATACATATCATGGTTATTGGCAGTTTAAAATAAATTCTATTATTAAAATTAATAATGACAATTGAAAATTTAGTATAAACTTTGGTAAAAAAGAAATCAGATATAATTTGAATGGATGTATAAGTGACTTAAAGGATACCACATTGGCACCCTATTTTAAAAGTAAACTAAAGATTCTGTAAAGCCCTGTATCAAAATACTGATTAAATTCAACTAAAAGCAGAATTTAAATCAAACTGATTCATAGTATAGTCTAGCTGCTGAGATGGAAGGCTACAGATTACCGCCTAAGTTGCTCAAATTGCCTGCAATTTGCAATATATAACTAATTGTATCAATGTGACCCAAATACAATGTAGCCAGTACTAAGACCAAAGAGATCAACTATCTATTAATATAAAACAAGGCAAATTGACCTAACTTTATTAAAACTTGTGCTGTCGAATTTTATGAAATATTATACAAACTTAGCTGCCAAAAGATAATTTTAAAATTTGGATTGGTCTTGCTATACATAACATATTTTTCTATCTATTTCTTTATTATAATAAAATCTGATAGAAAGGAAAGATGGCAGTGCAATATACTTTTAACCGTGGTAGGACCTGCTTTCTCTTCAGTACGCCTTAACTAAACCTTTTCACTGATCATAAAGGACAGGGACTGGTTTTTCATCTTTGCCAATTCAGATAAGGAAAACATTGAAGATACTTCTTAAATGCTGTTAATATAAAGCAAGTATTGAAGTAGTTCTAGCATAGCCAAAGCTTCACTTACTGAGGAGTTTCTTACTGTCAAAAACCCCAAACAAGTGATCCACTGGGATACACATGATTCATGCTGTCTAGCATGGAAAGCAATACAATAATTAAGGGAATGTGGGCAGGAAGTCATATATCCTATGGATGTAGCTATCTTAATTTATTGCAAGTAATGTTAATATTGAACCTAGATCCAAAATAATTAGTTTTAAAGGGGGGAAAAAGTTACAGAAACTTTTGTCAGCTTTTCCAAGTTTCTGTTGCCTTCTAAATGTATTAGACTACAACTCCTATGAACACATCATCTTGGGATTATAGGAAAAGTAGTCCGGTATTTCAAGAGAAAAAAATATTTAGAGATAGATTCTTATTCTATGTATCAGGGAGCTCAACCAATCTCATTGTACATATGTTATGCACTGACAATAAAGAATTATATTATTATGATGCGTTTGTAACGAAATCTCAGCTTTTAATTTTCGAACTCTGCATATATCCTGCCCTAAGGAGAAAGAGCCCAAAATGTTAAGTCAGTCATATATATATATATATAAACGAAACTGGCTTGAAAGCCTGATGTGCTGAGTTCTCCCCCCTCTGGAAAGAAGCCCATATTTCAACACTCAATGAAGGTGGGGAGGGGGACCCCCATCTTCAGTTTTAGCAGACCCGCGCTCCCCTCGTTCAGGGAGGCCCCCCTTGCTCTTCCACAACCCTGGCAAGGGAGAAGACGGGACAGGAAAATAAACCCCACCGCGGGCTGGTGCCTCCCATCTTCCCAAGGCAGAACTGTCAGCCCCCAGCCGGGCAGACGCTGGGGAAGCCAAGTGGGGAGACACCCAACGCCCGCTTTACAATGACAAAAGACCGGAGGGGGGGGGAAACCCCTCCGGGGGGATGAGAGAAGAGGGAGACCCCCCTCTTTCCCCCTCCCCGGCTTCATCCCCCTCGGACGAGCCGAACTTACAATGGTCTCCGCCATATCCTTGCCGCCGTTCCGACCCTCGTCCTGCCCCGGCTCCGGCAGCTCCGCCCCTTACTCGCCCTCCCCGCTGCTCGTGCGCCGCCAATACTGCCGCGTCACCGTTTCCCGCCCGGCAGCGCAGGAGAAGCAACAAGGTTCCGGGTAGAAAAGGTCCGCCCCGAAGAAGACGCAGCCTTCCCCTCTCTTTCCTTTTTCTTTCCCATTCCCATTCGCTGGCTCCGCCTAGTGCAGTGTTTCCCAACCTTGGCCACTTGAAGATGTTTCAGACTTCAACTCTCAGAGACATCTTCAAGTGGCCAAGGTTGGGAAACACTGGCCTAGTGGCTTCTGGTTTTATCAGAGAGTTCCAAAGAAGCTTTTTTCAGGAGGCGACTGGACTTCCTTCTTTGTTTGTTTTTTCCTTTTCAACCATGGCTTGGATGACTGAGAATCTCTACAGACTTTTGGTCTGAGATTTCCCCCCCCCCCCCCGTGGGATTCGGGTCAGAGGCGCGTATCTATCTATCTATCTATCTATCTATCTATCTATCTATCTATCTATCTATCTCTAATCAAGCATGAATTAGATAACATATGTATAAACATGATTTTGCATACATGAAACGGATACAAATACAAGGGATTATTAGGACAGGGACGGTAGGCACTCTGGTGCACTTATGCATGCCCCTTAAAGACCTGTTAGGAAGGGGATGAGGTCGATAGTAGACAGTCTAAGGCAGAGTTCTTTAAACTTGGCAACTTTAAGACTTGTGGACTTCAACTCCCGGAAGTCCACAAGTCTTAAAGCTGCCCAGTTTTGGGGGTTTGGGGAAGGAACAACATTATCTGGTAGTGGATTCCAGGCATTGACAATTCTGTTACTGAAGTCATATTTTCTGCAGTCAAGTTTGGAGCGGTTTACCATAAGTTTGCACCGGGTGGGTTTCTGCTGGCATTACTACCAGTTCAGCACCCAAATTTTTTTGCTGAATATCAAACTAAAAGGGTTTTTTTTTTTTTTTTTTTTGGTTTGACCTGGTTTGGGGAATAAGCCACAACCAAGACAGACCATGTTTTGTCTGGGGATGGATGGAGATCAATCCTTCCTCATAAGATTGTCAGAATTATGTATGAGTTATCTTACTAAGCCACATTATATTTTCATTCTGTTGTGATGAATGAATTTAACCTTTGTAGCTTGCGACTGGTTTATGACTCATGTTTATGATTCATGTTGTAGTGTGTCAACAAACTATGATTAAGACAAAAGGTTAATGTGATGCATGAGTATGGCTACTTTAATTTCAGATCTAGATACTTTCAGCAGCCCTTGAAAATGAAGTTATGTTATACCTAGATAAATTGTTTTACATTTAGATTGTTTTCTGTGCATGCATAAAAGTGAAACTGCTATATTAATAAGGGAAATATAGTTATGTAGTCATCATTATTTTTTATTTGTGTATGGCTTGATATACATATTTAGGTAAGCCATAGTACATTTAATCAGAAGCATTTTATAAAACACAATCATAAGCCATTGTTTGCAAATCATTTTGGCTGAATTCACATTGCATATTAAGCCCAAAATAACCCACATGTGATAGGTGAATGTTAACTATTATTGGAAGGAGAAACACTGATCAAAGTGTGCATTTGCAATATATTGTCATTCTGAAAAAAAATGAATGTGGAACCAAACCATTTTTCAAACTATTCTTTGGAACATTACACTTATAGCAATAGCACTTAGACTTATATACAGCTTCATAGTGCTTTTACAGCCCTCTCTAAGCAGTTTACAGAGTCAGCCTATTGCCCTCAACAATCTGGGTCTTTATTTTACCCACCTCGGAAGAATGGAAGGCTGAGTCAACCTTGAGCCTGGTGAGATTCAATCTGCTAAACTGCTGGCAGCTGGTGATTAGCAGAAATAGCCTGCAGTACTGCACTTTAGCCACTGCGCCCCTACACTTATGATGTACAGTGATATTGGTATGTTGTAACTGATTCATAAAATCTGATACAATTTCTCTAAACAATTTTACAGCCATCAGTATATAATATAGACTACTCATATATATCAATTATAGTTGCAAACTAATTAAACTGATCTAGTTCCGGGTAAATGTGTTTAAATTACTCATTTGTATTGTTCCTCTTAGTAAAGGTTTAGCACAGTGGTCCCCAACCCCCGGTCCGTGGACCGGTGCCGGGCCGTGGAGTACCTGGCACCGGGCCGCGCAGCGGCCGGGGGCCATGATCGCTGCAGCGGCCGGGGGCCATATTTGCAACTTTTTAGTCCTCATGAACGCGCCCTTTCTCTGCCCCCCCCCGCCGCCCCAGATGTGCGGGGCTGGGGGGGCGAGGGGAGGCCCGATCTCCCCCCCCCCCGCCCTCTTGCTCTGCTCGCCCCGTGAGGGAAGGGGCGGCGGCGGCGGCCTCGGCCTCGGCCCGAACTTGGGATGCTGCTGGCGGAGGCTGCCTGGGAGACGAAACTTTGTCCGCGGACTCACCCGGCCCGCCTGCCCCGTGGAATGACGAGGGGGGGGCAGGAGGGGGCGGCGGCGCTGCATTTTCCTCCCAAGGAGAAACTAAGGTTGCGGGGGGGAGGGGCGCAGCGCGGCCGTTTCGGGGGAACTTGGGGAGCTTTGCCGTTCCGAGAGGCGCTTCGCACGCAGCCCCACCCAGGTGGGAGATGTTTTCCTCCGCCGAGGCGGGGAGGGGGGGCTTTACGTAAGACTCGCGGCGCAGCTCTGCCCCCCCTCCTGGAGTGTCACCTGCCTCCCGCCCCTCCCCTCCGCCGCAGCGCTTTTTGTGTCAGGCTGGCGGGGCTCTCGGGGGCCCTTCGGCCGCAGCCCGCCTTCTCCCCCTCTTCCCTTCATGGAGCGCGGCGCGGAGGCCCACCCCCTCGGAAGCAGCCGGCCTCCGCCGCGCCAGCCGCCCGCCCGCCCGAAGTAGGACACAGGGCCATCTTTTTCCCCCGCCGAACTGCAGCGAGGAAAAAGGGCTGCCCGAGCGAGCGGATCGCGGGGTCGGTTCCCCCTCCCTTCCCCCGACGGCCAAGGAGGAGGCGGGGCGGCCTCGTGGGCTGTCGGCCTTGGCGTGAAGGAAGCCCCCCCCCGCCCTGCGGAACGCGCGCCCAGGATGGCCGCCTTCCCACCCGCCGGTCCGGAAGGCCGAGGGAGGCTCATCTGACTGGTCCGCGGCGATAAAAAGGTTGGGGACCACTGGTTTAGCAGATTCAGGTTTTGTTTCTTTACACACCTGTTTGCAAATACTATGTAAGCCCTCTTGTAAATATCCCAAAAGTTATCATTTTTTTAAATGTACATGACAATGGTAGCCACTCACAATATATTGTTTGCACTGCACATCACAATCTCTTGGATTGTGTAGGTATGGAGAAAGCTACCTTGATTCTTGGCGATACTGTATAGCCTTGTACATATTCAGTTCACTATTCAGTTTGAAATTACTGTAATTGTAAGGTTTTTCAAAACCATGTTTCATATAATATACCTCTTGATAATAGGGTGAAACATCATCACTATTACTTTAGAGATAGGAAACCAAGGGTGAGGGAGAATGGTTTCAGCCATTCAGAAAATTTGCAACTGAATTTGGAAATTCACATCTAAAGCCATATTTTATTCAGTGGATTCAGGCCAAATATTTACAATTTGTGCACATTCCCTTTTTGATATTAAATGTGCCTCTTGCTCATAATATACTTGCCCTGGAACACCGTAACATTATGTATTAAGGTAAATGCCTATATAATGTAAATGAGCTTTTTATGTTGATATCTATTACTGAAGGCCTTGATGCAACCGCAATACCACATTTTTGTACATCTCTCTGTATATAATTATAAAGGTCAAGCAAAGCATTGAAATGTATGTGAAATAATTGGAAGCAGTTTTTCAAATAACTTAGGCCTGGGAGCTTTGCAAAAGATACAGCTGCTTTAAAGATTGAAAGAAAGGTGTTTTATTTGTACTCCTATGCGTTGTAAACCTTAACTATCCCGTCTGAATGTTTCACATAAATAGTTATACAGTACTACGCACTCAGCTGACAGGCATAATGATATACTACTATTTAATGAATATACTTACATCAAGTGAGACAAAGCAAATCTTTTTAAGCTGAGAAATGTGATTTCTCACATGATGCAAGTATGACTGTGGTAGGTCTATGCCAAAATTCTCCTCATACATGAATGTTGGACTGTTATCTGGCTACTCCAAAGAGCTGCGGAATCATTTCAAATCCATTTCATGCTGTACATCAAATATGAAGAAATTGATTACAATTGTGAATTCTTTCTTGAAGTATCTTCACTTTCCGAGCACCAAGATTGGAGAAGATGAAATAAAAGTTTTGCTATCAGAGGTAATAACAAGGAGTTGTGTTACATATTGGGCTTGTTTCAGCTTTTATCCAAGGAGATCCTGAATCTTTGTTCTTGGCATATGATGCTACTTTTCAGTTGTGTTTGTTTTTTAACTGGGAGATTATTTATTCTTTGTTGCCTAAGAAGCAGGCGTAAGAAAGTGTGACAGCAATGCTTCAGAGGTGTCAACTCTCTAATCCATCCTGCAGCAGTCTCCAATAAGAAATAGTATTAATAAATTGTAAGCAAATATATTTATTAAAAGTAAAATCTCAGTGAATTTTATTGCACTTTTAACGGATAAATATGCTGAATCATCTTAGCTTTCTTACAAGTGTTCCTTAAAAAAGGATCAAGGGAAATTTGTTTCTACTTTGATTATTTTAGTAACTTTTTAAATTAAAAATGGTTATTTGCTGACAAAGAGTTATTTGCAGTCCCATTTTATGTTTATTGCTCTTGGCAATGTTACTTTTGCTATATTTCACATTTATCTATACGTGTCAACCTTACCACCAAATTTTCATAATGCATCTCTTCACTTGTTTAAAATGGTTCCTTTTTCAGTTCAAATTGTACTTTATTGTGTCAGTATCTTTTTCTCTTATCCATGACTTTTTGGGGGAGGACGGGGACACATTTGCTGAATGAAATTATGCAGCCAGAGTAAATATTAATCAAAGCTAAAATCAAATATATACTTAACTTTTTCTGTTAAACAATTCCAGGTGATTTTAAGATTTTTAACATCAAATATTTATCCTAAAGCAGCAATTCTGAATAATTCAGATTTATACAACATGCTAAACCATGGCAATGTTTACTAATACACCAAAATCATCATAGTTAAGGAAAAGCACATTTACCTGAATTAGTTTCCTTGACTGCAGAGGTGGGTTCCTACCAGTTCGCACCTATTCAGTAGAACCGGTTTGTCAAATCTACCGAACCGGTTAGAAGAGGTTCCACCAGTGGACCCGGAAAGCAGGCCACACTTACAGAAGAGGTTCCAAAAATTTTTGAAACCCACCACTGGTCCTTGGATATGATTATTCTATACTGTCATGCTCATATTTATAAAACTCAGTGCTTCTGTGAAAGGTAAGGATGACTACTGCGTTTGTGGTGCAATCAGAATATTGCGTGTGTTGAAGTTGTTTTAATGCAAACCAAAGATGCCTTTTAAAAAACAAGTTTACATCATATTCTTATGCATGCCAGTGCTGTGTGTGAGGTAATTTAAGGTGGTTCTGACAGGTGTCGTCGGCATCTTCATATCCGGTCACATAGGCGGCAAGCCACTCCCATCTAGTCACATGGGCGGCAAGCCACTCCCACAAAGGAGGCCACACCCACAGAGTAGGTTCAAACAATTTTTGAAACCCACCATTGCTTGACTGGGATTTATTTATTGATTGGTTGTTCAAAATTACATTGGAGTTGGGGATTATTGTCTTTTGACTTCCAAAAATAGAGCCAGGAGAATAAAATAACCCAAATAACCAAACAGTTATAACCACTCCATTCTTCTGTCTTTTCAACATTTATGGGTATATGGGTACATGGGAACACCTTACAACTATTTGCTATATATTTATCTTATTTATATTCTGTGGTAATTTGGTGACTTGCAGCTAATTTGGTTTGAAAACATGGTAATAAATGGAAAAATGCATCATAAAATTAAATAACACAAGACAATATAAATAAAATAGTTTAAACACAGTGAATTCTACTTAACTAAGAATGTACTTCAAAAACATTTGGTCTTTAATATCCTTCTGAAAGCCATTAACGAGAAGGGCCAATTTTATCTATGCCAGAAGGTTTTCTTAGAATACAATACCCACCCTGCAACTGAGAAGCAACACCCTGATTCCATGCCTCTCACCCCCACTTCTCAGAAGTGGGAAGTGACATCTTAAAAGAATTTTATGTACAATAGTATGCCATCATTAAGTCATTTTTCTCATTTGAAATCTTTGTATTTTGTTTATAAATGACAGCATGCCCACCCCTTTCCGTGATTTTTTTTATTACTGTTTCTTGATAAAACTCACCTTCTAAATTCTTGCATCTTATAATGGTCATTATTTATTTTATTAATCGCATTCTAGAACTGCCCACCTCCCTTACAGAGGAACTCTGGGCAGTGTGGAATAAAATATTAACGCATAGCAACAATTGATAAAAGTTAAAAAGAGGCAAGGATGATTAAAAACAATGTTAAAAATTAATTAAAAGGTGAAGGGAGGGCTTTCTTGGTGCTAATCACCCCTATAGCTATGTATTCCTCTGTATACTCCAAGCAAAGCCACAGAGCCAGAGACGAAATCCTCCTGGTTTGGCCTGGTTTGGTCGAACCGGTAGGAACCATTTTCCTTGGTTCTGTGAACTGGTAGCAAAAAAAAAAGCTTGCGCAAATTGCGCAGCTCAGCTGTGAGCTGCACAATCATCAGAAGCTTTTTTTCCACTTTAAAAAGCTTTTAAAATAGTTTCTGACGATTGTGTGGTTCACAGCTGAGTCACACGATCATCGTAAGCTATTTTTTAAGCTTTTAAAAGCATTTTTTACTGCCAGGTTGCCTGAACCGGCAGGGGAAAAATACTTTAAAAAGCTAAAAAAATAATAATAGCTGAAAGTGAAAAAAAAAGTTGGCCATGCCCACCCAGTCACATGACCCACCACCACCAACCACACCCAAAAAGGTGGGGGGGATTAGATTTCACCACTGCACAGTGCCTTGCTTCCACAGCATTCTGGAAGGCCAGGAGGGTGGCAGCCCACCTCAATTCTGAGGGGAGAATATTTCCTAGGACAGGGGCAATGGCAGAAAAGGCTCTCTTTGGATACCACCATTCCGACTTCTTTAACTAATGAGGTCTGCAACATACATTCCCTGCCTAATCAGGTGGAATGGACTAATGTAATGAGACAAGGATGGTTTTCTCATTTTAAAGAGATACAGTTCTCTTTTCCATGGATTACCTGGACACAATGCATTCCTATCACGTGGTGTAGTTAATCTCACCAGGGCAAGAATCTTTCACACTCTACCAAGTGGTCAATCTTGATTAACAAATTAGCATTGCCAGTACTTCCAACCACTGATGTATTTAGGCTCCTCTCTCAGAATAATAGTCTGTCTGTCGGATAATAGGTTGATATCAGAGGTGGGTTGCTAATTTTTTTACTACCGATTTGGGCGAGCTCCTGCATGCATGCAGAAGTATCTGGGCGGGTGGGCGGAGCCTCCCAACGCCACTGCTACTGGTTTGGCTGATCCAGGCCAAAACGGCAGCAACCCACATCTGGTTGACATCCATAAAGGTATATGTCCATTTTTTTAAAATATGCAAAATGCTAGAAATTCCATTTTTTATGTAAACTATTTCAGAAAAAAAATATTGTATTCTTTCTCAGATTTTTTCTTAAGGTTGTACCATAGTCCATCTAGAATCACTAGAGCAGGCAGCGTACAAAAATACATACCATAAGTAAATAACATTGGAAATCAGAAATCAATATAAATAGAAGGTCTATTCCTCTTCTATGGAACAACAGGGCATGAGAAGAAAAAATATTTCCTTCAGTGTACAGGTAGTCCTCAACCTACATCCACAATTGAGCCCAAAATTTCTGTTGGGCTCAGAAATTAGTTAGGTGAGTTTTGTCTCATTTTGTGACCTTCCTTGCCACACTTATTAAGTGAATCACTGTGATTATCAATTTAGTAACATGGCTGAATATGACTTCCCCATTGACTTTGCTTGTCAGAAGGTTGCAAAAGGTGATCACATGACCCCGAGACACTTAACCTATCATAAATATGAGACCGTGGCCAAGCACCTGAATTTTGATCATGTGACCACAGGGATGCTGCAATGGTCATAACACTCTACTGTTGTAACTTTGAACAGTCACTAAACAAACTATTGTAAGTTGAGGACTATATGTTGAATCGTAATACCAATTACACTCAGTTTTGTCCATAGCAATTAGGATTAAATCCATACTCAAGTCAGGAAACATCTGGATGGCCATAGTTTCCACATCATGCCATAGATTCCAGATGTTTTGAATGATATGCTTAATCTCCATGAGGTCCCAAGCATCTTGGATGCTGATATAGTGGAATAGAGGAATGAATCTTGTTGTTTTTAATAGTCCGGTCATATTGTAAAAATGTTAAATTTTGAAAATTGACACAAACATATTTCAGAATTTTCCAGTTATGTATTGCCTTTCAAATACTGTAGGAAAAAAATGCATGTTTCCTATTTTTGATATATAATTTCCATTCTCTGATTCTCTTCTGTGCTGATTAGAATGATCACAAGTATTATACATATAATGCACAAGGCACACCTCTGAGCCCTGATGGACAAGAAAGTGGTCCTTCTTGGAACCAAGCAAGACAATGGCACCTTCTTCATCAGTCTTCCCATCTTCCTCTGGATTCATTTAGCCACTGCGCTAAATGCTTGACCTTTACTTGGAACACAATTTTCTCCATTATAGGATTATTCATTTTGGCCATAGGAATTTGGGGGCTCTCCGAGAAGGAATCTCTGGAAAGTGAACGAATAACAAATTTGGGCAGTGACCCTATGCTTTTTTTTGCATTAGTGGGACTAGTAGTTACATCTATATCCCTTTTGGGCTGTACAGGAGCCCTCTTTGAAAGCATCTTTCTTCTGAAGCTTTTTACTGGAGGAATAATAATTTTTGTGGTTTTGGAAGTTTTGGGAGGAATCGTCATCTTTTCTCTGAGACAACACATCAAGGCTTCCTTGCAAAATTTTCTTACGGTGGCCATGTTACAGTACCAGGATGACCTAGATCTCCAGTTCATTATGGATGAAATTCAATCAGGTCTCCAATGCTGTGGAGTAAAGTCTTATCTGGATTGGAAAGCAAATATGTGAGTAATTTTTTTGGCCTATATTGTCAGTTTCCAAAGATAGGTGTGTGAAAGCAGTAAAGTATAACTTTAATCCTTGGAGAACGTGGCAGTCTAGAAATAAGATTGGATGGAGTGATGATGGATGGATGTACGGATGAATCAATGGATGGATGGACAGACAAACACAGACACACACGGGTGGGGGAGCAAATTGTAGCACTGAAATCTGGAAAATGTAAATTTTATTTTCATTTTAAATTGTTCAATTAATGTTATCACTGGAATTTTGCTGCCAAGGGATTGTCTCACACCAAAGCCAGCTTTGTATAATTAATATGAGTGAATGGATGGTTCTGTTTGCTGTTTGATTTCAGGAATGCTTCTATATATTTCCATCTAGAAACTATGCAAGGTATTGTATTGTTTCTGGATAGAAATATAAGAGAGCATTCCTGTAGAATTAAAATAAACAGAACTGCACATTATGATGAAAAGTATCTCCCAGGACAGGTTAGTCTTAGTCTCCAACAGAAGGCATGGTAGTTCCCCACATATGTTGAAATGTGATGTCCATCCTCTCTGATCATGCCCATAACAACTGGAATCCTATACACTATTAATAGTATTGGAAGAAATGTCCTTCTGGGTTCAGTTCCAAGTGGAGAAAAAGACATTGGATTCATGGAAGTTGCTTCAAAAGAAGGTTTATTGATGATAGACATGACCACATGGTTTGAGATCCTGGGGGAAAGAGGGATTACATGCCTTGAAGATCTCGAAGAAAATAAGGGCAGAGATGCTGAGAGTCCCATGGTTTTATGCCCTCTCTGGGCTATTGAATTTGAGCTTGTATTCTGATTGGTTGTCAATGTAGAACAGACTGCCTCAGGCTTAAGGACCCATTGACAAAAGGGAAGGTGAGTTTCTGCCTCCCTTTTAGGGTAAATATTCTGCCCTTTTAATATCCCCTAAAATATCTCATTTTCCTAGGAGAGGGATGAGTACTAACTTCCTACAATAGGTTTTCAGGTTACTCATCTCATCCTTAGTTTTCTTAGATTGAGACAGGAATCTCTTTCTTGCCCCTTCAAGTGAAACAACATTTTATATAATAGCACTAGTCATTATTGTCTTCCTGTTAAATGTGCTATGAACAGTCTTTGTTTTCATTATGCATAAAGGTATGCCCATTATCTCTTCTGTTGCCTTTCTTGAACAGTGTGATACAGAACAGTGTGATAATTAAGGACTGGCTCTTTTTTGCTTCAACAGTATTTCCTCCACTTTTGCTTGGAACAGAATGGTTAATCAAACCTGTAGCTTTTTTGGTTTAGGTATTTTCCCATTTTCTATGTTTTGGATCAGTCTTTTGTTCAGCCATATATGCTGTTTAAATATTAGTATCTTTGTTTATTGGGAAGTCACTGTGATATGTTTTCATCTTTACTTGTTAGATACTCTAGATAATTCCTAATCTGTTTGACTAATGCATTATCTCTGGTTACAGTAATAGTAGAAATAAACAGTGTTCATTGCAAAAGAGTTTTACATAAGGCCTGTGAACACATTCTTGGCCCAGTCATCTTTAACAACCTCAGCTGCATGTTCACCCTGCACAGGAGGGTGGAGATTAAATTCAGTTTACTTCACTATCTCAAGAACTCAGGGCCTGTTATCAGAACTGGGTCTTGTCAGTTTGGAAACCAAACATAAGTAGATATCACAAGGAAGCTTATTCTTTTGTCACTTAGGTGATAGGTAAAATTGGTTTCAGCCCATTTTTGTTCAAAGACTTCCTTGGTTAATGCAAGTCTTTGTAGTTAGGACTTTTGACCCAAGCCAATTGCTTAGGAGATTTTTTTTAATTGAAAATTTTAAAGAGTTTTACAAATATCTATCTTCCCTCCCCCCCTACCCCAAATCCCTTCCCCCCTCCCCCCCCCAACAACTTCCCAGAGCAAATACAGGGTATAAACATTTAACAACCATATCCATATGCTAAAATAAACTAACTAACTTTAGCATCATCCCTCACTTGTACTTTAACTCTCCTTTTGTAAAGCTAACTTTAGACAAGTTGAAACATTCCTTGTTCAACCACTCATAAGCTAACTGAAATTTCTTAGTCCCATATTTATTTTGAATGTACTCAATCCATCTTCTCCACTCCAGCTTGTATTTCTCATCTGAGTGATCCTTAAGATATGCTGATATTTTAGCCATCTCTGCTAAATTTGTTACTTTTAACGTCCATTCTTGAATAGTAGGCAATTCTTCCTTCTTCCAGTACTGCGCCACCAACCGTCTTGCTGCTGTCGTTAAATTCAGGATCAAAGTAGTCTCTATAACTGTACAGTCTGTAATTATACCTAACAAGAATAACTGAGGAGTAAACTTTATCCTTTTTTTAAAAATATTTTGCATAATCTACCATATTTTTATCCAAAATGCTTTGACCTTTTTACAAGTCCACCATATATGATAATACGTAGCATCAGCACAATCATCTCTCCAGCATTTAGGTTGTAAGTTCGGATACATACAAGCTAATTTTTTAGGATCTAAATGCCATCTATAAAACATCTTGTAGAAATTCTCTCTCAGATTTTGGGCTTGCGTAAATTTTACATTTCTTACCCATATCTTTTCCCATGTTTCCATCATTATTGGTTCTTCAAAGTTTAGGAGATATTATAGTTGTAGTTACCACTCCTTGAGTCACTGCAGCAGGCTTCAGTCCTAGCAAACAGTCTAACAGCTGATTTGATAAACTATCCATTAGATGAAGAGGGAAAATGGTAAACTGAGATACAGATAGAATCCTGCATGAATTGTGCTAGGTTACCTCAAGATTTTCTGGAACCCAGTAGCAATGGGGTAGGGGGTACTTTCTTGTTGCATATATAGATCTTGATCCAATGAATTCACAGATAGATTGGCCATGGGATCATCTGGCTTACATTGGGAGGACGAAGTAGATACTGAAAAAACCTGGGAGATGCGCCTTGGGATGAACTTAAGAATGAAACATTTCTTCCTTTTTTTTTTAACTTAACAGGTATTTTAACTGCACTTCTCCAGGTGTGCAAGCCTGTGGCGTTCCTGCATCGTGTTGTCTGAATCCACTGGAAAATGGTACCATCCTGAATTCCCAGTGTGGCTTTGGCACCCTGGGCATGGAGGAGTTTGCAGTTCAAAGCACCATCTATCTTGGAGGCTGTGTTCCCCAGTTAAACAAGTGGCTCAATAGTCACGCAGGAACAATAGGCTTCTTTGCTGTAGTTTTGGTTGTGATCGAAGTAGGTAGCCTGCTTCTGGCCATTAAGGTCCTGGCAGGCATTGCTTCTGCTCGGACTCAGCATTATAGTGGGAAGGAGGGCACGCATTAGTTCTCCTATTGGGAGAGATGGATGTATTCATAATCTTTTGAGGAATACAATATAAAGTATTATATAATATCATTTGTACTAGTTAATTTACTCAGGATAAAATGGACGGGGGGGGGGGACAAAAGTAGATTTTCACATGTATTTATCTTGCCCATTCTCCTAGTTCCCTTTGTTTTCTGATAACTCCTACCACCTCTTCACTCTGTGGTCAGAAAAAGAGGAATAATGTAGCAGATGACCTTTACACCCAGGCTACTTCCCTATAAATCTAGCAACTCATTATTCATAGTAATATCTCAAAATCATTCATTCCTGATTTTGATATGGAACTACTTTCAATCCAGGTAAAAGGTAAAGGCTCCCCTGCACTTGCATGCTGGTTATTTCCAGCTCTAGGGGGCAGTGCTCATCTCCGTTTCAAAGTCGAAGAGCCAGAGCTGTCCAAAGACATCTCCGTGGTCGTGCAGCTGGCATGACTAAATACCGAAGGCACCCGGAGCGCTGTTACTTTCCCACCAAAGGTAGTTGCTATTTTTCTATTTGCATTTTTACATGCTTTCGAACTGCTAGGTTGGCAGAGACTGGGACAAGTAATGGGAGCTCACTCAGTTACGTGGTGCTAGGGATTCTAACCGCCGAACTGCCAAATTTCTGATCAACAAGCTCATCGTCTTAGTCACTGAGCCACCACGTCCCTCCAATCCAGGTACATGTTTCCAAAACAAGAAGAAGCAAAAATAGGAACACGTTGTCCCTTCTCATTCTTTCTCACACCTTTCTGAAGTGAAAGTACAATAATTCAGAGTTGCATATTGTAGCAGATCTCCACTCAGGAGAGACTGAGGGGCCGAAATGCAAAAGGCACAAATGCCACTACTTTGCCATATCTCACAGAATACAGAACAATAGAGTAAGAGGAGACCTTGGAGGTTTTCCTATCCAATCCCCTGCTCAAGCAGGCGATCCTATACCATTCTGGACAAATAGCTGTCTAATCTCTTCTTAAGACATCCAGTGTTGGAGCACCTCCAAGTTATGGAGGCAAGACTTTAATTGTTTTCACTATCAGGAAATTTCATCTTATTTCTAGGTTGGTTGTCCCATCCATAACTTCTTGTTCTGCCTTCAGGTGCTTTGGAGAATAGGTTGATTCCCTCTTTTTTGTGACAGCCCATCAAATTTTGGAAGACCGCTATCATGTCACCCCTGATCCTTCTGTTCATTAGATTAGATGTATGTAGCTCCTGCAAACATTCATCAAACTATCTAGCCTCCATCTCCCTAATCATTTTTGTTACTCATTCTGCATGACCTCATTCTTTTGTATTGTGATGACCAAAACTGGGTGCAGTATTCCAAGTGTGATCTTACCAAAGATGAGCTTTCCAAAGATACTTATATTGCCCTAATATAATATTTTCCTTATATGCTTCATTCAGTCCTGGTTGTAAATAAGTTTTTTCTTCATTAATTATATATATAATGCTTACTTTCTTAAATCTATTCAGTGTCATATTTTAATGTCTACAATCAACAACTTTTGGCTCATAGAACTAATTGCATCAATTGTTACATAGCAACAATACAGCCATCCCTTCTCAAAGTTAATGGCTTTATGTGTGGTGGAGAAATTGAGGTTGGAATTCTGTATTCATTTATCTAGAAGCAAACACTGTTGAATTCCTTGAAAGTATGTCTCCTCCACTAAAAAGGAAGTAGAGTTTCATTTAAATAAATATTTATCTTGTCCAAACATTTTATTCTGTTTATTCTTAGTTGAAAGTTTCAAGATTATACAGGCGAAGCATATTAACATTTTCAATATTTGTATTTTGTGCAAATGTAAATCTGTAATTATTCAGATTTCTTTTAAAGGTGCATCACTGCAGTCCATCTCCTGGACCTTCAATTGCTGGCATCTTACATAAGCAATGAATATTGCAATAGTTTTCAGTTACATCAGCTACTGCATAAAGTTTTTATGATCCAAGGGACAGATCAGAAGGAAAGAGGGCCAGTTTTGGTTAGTGGTTAAGACACCAGGCTATAAATTAGGAAACAGAGAGTTCTATTCCCATTTTAGACATGAAAGCCGGCTGGGTGATTTTGGGTCATTCATTCTCTCTCAACCCATGATGTCAGGTTTGGGCAACAGTCAGTTTCTGTTACAACCAATGGGCACTCAGAAGATCCAGAAAAAAAGGAGGGACCCTGCATATGTGGGGGGAAAACACTAGAATTTAAAAAAAAGATTAGAAGGAAATGTTGTAAAATGTAGGACTTACTGTGTATAAAATGAAGTCATTTCTCAGGTTCATTGTGACTTTCTTTTATGCAAATGTTTAATTGGAGGGAAGGAAATCCTTGCAGGAACCATAGTATGAAACCAAGCCAAAGATTTATTCACTTGGATTTTATTTTAATGAGCAATTGCTATAGGCCCCAAAAGGCTACTACTGGGATAGTGAATTTGCAGGGCTAGGAATACGGATAATGGGAATGCTCATGAACTGTTCTTGCTTGCTGAACGAAAGGCATATATCAGGCCCATTTCTGGCTTGTACATCTTCAAATGATACCATACTGTGCCAGTTCATGGAGCTCCAGGTGGCTGAAAGCTTCCCAGGGACAGATCACAGTGATATCTGAAAGAGAGGAGAACCCATATCAACTCAACCCTTCTTGCTTCTTGCCAGCATTAAGTTTCTGATGACATGAACATGACTTCAAAGCGTGTAAGGTGTTTGAAAAATCAGACAATGGAATGGGATCATGATCAGTTTTTTAGTCCTTTGAAGTGGTACTGAGGGCTACGTTTACCTTACTGCCATTGATCAAAGTGTTAGTGCTGATGTTACATACAAATGACAATTCAATACTTCCATATAGCCATTCACAAAAGGACAGAGGATCAAATGGACTGCAACAGTTATCCAAACAGCCAAATGAATAAGGACATTTTAAAAAACAGACGGATTGATCCGGACTGCTTGAGGATGCAGACTTTGTTCATGTGCATTGAAGCTTAATGTGTAATCGTGGCTCATGGATTGTGTGAATCCATCGAATTTTTGGTTTATTCACTAACAGTGCTTAAGGGAAGTATAGCTTACTGTGTAGCATAAAACCCAACTGCAAACAAAGTGCTTTTATAGGCATTTGTGAGAAGAAAAGAATAACAGAGGTATTTGTGCCCCAATAGCATTTTTGGAATAGGATGATAGCCAGGAGATGCTTATAATATTCCTGGGTCTATGCAATGCTTTCAATTCAGCCTCCAGAAGATACTTAAGCATGCAAAAGCACAAACAAACTTGTCAGGCTGCAACAAGGTGTTCAGAGAGGTGCTACTTTCGCACTCTCACACATGCCAAAGCAGCTTTTGAAGCACTGTTTGTCTCTATATGTTATTGAAAAATACAAATCATACTTCAGCATGATGTCTGGCCCCTTTACACTGGTACAAATAAAAAGTTTGATTAAAAAAAAAGATGTGCCACATGCAGCTTAGTGCTGCTAGACTTCCTCCGGGTGGACCTTCTGCGCTAGGTACACACATCCTTTCTGCCAAAACTCATGACTGTCTGGTAATCAAGAGTAAAAGCATCTCAGGTACTTTTTGAAACTGTTTACCGTATTTTTCGG
Source organism: Thamnophis elegans (assembly GCF_009769535.1). Taxonomy (NCBI): domain Eukaryota; kingdom Metazoa; phylum Chordata; class Lepidosauria; order Squamata; family Natricidae; genus Thamnophis; species Thamnophis elegans. Next base: position 44,762,432 of record NC_045542.1, on the reverse strand, counting down.
ATTATAAGACGCACCGGTGTATAAGACTCACCAAGATTTCGAAGAAGCAAGTAAGAAAAAAAAGTTTTTGCCTTCCCTCAGCCCCAGCAACACTCTGCGGGCTTCAGCAGGGTGCTGCTGGCAGCTGAGAGAAGGCAAAAAAAAAAAAAAAAAGCCTCCGTTTTTGTGAAAAACTGCCCATTTTTCGCAAAAACGGGGGCATTTTTGCCTTGCCCCAGCCCTGCTAAAGCCTGCAGAGGGCTGCTGGGGGCTGAGGGAAGGCAAAAAAGCCTGCATTTTTCACAAAAATGGGATGTGGGGGCGGGGCCTCAGGAGGCCAAAAATGGCTGTATTTGGTGTATAAGACGCACCAACATTTCCATGCTCTTTTAGGGGGGAAAAGGTGCATCTTATACTCTGAAACTTACTGTACTGCCCTGTCCCCCACTCTAATGTTCCCCAGAAGCCAATTTCTGTGGAAGAACCACTTGGATAAATATAATTCTCCTTTTGCAATCCTGGATGGGGGGAAAAACCTCCAGATAAGAAAATATGAGGATACCCATGAATACAATTTGGCTGAAAATGGCCATTTTGCACCTGCTGGTCTGGAGCTGCTACCAACAATCATACAAATCAGTTAAGAGGAGTCAGGGGATTTGTGTTGGCTCTGCCCAGATCTGCCTACTAGATAGTAATTCCCTGTTTTTTTGGAGCAGGTTCTAGGATTGATCCTCCCTAAAACAAATTGGTAAATATCTGTTGTGGATTATATTTTATAAGACTCCTTATAAAAAAAGAACAAAAATATAACTGCCAAAATATAATAGGGGAGTAAAATTACAGGAACAAGGAATTCAAGAGTTTACTGAGGGAATTCAGTAAATTTAGACAAAGGAAGCAAGCCATGGACAGTAGAAAGTTTTCAATGGGAGTTGTGACATTGCCCAAAATATCCCATCCGTGCCTGAAAACATCTGGACCTGCCCATAGCAATGTGGAGAAGGATAAACTGCAAGGAACCTGCAGAAACCTGACTGCCTCACTTCAGCACTTCAGTTAAGGTAATAAATCAATCCTTCATACCTGTTCCCAAGCCTTCCATACCGGGAATGTCGTCACCAAACCTGCAAAAGAAAAAGAAACCATTTTCCTACAAAGTTGGCTTCCAATCACCATCACTTTGTGGAAATATTACCTCTCTATTCAGTTGCACAGAGGTTGGGTGATTTAAAAAAGCTATTCTTTTTGACAGAAGAGAATTATAGAAATAAAATAATGTAAGGGGGTTCAGGAATTGGTCTGCAGCTACACTGCAGGGAAACACCCGTACAGATATCTAAGCAACGTGTACAGGTAATCCTCGATTTATGACCACAATTGAACCCAAAATTTCCATTGCTAAGCAAGGCTGTTGTTAAGTGAGCTTTGCTCCATTTTATGACCTTTTTTGCCAGAGTTACTAAACAAAATCACTGAAGTCGTTAAGTGAATCATGCGATCATTAAGCGAATGTGGCTTCCCTATTGACTTTGCTTGTCACACGCTGGCTGGGAAGGTGACAAACAGCGGCAGTGCAACTGTCATAAATACATGCCATTTGCCATGAGCCCAAATTTTGATCATGTGACTGTGGTGATGCTGCAACAGTTGTAAGTGTGAAAACTGGTCCTAAGTCACTTTTTTCAGTACTGTTGTAACTTCGAACACTTATTGGAGGAACGGTTGATAGTCCAGGACTACCTATATGTGTTGCTATCATACTTTACACATTACAACTGAGTAACAGTTGTGGGTATGGCCCTGGAAGTCACATTGTGGCTTTGAAGGGCCAGTTGGGGCTGGAACTCAGGTTGGGCGTCTTTGATTTAAAAGAAAGTGAATTCCCTTCTTCCTGCAAAATAACACTTTGTATCTCACCCTTGAACCCCTTTCTTTGGTGGCTTGCTCTTGAACTGCCGAGTTTGTCTCTGTTTGAATTTAGGAGGCCCTTTCCTGGGAGTGACAGGCCCCCCAGTCACCCTGGTGGCAGATTTGAATTCTGGTTTTGGAACTTCGAGGTTCATGGCTGGGATGAAAGAGTGTCACTTGTGAACAACAGCCCTCCTGATTCTGGTGGGTTAATCTGTTAGATAGAAAATAAAAATAAAATAATAATTGTGAAGTCTATCATTAAATCCAGTGGAATTATGTCACCTTTAAACTCTGTTGGTATCTCTTCAAGGAATACATTGTTAGAAGGCAAATCCACTTAAAACATTAGAAAATGTTTCTGAACAAATCAACTGAGAGGTTATGGATGTCATTCATTCATCCACTGGATCACAGGTGGTATTCAGCAGGCTCTGACCAGTTGTGGAGAACTGGTAGCAGAAATTTTGAGTAGTTTGGAGAACTGGTAAATACCACCTCTGATTGGCCCCGCCCCATCTATTCTCTGCCAAGTCCTAGCTGATTGGGAAGAAATGGGGATTTTACAGTATCCTTCCCCTGCCATGCCCACCAAGCCATTACATGCCTACCAAGCCACGGCCACAGAACTGGTAGTAAAAAAATGTGAATCCCCCACCCCTGCACTGGATGTGTTTAGGGAGAAGCTAAGCAACTATCCATCTGCAATGTTTTAAACTGGACTCCTGCACTAATCAGAGGGTTGGAGTCAACTATTTCAATGGACCCTTGCAGCTCTATGATTTTAAGACCTAGAAAAAAGAAAGCAACAGAGTTGTTCATTTAACATACCATATATGTGAACTCAGCCATGTACTAAGATTATGTAATGAAATAACAGTTGATTGCAGAATCCTCCCCACTTCATAGGATCTGTCCCTGTGCGAGGTGCTTGCAGGTGCCGTACTGACTGTTCTCTGCTTTAATTATGTGACTAGGAAGGTTTGATGTATATATTTGGCTGGGGTCTATTTATGTAGCTCGGATGGTGAAGTACCGGTTCTTCTGAAAACATTAAATTTTCAGAGCCAATCAGAAAAATCAGGCTGCGATCCAGAAAATATCTGGTTTCTTTCCTTGGCACTGCTAAAATCTGATTTGCTTGAGCATTTTCCTGTTGCATTGAGATCACCTAATGCTTTCTGTTTCCATCACTAGAAATGAGTCTGACACATTAAGATACTAAAGTAGAAGAATATTTCACCAGAGTCTTTGGCTAAACTTGTTGCTGATAATCATTGTGCAGATAGTCCACTTGCCAGGCATAATAGTGGCAGCAGACAGGTGTGTGTGTGTGTATGTGTGTGTGTGTGTGTGAGAGAGAGAGAGAGAGAGAGGGAGGGAGGGAGGGAGGGAGAGAGAGAGAGAGAGAGAGAGAGAGCTATTGGGCATCATTCTAGAAGAAGACTAGGTTTAATGAATCCTTGCATTTGCTTTGGTGCAGAGACACATCCTCAGCAGATCCAGGGGTTTTTACTTGGGGCAATTTAGCATCTGTTATTGGCTGCCGTCCAGATAGAACAATGGGATAAAATAACATTAGTCTCATCCAGGGTGACACTTCTCAGGCTCACATTCAAATCCCCGAAAAAGATGTTAATCTGATTAGAGTGCTCCACCCCCTTAAGTAGTTTTAGGCTTATTTCCCAGAATGGAAAAGGGTTTTCTTAGTTTGTTTCATCAGCTCTTATTAATTTTCTCAAAGCTGTTCTATCACCCATCTTGATAAATTCAGCCCTGCAAGAGCCATGTTACCTTTTCAGGGTAAAGTGCTAGAAATCATGGATTCCACTATTCATCTAGCAACTAAATTTGGAAGAATTTGCCGTTCATCCCCCACCCCTGGGACATTTTTCATGGGCTAAGTAGACACATTCACACACACACACACCCCTACCTATCATCCATCCATCCATCCATCCATCCATCCATCCATCTATCATCTCTCTACTATCTATCTAATCTTCCATCCATCCATCCATCCATCCATCCATCCATCCATCCATCCATCCATCTATCTATCTATCTATCTATCTATCTATCTATCTATCATTCCAATATACCTGCAATGCACTACCTTCACAAAAGCTTACATTTGCACCTTTTTTTCCTAGAAACTTTTAAACATTTTGCAAACCTAGCTGCTTCTCTCACATCCATGAGTATAAACAGCGCCCACTATTTTAATTACCCTTTGTGGCTATCAAGATGCTCTTCTCAGGCTACCAAAATCTGTAGAAGCTTTGATACTCCAATTCTTCCATGGAACTTCAGTCTCATTTGCATTTAGATTTGCATTTAGCCTCATTTAAATTGCACAACACATTCATTATCCTAGGAGAAAAGTTAGTCAGAAAATGGTGAATTACTCCAACGGGCTTTGTCTAAAAACCACCCACCTGGGTCTCTTCCTTGCAGATGAATATCACCTTCCTGGAACACAGCCACAACTAGCTCCAGAAGAATGTAACAGCTGGAAAGTGGGTGGAATAAATTGTCTGGTGACTAAAAACAAACTTTCAGTTACTTACCAGAAGTTAAAGATGCACCCACTCAAATCCCTATCGCAAATGTTAATGATAGCAGGTCTGTATGAGTCAGCCTTTATAATATGTATCTGTAGTTGGTCAAAGCTTGTTCTGGAGGTTTCAGAGGTGTTACAATGTATTATATTCCTCATAATAGGTTTATGACTCTTGTTTTTAATCCAGCATCATCTCTCGTTTATAGATACATTGTTTACAGTTTGTGTGCTTAGGTCAGGGAGAGGAAGTAGTCATACAATAGTCACTGACTTACAAACACAAATGGAACTGGAAATTCTGTCACTAAGTGATGCAGTTATTAAGTGAGTTGCACCCAATTTTATGACTGTTTTGCCAGGGGTTGTTAAGTGAATGCCGTTTCCCCTATTCACCTTGCTTGTTGGAAGCCTCCTGGAAATCATAATCATGTGACCCTCTAGAAGATGCTGTAAATATTGTAAATACATACTAGTCGCCAAGCACCCAAATTCTGATCATTGATCACAGGGATGCTGCGACCGTCTTAAGTGTGAGGAATAGTTATAAATCACTTTTAGTATTGTCGTTAAACATATAGTTGTACGTCGAGGATGGCTTGTATATTTTCTGTTGTGGCCCAGCAGGAGCTGTTGGAGCTGCAAACAGACTCAGATAGCGAGGGACCCTATGAGTTGGCTCTGGAAGATGTGGAGGACCCTGGACAGGGTTCAGACTCTGAGCAGGGACCAGAGAGGCTGTTTGGCCACCAGGAGGCATCTGAGGCATGGAGCAGCAGTGAAAGCCAAAGGGAGTGCTTCCATGATGTCATGAGGTTCAGAGGGAATTGGTCCTGGACGCCCGGCAGAGACGGGGGGATAAGCGCCGGCAGCAATTAAGGAGACAAAGGAGATAATTGGACCCAGGGTTGTGATTAGGCTCCTCCCAAGGGAGTATATAAGAAGAGACTTTGGGAGGAGGCTGTTTGCAGGATTCAACTAATATACTAATGCTGGAGAAACTCTTGTGTGTATTTCTTATCTGTGGAAGACTGGGTTGCTGCCAAAGTCTTGTCGGTGTGTTAATTTACTGTGAATAAATTGTCTAGCAGTAATCTTGTGTCGGCGTGCCTCACCGTATGGAGGGGGTTCTGAACAATTTTCTATACCCCATTTTAAAATTTGAACTATTTTTAATGTTTAAATATTACAACAAAAATATTTTTAAGCAATGTTACTGGGATACATTTTAAATATTTGCCTCTGTTGACTTTAGAGACAAAAAACTCCCAGACCCACTTCTAGCACCCTGTAAATGAATCCATGGTAATGCTTTCTATACCTTCAGACATGGAAACCATCTTTTACTTTGGGCCTTCAGGCCTGCCACATTTTCTACTGTGGGAAAATGGGAGGGGGACTTATATGAAGTATGGGTGAGATATAGTCTAAATAACATTCTTTTCTCAGAGAGTCAAGGACATCTTGCCCTGCAGCTGTGATGGGGTGATGTGACTGGGAGGCATCTCCAGTTTTGGATGGTGTATTAATTGGGCCATGTGATGGACATGTGGGTGCTGGGCAGGGACTTGAACTTTCGCTTGGGTGGGGAAAACCTGGAAGCTTTCAGATTCGGGTTTTCCCAGATGTGCCAATATGACATCTCTAATAAAATGGAACTTTGAGGAAACTCAGGCCTCGTTATCCTCTTTCATTGGTGGTGTTATTTGGAACCCTGACATCCAGAAGATTTCAAGAAAGGAGATATCAGAGTTACTGTTATTCTGGCAAACAGAGAAGTACCGCTTGTTCCCCTAGACATGAAACAATCTAATTAAGAATGCCTAAATTCCACCCATTCAACTTCCGGTATATTCTGAAATGGGGCTCATACTGTAGGTTTTGAAAAAGAGAACCGTTAATATGATCACAGAGAATTGTTCCAGTGAAAAGGAACCATTGTCATGCTAGGTTGCCAACTTATCAAATTGATTCTTTGTACAAATTGAAACAGGTGCAGTTAAGTTTCCTGCCAATTTTTCTTTTCATCGGAATCTTACTCTTTAAAGCGTTCAAGGTAGAAATCTGGCTAAGGAGTGGGGGAATATTATTTTTTAGTCAGGGGCAACTGACAACCATGATAAGCAAGGACTCACCTCCCTCATTTGCTTTACAATCAAGGACACAAACTTTGGGTTTTGTTCTTTTATTGCCTATAAAAAGTCAACAGATACCCCTGTCTGTAACTCATTCATACATAACAGTAAGCTATGCTTGGCTTATTTATTTATTTGATTTGTCAATCGTTTACAAGATAATAGGTATAAGATAAATATGAGTATGAATGAAATGGGTATGAATAAATGGAAACAGTAGAACAGGGATAGTAGGCACGATGGTGTGCTTATGCACGCCCCTTACAGACCTCTTAGGAATGGGGTGAGGTCAATAGTAGGCAGTTTAAGGTTACAGTTTTGGGGATTTGAAAATGTAACAACAGAGTCAGGTAGTGCATTCCAGGCATTGACCACTCTGTTGCTGATGCTTAACCAGTATGTACTGAATCAACCACCAATCCTTGGATTCCTACAATGCATTTGGATATAGGTCATTATCTAACAATTGCAATGGATATGTTCAAACATCTTGTTACAACCTTAAATGGTTTGTTGCACGAATCCAACCCATAACAAGATCTTCTTGTAGTCCTTCTGAAAAGCAAGAAACCGTTGACTGCAAAGTTATAGCAATGGCAGTTGTCAGCTAAGATCTTCCAAAGTTATTTTCAACTGATGACACTTTATGGAAAAAAATAGAGGACAATGTAAGCCATTCAATTCTTTCACCCTTGTCTAATACTGACAATAGAGTGGGTGTAAGGACTTCATAAATAAAGGTCAGGGCTGCCTGACTGCACAGTGGCTAATCAGGCAGTAACCATGGATAAAGTATGTCCTTGCTATGGTATCTGGTACTGGATGACACAGCAATGCAAGACCAAACACAACTCACTGTTAAGCAGCGATTAAAGCAAGAGAGGTGACATCTCGCCTCCTCTTTGTTACTGTTCAGTTAAAAATAAAAACGTCAGTGTTATAGAACAGAGATACTGTGAAAGGGGCAGGAGAAGGATTTATTTCCTTCCGTTCCCTTTGGGTCCTGTTTTACTTACCCTCCCATATGCCATTTCCATGTGATGTTCTGCCTCTTGAGTTTTGTCCAGAGGTTAACCACAAACCCCACATCCATAGCTGGTCAACAAGTAAATCCTGGGGTGATAAGTGAAAGTAACTTTGGGTGAAGCTAATTGTAAAACACTCTGTCCGGAACACAGTTTGACCCATAGATCAAATTCAGAGAACACATTACATTTACTGATAGCCTGATCGTTTAACAAGCTATGCAACATAGCCAATGACTAGGAAGAGATTTATCACCACTGTTTCCTATGGCATTCTCTATGCAGACATTCACTGCTAAGGTCATCTAAGCAGAACGTTTCTCAGTTTCCCTCTGTATAAAACATGAAATATTTGAGGTCTCTTTGTAAATTATAAACGGAAAGGGCTTCACACCAGGGGTGTGTTCCGGCAGGCACTACTGCTGGATTGCTCGTGGGTGTGCTGTGCGTGCGCTTTGCACACATGCACAGTGCAATAAAAAATTTTCTATGTGTGCGCAGAAATGAAAAACAAATAGAACCGGTTCAGGGGCATAACAGGCCTGGGTCACTGCTGGTTCCAGTGACACTGGCCACCAAACCACTACCAGTTCACCTGAACCAGTCTGAACTGGTAGGAACCCACCACTGCTTCACACTGATGCGGACTTAATGGTTGAATTGACACAATGCAGTAAAATATACTAAGAGTTTGCTGAACTGCAGCTACAAGATCAGACTGCAAACTTCCAGATGGCAGCAGTCAGGATTTTCTATATCTCTTCCTTGCTATCTACTGGTTGCCTGGATTTTAAAAAGTCAAATATGGTAGTCTTACTTTACTGTAACCATCCTATACAGAATAAGAGCACAGGTGATGACATGCTATGCTAAAAGCAAGCTATCCACATAATGAGTTCCAGTAATCCAGTAATTTTCCATCTTATTATAAATACTACAGGGGAAAGAAAACAAAAACACAAGATAAATACAAATTTAGAATGTAGTGTACAGTAATGTATAGTTCTGTAGTCACTTCAGTTAATAACAGACTTGGAAGGGGCCTTGGAGGTCTTAAACAGTAACAGTAACAGAGTTGGAAGGGTCCTTGGAGGTCATCTAGTCCAACCCCCTGCTCATGCAGGAGACCTGTACTAGGGATTTGAACCACAAAACTGCCAACCTTTCTGATTGACAAGCTCAGTGTCTTAGCCACTGAGCCACCTAGTCAGTCCGTGCTCAGTTCCATGCTCAGCTGTGAAGCTTATCAAATGAGCTCAATTCAATTAGTCTCAGACTAATCTTCCCAACATAACTACATTTGTGATTCACCCAGTGTAGTTATGATTCACTGGTTAAATGGATGAGTTTGCAAATATGCTAAACCCTTAAAAGACTATATCTATCTATTCTACTCTATCAATCATAGCTTCCCATCTCACCAAAAGTGGCATACAACGAAGTGTGCTGGATCCACAAACTGTTCTTAGCAAAAACCAAATACCACATTATCACAGTGTGGGTATGCAAACTTTGTCTACATACTGTGCATACTCTTATTAACTTGGAGAAAAGGCAGTACGTATGGGAAATAAATATTGCTGTATAAAGTGCCATTGCATTAATGCCACTACATCAAAATAAAAATCCAGATTTCTTAAGGAGAGTAGTGCAGATGATGGAATTGTGCAGTGTATCCCTAAGTAAAAGTAAAATACAGAAGATAGCTGCATTCAGACATGACAGCAGGCCAACATAACAAACATCTGTGAAGTAATCTATAATGTACTTTGTGATTGCCTTCAGTTTTCTTGGGAAGGATTTTCGAAAGTGGTTTGCCAAAGCCTCCTTCCAAAGGCTAAGAGAAATACTGGCTGGCCCATGGTCATCCAGCTAGCTTTGACTCCAAGGTAGGATTAGAACTCACAACCACCTGGTTAATAGCCTGGTGCTTTAACTCCTTCTATCCAGTGGTGGGATTCAAAAAGTTTTACTACCGGTTCTGTGGGCGTGGCTTGGTGTGCGTGGCAGGGGAAGGATACTATAAAATCTCAATTCCCTCCCAATCAGCTGAGACTTGAGAGGCAGAGAATAGATGGGGGCAGGGCCAGTCAGAGGTGGTACTTACTGGTTTTCCGAACTACTCAAAATTTCCGCTACCGGTTCTCCAGAACTGGTCAGAACCTGTTGAATACCACCTCTGCTTATACCAAATTGATTCATAGATATAGTGTATCGCCTGCTGACACATACCTCCCAGCGGCCAGTAAGATCCCATAGATTGGGCCTCCTTCAGATGCCGCCGGCCAAACAATGTTGGCTGGCGGGCCCTCGGAGGAGAGCCTTCTCGGTGGCTGCTCCGACTCTTTGGAACCAGCTCCCCCCAGAAATCCGGACCATACCCACTCTGATGGCCTTCAGAAAAGCTGTAAAAACCTGGCTGTTCCGGCAGGCCTGGGGCTGTTGACCTCACTGTTGAGGTCCGGTCCCGACTAGAATGAATGTATGAGGGGTGTCTATTGTTTTAAATTGTTTTGTCGTTATGTGCTTTTTATATTTCTTTTAAGCCGCCCGGAGTGCTTTGGGATTGGGTGGCATATAAAAACTCCAAATAAATAAATAAATAAATAAATAAATAAAACAATCATTATTATTCACCTAAAATATTCGTAACATTCTAAGTGCTGTGAAGATATGAAAAACAAGCATATTCCTGTTTTCAGCCCCTAATAGAAATGAAAGGGGAAAGAGAATGGAATAACAGATTCTTCCCTAGATGATAGATGAGGCCAGATTGGCTCCTCACTGGCCAGCCAGTCGACCAGCTGGTTTGTTGTAGTCTTCCTGAGAGCTAGGAGGGTAGAACTCTGCAATGGTATTTAGTGTCGTGATAAATTGCAAAGTTCAGAATATACTTTCCTTCAATTCTGCAGTTTCATACCTGCTGGCAGATGGAGCAGATATTTCTTTTTTACCACAGAGGAGCAATGTAAGCATTTTATAGCTATTCAGAGTGACTTAAGAGTTAGCCCAAGAGCTTTTGCATTTCAGCAAGTTGATGGGGAAAGGAGATTAATGGATCCTAAAGGAGTTACATGGCTGTGATCTGAAGGCAAAGATACACTAACAAATGTAAAGCTATGTTTGGTCAATATATAAATAAATCTCCTGGGAATATCTTGTACGTCTGGTTTAGACATGATGCAAGACGACAACGGGGCCTATTTATTTTTAGCTGAGCATAATGTATGAACCCAACCTTTAAGGCTTAGGGTTATCTATATACACATTACAGCTTGTTCAGCAACCACACTGAAAAAGATACTGGTTCACTGTGGTGAGTGATCCTCTTTTCTACTAAAAGATGTGAGGACTGAAATTTGGTACATACCATATTTTTCGGATTATAAGACGGACCAGAATATAAGACACACATAGATTCTTAAGTGGAAAACAAGAAAAAAAAGTTTTTGGCTTCCGTGTGTCCACTTTTTGTCCCCCCACAGACCCCAGGAGCACTTTGCAGTCCTCCCAAACCCTTTATGCATCCTGTTTTTGCCAAAAATGGGACGTGGGAGGGAGGGATGTTGGAAGGCCCACAACAGGGCCATATTTGGTCTATAAGATGCACAGACATTTCCACCCACTTTTTGTTGGGAGGGAAAGTGCCTCTTATAGTCTGAAAAATACGGTATTTATTTGACAAAGAAGGGATCCATTTGTTCCTAGCTACCTACTTAAATCAGAGCTCCTTTACTACAATGCCATCTATGACAAGGGTGTCAAACTCGCAGCCGGAGGGCCGGATGCATCATGTGCTGGCCACGCCCACTTCTGTTTTAGCGAACGGGGGAAAGTCGCAATACGTCACGTGATGACGTGATGCCACAGGTTTGACACCTCTGATCTACTGTATGAGATCAATGTGACATTCCAAAAACATTTGAAGCACAAACCCAGTTCATGAAAATAGCAGGTCATGCCAAATATCATACCTCTGTTTTAAGTAGATTACATTTTAAAAGAAGACAGTGCTACAATAATAGACACACAGTCATCAGAACTCTTTATATAAAATAAAATATATCATCTCTTTTCCTCTTCAAAGTCTCCTATAGTCCGAAACTATGGGATAAATGTGCATCAGGTCAAAAGTGTCAGTCTTTCTTCATACGGAACTTAATTTCCATCTTCAGGAACATTTTAATATTTTCATCCTCTATATGTTTCTCCACAGCAGCCAAAGCTTGCTCGCCACCATCCTTGTAGTATTTCAGAACCTCTTCTGCATAAGCAATCCAGACGCAGTTGTGGCATCCACTCATACAACACGTTGTGGGAGGGAGAATCGTTGGTGGGGTGGCAAAATAGGTCCCCGAAGAAGCTGTTTCCTTCTCGGAGCACGACTTATCCTTCAGGGAAGCAGCCTTTTGGGTCCCATTGCCATTCTCGGCATCTGCACAGAAGCGACGCTGTCCACTGCTTAGTAGTGCTGCAGGGAGGCAGCTTATATTTACCAGCCTCCCATGGCAAGATCTTTTCAGTAGGGCCAGAGTTGTTGTATCACTAGCCTCAGGGCCCCAAAACAGGTATATATACTTCTGGTAAGAAGAAAAACAAAATTAAACCCCAATATCCCTCTTATTTCCAGGACATCCAATCCATCTTTGAAATCAAACCAAGCAAAGATACAACCTACAGAATTTCACTTATTTATCCAGAAACATATCATGCCTACAAGATCTGGGTTACGTTCCACTTGTGACTTTTGGTTCAGTACGTAAGCAACAGCATTTCACTATCTTGACGATGCTCTGAAAACAAAAACCAACCAAGTTCCTGGTGAGATCCCGACTCTTCTTTCTGATGTGTGACGTTTTACATGGTTGAAAACTATGCATTTAAGTAGATTCAGATTTAAAAACATTTTGACCTGGTATGAGAAAGTTGACTTTGGAATGCATTTTTAAATGGATAATATAAGCAATATATAGCATATAGAAAACTAGTATTTATTCCAGAATATATTTTAAGTAGTATTTTCTTCAATATGGATTTTAATGCATGTTACAGTTTAGTTCAAGAAAAACTCTGGATGGCCGCATTTTATGTGACTCTGGGCCAGTCACTCTCTCTCAACCCAACCCACTTCACAGGGTTGTTGTTGTTGTAGGAAAAATAGGAAGAGTCAGATTTATTGATATGTTTGCCACCTTGAGTTATTTATAAAATATAATAAAGATGAGATGTAAACTGAAAAAATTGGGCTGTTACATGCAGCTGAGAGGACTGTATTGATTCCTTAGTTCAGCATTTCCCCCCCACAAAGGCCAAATTATCTGGAAGGCAAAACTGTTGTTCTTTTCCTGTCCTCTGGTGAATGGTACTTAGCAACATCCCATTCTGATCCTATAGAAAGTCTACAGCCATTCTGAATAGTACCACCCACTGATATATCTTCCACAAATTTGCCCAACCTTCTTCAGATGTCAATTAAATTAGCAGTTCAACATAGACTGTGTCAGAAAGTTTCATATAAGTATATATAACAAACAATTAAATTAAGGGCATATCTAAAGAGAAAGCTAGGGAATGGAACCAATTCATATAATTGTTATCACTACTAGAGTTTAGACACTGAAAAATCAAAACAAAAGACCCAAAAGAAAATGTGGCAAGGATGCCACAATAATTTCGAGATGTTTTGGTTCATGGTAATATTCTGTTCTCTGTGTGTGGATTTGGGATTTTTTTCTTATGCACCAATACAAGTGTTATTTAAATTAATACATACTCTAAAATTAATCTTAACTTATATCAACGTCCCATTTCTCCTTATTTCTGTTCTCTAAGAAGGAACCTATAGAATAATTGCCAGTTTTATACTTTCATAAAACAGCCTATGGAATACTGAACATTTCTTTCTCAATCCTGAAACCATGCTAGCATGTAGCTTCCAACCTGTTGTGTCCAGATAGGTCAGGGGATTGGAGTACAAATCCCTTGCCACTGCCTGTGTTGACTGGGACTGACAAGAATTAACACTTAACACATCAGGAAGGCAACTGGTTGCCTAGTCCTATTCTAGAAGGCAGCCAGAAAGCAGTTTTTGGCACTCTTTGTGGTTATGATACCAAGATAATTCCTCTTTGCTGAACAACCAGTACTGATAAAGAATCTGGAGATCTTGGAAATATGATCCTTATTTTAGGACTCTGCTGAATCCTAATGAAGATGCTAACTTCAAAGGACCTTAGAATCAGAAATGATTTTTAAAAAAATCATTTTTTAATGATTAAAAAAAGATTTTAAAGGAGAGTTTAGGGCAGGATAATCCTTCAACAGTAAGGGTTATTTCACAGCACTCGGATTGATTCTCGGACTGAAGACAGCATTCCAAATAAACATTGCCAAGATCAGACATTTAAATCACGTGGTTGAAACAGAATAAAAATAAATGGGCTTGTTTAATTGAAAATGTACCACTTTGGTTTATTTGGTAAACAAGCAACCCGCCTTTAGCGTTTTGTGTGAACGCAGCTACACTGTGATTTTTACCTTCTAATCCTCCCGGCTAAAGTTCTCACCTGACCCGCTTCTGATGTACCAAAAGTCCCCGCCAACCCGCGGCGCCAGCATAAAACCCCCAAATGCAGCATCTCTCCGGGCGCCTTAGGCAACCCTGTCTCCTTCGCTCCCTGCCGGGAGTGACGTCTCCTTCGCCCAATAGCGATCTCGATTCTGTCCTAACTTCCGATAGAAGTGAGAGTTCCGCCAATTGGAGGGCGCTAATGGACGGGGAAATTGTACACACACCCCGGAAGAAGGCGGGGGAATAGAGTGCGTAAGCAAGGGAAGACTAAACTGGGAAGCGATTGCAGCACGTGGGTGCGTTTGTCATAAGCAGCGATGGGCAAAAAAGAGAAGAAAGTTGCTGTGGCTTCCGCTGCTCCACGAAAGGGGCTTCTCCCTCGTGGTAGGTCTGTATCAATCCGGTTATCTCTTTCTCTTTGTGTGTGCAATTTAAAGCGCTTTGCTTATTCTGTGTCAGTGACAGGAAAAAAAATAGCCCTGTAGGGTTGACCAATTTTATCTTAACTCACTTATCATAACATTCATATTTGAGGTTGCCCAGTGAATGTAGAACTAATTGGGATTTTGACTGCTACTGCTTGATTCTGCACGTGTTTATTCTTTGCTCTCACTCCACTCTTGGTCCAAGCCACCTTGCCCGGTTGTTGTAGGGAAAATAAGTGGCAGGAATATTAGGTGAGGATGCTATCTTGAGATATATATGAAAATGGAATAATGATATCTGCAAAAAATACTCTTTGCCTGCAAGAATTGGGGAGGACCCAACACAGGCAGAGTAAAAGAAAATGAAGCAGCTAAAAGTGCTCTGGAAGTTTAAAATGTACATAGATAAACACCTGCTACATAGCACCCCAGACTCAACAATTGTCAATAAAAAAGACAAAAAATAGTCTGGGTAGTACCTAGGTGTTGACAGTATCTAGAGGCAGGAGAAGAAGCAACTGGAGAAAAATCAAAAAACAAGACTTGCAAATAGAAGTGGGATGACTGGCAAAAGAAAGCAAAGATAGTACAAATAGTAATAGGTGCCTTGGATGCAATCTCAAAGCATATGGGCCATCCCTGAAACACCATTGGCATTGACAAAATTGCCACCAGTTGATTTCAAAAGGCAGCTTTATTTGGAACAATTTACATCCTGAGATGATACTTTGACACTATCAAGCAATAACATCTGCCTATTCCACGTCCTTGGAAAGAACTCAATAGTTGGATAAAACTGCCAAATCCCATCTAAACATCTGGCAGACTATGCAACCAACCATAATAATAAAACCTCTTCCTTATTAGCATTTTCCATCTTTCCATTATGATCAATAAAACCTGAGAATTCTGAGAACTGAAGTCATAATAATAATAATAATAATAATAATAATTATTATTATTATTATTATTTATGGAAGGTTGCTATAATTTATCCTACTTATTAGCCAGTGATATTAAGTTTTTTATATGTTATATCTCCTTTCCCAGCACCCTGGAAATGCTTACAGATGTCTCCAGTTCTATGCTGGAGGGGGGATTCAATTTGGAATGTGACTCATTATGTAATTGTTATGATACCAGAGATCAAAGAGATGTGCCACCACATGTCTTTCAACTTCCTACAATAGACCCATTGTGAAAATGGGGAGTACTGAATTAGATTGTAAGCAATAGCAATAAGATATCATATTCATGACATATTCTTTCTTCTTTCCTTTGTGGAGAAAAAATATGTTATTAACAATTTTTTTAAGTTATGGTCGATTAACATGCTTTTCTACTACTAAGGATGTAGAGGGCACCTGAAAGGTGATGTAGGAAGAACACCCCTGATGAACACTGAAAGATCACTTTAAATATAGGCTGGCTATGGTACTAATTCAAACTAATATATGTGCTTCCAGCATCATCTCATTCATTCTGCTGATTGAGGTTGTTGAAATTCCTTTACAGAGCAAGATATGAAAATGTGAGACACATGCTTGCATCTGTCCTAAAGAGGTTCTTTCAACTCACCTAGGTTAGGTTATGTAAGTTTATAAATGATTATGATGATGATGATGTCTCGAGACAGCAGAATAGAAGAGAAAGAACTGGAGAAGATAACAAAATACAAGACCTACAAATAGAAATAGAATGACTATGGCAAAGGCAAGCAAGGGTAATACCAATAGTAATAGGTGCCTTGGATGCAGTCTCAAAACAACTGGAGCAGCACTTGAACACCATAGGCATTGACAAATTTCCCATCAGTCAATTGCAGAAGGAGGTTTTACTTGGAACTGCTTCCATCCTGCGACAATATCTGCAACACCATCAAACATCCAGATTTGTCTATTCTAGGTCTTTGGTAAGAACTTGATAGATAGACAAAAATGCCAAACTCAGTCTGAACATCTGGCTGACTATATGAATAATAATAACAATAATAATGCTAGCCGTACCAACATTTCTCTCGTTTTAGTTTTAGCCATGTGAAGAAAAAGGCAAATTCAAAACCAGATTGCCTGGATCAGCAAGAAATTCCATATCGGTTGCGAGAAATCATGAGGAGCCGAAATGAATTAAAAAAACCCACCCGCAAGAAGAAGAAACCTGGTAAAAAGCAGCTTTATGATTTGATATTCAGTATATGTTCCAGCAACTAGCCAGAAATTCTTGGGAAGTGTCATCTTGACAACTCTCCTGGATGGTACTAGTTTGAGGGAGTCTGCCTTATAAGGATTTTTTTAATCAGAAGGGTGGAAGACTCTGGGATTGCAGAGCTGCATGGAATCCTCACTCTCCTTTTTGGTCCTTCCCCCTAATCTCTCCTTTATGGCATTGAAAATTAGTGGAACAATTTTTCAATGCTTTGGAAAAGAAAATATAGAAAAACTCTAGGCTATGCCCCAACATAACTTAAAGCAGTTTTAAAAACAGAGAAAATCCCCATTTTGGATTGGTTGGAAGAGGGGCGGTTATATAAATGTTTTAAATAAATGAACACTTTTCCTGCAGAGAAAGGACACAATAATTTAAGCAAAAATATTGACTCAAACCACATATTTTGTTCAGCCTATCCAATTTGCCTCAGAGCTTGCCATCAGCCCTCTAAATAAATAATAAAGAGGCTGCTTATCATCAAAACCTAAGCCTAATAAATTAGATAAATAAATCCACCCCTATTTTATAGTAGTATTACATGCGTACAAACATGCTATATTTGCTATATTTGTATACTGCCGAGTTTTAAGGTTACATGGAGGGCATACAAGTTACAGAGTAAATGAAGACAATAAGTTTGTAAATCCGTGTTCTTTTGTGACCAACATTTCAGATATGCCCTTATGGCTGGGGATCTCCAAGTGCTTGCTGTAAGTGGTTCTCTAGTAACCAAGGGTACAATGTAAGTAGGTACCATATCTAATTAATAAGTTCAATATTATATTTTGTTGCTCTCTAATACTACTCATGGGTCATAAAATAATGGTGCGGTACAGCTAGAGAAATCCAAGATGGCTTGTTAATAGCAGAATACCTTTTTCCTACAGATCCTAGAAAATTGCTTTTAAGTATCGTTAATTCATTGTCAGATAACTCTTATTTGCTCAGCTACGGATTGGTGTTTTGCAGAGTGACTAGGTTAGAGCTCTACCTGTTTCCTACAATGTCCATGAAGGTTGTTGGGCAGATTATAACATCTGTGTTTTTGTTGCAGCAAATAAGCAGAAGCCTCAGTCAGAGGGTGACATACCAGTACCAAAGTTCAAGAGGCGGCGAGGGGAGACAGATAACTCATACAATAGACGTATGGACCGGGAAATTGAGCATGTGCGCTTTCTCACTGAAAACCAGACACAGCGTGAGCCTGAAAAAGAGATACAAGTCCAAGAAAAGTCACAGAGGAAAAAAGAGTTAAGTTTGAATTTGCAGTCCTTGAATTAGGGCAGTGCTGTAGTCTGAAAGCCTTGAGATGAATTTGTCATTGATAATCCAGTTTTCCTTATTTCATCCTCATAACAATTCCATAAAGTTAACTTTTTCCCAAACCACTGTCAATCTCTCTAGCCATTATGCTTCACAGGTTATTATTGATCTCTGCTCACCAAATGTACATTTAACCCCAGAAGTAATGTGTAAGAATTCCATCCTTCAGGAACTCCTGAAGGTTGTTCCATTTAGGAGAGGAAGAAATGAATTAGTTATCTATCTATCTATCTATCTATCTATCTATCTATCTATCTATCTATCTATAAAGCGGATTACCACTCACGCATCATCACAAAATCTCCAGAACTGTTAAAGCCTACAAACTTGAAATTCGGCACATATGTTTCTCTTGGCTTCTAAGTGCTCACTAAGAAAGGATTTTTCGAAATGACCATCAGATCATTAATATTTCTTTTATTATTATTAACACACTGATACTATGGAATTAGACTGAGGGAGAGGATAAGATAGGAGAGGCTGCTGGGGCAAGCCTGAGGGAGAGAAGGGGATATGAGAGGATTAATGGGGCCAGCCTGAGGGAAAGAAAGGGAGAGGAGAAGCCGGTCATAACTACTCATTAATTTTCAAGCTGTGTTGATTTATCAAGCCTGATCACATAGTTTCATAGCGGAGCACGGGTATTCAGCTAGTTAATAATAATAATATCTTTTCTTCCTCTTCTGTCCCTTAACTCAGTCCTGTTCTTTTGGTTAGTACTAGCAATTCCTTTCAGGCTGGAATCTTTATTTTTTATCGTGATTCTGTGTCAGTTAAGACCGTACTACTCCTTACAAATTGCAATGGAACTTAAAAGTGGTTCCAAGTTTACATGCTTAGTGTAACATCCTTGATTGGTTAGAGCAGGTGTGTCAAAGTCACAGCCTGGGGCCGGATATGTCATGTGCTGGCCCCACCCCTGCCCGGTTTAGCAAAGGGAGAAAAAGTCCCAATATGTCACATGCCGCTACCGTGATGATGCAAAAGTGATACCCCTGGGTTAGAGGATACATTGGTTCTTATCCCTGTATAGAGAGCTGTGTGGCTCTCTATTTCCAAGTCTGACTGAATTTGTGAATGGTTCTTTCTTGACATGCCCATAGACAGCTATGACATTTCTGTAACTTTTGTTTAACGGAGCCTGTTTCTCCAGATTTCAGAAGAAGAGGCTGGAAAAAATCCGTAAGCAAAAAACAGAGAAAAAAATAACAATGCTGGAGAAAGATCTTCTCAAAGGTAGAGTAATAATTTCCCCAGAAAATACTGCCACCACCTTATAATATTTTTGCATCATTGTGGATACTATTGCATGGATTAAAAAAAAAAACTACTACTACTTTGATATTTATTTGTTTGTTTGCTAATTTAGTACAAAGCACAAAGCCCAGCACTTTCGGGCACTCCATGAAGTAAAAAAAGTACAGTTAAACCCTATAATAATAACAACAAAGTAACAAAACAACCCAGCCAACAATGAAAACATACATACACAACTCAAAGGGGCTTCAGCTACTCTACCAAAAGTTTGAATGAGGAGCCAGGTACACACACACACACACACACACACACACACACACACCAAGGCAAAAATAAAACAAAAAAGACCAATGATTTAGACATCCATACTAAGCCTCTGCAACAAATTTCCCATCTGCCTATCAACTTTTTCTGTACATTTTGGGTAGCACTTCATAAAGAATTAGATAAAACCCTGAACTTGTTTAGCAGTAACCCAGTGACTTAGCTAATCTAGCTTCCATATAGAAGGAAAGGCTGATAGTATAGGATGGGGTTATATTTATTTTATCAATATGATGTAGTAAGTTAATTTATGAAATATTTAATTACTATTCCACATCTATAAGCAACCCTAGTGTGGCAGCCACAAAGAAAGATTTAAAGAAAGATTAATAACAAAGTAAAGAAGCTTCATAATGATTCAACCAACCAAGAAAAAGAAGTATGGAGCGTTTGATGTGGAATCAAGAAGAAGATAAAATTGATATCAAATGAGACCTGTTCCAGGGGGCTTTCCAAAGCAAGAACACGTGCAAAAAAAGCTCTCTTTTTGTGATGAATCTGTCCTGTTAGCATTTAGAGAAAGATTTTCTCTGAAGATTTAATGCATGATCATGATGATATGGACAGCTACTTCAGAAACTTGGATCACAAAGCATTTAAAGCCCTCAATGTGGTTGTGATAAGCAGATGCGGAGCTTTTCTAGGGAAATGCTGTATGTAAATGCCTGCATATGGGAAAGACTGTGAAAATTCTGAAATATTCTGGAGTCAGTTTGGACTAATGGTTAAGGCACCAGGCTAGAAAGCAGGAGATCATGGTCCCCTCCTTAGGCATGAAGGCTGACTGGGTGACTTTGGGCCAGTCACTGTCTCTCAACCCAATTCACCCCACAGATGCTGTAGGGAAAGGAGGAGGAGGAAGGAATATTGTGTGTGCTTCCTCCCTTGAGTTCTTTATAAAAATAATAAAGGCAGGGTATAAATAAATAAATACAATACTGGGTTTGCAAATTGCAGTAAGCTTTGGTTGGTTTAAATGACTCATTGAATAAACAGCCATCGATTGAGTCTGCCCAGCATGCTAAACTGAAAGCCATGGTTTATAAATGACGGTGTCTAGTGTTACATTGTAAAGCAAGCCAGAAAAAAAGCCATGTCTGGTGAGCTTAGTACCAGTCCATAGTTTTAGACGATAAGATTGATTTGATTATTTGGTAAGAGTCTTTTGTCCCCCCCCCCTCAAAAAAATGGACGGCTGAATCAAAATCTGTTCCAATCACGTTTCTGCAGATCTAGGCAGCTGCACATCATAAGCATTGCACATGGCTGGAAGAGCAGAAGCAGCTTATGTAGCAAACCACTTTTTGTAATTTGTCAGAAAGGAGAATAAACTTTTTAGTGAACCACTAGTGTGCTTCAGGTGGTTATCAGCCTAATCTTGCCAGAATACCACTCTTATGAAATATGCTCGCTTTTGCATCACTTTCAAAGTAAGTGTGCTGTACATTTTGACACTTTGTTAAGAAAAAACTACGTCTCAAAGAGTCCAAGCTCCAGACTGGGTTTATTCAGCCGGACTGTGACACACAGTGAATTCATACAACAGCAAAACAGTCAGTAAGCAGGTCTGTTAGCAGTTCTGTTAGATGCAAAGTCAGCCCTTAAGTAGGCAAGCCATGCCTCTTCCCAGTGTTGGCCTCGCTCTGGTGGCTGTCATGTGACAAAGCTCCGGGCCAGCTGATTGTTGGGCCAGAAACAGCTGTATCTCATGCTTCCATACCTCGCAGCTGATTCTGTTATTGTCTCTGCTGCTGCTGAGGCTGCTGAGCTGATTGTGGCTAGGAACGGCCGTCCTCCCCACGCCTCCCTGCCGCACAGCTGAGCCACCTCCCTCGCTGCTGCAGCTGTCCTGACAGCCCTGTCACCACTGCTCCTTCCCACCCTGCTGTGGCAAGCCCGGGATGCGGCTTGACACCAAGTCCCTTCTAGGAGAGAGATTTATGTTTTGCTGATGTCTGAGATAAGAAACAGTTGCCTTGGTATCAGAGCTTGGTAAACATGCTTAGTGCAGAATAGAGTGGTGATATGGAAGGCATGGGACTACTCAATTCTTTCTCATTTCTCTTTGTTTCAATCCAGCTTAACTTTTATTCCAAAGCACTATAGGAAAGAAAGCTCTTATGGTGGATAATGGAATCACAGGTTGGTCATTGGGAATCCTGGGTAGAATCTCTGAGACCAAAGCACATAATAAAACATAGACCCAAGTGCAAAGGTCAGGTATTATATTATCACAATACAAGTTTCATGAAGACTGATTTTTGGATGCGAGGATGCGGTATAATATGGATTTTATTTAACTAGATTTTTAATGTTGTACACTTCCAGGAATCACCATTTGTGAGTTGGGTGACTATATAAATTGTTCAATCCAGCAGTAATGTGTCAGTATTGCTTTAGATTTTTTAAAATTGTTATTAGCTGCCTGTGGTTAATGTAGAGCATGGGCGGCCATAAAAGAGTGTTAAATAAGTACAATCCTTTGACAGGTGGCCATGGCTAGAGTGGATTTCTGGCTTAAATTTGCTTGATTGTGAGGAATAATGAAAGAAGCATGTTGAATTATTTTGAAATGGTCTTTACAATTATCAGATTTGGAGCTGCCTTCTTTCCATTCCCTTACAGACTCAGTAAATTTTGGAGAAGTTGCTCTACAGCCTCCCACACTTACAGCGAAACCCAGGAAGAGTGTTATCAAAGACAAGGTACCTCATTTTATTGAGCAAGGTTCCACTTCTCTTTTCTAGTTGTGCCAGTGGCCATACAAGCTTCTGTTTTTTGCTGTGGGAGGAATTTACCTGATCAGCAGCAAGGCTCAGAATAGGTTACTGATTGGCATTTAACGGTATTATGTTAAGCTAACTGTCCCTAGGGTTTTATATTTTTTAGACATCCTCTTCTTAAAGCAGATTCTCTTCAGGATTGTTCTCAGATTGAATCCATATTCTTTTACCTCTTCATGATTCTGTTGTGGCCCGCCAGCAGAGCTGGCAGGAGATTTAGACAGTGAGGAGGTTGAGGGGGAACATGGGCCAGTCCTGGAGTCTGGGGAAGGCTCTGATGAGGACTCTGTGTCGGAGGCAGAGAGGGGGGCCAGAGCCATATGCCAGTTATCAGGCGCCAGAGTCAGAGTCAGATATCAGTGAGGCAGACAAACTGCTGGAGCCTGTTCCCAGTGTGCGCATGCACAGAGCTGCCAGACGAAGGGAACAGCTAAGGAACAAGGGTCGACTTGGGAGTAAAGCCACAGGTGGATGGTGAATGGCCCTTCCCATAGGGAATAAAAGAGGAGTGAAAGTGGAGAGGTGTTCTCAGGAGACCATTAGTTCATTCCTGCATTCTGGCCAAGTGTTGCGGCATCTGAAAGATATTGGCCTGGCCACTCTCCAAGCCTGATTAAGGTCGGTAATTGGGAACTATCTTGAAAGACTATGGGAGAGGAAAGACTTTGCTGGAGAGGAATTCACTGTAAATTAAATAAAGGGTTTATTGGGACGAGGATTTGGCTTCATGCTGCTGGGGAAGCCTAGGTCAGAACAGATTCTTCAGCCAATTTTTCTTTCCTTCCAGGGTGATCAGAGGCAGCAACTTCTGCTAACGTCTCTTCTGGGCTCTGGCAGAAAAGCCAGTGTTAACAAATCATTCCCTGCCTCTCTCGCTCGCCAAAGGATTGTTCAAGAGGAGAGAGAACGGGTCGTCCAAGCCTATCGGGATATAAAGAAAAGGAAACAGCAGCAGCAGCAGCAGTTGAAGGAAAGCTTTCTTGCCATTGACAAACTAAAGAAACCAGCCTGAGTTCGCACAACTGGTTCTATCATTACGAGAAACATAGCAATAGCAGTTAGACTTATATACCGCTTCACAGGGCTTTCAGCCCTCTCTAAGCGGTTTACAGAGTCAGCATATTGCTCCCAACAACAATCCGGGTTCTCATTTTACCCACCTCGGAAGGATGGAAGGCTGAGTCAACCCTGAGCCGGTGAGATTTGAACAGCCGAACTGCAGAACTGCAGTCAGCTGAAGTAGCCTGCAGTGCTGCATTTAACCACTGCGCCACCTTGGCTCATATGATGCCTTTACAATTGTAGAATGCCAACCAAGTCTACTGCATTTCTCCTTTCCACTTTGAATGGGAGTAACCAGCAACACTGATAAGCAGAATAACAGCTGAGCAATATAAGTTTACACGCTTTGCTTTTATGAGCAGACCAAATTCTTTAAAAAGTGTTTCTGGTATCTCAGTTTGTTGAATTTGTAACATGAAAACACCCCCCACCACACACACATATTTCTACCCCCTATTTCCAAAAGGATTAGTAATTTGGATTGGCTGCAAGAATCAGAGCTAATTTTCAGGAACAAATCTATTTTGATGTTTCTCATAAGCCTCCTTCTGATGGGGAAGAAAACTCTTCTCCAATTGGACATTGCACTCCTTTTGGAATTTTTTTAGTCTCTGTGTGTTTTCGCCATACCTGGATTGTCAAAAAGGTTTGTGAAAAACCAAAACAATCCAGTCTGGGTCCCTCTTTGGAGTTTAGTTACTAGTTTTTGAATCAAAGTCAGATGTGTTGAGGGGCTTGAACCATCTCCAAAATGTTATCAGAGGCAGATGAATCAGATTAAAATATGTTTCTACACAAATGTACCTTCTTGCTAGTTTTCTGGTTCTCTTGTCGAAAATGATTTCCTTGCAGAAGAGATGTGGGACTGCTACTCCAGGTACAGCTTCTATATGGACATCCATCATTGAATACCAGCAAAAACTTGGATTGGATGGAAGTCCTTAAGCGAGGATAAAGCAGAATGTACACTTCCTTGGCAGAGGTTTCAGATGAAGGGAAGGAAGCAACATGTTATTTTGCAGAGCATTTTTTCCAACTTTACAAATGCAATCTTTGTCTTTTCCTTCCAAATCCCGGGGCTGTTGTACAATAACAAGAACATGTATTGGCAAAAACCAATGAAAGAACCTAAATAGGGAAATAAAGTGGTGTTGCTGAACCCAGCAGCAGTCACTCTGTATTCTTGACTCTGCAAGCCAAAGTCATTTTAAAAGTGGTGTGAAAAAATGACTCCCCCCCCCAAAAAAAAAATTAAGTATGTATTTGTAGGATGAGGTTTTCAAAGCAAAGGCGACTGGCAAAGTGAGGTAGCAAAATTTTGAACAGTCCATAAAAAGCAATAGTTGGTTAATTGGCGCAGGGGGAAAACCAAAAATTAGTTGAGAAATACAGTAAGATCAATATTGTATTGGACAGAATCTTGAAGGGTGATTGGTCCTAAGGAAACTAGTGCTGGCGTGTGGGTTTTGGCTGGTGCAGCACAGATTTGTCAGTAGGTGGCAGGATCTGTATGTAATGAGGGATTCCTTTCCTTAAGCAAGCTCTTTCTCTAAAGCAACCTTTTTTCTTTATAATGGAAGAATGTGGTACAGAGAACATCCTGTGTATATTTCCTATAATTTCTCCTGCAATTATCTGTAATTTTAACACAATTTCTGATGTTCCAGGATGAAGTTCCACTAAAACCTTTTTTAAAAATGAAACATAGGCTGTAGTTTTCTGGTATCTCTGGGTGTATTGTGTAGATCAGTGAAGGCAAACCTTTCAGCCTTGGCATGTAAAAATTCAGAAAATGTCTAATCTGACTGCTGGCATGTCATATACACATCCCAATAAAAGAGAAACCATTCTCTATTTTCCCCACCTTCAATCTAAGCAACCCTGAACAACAGAATTCAGTAATGAAACTAGGCCTGAAATAAAGACTTGGACTTCAACCTTGGCACCTCTGCTGCCACTCAAACAGGCTGCCCTGCATTGTGCCCCAAAGCACAATTGCACCCATGGCCCAGCGCTTCCTAGGATCTGCCATGTGTTGCTTATCTTCAAGTGGGGTTCTCTTTCTGTTGACAAGCCCCTGTGGCTGCTCTGGGTTGCACGAGGCCTTTATTCTTGAAGCAGTTTTGGAAAATTATCTTCTGCAGCCTCTGAAAACCACACAAAAACACACCCCAATTCTCCCACGATTTTTGGAGGCTCCGTATGCTGTGTGAGAACACACCTCTCTTGTGTGTGGTTCTGAAGACAGCACATCCATTCCCAGGTGG
The DNA here is from genome assembly GCF_009769535.1 of Thamnophis elegans. NCBI lineage: Eukaryota > Metazoa > Chordata > Lepidosauria > Squamata > Natricidae > Thamnophis > Thamnophis elegans. The sequence continues at coordinate 44,736,602 of NC_045542.1, read as the reverse complement.
TCTCTAGCCTCTGAAAAAATTGCTCAAAAACAGGGCGTACTTTTGAGAATATTTGTTGTCGGGTGTTAATAAACACAGGTGTGTCACTCAAAACGCCATGTCATCTTTGATACACATGTCAGGTTTGCCATCACTGGTATAGGTACTAGAAAGGATATACTCTGGTTTCTCTGCTTCTTTCAGCTCTTTGCTGGGGACTGATCTTTATTAGATTTCTCAGCTTATCCTTGAGATTTCTAAAACAGCTTCTACCTTCTGAATATTTGGAAACCTGTTTACATAGATGTGCACCATGATTCCTTGAGATACGATTGCACCTACCGCGTTGCCACTCAAGACATAGTTCCCATTATCTTCACTGTCACGTAGTAAAATGTGAGCATTCTTAAGAATGCAGCCTGGTGGCCCTATGTTCTAAAACATTTAATTGTGTTTGGTTAGACTACCCCCGTCAGTGAATGTCTTAACTGCCAGTTGGTATTTTTAAAAATAAAAAGGATGCTCTGTTTGTTCCCTCAAACAAGATTGCAAAAAGTGAGTGTTTTGTATCAATAGGCTATTTCAGTGAAATATACTAATAGGCTTTAACAGGAATTTAGTCTGGAAAGAATTTGGTGCAATTTCAAAAAAACCTCTGCCATCATAATATTCTAATAAAAATTGAATCGGCTGAACAGTTTTTGATCCTAAGTTCTAGACTTTGCCACGAAGTAATTGGCTAAAAGGATAAATTTTCAAAAATGTGGAAGCTAAACAGGCAGCTTATGGAGAGAGATCCAGATTTGGAATAAGGAGGACTTGGAGGAGAATCTCTGCTTTGTTGTATTTAAGACTGGAACCTCAGCTTTTATAGATAGGAATAAATCACATTTATGAGACACTTTTTTGTTGTGACTAGGTAATGCTGCAGAAGCTTAAGGTAGTTGAAGGATATCTTACCCTGAGGAACTACTTGCTATAACAGATCCATCTTGAAGTTTCCTTAAAAAGAAATATGTAGACAGAATGAATTCCTACAGTTCATTTCCCCATATACTTAGGCATTTCTAAAAAAGCAATGAATCAGGAAGTTTTTCCCAATGAAGTGAAATTTATGGGTATATTGTGAAGGCTTTTGGAAGAGAGCTTGTGAGGTCATCAGAGGGGAAAGTGTCAAAGAAGACAAACGATGGAAAATTGTTCAGAGAGCCTGAAGTTGAATAGATATTCTGGAAAACTGAATGGAAAGCAAACAATGTCACCTTTTAAAAACTTTTAAGGGGCACTATATGTTTTTAGCAGTGTCAGTTTTACAGTCTAGGCAATATCCAATTCAGAAGAGAAAGAGGATAATCCCTCCCCTCTCCTCCTCTTCCTCCTCCTCCTCCACATCACCGAGAGCCTTTTCTACCTTATTCCAAACTGATATATAAGTAAATAGAACAAATTATTAGATGAACATATTTGACATCAGAGAAGATGATTCTGATTAATTCTTGGACTGGAAATCTACCTGAAAATGCCAGTGCCATGAGCTAGTCTGAGAAGTTGAAAAACCTTCCCTGCTGTTTGAACGGAAAGAGCAATGGGCATTTTATGGAGTCACCCAGGTTTGCTATTAGCAAGAAGGAATAGCAATAGCAATAGCAATAGCAATAGACTTATATACCGCTTCATAGGCCTTTCAGGCCTCTCTAAGCGGTTTACAGAGAGTCAGCATATTGCCCCCAACAATCTGGGTCCTCATTTTACCCACCTCGGAAGGATGGAAGGCTGAGTCAACCCTGAGCCGGTGAGATTTGAACCGCTGACCTGCTGATCTAGCAGTAGCCTGCAGTGCTGCATTTAACCACTGCGCCACCTTGACAGGGCAGCAGTTTCACAACCTTAGAAACCTAGTAAACTGAGAGCAAAGGTACTGATTTTAAAACTAGCTGCTCCATGAATTTGTCCTATTGTTATGTTGTTCTTTTGATAGTTTTTAATAATGCATTCTGCCTTAAAATTTAGGCTGAAAAAATGCACAAATTTATGAAATCCTTGAATTATTTGTAAAAATAATAAAGGCAGGATACAAATAAAGAAATAAAATTTCTAGATGTGTTCATGGTGTCTTTTGTCCTTGCTGCCTTCTTCAAGTACTGGTATTTTCTAGCTTTAGATTAATCAAGCATTCCTTTTCTACTGTTGTCTGAGAAGATCTAATGAAAAACTTAAAGCAGATATGGAAGCTATTTTTCAAGCCATTCTTGCTAAAATGTTTTGTTTGAATATCAGGTGTCCTGAGCTGGATTCTATTTGCACAGGTAACAGAAGTGCAGTGTTTGCTATTTTTCCAGTCTGTGGGAGTTACACCGATTGTGGTTCTATATGGTTGCCTTAAGTTCTTTTCAAAGAGAAGCTGCCCCATTGTGCAAAGTTTCCCTCACACACACCAGAGGTGGGTTTCAAATCCCGGGACTACCAGTTTGCTCACGCTTGTGCACGCACAAGTGGGCAGAGCCTCCCACCACTGCCACTACCAGTTTGGCCATTCCAGGCCGAACTGGGAGCAACTCACCTCTGACACACACAGGCTTTATGGCTGAAATTGCAGTTTGAGGGTTTGTTTCAGTGGTGGGATTCAAATTTTTTTAATACCGGTACTGTGGGCATGGCTTGGTGGGCGTGGCAGGGGAAGGATACTGTAAAATCCCCATTTCTTCCTGATCAGCTGGGACTCCGGAGGCAGAGAATAGATGGGGGCAGGTCCAATCAGAAGTGGTATTTACCGGTTCTCCAAACTACTCAAAACTTCCTGTACCGGTTCTCCAGAACTGGTCAGAACCTGCTGAATACCACTTCTGGTTTGTTTGGAGGAGCACCAAATCAACTGTTCCAAGGGGATATAAATGTATGTTGAGATGGAAAGGTATTTTGAAGGAGTCCAAAACTCCAATGGATGTCTAGAGAAACTGACAGGTGGTGTGGAAGTGTAAATCCAGCTGGTTTCTTTTCCCTATGATCACATGCAATGGGCATCTCTAAGTCACATGGGAAATCAACATGTCATAAATAAACTATGATCCCTGTTTCATACAGGACACTGTTACGAAAGTGGAATTTGAAATTCAGGCCAGAATTTTTTATTCTGATGAATAAACATCAGCTCATGGACCTGTATCTCCTGTCAGAAATGAGATCGTCTGGAAAGGACTTTCTTGTTCTATCTCTTGTTGGTTTGACTTGGAGATTCAAAATCATCAGAGGGGCAGAGACCTGGATTTAAGAGTCCTGGATTTATATTGCATGCTATTTGGCTGGTATTCAGAAAGTGAGCTAGCAAGCGTGTTTCAAATTTTCACCTAGCTTTAGTGCTCTCTAGCTTTATCCTGTGCTGCTTCCCCTTCAGCTGAGCCTGTCATTGCAGAATTGGTTGCTAGATTAAAAATAGGATCTTTGCAAGTAGTAGCTTTTAAAGTTACAGGTAGTTCTCAATTTAACAATCGTTCATTTAGTGACCAAGGTTACATTGGCACTGAAAAAAGTAACACAATCATTTTTCACATTTACGACCAGAGCAGCATCCCAGTAGTCATGTGATCAAAACTCAGAGGCTTGGCAATTGATGATGATGTATTGATGATGGAGTCACGTAATCACCTTTTGCAACCTTCTGACAAGCAAAGACAGTGGGGAACCTAGAGTCACTTAACAATTATGAACTTAATAACTGGGGCAAGGAAGGTCGTAAAATGGGGCAAAACTTACTCAACAACTGTTTTGCTTAGCAACAGAAATTTTGGGCTCAATTGTGGTTGAAAGATGAGAACTACTTGTACTTAATTTGTAACTGTAACCAACAACAATTGGATATGGTAGTCTATAATATAATGTGTATACAACAGGAATATTGTAGTTTAGTTCCAGGTTTAAGTATGGGTAGTCTTTGACTTATGACTGGATTTGAAGTTTGAACAGCCCCGCCTCACAACCCTGGGGTCATGTGACTTCATTTTGGGCACTCTGTAACCAGACCGCATGTACTGTGTTTCTCCTAAAATAAGACAGGGTCTTATTGTCTTTTGACCCCTGAAATAAGCACTTGGCCTTATTTGGGGGGGGGCTTATTTTAGAGCATGCGCTCAATAGCCCTATTGGACATTATCTGGGGAGGTCTTATTTTCAGGAAAACAGGGTATGGCCATTTGCTCATGTGACCTCATTTAACAACAGTTTTTTTCTGAAAACCTGCATTTACTTCCAGTTTTCAGCAAAACTGTCCTGAAGAATGATCTGTTTAACAACAGTGCCGTACACTTAACAACTGCCTCAAAAAAGGACATAAAATCAAGTCGGTCATGTGGGTGACCCCCATTTATGACTATCATGAGTTATGACCATGATGAGCATGCTCCATTATGGTCAGAGCTCCAGGACTTCCTGTATACTTTCCTTCAGGTCAAGCATGTAGTTGTCTTGGCAACAATATGGAAGTGGTTTGCCATGTCTTCTCTTTGAATTCCTTTCCCCCTTAACATTATTTGTGATCTCCGATCTTGGGTCTCACCAGGGCTGATCCTGCTTATCTATTTAACAATAGCATGTGCTACCCCATAATTCATTTGTAACTTGTGGCAACAATGGCTGTAATTCCTGCTTGCAATGAGTGGTGACCACCAATGGTGATCTTCATCTTTACTCAAAGAACCAAAGAGACAATTCTAAACTATTAGAATACAATCAAATTATGATCATAGCAGTACTTGGATTTACATCTTCATTGGCTGTTACTTACCTCCCTTATATTCCAGAGCAAATTTGAAAAACCAAAGTGGAATTTTTACTATTTCATACTAACATACTCCATGCTTGTACTTACCATGTAAACATTATAGCAATGGCACTTGTATATTGCTTCACAGTGCTGTACAGGCCTCTCTAAGCAGTTTACAGAGTCAGCATATTGATCCCAACTATCTGGGTCCTCGTTTTACTGACCTTGGAAGGATGGCACAGTCAACTTTGAGCCATTGAGAATCGAACTGCTGAAAGTGAGCAGTGAGTTAGCCTGCAATATTGTTTTCTAATCACTGCACCATTACAGAAGAGAGCCATGTTAATTTTGGTTCCAAAAGAATCAGAAGGCATGCTTTATGTTTTCATCAGGTGCAGCTCACTTCATCAGAAGCATAGAGTGGCTAGACTGATGGAGCATTTAATAGGAAGGGGAAGGAAGGGGAGGGGAAGACAGGTTGGTTACCCAATTGCAGGTTACTTATGAGACAGATTACTGTTTAGATCCCACTTCAGCCTAGTCACTTCTTGCATCCGATGACGTGAGTTACAGCTCACCAAAACTTAGGTTTTTAAATAAAATTTGCCACAAAAGGCTCTTCCAGACTCCTGATTTTCTACTTCCATGTGTTTGAGTAGAGAGTCAAGCTGAGCTGTCCTCCAGAATAACTCATTATGCAAACACCAGGTGTGCACTGAAAAATGTGAAGGGGATGCTGCAAAACAACACAGCATGCAATGCAAATGGTTCCCATGCCAGAAGGAAGGAAGGAAGGGAGACAACCCTAAATTTTAATATGCCCTTCAGAAAGAAGTCCCCTTGTGTAGAACTCTCTGTAGGGCAGGGTTTCCCAAACTGTGAGATGTACTTCTCTTTGGAGGTGCAGAGAGAATGCAGGGGAAGTGTGAATAACCTTTTACTTATATTATTACCATAAATGCACTTCCCCATTGCATCGTTTTCATTGTACCGATAAAGGAGAATATTTGTAGCTTAGAGTTGAAATGAGGAGTCCTTGGTGCGCTCTGAGCTTGACTGTTTTCTTGCAGACCTTTCATTACCCAAACTAGGTAACATCTTCAGGGCTATACCTGATAGCTAGCTTTGATGATGTTACCTAGTTTGGGCAATGAAACATCTGCAAGAAAACAAGCAAGCTCAGAGAGCACCAAGGACCCCTGTTTTCATTGTTTATTTGGGTGTTTGGATTTTTAGGGGAGGTGTGTACATTATGATAATACTAAATGGAAGGGTGGTGGTAAAAAGTTTAGGATCCCCTACATTAGAAGGTCTTCCTGCAGCATTCGGGATCAACATTTGCATTCTAAATGTAGACTTTGCCACATGAGTTGTTAGTGGCTAGAGGAACAACCTAATGGCAATGAGCCCACCCAAGGTCTCTCTGCACCGGGTCAAGGATTTCAAAATCCTCAAATCTTCTAGGACAGGGGTGTCAAAATCATGGCATCATGGTGGCATCATGTGACATATCACAACTTTCCCCCCCTTCACTGAACCGGCCGTGGTTATGGTCAGTGTGTGACGCATCTTGCCCATGGGCCGTGAGTTTGACACCCCTGTTCTAAGAGATGTTCTAATGAAGGAAGCCCTGTTCCTTCATTACTCCAAACCACTAATCAGAAAGTCTTACCAAACGCAGAGGACCAGTTGCAAGTCCCTTCCTTCAGCACCATCCGGTGGTGGGATTCAAGTAATTTAACAACCAGTTCTCTGACCTAATGATTTCTTCCAACAATCAGTTTGCTAAACTGTTCATAAAGTTAACAACCGGTTCTCCTGAAGTGATAAGAACTGTCTGAATCCCACCACTACATAATTTTGAGCCATCACTAAATGATTGATTATAACTTGACGACCAGCTGTATTACAAAAACAACCTAATTGAATGATCTTTATGTCATTCAAACGAATTGCCATTTTTGTCTTAGTAGCTCTTTGTGAACTCCCATTGCTTGCACCAGCTCCTGCCCATCTAGCAGTTCGAAATCAGGCAAATGCAAGTAGATTAATAGGTACCACTTCAGTGGGAAGGTCCCAGCAGTCTGTGTGCCTTTGACATATAGTCTGGCTGGCCACATGACCACAGAAAATGTCTTTGGACAACGCTGGCTCCCTCGGCCAAGAAACAGGAGTGATAACCACACCCTAGAGTGGGATATGATTGACAGGGAAAGTTTTATCTTTTTAAAGGAAAACTTTGAGAGATTTTTAAAATATATTTCACTAATTTGTCAATCTTTTAAGTCAATTTAAATATCCCTGTTGAGATGGGTAATGAGATTGTGCATCATTCTCCAAAGGGGGGACGACGACATTTTTATGTAGTTTAGATAAAACAGGTTTGGGAAGCACTTTTAGGAGGTACATATAGAACAGAGGTAGGTTGCCAATTTTTTTACTATTGGTTCAGGCGCACTCCTCTGCCCACTCATGACACTTCTGCTCAGAGGCATCGGGGGGGGGGGGAGCCTCCCACCACCACTACTACTGGGATCGGCCTATCCGGGCAGAACTGGCAGCAACCCACCTTTGATATAGAGTATATCTTTATTTTATCTTCACACCAGACTGATGAGGTAGGTTGGGTTGAGAGAGAGAGGGACTGATTAAGGTTATTTCCTGATGTCCATGTTCATATGGAAACTTTAATTTGGGCCTCCTTAGCCCTGTTATCATTAACAATTACATTACATTAACTATGGTTGCTGTTACAGGCAATGTTTCTGAGTAGTCTGAGTTCCCACAGTGTAAACATCTAAAAAGGGGAGGCATGACCTTGAAGGCCAGGGATATCCCAGGGCTTCTGGTTTTTAATAGAAAGTATCTCTCGTGGGAGAGGTCAAATAATTAGCCTGAATATTAATAATGTAATATTAAGCACTCTTTAAGGTCCCTTTTTTCCACAAGAAAATTGGAGCACTCAAAATCTCAGTGTGGTTTGAAATCCAGCCCAGCATAAGCATTTGCGACATGCCTATTATTTCTTTTGGAGGGGGGGGGGAGAAAGCTATAAATAAATAAGTCACTGCTTGTGGAACACATTTCCATGGGGACATGGAGAAGGCCAACAGCACATATTTGGAGTACTTTTATGGAAGTGTTTGGTAGCAACATCAGGCTGCTTGTTGTTTGAACCTGTTGCCAGTTTAGGAGATGGGTTTCCAACAACCCCCCTCATATTTTTCCGTTGGTGAACTTCTTGTGCAATCTATAGCTAGCTAATAGTCTGTTGATCCGCTGAGCCTTTGTTTGCCTTCGCTTGCAGCTGTCCCTTCTCCATTAAGCAAACACAGTTCTGCTGAAGCAAGAAAAACACGGGAATTGCTGCTTCATTAGGCCTGTGGATGGAGTGGGTCCAATAGGCTATCGTAGAGGCTCCATTTTGATAGTAGAAAATCTGAAAGCAGACAGACCCTTGGAGTGCCAGGACGTTTCCCCAGGGGGTGGGGTGGGGGGGTTCTGTTTAAACCAGGTCCTAATCTGTGTGCTAGGCTCCTGTCTCATCTTGAAACAAAAAGGCTGCATTTAGAGAAATGCTGGTCCACCCCAGAGTGTGATATTCACTAACCCAAGATTGATAACTAAGGCTTAGCATTGTCTCCTAACATGAGTATTTGTCAGCAGGAAGTTAGTTCACTGAGTGCAGTTGAGTGCAAAGAGAAAGAAATAATTCTCCACGCATGACTTAAAATAATTTTAAACATCCTGCAGGGAATTGGTCTTTACAAATCATCCCATTAATTTCTTCGGTCACAGAAAATACTGAGGCCCAGAAGCTTTTTTAAAAAGTGTGTTTTACCTTTCCATGAACCCGGAATTGCCTGCCCCACTTTCCAAGGTTAATTCCTTGGATGCTTTTAAGAATCTTATTGTAATCTGGTTGAATAATAATCCTTCAAACTAGATTTGGCTTCCCACTGTTAATTTTTCATTAAACAATGCTTCTTAACACCCTTCAGGAACAGAGGGATTTATTTTGTAAATTTGGGGCCTTCCAAGGGCAGCGTGCTTGTTAAGAATTCAGAAATCCTGACAGCAGCTTGTTCTTGGGTGGTTGACTGGCAGCCTTCAAGGCAAGGTGTTCTGCAAAATACAGATAGTCCTCAACTTATGACCACAGTTGAGCCCAAAATTTCTGTTGCTAAGTGAGACACCTTCAAGTATGTTTTGCCCCACTTTTACAACCTTTCTTGCCGCATTTGTTAAGTGAATCACTGTAGTTGTTAAGTTAGTAACACAGTTGTTAAGTGAATCTGGCTTCCTCATTGATTTTTCTTGTCAGAAGTTCGCAAAAGGTGATCACGCAATCCCAGGAATCTACAACCGTCATAAATATGAGTCAGTTTCCAAACATCTGAATTTTGGTCTTGTGATCAGGGGAATGCTGCAACGGTTATGTGTGAAAAACAATCATAAGTCACTTTTTTCAGTGCCGTTGCTTGAACCATCCATAAATGAATTGGTGTAACTTGAGGACTACCTGTAATGCTGGATTGGGATAGATAGATCGTGACAGCCAAGTACTGTTCCTTCCATTTTGTTTGTTTGTTTGTGTTTTATGAGCCGTCATGGCACAATGTTCGAATGCAGCATTGCAGGCCACTTCTGCTGACCGCCAGCTGTCAGTTTGACAGTTTGACTCTGACTAGGCTCAAGGTTGACTCAGCCTTCCACCCTTCTGAGGTGGGTAAAATGAGGACCCAGATTGTTGGGGGCAATAGGCTGACTCTGTAAACCGCTTAGAGAGGGCTGTAAACAGGGGTGGGATTCTACTGGTTTCGACCGGTTTGGGCGAACAGGAAGCTTTGACAATCAGTTGGGAGTGAACCGGTTCGCTCTGACCATCCCACCTGCCCGTGCGATTTTCTTCCTTTTATTGTCTCAGCTGATTCGGCTGAGCAGATTGCTGCGCGAATCAGCTGTGTTACTTCTCCGAAGAAACTTGGAAGTGAAGATTTCTTCAAACTGCACCCATGCACGCAAATCACATACACACCAGTAATGGGTTACAGGTACCGTTCCAGTACGGTGCTCTGGAGGGTCCACCTGCCCACCCTCCTTACCTATATTTGACCCAACCAGGCCATTTGCGCATGCGCACAGAGCATATGGCACCTGCGCAACACTCTGCCAAGCAGCTGGAGTGTTGCAGGTGGTGGGTATGCATGCGCGCGCAGCGCCCCTGCACATGGTAGATGCCCAGCCCCTTTGCAGCATACTGGTTGCAACGGGATCCCTAACCCACCACTCACACACGCAAATCGCGTGATAACCGAACCAGTTTAAACTGGGAGTATCCCACCCCTGGCTGTAAAGCACTATATACTGTAAGTCAATGTGCTATTGCAGTTGCTATTGTATTTTTATCACTGTTTTTAGCCACTCAGACCGTTATGCTACGAAATGGGTGACCGTATAAACTTTATATATAAATACATAAAGGACTCCAAATTGAAAGCTCAGTTAGGATTACTGATGCACCGAAGGCCTGCTTGTAAATATGCAGGGCGTTGTGAGACGTTCTCTTAAAAGGAATGTGGTTGGAAGCTTCTGTAGAAAACCATGTGTGTAAGTAGGTCAGGTTTCCTTGTTCAAAGGTTTGCCTTTGGCAGAGCTTATCTGCCTCTCCCCTGGAATAGTGGTTGTTTTTTTTTTTAAATCAAAAATAAAAAGAGACATTCCTACCCTAGCTAAAGGAGTGTCAAGTAACAGAACCGTCCTTCAGATTTGCTTTTTGGTGTGTGAAATTGGCCATTTTATGAATGAAGAGTTGCCATGCTCTATTCATAATGAGGCTGTCCTAATAGTCAGACAAATCCTTTGTCAGATCTGGAAGCCATTTGGGCCTTCAGGGCTGCCACATTGTCTACTGTGGGGAAATGGGACAGGCCTGAAGGCCCAAATGTAAAAGATGGCTTCCAGGTCTGACACTCTTTGCATGTCAGTAACAGTGCAGGTAATCCTTGACTTACAGTTCATTTAGTGACCATTCAGAGTTACAACAGCACTGGGGAAAAAGTGTCTTACGACCGTTTTCCACACTTGCGACTGTTACAGCATTCCCCATGGTCACCTGATCAAAATTCAGGCGCTTGGCAAGTGCTCATATTTATGACACTTGCAGTGTCCTGGGATCACATGATCACGTTTTGCAACCTTCTGACAAGCAAAGTTGATGGGGAAGCCAGGTTCTCTTAACAACTATGTTACTAATTTAACAAGTGCAGTGATTCACTTAATGACAGTGGCAAAGAAGGCCGTAAAATTGGGCAAAACTCACCTAAGAAAGGTCTCGCTTAGCACAGAAACTTTTGAGCTCAATTGTGGCCACAGGTCAGTGGTGGGTTCCAGATCCTGTTGCAACTGGTACGGTGCAACGGGGACAGGCGTCCACCACATGAACATGCACAGCATGCACATGCGTACTTACCACCCACAGCGCTCCAACTGCTCGGCGGAGCGTTGCGCAGGTGCTATACCCTCCATGAGCGTGCACAGAAGCCCCAAACAGTTCAAATACAGGTAAGGAGCACGGGCGGGCGGCTGGGCCCTCCGGAGCACTGTACTGAAACGATACCTGGTGCTCCTGGCAGGCATCGGTACACCCAGGGCGTACCAATCGTAACCCACCACCGTCACAAGTTGAGGATTACCTGTACTTCAATTTGTCTTCTTTATGCCTTCCACAGAGTACTGGATGCTTGGAGCAGCTAAGAACATGTCTTCTTCTGATACCAAATTTGGATGAGGAATTCTAATAGGAGGCACCGGTATATAGTAGGCACACACCAGGGGTGGGTTCCTGCCAGTTCTAACCTCTTCTATAGAAGAGGTTCCACAAATCTACTGTGCCGTTTAGAACCGGTTCCAGCTCCCTCCCCCCGCCCATCCGCACCACACTTGCCCTGCCAGCTGCTCAATGATTGGCTGGCTCACCAATCATCCCATCCCCCTCTAAGAGTCCTATCTAAACCTTAAAGTCTTAAAGCTGTCAAGTTTGAACACCCATAGGTTTTTTTTTTTCTAAAGGGTTAGTGGTGCAAGGGTCTTGTAACTTGACAGCTTTAAGACTTGCATGCTTCAAATGCCAGAGTTTCTGAGCCAACATTTTGGTTGCTAAGCAAGAGCGTTGTTAAGTGAGTTTCACCACATTTTACAAGTTGGCCATGCCCACCCAGTCATATGACAAGCCACTCCCACTCGGTCACATGGTCGGCAAGCCATTCCCACAAACCAGGCCACACCTACAGAAGAGGTTCTAAAAAAATTTGAAATCTACCACTGGCACACACACATAAGGATAAGCATTATTTGCATAACTGCAACATTTACATAAATAGAAGAGAAGAGATTGTCCACAATGTCCTTGCCCCTCCCCCAGCCAAAATTTTCAGGAGAAGCTGAAAATCTTCAGTAGTCATAAAATATCACTACTATTTAAGATCATATGCTTGGAAGGTCTAACACAGTGCGCTGCTTTCACTACTTTGCTTTTTTTTAAAATAAACTTTGCTTAGTGTTGTGTTTTAGTTCGTTACTTTCCTGCTTCTTACATAAAATACAGGTAGTTATCACATCAATATTTTTATAATTCTTTTCAAAGCTGGTGTGAGGAATTGGTCTCCCCAAAGCCAGATTTGACATGTGCTGAAGCCTTTCAGTTATGTTGGACTTCCACGCCCATCATCTCCATTCAGAATGGTGAATATAAGTTGCCATTCTAGTAGGTTTGCTGTCATTGAACAAAAGACAAATTAGGGTGCCAAACCTTTGAACTTCCATTCCCTACATACATAATTTGATACAGAGTTATAGTTAATGATAAGAAAAAGAATAACTTTAAAAAACTCGGTTGGATAACTGCACTACAGTGCAACCCAGACTGGGTGTGAACTGCCACTAAATTGCCAGCTGGCATCGCTCTGTTATTCTTCATGGGACAAAACTTTTAAGCATGATCCTGATGGAGAACCCAAACATTCTGCATATACTTGATAAGCGGAAAAACTTTAAGCTCCAAAGTACATCAAAAATTGGGTTCAGCTTATCTGTGGACCAGAGCTCAGAGTTTTTGAAGCTTGTCATGGTCTTAAAATTGCAGTTTTATAACTGATGACACAACAGTTTGCAGTGTCCCACCTGTCACTGCAGTTAAAATTCAAGGTTCAGCACATTTTTCACAGTAGTTCAACTGAAATTTCAAGGGTCGGCTAATCCACAGATAGGCTTTTCCACATAATGCATATAATTATCTGAATGGCTAGGAATTTGATTCTTAATTTAGCAAACAATATGACTTTTTTGTTAAATATACCTTCAGGATATTTAAAATACTAATTATTTCAATGGCATATTAATTGAGTCGGATGCCAGACTTTGGTTTTAAAGTCTCTACTAGGTAGATGACAATTCAATTTTAAGGTCTGCTGAACCAACATATCCCTGAAAAATGTCAGGTTTCATAGCTGTGAGTCTAATAACTGCTGAGTTTTGTATTCGTGGACATCTGCTACTTATTGGTGGGTGCAAATTCCAGCTTCAGGTCTCACTGTCACAGCTTAAAATGTGCAGAAGCAGGAGAACTATTCTTGAAACTAACATTGGTCCCATCTAAGTAGGACTATGTTGCTGGTTTACTGGGCCAGCGGTATGATATAAATTCTCCAAAGCTTGTTTGTAACAAAAGAGTCTGAAATGGATGGGTGCCAGCGGTTAACTGCTTGTTTCTGAGGTCCATTCCATTCCTGGTGCCTGGCTCTATGATCACGCTTCCTTCCATGTCACAAGGCCTTTATTGGTGCATGTGGAACCCTCCTGAAATTTGCATGCTTGTTCCAGTAGTTTCAGTGTTAGGGCAAGCCAGGGTCACCCTTTTAGGAAATAAATCTGAGAGTTGTGGAAAACAAATAATCTCAAGGAAACAGTGTGTGTCCTGGTCGCCTTTGGTGATGGGTCAGCACTTATTGCTGGCAGGAATTGCCATCCCAAGCCAGACGCTGTTGCTACTGTTTAAGGGCGACTGCTTCTTTTAGAAGTACCTGCCGCCAGTCTGCTTGGAATGCTGTAGCACACATGTTGTCCATGCCAAGTTGGAATGGGCCAGTGTGGGCACGAGGGCAGAAGTAGGAAATGTACTGCCCTAGGTATTTTTCATAATATTTCCTGAAAACAAATCTCTGTAATACTCCTGTCCATGGAGCCTAAGTTCCTTATCCTTTGAATTGTGGAAGAACTTGCTTTATTCAGTTTGTTAGTTCAGCCGCCTGTCATGCAATGACTTACAAGCAGCTCAAAATCTTTGGCTGCAGATAAAGCAGGTCAATATAATTGACCTGGCATGTTAGGCAAACTAGGTGAAGAGCCATCATGCTTGGTGTATGTATTGTGTGGTCAAGTTCCATTCCTTTCTCCTGCCATCCCCCAAGATTTAACTTCTAGAAAACTAGGCGAAGAAACTCAGCAGTGATATACTCAGGGCGCGCGCACACACATACACACACACACCAGAGGGGGTTCCTACCAGTTCAGACTGGTTTGGCTGAATAGGTAGTAACTTGGTGACCTCGGTCACTGAAACCAGCAGCGACCCAGGCCTGCCATGCCCCCGAACCGGTTCCCCAGTCGCTCGTCCTGCCCACCCTCTCCACCCAGTCACTCCTCACCTCCCAGGCGGCTTGCCTGCCTAAGCTGCCACGTGGTACCTGCCTGCCCTGTGCCCCAACTGAGCTGCCTTCTCCTGCCTACAGGTAAGTCTTGCTAGTCCCCCCCCCCGGAGCTTGCTGTCCCCCCCATCCCCACAGGGCTCACAAACTTACTTTTCCCCACCTGTTCCAGGATCCCCACAAGCCCCATTTTGGCTCCCAGGGGGCTTCAGGGGGGCCTGCTAGGCCCAAAATAGGGCATGGGGGGTGCCTAGCAAACCTTCATGCAGTATTAAAAAGAATAGAAAAGGGGGCTGCTGTGTATTGTTTAATGGACTGCTAAATTGGCAAAATGGATGGCTAAATTGGCCAGGCCCACCCAGTCACATGTCTGCCAAGCCACTCCCACCCAGTCACATGACCGCTAAGCCACCCCCACCTGGCCACATGACTGCCAAGCCACACCCACAGAACTGGTAGTAAAAAATTTGAAACCCACCACTGACACAAACAGGTCCTTAATACAAAGCATCTTGGGGGTGGGAACTAAACATTTGTAAAAGTTTGTGGGTTTTTTCCCCAAAAATGTTCAATAAAAAAGTGATTTTTCCAGCAATACAAAGCATCCTAGAGAATTAGTGTATTTTTTCCCAGTCAACAAGATCAAGCAAATAGAGTTTTTTGAACTGTAATTCAATCTGTAATCTTTCACTTTATATTCCAATTATAATAAGGAGGCCTAACACTGGTCTATGATTTGTACTCTGCACAAACAGAGTCCCTAGGAACATATTTAGATTGTCTTGTTTATACTCTCATGAACCCATGTGGTTTAGTTACTCCCTTTTGGGCTGATCGCTAATGTGAGTTGAATATAATCCAGAAGGATTAGAGTATGTTCCATTATCTTGCCTTAGCATTGAAAATTCACCGAAAATCTGGGGGGGGGGGGGAGAGGGGGGAAGGCAACTTCAGGCATGAGAAACATGCATCCAAAAACTGATTTTCTTTACCAGATGCTTTTACAGAGAGTAGCCTGCTGACAACCCTGCTGTGCTCCTGAATCCCAACCAAACAGAGGACTCAAATCCTGTTTGTGTGTGTGAAACAGTTCTTCTTTCTAAATTGTGGGTTTTATCATTTGGAGAGGTGCTATTGGAAATTCATATCCCCTGACTTTGAACTACAAATCCCAAGATTCCTTGGGAATGAGAAAACCAGCATCTAATTTTACAAGTAACACAAGAGGGATCAAACGCATAAACAAATTACTGACCGCTGCTTTTCAGGAAAGTTGCCTTGTTTTTCCTGGCAGTGAGGCCCAGGGGAGAAGAAGTGAAGAATTTGAGAAGAGTGAGAATTTCAACTTTGTTCTGGCCATCTTTAGTTCTTCTCTATCCTCACCCCTAGCACTACCTCAGAATTTAAACTATTATAGTGCCTGCATCAGTTGCTATGCTACCTTCATCCCTTTTTCATGTGATATAATCCAACACAAGTGTCTTGCTACTGCCACAACCTTTCCACGGCCGAACACTGTGCCTTGTTCCTAAGGATGTTTTTTAATCCTTTATGTTGCAATAAAGTGTGATTCCCTCTCAGCCTTGTTTGTGCAACTTGTTTTAAGTTTAACTTAAACTAAAAACATTTGAGAGGTAAATTACCCATTTTCTGGAGCACAATGTTTCTAGGAGTTGGGAGAATAAGAATTTATGTTCGATCATTTCCTGTAATGTATTGCCCTTCAATTCTGAGAGACTTCCCCCATTATAAACTTGTCCAAGAAACATTGCTGATGATTTGTGGCAGGGAAAAACTCAGATGCAGTACAGATAGTCCTCGACTGGCAACAGTTCACTTAGTGACCGTTCAAACAAAGTGACAACAACACTGAAAAAAATGACATGACTATTTTTTCACACTTATGACCTTTGTAGCATCCCCAGAAACATATGATCAAAATTCAGATGCTTGGCAACTGACTCACTTTTATGGCGGTCACAGTGTCCTGGAGTCGTGTGATCCCTTTTGTGGCCTTCTGACCAGCAAACTCAATGGGGAAGCCAGATTCACTTAACAACTGTGTTACTATTTTAACTTGAAAATGTGGCAAGAAAAGTCGTAAAATGGGGCAAATCTCATTTAACAAATGTCTCACTAGCAACATAAATTTTTGGCTCAATTGTGATCATAAATTAAGGACTATCTGTACTGGGAAACTATGCAGAGTAAATAACAAGGCAGCAGATAGGAAAGTTGTGTCCAGCCAACAGGTACTACAGTGGTCCCTTCTACTTTTTCTGCTGACCACTCCCAGAATGTCTGACTTTTCAAGTGAGTCATCTCACATGACATGGCCAAAGTATTGTAGCCTTTATTTGGCAATTATCTATTGTAGATATACAAATAAACAAAAAAATAGTTCAAAGTGGTCATTGTACCATCTGCACCTCCAAACCTTGTGGAATAACTGAAAGCCTTTTTAAAATGATGATCCAGGAATTTCTGGCAGAAAGCTAGGGAGTTTTAAATCTAACAACAACAACAAAAATAATTAAGTAATAATAAAATATAACCTTGCAATTCAGCCAATTATTACTAATATGGAATCACAGGCATTGGGGACATAGGATTTTGGATGAAGTAATCTTTTTGAAGAGCAGTTACTCCAAAAGGCAATAGGAATCAAAATTATAACTACAGCAAAATGTGTTTTTCACTACATAATGTTTATGGATTAATCTTGAAGTACAGTAAATACAAAAGCTATTTTTTCCCCCACTTGGGCGATTATTGTATTTGAATGAATGAATGAATGAATGAATGAATGAATGATTGAATGAATGAATGAGGTATATTGGATTAGCTATCCTTTATATCTGGTGGCTGTTATGCTTTTAACATTGCATGGAATGATAGCTCATATTCAGCCAATCTAGGTTAGTGTTTCCTTTCGATAAAACTAAGGCAATAAATTCATACAACAGCTGGTTAATTTCTTCCTGTACCAAACTAAAGTTGAAGGAGTCTACACTTCTCACCATTAAAATAAATTATATTGTCTTTTTGCCCAGCATTCTACCAGCGTCAGTTCCACTGGGCATAAGAGTTAGAGGAACAACTTCTGTATATCAAGTTGTTTGACTTGATATCATCCACAGTTTCCAAACATCTAAATGCATATTTCTTTATTCTATAATACAGCAGAATCCTTTTTGCACAGACCTGGTCTGACTTTTGTTTAAATTTAGGTTCTGTAGCTTCTAATTACATTGTTAGTAAGAGCCTTGTTAGATAAGAGATGTGCTCAGCAAACAATTATCTTTCTGATTTATGTCAAACCAGTGCTATACTTTTTGTTTTAACTGAGCTGCCTGTAACATTTACAATTCTGGAAAGAAGCTTTCATGTCATTATTTTTCCTTAGGATTGATACATAGGAGGAGATGGTGATGACAACTTGGTTATCATTAGACTGGGCTGATGTTTCCTCAGCCAGGACTGCACTGTAGACTTTTAAGTATCAAAGTAAAGGAAGTGGAAGAAAGCAGATATATAATCATATTATAAAGAGGCAATGTTGGTAAAAGTTCAGATGACACAAGGCGGGGAACCAATAATGACCCAACACTGAAAAGACAAAAGTATCATTAGTCAATAGAGATTGGACTGGATTATATCTTAAGCCTTACAAATATTTTTTTTAAATATCATTCTGTAGACCTCCTGATCACCTAAATTCCTTGGCCAGCCCTCCTATTCTTCAAAATGCCATTCAAAGCCTTATTCAGTTGCTGAGCTATGCAACCCTGCAAAGTTTTGTTTTTGAGATTCTCATTGATCAGTTGGACTACATCTCTTCCCTTTAAACTGCCTGCCCAAGGTGAACTGACAATCAGCTTGTTCTCATTTGAATGAAGCCAGGCTGGCTGCTTCAGAAGCATGGAATATTGAAACCTGAAAGTTGACTTTTGCTCCAATCCATATCCATAGCTCGTATGTTCTCCATATTTATGCAGTGTACATTTTGTACTGTTTTAGTTAAGATGTAGATTTTTGTTAGTGGTGATGTTTTTTTTCTCTCTTCTGATTGCTCTATTTTCTGCTTTCATTCAGTTTCCCTGATTAAATATTCTTCCAACTTAAATAGTCACTGAGTGTATTCTAGAAGTATTTTTACGGTAAACAGAAATCTGTGTCTTATTTTCCTCCATCAGGCTACTCTGACCTACCATTCCCTCTATAAAGACTTGAGATAGTTTCTGGTGCTGTAAGGGTGGAACTTGTCTGCTTTAAATCATTTGCAAATCATATAATGTCTTTTTGGTCTGTGACACTAGACTAGAACGTGGATTTATCCATTGAAATGGATTGGCAGGAAGTTTGAAGCAGAAGAACCAGAAAATTTATAAGGCATAGTCTCAATCATGAAAATTCAGTGGAGGAATTCAGGGTCTTTCAGCCAAATCTATTTCCCTAGGGCAGGAATGAGGAAGGTGACAGGAGAGAATTCCGTGTACTTTGCCTTGAGCTCTCAGAGGAAAAGATAGGATATAAATCTAATGAATGAATAGGCAAAGATGGGATATAAATCTAAGGAATGAATAGTGAGTACAATTTGCAGTGGATATTTCATCATCAAATCCTAGCTGTAGGGAAAAAGAAACAAGAGTAGACTAGGTGTGCTGGGGCAAATTGATCATAATGGCCTTCCTCAATATGGCTATCTCCAGATAAGATGGATCTAGAAGAAGTCATCTGGAGATGTTGTCTGTCATCTTCAACATGGCATTGTTTAACTGTAAATGCTATCATTAGGCCTGTGATCTTTGTACTGTCCTAGGGACCAACAGGACATTTTCTTAATGGCCCTTAAATATGCTAGCTCTTATTGCTAAGCATTTTTTGGGTTCGGCAATGGGACCAGAAACTGCTACTGGCCTCATAAGTCTAGTGCAAGACAACTTAAGAAAAGTGATGGATGGATTCCCTTGCTGCTGGGAAAACACAATAATTCTCCCTAAAGCAGAGGTACCTAACCTCTGTCTGTCAACTGGCACCAGTCCATGGCATGCCAGAAACTGGTCCGCGCATGGGATGTAGGCTGCATGTGAAACCACGCCCCTATTTTGACCTAGTCTTTCCAAGAGCATGAAGCAACTCTTTGTTCCGACAAAAATCCTTTTTTATCAATTTACTGTTAATTCTGCTTATTCACATCCAGTAAAGTCTTTCAAGGGAAGATTTACAGTCACAGACCTTATCTGGCTTGGAGAGCTGATAAGCTGATATCTGCAAAAATTGGCAAGGAGTCTCGGAGAGTCACAAATCAATTAAGCAAACTAATTATCTCCTGCAAACTCCACTCTCCTTTGGTTCCTCTTTTATTTTCTCTGGGAAGGCCATTCATCCTCGACCTGTGGCCTTACTCCCAAGTCGATCTCTGTTCTTCAACTGTTTCCTTCGTCTGGCAACTCTGAGCATGCGCACACTGGGAACAGGCTCCAGTTGTTCATCTGCCTCACTGATGTCTGACTCCAAAGGAAGCTGATAACTGTCAGACGGGCTTGGCCCCATCTCTGCCTTCGACACAGAGCCCTCATCAGAGCCTTCCCCAGACTCCAGGATTGGCCCATGTTCCTCCCCAACCTCCCACTGTCTGAATCTGCTGCCAGCTCTGCTGGCTGCTGGCGGGCCACAACAGCCCCCTCCAGTCTGTAGAAACACTCTCTCCATGGAACCGGCCCCTGATGTCCAAAAGCTTGGGGATCACTGCCCTAAAGAAGGCAGGTTTTAATAGATGGTTGGACCTGATCTTGAGCTACCTGACCAAAGGAGTGTGTGTGTGGGGGGGGAGCAGGTTCTGTCCAGTAAATTGGTCAAGGTTCACCATTCTCATGCAGATCAGGTACAACAGGCTCGAACAAACCCTCCGGAGACTGAGGAATGCAAAAACACCACCCTGCCATGGTGCAGGAGGCCGATTAGACCATGCCCACCCAGCAACCAGGCAGAGAACCCCTTGCTAAAATTTTTGAAGCCCACCCCTACACACCAGGGATTGTAAAATAAAATGTCAGTTTTCATCCTGCTGCACCTCAGATAGTTATTATCTATCAATGAAGAACCAAAAAGGATTTGCATGTAAAGTGCTACTGAACTGATGAAGAAATACCAACGGAAGAAAGCAAGTGAAATGACATGTTTCAGGGCAAAACGTTCTATTTGAATGAAAATGTGATTGAATATTCTTCATTGTTCGTGCATTGGGGTACTACAGTTTTGTTATTGTATATGTGTCAAGGTTGACCTTGGACCCAAGATGCTTCCTGCTGGGTATCATTCCATAGGAATAGGTCAGGACTAAAATCATCAGGATTTCCAGCAGAGCTCAATGAACTATGGAGCAATTTAAGACCACGATCAGTTTAGGACCAGAGCCAGCTTAATCCAGGGGTGGGCTTCAAAATTTTTAGCAAGGGGTTCTCTGCCTGGTTGCTGGGTGGGCATGGCCATAGTGGGCGTGGCCTAGTCATCCTCCTGCACCACAGCGGGGGGGGGGAGCATTTTCGCCCTCCCCGGGCTCCAGAGGCTTTCCTCAAGCCTCTGGGAGTTGAAAATGGCCTCTCCCGGGCTCCGGAGGCCCTCAAGAGGACGGAAACGGGCCCTTTTTGCCTTCCCCGAGCCTCCACATGGGCCCTGCACTTACCTGGTATTCCAAATGGGCCGTATGGAGACTGCTGGGAGTGGGGAGAGGCCAGCCAGGGGTGGGATTTGTGGGTTCACCAAATTGGGCAGATCCTAAACTAGATGATTGCCTGAACCTATGCAACCCCTTAGCAGCCCAGTTTAATCTGAGAGTATCTCTCAAGAGACTCTGTGTCCTGAGAAAACTCCACAAGCTTGGCTGACTGGTGTTCTATGCATCATATTCACTTCAATGTTGTCCTTGTCAGCACTGTCATCCAATCCAGCAGTGGGAATAAGCTCTGCTGTCAGCATAGATATTCTGACAAGATTTTTTTCCCTCTGCCTGTCCAACTGCCTGCCTCTTATCCTTCCTCACAAACCCAAAAGCATTAACATAATGTGTTAATTAAACTTGGCCAATACATTCATGCCTGAATGAATATGCTGCCATAGTCAGGATACGGAACCAGCTGTGACCAAGCATCATCGTCCAGACCAAGAACAAGGAGATCACTATCAAGGCTGTCATCCCAAAAATGAGAATTGGAAAAATTCCATGAAAAAGGCCAGGGACTGCAAATGTCCTCAATATGTCTTTTCTGCCAGATGGGTGGAGAGCAAAAATACATTGCCTCTTTCCATGCTTTTATAAGCACCTGGAATCTCAATAAAAGCCATTGTAGAGATTAGGCAGGTAGGCAACACTTCAAATCAAACATCAGCATCTGTGTGGGAGGCAAGCGAGAGAGAAGTGATGAAAAGTGCATTCAATGTCATCTTTTTTTTTTTTTTTTTTTAAGAGAACTTTTTTATTTTTCTTTAAAAAAACAAACACAAATATGTCATCATTTGTCAATCATTAAGACATTGAAATACAATTTTTTTTGTTGTGTGTACCCCTCCCTCCCTCCACCCCCCCATCCCCCCTCCTCCTTCCCCCCCCGACTTCCCAGAACCCGTACACGGTATGGATTTTTAACTAACACAGTCTAAAATCTATTGAGAAAAAAGAAATAAAGAAATTAATGACATTCTAGATTGAACTTAGCTTCTTCTTACTGAACTAACTTTTAACAGTTTAAATCATTTCTGATCTTAAGCATAGGCTAACTGGAATTTCTTAGTCCCGTATTTATTTTGTATATAGTCAATCCATTTTTTCCAGTCTCGTTTATATCTCTCATTTGAATGATCTTTGAGATATGCCGATATTTTAGCCATTTCAGCTAAGTTTGTTACTTTCAATGTCCATTCTTGGATTGTAGGCAAGTCTTCCTTCTTCCAATATTGCGCCACCAACAGTCTTGCTGCAGTTATCAGGTGCAGAATCAAATTGGTCTCTACCACTGTAAAATCAGTACATATACCTAGTAAAAATAACTGAGGAATAAACTTTATCCTTTTTTTAAAAACATTTTGCATGACCCACCATATTTTTATCCAAAATGCCTTAACCTTTTGGCAGGTCCACCATATATGATAATATGTAGCATCGAGAGAACCACACCTCCAACATTTAGGCTGTACATTCGGATACATAGAAGCCAACTTTTTAGGATCTAAATGCCATCTATAAAACATCTTGTAAAAATTTTCTCTCAGATTTTGAGCTTGTGTAAATTTCACATTTCTTACCCAAATTCTTTCCCATGTATCCAACATTATTGGTTCCTCAATATTTTGAGCCCATTTTATCATACAATCTTTAACTAATTCTGTTTCCGAATCCATCTGTATTAATACATTATATATCCTCTTTATATGCATTAAGCTTTGATCTCTTATTTGTTTAAACAGATTATCCTCAACTTGAATAAAGCCAATTTTTTGATCTATTTTCCACCTAGCCTGTAATTGCCCATACTGGAACCATGTTTGAACTACCTTCTCCTCTTTTAATACCTCTAAAGATTTTAATTGTAATACCCCCCTTTCCGAGGTAAGAAGCTGTCTGTAAGTAAATCTGTCCTGTTTTTGTGCTGTATTCATATTTTCAATTGCATGTCTAGGAATTGCCCACATGGGTATCTTGTCATTTAATTTATATTGGTATTTCTTCCAAACCCGCAATAAAGCATTTCTCAAAATATGACTTTTAAAGTTCTTATCCAATTTTTTGTTGAATAACAGGTAAGCATGCCAACCAAATACCAGATCGTGTCCCTCAATGTTCAATATTCTATCATTGGTTAAATGAATCCAATCACTAATTACAGATAATGCCACTGCATCATAATATAGTTTTAAATTAGGTAGTTTCAATCCTCCTCTCTCGCGTACATCTTGCATTATTTTCATCTTTACCCTCGGCTTCTTTCCTGCCCACACAAATTTGTTGATACCCTTCTGCCATTCTAAAAGGTTCGCATCTTTTTTAAGTATAGGTAACATTTGGAAAAGAAATAAAAATTTTGGTAAAATGTTCATTTTCACTGCCGCTATCCTGCCCAGCAAAGATAAGTGCAATTTCTCCCATTTTTTCATCTCTGTCTGTATGCTATGCCAAAGTGGTTCATAATTATGCTTATATAATTTCCCATTTGAAGTTAAAATGTTAACTCCAAGATATTTGACTTTTTTTAACTACCTCACATCCTAGCATCACTCCTAATTCTTCCTTTTGTTTAATATTCATATTTATAGCTAATATTTTGGTTTTTCCTAAGTTTATTTTAAAGCCAGACACTTGACCATATTGATTAATCGTATTCATTAAAACCATACTGGATTCCTGCGGTTGTTCCAATATTATGACCAAATCATCCGCAAAATCGCGGACTCTATATTCTTGCTGCCTAATCTTGATCCCTTTTAAACCGTCCAAGCCCCGTATTTTATTCAACAATACTTCCAAAGTTATAATAAACAATAATGGGGACAAAGGACAACCCTGTCTTGTACCTTTTCCAATTTGAAAAGAGTCTGTTAAACTTCCATTGACTATGATTTGTGCTGTTTGCTGTTGGTATATTGCTTTAATTGACTGTAAAAAATTATCTCCTATCTGCATTTTTTGCAATATCTTCAGCAGAAATTGCCAGTTAACTCGATCAAAGGCCTTCTCAGCATCCAAAAATATAAACGCAGCAGGGATCTGGTTGTTCTTTCCCAAATATTCTAATGCATTAATAATTAATCTGACATTACTTTTCATCTGTCTCCCTTGTATAAAACCTGTTTGGTCCGTATGTATCAATTGTTGAATGACCAACATTAACCTATTTGCTAATATTTTAGTAAAAATTTTATAATCTACATTCAGTAATGAAATGGGTCTATAATTTTTAGGTTGAGTCGTATCTTGATCTTCTTTGGGTATCAAAGATATAAACGCTGTCTTCCAAGATGGAGGGACTTTACCTTCCGTTTGAATCATATTAAATAATTCTCTAAGAGGTTCTACCATTTCTAACTGTAAGTTTTTGTAGTAAACCGCTGTCAAGCCATCTGTACCTGGTGCTTTCCCTGGCTTTAATTGCTTAATTACCTGCAGGATTTCCCCCGAGGTTATTGGTTGATTCAATTTTTGCCTGTGTTCTTCTCTAACTGAAGGTATTTTCTCCTTGTCTAAATATTTGTCTATGTCTAAACCATTAATTTTATCCCCTTTATACAGTTCTGTAAAAAATTCCCAGAAAGCCTTTTGAATCTCTTCCTGTTGGAACACCTCCTTCCCTCTGTAAATCAGTTTAGATATATTTCGAGTTTTCCTTTTTTTCCTAATCTGATAAGCTAACCATCTGCCAGGTTTGTTTGCATTACAAAAAGTATTGTGTTTTGCATATAATAAATTAGTAGCTACCTGGTCAGAGATCAACATGTCAAATTGAGATTTTAATATGTTAATAGCTTCCTTAACCTTTGTATCGTCTGGTTTCCTTGTTAACTCCAGCTCTTTTCTCTTAATTTCCTCTTCCAGTTCTGTTCGTTTTAGCCCTTGCTTATTTCTATGTGTTTTATTTATATTCATCAAAACTCCTCTCATATACGCTTTGCTTGCATCCCATACAAATTCCATAGATGTACCCTTATTCATATTCAAAACAAAATATTCAGATAGTAATTTTTACAATCATTAATATAGTTTTCATATCTAAATAAATTTTCATTCAGTCTCCAAAACCTTCTTGCCTGCACTACCCTTCCCAACTCCATCCAAACTGGGTTATGGTCCGAAAGGACTCTAGCTGCAATCTTTGTTTTCTTGACCCTAGAAAGCAAATCATTAGTGGTTAGAATAAAATCGATCCTTGAAAGGGATTGATGCCTGTCCGAGAAGAAAGTGAAGTCATATTCCTCTGCATTTCTTTCTCGCCAGATATCTCTCAATTCAAAATCATCCATAATGTCAAAGAAAGATTTGGGTAACTTTGCTCGCATCTTGGTATTTAGGCGGGAAATCTTCTTATCTCTCTTAGTGTCTATCACTCCATTCCAGTCACCCAATAGTATACAGGAACTATAGTCCCACTGTACTAATTTAGCATGAAGATTTCTATAGAATCTATCTTGCTGTTGATTGGGAGCATAAATTCCCAAAAGTAATGTCTTTTTCCCTTCTAACATTAAGTCTAAAGCAATACATCTTCCGAAGGGATCTGCTTCTATTAATTCAGCTTTCATATCTTTTCTTAAGTATACAACTATACCATTCTTCTTTTCCATAGCAGAAGCTGCAAAATGTTGACCAAGTTTTGAGTTGATCAAATATTTTTGATCAGTTGACTTGATATGAGTTTCTTGCAAACAAATTACATCGTTCTTAAACTGTTTAAGATAATGAAATATTTTCTTCCTCTTCTGTGGAGAGTTCAGTCCGTTGACATTCCATGTTAAAATCTTAGTTGTCATCTTTGGTTGGTTGAAGCATTTTTAGAGCTTCCTGCACGGCCTGTTTAACCTTAGGTCTAGCTCCTCCCACTGCTTCCAGATTTGTTGTTGTAGTTCCTTGATTGATGGCCGATGATTGTTGATGCTGTTGCCTCTTAGCTTGTTTCTCCATACGTCTAGTAGTCATGCGGCTAGGTCTTGGTTCCATAGCACCTTGCACTTCTAGAGAAGAGAGATGCTCCATCTTGTCTGGTGGTTGTGTAGTTTGCTGTCTATCCTGTCCTTCTTGTGGTCTTTCTCTAGGTCCAGATGGTGCAGGGTGTCCGGCCTTCAATATATTATAATAAAAATCTCGGGCTTTCCATACAGAGTTGAGGCGGTACCTTTGCTTATCAAATGTAAATATGATGCCAAATGGTGCATCCCATCTATACTGTATCTGACGATTTCTGAGTTCTTCGACCAAAAAAGCGTAGTCTCTTCTGGCTCTTAACATTTGAGGTGGTATCTCTTTCAAAACAGCCAGGTCTTGACCGCCAATTTGAAGCTTAGTGTTATAAGACGCTTGCAGTACCATATTTCTGAACTCTCTTGTAGTAAAATATATAACGATGTCTCGAGGAAGCTGCTTCTGCTTTGCCAGCCAGGAGTTAACGCGGTAAGCTTTGTCAATTTGCCAGCCTTGGTTGGTCCCTGGTCTTCCCATCAGGCGGTCAAAAGCTTCCGATAGGATCTGTTTCAGGTTCTCCTGTTTCTCCTCACGCAGCCCCCTTACTCTTAATGCGAACTCCATTTGTCGGTACTGTATCATAATAATTTCTTTTTCAGCATTTTCCACTTTTTGTTCCACCACCTCTGTTTTCAATGTCAAGTTAGCATTGGCATCATTAAGAACCTCTAGAGTATCTTCCACTCCAGAAATATGTTCTGTTAATACAGTTACAAGACTCAGCATGTCGTCTCTAATTTTATCAACCTTAGCCTCAAATTTCTCATACAACTCCTGTTTAAGTCCTTTTATTTCACTTTTAATTTCACTTTTAATTTCTTCTTTCATTTCTTTTATTTCCTCTTTTCTCTCCTCTCTATTATCTCTAAATTTATCTTCCATTTTAATTGTCTGTGCATTAAGAGCCTCGCTTAGATTACTCAGAAAAAATTCTTTCGTTAACACATCCCCAGCAGGGGGCGTAGGAAGCGGAGGCTGCAGCTTTGTACCAGGCACTGAGGATGTGCCCCTGGAAGCAGAGGGTGACGACTTCAAGTTAATATTTGGTTTTGAGGCCATTTCAAAATTTGTCTGCCTGCAGTTAATAAAACTCTATTGCCTAAATATGCAGCTTTAAGTAAAGAGGCTTTTATTTTGAAGTTTAAGGCTTGGCAAAAGTTTCAGTGAGTAAACATTGTAACAAGACCGTTCAACAGATTCATCACCATTTAACTTCCAAATAAGCAAAGTTAATGAAGGAGTAAAATTCTTCTATTGTGAAACCAAAACATGTGATAAGCTATCTCTTTTGTTTTGAATTCTTTTGAAGTCTTGTGAGAATTAGCAAAAAGTGTTCGTTATTACCGGAGAAACCAGCCTGCTCGGCGCCATTTTAAAAGCCTCTGAGTAAATAATTTTTCGGAGGAGAAAAAGAGAAGAAGCTAAAATGTTGATAAGCAATTATTGTCCTCGCAGTAAACGGATTCAGCTCGTGATAAGATTAAATCAAACAAAACTTAGAGCAGAGTGGGAGAGACCTACTTTGTCCTGCACAAGGCAGTTTGAAGTTCCCAGCACGGACAGCCGTTCTGCCTTGGGCTAGCCCCCCTTTCCTTGCAAGCACAAAAGCTGCAAAAATCGAAGAGCATTTGCCAGCAAAACAGTTTCTTCTTTCCCTCTTGCCTGAAGGATAAGAAAACCTGATAAGACGTCAGATGGAAGATCCTCTAATCAGGTACGTAGCCAGGAATTCGGAGGCAGCTGATTTTTTGCTGCTTCCACCAGTAAGCTCCTCCCAGGAAGTCCATTCAATGTCATCTTTTCTTTTGCTCATGAGTCACAATGTGTGGCATGCAAATACGAAAGGGATGGAAATCATCCTGCAATAACACCATACATGTTTGGTCAATCTGACGAAATTGTGGTTTTCCCTGGGTGCTGCTGATGTTATCTAGCTAATAGTCAACACCACTTAGTCGTTCAGAAACACATACATAAAACACAAGTCATTGCCAATATGAGGTAATAGTCAGCACGTCACACAGGAAAGGATCACTAGGGATTCCTGAAAAAGTCTGGATTTTCTAATCTAGAGGAGAGAAACTAATAAAGGAGAATATGTGTAGCTCAGGAATGAACTGTAGAATTCTTGGAGCTCTCTAAGCTTGGTTGTTTGCTTGCAGGCGTTTCATTATTCCACCAGGTAACATCATCAGTGCTGGTGAGCATGGGATTTCATCCATGCTTACATACAGTCACTTGCCCTGCCAATGTTGGTAGGAATGTGATTTTCTCATTGATAGTTCTTTGATCAAGATATTGTTTTGTCCTTGATTGTTTGTCTGGTGTTAATCCCTGCTTATTTGGGTTTCAGTTACTGGATTTGTTCTGCTTTTTTGTTCCCTTCTTAGCTTTTTTAATTGCCACCTTTGAATGGTGCATACATGTAGTCTATCTCTACATGACTGATTTAGCTGAATGCCAACCTTCAATAAATTCTCTAGCATTTTTTATTACAGTTTGGTCTCAGATGCTCACAGTTTCCCAATTGAAACTATAGTTGAGTCTATCCATATATTGTGAGATTATGGATTTTCTATATTATTTTCTGACTACTAGTTGTTGTTCATGATACACTGTTATTCTTTTATCTGTCTGTCCTAAACAAGGGCTGTTACAGCCCCTCCACTGAATATTCGAATGATTCCTGTTTTTGCCCATGGCTTGAATTGGTGTTTCGGTTTACTTAAGATGTTTTGGAAAACTTCAGTTGGCTTGTGTGCTATGGTGATGCTATGTAGTTGTAATAATCTGTTGGTTGTTTTTGAGTTATTTTTAAAGTGTGGTAGTATTTTCTTCTTCTTAGCTTGTATTGGGTGTGCTGTGAAGAGTTGAATGATCAAGCACTTTTTAATAAAGTTGTGTAGGTATTCATTTTGCTGGAAGTCATTGTCTAGAACTGGGATATCAAACTCAATTTCATTGAGGGCTGCATCAGAGCTGTGGTTGATCTCGGGGTGGGGGGGCTGCCCGCTTGTGGCCACTGGGTGGGTGTGGCCAACTGGGTGGGCGTGGCCATCTTGATGCCATTCCCCAAACTGCTGGTTTCCTCTTTTCATTGGGTAGACCGGGCTGATGCCATGCTGGCCCAATGTTCCCTCCTTGCACTGGGTAGACTGGGCCGAAGTGACATGGGCAGACCCCTTATATTTTCCAGGCAGGATCCGACCACATGGCGGATTGCATTTGGCCCGCAGGCTTTATGTTTGACACCCCTGGTTTAAATGGTTCTTTCCTTTATCTGGCAATTTGGATTGTTGCAATGTGTTTGTATGCATCAGAATTGTATCCCTACACATAGCTCTTTTTCTAGGAGATTGGATTTTACTTTAGTGTTGGTGAACTTGGCTAATGTGGGTTGTTTTTCGATAGACTTGTGTTTCTAATTTGCCATTGTTTTTTCTGCTGATGAGGATACCAGGAAGGGTAGCATGTTGTTGCTTCCTTTTTCTCTTGTGAATTTTATTTCTTTGAATATGATGTTGTTTCATGTGTATTTTCTAGTTGTTCCTTTTTTATTATGATGGGGTATCATCTATACACTATATTTGGGATGCATTTGTGGGAGTGCTATAGCTTCCAGGTGCTGCATTATGGTCTCTGCTATGGTCCAGAGAGTGGTGATTTCATAGGTGCTCCTCTGATTTGTTGGTATATTGGACCATCAAACTGAAAGTAGCCAGTGAGGCACAAGTTGATGAGGCCCATGATTCTGGGTATCTTGATCCTTAAGTGTATTTGATTAGATTGGGTGTGATGTGTTGGGTATCTGGCACAAGCCCATCCTGCTATGGAGTGAGTGAGCCATAATTGTACCATCTATTTTATGCATTCAGTGAAGCAATGTATCCTACTGATTATTTTGTGTTCTTGCCTAGAACTCTTCACTTAGTAAATAATAAATAGATATGAGTTCACATCCATCTGCTGAAGACAGACGCACTCAACAAAATACACATACAACCTGCAACAGCAGTGCTTTATTGGCATTACTGGTTACAAAATTATGAGTGTGAACATGAGTATTCTTATTGTAATAGAAATTTATTATCCCATAAAACTTAAAGACTGCAACTCATAACGGTGGCAGTCAAGTACAAGTTAGTAAAAATAAAACCTGGAAAAAATGGCTAAAGGTTTTAATATGTTAAAATGTAGCCTAGCTTGGATATTTTTGCTAAAACCCAAGCAGATCTAATAGCTTGAGCCTAACACACCAGCAGAGTCTGAAGAAATTAAGAGTAAAAGCTAGCATTCAGGAGATGGTTGGGAAGTAAGTTTTCACCACAAAACAGATGGCCACTGATTGTGAGGTCTGTGGCCCTAACCACCAGGCCTGTGGGCTGCCATCCACATGAGAAAAAGGAAACAAAATTAGCAAAAGTTTTAAATCAAGAGATCCCAAAAGGACCAGTTTAGGCAGATGTAAATACTACAGAACTATTAAAGAACAAAAGGCCATAATCTTTTAACAAGAAGGAAGAGGGTGAACAAGGAAGTGATGACCAGGTAGGAAAACAGACATAGGTAAAAAATCTTAGGGCAATAAACTGGAATTAGGAGGCAAATACAAAACAGGTTTATGATGAATCCTGTTTTAATCTGAACTGCAAAAAGGTCACCAGGAGATGTATCTATTTATTTATCAATTTTCTAAACTGCTCTTTTCCAAAAGGGTACCTGACAGCTTCACCAAATAAAAACAGAAGGACAACAACTTTACAAAAAGAGCAACAGTCACCCCAAGAAATATAATACACTCCTTACATCAGCCCGAGCCTAAAGAAACCCATCAAACTCCTTAACACAAAGCCAGAGGAAAGAACTAAGTATTTAGGCATTCCTTTTATATAAACATGAGAGTCAGTTTGTCTAGTGGTTAAGGCACTAAGCTAGAAGCCAGGAACCTCTGAATTCTAGTCCAGCATTAGGCATGAAAGTAGGCTGGGTGACTTTGGTCTGCTCACTCTCTCTCTCAGCTTAGCCCACCTCACAGGGTTGCTGTTTTTGGGGAAAATAGGAGGTGAAAGGTGTGCTCAATATATTCGCCACCTTGAGTTCTAAGTAAAAATTATAACGGTGGGATACAAATAATTTTTTTTTTAAATTGCTTTTATCCCATCATCAAAAGTTTAAAGTTGCTGGTGGCTGTTCTAGTTTTAAAGTAGTATTTTCCCTCTCCCCCACACCAATACCATTTGGGCAGTGGATACTATCTAGCATGCTTCATTGATAAAGGGATTGCAGTTGGGATGAGCAGCTAGAATCCGGACAGTTCCTATTATCAACTTCAGGCTGCTATGGACAATATCTCTCTTCTTTGGTCATGGATTTCTATGGCCATTTTGGCTTGGGCTGCAAGAGAGAAGAAACTGGACACCTGAGGTCCATAGAAGAATCTGGCTCGAGCAGCAATTTTTGAAATGTTTATCAAGTCTTATTGGGGACTCTTTATAGATATGGATTTAATGCTCTTCTGAAAGAGCCCTAGAACCTATTTAAATCAGGAAAGAGAACCAGATTTTGACAGCTATGTGTTGCTGGTTCTGCTGTTCATGACCGATTTTCCACTGTTAAGAAAGAGTTTCATACTGCCATACTTTTTACAGTTCTTTTTTTTGGGGGGTGGGGGGGAAGGAACTATTGCAGGAGATCATGGAGGAGGAGCATATGGTAAAAAGGGTAAGCATCCATGATACTCTTCTTAATTCCTCCTGTGTACCTGTATCCTGTTAGCTGGGCTATTTCTGAATATAAATTGAGGGTTATTCAATGCACAAGAGTGGCTGGCTGCAAGTGTCCAGTGCTCTTCTTTCACTCAGGATGCCTCTTTTTTATCTGTGACTTTTCAGCCACAGACATTAACCATTTTTTCAAAAGGGTAGTAGTCCCATATTCAGAAACAGACATCACCAAACTTTTTAAAGTATGCTTTTGAAAATAGGTAGTCCTTGATTGACAACCATTTGTTTAGTGACCAAAGTTACAATGGCACTAAAAAAAGTGACTTACAAATGTTTTTCACATTTATGACTATTGCAGTATCCCAATGATCATGTGATTAAAATTCAGACACTTGGCAACTGGTTCATATTTATGATGATTGCAATGTCCCTGGCAGTGGTGGGATTCAAATTTTTTTAATACCGGTTCTGGAGTGTGGCTTGGTGGGCGTGGCTTGATGGGCATGGCAGGGAAAGGATACTGCGAAATCCCCACTTCCTCCCAATCAGTTGGGGCTTGGGAAGCAGAGAATAGATGGGGGCGGGGCCAGTCAGAGGTGGTATTTACTGGTTCTCCGAACTACTCAAAATTTCCACTACTGGTTCTCCAGAACTGGTCAGAACCTGCTGAATACCACCTCTGGTCCCAGGGTCATGTGATCACCTTTTATGTTCTGCTGACAAGCTAAGTCAATGGGGAAATCCAGATTCACTTAACAACTGTTACTAATTTAACAACTGCAGTGATTCACTTAACAGCTGTCGAACGAAAGGTTGTAAAATGTAGCAAAACTGACTTAACCAATGTCTCACTTAGCAACATAAATGTTGGGCTCCATTGTGGGTTTAAGTCGAGAACTACCTGTTCTCTTAAAATCTCTATTCACCAACCTCATTTGTATTCATGCTGTTTGAGAAAGGTTAGATTCAGGTGTGTTGAAACATCTACCGATTTCCATATTAGGAAGTGGAACAAAATGAGAAATGTTTCACTACTATATATTCAAGTTTTCATAAAATACTTCAAGCATGCATAGAATATCTGAGTTAAAGTTCACTTTAAATCTGTTCAAGAATGAAATGTGTTCAGCATTATGGTTGAATAGTAAATCATCCGGTTTTATTTACTCTGCTCAAAAGTGCCTTTGGAGGCAGATTTTGAACCATCTTTTTTATTTTAGTTTAGTTTTTTATTTTTTCATTTTCATAGCATGTAATCACATGTATACTATTATATAGCCAACATCGTATTATTAAATGTTTACATCAATTCATCTTACCAACAACTCCCCAAAACCAATTATTGGCTCTTCTGCTCTCCATACACCATATTTGTACCTTATCCATCACTTTCTTCTCCCTCTCTCCTCCCCCTCCCTACCTCCTTTCTTCTCTCTGTCATCCTTCTCTTCTCTACTTCCCCTTCCTCTCTCCTTTTCCTCTCTCCCTTTTCCACTCCTCCTTTCTCTCCCACCCCGCCCTCTCTCCTATCCCTCTCTTCTTCCCTTACCTCTCTCCTCTACTAGATTTTGAACCATCTTGAGGGTCTCCACGGTAGCCAGAAGATTTGGAGACACCTATAGAAGGCAACAGAGTCAACCACAGAAGGCTAATCCCTTCCTGCTTGTCAACGATGGGCGATATAGCAGATGAACCTTTTGAGAACTATGTATAATCTCAAAAAAAAAAAAAAGGATTTACATATCCAATACTTCTCCATTCTCTTACTTTGTCACATTGGGCTCATACTTCATTTCTTTTTTTTTAATCATTAGGAATCATTCTGTGGACCATGTCTGTATCCCAAAGCAGTCCCTCACACAGCCAGTAGTTCCCGATGCGAATGCTCCCTGGGACAAACCTGCCCTTTCGACAATACTCTATGGTATTCTATTGCCAATGGTGCCATTAATTTATAGTTTGGCTGAATTATAGCTTCCACCCTAGCCGGCAGGTTGCCATCTTTCCAGCTCTAATTTGTGTAATTGAGCTGCTGACCTCAGGTTGACTAACAGGTAAAAAAAAACAGCCCCCACCCTTAGAGCCAGAAATCCTCTTCGTTTCTTTCTCTAATGTATCCTGCTTTGGTTATCTTTGCAAATAACTCAAGGCAGCAAACATATCCAAATACATTTTCCTCCTATTTTCCGCACAACCACCCTGCGAGGTGAGTCGGGCTGAGAGGGACTGGCCTAAGTCATCACCCAGCTGCCTTTCACGACTAAGGCAGCACACCGTCTCCTGCTTTCAAAGGGGATCTAAGCTATGTACTTAGAGCACAAAATATTGTTAGAGACCCTTCACACCCACTTCATGGTCTGTTTCTGTTCCTCCTCTTTGGGAGGAGGTTTCAAAGTATTTCTAGCTGGACCTCCAGATTCTGTAACAGCTTTGTTCCCTATGCCATCCATTTGGTAAACTCCCTTATTTATTTCTCCTGCCATGTATATGTATACCCGTGTTTCCCTGAAAATGAGACAGGGTCTTATTTTCTTTTGACCCCCCCCTGAAATAAGCACTTGGCCTTATTTTTGGGGAGATCTTACTATTTTTGAGGTGCAGGAGGCGGCGAGCGTAGTCACCTCATGGCTACTGCTGTGTTGCAATACTTTCAGGGAGGGCTTATTTTTGAGGGGAGGGCTTATTTTAGCGCATGCACTCAAAAGCCTGATTGGGCGTATTATCTGGGGAGGTCTTATTTTCAGGGAAACAGGGTACATCCGAAGTAGACTGTGTTGTTCCTCTGTGTCATATAATATATGTGGGTACATGCATAATTTTGCATTTATTTTTTATTTTGTCATGTTTATGTAGTGTATATTAGAGGTGGAGACCCTTTGAGAGCTGTTATGCAATGTAATTTCATTTTAATTATGTATGCCGATTAGTGTACATTCAAACTGAAAATAAAGTACCCAATTCCTATCCTCAAAATATCAAGGAAATTTAAGAGTAACACCTGGCATCTTTTCAACACCAAAGATTGAATAACACCAAGCCTCCTCTGAGGCTATGCAAAGTTCTCCAGGAATTTCCCCACCTGGGCGTTTGGTGAAACTAGACTGAAGGGGGAAGGGGAAAAAAAACCCCCACTAGTCAGCGGCATCCCTCTGGAGTCAAACCAACCAAACTCTCGAATCTTTCAACTCCTGGGATGGGGTTTGTTGTCTCGGACACAGCCAGAAGAACGCAGAAGAAAGAAGAGGCGTGGATGAAACCAGCCCGGCGCGCCAGCTACAAAACCAGGTCTGGAATTGCAGCGCCATACAGAACCTGGGCAGGGGGGAGG
The DNA here is from genome assembly GCF_009769535.1 of Thamnophis elegans. Taxonomy (NCBI): domain Eukaryota; kingdom Metazoa; phylum Chordata; class Lepidosauria; order Squamata; family Natricidae; genus Thamnophis; species Thamnophis elegans. The sequence goes on along the minus strand of NC_045542.1, from coordinate 44,701,384 downwards.
CGGGACGGGCTCCTGGTACGTAAGGCGAGAGCTCGGTTACTCGACACCCGAAGAGTTCTCCGGCGGCCGAGAGCGGGGCAACGGCGGTGATTTATTCGCCTGCAATCTGGTTGCCCAGAAAGGCTGGCCGAGGGCCTGATAAGCACCCTTGAATGGAGCCTGATGTCATGCTAGTGTCAAGCTGGTAGCTTCCCAGAACAGAAAGCCCAGGAGCGTCACTCGAGGAAGGGCGGGGTGGGGGGGGGAGAGAGAGAAGAAGCAGACCTTGCTCCGTCTCGCCTCCCGCCCGCATCGTTCCCAGCCTCGCCACGACACGCCCCCCCCACCTCTCCCGCCAGCTCAACTTTGGGCTCCGGCCGGTGGGAGGAAGGGTCCCGGGAGGCCGGCTGGCCGCACTGCCAACCCCGCCGGCTCCTCAGCTCCCGTCGAGTTGTCTGCCCTACCTTAAAGCAGGTAAGCGTTGGGGCTTGGGTCCTCGCTGGGGACGCGGGCTCCGCTCTTCTGCGGAGGGAGTTCCGTTCGCAGCCGAGCTAAGCCCGTCCCGGGGTCTTCTTTTGCTGACCCAGAAGATAAGTTGAGGCATGGAATGGGTAAGGGAGGGGGTTATTTTAGAAACAGCAGCGGCGGGGAATGGGGGAAGGAATGCCTTCAAATACAAAGCAGCCCTCCCTGCTTCCTGTTAGATGGTTCTCCTTCTTGGCTTCTGCTTTGTAGGAACTGGCGCGGTCAGATCCTCTTAACGCGCGCCGGAACTATGGAGCCGCTGGATGATGGTCCCAGGTCTTTTCTAAAAGTAAAACTTAAGGGTGGCGATAGGTGTTGGGTGTGTGTGAGCGCACAGTAGGCATTTAAGTATAGGGGTATCCGACGTTTGGATTATCCGACGTTGTTTCTTTAAATATAAAAACAAACCACAGCAAGGAGAAGCTTTTAAAGTTTTAAAACCGATCGGAAACATTCTATAATGTTTTGTTTGAGGTGTATGATTGAGGAAAGAGGAAAACAAATATTAGCCCCTCCCCAAAGGTTGTTGAAGTGCACCCAGGGGCTTAATATGGTGGCTGGGAATTTGCAAGGCAAAAGAGGGATTCTTTAATGGTTGGTGTGTTTCTTTCTTCCTTTATACATAAACACATATACATACAGAGAGGGGGGGGGAGGTTAGAAATTCATTCTCTCTCTCTCTCTCTCTCTCTCTCTCTCTCTCTCTCTCTCTCTCTCTCTGTCTGTCTCTGTCTCTCTGTCTCTCTCTGTCTCTCTCTGTCTCTCTGTCTCTCTCTCTGTCTCTCTTCCACTCACTCAGTCCCACTCAGCAAAGGGGATTGAAAAATGCAACAACTGTTGAATGTGGAGCAAAAGAACCCAGGGTTCAAATTCTTTCCGAGCCCTCCTCAAATCTTTTGGCTGGCTGGAGCATGACATTGAACAAAATATTTTATCCCTAGGGCATTGGGAAGAAAGGGAAACTACAAGTGTGCCTAAGATTTTTTTTTTTTTAAAAGCCATTTGTGGTACTTCATGTTCCCATAAAGGGCGGAGAATTGTGGGGAGTTGGCTTTTAAGAACCAAGCTACCTTATGGATCCTTTTTGGTTTCAAGTTGCGGGGGGTGGTGTCTAGGGATTTGTAGTGTTCTGTGCTAAGGTACAGAACTCTTGGGTTTGGGCAAGCATTCAGAAGGGTTGTGAGTAAGTCAAAAGAGAACATTTCATTTTTACCTCTTTTCTGCAAACAAACATGGAGTAAATTAAACTGGGACTTTGCTTCTTGGCTGGGAACATAGAAGATAGAATAATAGGGTTGGAAGAGGGACCTTCGAGGTCTTCTAGTACTTTCCTAGGCTAAATGGGTGAAGTTGGAATCTGTGAGTCAGTGTTGCTCCTAGTGTGTGCCTGGACAAGTCCCTGAAGTTTTCAGAAGTGACTTGCCATTACTTCCTTCCCAGGGCTGAGGCAGAGTGATTGGCCCAAGGTCACCCAACTGATTTTGTGCCTCAAGCAGGAGTAGTGCTCATAGCCTCCCAGGGCCTAATCTGTTGCTTTAACCAAACCACACAAAACTGGCTCTCTTGAAGTAATAATTCATAAGCTGCTACAGGTTTTTCCATGACTTTAATCAGGTTTCCTTATCAAAATACCCTTCAACAGATAACACTGCAGAATTATTCTGTCGCTTTGACATCTGAGCCTTCAGAGAAGGAATAATATAAGTGTTTCCCAGTGAGATAACCTCGATATATTTGGTTTACAACTCTTGTTGTTTTTGACTTTCAGCCTTTGTGGCTGAAGCTCATAGGAATTGCAGTCAAAACCACCTGATGAACATCAATTGAGGAATGCCAGTGTGTATGCTCTTGGAATTAGACTAATATGTAATATGGACTGATACCTTCAGTTAGTAGTATGGATACTGATTGACCTCTCAAAGCTGGTCTGCAGAATTCAGGCTATCATAAACTGTCAATCATAACATACTCTGGTCTGCATTAGAGCTATGCATTTGCTTTAGAAAAAGGCTGTCCAACTTTGGCAAGACCTGTGTATTTCAACTCTCAGAATTCCCTAGCCAGAAGTTCACAAGTCTTAAAGTTGCCAAGGTTGGGCACTCCTGCTCTAGAATTTGCACAACCAGGCGTAGTTTTAGAAATGTTTCACACTGAATGTGGTATTTTCGTTATGTTTACATCACATACTGAAGCACAAACCTACCAACAACATTTCAGCCTTATGTAGCATATGAATTCAGCCACTGAGATTAATTTCTTGTTTATTGTATCAGGCAGAACCAGGATATTGAGTGGAATAGTTCAGTTAATTATAGATAAGGATTGTGAGTGAACATAGCCATTATTTGTTATCTTCAACTGTGCTTTTTTGAGTTAACTAAGTAGATAGGTTTTCACCAAACTCAGTTTCTGGAAGTTTGATATATACAATTTATTAGGAGCAGAATTCTAGATCTCAATATTCTTTGCAGGGAAATATTGGTAGTGCTTTTAGGTAGAGGATGTATATATGCATATATCTCTTCATCGTCGCCTGTCCAATAATGTCTGTCTGTTATTTCTGTTCACTGTTGATTTGTTCTATGGGCATCACTTGCTATTCTCACTTTTGCCTGATATGAGCTACCAAGGAAGTTGTCTGGTAATCAAGCATATTTAAGATCAGGTTATTGCTCTTTGTTAAGACATCCTTGTGGGTTTGGAACCATGGAGAAATGAGTCCCTGAAATCTACCAGGCATTTATAAGAGGCCTGGTGGCACAGTGCTAGAATGCAATATTGCAGGCTAACTCTGCCCACAGCCTGGAGATCGATCCTGACAGAGCTCAAGGTTGACTTAGCCCTCCATTCTTCTGAGGTCGGTAAAATGAGGCCCCAAATTTTTGGTGGCAATAGGCTAATACCCCAGAGAGTGCTGTATAAAGCACAGTGGGGCAGTATATAAGTCTAAATGCTATTGCTATTGCTATTTTATGCCTTCTTTCCCCTCCTGCCAGCCAAAAGAAATAATTGCTCACTGCTTCCTCCTTCCTCTGCCATTTCCACCTCTCCTGCCTACTATAGAGATTCATCTGGAAGCAGCCAACCTTCTTCAGACAGAGCCAGTAATTGCTTCTAGGTACCTTGGAAATGGTGCCTGATTCCTGCAGAGGTGTGAATCATAGAAGAAAGGAATTTCTGGGCCTTTGTAGTTTGGGGGCTGTTCTGCAGTTTGCCTGTTTGCCTTGGAAAGGAAAACTACCTATAGAAATAAAGCAACTTTTCCAATTATTTCTGTACTCTCTGAAAGCTATTGGGGAGAGGGGAAATATATTTGTGTGTAAACTGTCCTTACTTTGTGTTATCTACATGGATACAATGAGAAGGCAGCTCACAAAAGCATCTGGGGTAATGTATCATTTGGTACAAGTGGAGAAATTGAAACAGAAGTGTTTAATAAAAAATGTACTGTGCCTCCTGGCCTACCATGGAAACCAGATGTCAGAACTGCGGCTTCTCATAGGCCCTTGATGCTGTTCCCCTAAAGCAATATTTCCATCCGTTCTTTTCTTAAAATGCCACATGTTATTTGCAAAGAGAATCTGGGAAAAGTAGATCCAGGAAAGCTCAGGCCTTTAATACATCTGGAACAACGCTGCTTTTTCCAACCAGCAGTGAGTTCTAACAGAGGTGCTTTTTATTTCCCCTGCTAAGTGAAGATGTATGGATGAGGAGGCCTGCTGCATTCTTACAGTGAAATAAGCATGTCATCCCTAGATAGCCGAATTGTTCTAGAGAAAACTAAGATAAATCTCAGGTACCACAACAAGGATGAGCAAATATTTTAATCAAGAGCTGCCATGTAGAGAGACTTCCCCTATGTATTATAGAATGCAGAGTTTCTATTTTTGTTTTGCACATAGTGATTATTACTGGTCAGGGAATGTAAGCTTGAAAGTGTCCTTTCGTCAAATGACTTACTTGACCAGGTGTGATTCAGTGCCATCCTTCAGAGAACACCTTTAGAAGTATGAGAAGCTTCCTAGTGATGCCTCCTACAAATTACATGTTTGTAGTTGCAACTGGAAGTGGTGGCTCAGTGGCTAAGACCCTCAGCTTGTCAGTCACAAAGGTTGGCAGTTTGGTGGTTTGAATCCCTAGCATCGCATAATGGAGTGAGCTCCTATTACTTGTCCCAACTTCTGCCAACCTAGCAGTATGAAAGCATGTAAAAATGCAAGTAGAAAAATAGGGATCACCTTTGGTGGGAAGGTAACAGTGTTCCATGCGCCTTCAGCATTTAGTCATGCCGCCCACATGATCACGGAGATGTCTTTGGACAGCGCTGGCTCTTTGGCTTTGAAACAGAGATGAGCACCGCCCCCTGGAGTCAGAAACGACTAGCACATATGTGCAAGGGGAACATTTACCTTTACTTTTAATTGAATCTGGAGGCTGAAACATGTGAATGAGCATTGTACAAGAAATGAATTCTAATCGGAGAGAATAATAACATGGATCTTCCCTTCTCCCATTCCTTTTAGAGTCATAGATAGGGGGAAAGTCATATCTGTTTTAGTTGTTTGTCAAGTATTAGCTATATTGCTATTTGAATTTTTTTTCCTAAGTGAAAAATGGAAGCCTTCACCAACTTAGCAGTATTCTAAACACAGATCTGTTTCTGCCTATTCAAGATTGGAACTAAAGAAAGATTAATAGCTAAGCTATCTTACTGATCAGTAGTTTGATGAAGTTTATTGGGGTAGCTTTCCAGGGAGCTGGCAGTGAAGTAGGCATCAATGTTTACTTAAGGCTTCTGCAACATTAATTAATGCTGAATCAAGTAGTTTGTTGGAGCACATGGGAGCAGGGCAAAAGTGCTTGTTCTAAGAATAGAGATGAGAGTAACTAGCTTATTCTGAATCCTTATTTGTTTAGTATATTTTTATACAGGCATTGAATTGGACAAAATCTGCATTGTATGATTTTTGCAAAAAGGCTACATCACCTGATAAAAGACCATGCATTGACCACAGATATTTCTTGTTATTAGATAGGACAGCTATATCCAGGATATTAAAAAAAAATCCAGTCATTTATTAGATGACAAAAACAGGTTTTTGTGTCTCATCACTATCCTCTAGTATCTGTGTGGATATATGCAACTCAGACCTGGTAACCCTATATTTGGCTATGTAGAGAAAAATAACCACACTGTTTGTGTGAATAAATATGTATATGGCAGGGGTGGGCTGCTATGGGTTTGGGAGAACTTCTAGCTAAAATTCTGTGCAGTTTGGAGAACCCCCAAATCCCACTTCTGGCTGGCCCTGCGCAACCCACCCTACCCCTTCCAGGAGTTCCCACGTGACCCGTTTTGGATTCAGGTAAGTGCAAGGCGTGTACGGAGGCTCGGGGAAGGCGAAAATGGTCCTAACAGAAGTTCAGGAAGGCTGGAAACAAGCCTGTTTCCAGTCTCCCAAAGACCTCTGGAGCCTAGGGAGGCTGTTTTTGCTCTCCTGGAGGGTCAAGGAAAGCCTCCAGAACCCCGGGAGGGCAAAAACGCCCCCCCTCCCCCCGTGGTGCAGGAGCTGACTAGGCCACAGCCACCCAGCAACCAGGCAGAGAACTCCTTGCTAAAAATTTTGAAGCCCACCCTATGTGTGTATACACTCACAGAATCATGCTCAAGGAAGCTACTATGTTAAAAAGGCAGCTACGGTGATAGGGAATGAGAATCAAGAAAAATAAATGCACAAGACCTATTGCACTAAGGAGGACAAAATTCCTTCCTTCCACATGATGAACTATCACATAATGAGGGAGCTCCACCACAGTTAGAATATGCAGGCCAAGTTGCCAGGGCCTCTTTTCAAAAAACTAAGCTATATCAACTTTGGACTTGCAGTACAGTAATTCAAATGCCAGAAATACCTATATTTGTAGAGCTGTTAATTTTCAAGCTGGAGCAGGTTAAAACTAGAGAATTGATAGCTTCCAAATAAGCATAATATATTTAGGGCCAGCCTACTAGTGATGCTGCACACATCACTGGTCAGGTATGTGTATTTGTATGAAATTGGTATGCTCTAAGTTGACTTTGACATTTTGCAAATGTTTTCCCCCCCAAATGTTACCCCCACCCAACCCCAAACTGGGAATGGTGATAAAATGAGTGGTATGTGTGAGTGTGTGTGTGAGTGTGTGTGTGTGTGAGAGAGTGAGAGTGAGAGAGAGAGAGAGAGAGAGAGAGAGAGAGAGAGAGAATTTTCCTGATAAGACATGGAGAGTAGAATTAAGCTTCAGAAATAATGCTCTTTAAAGTAAAATGGCACAATATTGTGCTAATAAGGAAACAATGGGTGTTGTAGTCATATCTCAGCAACCTCTTAAATTAGGGAGCTTAGCTTTTGTTTATATAAGTAATTTAAGGTGTTATATGATAATGCATTTTTAAAAGGAATGTTTAATGTTTGGGTGTTTGTTTATTAAATCTTAAACCTCCACAATCTGCAAGCTTCCTAGGGTATGTAGTTGCTTAAGATATTTTGGTGCTTCCATTGCTAGTGCTCAGTTGGGTATATTAAAGGGATATTGGAGGATGCTGTAGCTTTAGAGTATAATGCTAAATCATCTCTAAGCCAAAAGTATAATATTCTATAATGGTAAAACTATCTTTGATGTCTAGAAGATGCAACTTATGCAGTGCTCATTTACATAAGCTTGAAAAAGATCTTGTAAATATTAGAATTAATAGAGTTAAAAAGCTCTTATTAAATTAGCTTGCCATTTTTTACTGTATTGAAACACTGCTGGAAAAAAGTTGGTAACTTAAAAAAAAACTTTTATATAAATCCAAACTGCACAATATCATCACCATCATACAAGAGACAATGACTTGGACTAGTTATTTTAGTTTGGTTATTACATTGTTACTGGTTAAAAGTCTGTTGTCAAAAATGGTAGTCAAATATGCAGAGAGACTAAATAAATAGGAATCAACTGGACAGGAAGTTCATTGGCCTGATGCTTTCTTGCTTAACCAAAGCTTATAACTTTCCTGCCTTAATATTATTATTTTTAACTGTTTAAAAACAAGGATTAATATGATTTCAACCCCACAATTACAGTACAATATTAGACACTAAATTTATAAATGAGATTCTCATTTTCATCCAAAGAACTGATATTCCACATTAAATAGAAATAATAGCTATCACGTGTATACTAAGAGCTCAGTGAATTCCTGATCTGACGCTTAGCAAAAGGACCTTTTAAAGGATCCCTACTAAAAGTTGTTGGATTATATTCTGGCACTCTGATCCATGGTTCCTTTAAACTAACGCTTTTGGTGTCAAGATTACCATTGGTAGACTGTGAAAAGCCAGATATGGAGAGGGTTTAAGAGTTCTTCTTTAGGTTGTAATGTTCAGCAAATAGGATAATAGTCTGGATGAGTAGGAAACGAGATCCCCCCCACCCCCCAAAGTAGAACTCGATGGCTACTTTTTAGATCTGAAAAGGCCCAAATCCATAGACATGAAGTGGTTTATTTACATGCCTATAGAGCAGTAATGGCTAACCTTTTTGTTGTCGCCTGCTAAAAGTGCACACGCATGCACACCCATAATACAATGCACATGTGACACCCCCTGCGTGCTCCACCCCCATGCTTGCACAAGTGAATCCCGCCCACTCCCTCATGCATGCACCCTGCCCCCTGCCCATTTTTGGCTTCCAGGTTGGTGCAGGAGGCTTTCAAGGGCCAAAATGGGGCATGGGGCGCTGCCTCCCTCTGGGCTCCATTTTGGGTCTGGAAAGCCTCCTGCATCAACCTGGAAACCAAAACTGTTCACGGGGGTGCTGCGTAAGGCCCCAAAATGCAGTGTGACTTCCCCCACGCATGCGCCCTGCCACCCCATGCATGCGTGGGAGAGACCCAAGGACCAGCTGGCTGGTGGGAGACGTGCACGCATCCGCAGTGGGGCTGGGCTGGGGCGATGGCTGGCGTGCCCACAGACTCTTTGTGCCACAGGTTCACCATCAGGGCTATAGAGGAAACGTCAGTCCTTCTAAACAGAGCTGCCTTCTAAATAGAGAGGAAACCAAAGTCTACAAAACTTCCAGGTATCAGCCCCTGAAACACACATTAACCCTGATTGGTCCTGGTCTTGCAATAATCAGATTTGGAGACATGTGAGCACACACACGCACACCACTCTGGCCTTTAGAAGTACATGGATTCCTCTGAGCCTGGGAACTAGGCAGTCCTGAGTGAGAGCCCAGGAAAGGGAGGGCTAGAGGGTGTTATCTCAGAGGAGCACAGCTGATCTGGCAAATGTTTTATATAATGAAATGGAGGGGCAGAGTTCTTATTATAATTGTTTCCCAGAACAGTTCAGCCATGGTTCTTTATGTGGAGTCTGTGCATTTTCTCTCCTCTCTGCGCCCGGACCCCCTAACCCTGGCACTGTTTTGTCTAAAGACAAGATATAGCGTCAGGCTTCTTTTCTCTCTGCAAAAGTCACAAGTCCATCACTGGCAGTTCTGCCACAACTTAGCAAAAGAAGAGGGAGATGGCACAAACCTTTTCTGTGGCTCTGCAGGAAAAGGGAAAAGGCTTCTCTCGTGAACTAACTTCGAACCTTTTCAATGTTTACATCAATAGTGTTCTTCCCTTGGGCTTTTCCAGTAGCCACCAAAGTCACCTTATTGGTATACCAGCTAACCTGCTTGACTTTTTTTTTAATGGCTGTGCTATCTCTTGCTTCAGGGTGGGGTTGGGACAAGTGGGTGGAGCTGATAGTTTATTGGCTAGATGCCCTTCCTGACGCCTATGCAGAGTTGGCAGCAATTTTCTCTTTGCATTCTGATTGAGATTTACTTGTTGACAGGATACCCCATCTACCTCTTGTGTGTTTCTAATATATTAATTTCCCCAGAAACCAGAAAGGAAGAGGGGAATGAAACCCTCTCTTTCTAATTTAGACAGGCCATCTGCTCAGTGGCTACTGCCATCTTATTCCGAGTCTTTTTAAAGACAGCTGCTTGTAGCTGTTGATATCAGATGATGACTATTTTCTTTCTACATTAAATTTTAGATTCTTGGCTAGATTCTTGGTTTTTAGTCTCTTGGGGCAGGAGTCCCCAACTTGTGAGCTGCGGCCTATTCACAACTGGGCATGTGATGGTGGGCTGGCGCACAGGCACCAGTAGTCGTAGCCCTACTGATGCTTGCGGTGAGCTCTGGCATTCACAACCCCACTTGCATGAGTAGAGGCACACGCGCGCCTGCCCCTCATACAAAACCAACCCTCTTTCCCCCCTCCATGCGGGCCACAAATCTGGAAAGGTCGGAGAACATTGTCTTAGGGTATTTTTTTTTATTCTGTGTTTAAGATTTGATATGTACTTTTACAGTTTAGTGTCATAATGCTTTAGTACAGTCCCTCAGACTGCTCTAAGTTTTTAACTGTGCCATAAGCCACAAAACACTGTGAGGCAGAAATAAAAAGAACTGCCTTATAGCGAATCAAATCATTGATCTATGTGTTCCTTTGTGGCTTCTGTCTGTATCATGTTTTAACCTTAGTAAACTTAACCTAAATTTATAGATTTAATCTAATTTTGGAGGTTCACTGAGCCATGAATTCACTTAGTCTTGGTCAACCACAAGTTAAAAGTGCCAGGTTAGTTTAAATCTGTGTCATGAGAAAATTGCTACTGAAGGGCCACATTAGCTGCAGGTTTGTTTTTTTTAAAAAACCTAGACTTCAAGTTACTTTGGAGTTTATTACTGGATTTTCTGACCTTAGAAAACTGTAGGTTCACGTGCCCTTAAATTGATCGGAGTGCTGTTATTAGCTAAATAATATACACAGATTAGGAAATTAATTCTTGATTTGCCTTAGCTATTAGCCTTCTGTGATCTAGATTTAGGAAACAGCTCAGGAGAAAGTGAGTCATTACTCTCCCCAATAAATTGTCTTCCAGATTTTTGAGGTACTACAACTCCTCTAAGCCCCAACCCGCATGGCCCATGATTTGGGAGTGGGGGTAAAGTTTCAGTGAGCCGTTAAGCTGAATAAGTCTGATGCATAACATTCAAGCACCCAGCTCTGTTACTTTAATGAACTTGAACATTCTCATAATTAAAAGTTCTAAATTTAGCTGTGCTCTGGAACATGTAGCTTGGCTGGCATGGAAAAGTGCTTTCAAGAAGTAGAGCTGTCTCAAATAAACCTTGATCCTTGACTAACCATCCTGCTGTAAGCATTTATGTATTTCCCAGTATTTCTCAGGGTACAATCAACTTGGGGTAGACACCTTTAAGACCCTAGCAGTGCTCTTAAAGGTACTTGAAGTGGTGAACCAAAGAGGCCTAGCTAACATGGTCATGACTAGAATGGAGTTAGAGAGGCCTCAAGGCTTCGTATGGGCCTTCAAAATTCTGGCTACATAACCCTTCTAAAGATTACATCATATTGTAATGTTTAATATGATACAAGGAGTAAGGTATTAAATAGGGAAAAATATTCATTTGGACAGTGTTTATTTTATTCAGGTGTAATAAGCCCTACTTTGTCTTGGTTGTGTCCAATTTGGCGTGTGATTCTTGATAGATGATCCAAAGGCCAAGTAATGACTCTTGGTTGCAAATATATTGGATATGTCTGGAGAAGAAAAATACTAAAAATAATCGGCATTTTCATACAGTCACTATCTTTTCTTTCCCTTTATTTTCTAGTTCTTTCCTGAAGAGCCAAGAATATTTGCCATCATTCCATCGTGATGGCTACATCCAGGACACAATTGCCATGTCTTTGGCTTCTTGTGCTTTCCATGACGACATGTTTAGCACAAGGGACTTCACCACCACCATCCCCACCGCCTGGATGTGGCAAGGACTTGAACTCCATCTACTACAACCTCTGTGACCTATCTGTCGCCTGGGGTGTTGTCTTAGAAGCTGTGGCCAGCTTTGGTGTTGTCACCAGCTTTGTCCTCACTGTGGTCTTAGTGGCCAGTCTGCCTTTTATCCAAGACTACCGGAAGAAGAGCTTAATAGGGACTCAAGCTTTCTTTCTGTTGGGCACTTTGGGGCTTTTCTGCTTGACCTTTGCCTTCATTGTCAAGCAAGACTTCTCAACATGTGCTTCACGACGCTTCCTCTTTGGTGTCCTCTTTGCAATCTGCTTCTCCTGCCTGGCTGCCCATAGCCTCAGTCTCAATTTCTTTGCCCGGCAAAACACTGGACCTCGGGGATGGGTCACCTTTGGCATGGCTTTTGTCCTCGTCTTGGTTGAAGTCATCATCAACGTTGAGTGGCTCATTATTACTGTGGTGAGGAATGATGGTAGTGCCAAGGATCCTTGTGAACTGAAGAACGAGGACTTTGTCATGGCACTCATCTATGTAATGTTCTTGCAAGTAGCTACTTTCATTGCTACTTGGCCTGTCTTGTGTGGCCATTACAAGCATTGGAGAAAGCATGCCATTTTCATTCTCCTCACTACTTCCTTTTCGATGGCCATCTGGATAGTATGGATTGTTATGTATGTGTATGGCAACCAGCAGGACCAGAGATCAACCTGGGATGACCCCACCTTGGCTATTGCTCTTGTCTCCAATGCCTCAGTTTTTGTTTTGTTTTATGTCATTCCTGAGATTTCTCAGGTGGTCAAGCCAGGACCAGAGGAGGCCTATGAGGATGATGTCTACCCCACACGGGGGGTTGGTTATGAAACAATCCTCAAGGAGCAGAAATCCCAAAGTATGTTCGTGGAGAACAAAGCTTTCTCAATGGATGAACCTTCTTCAGGTAGGCATTGGTGAGGAGACCGGGGAGGGGGAGTGTAATCAGAGGAACTGCATGCAGGTTTATGCTTGCTAAACATAGCTTAACATGTTTTTATGTAGACATGAAAATGATTATGGTAGTCCTTGACTTACAACCACAACGGGGGCCAACATTTCCATTGTTAAGTGAAGCCGTTGTTAATTGAGTTGTGCCCAATTTTGTGGCCCTTTTTGCCACAGTTGTTAAAGGAATCGTGGTTAAATAAATCTGACTTTCCCCATTAGTTAATTAGTTGGGTTTATCGGAACCCAATCAGGAAGGTTGCAAATGGCAATCCTAGGACTCAGGTGGGTGGATTTGCGGGGTGTCTGGAACCGTCTTAAATACATGCCACATGCCAAGAATCTGCATTTCCATTAAGTAATTATAGGGTACTGCAACAGTCATAAGTTTGAGGGGTGGTTGTGCGTCACTTTTTTCAGTCCTGTTGTAACTTTGAACGGTTTCTAAAGAAATGGTTGTAAGTCAAGGACTAACTGTCCTGAAAAATTATTTGCTGTGTTTCTCCCCTCCGCCTCTTCTAGCACCATGTTGCCTATGGGTGGGTATCCTAGTCATCGGTATCTGTGGCCAAGCTGGAGAAGTCCAGAAAAATTGATGCATCTGTTGGTGATAGCGAATCAGGTTCATCCAACTTCCTATCTCAGAGTGTGCTGTGATGGTTGCTTTAATTTGTAGATTCCCAGGAGTGCTGGATATCTAGTAATCTGTACAAGAATGGTACTGTCATTGTGGCACACTTTGGGAGCAGGGAGGTTACATAACATTCGTGCCATCTAATTCTATTCTATGATCTTATAACAATTCTTTTGTCTCCTCTAATTTTGTAGTTGAATTTTCTAACTCTGTAGCTCAGTAGATGGAACGATATTTTTTCATAGCATCAAAATTCAGACAGGTTTGCTAAATCTGAGCTGCTCTATAATTTGGTCTTCTGTCCTAAAATTTACATGTAGAATAAAATAATGAAAGTTTTATGGATACATTTTATTGGGAGGAAGTAAATCTAGTAGAGTTTATATCTAAGTTTATACAGTGATAAGTGATAAGTAAATTTATTGTGTGTTTACGAGATTTCTAGGCTCATACCCTCTGTTTGGAAATGGCCAGAAACTCTGCCGGCTGAGAAAGATAGAAACACTGTACTATAAATAAAAACCAAGATATCACATTAGAACTATTTTCAGCTAAGATAAAATCAATTTAGAATAGCACATCCAGTAGCTGAGTTCATCTTTTTATTTTATATGATTTGAAGAGAAACCGGCTAAGATCTGATGCAATGCAGGACTGAACCTGTTGATTATGTATCGTATACTGTACAAATGGACTCAATATAATAAGCAAGATTTATTTTAGGCCCATGCGTCAGTTTGAAATTATGGTTTATTGTCATTGGCTTACTGATTACATCAGCCATATTGCCAGTGCTATAGAGAGAGCTGAACCTCAGAGCATTAATGCAACCGACGTTGTCTCTTGAGTGCCATAAATCCAGATGGATTTTCTTGTTCAGAGAAAGTCTCCAAGCACCTTGGGCTCATTAAAACTTACTTTGCTTATTGTTACCTGCAAACAAGAATTTGTTTTATGGGCGGCTTATGAAACAAAAGTCCCAGTAGCTTTTTGATGGCTTTTTCATTGGACTGCATTGATCAGACGATGCTAATAAGCAACAGTAACTCACTGGAAAGAATCATAGATGTGTATTTATACAGGTGTACTTCTAAGAAAGGATGCCATTAATTTGGGGAAGAGCCGTAAGAGTTTCACTTTTTTTTTTTTAAAAAAGTATACACTTCTATACAAATTTGTGACTTTATTTGCTAGGGTCTACCTTGCTCTCTTTTTCTATTTTTATCTTTCCTTGCTTCTGGAGTTATAAAAGTAGCTGGACACATAAACCCAGTATGCTAAGATTGTAATATACCTATATAGGTAGTCCTTGACTTACAATTGTGATTGAGCCTGGAATTACGATAATAAGTCACGGCTGTTTGTGAAGTTGGGGCACTCTGTGATTGCATTCAATTTTACAACCTTTTTAAAGTTGTTAAACAAATGCCATGGTCATTAAGCAAATGCCACAGTTGTTAAACAAATACAGTGGTCATTAAATGAGCTCCTTTTCCCTAATGGGCATTCTTTTTCAGAAACCAGAAGTAAACATGGGAAGCCAGCAAACAAAATAATAATGCCAAAAACGGTGGGAGTCTGTAAACAGTTGTTGAGATTTTGGCCCCAAAATTGCTTTAAATATAATGTTTCTCTTATTTCACATGAAACCCTACAGTCTCAGGGGGAAGCTTTTTCTAATGAGGCTGTGCTAGAAAATTGGGTTTAGGACAACTCAGCACACAGCAACTCACCACAGTCAACTTGCCGTGGGACAAGACTTACATTAATATTGAAGAAATGGTGGAAATCATTAAAAAGAGGATGCTGAAGGATAGGCAAAATAAAGTGCGAATGACAGAAATTAAAATAATTTCTAAATTATTTTAAGTACTTAAAATTAAATTGCTGAATTGTCAGGCAGCAAGTTGTCCCACAGTGAATTGTGCTGAGATGAGATGGCTGTGGTGAGCTGGCTGCAGTGAATTGACCGTATCAAATTGTCCCCTTTCGAGAAAATCAACATAATTTTATATTTAGATACCAAATTGTCTTATATAAGTTATTGATCAGCATTCTTCTCTCTAGAGCAGTGTTTCTCAACCTTGGCAACTTGAAGATGTCCGGACTTCAACTCCCAGAATTCCCCAGCCAGCGAATGGGGAATTCTGGGAGTTGAAGTCCGGACATCTTCAAGTTGCCAAGGTTGAGAAACACTGCTCTAGAGCTTGCCATTCAAACCATGCTATCTAGTTTTGCTCGTGAAAAAGTTTGGAATAGTGTATTTAAATGTTATTGTCCTGTGGTTTCTCTCTTTCTAGCTAAAAAGCCTGTGTCTCCATACAGCGGATACAATGGGCAGCTTCTGACAAGCGTCTATCAGCCCACAGAGATGACTTTAATACACAGCGGGCCTGTAAGTGAATGTGCAGTTGTGCTGGCAGCTGCTTCTCCTTCTCATCTTGCTTGACTGTAGCTTAATTTTTTTGGTAGTAGGCTTAAAACAAATAAACCACGTCTATAAAATGTTAGAAGAAGTGGCTATGCTTGACCAGAAAAGTGAAGGCTTGTCTGAGATATTAAATCCAAAAATAATGTCAGGTATAAGTTGGAAAGGGCTCATCACAAGGAGTAATTTGAGGGTATAGTCTGTAAATAAAGATGGATAGTTTCATGGATGTTTCTGCGTAAACATTTTTAAAAAATGTTTAAAATAACAAATTCATTGCTTTCATTTTTTAATCTGATTTTTTGTTTATTTTTTATTTCATTTTCAAAGAAAAAAATAATGCAAATAAGATTAAAATGAACAATGTACCATATACAGATACTTAAGGAAAGAAAAACATCATATAACAAAATAAACAAACAAAAACTGTGATTAGAACTGTGTAAGGCCTACTTCTCAAACACAGAAGGATATGAGATGGCAAATTCCCTTGATCTCTATTTTCCCAAGTAGGAGAATTTTAGCTCAGCTATTGGTTAAGTTGTGAATATTTGTTCAATTACAGTTATTCTCACCTGAGTTGATGTTCCCTACATTAATTTAGTGCCTTAGGTGTTTTATGAGAGAGCCTGGCCTTCTCCGGCAGTTTTCTGGGCAGCTGTTATTTTAGTTTTTAACTTGTTCAATTAAAGAATCAAGAAGCTTAAGGGTTCAGGAAAGGTTTGAAGCCTTCAGTTGTGGGTCTAAACTAAAATGGCAGAAATTATGCTTACTCTTCCTGAATTCCCTTAATTTGTAGCAGTGGTTTACCTTTAAAATGTCTCAGTCTTCCTTGTTCTGTTCAATTTTCTCCTGCACAATTCTAAACCTACATCATAGTTACCAAAACTAGCAAATGTCAAGGCTAGTTTGATAGACCTTAGTGAGACTCTCAGCTTGTAACCGTGTTAGGAAATGAGAAAATATAAGTGAGGGATTCTTTGGTGTTCTCTGAGCTTGGTAGTTTTCTTGCAAATGTTTCATTACTTAAATGAGATAAGCATAGTCAACACTGATGTTGTTACCTAGTTTGGATAATGAAATGTTTGCAAGAAAACAGCCAAGCTCAGAGAGCACCGAAGAGCCCTCATTTCAACCCTGAGCTACAAATATTCTCCTTTATTGAGAATATAAGTCTGTGAAAGCCTTTTTATTGCCTTAAAATATTTTGACTTAATGCTGGTTTGGTTTCTTTTGCAATTATAGTCACATTTAAAAAAACACCAGGATTATACTTTTTACCCCATTTTTACTATTTACTATTTTTGTGGGTTCCAGTTGGATGCCCCTTATGATGTCATCCTCCCTCGTGCTACGGCCAACAGCCAAATGATGGGAAGTGCCAATTCTACCCTGCGTGCCGATGATGCTTATGTTTCACAGAGTAAGCAAGCATTGGCTCAGAAAGATGGAAGGAATGGGCAAGTGAGCGAAATGGTAAGCCTTGGATTATTCTGTTGTAATCTTAGGACCAACTGAATTCTTATCTGACCTTTCTGCTTATATTTGCTGTGGGTAAAATAGACCAGTCTGTCTCTTTCCCAGTTACATTCCTAATGTAAAGGACCTAACTTTTTAATGTCTTGTTTTGCCTTAGGCTTCGTCTCCATATAGCAAGCACAGATGGTAGAAGTTTTGAGTCTTGATCTCCGCACATCCTGTTACTTGAGGATGCCTTACAAAAGCCTGCCTCCACAAAGGAGCATCTAACTGGGGCAAGGCCTCAGATAGACATGGAGAATGGCGATGTTATCCTGGGAACTGAGAAAATTTCCTCTTGGTTGCTGAGGCAATGCATTTCTTTTTCTCATGCATAAACCAAGCGTTCTACTTGACATCTGTTACAGTAAATCTGGGTCACTGGGTCAGGATGCCACCTCCTGTTATGTGTTCCGAACAGTGGGCCTTCTATTCTCCTTGGAGCCTTCAGTCAAATTTATAATTCCACCTCTGTTTTGCCAGTATTTTGAGAGTCTCCCTTATTTTCACTCCACCAATGATGGGGCCACAATGGTGTTATGAATGCTGAGGAGTTCCAATCTACAGATCACAATTCAGCCTCTTGTTGGGGGAATAGATGCTTCCTGCATCCTCCCATCGCATATCTACTCCCACAAGAGAGAGGTTTTTTTGGAAATTAGAAGGGTATCACCCCAATTATTCTTTAATAGAGGCCATTTTTCTTAACGGAGAGAGTGAAACTGGTCAAATGTAGCAAAAACCTCTTTATTGGAAGCCTGCTTTGCTTTCTCCTGATTTTGGACCAAGCCCTGGAATGTGACATCATGGTATTGTTTTTGGAATCCTTATTATCTCCTCTTCTGTTAATCCCTCCCTGTTATGAAAATTAAGGCTGCATATATATATGTGTGTATTTTAAAAAATACTAGATGTTTTACTTTGAATGTCTATGTTTATGCAGCAGGGAGGATCTACTTTACATTGTGGTCAGAGTTTTAAACATTCTTATCTGACGTTTGCAACCAACTTGGTGATTGAACATGTGAGGCACCAATGGACATGAAAGGAGGAAGCTATATTAAAATGATACTTTCATTTCATGACAACATAAATATGGTGGGATTTGCAAGACTGCCATCAGTACTGTTTTGTCAAAAAGGTTCATTGGCGGTTGTGCTTTCAATATGGATAAGCCCTCCTTAACTTAATCTTCTCTCAATCTGAAGGACTATGGACTATCATCCCAACCAAAGTGGGAGCGCAAGATAAACTGGTGGGCCCAGATTAGGGGGTGGAAATGCAGATCTATGAAGGGAAAGTGAAGGAATTTAATGGCAAGGAGAGGCCAGAGGGCTCCACAAGGCAAGAGATGGGTGGTGCCCTGTAACTGCACAAACTATTCCAAGTTTTAAAGGATTGTGTGCTGCTGAAATGGAATTTTGCTACGGAATGGATGCTGTCAGGCTTAAAAACATCTGGGAGTGGCAGTTTCCCTACAGAAACATAATTGTCTCTTTTTGGCATTACTCATCTTACTTTACCTCGTCCTCACCAGGTGAGGATGAGTCACCTCCATTTAGGATGCTTTATTGTGCTGACTTATCCTTTATCATCCTTTTTTGTGCTGCTCCTTGCAGAATTGTTCAGGCTCTGGGTTTACTCTGAAACAACAACTTTTCCCTACGTGGACTTGTCTCCCAGCCACCACTGATTAAATGAGTTCTGAGATGCACAGTCTTATGCCTCAATACATTTATTTGATATGCCTTCAGTCCTTTTCATGGTATCGCACTTTCTCTTCATGCCTTGGTGTGCTAGTTCCTGGCTTATGGCCTGCCTGTCCTTATGCTGCTGTTGTGTGCCATTTTTCTCTTTGTCTCTTTTCCCCTCTCTTGGGCAGAAAAGGGGTGCTGTTTCTCTTTCATATGCTAGCAGGAGAAGGAAGCTACCTTGATAAAAAAGAAGCACTGCCTGTTTCTTGCAATGCCTTTTCATTCAGTCTTCTTCTGGCCTCCTAGACTGATGTCCTCTGAAGTTTAGCCTGCTGTGTAAGTATTTTGAGCAGGTAAATTCTTTTCCAGACTTTTCCAAACAAGGAGCCTTCAAATGTGCGGGGACAGTGACGGATGTTCTTTGGGCCGTCTTCTGATTGGAAAGGAGTTCTCTACTGTCTATAGAAGGACCATACCCTGCCTGCAGAGCCTGTGCTCAGGAAGTGGAAGGAACAAGTTTATACTGACACAGACCATGGCTAGTCTGATAGAGACTTGCATTGAGTCATGATTTCTGCCCGTCTTGCTGAGGATGCTTTTCTGTACCTTGCTAGAGGATGAGTCTGCTTCTAGTTTTTGGCTGAAAGATTCTCTGCTCTGATAATGAGGAATGATGTAATCTCCCTCTGCTAATGCAAGCTGAGTAAATGGCAGAAGACTAAGGAGGAATGTCCCAGACTGCTGTTTCATCCACACTACCCTTTAAGCTGGGATTGGGGAAGTGGTTCTTATCAGATATGGCTTTTATAAAATTCAGAATTGTCTGACAAATTAAATCTCTTTTTTTCCCTAAAAGTGGCTTCTGACTTCTTGTTTTGTCATATTCTTTTGTGGGTTTGAGAATAAAGGAGGAAGAGTTGACAAAGGGCAAAAATTACAAATATTTCTCTTCTGTGCATTTCCTAACTGATGGAGTCAGCTGATTAATAGGAAGGATTTGGACTTCCCAGAACTTGATTATTCTATGATTTGAAAACTCAGATCGTTTTATTTGACACGGGATTTATTTTCTGGACAACGTATGGAACATAACATTCTGTTCCATTCTGGGCAGGGTTCTTGTTTTGCTCTTGTTCTTTTCTTTTTAACTTTTTTTTAAAGGTTGCCTTAAAAGACAAGTAATCTGCCTAAGTATTTATACTAATAATATTAACTGTAGTGCATTTTGGAGCAATAAACATTCACTCCAACATGCTCTCTTTTTTTCCACCATGCAGAAATATTGTTTCTTGTGGCCATGATTTCCTCTCAGCATTATTGGATGAGAGTCCCCTCATCTTTATACCAGATATCCCAAAGGTACTTTTCAAAAGGCAACTTGACTTTTTTTTTTGGGGGGGGGGTTCCCTTTGAAAATGTTTCACTTCTCACCTAAGAATCAGATCTAAAGAATGAAATGTTTTCAAGGGGAAAAAAAACCCAAGAAAGTCCAGTTGCCTTTTGATGAGCACCTTTGGGACAACTATGACCTGGAGAATTGAGAATATCCATGGACGCTTTGTACCAGATGTTATGGAATTCTAGAAATAAAATAGCAAGACCCTATTTTCTGTGTGCTGATAGCATTTCAACCTATCTACAAGCAGGAGAATCTTTCATTATGTAGGAGTCCAGTGATCAAGAGCTGGCTACCTGTTTCTTGCTAAAACTGAAGGTGTGTTACCTGTCTTTACGACTGTTGTTATCTTCAAAATACAAGCAGCTTATTTTAAATACCAGCTACTGAAGAATAACCAAGAAGTTACACTATCTAGTTGGGCATTGTGTGGCAAAGAATACTGGATTAGATAGCCCATTGGTCTGATTCAGCAGGCTCTTCTAGGCACCTTCTGGTTATGTCACTATTTCTTATGGAAGTACAATATACTTTGACATTGTACTTTGTGGTGGTTGACGTTGGGGTGTGTTCCAGCTTCATCCTTAGACTGCTACTCAGCTAGCTGCATTAATTAGTCTAGCCAATAAAAAATTAGTGATGGCTTGTTTTTTGCTCTTCTACCAACATGGAGGTGGGGTTCCAGTGCAGAAATAGTGAATGAATAAAGATATTTATGAATAAAGATATTTTCTGAATAAAGATATTTTTTTCCTTTTTAGTGGAGTCCTTACTGTTCTCTGAGCTTGGTTGTTTTCTTGCAAACATTTCATTATCAAACTATAGGTAACATCAGTGCATTCTTATCTCCCTCCCTCCCACCCTCTCTATATACATACATACATACATTTATACACACACACACACACACACACACCACACGTTGTATTTGTGCTGATAAATAAATTAAGGGAGACTAGTATTGATCTATTTCAAGCTATTTAGCTCTCATCAGCTAGCCATACCCTTACTGGGATTTTTGTGTGTGTGTGTGTGTGTGTGTATACACACACACACACACACACACACACACACACACACACATACATATATATATATATATATACATATACATATATATATATATATATATATATATATATATATATATATATATATACACACATATACACATATACACATATACACATATATATATACATATATACATATATACACATATATACATTCGTTCGTTTCAGGTCAGATTGGGCCAGTATATGATGGTGCTAATTAAAAGGAAAAGAAACTTCGCATCATATTATTAGCTTATAGCCTGATCATGGACGTGACAGTTTTAGGAGTAGCAGTAGACCTCTTTCTGAAATAATTGTAGTTGTCCTTTGGAATGGTGAGCAAAATTTGTGAATATATGATGTACATCAACATCCTCCAAGAAATATTTTTGCTCTTGCACTTTTATAGGAATAGCGTCAATAGTGTTGAACAGTATCCACAGAGCCAGTGTTCTAACTACAGCTATATTGTGTTTTGTCAAAAATGATTTAGTTTTTTTAAAAAAAAACAGCAGTCCATCTAGCATTGTGAGCTTTTTTTTAAAAAAAGTCTTTAAAAACCTGCTACGTCATCTATTTGCTCCATAAAGTTTGTTATTATGCTCGAGGTGTTTCTCAAGCAGGAGACATGAAACAACCATTATGTCTTGTGAAGCGTGACATTGTTTTCAAAACACATCATCAGCCCTAACAAACTTTTATAGAGTCCCTCGATTAATATACAGTGGACTGGAGGTCATGCCAAGTTCAGGAGCTACATCCTTCAGCCAGATAGCCTTTCGTACTGGCAGCAATTTTTCTGCCATTCCCGGAAATGGCAGCCTGAGCAAACCGCACCTCCATTAATTATTTAGATGGCCGGAGTGCTCTGCTCTGACCTCTCTTAGTCCTTGGGATAGGCTAGAGGAAGGGCGGGTGGGGAGAGAATTGCAGGAGCTGCCTTGTTACCTTGGTAAACATTTTGGTCTATTTTCTGATAGGCCTGCCATTGGCACCTTCCGCCAGATTACGGGGCAATCAGATCTGAATGAGTGTTTTCATAGTGTAAACCAAATTCTTGGCCTGTACAGTTCTCTCCCAGTTGAACCAGCTTCCCTCTAAGGGGGCAGAATTATTACTGTTGTAAATTCCTCTCGGCTTGGATCACAATGACCTTCAAGCCTCTATTTCAGGGCTGCTCTATATCTCACCATTTATGAGGTGGCCTTGTTCTGGTTACAACACTATTTTATGCATGAATGGCTGCCTGGCAGGTCCTAGCTGCAGTATGTCAAAGTAAAAAAGGCTCAGCTTCTGAATCACACATCCAGGATTTAACACTCCTTTTTCTGGCTCCACCCCTTTAATCAGAAGGCTCTTTACTTGGAAAGGTAAAATAAGTGGGGAGAAAAAAAGAAGCTTTTCTTGGCTGTGTTGGCACAATATGTTTACTCAGAGTTAACTACTGTTTATTAAATTAACACAATTCTCTGGGTTTGCCCTGAACTGTACATTTGGCACATACTCAACAGTCACACAAATGGACTAGCTTAAAAAGTGGTTGGCTAATTTATAGCTCATAAAATGCATTCTAGAAAGGAGGCTTTGAAAGAAATGAGTTATCTCTAGTAAGTCAACGGTTACCACCTATGGTAACTGCACCCAGTTGCTAGGATAGTTCTTTATTCAAGGTCTAAAGTTGAGGAGGACAAATAGTAAAGGAATGCTTTTGCCCTTACCCTCTTATTTATTCAATTCCCAGAAATGTTTGGCTTAACTACAGGTGAAAAGGTTACGCAGAGATGAGTGTGGTGCCCAAAATTACAATATGAATAGGAGGTATAGATAGAAGTGACAGAAGTCTTCAGCATTCTTCTCAGCAGTACTAACATCACAGCTGGAGAGAGAGAGACATTCCCTAAAACCATTTTGATTATGCATCTGTGTCTTGATTTTTTTAATTGTCTCCAAAAATAGTGGGTTTGGTGCCAGGCTTTTATAGGAACTTTTCAGCTTCTTAATTGCATCTAATTTGGAAGAGTGAGTCATTCCTATCAACAATATATCTCAAGAAAGTCATGTGACTCCCTGAAAAGCTGCTTGAGTTCCTTGCTAAATGTTTCAGAAAATATTCAATGGCTGACAAATGTTTCCCCTCTTTCAACAAACAAAATTGTTGAAGCACCTAGGAAGCAAGCATCGAGAGTTATTTAAAGATTAGCTTGAAAGAAACAAAACCAAAAGTACTATAAGCCATGGGAAGATTTCCTGAACACCAGGAAACTAACCAAAGCTGCTGGGTTTTCATTGTAGCAAATATATCAGCCGTCTTAAATATGCAATGGCTTTCATGAAAAGCCTGTTTATGGGAAGAAGAGGCCAAAGAATGTGGGAAGGAAAATCTATTGTGGAGAACAGGGACTGGATGCGGAAAAACAATACCCAGTTTGGTATTGGTGTGTCCTCCTAACGAGTAAAAATACTTTGCACTTGGAAAATCTTTCCAGGATTTGCTGCTGTGGAATACTACCTTTAAGCCATTATTACAATTGATACATAATCAGCAGAACTTCGAGAACCATGGGGATTTCTGAAAGTACTGGATGGAGGTTAGTAGCAATTAACTTTTCTCTGCAGTTGGCCACACCAAGTTGCCAAAGCGACAAACACTGCCCTGTGGGGATCTGGGGCTTATCCTGGCTCTCTACTGCCAACACATTCTCAAGGCTTCATGTGGCTTATTTGCTGCTACATTCAGAATTATATCCAGACTGTCTATGGGTCAAGGAAAGTTTTATCAGTCCAGCCTCCCTCTGACTGGTGTCTACTTCCAAGTGTGTAACTATGTCATTTTACCCTGTTTCCCCCAAAATAAGACCTCCCTGGATAATAAGTCCAATCGGGTTTTGAGCGCATGTGCTAAAATAAGCCTTCCTCTAATAATAAGCTCTCCCCGAAAATATTGCTACACAGCAGCAGCCATGAGGTGATCACCACCTCCTGCACCTCAAAAATAATAAGACCTCCTCAAAACTAAGGCCAAGTGCTTATTTCGGGGGTCAAAAGAAAATAAGACCCAGTCTTATTTTCAGGGAAACAGTAGAAATAAATAGGGGCAAACTGAGGATCAGCACATTTGGATTGCAAAATCACAGAACTGGAAAGAAATTTGGAGGTCATTTAGTGCAACATCTTGCTTTGATTTAGTTTTTGTTATTACATTCTTTCCATTGTCCTTGTCCTCGTCTTTTTTCTTCTTCTTTTCCTCACATTTGGAGACCATACCCAGCAATTCTACTTTCATGAAAAAGTGAGTTTTGGTAAGTGCTGGATGAGAAAAACAGTGCCAGTACCAAGTGTCCAGTCATCCTGGACATTTATACACGAGAATACTAAAAAACTGGAACATTTCTGAACACTCAGTTCCTTCAAATGCAGTAACAAGCTGCTAATGTGGAATGTTAGGTAACCAATAACTAGCACAGAAATAGCTGAAGCTGCTAGATATTTTTATGATAGAAGAGTTTTCAAACTGAAAATTTTCACATTTTCTGTCCACAATGTATTTGTAGTTGATCCCTAAGGATTTAGGGAACGAGCTTACTAAATAATCTATGTTATCCTCTGTCTTGTGTTTGGTGTTAAACATTATGCTGATTCCTGGAGTTTCTGGAAATGTTTAACCAGTTAGGCTATTGTCAAGCCAAACAGAATCCAAGCCAAACCTTGTTTAATCATTATTTTTTAGAAGCTTGTTGGAGTCTTAGGCGAAATTAGGTGAACTGGGAATTGTACATTTATCTTGGCAGTTTTTTCTTTCCGATTAGGAGTCTTAACTGGAAGGATGACAGAACTGATAAGGAGGTTGTTTTAAACTATACTGATTCTGTTTTTGGTTTTGCTTGTTGAAACCAAGTGTTGATTAAGAACAATAATCCTGCAAACATCCAGTATCATTGTCCTCTTTCTCAAGATCTCTTTATTCCCGTTCTGTTAAACAATTCAGGACATTCCCAGTGGTGGGTTGTGGTTGACATCAGCTCTGGCCTTTTGGGATGCCATGAAATTAGTTATATTTGATAGCTATTGTGGTTTATTTCTGGATCCGTTGCACTTGAGCCAGTACCTTCTCTCTCTCTCTCAGTTTACATAGTGGTTGTTATGGGGAAAATAGGAGGAGGGAGGAGTACTGGATAGGTTTGGCACTTTGAGTTATTTAAAGGTAAAGGTTCCCCTCGCACATATGTGCTAGTCGTTCCTGACTCTAGATGGTGGTACCCATCTCTGTTTCAAAGCCGAAGAGCCAGCACTGTCCAAAGACATCTCCGGGGACATGTGGCCAGCATGACTAAATGCCAAAGGTGCACAGAACGGTGTTACCTTCCCACCAAAGATGGTTCCTATTTTTCTACTTGCATTTTGACATGCTTTCAAACTGCTAGGTTGGCAGAAGCTGGGACAAGTTACGTGAGCTCACTCCGTTATGAGGCACTAGGGATTCGAATTGCTGAACTACTGACCTTTATGATCAACAAGCTCAGTGTCTTAAACACTGAGCCACTGTGTCCTTTTTATTTAGTTATTTATAACCGTAATAAAGGTGTAATATAAATAATGATCATAAAATCATAAGTATCATACCAAGATCTATGCATTCTAGGAAACATCTATTTTTGCAGAGTGATGAATATGTGTGCAAATAACAACCAGAGGGGAGAGTACCTGTTTCATTCTCAGACCTTTATTCTTATATTGAGTTCCTACACAAGAAAGACAGCAAATTAGTAGGAATGGAAAGAATAATTGGCCTGACAAAGCCTCATCTTGACGCTTCACTGCTGGGTGATTTGCCCAATGGAAAACAACAAGCCTGCTGATTCCTTGCCGCAGCTAGTTGGCCCGCTAACCATTTCTTGAAACGTTCTCCTTGGCAGGATGAAACAGGTTCCAAGTGATCTATAGCCTCCATCAACAAATGTTAACACGCCCTCTTGCAAGTATTCTGATTCGCATGAAGGAACCATTTAGATTGTAGGAAGTTAGCACCTACCCCTCTCCTAGGAAAATGAAATATTTTAGGAAATATTAAAATGGCAGAATATTTCCCCTAAAAAGGAGGCAGAAACTCAGCCCCCCCACCTTTGTCAATGGGCTAGTCTAGTCTACATAACAAAGATCTACCTCCTTCAGGCAGAGCCATAGTAGGAATTGCCCAAAGCCCTTTCTTTACATCATTACCCAACCAATCACAATACAAGCTCAAATTCAAAGGCCCAGTGAGGGCATAAAACCAGGGTACTCTCTGCATCTCTTCCCTTCCCCCCCCCCCCCGGATCTCAAACCATGTGGTTCTGTTCACTGTTAAAAACCATCTTTCCAAGCAGCCTCCATATTTCCAGTGTCTTTCTTCCCCCTTGGAACTGAACCCAGATAGATATTTCTTCCAACAAGGTGATACTAAACTTTGGCCATTTTAAGACGTGTGAACTTCAACTCCCATAATTTCTTAGCAAGCATGGGGAATTCTGAGAGTAGGTCTACATTTCTTAAAAGTTCCCGGGGCTGAGAAACACTGCCCTAGCAGGTGGGCAAAATGTACAGTCTCAAGTTGGCTCTTTGTTCCTTTTCCCAGTCCTTTGCTTCCCCATGGATATTCTTTCCCTCCTGGCCAAAGTTCTGTTGGAAGAATTGTCCTTCTGGGTTCAGGTCCAAGTGGGGAGAAAAACACTGGAAACATGGAGGCTGCTTGGAAAGATGGTTTTAAAGGTGGACAGGACCACATGATTTGAGGTCCTGGGGAAAAAGGGTGATCACATGCCTTGAAGATCTTGAAGAAAAAGGGAAGAGAGTCTGAGAGTGCCCTAGTTTTATGCCCTCTCTGGCCTTTGATCTTGATCTTGTATTCTGATTGGTTATCAGACTCCCATGGGGCCATGCAGGGGCAACTCTGTAGGTTGTCTTTTGAGTCCCAAGCTTGGTTGAGCTGTTGCTGGGTAATGATGTAATGGAAAGACTTGTTATGGCTTCCCCATGGTTATTCTCTCCCTCCTGGCCAAAGTTCTGTTGGCAGAGCCTGAAGGAGGTAGATGTTTATTATGTAGAATAGACTGACTCAGGCCTTAATGGCCCATTGACAAAGGTGAAAGGGCTGAGTTTGTGCTTCCCTTTTAGGGGAAAATATTCTGCCCTTTTAATATTTCCTAAAATATTTCATTTTCCTAGGAGAGGGGTGGGTGCTAACCTCCTACAGTTCTTAGACTAATGGAAGTGCTTGGCACCATTTTTCTGCTT
The DNA here is from genome assembly GCF_009769535.1 of Thamnophis elegans. Lineage (NCBI taxonomy): Eukaryota > Metazoa > Chordata > Lepidosauria > Squamata > Natricidae > Thamnophis > Thamnophis elegans. Next base: position 44,674,044 of record NC_045542.1, on the reverse strand, counting down.
CCCTGTACTTGCCCTATACTTGGTTTATCCTTTAGTTAAGTGTTCTCTTCCTCTTTTTATTATACATGTCTTGAACAGATAATCTCTCTGATCAAATAATAATTCAAGATTTCCAGACTGGCTAAACCATAAGCATTCTATTGCATAAACTATCTTGGAGAATTATAACATCCTGCTTACTTGATGCAGCATGGGTTGCACAGGTAAACCCACCAGTGGCTGGCCAGGTTAGGTGGTCTTAATAGAATGGACCTTATAAATTCATTTTAGTTTGGCTTTTCATTCTAGTGCCCTGGAGTCCCAAAGTTGACTTTTAGCTGGAGTGAACCTTCTCCGCAACTTCCTCATAAGTATTACAAATAGGGCTGAACAGTGTGGCAAGACCCTGTAAAGTGGGGGCACAGGAAGTGAGAGATAGAACAGAGGTAAAAGCTGCTGACAGCTTAAGATGAAATAGGAACTTCTCTTTTTTATATTTCTCCTATGTACTTTGCTGTAACAGTCCAAGTGAACTTCCCCTTTTGAAATGTCATGCTCGTCTCGTGTATGGAAACGCCTTGAGAATGTACCGTGTGGAACACGGCATAAAAGTAGGATCCTGGGCAGAGCTCAGTTCAGTTCAGATTTTGGTGTGTGAACACGCTGAACTCGATGCATCCAATAAACCTGTTTCTCTTCCTTCGTGGTATCAAGTCCTGGTCTTTCGTAAGTAGATTACAAACCTCAATTTGCTGCAACATACTAAGAATTCTGAAGTTTGCATAACTAAAGAAATGGCTGATTGGTTCTTGGTCATCCTATCTCTTCTTCCATCAGTCTGTTTCCAGGGCAGGAAATCATTTTCCCTCTCCAGCCAACCACTTCTTTTCCTCTCTGAAGAGAGACAGGGCAAACCAGTCTGTACCTACTTTAGCATAAGGACCTGAACTCAGCTCCCAGACCCCAAAGAAAATGTGGAGAACAAATTTAAGTGAGATATCACAATGCACAGCTCTTTCCAGCTCAGGAAAACCGCTTCTACCCCGACAGTAACTGGGGTGAATCTCTGTGAGAGCAGCAACCCCATCCTGAGAAGGGGGTGGGGAAAGGAGCAGTGTTATCTAAAATGACAGACTTTTCTCCCAGGTCAAGCCTGGGAGAAAAGCATACAATTGCGGGCATGTAACCGAGCCTCAGGCCAGAGAGATTTAGATATCCATAGATGTCTATCTCTCATTCCAACTGGGTGATCCCCGTGTTATCATGGTGGAGGATGGAGCTCTTTTCTAAACCATATGCAGTCAAGGGTAAAAAATTCTAGATATTTTAAAACTGCTATTCCTATCTTGCTGTTCTCCTTTGCAAATCAGGAATGGGAGCCACAGCCTGGCTGCATTTGCATAATATCTTAAATCTGACTTTGGGTTTAATTTAACAGATTAACAGAGTTGGAAGGGATCTTATAGGTCATCTAGCCCAACACCCACCTCCCACTCAAGCAGGAGACCCTACACCATTTCTGACAGATGGCAGTCCATTCGCTTCTTGAAAGCTTCCAGTGATGAAGCTCCCACAACGTCTGAAGGCAACTTCTGTTCCATTGGTTGATTCTCACTGTCAGAAAGTTCCTCCTTATTTCTAGGTTGAATCTCTCCTTGGTCAGTTTCCATCCATTATTCCTTGTCTGGCCTTCAGGTGCTTTGGAGAATAGCTTGACCCCCTTCCTCTTTGTGGTAGCCCCTCAAATATTGGAACACTGCTATCATGTCTCCCCTTATTTGTTGAAACCTGAACTAACCAAACAAGCTGGGTTCATCTAGCTTGCTAAGACACCTAAAAGATGAACTAAGGTCTAAGCCAGCGATGCCTCACACACATTGTGAAGGGAGTTCCTAGGATTTACACACTGACTTGGTGAATGTATTGTGCAAATAGGGCACTGTGTCAGGTAGATCTCAAGAGAAATAACAAGTAGCTTGATCTGAACAGGCCACCAATAAAGAAACAAAACAACTAGTTCTCCCTCCCAGAAATTTCTCTTGGTGGATTTTCCAATTTCTGGAACCTGCAAGGGGCACTGAGAGGGTCCAGTGGTAAATAACTCATCCTAAAATTTTTGATGGCCCTCCAATTCAGCTTTGAGTTGATGAAGCTGTTTATTTATTCAATTAAACAAACAATGAGCCACTTTCCCCCTCTTCAATGGAACTATTTTTCTTTCTAACTGGCAAGCCAGGGCTGGCCAGGTATTTGTCCTCCTTGATGCTGGCCTGTGGCAAAGCAGGTGGCAGGCAGGTGCAACAGGAGAGGAGTGCGAAATTACGGTTTTCTTCTTTGAAACGAGGAGAATGTGGATTATTCTTTCAACTGAAATGGCCTCTTTCTCTGAGCTTCATGGGCCGTGGAGGTAGTGGTAGTTAGTGGTTAGTGAAGAGTGACATCACCAGAAGGCTCGGGAGGGTCATGCTTGAGCTCGCGCAATAAATGATGAAGGAAGAAATGCAGTTCTACTTGTTTGCCGCTTTGCTGCAGGCTGCCAAGCAGTCGTAGATCTGTCAAAGGAAGCTAAAAGAGGGTAATTCAAGCAAAGGATTTGTGCCTGCATTCTCTGGCCAGCTTAGTCCAAGCCAGATAAGCGTGTCGATTTATTCATGAACAATGAATTAAAGGCGGCTAAACGTTGGAGAGTCAACTGTGAGAAATTGTTATTGCCTTAAGGGAAAGAAGCACTATGGCACTATAACCAGAGGACCTTTCCAGCTTACTCAGTGGAAACAGGGGGTTGGGGGTTGGATGCTTCTACAACTTCAGAGTTGTAGTTGGTGGGAGGAGTCTTCCTTTTATACACTTCCATAAAAAATAATGTTCCTCTTTGTGGTAAACTAAGCCATCTGGTAGAGAGCTATGCCAGCTTCTGTTTGTGCTTCCCTACCAAATGTAGAACATTACAAAAATATTATTTAAGACTCTGAAAATAGTCTTCACCTGCAGTTTGCCCTATCCTGCTGGGGAATAGGTGTTACTTTCCTGTAACAGGTTTATCCTGAGAGTAGCATCTTTCAACAAATTCAAATTCAAACTTTTATTGTCAGAGTACAACATATATACAATGAGATTGGCTGAGCCTCCCTTTGTGCACCCCCCACAACCAGGGCTTAAATGCTACTGGTTCAGGTGAATTGATATTTCCGATGATCAGCTGTGATGCACGATTTATATCAGCTAGAATCGTCAGATTTCCTGCTTTCTAGCTAATCTAAATCGTGTGGCACAGCAGATTCCCCCACCCTCGCTGTTCTACTTACCTTTGGTAGATCGCTTGAGCTTGCAGATGATAACAGACTCGGAGGGCTTCAAAATGTTCCTTTTATAGAACGTGCTTGGTAGCAGACTCACCGAACCGCTAACAGACTTCAGAGGATTTCACCACTGCCCCCAACACAATACAACTCACAGTGAAAGACAAAAAAATCTCTAGCCTGATGAATCCTACTAACAAACACCCATTCCTATTGCACCATGTAAACTTATTGCACATTGCGCCGCCCCTGCAAGTCAATCGTACTATGTTGTAGAGTTATTTTTCATTCAGGAGTCTGACAGCCCAGGGATAAAAACAGTTCTTCAGCCTGTTGATGTGGCTGCCTATGCTTCTATATCTCCTTCCAGGTGGTAGGAGAATAAAGAAGGGCTGACCAGAGTGTGAGTGACCAAGGTGTCATCCATGCTGGCTAGAACTGCACTAGACAGGTAAGTACCTCAAATCTGGAAGTCCTCAGCTGGTACGGCCTTCTTGTTTCATCCTAGCTGTGCGGGTCAGAAACTAGCTATAAATATAGCTTCTTCCTTGGTTATAAAGAAAGGCAAGAAGCCATAGCATTGACTAGAGTAACTGGGACAGTCCAGAAGACTTGGACTGTCAAGACAAGAAAACACCAGTTATAGACATGTCCATGAAACACCCAGAGTCAAATTCAATTTGAAGGGGTTATGAACATCCTTGCCCCATTTGCTCGAACTTATATTATGTAGCACAGTCTCTGGTCTTTTCTCACAATATTTGATGTTGGTCAGAATGTTAAAATATTTCATTGAATTGCCTGTATTAAATTGTCTTTGCTATTTCGATATTGTCTTTCCAAGTTTAACAAGGCATTCATACAGGTACTTGAAGAAGGCCACAATAACCTTCATTAATTGTCATGGCTTATGGATTAAACATATCTTAACAACTTTCAAATTCTCTGTTACCCTTTTTTTTGTACATGTTCCAGTTTTTCTGAAAATCTTCTTAAAGCCTAGGATGACACAATACATGATGGGATTTAATAATTATTGAATTCAGTGAAGATATAACTCCTCGTTCCTTGGGAATTATACTTCTATTGCTATAGTCAGATCTCACTGCTCTTCCATATTCATTTGGGAACTATAAATCCTAGATAGTTTCACACATACACTTTCCAAACCAGTTATCCCCTGCCTATCCCCTACCCCCTGTACACTTGATTTGTATCCTAAGATAATAACTGCATTTTTTTTAAATTAAAAAGCACTATTTTAAGTCTCTCTAATTTAAGATATGTTCTGCCTGTCAACTACTTCAGCTTCAACCGCAATAATACACAGCCAAGCAATATATACAAACTCAAGTAAACCACTCCAAACTTGATCGCAGAAAATATGACTTCAGCAACAGAGTGGTCAATGCCTGGAATGCTCTACCCGACTCTGTTGTTACATCCTCAAACCCTCAAAACTTTAACCTTAAACTGTCTACCGTGGACGTCACCCCATTCCTAAGAGGTCTCTGTAAGGGGGCGTGCATAAGGGGCACTAGCATGCCTACCGTCCCTGGCTTACTATTCCCATTTATTTGTATTCATTTCATATGTATTTACGTATACCTGTTTATATTTATATGTTTATACGTTATATTCATACTTAAACTTGTTTTTCTCATACATACTTGACAAACCAAAATAAAAAAAGATCATTTTTGGATCTTATATGTGCTGTCTAAAAGATTAGATATTTCACTCGTTTTTATCTTGTATAAAAATTTGGAAAGCATTCTCTTTGTTTTCATCCAAGCTGTTAATGTTGAAAAATATCACACGCGACACTTTTATCACTATTTTACCACTGTCATACTATACATGTTTTAGATGTTTTTATTCTGCTTTTAATATTTTATGAATAACTCAAGGTGGTGAACATACCTAATATTCCTTCCTTCCTCAACAACCCTATGTGGGGGATTGGGCTGAGAGAGAGTGACTGTCCCAAAGTCACCCAGCCAGCTTTCATGCTTAAAGTGGGTCTATAACTTTCTAGTTTGGTATCTTAAATACTATTATGTCCCTAGTAACTAGCATCCCTGCCATTGACTCAAAAAATTGCCTGAAAAGAAAGGAAATTGTTTGAACAGACTACTGATCCAAAAATTCTGTCACACAAAATGGAGAGAAATAGCTCTATTTTTGAATTTCTCAAATTACTTTAAATATGTATTAATTTTAATTAAAAAAAACTTCAAACTCTCTTTGTTGATGGTGGGTGATTCTCCCCCCTCCAAGTTAAATAAAATTAAATTGTACTTCTTTTTCTTTGAGCCTTTTGGTTGCCCTTATGTAAGCCGCCCTGAGTCCCCTCAGGGAAAAGGGCGGCATATAAATGTTAATAAAACCCTAAACCCTAAACCCTTTTCTCCGACTTCTCCAATTATTCAATATTCTTTCTCAAGTGAATAGATCAGTTCAAGTATGACAAAAACCTTCATTAATAGTAAGACAGTAACAACAAAAGTTAAGCAGACTTGTAAATTGCCTTGTCTATACAAAACAAATCTAAGCATTCTCCATTTACTTGTGGAGTTTATAACACTGATCCTTGTCAACAGTTTGACATGGTATAGAGATTAGGTGAGTCTGATTCATTTCAGTCAAATTGGGCTAAATCATACAAAAACTTGGATTATTTAATATATTTAAATTATCTGGGATTATGCCATAAACCGTGGCTTATAAACGGTTATAGGTACCTTCACACAGATCCTGCACAGACCTCCCAATTTGTGCATGGATCTAAGACCATGCGAATGTCCCAACAGGCCTACTTCCCGTGTCTGAAGCTGAACTATATGCCTCTGTCTGTGCCTCTGGGAGAAAGCATGAGTTGATGCTTGGCGGGACGTAGCTGGCTTTCCTCCCAGGCAGTGGTGCTTGGAGCTATTTGGGGAGCTGCCAGATTGACAGGCCCTCCAAAAGGGTGTGAATGAAGCTTTTCAAAGGAGGCGAGAGAAAAACACTCAGAGAAACCCACCTAAAGGCAAATATTTATGGGAGTGGAAAGTTTGGGGTGAGGAGTGAAGAATGTTGGAATTTTGAAAGTGTGGAATGGAGTATCTGGCTCAGAGACATTCACCACACAAAGGGATTGCTTGCTTGAAACAATTCTGCAGGTTCCACCCTTCTAAACACACATGTTGTTACATGGATATTACGGTACTACTTTTCTCTCTTTGATTTCTAGGGCCTGGCTTCTTCAAGGCCTCCTTGTCTTTTGCCTTCAGTAACAGGGAAATCAATGCACACAAACATCCCTTCTTGCTTTCTTTAAATACTGTGTATACATTGCCCTGTCTATGGAAGAATCAGAATCAGAACAGATATGGTGAATAAGAGCTGGGGATAAACCAGACATTTGTCTTCCTGCCATATACTAAAGACATTCCACTGAGGTGGAACACATCTCAAAATGGCAGTGAAGGTCTGTCCTTGTCCTTGACGGATGGCTCACCTCACTGAATAAGGATGAGAGTTGTAAGACCATAAAACAAAAGGAGGACAAAGGCTTCCCTCCTTCCTCTCTTCCCCAAACAATTCATTACTTAAAAATAAAAAATGAAAACAAAGCATCTCTGAATGAAGCTACTTCACTACCTCCTCCCCCCTTTTTTTGAAGGAACTCAGGGACACAAAGGAAGTCCTTATTCTCCATCATCTTGCTGCACCACGGAAGGCCCACGGAATCCACATTCAGCAAAAGTAGGGCTGTTTGCAGAAGGATGATGATCATCTCCCTAAACTGAAGTCCCAGCCCAGACCCCCAGGGGTTTCAGAGTCAATTCGAAAGCAGTGTCCTTCTTTGATCGTTGAGTACATTGGAACCTGTAAGAGATGAGCACTTCACGGACAGTACGCCGGAAAGTCTTGCTGACAAAGCAGTAAAGGAAGAAGTTGATGGAGGTATTGAGCATGGCTACCATGTTGGCCACATCCAAGGCCAGGTGTACTCGCCAGTCCTGATTGACTGATGCCACGTAGAGGTGGTAGATGATGACAAATGTCCGTGGAGCCCAGAGGACAATGAAGACAGTGGTGACAGCCAGCAAAATGGCTGTGGTTCTGCTGAGACGGCGGTTGCAATTTCCTGATCGCTTGAGCTTGCAGATGATAACAGAGTTTGTCATCAGAAAGACAGTGCAGGGAATGAAGTAGATGATGAAGCAATGAAGCCACTTCAGGACTTTGTCCATAGTGCTGGGCGGGTAGACATCATGCCAAACATCCAGCCACCAGTAGAAAGGAACCCCAGTAGCCAATGAGACTGCAAACACGGCAGCAATTATCTTCTGGGTGCGTTCTGGGTAGGAGACAGCCCTGTACTGCAGGGGATGGCAAAGGGCCACATAACGGTCCATAGTCAACAGTACCGTCACCCAGATGGAGGCGTGATTGGCCGTGAACTGCAAGATGTTGACTGCATGGGCAAAGGCACCTGGCACTTCGCGGGCCAAGATGGCTGCCTGCACGATGAAGCCAGCAAAGACCACAAAGACCTGAGTCAGGATGTCAGAAGCGGTGAGGGCCAAGAGGTAGCAGTACGAGGACTTCTGGGTACGAGCAGCAAGACGGGAAAGTGCAGCGGCAGTTAAAATGTTAACTTGAACAAGGAAGAAAAGATAACAAAAAGTTAGTAAACTTTTTTCCGTAGATGAGAAGTTTAAAAGTGTTTTAGGATGAATTAGTATTTGTATATATAGCTGTGACTAATATTTGGTTTCTGTAAAATTGACCCAAATGGCCACCATTTAGCTTATTCTCCTTGATGGGGCTATTATCAAGGTAAAATAAAGTTGGGAAAGATAACAAACAGGATTTCGGAAAGAGGACTAGATATACAGTAATTGTATTGGGGACCCAATTATACAAATGAAATAGGAAGTAGGACAATGTCACTCCTTAGAAGTAATCCAGACAAAAAGAAACAACCATGAGTACTAGAACTATCTTCATTGTTGCAAGTCTGAAAGTGCATTTCTCTCTCTCCTTACCTTTACCCAATCCAAGAAATTTGGGGTGGGGGAAGGGATTCCTTTCAGAGATGTTTCGGAGATGTTCAGAGGTAAACCACTCCAAATTCCATTGTAGAAAATACGACTTCAGCAACAGAGTGGTCAACGCCTGGAATGCTCTACCTGACTCTGTCGTTGCATCCTCAAACCCCCACAGCTTCAACCTTAAACTCTCTACCATGGACCTCACCCCATTCCTAAGAGGTCCGTAAATGAGGTGTGCATAAGCGCACCAGCATGCCTACTGTCCTTGTCCTACTGTCCCCATTTATTTGTATTCATTTCTTTCGTTCATGCCTATGTTTATATTTATACCTGCTATCTTGTACATGTTTGACAAACTAATAAATACAAATAAATTCAAATGTTTGCTCTGTTCTCATTCCTTCTGTGAGCTAAGCTGCCTCTTATCTGACCAATCCCTAATTTGCAGCTCTTCCTCCTTCCCTCTCTCACACATGTTCTTACATAGGAATAACAGAAGAACAGAGTTGGAACGTACCTTGGAGGTCTTCTAGTCCAGCCCCATGCTCACCCTATACCACTTCAGACAAATGGTTGTCCAATCTCCAGTGAAGGAGCACCAACGTTTGGAGGCAAGTCGTTCCACTGATGAATGGAATGACTTCCCTCCAGAAACTGTGGCTGCTCCAACACTCGAAGTTTTAAAGAAAAGATTGGACAGCCATTTGCTTGGAATGTATAGGGCCTGACCCGTCAAAACCGCGTTCCACAAAAGCGCGGTCGACGAAATCGCGTATGTGACGTCATCACAATGCGACGAAAAAGATCGAAAAATTGAAATAAAAATTAAATTACAGCAAGCCGATTCACATAAAGGTAAGCATTAGGTTAAGGGTTAGGGTTAGGGTTAGGTTAAGGGTTAGGGTTAGGTTTAGAGCATTAGCGTTACGTTTAGCGTTAGGTTAAGGGTTAGCGTTAGGTTTTTCGTTAGGTTAAGGGTTAGGGTTAGGGTTAGGTTTAGGGTTAGGTTAAGGGTTAGGTTTAGGGTTAGGTTTAGGGTTAGGTTTAGGGTTAGGTTTAGGGTTAGGTTTGGGGGGGTTAGGGGAAGGTTTTCGCTTTATTTTTACATTTTTCGATCTTTTTCGTCGCGCTGTGATGACATCACATACGCGCTTTCGTCGACCGCGATTTTGTTGTCCGCGGTTTTGTGGTGGAACCGTATAGGGTATATATACTACAGTGAGCACTAACATTTCAAAACAGATGAGGCTAGTTCCTATGAATGGCTAAAGTAATGCCAGGCGCTTTGTGAAAACAAATCATTTTCAGTATTGCTGACATTGTAGATGGAAACGAAAATGGAGTTGTGGGGCAAGCAAATTTCATATTTTTCTTTCTCTGAGCCAACCATCCCACTTTCCCTTGGAAAGGACTCATAAAACTGCCTAGAAGGCCCATCAATGTTCTCCACATCTTTGTGAGATGATAGCTCCCTCTGGTGCTCATCTTTAAATTCACACTATGATGGGCCCATATGAATAAAGTTTGTACCTAATAAACCTCCTACCGTCTGTAGCCATGCTTAAAAAAAAATATCCTGACAAATGCATTAAAAGTTGGGGGTAAGAAACAAAGTTGGATTTCCTTTTGCTAAAAAATAATAATAAGTGGACATCGGAGAATGCATTGATCTCTTGTACTGAATAGGTTATTGGAATGACTGGATGGCATCCAAAGTTGTGCTCTAACATTTTATGATTTCGTTTGTACTAATGTTAATGAACACAAGTGGAAAAAAAAAAAACATTTCTGTTAAAAGGATTTGATGAAAATACACAAGAAGTTGACAAAAGGTTGTGATGATCGTGGGATATTAGTTAAAGAGTTCTAGCATTCGCTGGCTGGGGAATTCTGGGAGTTGAAGTCCAGACATCTTCAGTTGCCAAGGTTGAGAAACACTGGTCTAGACCAATGATGGCAAACCTTTTAGGACAGAGTGGCCAAAGTGGAAGGTGTGCGCCAGACCGCCAGAATCCAACGATCACGTGGCTGGCGCACATGTGCACCTTGGAAACCTGATGACCCCTAGCCAGTGCGCATGCATGCGACGGAAAACCTGACAACCAGCTACCTGAGCTGGGACGACGGTGTACATGCCCACAGAGAGGCTTCTGTGTGCCACCTCTGGCATGCGTGCCATAGGTTCGCCATCACAGATCTAGACTATTTTTGAAGAAAGGCTCCTAGGTGAGTTTGGATTGATGACAGATCCTTTTTTTTTTTTTTATTAAATGTTTTTTAGTTTTATTTAAAACGGGTACAGCATCTTTCTTAATATATCAATCAAATTACAGATAAGTTTTGGTACCTCTCCTCCACAGTCAACCAACATAACTCATATTAACTCAAGCATTATTATATATCCTTTTTCATTTAACTGTAATTATTATTTAGAAATATTGGTAGGAGTAATAATCTTAAACAATACCTACCACACCGATGGGAATGGAGAAAAAATCAAAAAAAAGAAAAAAAGAAAAAGAAAAAGGACAAATAGAAATAAAATTAAAATAAAAGATAGTAGATAATACAAAAAAAGGCAAAAACGACAATCAGGAAACAAAACAAACACAGGTGTCTATTATGAAAAAAAAGAAGTATATCAACTGGTTACAACATGTTTTTGGTGCTTCTCTTCCGTTAGTTCATATTAATTCAGATATCTTAACTCGAATATTTACCATATCAACATCATTATACCTCCAGTTTTATATTATGGTTATTTAAACATCCTTCCTCCTTAGCTATGCTAAAGAATTAGTCCATAACACATGCTGGCAATTCATTTACTTATTTGTAAAATCCTCTATTATCATCAAATCCTCATATCCTATTTTAGCTAAACATCCATAATATTCAATTATATCATATATCATAACATTTTCCCAGTATTGATTAACATTTGATTGTATGAATTTTATTTAGTTTTTTAGTAGTGCTAATTATTATAGTTAATACTCTTTATGTATAATCTAAAGGTGTTTTCTCATATCCAATTGTTAGTTATCATATCAACTCCACATTATATACATTACTATCAATATCAATTATTATTCAGCAATATCTGTTACAAGAAAAGCAATTAGGTTTAACTAGTTTTCAATTGTATTCATCAATCTATCAGCCAGTTCCAAATTATATATATTGCTATCCATATCAGTCATTATTCAGCTATATCTATTACAAATTGAAGTAATCCGATTTAGCTACTTTTAGGTTGTATTGTCCCATCTGTCAGCCTGTGTCCCTCCAACAACGAGATTTCCTCAGTCCGATAGCCATTCGTTGGATAAATTTACCAAATGTTTCCATAAGCAAATCCAAACAAAATATTTCGGCACCTTTGGATTCTGAATGTCGGTGATGAAATAATAATGTTGTCCTAGGCTTATAAAATTTCCCAAATTAACTTTAATTCTCAAGGGTGGATTCTCCATTCCTCCTGCACACTGTCTCTTTAAATGAGTCGTCTTTATAGCTTGATGACAGTCTTATTGTTTTATGGGGGAAAATGCTGTAAGAGGTTTGAAGCACTATACACTGGCAGTTTCCCAGGTTAAAAACAAATGACTAACACTGAACAACTGATCACTTATGAACAGACTGACAATTTCTTCCTTGAGCTAAAAACTGCTGAAGTCAAGCAATGTTTCATGAACCACTGAAACTGTGCACATTTAACAAGTAGTGCTTTTCAATGGTTCATGGAAATATGTGTGGCTTCAGCGGTTGGTCGGCTTGAGGAAAGAGGAATGTTGTCTGACAGCAGGGCCGGATTTTCCTATAGGCTAACTAGGCTTCAGCCTAGGGGCCATCAAGATCAGAGAGGGGGCCTACATTCAAATTGTTAGCAAAATTAAAATTACGCTATTCTAAAAACAGTGAACACTAAAACACTGAACCGAAAATAAGGAGAAATTCTACGCATATGACTAATAAACAAACATAAAAATGTATTGGTTAGGATTGTTCCAGCGCCGCAGCAGTTGGGGAGCCTGCCCATGTTCCCAGCACCGGCGGTTGGGCGAGAGGCGCGGCCACTCCCAGTAGCCGCACCGTCGATGCGGAGCCCACCAGCGGCCAGGCAGGGGAGGCGGCTGGCCTCGCTGCCTTTGCTGCAGAGCAGAGCTGCCCTCCGTCGGGAGGCCAGCTATATATATTGATATATATTGATATATCACAGTAATGATGTATTTTATTGTCTCTCATGTAATTTACAAACTTAAAAATGGGAGGTGAAAGGGCCTCATAAGTGGAATAGCCTAGGGCCTCTTTTCATCTAAATCCGGCCCTGTCTGCCAGTTTTAGTAACAGGCAGTCCATCTGTAAGTACGAGTTCTGACTTAAATGCAAATTTGAATTAAACACAGGAATGGAACTTGCTCATAACCTGGGGAGGGCCTGCATTGCTTTGAGCTCTTGAGCAAAAAGCAGCATATAAATCTAACCACAAAATAAAACAGGTTTTGTAATATACACTTTATTAAGGGATTTTACTATAATCCCTATATACTGCATCTGATATTCTAAAAAATACCCCCAAGCCCCTTACGGGAACATACAATACAGTTCACAGTATTCCTTTATATATCAGTTATTGGGAAATCTGCAGTCCTTTTTTGCGGGGGGGGGGGGGGGGGGGGGATACTTTAACATCTTTCCCCTCTAAGTACAACCGTTTTCTATTTGTCACTACCAATATAATACGTGAATGCTGGTAAGAGATAAGTGCAGTGTAATAATCAGTGATCCCACTGCAGTTACATGTAAAGAAAAAACATTAAACCCTTCTGATTTAAATGAAGGGCTCAGTTAATTTCCTTCCATTATAATCCTTGCCTGAAAATATACCTTCTCAAATTTGGCTGGATGTATTTATTTTTCTTGCTTTGCAGCAGCTGTTCACTTTGGTTTTATCAGCTTTGTGCAGGTTCCTGGTTTGTTTGTATTTCACCTCTGTAGGATATATCAAGGGGCAGGACTTCCATTCCATCTCCTATTCTCTCTGATGGCCTTTGGCTCCTATTTCCAACTGTTTTCTCCCGATAGCCATTAAAGGTAGATCCTCTCAGTGGATCCATTTTTTTTCTGGCAGACTTTCCCACAAAAAAATGTCTTGAGTCCCTCCTTCCGCAGGCTTTAAAATGTGATTTGGTTTCTGGACTGGTATTTTTTTGAGTTGATATGATAAAGTTTTATTTAGAATAGAACAGAACAGAATAATGGAGTTGGAAGGGACCTTGGAGGTCTTCTAGTCCAACCCGTTCTCAGGCAGGAAAGCCCTATACAAGTCAGACAAATATCTATCCAACTCTTCTTAAAGACTTCCAGTGTTGGGGCATTCACAGCTTCTGGAGCAAATTGTTCACTGGTTTAATGGGATCTCACTGTCAGATTTCTCCTCAGTTCTAAGTTGCTTCTCTCCTTGATTAGTTTCCATCCATGCTTCTTGTCCTACCCCTCAGGTGCCTTGGAGAATAGCTTGACTGCCTCTTCTCTCCCCCCTCCCAATGGGTGTCAGCTTGGCAGTACTACCCAGGCACTTAAACAAATAACTATAAAATATCTCACTACAGTTGTTGCTGCTGCTGCTGCTGCCTACCTACCTCCTCTTACCTGCTGGAAGTACCCAGAAACACGTCTCAATGACACACCTATGGAGCTGTGGATTTCTTGATTTTTGTCTATACCAGGCAAACCCACACACAGCAGATGCAGTAGTAGAGGAGGGCCCCTAATGCTGACCATGCAAGGTGATTCTCCTTCTCATCTGGGTCCTTGGCAATTGCTTCCCCAGGCCGGATCACTTTTGTTCATCTTCTCTTAGTGCCTTCCGCTACGAGGAGACCCAAGGACAACGGGGGTTAAAAAAAATACAATAGAATCCTTGCTTACAATAGCAGAAATCTCACCGATCCTGGACTGTTGCCGCAGGAAATTGTTCCTTGTTTTTTTAAACATGGATAGCAAAACAGCGGTGCCACTAAATGATCAATATGCTATAGGCAATGATTGATTTCATTTGACCCACATATTTCCCCATGGTTGTCATTATCCTGGCAATTCTATAGCTTTCCAATTGAGAAAAGTTTTTTTACCCTCTGTGTGGGTATGTGTTAAGAGAGATTTGCTGGTGTACAATGAAGCCTCTAAAGAAGAGGTCAAAGACAACTTCTGCTCCTCTTCTGTTAAGTCACTTAGGTGTGGGAAACAAGAGCACCTAGAGATGTAAAGCTAAAGGACAGAATTATAATGCCCTTTCCAAAATTCAGGATAGAGAGACATCATTAAGGGATTAGTGAATGTTCCGTTATCTGTCGGGCATTTAGCAAGCTTCCCAAGGATGTAAACAGATGCCAATATAGTGGGCATGATGGAAATAAATGACTGCATTTAAATGCAAGAGGCATTCAACCAACTCTGAGATATATTCCATTCCATTTTGCTAGTGCCTTCCTTCCTTCTTTCCAGTGGTTACTTTATTAGCTAGGAAACTGCAACGGGTTCCCTGCATTAACAAAAGAGTTGGACTGGATAGCCTCTGAGTTTCCTTCAGGTAGAATGATTTCTATTTCTCCATTTACAGACAGTGAGACCTAGAAGGATTTCTAGAGGGTTTTGGGGTGCACTAATTCCCCTCTATGGACTCCAATCCCCTATTTCACTCTTTCCTAGCAAGTGGCAACTTTCTATCCATCCGGCTCCTGAGGTTGGTAGAACTAAGCAATGTAACGACACAGCTCAAGGGAATGCAGTTATCTTTCCTCTTGCTAAATCAGGCTAGATCAGGGCATCAAGTCCAGTTCACTACGTGCCATCTCCTTGCAGAATGCAATCTGGTGTAAACTTACCTGGATGCTTTGGTGGCAGAAATTGTTATCCTGTGTTCGCCAGCTCTGCAAGTGGTCCCTGCTGATTCTCCCCAGTAGATGATGTCTGAAGGTCCTCCTCCCCACCCTCCTCCCCCTCTCTGCAAGGCTGTTGTAGGGACCCCAGAGAGAAAGAAAGAGAAAAGCCCAGGGGGAGAAATGGGAAAGAGCAGCTGCGGATTCAAGCTCTTGCAAAAGGAGGGGGGAGGAGGAGGAGGAGCAGTGGCAGGTGTGCACTTGGCTGAGACAGACCTAGGAGGGAGTGGAGAAGCCGGCTGGTCTGGCTAAGCAGAGATGGAGGCGGAAGGGAGGGGAGGAAGCTGTCTCAAAGCACTGCCAGTCAGTTACTTTTGTTTCTGCTGTATGGGTGCAAAAAATAGTATCTCAAACCATAGACCCGTGATGGCGAATCTTTGGTGAGGTCTTGCCCTGTCAGCTCCAGTATGCATGTGCTTGTGCATGTATGCGCGGTGCCCGCTGATTTTCGGCCTTGAATTTCGGTCGTTTTTCACCCTTGGGAGGTTTCTCTGAAGCCTCTGGAGGGTGTAAAACCGCCCAACGCGCAAACCAGAAGTTCGGGAACAGACTTCTGGTTTGTGTGGGGGGCTGTTTGTCGCCCTCCAGAGGCTTCAGAGAAACCTCCGGAGGGTGAAAAAATGGCTCAATGGGCAACCTGGAAGTCCGTTCCCGATCTCTGGGTTGTGCGTTGGGCTGTTTTCTGCCTTCCCCATGCTCCTAGAAATCTTCTGGAGCCTGGGGAGGGTGAAAACTGGACCTACCAGGCCCACCGGAAGTTAGAAAACAGTCCGTTTCTGGCCTCCGGGAGGGTGCGTGATGCCCTTTTTGCCCTCCCCGCGCTCCAAGAAAGCTGTGCGCACATATGCAGGGCAGCGGAGGGGGGATCGCCATCACTGCCCTAGATGTCCATATGGACTTCTGCCCAGAGGCTCAGGCCAAAGGCTTCTTCAGACGCTGTCCTCTGGCCCAGAAACTGGTGTCCACTGATGTGGGTGTGTTCCACAGCGATGCTGCCTGCCTTTGAGCTTGCTTACCTATAGCAATAGGTGTGGGTGTAATCAATTGAGGACAGTGAGCTGATTCAGAAGGAGTAAAAAAGAGGCAGAGAGGGCTAGAAGCAACAGGTCGCTTTGCTCTTGTTCTGCAGATAGTTTGTCTCAAGATCAGCCATAGAGGTGATTTAAAAGGAAAAAAAAGGTTACTGTGGTGTGGCGTAACATGTTATCAAGCTGCCCTCTTGACTTTTTTTGGCTCCTCTGGACACCTCTGATGTCAATTCTTACCTTCTCCCAACAGAGAGCTGCTCATGCATGTCTGTACCGCATAGTCCTTCTTTCATTGCCCCCTTTTTCCTCTCCCAAGGGTAAGATTCCATGATGCATTTTGCTTGGAGATGGGAGAGGAGAACCTGAGGACCTTCAAGGCAGGGGCATGTATGGCAGAGAGATGTCCTCCAGGAACTCTGCCCAAACCAATCAGTGCTTGAAAAATGCTTGGAAAGAGACCACAGCTGTTCTGACCTAGGGTTTCCCCAACCACGAAGCAGACTCCATGTCCCAACAAACCCCCTTTTAGTAAACTAATGTGAATTCCTCTCATTCACCACCCAGCAAAGTACCGCAAAAGTCTTTCAAGGGTGAATTTACAGTCACGGACCTCACAGGCTTGGAGAGTGGCAGGCCAATATCTTCTAAATGCCACACGGTATAAGAAAAATACTTGGCAGGAGTCTCTGAAGTCATGAACAAATCTTCACACTAATTAAACGAACAACTTGTCTCCTGCAAGCTCCACTCCCCCTTCACTCCTCTTTATTCCCTATGGGAGGGCCATTCATCTTCCCCCCATGCCTTTATTCCCGAGTTGGCCCTTGTTCCTTACCTGTTCCCTTCTCCTGGCCCACTTATATCTGACTCCGAAGGCAGCTGATAACTGTCAGGTAGCCCTGGCCCCACCTCTGCCTCTGACCCAGAGCCCTCATCAGAGCCTTCCGCAGACTCCAGGACTGGCCCATGTTCTTCCCCAACCTCCTCACTGTCCAAGTCTCCCATTAGCTCTGCTGGCCGCTGGCGGGCCACAACAACAGCTAGTACAGATGGTTACGCTCAAGCCTAATGTGTTGGGATGGGCAGGTCCCACACAGCAGCTTAGCTGTCCTGGTTTTGATTAACTGGAACTTTTGGACAAGGTTCAAAAGCAGTCTCAGATATACTACAGATCATTGACCTACTTAAGCAGGTGGTTACCAGAATGTGAATAATTGTTGCAAAGCTTTTTTTGTCCAAGAACATCAGCCAATCCATTGATCAAACATGCTTTGAGTCACAGGTTCTTCTAGTAAACATAAGCAATCCGAGAGGAGGCCCACACTCCAGGCCTTCCTGCTTAGATTAGATCACGGGAAGTCAATCCTTCTAGGCCTACTACATTTCTCCCCCTATTTTTTTCAGATGTGAGAAGTTTTATATCCAAGTATTTTATTCTTTATACTGTTTCCATCTTCCCTTAAATATCAACAGAATCCAATGTTTGAGAATCGGTGTCTCCCCTAGATAATTGATAGTCAAGCGGAAACTAAGTTAAAATCAGCAACTTCCTCAAACCCCCAACGAAGTTACCCAGACCTAATCCACATAGCAAAGGATAAGACCCCAAACACGAGGTTAATAAAAATTTAGGTCTCCCAGAGGAACTGCATGCTCACAAGGATAAACATATCTGTCACACACACACAAACACATCTCAAGTGTCATCTAGATTCAGCAGGTGGACACTTCACCCTGGATAAGCTCCCCCTATAAAATCTGCCACTGTACCCCAATTTGCTATGCAGCCTGCCCCTAAAGGCAAGTTCTTTGCTTTAGAATAAAATTATTTCTTCTTTCATCCAGCTGTCTGGATCCCTTTTTTATTTTTGTGCAGTCCTGGCTTGAGATGGAAACCCAAATTATTCTTCTGACACAAGATTGAGGAATATGGCAGTGATGTAATGACAGTAGACGGGGGAAAGGAGAGATTTTAAACCATTTACTATCTACAATACTTTTTGGGGGGGTTGCATTGAACTTATTGTAATCCAGATGTTACTGGTGCAACCTTTTCTCTCCACTTCCAAAAAATTAAAAAATATACTCACATGCACATATACAAACACTCACCCTGTGAAAGAGACGTGTTAGCAAGGACTCAGTTTGGTTCCTTCCTGAGTCATTGGGGAATTGGTGTTGGCAGGGGGGAGCAAGGCACAATCACACTTGCAAGCTTCTGCTTCTTGGCTTACCTTTTAAAGTATAGTGCTAGTTATCCTGCCTTATTTCCTGATGTGGGCTACCTTATGGCCGCTCGATGGAATTGAACTTGACTTCTGGATGATACACCCATGCAGGTTTCTTCCTGGAGTTAGGAAAGTAATTGGCCAAGCCTCTTCCTCCGATCTTTGTCCTTCCACTGTGTCATTTTAAAACTTGTTTTATTATTATTTAGGATTACACCTATTTAACAGATTAACAGAGTTGGAAGGGACCTTGTAAGTCATCTACTCCTGCCCAAGCAGGAGACCCTACACCATTTCTGACATATGGCAGTCCAGTCTCTTCTTGAAAGCCTCCAGTGATGAAGCTCCCACAACTTTTGAAGGCAACTTCTGTTCCATGGGTTGCTTGTTCTCACTGTCAAAAAAATTCTCCTTATTTCTAGGTTGAATCTCTCTTTGATCAGTTTCCATCCATAATTCCTTGTCTGGCCTTCAGGTGCTTTGGAAAATAGCTTGACCCCTTCCTCTCTGTGGCAGCCCCTCAAATATTGGAACACTGCATCAGTCTCCCCTGAACATGATAGCAATGTTGCCCCTGGACATGATCTTCACTAAATTAGACATGTCCAGTTCTTACAACTGTTCATCCTATGTTTTAGCCTCCAGTCCTCTAATCAACTTGGTTGCTCTTCTCTGCACTCTTTCAAGAATTTCAACATATTTTTTTATAGTGTGGTGACCAAAACTGGATGCAATATTCTAGGTGTGGTCTTGCTAAGGCTTTATAGAGTGGTATTAGTACCTCACTTGATCTTGATTGTATCCCTCTGTTAATGCAATTTAGGAGTTGCATTGGCTTTTTTGGCTGCTGCCACACCTTTTGGCTCATATTTAATTGGTTGCCCACTAAAACTCCAAGATCCCTCTCACAGTCACTGCTATTAAGTTGCCAGAAGATAGAGCATATTAGCAAAAGATTTAAAAAGCATGTCGGGATAGCCACTGCATTTCACTTAAAAATCTATCATTGAGTCCATTGCCTGATTCAAGAATTGCTCCACAACCCTTGTGAGATGAAATGGAGAGGCAGAACATGTTTCCATCTAGGTGTGTTGATATCTCAGCCTGTGCTGGTCCCAACAGTATATAGCTAATTTAGGAATTAAGAGCTGTCTCCTTTAAGAAACTACCTCATGGGAAATGTAGTCCCATAACATGTGACCACATCTGTGCTCCCCGATTGGGCAGTGGGTACTCTGCCCGGGAAATTGATTTATTACTGGGCACTCACTGAATCGCCATCGGCTCTACCAGAAGCAGCTTTGCACCAGCCAGCATGGGTTAGAGAATTAATGTCTTTTTACACTACGTGATGGGACAGATCATGGAAAGTCAGAAGAATCTTAACACTGAACTGTAAGTTTTGCTATTAAGGATGCCTGATAATAACGTGAATCTGAAAGATATTCCTAAGCGTGGAGTTAACTGGCTGCCCGAGCAGAACCTCATTGCCCAGAGCAGAACAGTAAAAGACATTCCTTTAACCTCCTTTGTCCTCCTCTCTGAGCTCCACAGTAAAAAGACATTAAAATTCCTTTAGCTTCCTTTGTTTTACTCTCTGAGCTCCGAAGCAGAAGACAGTAGAAATTCTTTAACCTCCTCAGAGTGAAAAGGCTTTGAAGTTTATTCCCCTCAAGGAAAAGATGATGAATGATTGCCCCCATACAGAAGCTCCTGAGTAAATAAGACGTTGAGGTGGAATCTCCAAATTCCGTTTGCATTTAACTGAGAAAAGCGGCCAGGATTTTCCCACCCCCCTTTGGAGCAAAGAGAAACATCCCATTTCAGCGAGAAAGGCGCTGATTATCTCTCCTGAGATGAACGTTGTTGTGATTAAGAAAGTGTGTTAAAAGGAAATCAGGATTTGCATGATAAAGCAACCCCCCTTTCGTTCCCAAAACTAACAAGAAGAGAAGTTTCTTTGTGTAGTAAATGCCTCATGGAAAAATCTCCATGCAACGAAATTTGAGTAAGGAAGAGGTCATCAGCCCAGAGCAGACCTCCCACTCCTTTGAACTTTATTGATGAGTTGTCTTGGCAACTAGAGGCAATAAAGAGGCCAACTGATGCAAGCCTGCAGACAGCCAAAAGGTACATAAGGTAGAGGCAGACCAGCTGAATGAATTAAAAGAGAATGCATGTTATGTTCTTGCTGATTTGTTATTGTTTGTGAAGTGGGAAAAGGTGCAAGCCCTTAGGAGGTATCAAGCCAGCCAGGTCCAAGAGGGGTTCCGAGTTCGGGTGCATTCCCTTAGGAATCCCAACATTGGAGAGGCAGCTGAGCAAGAATCTCGATAGGAAGCAGCCATTACCCGTCACTCCAAAGTCCAAACGATAGACACAAGCAGCGCCATCTAGTGACCACTCTAGAACTGCAGTCCAATTCCTTAAGCCAACCCTAGCAACGCACTCGAGAGGCTGGCAGGTGAACTGCGCCTGCATCTCCAAAGCTTCTCAATGCACCCTAGTGGCTGACAGGTGAACTGCACCTGCATCTTCAAAGCTTCTCAACGCACCCTAGTGGCTGGCAGGTGAACTGTGCCTGCATCTTCAAAGCTTCTCAACGCACCCTAGTGGCTGGCAGGTGAACTGCGCCTGCAACTCCAAAGCTTCTCAACGCACCCTAGTGGCTGGCAGGTGAACTGCGCCCGCATCTTCAAAGCTTCTCAACGCACCCTAGTGGCTGGCAGGTGAACTGCACCTGCATCTTCAAAGCTTCTCAACGCACCCTAGTGGCTGGCAGATGAACTGTGCCTGCATCTTCAAAGCTTCTCAACGCACCCTAGTGGCTGGCAGTGAATTGGCGCCTGCAACTCCAAAGCTTCTCAACGCAACCTAGTGGCTGGCAGGTGAACTGCGGCTGCATCTCCAAAGCTTCTCAACGCACCCTAGTGGCTGGCAGGTGAACTGCGGCTGCATCTCCAAAGCTTCTCAACGCACTCTAGTGGCTGGCAGGCGAACTGCGCCTGCATCTCCAAAGCTTCTCAACGCACTCTAGTGGCTGGCAGGTGAACTGCGCCTGCATCTCCAAAGCTTCTCAATGCACCCTAGTGGCTGGCAGGTGAACTGTGCCTGCATCTCCAAAGCTTCTCTATGCACCCTAGTGGCTGGCAGGTGAACTGCGCCTGAATCTCCAAAGTTTCTCAACGCACCTCAGCGGGCAACAAGTGTACTGCACCCACATCTCCAAGTGTAGCACACACCCTAGTGGCCAACGAGTGCACTGCACCCACATCTCCAAGTGTAGCAACGCACGCTAGTGGCCGACAAGTGCACTGCGCCCACATCTTCAAGTCCTGGCAACGCACCCTAGTGGCTGACAAGTGACTGCAGCTACATCTTCAAGTCTTGCAACGCACCTAGTGGCCAAAGAAGGGAGTTGGACTCAAGAATTGATAACGGATTCTAGACATTTTCTGAATTAATCCTTGTTATAGAACCTTCTAACCATGGCAGAAAGGTCAGACATGCCTGAACCCATCATAGACTCAGAATTGTCACCCAAAGCTCAGAATTGAAATGTCCAACTATCAGAAAAAGGCGGAAACATGTCAAACAGCCTATGACCTAAGACAGCATAGAAAGCCTACGCAGACTATGCGGTCAAACCTCTTGGAGGAATGGGACCGGGTTTATCGGACGCAGGAAAGCGCCTGGAAGCAGTTGCAGCATCTCTTGCAACAAACTCAAAGACGATTTACCCCCAGAACGCCTCCGTTCTTTAAGTAAGATATGAACAAAATCTACAAGCCATGGAGATCTTACGGAGACCGCCTCACTGCTATCCAGTTACAACTAAATGGTGATGAAGAACTCCAGGGGGAAATGTTGCGCATTCAGATGTTATACAAAGAACGTAAAAAGCAGATCCGACGCAGCAAAGACCTTATACATCCAATCTGAGAAGGAGACAGCCCCAGATGAGAAGGCTGAGTCTAAAACATCTCAACAGTCATATGTAGTTCCCTCTCATGCTTCCAAGAAAGCATCCTCATCCAATCCCAAGGACAAGAAGGCTGAGTCTGAAGCATCTCGACAGTCATATGTAGCTTCCTCTCATGCTTCCAGGAAAGCGTCCTCATCCCATCCCAAAGACACATCAGAAACAAATGCCAGATCTGAAGTGTCTCATCGTTCGCGAGCACCATCTCAGTGGTCAGATGCAGCCCCCTCTCACGCTTCTAAGAGAACATCCCCATCTAGTTCAAAAGTTACACAGGGAGAAAAGACCGCATCAGTGAGGTCTCATCGTTCACATACAACATCTCAACAGTCACACACAGTTTCCTCCCATGCCTCCAGAAAGGCCTCATCTTCCCAATCAAAGGCAGGTAGCAGCGTCTCACAGCAATCTTCCCATTACAGCCAAAGGCCACAGATATCTACAGCTGGAGAGGCACTAATAGAAGCTGGGATGGCAGAGATAGATCTAGAGACAGCAAGAGAAGAGCAGCTGCTGAAGGAAGAGTTGGCAGCCGTGGAAGCAGAAAAGGCAGCTGCAGCTGCCAGAGTTCGGACTAAACTGGAATACCTCCGGCGCAAACGGGAAGCAAACATAAGACTAGTACGGGCCAAAGTTCTACAGGCCGAGGCTGGTGGTGGCCTCATCAACTTCGATCCTAGGAAGGTAGAAGCAGAGAACCCAGATGCACGTGTCGAAGCCTACGTAAACGGCCAACACGTAATACAACAGGAACAATTAACAAACCCACAA
The DNA here is from genome assembly GCF_009769535.1 of Thamnophis elegans. Lineage (NCBI taxonomy): Eukaryota > Metazoa > Chordata > Lepidosauria > Squamata > Natricidae > Thamnophis > Thamnophis elegans. The sequence goes on along the minus strand of NC_045542.1, from coordinate 44,650,768 downwards.
GCTAAAGAGATAGTTGATGTCATACAGTCTGCACCACTCATTCCTTCCCTTAGAACTGGAGAGCCTAAACCGACGAACCCAGACAATCTCAACCATGGCAGAGCAACTTCAAACAATCCTCAGCCAGCAGAGATACAAATAGTTGCAAGTAGCAACATCAGCGTCGAGGCAAAAGAATTCCTGCCAATACTTCAAGGCTACTTGAACAGGAACGAACAGATTTATAAACACAGTCAACCTGCAGAGCAACAACAAAAACAACCCTTGGCTACACTGTGGCAACATGAAGTTGCACAGAATCTTTTGGAAGAAAAACCCCAGCTGTTCACAGCTGCCACGCCCACTCTTATAGACCGCACCTGTTCAAACCAACAGGATACCACAGGACCTGATCCACCCAAAGCTGCAGGGCACACCCTTCCGATCCCCCCGGCATACCACCCTGGAGCAGACTGGCAACCTTGGCAGAGGAAGATGAGTTGGTTAGAGAAAGGGTTAGAGAAGTTCTCGGACAAACCAGGCCGAGAGTATCGGGTATGGAGGGAGATCCTCAAACGTCTTGTCCGTAATGAGAAGATAGAGCCTGAGGATGAGATTGTACTTATGAAAGCCTGGTTAGGCCCAAAGTCTAAACAAATGGTTACAAGAATCTACCACATTTACCTGAAGGATCCAGTCAAAGCCTGCGAACACGCGTGGAAAGTACTTGATCGACAGTTTGGCACATCCATGCTCATGGAGTCCTCACTCTTGAAACAGGTCATCGAGCACCCAAATATTAGTCCAAATGATCCCGAGGAGTTATGGAAGTTTTCTGACCTCCTCTCGGAACTACGGTTTGCTCAAGAAGACCCCACAACTAAGCATGCCTTAATGAATACAACACACAGAACACTATCATCAGAAAACTATCAAGACGGTTCAACGATCGATGGACCGATCTGCGGGACGCCTACAGGAAGAACAATCAATACAATGATCCTCCCTTTGCTACACTCCAAGAATTTGTTGCTGATCAGGTAGAGCAATGCACTGACCCTCGAAACCTAGGTCACTGGGATGACTACTCCACAATCGCCAAAGAGGCTGGCCCATAACACTGCTGCAATCAAGAGTCCAATGCAGACCACAAAGGAAAAAAACCTTTGTGTCAGTTCACAAAACGCAAATCTCTAACTCTGCCAGGAACGATTCCGACGTGCGACCAACCAGGAAAGTTATAGTTAAACCCCCAACAACAAATAAGGACCCATTCTGTCCATTCCACGAGTCTTCCCACCCCTTGAACAAATGTAGAGATTTTGGGAAGAAGCCTATGGAGGAAAGGAAAGCTCTAATTAGGGAGTACAAACTCTGCTATAAATGTTGTGACTCTACAGAACACATCGCCAAAGAATGTACAGCCAAGGTGCAATGTCCTCTTTGCAAGAGTAGCTGGCACCCTGGCGCCCTACACCCAAACTCCGAGACAGTGCATCGTCCAACAGCCCACACCCCTCCACACAAGGAGGCTCCACAAAATGCCGAAGCGCACCCAGAAACTAATACAGAGGTAAGCGTCAGATGCACCTCAATATGTGGTGGCTCTTCAACACCTCGCACGTGCCACAAAATTTGCCTGGCCAAAGTCTACCCTGCCACTCATCCAGAAATGGCCGTGAAGATGTATGTAATCTTAGATGGGCAAAGCACCAGATCATTAGCAAGGTCAGCATTCTTCGATCTCTTTGACGTCAAAACCGAAGAGACAGGATTTACGATCTCAGGGTGCACTGGATCCCAGCGCACGGTGGGGAGGGAAGTCAATGGATTCTGCATAGAAGCGTTAGATGGGAGCGCACAGTTCCCACTGCCGTCACTACTAGAATGGGATGGTCTACCAGACAATCGCAGTCAGATCGGGACACCAGAGGTAGCAAGCAACATACCTCATCTGAGACACATGGCTAATCACTTTCCTGCCCTAGACCCTGAAGCCAAAATCCTGCTCTTGTTGGGAATGGACGCCCCTGACGCTTTCGCTTGCCATGGAATGGTCAGAGGCCCAAAAGGCTCCCCACTCGCCCTCAAGACAGAACTCGGATGGGTCATCGCAGGAACGGTTTGTGTCGATCGGCTGCAGGCCCCAACCCAGGTGAATGTCTTCACAACTTCCACTCTCAGTAATGGAAGAACATCCCACTTGAAACCATGCCAAGAACACTTCACGACCTCATCGATCAAGCCAGTTTTAGGAGCAACAGTGTTCCAAACTAGCAAAGAAGACAATGACTTAGCCTTGTTGATAGAGGACAAAGAATTTTTGAGGCTCATGGACAAGGAGTTTCAACAAGACGCTACTAAGAGTTGGGTGGCTCCACTACCCTTTCGTATACCAAGGCAACGGCTTCCAAACAATCATGAGCAAGCTCTATCCCGCCTTTTCAGTCTTAGATGACTCATGTATAAGAAGCCTGCAATGAAAGCTCAGTTAGTGGAGTTCATGAACAAGACGGTCCAGAACAGACACGCAGAACTTGCTCCACCTTTCAAAATTGATGAAGAATATTGGCACTCACGATCCTTTAGAAAGTGCCAGCCACAAGAGCCAGACCAGATTCGAGCACTTTTTGATACCAGCGTGCAATCCCAAGGTCCCTCTCTGAATAAAGTGTTCTTCAAAAGTCCGAACCTCAACAACAGTCTACTCAGCATGCTCATTCACCCCAGAAAGGAAGCCATAGCCATCATGGACAACATCCAGCAGATGTTCTACTTATTCCTCGTCAGAGAAAACCATCAAAGTTATCTATGTTTCATGTGGTCCAGCAACGAACAGCACAACCAACAGAAGCAAGATCAGCCAATATGGCGAGAATCCCTGAGTTGTCTCCAAGGCATTCCTGTCCAGCGCAAGTACGTTCCCACCTTGCCTATCGCCACAACGAAGGCAGTAACAGCTGTAGGATACATCAAGATCTACGGTGGGGAGAACAATGTTCACATCGTCTACAGTGGGGAGAACAATGTTCACATCAGTCTCATCATGGGAATGGTGAAACTAGCACCACAACTACCCGTCAACCAGTCCCAAGAAGCAACTCGCTTCAAACAACTATCCAGACGGAAGCCTCTCATGTTGGGCTTAGCAGTAATCATCTTCACCACCCTCGTGGTAGAAGGTGCAGCCATCATCAACTCTCATGCCTTGGTTCCAGAGTTTTTGGATCCTGAAATGCCAACTGCCCTTACTCCAGCCACCTTACTGACTCAGAAGACAGGTGACTGGCCAGAACCAGCAGGGAACTTCATTCCCAAAGACATGTATTGGAACTTGTGGCCTAAGGGACTTGTGTCCACTGGAACTCATGGCCTATGGGACTTGTGCACCAAGCCCCACCCAGTAATGATGAACTAGTTCGTCAGATGGAGGCTCAGGTCGCGAAGAGGATTTCCACCAAGAAACTCTACTCCAGACCAATCAGCGACCTGGTAGTACTGCTACAAAAGACTGAACTAGAAGATTGAACCTCAAGCTTTGCATGCTTTGTGTTTACATGATTGTTTGCACTGTTTGAAGCTATGCCTTGTGTAACCCAGTTAATCAGTTAGGTAGAGTTGCATGCTCAGTTAATTACATGTTTGATGTTAAGCCTTTGTTTATCTTAGTTGATTAGATAGTCATGATATGTCTTTGTGTAACTCAGTTAGTTAGGCAGTCAGTTTGCATTTTTATGCCATGTTTTTTGTTTATCTTTAGTTAAAGGCTAGTTGATAGTGGAATTTATAATTCCAGGTGGGGAGTGTGCTGTCCCAACAGTATATAGCTAATTTAGGAATTAAGAGCTGTCTCCTTTAAGAAACTACCTCATGGGAAATGTAGTCCCATAACATGTGACCACATCTGTGCTCCCCGATTGGGCAGTGGGTACTCTGCCCGGGAAATTGATTTATTACTGGGCACTCACTGAATCGCCATCGGCTCTACCAGAAGCAGCTTTGCACCAGCAGCATGGGTTAGAGGAATTAATGTCTTTTTACACTACGTGATGGGACAGATCATGGAAAGTCAGAAGAATCTTAACACTGAACTGTAAGTTTTGCTATTAAGGATGCCTGATAATAAACGTGATCTGAAAGATATTCCTAAGCGTGGAGTTAACTGGCTGCCCGAGCAGAACCTCATTGCCCGGAGCAGAACACAGCCTATCTCCCTATTAAACTTCTCCCAAGACACAAATTCTTACATAATTTTGGTTCAAAGCAGAAATGCTATGACCTTGTTTATGAGGAGACACAGTGCCATAGATGCTGGAATATTACTGTTAGGAATATAATTCTAACGGTTGGGTTGGCAATATATAAATCATGTAACAATGTTGTACCTGTTTCTTTAAATCATACTGTAAAATGTGATTGGTTGCTGTTTTCCTCAATCAGCCATAAAAGGGAGCCAGAATGACTGTTAGCTCTCTGTTTGTTAGATGCTGGGCTGATCTGGAAGTTTTGCAACTGCCAGCAAACTTTGAGTTCTGAACTGATTATATGTTACTGGACTATGTTATTTGAATTATCCCTTAACTAAAAGACATTGATGACTGACTGTCTTATCCGTGTATGACTTGGACTGTTTGATGGACTCTGATACCTCTATTTCCACGAAAGTAAAAGCCTATGTATCCGAATGTACAGCCTAAATGTTGGAGGTGTGGTTCTCTTGATGCTACATATTATCATATATGGTGGACCTGCCAAAAGGTTAAGGCATTCTGGATAAAAATATGGTGGATTATGCAAAATATCTTTAAAAGAAGGATAAAGTTTACTCCTCAGTTATTCTTACTAGGTATATGTACTGACTTTACAGTGGTAGAGACTAACTTGATTCTGCATCTAATAACGGCAGCAAGACTGTTGGTGGCGCAATACTGGAAGAAGGAAGACTTGCCTACAACTCAAGAATGGATATTGAAAGTTACAAACTTAGCCGAGATGGCTAAAATATGGGCATATCTTAAAGATCACTCAAATGAGAGATATAAACGAGACTGGAAAAAATGGATTGACTATATACAAAATAAATACGGGACCAAGAAATTCCAGTTAGCCTATGCTTAAGATCAGAAATGATTTAAATTGTTTAAAGTTAGCTCAGCAAGAAGAAGCTAAGATCAGTGTAGAGATGTCATTAATTTCTTTATTTCTTTTTTCTCAATAGATTTTAGACTGTGTTTGTTAAAAATCCATACCGTGTATGGGTTCCGGGAAGTCGGGGGGGGGGGAAGGAGGAGGAGGGTTGGGGGGAGGGTGGAGGGAGGGAGGGGTATACATTAGGCTAGACAAGAATTTGGTGGTAAACTAGAACTATTTTGACACACAAAAATTTTTACTCCAATGTCTTACATTGAGGAATGATGAAATGTTTGTTTTAAAAGAAATAAAACTTTTGAACCTTGAAAGTAAAAGCCTATTTAAACTGCAGTGTCTCTGTATGCTGGTTTGTGTGTTCTCCAACACAACTCTAACAACGCTTCTCTGAACATACTCGCTCTCCCAACGGGGAGCTTACCCAACAGTTGCCCTCTTTCCTTGAAAATAAGACCTCCCTGAATAATAAGCCCAATTGGATTTTTGAGTGCATGGGTTAAAATACCCCCCCAAATAAGCCCTCCCCCTAAAATATTTAAACACATGCGCAGCTGGTCCCTGCAATTTCCTGGGGGGGAAAGGGGGGAACATGCCCCACGCACCCCACATGCACCTGCCATCCACGTGGAACGACCTCACAGAGGCTGCTTTCGCAAATCCTAGTTACCATGCCCCTTCTCTTAGTGGCGGCCGCAAAATAGCGGCAGTCCCAACGATGCTGGGGCTGGCCAGAGTGTGCCAGAAACAGAGATAGAACTTCTGTCCCTTTCTGGATCAGTTGATCTGCGGGCCGAGGTTAAGGGGCTTCCTGCACTTCAAAAATAATAAGACCTCCCAAAAAATAACACCAAGCCCTTTTTCGGGGATCAATAGAAAATAAGGCCCTGTCTTATTTTTGGGTAGATAAGTGTAAGAGATAAGTATTAGGAAAAGATAAGTTGGAAGCTCTGCTGAGCCAACAAAGCTTACTGAATGGCCAATGGGCTCCTATGAAAATTCATTTTCTTATACTATTCATAGCTATTGGCCTTTAATGGTTATTATTCGTGGTGTCTGATTATTCTCTACAGAATTACAGATGGCCTGCCTTAAATGCTACAATCATTATTTGAGTGCATCTATTTGGGATGCTGAATGTGGGAGCAGATGGGCCCTTGCTTGGTTAGTAGAGCTCTTCTTACATTAAAAGTCACTGAGATAAGAAGGAAGAATGTTACTAGATGATAGCTCTTGGAAAATGGTGCACAAGGAACATAAATCAGTCAACCTTCCTCCTTTCAGTTTCCTATTTGACTGAAGGGAGATGTTACAGTATATATATATTAGGAGTTATAAGTGAAGGTTGAAAAGATAGAAATATTCCATTTTTTCCATGAGAATTCTAGAAAATTGGTTTTGCCAGTTACTGGCACAGTCAGCTTGACTGCAGCTTGACTCCATTAGTTGAAATGTATATTTTCCATCTGCATTCTGTTTTAAATACACAACGTTAACAAGATATGGAAGGAGAAAACAAAACTGGAACATAGCAACATATAGTTAGCATATAATTTAGACCCAATGCTTGAGAGAATGGGGCTGAATGAAGCGCTGCACCCCAAAAATACCAAACTGAAATGTTGTAGCAACATTGTCCTCTCGTCAGAACTAGTATTCCATGAGAGACATAAAAAAGAAAAAAAATCTGTTCTGCTACTAGTTGATCTAGTAAGACTGGGAAGACTTCATGTTTGCTAAGAATCCAGAAATGGAGCCCTGGGAATCTCAGTCCTAGGGATAGTAGCAAGATTGGCGCTTGAGATATGCATATTTCTATTAGGTGAATAGCAAAGGAAAATCCCTCAAACCTAAGAGTTTTCTCCTGCCTTGGTGTGTGGTTGGGTATTCTGGTTGTATGACACATAACACTAGGTCCCTTTCATGTTGTTGTTCTCTGCACAGCTGATAAGAAGAGAGAGTCCAGCAACCCAGGGATGCTTCCAAGGGCCAGGTGAACATATGTCAAATGCAGCCATCTGTAAAATAGAGGAATTAGCCGATAATAACAGCAGCATTAACTGATAATATCGCCCGAGGACTAAAGAATTGGCTCAGGCTGCAGCATGGCTCTCCGATCAAGTCAAGAGAAAGGCTAGGTGTAAAATGGCCTTCAGAAGAGAGGCCAGAAGCTGAGTTGTGCTAACATAGTTGCTGTTGGAGGATTTCAGTTATTCACCAGGTTTCCATTATACCATTAATTAAAGAGGGGGTGAGGCACTTGGGTGACATTGTGTGAAAAAATATGAGCATGGCCATTGCTTCCCTAACCCAAGATATGTCCCTGAGTTCCTTTCCTCTAATTGATCTCAGTAAGAGGGGGCTCCTATGTTTCCTCTTTATTGACCTGTCCAAAGCTGATTTTCCTTCTCTTATTTTTCTCTCCCTATCGCTCTGTTTTTCCTTTTGTAGACTGTGTGCCTTTTCTCATCAAGCTGTTGTTTTTCGCACCAGTGGCTAAATGAGCCGATCAGCAGATGGACTGCCAAGCGATTAACCTACAAATGGCAGGCAGCACTGAGCACCGTTGCCACTAGTAATATAAAAATCCATATTTGCCTGGTTAGGGCACACTCACTTAGTGGCAGGTAGAGATAGGTGTGAGGTGACAAATGGAACTGTACTTGATTGATATCTGAAAGGGCCAAGGAACTACATTGTTTTTGATCTTTGGTCTCTTCCCCCACCCCAGCTGCACTTCATATTTTCAGCTTGAAATAATTCTTCTTTGAGAGCCAAATCTTTCTCTCCTGTTCTCTAAATTTGGACCTTCCTTCCTTCTTTCCTTCCTTCTTTCCTTCCTTCCTTCCTTCTTCCCTTCTTTTTTCAGCTTCAAACATTTCTTTCTCAAGAGTCAAATCTTTCTCCTGTTCTTTTCTAAACTTGGAGACCCCTTCCTTCCTTCCTTCCTTCCTTCCTTCCTTCCTTCCTTCCTTCCTTCCTTTTTCAGCTAGGAATATTTCTTTCTTAAGAGCCAAATCTTTCTGTCCTGTTCTTCTCTAAACTTGGTCAGTCCTTCTTTTCTTCCTTCCTTCCTTCCTTCTTTCCTTCCTTCCTTCCTTCCTTCCTTCCTTCCTTCCTTCCTCCCTCCCTCCCTCCCTCCCTCCCTTCCCTTCCCTTATTCTATCTTCTTTTTCCTTCACCATTCTTCTCCCAATATGAACCATGATAACTGCTGTCCTAAGTATCTCTTCTTGGTTTAGTTACTAAATCCTTATTACTGAGAAGAGGAAAAAGAGTCTGATCAGATGACATCAAAAGCAACAATTACTCTGATAGAGATAAGGAACTGATTTTAATGTAGCTTTTCACTTGTCCAGGCTCGGCAAATATAGCTCTCAAGCTTTGACTGAGCCCTCCTTTGCCTTCTTTCTCCAAAAATATTTGTTATTTGAATTATCAGGGCTGGATGGTAAAGTGCCTAGAAAGCCTAGATATTCAATCCATTCATGTGGCCACTAGGAGATGCTCTTTGTCCAGAGTCAAATGGTATGAAATCTATTGCCTAGCAGCTCGAAGGTAAAATTACTGTTGATAAGGGTACCAATTCTATCTGTCTACCATTCAACCTGCCATCTCCATGCATAGAAGACTCAGTGGAAGAATGTTAAGGATCTAACATTAAAATTAAACTGAGTAATCAAATTAACTCAAATGAATTTTATAAACTAGACGGGCACTTCAGATGTCTTCTTTTGTTATCTTTGTCTCATCCTGCAAAGTAGAAAACTTTGCTTTCGGAAATTGAAAATATTTAAATCAACCCTGAGATTATCAATGAATAAGGAGATAACTGATTCAATTTATTAGTTCTCTGATTTGGGAAAACATCACTTGAGAAATGTTAGATATTTAATTATATGAATGTGAACCACTAAAAATGTGGTTTCCAGACACAGGTGTTTTACGGGCTGAGTGACTATTAATGCGATAAAATAAAAAACAAATGTATTATTAGCTTACTAATGAAATGTAGACATTGAATTAATTAATTATGGAGCCCAATTAACTGCTGAGTTTAAAGATATTTACATATTATTATAAATAGGTGTACTTGTGTATCTCTCTTTCTGAATTTGATTAACAGATGATCCAAAGTCCATGTAGCATTTGCCATACTGTATTTGCTTAAAATCACTGAAGAGTAATTATCATTTTATCTTCTTTAGCTATTCCAAGTGTCCAATATTAGAAACTACCAGTAATAAGTAGATCAATCCATTCATTTAATTTCTGTTATGTAATGTATATTAAAATATTTATAAGGGGTTGGATATTCTAACTTGATCAACATGCCTATTGGTTGAACTCTCTCCTGCTTGTAAAGATGTTAGCCCATAAAATAGTGTCTTTAGTAAGCTTTCAAGACTCTGTTATCATACCCTAAATAATAAGGCAGTGCTCCTGTAATTCTCGTGGTGTCTGTTTCCTGATCTTGCCATCTTCAGACATCAACTTTGAATGCCTCCAGAGCTTCTCTCTGCCCCTTCTTATACTGAAGAGAATCAAGGCAGAGTAATTTGGACTTACTTTCTCACATTTTCCATTTTCTCAGGACTCTTATTGTTTCCCTCTCTTAACAGATCATACATTCTCTCATCAAGAGTTTATCCATGACCCTTTATACTTATGACAATTCTTTGGTCATTCAGAATGAAAAACTAGACACATAGAGCCTGAAGAGCTGCGGTGGCACAGTGGTTAGAGTGCAATACTGCAGGCTACTTCTGCTGATCACTGGCTACCAGCAGTTTGGCAGATCGAGTCTCACCAGGTTCAAGGTTGACTCAACCTTCCATTCTTCCAAAGTGGGTAAAGTGAGGACCCAGATTGTTGGGGGCAATAGGCTGACTCTGTAAACCACTTAGAGAGGGCTGTAAAGCACTGTGAAGCAGTATATAAGTCTAAGTGCTATTGCTATACATGTAGGAACATCTCTCGGGGTAGTGTTGAGTTCTTTGCCAAGTGAAACAAGAGGGGAATTTCAAAAATAATGGGCTACTTCTAGAACCATATTAAAACCCCTTGACAGAATGATTAAGAGCTGGGTAGGCTCTAATTACACAGGCAAGGCTGCTAAATAGGAGTGATTAGTTCTGAGGACGTGACTCCATTTGTCTAGCCAGGAGAAGTTGCCCCGCTGTAGATATGGATTTTTGCTAGTGAAAGTCGCATGGAGGCGGCCTCCTCTTCCTCTGTCTCAGCACAGACTCGTTTTCATCTATCCCGGGGTCATGCTCTGGCAAACACAATGACTTTCATCTGAGATACATCCAATTTGATCACAGCTGGGGAAATATTAGCTTGTTCCTATTTATTGAGTAGCTGTCTGGATTTATGCAGACATCTGGGTTGAATTAAGCAAGCAACTGGAGTGTAAACTCTTCTCTGCCTCCCTCCTGTGCAAGCTTTTCATGTCTGGCCTGTTAGTTTGATTCCCATCTTGCTGGCCAGATTTGGGCCATCCTGCCATCTCCTTTCCCACTGACTCAGTCAAGCTATTTTCATAACTCAGGAGAAACAGAATCACTTGAAACATTTGAAGATGGTGCTTTTGGGTAAAACTGCCATAACAGAAATAGCTCTGATACAAAGGAGCTGAAATGGTTCAAGAGATTATATTTTTACAGAATGGGACAACTCGCTGTGACCAACTCACTGTGGCCAACTTGCTATGGGATAATTCAACAAATGCAAAAATTAAATTAAATTAAATTAAAGTGCCCGATAATAATAAAATAAAATCAATCCAGAAATACAAGAATTACAATAATTGTGATGAAAACATGTTCATCAATAATAAAAGTACCTGAATGAAATCATTAATACAGTATTGAATTGGCGAATTATAATGTCTGGTGACAAATTGGCTGTGATGAGTTGTCCTAGACTCAATTTTTTATACTATTTTTTTCTTGAGAAGCTTAAAATAGTCCATATGGGAATCTTTCTTAATATTGTCCTCATAACAAAAACCATGGTATGTATGTATGTATGTATGAATGCATGCATGCATGTATGAATGCATGCATGCATGCATGTAATAGATTTTAATAGCTACTCAACTTGCAAATTGCAACTCTGATTAACTGGCATTGGATTGAAACCAAACCATAAAGGAACAAGATGCAAACAACAGAAGGAAAAGAAACTTAGGTCAACCCACAGTCAATTTCCTGCTGTATCGGACAGGTTCATCCAGAACCCTTGTGCAATGCCTGGGAGAAAGACCTTCTAGAAGGCCAACAGAGCCAGGATGATTTGAATCTTGGGGCAGAGGTATGTAGCTCCAAAGAGTAGGTACCACAACAGAGAAGGCACAACTGCTGGGTCCCACAAATGATGCTGCTTTGTAGAAAGGACTTGGAGCATATCCAACTCTTATGAGATGGCCGAATTAGTAGGTAGTCCAGCAAGTAACCAACTTGTACCATAAATATCCCTTTCTCTATCATCTTTCTCCCCACTCTCTGTCATCTGTCTGTCTGTCTATTTATCTATCTATCTTTCATCTTTCACCTATCATCTATCATCTGTCTGTCTGTCTGTCTGTCTGTCTCTATCTATCTATCTATCTATCTATCTATCTATCTATCTATCTATCTATCTATCATCTATCTATCTATCATCTATCTATCTATCTATCTATCTATCTATCTATCTATCTATCTATCTATCTATCTATCATCTACCATCTTTCATCTACCCAGTTTATAACTCAATGAATTCCTTGGTCCACTGGCAATTTGAATGTGGGTTCTTCTTTCTCCATTCAATGCTGATAAAAGATGTACCATGCCAGGTCAGTTCATTTATGGCTGACTCATATTCCTTTAACATAATATTTCCGCATGAGCAGATATAATCAGATGGATCTTCCCTACACTGTTGATCACCAAACTGGGAGGTCTGTTTTCTTGAAAAGAGAATAAGATGGAGAATGAAAAGTTAGGATACTCTCCAGAAAAAGCTTTAAGCATCATCCATGCATAGACTTGGCAATTTTTATTCGTTTATCTCATCTTTTGTTCTTATTTTGATAGATTCTGAACTGCCCATAATGTGGACAGAAAAACCTGGTTCTAAGTTATTAGCCAAACATTCAGTCAATAGATTACAGTATACTGAAGTCTTTATTGGCTACACAGGCCAATAACTTTATGAATTTGAAATAGTGCAGGATGCTCTAAATCTCGGCTGGGATGCTGAATTGCAACTTTCAGAGTGCAAACCAGATTTTTCTTGCTTGCTGCTAGTAAATATACTCAAGCATATGGTAGTAAGCCTATATACTTATATATCTTGCAGGGGAGATATTATAATCATATGTAACACAGTCCACTCTCTTTTCCCCTACTGTGATACTGCACCGCTGCGATACTGTGGAAATACCCTCATATCTCTGTTTAGTCCATTAGTATGTCAGATTTATCTAGAGTGCTGGAAAATTAGGTTGCTCGCTGAAGACCATTATATGGTGACACACACCTCTTTTGGAACAAACAAGTGTCAAAGAGCAGAATATCCCATACTTCAGCAAACAGAGAAAAACTGAAGTAAGGCAATTTTTTCTGATAGTGAGAACAATTAATCAATGGAATAGCTTGCCTCCCAGAGTTGTGAATGTCCCATCACTGGAGGTTTTAAAAAAACAACCAGACAACCGTTTGACAGGGATGGTATAAGGGGCCTGAGGTTGGATTAGAAGACCTCCAAGGTTTTTTACAGCCCTCGGATTCTGTGTTCTATGAAGCTCTGCTGCCAACCTTCAGCCAGCTGATAACAATGGACCTAAAATATGCAAAGATCAAAGCTGGGGAGAGAATTGATTCCTTTGCAGCATTCATTCTATATTCGGTATTTTTGGAACATTGTGTTGGGAAGAAAATAACTTTTGTAACTTTTGAAACTGAGATACCAGAAAAGCAAAAGCGAAAAGATGGATGCCCTTTGTTCAACTGCTTAGCTTCCAGCACGCTGAGGGATCAAGGTAGTCTTACTTCCTCAGGGAGACTCTGCCAACCGCCTGGGAGTCCCACAATGCCCCAAAGGCCTCCATTCACAATCTCAACCCGTTTCCTTGGTAACAGCTGTTACTAGTTTTCCACCAATCAATGGCAAGCGGGACCGGGGGAGTCAGTGTCCTACATAAAGAGTCAGACAGATTAGCCCGCTCAGTTGAGAGCTTATTCCTTCTCTGGACCTTCTCCAGGAAAAAAAAAAAGGCATGGCTAAAGGACTAGGGACCCAGCAAGCTGCACCCCGGCGATGGGCCTGCTTCTTGGCTGCCCTGTCACTGCTGTGTTTAGCTGTCCAAGCAGGTAAGAGGAAAGGCTTCTGGGAAGGAACACTCCAGGTGAACTTGCTGGGCTTGGTGGTGATGGAAATATGGTATGGGGTGTGTGAGTCACATTGGTGCATGGTATGAGTGTGGAAACCCCAAAACAGCTAGAACGGGGGATGTTTCTGGCAGAACATCGAATCAGCAAAGGCTTTTTGAAGAGGTGCTTTCCAAAAGTGTGTAAGCCACGTGCAATGCATTTATAATAGATTTTTAAAAAAATCAAATACTGTAGCCTTAGTTTGTTGTAGGACTTCAGCGTGAGGAAATAAGAGGGAATGTGTTGGCCTCTCCTGTTCCACAGCAAAGCATTCCACCTTGCTGACTCCAAGGTTAGAAAACCATCTCGCTCATATTCACGATCCCAAGAAGTTGTGATCTTGCTCTCTAACCATTAAAGCTCCTTGAGAGAGAGAGAGAACAATAGTCTCAAGTCAAACTAAGGTGCGTGGCTTGAACAGACTGTCAAGAGGGTTTCAGACTTAAGTCGAACAGAGTGAGGATTCTCACAGCTTTGAAACGGTGGCCCTTTCAGCTTTCACCGAGTAACTCATTTGGTCTTTAAACTGATTTAACAGGACTGTACTGGAAAGAGCACACATGTCTTGGTATCCTATTTGTCTTCCCGACAGCCACTTGGATTATGGATGAAATAGAGAAGGTTTTTTTTAACAACAATAACAAACAACGTGGATAACCTCTGGTACCTTTTCGCTGCTGGGTTTCCTGTTGTTCTGAAAGGCTGCATCCTTTACTTTCAATCTCTAATTCAGCTTGATCAGAGCGGGATTTGTTTCTAGAGGAAGCTAATCCTTTGGCTGAGATAAAGATTTTAAAAAATATAACCTAAACCAGACACACTTGGCACTGAAGAGTGCAAGAAAATCAAAGGGAAAAGTCTGGGTTGAATCAATTTATAGCCCAGCTGGATGGGAATTTGAATGGGATATAAAATTCATGACTGGAAATTATCTTTGGACTATATTCACTGTGCTACCACTTATGTGAAAAGAAATGATGATATTTGGAATCAGATTGTGTTTTTGTGTTTTAACTCATTTTTTGATATTCCAAATGTTAGCTATTAGCACTTCGTGGCAAGCCAAAGGCATGCACTTTCAATTGTGAACAAAGAGGTGGGGGTGAGGTGGGGAGTTGGGAATTGGGGTTAAATAAGAAAATTGCCCTATTAATATGCTCTGCCTCACTGCAAAACAAGCATATCAATGTCCCACAGCCGAATGCAGGAAGCACCCTCACATAATTATAAAAGGAATCTGGGATATGATATGAGGAACCTCACAAAAAGAGCTACAGAGAAATGGACAATACAAGGCTGAAAGAGGACATTGTGCGGTTGTTTCTTTTCTGCTCTCTGGAGCGAAGAGTCACCAGTGCTTTTCTTTTTGAAGTGGCTTCAACAAAAGTGATGTTTTCCTAGGTAGGAATAACCACATTGGGTGCCTTTCTCTTTAAGGAGCCTTTTCCCATTGCATTATGCCTCTTTGTCCTTGAGAGAGGCACAGAGAGAAAGCGGGTTTGTTTATTTGCCTTTGAATGTGACCCTTTTATCCCTTGCCCAAGTTGGACTGGACACTAAGAACCAAGCCAAGAGAAGAATGTGAGAATGTGAACAGGCTCAGCTTTCTTTTCCCCCAGGGTGGCCCTGAAACACATCTTGGACCGGGGCAAGCATTTAATTCATTGAACGGCAGTGATTTCATTGATTTAATGATGGCTAGGGAGCCAGAGGCTCAGATCCAACTCCCAAGAACGGTAAGATGCCTGCCCTGACACCCTCAAGGAATAGCAGGAGTAATCGCCATCCTCCTGAGCTTCAGACCATCTGGGGTTATAGAGTGTAATTATAAAAGGCCATCCAAAATTGTAATGAGCTAAATATAGTGAGGCACAGTAAAACCCTGAATATGCCGGCCATCTGGGTTCATTTATATATATCTAGAAATGATTACAGCAGCTTCTCAAAGGCCAGGAATATACTGCATTTTTAGGATTATAAATTTTTCACACCTTTTTCCCTCAAAAAAAGGGGGTGAAAATCTGGGTGCATCTTATACACTGAATACAGCATTTTTGGCCTCCCGAAACCCCGACCCCTTCACAAAAATGGTCATACATAGCATTTAGGAGGCTTATAGAGCATTCCTGGTGGCTGGGGAGGGCAAAAATGAATGAAAAATTGGCTGTTTTTTGCTTGTTTTTGTCCCCCTGCCCCCAGGAGCATTCTACAAGCCTCCTAAAGGCTATGCATGTCCTTTTTTTGACAAAAAATGGGCCCGTTTTCACAAAAAAATGGGTCGTTTTGGGGAGGTCTGCAGAGTGCAAAAACTTTTTTTAAAAATTTGCCTCTTCAAAATCTTATACTCCGGTGTGTCTTATACTCCAAAAAATATGGTAGGTTGCAAATAAATAAATGTAAATAAAACCTAATGCTCATTTTCTAAAGTCAACACATAAAGTCAATGCATTAAGCACATCCCTTGATTGGAGTCATCCTTAAACACAGTGTTGTTTTGTGCACCAAATGAAGAGCATTTCAAGATATCGCTTCTATCATATAATATAAATGAATAACGTGCCATGAGATTGTCTTGCAAGCCCAGATATCATTTCTTTCTTTCCTGCCTTTATTATTTTTATTAATAACTGAAGGTGGCAATCCCATCTAATCCTCCTTCCTTCTCCTATTTTTCTCACAACAACCCTGTGAGGTGGGTTGGGCTGAGTGACAGTGAATGGCCCAAGGGGGCCCTAGCTGGCTTTCATGGCTAAGGCGGAGCTTGAACTCACAGTCTCTTGCTTTCTAGCCTGGTTCACATCTGTCTCACTCCCTGCATCAATGATTACTTATCACAAACACAACTCTGCTATGCATGTATACACATTTACATCTTACATCCCAATCAAGGATAGGTTGCTTTCTCCAAAGTCTAATGATTATTTCCTTAGAAAAAAACCACAGCCCTCGGGAGAAATGCATAACACAGGGTTATCTCCTCTTAATTAACTTCAGTAAAAAGATGTTGGTTAAACACTTGGGTTCCTTGTGATTTAGAAATCATTTTCAACATCCAACATAACTGTCAGAGTTTGTTGCATAACTTCAAATCCAGAATCACACAGAGATAACTGATGCAGCAGGATTCATTAACCTCTTTATATGCATAACAATAGTTGGATAAATGTACAATACCAACAGGTGGTTCTTCCAAGTAAACACAAGGCAGGAGAGTTATAGGCAAAAAAAAAACAGTTTCATATCAGCAGACAAGCCCAGACAGATTGATAGTTTACTTCTCAGAGCAGCAGACTGCTTAAGTTTCTGTTTCAATTCTTTGCACAGACTCAGATCTGTTTAAGCTCCCATTGGTTGACTTAGTTCCTATGCCTATGCCTATTCATTGGCTGACCTTGTTCCCATGTCTCTCCCAGTCATGAATATTTTAACAATAACATCAGTTCTTTTATATAAGCAAAGTGGTTATAAAAAGCTTTACGACAATACATTGCTTTGACCCTTATATGATTCTGCAAGTAATATTTCTCATAGCTTTGAGTTAAGAGATTCTGAAATTGTGATGGATCTGAAGAAGAAAAAAGTCTATCCCTGATTCTTTGTACATGCAGAACGGATTGTAACTGCTTGATTTCTGTGTGCCTTTGAATCAGTGTTTACTGCTGGCAATTGCCTGGATTCATCCCTGCAGTTTTCTTGGCAAGGATTTTCAGAAATAGTTTACCCTTGCCTGCTTCCTAGGGTTGAGAGAGAGGGATTGCCCCAAGGTCGCCCATATGACCTTGTGCGTTAGATAGAACCAGAATTTGTGGTCTCCCAGTTTCTAGCTGGTGCCCTAACCACTAGACCAAACTGGCTCTCTATCGGCTTGATAAATGACAATAATATCCTATGAAGGAACTGCAAGCAGAATCCATCCTTGGAGACCTATTCTTCACCTACACCAATTCAAGGGGAGTTGTCATTGTCATCCATCACCAGGAACCACTATCACAACATTTCATAGCAGTGAATGCAGCCACAAACAGAGCAATATACCTAACAGAATCATTTCGAAGTTTAGGTAAGGAAGCTATTCTGGTTATGAGCTCTTTTAAAACATTATTTATGGGAAGGGTAGTGTGTAAACTTAATTTGATGGGCAATGTAGTGTTCTCTGGTAGTTATTCAAGCCACACTTAGAAGAATAGGAAGCTTGATTGTGCAGATAAATTATGATTTAATGCTAGAGTCATTCCTTGCTTTCCCCCTTTCTGCTCTTTCTATATATTCGTAGTGATTTTAGGCAGGAGTAAACTGAGATCTGAGATTCCCAGAGGATCCGTTTCATGGCCAGCAGGTTCTCTCCAGCCCCAATAGCTACAACTCAGCAACAGGGTTTCTCATCATTTTGAGGCAAGAACGCATGACTATTCTAGTGGAAGCTATAAAATTGTCTCTAACAACAGGGATCCCAAAGCTGACAAACCCTGCACAAGAATCCTGGCCCTGTTTGGTCTCTTCTGCCTTCCTCCAATGTGAAAGGAAACAAGTAAAAGGCAAACTGGGGAGCAATTTTGTTTTTTTCCCTACTTCACAGACGGATACATGTTTGATGGCCCAAGGACCCCAGTTAAAAATTTTGAAACCTCTTCTGTAGGTGTGGCCTGCTTTCCGGGTCCACTGGTGGAACCTCTTCTAACCGGTTCGGTAGATTTGATGAACCGTCAAATCAGCCCTGTCATCAGCCCTCTAGACCAAGGGTCAGCAATCCGTGGCTCTGGAGCTGCATGTGGCTCTTTCATCCCTCTGCTGCGGCTTCCTGTCGCTGGTCGGCTCCACAATTGATAGGGCTTTCAGTTAGGACAGGAAGAGGAAAAAGGATGCTGCACTAGGAGACTCTATGGTAGGGGAACCGGACTTCCAGTCAGCAGAGGAAAAAGGACACCACACTAGGAGGAGACTCTATGGTGGGGGGAACTGGACTTCCAGTCAGCAGAGGAAAAAGGATGTCACACTAGGAGGAGACTCTATGGTGGGGGAACCAGACTTCCAGTCGGTTCCAGAATTGAATGGGAGGCTTCCATTTAGGACCTTTGTGGCTCTTTGAGTGTTTAAGATTGCTGACTCCTGATATAGACAAAGTAATTAACCATGGTTAGCTGGAAACGCTACTGAGAGTAATTATGTTACTGTGGAAAGCTTTCAGACTCCACTGAATGTTTGCTTTCTCCTTAGCTCTATGATGTCAAACCTATGGCATGTGTGCCAGAGATGGCACGCAGAGCTCTCTCTGTGGGTACGAGTACCATCACCAGCTGCTCTTCTGGTTTCCAGCATGCATGTGGCTGTTTTTTGGGCTATTTTCAGGCCATTTTCCGGACTATTTTCAGGCCTTTTGGGGGGCTAAAAATGCCCTCAAAAACAGCCTGAAAAGGGCCCCAAAATGGCCTGAAAACAGCCCCCAAAATGGCCCAAAAAAGCAGGCATGCAGTGTACCAGCCAGTTGGTCTTCAGGTTTCCAGTGCTCCGGCACGCGCACATGCACGGACATGCACACATGTTCCATTTTGGGCACTCTGTGCTGAAAAGATTTGCCATCACTGGCTTAGCTCCATGGAGAGGAACTTTGGGTGGGTAGAATGCCACAGGGAACAATATGCCATGCTCCGTTTGCTTTTCCTCTTGCTTGCATAAAGTTTGGTGCAAACTGATCTAAATTTTGTAGGATGTGTAACAAAGTCCAGTTGCAAAATAACACTATCACACATTCTCTTGGCAAACTCCTGACTTGTACGAAACATTCATAGCAACACGTCCTTGTTGCACTGCATTTTCTTCTGTCCTATTTTTCTGGCTGAATAATCTCACTGCCCATTCCTGCTATCTTTGATCCTGTCAACTGCAGTCCAGAAGGCAGAAACCATCGGAGATCCCACAGCGGCTACCATCAACCATTCACACTTGCTGCTGAAGCGGCTTCAGGAGCTTCTGCTCAACGGGAACACCAGCGACACCACCCTGAGGGTCCACACGGCTGGCTCTGATGAAATTAAAGTCTTTCACACCCACCAGCTGATGCTCAGCTTACAAAGCGAGACCTTTGAGACTCTGTTGCTGAACCAGACAGTGCTTGACTTGCACGAGCCACTTGACAACGTGGCCCTTTTTGAAAAATTCATCAGGTAAATAGGTGGTGGCCTGCTCCCCATACAGAGAGAGGAAGGGAAATTCTACGGATTAGAAAATTAAGTGTGTGAATTGTTTTCATTGACTCCATGCAAGGAGGGGCGCTGGATTTCTGAAGGCAGAGTTTGTCTTTCAGATCATCTTCCCTTGTGCCTACAGACCTTGTTGACAAGACCTTGAATGAAACCTTGTCAGCGATAAACAGGTCTGAGAAACACGGCTTGCTAAGATGTGAAGGGCTTTTCCGCATGGCTCACTAACAATAGTATAACACCATCCTGCTTGTTTTAGGGCTTATAAGCGCAACCCTGGGTTCAACTCTACCTCCTGGCCAATTGTGAAACAGCTTACACTCCTCTTGGCCTCTTCCAGAGCTTCCCACCTTCCACTTACTGTTTAAAACCTTGAAGGGAGTCATACAGGGGTGGGCTTCAAAATTTTAGCAAGGGGTTCTCTGTCAGGTTGCTTTGTGGGTGTGGCCATGGTGGGCATGGCCTAGTCGGCCTCCTGCACCACAGCAGTGGGGGGGGGGGCATTTTTGCCATCCCCGGGCTCCAGAGGCTTTCCTCGAGCATCCGGGAGGGCAAAAAAGGACTCCCCAGGCTCCAGAAGTCCCCTGGAGGCTGGAAACAGGCCCATTTTTGGTGTTCCAGAACTTCTGGTAGGTCTGTTTTTCACCCTCCCTGAGCCTCCATGGGTGCCCTGCACTTACCTGCATCCAAGATAGGCCGTGTGGGAACTCCTAGGGGTGGGTGGGGGGCTGGGCAGGGCAGGGCCAGCCAGGAGTGGGATTTGGGGATTCTTCAAACTGCACAGAATCTTAGCTAGAGGTTCTCCCGAACCCCTGCGAACCCCCAGCAGCCCACTGCTGGAGTCATATTGATGTAAGCTTGGGAGGCGGACCTGCCCTCCTGTTACCTGCTTGAGATTGCTGCAAGCATTTTCTCTTGCTGGTTATTTGTCACCATTTTTCCAGTACCATTCTCTTTTAGGCAGCAGGAAAATGAGGAATCTTCTGCTGTACCGAAAGGTTATCTGTCCCATTTCTATGACCACTTGAATCAAACCTGGCAGCTCAACTCTAGATTACTAGGGCTTAGAGAAATAGCAAGAGAAGAGTTGGGGAGGTGGGGTAGGGAAGCAGTTCTCTTCTTTAAGCTTGGGGTGGCAGATCTGCTGGGAGAAGGGAAGTGAGATAGAAGTGGCTCTGTAGCCACCACAGTATAACTGCTCCTTCCCGCTTAAGCAGAATAAGCACAGCAATATCAATCACATGTGGATGGCTGGGCTGGATGATTTCTTTTTTAAATGCCCAGCAGTGGACACATATTCAGATTTGATACTTATAAGAAATGCATACTACTTCTACTACTACTTGCGGTGCTGAATTGACTAGGGGATTGTGTAGATGGCTAAAGAGATAAATCCCACCATCTCTTTTGTCCCCATTAAATGGGAAGTTTTGTTGTAAAATATAAGCAAGATGATTATTTAACTTGGCATGAAAAACGGATTCTCATTGCCTTCTTTCTCTAGGTATCTGTATTGTGGCGAGGTCTCCATATTCCTCCATGAAGCCATCCCACTTCACCGTTTAGCCAGCAAATACCACGTGTCCAGTTTGCAGCGAGGGATAGCTGAGTATATGAGGGGCCACTTGGCTAGTGAATCGAGCCAAGGCCATGTAGTGGGATGGTACCATTACGCAGTGGGGATTGGTGATGAGGCTCTGCAGGAGAGCTGCCTCCAGTTTCTGGCCTGGAACTTCTCTGCTGTCATGAGTAGTCCTGAATGGGCCTCTGTAAGCCTAGATTTGCTGCTACTATTGCTTGAAAGGTCTGACCTAGTCCTCCAGAGTGAATTGGAGTTGTACGCAGGCATAGAAAAGTGGATTACCACATATCAGCCTGAAGACCCTGTAGTGGAGAAGATTCTGAGATCCCTGCGTTATCCTATGATCTCCCCCAACCATCTTTTCCACCTGCAGAAACAGTCTCCTGTGATGGTGAAACACTACAGCACTGTGCAAGATCTGCTCTTCC
This sequence comes from Thamnophis elegans, assembly GCF_009769535.1. Lineage (NCBI taxonomy): Eukaryota > Metazoa > Chordata > Lepidosauria > Squamata > Natricidae > Thamnophis > Thamnophis elegans. The sequence continues at coordinate 44,629,017 of NC_045542.1, read as the reverse complement.
AAGCCTTCCAGTTCCATTCAGCTTCCCCAATCCATTTTGCCAAATACTTTGACATCAACTGCAGTATGTTCCTGCCCCGTAACTACCTCTCCATCTCTTGGGGGTCCCAGTGGGTCATTAATAACCCTGCTCGAGATGACCGTAGTACCAGTTTCCAGACCCAGCTGGGCCCCAGCAACCATGATTCTGCCAAAAGAGTGACATGGAACGTCCTCTTCTCTCCTCGCTGGCTCCCGGTGAGCCTGCGTCCTGTCTATTCCGACTCGGTCTCTGGTGCCATCCAACCTATTAGAATCGAGGATGGACGTCCCCGTCTGGTTATCACTCCAGCCACAACCAGCTCAGATTTTGCAGGTGTCAGTTTCCAGAAGACCATTCTGGTGGGTGTCAGGCAGCAGGGTAAACTCTTTGTCAAGCACACCTATAACTTCCACCAGAGCACAGATGAAGTTGCCGATTTCCTGATATATGCTGACTTGCAGAAACGCACCTCCGAATACCTGATTGACAACTCTTTGCATTTGCATATCATTGTCAAGCCCGTCTACCACTCACTCATCAAAATCAAAAAATAGAAGGAAGATGGGGGAGAGACAGCTGGACACAACATGGGGGAGAGAACCGCTGGTTGCATTGGAGGATAGCACTGACTCTATTATTCAGTATTAAAGTGTCTGACGCAGGCTCTCTCTCTCTCTCTCTGCGTCTTAAGTTGTATTGGCCCTGTTGGAGAAGCTCTGAGAATTCATTGTATAAAAGAAGCTTCCTTTGAATCTGAGGACTTTGTTTTCTAGAGGGAATTAATCAGGGAGTGGAAGGTTCTCTCGTCTGTCTTTCCATTGTTTTAAGGTTTTATCTCCCTTCAATTTGAAGAGACTCAGGTAGAACTGGAGATTCTCATGGTGCTTTTGAATAGGTAATTATCAAAGATGTCACATAGCAAAACCATTTTTTTTTGTCTTCCTGGCCAAATTAGAAGCTGCCTTATGTTCCCCTTGTTTCCCCATGAGGTTTTGTTCCCTTGAGATAATTACAAACTGATACCCTGACAGAAAAGGTGTGGGGTTATTCTTCTGTCTATCTTCAGATCTCTCCTTGTTTCCTCTAGTACTTTAGATTACCAACTGCAGGGAATTTCCATGGAGATAATTCGTTGTGTGTGAATTAGGATGTAGTTCCCTGAATCAGTTGAACATGGTTCTGCAATATGGATTTCTGCTAGCTTTGTATTGGAAGTGTTATTGTTATTTGATCTATTTTCTCCTTAGTCATGGAGATTCTGCAGATTTTTGAAACCCTATAAAGTTCTGCGAAAAAAATAATAATCCATTATTTGTCCTATGTCTACTGCTACTGTCCGTAGCTTTTTAAACAGAATTTACCAAGCTTTTTGAGATTGGAATTGTAAGTCTTATGTGGAATAGGAAAGGTGACTAAAATATTACAAAACTGGTTGAAACACAGGCCATAAAAACCATTATTTTCTTTAACCCTGTGTGATTGTGTGTATGTGAACTAATGGCCGGACAATATCTTTTCAGCCCTGTGCAAATCAGAAATGTCTATCATAGCTACTTCCATTAAAAAAAACCCTCTAATTCAGATTAAGATCCCCATCTCCTAATATGACATATTCTAAATAATCTAAGTAACTAGTGCAAAAAAATAATAATAGTGGGCACCACATTGCTTACTCCTGGTTTAAAACTTTAATCACTATTTAAAAATGGCAAATGTGGTGAGCTAGTCTTCTCACCATCATTGTTCCTTCTCTGTAATATTCTCCTAATTAGAGTACAAGACAACATGGCTAGATGGTGCCTGTGGGGCCTTTTTAACATAATAAAATAAAAAAACACAAAACCAATCTTTTTAAGTATACATACATCATGATATCAGAATATCTCTTCCCAGACTTTTACTATTATCCTTACCAAGTGTGAATTGGTGGTGTATTTCTTGACTGCTGGTTTTACAGTCAGTACTAAAATGCAGAAGTCATCCACTTTCAACGTCTTCATTGTTGTTTTAGGGCTAGTTGTGGTATTTGTTGTCATTTGTTTGGTGTTTTTTAGATGTAATCATTCTTTCACTATGTTCCTTGGCTTTCATTACTAGGGGTCCCAGATCCTTTGCATTGCCTACCTTTAGAGTAATGCCATCAGCACTGTACTTGGATTTCAAAACCATGCTCATCTTCTTCAATCCAACTTCTCCTGATATATATTCAACATGTAAGTTGACTAAATAAGGAAAGAATATACAGCTTTGTCCGTCTTTAAGTCAGACTTATACAGCTTTGTCCGTCTTTAAGTCAGACTTTCATCTGGATTGTGGCTTCCTGTCCTATATTTACATGAAATGAAATGAAAATGTCCTATTTTACATGAAATATTCTGGAATTCTTATTTTTTTAAGGACCTCCCACAGCTTCATATGGTCAACAAAGCTGAGACTCTTCCTGAAGCATATTGACCTTGGAATTCTTTGGTTTTCTCAAAAATCCAGCAATGCCTTCCAAGAAAAAAAAAGCTTGAATATCTGGCATCTCCCTTTCCATGTACAGCTGTAATCTGTATTGGATGACCCTAATTATATATTGCTAGCATGAGAAAATAAGAATTTACACACTGTTAATTCTCCTTTCTCTTGTAGACTGTATGTTTTCAATCTGTTAGCCACTGGATCATTTCCTAGAATTTGCTGGCACAATTTGATCAAACATTTATTAATTCTTCTTTGCTTGCGTTATTTCTGCAAATACACCATTAATTCCAAGAAACTGCCAAGGTACTTTTTTGTAAAATCAGAATATCTTCTAGCAATATTATTATTTACTCGGTAAATGACCAGCAACGTAAAATAATAAATAGGGTATAGAAGATAACAAATACAATCAGGATCAATAAAAAGAAATAAGTACAATTATATATTGGCAACTATAAAGTAAATCAAATATGGTATACTCTGGATATCCCTAAGACAATAATATTTATTTACCTAACATTAATAAATCTAATATATTAAAGTTATACCCTAAACTAAATGTCCTCTACAATTATTTAAAAATAACTGAATAAGATGTTGATGAAAATAGAAGTCTTTATTTCTTTAATTGGCTTTCCCTTATTAACACTTTGGGAGCATAAAATTTGACTACTGCACGAATGGTGGCTGGATTTGAGTCTTCCAAGATGTGTTGGATGTTGACAACCTTAGTGTGCAGAATTTCAGAAGTTCCAGCTTTGATCTTACTTGAATCCGTTACTGCTGTCCACTGACTTCCTTCAGCATGCAAATTTGAGAGCTGGAGGATTTTTTGGATGACTCTGTTGTCTGTGTCTGTTTTTAATGTCTTTATTTGTATAGATATAATACTGCTTCTTGTCTCTTCTCAATGGTCTTTAAATTTTATTTTATTTTATTCCCTCTTGATATCTTCATCTTTTGTGTCTTTATCCAATTCCAGACCATTTTAATTCATTGATGTGTAAGACATCAATGTGTAGTTGAACCGTTTAATCTTTTTCTATGTTGAGTTTCCCTGTCTTTGTGCTATTTCCACTGTAATCTTGCCTTTAGCACAACCTGCATGACTAGTGACTAAATGACAGGTACCCAGCGAACTTGGTGACCAGTAGAAGAGCCAGCGCTTTCCAAAGACGTCTCCGTGGTCATGTGGCTGGCATGACTAAACGCGGAATGCTGTTACCTTCCCACCAAAGGTGGTCCCTATTTTTTTCTACTTGCATTTTTTACATGCTTTCGAACTGCTAGGTGGGCAGAAGCTGGGACAAGTAATGGGAGCTCACTCAGTTATGATTTGAACTGCTGAACTGCTGACCTTTCTGATCGACAAGCTCAGCATCTTGCCACTGAGCCACTGCATCCCTAACAGAAAAAGTTACCAACTGGAAAAAAATGAAGTAAGATTTTTTAAAAATAAATAAATAAATGGGAAAGTTGGAATGACAAAAGCAACCGGATCTTGTGGGGAAATCTACAATAATTAGAATTAGGCAGAAAACAATCTAGACAGGGAATATATATATAGTTAAATATATTGAAATTATTTGCCTTAGAATGATGCAAAAGTACAGCAAATGCACACAGCATATCCTCTTATTGACAGGTTACACCAATGCTGTGGCACTGTGTCCTCCTCTAACACATAGTTTAAAAACTAAAGAGTTGTGCTTGCACAATGACCGATCTTCCATGACTCTCTTGGTATTACAGCACTGGATATATTTGGTGATAGCCTTCTGCATCACTCATCCAGACAACTACTCATTTCAATTTGGGGGAACCTAGTCCTGGAGATTAAACGTTTTTTTGTGGCCAGAAAAATCCTCTTGGCAGCAGCACTGCAACCCTACCAGGCAAGCTTGTAGGCCTTCTGTTCAGGTTAGCTATTTCCCTCTAATGCCTTTAGCCACAGGGTCCTGACTGGCCATCCAATGCACCTTCCTGGAGCATCTCAACTTCCCTGTGTCCCTTCAGAGCTTAACATCGCCAGTTCTTCCCATCTTTGCCAGGAGGGTTTGTCCCATTCACTGTGACATAGTTCAAGCGTGGAGGGTATTGACTGGGCTGGCTCATTTTCTTGGAGACACCACTTTGATGGGAAGCAACAGAAAGAGAGGAGGCCTCGCTGGGACCTGAAGGAATAAAACCAGAAATGAAAAAAGGGCAATCATTAGGGTTTGTATATGGCTACATCACAAGCTGGGGAATAAACTGCATAGCCCTTTAACAGTTATCATTCCTTAGGCTGACCTTCAGTACAGCTGTGCCATTCCCCAAAATCAATCAATAAATCATCAATCAATCTCTGTCATCTCTCTCTGACTCTCGCTATCTGCCTGCCTGCCTGCCTGCCTGCCCGTCCGTCCATCCATCCATCCATCCATCCATCCATCCATCCATCCATCCTTCCTTCCATCCATCCATCCATCCATCTATCCTGTCTCTCACTCACTCACTCACTCACTCACTCACTCACTCACTCACTCACTCACTCACTCACTCACTCCTCCCTACCTCTTTCTTTCTTTCTTTCTTTCCTTCTTTCCTTCCTTCTTTCTTTCTTTCTTTCTTTTTTCTCCCTCCCTCCCTCCCTCCCTCCCTCCTTTCGCATTCAAGTCACTTCTGACAACTGGACTAGTCCCTGCAAAAAAAATTTTGCCAACGTTTTCATCACTGGTTTGCTATTATCTAATATTGAAAAAGAGAATGACTGGCCCCAAGTCACCCATCTGGCTTGGTACCTAAAGCAGAACTATAACTCATGGTCTCTCAGTTTCTAGTATTGATCACTACATACCACTAAGATGGCTTTCAACCTTCAAAGGCAAGCTGATATAATGATTCCAGACCTATTGCTCTAAAGCAAAAGTAAAAGGTAGATCTAGTATGTGCAACTGCAGGACAGACTTCTCTGCTGCAATCAACAGAGACTTTGCTACATTGAGGAGCAATAACAGAAAATTGTGATTTGGTTGATCTTGGCATACCTGAGGAAGGCTGGGCTTGTAGAAGCCTCACCCTGGACAACTGCACGGAAGCTCTTCCAATGCCACGGACATTGTGCATCCCTCCTGCTGCCGTTATCTTGTGCTCAGAACTGCTTTCCAGGGGATGTCGTCGAGAGACATTGTTCTTTGGGCCCTGGAGCTGCCAGTGGGCAAGAGATGAACACACTGATACAGAGGGTATTTCAGGGATAAGGAAATTCTTTTACCCCAACACGAATTATTAAAGCACAGGTTAGGCTCCATAAACCAAGAAAAACACTCCGAATTTCTTCTAAGCAGCTTGTTTTATTGTTCCTCACCTATACACAGAAAGTTTGCCAAACTGAAGGAGACTACTTGCACTATTAAATACAAACAAACAAACAAACAAACAAACAAAAGAACTCCTAGGGAGGAGCAGTCTTAACACTCTTCCTCCCAACCAAACTATCTAAACTTAACTGTCTCTTGTTCCTCTAGAATTCAACCCCTCCCTCCCAGGAATTCAGGGTATGTTCCACCACAACTTCTGCATGAAAGTTCTGAGTGGGAGGATTTAGTACCAGCTGAGAACAGAGATAAGTGTCCGCTGGAATGGAGATGGTGTGTCTTGTACTCTTGAAAGATCTGTTTTCTGATTTGCTACAGAAAGGAAAAATGGTCAGATTGATGGCTGGACTTTACTTGAACAGAAGGCACTTGCTTCCTCCAGGTGTGCATGACTACCATAGCCCTATTCAGTTGATCTTACTGTGAGGGTTATACAATTCTGGTAGAAACCAGTTCAGAGGAAGTTATTCTATAACTCCTATGCTTCTGATTTTGCGCCACTGCTTTCATTCACACTTGTCATTTATAGTTCCCAAAGTTACCCTATGCTGATCTCAGGAGAACTGTAACTAGGGAAGGGGCAACATTCATTGCACACTAATTCATTGCACTAATAATTCATTCATGCAATTTTTGACATCTCAGAATTGAGGTGGACCTCACATGAACTTTGACAGCCTGCCTTTAGGAGAAAACAGGGTAAGCCTATTACCTCTTCAGATGTTTAATCAGGAGTTTATTAGGAGAAATAATTATCTTAGGGCACTGGATAGCATCACTGTAGCAGAATAAGGCTTCCTAAGTGGACCTTGAAGACAGCTGCAGAAACTCAGCAACTGAGTTCTCAACAAAACCTATACTTGAATACTGCTCACCTGCCTGGAACCCACACTGCATTTCGGACATTAAAAGATTAGAGAGGGTCCAGAAATATTGTACAAGAAAAGTACTCAACTCCTCTTCTCATAATAAAATTCCTTATAGGCTTGTAATTTTAGGCCTGGATAACCTTGAACTACGCCGTCTACATTCCGACCTGAGCTTGGTGCACAAGATTATCTGCCATAACATCCTACCTGTTAAGGACTACTTTTATTCCAATGGCAATAACACAAGGGCTATCAATAGATGCAAACTAAATGTAATCCATCCTAATCTTGATTGCAAGAAAAACAATTTCAGCAATAGAGTAGTAAATGTGTGGAACACCCTACCTGATCCTGTTGTTAGTTTCTCTAACCCCCCTACCTTTTACCTCAAGCTGTCTACCGTGGACCTTACGCGTTTCCTAAGAGGTCCCTAAGGGGGCGTGCATAAGCACACCAGCGTGCCTACCGTCCTTGTCCTACTGTCCCCATTTATATGTATTCTTTTATCTGTTTATCTGTTTTGCTTATTTATATCCATTTATTTGTGCCATTTTTCATGTGTCCGTGTCCATGTCTATGTCTATACTGATATTTGTTTCCTTGTAGTTGTTAACAAACAAACAAACAAACAATAAATAAATAAATAAATAAAACTTGGATTCTGATGCAGCCTGCTAGTGAATTCCTACTTAGGCCTGATTATAGCAGAAGCAATCTGATGGAAGTTAGCTTTGGCCCTCAGCTATTGAAGGGAAACCACCAAGATACTGTCATTGATTGTTCTGCTGTGAATCTTAATCTTAGCTAGTCATACTGTTGGGACAGGGGAGACGTACCCTCTGGCCAGTAACCTCGAATGAGCGCGACCGCCGTCTCCTCCTCTTGGCCTCTAGTGATTCTTCCCTCTTCTCCATTTTCTTGCTTCCCTTTTGGTTAACCCGGAGCCAGGGACCAGGGGAGCGTCTGGGGACGTGTCTCCCAGGAGCAGTATCCCCGGTGCTGCTTGATAGATTGTCCTCGCTGATGGCATGTTGCAGGCTGGGACTGGCGGGCTGGCAGAGGGCAGGGGTTTCCCGGCAGAGGGTATCCTCGCTTTCACTGAGAGAGTGGAGGGAGAGGTTGCTGAGCTCCTTGGTTGGCTTCAGCAGGTTCAGCCTGTCGGATTCCAGCACTCGTGAACGGCGCCGGGCAGCCTTCACCGCAATGTTTTTGATGCCGCTCGCCATCTCCTTGTGGTCTGCCAGGGGTGGAAGCATGTGGCAAAATTAAAAGCTTTTCCTGGGTTCCCTTTGCTAGGGTGCCAGCGGCCCGGCAGAAAAAAGGAAAAGGCAGAAAATGCCGGAAAGCAGCTTACGGTCTTTTCAAAGTGGGTGGGAGGCCCTCATTGCGTTGTCTTTTTCTGATTTGATGCAGAGGTGGTATTCAGAAGGTTCTGACCAGTTCTGGAGAACCGGTAGTGGAAATTTTGAGTAGTTCAGAGAACCAGTAAATATCACCTCTGACTGGCCCCACCCCCATCTATTCTCTGTCTCCTGAGTCCCACTGTTCGGGGGGAAAAGGAGATTTTTCAGTAACTTTCCCCTGGGGTAGGGAGGGAGTGGAGATTTTACAGTATCCTTCTCCTCCCACGCCCACCAAGCCACACCCACCAAGCCACATCATGTCCACCAAGCCACACCCACAGAATCGGTAAGTAAAAAAAAATTGAATCCCACCCCTGATCTGATGGGTAACTGGGAAGAATGAGGAGGCAGTAAGAGTTCCCAGTAAGTCAATAAAATAGGCCTCAGCTGCAGACTGTTAGCAGCCTAACTACTCATGGAGCTCCATGAGGAAACACAGAACCTTTACATATTTAATGATAGGATTTGCATCCTGCCTTTATTTTGTACAACTCAAGGCAGTGTACCTGATGTCCCCGCCTATTTTTCCCACCTATTTTTCCCACATGAGCTGAGAGAGAGTGATTGGCCCAAAGTCATCCAACTGGCTTTCAGGTTCAAGGGAAGACTAAAACTCATGACCTGGTTCCGTCTGGTACCTTAACCACAATGTCAGCTTGGCTCTCAATAAATATCTTGCATACGCTGTATCTCACCTCCATGCATCAAGATGCCATCAGAACAGTGATCGCTGCTGTCAGGGGAAGAATTCTGGTGGCTGCCCAGGATAAGCAAACTTTCCTGGGGTGTATACTGTGAAGAAGAAAGGAGGCAGGCCATGTTAAATTATACAGAGCTTTCCCAGAATGTTATAGGTCCTCTGCTAGTGGTGGTGAGATCATGTTTGAAGCAAACCACCAAATGCATGTCAACCCCCCTTTTCTCTACTCTTCATACCTCTTGAGTGATCATGCCATTGACATGGATAGGGGGTGGATTCATCACGGCTGAATGCTTCATCTGCCGAGCCCGAGAACTCGCCTTGAACACCTGAACTGCTTCACTGTTGAGAAAAGAAAGATAAGTATCTGCTGATTCCAGCACAGCACTAGGCAAACAGTCCTCACGTAGCTCCAAACCCCCTTTTTATGGGCTGCTGAACCTCCACCCCAACAAATTTAACTGCCAAGACTGCTAAAAATCAACAGCAGGCTGATTTTTAAAGGGAAAACTCACAACAACCATGCTATAAGTTCTAACAAGGCTTGAAGAAACAACTCTGAAAATAAAATCCCTGTCCTGTATGTGTATATGATGCACTCCTATCCATTGGGGATCTGGTCTGAATTAGATCTGATGAATATCCTGATATTGTGACTGAATGGGCTTGGTTGGTAGTTGTTTGTAACCCATTCTCCCAACCTTAAAAAAAAGAGGAAGTGGGTCTTCACGACAAACCATTTCAAGAGAAGTGGGGCTGCATATGGGTAGAATAAAATAGAATAGAATAGGAACAGGAACAGGAAAAAGCATAGAATAGAATAAAATTCTTTATTGGCCAAGTGTGATTGGACACACAAGGAATTTGTCTTTGCTGCATATGCTCTCAGGGTACATAAGGAGAATAAAATAGAATACATTAATGAAGAATCATAAGATACAACACTTAGTGATAGTCATAGGTTACTAATAAGCAATCAAATTATACTAGGAAACAAACACAACAATCTAAATTGTAAAAATGCAAACAACATGGTTATAGTCATAAGTGGGAAGAGAGAGGTACTAGGAAAGAGATAGGTACTAGGAAGGATGAGTAGAATAGTAATACAGTCTTAATAAATAGTTTGACAGTGTTGTGGGAATTATTTGTTAAGCAGAGTGATGGCATTTGGGGAAAAAAACTGTCCTTGTGTCTAATTGTCTTGGTGTGCAGTGCCCTATAGAATCATTTTGAGGGTAGGAATTGAAACAATTTATGTCCAGGATGTGCGGGGTCTGTAGCAGTGGTGGGTTACAGGCAGTACTCCCCAGTACGTGTGTACGGGAGCCTGCCTGGAGCACCAGATACTGTTTCGGTACAGGGCTACAGAGGGCCCACCTGCCCGCCTGAGCTCCTTATCAGTCTTTTAAGTCTTTGGTGCTTCTGTGCACGTGCATGGCCCATACAGCACCTGCGCAATGCTCCGCTGAGCAGCTGGAGCGTTGCAGAGGCTTGTGGAGGCGGTAAAACGCATGTGCGCGCTGCACACATGTGCGCATACGCTGCACACGTCCATGTGGACGCCGCTGGACTTGTTCCAACTGTACCGGTTGGAACGGGATCCGGAACCTACCACTGGTCTATGGATATTTTGACAGCCCTCATTAAGGGATTGAAAAAGAAGGAAAACAATGTTTAAGACAAAGTAAGAGCAGGGAGGCCGAGAGCAGTGATGGAGAGAAACTTGAAAAGAAAAACACGACAGCTAAGAAAATGAAAGACAAAAGAGGGTGGAGAATATCTGAATGCCTGTGGAAATTTGCACTCATTCTCTTAACTTGGCTTTGGTTCCAGGAAGCCTTTCACGCCTTTCACTCCAGAGTTTTCAAAGCCCCATGTTTCATACCCGTAGTCCTCATCTTAACAACAGCTCATTTAGTGACCATTCAAAGTTAAAACAGCACTGAAAAAAGTGACTTATGGGCATTTCCCCACCCTTACAACCATTGTAGCATCTCCATGGTCCTGTGATCAAAATTCAGCTGCTTGGCAACTGACTCGTATTTATGAAGGCTGCAGTGTCCCTGGGAGTGTGCGATCCACTTTGTGATCTTCTGACAAACAAAGTCAATGGGGAAGCCACATTCACTTAAAGAACACTGTTACTAACTTACTAACTGCAGTTATTCACTTAAACAACTCTGGCAAGAGAGACTGTTAAATGGGGCAAAACTCACATAAGAACTGTCTCACTTGGCAACAGAAATTTTGGACTTCACTGTGGTCATAAGTCAAGGATTACCTGTATTCTGTTGTGCGTAATCCATCAAAATTGGAATGCCACTCTTCTACCTCCCTTTTGAAGAGTACCGAACAGTCCTTACCTGTCTGATGCTGGAACAAGGGGTGGGAGGGTAGTCTTCCGAGAATCCCGCCAAGGCAGCTGCTGACCCTCAGAACCTAACGTCTTGACGCTCTCTTGGTCCGAGTCCAGAATGTTTTCTGCAGGGAGCGGGGGAAGCTTTGGCACAGAAGTCTCCTGCATATAAACATTTTCTTCATTTTAACTGTTTTTATATTTATCTTTTTACCATTTTGTCAGTCACCCAGAGGTACCTTATTGATGAGTTGGGCAGCATATAAGAATAGAATAGAATTCTTTATTGGCCAAGTGTGATTGGACGCACAAGGTATTTTATCTTTGGTGCATATGCTCTCAGCGTACATAAAAAGACAAGAGACGTTTGTCATGAATCATGAGGTAGCAACACTTAATGATAGTCATAGCAGAGGTGGGTTTGTACTGGTTCGGCAGAGTAGGTACTAACTCGGCCTGCCATGTCCCCAAACCGGTTCTTTCGGCGGTGGCACCAACTTGATTTTTAGTTCTTCCCCATGCGCAGAACAATCTTCATTGGAAAAATTAATTTTTTCCCCGTTTTCTAACGTGCGCATGTGCAGAACTTTTTAGGTGCAAATGCGCACACACGCTGAACTGTCAGTAATGCCAGTAGAAAAGCACCCCTGAGACATAGGGTTTAAATAAGCAATCAAATCATACTAGGGAACAATCACTATAAATCGTAAGGATACAAGCGACAAAGTTAGTCATACCGTCATAAATGGGAGGAGATGGGTGATAGGAACGATTAGAAGATTAATAGCAATAGTAATGCAGACTTAGTAAATAGTTGGACAGTGTTAAAGGACTTACTAAACTTACTAAATTAAAAAAAAACTACCGGTAAATAATAAAACAAAGAAATAAGTGAATAACAATTTGGAATGAAATGAAAATGGGTCTAATGTAGAAGAAGTATTTTGGAGATTTTTCTGGGAACAATAGTGAAGGGTGGAATTGAAACGAATGCTACAAAGGTTAATGTCCAAGAAAAAAGATGGATGAAAAAGAAGTCACAAATCCTGTGAGAATGTTGAAAAACTCTACAGCTCCAGGTGTAGATAATGGAAATGTCAAAATAAGGAAATGGTTTGTTTATATGCAACAAACACATAATGCGATTATTATTGTTCATTGTGTGTGTAAGAAGACCCATCTGTTCTTGACCATGGGAAAATACTGTCCCTGGGGAAAAGTTAGCAGCTGAATGAAAAAAAAATTACACATGTTTATTTGTTAAATATGTCTAGGAAGATGTTTGACAGAATTCTAATCAAAATGGTAGGAGAGGTAACAGTGTGATAAATCCAGGAAGTCTAATAGGGCTTTATGCAGGGCAGAGGGTGCACATGCCAATTTTTTATTTTTCAGCAAATCACTGAGAAATGTATGAATGCGAGAAAGATTATTGTACAATGATTGATTTAGCAAATGTATATGATAGGTGCCTTAGGGCTGGGGCCTCTTCATCGCCTCTTCTCTTTAACATCTACATGAAACTGTTGGACAAAGTCATTTGATGGCAGGGGTGTAGTATTATCAGTAAATTGGCATCCTTCAGTCTAAAAAGACTATTGTATCGTGCTCTGGAAAGAGGTCCTAATGCAGCATCTGGTGTGGCTAAAAAGTCTAATCTGGGAGTGGCAATCCCTTCCACATGGAGGGAAGATACATTCTGAACCCTGCCCAGCCCCCAAATTTCACTGGTTCCAGGACAACCTCTTTGCCTCAGCCTGCCGAACAAGTGTCTCTTCGAATTGGAGAAGGCCATGCTGTGTCTTTAGCCTTGACATCTGAATGATCAGAGGTCAAGGTTTCCCAGCTGTTAATGTCTATTCTCAAGGTCTTTTGATCTCTCTTGCAGATATCCTTATATCTCAGCTGCGGCCTCCCTCTGGGGTGCATTTCCTGCACTAATTCTCCATACAGGAGATCTTTTGGACTGTGACCATCAGCCATTCTCACGACATGCCCAAACCAGCGTAGATGTCACTGTTTCAATAGTGTATACATGCTAGAAATTCCAGCATGTTCAAAGACTGCGCTATTTGGAACCTTGTCATGCCAGGTGATGCCAAGGATACATCAAAGACAGCGCATATGAAAGGTGTTCAACTTTCTCTCCTGCCATACATAAAGGGTCCAAGACTCACTACAGTACAAGAGTGTGCTCAGGATGCAGGCTCTGTAGACCTGGATCTTTGTATGTTGCGTCAGCTTCTCGTCTTTGTATGTTCTGGAGGCTGGGAGGGTTTGAATGGGAAGGAACCGGCTCCAGCTCAACTCTGGAAAGATGGAGTGGCTTTGGCCCTCAGGGTCTGGTCATAAGTCATCTTTCACAATGGGTGGGGTTACATTTCCCTGGGCCGAACTGATCTGCGATTTAAGGTTATTGCTGGCTTCACAGCTCCTGCTCAAGGAGCAGATGACTGTCAAGGCTGGGGAGGGGGAAATCTGGACAATCAAAAAGCATCTCTTTTCTGAAACGTCTTACCATTCCCTCTTACAGAACAGTAAGAAATTTATCATGATTCCTTTCTTGTTATATCATGTTTTCCATCTCGTTGGCTCCTGTGCTCTCCATAACGTTGCTTATCTTGAAAGGGATAATTGAACGTGATAGACATGCATCCAATAAGGGGGAAAAACAATTCAGTAATAGTTTTTGTGTCCAACATTCATAGAAGATGACATGAAGAGATTTTCAGGGTGTTTTAACAGGATTTTTAAAAATCTATACACTCTTTGCTTGCTTTGCCTTGCCTTTTATTGGAAAAACTGATTGGTTTCTTGATACTCAGGAGGTTTTTTTTTCCGGATGCATCGTTAAGTGCAATAATAGGTTCAAGAATAAAATGAGAAGTGAAATTAGCGTTTCACTCAATATTCAGAAGAAAAAAATGTGAGACAGACAGTAGAAGAACGAATGAACTGTAAAATTGATATTTATCACGGAATCTAAATGACTTACTGGAAAGAGTGATGGACAACTTGGACCCGAGGGCCTTCCCTTTCCTTGATTTAAAAGTCTACCCTGACCCCATACTGCATTTTCTCTATCCAACAAGGTTGTAAGAGCAATGATGGTGCAGTGGTTAGAAGGCAGAATTGCAAGCTGACTCTGGCCATTGCCAGCAGTTCGATCCTGACCGGTTCAAGATTGACTCAGCCTTCCATCCTTCTAAGGTGGGTAAAATGAGGATCCAGATTGTTGGGGGCAATACACTGACTTTATAAACCACTTAGAGTGGGCTGTGAAGCACTACAAGGTGGAATATAAGTCTAAGTGCTACTCTGTCTCCCTGAAAATAAGACCTCCCTGGATAATAAGCCCAATCAAGCTTTTGAGTACATGTGCTAAAATAAGCCCTCCCCCCAATGTAAGACCTTCCCCAAAATATTGCAACACAGCAGCAGCCATGAGGTGACCACACTCGCCACCTCCTTCACCTCAAAAATAATAAGACTTCCCTGAAAATAAGGTCAAGTGCTTATTTCGGGGATCAAAAGAAAATAAGACTCTGTCTTATTTTCATGGAAACACGGTATTGCAATTGTCACTCTCTGCATAATAGGACGCCTAGGTTTCCTCTGCTGGTGCAGACAGTTTGGTCTAAATGTGGATACTGCTGAGGCCCAAAGATATTACTTTTGGGTGAGGTGAAAGGATTTCAGCAATGAGAACATCAATGTACCTTAAGAGCTCTAACAGTTGCTTGATCCATGACTGCCATTCGATCTAAGGCCCCTTCTTCCAGCTCATGCAAGTAAACCTGATACAGTTCCTCCAGATGGGATGGCACCACTAGGTGAGACTCTGGCAATGAGAAGGGCAAGCAGAAATGAGGTCACATAGGAGAGGCAAACAGACCACAGAAGCTTCAACACTGGTCTACAACTGAGATGGCAATCCCTTGTAGTATGAAGGGAATGGGACAGATGCTATGGTTAGGAAGGTAGTAGAAAGACACCAAATACTTTTGATGAGAAAAGCATCAATGCCATGATTGAATAAGCTAAGACAGGGTGACAAGCTGCAAAATAATCCTTGGGTCGCATACTCATGACTTGTACATGCCCTTCAGGATGATTTTATAGAGCCAGCATCAATAAAGATAAACCAGAAAAAAAACCACCCCTTGTTTACATATAGACAAGTACAGCAACTAAAATGCTCCATTAAGTTCTATACTGTTTGCTCCTAAGGCTACTTACTCACTAGAGATTTGAAAAGACTTCACTACTGCAATTTTCAAGTTAATGAACTAGTGTTGATGCTTCTCCCATTAGGTTTTGAGTTTGAGACTCCTGAGCATAATACTATGGGAGGCCACAAAATTATGAGGCAAAAAGGTTTTACTATTACATTTGAGAGAGGCCATCAATAGATTATAAGCAAAGGTAAGGCATGAAAGAAAGGATAGAGACCTCTATTGTACCTCAGAGAAGTCTGGGAAAGTAGATGATTATTATATAACATCTTTTATTTTCTTACACACAACTTCCTCGATGCAAGAACTGGGATTACAGAGCCCTGCCTCTACCACATTATATCAAGAATGTATGTGTGTATGTGTGTATATCCCTGTGCCCATGACATGCACCCATCCATCCATCCATCCATCTCCCTCCCTCCCTCTACTGACCTATCTATCTAATCTACCTATCTACCTAATCTACCTATCTACTTATCTACCTACCTATCATCATCTGTCTGTCTATCTGTCTACCTAACCAGCCAGCCAGCCAGCCAGCCAACCAACCAACCAGCCAGCCAGCCAGCCAGCCAGCCAGCCAGCCAGCCAGCCAGCCAGCCAGCCAGCCAGCCAGCCAGCCAGCCAGCCAGCCAGCCAGCCAGCCAGCCAGCCAGCCAGCCAGTAAATCTACATCAGTTCTCCTCCACTGGGTATTAGAATCCAACACCTCTGGAGGGCACTAAATTGTGAAAAACTGATTTGCAATAGGCAATGTAGGTAGTCATACCATGAATTATATGTCGTTGTTCTTGGATGATGCGGTGACAAAGGCTGCGATAGCGCTCAAAGCGATGCACAGCTCTCTCCTGATGACGGATGAAGTTGTCCTTGAGAAACGTACTCGACTGTATGGTTGTATTCTCCACTTCCAGTTCATGTACCTTACACAGCAAACTCAGAACCTCCCTCTGCTCTTCTGAGCTAATGCACCACGGCAAGGTCTCCTCTAGCCGCTGCCCATGCTGCCGTATTTCCCAGAAGCGCCTTTCCAGCTCTGCCTGGCACAGAGAAGAGGTACAGAGTCACAGAGCCAGTGAAAGCCATGGATAGCAGATGGGAGGAATGTTGCTGATTGCAGACTGCTTCACTCTATAAAGTTGCAACATCCCCATTTTCCCTTCCCTCCCTTCCTTTAGCTAATATTCTGTTCACCCCACCGGCTTTTGACACCTTCTGCTTATGAAGTTTATCCTGCTCCCCCAGGAGAATAGCGATGTGTTCCCGAGCTGCTGCCACTTCCTGTGGCTCTGGCACATCCGAGAGTTCGTCCCCAGTGTCAGAGTCCTTCTCGTTTTCATCTTTGTTGTAACTTTCTTTTCTTTGCTCCTCTCGCCACTTTTGTGCTCGACGTGTCTTCTCCTGTTCCCAACTGCAAAGGGGGGTGGGGGGGAGAGAGAAGGGAAGGAAGAAAGGTTGAAGAAATGCCTCATGGTCAAGAGCCAGCAAATGACAGGCAACTGGCACATCTGGTCTAATCTCTCAAAATAAGCTGATGGAAAACAGTGAATTGCACAACCAAGGTCCTAGGAAGGGGTCCTGTTTGTTCTCTACTGTCTGCTTACTCAGCAATGGTGAGGAGATGGCGAGAGCTCTCAATCTGTATCTCCATGTAATTATTCTCCAGCTCCATGAGGTGGCGACGCACATCCATCTGTTCCCGAAAGGTGTTGATCAGCTGTTCCCGGAGCTGATCCATCTCCTGCCTCTCAAAGTGATTCCCACGGAGCTGTACTTCAGCTATACAGAAGGTGGAGAAAAGAAGTGTAACTGATACGGGAAATCCAACCAAAGTGTTAAGAGACAAGAAGCTACAGAATAGCCAAGTTTTTGCTCCCTTTCTTCCATGCCTTTCTATTTCAACCATGTGTCTAATTGCGTGCATCTGACTTTTACAAAACTTTCGGATGCCTCATTAAACCAGGAGATCCCTTTGCAATCTGTAAGACAGAAATATCAACCTTACCCAATCCATGACCCACCCACACAAATACATACATATACACACACATACATATTTCATATTTCCCCTTTCTTCATTTTCTACAGGTGTCAAGATGTCATAGCAGTGATATTTCTGGAATGCTTGAGGAATGGGTAATATAAGACTTTAAACTAAATTGTGCTTGATCAAGTGAAAAGCCTGTATCTTTTAGTGTCCAGTTTATCATAATGGCCAAGCAAGTATCAACAAGGACAATCACAAGCAGGATGTGACCAATGGCATCTCTTGCTAATGTTCCTTAGCAATTAGGCATTATACAAAGGAATATCACTTCTAACAATAAAAATAATGCATAGCTGTGCATCAAAGTGATATGCCTCTGTATAATGCCTAATTGCTAAGGAACATTAGCAAGAGGTGCCATTGGTCACATCCTGCTTGAGGTTTTCCTGGTGGATACTTACTTGTCTGTAGGATTCTTGGAAGATGAAGCTATCCACACTTCATATATGGATAACCTCATCTTCCAGGCATCTTCTACAGTTATCTTCATGCTATCGCAGCAACTCAGCCTACCTTGAATACTCCGGATGTCCGACCGCATTGGACGGGGCTCTTGTTGCTCAATTTTGCATTGCAACCGGTGAATTTCACGATGGAGTTCAGCAATGATACTTGTGTACTGAGCAATGTGGTATGAGACGTTCAGATGGTTGCGCTTCACCTGTCAGGCGAGAGTGAGAGAGAATTACACCGAACAAATGTTGTGTGTGCAAGGAGACTCTGGCAGCATCCAAGACTGGTTAATTATTTAAGGCTCATCAATCCAGAGTCTTACAACAATTAAACACTTCATTGTAGTGAGTAAAGAGAATGGCTTTGAAGAATAGAGAAAAGATCCATGACCAAGGCAACAATCAGATAAATAAGACTTAAAACTCAGGCTAGAAAAGTAAGTTTGAAAGGATCTAAGAACCGGTTCCACCACAAAACCGCGTTCGACTAAAGGGCGCTCGACGAAACCGCGTAGCTGATGTCATCACAGGGCGACAACAGCGTGGAGACAGAAGCACGCTGTAAACGCTAAACCTAAAATTAACCCCTAAACCTAAACCTAACCCCCCTAAACCTAATCCTAATCCTAAACCTAACCCTAAACCTAACCCTAACCCTAACCCTTACCTTAACTTGAATCGGCTTGCTTTCAAAGCGCTATTTAAAGTGCCCTTCTTTCTCCGCGCTCGCTGTTGTTGCCCTGTTGATGACGTCAGCGACGCGGTTTAATCGGGCGCGCTTTAGTAGAGCGCGGTTTTGTCATGCCACGCTAAGAACCACCATCATCACCCTCTCTTAATTCTCATGAAGAAGCACACAAGACTTGCAAGATGTTCGAATACAACTTTAGGTCTGCACAGTGTTTCTTAGTGTGGTCTACTTTATAGGGCTGATGCTTTTCAAATACTAGATCATTCCATAAAATAGTAAAGATGCAAGAGTCAGAATCGATATATAACATAAAAACATTGGTTAGAAAATCAACTGTTTAATTAAGTAGAGTCAGACAGATCAAGACTTTCTATTATCTAGTAAACAGGCCAGAAGAAACCAACTAAGTCTCAAAGGGCAAATAAGTCTGTAATTTGATTGTAATTATGAGGAGGATTTTTCTTTTCTTTTCTTTTTTTGGCAACTGAATCTGAGTATAAAGAAGGATTTCTTTGTCACATTTTTGCTGCAATTATCAATGGCATCCTCCTCAATCAACTCCATGAACCAGGCAGTGTTACAATGAGTTTGCTTAAGTCATTTTAAAAAAAGAGAGATTGCAGGTTGATGTCTAGAATCTTGTTGTACAATATTTTAAGCTATTTTGAGTATTTGAGTATTTATTAGACATTTATAGGCCGCCCTTTTCCCTGAGGGGACTCAGGGCGGCTTACAATCAGAAAGGAAAGGGAGTGTAGGACAATACAAAAAGAAATGTGCACAAAAGTAAATTAAACAATAAAACTCAACATTCACTCAGCATTCGGGAGGGGCGAAAGTAGACTTATCCCCAGGCCTGACGGGCTAGCCAGTTCTTGAGGGCTGTGCGGAAGGCCTGGACGGTGGTGAGGGTACGAATCTCCACGGGGAGATTGTTCCATAGTGTCGGAGCCGCAACAGAGAAGGCTCTCCTCCGAGTAGTCGCCAGTCGGCACTGACTGGCGGATGGAATACGGAGGAGGCCAACTCTATGCGATCTGATGGGACGCAGGGAGGTAATTGGCAGAAGGCGGTCTCTCAAATAGCCAGATCCACTACCATGGAGCGCTTTATAGGTGGTGAGTAGGACCTTGAAGTGCACCCGGAGACCGACAGGTAGCCAGTGCAGCTCACGGAGGATCGGTGTTATGTGGGCGAACCGTGGTGCGCCCACGATCACTCGCGCGGCCGCATTCTGGACTAGCTGAAGTCTCCGGATGCTCTTCAAGGGCAGCCCCATGTAGAGCACATTACAGTATTCCAGCCTGGAGATCACAAGGGCTCGAGTGACTGTTGTGAGGGCCTCCCGATTCAGGTAGGGCCGCAACTGGCGCACCAGGCGAACCTGGGCAAATGCCCCCCTGGTCACAGCTGAGAGATGGTGGTCAAAAGTTAGCTGTGGGTCCAGGAGGACTCCCAAGTTGCGGGCCCTTTCTGAGGGGTGTAAGTTTTGTCCCCCCAGCCTGAGTGATGGTATGTTGGTCAAATTTTTGGGAGGGAAACACAACAGCCACTCGGTCTTGTCTGGGTTGAGTATCAGCTTGTTTGATCAGCTAATCAGCTAATCAGCTATTGCCATGTCTCCAAAGCTATTTCACGTTTATGTGTTCATGTAGCAATAAATCTTGACTCCTAATTCTCAATCCTATACTCAGGAACTTGCTTAAAACTTGCTCAAACTGGAGACCATATACAGTGTAGTGATATACACACAGCTAGATATGTTGCTTTATCACAGATTAAGACAGAAGTCACATATATACATAAGATCTGTCAATTGTAGAACATAGGAATCAAGTTCCAATTATATTGTATCTGCTCTGAGATTTCAATTTTAGACTTTTTCCTCCTGCCTAAAATTAAATCTCTTCAAAATTGGCCATTAATTACTTATCCTTCTAATTGGAAGGCATTTCTTCAATGCTTATATAATGGAGTGCCCAATTTTGGTTCCTGCCTTACCAGCTCCAGCTCCTGCATTGATTAGAAAATATATTGATGATAAGGCTAAATTAATTAATGTTTTGATGACCAGATGTGAAGGCTGGAGAACCGTCTGGATTCAGGGTGAAACAAAATGTCTTATCTGAGCAACTTACAAGAGTTGGAATTCTAGACAAAGCAGAAGAAGCAATAAAATGCTAAGAATGCAGCATCCTACCGTGGTGCGGATGTTCTTAGCACGTTCAGCATAGGTCAAGGTGCTGCGTGACTCCTCAAAAGCACTACTTGCGGGGCTGATGTGAGCAATCATGACAGTACGGCTGTTCCCACCTAGAGAATCCTGGAAATAGAAACCACAGGACTGAATATATACTGTTTGCCAGGAAGCCATACTAGACTTTCATCCGCAATCAGAACTCTGTCTGCAGAAAAGGAGGAACCATATATACCCAGATACAACATGATGATTCTAAATCCAAGCTCTATTACAAAAACTGATCTGACTAGCCAGGCACCTTCCTTCAAGCCCAATCCCATCTTCAGCGGACATTTTTAAAGCTAGGTTTGCTTAGGGAACCACACTCTTCATACTAGGTATTTGAATATTCAGCTTTCACCTATGGACTTTTTGGGAGTGTGGATCGAGAAATATAAAAGCTTTAACTTGAACTCTTAAGTTTTAGCCATAGTTACCAGTATCTGCTTGGAACTCTCCAAGGTCCTGAAACTGTAGCTTGACCCATCGTATCTGTACTGCACAATAGGTAAGCGTGAACATTGCCTTGTCTTACACAGGTCCACTAGATCAACTCTTATCTCTTCCCCATCTCCCTCAGTTAGTTTAAATTATTCTTGCAACACATGTTTCCTTTTCTCTGTTCTACCTCAGAAGAAAGCAGGCTGTACCAAACTTATGACCAAACAAAATAAACCAGATTGCTATTTTGTTCATTGGAACTTTTTAAAAAATATTTCTTTTCCTTTATTTTAGCTACATGACACTTTAATGAGGAACAATATTATTTATTTAACAACATTTTTTAAAAAAATACCATCTATACAAAAAATACTGATGAGTAACTACATAAAAAATAAGAGCAATACCACATAATACATAAGATAATATAATAATAATGCAGATTCATCAGCAACTCTACACTCAAATGATGCATATTTCTCTCATTGGAACATTTCATTCATCTTTTAGGGGAAATACAATTAAGCACATATTGATACAACAACAGTACCCCACAAAACTCTTTTCATATTCGGGTTTTGCCTATATTGAACAATACATAGCTTCAATTTAGGCTAGTTACACTCGTGCATTATTTGCCAAACCTGCAACGGCACAGCCTACCTTTAGAAGGCGAGTAAGCTTGCTGTCCCGGTAATTAACATATTTGACGCCTGTCCTGTCGCTGAGAGCATTGATGCAATTGCCAAGAGCCAGCAGAGACCGGTTGATGTGAGCGCCCTCCTTCATACGCTGCCCACGATTCTGCGTCTATGAAGGTGGGAAAAGTAGAATTGACATCAGAATGAAATTGGTGTTCCAACACAGACCACTCTTGAGGCAAGCCCTATTTTTTTGAGATATAATTCTGAGGTCAGATTGAAATATATTTTCTCTGTCATCATTCTTCTGGCACTAACATTTAAGCAGCTTTCACCAAAGGGAAAAAAAATGATGTTATCTGGAGTAAAATTAAGTTCCTGATTTAAGACAAAATATGGTGAGCCATAGAGGACATTGAAGTAAAATGGTCTTGATCCAAATATTGGATGGATACTATATCACTAATGACATTCCTATAAAGCTCTATGATTCTTTTAATTGACTAATAGTGGTGGCACAGTGGTTAGAATGCAGTATTGCAGGCTAACTCTGTCGATTGCCAGGGGTTCTCTCCTGGCTCAGCATTTCCATCCTCCTGAAGTGGGTAAAATGAGGACCCAGATTGTTGAGGGCAATATACTGATTCTGTAACCTGCTTAGAGAGAGCTGTAAAGCACTGTGAAGTGGTATATTGCTAGTGCTATGCTTGCATATAGGAAGCCTGTGTTCACTGAAGAGAGACATGAATATTCTACCAAGTTCTCTGTCACAATACAGTTCTCAGTCCCAATACAGTTTCATTAGTATTTCTCATTTCAAACTGATCATTTAGAGGTGTCATTAAAAAGATAAAGGTTTCCCTCACACATATGTGTTAGTCGTTCCCAACTCTAGGGGGCAGTGCTCATCTCCATTTCAAAGCCAAAGAGCCAGCACTGTCTGAAGACATCTCTGTGGTCATGTAGCCAGTATGACTAAATGCCGAAGGTGCATGGAACGCTGTTACCATCCCACCAAAGGTGGTTCCTATTTTTACATGCTTTGAAACTGCTAGGTTGGCAGAAGCTGGGACAAGTAACGGGAACTCACTCCGTTATGCAGCACTAGAGATTCGAACCGCTGAATCAATAATAATATCGCACTTATAGGACTTAAAGCAAAGTAATCATATAAACCCACCCCCCAAATGGGAAATTAGCCAGTTTCCAGTTTGCCATTGCAAAGGCTGTTTCAATACTGAGGTTTCATCACCAAGCGCTTCCTATCTCACTGCTTCCCTAATCTCCCTCTTTTTCTCCATAGGAGTGTTTTCATTTTTGAGGTGACTGGTCTTTTCTCCTCCACATCCATACCTGAGAAGCCCGCTCTGAGCCTGCTAAGTCAATCATGAAGAGTCGGCCTATGCGCACCTCCTGCATAATATTTTTGATGCGGCTCTTCTGGCGCACGGTGACCTGCAGCACTGCATGGGAACGTGAGGATGTTCGGTTGGCTGCTGTCGGCTCCTGTGTCCGTTGCTTATTGCCCTTCATCAACAACTGCATTATCTACATGAAGAAGAAGAATGCAAGTCTGACTAAAACTGTTTGGTGTAGGTTAAGAAAGTTGATGTGCCTCCAGTAAGCATCAGGGGGAGGAACAGAGCAAAAGGGCAGGTTTAGTATAGTCTTCAAACTTTCTAAGCACATGGACAAAAGCCAAAGAGTCAGACATATTATTGGGTGTTCTTTGGGAATATGCATTTTACTTCTGAAATTTTTATCATACCTTAGTATCTCACAGCATATTATTTTCCAGTGAAATGACAAACCTATATAGTCTCCTGTCTTCTCTGCTTTCCAGAAAGATCATCTATCTTTTTTAACCTTACTGGATTTACTGCAACAGATTTTACCCTGGTAGCAATAGTTATGTAAAGGGACAATTCTGAAACACCTTTTCCCTTTCCTCAGTGAGGGCAGGATATGGGCTAGCGTATTGAAGACCTGATAATGGAAAGTAGGTATTTGTGGGCATTGATTAGGCTTTAGTCAGCAAAAGGCCTTCTATCTCTAATAACTTTTCAAGCCAAAGTGACTTCTATCTATAACTGGGAGCTATGGGTGGAGAAAGACAAACACACGTCACCACCAGGAAAATACAAAAGGGAACTTTGAGTCCCAGAATGGGGATTTTTATGGAAGTTCATTGGGATTCAAAGTAGAAGAAAATGGACAACTGAGCAAGCTAAGCTATGCAGAAGAGCCACAGACACAGAATAGCATAGATGGAAGGGACCTTGGAGGTCTTCTAGTCCACCCCTTGCTCAAGCAGGAGACCCTATACTGTTCTGGACAAATGGCTGTTCAATATCTTAAAAAGGTCCAGTGATGGAGCATCCACAACTTCTGAATGCAAGCCTTCCCACTGGCTAATTGTTCTCACTGTTAGGAAATTTCGCCTTAGTTCTAGGTTGCTTCTATCCTTGATTAGTTTCCATCCATTGTTTCTTGTCCTGCCTTCAGGTGCTTTGGAGAATAGCTTGACACCCCTCTTTTTTGTGGCAGCCCCTCAAATATTGGAACACGGCTATCATGTCTCCCCTAGTCCTTCTTTTCACTAGACTAGACATACCCAATTCCTATAACTGTTCTTCATATGTTTTATCCTCTAGTCCCCTAATCATCTTTGTTGCTCTTCTCTGCAATCTTTCCAGAGTGTTAACATCTGTTTTATATTATGGTGGCCAAAACTGGATGCAGTGTTCCAAGTGTGGCCTTACTAAGGCTTTATAAGGCTTTTTTTATTAATTGCTAAGAGAGCAACTTCAATATGTTTCTCCCAAAAGCCCGTTGCAATGAAGTGAATACTAACTAAACAAATCTGGTCTACAATGCCCATTATTTTTAGTTCAAACGGCTTGGGGAAGGTTGCCCAAAACAATCTTCTTTAACTGAAGAGAAGCTAAGTTACGGGATTTATAGCAGTGTTTTTTGTAACTAAATCAGTTAAAGCTGCACATTTGCTTGGGGTTACTACTTGTGAGATGGACTTTTAAACAAGCAAAAATCACACTTTGGCTGTCTGTTCTTTGAAATGTCTGTGCTACCAGTTGCTAGGGAATACTGGTCTGCTTTTAATTCCTTTCCCTAATATACAGTGAAAAAGATTGGATTTCTTGTTCCACCTCAATTGCATTTCTTCTTCTGCCTCCAAACACAAAGAAGAAGCCCAGTCATATTCCCCAGCTAAAAACGTGTCTTATATCCCACTAAGTGACAAAAAACAACAACAAGTGAAGTTCCCAACTCTAGTCACAGAGATATAGTATGAGAATTAAAAAGGGAAAGGAAAGAAGAGGTTTTGATTTTATTTGTGGGACATTAAACAGAATGCTTTCCGGGGATTCTGGGTTGACAATGTCCTCCAAAGACGAGTCAAGGAGTCACAGTCATTGTGAGAAACAAAAAAACTGGGTTAGGAACTGTTACTATAACCAAATTTGCCAGTTGTTTAAACCAAATGGACTGATACAGATTTTCAATCAGAACAGACTAGCTTAACCATGGTGACAAAACCATGGTAGTCTCTTGAACAAAGTTAAAGTAATAATTAGAATTACTATCTTGTAAGACTCCATTTGACAACAATGATTTTTTTCTTAACCTTTGCAGGGTTTATGAGTCACAGTGTGCAGTGGTTAGAGTGCAGTACTGCAGGCTACTTCTGCTGATTGCTGCCTGCAATTTGGCAGTTCGAATCTCACCAGGCTCAAGACTGACTCAGCCTCCCATCCTTTGAGGTGAGTAAAATGAGTACCCAGATTGTTGGGGGCAATATGCTGACTCTGTAAACCACTTAGAGAGGGCTGTAAAGCACTGTAAAGCGGTATATAAGTTTAAGTGCTATCGCTATTATTCCAGTTCACCTCCTTAGCATTGATGGTTGAGACTTCTGTGATTCCGGCCACTTGGATGAAACCTTTAGCATCCTCACGCAGATCCAGGTAGCCCAAGGAAGGGTTCAGGAGGTCTCGGATCATCTCATTGTAAATCTAATTAAAAGAAAAAGAGAAAAATATCCATGGTAAGGGCTGGGGAATTATAAGCAGCTTGGAAAAAAATTATATACTGGTAGACTTCAGAATAGATAGAAATTGGTTCCTTGGTCGCTGCCTTCTTAGATGCATCCTTCTCTTCTCAAAGATGGGGGGAAACACTTTGTTGGCGGTGAAGGGAAGAGCTCAAAATGTCAGTGCTTAAACACTCTATGAAGCAAAATCACAGAATAGAAGCATCTCCACATTCAGGTTCCATATCCTAGTACCAAACATCTGGAATCCCATCAACAATAGCTTACTGCCGTGATGGCAAACCTCTAGCATGCATGCCACAGGTGGCACGCAGCACCCTCTCTGTGGACACGTGGGCCACTACTCCAGTTCAGCTATGCTGCACATGCTCTTGCGCCTCCTGCTGGCCAGCTGGTCTTCGGGTCTCTGCTGCGCAGGCATGGGGAATGGGGCTGCATGAACATGTGCAGGGGGCGTGCATGTCCATGCATGAGGGGTGGGGCGCATATACAGGGGTCACGTGGGCTTTGCATTTGGGGGGTTCGGGCATGCACCCATGCATTCACATGCACGCACACTTTGGGCACTCGATCCAGAAAAGGTTAGCCATCACTGGCTTACTGGATCAGAGAGATTAGCTGGCAATCAGGCAGCACCACCATTACTTCTTCTGTGCATTGAATGCAGCCTGGATTTGGTATCTGAAATGCTGCTGAAAATGCTGAATACAGGTCACAATCTAAATCACATCGTCAACTAGATTCAATGTGGTGCAGACATGTGTAAACACAAGAAAGTTGATTCAAGAGAGAAGAAGATAGAAAAGACTGGATTTCCAAAGTATAGTGGAAGCAAAATGGAAGGATGATCACTCCCCTTTCAAACATTTGAGCAGACTTGAGGAGAAGGAGAAAGAATCCTTCATTCCTTCAGGAAAGTCTTCTTGTGCTCAGGGTTTTCTTCCAGCCACTACTTCTTGCCTTTCCTGTTTTGTTGCTGAGTGCTGCTTGTTCCAGGCTGCTAATGTGAGTCAATATTATACTAGCATGAGTCCTAATGGGTTGCTATGGAAATTATCTCCACATACCATATGTATACATCAGCCATAAAGGCGGAAAGGCTGGAGAGGACAGGATATATTGGACAAAGAAAACAAAAATGGCAGGGTCCCTTATAACCTTTCATCATTCAGGAAAAACAGAAGGAAATACGCACCACTTAATGTGAAATAAATATGAATTCAATACATGCCTGGCACACTAGCTACTGGGATGTCGCTTGGTATACATGTCCCTTTGTATACAGGTAGTCTTCAACTTATGGCTGCAATTGGGACCAGAATTTATGTTGCTAAGGAAGGCAGGTATTAAGTAAGTCGCACCAGATTGCACAAAAATTAATGGTAAAGTCCTCAAACTTAGGAGCATGTTAAAAACATGCACAAAATTAACAGAAATTGGGAAATCAAACACGGCATAAGTAAAGGATTGTCTCTCTGTTCCTTGGGAAGATAACTGAGCAGTTTCAGACTTTCTTATCATTCATTCATTCATTCATTCATTTTCCTTTCTGACCCCTTCAAAGTGACCTACCTCCAGATAAGACATGAACACTTCATACTCCATGTCATTGCTGGTCTCCTCAATCGCATGGAAGAGGTCATTGAGTGTCTGGACATAAATGCCAGGCTCATGATCAGTGCCAAGCATGGTGTAGGTCTTTCCACAGCCTGAGATGCAAGGAAAGAGATGAGAAAAGAGATGGTTGATAAAATGGGGGAACATTTCTATTCTGGGATGATCCAAAACTATCATTATATTTTCTTTGAAAGGAGTCTTGCATTCTTTTTTAGTTTTTATAAATTCTGTCTTTATTATTTTTATAAATTATTCAAGACGGTGAACATACTTAATACTCCTTCCTCCTCCTGTTTCCCCCTCAACAACAATCTATGAGGTAAGTTGGGCTAAGAGAGCTTTCATGCCTAAGAGGGGACTAAAACTCACAGTTTCCCGATTTCTAGCCTGGCGCTTTACCTACTACAGTAGCTGCTAAAAATGTGTTTTCTGAGGTAGGCCAATCTATGCATGAAGGTATGGAACAGAATAAAGGTTAAATGAACAAATGACTTTGTTTATGAACAGACATTTATATCTTTGTCTTTCCAGTTATCCTGCAATTAATCAACTAGGGAGTTCAATTTTCAAACAATTTTGAGTTATCACTGTAGCACACAAACCAATTAAAGACCTCCAAAACATCCTAAGTAAACCAAAAGACCCAGCAGCCCTAGGAAAAAATCCAGGAATCATCTATAATAGCGGTATCCAACCTTCCTGGACCAATAGTGGTGGCAGCAGCAGCGGTGGGGGGGGGGGCGTGTTTTAGCGCAGGTGTCTGCCACTTGTGCAAGTGGCATTTTGCATGCTCACCCGCTGCTTGCATGCCCCAGTTCCCAGCAGGCCGCAGACCAGTACCAGTCCATAGACCAGGGGTTGGGGATCCCTGATCTCCAATATACAGGACTGTAACAGCCACTACATTAGACAAACAGGCAGAAGACTAGCAGAACGCATCCATGACTACCAACTAGTAGTCAGAAGATATGGTGAAAATTCCTTAATTTCACAACACATGGACAGACTTAACCATAGTTTCAACTGGGAAATCATGAGCATCCTAGATCAAACCAAATCCAAAAACTCTAGAGAATTCCTGGAAGTCTGGTACTCAGACAAATTGTCCATCAAGTTACATAGAGATAAATAATATCTATGTGCCATTCAAAAATGACAAAAAAGCTAAAAAGGAAACAAAAAGACCAAAACACCTCACCAGAACCAACACCTCACCAGAACCAACACCTAGATGAACAGAGATTAACACCAAGAGTAACGATTGACTAACAATTAAGAAGCAAAGAATACACCAATCAAGGAACTACCAACTCAGACAAATGTTAATCATAAGCAAATAGTCCAATTAAGGAACCACCAATACCACTCTCGCTGACAGTAACAGACAGTGGTGGGATTCAGCCAGTTCGCACCTATTCGGGAGAACCGGTTGTTAACTTTCTATGCAGCTCAGAGAACCGGTTGTTGGAAGAAATCTCCTTTTGTTTTTTCCACACTTTACAGGGCTAATCCTATAAGGAAGGCAGGAAGGAAACATTCTGGTGTTGTTTTTAGCCTAATCTTTATTGCCCTGTTTACAGAAGTCCTCATTGCATTGTAACAGCTAAGGCGAAGCGCCCACAAAGTGAGTGACGTTGAGTTGGCTATGCCCATCCAGTAACATGACCACCGAGCCACACCCACCCAGCTGGTCATTAGGACTGAGAACCGGTTGCTAAATTATTTGAATCCCACCACTGGTAACAGAGCAAGCTACCTGTATATAAAATGAGAACAAACTTCACTCTCTACTAGTACTGATGATGTTACCTTGTTTGGAAATGAAACATCTGCAAAAAAACAACTGAGCTGATAGAGCACCAAGGACCCCACAGTTCAACCCTGAACTACAAACATTCTCTTCTATGAATACTGGGGTATGCATGCCTGAAAAAAGCCACAAGTTAAACACTTGGTCCAAATATGTTTTCTTTTTGGCCCTCTTCTATTTCCCATGCAAAGAATATTGCTCTGCATTCATCACCACAGAGGAAGCAGCATTTCTCAGCTGAGTCCAATTGCTTCCAGGACTACACAGTCTATGCTTGCAAGACTACAACAGCCCACAGCTATAGCAACCAGAGCTTGGTTGTTACCAACTCACTGGAAAATGAAATAAGACATCTTCAATCAGAACTGAGCCCATGTGTTTTACCTGTTGGGCCATAGGCAAAAATGGTTGCATTGTATCCAGAGATGATCCCTTCTATGAGTCCTTTAGTGGTGGCACGATAGACCATTTCCTACAGGGAGAGATGAAGAGGTATGAATAGATGAAAAACATGAAATAACTTACTTTTAGGGAAGAAATAATTCCCCTAAAGAAAAAAGAATGGATGGCAAAGAACCTTATCAGAGGCATCTACAAAAGGGATAGGAAAAGTCAAGATGGCAGTTACAAGTGCACAGTTGAATACCTGTGTGTGAAATTGACACATGTATAATAGAGGTGAGGCTTCAACTGCACAGTCATGATTGCCAACTTGACTTTTTAAACTCTTTACTATGGATATCCTTGAACTTTATCTATTCCTCCTTTGCCAGCAGCTCTTCAGTTTGGCTTTGCTACTGCCTTGCTATCTGGCGTGCAATCTAAACAGTCTGCCCATGGATCATTGACTGAAGAAGCTGGAATGTATCTTGAGATGCAAATAAATAAATAGCACACAGAGCAACTACTTGGGACAGTCCCACATGTCAGATTTATTGTGTCGGGCTTGACAGTGGTTAAGCAGTCCAAAATGAACTAGATTTTTAGATCTGAAACAGCTGAGTTAAAACAAGTCAATCTACCCACATTTCCCTTTGGCTGGATAGGCAGTATGCTGAAACTCTGCTTCTGAGCTAAATCAATAAAATAAAAGGGACTTGATTCTTTCTCCCCCTTGGCACTTGTCGGCTCTTCTCCTCTTCAAGTTTCAAGTTTCAAGTTTAATTTTATTTATAGGCTGCCCAATCCCGGAGGACTCCGGGCGGCTTACAGCGAGGGGAGGAAAACAATAAAAGAAAATAAAAATAAAAATAGGCAAGTTAAAAACAACACAAATACATTCGCTTCAGTCGGGGCTGGACCTCAACAATGGGATCAACAGCCCCAGGTCTGCCGGAATAGCCAGGTCTTGACAGCTTTTCTGAAGGCCATGAGAGTGGGCGAGGTCCGGATTTCTGGGGGTAGTTCGTTCCAAAGGGTCGGAGCAGCCACAGAGAAGGCTCTCCTCCGGGGAGCCACCAGCCGACATTGTCTGGCTGACGGCATCTGAAGGAGGCCCACCCTGTGGGATCTTATCAGCCGTTGGGAGGAGTGTGGCAGTAAGTGGTCTCGCAGGTATGCTGGTCCTAAGCCATGCAGGGCTTTAAAGGTAATAACCAACACCTTGAATTGCGTCCAATAGGGTTAGGGTTAGGGTTAGACCGATAGGTAGCCAGTGCAGCTCACGGAGGATAGGTGTAACATGGGTGTACCTAGGTGTACCGCTTGTGCGGCTGCATTCTGGACTAGTTGCAGTCTCCGAACGCTTTTCAAGGATAGCCCCATGTAGAGCCTGTTGCAGTAATCCAGCCTTGAGGTGACTAGGGCATGAGTGACGGTCTGGAGTGCCTCCCGATCCAAGTAGGGCCGCAATTGATGCACCAGGCGAACCTGGGCAAATACCCCCCTGGTCACAGCCCCCCTGGTCACAGCCGACAGATGGTGTTCCAGTGTCAGCTGTGAATCCAGGAGGACCCCCAGATTGCGACCCCTCTCTGAGGGGTGTAAGTTTTCACCCCCCTAGGATCAAGGATGGACTGTCTGAACTATCCTTCTGGGGGAACATCCATAGCCACTCAGTCTCTTGAAATGCTCGTATCTCTTCTTTAACAAATTCTTG
This sequence comes from Thamnophis elegans, assembly GCF_009769535.1. Taxonomy (NCBI): domain Eukaryota; kingdom Metazoa; phylum Chordata; class Lepidosauria; order Squamata; family Natricidae; genus Thamnophis; species Thamnophis elegans. The sequence goes on along the minus strand of NC_045542.1, from coordinate 44,597,494 downwards.
GTTTAAGAAACACGGCATGTTGATATTGGCTATATATACATCAACGCAAAGTGGCCCAGGATGACTCATAAAAGGAGAACCACATCTTCTCTTCAAAAACATTCTGAAAAACAATGACCAGTGGTTGCAAAAATATGTTCACCCAAAAGGCAAGAGATTTTTGGTTCTGTATTTCCAGTCATCTATATCTCACAAAGCGCTTCTTACTCTACTCCTTCTCTGCTCCCCTCTCTGATTCTCAGTCCATGAATAACACTTGGCAGAGGAGAAAAAGATCTCACTCAGAAGCTTCAGTTTCAGTCTATGTGCAAATTACTTCAAAATGGAGCTCACAGTTTGGCCTAGCTGTCCCACCAGATACTTATACCACCTCCTTTAATGCCTGCAGTAGCAGGCGTTAAAGCAATAAAGTTGAGCAAACGGAGTCCAAGACAGAATTAGGGTTAGGGCATCCTTTGCCTTGTTTTGTATGAATCCCCCCCCCTCGAAATATGAGATTAGAAAAAGAAGAGCTGTGTGAGAAACTATTTATGTGTTTTTCTTCTAGCAATGTCTGGATGTGCTTCTTCCCATCCCCACAACTGAGTGGGCCAAAGTAGATGGGACTCCCTAAATGTTTCTCAAAAAGAGAAGTGTGATTTGGCTGGAAATTAATAACCTCCCCACACAAAATAACAAGCATAAAAATCCACATATTGTAAGGGGGGGGGAATATGGCCCCTTTCTGACCTTTAACTTTAACTCCCAGAATTCCTGAGCATAGCTGGCTCAGGAATTCTGGGAGTTGAAATCCACAGGTCTTGAATTCGCTGAATTCGCTCTCTCTGTCAATCTGCTGCCACAAGTTCTTGGCCTCTTGACACTGCTTTTCATCTATATATTTTAAAAAGACTGGGTTAAAGAAAACCCTCTTCTGTTCTGAATGCCTGGGAGCAGGCCTCACCTGAGTAGCAGCAAAATCAAAGGCCACATCGAACAGATAGGATTTCTCTCGTGACCGGTTGGCACGGAGCACATCATCAGGATCATCCAATGGGTCCATTAGCACAATCATCTGCAGGAATGGATGGGGATTTTGATAAATTATGTTAGGTGTTTTTACTGAAGAGGCAGGAACAAATCTTAACAAGGAAGATAAAGAAATGAAGAGTATGCCAAGTATTTTTTTATCCAAGGGCAACATTTTGCAGTCACATCCCATTTTCAATTCCTTTTTCTTGCCCTTCTGTTGCAAGGGAGCAGCAGGTAAGATGCATGCCAGAACTCGCAAACAGCAGACAGGAATCAGGCAAAAACTTGGGACACCAAAGAGTAAAACGGAAGAAGATGTAATCACAGCGTTATTGCACAAGATAGGATGTTTGTTAATAAATTCTCTTCCACCTTTGTCCCTGGCCAAAGAGAACTGGCAGTATTTCAAAACTCTGCAAATTGGTTTACCACTAGAAAAGAGAAACAGAGAAACAAAGAAAGAGGCACATTATACTGGCAACAATGCTTCGATCATAGATCTGGATTTTATACTATATTCACCTCTGGCCTTATTTTAGAAAGATTCTGGGCAAAATGTTACCTTGCTTCAGGACTCGTTATATGTAACCATGAAATGTAATACCCTCAATTGCAAGATTTTCCCCTCAAGCTCAACGCTAGTTGCCTAGTAACTGGTTTGCTAGCTCAAAGGGAAGCAATTTAATGTACTTCAGTAATTATCCATCACCTATCACGTTGCTAGGGATTTATGAAAGGCATAATCCAAAACATATGGGGGGGCAAAACCTGCCTACCTTTATGTTAATTCCTTCTAATCCAATACTAAATATACCCTACTTTAGGAGTCTATATTTGTTCTTTAGACTTTATGATCTCAAGGTGAAACAAGCCAGTAACTTAAAAAGTAGAAATTGGAAAAAATGGCAGGGCAGAAAGGTTGCCAGGATTGTAATATGTGTTCCAAATGGTCTGGAGGTGCCACACGGTTATTTTATCTCTCATCATCTCAAAGGTATGTACAGGTACAGGTGGTCCTTGACTTATAACCACAATTGAGCCTGAAATTTCTGTTGCTAAGCAAGGCCATTGTTAAGTGAGTTGTGCCTCATTTTATGACCTTTTCACTACAGTTTATAACTCAGTAATAGTATCCTATTTTCTTCACTTAACGGTTCAGTAGCGGGAGTGTGCATGCATCTGGGCATGCACGGAACCTTCTGCGCATGTGCAGGTCCGTGATGATGTCATGGTGGGTGGGCGGAGCCTTGCACCACTGCCACTACTGGTTTGCCTGAACCAGTCTGAACTGGCAGAATACCATCTCTGTTATAACTACTATCTAGTTTTTAACTGTATCATGGTGAGTTGGCCACAATGGGTTGTCCTAGACTCATGGTGATCAAATGGGCAGAAACTGGGGAGGAGTTGGCAGATGGGGGGGGGAGTTGAAGGCAGTCCCTTGCCATGGAAAAACTGAGGCTTGAGGCTGGGAGGGGCCAAGTCAGAAATGGCTTGGGTTGGGGTGGGTCTTTGCCTACTGACCATGTGGGTTTTGTTCAATGATGGCAACAGTTACTGCCAGAACAGCTGTCCCTAAGCGAGGAATGTAATGCGATGTTTTGCTTAATGACCACTTCATTTAGCAACAGATTTGCTGGTCCCAGTTAAGAGTCATTAATTGAAGATTGCCCGTACTTCTAAGAGAAACTTTCTGAGTTCTTATAAAAGTAAAGGTTTTCCCCTGTCTAATCATTTGCGACTCTAGGGGGCGATGCTCATCTCTGTTTCCTAGCCAAGGGAGCCAGTGTTGCCTGAAGAAATCTCTGTGGTCATGTAGCCAGCATGACTACACGTCAAGGCACACAGAACATTGTTACCTTCCCACCAAGGAGCTCTGACAAGGAAGGGGAGCTCACCCCATAGCACAGTGCTCAGGCCTCAAACCGGGGCTGTCAGCTTTCCAGCTGACAAGCTCAATGTCTTTAGCCGCTGAGCCATTGTGACTCCTTGAGGTCATATAAATAGAGTAATCTTCATTTACCAACAGACTTGTTTAGCAACCATTTGTCGTTACAATGGTGATGAAAAAATAACTTTGCAGCCAGTTCTCGCATTTATGACCTTGGCAGGTCTGTAAAGCAATGGAAGGAGGAAGATCATAAGCACAGTCATGGTTTCTCTTAGCAACCACTTCACTTAACAACCAAATTGCTGGTCCCAATTATGGTTGATAAATGAGAATTATATTTATACTAAATAAAAATCAAACAAATCATACAGACGACAGTCAGTATGGTCTGGTGGTTAAGGCACTAGGCTAGAAAGAGGGAGATTGTGAGTTCAAGTCCCACTTTAGGCATGAAAGCTTGCTGGGTGACTTTGGGCCAGTTAGTCTCTCAGCCCAAAGCTCAAAATGAGAACCTAGCTTCAATGCAAACTTTGATATTAAGTTAATTTGGGAATGTGAATGTCATTGCAGCTATATAACTTACATCCCCTCCAGTAACTACCCGTATTTTCTTTGTCTTTCTTCCTGACGTCATCCCACAAGGTATAAAGGCTATTAATAGCCAGGCAAACGGCTCATGGATCTCTTGGGTACTCAGTCTGTGGCTGTGAATTGGCTTATATCTAATTAGACAGCCTAGCTATAATAGGGGAAGGTGTGCTGGGAAATACTCGGAGGGAGGGAGGTCAAGTAACTGGAAGCTGGGATGATATTCCATTGCACCTTAGAACTATGGGTAATGTTGAAGATGCTTATCCTCAGTTCAAGGACAGATCAGGTCTCAGATGAGATTATTTTGATTGCGGTGTGTTAACATCCACCCCTTATCATAGACAGATCACTATTTCTTTTATCCAGAGTTCTCTGTACCTGTTCCTCACTTCAGGGAGGAAGGATCTAAGCTACTCCAGGTGTTTGATAGATCCAGTAACGTTTCAGAGGGGCATTATTGCTGAATCTCTGGCACAAGAACTTAGCTGCAGCTTGCAATGAGTATGTAATGAGGCCTTATATTGGATCACACCTGTAGAGATTCTCGGTGATCATGGATCCTAGCTAGCCCCCTGATTTATGAACATCTGGGAGATGATGTGATAGACATCTAGAACAATGCTGGAGAAAAACAGAGTGAAATCAACGGATCATATTTGTGATGATAAGAATGCTTGCTTTTCTGCTTATTGCACCCACAGAAAAAATAGCCAGAGGCCTTGTTCCTTCTGTTTAAGGAGTAACAAGACAAATTACTCACAGAATTGCTGTGAAAGTTATTCTAGGTTTCTATTGGACAAAATCACCCAGTTTCACTTCGAGTTTAACTTGGTTGGGCACGCTCTAGCTCATTATCTAGGAAGGGTTTGATCTGATTGAGCTGGAAGAAGTAGCATAGAGTCCTTGTTCTTGTGAGCGTAGCCACCTGTGTTCCCCAGAATGTTGTATGAAGTTGCGTCCAAGTAGTAGTCAATGCCTTTTTGTGGGAGAGAGTAGTTCTACTTGCCTGGAAGAAAGTGGTGGATTTCCTTCTCTAGAAACCATTCTTGGACCTGACAGTATTGAACAACTTTTTGTCCAGCTCCAACTGGAGATGGTGGTAAGTGCTCTGTTTTATATGGTCCTGGATGACACAGGTATCTAGACGCTTTTCAATTAGGGTTCAGTTTTGGTTATAGCATTGAGATAGCATTTGTCAGCCTTTGAAGAGATTGGGATGAAGATGGTATGTCCAATCCTGGCCTTCCTGAATTTAACTTTTGTAATATTGACCATGGTATCCTTCTGGATTGATTTCAACGGTTGGAAGTGGGGAGTATTATTCTGCAGTGGTTCTTTTTTCTCCGTAGCTGGTTCCAATCACTGTTAATTGGTCTACCTCTAGGTCCTTTTACGTGGGATGCCTCTGGGCTTGGCCTTCTCAACAGTTCTATTTACCATTTGCATCAGGGGTCCCCAACCCCTGGGCCACAGCCCACTACTGGGCAATGGCCTTTTTGTAACTGGGCTGTGCAAATGGCGGGCCGATGTGCACACATACACAGCTGAACTTGTGCAAGCAGCAAGCTGGTGCACATGCACATGTGTGCAGCTCAACTTACACAAGTTGAGCTATGCATGCATATCCGTGTGCGCCAACCCACAGCTTGCACAAGTTCAGCTGCACCTGTGTGTGTATGTGCATTGGCCCTGTCTCAACCCACTCCAGTAGGCCACCAAAGTTTAGGGAATGCTGATCTACATGAAACTGCTGTGTGAAATCAATCAAAAGCATGGAGGCGGCATCATTAGTATGCAAGATATACTTTATTAAATATCTCCACCCAGGCCAGGCAAGTGATGCTGTTGAAGTGCTTGCTTAGTACCTAACAGCTGTAAGGGGGTGGGTGGGGGGTTACTGACTGCAATTCAACTCCAGCAAGGTTGAGTTGTTTTGCGTTTTGGGCACCCTAAGCTCTAGTGACTTCTTACTTTGTCTCTTAAAGAGGTAGGTTTCCCCCAGAAAAAGTTGGACTGCAACTTAGGGGTCCTCCTAGAGTAGACTCACAGCTCCTGCTCAATGAGTAGATGGCAGCTCTGGCCAGGAGGTTTTTGGTATAAGTTCATCTTGTGTTCTGTACCAGGAGGTCTTGCTCACAGTCACTCTTGCCTTAGTTACTTCTCAAGTAACTAAGATTATATAACATTATCTTCATGGGACTCCCCTTCAAGACCATGTAGAAGCTACCACTAGTCTAGAATGTAGCAGACAGCATAGTCACTCCCTTTTAGTCCAATCTATCATACAGCAAGTATGAATTGAGGGAGAACCCCATGTAAACTGTCTCAAGTTCTGGAGTAAAAGTAGAATATAAAACAATATATACTGTAAGAATGTTAGTTTCCATTAGCATCTTTAGAAGGAGTTCCATTATGACACCATCTCAAACATCTGTAAATACCACTTAAAGTCCTCTCAAGAGTCCTTCAATCATAGCACCCTTATACTGGATCAGATTTGTCCATCACTGACAGTGGCTTTCTCGGTCAACCCTACCTAGACATTAACATAAGGCAGTAAACATCGAACACAGAATAGCCCGTGAGCTAATTATAGCCAGCATTAACGAATGGATTAATGAGGTGTCCACCCATCTAATCCTTTTAGGGATAATTAATTTTCTTTTGTGTTGCTCCGATTCCTGTCAACTTTAATCTGGAATGACAGAAAGGACAGGTCCATACTAGCCAAGGGACGCTACTGATCAGGTGTCTCTTTATTAGGCTTAACTCCCACAAAATCAGCAATGAAAGTAAGAGGGGGCAGGAAGATGAGGGCATGCATTTAAATTGGGGGGGGTCAACAGTGTTGCCATGGGACACAACTGACTTCCAGCTGCACAGTTGGGGTTTCTATCAATGCTGCATATTTACTGTATGTTTTATAGTGAAACTTCAAAACATACAATACAATGTAAATTTTGATATATCTGAATATTTTTAATGCTTTTGTAAAAACACAAATAATACAAACAGTACATATGCAACTGAATACAAAAAAGAAAGACTAAAGAAAAAGAGAAAAAAATCACAATGCACTCCCATCCCCTGGAGACCTTCCCCCACTTTATATTTCTTAAGATATACAATACATTCCATTGTGCCCTTATACCCTCCAAAACAACACATATATTTAAGTAGGTTTATTCCATTTGCCTTCCACCAACACTGGTTTATTATTATGGTTTTTATGGTTTTACACTGATTTTATTTAAAAAAAAACATTTCATTATAATTATTTACTTTAATCATCCCTTTTTTAAGTTTAATTTTTGTTGTTAATTTATCATTTGTTGCCATACTCCAAATTTCATTATACCACTCATTTCTTTGAATATATTTGGATCTTGGGAACATTTGCTGTAGGGTTGTGCCTGATCTTTTGGATAGAATTCTTAGGTTCTTATCATAAGATTTGTTCCAGTAATATCCCCAATAGCTGTTGAAATCGATTCTACCCCTATATTCAGTAGATGCTCAGTGCTTTCACTGAGGATTGAACAGTGGAGAAGTAAACTGGATACCTGCTATAGAAGCAGCTACTAAAGGCATAGTAGATTTCAGCATGTCTCCCCCTCCTCCTTACACCCTGTGAGCACAGGCTGTTGCCTTTGTGTATGCAGAGATCAGATTGCCTTTGACAGCAACATTGGGTTGGGTTTCACCATTTCCAAGAGGCCTTTAAAGGGACTCTGTGTAAGGCCATCATTAATATCAGGGAGCAGAGAGGCTGGTTTAAAAAAGCACAAGAACAAATTAAACAGTGGGACAGAGTGGTGAGATCTCAGAATAGTATTGTAGAAACCTGAATTCATGATATTATTTAGTCTTAAAGATATCTCACAAGGGTTCTCAATTCTTGTGAAGATTCAAAGTCAGATATGTGAAGCAAATGATGAATAATGCCTTACACCACCACCCCAAGACAGGTGTAGCTAGTAAATTATGTAACTGGTAAACTATGGAGGATATCCTGGGGCTTCCCCAATATATTATAGTCTAATAACTGCTACAGTCAATAATCACTTTAAATAGTCAAAAGCTCCACCTTATTTACACTATGAGCTACTGAATAACATTTCAATAACTGTGAACTGATTTAAAGTATGAGAATGAATGTATGTTACAGGAGGGAGGTAGAACATTTGGCTGGGCTGAATACCGCTTGTTATAGGTTTTTGTGCTACAAAGGCAGTAATAGATAACTTACAGCTACCACCTTTCTTTTTGAGTCCCCACGCCCCACAAAAACATGCTGTTAAATTTTGGCAGTAAGCAGTCCAGCTGAGTTTTAGAAAATGGCTGAAAATCCCAACCAATTATTATTATATAACTGGTCCCTTTGGCCATTGGAACAGGGGAGATGGAATTGCACAAACTGACTATAAACAGGAAAGGAGAGAGTTGTTCTTATTAAAGGGGTCCAAGGCTACTTTAGTTTTCATATGAAGCCAAACATTGTTCCGTTAGGTTCATATTCATTCTGTCATCACAGGTGTGCCAAGGACAGGATTTCAAGAGCAACACTGCTGCATGAAAAGGAATAATGCACTTCTTTGTAATGAATAAAAAGCTCTGTTAAAGAGAAGCAAGAGCCACTTGTTGTAGTGGTTAAGGCATCAGGCTGGAAACTGGGAGACTATGAGTCCTAGTCCTGTCTTAGGCACAAAGCCAACTGGATGACCTTGGGCCAGCCATTTTCTCTCAGTCCTAGGAAGCATGCAATGGCAAAACACTTCTGAAAAACCTTGGCAAGAATTTGACATGATTTAATGGAAGGAAAAAAAAGAGAGAGAAAGCATCTTTGGTAGGGAATATATTGCTTAACCCTCAAACAGGTATGGCACCTGCATTTCAAAAACAAACAGTAGGAAGGAACCAAAGAAAGGATTGAGAAACTGATCTTTTCATGTGAAGGCTTAATAACAATTGCTTCTATGCAGAGAAAGTAGAATGACTTAATTTCCATTCACTGCATGTAATTCAATTCTCATGACAATTCTCTAAAATGATAGTAAGGACACAGTAGCAGGCAATAAATAAAATGAAGCCAAGGATTCACACAACTACTTCTGTTCCTCCTTCCCACTTCAGCTCATTTACACTGCAATGTCTCTTGTCCAATAAGTCATAGCAGACAACCATGAGAAACCAAAGGTTCCATATGCAATCTGCAAACTTCAAAAATCTGATGCAGCTTTTAACCCATATAAACAACTTTTCAAAACCAAGCAGATTATATATTTATAGATTATATAATTATAACCGATTAATCCAGTGGTGGGATTCATTTTTTTTTACTACCAGTTCTGTGGGTGTGGTTTGGTGGGCGTGGGATGGCATGGCTTGGTGGGCATGGCAGCAGGATACTGTAAAATCTCCATTCCCATCCAACTCCAGAGGAAGGTTACTGCAAAATCCCCATTTTCTCCTGACCAGCTGGGACTCAGGAGGCAGAGAATAGATGGGGGCGGGGCCAGTCAGAGGTAGTATTTACTGGTTCTCTGAACTACTCAAAATTTCCGCTACTAGTTCTCCAGAACTGGTCAGAACCTGCTGAATACCAGCTCTGGATTAATCTTAATATACTAAAATTTACCCACATACACCTACATAGACAGGGAACATAACTAATAGCTCACATTGATACTTGTGATGTAATTTAATATTGCATTCTAGCAATGCAGCCTTCTTGTCAAGCTAACTGAGTTTTGAATGAAGTGTCATTATTGGACAATTAGGCAAGATTTCATCTCTTAAATATGGTAACCAGAGACATTCACAAGCTCTGCCCTTTGGTATGTATGTTCATGTGATGTCATGATGCATACACAGAAGAGGAGGAGTTTGCAATGGTGTAATATTGCTTCTTCTTTTTTATCTTTCGCCCTCCTCTGCAGATGCCTATAATATATTTTGCAACTCCCAAAATGTCCCAGGGTTATGCCATTGCAATCTGAAAGCAAATCATTGTAGCTTATTTGATCAGTTATTTGTTATTTATGCAGATGTACATTGCCCCAATCAATTGATATTAAAACAGAAAACAATGATCCACAGTAAAAATCTAATCCTCCATATAAATAGCTGGAAATGGCTACCCGTTCATCATCAATTCAGGGGGGAAATGATCACTCAAAAAGGAGAATTTTCAATTTGGGATTTCCTAATAACAGCCATGCTGGGGCAACCATGAAGAAGGCCTGACTTCTGGTCTGCATTTTCTTTATCTGTCATAATCATAAGAAGTTGACTATTTAAAATGTAAACTAGGAATGTTGAGCTTGTTAAACACCTTGCTTTTGTTCTTACCATTTATTATCCTGTATGGTTGTGGAATCTGCTGATTTTGCACTGAAGTTAACTAGTCCTTATAGTGAAGCTTATCAAGGCATGTTGCAAGGCTGAGTTTTTTCAGCCTGCTAATTTGGGCTGAGAGGGAGTAAATGGTTCAAGAATGCACAACTTGTTTTGGGTGCCTAAAGGAAGATTATAACTAGGTCTCCTTGTTCCCAGGCTAGCACATTAACCAATAGACCGCCCTGGCTCTATCTTGTTGGAAGATTTAATGTGCTTAATTTGGGCAAAAAAATAATAATCCTTCAATCACTCATATTCTCCAAAATTGGCTTAAACATTGGCTATCCTTATATGATCGGTTACAACTCTGCAGTCCTTGGGGGCCAAGAAACAATTGAGGCCAAGGCAACGCTTATCCATTTCAGTCAGCCAAAGTATCTTTTTGCAGAGTCCAAATTTTCTGGTTTCTGAAATATCAGATGTACACACTTTATACTCAGCCCTTACAGGATGCTGATATGAATAATTCTTTAGCAGAGTCTGTATATCTCTGTATTTTAGTCTCAAAGGGGGATTTGTACAGATAGATATACACTATTATATCTCAAAAAGAATGCTACTAGTCTTAAACACAATGAGGGAAGTTATTTAACATTATCAATTTTGGATTCTAAAATGGATTTAATATGCTATAGAGCTTTCAATTAAGTTGAAGGCAAATATCCTGGGGTAGACCATCTGTTGCCATGTAGGATCCAATTTATACCTCCCCGCCCCCTGCTCCCCAGCATGCAGAGACAGAATCACCCAAATATGGTGGCAAAATAACCAATTTCTGACTGTATAATACCTCCTCATAAAAGCAGAAATAAAAGGTCTCCAACTCATTCCCAAATTGCCTGAAATTGTATTGTGATAATTCAGCGGCAAAATCAAAATGTTGAGCCTTTGTAAACTTTTCAGTTTACAAGGTAAACTTTGTAGACTTCAGAATTGTTGCTCTGTTTACTAGCCCTTTTGGTGCATAATAGTGCAAACAATCTTTTTTAGATCCTGTTACTGGAAGCATTCCTAAGAAATTCTTACCATTTTCACAGCATTAAATTAACCAAGGATCAAAATGTGGAATTCCACAATAATACATAGCCTTCTACTTACATGAATAATTCTTACTTTTATGCCTGAAAATCAATGTACTTGCACACTAGAGTGAATTTGGGCATCTTTTCTGCTATTGGGGATGGGGAAAAGAATTTGTTAGGTTTGTATTTTGATATTAACTGATGTAGTTTGTGCTTCTAAAACTAATAAACTATTATACTTTGGTATTTATACTTCTTCAATTGATGTGATTTCATTTTTTTGATTTAAAAATATTTTAATCAAAAGGCTCAGATTATGGACAATTGTCTACCAAAATTAAACAAAGTATGGAATTAGCCATTTTTGTATATATAAAAATGAATACAAAATGACCTAGGCATACTCATGGACCCTAATACATGTAAAGAGCTGAACAATTGAGTTAATCTTACCTGAGGCAAAGAGTGTATTTAAAAAATGCATGTTTTTATATAATCATAAATTGAAAAGGGCTAATTATTCTTTTTATGTGGATATAATGATAAAATAAGCAACGGAAAGACCAAGCTGAGGAACGCCCAACATATTTTCTTAATTTGGAAAAGGGAATCCGATACTATTTGACTGGAAATAATTTCTATTGTGGATCTAGTGTTAAGTGTGTTCTGACACTTTGGAATGAAGCTAGCAAGCACCAACAAAGACTGCTTGGTAACTTTTACTTTGTGGCCCTGAAAATTACTTCTGATTAAAATGAAGTCCTGGCTCACAGCCAGGCCAAAAAGCATTAGTCTTGAGGAAATGCATTTCAGCTCCAGATTGGGATGTGGTTGTATATCTACTGCCTGATATCAGGTCCGGAAGCAATTCTGGTGTTGTTCCTTCTTATTGCTTAATTCCAACCCTGTTTTGAATCCAACACCTTATTGTCATGACGACAAATCACTCCTGTAAACAATTTGCTGGCATGGTCCATAAAGCATTGTCCTCAGCTGGATGGGGCAGTGAGAAAGCTGTCTCCATGGCAACTTTAGTTCTAAGAAATAAGAAGCCATCCCTTCACACTGTATTAATAGGAGTACACAAATTACTATAGTAATCAGTTCAAATTTGCCTCTTTTTTTAAAAAAACTACATGCTTCTGTTCTTAAAACAACAACAAAGATCTACATGGTTTCTTTTCATAATGTTGTCACAGAAACTCCCTCCCCTCCACATACACAGGTGAAAGAGCCAAGGAAATAGTACTGTAATGCACAATAATTGAATACGTTGGAGGAATTGTTAGATATCTTTGATTCCTTATTTTCAGACTTGCCCCAAACTTTGGGCTACCTCAACAACCATCAGTTTTGCTAATTATTTCCTAGATGAATATTATTTTCATGATAGCCCATACTTATTTGTTTCACCTTAGGCAAACAGTGTGGATGTACATAGGTAGCTATAACTAATCAGAATATTTTGCAATCTTCCAATTTTTTTAAAAAAACCTTGAATACATCAATGTGGCTGAAACATGTTATAAACATGCCAATTAATTTTAAAACTGTATTTTTTTCTCATTGTCTAGAACTGAAACTTCATGGCAATTCTCTATTTTTAATTTCTTCCGTGGTAGTTTCATTATGAATAAATCAACTATCTGGATGACATCATTTAGAACAGCTGCTTTTTTGATGACTAGACATAAATTGTAACTTTGGAAAATGATAAAATAATATAATAAAGTATTCTGCTTCTTGCTAACTGCAATTAGCTATCTTTTGAAAGCATTAAATCCAAGTCACCTAACACATCTGCACCATTTTAATCTTTTTCAATTGCTAGCATTTTTATTTAATCCACTGTTTATTTGTTGTTGTTGTTGTTGCTATTGTTTTTATTCATCTACTTTCCTTATTAACAGATTGCCTAACTAAGAGTATAGAAAGGACTAATTTGTTTGGAGAAACTGGAACTTTTATTGGTATCTTTTAGATTTTTAAAATGCTCCCTTTGCTTAATTCCATTCCATTTTTGGTTATTTTGTGTACAGTATATATATGTAGTAAAACGACATGCTGCCTCTACGAGACACACATTTAATCACATAGTTTTGACCTGTAAATCTTAGCAGTAGCAGATTATTAAAATGCTTCAGCTCTCTTCAGCGGACAATGTATCAGAAAATTACCCTCACTCTTAAATAACAAGATTTAGTTCAACTGCCTAACTCACTTTTTCTTCTACAAGGAACTCAATCAGCATACACAATATTCTTTGTTTTGATCTGTCACTGCACCTGCAAAACCAGCCAAAAGTGTAGAACTCAAACAAAATCTATAATTTAATCTCAATTATTAAAATTATAGTTTAGTCTAATTTTCCCTCTTCATGCTAACTGGGTTTCAGCTTGTCCCTCCTCCCTAAATACTGGGTCAGAATTGCCCCATTTTGCTTTCTAGATATGGGCAACAGATTTCCCCCAAGAGATTAAAAAAGACCACCCCATGGTTTAATAAAATGCAACAGTGGCAATTGACACTTGTTTTTAAGAGTTTTAGAATTAGTATACCATGGCACACACACAACAGGTTTGTCTGTACAATAAATACAAAGTAGACTTACAAAACTCATTTCCCCAAACCGCAAAAACTATCTGTCACAAATGTTGAGCCATGATGTAATTTCTCCACCCTAACAAATATAGCATGTAGATACAACATTGTGGGTCCCACAGGGGACTGTCTGGGTCTCAGGAGTCAGACTTGTTGGGTCAATCATAGTCAACTCTTCTCATTAGTTCTCAAGAGAAGAGAAAATATATCCTTTTAATCAACATACTAATTTCCCTCCTGACTTCAGCAAATGGGAACTGAGCAAGGCTACTTAGCAGTTGCTAATAAGATATATTTCCGAGAGCTTTGATGGCCAAGAAGAGCCTCAACTAGCTAAGTTCAATTTTGGAAGAAAGTGAGAATCAGCCTTTAGCATCCATGCTCTGAAGAACTTCAAACAAGCTTAACAGCCACCCAGAGCTAAAGAGGAAAGCTACGTAGAACACATCACTTGGAAAAAGTAAACTTTCTCAAAGTTACAGATAGCAAGTTATTTTCTTCAAACTCCAGTTCAAAGGATCAGACTTTGATCCATTATGTGCTGTTTTTTATTTGCCTGGTTGCTGCCAGTCAGAGTATACAACAGGAGGTTAGATGGATGCATAGTCTGAGATCTATAATAAAGGCGTATTTATTTCCGTGTATATGCCAAGATCGGCAATCTAGTATCAGCCTTTGGGCTCTGTTCCATTAAAGCCTTGCCAGAATAGACAGCCGCAAAAAAATTATAGACTGTAACTCTGAGCTCTGAATAGAATAACTTTTTCCGTGGATAGAATATCTTTTATTTCCTCGTCTCTAGAATTCAGGATAACTTTCGGATGACGGGGTACTGACCCAACAAACTTTCTTTACATTAAATGGTAATTCCTCCCCTCGCTACTGGCTCCTGTATAAAATCTGAACTTGAACGTCAGAATTGCATCATATTGTATTGATGTGTTTTTAAACAACTGAAATGTATTTCCGCCTCATGTGAGAGAGGGAGCATCTCCTGAAATTCATTTTGATTCTAACTTCAAAGATCAGTTCACAAAATGAGGTCTCAACTAAATTCTACTCATTTATCAGAAAGGGTTCTCACAATACCTGGTCATCCACTTTGTGAGCAATGAGTGTGGCTCCTTCTTCCAGCTCTGCCATGCTGATTGGCCGTATGCGAAGTGCCACCTAAAATACAGCAAGATGGATGAGTGTCTGAGGTATCCCACAATTTGTGAAATAGCCAAAGAACAAAAGAGAGAGAAATTAGCACCTGCATGGAAGTTCTCGGTCTCCGTGCCCTGGCCATCCAAGGCCCAAAGTGTAAGCAGAGTTTCTTCAGCTCCCAAGTTCTTCCCTGCTCAGTGTGCCTCACCTGAGTCCTTCTATCACCACAGAGAAAAAAATCATCTGTGTCTCTCTGAGGCTCTGGCAGGTAGCCGCAAACAGACAATGAGAGGCTTTTTCCTTGGGAGGAAAGGAAACACCACCTGGATAGCAGCATTTCTGGAACAACATATCCAGCTACAGCCACGTCAGCCTATAAGATTCATCCCATTCAATCTTTAAAAAAGCATCCAGAGATTTAGTGACTTCAGTTCACTGCTTCCCATACAGACAACAAAGGGGTGAACTCCAAAGCACAACTCCCTCGTCCTATCAGCAGGGCTTTTATCTGTTATCCTGAGATGAATTTTAACACAGGATCTCAACCCATGGAAAACATCTTGCTTTCTATTCCTCATGCTGTTTGAGTAGAAACTTCTGGCTATCATCCAAAATTTGCTGAACCACAACTATTAATTTCACTCACCATTGGCAATTCTATAGTCTCTGTTCAGAGTTGTTCAAAAATTGCAATGAAGGGTCCAGACAGTTTCCCTGCTCCGAACCTAGAAAGTACATCCCGTGGCATTGTTGATTTTAGAGACAATTAAACTATTTCTTGTGAAGCTAGGCAAAATTCTCTGATGAATTCGTTCTTCCTTGATGTACAAATACTTTGGCATCTCTGAAAGGATTCTTTAAGGAGTCTTCTTTTACTTTTGAAATCTATTTCATAGACTTTTCTCCACACACACCCCCCTCATAACGGTCCCAAAGGTGCTTTTTCAAGAAGCAACTGAACTTTCTGGTTTTTCTTTGAAGATGTTTTGCTTCTCATCCAAGAAGCTTCTTCAGCTCTTCTGAAGCTTCTTGAATGAGAAGCAAAATGTCTTCAAAGAAAACCAGAAAGTCCAGTCGCCTCATGAAAAAGCACCTTTGGGAGAACCATGATTTGGATGACTGAGAATCTCCATAGATATCCCCCATCATAGCACTGATGATAAAAATAATCACTTCCAATGCTCCAATACAATAGCAATAGCACTTAGACTTATATACCACTTCACAGTGCTTTACAGCCCTCTCTAAGCGGTTTACAGACTCAACATATTGCCCCCAACAATCTGGGTCCTCATCTTACCGACCTCAGAAGGATGGAAGGAAGGATACAATACATTTGTATTCCAATGCAATATATTTTCAAAATAGTTTTACAAATGTTGTCCTTGAACTGAATGTTTAATTGCACATTAATGTGTAACATTTACTTACACTTTCATTAAAAGGTAGCTGAATGATTTAAATTATGCAACACAGGTTACAAACCATATTTGAAAAAGTTATACACATCCTCAGCAAGAGAGAGCTATTTCCAATTAATACTTTTTTTTTACTCTAGTGACCAATCAAGACACATCCTTTCCATTCATATTTCTTCTGGATTCTGCTGTCTCCGACAACTGTTTTATTTTACATTGGAAGCTCCAGGAAGTGGAAATCTTTTTTTACTTTTCTTCATATTGCTTAACTATATGTACTAAAAATTCAAAACATAATAAACTGAATGACAGCAACACTGAATCTGACCAGGAAACCCCTTTCTTATCTGAGCATCAATTTATAAAGATAAAATTGTACAATTAATATTTGTGCTTATAACATACATTCCATGAACACAGAATTATGATCTGAAAACACCCACTATTTTTGTAAGGCCCAGCTAGGGAAAACTTTAAAACAAAGAAGCTGAGCGTCACTAACTCCCATTTTTTTGGGACACTAATGACAGAGATCATTGATTAGCCATACAAATCCAAACAACTGTGTCTAGGTAACAAAACATCGTAATATGGAGAAAATGTGAGTATTGTTCTCTTGAGCTGGGCATTATTTCTAGTGCAGTTCGACCACTTCACTCTACGGCATAAGATTTAATTGAATTCCTATTTCAATTTATGGGACAGATTATGTTGATGGAAACAGGTAAGGCCAGATCCCTCTTGAGATGGGACAGGTCCCTTAAATCCAGAAGACAGCCTGACAACCATCTAATCTCTTAGTTTGCGTACTTATTAACAAACAAATCAAGTAATTTCATTCTTCTGCATTTGATTGTTTCTTCTTGCCATTAGAATGGAAGAAAACAGTTTTAACAAAAACCCTATTAAATGTTCCTCTTCTATTTCTAATACAATTCCGCACGCTCTCTTTCTCAAGCTACACTAACTTCTTGCTTTTATTGATCATACTGGCTGGGAATCCTGAGAATTAGAGTCCGACCCTTTGGGGTCTCACTCTCCAGCTTTTTTGCCGCCCGAAAGAGGCGAGGAAGTCACTTCACTCACCGTGAGCTGCTGATCCTTGGACTCTCTGGTCTCCTTCATGATGGTAATTAAGTCGCCCAGACAAGGCAGGCTCGGGCAAGCGAAGATACAGCACGTGTGGACCCCCACTCCCCCGCGCACTCCCAGATTCCCGGGACTCCTGGATCTCGTCGGGTGCGGGTTCCGCTCTGCGCTAGATTAAATCTCCCCGCGAAACCAATGACAGGTGTCTGGGCGCCGCCATTCAACGGGTACTGGAGTCGTCCCCCCCAACCCAATTACATCGCCCTCCCTTTGGAGAGACAGCTGGCAAGCGGGAGCCCGGGCTTGATCTCCCCTCGGAGACGTCTGCCGCCGCCGCTCTCCATCTGGGACCTGTGTGCAGGGAATCTGCCAGTGGCCGGCCGCCGCCTCTCCTCGCCTGCCTCCTGGTGTTTCGAGTCCCCTGGAGATCTTTCCAAACTGTACACAACAACCGGGCACGCGGGAGGCTTCCTCCGACTCATTCGGTGGCGCCCCATTGGCTGAGTTGGGGTTTGAGCGGCTCTCCATCGCTCTCTGCCGGCCGGCGTGGAAGGGGAAGGGCGAGATCGCCTGGCCTAAGCACGCCTGGTCTCCGACCCGCGACTTTTGCAGTGCAGGAACCAGAGGCCGGAAGGTTTGACGGCGCCGTCGATACCATAATTATTACTCTCTTAACCTGCACCAGGACGCCCTTATTTCCCCCCATAAATCCAGAGGAAGATTCCGGTGAAGGGATGAAGGGATGTAATTGGCGTGTTGGAAGAAATGTCCTTCTGGGTTCGGCTCCAAGTGGGGGAAAAGACACTGGAGACATGGAGGCTGCTTGGAAAGATGGTTTTAATGGTGGACGGGACCACATGGTTTGAGTCCTGAACAGAAAAGGTGATCACATGCTTCAATGTTGGTGGAGAAGGGAAGGGAAGGAGAGAAGCTGAGTCCCTGGTTTTATGCCCTCTCTGCCCTTTAATCTTGAGCTTGTATTTTGATTGGTTATCAGACTCCCATGAGGCCATGCAGGGGCAACTCTCTAGGCTGCGTTTTGAATCCAGGTTTGATTGAGTTCTCAGATGCCATGTGGTGAGTTGGATAAAAGGTCAATATCATCATGCCTTAATCCCATTACTCTGGAGCTGAAGGGGAGAACTCCTTATTATGTAAAGTGGACTAGCTCAGGCTTTAATGGCTCATTGACAAAGCGGGATGGACAGGATGCTGCAGGCAGCTATTCTGTCTTTTAAAACATGTTTCTTACTTTTCACATCCAGAGAAATATTCTGCCTTTTCAATATTTCCTATGATATTTCATTTTTCTGGCAGAGAGCTGGGTGATAACTTCCTACAGGTGCAAAAATGGTGAATGGTTTACAATAGTCCTTTTTTTTGTTCATTAAAAATAATTTCATTAGGGATGTTTTTCCTTTGATGCATTGTTTCCCAAACTTTCTTCGGTTGAATAAACTGAATAAACATTTGGGAATGCAGGGAACATCCAGTGACGCCAAGAGTCCCCTTTCTATATTTTTTTTTGTCTTAAAGAGCATGGGAGTTCACACTTTTTGGTGTTGGAAGAAATGTCCTTCTGGGTTCAATGGGGAAAAAGACTCTGGAAACACAGAGGCTGCTTGAAAAGATGTTTTTAATGGTGGACAGGACCACAAAGTTTTGAGGTCCTGGGAAAAAATGTGAGCACATGCTTCCAGATGTTGAGTGAAGAAGAAAAAGAGCCAGAGATGCTGAAAGTCCCTGGTTTTATGCCCCTCTCTGGCCTTTGAACCTGAGCTTATATTTTGGTTGGTTGTCAGACTCCCATAGGGCCATGCAGTGGCAACTCTGTAGGCTGTGCTTTAAGTCCAAGTTTGGTTGAGCATTGCTTCATCCCAGGTGCCCTGTGGTGAGATGGGTAAAATGGCTAATACTATCATGCCTTAATCTCATCACCCTGGAGCTGAAGGGGGGATCTTTGTTATGTAGAATACACTGGCTGAGGCATTTTAATGGCTCATTGCCAAAGGTGGGGGCTATTAAGAGTGAGTGTGTTTCCTGCCTAAAAACATGTTTCTCCATTTCTTATCCAGAGAAATATAATATTTTACCTTTTCAATATTTCCCAGGATATTTCATTTTTCTAGGAGAGGGGTGGGTTTTAACTTCCTACATTGAAAAATAAGATAATTATGGTGGCATATATGTACGCTTCCTCTAATTTAAAGGCTTTTTAAAATAGATTTTATACCCCAAATGAAATCTAAAATTAAGTTTATATAGTTATTTTGAATTTGAATTATTGTGTGTAAGGGACGTGGTGGCTCAGTGGCTAAGATGGTGAGCTTGTCGATTAGTTCGAATCCCTAGCATCCTGTAATGGAGTGAGCTCCCGTTACTTATCCCAGCTTCTGCAACCTAGCAGTTCGAAAGCATGTAAAAATGCAAGTAGAAAAATAGGAACCACTTTGGTGGGAAGGTAACAGAATTTTGTGTACTTCGGCATTTAGTCATACCAGCCACATGATTATGGAGACATCTTCAGACCGCGGCTCTTCGGCTTTGAAATGGAGATGAGCACCGCCCCCTAAAGTCGGAAACAACTAGCACATGTATGTGAGGGGAACCTTTACCTTATGTACCTCTTGGTATAACAACAATATTTGTTAGAGCAAACTTGCTGGTCATGAATATTCTTTAACAAAAGGAGCCAGGGGCAAGTGAAATCATCATTCATTGTATTTCATATTTGTACTTTTTGTAGTGGTTGTGGAATAAGGATGCTATGGAAAAAACACTTA
Organism: Thamnophis elegans; assembly: GCF_009769535.1. Classification (NCBI taxonomy): domain Eukaryota; kingdom Metazoa; phylum Chordata; class Lepidosauria; order Squamata; family Natricidae; genus Thamnophis; species Thamnophis elegans. The sequence goes on along the minus strand of NC_045542.1, from coordinate 44,577,540 downwards.
AAATAAACACCTGAACAGTTTCACTTGAGAATCTCTGCTCTAGTAGTTTAAGGTATACACACCATACACATAATTCTGATTTTTCCCTCAGGTTGAGATGGGTTGGATACAGAGAGATTTGTACTTAGTCTAAAGTCCCCGTACTTTCCATGCGTGAACCTAGGTCTCCCTATCCTAGTGCAAGAGGTCCAATGGGAAGCCCCTCAATTTATGCTAATTCAGGGAAAAGAAATTTAAAACAAGAAATGGATACCCGAGGAAGCAACTTGGCAGTCTGATTTAACATCTGACAGAAAAGGGTGGTGTAATATAATCTAAGGAGACTCCTGTTCCACCACACAGAAGATCACACCTGCTATACTAATAATGAGATTGTGCTCAAACACAAAGGTATTCTGTAGTGTGGTGAGATGTTCCCATTGTATCACACAGTGGACATATAATTGGCACAGTAATCCATTAATTGGACTAATCCTCTTTCAAAGCCAGGTCTGGGCACAAGAAACCAGCTGAAAAGATCCAGACACTCCCACTGGCCAGAATAGTCAAGGAAGGCTATGTGCAGGGTCCAGAGAAAAAGGAAGCTGGCCATTAGGAATTGGGATGGTGCTATCCTGACCTCATTATTGATAGAATCCCATGAATTATGGCAGATAGCATCCATGGCTAAGGAGGGAAAATGCTAAAACAGTTGGAGGACATAAGGAAGGCAACATTATAAGAAAAAACTTGTAGCAGCATTTTGTGTCATTGGATACAACTGTGGGAAAATATGAGAGCTAGGGTGATATAGTTATTCATTTAGAATAAGAGTTGGAAGGGAATTGGAGGTCTTCTAGTCCAACCCCCTGCTTAGGCAGGAAACCCTATACCACTTCAGAAAAATGGATATCCAACATCTTAAAGCATTAAAGGAGCTTAAAGGAGCATTCACAACTTCTGGAGGCAAGCTGTTCCATTGATTAATTGTTCTGTCAGGAAATTTCTCCTCAGTTCTAAGTTGCTTCTCTCCTTGATTAGTTTCCACCCATTGCTTTTTGTTCTACCCTCAGGTGCTTTGGAGAATTGTCTGACTCCCTCTTCTTTGTGGCAACCCCTAATATATCAAACACTGCTATTATGTCTCCCCCAGTCCTTCTTTTCATAAGACTAGACATATCCAGTTCCAGCAACCGTTCTTTATATGTTTTATCCTCGAGTCCCCTAATCATCTTTGTTGCTCTTCTCTGCACTCTTTCTAGTGTCTCAATATCTTTGTAGTATCATTAACATTAGATCCCTTTTCTTAAAAAGGGAGCCTAACCTATTTGCAGTACTCAAAAGACTTGTAGAAATCAGATGTCTGGTATAACTCAGTTATGAATAGGTGGAGAAAAGGGGGAAAACAAGGAGGTGTGTAACATCAAAGGGCTAAAGGAGGACATATTTTTACCATTTCTTATGGTCTGTAGAGATTCATCCAGGACATGGTTGTCCCAAAGGTGCTTTTTCAGGAGGCAACTGGACTTTCTTGTTTTTTCTTTTGGAGATGTTTCATTTCTCATCCAAGAAGCTTCTTCAGCTCTAACAGGATAGTGGGGAATGGAAGGATTTATATTACTTGCAGACAGCTGGTCATTTGCATCCTTTTAGAAGGTTATTGAAATACTTGGAGGTTTATCTGTGTCCTCAGGGTCACCTGAGTAGTGCTTCTAGTTCCTGTAGTCTGCAATTTTTCCTCAAAATTCTCTTCAAAAAAAAATAAGGAAGTCCAGTTGCCTCCTGAAAAAGCACCTTTGGGGCTACCATTTCTTATCTTTGAATAGAGTTATCACTTTTTTTTTCAATTGCAGAAAGTCTGATGCCTTTTAGAATTGAGTGTCAACAAATATTACTTTCTTGCTCATTATCATCTCTACAGTATTTAGGCCCTCACTTGGTGAGTATATGTGCTTATTTTAAAAGTATAAGAGCTTTGTCATTGTAAAACATGCGCATAGATATAAGAAAAAACCTGGAGCATGAAGGGAACAAGGCTATTGATATGATCAGCTAGCAAATGAGTTAGTTCAGAATGGAGAAATGGATACTCTAAAGTAGAACTTTCCAAACAGTGGTACTAAGATTTGGTTTATTTTTAGAAGACACTCCAGGAATCTCTGTATCAGCCAATGTCAAAGTATCTTTTAGCTATCCTACCATCAACCAATGAAAGAGTCTAATGGCTTGAGTTGACTTGGCTAATTAGCAGTTTGAAGTTGGCCTAAATTTGTTTATGTTTATTTTTTTGCATCACCATTGGCCTGTTAAGGTAATCAATCTGCTGCCACCCCCCCTCCCCAAAGGGGGATTTATAATACTATGCTGGCAGGGGATGTTGGGAGCAGAATTTCAAGGAGTTATACCACACTGGTATTCAGGGGAAGTTTGCCTGTGTGTTTTATAGCGGGGCCACAGATGCCTTTCTGGAGCATCTGATGATATTCAGGATCTTCTACAATGAAATATCCTTACATATACAGAAGAGGCCAACAAATCCCATATATTGCCAAAAGCCAATAGTTCCCATGGCATTTCTAGATAGTTTGGTGCTCACTGGAGGTAACTAATCAAATATATACTTGAGCTTTTTACAATTCACTCCCATGTCCATGAATGCTTAGGTGAAATTATCCAGACCAAATGATGTAACAATAAGATACACCAGTGAAATAAGCATGGAGCTTACAGGTTTCACACTGCTGACTAGAGCTACTGGAAATTGTAGTTCATTTGGAGACTCACAGGTTTCCCTACATTCAGTTACTTGCTTGATAGGTTGTATGATTGTCACCCTAATGCCTCCACTGTGGTATTTTACACATAGTTTAATTGGCATTATCATTACTCCTAGGCAGAGTGCTGGTTGGGAGTGTTTCCCTCCAAGCATATTTTATGGGTGGTAGAGTGAGGGATGCTGTCTGTTCAAACATTACCTTGTCCTTTGAGAAAATGGTGTTTTCCTGTCATTTTGAAAACAATAAATATAAAAGTACAGATGGACCAGATGCTTTAATATAGTAGTGGTGGTGAGAAACTTAAAAAAAAATACATAGTATAGGAAAGGATACTGTCTCTCCCAAGTACTGTTGATACTGTGATAGATAGTCCTGTAAATGGGAAAAAAGAGAAGATAATTATTGTCTCCTCAGATTCTCATTTTCTGTGGTCAAAACAAAGAGAAATTTTACCCCTTCTTCTTGGGAAAAAAGTGTCTGTAATGCTGAAAAGAAAACCTATCTACTGGGAACCATAATCATCAACCAGGACTTTACATGTCAATCTTTCAGGTTAACATTTATAAAGCAACAGATGGGAACCATATAGATTGCCAAGCTACTCCTCTCCCCATTGCCCTGTCATTCAATCCTAGAAAAAAGTAGAGATTATCTTTGTCTTCTCATTTCTGAAGCTGTGCTCTCTTTATAGAAGTTTAAATACAGTAATAATTAATACAAAGAGAATAATACAAAATAATAAATAATACAAGCATTTTTCTAACACTCACGGGGAGAAAGATTCACCAGCTCCACATGTCCAGCTAGCAGAATCCAAAATAAATTTAGGGGGCTCAGAATGGGGATATAGGCAACTAGCAGTCATTCTGCCTTTCAAAAGCTGTTATTCTACCTGTTGAGAGAATCAGCTCTGGAAAGAATAATATAATGTACAATTGGTGGAAATCAGTAAGGGGCAAATCAAATTCAAAACATGGCTTGCAGTTACAGTTACAAGCCCAATTTGCAGATTTCCGGTTTGGATGTGATAATAAATTACAGTTTGCCACAAGCAAAGAAGTACATAATGAAGCAGAGATAAGGGGAAGCATTAGTCATTAAGTCAGACGGGGGTTTATGTATTACTCTAATTATGAGATTTGTATGGTTTTAGGGTAGCTGTGTGTGAATACACCACTATTGCTTGTAAGCCATGATTTATGGCCTCTTTGCTCTAGAGAATAGAACATGAGTCCTCTAACTATGGCTACATGCGGCCCACCAAAGCCATTACTCCAGCCCACACAGGACCACGAGACTGCCCCATCCACATCGCTCCACCCATCCTTTGGCCGAGCGCTGGACTTGCCTTCATGATCCCTGTAGGCTGGAACTGAAAGGTAAGGCCAACAATTTTGGCCTGCAGAGACGTTCTGGAGGTGGAGAAGGTGAAAAATGGGGTGCATGGATGCCCCAGGAGACCATAAAACAGGTGAAAATGGCACATTTCTAAAAGGCGAAAGATTTATACGATCTGAAGAGAAACCAAAGTGGGTCTTTTGCCCATTTTTTTGCCTACAAAATGCTTCTGGAGGTGGGGGAAGTGAAAAACGGGGCACACAGAAGCTCCAGGAGGCCAAAAACTGGGCCCATTTTTCACCTTCCCCACCTCCAGAAGCATTTTGTAGGCAAAAAAGAAGATTTATCTAGAAGATAGATAGATAGATAGATAGATAGATAGATAGATAGATAGATAGATAGATAGATAGATACTGACAGACAGACAGACAGACAGACAGACAGACAGACAGAGACAGAGTGAGAGACAGGGAGACGGGAGAGAGAGACAGAAAGAGAGAGAGAAACAGAGACTTGTCGATTTTAAGAATTGTTGCAAAACTGAGTTTCCTGAGTTTCCACTAGACTCCTAAACAACTGAAAAAACAATCTAGTAAAAAGAAAAGTCAACCAAAAGAGCAACATGCAAATAAAAGCAAATAAAACACCCCCAGGAGCAAAACAAATTAAAGTTTAATTTGTGTGCATTGTTTAATGGACTGTTAAATTGGCCACACTCACCTAGTCACATGACCTAGTCACGCCCACCCAGTCACATGACCACCTAGCCATGACCACCCACCCAGTCTGCCCCAACAGTCAAGGGACCATGAATTGGCCCCGTTTAAAAAGTTTTGAGGATCCCTGGAATAGAAGGTCTGCTAGACCAATATAATCACATTGCTGACACATATTCAGCTTGCTCTTTTCTCCCACCCCACCCCAATTCAGAAACGCTGGCTTGTTTTCCTATGTTGTATGTGTATGAATTTGGACCAATGGAGGGGGGGGGTGTAGATTCATGTGGATGCTTTCTGATCAGTTGACTAATTACGGTTTGTTTTTATTTTTTTTTCCCTTTCAGATTAAGAATTACAGTGTGTTTCCCTGGTAGAGACATTTAAAGCTAGGTTTGCTGGCTCCCATTAAGAGTAAATGGAGGAGAAAAAGAGTACAAATGTTATTACTTTTATTGAGTGTACTTTTTATGTAGAAAAAAAAATAACAAGAGAGAAAATAAAGCACCAAAGGAAACGGAAAACTTCATGCAGGTAAGACAACATTCACTCCTTCTCTTCTTCCTTTTCATCCTATAGAGGAAAAACAGAATTATTTCATTTCCCAAATTTTTACTAATCATAATGACCTATCAAAAGGAAATACCGTGTTTTGAGTTCTAGATTAGTCACAAATTTTTCTGAATTTTCCATCATAAAAAAACTCATCACAAAAAGAAAATTAGAAGCCACAAATGGTTTTTATCATCTTTTAAGTGAGAGTTTCCAAATAAAATTGTTTTAAAATGTGAGCAGCAATACACTGAAAAATGAAACACCCAGAGCCTTAGATAATACTATCTTTGATGTTGTATAGATAGTTTCACCTGACTTAGCTGAATGTGCTGTTCAGACTTGAATGACCACTGGGGCTATATTAATAGGCAGAATGGAAACAATACTAAGTATAGGTAATCCTTGACTTGCAACCATTCGTTTATTGACTGTTTGAAGTTACAATGGCACCGAAAAACACGACTTATGAATGTGTTTCACATGGCCATTGCAACAACCCCATGATCAAAATTCAGGTGCTTGTCTATTTTAAACGTAAAAACAATAAAAATATATTACAAAAAAATTCAGGTGCTTGTAACTGGCAGGTATTTATGATAGCTGCGCTGTCCTAAGATCATGTGATCACCATTTGTAACTTTCCCCACTGGCTCTGAAAAATCAAGGTCAATGGGGGAAATTAGATTCACTTAATGACCAAAAGATTCACTGAACAACTGCAGTCTTTCAACTGTGGCAAGAAATATTGTAAAATGGGGCAAAACTCATTTAACAACTGTCTTGCTGAGCAACAGAAATTTTGGGCTTAATTGTGGTTGTAAGTCGAGGACTACCTGTAAGTTAATTCATACCAAATTTCCAGAAATGAGAGAATAAAAGGGCATTCTCATCTAGTGTAACTGTTAAGATATTGGGTCTGAACTGTACACACAAACCCATACATGTAGTATATGCATCTATGCCCACATGTAGCTGTATAAGCCTGTATATACACATGTGTATATAGACATATCAATTTTGTACAATTAAATGGCACTCTTTTCCTCCCACTTACATGCCTAATCTCTCCCCTTGCTTTGAGAAATCCTGGTCCTGCCTATTAACATAAAACTTTAAGAAGTGTCAAACCTACTAATAAACGGTTGTCTCCTGTACCAATAAAGGAGAATATTTGCAGCTCAGGGTGTGAAATGAGGGGTCCTTAGTGCTCTCTGAGCTTGCTTGTTTTCTTGCAGACCTTTCATTACCCAAACTAGGTAACATCATCAATGCTGGTTGTCTCCTGTGTTCTAGATACCCACCGATACAAATCTGTATCCTAATCAGGGTGATACATAGTGTACATTGATTACACTATGTGATACATTGATTCTACTTGAAGTAGTTTTTATTATTTGGTTAGTCGGCCTATCTTCTAAAATTCTGTAGTTATTTTCTGTAGTTATTTTTTGCTAGAAAGAGCCACAACATAGTCATACTCCACTTTGTATCAAGGCTGCAGCTGTGGAGGTGGCATTAGTATCTGGGGGTGTAGATAACTAACAATCTGACTTGGTCTTTTCATACATTATCTTTAGTGAAGCGTGCAAACCAGCATTTGCCTGAGGTGGCGCAGTGGTTAAATGCAGCACTGCAGGCTACTTCAGCTGACTGCAGTTCTGCAGTTCGGCTGTTCAAATCTCACTGGCTCAGGGTTGACTCAGCCTTCCATCCTTCCGAGGTGGGTAAAATGAGGACTCGGATTGTTGTTGGGGGCAATATGCTGACTCTGTAAACCGCTTAGAGAGGGCTGAAAGCCCTATGAAGTGGTATATAAGTCTAACTGCTATTGCTATTGCTATTCCTGTGTCGGATGAGGAGAACAAATCTTTCTCCTCCTGTTCTGGCCACTTTTTACAGAGGCACGATTGAGAAGGTTTTAACAAGCAGCATCACTGTTTGGTTTGGTGGCAGCAGAGCCTCAGACAGAAAGTCCATACAGAGAGTGGTAAGGGCAGCTGAGAAGATTATAGGAAGCTCGCTTCCTGTCATTCAGGATCCTGCTTATAAGGGCTATGTGCTTAGAGTTTTATTAGAGACCCCACACACCCACTTCACAGTTTGTTTGTTTCTGTACTCCCCTCTGGGAGGAGTTTCGAAGTATTCCTAGCAGGACTATTAGATTCTGTAACAGTTTTGTTCCCCATGCCATCCATCTTGTAAATTGACAGGTTTCTTTCTTTCTTTTTTGGGGGGGGCGCATGGGTATGTGTTGTGACTCAGCAGAAGTCTCCTGTGAGTCTTTTAGGGATGCAAGATTAACAATGCAGCTGGGGCTCATTAGTGGCGTCTTCTGGTGATAAAAGGATGGATGGTGCCACGCCTTGGTTGCAGGAGTCAACGTTCGTTCAACGTTCATTGATCATCGGTCGTAGTTTGTTTGTGAGAGACACTTGGAGAAGTGATTTGCTTTCTGTAATCCTGATTCAAGGAGACACTTGGAGAAGTGAATTGCTTTGTAAGAGTTTTGTTTTGCATTCTGTTATCTTGTCAGAGACTTTATTTATGTTTATTTTTGGGCTCGCAGCCAGCCAGAGCCGAGGACTGATAAAGTTCTTTCCTTTTAAGTTTGTCTGCCTGTCATCTGTTAACGAGCGAAGAAGTGGGGACAGAACAGGTATGTATACTTTCGAACGAAACTGTGATGTTTCTCTTTGTCATATATGTATGTGTATGTGGGTATTTGCATAATGGTTATCGTTTGAGAACTGAATGCAATGAAATTTCATTTTAAGGTTTGCTGATTACTGTACATTTAAAAAGACAATAAAGTATTCTATTCTATTCTATTCTATTCTATTCTATTCTATTCTATTCTATTCTTCTGGAGATTTGAAACTGCATGAACAGAATCTATAATCTGCTGCAACATAATGTCCTTCAGAAGTTTTGGAGTGATCGCCAGGGAAGGTTCTCAGTTATTAGAAGACTGATTTGTCACAACATATGAAAAAGGATACCAACCTTAGGAAAAAATATTTCACTGTCATCATCTTCAAACTCCCGCTCCTAAAACATAAAGAATTTTCAATACATGAAGTAACATGAAACTGATCCATACATTTTTCTTCATACACAGCACTTTGTTACCCCTGAGCTGCCAGGAACCTCACTGCCTACAGGAATATCTTCGCCCACATGAACTTGCTCAAATTTTAAGACTGCAGTCCCTCCTGTTTAATCCCCAGTTAAATTAGCCCTGTTTGGTGAGACCTAAAGAACACATTACCCAGATTGCAGAACTAACTCTTTGGGAAATCCAGCCAATCCATTATTTGGTGCTTTTAAGCAGGCATAAATTTAAATAAAACTCCCAAAGATGCCAAGCATTAACAAATGAACAAAGAAATAATTGAAGATAAAGTATTTCCAGTTTTGCTGAGAGAGATGAAGTTTTAGCTGATACATATTGATGCTTTTTATAAACTTTATAAATCCTTTGACACTGAGACACCATCTTCTCTCATATGAAGAGTTGCCAAAATCATCATTGTAAGCTGTTCATGTTTACAGCACAGGAGAGTGCCTACTGGAAGGCCCAGGGCCACATCCGCCCCCCAAGGTGCTTAGATCTGGCCCGCCCTGGAAACAGCAAAGGACTGGCCCACAGTGCCTCTGGCAGTGAAAATGGTGCTCAGCCCAAGCTCTGTTTTAATTGGCAGAAGGTTGCAGGAGGCTGTTGCAGCTGGCAGTGGAGCTCACGAGAACTACAAGCAGCCCACCCTAGCTCCGTTTTTACTGGCAGAGGGTTGTAGGAAGACATCACAGCCATAAATGGAGCTTGGCAGCCTGTTTTTGCTGGTGAACGCTCGGGCTGCCACAGGCGCCCCTGAAACAAGTGACATTGAGCTGGCCATGCCCACCCCAACCCCCCAAGTTCAAACAAAACTGTGATGCAGCCCTCAATGAAATTGAGTTTGATACCCCTCATCTACAGTATTGGGAAATTGCCTTTCCCATTTTCATTCTGAGATGGGATTAAATACATTATAAGTACCACCCAACAAATATTTTTGTAAGACTCTCCTTCTTTTTTTGGTGTTTTGATTTGTACCAGTGGTGGGTTTCTACTGATTTGGACCAGTTCGGCTAAACCGGTAGTAGCTTGACGGCCTGGGTTGCTGGAACCGGCAGCAACCCAAGCCTGCCATGACCCTGAACCAGTTCTCCTGGCAGCGCTGTAGGTGCCGCCATCTTGTTTTTTGCTTCTGCGCATGCGCAGAGCCATTTTAGTTGCACAGCACGCCTCAAGTGTGCATGTCGCATTCCTGAGCAAACCAGCAGTAGTCTCTGCTGTAACCCACCCATTTTGTACCCATTACATCTGCCACTCAGAAAGGCCTCCTTTCCCCACATCCCACCAAGCTTCCTGTTACCAGTTGCACAGTTACCTTTTCTATTTTTAATTTGGCTTGAGCTCGCTCCCGGCGCCGGAGTTCTCCTTCAATTACTTCAAAGAACTCTTTATGCACTCGTTTCAAAACTTCCTGTGGCTTTTCTTCCTCAACATCTTCTTTGGCCTCTTCATCCTTGCCTTCCAGCTTGGTTTTCTCCTTGAGACGCATTTCACGGTGGCGTGCCTCCAGAATCTTCTCTCGCTTCGTCTCCCGTTCAAACATCTGAGATGCACATTGTTACGGATAAAAAGCATTCAACTAAATTCTGCCCATACTTCTATTCTACAGGGTACCAACGAAAGGTAGATAGTGGGAAAATTGCCTGTCCCAATAATATATTATTGAATGTTTGTATTCCACCAGCATCAGAACTCGTATCAATGGAAGGGATCTGCTGCTCACTTACTGCCTCATAAAGCAATAATTTGATGAAACACTGTTGCTTGTATACAATGGCTTAGTTCTTTTGAAGTACAGTGTTAACAGACTACCTTGGCCAGTTTATATCAGTGAAAATTAAAGGCTTCCTCAAGCCGAACTTGATACCTGATAGCCACATAGCATTTCCCCCCCCTTGGGAGCAAGATGGAAATGTTCATTTCTCTTCCAAATATTAATCAGCTCTGACTCTGTTTAGCTTTTTTTTTTTTTTTTGAGATCCAATCCAGATTGGCTAGGGACTATCATATGTTATGGTATTTATGCTAACAAGAATATTTTTTTTTAAAAAAAAATAAGGATATAGAATACATAGATGGAAAACTAGAATTCAACCCAGAGAAGGAACAATCTCACTCCAGTTCTCAGAGGTTTGCTTGCCTGGCACTTTGCCCATTTGTGACAAGCAGGAGATACTCACTGCTGAGGCCAGGTTCTTCTCATTCCTTTGCAGAGTACAGAGGCCAGAAGAAAATTCCAGAAGCGTTACGGTGCCCAACTTGGATCCACAGCCAATAAAACGCCCATTATCCTGCAAACGCAGACTGAAGAGAGGCTCATCGCAAACCTGGTGGGGGGTGGGGGGACCAATCCAGGAAGCAAAAATATATATATCCATGTCAACTCTTTCACATCTTTAAGACAACATGCAGATTTACCATAAAATATATGTAATTCTCATTAGAAGGAGTCACATGGGCCATTGAGACCAATTTCCTACTCAGTGAAGGAATCCTAATTAAAATTATCCAGGCTCTGTTTGTGTCAGACCTGGAAACCATCTTTTACATTTGGACCTTCAGGCCTGGCACATTTTCTACTGTGGGAAAATGGGAGGGGGGATTATAAGGAGTATGGGGGATATACAGCCATAATAACATTCTTTCTCAGAAAGTCAATGTCGACTGGCCCTGCAGATGGTGCCTGATTGGACTATGTGATGGACATGTGGGTGCTGGGAAAACCTGGAAACTTTCAGATTCGGGTTTTCCCAGATGTGCCGATATGACATTTCTAATAAAACGGAACTTTGAAGAAACTCAAACCTCAGAGTCTTCTTTCGTTGGGGGTGTTGCTTAGAACCCTGACAGTTTCGAGATATCCAGCGAGGGATAATTCACCACCTTCTTAGGTAACTGACTTGATATTTGACTAGAATTTGACTTTCTGTTAACTTTAGTGCACTGAGTACTAGAGTGCAATTTCAACCTGTTTTGAAGACCTCGGATCTTATTCTAATTCAATTGTTAAACAAAAGGGGTTTCCCTCCCCATATCTTCTTCTATAAAGTTGTTTTTTATATTATCTTTTGATAGTAAGATGAGTGGCATATACACTTAATAAATAAAATAAATAAAAATAAGGAAAAAAACCCACAGATTTATAAATTGACATTTCTATTTCAGCAGTGATTATTATTCTTTGCAAATGGTCTTACATTGAAACTTTAAAGCACGCACACTAAAATATGGATTGGGGCTACTTTCAGTTATGATGATGCCCACTGGGCTGCAAAATTTTCAGGATCCAATTTTGCTGGGACCGGAAGGTTAGTCTTTTGAGCTTTTGCACTTGTACTGGAGCCCATCTTCAGAGTCTGAAAGATTGGAAGACTACAATTTGAGTCCTGGTGAATGACCAAGATAGGATCCTGCAACATTATCCTGGGACACATATATTTGCCTTCATTCGTGCAAAATTTCGCCTCAATGAGAAAGTGGCAAATTATATGATTGACATCCCAGTACAGCAGCATCAAAACAATTGTACTTGGTATGAATCCCTACAGAGCCAGCAAAGTGACCTCAGTAGTATGAGTTGATACATCAAATCAGAGAAATCTTGTAATTAATGCAACTTAAGAGACAAGGTCTTACAACAAAAAGATCGGGATACAGAAACTTGTGGGACAAGGCATGTGTCATTGTTTCCATGTCCTTAAATTACCTTCAAGTTGAGTGTAGGATCATTTTGTTGAAAAGGAAGTCCCAACATCAAGGTCCCATCCATTTTAGTAGTGAAGAAGACAGCTGGTCGAGTTGTGCTCCAACACCCATCTGTGAGATAAGCCATATGGTATCTGCCGGAAAACATATTGTGTTTTTTTTGTGTGCTAGTCTCCCTATGAAGATCCTACTTTGAAAGATGGCCTAGAAATACTGTATATACTCGAGTATAAGCCTAGTTTTTCAGCCCACTTTTTGGGCTGAAAAAAGCCGCCTCGGCTTATACTCGAGTCAGTGAAAAATTTGCCCGAAATGGAGGAGAAAAAGGGGCGGGGCCATGCCGCTGGGTGACACTCGTGAATGGCCCAGTGCCCCTGTGAGTTTCCCCTCCCTCTGTGTCAGTTTGCCGCGCAGCGCGCACCGCACCATCCCCCCTCCTCACGTTCTAATGTAATGCAGGGCTGTCTTACGATTCCCCTTTCTCCCCCTCCTGCCGCTCTGCAACGATGTCCCACCTCCTCCTTGTTATGGCAAGCAGCCACATAGCGATGTCCCACCTCCTCTGGTACAGTGATCCAATGATAGGAATCACTGTGCCGTGTGTCATAGGAGGCGGGACATCGCTCCTGCGGCTGCACGGGACATCATCATCACAGCGGGACATCAGCATCATGAGGTGAGTGAAGTATTTCATTGAATACACCGCTAGTTTACTGTTTTTCTTTGAAATAAATATTCAAAAACATTATTGGTATCTATTTTTATTTTTGAAATTTACCGGTAGCTGCTGCATTTCCCACCCTAGGCTTATACTCGAGTCAATAACTTTTCCAGTTTTTTGTGGTAAAATTAGGTGCCTCGGCTTATATTCGGGTCGGCCTATACTCGAGTATATACGGTACTCAAAATAAGTAAATGTTTGTTCTCTTCTGTTACAAAGGATTCATTTAAGATAGCTGCAACTTGTAAGTCCTTTTGTACAAAGTACATAAATGTTGAGGTCTGAGCTTGAAATACCTGCATATTGTCCTTGACTTACAACAGCTCATTTAGTGACCATTTGAAATTACAAAGGCACTAAAAAAGTGACTTATGACTGTTTCTCACACTTAATGACCATTGCAGGATCCACATGGTCATGTGATCAAAATTCAGACACTTGACAATTTACTCATGATTTTTGCAGTGTCTCAGGATTTATATGATCACCTGACAAGCAAAGTCATTGGAAAGCCAGATTCACTTAACAACTGTGGCCAGGAAGGTCGTAAAATGGGGCAAAATTCACTTAACAAATGTCTTGCTTAGCAACATACATTTTAGATTCAATAAGTCGAGCATTATCTATACCAAATACTTCTATAGACATTTCTTTATTTCTGATATTTATAGCCCTCCTTAATCCTAAGAGACCCTGCAGTAAGTAATGGCAAATATACATTGTAAAAACTAAAAAGGTAAAATTTGTAACCAAAATCAACTATCAGCCAAAAGGCACATTTAAACAAGATGGTTTTAACTTGTTTATAAAAAGCATGCAGGTTTGGGATCATCTGCTTTCCCAGGAGAAAAGTGGAAGATATTCTATTCATTCTTCCTTTCATCTAACCAACCATATATGGTACGTGCATATGTACATCATCTATCCGTGTGGATATGAGAAAAGTGAGAGAGAGAATGAGGCAGATCATGCTAAATAACAACCACTAATTCTGTAATACCAAGTGGGAGCAGGGAGCAGAGAGGTTTGGATAGAAGAGGCAAACCATTACTGCCATTATTCTTCCTAATTGGAAGTGTTGAAATTTATGTAAAACAATAGCCTTCCATGTGTTTTCAGTAAACAAAAACATTTCTGATGGAATAGTTGTAAAGTTCTTCATCCAAAGCAATGAATGTCTGTAACCCGAGTTTCAATTCATGAAATCAGCCTAATGGTTAGCTTTGATTGAAAGGAACCCCTCCCCTCCCCCTCCCAGGGTCAGCCTTGGATTTCTGGTTTTCTAAATAGAGGATTGAAAAAATGGTTTGCCATAGGGATTGGTTTCAGTCACCTATGAGGACAATGGACCAGTGTGAAGAAGATACAAAGTTGGAGACTTCTGATGGCTCTGAGCCCAGAATGTACTCTGATTAAAAAAAAAAAAGAATTAGGATTATATGGCTACTGCTCAGACAAAAGGGAAGCTGTTTTGGGGCAGTGAAAAAAAAGAGATATGATACCATCTCCTAACACAGGACCTTCTTCTTTTTAGTTACTGTAATACAGGATGAGGGGTGGGAGTAATGAAAAAGCAGAAAGTATCAGAAATAGAAAGAAATTAAGGAATGTGAGAAATAGAAATTATCTCTTTTTTACCAGCTCTTTTCTCACTATAATTAATGTGTTAATTACTTTTGCAGATTTCACTTTGTTATTGTAACACATGCTTGTGATTTTTACTTAAAGAAGCATTTCTTTATTTAAATCTAACTTGGCAGATAGAATCCATCTAAATTTAATTGCCAGTCTCACTGTTCCATTTCCTGCCCATGAAGAATTTTCAAGTGAAACTCAGAATTGACTATTTTTTTTAAATAGTTTCTTCATTTGCTACATGGATTAAGCTGGATACTTTGCTTTGAACCTCCACGTAATGCCTCTGCAATACGCCTTCTTCCCTTTAAATAGGAATGTATGTAAAACAAAGTTATGCTATCAAGACAGTGGTGGGATTCAAAATTTTTTACTACTGGTTCTGTGGGCATGGCTTGGTGGGCGTGGTGTGGCTTGGTGGGTGTGGCAGGGGAAGGATACTGTAAAATCTCCATTCCCTCCCGATCAGTTGGGACTCGGGAGGCAGAGAATAGATGGGGGTGGAGCTAGTCAGAGATGGTATTAACTGGTTCTTTCAACTACTCAAAATATCCGCTACCAGTTCTGCAGAACTTCTATTAGATGCCTCTACTATCAGAACTGGAAACCCCAAAGGATGAGGAACTAATGAGGTGGCTGCATTACTACAGACATCCTCCATTTGTTATTCCCATTTAACTGTTTTTATAGTTTTTAAAATGCTTTTAATATTTATTGATGAAATTTATTTTAAATATTTATTGTTTTAGCTTTGTTATATGCTGCCCAGTGTCACTTGCACGTGAAATGGGCAGCTCTATAAGTTAGATAAATAAAGAAAATGTAAGGACTACTTCACTTTGCTCTTCAGTGCAAGCAGTTCCCCACTTTTTATTTAATATCACATTACATTTTATATGAAACACATTCACATATGAAGATGCTAATAACACCTTTGTGGTTAAAAATGTGTCATTACATATGTTTTTGCGAATGAACTTCAATCCATTTTATCAGATGGGCTGTGATCCACAAAAAACTATGCAAGAATAAAATGTTAAGACCTCTTTGATATTCTTATAGAAAGTACCGGTATATGAAACAAATATTTTACTTGCCTTTTTGCTTTCTGTTATCAGTATTATGACAGGATCTAGGAAGAGGGCCTTTTAATGCTGCTGCCCCTGCATTGTAGAATACCTTGCCCTCAGAGGTGAGGAAAGCCACCAATTTCTTGGCCTTCTACAAAGGGGTCAAACTTTGGCTGAGTAGCCTTGCATGGGGGACACAGTGGCCCACACAACCATAGGGATGGTTGGCCCCATGAGAACACCTCCCCCAAGCACCTGTATTCTAATCCCCCATCTTGGAATACTTCATCTTTTAATGTTTTAAAATGTTTTATAATTAAAAACAATAATAATCCTAAATTTTTCTGATTGTAATGTATAATTTTACTGATTAAACTATACATACCCAGAGCCGTTCTTCTAGGAAGAGGGTCGGTTAAGAAATATGAACTATAAATAAATTAAATGAAAAAGAATGGCTTTGCAGAGTTACCTACTTAGTCCACATGATGCATGATTCTTTACTCTCTTCTGACCAAATGCGTGCTGTCCAATCCCCAACGGTCAAAAAGTTCTTGGGGTAGAAAGGATTTCTTGACAGAGAATAGATGGGGCCGTGGTGGCCACTGAACGTGCAGACAATTTTTTCAGCAGGTGTCTTTGCCTTGCGGTTACAAGAAATTACAATCCCTTGCTCTGTTCCCACCATGAATTTGGTTGGCTGTGAAAGGCCAATGAAACGTTACAGATTATTTACATGTTTGGAACTTCTATTTGCTTGACAAATAAAACTTCCTAAAAAGGAACAAACTGCCCATCTAAAACCAATATAAGCAATGAGATATTGGTGGATAATCAAAATTTGAGATGACTGACTACTATATCACACTGCTAATATATTCTAATACACCTTTAAAACCTTAAAATACTATAAGATATTTCATACTTTATAGTCAAAACATTTTTTCTATTGAGCTTTAAGATATTAGTACACATATTGCTATCCTTAGTTTCTGATGCTATAAACAAAAAACTTGTGGGAAGGACCGGGCCTGAGAGATTTGGAGTTGAGTAAGACTGGACCATACAGATGTTTAGATTTACTGGAAGTCAAGTGTGCTATAAACAGAACCTTGCAGGATCTGAATAAAATAAAGTTGAGATGAGGCCTGAATTGGAGATTTATTTAAATGAACTTGAAAATCTTTCTTTGCAAAGTCAATGTCTAACCAGAAAATTGCTGTAAAGACTCCTATCTGTTTTCTGTCTACTGAACAGCAAGGATCACAGCAATGTAAATAAAGCATGGGGTTTATATTCACATGAGGATTTGGTAGACAATATTTAATCAGAGAAATATAGTATGTTGAAGTCTGAAGATAACATATCTGCCTTTCTTATAATTAAAATGAACAAGTGAAATATATTTTAATTTATATACCTCAATCTGACCATGGATGAATACTACATTTGCTACAATATATTGGACTATAACAATACTAACATACAGAATGAATATTAAGAGAATTTACATTGCTGTTGCTAAATATGTTTAATGGTGTGTCAACACTGTGAAATTACCTTTTTCATATTGTTCTGTAGGACTCTAATATTGTGTTATTTAATAGAACATTAAAAATACAAGTGTAATTTTATCTTCCTTCAATAACTTTGAAAGCCTCAGCTTTGCAATACTTCTCTCATAAGCAATCCATACCAGTTCATTGGGGCATTGTTCTATCCCGCACTTACGTTATTTTTAGTTTTAACTATCACAGTCCGAACAAGGCAAATTGAATGAGGAGGGTTTGGAAATCAAAGACAAACCAAACTAGATTGCAGTGCTTCTTTTGATTAATCTTGCTTTGCAAGATTACACAATATTCTTTATTGTATGCATGCTATTCTTTATTATGAACACAATATTCCTTATTACAAAATCATGATTTTCCGTGACTTGCTACCAGTTCATATATTTTTATTTTATTTTAATCTTAATTCAATTTTATTTTTTTTCAAAGGAAAAAAGAACAGAGCTTTCATTATTGCAATTTCACTGAAGGTTGATATATATATATTTCCTGTTCTAGTCACCTATGCTTTTACTACAAACTAGGAATTATGATGGATATTCTACTGGCATCCAAAGCTTAAGAACCAATGAAAGATTTCAGAGAAAACACAGAATATCCAACAAATACTTACCATTGTTGGCTCAAACTCCAATGCAATGGCTCCTAAAGCATTTTCTAGGATGCCTTTTCTACTGATATCCATAACAAGTGTCTCAGTGGGCTCAGATAGTTTACGAATGTCCCACCACAAAACCTGGCCAAAGAGAAATGCATGTTAACTGCTATTTGATTTCTTGAATTGGCCCATGTTTATGTGCGTAGCTTAAACTGAGGCGGCAACAATGTGATTGCATGATAATTGTTTGCTATCCTGTACACACCTATTGATTTACTCAATTTTACACCTGGAACTAGGTTGAAAGCTGAAATTATTGTAGCCTATTGCTTTTAAGGTTGGTTTAATTATTTTCTACATGACTATCATCATAGATATATTTAAATTCACATTTTCAGCAGTCTAAACTTTAAGGAATATCGACCGTATAAAACTATGTCCTAAAATGTCCAATGTGGCTTTATATCCCACAATTATTCTAGAGTATTTTATGTGCTTAACAATTACCCTAGTTTTTACTTTAATTCTAAATTCTGCTATTATTCTCCCAGCTCAGAGCTTTGTGTGAAAATTTAATGTTTCATAGCTGAATAAATAT
Organism: Thamnophis elegans; assembly: GCF_009769535.1. Lineage (NCBI taxonomy): Eukaryota > Metazoa > Chordata > Lepidosauria > Squamata > Natricidae > Thamnophis > Thamnophis elegans. The sequence goes on along the minus strand of NC_045542.1, from coordinate 44,559,162 downwards.
GTGATGGATAAAGACACAGAAACTTTATTTACTGCACTTGGTGTGTACAAATCAGCTCGATTCTCCTAGACACTGGTATTGTAGGTAATTTATCAAATTATAATCAAATGCTGGGATCAAATTATTAACAAATGTCATTTGTCACCAAGTTAGCCAAGACTATGTAATGAATAATAAGTGCACAAGCTATTTTTAAAACAACAGAGCAAAGAGTCAAACTATTGCAAAGCAAAATGGCTCTTATTTCTCTGAGCTCTGGAACCATTGTTGCACATATTTTCTGATTAAAAGACTACCAATTACGTTACAGGTAATTGTGACAAGCCACATGATCTATGCCTAGATTTCTTCATTGTAACCTGTCCGTCAGTGGAGCCTGAGAAGCAATCGGTTCCTGTTTTTGATTGCAGCCAGATGGCATTATACACAGGATCTCGATGACTAAGCTCAACTGCAGTTAATTCCACGGGTAGTGATCCTTTCCGCATGTCCCAGTAAGCTGAGGGATAATGAAAAACAATTGAGAAACATTATTAGTGTTTCATTTTTATTTTATTCATTGCAATTATTTTTAAATAAAAATAATTGAAAATTGCTTACAAGTAATACAAACAATTGCAGCTAAAATTGCAGTAAATAACACAGTAAATAGCAATAGCACTTAGACTGATATACTGCTTCACAGTGCTTTCCAGCCCTCTCTAAGCGGTTTACAGAGTCAGCATTTTGCCCCCAACAGTCTGGGTTCTCATTTTACCGACCTTGGAAGGATGGAAGGCTGAGTCAACCATGAGCCAGTGGGAATCGAACTCTTGGCATTAAAATTTATTTTAAATTAACAAAGATTGCAAGGAAGAAAACAGGGTGTAAAAAAAGCCGTATTAAAGCTGCCTCTCAGCTATCTTCCTTTAAAAATTATATTAATACAAGTGTCAGGGCTGGAAGCCATCTTTTGCATTGGGCCTTCAGGCCTGCCACATTTAGTTTGAGGGAAAATGGGAGGGGGGATTATATGGAGTATGGCAGATATATTATCTAAATAACATTCCTTTTTCAGAGAGTCAAGGACATCTTGGCCTGCACCTGGAGTGGTGTGACTGGGAGGCATCTCCAGTTGGGGCAGTGCCTGATTGGATCATGTGATGGACATGTATCTATTGGGCAGGGACTTGAATTTTCATTTGGGTGAGGAAAACCTGGAAACTTTTAGATTCAGGTTTTCCCAGATGTGCCAATATGACATCTCTAATAAAATGGAACTTTGAAGAAACTCAAGCCTCAGAGTCTTCTTTTGTTAGGGGTGTTATTTGGAACCCTGACAAGAAGTTTATTGCATCTGATTATTTCAGAATAACTACATCAAAACATGGAATGAAGTTTAAAAAAAATGTCAAGATGGGACGGATAATTGTCACTGTTGGAGAGAATTTATGTGATCAGGTTGAATATTTTACCTAGTATATTACTTTTGTTTCAGACAATACTTGTTTTGATAACTGATGTACCATTTAACCAATGGCAGAAGGAAAGATCTATATTTGAATGGCAGTGGAACAAATCCTGACTTAAATATAAGTTACTACAAGTTGCAAAGGAAAGAAGAGGTTTGTAAAATTTTTGCATTAGAGGTCCTCTTTTCTGATGTATGTAGGCTGGGTTTCTGCAGATGCATCGTTGAAATACTTTTGCTGTCTGCAGCTTATATGGCATATAGTTTGGCAACTGGAAGCGACAGAAATCCTTCTCATTGGGCTGTTACTGATTGTGTGGGGAGATCTATGAAGAATGAAGTAAAATCATCTCTCTGTTCCTAATGTCAACAATAACTCTATAAAATGTGATGGCAGTTGAACATGGCAAACATAGGAGCCATCTTTAAGTCAAAAGCCACATGTAAGTAAAGAATTGGATTGAAATAGATACCGTATTTTTCGGAGTAAAAGACACACCTTTTTTCCTCAAAAAAGAGGCTGAAAATCTGGGTGCGTCTTATACATTGAATACAGAATTTTTTTACCTCCTGAAGCCCCGCTCCCTTTACAAAAATAGCCGTGCATATCCTGATGAAGGCTTTCAGAGAGCTCCTGGGGGCTGGAGAAGGCAGAACTGAGCAAAAATGGACTGTTTTTTGCCCCCCCCCCCCCAGCTGCCAGCAGCTCTCTATAAGCCTCCATAAGGCTATGCATGCAATTTTTTGACAGAAATGGGCCCGTTTTTGTGAAAAATGGGCCATTGTTTGCTCATTTTTGCCCCCCCCCAACGCCCAGGAGCACTCTGCAAGCCCTCCCCATGGCTATTCATGCCTTTTATTTGGAAAAAAAAATGGGCCCATTTTCACAAGAAATGGGAGGTTTGCAGAGTGCAAAAACTTTTTTTTTCCTTTTGGAAAGCTCTTTAGTTAGAATGGTTGATGAGAATTACATTGCTCAAGTGCTGTGCCAGCAGAAACAAGTCTTAGGTGCTGCAGATTGTCAGTGATCTCCTTCTCCAGCACATGGATAAATACACCTGGAAATATCTACCTACCTACCTACCTACCTTCTCTCTCTCCCTACCTACCTACTGTATTTCTCTCTCCCTCCCTCCCTCCCTCTATCTACCTACCTACCTACTCTCTGTTTCTACCTACCTACCTACTGTATTTCTCTCTCTATCCCTCTATCTACCTACCTACTTTTAAAAAAAAATTGCCTCTTCAAAACCTTGGTGTGTTTTATACTCTGGTGCGTCTTATACTCCGAAAAATACGATACATCAAATAGGGGGCAATTCATCCTGTTTTCAGCAATTCATCAACCAAGGGTACAATTATTTTTTTCTTTAAATTCATTATCAGACTTTTCTTACCGATCTGTCCATTGTAACATCCTCCAATTAGGATATGTGAATCTTTGGGGTTGTACTCTAAGCAAACCAGAGGCGAAGCAGGCTGGATAACCATATCTGGTTTATTGGGGACTTCTAATTAAAGAGAGAAAAAAGATAGATATATGAAAAAAAAGAAACAAGCATAGCATAGTTGCCTCTACGTTTCCAATTATCATGAAATGGGGGATGAAGTATCTATTTTAACTTCCTCTTCTCACATTTCATCTTTCCTTCCTAGGTGTTATAGGCAATCACCTCTGTTCCCCAGTCTGCTTGCACAAGAAAATAGGGAAAAGTCATCTGAAAAATGAATGTACTTCAAAAGGCAGAAAAGAAAGGGTGAGACTGGTTTGCATAGCTTATTAGATGAGTTTTTACAGTACAGGTAGTCCTCGACTTACAACTACGATTGAGCCCAACATTTCTGTTGCTAAGCAAGGCAGGTGACTTTTGCCCCCATTTTATGACTTTTCTTGCCACATTCCTTAAGCGAATCACTATAGTTGTTAAGTTAGTAACATAATTGTTAAGTGAATCTGGCTTCCCCATTGACTTTGCTAGGAGTGTGGTGGTTCACGTGGTAAGGATTAGGAGGTTACCAAGCTTGTGATGGAGACCCAAGTGGTGCTGTGTGGTGTGGTAAGCTCCTGTCACTTGCTCCCGCTCCTTGATGGGGACATGAAAGGAGCCCTCACTGGCATCCCCCAGAAAACAGTGATGTCACCAGCTAATCTTTTCAACCCAGAAGCACCTCAAATGGTATCTCCAACATGATGGGATGGAGATTGACTTTGCCTGTCACAAAACAGGACACTGCAACCAATATAAATACATGCTAGACCATAGGGATGCTGCAGCGGTCATACAGTAAGTGTGAAAAATGACCATAAGTACCTTTTTCAGTGTTATTAGATGGTCACTAAACAAATGGTTGTAAATCAAGGACTATCTGTATATACAGCCATAAAATCAATAGCTGGTTGAGAAGTAGCATGCATTTCTGTACAAGCAAAAGAAGTATCCAATATGGAAATTGGGATATCAGCCTCTAACAGGACTGTTAAAAAACTGCCTTCTCCCAATGGAGCTGTGAAAGAGGGATAAAGTGATCCAATCCCTCCTTGCCTCTTCTATTGCTTTTTGGAGCATTGGTTACAAAGAAATATTTCCCCCTGTCCGCTTTCTTCACACCAGGTAGGGTGACCATAACAAGAAGACAGTATTCATTCCTGGTAGCCAGAGGTACTACTCAGCAGGTTCTGACCAGTTCTGGAGAGACGGTAGCGGAAATTTTGAGTAGTTCGTAGAACCGGTAAATACCACCTCTGTTTGGCCTGCCCCCATCTATTCTCTGCCTCCCGGGTCCCAGCTGATCAGGAGAGAATGGAGATTTTGCAGTAACCTTCCCCTGGAGTGGGGAGGGAATGGAGATTTTACAGTATCCTTCCCTTGCCATGCCCACCAGGCCATGCCATGCCCACCAAGCCATGCCCAGAGAATCAGTAGCAAAAAAATTTGAATCCCACCACCGCTGGTAGTGAAGGAATGGCTCAGTAAATTTAAAATAAAATAAAATAAAAAAGCTGTATAATTTTTTAAAATACTGTATACAAATCATAACCGCAGTGTTTTCACCACTTACCAAGGTCCCATATATATGAGTCATAGGACATATCTTTTGAACTCCGTTGGAACTCAAGGTTGGAATAAGCCACAGCCAACTTCCGGCTTCGGTCAGGGTGCCAAGAGAGGTGAGTGGCAGTTCTTTTAATTGGGTTCGGGTCCCTTTGATACAAAAGTCCAAAAAATACACACTGAAGATGCATTCATTTGGTAAGATAAATTGTACTGTGACATTTCTCTGGGAAATGTGTTTCATATACCTCTGTCGTAGCAGATCATGCTTTAAAAAAAACCCCAGAAGTACATTCAGTGGGGAAAAATACATTAAAATGTCCTTTTAAAAGTCCCAAATGCCTATAAATTCTTACCCTGAAAAGAAATTATTTAATTACTTTAAAACCACAGGACTTGAACATAGCATGCTGCCATATAACATAAGAATATTGATGTATTCTTTTTGATATTTTCTATATGCTGCCAACAACTCTTTTATGTAGTCTACATTGAATAAATATATATGAGATTTTCTATTGCAATAAATTAGCACAAATAGGTGCCAAAATGGAAATTTTCAAAAAGCAGTAAGAGAAAACATTACGAATGGAGTTTAATATAATTATCTTGAACAAGGGAACTTTCCTTAGGAGATTATAGTGCAAAACAACTGAATCATAGTTTAAGGATAGAACAGCTGAAGTACAATTGTCCAAAAGCTTCAGCTCTGCATTCTAAGAGCTAAATTAAAATAATGCAGAGTTATCCCACTGCATGTGTCAATTAGTCTTTCATTTCAATACAAGACTGTAACTGGATACATGCTCCCACTACTGGCAACCAAATGTCAACATGAAGTTCTAAAGCAAGAAGTACCTTGTACCCTCATTTTCTTTTGCAACCAATATTAAAAAATATGGCCTCTCCTACTTGGAGGTAATACCTAGGCAATTTGACCAGTAAGCTATTATTTTTCTAAAATGGTTGTGATCAATGTGCTTTTATTGATTATCACTATTAAACTATCTATTTAATATGCTACTATCTGTTCTTTCTATATTTCATTTTCTTCTGGCCTCATTCATAATCCATCTGGGTGGCAGCAACTAGCTGATCTTGACTGACCCGGAAAAGCTAACTTGGATCAGATCTAGTAGTATTCGGAGGATGAATCACCAGGAATGCCCAGCTGGACTGGGAAATTGAAAAAAAAAACATGGAAGAAGGCAGTAGATGGTCTATATCGTTGCTAAGAGAACGACATGGATTAATTCATGCAGCTACCAGGAAGTAAGCTCAGCTTGAGGGAAGGTTTATCTCACACTGTTCACAATTTTCTCCATCCCTCATACATTCTGCTGTCTGTTTGTATCTATAAATAAATCAGACTGTGAGAGCTCCATGCATCTATAAAAATTGACCTCACAAATGCTTGTGCTACTGTTTGTTCATCTGTATAGAGTCACTTTTTGGTTACAGTAGATTAGCATGGGGCTCTAACCTTTTAAAAGAAATAGCAGAGATTCTTCAACTTTATTTTATTTTATTTATTTAGTTTGTCAAATAAGTACAAGATAACAGGTATAAGTATAAACATGGACATGAACACAGGAAATGGGTACAAATAAATGGGGACAATAGGGCAGGGACGGTAGGCACGCTGGTGCGCTTATGCACGCCCCCTACAGACCTCTTAGGAAAGTGGTGAAGTCCACACTAGACAATTTAAGGTCAAAATTATGGTGATTTGGGGATGTAACAACAGAGTCGGATAGTGCATTCCAGGCATTGACCACTCTGTTGCTGAAGTCACATTTTCTTCAATCAAGTTTGGAGCGGTTTACCTTGAGTTTGTATCTATTGTTCTATTTAGTTCTATATCAAAAGTTGGAAGAAGGATAAATGAAGAATCAGTTTTTTAGTATGCCATTTTTTTATCTTCCTTGGTTATTCTGAATTATTTGCTAGTAAAAAGGATTTCCAACTCACATATCCTTATGGCATGGCATTTCAGAAAACTAACAATTTGAAGTAACTCGCATTCTACAAAGAGTCTCTCTAGATAATTTAGTATGATCAATGTCCACTAACCATATTAGAACAACAGTCTGCTGCTTTTTTCATGATATCAACAGCTATAACAATCATTCTAGCAACAGCATCTCTGATGGGATTAAAGCAAAATTTGAAAACATGTTTTTAGCCGTTACCTGAAAAGATTAACAGTTTTTGCTGATGGTGCCTCATCGGTAACTGCTGCTGTCTCCTCCTCCTCAAAATATTCCTCGTAGATATTGATGGCATTGTTCTGTTTGATGCAGTGATCCATCAACTATTTTAATAAAGCAACAGAATCAATCTATGGATGGCCGTGTAATTATTTGGTAAATGTAACAGGAACAAAGATGGAAAAGAAGATAAAATAAAAAAGGCAATATTCAAGGTTTTTTTTAAACAGAGCAATACATAACTAAATGGAATCAAAGATGCTTACAGTGCCAAGCTGTGTAATGACATTAATATAATTCTCATCCTTTTCCACTTTTTTCCGGAAACGAATGGTCTGTTCCATTTCTAGTGGGTTGACATCTTTAGGCCAGCCACCTTCCAAGTGATTAATACCTCGGGTTTCCATTTCAAACCTTTCTGTGTTAACCTAAAATGGAAGAAAGTCAAAGCTATTGGAGTTGTTTTTATATTTCATCATGAAAAGCTTCAGATCTAAAACTATTATAAATTATGTTAGTTAACACCACTAACATATTGCATATCTCCAGTATTTTTGCTTGCTTTTTGAAGTATACACATACAGCAAAGCTTTACAGTGATTGTTATAAATGTTGCAGCACAAGTGGAACATCTTGATGGCTCATTGGATTTTCCATGCATCATACGTGGAGAAGGAACAGCAGTGTATAAAGAATGAATTATGAAGTATGTGAAAATATTAGATGCAACCATACAGCACATTGCAAAAATATAAAAACATGTTTATCAATGATGATCAAAACTACCTTTCATCTTACTTTATACTTAACTATTTTATACATACTAATATTCTATAGGCAGGTTTGTAACCAGAAATGGCTGTTTATTTTTGGAACCAGACTTTCCAAAATAATGCCCGGAAAGTGTTCACAGAGGGTTTAGCATGGAGTGTGTCAAATAAAGATTATTTCATTTCCTGTCTGAAATTCTTTAATAAGTTCTAGCACAACGTATATAAATGCCTAGTATGTATTCGGCTTCAGAACTAGGGGTTCTCTCCAGAGATATGTGATGTACATGGCTATGGACAGCTATATGAATGAAAGGAATCTAATGTGGAAAACAAATAGTCAGTTCCTCCAAGTGAACATGTACTATATGCTCTTAAGAGGAATTTTATTTGTGTTCCTCTCTCTGTGTTTTTGTGTACAGTATCAATGAGCTGGTTAGTTCTATGAACAGACTAGAATCATCTCACTTCTCAGATTTTAGTAGTTTTATAATGCACTAAAGTCCTACACTACGTACATTTGAAAATGGAATAAAGGACAACACAACAATTCCTCTCATCTTTAAATGTCATGAAACCATAGTCAGCTGTAAGAATTTACACGGTAAGGACTGAAAATAACACCTTTGATTGGATTTAATCTTTTCTATGACTGCATAAAACTTCACGGTATGAAAGTAAACCTTGAACTTGCTTCTCTATTTTTTCTGTTATAGATGGACAGTATACAATGATTGTGCTTAACTATTAATACTAGAAGAGAAAATATAAAAGCAATGAAATCTTATGTGATTGCTTTTGTTCAAGCTATAGAGAAAAAAGGAGTATAGTACCTTGAGTTACTTATAAAAATAATCAAGTCGGATAATAAATAAATAATGTCTATATTATGGGAGTCTGTTCATATACAGTATGGCAGATAAATTCAACAAATGGAATTCTTCTCAGTTCTGTGTTAGAATAAGCTACATATCTTGAAAGTATTTTGACCATTTTCTGGGTTAAAAGATATTCTTAATGATCATATAGGTAGCAAAATCCAGCAGGGCAAGTATATCCTTAACTTTCTCATCTTTTCTCTTTTCTATAGTTTCAAACGTTCTCAAATGGAGTATCTTTCTCATCTTCACAGGCCGTTTCCTATAGGAATAATAGCCACAACACTTACGGTAACAATTACTTGAGGGAGGAAGAATTTATGAAGGTGCTGTTTTTGAGGGTAGCTACATGGCTTCATTATCATTGAATTCCAGTCTAGATATTATATCATTCCCATTCTTCCTGGAAAAGTGCTTCTAGATGAAAACTGTTTCCCCAAATGGACACTTCTACATATGTGGAACACCACTCTTACAATCTCATCCTACATTTAGTCTACAATATCTGGAAATTATGGAAAACCATCATATCTATGAAGTGCCTAGATAGGGTTGATCAATGGCATTAAATTATCTCCACATTTATATCAGATGGAAGGTGGATGGAAAAACACATATTTCTGGATGATAATGTTGCAAAATGTTACTATTTATTAAGAAGGCTAATAAAGGATTCAAATTTTCTGGTCCTATCCTTTGAATAATCCTATTGCTTAAAACAATAACAAGAACTCACATTGTACTGTCGTCAGAGTTTACAGTGCATAAAAATCACTTTTTTACATGGAGAAAATCTATCTACGTGGTCACTAGGAATTGAAAACAACTCGATAGGATATAATCAATCAATTTTACATGCATGGGTGAATAATAACCTTATATTTCTTGCTTATACAAATTATGTAGATGAGATTAGCCCTGGATTTTGAGACAAAAAAAAAAGGGAATTGGAAAAATTACTCATTCAAGATCAAGCAATTTACCTCATGTTCTGACATGTCACCAGCACATTGTACTCCAGTATCAATGGGATCTTTTTCAATAAAATTTGTTGCTAACGCTGGATCTGGCTGAATGTCCACACTGATCTCTGCTGCCCGATCGGAAAAGCTGCATTGTCGACCAAATTCACTGCGCTTCTTCAAATAAACATAGACAATCTCCATGCTGCTCACTTCAAACGAAAGAAAAAAGTTAAACTGTTTTCTAGTATTACTCAGATAATTTTCTATCTCAAAATTTGTCAATTACTGAAGTATAGGAAGCTTGGCTTCAGGTTATGGTAAAAGCTGGATCAGATATGAATGAGATAAATATAGCATGTTATCTTGACTATTTTTATGAAATTATTTGAAATGGTCACAACACAACTCTGAGCATCTTCATCCAAGACATTTCTGTTAAAGGAACTTTGTATTTTCCCAGCAAACTACAATGTTTTGCTACTAGGAAACAGCTGGAGAACCAATTAATCTAGCAATTTCCAAGGGAAAAAGTAAGTTATTTGTAGGCATCACCTGGATGATGATTACGACTTCATTGGCAAATAATGATGCAATATCTTTAAAGATGTTCCTTGAATACTTACAAGAGTACAGTACTCTTGGGAAATTAAGAATTTTGATAGTAGCTGAGCAAGTTGATTTTTTAGTCTAATATAAAAAAAAGAGGCAGAACAGAAATAGCTAAAGCAACTAAATCTCCTAATATTCTTATCTTTTAACAAGATAACAAATGTAAGAAACAGTATGGTAGAACTTGGGGGCAAAGTGAAAAAAGGAATCAGCCTAGAATCCCTATGTAGCCACAAGTGAACTAAGCCCAACCCTCTCCTCGCAGTGCTATTGACCCTTATATAACTAACCAGATGCTGATTGTTAGTTGAGAAGATTCCCATGCATAGGCTTTTAGCAAGAAATCAGCTATTGAACCTACAGTGCATGCATGGACCTGGTATTTTGCACCTGACAACAAAGGAAGAAACAATGAAAAGGAACAATGCTTTTTTGTCCCGGAGAAGAGCAAATCAGGCTAAAAGTCCTGGAAAGAAAAATTTCAAATTTGGACAGGTTTCTTAAAACAAAGCTTTTCAGAGAGGGTCACTAGTTTTCCTCTGTTAGCAATGGCAGTACCTACTTTGGAACTGTTACCAAAATAATTATAATATGGATGTATTCATAATTCAGGAGGAAAGTTAATTTGAAGATTTATTATAGTTATACTATCCAGTTATTAAAACTTCTATAATCTTCTGTTTATGTGCCATAACTTTTGGTGGATCACTTCATGGGATGAAAGTCCATTACTCCATTTAACAGACTGATCGTCAGAAGATTATTTCATACCAAAAGTAATATTTAAAAAGCCATAATATTGTACTTGGGTACAGAAATCTGTTGTCTAGTTGATACAAACATTATAATGTATAGGATACAAAGCTAAACAATATTTTAAAAAATCATTGAAATGTGGTATTCAAAAAGTCTAACTTCAAAGACCTATGTCATATAAGTTAAAATTCTTGTAGTTTTGGAATTATTTTGTCAAAATAATTATACCAGATATATCATGCTCAGCAGTGAATAAACTTTAAAAATGAAATATAAAAATATAAAATAAAATGATAAAAAATTATGTCTATAAGCGTAGTTTAGTTCATCAAATTCATCATGATTCTCAAATACTGTGAGGAAGAAATACTTTATCATTATCTGAATGCAACCTTCCAAGGGAAAGAAAAAAAGATAAACATTATATGGATATGTGTGTGTGTCTATACTGTGTTTGTGTGTATCATCAGGCTTAGAAGCCATCGGGGGATAGGGCCTCAAGCCTGCCACATATTCAAACTTAGTTACTATGGGAAACTGAGAGGGGGGGATGGTAGGGAGCTTGGGAGATGTGTAGCCATAATAACATTCCTTCTCAGAAAGTCAAGGTCATCTTATCCCTTGCACCTGAATGGATGTGGATGGGAGGAATCTTCATCCACGGCAGTAACTGATGGACTTGCAGGTGTTGGGGCAGGGTTTTGAACTTTCAACTGGGTGGGGAAAACCTAGAAGCTTTCAGATTTGGATTTTCCCAGATGTGCTAACATAGTTCTTCTAATAAATTGGTGTTTTGAGGAACATTAAAACTATGCTGCTTCATTTGCAATAGATATAGCTTCAAAGCCATTGCATAATGGCAATTTCCTATAGTGTACTGTTCAGTAATCAAGAACAATACAATATTTGAATTTTCAGAGGCCTTAGGTCCTCATATTTTCAGCTCTTGGAGCTTTCCAATATCATGCTGCCAAATTACCAAATAATAAAATTTCCTGCCAATTCCAGCAGGAAATGCAATAAAATTAATCCCCCAATAGATCCAATGCATATTTTATATCATAAATAGGCCCCTAACTTCCATCCTTTGCCCATTCTCAAGTGACATCACATAACCTCATCTGCCCCTTTTGACAAATTTAAATGCACTCGAGGCCCAAAGGAAAAGTGGCAAAATTAGTTTAACAATTCGATAGAGGTATGATTGCACAGGAGGAGGATTGGGATTTTTTTTTTAAAAAATTGTAATCATAATATAGTAGTATCCTATTTCCAGCCATGGTCTGTCAGACAGATGCCTTGGGAAATATACAAAATGGCAATGATGCAATTGCTCTGTTTTTGTTCATCAGCATCTGATGTTATGAGGCATAATTGCCTCAGCATGAAGTTCTAGTCATGATTCATATATGTGCTGTAGTAGGCAATCAAAGCTATTTTGAATTTAGAATATTTGATGAGCAACTCTGATAAAAGAACAGCAGAACAAGAAATGGAGGGATTAGAGAATTGATCCTGAAAAAAAATGACCGAAGGCTACTGAAGAAAAAAAAATCAAGAGCGTAAACAAATTATTTGTTGGGTTTCTTTTCTTCAGAATTTCAATTATTATTATTGTTAAATGCCTGACTCAATTTTGAGATGGGCAACTATATGAATCATATATATATATTTTAGTTCCTAAGCTTCCTGTATTGTTTTCCTTAATTATTGTGGGTACTATAGGATACTGTCATCATGCAATATCTTGAAGCTATAGCTAATGTGAATGAAAATATTATAAATCTTACAAGACCAAATCTAGGTTGGTCACCAGGACCAGAGGTTTACTCTTCCACAAATCTTAATTTGAGTTAAGACTCCCTTGAAATTGAATTCTGGTTATTTTGTTTGTTAAAGATTAGAGTTTATCTTTGAAAGATAAACTTTGATGTCCTTAAAGGATAAAGTATCAGATAAAAACAGTATCCCCTAAGTATATATGGAGATTCTCAGTCATCCAGGTCATGGTAACCCCAAAGGTGCTTGCCCCCCACTTTAAGAGGCAACTGAACTTTTTGGTTTTTCTTTGAAGATGTTTCCCTTTTCATCCAAGGATAAAAGAGTCAAAAATAGGGCCGTGAAATATTTACAGACCCCTCGCATCCTGTACATAAATTGTTTCAACTCCTACCCTCAAAACGACGCTATAGAGCACTGCACACCAAGAGAACTATCACCCATCTCCTCCACTTATGACTGCAGGACTGTAACTTTGTGGCTTGTATCCTTATGATTTATATTGATATTGTTTCCTGATTGCTTATTTGTACCCTATGACTATCATTAAGTGTTGTACCTTATGGTTCTTGACAAATGTATCTGGTCTTTTTATGTTCCCTGAGAGCATATGCACCAAAGACAAATTCCTTGTCTGTCCAATCACACTTGGCCAATAAAGGATTCTATTCTATTCTATTCTATTCTATTCTATTGGAAGCAAAAACGTCTTCAAAGAAAAACCAGAAAGTCCAGTTGCCTCTTGAAGGGGGGAAAAAGCACCTCTGGGAATACCCCCTAAGCCTGTACAGAATCCACATCCTTCCATCACACAAAAACTGGAATCAGCATCCTGGGATCAAATTTCGACAGGAACAAGATCTGATCCTGGAGATCATCCCAGCTAGCAAAAACCCTGGAAGGAGGGAGGAGTTTTTGGGTGGAAGGAACCCAGTGGCAGAGGCAGCGAGAAGGTAGGAGCATGTTCCCTTCTCCGGGATCAAACCCTCCATCAAACTCCCGCCACCCCGGTTCCCGCCTCCTTACCCCGTTCTTCTCCCAGACAGTCCAAGTTTCCACCTCGGGGAGGTAAGCGTTTACTCGTCTCCTAGCAACGGATTCTTGGGGTCACGTGACAGTGACAATTCATTTTTCTTTAGAAGCAGGGAGAAACCATTTGCAAACCCGAGTAGGGCGGGGGGGAATGAACGAAGCGGGAGAGAAACAAGACATCACACACACCCTCTTGCCGCCCAAATCAATCCTCTCTTCAAATGTGGCCATCGGGGGGGAGAATAGAGACTCCCAGATCCGATAGGCAAGAAGTTTGTCTTCTGAGTAAGTGCAGAATACGTTAGCGCTATAGCCCAAGCTCTTAACAGCAGAGAATGGGGAAATGCATAATCAGATAAAAAAACCCCACAGATATTTTGTAGCGTTACCTTTAGCTTAGTGCCCAGGCTTATTGCAAATATTAGGACAACCACCAGTGTACAGGCTTTTTGTCTCACTTTTTTTTGTCTTTGCCCGGGTTATTGCAGCTCGGTAGTCCCCACCCCACTCCCTCATTACGTTTTTAGAATAGAATAACAGAGTTGGAAGGAATCTTGGAGGTCTTCTAGTCCAACCCCCTGCTTAGGCAGGAAACCCTACATCACTTCAGACAAATGCATATCCAATATCTCCTTTAAAACGTCCAGTGTTGGAGCATTCACTACTCTGGAGGCAAATTGTTCCACTGATTAATTGTTCTCAATGTCAGGAAATTTCTCCTTAGTACTAAGTTGCTTCTCTCCTTGATTACTTTCCACCCATTGCTTCTTGTCCTGCCCTCAAGAATAGTTTGAGTCCCTCTTCTTTGTGGCAACCCCTGAGATATTGGAACACTGCTATTATATCACCCCTTAGTCGTTCTTTTCATTAAACTAGACATACCTAGTCCCTGCAACCATTCTTCATATGTTTTTGCCTCCAGTCCCCTAATCATCTTTGCTGCTCTTCTCTGCACTCTTTCTAGAGTCTCACCATCTTTTTTACATCGTGGCTGCCAAAACTGAATGCAGTATTCCAAGTGTGGCCTTACCAAGACATTATAAAGTGGTATTAACACTTCACGTGATCTTTTATTCTTTTCCCCTTCTGTCTCACAGAAATATGGAAGGGAAAAACAATGCCCAACAAAGTGGGGACAGAAGAGGGAGCAACGCTGTGCAAAACCTCACAATTAGCACAATCTTCCCACCTTTACAAAATTTATTAAACCATCAGATTCCTTCGAGCCTCAGCAAACGGAACGAATCGTGGTGTCTGATTATTTTGTCTCACGCTGCAGACAATTTTTGGGGGTAGGGGAATGACAACTTTTGACAACTTAAGCAGTGGAGTTCCGCTTAATAGAACATCGCACTTGGACTGTTCTCTGTAGAAAGAGTCATTTCTGAAATAACTACTATTTGCAACAGAAGAGAATGTCAGAAACTCAGGGTTGAAATATGGAGTCTTTGGTACTTTCTGAGCTTGGTAATTCGCTTGCAGACATTTTGTTACCCAACTAGGTAACATTATCAGGGACTAAGTGCAGGACTAGCATTGATAATGTTACCTAGTTGGTAATGAAACAAACAGGCATGAAGCTCAGAGGGCACCAAAGACTCAACAACCCTACATATTCCTTTCTGTATATTGTTCTGGTACAAGCCAGAATGTCATTGCATTCTTATGCAATGCTATTGACAACTGCATTTGTTGAAGGATTGTGTGTGTATATGTTCGTTTTGTGATATGATCTGGTTGCAGGTCTACGTTGTCATCAAATCCTGTGAACAATTAATATAATTGTTGGAATGGACTACAGTTTATTACAGATCACTGATAAGTAACAGATGACTGATAAATCACCTTTTTTTCAAGAGTCTTTACATGTCCAATCGGGTTGAGCAGAATGGGCATGCTATGGATCCTATCAGGGCCAGGCTAAAGAATGTCAGCTGGCTGTGGCCAGAAGATAAGCCTTTTCAACAATGGCTCCTGCTCTATGGAATATCTTCCCTTCGGATATCAGAATGGTCCCAATTCTGTTAGCCTTTCATAAGGCCTTAAAAACTGGCTATGTTTCCAAGCCTGGCGTGCTGAATGTGCCAAGAGTCCTGTTTCCTGGCTATATTACTAATTGGCCAAGTCAGTCACTGATAGAAATGGGCAGCCATAGAAATTGAATGATTGTATGTATGTATGAATGAATTTATTGGAGCTTTGTTTGGAGTTGCAAGGGGATAGATTTTGTGTGTCATGACAGAATCAATAGATGGAAAGTGTGCAAAGCAGATTTTGGTTAATACAGTCAAACAAAATTCTTGTTGGGAACTTGATGTTTGTGAACTTAATTTTATTCCTGAAATGTTTCATTACCAAAGTAGAGAACGTTGAACAATGCCGACATTTACTTTTGAATTGTATGACCTAATAGATTGTCATCTCTACCTTCATCATCCCAAAGGATTGACTCATCCTGACCCTGCTAGTTTTTATTTTTAAGAAGGCTTTGAAGATGTGGCGGATCCTTTGGGTGCTGAGCTCGGATGTTTAATGAGCTTTTCCTGCAAGGTGTAGTACACTATATTGCCAAAAGTATTCGCTCACCTGCCTTTACTCGCATATGAACTTACTGTAAGTGACATCCCATTCCTAATCCATAGGGTTCAATATGACGTCTGTCCACCCTTCGCAGCTATAACAGCTTCAACTCTTCTGGGAAGGCTGTCCACAAGGTTTAGGAGTGTGTTTATGGGAATTTTTGACCATACTTCCAGAAGCGCATTTGTGAGGTCACACACTGATGTTGGACGAGTTTATGTGGCCTACCACTTTGTGGCTGTGTTGCTGTCGTTCCCAAACACTTCCACATTCTTATAATACAGCTGACAGTTGACTGTGGAATATTTAGGAGCGAGAAAATTTCACGACTGGATTTGTTGCACAGGTGGCATCCTAATAGTTCCACGCTAGAATTCACTGAGCTCCTGAGAGCGACCCATTCTTTCACAAATGTTTGTAAAAACAGTTTGCATGTCTAGGTACTTGATTTTATACACCTGTGGCCATAGAAGTAATTGGAACACCTGATTCTGATTATTTGGATGGGTGAGCGAATACTTTTGGCAATATAGTGTATATATTGTGATTTTTTTAAAAAAAATGTGCATATTGTAATTCTGTTGTTATTGTTGCATGGATAATATGGGCGCAAAGACCCAGCAGAGAACTTGTGAGAGATTCAGATTTAGATGGAAAACTTACATTTTTTTTACTGCTTTTTGTTCAAAGTAAAACGAAGAGTTTAAACATCCTTTGATTAGTGTTGTCATTTAGCACTATTGTGTATTGTTATTTCCATGTGCTTTCCAAACCACATTCCCATGGCCCCTATCTCTGGAAAAAGAATCACATTACCGTATTTTTTGGAGTATAAGACACATCGGAGTGTAAGACGCACCAAGGTTTTGAAGAGGCAATTTTTTTAAAAAAGTAGGTAGATAGAGGGATAGAGAGATAGAGAAATACAGTAGGTAGGAAGGGAGAGTGAGAGAGTGTGTGTAGGTTGGTTGGTAGGTAGGTAGAGGGATAGTGAGAGAGAAATATATGTATAGAGAGAAATACAACAGATAGCAGATAGGTAGGTGTTTCTGCTGGCACAGCACTTGATCAATGTAATTCTCATCAATCAGTTAAAGAGCTTTCCAAAAGGGAAAAAAAAGTTTTTGCACTCTGTAAACCTCCCAAAAACGGCCCGTGTTTCGTGATTTTTTTCAATTTTTTTTTTATTTGGTGAATAACATTCGGTTTTTTCCAAATAAAAGGCATGAATAGCCTTGGGGGGAGGCTTGCAGAGTATAGTGCTGCTGGGGGCTGGGGGGGACGGCCCATTTTTTGCTCATTTCTGCGCTCTCCTGCCTCCATGAGCTCTCTGAAAGTCTCCATAAGGGAATGCCAGTTTGAACTGAGATAATGGAATGCGAAGCAACTGACAGTTGGAACAGAGTTCTTTTCAGGTGGGAAGGGGGAGTAGAACTCCTTAGCATTAGTGTGTGTCAATTAATGTATAAGAAATACTAATGATCTGATGGTCATTTTGAAAAATACTTTCTTAGCGAGCACCTAGAAGCCAAGAGGAACATATGTGCCAAATTTCAAGTTTTAGGCTTTACAGTTCTGAAGATTTCATGCTGACTGAGTAGTACTTGGCTTTTATATATATATAGATAAGCAATAAACCCCAGCACGGATGATGTTACCTAGTTGGGTAATGAAATGTATACAAGCAAACAACTAAGCTTCCATCAATACATCAAAAAGGTCAGTTGATGTAGTAGGGGTTTGTTGTCATCAAGAAACTAATCACATATTGTCCATTTTGGACAAAGCTTGATGATAGACTACACATGCATATTATGCTTTTAGCAACAATTATTGGACCCAGTCAGGACAAAAACTGTACAGGATCTTGCTTTTAACCCCTTTCCCCGCTGTACAAAAGGTATGTTTAACATCTCATTCCAGTTGGGGTTGGGAAAATTTTTTGTTTTTTAAAACAGTTAAGTACAGTAAGTAATGCCAGGTTGCTTTAAGAAAACAGAACGAGTCCATTTTGAAAGTGTAACACGTGACATTCTTGGAAAGCCAAATTAAGACACAGTAAATAGCATTTATCAAGCTTCAATATTAGGAAGGTGAGTATGAAGGTCATGAAGTATAATTCAAATATTTCCAATTTGAGATTTAAATTTTGCTGCTCACTGTAAATTTTCTTATAAAAGAACAGAATAATTCTAATGTTCTATTGTTGTCACCAAAGTATATTATGATATTAAATTGAGAGTCTGAAAGACAATTAAGACTTGCTGATTGTTAATTTATGCTCACTATAGTTTTAAACTACCATTTAGCATACTATTTTCCAAATCAAGGCAAGTCTTTTTTTGCTAGGCCTTGATTACTGTATAAATTACACACACTGCAGATATCTTCTTAAGAAGCATCTGCTCTGCTTATATATGCTTGCATTTTCAGGTTTTCTTTCAGATGTATAACACCATATACCATAATACTATTTTATTTAATAATGTAATTAAAATAATGTGTGCATCTACATACAGTGGTTTTTATTTTTGCCATCTGTAGTACTTAAAATACATCTAATAATAACTAATCCCAAACACAAAGCTCTGCATTGAAAACAACTGAAATCAAACTAAACTAAAAAAACACAGGAAAATGAAACTCATATTTTTACTATGTGTTTATTATCAGTTTCCCAGTCAGTACATATAAATCAGGCACAGCTCTGAAGTAGTCTGTGATAGTTAATTCACATGCATTTTGTTTGTTTGTTGAAAAAAAACAATTTTAATTGTACTCTTATCAATAGCATTACTCATAGCATAAAATTAAGATTCTCTTCTCCCTCTGCTTTAAAAATGTAGCCAATCACATATAAGATGGATATATAAATTATGTCGCCATACATGATAGGTACAAGTTATCCTTGATAGAAAGACACAGTATGTAATTGTTATCAAGTAATTAAAAATCTCCATGTCACATTATGCATCTTGGAGGCAACTCTCTACCTATGCAGTTGTTAACACTGTAGTGGTTGTCAGTGGCAATTTTGAACAATGTGCAAATTGTCCAAATATTATGTTGACACCACTGGAAAAACGCATTTTCAGCAGTCTGTGAAGATATTCTGAGTTCTTTGAATTTAGTTGAGGAAACCCACCTGTTTTATGTTTCCAAGAAAGTGCTCACATATTGCTTTCACTTCCAACTATGCCTAAGTATAAAAAGGTAAGCATAACCCAAGAAAATGTAACTTGTTAACTTTAAAAGGAGTTGCTTTGGCAAAAGTTAAAGGCTTTGATACTTCAATTTGACATACTCTACTTTGATTTCCTTCCTTCACTGCTTCTCATCACCTTGGAATGCCTCCTGTCCAAATGTTTTTATTTCTTTTACTTTCTCTCTCCAATAGAAGATACAAGAATCGGATTCTGTTTCAGAAAAGCCCACAAGATCTTCGTTACCTGAGGGAATGATATGACGGTCTCTCCTGCCCGTGATTGCTCATACAAATGGTGACTAGACTGGAAAATAAATCTTAACACTGGTAGTCCAAAATGGCTGCTGAGAGAAAGGACAGACCGCCTGGCACTGTTTTAACCTCCAACACTTTGTCATTGCTCATCTCCTGCTGGCTGAGATAAAATGAGAGCCAGCAGTTCTCAGGGCAACATACGTCAACAGCTGTTCTACTTCAAGGACACGAAGAGCAGGATAAAAAGCAGTGGGAAAGGTGGAAAGAACAGCAGTGGCTATGAGAAGGAAACTACATCTCACAGTGACAGAGAGAAACTGACTGCTTACAGCAGTCTGGCTTCAGTTTAGTTTGCAAGGAAGAATCTTTTAAAAAATTAGACTGACTATCTGAAAGACTTCTGAGTTTAGGCCTGATTAGCAATCTCGCCAAGCTGTGTGAAGCAAGGGATTTCTCTTTGGTCTTGATCTGGGGAATCTGAAACTTGCCTCACAAGGCCCAATGATAGGACTTGTCCTAACAAGAGCCAAATGTGTGCAAGTAACAATGTAAGTTATGAACGGTTCCTAATTTTATGATATTGCAGTTCTTTCATGGATGGCAAAAGCAAGACATTATTCGGAAGAAACTGTACTGTCACCTTTTCAAGGTTATGTGTGTATTAGAGTAGCCAATTCAGCCCAATCCAACGTACCCTGGTATTTTTGATTCCCTCACATAGTAAGAAAAATGTATTTTTGAATATGTCAGCATTTGCCATACAAATACATTATCTTGGAAGGTTAATTTTTGCCTATACTTTTAATTCCCCTTTGGGGAAAAAAAAATAGTGCCAAAATCAGAAGTTGGCTTGCAAAGTACATAAAAAAAGTGTAATCCTTAATAACAGAAAACTATAAAAACAGACACAAAAATTATGTCCTTTGGATAGCTAATATAAAACATAGACTTAAAAAATAGCAAACCAAATAAACAGGAGTTGGTGAAGTTCATGTCAGTTCTTGATGCAAAAGAGTGACAAGTGGTAATATTGTGCATGGACTTTTGTATCACAAAATGCCAAACAGGTTCTATCAAAAAGGATGATGGATGATACAGTGCCAAGCCAACAGTAAGTTCTGTGCAGAGGCCTCTTCAGAGGACACTAAAAATTCACTCTTCTGTCAGCATTGCATGTGATTCAGGAGTGAGGAGCATCTTCTCTCATGGCAAGCCCCTGCTCCCTTTCTCTGAGGTTAGCATTGTACACCAGGTGTCAAGTGTTCACTTTACTTGTACAGTGTACTGGTCTTATTATCTGCCTTAATAAAACAAAAAGGAAGACGGAACCACCCTATCAGGGATGAACAAAACTGCCCTGAAGTTGGTGTAGAAGGAAAGGAAACAGGACTTATAGCGTTAATTGCAAACCCGTGGCAGGCCTTATTCTAATTTCACATTTCCCGGCTTCCCCCAATATAAGAAAACAAAGTTTGGGGAGGCCACTGTAGTAGTGACAGGAAATGAGCAGGAAATCAATAGATCTCTGACCCTTAGCTCATTAGATGGAGGATCCGAGTACCATCCTGGGTCTGCAACAGAGGAAGACATAATATTGGAAGAAGAAAAGCTGCCAATCAAGCACACAAGGATAATCCTTGGAAGAGTACCTGGATTGCCAGCAGGGGTTTTCTTCAGCTGATCTGTTTTCAACACCTTTGAACACCTGACCAGTTTGCTAGGGAAGCAATCTTATTCCCAACAGTCTATGTGCCTTCAGTTATTATTGCGTTTCACTATAGCATTGTGGGTGGCTTCTTCTCTATGATTTGAGTGCTAGGCTGGAAATTCGTTGCTAGGCTGTCGCCGGAAATCATCATTAACCGCAAGATAGGTGGCTCGCATACTTGGAGAATACTAGGCAGAGGAGAGAAAACGGGAGAGAAGTTATATGTTGTGGTTTCAATAACAAGCCTAGGATTTTACTGATAGAAACTACAGGAGATGAAATACTAGCTCCAGAACTAACCAGAAATAAATGTGCTGATGATTTTTGTACTATCAGGAACAGAAGAACATGCTTGACTATTAGCAGCAGAGGTGGAGTGGGATGAAATGACAACAGAAAGGCAACTAGAAAGCAAATGTTGGCAAGGCCTAAAGATCTTGTGACTCCAATGAGAAACAGAGATAGGTATCCAGCTGCTATTTTCCACTACTGGGATACAGAAGTAATGGAGAAAAGGAGAATCTTTCACAGGAAAGTTGTGAGTTGATTACACACATACCAACAGCAAAGTACATATTAGACCAGTATTGAGCTTTGTACTTTTTAAAATTCAACAAAAAGTGTAAAAAAATTTCTTTTCCATTATAGATACAGAATATAGAAGGGACCTGGGTGGTCTTCTAGTCTAACCCCCTGCCCAAGCAGGAGACCATATATCATTCTGGATGAATGGCCATCCAATCTCTTCCTAAAAACTTCCAATGATGGAGCACCCACAAATTCTGAAGGCAAGCCTTGAAGGAGTAGAGTAGAACAGAAACAGAATAACAGAACTGGAGGGGGCCTTGGAGGTCTTCTAGTCCAACCCCCTGCTCAAGCAGGAGACTCTATACTAGTGATGTTGAACCTTTCTGGCATTGAGTGCCCAATGAAACGCACGTGCATGCATGACGGAGAGCCAGAAACCCGAAGACCAGCTGGCTGGTGCACATGCATGTGCTAGCCAGTTGGTCTTCGGATTTCTGGCACACATGTGTGCTGGCCAGCTGGTCTTCGTGCACATGGGAGCAATGGAAAATAGGAGGCCAGCTGGCTGGCACACACAAATGCCTGTTTTTGGCAGAGGTTTTGCCCATTTTCAGGCAGTTTTTCAGCTGTTTTCGGGCCAAAAATGGCCTGAAAATGGCCCGATAGATGAGCCTGGTTTTTTGCCCATTTTGGGGGCAGTTTTCAGGCACTCCGGCACCTGCAAAGACCAGGTAGCCGGTGTGCATGTGTGTGCCCGAAACCAGAAGAGTAGCTGGAAACAGTGCATGTTACTATTTATTAAGAAGGCTAATAAAGGATTCAAATTTTCTGGTCCTATCCTTTGAATAATCCTATTGCTTAAAACAATAACAAGAACTCACATTGTACTGTCGTCAGAGTTTACAGTGCATAAAAATCACTTTTTTACATGGAGAAAATCTATCTACGTGGTCACTAGGAATTGAAAACAACTCGATAGGATATAATCAATCAATTTTACATGCATGGGTGAATAATAACCTTATATTTCTTGCTTATACAAATTATGTAGATGAGATTAGCCCTGGATTTTGAGACAAAAAAAAAAGGGAATTGGAAAAATTACTCATTCAAGATCAAGCAATTTACCTCATGTTCTGACATGTCACCAGCACATTGTACTCCAGTATCAATGGGATCTTTTTCAATAAAATTTGTTGCTAACGCTGGATCTGGCTGAATGTCCACACTGATCTCTGCTGCCCGATCGGAAAAGCTGCATTGTCGACCAAATTCACTGCGCTTCTTCAAATAAACATAGACAATCTCCATGCTGCTCACTTCAAACGAAAGAAAAAAGTTAAACTGTTTTCTAGTATTACTCAGATAATTTTCTATCTCAAAATTTGTCAATTACTGAAGTATAGGAAGCTTGGCTTCAGGTTATGGTAAAAGCTGGATCAGATATGAATGAGATAAATATAGCATGTTATCTTGACTATTTTTATGAAATTATTTGAAATGGTCACAACACAACTCTGAGCATCTTCATCCAAGACATTTCTGTTAAAGGAACTTTGTATTTTCCCAGCAAACTACAATGTTTTGCTACTAGGAAACAGCTGGAGAACCAATTAATCTAGCAATTTCCAAGGGAAAAAGTAAGTTATTTGTAGGCATCACCTGGATGATGATTACGACTTCATTGGCAAATAATGATGCAATATCTTTAAAGATGTTCCTTGAATACTTACAAGAGTACAGTACTCTTGGGAAATTAAGAATTTTGATAGTAGCTGAGCAAGTTGATTTTTTAGTCTAATATAAAAAAAAGAGGCAGAACAGAAATAGCTAAAGCAACTAAATCTCCTAATATTCTTATCTTTTAACAAGATAACAAATGTAAGAAACAGTATGGTAGAACTTGGGGGCAAAGTGAAAAAAGGAATCAGCCTAGAATCCCTATGTAGCCACAAGTGAACTAAGCCCAACCCTCTCCTCGCAGTGCTATTGACCCTTATATAACTAACCAGATGCTGATTGTTAGTTGAGAAGATTCCCATGCATAGGCTTTTAGCAAGAAATCAGCTATTGAACCTACAGTGCATGCATGGACCTGGTATTTTGCACCTGACAACAAAGGAAGAAACAATGAAAAGGAACAATGCTTTTTTGTCCCGGAGAAGAGCAAATCAGGCTAAAAGTCCTGGAAAGAAAAATTTCAAATTTGGACAGGTTTCTTAAAACAAAGCTTTTCAGAGAGGGTCACTAGTTTTCCTCTGTTAGCAATGGCAGTACCTACTTTGGAACTGTTACCAAAATAATTATAATATGGATGTATTCATAATTCAGGAGGAAAGTTAATTTGAAGATTTATTATAGTTATACTATCCAGTTATTAAAACTTCTATAATCTTCTGTTTATGTGCCATAACTTTTGGTGGATCACTTCATGGGATGAAAGTCCATTACTCCATTTAACAGACTGATCGTCAGAAGATTATTTCATACCAAAAGTAATATTTAAAAAGCCATAATATTGTACTTGGGTACAGAAATCTGTTGTCTAGTTGATACAAACATTATAATGTATAGGATACAAAGCTAAACAATATTTTAAAAAATCATTGAAATGTGGTATTCAAAAAGTCTAACTTCAAAGACCTATGTCATATAAGTTAAAATTCTTGTAGTTTTGGAATTATTTTGTCAAAATAATTATACCAGATATATCATGCTCAGCAGTGAATAAACTTTAAAAATGAAATATAAAAATATAAAATAAAATGATAAAAATTATGTCTATAAGCGTAGTTTAGTTCATCAAATTCATCATGATTCTCAAATACTGTGAGGAAGAAATACTTTATCATTATCTGAATGCAACCTTCCAAGGGAAAGAAAAAAAAGATAAACATTATATGGATATGTGTGTGTCTATACTGTGTTTGTGTGTATCATCAGGCTTAGAAGCCATCGGGGGATAGGGCCTCAAGCCTGCCACATATTCAAACTTAGTTACTATGGGAAACTGAGAGGGGGGGATGGTAGGGAGCTTGGGAGATGTGTAGCCATAATAACATTCCTTCTCAGAAAGTCAAGGTCATCTTATCCCTTGCACCTGAATGGATGTGGATGGGAGGAATCTTCATCCACGGCAGTAACTGATGGACTTGCAGGTGTTGGGGCAGGGTTTTGAACTTTCAACTGGGTGGGGAAAACCTAGAAGCTTTCAGATTTGGATTTTCCCAGATGTGCTAACATAGTTCTTCTAATAAATTGGTGTTTTGAGGAACATTAAAACTATGCTGCTTCATTTGCAATAGATATAGCTTCAAAGCCATTGCATAATGGCAATTTCCTATAGTGTACTGTTCAGTAATCAAGAACAATACAATATTTGAATTTTCAGAGGCCTTAGGTCCTCATATTTTCAGCTCTTGGA
Source organism: Thamnophis elegans (assembly GCF_009769535.1). Lineage (NCBI taxonomy): Eukaryota > Metazoa > Chordata > Lepidosauria > Squamata > Natricidae > Thamnophis > Thamnophis elegans. The sequence goes on along the minus strand of NC_045542.1, from coordinate 44,533,960 downwards.
GCTTTCCAATATCATGCTGCCAAATTACCAAATAATAAAATTTCCTGCCAATTCCAGCAGGAAATGCAATAAAATTAATCCCCCAATAGATCCAATGCATATTTTATATCATAAATAGGCCCCTAACTTCCATCCTTTGCCCATTCTCAAGTGACATCACATAACCTCATCTGCCCCTTTTGACAAATTTAAATGCACTCGAGGCCCAAAGGAAAAGTGGCAAAATTAGTTTAACAATTCGATAGAGGTATGATTGCACAGGAGGAGGATTGGGATTTTTTTTTTAAAAAATTGTAATCATAATATAGTAGTATCCTATTTCCAGCCATGGTCTGTCAGACAGATGCCTTGGGAAATATACAAATGGCAATGATGCAATTGCTCTGTTTTTGTTCATCAGCATCTGATGTTATGAGGCATAATTGCCTCAGCATGAAGTTCTAGTCATGATTCATATATGTGCTGTAGTAGGCAATCAAAGCTATTTTGAATTTAGAATATTTGATGAGCAACTCTGATAAAAGAACAGCAGAACAAGAAATGGAGGGATTAGAGAATTGATCCTGAAAAAAAATGACCGAAGGCTACTGAAGAAAAAAAAATCAAGAGCGTAAACAAATTATTTGTTGGGTTTCTTTTCTTCAGAATTTCAATTATTATTATTGTTAAATGCCTGACTCAATTTTGAGATGGGCAACTATATGAATCATATATATATATTTTAGTTCCTAAGCTTCCTGTATTGTTTTCCTTAATTATTGTGGGTACTATAGGATACTGTCATCATGCAATATCTTGAAGCTATAGCTAATGTGAATGAAAATATTATAAATCTTACAAGACCAAATCTAGGTTGGTCACCAGGACCAGAGGTTTACTCTTCCACAAATCTTAATTTGAGTTAAGACTCCCTTGAAATTGAATTCTGGTTATTTTGTTTGTTAAAGATTAGAGTTTATCTTTGAAAGATAAACTTTGATGTCCTTAAAGGATAAAGTATCAGATAAAAACAGTATCCCCTAAGTATATATGGAGATTCTCAGTCATCCAGGTCATGGTAACCCCAAAGGTGCTTGCCCCCCACTTTAAGAGGCAACTGAACTTTTTGGTTTTTCTTTGAAGATGTTTCCCTTTTCATCCAAGGATAAAAGAGTCAAAAATAGGGCCGTGAAAATATTTACAGACCCCTCGCATCCTGTACATAAATTGTTTCAACTCCTACCCTCAAAACGACGCTATAGAGCACTGCACACCAAGAGAACTATCACCCATCTCCTCCACTTATGACTGCAGGACTGTAACTTTGTGGCTTGTATCCTTATGATTTATATTGATATTGTTTCCTGATTGCTTATTTGTACCCTATGACTATCATTAAGTGTTGTACCTTATGGTTCTTGACAAATGTATCTGGTCTTTTTATGTTCCCTGAGAGCATATGCACCAAAGACAAATTCCTTGTCTGTCCAATCACACTTGGCCAATAAAGGATTCTATTCTATTCTATTCTATTCTATTCTATTGGAAGCAAAAACGTCTTCAAAGAAAAACCAGAAAGTCCAGTTGCCTCTTGAAGGGGGGAAAAAGCACCTCTGGGAATACCCCCTAAGCCTGTACAGAATCCACATCCTTCCATCACACAAAAACTGGAATCAGCATCCTGGGATCAAATTTCGACAGGAACAAGATCTGATCCTGGAGATCATCCCAGCTAGCAAAAACCCTGGAAGGAGGGAGGAGTTTTTGGGTGGAAGGAACCCAGTGGCAGAGGCAGCGAGAAGGTAGGAGCATGTTCCCTTCTCCGGGATCAAACCCTCCATCAAACTCCCGCCACCCCGGTTCCCGCCTCCTTACCCCGTTCTTCTCCCAGACAGTCCAAGTTTCCACCTCGGGGAGGTAAGCGTTTACTCGTCTCCTAGCAACGGATTCTTGGGGTCACGTGACAGTGACAATTCATTTTTCTTTAGAAGCAGGGAGAAACCATTTGCAAACCCGAGTAGGGCGGGGGGGAATGAACGAAGCGGGAGAGAAACAAGACATCACACACACCCTCTTGCCGCCCAAATCAATCCTCTCTTCAAATGTGGCCATCGGGGGGGAGAATAGAGACTCCCAGATCCGATAGGCAAGAAGTTTGTCTTCTGAGTAAGTGCAGAATACGTTAGCGCTATAGCCCAAGCTCTTAACAGCAGAGAATGGGGAAATGCATAATCAGATAAAAAAACCCCACAGATATTTTGTAGCGTTACCTTTAGCTTAGTGCCCAGGCTTATTGCAAATATTAGGACAACCACCAGTGTACAGGCTTTTTGTCTCACTTTTTTTTGTCTTTGCCCGGGTTATTGCAGCTCGGTAGTCCCCACCCCACTCCCTCATTACGTTTTTAGAATAGAATAACAGAGTTGGAAGGAATCTTGGAGGTCTTCTAGTCCAACCCCCTGCTTAGGCAGGAAACCCTACATCACTTCAGACAAATGCATATCCAATATCTCCTTTAAAACGTCCAGTGTTGGAGCATTCACTACTCTGGAGGCAAATTGTTCCACTGATTAATTGTTCTCAATGTCAGGAAATTTCTCCTTAGTACTAAGTTGCTTCTCTCCTTGATTACTTTCCACCCATTGCTTCTTGTCCTGCCCTCAAGAATAGTTTGAGTCCCTCTTCTTTGTGGCAACCCCTGAGATATTGGAACACTGCTATTATATCACCCCTTAGTCGTTCTTTTCATTAAACTAGACATACCTAGTCCCTGCAACCATTCTTCATATGTTTTTGCCTCCAGTCCCCTAATCATCTTTGCTGCTCTTCTCTGCACTCTTTCTAGAGTCTCACCATCTTTTTTACATCGTGGCTGCCAAAACTGAATGCAGTATTCCAAGTGTGGCCTTACCAAGACATTATAAAGTGGTATTAACACTTCACGTGATCTTTTATTCTTTTCCCCTTCTGTCTCACAGAAATATGGAAGGGAAAAACAATGCCCAACAAAGTGGGGACAGAAGAGGGAGCAACGCTGTGCAAAACCTCACAATTAGCACAATCTTCCCACCTTTACAAAATTTATTAAACCATCAGATTCCTTCGAGCCTCAGCAAACGGAACGAATCGTGGTGTCTGATTATTTTGTCTCACGCTGCAGACAATTTTTTGGGGGTAGGGGAATGACAACTTTTGACAACTTAAGCAGTGGAGTTCCGCTTAATAGAACATCGCACTTGGACTGTTCTCTGTAGAAAGAGTCATTTCTGAAATAACTACTATTTGCAACAGAAGAGAATGTCAGAAACTCAGGGTTGAAATATGGAGTCTTTGGTACTTTCTGAGCTTGGTAATTCGCTTGCAGACATTTTGTTACCCAACTAGGTAACATTATCAGGGACTAAGTGCAGGACTAGCATTGATAATGTTACCTAGTTGGTAATGAAACAAACAGGCATGAAGCTCAGAGGGCACCAAAGACTCAACAACCCTACATATTCCTTTCTGTATATTGTTCTGGTACAAGCCAGAATGTCATTGCATTCTTATGCAATGCTATTGACAACTGCATTTGTTGAAGGATTGTGTGTGTATATGTTCGTTTTGTGATATGATCTGGTTGCAGGTCTACGTTGTCATCAAATCCTGTGAACAATTAATATAATTGTTGGAATGGACTACAGTTTATTACAGATCACTGATAAGTAACAGATGACTGATAAATCACCTTTTTTTCAAGAGTCTTTACATGTCCAATCGGGTTGAGCAGAATGGGCATGCTATGGATCCTATCAGGGCCAGGCTAAAGAATGTCAGCTGGCTGTGGCCAGAAGATAAGCCTTTTCAACAATGGCTCCTGCTCTATGGAATATCTTCCCTTCGGATATCAGAATGGTCCCAATTCTGTTAGCCTTTCATAAGGCCTTAAAAACTGGCTATGTTTCCAAGCCTGGCGTGCTGAATGTGCCAAGAGTCCTGTTTCCTGGCTATATTACTAATTGGCCAAGTCAGTCACTGATAGAAATGGGCAGCCATAGAAATTGAATGATTGTATGTATGTATGAATGAATTTATTGGAGCTTTGTTTGGAGTTGCAAGGGGATAGATTTTGTGTGTCATGACAGAATCAATAGATGGAAAGTGTGCAAAGCAGATTTTGGTTAATACAGTCAAACAAAATTCTTGTTGGGAACTTGATGTTTGTGAACTTAATTTTATTCCTGAAATGTTTCATTACCAAAGTAGAGAACGTTGAACAATGCCGACATTTACTTTTGAATTGTATGACCTAATAGATTGTCATCTCTACCTTCATCATCCCAAAGGATTGACTCATCCTGACCCTGCTAGTTTTTATTTTTAAGAAGGCTTTGAAGATGTGGCGGATCCTTTGGGTGCTGAGCTCGGATGTTTAATGAGCTTTTCCTGCAAGGTGTAGTACACTATATTGCCAAAAGTATTCGCTCACCTGCCTTTACTCGCATATGAACTTACTGTAAGTGACATCCCATTCCTAATCCATAGGGTTCAATATGACGTCTGTCCACCCTTCGCAGCTATAACAGCTTCAACTCTTCTGGGAAGGCTGTCCACAAGGTTTAGGAGTGTGTTTATGGGAATTTTTGACCATACTTCCAGAAGCGCATTTGTGAGGTCACACACTGATGTTGGACGAGTTTATGTGGCCTACCACTTTGTGGCTGTGTTGCTGTCGTTCCCAAACACTTCCACATTCTTATAATACAGCTGACAGTTGACTGTGGAATATTTAGGAGCGAGAAAATTTCACGACTGGATTTGTTGCACAGGTGGCATCCTAATAGTTCCACGCTAGAATTCACTGAGCTCCTGAGAGCGACCCATTCTTTCACAAATGTTTGTAAAAACAGTTTGCATGTCTAGGTACTTGATTTTATACACCTGTGGCCATAGAAGTAATTGGAACACCTGATTCTGATTATTTGGATGGGTGAGCGAATACTTTTGGCAATATAGTGTATATATTGTGATTTTTTTAAAAAAAATGTGCATATTGTAATTCTGTTGTTATTGTTGCATGGATAATATGGGCGCAAAGACCCAGCAGAGAACTTGTGAGAGATTCAGATTTAGATGGAAAACTTACATTTTTTTTACTGCTTTTTGTTCAAAGTAAAACGAAGAGTTTAAACATCCTTTGATTAGTGTTGTCATTTAGCACTATTGTGTATTGTTATTTCCATGTGCTTTCCAAACCACATTCCCATGGCCCCTATCTCTGGAAAAAGAATCACATTACCGTATTTTTTGGAGTATAAGACACATCGGAGTGTAAGACGCACCAAGGTTTTGAAGAGGCAATTTTTTTAAAAAAGTAGGTAGATAGAGGGATAGAGAGATAGAGAAATACAGTAGGTAGGAAGGGAGAGTGAGAGAGTGTGTGTAGGTTGGTTGGTAGGTAGGTAGAGGGATAGTGAGAGAGAAATATATGTATAGAGAGAAATACAACAGATAGCAGATAGGTAGGTGTTTCTGCTGGCACAGCACTTGATCAATGTAATTCTCATCAATCAGTTAAAGAGCTTTCCAAAAGGGAAAAAAAAGTTTTTGCACTCTGTAAACCTCCCAAAAACGGCCCGTGTTTCGTGATTTTTTTCAATTTTTTTTTTATTTGGTGAATAACATTCGGTTTTTTTCCAAATAAAAGGCATGAATAGCCTTGGGGGGAGGCTTGCAGAGTATAGTGCTGCTGGGGGCTGGGGGGGACGGCCCATTTTTTGCTCATTTCTGCGCTCTCCTGCCTCCATGAGCTCTCTGAAAGTCTCCATAAGGGAATGCCAGTTTGAACTGAGATAATGGAATGCGAAGCAACTGACAGTTGGAACAGAGTTCTTTTCAGGTGGGAAGGGGGAGTAGAACTCCTTAGCATTAGTGTGTGTCAATTAATGTATAAGAAATACTAATGATCTGATGGTCATTTTGAAAAATACTTTCTTAGCGAGCACCTAGAAGCCAAGAGGAACATATGTGCCAAATTTCAAGTTTTAGGCTTTACAGTTCTGAAGATTTCATGCTGACTGAGTAGTACTTGGCTTTTATATATATATAGATAAGCAATAAACCCCAGCACGGATGATGTTACCTAGTTGGGTAATGAAATGTATACAAGCAAACAACTAAGCTTCCATCAATACATCAAAAAGGTCAGTTGATGTAGTAGGGGTTTGTTGTCATCAAGAAACTAATCACATATTGTCCATTTTGGACAAAGCTTGATGATAGACTACACATGCATATTATGCTTTTAGCAACAATTATTGGACCCAGTCAGGACAAAAACTGTACAGGATCTTGCTTTTAACCCCTTTCCCCGCTGTACAAAAGGTATGTTTAACATCTCATTCCAGTTGGGGTTGGGAAAATTTTTTGTTTTTAAAACAGTTAAGTACAGTAAGTAATGCCAGGTTGCTTTAAGAAAACAGAACGAGTCCATTTTGAAAGTGTAACACGTGACATTCTTGGAAAGCCAAATTAAGACACAGTAAATAGCATTTATCAAGCTTCAATATTAGGAAGGTGAGTATGAAGGTCATGAAGTATAATTCAAATATTTCCAATTTGAGATTTAAATTTTGCTGCTCACTGTAAATTTTCTTATAAAAGAACAGAATAATTCTAATGTTCTATTGTTGTCACCAAAGTATATTATGATATTAAATTGAGAGTCTGAAAGACAATTAAGACTTGCTGATTGTTAATTTATGCTCACTATAGTTTTAAACTACCATTTAGCATACTATTTTCCAAATCAAGGCAAGTCTTTTTTTGCTAGGCCTTGATTACTGTATAAATTACACACACTGCAGATATCTTCTTAAGAAGCATCTGCTCTGCTTATATATGCTTGCATTTTCAGGTTTTCTTTCAGATGTATAACACCATATACCATAATACTATTTTATTTAATAATGTAATTAAAATAATGTGTGCATCTACATACAGTGGTTTTTATTTTTGCCATCTGTAGTACTTAAAATACATCTAATAATAACTAATCCCAAACACAAAGCTCTGCATTGAAAACAACTGAAATCAAACTAAACTAAAAAAACACAGGAAAATGAAACTCATATTTTTACTATGTGTTTATTATCAGTTTCCCAGTCAGTACATATAAATCAGGCACAGCTCTGAAGTAGTCTGTGATAGTTAATTCACATGCATTTTGTTTGTTTGTTGAAAAAAAACAATTTTAATTGTACTCTTATCAATAGCATTACTCATAGCATAAAATTAAGATTCTCTTCTCCCTCTGCTTTAAAAATGTAGCCAATCACATATAAGATGGATATATAAATTATGTCGCCATACATGATAGGTACAAGTTATCCTTGATAGAAAGACACAGTATGTAATTGTTATCAAGTAATTAAAAATCTCCATGTCACATTATGCATCTTGGAGGCAACTCTCTACCTATGCAGTTGTTAACACTGTAGTGGTTGTCAGTGGCAATTTTGAACAATGTGCAAATTGTCCAAATATTATGTTGACACCACTGGAAAAACGCATTTTCAGCAGTCTGTGAAGATATTCTGAGTTCTTTGAATTTAGTTGAGGAAACCCACCTGTTTTATGTTTCCAAGAAAGTGCTCACATATTGCTTTCACTTCCAACTATGCCTAAGTATAAAAAGGTAAGCATAACCCAAGAAAATGTAACTTGTTAACTTTAAAAGGAGTTGCTTTTGGCAAAAGTTAAAGGCTTTGATACTTCAATTTGACATACTCTACTTTGATTTCCTTCCTTCACTGCTTCTCATCACCTTGGAATGCCTCCTGTCCAAATGTTTTTATTTCTTTTACTTTCTCTCTCCAATAGAAGATACAAGAATCGGATTCTGTTTCAGAAAAGCCCACAAGATCTTCGTTACCTGAGGGAATGATATGACGGTCTCTCCTGCCCGTGATTGCTCATACAAATGGTGACTAGACTGGAAAATAAATCTTAACACTGGTAGTCCAAAATGGCTGCTGAGAGAAAGGACAGACCGCCTGGCACTGTTTTAACCTCCAACACTTTGTCATTGCTCATCTCCTGCTGGCTGAGATAAAATGAGAGCCAGCAGTTCTCAGGGCAACATACGTCAACAGCTGTTCTACTTCAAGGACACGAAGAGCAGGATAAAAAGCAGTGGGAAAGGTGGAAAGAACAGCAGTGGCTATGAGAAGGAAACTACATCTCACAGTGACAGAGAGAAACTGACTGCTTACAGCAGTCTGGCTTCAGTTTAGTTTGCAAGGAAGAATCTTTTAAAAAATTAGACTGACTATCTGAAAGACTTCTGAGTTTAGGCCTGATTAGCAATCTCGCCAAGCTGTGTGAAGCAAGGGATTTCTCTTTGGTCTTGATCTGGGGAATCTGAAACTTGCCTCACAAGGCCCAATGATAGGACTTGTCCTAACAAGAGCCAAATGTGTGCAAGTAACAATGTAAGTTATGAACGGTTCCTAATTTTATGATATTGCAGTTCTTTCATGGATGGCAAAAGCAAGACATTATTCGGAAGAAACTGTACTGTCACCTTTTCAAGGTTATGTGTGTATTAGAGTAGCCAATTCAGCCCAATCCAACGTACCCTGGTATTTTTGATTCCCTCACATAGTAAGAAAAATGTATTTTTGAATATGTCAGCATTTGCCATACAAATACATTATCTTGGAAGGTTAATTTTTGCCTATACTTTTAATTCCCCTTTGGGGAAAAAAAAATAGTGCCAAAATCAGAAGTTGGCTTGCAAAGTACATAAAAAAAGTGTAATCCTTAATAACAGAAAACTATAAAAACAGACACAAAAATTATGTCCTTTGGATAGCTAATATAAAACATAGACTTAAAAAAATAGCAAACCAAATAAACAGGAGTTGGTGAAGTTCATGTCAGTTCTTGATGCAAAAGAGTGACAAGTGGTAATATTGTGCATGGACTTTTGTATCACAAAATGCCAAACAGGTTCTATCAAAAAGGATGATGGATGATACAGTGCCAAGCCAACAGTAAGTTCTGTGCAGAGGCCTCTTCAGAGGACACTAAAAATTCACTCTTCTGTCAGCATTGCATGTGATTCAGGAGTGAGGAGCATCTTCTCTCATGGCAAGCCCCTGCTCCCTTTCTCTGAGGTTAGCATTGTACACCAGGTGTCAAGTGTTCACTTTACTTGTACAGTGTACTGGTCTTATTATCTGCCTTAATAAAACAAAAAGGAAGACGGAACCACCCTATCAGGGATGAACAAAACTGCCCTGAAGTTGGTGTAGAAGGAAAGGAAACAGGACTTATAGCGTTAATTGCAAACCCGTGGCAGGCCTTATTCTAATTTCACATTTCCCGGCTTCCCCCAATATAAGAAAACAAAGTTTGGGGAGGCCACTGTAGTAGTGACAGGAAATGAGCAGGAAATCAATAGATCTCTGACCCTTAGCTCATTAGATGGAGGATCCGAGTACCATCCTGGGTCTGCAACAGAGGAAGACATAATATTGGAAGAAGAAAAGCTGCCAATCAAGCACACAAGGATAATCCTTGGAAGAGTACCTGGATTGCCAGCAGGGGTTTTCTTCAGCTGATCTGTTTTCAACACCTTTGAACACCTGACCAGTTTGCTAGGGAAGCAATCTTATTCCCAACAGTCTATGTGCCTTCAGTTATTATTGCGTTTCACTATAGCATTGTGGGTGGCTTCTTCTCTATGATTTGAGTGCTAGGCTGGAAATTCGTTGCTAGGCTGTCGCCGGAAATCATCATTAACCGCAAGATAGGTGGCTCGCATACTTGGAGAATACTAGGCAGAGGAGAGAAAACGGGAGAGAAGTTATATGTTGTGGTTTCAATAACAAGCCTAGGATTTTACTGATAGAAACTACAGGAGATGAAATACTAGCTCCAGAACTAACCAGAAATAAATGTGCTGATGATTTTTGTACTATCAGGAACAGAAGAACATGCTTGACTATTAGCAGCAGAGGTGGAGTGGGATGAAATGACAACAGAAAGGCAACTAGAAAGCAAATGTTGGCAAGGCCTAAAGATCTTGTGACTCCAATGAGAAACAGAGATAGGTATCCAGCTGCTATTTTCCACTACTGGGATACAGAAGTAATGGAGAAAAGGAGAATCTTTCACAGGAAAGTTGTGAGTTGATTACACACATACCAACAGCAAAGTACATATTAGACCAGTATTGAGCTTTGTACTTTTTAAAATTCAACAAAAAGTGTAAAAAAATTTCTTTTCCATTATAGATACAGAATATAGAAGGGACCTGGGTGGTCTTCTAGTCTAACCCCCTGCCCAAGCAGGAGACCATATATCATTCTGGATGAATGGCCATCCAATCTCTTCCTAAAAACTTCCAATGATGGAGCACCCACAAATTCTGAAGGCAAGCCTTGAAGGAGTAGAGTAGAACAGAAACAGAATAACAGAACTGGAGGGGGCCTTGGAGGTCTTCTAGTCCAACCCCCTGCTCAAGCAGGAGACTCTATACTAGTGATGTTGAACCTTTCTGGCATTGAGTGCCCAATGAAACGCACGTGCATGCATGACGGAGAGCCAGAAACCCGAAGACCAGCTGGCTGGTGCACATGCATGTGCTAGCCAGTTGGTCTTCGGATTTCTGGCACACATGTGTGCTGGCCAGCTGGTCTTCGTGCACATGGGAGCAATGGAAAATAGGAGGCCAGCTGGCTGGCACACACAAATGCCTGTTTTTGGCAGAGGTTTTGCCCATTTTCAGGCAGTTTTTCAGCTGTTTTCGGGCCAAAAATGGCCTGAAAATGGCCCGATAGATGAGCCTGTTTTTTTGCCCATTTTGGGGGCAGTTTTCAGGCACTCCGGCACCTGCAAAGACCAGGTAGCCGGTGTGCATGTGTGTGCCCGAAACCAGAAGAGTAGCTGGAAACAGTGCATGTGCCCACAGAGAGGGCTCTGCGTGCCACCTCTGGCACATGTGCCATGAGGTTCGCCATCACGGCCCTATACCATTTCAGGTAATCTCCAGACCCATTATCAAGAAAATGATAATCTTTAGAGAAGATGATAGAATTAAGTTCTTTTCACTATTAATTTCCCTATTCCTCACTACTATCTAGACGACCTCCAAGGAGGAGAGATAAGAGTTGGGTTCATTAATACAGACAGTGATGTGCGGTGAGCTTTATGGCTGGTGAGGCAGCTTTTTAGACTTGTGGACTTCAACTCCCAGAATTGCACAGCCAGGCATGCTCAGTTCCAATTTAAAGCGACAGCATTTGTCCCCCTTGCAAAATAAGTTTTCCCATTCTTTTTCTTCTCCCTCCCCCTCCTTCCCCCCTCCCCCTCTCTCAAACAGACACACGCACGCAGAGAAATTGGATCCCTCTCTCACTCATTCACTCACTCTCAAACAAACACAAACACAGAAGTTGGATTGGATATATTTTCCAAAGGCTTGAAAGCAGCTCCTCTGCCATACCCCCCACTTCCCCTGCTGCCTTCCGATCGGAGCCTTTGATTGCAGGTGAATCACGTTGCCTTTTCAAACTTGTAATCAGTGAAGCTGGGCTTATATACTTTTATCCAGCTGTTTGTGTGTGTGTTTGTGTGTGTGTGTGTGTGTGTTTGAAAAGGCAATGTGGTTCTGCATGCAATCAAACTTTTTGAATTCCTCCCCCCTCCCCACACACGCACCTTTTCCAACTGTTTCAGAGAGGATTTCAACTCTCCTTTTGCCTGCTCTCATGAAAGGCCAGAGCTCTGAGTCAGACTGAGCTAGTTGCTCCCAGAGAACTCTAAAAAGCCTCTAAAAATGCCCTCTACAGGAGGTGAGAGAACACGAAATTTTTTGCTTTTTAACCCTTGCTTAACTCTTAAAAGGCGAAAAATTGCTTATGCACAGGACGCCCCTAGTTTTCTCGCCTCCTCCTATAGTTAACACTAAGCACTGTTCCAAATCACTGTGACTTGAAATCTGGCAGCAACTACCTTGGCTTTAATTATTTTTTAAAAATTCTTTAAAATTCTTTCCCTTTCCTCATGACTGGTGAGGCCACGCCTCCCCTGCCTCTAGTGACTACACGTCCCTGAATACAGACAACCCAAAAAGTGTTAGGAACCCAATGGGATCACAAATTTCTGGTATACTGGAAATGCAGTGCTAAAGAACAACTGTGTGCCTATTTACACACACTTTTCCTAATTGTATCAATGACTCATAATAAAATTAGAGAACAAAAACCTTCCCTAAATCTGTATCCTCCAAATGAGTTACAATCTGTAGAAATCCCTCCTCCCACCCAATTGCTGTACGGAATTGGACAACTCACCATGGCCAACTTATCACAGCCAACTCACTGTTGCCAATTCTCCTTGGGCAATTCAACGCAGCCAGTTTGCCACAGGACAACTCGCCATGGGACAATCCAACAATTTTATTTAATTATTTAAAAGAATTTAAAACTTTTGCTCTTAAGCAAGTTGGCCCGTGGCAACTTGGCCATGGCGAATCGTCCCATGGCAAATTGACCATGGTGAGTTGGTTGTAGTGAGTTGTCTTAGACCAGGGGTGTCAAAATCAAGGCCCGGAGGCCAGATCCAGCCCACGGGGTGCTTAGATCTGGCCTGTGGGGCTGTCCTAGAAACAGCGAAGGACTGATCCGCAGTACCTCTGCTAGTGAAAATGGGCTCCAAATCTCATTTTTTGCTGGCAGAGGGTTGCAGGAGGCCGTTCCAGCCGAAAACGGTGATTGGGAGCCCATTTTTGCTGGCAGAGCACTTGGGCCAATACATGCGCCCTCAACATGAGTGACGCCAAGCTGGCCACACCCACTCCCCCCTCAGGTCAAACACAACCCTGACGCAGCCCTCAATGAACTTGAGTTTGACACCCCTGTCTTAGACACTTTCTGTAGTTTCAGGATATCTGGGGGACATTAGAGAATGCAGGCCTGGAAAATATAATTGGTATATATGAGTGCAAGAAAATTATTCACAGATTACTTTTCTGGAACAGAATAAAACTTGAAAGTGTTTCCTTAAGTCATTTAAATCTTATTCAAATTGGACTACTTGCTATATGGAAAAGAGCTACATTTAATTTTACCATCATCTTTGAGGTTTTTGCAATAGCAAATATCTGCAAGAGTGAGATTAAAGCCTCCAAAAACTGGCACAGCCCCAACATTTAAATGCCCAAATTAGAAATAGTTCCTTAAATATTCAAACAACTGTTAGGCTTGAAAATAGATTGTGGCAGCTTGTAATACAAATATCAACTACCATATTTTTCGGAGTATAAGATGTACCTTTTTCCCTCAAAAAAGAGGCTGAAAATCTGGGTGCGTCTTATACAATGAATACAGCATTTTTTGCCTCCCGAAACCCAGCCTCCTTCACCAAAATGGCTGTGCATAGCTTGTAGGAAGCTTTTAGAGAGCTCCTGGGGACTGGGGAGGGCAGAAATGAGCAAAAAATGGCCCATTTTTTGGCTCAATTTTACCCCCCCCCCAGCCCCCAGGAGCACTCTATAAGCTTCCTAAAGGCTATTCATGCCTTTTCAAAAAACAGGACCATTTTCATGAAAAACAGGCCATGTTTTGCTCGTTTTTGGCCCCCGCACCCCACAGGAGCACTTTGCAAGCCCCCTAAAGGCTATTCATGCATTTTTTGGGGAAAAAGGGAGGTTTGCAGAGTGCAAAAACTAGAGTAGGATTATTCTGCTTTGTCACCTCAGAAGAGAAACTCAAGATCTTCCCCATTTGTGGCCGAGAGGGCCAGAGGCAATCTTTCTACATTCCTTCTTGAATAGCCTCTCCAAATGTACAATAGGTACCAACTCTGATCCATTTCAAGAAGGCTATTAAGACAATATTGCTCCCCAGAGTTATTAATAGCTAATTTAAATGTCACCATTGTGATGTGATATTAGTAGGTGGATATTTAATTTATTGTAACTGTTTCATTGATTTGGTGTTTTGTTTTGTGTAAACCACTGGCAGTCACACCTAGAATATAATATATAAAAATTTTAAATAAAGTGTCACCCTTTGAGGTTCCTTTGGTTAGTTCTTCTTTGGAACAGCTAACTCACCTCTCTTATTTATTATCAGAACTGTTAAGACACGCATTAACCACAGAGGCATAATTTGTATTTGATGTTTCATTAACATTAAAGTTTCATTTTTAATAACTTATGAGAGCCTGGTATGGGTTCAGTTTAGTCAACTACTTTGGTGGTCTCTGCAGCTAAATAGCAAATGACTGATTCACACATGGGGTTGTCATAACGTGTTTGGTTTATGGTTTATCATGAATTCATGGTTATGGTCTACACTCCATGCTTTTGCTATTGGGATGGATTCAGACATCATGTAAAGCCAACCCTTCCCTCCACTCCAACACCCCAGGAAACTGCTTTGGTCGCACTGACCGATGATCTCTGGCGAGCCAGGGACGGGGGTCATGCCTCCGTCCTAGTGCTCCTTGACCTCTCAGCGGCCTTCGATACCATCGACCATGGTATCCTTCTGCGACAGTTACGAGAGGTGGGGGTGGGAGGCACCGTTCTTCGGTGGTTCTCCTCCTATCTCTCGGACAGGTCGCAGTCGGTGTTGGTCGGTGGGCAGAGGTCGGCCCCTAGGCCCCTTAAGTATGGGTGCCGCAGGGTTCGGTCCTGTCCCCCCTTCTGTTTAACATCTACATGAAGCCACTGGGTGAGATCATTCGGCGGCATGGGATAAAATACCACCAATATGCGGACGATACACAGTTGTATCTGTCCGCCCCATGCCAACTCAGTGAAGTGGTGGATGCGATGTGCTAGTGCCTGGAGGCTGTTAGGGTCTGGATGGGTGTAAACAAACTTGCACTCAATCCCGACAAGACCGAGTGGCTTGTGTTTTTCCCTCCCACTAATTGGCCTTGTTTTCCAACTCTCAGGCTGGGGGGTGAAATTATACGCCCCTCAGACAGGGTTCGCAATTTGGGAGTCCTCCTGGATCCACAGCTGACTTTAGAACACCATTTGTCGGCTGTGACCAGGGGGACATTTGCCCAGGTTCGCCTGGTGCACCAATTGCGTCCCTACCTGAACCGGGAGGCTCTCAGAACAGTCACTCACGCCCTTGTGACCTCAAGACTGGACTACTGTAATGCGCTCTACATGGGGCAGCTCTTGAACAGCATTTGGAGACTTCAGCTTGTCCAGAATGCAGCTGCTCGAGCAATTGTGGGTGCACCTCAGTTCACCCACGTTACACCTATCCTCCGCGAGCTGTACTGGCTGCCTATTGGTCTCCGGATGCGCTTCAAGGTGCTAGTCGTTACTTATAAAGCCCTACATGGTATCGGACCTGGGTACTTGAGAGACCGCCTCCTGCCAATTACCTCCCAAAGACCTATTAGATCCCACAGACTAGGCCTCCTCCGAATTCCATCCGCCGGCCAATGTCGACTGTCGACTACTCGGAGGAGAGCCTTCTCTATGGCTGCTCCGGCCCTCTGGAACGACCTCCCCGTGGAGATTCGGACCCTTACCACCCTTTAGGCTTTCTGCAAAGCCGTCAAGACCTGGCTGTTCCGGCAGGCCTGGGGCTGATGAGTTCCCAGCCCCACTCGAATTGTTGTGACTGTTGTGAGTTTTTTAAATCTGTCCTTTGTAATTTGTTTTTCGTCTTGTTTGTTCTTGTATTGTTCCCTTCCCCTTGGTTTGTTAGTCGCCCTGAGTCCCTCTGGGAATAGGGCGGCATACAAGTTTAATAAACCTAACCTAACCTAACCTAACCTAACCTAACCTAACCTAACCTAACCTAAAGAATTCAATGAAGTAAGGCTGTTTTTCAGGGCTCAGGAAACATGCCTACTTTTTGCAGTGATCTCCCCCCAGAGATTCATGTGGCTCCTACTCTTGTATCATTCAGGAAACTATTAAGACCTGGGTGTACTGATTGGGGACAGGATAATTTTGTCCTTCCGTTTTACTGTGTTTTGAATACTCTGAACTTCCAGTTAGTGGTATCTTTTATATGCTTTCATAGATAAATTAGTTCATGGTTGTAAACCGCTCAGAGTCTTTTAGGGCTCAGGTGACCTACATATTAAATAAATAAGAAGAAATAATAATGTGGCAAATGACAACTTCAGATAGGGACATAGGAAGTGGAAAGGCATTGGAGTTTTCCATTTCTTCTGTACTTTACATATGCATCTGCTCTAGTTTATTACTTATCAAAGGCTAGGGACATATTTTACTCATTATGGACTAAATTGATGAATACCCTTTCCAATAATTTTCCTGTTCTTTTAATTCACGTTTAGGGCTCATTGATGTAATTATTCATTTTTATGGTAGTGTTGAGCATTTCCATCATCAGCCCAGAACTGACTGTAGCTTGGTTGTTTTTTTAAAAAAAAGAAACATAAGCTGTTCAGTGCCTTGGGTCCCTTTTTTGTCTTCCTTGTAAACATCACTTTCTACTTTTGTTCTAAGTGAAACATTTTAATCCAATGGAAAAGTAAGTAAGGTTTGTACCGGAGGGAGGGAGGGAGGGAGGGAGGGAAGGAAGGAATTTTAATTTCATGGTGATTGATATTGTACTAACACGATGTCTTCTGAATTAGAACTAGATTCATGGTAAGCACTATTACCTTCAGTTGGCAGTAGAAGCTTATGGGGGGAATGTGATCAAGTGAAGTTAGGTCTCCACCATGCAAGAAATAGTCAAGAACTGAATGCAAAAGTAATGCAATCCAAACAATAAGAGATATCAATTAATATATTGCTAGTCCTACCTATCTGTAACATACATAACGAGATAGATAAAGAGATAGTATTACCCTTTTCAATACTTACCAAGTCTTAATCTGTGCATAAACACGTAAATAACTTCTCCCTTCAGAGCCTCATACCTTATCATGAGTTTTTCCACAATATTTTAATAGGAAGGAACAATCAAATTTACTCTGGACACCTTTCACACAACTACAGAAAAGCAGCACTCTTCTCTTGCGCTCTGCCTTTGTAATATTCCCCCATTCCACTTCTCTATACAGATTTGTGAGAAATACTTCTTGTAACTGATGAAGTGCACTGTAATTTCCAAAGTTGTAGGCTTTGTTAAATCTGTTTGGCTTCAAAGGCCCCTACTAGTTTGATGTTTTATTGAAACATGGCTGTCCTGTGGGAACTTTCCGAAAGGAAATCTCCAGCTGAGTAAACCATAACAGTAACAGACCATTTGGAAAGCTCACAGCATCAAATTCAAGAGCTTTTACTTATTGACTATTTAAATCAGCATGACTGGAAGTCTGAAATAAACTTTTTTAAAAATGTTATTCCCAGCATGGGTTCTCAGCATGAAGGCAATTGGGGAAGCAGCTCTACTCAAGAGGGTTTTTAATTTTGCCCATTTGAAACACCACACTCAATCCATATGCAGCATGCATTGTTATGGGGAAAAGTAAATAAACTGAAATTACCAGAAATTTCCCCCACAATTCTGCCCTGCAGAAATCTTGAAAATGTCTCCATTGTCAATTAACATAATCCACTCTGCTAAACTTTTTCAAAATATGGCATTCTCCAGATGTGCAGGGACTACAGTTCTATGAATTTTCAACCAGCAAGACCAAATGCAGGGACTTATGGACGTTGCAGTCCAAATACTTCAGGAAAGGAACCAATTCGTGGAAGGAGGCAGTGAGTCTAAATGCAAACTAATGGCAATTTTGAATGCCCAGAGTCCATAGATTCTACAGTATTTGTATATTGGAAAGTTGGGGGTATTTACAGCACAGGGAAATCTCTTATGAAAAAGTGGGGTGGGGGAGGAGGAAAACACCCCACCCCTCCCAAGATATTTTAAAAATGCAAACACCTTAAAAGGCAACATAGCTCCAAAACAGTTGATTGAAAAACAAAACAAGGATTGCAAGCAAGATTTTTAAAAAAATCTTATGTTAAACAAAAAAAGTGATATGCATTATAACATTATATATTTGAAGAAAAAACATTTTATAAAAGTAGAATAAGATGGGGAGAAATTTAAAAAAAAGATGCCCACTCATTTTCTAGATGAAACAGAAACATGCAATTCTTGCCTCCACATACAAACAACATGTTAAAGATGCAGAGGAAAGCCAATTTAATCTCGCGATTAAGGGACCAGGTTAGAAACCAGGAGGCTGTGAGTTCTAATCCTGCCTGAAGCATGAAAGCCAGCTGGGTAAGTTTTAGCCAGTCACACTCTCTCAGCCCAAGCCACTTCACAGGGTTGTTGTTATGGGGAAAATAGGAGGAGGAAGAAGTATTAGGTATGTTTGCTGCCTTTGAGTAATTTATAAAAATAATAAAGGTGGGATTAAAAAAATATATCTAAAAAAACCAACTGAAATATATAAACTGTGCAACATGCGTTGAATAACACAATCACACAAGCTATAGAAACAACAGCCAAAGTCTGCCAATGTGATAAGAATTGCAGCACAGTCTCGCACAGCAGTTTGCCTGAGTGACTAGCAGCCAAATAGCAATGCAATGTAATGCAACACAATGTTTTCTGCTCTTTCGCTATACAGCTGCCTGAAGCCAACCAGAAAGATGCCATCTTAGTGGGAGATATATTCTACACTGCGTCTCATTGATAGAGCTAAAACAATTGTGGGAATAACAATAACAACAACAACAAAATCAGCTTCCAGAGGGCAGCAATTTTCATCTTCAGATAGCAGTCTAGATTCTGGATTGTTGTTCCATTGAAAAGCCTGCATTTAAATCATATACTGCCTGTTTCTTCATCTCTAACATCAAGGAGGGGGGGGGGGTCTCATAAACTAGTATTTCGTATTTTCTGACAAAGCCGGAGGGTTTTTCATCCCAGTTTTTAAAGAAAATGTGTTTGTTAAATTGAACAGGAGTGTTAGTAAAAGCAGGGCTGGAAGGGGGGGGGGAATAAAGGGTTTGTTATAAAAATGATTTAGCCTCCGGAGCCCACCATACCGTGGGGGGAGGTGATCCTCTTCCAATCAGGGGGACGTTTTCATATCGTGGATTCCCACCAAAGAGCACAGCTTGGTTCCTGCAGGTAAAGAGGAGTCAGATCAGGAGGACAATCTATTAAAAGGAAATCTCTCATGGGCTACGAAATATTCCTGACATTCTTGCAGAAGCAGGGGATCATTGTTGGGGGCAGAAGACTGTGGGAGTGGGGAAAAAGTGGGAGTGGGGATACACTGGGTATTATTCACGCTCATGTTTGTGTCTGAAGCACTTATGGTGCTTCCAAGTTGAAACAATTAGCGAGTGACATCACTGTTGCTCGGGGGACATCTGGTTGGGGGTTCTTTCATGTCCTCATTAATGTGCCCACAAAAGTGGTATCTATCTACTTGAGATTACATGCTTTCGAACTGCTAGGAGGAGCTAGAGCGAATGACGGGAGCTCATCCCATCACGCAGCAGCACTTGGATCTCGAGCCATTTATTAATTTTTCTCCTTGCAGCACATTGAAGATATTTTAGAGAGGGAATCATTAAGCATTCATAAATGCCCTGATCACAAGTCTTTTTTGCCCTGGTACTCTCCAGATTACATGGGAACTTACATCATCTCTAGTTCAATACTCAAAGATAGAGCTGGCTGGGGAAAATACAAATGTTACTCCCAACACATCTGAAGAACGCCCGATTGGGAGAAGCTACACCAGCTCTCATGAGCTGTCTCCCTGATCTGTAAAACACCGTGGGGAAGGAATTCATTCTGGATCAAACTCCTCTACATTCAGTGAGCACCATGTACTGCAAAGAAAAACTTGAGCCTTGAGAACAATAGCAAAGGACATGCGTACCCTCTTTCTTTTATGCGCAATGATTGTGAGAGGAAGGACATCCAGAAAAAGTCACTCAGGGACAGATAAAAAGAACAGTAGTTAACGTTCTGCCCCTCTGAGGCCTAGCAATGCTCCAAGTTTATTTTACAACATCCTCCAAAGGAGAAAGAGGATGAGAAGAATAAGATGATGACTAGTTGCTTATCAAGTCAAAACTTAAGGTTGACCCATCCTTCCGAGGTAGGTAAAATGAGGACCCAGATTGTTGGGGGCAATAGGCTGACTCTGTAAACTGCTTAGAGAGGGCTGTAAAAGCACTGTGAATTGGTATATAAGTGCTATTGCTATTTAACACAATTTTTCCTAAATGTTCTTCAGACATCTGGGCCTCCCATTCCCATTATCCCCAGATGGTAGGGAATTTGGACATGTAACCAAGGTTACTAGGTGAAAGGCTGGCAACTCAGCAGTTTCATTGAACTGTGCAATCACAAGTAAGTGTGAATATAGCGCAGGGCATTCAAGGGTTTATATTCCAAATGGGAAACCAACTTTTCTGCAAATCGTCTTTATATGGCAGAATTTATATGCCTGTGAAAACCTCTTGGTACTCCGCTCAGGTAGATTTTAGGTAGCGTTGTTTCCCTCTGAGGATTTACTATAATGTACAGTATCCAAAAGAACAGTTTTGAATCAGCTTCCATTTTTAACCCAGATCTGGAATCAGCAACTAGGTATGTTTCTGAGGTCGCAATTGGGAAAAAAAAATCATTCAGCATAGAAATCGCACAATTTTTCTTTCTTCCTATCTAAATTGGAGTCATAAAGGCAGGCAGAACAATGCACCCTTCCTCATCTCTATGACTGGACAGAAAAGAGACAACTTGTTTGATTGCTGCTTATCAGAAGCACTTTTGATTTCTAAGTTTTTGCAGCAAACAGTTCAGAGAACTGAAGGGAGAGACCAGATGGTTCCCACCAGAAATGGAAAATCTGCTTCTCGACATTTTGGATGGACTTTCTCCTCCAATTAGATAGAGCTGAAGTGGCGCAATGGTTAGAGTGCAGTACTGCAGGCTACTTCAGCTGACTGCTAGATGCAGTTCAGCAGTTCAAATATCACCAGGCTGAATGTTGACTCAGCCTTCCATCCGTCTGAGGTGGGCAAAATGAGGGCCCAATTGTTGGGGGCAATATGCTGACTCTGTAAACAGCTTAGAGAGGGCTGTAAAAGCACTATGAAGCAGTATATAAGTCTAAGTGCTATTGCTGTTGCCCTTTTCCATTGTTAAACCTTGCTCAAATTCAGTAGTCAATTCAACGATAACACCATCTCCCTGAAGGAAACACTAACAATTTATGAGGATACTGAAGATATGGGTTCAACAGCTGCCTAAAATCCAAAGTAGGATTAAGTAGTACACAATACACATCTGCCTAGTGACAGATGGGATATGATGCCATCTCCAGAGCTTCCCCACCATGCTCTTTTCTGGTGGCTGCTGGCCTCTACAGCCAGAGAATCAGTACTGGAGCTAGAAGTTACTAGATTTTCACCGAAAAGATGGCAGCAGCTATGTATATCTTCTCATGCATAGATGAAAAATAAAGATTCACTTGAATCAAAATAAATTCCTAATGAATTTATGTACATGCCCATATATTTTGCTTGACCAAAATATGTAAATGGTTGTCACTGTCTTCAAGATTTAATTTTCAGCCTAGCCTGCAACCTTCAGATTTCTTAATAATCCCGCATCCTAAGCAACTCTGACAATGTTTGACTTTCTTTGACATCAAACATTCCCCCAATTTTTCTTTTTATTGCTATCCATTATTTCCTTCCAAGCCAAGTCATAGAAAGGTGCAAAAAAGGAAGTACCATTTATACTTGTAGATGAGCTGAGAATTTTGGGTTTCAAAATATACTCCCAAAATTGGGTTCAGGTTATCTGCAGACCAGTCTGTCATGGCTTTAAAAACCATAGCTTTATAAACGCTGACATAACACTTTCAATATTCTGTCCACTGCTGTGATTAAAAATTCAAGGATTGACTTATCCACGGGTGACCCATTTTTCATGGCATTTTGGTTGAAATTTCAAGGGTTGGTTTATCTGCAATTATAAACGATAAATGGGCAATACTTTCTCCCATCAAAAGTCAGCGCATTTTCCAGCCAATCAACCAATAAATATATTTAAACAAAGATCTTTTCATAAAAGAACATGCAAATGTATATGACAACTCAACAAGGGGAAAAAACCCCTCCCGTGTTAAACTAAAGGATCGCACCACAGTAATTAAAATATAATAAAAGATGCAAAAAATAGGACAACAGCTTGTTTCACACATCTCTAGGGATATTTTAAAAACTGCATCTAGGCGTTATTTTTAAAAATGTTTTCTCCAACATACAGTTCAAAAGTAGAGTTTCTCAACATTTTTCATCTTTAAGGCTGTCTTCTTTCTATAAGAAGGCAATTGCTAGAGTTTGAATAGTTAGCAGCTGTACAAAGCTGGATTTTGCATCTTGTGGCTGGGATGTCAGGACTATGGGGGGGGGGCATGGGTTGACAGATATTAGGTTGGTAAAATGGGAAAACATCATGGTTTTCAGAGAAAGATGGAATGATGGAAGAAACAACAAAAGTCAGAACAAATCTGAACAGGGCCACAGTACCAAAGTATAGTAAGTTAAGGTAAAGGTTCCCCTCGCACATATGTGCTAGTCGTTCCCGACTCTAGGGGATGGTGCTCATCTCTGTTTCAAAGCTGAAGAGCCAGTGCTATCCGAAGACATCTCTGTGGTCATGTGGCCAGCATAGCTAAATGCTGAAGATGCACGGAACGCTGTTACCTTCCCACCAAAGGTGGTTTCTATTTTTCTACTTGCATTTTTACATGCTTTCGAACTGCTAGGTTGGCAGAAGCTAGGACAAGTAACAGGAGCTCACTCTGTTACGCGGCACTAGGGATCCGAACTGCCGACCTTTCTGATCGATAAACTCAGTCTTAGCCACTGAGCCACTGTGTCCCTATAAGGTGGAGAACACCAAATAGCAGAGGTTATCTCTGTTGCCACCTTGAAAACTTCACAGGAGAGAATGTGGGCTTAAGTACTGATTACCGCTTAACCTCTGCGTCTTCTACTAATTCCATGCATACTTACATGTACTCAGACACTGGTGCATTGGAGATGGTCTGGGCAGGAGGCTGAAGGCTTGTCTGACTGCCCAGGCTGCTACTGTAGCTACAGAAACTACGGAGTTGCCCACGGTTGGGATTGTGGGCAGCAATACGTCGAGCCTGTGGGTTGAAGGGGTCTTCTTCGTCTATGTCATCATAATCCCGATCCCTAGAAGGAAAAAAACCCCAACAACAATGGTCCATCTTAGAAAATAAAATAAAATTGGAACGCAGAGGATAGTTATGAACAAAGTGGCAAGTGAGAAGATGTTAACACTCATTCCTGGAGGGATGGGGTATTCCAGTTGCTTCAAGTATCCCTTAATTTTAAAGTTTCTTTTGTAATGTTAGGAGAGACCAGGAAAGGAACCATAGTATCTGAAAAAAGAGAGCTTTTGTTTCACTGTAGAAAACCCAACCCTAAGGGACAGTTTGATATTAATCAGGAAGCAGGGAGAAAAAAAAAGCAGAAAGAATGGATTGTGTCAGTGTAGTATTCATGAACTGGAATAGGGCTTAGTAACAAGGTCAGCCTATGGGAGTTGAAACAGTTTGAAGCTTGGGCGTGGGTTAGCTCTGTAGCTCTGAGTCTGTGCTGAGCTCTAAACTAATCTGCTGCTCTGAACTGAAACTGTACTCTGCCTGTGTTTCTTTGTATTTACTACAACATTGGAAAACCTGCCTTTTGGTATTGTATATTTACTTCATGTGTTATATTATATATAAAGAAAAATTAATGAATCCTGCTGAATCAATTACCTTTGTGTGCTTTCTGGATGAGATTGCTACTGCAAACTCTGACAGATTCCTTCACCACTTTTAGGTAATGAAAGAAGAACAAACATACAGAAGTTATCCAAAAATTGATGTTTTGATGATCAGGAATGTATTATTTATTAAGTTTATATGCTACCCATCTCAATTGTTGAGTGACTCTGTGGAGCTTAAAACTAAGGAATGCTAGAGACAGCCTATACGTGATGCTAGAATAATGGGGAGAATATTCTTTTGTTGTGTTTTTCTCTCTCATAGATGAATTGTCTGATTCTCTCCCCCTTACTGTTCTCTGCATCCTCTCTCAGAAAATTAAGGGTGAATATGAGAAACCCGGAAAGACACTAAAGGTTTAACTATTCAACAATTGATGAATACATTCTGTTAAGTGACATTAAGTGACCATAACATTACTAAATAACCTTATGCTATGCTATTTAGTCAATATCGCCCATCGCATAATCTCTAGAATGCTTCTTTAAGTTCGTCAACATGCATAGCTGTCAATGAGGAACAGGACAGTAGAAAGATCAGCTCATAACTCTGCAACTTTATTGAAGGAGAAATCAGACTGACGTTCTGGTCATTGCAGAAAATCACCCGTTTTTATTTTATTTATTTTCAAACACATCCCTCTGTCGTCAGCAAGGTTATTTTGACTTTGTGGTATCCCTGGGAAATGTATTCTGTTTTACCTGCTGGTTAAATGTTTCCAGGCTCGAGGCATGGCACATATGATGGTGGAGAAGGATACAGCAGCCATCAGAGAGAAGAGGGTGAGGTAGAGCAAGCCTTCCACCCCATCGTAGCAGATCCCAACCAAGGCATCCAGGTAATCCTTTAGTGAAAGGAAGGGGGGTGAGGGAGAGAAGAAAGGAAGCGTCTTGCTCTCGTGCTAAGAACACCTTTGTCCCCAAAGTAGAGTGTGTCCTATGCTGCTTACCTTGTGAAGGCCCCTGCAGTCCAGCATGGCAGTCAGCTGGTGGAGGTTGATTTCAGAGTAGTTCAGTAACTTCTGCATATCAAGCAGGTCTTTCTGCAGCAAGGGCAAAAGCTATCACAGAAGGGGCATATATTCTATCGGAAAAGGAACGGTGTTCACCATACCTAGAATGACTGCCCAGCCATCACTGTGACTAGATACCTACTGTACTGCAGTCGTAGCCTATCTTTTCTGGCTGGCATACACAGTACCGCCTCTCTATTTTTTTTGTGTGATATCAAATTGGGCTGAGAAATGGTGAATGGCCTAGTGACTTTCTCTGTCTGACTCCAAATTGGACCCGTTATCCTTCTGATCTTAATTTGACTATTGCTCAGCATTGGTTTTATAGAAACATGGATAACTTTAGAGCTATAGTGGTTTTACAAAACCTCATGAAGAGGAAAAGGGCTTCTTCTCTTGGTACTGCTATTTGTTAGTACCAGGGATTCTCTATCATTTGATTAAACGATAAAAGAAAGGAAAACAGAACTATCTTATTGTTCATCTGTGGGCAATAGATATACACAGAAAGTCATCTCACTTATGCATGGAGGCATTGCTTGATTTCAGTTACTTTTGCTAAAGCCCCCACGGAGTTGGCAGAACTGAGGAAGCAAAGACAACCTAATTTTCAGGAAGATATCTGTAATGTTTGTCTGAGATAACATTTTTTTAAAAAAACCATCAGCCACAGTCATAGCAATTTATTAATTTGGAGTTTCTTTGAAACACTTACTTCTCACAACTTTCACATCAGGATTTTTTAGCTTCTTCTCACATAAGCCAATGACTTCATCCCTTGCTCACAATCTCTCACAATGCTCTTGGACCGTGATGGCAAACCTATGGCACGCGTGCCACAGGTGGCAGGCGGTGCCATATCTGAGGGCACGCGAGGTATTGCCCTATGTCAGCTCATGCTGGCCAGCTGATTTTCATGCATGCGCGCAGGCCTCACTGAAACCTCCGGACTTCCGGTAGGCCTGTTTTTCGCCCTCCCCATGCTCCAGTGGTTTCAGGAAAGCCTCTCCCTTCTGCTTCTGGAGGAAGGCAATAAATGGCCCAACGGGCCTATTGGAAGTTTGGAGGCTTCAGTGAGCCCTGTGCACATGCACGGGGGGGGGGAGAGGGAGGAGTGTAGGCGCACAACCCCCCATGTGCCTGAACCTGAGAAGCCTATGCGGACAGACACACCTACCCTCTAAAACCAATATTACACTTCATTTCACATGGCAGACAAAATGTGACCATGCATACGTTGTTCGACTCCAACCAATAAGCCTTTGCTACGGTTTGCAGATGCTCATCCATGTTACACAGAACATTGAATGACATTTCCTGTCAAAAACCAGTTTGTTAAGCAATTGGCTTTTTTTATCTAGCAGAAGGCGGCTTTGACATTTCATCTACATCTGAAATATACAAATAGAGCCCCCAATTGCTAATTCTCTTCTGTTCATATAAAATTTAATTACATCTGTTAAAATGGCTTCCAGTCACTACAGTACTGTCCTTTATATTCTCTGGATATGTTGGGAATACAGCTCATAGAATTACTACCTGGAGACACCAAATCAGTGAAGACTATGATTACAGGGGATCCTAGACCCTGTAACCTCTGTTACTGTATCGTCATGGCATCTGTGTCCCGTCAACCATAAACAATGATTTTCCTGCTGCTTGCTTTATCTTCAGGTACCGTGTTTCCCTGAAAGTAAGACAGTGTCTTATTTTCTTTTGACCCCCAAAATAAGCACTTGCCCTTATTTTCGGGGAGGTCTTATTATTTTTGAGGTGCAGGAAGCGGCGAGTGTGGTCACCTCATGGTTGGTGGTGTGTTGCAATATTTTCAGGGAGGGCTTATTTTCGGGGGAGGGATTATTTTAGTGCATGCACTCAAAAGCCCGATTGGGCTTATTATCTGGGGAGGTCTTATTTTCAGGGAAACAGGGTAGTTCCTAAGAATATTCAACATTTCCCTGGTTAAATATGTGCCCATATTTTGTATTTGCCAAATACTGTTTCTGAAGCAGCAGGTGGGACCCACTTCTAAATGTATGTAATTCAGAAGCTTCCATCAAAGAACGTTGCCTGCTTCCAGGGGAAAAGACAACATTGTGCAACTTACTTTGGCTGTAGGGAAAAAAGGCACTGCAAACTGCACAAGACCCTGAATCTGGATCTGCATGGTTGTGAGAGAACGCTGGTAAATAGTCAGGGCCTACAAATAAAGAACACATCGTGCAAGGTATTAGCCATTTTTTTCCTACATAAATCTTGGGGTACAGGCAATCCTTGACGTACGACCACAATTGAGCCCAAAATTTCCATTGCTGAGCGAGACAGTTGTTACTTGAATTTTGCCTCATTTTGCAACCTTTCTTGCCAGAGATATTAAGTGGATCACTGCAGTTGTTAAATTAGTAACACAGCTTTACGTGAATCTGGCTTCTCCATTGACTTTGCTTGTCATAAGGTTGCAAAAGGTGATCATATGGCCCTGGGACACTGCAACCATCAATAAATACATGACAGTTGCCCAGCGTCTGAATTTTGATCACTTGGCCACAGGGTGCTGCAATGTTGGTAAGCCTGAAAAATGATCCTGTTACCTTTTTCATTGCTGTTGTAACTTTGAATGGTCACTAAACTAATATTTGTAAGTCAAGGATGTCCTGCAAACAGATTAAATGCTATCCTCTTTCAACCCTTAGGAGTCAGTCCACACTCTTTTACATCAACATTCAAAACATCGGAAAGCTTTCTCTCCCTGGAAATCCAATGAGCCAAATGGTTCTCTTACCTACATTTCATAATTAATACCTTCTAGGTAGAGGTCCAACTTGCCAGGACTTACTGAGATTACAAAAGCCATAGGAGACATCAAGGCTGGATCTTCCAAACTAACAAACATGTTCAGATAAGGATGTTTCCTTACCTGGGGAGAGCCCAGTGGTGCAGTAGTTGGAATGCAGTATTGCAGGCAAACTCTGCCCACACACCAAAGGTTTGATCCTGACAAGCTCAAGGTTGACTCAGCCTTCCAAAGTCAGTAAAATGAAGACCCAGTTTGCTGGAGGCAATAAGCAAACAATGCTTCTAGACTATAAACAGACCAGAGTGTGCTATAAAACGCTATGGGGCAGTACATAAGCCTAAATGCTATTGCTATTTTTATGAAGAGTAATGCTCACCAATTTTCCCTGCCCTATTACTGAAAGCAAGCTGATTCTTGGAATAAAGAGCCATGCTTCTCTTTTCATTGCTGTTGGGGGATCCTTTGCCAATGATGTACAAAGGCAAGCAAGTTCTTACCTGTTGAAAGGGGCTGGTCGGACTCTGTCTACAATACAGGTAGTACTGTACGATTTCTACAAAAGCAAGGTTCAAGAGGAAGAGAGTTAGTTATTGATTAAAGTGTGACACTTTTAGCAACTTGTAAACCACACTGGGTCAGCACTGATCAGCATCAGTTGAGACAGCACTGTATGGGGTGTCTCAGTTTACAATGCTGGCATTGTCTAATGTATGTTTAAAAAAATAATGCTGCAGAAAAGTTTGTATCTAAAGGTTTTGGCAGACTTTTGACATAAGCAGAATGAGAAGCAATACTTGAGTAAATCTATTTTCATGTGCCACATAAATCATAGCCTGCCATGAATGTTTCAGCTTTCATTAATGATAAAGCTACATCTTACACCATATCTCATAAATACTGTCCATAAAAGCAACTGCTAAGGATATCTAATAAATGATTGGTTCACCAAATCCCTACCTTACTTAACCCTTCCTCACTTGATGATTCTTCCAAAGCAATCTCCCCTCCTAATCTGAAGTTCTGTCTTAGTATCTTAAGAGACACAGCAAATGCCAAGGATAATTAGCAAATGGTCACTTCACATAATCTCCTATCCCTACTAAACTTACTTAACCTTTCATCTTTTGCAGATCCTTCAAAACAAGTTGGAACAACTAAGCTGTGGTTCTACTTTAATAAAAGGAAATAAAATGAAATCTGAGCCCCTAGTTTAAGAAAAAAAATCTGAGAACTTCGGCAAACATTAACAAAGGGGATGTTTGGACACAGATTCTATAATCGGGAGTATTCTCTTATTGCCTCTGTTCACTGGATATGTTAAACTGGTTTTTACCTCAAACAGCCAGGGGACCCTTGTGGGGTAAATTAACTCTACTTACTGTATTTTTGAGCGTATAAGACACATCTTTTTCCCCTCAAAAAAGAGGCTGAAAATCTGGGTGCATCTTATACATTGAATACAGCATTTTTTTGTCTCACGAAACCTCATCCCCTTCACCAAAATGGCTGTGCATAGCTTTTAGGAGGCTTTCAGAGTGCTCCTGGGGGCTGGCGGGGGGGCAGAAATGAGCAAAGAGCGGGCAGTTTTTTGCTCAATTTTGGCCCCCCAGCCCCCAGGAGCACTCTATAAGCGTCCTAAAGGCTATCCATGCCCTTTTTTTTTTACAAAAATCGGCCTGTTTTTGTGATAAATGGGTCATTTTTGCTTGTTTTTGCCCCCCCGCCCCCCGAGCACTCTACAAACCTCCTAAAGGCTATTCATGCCCTTAAAAAACGGGCCTGTTTTCGTGAAAAACTGGCCGTTTTGGGGAGGTTTGCAGAGTGCAAAAACGTTTTTTTTTTTTAATTTGCCTCTTCAAAACCTTGGTGCGTCTTATACTCTGGTGCGTCTTATACTCCGAAAAATATGGTAGTCA
Organism: Thamnophis elegans; assembly: GCF_009769535.1. Lineage (NCBI taxonomy): Eukaryota > Metazoa > Chordata > Lepidosauria > Squamata > Natricidae > Thamnophis > Thamnophis elegans. The sequence continues at coordinate 44,504,460 of NC_045542.1, read as the reverse complement.
GTGTTCTCATAGGATGGCAGTTCATGGACTCTTAAGATTAAACTAGAAGACCTCCAAAGTCCCGTCTAACTTTTTGATTCTATGATCTTTCCATGCTACCAAACCAGAAGTAAGTTTTAGAATGACCCAACAAAATTGGTCCCTCTAAGATCTACTTGTGTGCTCCTTGTTTTTTTTTAACCCTTCTATACATAGTCCCAAAGTAGGTTGGAAAAGCACAATCAGGATCTGAGCACTTTCCACATAAATATTCACATTATCCCTCAATTCAAATGTGGTACCTTAAAATCTCTGGATTTTATATACTGATGTTTATCTATGCAGAGCTGGGTCTAAGGTTTACATCAGTTTTATTTCTCTTCTTTCCATTTTCACTTAAGGGGTTGTCCTCCACTACTCAAACGATGGCAAAAGCAATATTTTTACCTGCACTGAGGTCACTTTTTGTCATATTCAGAATGAATTTATCTGGAGACACGCAAAAGTCACTGGTACCCTATAAGAGGCAAAATTTTATTTATTTATTTAGTATAATTTTTATTACATTTTTTTAAAAAGAAGACAAAATTAATGTATTTAAAAAGAAAGTTATCATTACTAGAACTTCTACTTAAGGAAGTTACATGCTGAAGAGTTAAGAAATTGTTTCTACATATCCCATCATTGCCAAGTGAATGGATAGACTGCACAGGTAGAATGTGCATATGAATTTAAGATATGAAACCTTCCTATGAATATGCATTTGTTTTAACTTTTATTCTTCTATGTTGAATATATACACTAATTATATCTATATGAAAACAATGCACATGTAAAAATCAAGGTGTTCATAAAAGTAGACTTCTCAGATAACAAAGAAACCAGACCAATAAGGATGCTGCAATAATTGTTAAATATCTCATGCTTAGATGAAATTTACTTTCTGATACTACCATCTGTCAAAAAATTAGAATAACCAAAGTTTGAAAATATAACATAAAGGAAATCATTTAATCTCTTCCTGGCTCCCCTTGAAATCTAAATTGGCAGTACTTGAGAGACCGCCTTCTGCCGATTACCTCCCTCCGACCGATTAGATCGCACAGACTGGGCCTCCTCCGAATTCCATCCGCCAGTCAATGTCGACTGGCGACTACACGGAGGAGAGCCTTTTCTGTTGCAGCTCCGACCCTGTGGAACGATCTCCCCATTGAGATTCGCACCCTCACCACCATTCAGACCTTCCGCGCAGCCCTTAAGATCTGGCTCTCCCAGCAGGCCTGGGGATAGGTTCCCAATTTACCCGCCCGAGTGTTGACTGTGGAATGCAAGTTGTGTTTTATTATTTTATTTTGTTCACTTATTGTTTGTTTTTTGGTATTGCACTCCCTTCCCTGTGATTGTAAGCCGCCCTGAGTCCCCTCAGGGAGAAGGGCGGCCTATAAATCTTAATAAAATGTCTAAAAAAAAAAAAAAAGTGCTGAAGATACATGGCAAATTAATTTTTCTCTGCCTGAGGAAGCAGAGCAGGCAGGCAACCAAGCAAAACACCTTCAAGATGACATCTGCTCATTTTAAATAACCAATCTCCTTGTTGCTCAAAATTCCTCTTGCTAAGTATGCATTGTGCTATGAGAAGGTATGATTCTGGAGACACAAAAGCAGGAAAGGCTGCAGGAAGCAAGGCAAGGAAGAACAAAAAAAGCCCAACGAACAGGCCTTTTAGCTGTCAGAAAGTTGGAAAGAACAGTTTGGCGGCCTCCGGTGGTCAGTGACCGGGACCTAAGGCATCACAGTAAACTTAGTACACTGAGCCCTTAAAAACAACCACAGTTTGACATTAAAGAGACAGAAAGCTCAAGTTCAAGTGTCGGGCTTACCACTGCTGCTGAAACATCGGCTGCAAAGGAAGCCCAGCTGAGACAAAGTGTGAAAAGTCCACAGCACAGCATCCTGTGGGCAAAAAATAAACGACCAAGAGTCAACAGGAGACTTCAGAAAGGTGACAGCAAGACTCTGCACCATTGGTCTGAGCGCTGTAACAGGATAGAGGCTTATGTTGCCATTGTTCTTGCTCCTATAACAGCGAACCTTTTCAGCACTGAGTGCCGAAACTGGAGCATGTGCATGGTAGAGTGCTGGAAACCGGAAGAGCAGTTTCCCAGCATGCACGCTTGGGAGTGCCGGAAACCAAAAGAGTAGTTCCCCGGCGTGCGCACCAGGAAACTAAGCTTCCAGTTTCCTGGTGCGCGCATGCGTGCCAGGGAGCTGCTCTTAGGGTTTCTAGTACTCGCATGTGCGCAAAGATCAGCTGGCGGATGCACATGTGTGTTTTGGAACCCGGAAGAGCAACGGGTGACGGATTGCTTGCCTGGAGAGATGGCTCTGCGTGCCACTTCTGCCAAGCGTGCCATGGATTCGCCATCATGGTCCTATAACATGTTCTAGGACAAGTTTTGATTATTTCTATCACAGAGATGCAAAGCATAGCCAGATGCATGGGGAATGTTGCCTGTAAATCAAATGGTGCAGGTGGGAACTGAATTTAAGAATCTGGAATCCAGTTCCAATTAATCTGTCTGCACAAACTGATTGTCCTGGGTATTTTGATCCAGATCATCACAGCTTCCAGTCTTACTAAAATCTATCCCCTCTTGGACATAGAAAGCTCTCTCTCTCTCTTTCTCTCTCTCTCTCTCTCTCTCACACACACACAGAAAGAGAGAGACAGAGACAGATGGATACCTGCACCGGAAAAGATATGTTTAAAATCAATACTAGGACAGATATTCAAGAAACCAGTTTTGTCTAACTTACAATTCTGGTAACTTCATTCATATTAAATTGGTGTGCTTTTCCTGCCTGACTGGAAACAGCAAAGTCCATATGGAGGGGGTGGTAACAAAAGAATTATCTTCAAACACAAGAAAACATATTAGTTTTTGCAGACTCAAGCTGGCTATACGCTAGAAAAGCTATGCCATAAAAGAAAGCAGCTATCTATGGTAAGACTATCAATCCCCCACGGAAAACTATTATCCTTTATTCTGTCTTTCTATCTTGTTGCAATTGCTTGTTGTGGTGTGGTCACTCTAATGAAAAGGAACACTCAGAGGGGGAAAAGAGAAAGCTATACATATCCTATATCACAACTACAAGGCATTCTGGAAACAATTTGTAAAATTCCGATGGAAAATTGCTGGTTGATGTTTTCATCCATCAAGTGTAGTCAGGTAGGGTTGTGATAGGTACAATAGAATCAGTGGTAGGATTCATTTTTTTTTTTACTACTGGTTCTGTGGGCGTGGCTTGGTGCGCGTGGCTTGGCGGGTGTGGCAATGGGAGGGGATCCTCATTCCCTCCCCACTCCAGGACAATACTGTAAAATCTCCATTTCCACCCCACTCTAGGGCAAGGATAGTGCAATATCTCCATTCCCACCCCACCCCAGTAACCTGCTTTCCAGCTCTGTTCTGTGCAGGGCAAGAGAAGAAGACCCAGCCAATCAGCTAGGACTCCGATCAGCTCGGACTCGGGAGGCAGAGAATAGATGGGGGTGGGGCCAGCCAGAGATGGTATTTGCTGATCTCCAAACTGTCCGCTACCAGTTCACCAGAACTGGCTGAATACTACCTCTGAATAGAATGTGATGTAGGCAGGATGGAAGTCTTTGATCCCTTCCACGTCGTCCTACCAATTCTAAGAAACCCTCCCTAAATCCCACAAGTGGAGACCTTTGCCAGGTGGTTTTTCTTCAGGGAGGCCTCTCTCTTAGGGCCCAAGATCAGCAGACTGCATTAAAAGATACCTTTCCTTCCTGCCCCTCTGGTGAAACGACTTTGTGTACTCACGTAATGAGCAGACATCTGGAGTGCTTAGTCAGCCCCAGGCAAGCAATAAGGCAAATCACCAAGTCCAGAATGAACAGCAAGAGGTAAGAGAGCCATCTGGAGAAAAAAAAAGAGAGAGAGAGAGAGAGAGAGAATGCGTGGGTAACTCATACATCCCTGGAGAAACATGGGAGGAGGAGGGATGGTGAAATTTAAGCAAGGCGCTTTGGCGGCAACACCTCAGCAGAACCATGGAACAACAACAACATGGCATTTCTACAAATTATCCAAGTTTGTGAAGGGCAAACTTCACTTCCTCTAGAGACTTGAAGACAGAACTGCTGAAATGGAAAGGGAGACATTTACAGCTAGCAAAATGAAACAGATTTGAGAAGCTGGGACTTCTGCAGTACAATCATATTTCCTTGGGAATAAGCTACACTTACTTTGAAGCTAGCAGGCAGGAGATTATAGGTAATAATTGACACAACTGTTTATTTAGTGACCGTTCCAAGGTTACAACGGCACTGAAAAAAAGTGACTAATGACCAGTTTTCACACTTAACGACCGTAGTAGCATCCCCATGGTCATGTGATCAAAATTCAGATGCTTTGCAATTGACTCATATTTTTGACGAGAGGGTGACGTGATCCTCTTTTGCAACCTTCTGACATGCAAACTCAAGGGGAAGTCAGGTTCACTTAACAATCGTTTGACTAATTTAACCACGACAGTGATTCACTGGACCACTCTGGCATGAAAGGTCATAAAATGGGGCAAACTCACTTAACCAATGTTTCACTTAGCAACAGAACCTTTGGGCTCAATTGTGGTCATACGTCGAGGACTACCTGTGCTTTCCTTTCAAAATCACAAATAGTGACAAATACTGGGCAAGAGAAAGCATTATGGGTAGATACAAAGCTAATTGGGGTGGGTGGGGGAACAAGATGAATGAACTAAGCAAGGAATAAACAGAAGGGCAAAAGAAGATATAGGGACCGTATGCATTTATCTTATAAGGTTTTATTTTTTTAAAAAAAAATACTTTCAAATGTTCTCATGGTATTCCAAGCACTGGCCTAATGCAGTTTGCCTGCAGTCCCAGGGTGGGGTGGGACAAGTGATTTTTTTTTTTGCCTCCTGCATGAGAGAGGCTCTCCCCAAACAACCCAAGTGTCTAGGCTAGCATGTTTTTTTCATTCAGATGTTTCTGTGAAACACGGCTTTTACAAGAAGTGAGTAGATGTGAGTAGAACAATTCAATAGAACAGTTTTAAACTATGTTATTCTGGAGCCTGTGTGCTATAGAAGGTGATTTTGAGAATCCCTGTTTTTAAATATTTGAGCTGTAGGTGTGTTGGAAATGCATGATGAAATTTCAGGAATGTGTAATTCATGTAAATTGAACCATTTACCTCGGCTAAGAAAATGCAACACTGTATATATTTCTGGATATAATCCAGTGGTGGGTTCCTAACGGTTCGGCCAAACTGGTAGTGGTTTGGCGGCCTGGGTTGCTGGAGCTGGCAGCGACCCAGGCCTGCCACACCCCTGAATCAGTCCTCCAGGCGGCGACATGATCTTGTTTTTTGCTTCTGCGCATGTGCAGAACAATTTTTATTTTACACACACACCAAGGAACCGGCAGTAGTGTCTGCCGGAACCCACCTCTGATATAATCCTATTTAGTGGTTATCTGGCTTGCTAATGTTAAAGTGCCACGTGGTCAGTAGGGATTCTCCCACTTGCGATATAAAGCAGTTTGCACAATGCTCGGTGTGTTTTGTGCTTGCACATGCATGCGATTGCCTAATAATCCATGTAGCTCATTCCTGGAGCACATGAACCAGAGCTGTCTTTCTGCATTTTTGCCAAAGGAAAGGTTTGTAATTGTTCCGACCTTGCGGGTACTATTTTCTTACGGATTTATTCCCAGATAGGGTTTTCTGCTTCAACAATATTAGAGACAGAGAGGAAGAGCAAGATCTCTATTTTAGTTAGTGTCTGAACTAAACTGGAATCTGATTAAAATTCTTCCACGTGTGGCCAAGAGCTAATCACAGGCAAGCTGCAGCTTTTGGTGCAACTTCACTACTCCCAAGAGAATTCAGAAAGACTAGGGGGAAGAAAAAAACCAACCACCACTTTTTAGCATTCAGGGCAGTTCTGGTTTCATTTTGCCCTACGAGCAAGTTAAATAAGCAACTATATCTATTTAAAATAAACTACGTTAAGTATAGAAATTAGATGTGCAAATGGGATGAATTTGAGAAACAGCCCATGAAATAAATCAAGTGCATATTCGTTTGCTGCAGAACGATGTTTATTTCCAGAGTGTGATGATATCTTACACTAGCTTTACCCTGACCCTGACGCTTGAAAACTCAAACGTGGACATTAATTCTATCAGAATTCTGCTTCCATTTATAACAAATATTCAGCGAAACCATGTTGATCAGAATGGAGACATTCTGAACTTGGTGGCTATACAACTTTTCATGATGAAGCTGGACCACTCCAGAGTTGCAATCATAAGAACGATAAGCGAATCTTTACCTCTAGCATGCAGCAATATTGTGGAAATGTTAGCATTTTAATCATTTTCTTATATACCTACATAATTTGATTTTATTTTTTAAGGAAAGCTGTCTCATGCTGGAAAGAAAGAATTAAGCAAAAATACAGTCACTTGACCAGGATGAAGTACCTCCTCCTATCTGTCCAATCACTGCCCTCTTGGAACCTGCTGTAAGTCAGAAAGATTTTAGGCTAAGGCCCATTCGTTCCATCAGGGGTAAAAGAAAAGGAGAGACAATAGCAATAGCAATAGCACTTAGACTTGTATACCGCTTCATAGTGCCTTTACAGCCCTCTCTAAACCGTTTACAGAGCATATTGCCCCCAACAATCTGGGGAAATGAATGAAAGAAGCCCTATCTCTGTAATTGCGTAATGAAATCCACAAAGGGCTATTTTAAGGAGTCAATTCATTGGTACAGACAGGATGTCATCTCTCCTGAACAGGAGTAATTCTGCAGGATATCAGAGCAGGCACTTTCCCCCAGCAATTGGAGCTACTGTAGCTTCAGAGGCCTGAAGGGAAAAAATCCCTTTGAACTTTCAAGACTTTCCAGATTAGCTCAAACAGTTTCTAACAAGAGACCTCAATCTTTCTCCAGCCGAGGGCCTCTTAAATATATTGACTTCATTTTCTGCATTTCTCAGTCAGGAGTCATCCTGAGTTGGGAACATGAGGAGGAGGACATCCAGCTTGGGGAAGGCTGAAATCCACAAACTCTTCAGTAAGTCCTTACTGGCAATGTATGCCTCTTGCTACGATGACCATGCTGACTTACCTATAATATTCTACATAGCTGACATCATTGGCAATCATAGACAAGTCTACAGTGACATCACTCCACACAGGAAGCCCTGATAGTTGCAGCACAATATTGTCTGCCATCTGCTGCATGAATTTCAGCGTTTGTACATATTCACTGTGGGTTGCAAATATCTCATTCAGGCGGGCCACGTGCTGCTCCAGAACTATTTTCATCTGTGTCCTAGTGCCTGAGACCTGCCAAAAGACAATAAGCAGACCACTGAGAACCAGCAGGCAGATAGCTTCTAATCGCTTGCCCAGCAGAATGAATGGCCACAATGACCTCGGCTTATATAGGTAGTCCTCGATTTACAGCCACAACTGATCCCAAATTTTCTGTCATCATATGAGAATTCATTAAGTGAGTTTTGCCCCATTTTACGACACTTCTTGCCACAGTTCTTAAGTGAATCACTGCAGATGTTACGTTAGCAACACTGCTAACACTTCACTACGTTAAGTGAAGCTGGCTTCCCCGTTGGTGTTGCTTCCGAGAAGGTTGCAAAAAGTGATCACATGACCCTCAGACACAGCAATGATCATAAATACGAACCAGGTGCCGAGTGTCTGAATTTTGATCATATGACTGTGGGGATGCTGCAAAGGTTGTAATTGTGAAAAATAGTCACAAGTCACTTTTTTCAGTGCTGTTGTAACTTTGAACAGTCACTAAAGGAACTGTTGCAAGTCAAGGACTACCTGTATATTGATCTGGATAGGCCAAGTCGTCTTATGCAATCATCACCCCAAGAATAAAGACAACACAAAGGGGATAGTGACTAACTTTCTTCATACATACATACTATAATCTAAAACAGCTTTCCTCGGGCTGGTGTTTTCAAGATGCATTACATATCAATTCCCATGAATCCCCAGTGAAAAGGCTCTTCTCACAATAGCAGATAATGAAATTATCCTTCTCAAAAGCAAGTTAAGTTAAATTAGCACCATGTTCACAGGCTCATCTTTCAGCTATCCTCTCATCCATATTTTTTTTTATTAAATGCACATTGGGAAAGGAGACCCGGGAAGAAAGGAGGGGCAAAACAGCAACAAAAGGACATGAATCTTGCAGGAACCCAGCAAAGCAGTGGGTGAGGGCTGGATCTCCCGTCTCCTATTAACACTGATTAGAGTAGAATAAGAGTTGGAAGGTACCTTGGAGATCTTCTAGTCCAACCCCCTGCTCAGGCAGGAAACCCTACACCATTTCAGGCAAATGGTTGTCCAATCTCTTCTTAAAAACTTCCAGAGTATTCACAACTTTTGGGGCAAGTTGTTCCACTGATTAATTGTTTTAACTGTCAGAAAATTTCTCCCCAGTTCTGGGTTGCTTCTCTCTTTGATCAGTTGTCCTTCACCCATTCTTTTGTAAATTTACTTGTACGTATGGGTCACTGACTTATTCGACTAACAGACTTCCTGATATTATTCTGTAGAATTCTCTGAAACAAACCAAAATGTACTTTTTCTTCAACAATGGTAAGTCACCTAGACCCTGAAGCTGCAAACCATTCCCAAACCATGACATTATTACCACGTTTGACAGCCAAAATATGGGTCTTCTTGTGGAGCATAGTGTTTGTTTCTATTAGTCATGAACACATCTGTGTAACCTGAGATGTTTTACTTTTGATATTTGTTTACAGAACATTTTGCTAGACATTTAAGGAGTAATCAATGGGGGGTTGGTGGGTTCCTGATAAACCTGAGATGAACCTCACTATTCATAGTGATTAACAGCACTCAAAGTATTAAAACTATCATGAATCCTATTTTCATTCAGTGCGTTTCTGATAATAGTCATTAACACTAAATTTAGCCAAGTTGAAAAATGCCTGCATATCTTCAAGACATTTTTATGGTTTCCTGAACAATTTTGCTTCAATTTGCTTGATTTTGACAACCCTCTTTAAGAAAGTGCACTATTACCACAATTTTCCTCATTGCAAAAATGTTTCCGATTGTGTGTCTGGAGTCTCAACTCTTGAGAAAAGGTTTCAAAATCTCTCCCCCCACCCTCCTCTGCGCAATTAATAGGCAACAATTGTGTTGAAATAGCAATCTTAATAGATCAGATTTCTTTTAGTGGGGCATGGCTTAATTGAGACATATGAGTGGTGACCTCTGTGACGAGGCAGCCAAAGTTAGTAGTGTATTTATTTAGGATTGAGCTGAGTCAAACCAGCGCTGATTATTTAGTGAGATACACAATTGGCCTTAGTTATTCTTTAACTGAATTTACTGTTTCCAGTGAACAATACTAGAACATCACATTTTTGGATAACTCTATGAAATAAATGAAACAAGGATCCTATGTTTGTCTTCTTCCTTCAGACTCCTTTTATATGTCATGGGGATCCACATGATATCATTTGTTGGCAAAGATATGTAAAATTAGAGAAAATCCCAAAGGGATCCTATAGCCATGTAGCAAAAGCAGGATGAGACAAATACAAGGATGTTAACTCATCACTCATGGCAACATTCCCACTCACTCATATCCTTTTGCCCCTCTCAAGGCTTCTTTGTTCAACAGTGTTCCCCCCACCCTTCTGTTTCAAGCAACCCTTTTCTCAGACAATATGTTCTCATGGGTTATCTCAGCCCAAATCCTTACACTATGATCTCAGCTCCCTTCAACAGCAATAAAATAACTTCAGATAACTGCTCTGAAGTTAACCAGAGCCAAGGCATTTCTTGACAGTACAAAAGTCCATTTTGTCCATTTTACTGACTAACCAAAGTAGATGTTTCCAATCTCAAATTCAGATTTCTGACTTTCCGTTTTTGCAGCCGATATGCCTTCCGGAAAAAGGGAAGCTATCAACGTTGCTTATATCCAACAGAGACAGTATATGATGCAACTACCTCTTTCACATGATGCCATTCTGAAGTACAGATGATAGTAGCTTCAGGGGAAAATATAATGATAGACTGTGGAATTGTTGATATGAATTGATTCTTTGTCCAGTACTTACTGTCAGTTTCACCTCACCGAAAGGAATGAACTACTTAGGCAAAATTGCAGGAAATCTATGAAAACCATGTCAAAGAATTTCAGCAGCTGTAATGATTCAAGAGCAAGCCTTATTTAAGTCAAGGGTATTCAAACCCACTTAGATATAATTTTCCTCCCTGCACTCTTCTCACTGGCTCTCTCTCTCTCTCTCTCTCTCTCTCTCTCCTCTCCTCTTCTCTTTTTGTTCAGGTTGGCTTATCTTCATCTGCCCTTTATTTTACGACTGCCCAAATTGCTATCAACTTGGCTATGAAATAATGCATTTCCTTGATCAAGTCTGGCAGCTTGATCAGACCAGTCAGAGAACATTATCTTCAAGGCCCACACCTATAGGGGGTGTGACCTATAGGAGGTGGTATAGGATCTCCTGCTTGAGCAGGTGGCTGGACTAGAAGACCTCCAAAGTCTCTTCCAGCTCTGTCCTGATTGACTGACAACAAATACCGGAAGGTGGACATTCTGTAGCATTCTTTTCCTATTGGAGTAGCTTACTGGTAAGATAGCCACAATTCTTATCCAAAAGATCCAAAACTTATCCAGAAATGTTAACATTAAACTTTCCTAAAGGGTTATTTGAGACTGATTCTAGATCCATCATTATAAAATTTCCAGACATTCTTAGCAGGAAAGCTATGAAATAGAGGAGGGACCTCCACAATGGTAGGCCTCTTGGTATTAGCTATTCCAATGGATGACCATTCCAATGGAATCTTATTCTCAAATAGCTACTTCAACTTCCAGCACTCCACAAAACCCATCTAAGGCTGTTCCCCTCAGAAGAGAGGCCTTACCAGTGAATCAACCCCTGAGAGGGTATGATTAGCATTATCAAGGGCGTAGATCAGCTGATAAATCCCATCGTTGGTTTCACTGTTGCCATAAAACCCAATGCCAACAGCCGCACTAGAAAAAAGAGAGGAAATACAGAAATGTGAGTAAAAAGAAAAAGTTACAAATCAGAGCCATTTGATTGTAGCAGCATCACCAAGGTTCAGACTGAAAATCATTGAGGTGTTCCATCTATTGAAATAAAAAATCCTTCAAATCTTTCCTATAATGGGGTGGTCTCTCTCCTCTCTCCGTGTGTGTGTGTGTGTGTGTGTGTGTGTGTGTGTGAGAGAGAGAGAGAGAGAGAGAGAGAGAGGGGAGGGGGGGAGAGAGGGAGAACACCCCATTATAGGAAAGATTTAATACAAGGTTATGGATTAACAGGAAAAATAACTGCTTTTCAGAAAGAGGTGATATTCCTCACTCTCATTCTGTGAAACAGACAGCTTGAATTTGTTTCTTTAGATGTTTATTCTCCCCTTCCCTGACAAACAACAGCAGACTTTTGTTTTGGTTCTTAAAAACCAATGGTAATAAAGGCCTGATGAATCTGTGAAGCCCCATAAAGGCTTTCTGTACGCCAAACTGATTAACTATTTTCGCAAATTCAGATTCTTGATATGTTTACTTAACGGAATGTACTATTTCACTGTATTTTTTTTAAAAAGTCAACACATCATTTCTGACTATTCTCCGAGTCATTTATAAATAGTTGTGAATGGGAGTTGATTAACTCCTTTCATTTAGCTTAAAGAATGGCTTATCCTGCAAGTCAAATATCTGACTCTTCAGGAAATTCAACAGGAAATTCAGAAAAGAATTCTACCTCTCTCTAGCCAAGGATAATCCCAGATTGTGTGTTTAGATTGACAGTTAATATATGCACATATGTACTAGTCGTTCCCGATTCTAGGGGGCAGTGCTCATCTCCGTTTCAAAGCCGAAGAGCCAGCGCTGTCCAAAGACGTCTGCGTAGTCATGTGGCCGGCAAGACTAAACGTCAAAGGCGCATGGAACGCTGTTACCTTCCCACCAAAGATGCTCCCTATTTTTCTACTTGCATTTTTTACATGTTTTCAAACTGCTAGGTTGGCAGAAGCTGGGACAAGTAACGAGAGCTCACTCCATTACGAGGCATTAGGGATTTAAACCGCTGAACTGTTGACCTTTCTGATTAACAAGCTCAGCATCTTAGTCACTGAGTCACCGCATCCCTTTGCGGGTTAATACTACCATAATTAAATCACATAAATTATGATAGCACTTTTACCTCTGAGGATGGGTTTCTTCTTGATTAACCCAAGGGAAGCAGAAGAGAATCTCAGAGTGCATGCCACATTTCATCATGTAGGTCCACAATGACAATTGTTCTCACTGGGGAATGGCCTGTATCCCACAGGAAGACAGCTTTGGGTTCTGCCATAGTAAGATTCTAAATGGCAGAGCCTCCTGCTTGCTGTATCTAAATGAGAGCTAACTGCTTAAGAGCAAGTTACTACATAAAGGACCTTCATATAAATTTTAGAAATCAATCAATCAGTTCATGCCATACATCTCATGAAAGTTCCCTGAAAAGAACCTGCTAAAAGAAGGGAAGATGGAGAAACTAGCTTTTGGGAACATCCGTTCAGTCAATGCAATAATGAAAGTAACCTAAAGAAATTCTTTCTTTTTGCCATGATATCCTCACTTAATACAACTTTTTAAAATTACAGATCCACCCTTCCCCCTAGATATTCCTATTAGGGAATATTTTGGGGAGTCTGCCATTATTATCATGGGAAATCTATTTAGTAAGCCATTTGGATCGAACAACATCTTTACCTCACCAGATGGATTCAAGAATCTTGGATACATTTCACATCTGACCTTAAATGCATACAATTTTCAAGTTTATAAAAATAATAAAAAATAAAGGTTATGCTTATGTGATATCCATATGCATATTACGCACACACATTATTTTTTTAAAGGTAATCCTTCATGACCTATACGTAAAAAGAGATGCAAAGAAAAGTACAAGAAAAATGAAACAATTGTCAGATACAATTAAAAGAGACCTATTTTGGTACAGATGAGCAGAAGAGTGTTTTTTAAAGTTTGTTTTCTATCTAATTTTCAGCTCACAGTGCACTCTGTGAAATACTTTGCTTTTAGCTGATTTAATTTTTAAATTCTACACATATGGGAGAAGGAGAAACAAGAATACGCCCCCTCTTTTTAAAAATATATCAATATGTATACCCACTGCAAAGCAGAAAGCTAGGCTGCATTTTCCAAGTTTTCTTATTATCACTTCTCATAACTCTTTCAATCCGAATTTTGCTGAAGGCCTTCTTCAGGCACAGTTAAGAAATTGATCTCTATCTAATTTTTACATTCACTCTTTCTACTTTTTTCTTTTGTAGAAGGGAACAATAACAGCATTCTTCCAATTGTCACGCACACATGCAGCCTTTTACACAAACAAGCTACATAATCACTCCATAAACCAGTGTTTCTCAACCTTGGCAACTTGAAGTTGTCCGGACTTCAACTCCCAGAATCCCCCAGCCAGCATTCGCCACATCCATATTTTAACATTTTTTTCAGTAACACCTGCCCCCTTTTTATTTTCAGCCCGCTCATTATGATTTCCTTTTCACCCATTTTTCTGGAATATTAACATTTACAGCATTCATTTCAAACATTTTTATACCACTTGCATTTCATATAAATCTCCATTCCTTCCACAATTCTCTTCCTTCAGCTTCATCTCAGATTGTAGTTCAACATTTAATTTTTTGCATTTACTCTCCTCAAGGCACCTGGTTTATGCCTTTTCACTCATTTCCACCAAAAATTGTTTGCAGCTTTTTCCTTTTTATACACATTATACCAGTGTTTCTCAACCTTAGCAACTTGAAGATGTCTGGACTTCACTCCCAGAATTCCCCAGCCAGCTTCAAGTTGCCAAGGTTGAGAAACACTGCATTATACAATATAATTATAATTATCTTCATTTTTAGAGAACTTGCTCTCAATTCTTTTTTTTTCTTCATCCACAATTTCTTTCACTTCATTTCTTCAGGCTCTAAAGACCGGTCTCTTTGCCAAGGCCTTTGTCAAGGGTGATAGAAATCCTCTTTTCCTTTGTTCCCATTGGTTTCCTCATTTCTGCCTTCTTTATTCTCCTTTATACAGGCAGTCCTCGATTTATAACAGTTCATTTATGACTGTTTAGAGTTACAACAGCACTGAAAAAAAGACTCATGACTGTTTTTCACACTTACGACCACTGCAGCATCCCATTGGCCACGTGATCAAAATTCAGAGGCGTGGCTGACTCATATTTATGACGGTTGCAGTGTCCAGGGGGGTCATGGAATCAACTTTTGCAACCTTATGACAAGTAACGTCAATTGGGAAGCCAGAATAATTTAACAATTAGTTAGTTGTTACTAACTTAACAACTGCAATGATTCGCTTAATAAGTGTGCAAAGAAATTTTGTAAAATGGGGCAAAACTCACTTAACATCTGTCTCGCGTAGTAACAGAAATTTTGGGTTCAATTGCGGACGTAAATTGAGGACTACCTGTACTTTCTCGTTTCCTTGTTTTTAAACAATTTTAACCATTTGCAAACCGCTCAGAGTTGCTGGGAATTGAGTGGCATCTAAAGTTAATACACTTTTATTATCCATCAAACATCCTTTTCATACTTCTCATTATTGCAACCTCACACCCCCACACGGCAGTCCAAAATATTCTTTTTACTCCCTTCCAAGCCTTTTCTACATGTTGTTTCCTTTCATCCACTTTCCATTTATTCTGTGAGGAGAGTCCAAAAGATACTAATTCTAAACAGTTTTATTGTCTGAAATGCTTTACAAGGAACATGACAAGGAAGGGATGAGAAACGGAGACATATTGAGCCAACATGAGAAATGGACTATTTTACAGAGAGCATGGATGGGCACTTGAAACTACCTACAATTCGTATAGTTTTTGTCCTCCAAAACAGGGGTCTCCAACCTTAGCAACTTTAAGACTTGGGACTTCAATGCCCAGAATTCCTCAGCCAGAATTCTGGGAGTTGAAGTCCACAAGTCTTAAAGTTGCTAAGGTTAGAGACCCCTGCTCCAAAAGACTGTATGATGGACTGATGATCAACACAGTCATTTGGCTACTGTTTGGAAAAGGACTGCAGATTTTCTGCTGACGTTAATGGCATGACACCAAGCAATCTAATTTCTGCCAGCTAACTGTTAATGTAATAGTAATAAGAAATCAGTGAACTGTTAACAGCTGGGAGAAAACTTCATTACTTTCTCTTTCTTCAGAGTAATTCAAGACAGCAGTACAAGGGAGGGAGAGGAAGGAGAGAGAGCCAAAGTGTCTCAGGAGAACTGGGTGGTGGAGCTGTGAAAGGATTCTAATCCGAACTGTTTCAAATTAAATATAAATCAAATCAAATTTTAAACATTCTGCTTTGAATAGAGAAGATCTGCCTTGAGCGCAAAACAGGCGGGTTTAAACATTTCAAATATGCTACAAGTTTGAATTGGATCTGTTACAGTAACAGTATAACACGAGTCAGAAGATACCTCGGAGGTCCTCTAGTCCAGTCCCCTGTTGAAGCTAGAGACCCTAAAAAGGTAAAGGTAAAGGTTCACCTTGCACATATGTGCTAGTCGTTCCCGACTCTAGGGGTTGGTGCTCATCCGTTTCAAAGCTGAAGAGCCAGCGCTGTCCGAAGACGTCTCCGTGGTCATGTAGCCAGCATGACTAAATGCCGAAGGTGCACAGAACGCTGTTACCTTCCCACCAAAAGTGGTTCCTATTTTTCTATTTGCATTTTTACATGCTTTCAAACTGCTAGGTTGGCAGAAGCTGGGACAAGTAACGGGAGGTCACTCTGTTACATGGTGCTAGGGATTCAAACCACTGAACTGCCAACCTTTCTGATCAACAAGCTCAGCATCTTAGCCATTGAGTTCCTCAAGAGTCCTTATACCATTCCAAAAAAATGGATGTCCAATCTCTTCTTAAAAACTTTCAGTGATGGAGCACCCAAAACGTCTGAAGACAAGCCATTCCATTAAACAATTTTTCTCACTGTCAGGAAATTTTTCTTTAGTTCTAGGTTGGATCCTTTGATAATTTTCCAACCATTGCTTTTCTTTCTTTTCTAGGTGCTTTGGAAAATAGGTCAACCCTTTCCTCTCTGTGGCAGCTCCATAAACATTGGAAGACTGCCATCAAGTCACCCCTAGGCCTTCTTTTTGTTAGACTAGACCTACTCAGTTCCTGCAACTGTTCCTTGTTTTATCCTCCAGGATCCTAAACATCTTTGTTGCTCTTTGCACTGTATCTAGAGTCTCAACATCTTTTTTTGTATTGGGGTGACCAAAACTGGATTCACTATTTCAAGTGTGGTCTTACTATTGCAATATAAAGTGGTACTAATACTTCACATGATCTTGATGCGATCCCTCTATTGATGCAGCTTAGGACTGCATTGGCTTTTTTGGCAGTTGTAACACACTGTTGACTCATATCTAAGTAGTTATCCACTAGGACTCCTAGTTCCCTTTCAGTTACTGCTGTTGAGTCAGGAACCACCCATTCTATACACGTGCATTTGGATTTCCTTGCCTAAGTATAACATCTTACTTACCTCATCACTGAAATTTCATTTTATTAGATAGGACTCAGTGTTCAAGTCTGTCAAGATCCTTTTGAATCTTGAGCCGATCTTAAATGTTCGCTATTTCCCCTCAGCTTGGTATTGTCTACAAATCTGATGAGTTCTCCTTTTATTTCCTCATCCAAATTGTTTATGAAGATGCTCAAGAGTACTAGGACTAAGAGAGAACCTCGGGGGATCCCACTGCATCCTTCCTTCCATGTTGATATAGTTCCATTGAAGGCTATATGTTGTGTGTAGTTGGTCAGAGAGTTATGAATCCATCTGGTGGTTAAATTGTCTATCCCACTTTTTTTCTTTTCTACCAAGAAGTAGACTGTGGTCTACTTTGTCAAATGCCTTACTGAAGTCCAAGTATACAATGTCCACAGCATTTTGCTGGTCCACTAATTTAGTCACTTTGTCAAAGAATGCAATAAAGTTTGTTCAGAATGATCTGTTTTCCAGTAATATCTTTACTTGTTTCAAGGTGTTTGCAGATCTGTTGCTTATCTTTTTCAGGATTTGATGCGAGACAGATTGGTCTGTAGTTTCTTGGATATTTTTTTTCCTTTTTCGATGATTGAAATAACATCAGCTTTTTTCCAGTCCTCTGTTAGTTCTCAGGGTCTTTGAAATATATGGTTCAGTAGTTACAACATTACATCTGCCAGCTCCTTCAGAATTCTGGGATATAATCCATCTGGTCCTGGTGATTTGAACTCAACTACAGTAAATAGATGTTGTCTTATCCCTTCTAGGACAACCACTGAGCAAAAAACCAAACCAACCCATTTCCAAAATGCTCAATACAACCACCTTAGCTTCAAGCACTCTTGCCTCTATGTTCCTAATGGGGTGTTACCCATTAAAAACAATTCAATTAATATCCCTAGAACATGAGCACATATAAGGAATAACGTATCATGTTGCCTTTAAGACAGATAAACTTGTAGCCAATGGATTGCTCACCCATGGAACTATTTTTGTGTAAAGAATATTCTAAAGCCCTAAAGGAGGGTGTGTGGTCTCGTGTGCTGCCTGTATCCCTCAGATGGGGCTTTGCTTGTTTGTGCAGACCAGTTTCTGGCATGTTACCAATTAGATCCCACAGACTACGCCTCCTCCGAATTCCATCTGCCGGCCAATGTCGGCTGGCGACACCTCGGGGAAAGGCCTTCTCTGTGCCTGCTCCAGCCCTCTGGAACGAACTCCCCGTGGAGATCCGGACCCTTACTACCCTTTCGGCCTTCCGCAAAGCAGTTAAGACCTGGCTGTTCCGGTAGGCCCCGGGGCTGTTGAACTATCCAGCCCCATTCGAGATTACCGCTGTTGTAGAATTTTAAATTGTTGTTTTTTATTTTTATTTTTTTTGTATTCCCTCCCTTTTTATTGTTAGCCGCCCTGAGTCTCTCGGGAATAGGGCAGCATACAAACTTAATAAAATAAATCAATCAAAAAAAAATCAATCAATTAATGTTGTGGACCAGTGCCCGGAGACTGGGGACCCCTGACCTAAGTAACGTGCATTCTAACTATTTGGGAACTGCACTTGATCAATGGATAAAGGCCAGAGTATAGTTTTGCTGTTTGGTTTTAGGCTAATGGAGTAATTAAGAAAGAACAAGTGGATTTTAGTTCCTCTACTTATCAAAGTTAGAAACTGCCCATAAAATTTAAAAAGAGGGGAAAAATAAAAAGGGTAAAGGAGTTTGTGCAGATTTTATTTCGCTTGTCTTTAGTGGGCGGTGCTCATCTCTGTTTCAAGGCCATTGAGCCAGCGCTGTCCGAAGACATTTCTGTGCCCAGCAGGACGTCACAGAGAACTGTTACCTTCCCAATGAAGTGGTACCTACTGTATTTATCTACTTGCATGCTTTCGAACTGCTAGGTTGGCAGGCGCTGGGGCGAGAATGAGAGCTCACCCTGTCATGTGGAACTCGGGTCTCAAATCTGGGCTGCTGGCTTTCCAGCAGACAGGTCCAGTATTTTTAACCACTGAGCCACCGCACTGCCTCTAAAAGAGGCATGGATGATTAAAATTTAATGATAGAAATTAAAAGGCAGGGGGAGGACTTCCAGAGCTCTAACTGACCCTACATCTGTTTGCTTCTCTGTAAGCCCCACAAGAGACTGCAGAGCCATGTTTTCACAATTTTTTCAGAAGGCCAGAAAAATATGGGTCCACCTCAATTCTGGAAGGGGGGGGCAATGTTCCATAGGTTGGGGGCAAAGACAGAGAAGGCTCTCTTCCTAGATCCCAGCAGTTGTGGTTCTTTAGCTGACATGGTCTGCAACATAACTCGCCTGACTGAACAGGTGAGATGGGCTGATGTAATGGAGAGAAGATGGTTCTGTAGATAACCTGGCCCTATGCCAACATAAGATTTGGAAGGTCATAACTAACACCTTGATTTTATATCCCTTTGGTCCCAACAGTTCATTGGCATTGGTGCTTGCTTTTAAAGAGCTGCATGCAAAGGCATTTCTGATCTGATTGCATGTTTCACTGAATCCAGGGGTGAAATTCAGCAGGTTCTGGAGAACCAGTAGCGGAAATTTTGAGTAGTTTGGAGAACCGGTAAATTCCACTTCTGGCCGGTCCCAGAGTGGGATGGGAATGGAGATTTTGCAATATTCTTCCCCTTCCACGCCCACCAAGCCACGCCCACAGAACTGGTAGTAAAAAACCCTTGAATTTCTCCACTGACTGAATCCCTATGTCTATGATGGCGAACCTACGGCACAGGTGCCACAGGTGGCATGCAGAGCCATTTGTTAGGGCACACGAGATGTTGCCCTGTCAGCTGGCCAGTGGTCATGTGCATACTGGCTAGCTGACTTCGGTCTTCTTTTGAGGCTGTTTTTTGTCCTCTGGAGGCTTCCTTGAAGCTTCAGGAGCGTGAAAAACCAGCCCTATGGGCAAACCGGAAATTCGGGAAGAGACTTCAGGTTTGCTACTAGGACCGTTTTTCACCATCCGGAGCCTTCAGGAGGCTTCCCTGAAGGTTCCGGAGGGCAAAAACTGGCCCTATGGATAAACCAGAAGTCACAATTTCCGAACTTCCGGGTTCCCTGTAGGTCTGTTTTTCACCCTACAGAGCCTTCAGGAGGCTCTGGAGGGCAAAAACTGGCCCTACGGATAAACCGGAAGTCACAATTTCTGAACTTCCAGGTTCCCTGTAGGTCCATTTTTTGCCCTCCGGAACCTTCAGGGAAGCTCTTGAGGCCTCTGGAGGGTGTCTGCGGGGGCGGCTGTTTTCGCCCTCTGCAGGCTCCTAGAAAGCCTCTGGAGTCTGGGGAGGGCGAAAAAACAGTGCCAAAATTGGTGTGTGTGTGTCGCTGGTTGTGCGTGCATGCACACAGGGTTGTGTGTGTCACGCACATAGCATTATGGGTATGGCACACCTGCACATGCCGCCCCCCCCCCCCCGCTTTTGGTACGGGAGCCAAAAAAGGTTCGCCATCACTGCCCTATGTGAAGAGATCTCTGTTCAAAGAGGATTTGTTGGAGCATACAATTTTTGCACTCAGCTCTTACTGGACTGTTTTTACAAGTTCTACAACAGTGATATTTCACTCCCACCTGTATTCGTATTATTTATGTTCACAAATACTTATTTATTGTGCTATTATATTAGCAGAAATATTTACAGTGCAATATTATGCTTGATTAATATGCCTCTTCAGCTTCAATGGGCAAAGAGGTGTCTCCCCCCCCCTTTCAGAGCACTTCTTTAATCATACAGTTTGAGGTAAATAAGCAATGTCCCAAAGTATTACTAACTTTATCAGAATTCCGTTACAAATTAATTTTTAATAACTTACATAGGATTCAGCTACGAAACAGCCATGAAATGGCGAATGAACACAGCAATTTAAGCACTTAAACCTGCGTAGAGTTTCAGACATTTTAAACCACTGATTTTATGCATGCTTGCTTTTGCATAAGTCTGGGATGTAAATGATATAAACATTTCAAATTTCAACTGTCTACATTTATCTTTTCCTGAGTATTTTCTTTGGATGAGGGGTTTCTCTAACCTGGATTATGGTATATTACGATATTATCTGGATTGTGTTATTATTATAAGAAGTCTGTTGGTGTTGTGAATATATAGTGCCTTTGGAATAAGAACAAGCCCTTTTGTACTATACTAGAAAGGGTTTTTCTACAACATTTCACTTTTAAATGACCTGAGGCAGGGGTGAAATGAATGTATGTTCGCTACTAGTTCGCAAATGTGAGTGCATGCACCCCTCTGCGCATGCGCAGGACCTTCTGCGCATGTGCAGACCAGTGGTGGGTTCTGGATCCTGTTGCAACTGGTATGGTTGCAACGGGGCCCGGTATGTACCACATGAATGTGTGCAGCACACTCATGCATACCTACCTCTTGCGATGCCTCCGCGATGCTTCAGCTGCTCAGCAGAATGTCACGCAGGCGCCATGTGCCAAAGAGCTCAAATACAGGTAAGGAGCTCAGGCGGGTGGGTGAGCCCTCCGGAGCACCGTACCGGAACGGTACCCGGTGCTCCGGGCAGGCACTGGTATGTCCACACCGGCGCGTACTGTCTGCAACCCACCACTGGTGCAGAGCGTCAAAAACGGGATGTGATGATGTCCGGGTGGGTGGGTGGACCCTTCCGCCGCCAGCACTACCGGTTCGCCCGAACCAGATAGAACCGGCTGAATTTCACCACTGATCTGAGGTAAATCCACCATTGAAAAGAACAGAAGACAAACAAAAATGATGACCAGCTTGTTACTAACAACTAATGTGTAGATAGTAACAGTCTCAAAAATAGATTGGATGAATTGAATAGTTCTATCAATTACAGTATCATCCAAGAAAATATGTTTGCTATGAACAGAATGGTTTTCTACATGCATGCACTTTGGGAGGAGCTGAAGTTAACATATGCATCAATGACTATGCAGTGGATTAATATAAAAGTTCAGAGACTTTACAGAAGTCAGCATCAAGCGTATTGTGTTCTTCTGTTGTTTTATCTGAGGATAAAACCTGGCAAGTTTTTAAATCTTCTTTACGATTTTCCTACTTTAAAAAAAAAACTATTGTGGCTAATTTTTAGTTTCCTTGGGAGAAGAGAAAGAAAACTCCAAAGCTTCTGAAAAAACACTTGGTTGCTTAGGAAGACAGAGGAAATGCAGGAAGGTGAATGTCATGGTTAATTACTTAGCAATAGATTATATGGAAAAGTTATTTAGTTTGTGACTCCTGTTCAACTATCCTTGGTGCCTCAACCAATAAAAATGATTCATGCTTGCCAGCTTTCCTTTTATTTTTTAATGATTTCCCTCTTTCAGATGGGCTGCACTGTCTAAACTGCACTGTACAGAAGAGTACTCAGCTCTGGCGATGTTTATCTCCTGCTTATTAAACATTGATGTCAGCTTTGAATTACATTCCCCACACAGAACATTGTTTTAAGACTTCCCGCGTGGAAGTATGTTGTAGGAGATTACAGACCATTATAGAAAGCATCCCTGGCAGTTCCTCTCTACTCTTCCACAAAAAAACAAGCAATATTGGCTTGGAGACGCTACAGGGCATGGCCTAAACATTCGGTTAATGCATCTCACATGCTGGTTATAAGATATAATATCTCACACATGCAGAGTCAGTGACACGTAAGAAAAAATTCATGGTGAATCATAGGATACTTACTGAGGCAATTTTTAACCAGAGGAGTAAATTCTGTTCTTCCAACCTCCCCACCTCCTGGGAAAAATTGGTTTGTTCTCTTTTCTACTATAATTACTTTATATTTTAAAGTAATTTCACCTAAGTAACATCTGAAATCCCTACAAAACAAAGCCCAAATTGGCAACAAAAGTTACTTTTTAATTAAACAAAAAAAAATTAAAAGAACTTGGATGTAATCATATTAAATGTAATTAATTAATTAATTCATGTAATCAAAAGCAGGGGTCCCCAACCCCCAGGCTGTGACCTATCTGGAACCGGGGCACATGAACGGTGGGCTGGCAAGCGGTGGGCCACCACACATGCAAATGAATGGTCCCATCACCCATGCAAGTGATGTGTGGCGTCCCACTGGTCATACAGCCCACTTCCCCTCCCTACACTCCCCCCCCCAATCTAAAGTATCTTTAATCAACGGTAGTTTTTGTTCTGACTTTGAACACATCCAAAGTGTGGTGTTTTTTTTAAAAAAATAAAAAAGAATGTTGGTCTTACCTGAACGTGTCTTTTCAGTAGAATAGAGGGAAGGGTTACGCGTGAATATTGTCACAGCCTGATTGGTCCATAGACTGAGGGAAATTTCTTTAATATTCCTCCTTTCCCATTGGCTCCCAGTTTCCTCAATGTCGATGGACCGCACCTGTAAAGATACAAGAAAGACCAGCGACCTCCCGGCCCTCTCCATATACTAGCTAGGGTGGGTCGTAACCCCTCTATTCTACTGAAAAGACGTTCTTTTTCCAGTAGAATCGAGGGAGGGGTTATGTGTGGGACATACCCAAGCTTAGTCCCGGGGGGGGGGGGAATCTAAGACCCAGGGGGAGGGGCAGCTGCCACCCATTGCGGAACCCTGCGACTGAAGGACGCCTCCGTAGAGGCGAATGCGTCCAGATGGTAGTGATGGATGAAAGGGGTTGAGGATGACCAAGTGGCCGCCTGGCAGATGTCCTCAAATGGGGCTCTGGTAGCCCACGCCACAGTGGTAGAGGCACTTCAGGTGGAATGGGCGGTGATCCCTGCTGGAGGGGCCTGACTGGATGCCTCGTAAGCCATCACTATGGCCTGCCACAGCCACCTGCCAATGATGGCCGAGGATACTCTGGCTCCTAAAGACCTGGGCTGAAAAGAGACAAAGAGAGCCTCTGATCTGTGCACACCCGCCATCCACCTGAGGCAGATGCGTAAGGCGTGGCAGACGTCCAGTCAGTGCGAGAGATGCTCCCTTTCATGTGAAGGGACCAGACAAAAGTTAGGCAAAATGATCTCCTGTGCCCTGTGGAATGGAGTGTTCACTTTCGGGAGGAAGGTGGGGTCCAGACGAAGGACCACCCTATCTTGATGGAATTGGCAGAGATTGTCCTTGGAGGACAGGGTGCCCAGTTCTGAAATATATCTGGCCGACGTGACTGCGACTAGGAAGGCCACCTTGAGGGAAAGTAATTGAAGGTGGACCGTTCGAAGGGGTTCAAATGGGGCTCCCATCAGAGCCTGGAGGACAAAGGGCAGGTCCCAGGCTGGAAATCTATGTATAGGGGAGGTCTGAAGTTCACCGCCCCCTTCAGGAACCGTTTAATTAGAGGGAGGTGAGATAGGGCAGAGGGGCCCTCCCCCCCGAGAACGGAGGACAAAACTGCCACCTGACAGCGTAGGGTGTTGTGGGAGAGACCACTGTCCAGACCCTTCTGTAGGCCACCGAGAATGTGGGCCACCGAGGCATCGGTGGGGTTGATACTTAATGGGTTACACCACCTGACGAATGCCGACCAAGTGGAGTTGTAAATTCAAGTAGTCAACAGATGCCTGGAGACTTCAATGGTTGCTATGACCTTGGAGGACAGGTTAGTGTTCCTTAGGAGTCGCTGCTCAAGTGCCAAGCAATCAAGTGGAGCCACTGGGGCTCCGGGTGGATCAGGATCCCTTGGCACAGGACAATCTCCTCCCGAGGAATCCTCCATGGGGGCGGGGATACTGATAGCTGGACGAGGTCTGCAAACCAGGGCCTCCTTGACCAATAGGGGGCCAGCATGATGACATGCGCCCTCTCTGTCACTACCTTCCTGAGGGTCCCCGGGATAAGGGGGATAGGGGGAAAGGCATAAAGGACACCTGGTGGCCATCTGCTCCTGAGGGCGTCCGTGCCCTCCGCGGTTCGGGTCTGGAATTGGGAGAAGAACCTTGGCAGTTGTGAGCTCGCTGGGGTAGCAAATAAGTCCACCCGTGGGGTGCCGAACCTCTGGCAGATCTTCTGGAATAACTCAGGTATGAGTTGCCACTCCCCATTGTTGAGGGTTGCTTGGCTCAGCCAGTCTGCCTGAGGGTTGGATGTGCCCAATATGTGTTCCAACACCAGTGATGACAAGTGTCTCTCTGCCCATGAACCGATTTTCAAGGCTTCCAGCTAGAGAGCCCAGGAATGAGTACTCCCCCTGACGGTTTATGTGGGCTTTCATGGCTACATTGTCTGTCAGGGGAAGTACATGACATCCTACAATCAAGTTCTTGAAGTGTCAGAGGGCCAGACGAGCTGCCTTCAGCTCCAGCCAATTGATGTTGTGGCGGAGATTTGAAGCTGTCCAATGACCCTGAACCAGCCTGGAGTCCATCAAGGCCCCCAACCGAACAAACTCGCATCTGTTGTCCGGCTCCCAGAAGTTGCAACCCCGCTGAAGGGCCCGGGATAGCCACCACTGGAGGGACAGCCACATGTCTGCTGGGAGACAGATAGTTCGGAGGGAATTGCTCATCTTCCTTTTCTGGAATAGGATTAGAGTCCACTGGAGGGCATGTAAGTGCAGGTGGGCCCAGGGAACTATCCCTATGCACGAGACCATCTTGCCAAGTAACTGAGACAAGGTCAGGATGGAAACTGACCGACTTCTGCGAACCTTGATTGCTAGCTGGCGGAGACTGACCAGTCTGGAGAGAGCTGGACTATCCCTGCCACTGAATCTATCACTGTCCCTAGGTGTAATTTCGTGTGGATGGAGAGAGGTGGCTTTTGGGGAAGTTGACGGTGAAACCCCAGGGATTGGAGACACTGGATGGTAAGGTGAAGGTCGCTGAGTGCCTGAAAGTGTGACCCTGCCTGAACTAACACGTCATCCAGATAACACTCGCTCCACCGGGGTGGAGCGGAGGTGAGCCGCCAAAGTCGTGAGGACCTTTATGAATAGAGGTGGGTTCCTACCAGTTCGCACCTATTCGGTAGAACAGGTTCGTCAAATCTACCGAACCAGTTAGAAGAGGTTCCACCAGTGGACCCGGAAGCAGGCCACGCCTACAGAAGAGGTTCCAAAAAATTTTGAAACCCACCACTGGTCCTTGGATATGATTATTCTACACTATCATGCTCATATTTATAAAACTCAGTGCCTCTGTGAAAGGTAAGGATGATTACTGCATTTGTGGTGAAATCAGAACACATTGCATGTGTTGAAGTTGTTTTAACGCAAACCAAAGATGTCTTTTAAAAAACAAGTTTACATCATATTCTTATGCATGCCAGTGGTGTGTGTGAGGTAATTTAAGGTGGTTTTGACAAGTGTCGTCGGCATCTTCATATCTGGTCACATGGGTGGCAAGCCACTCCCATCCGGTCACATGGATGGCAAGCAACTCCCACAAAGGAGGCCACACCCACAGAGTAGGTTTGAACAATTTTTGAAACCCACCACTGTTCATGAAGGTATGAGGAGCTGAGGCCAGGCCGAAGGGAAGAGTGCGGTATTGATAGTGGAGGTTCCCGTGTGAGAACCTCAGATACCTGCGGTGGGCTGGCAAAATTGGAATGTGAAGGTAGGCCTCTGTTAGGTCTACTGAGGCCAAGTAATCCCCCCGACGGATCCCTTGGAGGATGGATCTGAGGGACGACATTTTGAAGTGCCTTTAAACTAAATATTGGTTCAGGCGCTTGAGATCCAGAATTGCCCTCCAGCCCCCCGAGCTCTTTGGAACTACGAACATGTTGGAGTAATGGCCCAACCTGCGTTCCGCCGGTGGAACCGCTTCCACTGCCTGAATGTCGAGAAGATGCTTTATAGCCAGATTCATTAGGCGTCGTGTTCTGGGTCCCGGGAGGGAGGGAATGTTCTGAAGAGCTGTGGGGTGGTGGTGGAGAGGAACTCTAGCCGCAGGCCGAGCCTGACGGTGGATCTGACCCAGGTGTCCATGGTGATCCTGTCCCACTGGTCCGCAAAATGAGCCAGGCAGCCGCCTATGAGAAGATCCGGGTTGGAGTCATTTCCCCCTGCGGAAGGGACGGCTGCCCCCCACCCCTGCGAAAGGGCCACCTGCACTGACCTTGGTACCTGCTACAGTCATCGTAAGACGGGCGTTGGAACTCTATGTCTGATCTAAAGGAGTTGTATCTTTGTTGGTGATTGTGTTCGGGTGCTCTATAAGAGGGTCTCCGATAGGGGGCAGGACGAGAGTCTGCCTTTTTGGCATTAGATGGAAGGACCTTCTTCTTATCCTTATTTTCTATTAAGATAGGAGCTAGAGCTTCCCCAAAAAGATTAGTGCCTATGTAAGGAGCCACCACCAAATTCCATTTGGCCTTGTTGTCCATCTGCCAACTGCACAACCACAACAAGCGCCTGGAGGTTACTGACGTGGCTAGAGCGCTGGAGGCAAATTTAACGGTGTCCAGGGTTGCATCACCTGAGAATTGAGAGGTGGCTATAATTTTAGTTATGTCTTGATGCAACTGCTCATCCTGGATCAGAATATGGTCCTGGAGTTGACGGAGCCACATAACGGTCGTGCAGTTAAAGTAAGAGGTCGCCGCTGCCGATTTCATTGCCCAGGCAGAGGCGTTAAAGTTCTTACGCAAGGTAAGTTCCGCACGCTTGTCCTCTGGCTTCATCTTATCAGCCGCATTCCCAGAGACTACAGGGGAGGAGGCAACCAAAGCTGCTACTGGTGTATCAATTGCTGGCAATTGCAGGGCCTGGGCAAAAGGCTGCTCCACATTGTAGAAGCGGCGATCGTTTCTCCCCAGATTGGAAAAGGTGGAAGGACGGGCCCACTGGTTCTTTACCACCTCAAGGAACGGGGGGGGGGGGGGGGGAGAGCAGGAATCTCCTCGTTTGTGGCGGTGTTAGAAAACGTAGCCAGATTGGGGTCCCTAGGCTGAGGAACCATCGGATCCCCAGTTCTGATCTTAGTGGTTTTCCTGCCTTTGTGTAAATATGGCTGGTGGAAAGAGACCCGGAAAGGCGGGGGGATCTGGAGGAACTGAATCTCATCCTCTGAGAAGTCCATGTTGTAGTGATTGTCCTCCCCCAAAATGGAATCTTCGCTGACCATGGAGGGGGATGGGGGCCTGAGATGCTGCTGCCTATGAACCCCTGGGGCCCTGCCAGGGTGAGGGGCCCTGTCTCTCTGGGATATGCTGGCGATGCCTTGTGAGATGGCTGTAGAAATGAGTTGTTTAATACTTTCAGGCAGGAGATCTAGGTCTTCAAGATCCTCCTGCGACAGGCCTGGTAATGGTGGATCCTGGGGGGCTGTCCCTGCAGAAGTGTGGTATGACCTAGAAGGGCCCTCTAAGGGGTCCGCATCCCCACCCCCAACGGCTCTGGGAGAGATAGAAGGGGAAGGGGAAACTCCTTGCCTGGAATACCTATGGGATCTAGATGGGGAAACTGAAGGGGAAGAATGACTAAACCCTCTAGGGGGAGAGCCCGAATGAGTGGATGAAGGCCTGATGGGGGACCTGGATCTGCTGGCCGAACAGGGCCTGGCGATTTGGGCCTGCTTTTCTGCTCTGGCTATGGTCTTCTCCAGCGTTCTCTCTCTCCTACGTTCATCCCTTGTTGCTGCTCTGGAAGGGCGCTGAGCCGCCATAGGTTTGGAGGCTGCAGCCCTGGTTCTGGGTCTATCTGTTTGGTCTTCCCTGCCTTCCTTGGAGGCCTCTAAAGGGGCCTGCGGAGGCTCAGATCTTTCTGCCATCGCAACACTCACGTGTCCGGATTCAAAGGTCACTGTAGGTTCCACTAGTGCCTGGGCCTGCAGGAACTGCGAATCTGTATTCAGGGCAATGTCTTGCCAGCCTCGATTAGTGGCCGTGATGCAGGGACTTGAGGGTGGCCACATGGTTCTTCGGGTGGCCTTCCGCATGTGACACAGTGTAAATGGCCGCTGGAGCCTCCAAAAGCACTGCCGAGATGTATGGAACGATCGCGGCTTGCCTTTTAAGTGCCGCGGCTTGTCCTTAATCACCTCAGACCTCTGCTGATCTGGGACAGCATGGCAGAAGGCAGCAATTGAGTTAAGGAGGACGGCGCTGGGGAATCTCAGTGCGCTCTCAGCACCGGAAAAAAAGCCGCGGAGTCTCTTTTTAAACTTGCAGCTTGCAGCAAGCTCCTGGGAGCTGCACTTCAAAGTCCGTCACCCCTGCTGGCCCAGGGATCAGAGCAGGGCTCCTGGCCCGCAGAGTGGGAGGGCAATGCCCCGAAGGGCTCTCCCAAGCCGCACGAAGCAGAAAGGACTGCTCCTGGGGCTGCAGCTGATATAATTTGGAATTTAGAGAAATCAATCAATCGAATCAAATAATCAATTATAATGAATTTATAAATTTTTCCTACCTAAGAGCCAAAACAACAGTGCTTAGACCAAAAGACTGAGAGGAAACTGGGAGCCAATGGGAAAGGAGGCATATTAAAGAAATTTCCCTCAGTCTATGGACCAATCAGGCTGTGACAATACCCACACGTAACCCCTCCCTCGATTCTACCTGAAAACATACAGTTTCTATTACATTATTGCAAGTTACAATTTATTCCATTTTCAATATGCATTCAAAATTACAGCCCAATAAAACCAGAGGTATAGATTAAAGGCAGGATTGTATACAGAGTATTGCATCTATACTTGTGGTCACTGCATTTGTTACCACTTGGCTTCCTGACACAATTTATAAATCCCACCACAGTGTAGTGGGAGCTTAAGTGAGTGACTCTTAATCAAGCAGGTTTCTGTCTGCTCAGCTAATTCTCTAGAAAGAATCTGTTCAGAATCCTCCAGGTGAGATGCAAGCAGTTTGGGCTAGAAGTCAGACCTATAAATTTAGGAAATGTGTCACCTCAAGTAATATGAATGACTTTGACTCTTTTCTTCTTCTGGAAGGCCTTAAACACCACATTCTCTCCTTTAGCGACTGCAATATATTCCTTATATTGGAAATGATCATTAAATGTACATGTGACTGCAATATTATGTGACTATAACTTTTCAATAAAATAAAACTAGCTCATCTGGTGTTGTTTCTTGTCTGGTCTACCTTGAAGGGTGACATCTTGCAAATCTGGAAGTATATTTCTCCCCGTTTCCTTTGCAGCCTAAAAAACTGGGGAGTCCTCTTGTCCCACCCACATTCTGAGTCTCTTCCTCCACCCAGATTGCTGCTGTGGGTTCAGTTACTTTTTTATCTAACCCTATATATCCTGTCTGTCAAGATCAGGAGTGTCAGACCACGCCTACCCCAGCTCTGCAAAGGCAAAAAACATCATGATACGTCACATGATGCGATCAGGTTTGACACCTGTAGTCAAGATCACTCCCACATATCATTACAGGGCCCTCCTGGGAAGAGCCGACTTGGAGGTTTTTCTGCAAGTTTGGTGTGAGGAAAATGCTGGGCATCTGTTGATTCTGCTTCAAATTGGACTCTAGCCTTGGAACTAGAGTGGTGGCTGGAGTTCAGTATGGCTTGGTTCTTTAGGAGCAGCTTGATCCTGATGAAGTAGACAGGGCACTTGAAACTAATGCACAGCTTGCTTATCTGTACATTAGATCCATGCCCCTCTTGGTTGGCTAATGGTGGTGAATTCTTCCTTGAGATGGGGATGGTTCCACCATCTTTTAAAAAGGCAGTGGCTCACCCACTCAGTGGCCCATTGCCCAAATGTATTGGATAATTTTCATTTGGTCTCCAACCTTCCCTTTTAAGAGAAGATGGTTATATGATAGCTGGTGGATTATGTAGATTTGTGAGATTTATATCAGCTCTCCCTGACAAATCAGTCAGAAAACACAACTAGATGAACTAATTCTATATCATAGAAATACATTATACAATGTAACAGCCCATTGCCAACTGTATTGGATAATTTTCATTGGATAATGTAAAATACATTAACAGACTTTTGTAAGTATGAAAGTACAAACTTCCCACCACAGTTCTAAGGGTTTTATCCACTTAGGCAAGTCCTTCCTGTTTCTTTCCCTGACTATTTAGTCAACCTTATTGTCTGTTTCTTAGGTAACATCTCTTCCCTTTGTCCCTCAAAGTCATCCACACGTTACATATAGAAAGGCAAGTCTGATTCATATACTGGACTGCAAAAATCCAGATGACCACTAGATAGGAGCAAAGTATTAATATGTCTATACTTTTTTGCTGCCATCTAATGGTTATCTAGGTGACTCAGTGGCTAAGATGCTGAGCTTGTTGATCAGAAAGATTGGCAGTTCAACGGTTTGAAGCCCTAGTGCCATGAAACAGAGTGCATTCCCATTACTTGTCCCAGCTTTTGCCAATGTAGCAGTTCAAAAGCATGGAAAAATGCAAGTAGAAAAATAGGAATTGGTGGGAAGGTAACAGCGTTCAGTGCACCTTTGGCTTTTAGTCATGCAGGCCACATGACCCACGGAGACATCTTTTGACAGCGCTGGCTCTTCGGCTTTGAAATGGAGATGAGCACTGCCCCCTATAGTCAGGAATGACTAGCACATATGTGGAAGGAGAACCTTTACCTCTACCTAATGGTTATCTGGATATCTGTAACCTAGATATAACAACTGTTCACTCAATTGTAAGTAGGTTAAGGAGTAAACCTAAAAGAATCTTGTGTTTCTCATCTCCATAGAGCAAATAAATAAACATTATCAAGGGCCAGCTCAAAAACAAAAGGAAAACAAGTTGTGATAGCATGTTATAAAGCAATGATTCATTTAAAATCTAACATGTCAAGTCAATGGAACTTTAAGAGAGGATTCATGCCAAATAAAAATTTAAGTTTGATCATATATCAAGACTCCCCACTGATGTTTCTAAGCACATGGCAAGAAGAAAGTAAGACAGAGTTAGGTATATGACATAATATGTATAAACTTCATTCAGACTGTCTTTGCTATTCATTTAAAAGTCAAAGAACCAGATTTCAGCTCCTTACACTAAGCAGCTGCAATCAAGGCACCCTAGGGAACTTAAAAGTACTTAGGCATTTTATTTCTCTGCTTTCTCCCCATCTTATTTGTTCAAAGTTCATACATTTATCTGATTCCATGGAAATGGTTTTGCAAAGTTTTTAATCAGCCCGAAGGTCTGGAAATCACGTGCCTCTGTTCTGGGGAAGGAAGCAAGTCATGGGAAGCGCATGCTGGTTTAATCATTATGTTTATTCCTAAATACAGATAGTTCTATTCAGCAAAGAGAATTAGAGGGGGGTGGGGAGTGGGGAACCCTCCTTCACCTTTGGAGGCTCAGATGACTCTCAAACAATTAAGAACTAAAATCCTTGTAAGCCTTGGAACAAGTAACTGAATGATCTAATTGAGAACAGTGTTTATAGAAGAGCAACCAGTAGAATCCAATGAAAACCCATCAGAAAACACATGGAAGGAAATATACGAAGCACATATGCGGATGTCATTTCCTCTGTGCTTTTTGCTAAGATTAGCCAGATGGTGAAACAGAACACCTATTTCTAACATTGCAAGTTCTTAAAAAGACTAAAAACCAAAACATTAGCAATAAAAGCAACAAGTAATCTGACTGGCCTGGTTTACTTACTGTGCTCAACTACCCCATAGTTTGTTTGATTTTTATTAAAGATGTTATCGGGTTCATGTTTTCACACAACACTTTCATGTTTACAGGCTTTATCTGCTGCTCCAATAAGAATCAATCCTGAGCAGGTTAATATATAAATTTGGGCACTGTGATTACTCAGTAAACATAGTCAGAATAATACATGGAAATGTATGAAGCTAGCTACTGTTTGAACGTCTCAAATAGCAAGATAAATTTAGGGCACATCTATTACCAGTCTTTTATGCAAAAATGTGATAAACAATTGAAACATCAAATCTGCTTGGAACAGGGCAGCATAGAAATAAAGTAATTAAAAAAATCAATGATGAAAGAAAAGAGTTTATTTTCTCTAATACACCTATAATTAATGTTCTGGCTATTCTTGCATAAAAGTGATTATTTCTCATTGGTGATATGGAGGAAATGTCAGACAAAATATTCAAAATTCAGCTTTCCATGACAGTGAACAATTCTTGCCACTTTATATAATTTCACAAAAGGCTTCCCCAATTTGCAGCTCTTCAAATGTTTGACTACAACTCCTGTCAACCCTAGCCAGGCCTAAATGTCTATGGAGATTCTCAGTCATCCAGATCACGATTGTCCCAAAGGTGCTTTTTCAAGAGGCAACTGTTTTTTCTTTGAAGACATTTCACTTCTCATCCAAGAATCTTCAGAAGAAGCAGCTTCTTGGATGAGAAGCAAAACATCTTCAAAGAAAAACCAGTAAGTCCAGTTGCCTCTTGAAAAAAGCACCTTTGGGACCTAGCCAGGCCTATTATTTTGCTACTTAGAAATGACAGCTGTTAAGTAACTAAACATATCCAGAAGACATTCTTCGTTGCCACTACTTGCAAAGTGCATCACTCTTCCATGATTCTTTCATCCTATGTTTCTGTATTCTGCTTTACTGTAAAGTATAATGCCACTCCAGACAAGAAATCGCACAGAATAACTGGTTAGTGTTGGTCCAAAGCAGCCAACATAGATGCGTAATACGCCATCCAGAAATAGGGAAGGAATACAAAGGTAAATTTAAAAAAGGAACAGAAACACTCATTAAGTTCAGTGAGCTATAACTGTGGCTGTCTTTCATCATTTGTTTGCTTTCAAGAAAGTTGCAAAAGTGGTTTAGCAGAACCAGGTTGATTAGGGGTTGAGCGGGAGAAGGCCTACAATTGTGAATGCCCCAACACTGGAAGTATTTAAGATGTTGGACAGCAATTTGTGTGAAACGGTATGGGGTTTCCTGCATAGGCAGGGGGTTAGACTAGAAGACCTCCAAGATCCCTTCCAACTCTGCTATTGTATTGTATTGTCTTATTTCTGTCTGGACTTTGTTTAACTCTTCCTAATCTTTAGCTTTTGCT
Source organism: Thamnophis elegans (assembly GCF_009769535.1). Classification (NCBI taxonomy): domain Eukaryota; kingdom Metazoa; phylum Chordata; class Lepidosauria; order Squamata; family Natricidae; genus Thamnophis; species Thamnophis elegans. Next base: position 44,470,827 of record NC_045542.1, on the reverse strand, counting down.
GTAGCCTTTAGATAAACTAAATGCCTTTTGGCAATGTATGGCCTGGGTGTTGGCAATGATGCACCTGGAACATAGGTGCATCAATTTATAGGTTGCTGAGTAAAATAAGATCAGCTGCTTAATGTTTTACATTTAAACTGACCCAATACAAAGGAAACAGAATGATAATATCAAAAGGCACTGGAAGCTGTTGTTGTTTGCATATGCACACACTTGGGCCTTAGAAAGCAACATTTGACCCCCATCTCTATGTAAGTTTAGGATGAGAAATAGTCTTGTTTATAAGATGGTAAAATATTCCTTGATCTTGCAGAGCATGTAATGTAAGATTTGAAGATCTTCTTTTTCCTCAGCTTTCTAAACATAAAAATGAAGATATCCCTATGGATGAGAATGTGATTAGGAAAATATTAGAATGTGTGGAAATAAATAGGTTAACACTTGAAATTAAAGAGAAGGAACAATCTGATTATTACAATATATGGGAATTATTTTATCAGTGGCTAGAGAATAAATATGAAAAGTGGAAAAAAGCAGAAGAGTGAAACAGAGAAAATGTTTTAACAAAGTTAAATAAGTTAAGAAGAGGATTGTTATAGTATTAGGCCTGGTATATATTAGTATTACTCTTAAGTTAAGAATAGATAAAATAATAAATATAGCTGTAATTTGTAATTGTTATTGTATAAAATATTAGCACAAATATATGTATCCAGACAACACACTGCTTAATGGAAGATGATGTTTAAAATAAAATAAAAAATGTATACAAAAAAAAAAGATTTCTAAACAGAACAAAACAAAATTCAGTTGTCTGTTTCCAAGTTTAAACTGTTATGGATGTTCAGGTGCTGAAGAAGACTAGGTCCTATTTATATGGACAATTCCTATGATATAACCCTGGTTTAACCACTTAGCTTTATCAAAGGGCTGATAGGATTACTTGCCCATTTTCATATCTTGGTTTAAATTAATCATGAGGATAAGATTTCCTATCATGTGCAGCGTCTATGGCTATAACCGTCTTATTCAGGGGGATGGTGAAGACGGTCTCACACAGACAGGAAATGTTTAGATGAACATATTCGAGTCCAGGAGACAAAGATATAATCTCTCTTTCCTGAGGCTCCCAATTTCATTCTCCTCTAATTCAGAGCCTTATATGCAAAGATCATATGACCCTTGGAAACCAATTATGCCATCCCTTTGGAAGAAAAAGTAAAACAGATCCCTTCAGTGTTTGATTTCTTTTAGCCTCTAGGAATTTTCTACAAGGGAGATGAATACTGGAGTACAATAAGACTTCTCAGCAATATTAAAGGAAAACTTAAGAATCATATGTGAAGCTTTGCGGCACCTACAAATGCGCCTTCTTCTCTGAGTCAGGCATGGAAGTAAAGCCAATGACTCTGTGCTTTACATGGGTAGCAGGGAGAAAAAAGAACAGGTAATCAAGCACTTGGCTAAGAGAAAGATAGTGAGGTGAACCATTATTATCATTTCATTTACAGAATTGGGAAGACAGTTTCTTTGAAAGCATTGAAATGTTGTGGTGAATTGATTATCACCATAAATGGATGAGCTCATCTTTCAGGTCAGATGCCCAAGATAAAAATTGTTTCTTGGACCACTTACTTCTTGGTGATCAAAACTTGCGGCCTTTCTGAAAAGCATCCTCACAAAAACATAAAAATAAAAAACTTTAAAACAGGCACAAGCACAAAGAACAATATTGCTAGGGAAGTGATGGCTAACCTTTTTCTAAAGGTATGCCAAAATTATGTGCTATCGCGTGCACGTGCCCGCCCACCTGCACATGCACACACGACCCCCCCACCCATGCATGTGAGCGTGAACCCCCCGTGCGTGTGTGTGGGGGGGAATTTTGCCCTCTGCAGGCTCCGGAGGTTTTCTTGAAGCCTGGGGAGAGCAAAAACGGCCTCCGCCGGCCCTCTGGAAGGCCGAAAATTAGCTGGCTGGCACGTGCATGAGCAATGGAGCTGAGGGTTGCCGTGCCGGCAAATATGGGTCTGTGTGCTACCTGTAGCACGCATGCCATAGGTTCGTCATCACGGCGCTAGGGTATCTCTAGCCCATGGAACAAGAACTACTAGAGGCAGAAACCAGATTCAGGGTAGGAAGCACTTGAGATTGCATTGTTAACATTTGATGGGTAATGGAAGAGGCAAGAGGGTTCATAAAAAGAATATTTATTGCTTTTTCTGCTTTTAACTGTGTAGATCAAGGGTGTCAAACTCAAGACCCGGGGCCCGGATCTGGCCCGTGGGGTGCTTAGATCTGGCCCATGGGGCCACCCTGGAAGCAAAGGACCAGCCTGCAGTGCCTTTGCCAGCAAAAACGGAGCTCGGGAGGGCTGCGTGCAGTCAAATGGAGCTAGGGAGCCCATTTTCGCTGGCAGAGCACTCGTGTCAGGCCTGGAAGCCATCTTTTGCATTGGGACTTCCAACCTGCCACATTTAATGCTGTGGGAAAATGGGAGGGGGGATTATATGGACTATGGGGGAGATATATAGTCATAACAACATTCCTTTCTCAGAGAGTCAAGGACATCTTGCCCTGCACCTGGAGGGGTATGACTGGGAGGCATCTCCAGTTGGGACGGTGCCTGATTGGGCCACGTGATGGACATGTGGGTGCTGGGCAGGGGCTTGGACTTTCACTTGGGTGGGGAAAACCTGGAAGCTTTCAGATTCGGGTTTTCCCAGATGTGCCAATATGACATCTCTAATAAAATAGAACTTGGAGGAACTCCAAACCTCGGAGTCTTCTTTCATTGGGGTGTTACTTGGAACCCTGGCAACTCGGACCACCACAGGCACCCCTGACAGGTGCATCGAGCCACCCACGTCCACCCTGGCCCCCCAAGGTCAAACACAACCCTGATGTGGCCCTCAATGTAATCAAGTTTGACACCCCTGGTGTAGATGACAAGATATCATTGATAGCTGTTAAAAATAGGATGGTACTAAATGATCACATCTGCCTATTGAACAATGTACAGGCTGATTAGGAAGCAATCAAAGCAAATGGAGCAAATAAATATTCCCAAATGGAGGAGCGCACTGACATTGCTTTATTGCCCCCTTATATTCTGCATATAAATGAAATAAACGTGACACTGGAGTAAAGGAAATGGAATTTCAAATTATAATTCTAGAAAGAAATTTCAACAGCATCAGATATGCTAATGATAAAACTTTGATGCCTAAGGAGTCTTTTGTTAAAGGAGAAAGAGAAGACTAAAAAAAATCAGTCTCCTTCTGAATATTAAAAGAAGTACATTATTACAAAGCCAAGCCCATACAAATAGGCAGAGTAGTAGAATAAGAAATAGATTTTATCTTTCTCGCTAAGAGGATGATAACTTCATCCATGAAATAAAAAGTTATTTGCTGCTGGGGAGAAACAGTATGATAGATCTACTCAAAAGATTAAAGTGAGGAGATATGTACTGACAACAAAGCTGTCAGCCTCTGCTTCGCTTGCTTGCTTTCGGCTATCATGGAAATGGGGAGGGGGGCATGGTATTTGGGGTGGGAATATATGGTACAGGAGTGATAGTCAAAAAGGGAGTTTTGTTCTCACCATCTTCTGTGCATGCTGATGGCCGATGTTTGGACTTGGTCAAGGCCTCACGTAAGCTTACAGAGACAGACAGGAGATGGGCCATATGGGAAAAGGAAGCTTTTGCTGTCAGATGGGCTTTGATGACCTGGCAACACTTCCTGGAGGGGGCGAAACATCCTTTTGAAGTATGGACTGATCATAAAAATTTAGAAGCGTTGAAAACCCCGAGTACCGTATTTTCACCCATATAACCTGCGGGTTATATGCGGTTTTTACATGCACAGCGCCCCCTGCGGGTTATATGCGTGGGCGGGGTATGCGGAAAATATTTTACACGATCGGAGGCTTGCACAGGCTTCTTTCTCCGTTTCTTCCCCCACCCCGATCTCAGCTGTTTCCTTCTCCTCCGTTCCTTTCCTCTTCCCCAGCTTGCACAGGCTTCTTTCTCCGTTTCTTTCCCCCCCCCATCTCAGCTGTTTCCCTTCTCTCTTACTCGTCGCGGGTTATATGCGTGGGCGGGGTATACGGAAAATATTTTACACGATCCCGAAAACCCGCGGGTTATTCGCGTGGGCGGGTTATTTGCGTGGGCGGGTTATATGGGTGAAAATACGGTAAGCTGTTGCTTAAACAAGTGTATTGGGCACAGCACTTCAACCGTTTCAACTTTACAAGGGGGGGGGGAGAACTTTATGGCTGATGCCTTGTCCAGGCTTCCCCAGGACAACAGCTCTAGGCTGAGCGTGGCTCATCCAGTCATCCCAGCTAAAAATTTGGCTGCCCCAATGGTTACTAGGAGCCAAAACCCAGTGACTTGGATGTGACTATGGGCCTAATGAACAAACTCAAGGAGGGCCTTGAATCCGATGACTGGTTCAACAAACATTCTGATGAATGCACCATGAAGGATGGACTGGCTTGGGTAGGTTAACTGGCTAAACTGTATGTTCCTGCTGACCTGAAACCTGTTGTTCTTCAACGGGCTCACAATTCGAGAATGGCGGGCCATTTTAGATTTGTAAAGACTTTGCATTTGATTAAGAGACAATTTTGGTGGCCTTCATTGAAAAAAGACATTGAGTCCTACATAGCCAGTTGTCCCGTCTGTGCGGGAGCAAAAAGACCACCGGGGAAGCCCCAAGGTCTCCTACAAAGTGTTGCCTGTCCTGAAGCCCCATGGAAGGAGATATCAATGGACTTTATTGTCAAGTTACCAGAAAGTCTAGGAAATATCGTTATCACCGATCTGTTTTCCAAACAGGTTCATTTTGTGGCTTGTTCCAAGATCCCATCAGCGAAGTCATTGGCTAAATTGTTTATTTTACATCTATAAAGGTTACATGGAGTGCCTAAACACATTATTTTGGACAGGGGGGGTTCAATTCACCTCCCTCTTTTGGAAGGAGTTCCTGAAATTGATTGGCTCCACCCAAGGGTTAAGCTTCGCCCACCATCCTCACACTAATGGGGCTTGTGAACGGACTAACTCGGTTTTGGAGCAGTACCTCCGATGTTTCATCAATTATAAACAGGATAATTGGGCTGAACTGTTGCTGCATGCAGAAGTGGCATACAATAATTCTGTTCACAGCAGTACTGGCATGACTCCTTTCAAAGTTGTGTTTGGTCAGGACTTTGTACCGATTCCTGAATTGCCTCAAGAGAAGCCGCAAATTTTATCCTTATCTGAGTGGAGTGATCAACTTTGCCAGTTTTGGCCCATGACCAATATTCCCTCTAAGCTGCGCAGCCGCACACATGACAATAAAATGCTACGCAACAGTTTCCAACGGCCGCGCAGTGATTTTTAATGACAAGCAGTAGGCGGGATGCTCCAACACAGTTGGGGAAAATCAAGTGCTCAGGCATGAAAATGTGCTGCTCAAACACTATACTTTTCCATGCACATTGAAAAAAAATTGGAGGGAACATTGCCCATGACCCACAAAGCATTAGATGCGGCTCACGAGGCTCACAAAAAACAGGCGGATAAGAAAAGGACTAAGCCAAAAGAATACAAAGTTGGGGATAGGGTGTTTTTGTCCACCAAGTTCCTACAAACCACCCCAAAATCAAAGAAGCTGGGCCCAAAGTACGTAGGTCCGTTCCCCATTGTGAAAATCATAAATCCTGTATCAGTAAAATTGGAATTGCCGAAGAACCTTAGAATTTATCCTGTATTTCATGTGAACCTGTTGAAACAGGAGCACACTTTTTCCATTCGTCCGCCTCAACCTTCACCTCCAGTCCCTTTTCTTTTGAGGGAGAGCAACATTTTGAAGTTAAAGAAATCTTAGATTCCAGAAAACATAGAGGTTGCATTCAGTATTTGGTGTCCTGGAAACATTTTCCCCCTTCCCAGGCTGAATGGGTCAACAAATCTCATGTTAGGGCTCCCAAGCTTTTGCAGAAGTTCTACACCAATTATCCCGATAAGCCTTGATGTTAGGATAGATGTAAATATTTATATTGTTATTTTGTATTGTTTTTTTTTCTTTCACTCTGCAGGGATGATATATCTTTCTGAAGGAGGGCTGGATGTCAGCCTCTGCTTCATTTACTTGCTTTCGGCTATCATGGAAACGGGGAGGGGGACATGGTATTTGGGATGGGTACAGGAGTGATAATCTAAAAGGGAGTTTTGTTCTCACTATCTTCTGCGCATGCTGATGGCCGATGTTTGGACCTGGTCAAGGCCAACCGTCCTGCATACCAAACTGATGATGGTTCTTGGAGATGCAGCCCACATGACACCTAAGGGAGTTGCAGATTGGGCAATGGGGTGGGGGTGGTTGGAGGGAGGGGGCTGGGCAAATGTTTGATATGTATGATTTTGCACTTTTCTGACTCATACCTTGCTTTACTTCTCTGCCATCTATTCATAACCAGTAAAAGTACTTTTAATTCCACAAACAATGGAGTTGGAGGATTTCTTTCTTGGTTACTGAAGGAGGCACGCCTGACAAAAGCCATGCATTATCAAGGCCTTCATTGAAAGTTGGACCATCAGGAAAGCCGAATGGAAAAAAAATAATTTTTGAATTATGTGGCTGGAGAAAAAAAAATTAATACTATCTTAGAATGCAGAGACAAATCATGAAATACTAGATACCATACAAATAAGGAAGCAAAAGCTTAAATAACTTGGAGAATCACAGGAGAAGAACCTTCAAAACAACCAACAGAAGACAAGATGGTTACATATTCACTAATGATAAAAGCATGGAACAAATGCTTAATGGAACAAATGTTTACTTCTTCATCAGAAACACTGTAAGTTTTTGTTCAGTTGCCAGACCTATATAGGTATTATTTGCCTTACAACCATTCATGAAGCAACAGTTCGAACTATGACAGTACTGAAATAAGTGACTTACAACTGTTGTAGCATCCCCACAGTCACAACTGTGATTTGGGCGCTTAGCAACTGACATTTATTTACTGCAAGTACAGCATCCTAAGGTCATGTGATGGCCAATTGTGAGCTTTCTAGGTGGCTTCTAACAAGCAATGGGGAAAACTGGACTTGCTTAATGACCACTGGAAAAAAGGTCATAAAATTAGATTTGGAGACATGATAACTCACTTAATGACTTCATCACTTAGCAATAGATGTTTCATACCAATGTGGTCATCAGTCAAGGACTACCTGTATAGTAGCTGACATTTGTATTGAGGTCATAGCATGTGATGTTAAAAGTCAGGAAAGTAGAGTGAGTTATGGAAATTTATTATTATTATGTTATTATGAAGTGTTAATATTACTTTATAATGCCTTGGTAAGACCAACTTGGAATACTGCATCCAGTTTGGGTCGCCACAATATAAAAAAGATGTTGAGACTCTAGAAATATGTGGAGAAGAGCAACAAAAATGATTAGGGGACTGGATGATAAAACATGAAGAACAGTTGCAGGAGCTGGGTATATTTCGTCTAATGAAAGCAAAGACTGGGGTGACATAATAATAATCTTCCAATATTTGAAGGCTGCCACAAAGAAGAGGGGTGGTCAACCTAGTCTCCAAAGCACCTGAAGGCAAGACAAAAAACAATGGATGGAAACTAATTAAGGAAAGAACCAATCTAGAAAGGAGAAATTTCCTGACAGAATAATTATTTAGTAGAATTCTTTGCTGTCAGAAGTTGTGGATACTCCAATCTGGATGTTTTAAAGAAAAGACTAGACCACCATTTGTCCAAATGTTATAAGGTCTCCTGCTTGAGCAGGGGGTTGGACTAGAAGACCTCCAAGGTCCCTTGCAACTTTGTTATTCTATTGTCACACTTCTTTTCCTTTCAAACTATAAACTAAAGAAGCAGAGCACTTTGTTTATACAACATATAATTTTAGTATATAATACTATATAAATACTAAATAAAAATAATACTATGAACTCTCACTTTCACAATAACCATCCATCTTAACATTCCAGAAAGAAAAGTAGAAAAGCAATGGTAATAATACTCAGTATCTTATTTTGCAGTAACTTCAAATCCATGACAGCTTGGGAAAGTTTCCTTGCACACAGATTTTATACTCTCTGTTTTGTTTCAATCATATACTATTACACAAGAACAGGTGAAAACTCTGTGGAAATTTATAGCATCTTCTTCTATAGATATAAAAATGGCTATGTGTGTTCCAGCATAACTCTGGAACGCCTCGAGCAATTTCAACCAAACTTGATACACAGATGACTTACTCTCTGGAAAAAAAATATTGTGGGGGGTAAGACACCCCTAAAACCCATTGGTGTATGTATGTGTTCTTTTAAGATACAGCCTGTTGTGCCTTAAAATGACTTCTACTGTACTGCCATAAAATGGCTTCTATTGTGCAGCGCTCTGGAGTTGCCATGGGAACAGCTTCATGGTACTCCACAGGGGGGCTCCCTCTGGTAAGGGGGAAAATCCAACATTAGAAATTAGTTTGGTCCGGACATTTTCCCTATAAATAAATACTCGCGCAACGCCAGTTTATTGGCTAGTTTAGAATAAAAAACAGTGGGTTTTCCTATGGACTCACTTTTTAACTGAACGCTGTACTTCTTGAGGAGAATCAGCCCTCAGGATACCAAGGCTCTTGAGTTACAACTTTTCATAGAGGATACTTTTAAAAGCTGTCACTGAAGGAAGCTTTCAAAGCTTTCCCACACCCTTATTACAGATCAGACTGAAAAAAAACTCACCAACACATGAGAGCAGCTACCACAGCAGTCCAGGTGATGCAACAAGAATTGGGCTTCTTAGTCTCCGACTCTTCCCCCTTCTTGCAGCAAGATAGGCAGATGAGATAGATGCCAAGGAAAACCAGGTTGAGACCCAAGAATAGAACTCCGGTCAGAGCCAAGAGGATCAAGGACTATGAGACAAGAAGGAGAGAACTTGCTTTAAGCCTCTGTTTCTAGCTTTTAAAAAAAAACACAAGTAAAACATTTTCCTGCCACCAGTCAAAACATTCTGTATATTTGATGCTAGAACCAGAGCTACTAGCCGTAATGCTGATCTCTAGCTTTGGTCTTACCATAATTTCAGAACGAAAGACTTACTTTTTATCATCACTTGACTCTTGTAAACAAATGGTCAAAGGATGGATAGAAACAGGGGTGGGCTTCAAAATTTTTAGCAAGGGGTTCTCTGCCCGTTCGCTGGGTGTGTGTGGCCATGGTGTGTGTGGCCTAGTTGGCTTCCTGCACCACAGCAGGATGGGCATTTCCCCCCAGGCTCCGGAGGCCTTCTGGAGGCCAGAAACGGGCCCATTTCCAGCCTTCCCGAACTTCCGGTAGGCCCATATTTCGCCCTCTCTGAGCCTCTGTGTGTGTCTTGCACTTACCTGCATCCAAAACAGGCTGCGTGGGGACTCCTGGGAGGGGAGGGGTGGGCGAGGCCAGCCAGAAGTGGGATTTGGAGGTTCTCTGAACTGCACAGAATCTTAACTAGAGGTTCTCCCGAACCCCTGTGAACCCCCAGCAGCCCAGCCCTGGATAAAAAGATTCAGCAAGTGGACTTCTTATACACCACAGCATATGAAGTTAATTTAAAACTAGCCTTTTTAAAACGAAGTTTACTTGGAATTTGTCTTGCTTAAACTACTGGAAAGCAAAGAAACAGAAAAGATATCAAATGTGTTAAGATCTATTTTCATCCACATGCCAACCTGCATGGTTTAAATTTGGCAATTCGCCAACTAAATTGTTAAAATTCTGCTACAGCATCCACTTAAACAGCTATTTATTTACTACATCAAATATATACTTCTCTGGTAATTAAACAAACATGGCAAGTTAAATTTCATGAAAATGAAATAAGAATCCCTGTAAACTCGGAAAGTCAGGAGGTTAAAAATGATCCTATTTCATTGTGTTTTTTTAATATTTTATTTTATTTATTTCTACCCTGCCTTTCTTATTTTTACAAATAACTCAAGATGGCTAACATATCCAGCACATTTTTCTCCTCGCCTCCTCCCTATTTTCCTCGTAATAACCACCCAGTTACGTGGGTTGAGCCAAGAGAAAGTGACTGCCCAAAGTCATCCAACTGGCTTTCCGGGTTAAGTCATGACTAGAACTCATGATCTTCATAAAAGATGTTCATATTTCAGACCTTAAGGCTTATTACATTTGCAAATATGCATGTGTGATAAACACAAATCACAAATATTAGCGATACTAGCCACTACCAGCTGTATGCCCAACTGTATCAATCATTCGTGACTTGAGTAGTTGAAAGGGAAAATAATTATGAATCATCAGCTGTTTTCCAAAATCCTAAGAACTGGTCTTACTTGCTGGGCATAAGTAATTAAATGACCATTAACAAACTTTATGTGCCTAAACAGAAGTGTCATTCCCCTATAAGAGGTAATTCTGCCTCAGGCAACTTTACCATTAATAGCTGCACAAATATAGGCCAATTCAAGCACCACTTATGGCTTGTGGTGGGTGATGCAAATGCCTATTTACTGATTTTTAAAAATGTTTTCCAACCCATCATCCAGTTAACTCTGTAACACGGAAGTGGTTTTAGTTCTGCAGGCAGAAAGCACACTACATTTAGAGTGCCTGAAGCCAGCCAAATGCTCTACATGAAAGATGGACTTCTCTTACCGTGGGAAACAATTTTTGGGGTTATAAACCATTCTGCATTTGTAGGATTGCAAATGGGCCATAATAAACATTAAGAAAAGTGCAGTGCTAAAATGCAAATGAAATCCCCAATTAAGCAGGAAAAAAAATAGGATAGCCTCTGATAAATCTTTAATTTGTTCCTTAATTCGTTCTACCATGTTAGAGCTCACATCCTTCTCTCACAATATGGTGCCTGTACACTGTTATTATCTCTTGAGCCATAGAAATTTTAGGCTATTCTGCTAAAACTCTTTCTATGTTTTGTGATTATTAAAATGTTGGTTCTTTATATTTTAGAAGAGTTGGTTCCAGAAAGCAGGATCAGTCATGCCTTTCTTTCAAATGTAATATTTGATAATACTTCCAAAAGTTTTTCCAAAAGCCTACCCATTTTTGCAGAACCTTTGCTTCCATCCACACTTTTATTCGAAATATATTGTTTATTACAATATAGTATAGGTATGAAGGGGACACATTGGCTCAGTGGCTAAGGCGCTGGGCTTGTCGATCAGAAAGTGGTTCAATAGTTCAAATCCCTAGCACCGCATAACAGAGTGAGCTCCCGTTAATTGTTGCAGCTTCTGCCAACCTAGCAGTTTGAAAGCATGTAAAAATGCAAGTAGAAAAATAGGAACCACCTTTGGTGGGAAGGTAACAGCGTTCCGTGCAGCTTCAGCGTTTAGTCATGCCGACCACATGACCACAGAGACGTCTTTGGATAGCGCTGGCTCTTCAGCTTTAAAACGATGAGCACCGCCCCATAGAGTCAGAAATAACTAGCACATATGTGTGAGGGGAACCTTTACCTTATAGGTTTGAAGCATGTGGAATGTTTTAGCTTATGCCATTATTACATTTCTATACAAAGTAGATGTTTTATTAATGGAAATACCAAGATCGGAGAAAAATCTTATTGCTGCATAATGCAGTTTAGGAACAAGATATATAAACTCTATTCTGACTCACTTGATTTACTTTCTCTTAAAGGCTTTGAACAAGATACTAAACTGTTATGCAGAATGTACAAGTACTCCTCGACTTACAACAGTTCACTTAATGACCATTCTTATTTATAATGGCATTGAAAAAAGTGATTTATAACAGTTTTTCACACTTACGACCATTGCAGCATCCCCGTGGTTATATCATCTACATTTGGATGCTTGACAACTGACTCACATTTATGACAGTTGCAGTGTCCTTGGAGTCACATTAACACTTTTTGCAACCTTCTGAATAGCAAGATCAATGGGGAAGCCAGATTCATTTAATAATTGTGTTACTAACTCAACAACTGCAATGATTCCCTTAACAAACATGGCAAGAAAATGGGGCAAAACTCACTTACAAACTTTTCTCACTTAACAACATAAATTTTGGGCTCAATTGTGGTCATAGGTTGAGGACACTTGATAATAGATTGGCCCATCACACAACATTTTTTCAGATGGGTGATTTCCAGTCCTTTTCCTACCCTTCCACCTTGATCTCTATTTTTCATAGAAGTTGCATTTGCTTACAAGTAGTCCTTATGTATGACCACCATTGAGCCCCAAATTTCCATTTCTAAGTAAGACAGTTGAGTCAGTTTTACTGCATTTTATGACCTTTCTTGCCACAGTTGTTAAATGAATCCAGTCATTAAGTTAGTAACACCCTGGTTGACAAAGTAATGAAGTTACTGGCTTCCTCACTAACATTACAAAAGGTGATCACATGTCCCTGGGACACTGCAAATGTCATAAATATGAGCCAGTTGCCAAGTGTCCGAATTTCGATCACATGACCATCGGGATGCTGCAATAGTTTTAAGTGTGGAAAATGGTCACCAGTCCCTTTTTTCACTGCTATTGTTGCTAAAAGAATGGTTACAAGTCAAGGTTTGCATTGGTGGTATGCTGCCGGTTCGAACTGGTAGTGGTGGTGGTGCTAGTCTCCACCCACCTACCCAGATGTCATCAAGTAACTTCTGCGCATATGCACGCTCCCGCTACCAAACCAGTAGTGAAGAAAATAGAATATCATTACTGAATGTTTGCCTGTATTTACCTCCCTCCCTCCTTTGTTCCTTCCTTCCTTCTTCCTTCCCTCCCCTCCCTTCCCCAATCTGGAATAATTTACAGTGATATTTTACTACATCAAATGAAACAGTATATAATTAACAGAATACATCAAGACACAGAATAATACAATAAAATGAATAAATAACAACCAGATTGCCAATATAATCAATTACGACACCATAACATCAAACTCCAAGTGCCCTGAATAAAACTTTTATCTTAGCAGCCTTATGGAATGATGCCAGAGTCATTGCCAAATGATCTCTAGAGCCAAGGTGGCGCAGTGGTTAAATGCAGCACTGCAGGCTACTGCTAGATCAGCAGGTCAGCGGTTCAAATCTCACCGGCTCAGGGTTGACTCAGCCTTCCATCCTTCCGAGGTGGGTAAAATGAGGACCCAGATTGTTGGGGGCAATATGCTGACTCTCTGTAAACCGCTTAGAGAGACCTGAAAGGCCTATGAAGCGGTATATAAGTCTACTGCTATTGCTATTGCTATCTCTGGAGGAGTCTGTTCTACATTGTGGTTAAAAAAAACCACTGATTGTAATAGAACATATACTTCTTATGTCCCTTACAAGAGGGACACTGAGCATCCCAACTAGGATGAGCACACATTTGACACTGCTTACAATTAACAATATGGGAATCATCAGGGCTTGCTGGGAAATATTGTTGATGGGATGCCACAACTGACATCAAAGATCAGTGCCTATTAGGCATTTAAGTAGAAAGTTTGTAATGTACACTACTTGTACATTACAAATGTTTGGTGAATCTAGTTTTGCAACAAATAGAGATCTATAGTCCAAGTGTATAGTGGAGAAGTACACCTGCCCTCCCTGACATATAGGCTGCAACTCCCCAGAGCACAGTACAGGCAGTCCTCAACTTATGACCTCAAAATTTCTGTGGCTAAGTGAAACATTTGTTAAATGAGCATTGCTCCACTTTATGGCCTTTCTTGCCACAGTTGAGTGAATCACTTGAATTGTTAAATTAGTAGCACAGTTGTTAAGTGGTGCCCCCATTGACGGTGCTTGTCAAAAGGTTATATGACCCCAGGACACTGAAACCGTCATAAATATGACTCAGTTGCCAAGAGTCTGAATTTTGATCATGTGACCACATGGTTATGCTGCAATGGTTGTAAATATGAAAAATGGTCGTAAGTCACTTTTTTCAGTGCTGTTGTAAGTTCAAATGACCACTAAATGAACTGTTAGAAATTGAGGACTACCTGTAATGTAGCTGGCTGAGAATAATGAACTGTTCACTGTTTTCTTTCATTTATTGTTAAATCACTACGGCTAATGCCCTTCCCGGTGGATATACTTTATGACAGTATCTTCGGCATCTTTACAGCTTCCTGCACTCTCTTTCAAGTGTTTCCTTGCCAGGATATTTACATCAGAACTATTTAGGACATTAATGGAATTTATACTACCTGTCTTCCAAAAAAGAGCTCAGAGAACTTAGCGAATAACTTTCCAGATACTCATCAGTTAAACTACTGTGCCAGACTTCATTAGTTATTACAAGGAAACTGTGATACTTCCCGTGCAAGATTAGAGGTCTCAAAACTCAAACTTTCAGCCTTGTTGCCATGATTTCACTGTCAGAGGGGTTTGCATATGTTATGTACGTGTACCGTGCATGCATTTATTGTTACAACATAGCATACGCTTTCTAAGAGCGCAGGTGAAGTGCAGATTCTTAAGTGGTGGGATTCAATTTTTTTTACTACCAGTTCTGTGGGTGTGGCATGGCTTGGTGGGCGTGGCAGGAGAAGGTTACTGTAAAATCTCCATTCCCACCACACTCCAGGGGAATGGTACTGCAAAATCCCCATTTCTTCCGGATCAGCTGGAACTCGGGAGGCAGAGAATAGATGGGGGTGGGGCTAGTCAGAGGTGGTATTTACCAGTTCTCCAAATTACTCAAAATTTCCACTACCGGTTCTCCAGAACTGGTTAGAACCTGCTGAATTTCACCTCTAACATGGAAGCTATTTAATGACTATAATATGTACTCAATTTTTTCAAGCCTATCTTCAGAGATGTGGACTATTCAGGAAAAAAAAAGATTTTACAAGAGCTTTTTAGAAGCTTACTTGGACTGTTGTGGTATATCCCATAAATTCATTTTAAACATAGGGTGTATTGTCTTTGCATACTATACAAATTCCAGTTTTCCATCTATCCTTGCAAATTGAAATGTTCCAATCTGATGGACTCTGTCTTCCCTTGTTAGGTTGCTAATTATATTTTTTTTAAGCAAAGCAAAGATTTTACCGGGAAATCATAAGGGTGGGAAAGTTTTAACTCCATCACATTTAGTTTCTCGGTTTTCCTAAGTGTTGAAAGCCCACCCACTGAATCTGAATTTTTTCTCACTTTTCATTATCAGAAAAAATGTGCATAGCAACTTCACAGGTGTTGCTATTTTAATCACAGTGCTTTCCACTCTGCATATAAACATATCCCTGTAGCTTTAGTTTCTGATGACATGTTTGGAAGCAATATGTCACCCAAGAGTCAGATGAATGTTAAGAAACATGGTACCCCTTGTCTTGGCAATTGGATACTCATAGTCTTGACAAACACAGTTGTATTTTGGCTCAGGCCAACAATAGCCTCCCTTGGAGTCTTTGGACAACTTGTTTATGCTCAACCCAATCTAGCCCCTCCTCCCTAATTTTTTTTTTTAAATAGGAAGAGGGACTGCTATGCAGGCTACTTTCAATTCCTAGAGAGAATCAAATTAAGGAAATGTTCATTTCAGAGCCAAAAGATAGTTTGGTTCCAAGCACAGAAATAAACTGAGAAAATAATGGCAATGGCAATAGCACTTAGACTTACTGTATATATCACTTCGCAATGCTTTACAATTCTCTCTAAGCAGTTTACAGAGTCAGCATATTGCCTCCAACAATCTGGATCCTTATTTTACCGGCCTCGCAAGGATGGAAGGCTAAATCAACCTTGAACCAGTCAGAATTGAACTGCTGGCAGTCGGTAGAGTTAGCCTGCAAAACTGCATTCTAACTGCTGAGCCACCACGGCTTTTGCAGTGAAGAATGAAGGGCCTTGGAGGATATAATTCACAAAAAAGGGGATTTGTCATAGGCTGTAAGAGATCAGTCTCTCCCTACAAGTCTCATAGGACAATATAGAACAGTGGCAGCCTCCATGCAAAACATTTCTAACAATGTTCCATGTTGACAATCATTGCAAGACAGCAGTAACTAGGCAAGTGTGAATGAAGCTGCTGGGAGGTTAGGTCATTCTACAATACCAAACATGCATTTGTTGTACTCTCAATGAAGGGCACTGGATTTGAATTTTAATGCCACTATAGTCTGCAATCTGGCTACCTAAAGACCTGCACTCACCCTGTATGAACTTTGTGGGACTTTTAAGACGTCACCATTTTTCTTTGACATGTTGAAGCAGACCAATTCATCAAATATCAGAGCAAATTTCTCTTTATTTTTCTAGAGTACCATCCTTGAGTAAATTAAACGAGCTGTTTTCTGCCTGCTTTAAATGCATTCCAAAAATAATATTTAGGTTTTATTAATGTTTAGAATGGTTTTCAATTAGCCTCCGGTCATTCCATTGTGATAAAGGACAGTTCAATAAAGATGTTAACAATGTCCAGCACCGGGCCCTCAGTATCAAAATACTGTAATCAGATGGACCAGATGTTCTTAGCCAAATAAAGAAATGCATAACATTTTATTTATTTATTTATTTATTTATTTATTTATTTATTTATTTATTTATTTAAATGTATTGGCTGCTCATAGGGACGTGGTGGCTCAGTGGCTAAGATGCTGAGCTTGTCAATCAGAAAAGTTTGGTGGTTTGCATCCCTAGCACCGTGTGACGGAGTGAGCTCCCATTACTTATCCCAGCTTCTGCCAATCTAGCAGTTTGAAAGCACATAAAAATGCAAGTAGAAAAATAGGAACCATCTTTGGTGGGAAGGTAACAGTGTTCCATGCACCTTCAGCGTTTAGTCATGCCAGCCATATGATCACGGAGACGTCTTCGGACAGCGCTGGCTCTTCGGCTTTGAATGGAGATGAGCACCGCCCCCCAGAGTCGGGAACAACTACCACATATGTGGGAGGGCAACCTTCACCTTTGCCTTTATTGGCCGCTCATCTTGGGCAGACTCTTTAATCCAGTAGCAAAGAGGGATTGCATTAATGGATGCATTAAAACAGTTCTCTCAAGAAAAACAAAAGCTTTCCTTTTTTCCACTGACTGCAGAGGCTTTGGTACTGCTTCTCATCAACCAAGCCTTGTCAAATAGAGAGTCTTGCATGACACTGGGGCCAAGCTGGAGTTCCCAGCAAACAGCAATTTGTTTAAAACTAAATCACAAGGATTGCTTCGGACACAGAGCAGCTTTTTTGTTGCTGAAACCCAGTTGCTGTCAAAAGGCATCCCTTGACCTCATTAGGACAGAAGTATGCTTTGTCGGATGGTGTTAAGACCCGAGGTTCCCATTCAGCACCTTCCGATGAATGCTGGAGCAAAGGGAACTGCAGACACACAAATCCCTTAAAAGCACAAACATCAGCCAGGATGACAAAGGAAGTCAAAGGAACTCTACACAAAGGAACCCTACACAATAAAGGCATTTGTAAGGGCACGGTTGGGGAGGCAAGAGATATTTTTCACAGAATCAGTGGTGAAATTCATCTTTTTTTAATACCGGTTCTGTGGGCGTGGCTTGGTGGCAGTGGCAGGGGAAGGATACTGCAAAATCTCCATTCCCATCCCACTCTGGGGCCAGCCAGAGGTGGTATTTGCCGGTTCTCTGAACTACTCAAAATTTCCACTACCAGTTCTCCAGAACCTGCTGAATTTCACCCCTGCACAGAATGCAGCCCCAACATAAAACAACAGCAAGAATTTATTAACCAAAAGCCAGCTTTCTGTGGCAAGAAAAAAACTTATAATTCGACGTTGAAAGAAGAACAAAAGCTTTCTCATGGTCAGTGGAGTATTTTGGGCCTTCTGGTGTGAAAACCTCCAAGTTCCTCATAGGAAATATCAGGAATGTGTAATCTTATGACTGCTTCCTTTTGATCCACATCACTCTGTTCAACACACCTCACTTTAAAATATTTCAGGCCATCTTCAAAAGGATCCAAGTGGCAGTAAAAAAAAAAAAATCCAGACAGAAGGATTTTCATCTACTCTTGCAAGAACATTTCAAGGTGACAAAGAACTCATTATACTTTAGTAATAACTGAATGTACGCTCTTTTTAAAAAAAAGAACAGAGTAACATAGGATGATGATAATGTTTCAATAAGACATATTTTCAAAAAACAGATGGGTAGAAACAGTGACATGTATTAATCACCTTTTAAACACTGTAATTTGGTAACTAACTGAACATTAATTTTGTCAGCTTCACTCATCAACTGTCTTAATTACAAAAATTTGGCAGTGGTATTTTAAAAACTAATAATAACTGAAAAGAATCTTCTATGAAACAGAACTTGTTTTTTTTCTTTGTAAGGAGATAGTAATCCAAAAGCATAGTCATTCCATTGGATTTTGAACAGCTTCAATTCCATTTTAAAATGAAGTATATTTTTAAACCATTCTAATGCAATCATTTATTAACTTTATCTTCTCCATATCAGACAAACAGGAACCATGTCAGCAGAAAAGAAGAAAGATCCATGAAGGGAGTCCATGTGGGGGATAAGGGTTGGTATAGATGCTGCAATGCCAAGGAAAATCAGATATGTGGTGTCTGAAATTTCCATGGTCTATTCAGAAACAGGCCTCTCACACAATGATTACTGTATTTTTTGGAGTATAAGACGCACCTTTTCCCCTCCAAAAAGAGTGTGAAAATCTGGGTGCGTCTTATACGTTGAATACAGCATTTTTGGCCCACCGAAACCCCGCCCCCTTTGCAAAAATGGACGAGCAGAGGGTTTGGGAGGCTTGCAAAGTGCTCCTGGGGGCTGGGGAGGGCAAAAACGAGCAAAATACAGGCCATCTTTACCTGTTTTTGCACCCCAGCCTCCAGGAGGACTCTACAAGCCTCCCAAAGCTCTGCATGTCCCTCCTTTTTTTGGCAAAAAATGAGGTGTGCAGAGGGTTTGGGAGGCCTGCAGAGTGCAAAACCTTTTTTAAAAAAATTTACCTCTTAAAAATCATGTTGCGTTTTATACTCCAGTGCATCTTGTAGTCCAAAAAATACAGTACTTAGGGTGCTAATTTGGAATCATTGTTCAGCTCCAGCATCTTTACAACCAAAAGTAGAACCATCACTTGGAAATTGGGGTTGTATCAAGTAAAGTTAGGCTACCAAAAGCTAGGCTGCCATCTGATCCAGAGATTCTTCATAGCTATCTGCAGAATATTTAGAGTAGATAGATGACCAGCAAGGTCAAGGTTAATAATGCTCATTGATGCATGTAAAGACCCTTTTCGACATCAGTTCTTCTAGAAAGTGTTTTTGTTAATAAGTAAACCTAGGTTAGAGGTCTGTATGGAATTACATACTTGCAGAAGACGCCCATGCCAATCAAATGCCAGTTCTGGGACTGCAAGGGGTCAACATGCAGAGTATGATGGTACTGGAAGATCTCAGAGTGTGCGTGAAACAAAACAAAAAATTGTGTTTACAAAGCTCTAATCACTTGACTTGACAATAACTAGATTTTAATAAGATGTGATGCTCTAGGGAAGGGAAAACAAGGCTTTTACTTTTATCAATGCACATCTTGGAGACATGTTCCTTTGCAGAGTGTAATAGCCTGCCAGAATCAGAGCAGCAGACAAAGGATGCTTGATCATGTGAACAGGGGCTCGTCATTGGCAACCACTGTCACCATAGCCTACATCTTTTGCCTGCAATGAAAAGCATCCAATACACATTTCCCTGTCACCATCAAGTGCTCTTGAGATGAGAAACAAACATCAGAAATCCCGTAGAGTGGGCAGCTGTGCCATGCACCATTGTTCACTTCTTTGCTGGCGTAAATCTAGCCAAACAGTGCCAGGTTTCTATGAGGCAACAATCCACAGCCTGGGCAATATCTGCTTCTCCTTGGGTAATTTCCAACCCTGAGGTCAGAGGAGTGTGGGAGGAAGAAGAAATCATTCTACTTCCTTCCCAAGCCACCAACTTCACATGCTCATAAATGGCTGCTCAGTCTCATCTTGGCAGGATGCCCCTTAATGCATGGTCAGCGATGCAATAGTACTGCTATCTGTTATCAGCCAAGACAAGACCAATTTTGCAAACAGCATCTCTTACTCACTCTTTCCTAAACTTACAGTCACCACAAACCTCAGTAAGAGAACAATGATGCACTGTTAAAAGAACTATTCAGCCTACCAATGAAATGTATAAATTCTGAGCCATAACTTTTCTCTCCTTTGCTTTTTTATTTTTAATCTCAGTTGTTCTGATCTAGGCTTCCTGATACTGTAAAAAGCACATGCTTAGTCCCAAAAATCCTCTTTTTATTTCAAAGGCTGTGAATTATGTTCATTCACAGCCCGTAATGAGACCCAAACAGTTTGTAAAGAGTCCAACAGTAGTCTGCCAAAGTCTTTTGGGATAAGGCTGATAAGCACCCACCTTTATCTTCCTTGAAACGCTGCCAAAGACCTAATGGGCAATTAGCTTGCAAGGCCACACGGAGCAAAGAGTCAAAACGGAGCTTCAGAATTCAAACCAACCAGCACGAACAAAGTTGCTTCCTGCAAAAGCTCACGTGCCTTTGCTCCTCCTTTATGTCCTATGGAAGGGGCCCAATCACTCCAAGCCTTACTCCCGAGTCCTCCCTTTTGTCTTAACTGTTCTTGCATTCTGGCTGTTCTGTGCATGCGTGCGCTGGGAACAGGCTCCCCCTGTTCCTCTGCCTCGCTGATGTCTGACTCTAGAGGCTCTGGAGGAAGCACATAACTCCCAGATGGCCCTGACCCCCCCTCTGCCTCTGATGCAGAGTCCTCGTCTGAGCCTTCCCCAGACTCCAGGACTGTCCCATGTTCTTCCCCAACCTCCTCACTGTCCGACTCTGCTGGCAGCTCCACAGGCCACCAGCGGACCACAACATCAGTAAAGAAGGAAGAAAATCAGAATTAGCACTATTTTTTGTTAACTCGAGAAGGAAGAAATGTCATTCACTGTATCGCAGGAATATAACCTGCATGCTGACTCTCAATTTTGATTGTAGATTAGTATCAGTATCAACCCAACTGATGTGATTTGTTAAACCAAGATTAATGGCAGAGGAATACAGCTACTCCATAGTTGAGGGTAACACTTGGCATTTAATTGCATCTCAATGGCCATATTCTGAAAGTAGTGACAATGTCAGGACAGTAATTTGTATTCAGTTATAGTTAAATAAAGTTTATATGATTGCTACCTACTTAGGTACTGAATAATGTTTACCTTCTATTGTGTTGCAAATTCCAGTTCAGTAGTTTTGGAATTTGGGAGGTTATACTGTCAATTAGGCCTCAGGGTTTCACCTCTAATTCAGGGCTTAACATTAAGCATAAGATCAGAATTTAAAGTGAGCCAGACCATTGACACTTGTTCAGTACACCATCGTTAAATAAACAATGGCTAATGCATTATACAAATCCTACCACACAAAGTGATGAACACATTGGCTTGGAACAGACTGAAATGTGATGTGACCACAAAAGAGGGTCTGAAATCTGACATTTAGGAGCTCACATAAATTGGTCTGCATGAGGATTACATACTGAAAATGGAGACATTCAGATTGAAATTTATTTGATTCAATAAAGACATAGAAAAAACCCTGAGTATGCAGCCTTCATGGTGGCTTTAGAAAAAAAAAAAGAAGCAATTCTTTCTCCAGTCCTGTTTATTAGATGGAATGTTTGACAAAGGCCAGAGGAAAGGGGAAGTAAGGAAACAGGAAATTATAACTATTTGGAGCCAGGGTATACAATGCAGGCAGATGTGCATAATTAAAAAGATTTTTCCTTTGATGCCTCTCCCTTGTACCTCCTCACAAAGTTTTTGAACTGTGCCTTTTACTAAAGTTTAAAATAGGTCTGCCCATCTGTCATGTGTAGAAAAATAAATAGATTCTCGAGAATCAAATTAAACTAAAGTATAATCCTGTGATTTTTTTCAAGATTCAAAAGGAAACAAATCTAATATTTTTCTTGTCACTTATACGTTGCAAAGTATTCAACTCTTGTATTATGAAGAAAAATCCCTAATTCCAGCTTCATCAAAACGTGTGTGTGTATGAAATTTTTATTAATGTTTTTAATTAAGTTTAAAGACATTAAGAAAGAAATACATTTGAATTCTGGATCATCCAAAGCTTCCTTCCATCTTATTGGGAGTGAAGAGTTATTACATTTGTTCATAGCTGTGATGAAAAATTAAAATTCTTAATAAAATTATATTCTTTCCTTATACCATTAAATGCTAGATACATTATTTGGACAATAGACAGAAGAGACTAATCAGTTCTCCCATCATGTTCTAAACCTGTTTTTTAAAACATACAATTCTTAGAATTTGGATGTTTATTGCCTGGATGTGTTCTTTTCCTGATTTTATTGTGTTATTTGGGTGTGTGTGTGTGGGTGTGTGTGTGTGTGTGTGTATTTAAATGCTTCCTTATTTGAAAAACTCTGAAGTCAAGTGTTAAGAGAAAAACAAACATTTACTTATATTACATCCTTGTCCACAGCAAATTTCAGCTTTTATTATGGGATATAATTAGAAAAATTCTGAGAAACTCTCCAGTTATGATTATGAAAAATTCAGACATTTTGAAAACAACAGACTAATAAACTTTTTCATTTCTAATTATAATACTGTTGATCGCATACAATATGGCAATCGTTCTGAAAATCATGATAATTTTAAGGACACTATTAATAGTTTCTAAATCTTCAGAATGTAAGCTGTGGTTTGTTGTGATATGCAAAACTGAAAGAAGCTGCAATAAATGAAGGGTTTAAAAGCTCCTTCTCAAACTTACCGTATTTTTTGGAGTATAAAACGCACCAGAATATAAGACGCAGCAAGGTTTTGAAGAGGAAATTTTTTTAAAAAAATTGCACTCTGCAAATCTCCCAAAAATGGCCTGTTTTTCCCAAAAACTGCCCCCCCCCTTTTTAAAGGGCACGAATAGCCCTTAGGAGGCTTGTAGAGTGCTCCTGGGGGAGCACAAATGGGCAAAAAAACAGCCCGTTTTTCATGAAAAAGGGCCCGTTTTTTGTCCAAAAAAAAAAGGGCATGGATAGCCTTTAGGAAACTTATAGAGTGCTCCTGGGGGCTGAGAGGGGGGAAATGGGCTGTTTTTCACTAGTTTCTGCCCTCCCCAGCCCCCAGGAACTCTCTGAAAACCTTCTAAAAGCTACGCACGGCCATTTGGGTGAAGGAGGCAGTGTTTTGGGAAGCAAAAAATGCTGTATCCGGTGTATAAGACGTACCCAGATTTTCACTCTCTTTTTTGAGGGAAAAAGGTGCATCTTATACTTCTGCTTTTAATTTACTCAAAGCTTCCCAAATTACCTGAGTAGGAATTATGATTAATATTGATGAGAGTTAATTCTGAAGCACAATTCAGAAATCATTTTTGGAATGGGCCTATTTGAACTATCATTAATACAGGTAGTCCTCGACTTAAAACAGTTCATTTAGTGACCATTCAAAATTACAACAGCAGTGAAAAAGTGACCGTCGTTGCAGCATCCCCATGGTCATGTGATGAAAATTCAGATATCTGGCAATTTATGATGATTGCAGTGTCCTGAAGTCCTGTGATCAGCTTTTGTGACCTTCTGATAAGTAAATTCAATGGGGAAGCCAGGTTCACTTAACAACTATGTTACTAACTGCAATGATTCACTTAACAACTATGGCAAGACAAGTCGTAAAAATGGGGCAAAACTCACTTAACAAATGTTTCACTTAACAACATAGATTTTGGACTCAATTGTGGTTGTAAGTTGAGGATTACCTGTACTAGACAACCCATGACCTTTGGGACATCATTTCATAAATATTTCCTTATTAGTTCCTTAATTCCTTCAACAATGATAGAGCTTCTAAAAAAGTAGTGTTTTCACTGGGGAAATTATTAAAAATTCAGGGAGCTATTCAGAGATGTTTCTGCCTTGAATAGCCCATATTGAACAGCATAGCCCTGTCATAGATCAGGAGTTGATCACAGGAAATATTTAATGACATTTTGTTTTATATCATAAAATGTTCTATGATCATGTTCATGTCATAAAATGATTTATAAAATTTGCCAAAATTTCAATTCCATGGGAGTCATAGGTTTTGGATGTATTTTATAAATTAATCCATTTGTAGTAACTTGGTGCTTGGTGCTGGAGAAGACTCCTGCAAGTCCCTTGGACTGCAAGGCAAACAAGCTGATCAGTCCTAGAGGAGATCAATCCTGACTGCTCTTTAGAAGGTCAAATCCTGAAGATGAAACTTAAGTTCTTTGACCACCTAATGAGAAGAAAGGACTCACTGGAGAAGAGCCTAATGCTGGGAAAGACTGAGGGCAAAAGAAGAAGGGGACGGCAGAGAATGAGGTAGCTGGATGGAGTCATTGAAGCATGAGCTTAAATGGACTCCAGAGAGGACAGGAAGGCCTGGAGGAACGTTGTCCATGGGGTCACGATGGGTTGGACAGAACTTTGCAACAAACAACAGCAAAGTAACTTGGTGGAAAGGGTTTTGCCATATGATGTCCATTTCGCCCAGTTAAAGGTAGATACAAAAAAAATTAGTAGCGTATATAGATTAGCTATCATATATTACTATAGCTAGCATAATAAAACATGACTGAAAACAGGCTGATGAAAAATTGACAAATTCTTTCCCCCTCTTTCAGGAGATTCTTATGGAGGAGTAAGAGACTCTGAAAACCTACCACAAAAAGCCATCAAGAAACATTTATTAAATTCTTGCTTTAACCATAATCAGATCCAGAATTCTCACTATTAGAAATGTTGCTATAGTGTGCCCATAAAATAGATTAGAGTGATTTGTGCCATGTTTGCTTTTCTGCATATAAAGGCCATTAGATGGTTTTCCAGGTGAACTCCTAAAGAGTGGCATTTAACAAAATATGATTGAATCCATTTTCCACTGTTCTGATTC
The DNA here is from genome assembly GCF_009769535.1 of Thamnophis elegans. Lineage (NCBI taxonomy): Eukaryota > Metazoa > Chordata > Lepidosauria > Squamata > Natricidae > Thamnophis > Thamnophis elegans. Next base: position 44,445,869 of record NC_045542.1, on the reverse strand, counting down.
TTTCCTCTCCAGACCTATTAATGACACTTCTCTTTACCATCTGTGGCACTAACTCCCGGCATATTAGAGATGTGCAGGTCTCAATTATATGGGAATTATTCAAAATCCTGGACTCAATTAATCCAGTTCTAATTCTTCAGACCTGCCCACACAATGGGAAAATTTTCATCCACAAGCCACAAATCTCCATCATGGTATTTTGAAAAGCGCAACCATGATATAAGCCTGGGATGGCAAACCTATGGCACACGTGCCAGAAGTGGCACACACATTCATCTCTCCGGGCACACGAGCTGTTGCCTGTTGCTTTTCTGGGTTCCGGCACCCCGGCCAACTGATCTTTATGCACGTGGGAATGGCGGAAACTCAGAGAGCCGCCACCCAGTGCATATACATGCACCGGAAACAAGAAGATCATCTTCCCGACATACAAATGCGCACTGGGTGGCTGCTCTTCTAATCCACGCATGCACACGGGCCAGTTGGTCTTCGCATGCTGTGCGTGCCAGAAACCAGAAGACCAGATGGCCAGTGCATATGCGCACGCCAGAAACTGGAAGACTGCTGGTTTCTGGCATGTGTGTGTGCTTCCATTTTGGCAATCGGTGCCAGAAAAGGTTTGCCAACACTGATATAAGCTATGCAAAGGATCAAAATTATGATTCTCATTCTCACTCCATGGTGAAACATATCCAGTTCTCATGGATAGTGTTGCATTCAATCAATGTGGTGTATAAAAAGGACAAAAGGGTATTCACCCTCTACATTTAGGTCAGCAATTTCCAGTGAGGGGGAAAAAAACCCACACTTAGAGGAACATTCATTATCAATTTGTCCCCTGATGAAAACAACCTACTTAGGAAAAGAACTTTGGTTAGAATAACATTCTTGAGTTTGAAGACCAAGATCAGAATATTGGGATTCTCAAATGATGAATCAGGAAACCTTCAGAGATTGCAAGTGACTTTTGGAAGGAGATTCAATTTTTTTAAAAAACCAGCCTGATCAGACTTTCCAGCCAAAGTGGCAGCACTGTGAAAACTTGCTCTTGGTAGGTAAATGGCTTTACTACAAACAGTAAAGAAGACTCTTGTGTGTGCCCCTTCATGTCAGTGTTGACTGATGGTAGCTGCCTGGACAAGTCCCTTCATGGTTTTTTGACAAGAATTTGGATGTGGGTTGCCACTGCCTCCTTCCTAAGGCTGAGGGAGAGTGATTGCCCCAAGGTCACCCAGCCAGCTCTGGCCCCAGGCACGACTAGAATTCCTGGTCTCCTGGTTTCTAGCCCAGTGCCTTAACTACTACATCAATTGGTTCTAAGGACTTTGTGATACATGTATATAGAGATACATATTTAATCTCCTGCATTTATTTATGAAAGCTGATTGTACAAAATTGCTTGTGACATTAGAGGGTTATGGAATTTGTAATGGTACAAAATGAACACAGCAGATACACTGAGTCAAACACAAAAGGAACACCGATGAACAATTCATGGTTCTTCTGGCCAAAATCATCTTGTCCCAACAATGCTGAGATCCTATATGCTTTTAAAAGAAAAACATGGCTATTATATATAAAAAAACAAGCTGTAGAAATCTGAAATGAAATAATAGGGGAAAAAAATCAGGTAAAAGCAACGAATAGAGAGGGGGGGGGATTGATTGATTCAGGGGGGGAAACATGTAACCTGCAAGGCTCGTGAGAGATTTATAGAACATGACTGATTACAATATATCTGGATTTCCAGTAAGCATCTGACAATATATACTGAAGACAGTAAAATTACCATATTTTTCAGAGTGTAAGACACACCTTTTTCCCTCAAAAAAGAGGCTGAAAATCTGGGTAAATCTTATACACTAAATACAGCATTTTTTGCCTCCTGAAACCCCACCCACTTCATCAAAATGGCCATGCATAGCCTTATGGAGGCTTTCAGAGAGTTCCTGGGGGCTGGGAAGGGCAAAAATGAGCAAAACACTGACTGTTTTTTGCTCAATTTGGCCCCCACCAGTCCCCGGGAGCACTCTATGCATGCAATTTTCTTCACGAAAAACGGGTCGTTTTTTGCTCCCCCTCCCCCAGGCTATTCATGCCTTTTTGGGGGGGAAATGGACCCGTTTTCGCAAAAAATGGGCCATTTTGGGGAGGTTTGCAGAGTGCAAAAACTTTTTTTTCCCTTTCAGAAAATTCTTTAGTTAGAGTGTTTGTTGAGAATTATATTGATCAAGTGCTGTGCCAGTCCTAGGTGCTGCAGATTGTCAGTGATTTCCTTCTCCAGCATATGGATAAATACACCTGGAAACATCTACCTACCTAACTACTCTCTCTCCATCCCTACCTACCTACTGTATTTCTCCCCCCCTTTATCTACCTACGTACCTACTCTCTCTCTCTATCCCTCTACCTACCTACCAATCTACTTACTCACTCTCTCTCGCACTCTCTCTACCTATCTACTGTATTTCTCTCTCTATTTCTCTTTCCCTACCTACCTACTGTATTTCTCTCTCTATTTCTCTCTTTCTTTCTATCCGTTTATCTACCTACCTACCTAACTACTCTCTCTCTCTTCCTACCTACCTACTGCATTTCTCTCTTTCTCTCCCTCTACCTACCTACCTACTTTTTTTTTTAAAAAAAGCCTCTTCACAACCTTCGTGCGTCTTATACTCCAAAAATATAGTAGTAATATTGTTTGAATGTCTATTTTGTAAGAGTTATCTGTATTTTTTTAGCAAAGAAATATATGGAATGTCCATTTTTTAAAGTGAAACTGTATATGTAAAAAGAGCAGGATAGGAAGAGTATTGGTGCTTTTGAATGTTGGAGGAAACTTCTCAGAATATCACAGTCAGTCAAAAAAACAAGCAAACAGATCATTGAACAAAGCAACCCACAGTTCTTACTCAAGGCATTAATGATCACGTTCACATTACCCTAGCTAGCTCTCTAGAGTAGCTCTCTAGAAAAGGCCCTAATGCTGGAAAAGATGGAAAGAAAGAGAAGAACAGGATGAGCAGGTGATTGGCACATCTTTAGAAGAAGATCTAAAGGACCAGGTTAGGGACAGCTCATCATGGAGAAAATTCATCTGTCTGGACTTGATGGCATATATGGTAATGTTCATATCTACATTCTCATAAATAAAATGCCAAACACTTAGTCTGCTGAGCAAATTAAACAAAAAGATGGATAAAATTTAAGCTCTCTAAGGCCCTCCTAACTAAATGAAGGGTTGGCAAACTGTATTGCTTTTACGGGTCATTCCTTGAGAGTCTACCATCTGGGGGCCAATTTTCACAAAGTGATGCCAAACACATTGACCTGTTTTATCCCCTGAGTCATACTGTGAGGCATAAATTTATAACCAAGTGCAGATCAAAGAATTCAACATCAACTCCTAAAAACACCATACAATCTGTGGGCAATTCAGTTATATGTCAATCTTCACTACCGCATTGCAAAGGAATCATTGATATCCCCCCCTCCTGTGGTAGTAGCCAATCTGTTTGGCAGAATGAACTATGAAGATATAATAGTATAATTTTAGCATGCTTATAATACTAATCTCAAGAAGTAGCAGAAATATCAATATATACATTTGGGCTCTCTAGAATGTACTACATGCTGCAGAATAGACAGGAAAGGAAACGTTACAGAATATCTACACTATTTTAAATGAGTTTACATTTCCAGGACCAGGTAAAAATGATATCTCTGGGGGCTGAAGAAGACGGAACAATTTCTATTTCTAGGTTGTGTGTGAGGATTTATGGAGTGTGATGAGGTGGGAGGATAGAAAATAGACAAATCACATAAATGATCCCAAAAAATTTCAAACCAGTCTGCTTGCCACATGTGCCCTGGGTTCTTCTTTGGAAGAAGCGATGTCAAGAGAGTGAGAATGAGGAACCAGGTGATCTATTGTGGCCCAGAGTTGAGGACATGTCATGAAACCAATTGATCAGACACTGCAGCTCTAATCCCTTTTTTAAAAAAATAGTTTTTATTGAACATATAATCTTTAAAAACAGAAAGAAAAACACAACAATAAAAAACAAAACACAAAATGTACATAACAATGTAAAGTAATTATACAGCTGTATAATTACTTTGCAGCTCTAATCCCTAATCAACTGTCCCTAAGCAGAGGAGCACCAGATTCCAGGGTTGGCACGCTAGGAGAAATACAATAGCCTCCTTGGGACTGTAGAACAGGATGTGCACCAGTTTGGCCAGGGGGAGAGGGAGGCTGGGACATTTATGGCACTCAGCATCAGTTGATTACTGGAAATAACATTCCTTTAAGAATGGCTACCATAATTTGTTTTCTTGGATATAGCAACAGCTGCTGCCTGGAGTGTGACCTCTCTCCTTGTCTGACCCCACGGTGGATCCAATATAGATAATCCTCAACTAACAACCACAACTGAGCCCAAAATTTCTGTGGCTAAGCAAGACAATTGTTAAGTGAGCTTTGCCCCATTTCATGACCTTTCTTGCCACAGTTATTAAGTGAGTCACTGCTGTTGTTAAATTAGTAACATGATTGTCCAGTGAACCTGGCTTTCCCACTGAGTTTGCTTCGTCAGAAGGTCGCAAAAGGTGATCACATGACCCTGGGATACTGCAACTCTCCTAAATACATGCCAGTTGCCAAGCATCCAAATTTTGATCACATGACCATGAGGATTCTGCAATGTGTGAAAAATGGCCATATAGCACTTTTGCCCCACTGCCATTGTAACTTTGAATGGTCAGTAAACTAAGTGTTGTCAGTCAAGGACTACTTGCATATAATAAATTAGGACCCACAACTTGTCCAAATAACTCTTTGCCTATAGTGTCTCTGATTTACTAGGACTTATCCATGACTATCCTTTTGATCTCTGGACCTCCATAGAACAGAACAACACTTAGAACTAATGACTGAAAATGCAGAGAAATAAATCCTGGACTAATTATTTGTCAAGAAAGCCTAGAGGTAGAGCTCTCACCTCACAATCAGGAGGTTGTGAGTTCAATCCTAGGTAGAGGCAGATGTAGGGTCTCCTGCTTGAGCAGGGTGTTGTTAATCTGTTAAAATCTGTTAAATTGGCTGACCAAGACACAGTTTGCCTCAATATACAATGGATCCAAGGTTTCCATGTATCAAAGAGTGGAGGCTCATCTTTTAAGAATGTTGTCGTTTTATCCCACATTATAGATCTAGCATAGAGCAGGAGACAAATCAGATGTGTTCAAGAATCCTTCCAATTTTATGGACCCACTTAGGCAGCAAGATGACATGGGTGGGGGGGGAGAACCAAAAGGATGCCCAACTGGGGAAAACTCAGAGAGGAAGCCCACTGCCCAGAAGGATTTCTAACATACATTTTATCCAGATAAGATAAACTTTGTTTTATTTTTGTAACTTCGAGGAACAATCGATGGGTACCTAGTTTTAAAGCAGCTAACAGAAAGCTCAGCTGCCTCCACCTTTTTTTCCCACCAGGCTCGAAAATTTGGACTTGGACAACTTAGAACTACGGTCTGACCTAAGCTTAGTACACAAAATTATCTACTACAACGTCCTATCAGTCAATGACTACTTCAGCTTCAACCGCAATAATACACGAGCACACAATAGATACAAACTCAAAGTAAACCGCTCCAAACTCGATTGCAGAAAATAGGACTTCAGCAACAGAGTGGTCAATGCCTGGAATTGGATACCACGCCAACATCAAAGCAGAAAGGGCTAATTCCCTAGCAACCAGAAATGCGAAAACGGCAAAATGTTACACGCCAGCACTTGAAAGAAAGGAAGGAAAGGGGGGGGGGGGGGGATCACAACCATTACTCGACTACGCCAACAAGCCAACCGGGCAGAAAGTACTCCAGACTTCACCATGCTTAATCGCGTCGCCGATCTCGAACCATTCAATGACCGGCTGGGCTGGGTAGAGCCAGAATCGTATAGAGAGGGTTACATATATACATACATTTATTTTATTTTATTTAGTTTGTCACTCATGTACAAGATAAGAGGAATAAGAACATAGGAAATGGGTACAAATAAATAGGGGACAGGACAGGGACGTTAGGCACGCTAGTGCGCCTATGCACCAGCATAATTGTAATTACATATTATTTTTATATAATTATTTATATTTTTATATAATTATATATCTAAGTATACATTATTTTAGTTTCCCAAACCCTTCTCCTCGGTTTATCATGGGGGAGCAAGGCAGACCAGCGAGGACGGAAAGGGAGGACGGGGGAGGAGGAAGTTGGAAGGTACCTTGGCTAAAGATCTCTTGTCCCCCCCCCCCCAAAAAGAGGGGCGATTTTACCGACACGGACAGCGCAATCCGTCCCGTTTGTAAAGGCACAAACACCGATTCTGGGGAGGGAAACCTAGGGCTCCCATTTCAAGATCTTAGCTGGAGACCCGAAGGGGTGGAAGCAAATCCGTCTTTCATTACGGATAACAAGACCAAAGATCTGGAGAACATCCGGAGGGGGGTGGGATACGAAGAGCTAGCAAACGCCCGAAGCTTCGTTGCAGCCTCCGGTTTGAGAGAAGGGGGCAAAGCGGCCAAGACCGAGACGGCCGAGGATGCTGCCGAAAGCCACTAAAGCGCACCTGCTGGTAGTCGTCGTCCCTCGGGCGGAAGGCGTTGGGCACGGGTCGCAGGCTGAAGCTCAAATGGGGGAGCCCGTGTAACCACGACGTCCACCAGGGCGCGAGATACTCGGCCCGCGCCGCCAGCAACATCGCTCCCGTCCCTGCTGGCAGCAGCGGGCCCTCCAAGCGTCCGCTCGCGCCGGTTCCACTCCCGCACGCCGGCCGGGGGCCCTGCCTCCCGCGTGCCGCCTCCTCGCGGAGCTCGCCCACCAGGCTCCGCCCCCCTCTTTCTTTTTCTTTTCTCTCGAGCGGCAAAAGGGCACGGAAGCTTTCAGGGTTGCAGCCGACACCCCCCTACAGGATGTCGGAGACGGTGCTCAATAGAATTAGAATAGCAATAGGAATAGGAATACAATACAATACAGAATAGAACAGAACAGAACAGAACAGAACAGAACATAATTCTTTATTGGCCAAGTGTGATTGGACACACAAGGAATTTGTCTTTGGTGCATATGCTCTCAGGGTTCATAAAAAGACAAGATACATTCGTCAAGAATCATAAGGTACAACATTTAAAGATAGTCATAGAGTACAACTAAGCAATCAGGAAACAATATCAATATAAATCGTAAGGATACAAGCAACAAAGTTATAGTCCTGAAGTAATAAGTGGGAGGAGATGGGTGATAGGAACAATGAGAAGACTCATAGTAATAGTAATGCAGCCTTAGTGAATGATTTGCAGTGGTGAGGGGATTATTTATTTAGCAGAGTGATGGTGTTTGGGGAAAAACTCTTGTTGTGTCTAGTTGTCTTGGTGTGCATTGCTCTATAGCGTCATTTTGATGGTAGAAATTGAAACAATTTATGTCCAGGATGCTAGGGGCAGTGATGGCGAACCTATGACACGCGTGTCAGTGCTGACACGCGTAGCCATTTGGGGTGACACGCACAGGATTTCATGCGATTCATCCTCGGCTCCTGCATGGCCGCCGAGGATGAAAGAATCTGTGCTGGAGGAAGGGGAGGCGGGATGTGTGATCTCCCCCGCCCACACTCACTTACTGTATCGCCGCCGCCCCTTTCTGAGCGCAGGGGCTGCTGGTAAGGCGTGCGTGCCATGCGCACACAAGTCATCAGCGCGGCGAGGGAGGACCCGCAGGAGAGGAGTGCGAGAACAGTGCGCGCCTCTCTCTAGTCAGGCCGGCACAGAGAGTCTTATGTTTTTGTCGAAGTGACACACAACGCGAGTTATGCTCGATTTTTGGCCGATTTTTGACACACCACGCCAAAAAGGTTGCCCATCACTGGCTAGGGGTGTGTAAATATTTTCGTGGCCCTCTTTTTGACTTGCGCAGTGTCTTCAACCCTCAATGGAAGGCACATTGGTAGCAATTTTTTTTTCTGCAGTTCTGGTTATCCTCTGAAGTCTGTGTCTGTCTTGTTGGGTTGCAGAACCAAACCAGACAGTTGTAGAGGTGCAGATGACAGACTCAAAGGGTTTCCCTGGCTCGGAGCTATTTTTGTTTTTTCTGTCAGTAGAGGGCACAAAGGTTTGCTTACTGGTCTCCAGGCGAAAAGAAAGAAGGCTACCCCCGCCTGGAGGTTGTCTTCCTCATCTGTGGGAAACCCACTCATGCCAAGTTATGTGGATGGCACACAGTATTTCAAGGAGGTTGTGTGGGGGAAGAACAGAGGGGATTACTGCTCCTGCACTCCCTCCCTCTGAAATAGAATGCAGACTTTGGAACCATCATATGGATCATGGTTTTTTTAAAAATATTTCATTAAAAGTAGTAAAACACACAAATTAGAATGTTTTCACTATTAGTATTAATATTAATAAGTTATTTCAGGTTTCTCACATGCTCCTAATTACTGGATAACTCTTCAGTGATAAAAAAAATGGAGAAAAGGTTATATTGACATGGAATGAAGTGGAAGTAATTTAATCTTATTCTTTAAAGGGCTCTGGCAAAAAAAACCATTTTAGTTCATTCAAGAATATGTTCTATTACCTGAAAAGTGTATACTCTGGTTAGCTTGTCCTGTGATGATTCACTGTGTTGTCATAAATACCATGAAACAACAAAGGAAAGAAAATATATACATTTACTTGTCTTATTACCACAATTGAGCCCAAAATTTCCATTGCTAAATGAGACAACTGTTAAGTGAATTTTGCCCCATTTTATGAATGAGTCACTCAGTTGTAAAGATACTAATGTGATTAAATGAACCTGGCTTCCCCATTGACTGCCCTTGTCCGAAGGTTGCAAAAGGTGAGCACATGACCCTGAGACACTGCAACTGTCATAAATACAGGCCAGGTGGCAAGCGTCCAAATTTTGACAAGGTGACCAAGGGAATGCTACAATGGTCATAAGTGTGAAAAACGATCATAAGTTATGTTTTTTCCAGTGCTGTTGTATCTTTGAACAGTCACTAAAAGAATAGTTGTAAGTCAAGGACTACCTACGGTGTTAAACCCGTACACTCCATTCACCTTTTCCATGAGGATTTACTTTGACCTCTTCCCCATCGGGCCCAGCTATTTCACCACACAGCTTGTCTGTGGTATCAGCTCCAGCAACAAGGCTGAACTATGGACAGAGATGCATATAAGGGAAAAGGAGAATTTGCAGACATAGCTAAACAACTTATTTTCCCCCCCATGAACCAAGATAGAAGAGATGCTGATTATTCACTGCCAGGTCCTCTTCATATTCTTTGTTTGCCTTTGAACTGATCAGTAAGAGCTCAGGCTGACAGTATCCCTCAGTGGGCCAGGTTTCACCAAAGGACTCCCAGTTGTAGCGCCTCACTGTATTTATTTAATTTTTTTAAAATTCCAAATGTAATACAATACAGATAATTTGTATGATTGCTACCAGTCCTCTCTCTCCATGTCTAAATTGTGTGCTATGGAAATATCCCTGTAGGTAATAAATCATATGCAGATTTCTTTTCTGGATCAATACATGGAGTTCGGATTTGCAGTTCTTCCCTCTTTTCAGTGATGTTCACTCATAATTTTTAGCATGATAAGTATAAATAAATATAATCTAATAAAAGAAATAAGAAATAGGAGCCTCTTGAAACACTAAAGCACAATGGATACACCCATCATATTAAGCTAAAAGCCATTGTGTTACTCGGTGTATTGTGTGCACTCCAGTTTCTTTCTACCAAAACTTCTTAAAATAAATTGCAGAGATTCAGCTGGATCTATATGTTTATACACATACAGTTATGTGCATACGTCAATCAGGACAAGCTTATCTGATTGCTTCTAAATCACTGACAGCATTATTTTTAGGCACCATCAGTACACATAGGATTTTATAGAATTGTACAGCAGCAACAAGAGTCAGATGCTTAGCCTCTTCACAATAAATCTGAAGAGGAGAGTGAAGAATGAACTTAAAGGTTGGTCCTGTAGCCATCAAGGCCAGCACTATTTTCATTTCTGTTGTAACTGTGTAAAAGGAGATTTGTTCTTCTGTCTTACGATAAGTGAAAGGATAATCAAAAAATAGATTTAAAAAGAACTGCAAGAGACATTTTTTTGCAAGAAGATACATTTTATGAAGACAACAACTCCATTTACTCATACAAACCAAGCTAACTGAAAGCTATAGACAGAAGTAAAATAATAATCAGGGCTTACTGAAATGTGCTATGAACAAGAGACTAAATTTTGTGTGTAGGGACTGGGTTATTCTGCTATGCAGTAAGTGTAAAGCTGCCCTTTGGAATCACTTCCCTCTAAATAAGGGCAGTAATCTCATAACTTATTTAAGCACCATACATAAGTGATTTTCTGGGTCTAGTGTCTGTTCATCAAGCAGGCTGCCCTTTCATCTATAGAAATTTAGCCAAAGGAGATGGAGAAGGGCCACAGAATCAACCAAAGTTACTATTGCCTGCTGCCATTCTGGTATTCAGCAAAAACAAACAATGGTAAAATATGTCAATGGGCACTAATGGAATGAGGAAACCTGGAAAGGCCAATTCATTTTCATTTAAGCCATCTTCAGGAAACTGCAGGAAATTTCTTTTTGACTTTTGGAAAACGTATGTGTGGAAATGAATGCCAACGCAACTTAGTTAAATTGACCTTAAGTGGTTTCTTTAGAGCTGGTCTTTTACTAGAGTACTTTCCTAAAAGGCTTGGCAACTATGCAGTTTCCTGAGAATGGAATACCTGGACCTGCATGTTGGTTGGTTATGTGCCATCAAATCATTTTTGACTCCTAGCAGCCACCATAGATAGATTTTCTTCTATCCAACAGGTCAGGTAGGTGTCCCAATTGTATACTCATCACTACCATAATAGGGCTGCTGGTCATTCTCTTCTTTTCTTTCCTTCCACCTTCCCCAGCATTAGAGCCTTACCTAGAGAGCTAGGTTTTGCATAATATGTCCGAAGGAGGATAGTAGGAATTGTAATTTCTACTATCTAGTTTTATAGTAATCTAATTTTAGAAATGTACAGATTCACTGAAATTTATTTATTTTACTGGATATATATGCTGCTGTACCAAGTGTGATTCTGAGCAACGTACAGAACAATAAGATCTAAGAACTCCCTAGAACCAAGGAGAAATGTCCTGAATAATTAATCAGTGGAATAATTGTTAATAATTATTAATAATTAATCAATGGAACTGCTTGCCTTCAGAAGTTGTGGGTGTTCCATCACTGGAAGTTTTTAAGAAGTGACTGAAAAGCCATTTCTCTGAGACAGTATAGGACAGTGATGGGGAACGATTTTCCTGTTTGGGTGCCAAAAGGGCCCGCACATGCCCACACCATAATGCAATGCCCTCCGCCTCACATATGTATGCACAACCCCCAGCCCCCCTGCGCATGCACGCATTCCTCACTGAAGCCTCCAGACTTCCGGTAGGCCCATTGGGCTGTTTTTCGCCCTCCCTAGGCCTCAGGACAGCCTGTTCTAAGTAGATTTATGAAAAGGACGTATCAGAAGGAACACTGTTCTACAGAAAGAATCTATAACTGAGAAAGTCTAAATCCGAGATTCCTACATACAACATTCCTGTGGGGATAGGACCTTGTCTGGATCTCAGAGAAGAAACAGACTGGCCCTGCAGATAGCCAGAATCTGAATCATGAAAGATGTCTACTATCAAAGTGAGTTGCCCTTGGAAACAAATGATGCAGCTCTTGAAAAAGTGTACATTGACATATCAACAGCAATAGCACTTAGACTTATATACCACTTCACAATGCTTTACAGCCCTCTCTAAGCGGTTTACAGAGTCAGCCTATTGCCCCCAACAATTTGAGTCTATTTTATCCCTCTCAGAAGGATGGATAGCTGAGTCAACCTTGAGCCTGGTGAGATTCGAACTGCCAAATTGCAGGCAGCTGGCAGTCAGCAGAAATAGCCTGCAGTACTGCACTCTAACCACTGCACCACCACAACATATTTTCTAAATCACAGTCTGAGATTGCATTTGGATTGGTTGCCATTTCCAGGCAGTCTTCAAGGATAGTAAATCAGTGAGATAATAAATTAAACTTGATTGATTGTCCAAAGGAGAGAAACAAACTTTTCCACTATGCAGCAGCACATATAAATCCTGGGATAGATTAGTAGATCTAAATTATAAAATACTGTTAAATATTATCCTTAATTATTGTACAACACAATTCAAGGAAAATAAACTCATTTGATTATCAGATATGTGTTTCAGATCCCTGGATGCGTAATGGTATCAAGGGACAGTTTGGCGAGGAAGAGTACAAATTACTTGTGACTCTGGGCAAGATCAGTGATATTTTTGTCACTAAACCAATGTTCTTTTTTAAAAAAATATCCATTTTATTATTTTTAAACAGGAAAAAAGATTTAAATTATGCTTAAGAAGCAAGTCACAATTCATTTCCATATATTATCTAAATAGCTTAAATCTGAGCAGTGATTTATTCTTAATGAGGACCTTTTCACAATTCTATCATATTTTCTCCCACTTCAAAGGAGAATTACTCTACTAATGTGAAAATATGCTTTTTCTGCACCTGTCTCATTTGTGAAAAGGAACTTCCTTGGCATTTAAAGACTTGCTTAAAGCAAATTGTATGCGTGTAAAGCTTTTTCAAAACTTTCATTTGAAAGAGAATATTTTGGTGGGGCAACAAGAGGAAATTAACCAGACAGCTTAACAGACTATTCTTTGTAGGCTCTATGAATCATTGTACCAATGGCTTGTATTTATAGCTTCCAAGAATTTATATTCTTTAGTTAATAGAATGTATAAATCCCAAAGATTTTCCAGTCTGAGGTCATGACTTCCAGCCTGATGCAATTAATCTTTAACATCTAACTGAAGGGTCCTTTCAGGGTAATGGTAATTAGCACATGATTGGAATGCTACATCCTATGATGCTAGACAAGGAGTCTTTACATGCATAGTGGTAGGATTTATGTTCCATTAGATACTTTAGGCTTGTTTAAAAATAATAAGAGAACCTGAATCCTTCAGGTTTCTTCTCTCTTCAATTGTATGTTCCTTCCTGATTTCGTATGTTACATTTACATTGCACACATTGTTCTTGTCTATAGACTAAAACTACAAATCAGTTCAAGAAACTGAGCAAATAAGGAAGTTATGTAACAGCCATGATTTTCTCCCAAGATTTGTCATTACTTCTGAACCTAACTATAGCAACCCCTAGTCTTGTTATTGTCAATTCATGTATCTTTGTATTTTTTTGTAACCTAATGTGGTCTGAAATAAAATGCCACCTATGCCAATAGATCTGTTCCATTTTGATAGAATTCTTCTGGGACACAGGAGAAGAAATACTGACAAACTTTAATGCTTAATCATTAAAATATATATTCTAGGGTATGATCTGAAGGGTTAATATGCAGAGATTAACCCACTGAATTCAGATGTCAAACTGATTAAAAAAGTAGTTATTTCTTCCACAGTACTGTGCAATTATTGTTAGTGAAGACAGAATCTTGTATGGCAAAGCTACTTGAGTTTCTTCTCCACTTTCAGTGGATTTTCTAAATTTAATAATATTTTGGGCCCCAAGTTTCATGAGCTGAACTCTTTTCACAGGAAAAAATCTCCTTCAGTTAGGTGGAGATAGCAGCAAAATCACTATTCTCTGTGTAACCTGCTGGAAAAATTTTTTTTTGTTCCTCTGCTGTATCTGTACCTTTCTATTTGTGGAAACGGAAGTCAGAATCAAAGCCATGCCTTATTTTAAAAAGTATGAAGAAGTGACTAGCAAAAATATCTAGCTATAACTTTCCTCTTGGATTTAGATAAATTGTCCTAAAGTTATCAGTTTGTACCGCAGATGAGGACTACAGCCAAATTAAAAGACACTTGCTCCTGGGGATGAAAGCTATGGCAAACCTAGACAGCATACTAAAAAGCAGAGACATCACCCTGCCAACAAAAGTGCGTATAGTCAAGGCTATGGTTTTCCCAGTTGCAATGTATGGCTGTGAAAGTTGGACCAGAAGGCTGAGCGCCAAAGAATTGAGGCCTTTGAACTATAGTGCTGGAGAAGACTCCTATGAGTCCCTTGAACTGCAAGGCAATCAAACTGGTCAGTCCTAGAGATCAACCCTAACCCCTTCTTTAGAAGGACAGATCCTGAAAATGAAACTCAAGTACTTTGGCCACCTAATGAGAATGAGATAATTCAGTCTTTTTGCAAATACACAAGATGGGAGAAATGCTACTCGAGGATGTAATTCAAAATGATGCTTAATTTAAAAACAATGTTTAGAGAAATTGATAACTCAAGTACATATTTAACATCTCTTCCTGCAGGCCTGACAAGTTCTTTGCTGATTCCCTTTTTATGCCTATGCAGCATAAAGTGTTCCATTCATTTCTACTACTGGAACAATGAGCACAACCAACAAATGTTACATTTTCACAGGCAGATAAAAAGCTTCTAGTCTTTTTCTGACAAACAATTCTCTAGTGTAGAACAATACACAGTAGGAAGCACCGTTACCATGTCAGTGACAATTAGAGACCAAGTGAACTGACCGGATATGAATTGTAGCTGAAGCTGAAGCTTCCAATGCATTACCTTCCTGCTTGATTTTATACCATCCATTTGTATTTTATAATATTGAGAAATTCATCTCACAAAACTTGCACTAGGGGCTTGTTATTAATGGGTTAGTGGCAGTCATAATTGTAATACTGAATGTATAATTACAATTCTGAGGCCTGGGATTTTTATTCTTTTCCCTCTAGGATGATGAGCCATCAAATAACATTATATATTGCAAGTTGTTATAATTCACAAAGGAAAATTTTGTTGTTAAAACAAGACCTTATTCATACTACTACATTTTACTCATTTAATTGGGTTCTCTTAATCTAGTTTTAGGATTTGTGTAGAGACAGATCAATTTTTAGGTCATATTTATGCAGAAATATTGGAAATTCAAAAAGGTTGACAAACACTTAAGCTTCAGTGTATTTTCTGTGGCAGAAAAGTTACCAACCTTTATTGTACTGAAAGATACCCAACGCTACCATATTCTAATCAAAATGCTAGCCTGTACCTTTACAATTAAGATGCTGGAGTATATATATTCAAAAATAGAAAAAAGACTTAGGAAGCCATTATTAGAGCTTACTGCATTTATGTTTCCTCTGAAGCTATAGAATTGTTTGTATGACTGGGCAGTATCACCTCTTATTTTATCCCAAATACCCCGTCAGATAAATCAGGCTAAGATCAAGCAATTTAACACTCGTGAGCTCCATAGCTAAGTGGGAACTTGAATCTAACCATCCCAGTCTAATACTTAACCATCTCATTAGATAGGTAAAAAACTACTCTAGGATTAAATTACAATTTGGCAGACACTCCCTATGAAAATCATATCATCCACATCAGTACTGTATGGCCAGCAAACTAAGGTTTGTTTCTTAAGTCTTTTGCATTCTTAACACAGGATATTTAGACAACATATTAAATAACAGTTGTACGCTATTGTGTGGTATGTTTGTAATGATCTAGAAATGTAACAGAATACATTGAAACAATTTTTCCTAAATCCCATTTTATTTTTGTAATCCAGTATGAAAAGCCCATTTTCAAGAAAATTCTTATAAACAGATGCCAGTGGGTCTTAACCATTGATCTGGTAATTATGGCAAGCAGAAATTCCATTGGACATTAGGAGGATGTTGAAGTATCATTACTTAAAACCTCACTGGTAAACTAGCATGAACACTGAGGTTTCATCTCAGCTGAACAGTTTTTCGGAGCCAATAAACGTCTTCCACATGGTTCTTCCTCCGCAAGACTCCGCTATCTGAATTTACCTTTATCTTTCTTCTGGACAAGGAGACATACCTTGAAATACAGCATTGCTATTTTTATTTTCCGCCTCTGGGCTTGGTGAGTATCAAGAAGCATTCTTGGAAATAAAAATGCTAGGGGCATAAGCTCCGTAGCATGCCGTTTTTTTTATTTTAAAAGATTATGAAAAACCTCTGTACAGCAAGAAGTCTGACAGCTGCAAGAAAATTATTTGTAGGTACCTTGGCGCCTGTGGGCATCACAGCGTATCTTAAAATGCATCTCTTCATTATAAGATTTAGAACTCCTGCTTGCCATGATGACCAGATCAGTAGTTAGAATCAAGATTTAGCTATGGGAAGAAAGCTGGCAGTGGTCGATGGAAACATACTCTTGATATACTGAAGACCATCCCCTGCATTATTAATGAACATCGTCTAGAGCCAACAAGAGGCTTTCAAAACAAGACCTGGAATGAATGAATACCCCCTCTGCAGGTTGCATGCTATTAAAACAGAACACTTATACTGACAATTCTGACTATTATTAGTGTTTCAGCTTTCAAAAAACAAGTGAGACCGAGATGCCTCCTGATTTTGGTTTGTTAGAACTACCTCCCTAGCCTGGCCTACGCAGATGTACTGAGTTAAAATTCTCCCTAGCCTGGCCTACGCAGATGTACTGAGTTATATTTATATCTAAATATGCCTGCTTTGGAGAAACTATTTAAGGAGGCTTCATGCCAACTTGCATCTTATTCCAATATTCAAGAATTGTATTTGCAAGAGGCCATCTCAAGTGCATCAGAACTGTAACCACTCTAGGCCAGAACTGCAGGTGGGAGCTGCACAATGCAGTACCCAAATCAATCCTATTTCAAAATTAAGAACAGACGCTTTTTGTCCATGCCTATTGATTTCACATTATGGAAAGTCAATGTTTGCTAGGCCACTTATATTTCCTGCCAAGCTACTCGCAAATATGACACTGACAAGAGAGAAAGTTCATTCCTTTATTACAATCCACCGGCCAAATTCCAAAGAGGAGAGATTCACTTCAGTTCTTTTACTGCCAAACCTGGAGAAAAAAAGAGAAACACATACTGAAGAAGAGCAAAGAGGCAATATTCTCATTATTTCTGTTTGTAAAACTATCATTTTTAGCCATTTCCCCAAACACAAGTTGTCTAACTTTGAAAGGAGACCTTCTTGAGCAAGTGCAAGAGCATAATTTGCAGCCTCATAGTTTTTAATTGGTGGCTTGATATAAATGTCACTAAACATCTAAAATTATCTATGTTCTTCTTCAAAATGACATCTCTTTATTCTATCCAGCAGGGATGTTGAATCCGATGGCCTAAATGCAGCCTCCCAGCTCTATCATATTCCCTACTACACAAGTGACATTTAGACACAGGGTTTTAATGTCAGCTTATTAGGCTGACATTTCATTTGTATCTTGCTGCAAAACTCAAAACTCTCCCATTTGCCATATCCTTTGTAGATATTCATTACACTGCTTTTCAGTCATTTCCCTCTAAATCTGTTCTGTATGGTTAGCGCCCCCTCCCACCTTGTTGTCAATTCTGAAACAATACTGCTGCTCATACAAAATATGTATTATTTGGATGAATCTACTACAAATCTACTGCTTTCTTCTTTTTAAAAAAATGTTTTTTCCATAACCACTCTTACATTATTAATCTTACAGTGTATCATCTGGATACAAACCTACTGCTTTCTGTGTTTTCATTTTATTCAGTCACCTTATATTTTTAACACGAACTAAACACCGCTTTATTGTTTTCCTTAAATCTGAGTTATCCATTAAAAACAAGCTTTCATTTTGATATCAACAAGAAAAACATATTTTTATTTGTTAAGCAAACAGCACAGTAATTTAGTTTACAATGCAATGGAATTTAAGTGATTAAATCCCACTAACTTTGAAAGGATATGCTATATTCATTGACTGAAATCAATGGAAATTAAACTTCCTTAACTATAGTTTTCTTTTCAGGGGAAAAACACTATCCTTCTAAGAGATGCCTAATTAATTCAACAATATCAAGTGACTTCAGCCAGTTTATAGATTCAATTTTTTAAACATTTTAAAGTGCCTTTCAATTTTAAGTTAATATACCTGCAGATTAGGATCAATTTCAAATTAGTTTTGGGCATATAGTTTGGTTCTTGTTGAATGAAGAAAATGGTTTTTCAATTTATCAGTCACTAGTGTGGCTAAATGTTTCATTTTATTCATATCATCTAACAGTTCCATAAAAGTGTTGGAATAGTTCATCTTGAAATTTGCAGTTTGTGTCAAAATACAGATAATATTCAGACTGATTCTTTTACAGCTTCCCTAGAATTAGATCAAGAGATCCAATACCAATGCCTGGGTATGAAGCAAATTACCAAAGGAGTAATTCAACTGTGACAGAGGCATTTTTATTTAGTAATGCTGACTTTGGAATAATAATTTAATCAATGCTGGATAAAATAAGCAAATTTAGTTCACAGCTCAGCAGTTTCCCTGCACTTGGCTTTGACCTCAGACAAGAGCTGTAATCGGGAATGCCTTCATCCATCTTAGGTGACTAGTGAGAGAAGATATGGTCAGAATAACTGATGCCTTAATACTCCACATCTGGAAGATTGCAATAAGCTGAAAATTATTTAGAAATAACAAGAGCCATATTGCTGTAGCCAGGTTCCTTAGAGAAATTCCACTTAGGAAAATAGGACTACTTTATCTAAATTGCTTCTAGGATCAATTCAAACTGCTGGCAATGATATTCAAAGTTCATTATCAACTAAAATATCTACAGGGCTGTTTTTCCTACCCATGACTGCTTTGCTGGCTTCCCCTTCCCACTTCTTGAAGGTATCAATTAATTGACATTAAAAGGAGGAACTTTTAGCAATTCTGCCGGGCTCTGGAATTTCACATCAAGGTGGCCTCCCACTTTCATCTACTAAGGAGAAGTTAGGTGGGGGCTCCCCATTTTCTTTGATCTCTTAAAATGAATGAATCATCTAAATCAGTGGTTCTCAACCTTCCAATGCCTTTTATCCAGGTGTTCAGAGCATCTTATATAGTATCCTGTGAGACAGGATTGGCAAAAAGAGTGATCCAATTAGAATACCCATCATCTTATGAAAGAACAAATAGACAAAACTATACACTTAAAAACTCGCAATAAGGATCAACTGGCTAAAATATGGGACTATTTGCTTACTATTGATTTTATTGCATGTTGCACAATTCCACTTATAAGTCAGTTACCTGGTGGCAGAGACTGCTTCAGTTTTTCAGCCTTTTCCTTATCTGTGATGACCAGGGTGTACAGATATCGGCTGCAACGCACCTTGAACTTTACATTGTCTTTATTCTTCTTGATCTTAACAGCTATTGTATAAAAATATCAGGGTTATCATTATTCATTGATTATACTAAAGAAAAAACTACCTAGTAAGGAACAGAATTTAATGTAATTTTGAGACAGAACATTTTATTAGATCCACTTGATCTCATGACAACAGAGACAGTTGTGAAGTAGAACTAAGTTATCATACCTTTTAAAAAAAGTTTTTGTTTAAATACCATACTGGAATAATCTTGAGGCTAATACTTGTTACAGACTCATACGTATCAAAAATACATAAAAACAAGCCAAAAACTAGTTTCTGTGATTTTATTACTAATAATAAGTATAGGAAAGGCTTACAGTTTTAAGAGAAAATCTGTGAACCCTTTAGAATAATCTGTAAACCTGAAATATTGTGACCAGCAATGTGATATCAGCTTGACTTAAGGCCTATTGGTACCAGTAGATTTTTATACCCCAATAATATGCACTATACTTTTAAAGAACATTCTGAGGCAATATTCACTATCTTAGAGAAAATATGTGAAACCTTAGGATAATCTTACAAGTAAGATTTAGCTTAAGAGTAAGCTAAACTTAACTGCTCCAGGAATACAATACATTGGGATACTACAAAGAATCCAGGATGATGGCAAAAGATATGTAGGCTATTCTTATAATGTCCGGTGAAAATATTCATGGGTCTTCCATTAGGAACTATTCAATAAGTTACTGAAATAATTTCGATGGACAGAGAAGTCAAAAGGAATTTTTTTTGGAAAAAATAGAAATGTAATTTTTTGAGAAAACTATCACATTTCTGCAAATGATTCTCATCCCAACCAGCATGCCAGTTGTGCTATCATGATTTGGGGCTCCTCTGCATTTTCGGGATCAAGAGGGGAATAGTCTGGACTATACTGAGAAGTTGAACAGGAGTCTATTTGCCTATAAACTGTAACGTAAGTGAATTTGGGTCATGCAGCACAATGATCCCAAACACACAAGCATATCTACGAAGAATGACTGAAGCAAGAGAAAGTTTGCACTTTGGTATGGCCAAATCAAAGTCCCAATTTAACTCTAATGAATTGCCGCATGACCTAAAGCCAAAAGTTTCAGGTAAGGTAAAGGTTTCCCCTGTATCCAACTGTGGGCATGGTGCTCATCTGTTTCTTAGCTGAAGGAATCCAGCCAGTCATGTGACCAGCAGGACTATTCGCCAGGGCTGTCAAACTCCACACCGACGCCGTTTAGCAAAGGGGGGAAAAGTCCCGATAGTCACATGATGCCATCGTGGCGACGTGAGTATGACACCCCTGCTATACGCCAAGGTACATGGAAAACTGTTATCTTCCCACCGAAGTGGTACCTATCATAATTGAGTTGAAATAACTCCTTAAATAGGAAGAGCCCAAAATATCCCCAAATAAATTCACAGGATTAACAGGAACAGGAATCCCTTCCTTTGCTGAAATCACTGCTGCTTCAGGAAACATCACTAGTTATTATGTAAAGATTCACATACTTTTTCCATCAAGTGTTCAATTATGGATATTTCTAAAGGGCTCACAAGTTGTATGCAGTTCTGCAGTACATTTCTAAGTTTCAAATCCATTATAAAGAAAAGCTTTGATTCAAGCATAATAGAATTCCCAATCTGTTTCTAAAATCAAACATGCATAAAAATATGTTTAATGGCAATTTCTTAGCTGATTATAATGCCCTAGAAATTTACCATGGTTAAGTAATGCCAATGAAAGCTACTACAAAACTTTATGGTTTTTAAATGACTCTAAATGACGTAAATTAAAACTGCTTTGGGGAATGTTTCACTATTAAGCTTCCAATCATTTACTTAATGATGTTTTATATATGACAAAATATTCAGAGACATCACTTAAAGTGTTGGTAAAAAGAGCCACTGCTTTTAAAACATGGACAGAGGGAAAGAGAATGCATGACTAGGACATGTCTCTCCAAACACAGTATTTGGGCAAGATCTGGGTTGCTATGGTTGCTTTTACAAAGTTAATAGTGTCCACAATTAATATTAAAGAATACCATTCTAACGTAATTGATATTATATTTTCAGCATAAACTAAAATACAAGACTAAATCACACAACCATTATAATTAGTGAAACAAAGCAAAGAGCCCCAATTGGTACTCACATTTTGCATCTTTCCTCCTGGCAGTCAACAGAAAATCTTTGATCTCTTCAATTTTTCGAGGCTATAATAAATACAAGAATCAACATGACTCTGGCATCTAGTGTATTGTGAAAATACATTTTATTCCTGCAGTTTTAGCAAGAAGTAATGTCATATAAGAAAGCAGACAGGAATGTTAGCAATAAAGAATATCTGTAGCTCAGAGCTGAAATGAGGGGTCGGTCCTTGGTGCTCTCTGAACTTTATTGTTTACTTGCAGATGTTACATTACCAAACTAGGGAACATCACCAGTGCTAGTGCTGGGACAAGCACTGATGATGTTCCCTAGTTTGCATAATGAAAAGCCTGTAAGTCAGCGGTGTCAAACTGGCATATAGGAACTTTTCCCCCTTTGCTAAACCAGGCGGGGGCGGGGCCAGCACGTGATGCATCTGGCCCACAGGCCGCAAGTCTGACACCCCTGCTGTAAGTAAACAATAAAGCTCAGAGAGCACCAAGGACTGCTCAATGAATGTTAAGACATAACAACCCAGTGACTAAGAGAGATATTGTTATTTTATCTTATAAATTGTAACAGTGTAGGAAAGAAGAAATCTGAGAAACTCTTCACAATGTTCTGAGTGGCTTCACCTTAATGAGTTTGCTAATAAATGAGATCTTGGAAATTCCTCTCTGTTTCCATATTTGCTCCTAATACTAGCATTAAAGACATCTAACTGCTGTCTATGTAATTCTTGCCTGTTAATCTTGCTCACTATGACTTCAAAAATTATATCATCTGGACAAGTCTACTTCCCCATCCCTTTTCTCCTGAAGAGGATACAGGGGGATTGGTTGAATGCCATTTGGAGAAAACCTAGCAATTTTCCAATAAAAACGTTCATCATAAATTGTTTTTAAGGGTCAAGAGTCACTTGGGAGAAAACAGGCCTGACAACTAAAGGTAACTGGAGTATCTTCAAGCACGTCAAAAAAACCCAGTCCATCCCCATGAAAAGACTCGCTGGGATAACATATGGAACATTTTGTTGAAACTGCTACAACTTTCTTCAAGCTATAATTCTAAATCTTTCCTGTTGTTCCAGAATTGGAAAGGCTGATGGACTGATAGGCTTTTGATTAGTGTTTTATACAATTAAGACTTTTTAGCTGCTTTTGTAATTCCAACCTTTCTCCTAACTTGGAGTAAATAAAGTAACGAAGATCAATCAGAAGTTGGTGAAAGATTTCCATCTCCCTTTCCAAGTGGCATAAAATTTACCAAAATGAATATTCTATTCTGATTATCTACAGGCACATGGATCAAAGTATCTAGCTACAGCACAAAGGAAGATTGTTACTTTATTCTGCTTTTAGCCAGCAAAGCTCTCAATCAAAAGTAGCATGTTTCAAAAAGGTAGTACAGGTAGTGCTCGACTTACAACCAATTAAACCCAAAATGTCTATTGCTAAGCGAAACAGTTAAGTGCGTTTTGCCCCATTTTACAACATTTCTTGTCACAGGGGTTAAGGAATCACATGAGTTGCTAAGTTAGTAACCCAGCTATTTACTGTGAATCTGGCTTTCCCCACTGACTTTGTGTGAAAAACGGTCATATGTCAATTTTCAAATGGTCACACATTTGAGGACTACCAGTATTTTCACACCAAACTGTGTTCTTCCAGTTTCTTCTCCCCCAGTGCTAGTAACAGTACCTTTCATACACTTTCCTTATAGCAAGCAGAGATGGTTTCTTTGTGGCTATGTTAACTCCTCTGGGCTCAGATACTAACAGGCTCAAGTCAGGGTTACTACATTGATGGGAAACTTCCAGGATATCCTACAGATACAGACTGGATCACTAAGCTGAAAAAAATATCCTGGAAGAAGGCAATAGCTAACCACTTCCATGGTTTGTCTAGGACAGAGGTCTTCAAACTTGGCCCCTTTAAGACTTGTGAACTTCAACTCCCAGAATATGCTGGCTGCAGAATTCTGGGAGTTAGTCCACAAGTCTTAAAGTGGCCAAGTTTTGGGACCCCTGATCTAGGATAACCACATGGCCTTACAGTAGTACTAAGAGCCAAGCTACATCCGAAAACTTACATTTTTTTTTAGTTGCTTTCCATTACTAGTCTCCTAGAATAACCCTCCCCTCCCCCAGGTTTTGCTGCATTTAATATATGGAATGGAAATAAGAGAGAAATAGGATGTAATTATTTCTCTTACTTCATTTCCGTTCCATATATTAATTCAATGTAAAAAAACAACCCACAAATAAAACTATCCCTTATTTGTTTAAAAAGGTGTAGACGAAGTACGGGAACACATTTAAACATTAATGGAACATGAATGATGTTAGTATCAACATGCCCTTCGCGGAAAAAGGCATTTTCCCCTGTATCTTTTTCCAACCGACTTCTTTTAACTTTGGCATCATCAAAACAACCACAGATTCAGGAGCATCAGCCGCTTACCATGGTGAGGGCTTCTGGCCGCAGCTGCCTGCAGAACAGAAATCAAGAGTTAAGCGAGTTAATTGCCGGAATAGGGGGGGGGGGTTCAATCGCCGACTTATTTTCCGCCCCCCCTTTTCCGCGCCCCCCCCCCCAACATTCACGGTCACACATTCGGCACTTTAACGCTCCTCCTCCGCCCTCTTCCCAGTTGCCCCCACCTGTATTCTCCAAGGATGCCAACGGATTGTAACCGCTGCTTACCGAGAAGCTCGAAACAACTGCAACACCACCCGCGAGAGAAAAGAACAAGCACTTCCGCATCCGGGTAGTTAAACCCTGCTTTGAGCTTAAGCTACGGGAGCCGAGGAAGATCATAATAGCTAGCGAGCCAAACTAGCTGGAACTCGGTGGTGTTGGAGTGGAAGTTCGTGTAGCTTGTAAGCACTTTGTAGCTGGGTATTAGGGATGCCGTACTCATTGTAGGTGTCAAGTCAGTCTTGTATGTACGTGCAACTAGAAGCTTCAGACTAGAATTTGCTTACTTGGGAACTGTTCCTACCTGCGAATTTAGCGCAAAATGCGCACGCTATGAAAAGCAGCAGCGCTGGTACACTTTGCAGCAGCATGGATTAAATGCATAAAAAATTAAGCAACCATCACCATGAAGATAAAAAAAAAGTTTTCTTTGTCTTGTTCAATCAGAAGCAAAACAGAAACCATTCTCGAAAAAAACCTTAAACTTAAACTTTATATTTATACTTTAGCTCTTATACTTAAAAAGAACAAAAGGTAATTGAGGAGAGGAGGGAAACAGCAAGCAGCGCTCTTAACAGCAAAGACTCCTACAAATTTGCATATTATGCATGCTATTTTATTATCTTTATTTTTTAAAAATATATTTTTTATTTTTGTTCTCTATATACAATTATAGGTATACATTCACATAATTATTTTTTTACATCATGGTTCTTATACATTTGTCATTCCATTTATAGAATAATAATATTCCATTTGGATTGCTTTGTTTACCATCCCTTGCCTGTTTTGACACCACCTTCTCCCTTTTTTTCTCCCTCCCTTCTCTACTTCCTTCCTTCCTTCTTCCCCTTCCTTCTTCTCTTACCTCTCCCCTCCTCCTCTCTTCCTCTTCCCCTTCCTACCCTCTCTCCTCTCTTTCTCTCCTTCTCCCCTCAATCTTCCTCTCCTCACCTCTCTTCCTTCCTTCCTTTTCCTCTTATTTCCTCTCCTCCTCTCTTCCTTTTTTTTCTATTGTTGCAGGTGTCGCTTCCAGCTCTTAATTTATATTTTCTTGGGATGGTATTTTCACAAACCCAAAAATCGTTGAATATCATTTCTTGTTTCTTTTCCTTCTCTCTTTTTTTTTCCAAAAAGAATATTTTTCTTTTTTGGACAGACAAAGACAGACAGCACATAACACATAGAACCTTCTTCAATCACATACAGCATGTTGTTTGGTTGCAGAGTTTTTGTGCATCATTTCCATAGTCCTCATTTTCAATTTTATATAAAATCACAAATTATCAATCTAGTATATATGTATACATTATTATCATTGTACATCATTTATTTGACTATAATTATTATTCCTTCATTTTGAACGAAATATTCTAGGTATTGGATTCATTTATATTATAACAATTCATTACATCATCCTAAATCTATTCAATGATCATATACCTTTGTATTGTTACCTGTATTATTCGATTATTCTTATATTATAAAAATTTCCCAACGCTTTTCATTTCCATGTTTTTTTTATCTAACCACTGGTAAAATAAATCCCATACCTTATAAAATAGTTCATCTTCTTGTTCTCTAATTTCAAATGTCAATTTACTCATTTCAGCACTTTCCATTATTTTCTGAATAACTTCCACCTGCATTGGTATTTCCTCATTTTTCCAATTTTTTGCAAATACAATTCTAGCTGCCGTTAACACGTTTACAATCAAATATTTCAAGTCTCTATTGTATATTTCCGGTAATATTCCCAATAAAAAAATCTCAGGTTTAAAGTCTATATGTTTCTGAATCATTTTTTTTCAACCAAGTGTGGATTTTAGTCCAATATCTTTTAGCTTCTATGCATGGCCACCACATATGGTAATATGAACCCAGTATCTGATGACATTTCCAACATTTTTCTGATTTGTCCTTGAACATTCTTGCTGTTCTCGCTAGGGGTAAGTGCCACCTGTAAAACATCTTATACAAGTTTTCTTTATATGCTGTTGACATTGTCATTTTATAATTTTGTGACCATAATTTTTGCCATTTCTTTAAATTAATTCCATGACCAAAATTCCTCCCCCAAGCAATCATAGATTCTTTAACTTGTTCTTCTTCTAGTTTAACCTCTAATAAGTATCAATATAATTTTTAATCACCTTTTCCTCAGTACCTGTCAGAATTTTATCCAAGTCAGTCATTTTATTATAAAAACCTTATATTTTAAAATCTTTATCATACCTAGAATGTATTTGCGTGTATGAAAACCAGTTCATTCTTATACCTTATTCTTCTAATTCTTGCATAGATTTAAGTTCACCCTTAGCATTCAATATTTCACCATATCTAACTGTTCCTTTTTGTATATTATTGAATATGAAAATGCTTCAATAGTTGATAACCAGACTGGAATTTTTAAATAATGTTGCCTTTTAATCTTCTCCAGATTAATAACAAGGCCTCCGTATGTAATGCCTTCTGAAATACCCCTGTGTTTTAGTTCGCTTATACCATAAGAAAGCATGCCAACCCAACAACAAATCATGACCTTCTAAGGTCAATCTAGAGTTTCTTTAAGTTATCCATTCCTTAACCCACATCAAGCTTGTTGCCTGGTAATATAACTCGCAATTAGGTCGGCCAAATTCTCCTCTTATTCTAGCATCTTGTAACAGTTTAAGTTTTATTTTCACTTTCTTTCCCTGCCAAATGTACTTCAATACTATTTTGTTAAGGTCTTCAAAGAAATCTTTCCCTAATCTAATTGGAATTGTCTGGAACAAATATAAAATCCTGGGTAGTATATTCATCTTGATTGTTGATATTCTCCCTATTAGCGATAGTTGTAAATTTTCCCATTTGGCCAGGTCTGTCATAATTTATTGTTTAAGTTTATAATAATTGTTCTCTTTAATTGTACTGCATCTTGCTGTCAAATATATCCCCAAATATTTAACCTTGTTCGTGACCTGAATCTTCAAAGCTTCCCGCCAATACTTCCTTTTGTCTTACTAGCATGTTCTTTGTCAAAATCTTCGTTTTGTCTTTATTTATTTTCAAATCTGCTACTTTTCCACATTCCTCTATTTTTTCTATTAATTTAGGTGCGGTTTCCAATGGATCCTCTAAAATGAAGACTAGGTCATCTGCGAATGCTTGCAATTTATATTCTTCTTTTTAAATTTCCATTCCTTTTAGGTCTTTATCTTCTCTAATGTTTCTATTTAAGACTTCTAACGTTAACACAAACAACAGGGGTGATAGTGGGCAACCTTGTCTTGTCCCTTTCCCAATATCAATGGAATCTGTCAATTCTCCATTTATCATTATCTTTGCTGTTTGTGGTATATGGTTTGTATGTTTTTTTTAATTATCTTTATTATTTTCCACCCAGTTTATATTATGCTTTCTGCAGAATGGCAAAATAGAAGGATGTACAAAT
Organism: Thamnophis elegans; assembly: GCF_009769535.1. Taxonomy (NCBI): domain Eukaryota; kingdom Metazoa; phylum Chordata; class Lepidosauria; order Squamata; family Natricidae; genus Thamnophis; species Thamnophis elegans. Next base: position 44,418,248 of record NC_045542.1, on the reverse strand, counting down.
GTATTCTGAGTGGAATAAAACTGTCTGAAGTCCTTAGGCAGAGGAAAAACCACAAAGATAACATTTAATGACAAAGGGAGCTTACATCAAGAACCAAGAAGCTCTGGAAGAACCCTGGGTTCTAGTATCCACTGATTTCCAAAACTGGATTGATTCCAATTAGGTTTTGAATGGATAAAGTAAAGGTAAAGGTTTCCTTTGTCCAGTCCTGCCTGACTAGGGGGCAGTGCTCATCCCTTTTTCTTAGCTGAGGGAGCCAGTATTCTCCTCAGACATTTCTATGGTCAGTGGCCAGCATGACTATACATTCAAGCGAGTGGTGGGTTGCAAATATTTTTCCTCCGGTTCAGGCCCGCTCATGTGTGCGTGCCACACTTCTGCGCATGCACAGAAGCGTCCGGGCAGGTGGGTGGGGGGCCCTGCTGCCACTACTACCAGTTTGGCCAAACCGGGCCGAACCGGGAGCAACCCACCACTGGCTCAGGCACATGGAATTCTCTTACCTTCCCATTGAAGTGATACCTATTTACCTACTTACATTTGCATGCTTTTGAACTGCTAGGTGGGCAGGAGCTGGGGCAAGTAACGTGGCCCTGTTGCGTGGCACTCATGTCTTGAACCCAGGCGGTAGACTTTCCAGCCGACAAGTCCAGTGTCTTAACCACTGAATCATTGCACCCCTTTGGGGCGGGTATTAAAATATGAATAATTACACGCCTGAAAAAGGGACCTTTTGGTGTGGGGAGGGAGGGAAAGGTTTTAGAAGAAAGCAAACCAGAGACTTCACCCTAGATATGAATGAAGGGAAAAATATTCTCTCCAACACCTACCCAGGCTTTAAAATGTAAGGTTTTTCTTCTTCAGCCTGAGTGCTGTTTATAATCCTGCATTCGCCTGTGATTGCCTTCCTAAAGAATAAAACCCACCAGAATAGATTGTTGCTAATATAATGTGTGAGTGCATTCAATCTTTTTCTTTTTCTTCTTAACTCATATTGCCTGATAATTAATAAAAGCTATATAGAGAGTAGGAAAATCAAACCTCTTCTCCCAAAATTACCTTTGTGCAGAACCCAAGACAAGTTATTATAATGAACATCAACCAAAGACCTCACTGTGGTTAAGTCCAGTATCCTTTACTTTTTGATTATATGATGCTTGAAGAGAATGTGACAGGAGCAAATTGCACTGCCTGATTGGGTAGAAGGAAAGGATCTCAGAAAGGGACAGCTGCATTAAAATCTCTGGCACTGAAGGGAATGGATAAAGGTAACTTAGAAAATGAATCACATGTAAGTACAGCTTTCTTTAACTTAGTGCTCTCCAGATTGGTTGGCATTGGATTCCCAACTACCCTGTTTCCCTGAAAATAAGACCTCCCTGAATAATAATCCCAATCGGGCTTTTGAACATATGCACTAAAATAAGCCCTCCCCTGAAAATAAGCCCTCCCCAAAAATATCGCAACACAGCAGCAGCCATGAGGTGAACACGCTCGACGCCTCCTGCACCTCAAAAATAATAAGATCTCCCTGAAAATAAGGCTAAGTGCTTATTTCAGGGGTCAAAAGAAAATAAGACCCTGTCTTATTTTCGGGGAAACACGGTAGTAAACCAGAAATTGCAAAATATTTATATACTGTACAATAAGTATATGGTGACTCATTTAGTGACTGCCTCACTTAGTGACTGCCTTGCTTAGCAACTTTTTGCAGTTATGACAGAAATGAAAAAAAGATTGCAAACAATCTTCACATTTATGACTTTCATAGGTCTGTAAAGCAAAAGAAAGAGGAAGTGAACTCGTAAGTACAGTCATGGTTTCACTTAACAACTGCCTCGCTTAATGACCAACTTGCTGATCCCAATTGTGGTTGCTAAAAAGCACTATCTATAATAGCAACAACATTCATGTGGCAAATTTGAAGTATTCAGAGTGGTTCACACATTTGATGTTGGCAATTCTGATTGAAACTTAGCATGATTGACATAAGGTAAAGGTTCCCTTCAGACATATATGCTAATCATTCCTGACTCTAGGGGGCGGTGCTCATCTCCATTTCAAAGCTGAAGAGCCAGCCCTATCCAAATAAGTCTCTGTGGTCATGTGGCCAGCACGACAATGTGGAAGATGCATGGAATGCTGTTACCTTCCCACCAAAGGTGGTTCCTGTTTTTCTACTTGCATTTTTACATGCTTTCCAACTGCTCAGTTGGCAGAAGCTGAAACAAGTAATGGAAGCTCACCCTGTTATGTGGTGCTAGGGATTCGAACCACTGAACTGCTGACTTTCTGATTGACAAGCTCAGCATCTTAGCCACTGAGCCACGTGTCCCTAATGACTGACATTATCCCTCCCTAATTGCAGAAAGAGTTTAGGGCTGGCTTACTGAAGAAACAGAGAGAAATTATGGCTGAGGTGAAATTTAAACTGGCATGATCCCATTTCATATTCTCAGCAGTTATAAACTCCCAGATCTCAGTGCTTAAATATAAATGGATCTACTTGTGACTTGAATTCCTGAGAAAAATCAATATAGAACAGCATTCATATTTTGCTCTATCGATTTATACAGTATCTATTATGTTGGCCTCCTATGTACATTAAGTTGAAGTGGTAATTTATTTATTAACATTTGCTAGAGTGATGGGCATCTTTGGGCCATCAGAAATGGCAGTTGTTTCGGGAGAGAAAACATCCATAGATGAAATGGGCACATGCCCCATCTTTACCTATCCACAGAGAAGCATGCTTCTGCACATCAGTTCATGTTGCACTGAAGTAATAGTAAAATACTTGAGCTTATAACCTTAAACATCTACTTTTTGCATCTTTATAATGAGGGATTTTTTAAATTGTATCCTTTCAAGGGTGATCTATTGGAGGTTATCTGCCAATGGCAGTCCATCCCACCTCTTTTCCTCCTTTTACCATGGCCTCCCTTTCTGCCCAGGATTCAAGACAGAGGGCTTGTGTCAGAAACCTGAACTGATCGCTTAGGCAGGCCTTTTGAAATTAGAGGATGGTCTACAGTCACCCTCCTTTACTTTATGCAGGAGAAAGAGAGGTAGGGCTAATGCAAAGTCCCTGTGTGTCCTTGGTTAATTTGTGTGCCCTTGTATATATTTGTTCCTCATTTCCTTTAGCAGAGCCATCTAGGTAGTGATAAAAATAAAACACAAGGGGGCACCCTGGCTACAGCTTTGAAATAAAGTGGGCAAGGAAGAAAAATGGAAATGAAAAACAATCCATCCCCAAAGGGAGACTAATCATAGTTGCAATCCAGCTTGGCTTGCACAGGAATCATGTTCACCTTAGGAATTGCTTATTAGACTGTCATTAATCATTATGCGTGTGCAACTACCTGGCGTATCATGGAACCAAGATCATCTGACAGTAGCAATGGCCAGCCCTCAGTGAATTTAACCCTCAATGAGCTTAACTCACTGTATGTGACTAGATCACATCGTTCTCTTCCTCTGTTTCCTCACTACTTTTCCTTCTTTTTACTTACTGGAAAAAGGATAATCAAAATCAATCCATAGTGTTGCTTTATTCATAGGAGCCCACCCTCTGTTATAGATACAAGATAATCCTCGACTTAAGACTGGCCACATAGTGACTCTTTGAAGTTAAAACAGAACTCCCCAGAGCTAATTACGACCCAGTTTTGAAGTTACGATAGTCAGTCCGTGTCTCCCCCCTCCCCCCCCAGTGACCATCATGATTGCATTTTGAGTGCTTGGTAACCAGTCTGCATTGATGGCCATTTGCAGCTTCTTGCAGTTATGTGACCACAATTTACAATGCTTTTTGTTTGAAACCAGTGTTTCCTTCTGGTTTCTGGCAGAAAGAGAAATTGGTTACAATGGATTTGCTTAATGACTGTGGTGTTTGCTTTCCAAACACTGCAAAAAAGGTGGTAAAATTGGACTAGGTCACATTTTAACTGGCTTGGCTTACAACCCTAATTATGAGGTCAGTTATGGGCATAAGTCAGTGATGACTAATCTTTTCTATCACCGCGTGCCAACCTGCATGCTCGAAATGGCATGCAAAACCATCCTGTGAGGAATGCGTGGTCTCGCTGGCAGTGTTTCGTTGTGCATGTGTGCGCCAGCACCCTATCACAACACTGTGAAGAATTCAAGATGAGCATTTGATTTTCACAGGACTCCTAATTATTATCCTCGACCTAAAATGTAATTTTATGTTACCAATCTTACTTTACACCTTGCTTCAGAATTACTAGGGTGATAATGAATGTAAATGGGTAACACATTTATAAATTCAGATAATTTCCATTTTGAGTATATCTTCCTTATCTTACCGAAGCCTCTAAATTAGGCCTCCTCCCTCTTCTCTGTCATCTTATAGATCTGGAACTAAAGCTGAGATACAGAGCTTTCCTAAGAATCATTTGTTGTTGTTGTTGTTGTTTTAGAGACAACATCCCCCAACTGCAAAGTGAATGCTGTTTAATATGATCTTTGCCATGAGAAGCAATCACAGCTTCTGGTGACATTTGGTGAAGCTTGAAGTTGTTTAGAAGTTATCAATCAATTTTATTTCGGTCACAGACCAGCATAGAACAAATAACAATTATGTAAAATAGAAATGAAAATAAAAAGTCATATGGATAGGCTCAAATAAGGTAAAGATAAAATTATTAATGTAAAATTGCAGAGGTCATGAATTCAAATGCAAAAGAATCCTATAACATTGCCATGGATTTTACAAGAAATAATCTAAATGCTATACATAACTATGATAGATAACTCTAAAAGGAGATACGAATACTAAAATTTCTAAAACACGAAGAGAATATAAAGCTATGCTAACGTATATTAAGCTTAATATTTGCTGAAGGCCTGCTACGATTTCTGGGATTAAGACCAGAGGTGGTATTCTGCCAGTTTGCTCGAACAGGTAGTGAAAATTGCAGGTGGGCCCACCCACCCATCCTGGCTCTATTTTGTCCTATTTAGGGATGTTTTTTTGAGCAAAGTGCATGTGTTCGGAAGGCTAGGCGTATGCGTGGATGCGGCGTGTGTGAGCGAAGTGTACATGCATATACACAAACACACACACATACATTTGCAAACCAGTAGGGAAGGGAAGGGAAAACCTGATTAAAACTATGATGGTCCACCAATTATAGTAAAGAAGTAGCAAAATAAAACAGAGCAGTAGAGAAGCGGGAAAATGGCCAGGGTAGGGGATTGTGGGGGGAGGTGGATCAATGAGTTATTTATGTTTAATCAGAGTTTTGACAGAGAACCAGAGGACATTTCTTACACATTTCTATAAAAAACAACAACACAGCAATGCATAACCCATCGTTACAATATCTCTCTCACCTCAAGGACAGAGCCACAGTATGTTATAGAATCTTCTCTCTAGGAGGACATTACAGTGAGCAAAAATAATTTTTTTTTTTTGGTGTTTCAGACGATTACAATATTGTAAAGATAGCGTGCAGGAAACACTTATTTTGTGGCTTCTGTGGATTAACATACGGTAGAGTCTAGCTGAGGTAATTTTGCAGAGCCACGTTTCTGGCACATTGCTTTGAAAGATGTGTTGGCCTGATCAAATTTCCCTGGAATCAATACATTGGGGCAGAATCCACCAATGGCTTCAGGTGGCACTGATAAATTTTTGCTAAGAAGTCTGGGATTTGTCTGAAGAGTCAAAGAAACAAGACAAAACTTTTATGAGCCAGTAATTTAATGTGCTATTTGGGCATGGCTTTTAATTGGACAATTCCAACTTCATCCTGAAGGTTGAGCAAGGAACACAGTGTGGAGCCAAGACCAAATTCCTTAAGAAGCCTAAGTGTGCAACTTCCACTGTTTCTAGAATCTTCTATGAACACACTAGTTGATAACCCATGTTACCTGGGTATTTATTTATAAGGGAAAATGTCCAAACATAATTTCTAATGTTGGATTTTCCCTCTTACCAGAGGGAACCCCCTTGTAGAGTACTTTGAAGCTGTTATCATGGCAACTCCATTGAGCTGTACAGTAGAAGCCATTATGGCAGTATGGCACAACAGGCTGTATCTTAACAGAACATACACACACCGAGGGGTGTTAGGGGTGTCTTACCCCCAAAATATTTTTTTCCAGAGTGTAATTTTTTTCCAGAGTGTAAGTCATCTGTGTATCAGGTTTGGTTGAAATTGCTCAAGGAGTTCCAGAGTAATGCTGGAACATACATACACACAGCTGTTTATATATATATAGAGAAAAGAAATAGAAGATTTGGAAGCCTTAGGATAGCTGTGATATTGTTTTGGCTTTGGATACTTTTAGTCCAACAGGTATTGCCTCCTACCCTGTGAAAAATATCTTAATATGGTACTACACTTTTTCAAACTTTTGTTTTAAAGACTTAGAAGACTAATATTTGGCCAGGTTTGGAGCAACTTAAGGGCCTAAAGCTGCTGGATTATGTTCAATGTGGGAGAATCTGGAATGCGCTTTTTGTTTCAGATAGAGTGCTAGGCAGATTTGAGGAACATGTGCTGTCATCAACTTGGCTAGATCTTCTCATCATAGGTTTCTGCCCTTCTCTCCATAGCTTCTGTAATTGAATTAGCTTGTTTTTAGTCCTTTAAACTCCAAAGAATGTTGGAAGGAAGGAATGCAGATGTGTTCCAGATTCTTTCTCTCCATCAGCAGGATAATTCTTGTCAACAGAACAGACTGGACCAAATGTGGTGTTAGAGGAGAAGCTGACAAGATAATGAGCCATATCTGGCCACGGGCTATAGGGAAAAATCCCATTAAAAATCCCTACATCATGTACCTTCAGATCATGCTCTGGCACAAATTATCTAACATTAATACAGATATAAAATCCTGTGTTAATTGTTGGAAGGATTGGGGGGCTAAAATAATTGGGGACTAACTACTTTGAAATAACATATAGGTGGTCCTTGATGTATGACCACAATTGATATCAGAATTTCCATTGCTAAGCAAGGTGGTTGTCATGGTTGTTAAGTGAATTACTGCAGTTGTTAAGTGAATCACTCCGTCATTGAACAAATCTGGCTTTCTCATGGACTTTGCTTGTTATAAATCTTTTGGGAAAGTCGAAAATGGCGATCATATAACCTCAGATGCTGCAACCATCATAAATCATGATCATGGTCAAGTTTGATCACATGACTGTGAGGATGCTGAGACAGTTGTGTGAGGACAAGTCTAAGTCACTTTTTCAGTGCTGTTTTAACTCTGAAAGGTCACTAAATGAATGGTTGTAAGTTGAGGACTACCTGTATGATCATTTACTTTGCTGTGATAATACAGCCTCCAAAGCTGCTTGCATTCAAACAATTGTATGATACCAGTGGTGGTATTCAGCCAGTTCGGACTGGTTCGGGTGAACTGGTAGTGGTGACCCACGCCGGCTGTATGCCGTCCTATTTAGCCATGTTTTCTAAGCCGTGTTCATGCGTGCAAGCCACGTGTGTGTGGAAAGCACATACGCAGAAGGCATGTGCACTCACGAAGCGGGCATGCACACACACACCCTCACAATTTTGGTGCACACGAACCGGTGGTAAAATTATATGAAACCCACCTCTGCATGGTACCATGTCTATAGTAATATCACCACATTTTCCCACAGTGCTGTATTCTCTCTTGTCTCTAAAAGGCAGCATTGTGCCAGTTCAGTTGCTTAATTTCATGCTAAACTGGAGGTAAGAGAAACAGAGCATTAGTTGAGAGATTTTGGGTAAGGGTTCCTGAATGATCTCTTGTTTCAGGGGTGCCAGGATGCCCATGGATTAGCCCTAGGGCTATTGATTGGTACAGTTTGAGTCAATGCAACAATGGTTGCAGCCCCAGATGGCTGGCAGGTGGCACCAGGGACCTTTCTACTCGACCATTCCTGCAGTTAAACAGAGCACTTTCTGCAATTACACTAGTGAAACTCCAAGTGGGAAGGGAGAATGCCACACTGTGTGACCTTGACTTGATTAAGTCAAAATTAAGCATCTTTCTAAAAACACTTTAATGTAAGTGAGAAAGAGCCTGCTGAGTTTTGGCTAGGAGATGGAGATGGTATCTGACCTTTTCCAAGACTCTAAAACTGTGACCACTTAGCCTACATCCGCAGAGGAAACGAGGACACTTTCTCACATCTAGGGGAATTATTTTGGAGAGAGGAAGCATCCATCTTCAGTCTAAGAGAGATAGCATCATCCCATCTATCAAAATGTGACGGAGAGAGGGAACATGAGCTACGGGAAAATGTACTAGCCCTTCTGAGAGCAAGGGATGTGGGGGGGAAGCCTATCGGCTTGTATATCTCTTGCATTATGTGGAGGTAGAAAGGAAATCGATAGAGCTGTCATTCCATTAATGCATTTAGTATTGCAAACTCTCCAATCATGGCAATTGCCAGATGGATGTTTCAATTTTTTTTAAAAAAGGTGAAGGAGATAAGCACCTGACATGTTGTAAGGAAGTCAGGAAGAAGAGCAACTCTTAGGGAAAATAGAGCTAATAAATCACAGTGACCTGAGCAAAATCTAGAACAGATTACTGATGGAAAAGTCCCTTTAAATAAATAATCATTAAAAATATGAAGTAGATTCACATGAACCAGGTTAAAGGGGCATTTGTGTAATCATCTTTCCAGGAGAGAGTTCTATTTTACAACAAGGACAATGAGGAAGGAGGGACAATTCTGATCTGGGCAGACTATACCTGTTTTCCATTCTGTTCTTATGAAGTATTGGTTAGTCCAGGATGGACATAATATAAAACTATGAATTGCTAATGCCATCTTGAAAAAGATTATTAAAGTCTTATCAGAAAGACTGAGAGGTCAAATCAAACCAATCAAACTAAGATTGGTGTCTTAAGTTTCAGGTTGTGTGCCTATTCATTCCTCTTCATCCACTCACCACTTTATGCTTCTGATGTTTTTGTTTCCTTCTTAAGTTTTTATTGTTTCTTTTGAATGGTGTGTGAATATGGTTTATCTCTATGAGTCTGTTGATGGCTGATTTGTCTGAATGCCAAATTGCCAAAAATTTCCTAGCATTTTTACACCAAATTAACTAATTTCAAAAGCACTAGGGAATTCCTGGAAGCTTTCCATTCAGACCAGAACAACTATTCTCCAGCAATCAGATAAGCAGGGATTAACACCAGACAAACAATAAAGAAGAAAACAAGACCCTAATCAAAGTTTTTGCTTTGCTTTGTCTCAGTTTTGTTTTACTTTATTTTATGGGATTGCATGCTTCTCAATAGAGAATAAACAGGATGAGATGAACAGCCTGGTATTGTTACTATACAGCATCAGACACAACAGGTCAAAGTAATTAAAACAGTGCCCATACATTCAAAAAGTAATTACTGGAGCATCACTGCAATCTTCAAGGTGAGAAGATTTAAAAGACCTTTTAAAAATACATAGTGGCTGGTTTAAAAGAAAGTCTTCTCTCTCTTGGCATAAATCCTAATAAGTAAACAAGGGTTGTTTATAAGCAAGTCATATGAATGATCACTGTTGGCCCCCAAAATTTCAAAAGGACAATTGAATCTGCACTAAATAGCGACAAACAACAGGCTTCATAGGAGAAGGCACAGAACTTGTAGATACTAAGAAATCAATAGGTTTAATTATATTTTCCCATTCAGAATGGGAACAAACTCTGTAAAAAAAGCTTGGATAACAAGAGTCTGTCTCCCATAAAAAAATAATTGTGTTGGAAAAACACTTTTACATGACAATGCTGATCAAAATTTGGCTGGAGAAAGAAAAGCAGATGAGTTGGCTTACTTTTAAAGGAATCATAATGGAAGATGATGAGTAATGGCCAGCTTCTGATAGCAAGAGACCAATTGCTGTGTGACTGAGAGAAGCTTTTGACTTTGTACATACAGGGCAGAAAAGAAAAGATCTGTTTACATTGATTCCTGTGGTTCAGCTATTAAATGAGAAGCAGCATCCTTTCCTTTAATTAAGTTGTGATGTTGGCAGCTTAACACTCAGGCTGGACATGAAACATTTTTTGTAAGGAGCAAAGTTTTACCACTTCTAAATTGGCAAGGTGTCAGTCTCTTCTCCAACCAGGCCATCAGTCAACTGACTAAGGATATAATATATCACCTGTAGCACCCCAAATATAAGCAGCACACATCCTGATCTGGAAATCACCCAAACCATCCAATTATCCAAATACTTTCTTCAAATCATCATATTTCTTTTTTTGAGGGCAGTCAGAATATCTGCCCTACATTACCATAATTTCTCTTTCTGGATGTCCTTTTAGAGGACATGACACATAATTTCGCTCCTCTCCCTCTTCCCTTCCCTTCCCTTCCCTTGTATCATGAATAAGCAATATCCAATTCATGGGAGAACTCTTGATAACCATCAGGTCTGTCTCCCGCTTAATTTTATTTATAAAGGTATTTTAAATATTTATTTATCATATAGCATGCTATACATGAATTAACAATAGGTACCCTGTTTTCCCGAAAATAAGACCTTCCCGGATGGTAAGCCCAATTGGGTTTTTGATCACATGTGCTAAAATAAGCCCTCCCTGAAAATAATCCAACACAGCAGCAGCCATGAAGTGTCCACGCTCGCCACCTCCCACACCTCAAAAATAATAAGACCCCCCCCCCCCAAATAAGGCCAAGCGCTTATTTCAGGGGTCAAAAGAAAATAAGACCCTGTCTTATTTTGGGGGGAAATACAGTATTAGCATTTCATTTAGATTAGTAGAACACAATGAAATACAAATGTTAAAAAGATCTATGTTCAAATACCCATGTCTAGGTCATGTAATGAAAATTCTGTGGATGAAGCTAAAAGGCTGCAAAACAAAATCTTGTTTTCAGCATCTTTGAAAGCGTGCCCTACAGATGCCTCATAGATATTCTAAGAAAATAACGATGGTGGATGCCTCAGTCAGGTATTTTGGAAATTTGTCCACATGCCAGCATAAAAATAATAAATTAGGGTTCTGGAAGCTGAAAAAAGCTTGAGGTTCACACCAGTTTCCTACCTATTAAATGAATGTTTTATGATGGTGACATTCAATGGGACAGCTAATACCCAGAATATCATCCCCAACCGAACCAGTAGTGGTTTGGTGGCCTGGGCCGCTGGAAGTGGCAGCGACTTAGGCCTGCCACACCCCCAAATCGGCTCCCCGGTCGACGCTGTCAATGCTACCATCTTGTTTTGCAGTTCTGTGCATGCGCAGAACAATTTTAATTGCACTGCGTATGTGCATGCAATGCAGGCAAAGCATGCACACGAGCAAACCTGCAATAGTGCTGGCCGGCACCCACCCCTGATTTGCATTCATCTCTTTTCCCACTCTAGGCTGAATTTGCAAACTATCGGCCAAATCTGAGCAAAGTATACTTCCTACTGTAGATGGATTCTGATTCAAAGCTTACTTCAATGGTTGAATATCCTTCCCCCGTGATTTCATCTTTGCTAACCAGTATAATCATGGGAAATAGAATTTGGCACAACACATCCAAAGGACATCAAGATGAATAAGGTAAATAGGCCATTTTTTAGGCTTGTGGTGGCAAGTTTAAGTGTATTATCTACTGCATGTCTACAGCCTTTTTAAACCAAAACCCCACTATCTCATGATGAAAAAAGGTGATTTCAACTATACATATTGTAAACCTGCATCAGTACTAAAATAAAGGATGCATAGTTTGAGATAAGTTGCCCACAAACTGAACTCAAAACTTGATGAGAATTCTTTTTCTTGTCCCATCTAGTCATGTAAACTTCCCCAACTGTTATTGACCACCAATATTCAACTTTTGCTGAGATGTTTGACATAAAAAAAACAACCCTATACAGTCTCTCACACAACATGGGGTGGTTGTGGGTTTTTTTTTTTTTAAATCTTAGTTTCTTAGCTTTGGACCAAAGAGAAAATTTAAAACAGAGACAGAGAAGCATAATATCTGTAAAATAAAAGTATTTTGCCTTCCCTTTTTAAATGGTATTTTCCACAGAAAACTCCAATAGTGTAGCTATGAAGAAGCTTTAGAAAAAGGCAAAAAGAACCAAAAAAAGAAAAAAGAAAAAAAAGAAGAAAAGACACCAGCCTTTCTGAACAGTGTTGGAATAAATTGGGAGGAGATGCCTGCTGTCCTAAAAAAGCGATAATTTTAACTAAAATCCAATTCCAGATTGAGATTTGGATAAGAAAAGTTATTCAGCTGTCTTGTTCTTATGGAAGGCAATTGCGTTTGATGCTCTGTAGTCAAAAGCTGATGTTAAATAAGATAGAGAAAATTGGATGATTCCCTGATGTTTATACTGGGGAAAGAGGTCATCAGTGCTGAATGATTACATTTTTTGTCCACCGTTGTTTGAAGGAATCTCAGGACAAGCTACACACAAGCTTTTTCTGGTTCCATTTGCACAAACACCTTGTAGGGAGATTAGATAGAGAGGCTGTGATTACCAAAGAAATGTCAGGGCTGAGCAGAGATTTATATATGGATTTAGATCAATTTATTAAAGAGCAATCCAAAATACAACACATACATCCTTGAACATAAGACAAGATAACCAATTTAGGAACTACCTCAGAATTTAATCAATCAGTTGCTGGGATGCACTATAATGCTAATCACCATATAAAATTAGCTCACTTTCTCAGTAACTGCTGAATCACGATCAGACAGAAAAAAAGTGCCTATCCTTGTATAGTAGGGAACTATTCTGGGTAAAAAAATCTAGTTTGAAAAATTTTATTTATAGTAGGAATCAAAATATATATTTTGAATGCTTCGTTGCAGATATGGAAGGAAGCTGTTCTGGGCAGAGGTATTTATTCTGGTTCCCTGAGTTTACCACCTGTTAGGTCCTTTCCAATTATATCCTCTCTCTCAAATGCCAGTTTGGTCTAGTGGTTAAGGAACTAAGCTAGAAAGCAAGAGATCATGAGTTCAATTCTTATCTTAGCCATGAAAGCCAATTGAGTGACATTTGGCTATTCCAGGGGTCAGCAACCTTAAACACTCAAAAAGCCACAAAGATCCTGACTGGAAGCCCCCGAAAGTCCGGTTCGCCCACCATAGAGTCTCTTCCTAGCACGGTGTGCATTTTCCTCTGCCAACTGGAAGTCTGGTTCCCCCACCATAGAGTCTTCTCCTAGCGCAGTGTCCTTTTTCCTCTATCTGTCCTAACTGAAAGCCCTATCAATTGTGAAGCAAACCAGAAAACCCACTACTTGCCATAGAGTTTCCTCCCCAACTGGAAGTTCCTTTCAAAATTGTGACATTGACTGGCAACAGGGAGCCACAGCAGAGGGATGAAAGAGCCACATGCGACTCCAGAGCCACAAGTGGCTGCTCCTTTCAGTTCCTGAGCTATCGCCGGGCACAGCTCACACTGGAGGAGGGTGACATTGCTAAGCTCCAGATTGGTCAACCTGGATCTACTGGCTAGGAGGCTGTGCGTGGTTATTGCATGCACAAACATGTAGCATGAACAGACACTGGCCAATTTGCATACAAATGATAGAAATACGAGAGAGTACCAATGTATGTTGATTTGGTTAGTGTGTTTCTTGGGAAAGGGGGTGGTTTCTGAGCATGCTCTTGATTCGTTGCTGATGTTCAGATTCAAAACACATTTATATATGTTGTGGGCATCTTCAAGGGCATTCTGAAGCTCTGCAATCTAAAGGACAAAAGATCATGCACATCAACTCAGCAGGCCATCATCAACCAATTCTCCTTCCTTCTAAGTTCTCATTTTGCCTGGAAGAAATTGATACTGGTTTTGTTTGTGTTTTTGTCAGTCTGCTGCTGTGAGGCTATTGAAAAAGGGAAGGGGGAAAAATCAATCTGTAGGTGAACCTATAAATACCAGGGAGGAGCTCATTCATTTTCCTGACTATCTTCAAGGTTAGGTTTTGGGCAGAGATAAGATTTAGAAGAGAATATCTGTTATAATACTTGTTTTTAAAATGACCCTTTGCTAGGTTGACTGGAATTAATTGTTGTTATTCTTTCTATTGTCCTGGTGTTCTTCTGCTCTCAAGGAGTTCATTGACTGAAAGTTGTATCTTCTATAAAAGCTAAGAACTGGTTTGGCCCGGTGGTGGGATTCATTTTTTTTATTACCGGTTCTGTGGGTGTGGTTTGGTGGGCATGGCTTGGTAGGTCTGGCAGGGTAAGGATACTGCAAAATCTCCATTCTTTCCCTATTCCAGGGGAAGGATACTGCAAAATCCACATTTCCTCCCAATCAGGTAGGACTTGGGAAGCAGAGAATAGATGGGAGCGGGCCCAGTCAGAGGTGGTATTTACCGATTCTCCGAACTACTCAAAATTTCCACTACCTGTTCTCCAGAACCTGTCAGAACCTGCTGAATACCACCTCTGGTTTGGCCTAGTGGTTAAGGCACCATGCTGTGAGTTCTAGTCCCACTTTAGCCATGAAAACTGGCTGGGCGACTTTGGGCAGCCACACTTTTCTCAGCCCAACCCAGGGTGGTTGTTCTGGGGAGGAGGAAGGTGTGTTGGATTTGTTCATTGTTTTGAGTTATTTGTAAAATAATAAAGGCAGGATACAAACAAACAAGCAGCCACAGAGCCAGCATCTCTCTTCACACTCCTTCCAGTTTTAACTCCCATGCCCCTCATGCAAAGGGAATTCCTGTCTTCAGGAAGGCTAATGTTTTTGAGAATGGGATCTCTTAAATATCGGGACTTTTCTCAATAGTATTGTAGGAAGTTAGCACCCACCCCTCTCCTAGAAAATTGAAATATTTTAGGAAATGTTAAAAAGGCAGAATATTTCTCCCAAAAAGAGAAGTAGAAACTCAGAGAGGCAGAAACTCAGCACCCCCCTTTGTTAATGCGCAATTAAGACCTGGGCCAGTCTATTCTAGATAACAAAGATCTACCCCCTTCAGGCAGAGCCAGGGATGAAATCCTCCTGGTTCAGCTGACCGATAGGGACAATTGTCCCTGGTTCTGTGAACTGGTAGTAAAAAAAAAAATCCGAATATCACGTGGCTCAGCTATGAGTCATGTGATTGTTGGAACCTTCCCCCCCACTTTTTAAAGCATTTTTTTCAGCCTATTCACCTGAACCGGCAGAAAAAAAATGCTTTAAAAAGTGAAAAAAAGTTGACCACACACACCAAGCCACACTCACAGAACCGATGGCAAAAATGTATGTTTCACCACAGAGCCATTTCATTGCACCACCCACCAAATTTCAACCAAACTTAGCACACAGACAACCTAGAGAGCCGAGGTGGCGCAGTGGTTAAATGCAGCACTGCAGGCTACTGCTAGATCAGCAGTTCAGTGGTTCAAATCTCACCGGCTCAGGGTTGACTCAGCCTTCCATCCTTCCGAGGTGGGTAAAATGAGGACCCAGATTGTTGGGGGCAATATGCTGACTCTCTGTAAACCGCTTAGAGAGGGCTGAAAGCCCTATGAAGCGGTATATAAGTCTACTGCTATTGCTATTGCTAACCTACAAAGCTAGCTATGACCTCTGACAGTAACCAATCAGATGCTCCAGAAAGTTCAAAGCCCAGAGAGGGCACAAAACCCAGGGACTCTCAGCATCTCTTCTCTTTTTCACCCAGGATCTCCAAGGCATGTGAACCTGTCTATCATTAAACCATCTTTCCAAACAGCCTCCATGTTTCCAGTGTCTTTTCCCCCATTTAGGACTGAACCCAAATGGACATTTCTTCCAACAGTCTCAAATTCCAGAATTTGGAAGGCCAGGTCCAGTAGGCTGTAGTTCTCTTCCAGGCAGAATAAATGCTAATGTCAACTTGTAAAAGGTTTCCATGACTACTATCAAGTTGACATTTAAAAAAAGGGGGTAGAATTCCATGCATACCTTTGTCCAGAGTTAGGTCTCATATTCCTACAGCTGGTGTGTGAAATGCGCATGCTCATAGCCTGCTGTAGCATCTTGTTGGTGAATGTGATTTATGACACAGACAGAAGGGAGAGGATACAGGGGGTAAAGTTCAAATGCAGTTAAGCAAAATCAGTTTCAGCTCCACAGAAGAACATGCCAAAATGTTGATCCTAATAAATGAATGGATTTCTTTTGAACTTTGTCTCAAGGCTCGTAAATTAATTAGGTCATCCTTTGGAGTCTTCACAGCTAACTTATAAAATTAAAGATGCAGAACCACTTGCTATCTTGATTGGAACCCAGACCTTCCTTGTCTCCTTGACCTTTCATTGCAACACCACCACGTGCCAGCCCCATCTGTGCGTCGCACTACTCTGGATTCTACAGGCTTGTTATAAAGCCATCAGCTTTCAGCAATTATGTCAAGTACACATTTACAGTAATTAAGGTATAACAATCTCCATCATGCAGAAGGTTGGAAAATTATCACATATCATTATCAGTTTTTAAAGAGCACCGTTAAAAGCCTAAGTACATTTCTAAAAGACCTCAGATTTCTTGGCCCCTTATATTGTCATTGTACAAGATAAATACAACGGAATTGTTTACTCAGCCTCAGGTAAGTAGTCCCTCGGATTTCTTTTTCAAGCTGTTGTCATGGATCTAAGTACTATATTAACCATACTATGGATATTAACATCCATCCACAATAGAGTTATATTGAAATTTGCGTTGCAATTTCTAAAAGAACCCATTTTTTTTTTCCTCCCGGGGATGTTTCTGAGCCTATTTTATTAGAAACAGCGGAGAGTGTTTTATGGCTAGACATCTTTTCCATCAATCCAAAGTCTTCCTGGCAGCCTGCACTACCTCCCTGTCTGAAACAATCCAATGGGGGTGGGGGGAAGCTCTCAGTAATATATTTCATTGGAATTTTATTGGAAATCTGGGAGCTGGACTTCGGAAATCCAAGGGGTTTGAGGAGTTGAGACCACTACCAGAGATGTCTGCATTAACACATATCGCTTGGATACCTTGTACAGTGGTACATCTGTTGTATGTTGACACCTGGAGTAGATCAGGGGGTTGAACAGTAGCCGCAGGTTCCAGACTAGCATAATCATATAACCACCAGTCTACTCTGGTCCATCTCGGTCACTGCACTGCACTGTTGATCGCCAATAGTGTGCTGACATCAACAACTTGACTCCATACCTACCACCAATCTTCCAAATAGCCTCCTTGGCATCTTCAGCCAAGGTAAGAATAGAATAACAGAGTTGGAAGGGACCTTGGAGGTCTTCTAGTCCAACCCCCTGCTTAGGCAGGAAACCCTACACCACTTCAGACAAATGAATATCCAACATCTTCTTTAAAACTTCCAGTGTTGGAGCATTCACAACTTCTGGAGGCAAGCTATTCCACTGATTAATTGTTCTCACCCTCAGGAAATTTCTCCTCAGTTCTAAGTTGCTTCTCTCCTTGATTAGTTTCTACCTATTGCTTCTTGTTCTACCCTCAGGTGCTTTGAACAATAGCTTGACTCCCTCTTTTTGTGGCAACCCCCGAGATATTGGATCACTGCTATCATGTCTCCCTAGTCCTTCTTTTCATTAAACATTAAGAGTTTATTATTTTCATTAAATAAAAAGTATTAAGAGGCTTTGGTCATTTTTCATCTTCAAGTCACCAAAAAGCCTAATGAGCACTTTCGTTGGGTTGGTTAAAATTCTCTGCAATGTAGCCCACTTTGGCCCAAGATAGACCATTTCCACCACCTTGCATTTGGTAAGCCTCTGCCTCGTAATTAAATAAGCACAACAATAACATGCTTCTCCCATTAGAATTTACCAAATGTTTTGTCTTGTTTAAGAGAGAAGAATCTCAAAAGCAGGTGCTTGTTCATTGTACTGAATGACAACTGGTAAAAAAAATTGCATTTCCCCCACCCTACATAGCATCAATTCAGTTTCCAAAAGGAATGAGGCCACAGCATAGAAAAATATCTGCACTTTATTCTGGATTAAAAAAAAAACAGGTTTTCTGAATACGATTTTGACCTAATTCCTTAGTATGAATTATCATGAATTTATCTACATCCTTGAATCATTGTGTGAGGTGGTCTTTTGAAAATATATCTCAACAAAGATTCATCAAAGGATAAATATAACCAGGTCTTAGATAAGTGTAGCAAAATATCTTTCTCAGTGGGTTTCAGAAACCAACCTTCAGAGAAACTCAGGCTGCAATCCTATAGATGACAGATCACCAACATGGAACCATTGTGATAGGGCCAACTCTGACTCCATTAGCCATATTGGCTAATCAGCACAGCCTCTGATTAGTCAATATTATTAGTCAGTTTGGACTAGTGGTTAAGGCACGAGGTTAGAAAGCAGGCGACTGTGAGTTCAAGTCCTGCCTTAGCCATTAAAACCAGCTTGGGTGACTTTGGGTCAGTTACTCACTGTCTCAGCGCTACTACTCACAGGGTTGCTGTGGAAAAAAATAGGAGGTGGAAGGAACGTTGGATGTGTTTGCTGTCTTGAATTATTTGTAAAATAATAAAGGCGGGACACAAATAATATATAAGTAAATAAATAAGAAAGATCATTGGTTGCCCATCCCTTTGGGGAAATACAGTAAGCTCCGTTGAACTCAGTTGCCTCAGACTGAGCCATAATGAGGCCTGTTTGATTTTGCCTTAAGGGAGGAGTGCTTAGCTTTTTCTGGGGTGAGGGATGTATTTGGTCTTTGAATGACAGGCTCTAGAACAGTGTTTCTCAACCTTGGCAACTTGAAGATGTCCGGACTTCAACTCCCAGAATTCCCCAGCCAGCGAATGCTAGGGAATTCTAGGAGTTGAAGTCCGGACATCTTCAAGTTGCCAAGGTTGAGAAACGCTGCTCTAGAGTGACCTCCAAGAAGATATAAATGGGGCTAAGAAAGCTTAATGTGCTTTCATTTACACTTAATTAGAATTACGTATTATGAACACGATTACCCTTTAATCAAATACATATTCAATAAAAGAGAATTTTGGTAGCTCAAGGTTGAAATGAGGGGTCCTTGGTGCTCTCTGAGCTTGCTTGTTTCCTTGCAGACGTTTCATTACCCAAACTAGTAACACCATCCATGCTAGTAAAGAGTGCTGTTTGCTGTCAGTTTATATTCTGGTGTCTTGCCTATCTGTTTGGGTGGGCAAGGATTCTTTGTTTGGGCTGTTTAATGATGACTCTTGGACAGTATCTTGATTGTGGTATTGCTTACATGATTGTTGGTCTGAACTTAACCTATGCTGATCTGGATGCTGATTACTGGTGAAGAGGTGCTGGAGTCTTTTTGTACTCTTTTGGGCTGGTTGACTGTCTCTTTTGCATAATCTGTAGCAGAGGTGGGTTTGTAACACAGGTGGTTTGGCCCAATTCGGCTGAACTGGTAGTGGTGGTGGAGGGAGGCTCCACCCACCTGCCTGGACATTTCTGCGCATGCGCAGAAGCGTTATGTGCATGTGGGCGAGCACGAGCAAACTGATAGTAAACCAGTTAGCAACCCACCACTGGTCTATAGATTTTTAAAAATGTCTATGGGTCTATTGATGGCTGATTTGTCAGATTGCCAGATTTCCAGAACAGTTCAACAGTTCCAAGAAGGCTCCACACCAATTTGCACCACTCAGGTAACCCTGATGACATAGATAAACCTCCAGGTGACCTTAATGACCCCCTGAAAGAATGCAAATATCCACCTTTCTGCAAGGAGTATAAATCCTTCCATTCCTCACCATCCAGTCAAAGCTGAATAAGCTTCTTGGATGAGAAGCGAAACATCTTCAAAGAAAAAATAGACAGTCCAGTTGCCTCTTTAAAAAAAAAAGCACCTTAGGGACAAACATGATCTGGATAACTGAGGATCCCCATAGACAGATTTCTAGAAATTCCCTAGCATTTTTTGACTTGCCTGGTCTAGGAACATCCCCACCCACCCAGATAGGCAAGACACCAGGATATAAACTGACAGCAAACAGCACTCCTTACTATGATGATGTTACCTAGTTAGGGTAATGAAATGTCTGCAAGAAAACAAACAAGCTCACAGAGCATCAAGGACTCCCTCACATACATATTAATTTTACTTTTTACAACCTATTAAAACAAAAATTGGTGATATCTGGGGACAGATAGCCTTTTCCACAGTCCTCTTAGTGTACAAAGTGTGTTGTTGTAGTCTTGTCTTGAGTAACAAAAGCAAAAATGATAATTGGCAAGCAGATCCTCATTGGAGAGGAAGAGCTGCAGTTTCTCCTTGGAGGGTGTAATTTTGGCTACCAGGGCAACCTGACCAACTGGGTCCAGTGCAGATGTAAAAATGCCCAAAGGCTGCAGACCTGAATCTGTCATCACCAGGATAAGGACAGCAGCAGTTTGCTTAGAAAGATAGATTGGTAGTGAACAATGATAATTATGGCTGCGTACCCAGGGAGATGTTTATAACTCACTAAAATCTACCTTTTCTGTTGTTGTTGTTGCAAGCCTATTAAATAAAGCTGTTTAACATAGAACAAGGAATTACAGCTCCTTGGAGGCCTTTCCATTCTGTAGCTCGTATGGCAGAAAGCCTGTGGATCTTGATGCCTGTGTTTTCTTTCTTGGGGGGAAATGTGATGAGAAATCTCTTTAGCTAGTCAATGCCAACTCTTCGGAGCCTCAGCTTAACTTCTGTTAAAGCACATGTGGGCATCTCATACATTTATGTATTTATTTACATTCTTAAAGTGGAAAAAAATGTAAAGGTTTTCCCTGACCAGTCGTGTCCGACACTAGGGAGCGATAGTTATCTCTGTTTCCTAGCTGAGGGAGCCAGTAATGTCTGAAGACACTTCAGTGGGCATGTGGCCAGCATGACCATATGCTGAAGTGCATGGAATGCTATTACCACCCCACTGAAGTGGTACCTATTTATCTACTTGCATTTGCATGCTTTTGTTGGACCTCAAGGGTCAAGTGGGTTTGCTGCTAACGTACCTGCCTCCCAACTGCGTGGCAGCATCCCTCCCCTCGCTCCTCGAGTCAGTAGCCGAGCTGGCAGTTGAGCTCCCCAGGCTTATAGTTCTGGGGGACTTTAATTTGCCATCGCTCGGTGAACGCTCTGACGGGGCGCAGGAGTTCATGGCTTCCATGACAGCCATGGGCTTGACCCAGGTAATTCGGGGCCCAACCCATACAGCGGGTCACATGCTCGACCTCGTATTCCTCTCGGAGCAGTGGATGTGTGATCTTGGTCTGAGGGGTAATGAGATCATACCCCTGTCGTGGTCAGACCACTGCCTACTGAGGCTTGACTTCCGGAGGCCAAACCCCTACCGTAGGGAGGAGGAACCGACCAGGTTGGCAGGAGTTGGGACAAGAATGGGTCTTCACCCCATCATGCAGTACTTCAAACTGTTAACCTTCTGATCGACAAGCCCAGCATCTTAATCACTAGGCCACCACACTCCATTTACATTCTTACTTTAGGCTTATATGCTACCCCAATCAAGAGCTCAGTCTTAGGCTATTGATATGTAGGCTTTCAGCAAAGCATTAAGTGACTCCTATTCAAGGAACCGAGGACAACAGTGTTGTTATCTGCTTAACAAAAGAAGAGCCCATTCAGGCTTAGAAGATGTTTGATCAGTTATCTATGTATCAGAGGTTTTCCAGTCCTGAATGTTTTTCTTGGTGCCCCTGACACTTTATTTCCATAATTTGCACTTCCCCAGTTGCTAAAACCTCCTTCACAATCAATCTTCTTCCTGTCCGGGAATATGGTGTCTCCTATTTCATAGGCCAAATTGAGGTTTCCCTGGTCCTCTTTCTCATCAGTTCCTTTTTATCTTCAGGTTTTGTGTCTCTTACTTTCCAAGCCTCTATTTTAAGATTGGCACATCCTGAAATATGTCCTATTTTTTTTTGGCCCCAATGTCCCCCATCTGTCTAGAAAGAAAAAAATATATCTTGAAATGTTCAGGACTAGAGAGCCAAGAGATACCACAGTCATGCACAGCTTTCAAGGAATTATAAGGACACACTTGAGGATGTTGGAAGAAATGTCCATCTGGGTTCAGTTCCAAGTGGGGAAAAAGATACTGGATTCATGGAAGTTGCTTGGAAAGAAAATTTATTAATGGTGGAGAGGACCACATGGTTTGAGGTCCTGGGGGGAAAAAGGGAAGAGATGCTGAGAGTGCCCTGGTTTCATGCCCTCTGTGGGCTTTTGAATTTGAGCTTGTATTCTGATTGGTTGTCAGACTCCCATGAGGCCATGCAGGGGCAATTCTGTAGGCTGTCTTGAATCCCAGGCTTGGTCTAATAATTGGGATTCTGCCTGAAGGAGGTAGATCTTTGTTATGTAGAATAGACTGGCTCAGGCCTTAATAATCCATTGACAAGGTTTGACAGGGCTGAGTTTCTGCCTCCCTTTTAGGAAAAATATTCTGTCCTTTTAATATTTCCTAAAATATTTTATTTTCCTAGGAGAGGGGGTGGGTGCTAACTTCCTACAGGAAAGAGAAGTCCATGTTTTACCCTCCTGATTTGAGAGACAAGAAATGGAAAAGCATTGTGCTTTTAATGCTTGCCTAATTACAGGTGGACAAAGCTCCTAGGCAGAAACTGTCCCTTAGCCTTTGCCGAAGAAACACGAGTCAGCAAAAGATACCTTGAAACATAACCAACCCATGCTTTCCTTCCACCTCAGGGTGTCACCGATATTTTCTCTACTTCAGGGTGTCACCAATCAACACTTTTTTTCTACCTCAGGGTGTCACCAATTAGTGCTTTCGCCTTGTCTCTTTTGTAAGCTTGCCAAAATATAAATGAGGGTTTTGCTTTGATCAGGGTTCCTTTTTAGAGGGAGATAATCCCCTCTGCCGCTGCACAACAATGAAGGAGATATTTATTTATGTGCGAAGGGGATTTCTCCCGCCTGGTGACTTATTTGGTCAGCTGTCTCTGGGTCAATCAATTGCTGTGTGAAGGAAAGAAAGGAAGGTGGCCAGCATGCAAACTATGTAGAGGTATTGCAAGCCAGAAGGGCCAGCAGGATTGACACTGGCTTTCAAGAATTTTGGATTGTTTAGATGCTTTACTGGATGAGCTAAAAAGTGAGCACCTGAAACTTTAAATAATAGAGGCCTTTGATTCACGCAGCAAAGTCTAGTTTAAAAAGCAGAAACTTTGATGTCATTTCAAAACACGGTGATCTTGTAGCTTGCAGGGACTTTTGATTTTATGCAACACATGTTAGCTTAATGGCAGAAACCTCTATTTTCATTAAAGAAACCTCTGATTTCATTAAAGAAATATTTTTGATTTTGAAAGATTGCTCCAGGCCAACATTCTGGGAAAGAAACCCAAATAACTCAATTGATTTAATAAACCATTGGGAGTTTCAAGGTGCTGCAGCAGCACAAATAAATACTTTATCTCCACGTAAACAGCTTCATCACCCCAGCAGAAAGCTGAGATATGGCAATCTTTCTACTTCTGTCATTAGATTGCTGAATACCACCATGTAGCAAAGTTCACCTTTATGTTCTTCTCCAACTCTTGGCTACTTTAGAGTTCTTTTACTCTAAACCATTTGGTCTGTCCAAACACTTTTCTGAAAGCAGTTCCTATGAAAATAGGTTTAGTTTTCATGACTTCTTTTTCACACATTCATCCTATTCCAAGTCTGGAATTGTTTCTTCAATTGAAAAACAAACAAACAAACAAACAAACAAACAAACACAATTCACACAATTCTGGTGGAATTTATGAATTCCTCCTACCTTGAAACTACTTTACGTTTTTATGACTCAAATGTAACTTTCCTGAGCTCATTTTAAATAGAACAAATAAACACGTACATTAATGCCTCAATTGGGATTATTTAAAGCACAGTGTTTACAATGTGCCCATTACAACAACGGCACTCAAAGTTCCCACCTGTGAATGGTTTAGATAGATCTTTTGTTGTTGTTGTTGTTAGTTGTGAAGTCACGTCCAACCCATCGCGACCCCAAGGGCAAAGTTCCTCCAGGCCTTCCTGTCCTCTACCATCCTCTGGAGTCCATTTAATTTCACGCCGACTGCTTCAGTGACTCCATCCAGCCACCTCATTCTCTGTCGTCTCTTTCTTCTTTTACCCTCAGTGTTTCCCAGCATTACGCTCTTCTCCAGTGAGTCCTTCCTTCTCATTAGGTGGCCAAAGTGTTTGAGTTTCATCTTCAGGATCTGGACTTCTAAAGAGCAGTCAGGGTTGATCTCCTCTAGGACTGACCGGTTTGATCACCTTGCAGTCCAAGGGACTTGCATGAGTCTTCTCCAGCACCATAGTTCAAAGGCCTCAATTCTTTGGTGCTCAGCCTTCCTAATGGTCCAACTTTCACAGCCATACATTGCAACTGAGAAAATCATAGCCTTGACTATACACACTTTTGTTGGCAGGGTGATGTCTCTGCTTTTTAGTATGCTGTCTAGGTTTGCTACAGCTTTCCACCCCAGGAGCAAGTGTATTTTAATTTCTTGGCTGCAGTCCCCATCTGCGGTGATCTTGGAGCCCAGGAAAGTAAAATCTGCCACTACCTCCATAGATCTTTTAGGTCTGGTTATAAAGACTGACAAGCTAGCGAGGCTCTAGGTGGACCTCTGGCCCTCGTGCAGATGGTCCATTGGGAGTTTAGTGCAGATCCAGTGAGTGGCCGTCCTGTGCTCCTCATTCTCAATGTGCCTCTTCTGCAGCTGGGCTGCTCTGCGTATCGCTCCTGCTGATCATAAAAATCACAATTGATATTTCCATTAGTTATAATTTACAAAGCGATTACCTTTAATTTCTCTTTTATTGTATTTTAATGGCTTAAAATTTCTTCTTGATGAGGCTGAGCAGACAGAGATGGTTCAGCGGG
Organism: Thamnophis elegans; assembly: GCF_009769535.1. Classification (NCBI taxonomy): domain Eukaryota; kingdom Metazoa; phylum Chordata; class Lepidosauria; order Squamata; family Natricidae; genus Thamnophis; species Thamnophis elegans. Next base: position 44,393,394 of record NC_045542.1, on the reverse strand, counting down.
AGGACTGGATGGCACTGTTCTTCTGTCTTTATACCCGCAGCTTGTTACAAGCCCCTCTTTTGCATTTAATCTGATGCCAACAGCTGCAGAGCCCTTGCCCTGACACCAGGCAAACGGAGATAAAGGGAGGAGAGCAGAAGTCACCCTGGTATCACCTCTCCCGGCAACCAGTGCTCCATGCCTCACTTCACTGCACATTTTTCTTGGGTAGCACCACATTTACATTACTGTATCACTAATGGGTAGGGGTTTTTGCACGAAGTAGTTGTAAATCAGAGCCTGGAAAAGTTCAAGAACAAAAAAGAACGAAACTAAAATGGATGTTTTTAAAGGTGACCTGTCAAAATTACTTCTCCCTTGTTAGTGGGATCTTGGGAATGGGTTTTGAGAAAAAGAGAAGTCATCTGAAGCTGAAAGAGAAATCAGAGTTAAGTTCCAGCATTTAACAACGGTTTTCTTTTGTGCATTTATATGTGAATACACAGGAATGTATTTCTATCTGGCCAAGGGTTTTAGAGTTAGGACAGTATCTGAATCATACAGTGTCAGCCGAGCCAGTGCTACCACATGCCAAATGCTAAACTACAACTTGAAGAAAAGTTCTGGATTTTCCATAAAAATGGGTTTCAGTGTAAGTAACAAACACACAAACACACACAGGAGAGACACACAGAGAGAGAGAGAGAGAGAGAGAGAGACAGGGAGAGAGACAGAGAGAGAGAGAGAGAGAGAGAGAGAGAGAGAGAGACAGAGAGAGAGAGAGCGCGAGCGCTTTGTCTGCAGTTTTCATATGGCAGTTAATTTGTAGAGATGTAAATTTAAACACAAATAATATGACATAAAGAAGAATACAATGGATCTCATTACAGTGGGGGCCACTGTGACCAGGGGAGTTAGCTCAGTCTGCTGTCCAGAAGATAATTGTATTCCTTTCAGTGGATTTGGACTGGACAATCCATTTAAAAGATACCTTCAGCCAGACAATTCTCCTCTGAAAAGGTGAATGCAGTTCCATTCTGAGACAAACCCAAACTTCAGGTCCAGCACACTGAAAATCTCCTCCCCATAAATTAGGGTTGACCAATCTTAACCCTCATTTTTTTATTGACCCAAAGGGCACCTAAATATGAGCAGGCTTCACAGTTTCACTAGAGAGCTTACAGCTGACATGGATGTGCAGAATATCTGGAAGAATCATAAATTCTAACAGCCTCACCTTGGATTTCATTCTTAAAGGTTTGGACCGAGGCCAAGAATTAAACCTGTTTCCCCCTATTTGCTTCATCAGCATGGGAGTGCTAATGCCAGTTTATTACAAAGCTTCCCATCCCTGCCCATTTTAGGAGAATGGCTGCAATTTAGAAAGGGCTGATCCCAGCACCATCCATTTGCAGAATTGCTCTTGGCTGCAAGGCATATCATACTTACAGTGAGTTCTGTGATTGAACTCTGGACAACAGGTTGACCATTCATGTACTGTATATTTCCTCAGGTAAAATTTTACCAAATTCTATAATATTTACTCATGAAGGGAAGCAAAAATATACTTCCCAGGACAGTGGTGAAATTCAAATTTCTTTACTACTGGTTCTGTGGGCATGGCTTGGTGGGCGTGGTGTGTCTTGATGGGTGTAGCTTAGTGGGCATGGCAGGGGAAGGATACTGCAAAAACTCCATTCCCACCCCAACTCTGGGGTCAGCCAGAGGTGGCATTTGCCGGTTCTCTGAACTACTCAAATTTCCGCTACCGGTTCTCTGAACTACTCAAATTTCCGCTACCGGTTCTCTGAACTACTCAAAATTTTTGCTACCGGTTCTCCAGAATCTGTCAGAACCTTCTGGATTTTACCCCTGTCCTAGGATAATGCTAAAGATCCACTCTGGGTTGGTCACTGAGACTGGAGGTTTTGTCTTCTGAGCTTTCAGACTTGTCCCTTCCATGGCTGTTTTTGCCCCTGCCCATCCAACAATCTTTGTAGATGCATTTACTCAGTCATACATAGAAATGCATATAAATTAATTAGGCAGACTATGAAAGAATGAGAGTTATATCCAACCTGAACAATTCTCTGGCGGATCAGATAAATCCCATGTTATTTCCTGCAACACAGAACTGGTAACCAGATGTTTGCAGCTGATGTTTGATGACTGAAATTACCCTTCATTCATTGTTGGATTTCCTTCCATCCGGATGTGCAAGTGCATTAAGGGAAGTGCTCTGCCTTCAACAGTAACCAGCCCAATGAATGTTTTAAATGTGAATACATTGTTTACTGCTATGAATGGTTTCACAGTAAGTGATTCCAATCTGGATGCTGCAAAACTTCATCTATTGGAACGAGGTAGGAAAACATTCAATAGATTACGGTTAATGCTGACAGTAGCTTTGAATAATAGGCATTTCTCCCCAGATATCTGCTCTTTTGCTTGCAGCATTTTTTCTCACTCTACAGTTTGATTACACATATATTTAAAGGCAATGTCTAGTTTGCAAATTCCAAGTGAATTCTAAAAAAGAAATATGTTTTCTTGAATAAAAAAAGGCTCGGTGGTTCCCTTTCCCCCTACTTTTTTGTCTCTTATAATGTGGAGAACCAGGTTTACTGTCCTTCACACATGAAGACTAACCTTATGCTTGCTTGTTTGCTTATGTGCCGTCTATTCATTTTCAGTTCCTAGCAACCACATAGATAGATTTTCTTTGTGAAGATCTGTGCCTAACCTGTTCTTTCGGGTCTTCCAACAGTGCATTCTTTGCCACTGTAACGGAATCCATTCTCCCTGCTGCTGGTTTACCTCTTCTTCTCTTTCTTTCTATCCTTCCCAGGATTAGAGTCTTCTAATGGGTCTTCACATGTGTCTGAAGTCAGATAATTTGAGCATGGTCATTTCTGCCTTAGATGAGCACCCTGAGTGGACTTGTTTGATGATCCACTGGTTTGGCTATCTTGGTTGTACATGGCATTAGAAACCTTTCCCAACACCAAAATTCAACAGTTTTCCTATCCTCCTTCTTCAAACCACATGGAAGTTGCCATATCAGCTCATGCCAATCCATTCTGAATATTCCTAAATCAGGAGTGGGTAACTTTTGGTCCTCTAGATGTTCCTTAATTACCCCTGCTACCGTGTTTCCCTGAAAATAAGAGAGGGTCTTATTTTCTTTCGACCCCAGAAATAAGCACTTGGCCTTATTTTCAGGTGGTTTTGTTATTTTTGAGCTGCAGGAGGTGGTGAGCGTGGTCACCTCATGGCTGCTGTTGTGTGCAATATTTTCAGGGAGGGCTTATTATCCGGGGAGATCTTATTTTCGGAGAAACAGGGGAGCATTCCCAACCAGTATCACCCTATGGTTACCAATGTTACATATTGATTTGTTCTTTGATTCAAATTGTCTATCGGGTGCCATGCATTTGTGTGAAGGTAAGAGTGCATAGGTATAAAAGTATGGCTAAATGAGAAACATTCAAGGCAGGTCTTAGAAGCAGAAGGGTTTATTCTGGAATATTTCAGTTTACATAGTCAGTGAAAGAATGCCAGAATGGAGATCTTCAAGAAGACTCACAAGGAATGTCTCTTAAAAAATGGCTGCCATGTAAACTACACCTGGAGGCACATGTATGTGTACATCTGAGCGAGTGTGCAGAGTTGAACAATAAAAGTTGTAAATCTGCATTTGCTCAATCTCTGAATCAATAACAACAAGTAGCACAAGTAGCGAGTCCCTTGTACTGCAAGGTGATCAAACCGCTCAGTCCTAGAGGAGATCAACCCTGACTGTTCTTTAGAAGGCCAGATCCTGAAGATGAAACTCAAATACTTTGGCCACCTAATGAGAAGGAAGGACTCACTGGAGAAGAGCCTAATGCTGGGAAAGATTGAGGGCAAAAGAAGAAGGGGACGACAGAGAATGAGGTGGCTGGAGCTGGACTCCAGAGGATGGTAGAGGACAGGAAGGCCTGGAGGAACGTTGTCCATGGGTTGCAATGGATCAGACGGCTTTGAATCTAACAACAAAGCACTGGAGGTGAAGCAAAGACCTTCTTTGCACCATTTATGAAAGGCCAGATATGTGGGATCCTGGGAACTATTGTTCAGCTGCAACTTTCCCAGTCTTCTCTTAAGCCAATGTTTCTTAAAGTTTGGTCCTAGGACCCTGGGGCTTCCCCAAGTCCCTCTCAGGGGTCTGCAAAATTAAATGATTTGCCAGCCGGCATTGAAAAATAATACAATATTAAATCCCATCAAACAATTATGAGAAGCAGCAGTGGCAGCAAATGCATCAATTTTAATTTTTAATGTGGTAAATATTGATAAATGTAATCCATACAAACAAAAAGTCATTTGCAGTCCTCCATAATTTTTAAAAGTGAGAAAAGTTCCTGAGGAAAAATAAAGTTCAAGAAACACTGTCTTAAATGTTTATCCTAAATCAAGAGGTCACTATTTTCTGTGTTATCTTAGAGAAAATGGAAGATTGTGTTTAATCTTGTTTTTGTAATTCCTTGCCTTCTTTGACCTTTGGTAAAGGTAAAGGTTCCCCTTGCACCTATGTGCTAGTCGTTCCTGACTCTAGAGGGTGGTGCTCATCTCTGTTTCAAAGCCGAAGAGCCAGCACTGTCTGAAGACGTCTCCGTGGTCATGTGGCTGGCATGACTAAACACTGAAGGTGCACGGAACGCTATTACCTTCCCACCAAAGGTGGTCCCTATTTTTCTACTTGCATTTTTACATGCTTTCGAACTGCTAGGTTGGCAGAAGCTAGGACAAGTAATGGAAGCTCACTGCTGACCTTTCTGATCGACAAACTCAGCATCTTAGCCACTGAGCCACTCCTTTGAAGGATTCTTATATTTAGGTGTCCACAAAAAAATCTTAAAAATTAGAAACATATTTCATTGGAAATCTAATCTACAAGTGATGCTGGGTTTTAGTACTGGGTAAACCCCTGCCTTTCACCGGTCACACAATGTGGGATTCAAGGTCCTAGGAAGCTCAGATATTAAAATCAGATCCTTTATTGTATCAAAACATTTCCCAGAGATGACATTTAAAAAGCTATATCTGAGACTTAGAACCCAAAAAGCCACTAGGTGTCAGTGTGTGTCAATAGATATGAATGAACCACAGATTCACCCAGTATGAGCACACCAGTACAGTAATATCTGGTGTTATCCATCTGGGAGAATCCATTGGTCCCCTCTAATTGTGAAAAAAGATTGAAATTACCTTTCTTCTTTATGGGTGATAAAACATCATACTAATCTTCAACAGTTTCTTAATTAGAGAAATTGATCATCAAAGCAGTGAGTCAGTGACTGGGTTTTGCGTATCGTTTTAAGTCACATTTGCTTAACTATGGTTTATTAACTAGGTCACAACTGTTTACATCTATGTAACCAACTAAGCCATGAACTGTGTTTTATAAAGTATGATGGCAGACTTCAAGCAGCATGTTTTGCTACAACCAAGAAATGACATTTAGACTCAGTACAGAGCATGGAAATCAGAGGTGGTATTCAGCAGATTCTGCTCAGGTCTCGAGAACCAATAGCAGAAATTTTGAGTAGTTTGAAGAACCGGTAAATACCACCTCTGACTGGCTCTGCCCCCATCTATTCTCTGCCTTCCGAGTCCCAGCTGATCAGAAGGGAATGGGGATTTTGCAGTATCCTTCCCCTGGAGGGGGGAGGGAATAGAGATTTTACCGTATCCTTCCCCTGCCAGCCCACCAAGCCACACCCACCAAGCCACACCACGCCTACCAAGCCACACCCGCAGAACTGGTAGTAAATTTTTTTGAATCACACCACTGATTGGAATGCTGGACTGAACCATATGAAACTCAAGTGAAAGCCCCATATAGAATTCTTGTTCTAGGAACCACATCAGACAGCATGTAGCACATTAATCATTCCCTATAATACAAACTCACATTTCATTTTGCAGAACAGTGAGATGTTGAGATTAGTTGATCAGTCCCTGGCATGCACTTAACAGGTGTCCTAGGCCAGGGGTGTCGAACTCGATTTCATTGAGGGCCATATCACGGTTGTATTTGTGTGTGGTCAGGATGTGTGTGGCCAGCTTGATGTCACTCGTGTCAGGGGTGCCTGTGGTTGCTTGAGTGCCCTGCCAGCGTAAACAGAGTCCACAGCTCTGTTTTCAGCTGCAATGACCTCCTACAACCCTCCCCCAGCAAAAACGGAGCTCGAGAGTGCACTATTTCCAAAGTGGCCCCACAGGCCAGATCTAAGCACCCTGTGGGCCGGATCTGGCCCATGGGCCTTGAGTTTGACACCCCTGTCCTAGGCCATTGGAACAGGCATGACTCTCTCATCTTAAACAGGGTAACAGCTTTAGCACAAGTCCCCAAAATGTGGTGAATAGCTCACTGTCTCACAGCCAGTTATATCTTGGTGTATTGTGTTGTGAAACAGTTGTGCTGCTCCATGGAGACAGGAATGGAAGAAAGGAGCAAGAGGCTTTAAGGACAGTCTCCTGATGTATTATACATTCAGGGCATGAAAGCATGACTCTGTCAGAGAACATGGCCAACTCTGTGATGGGATCACTGAACATGAGCAGATTATCTACAAACACATAGCTCTCTCACAACATTTGGACTGGGAAATGAAAGTCTTTGGTTTCTGGTCACACTTTTGGTCGGAATTAATTGCTCCTCTGTTCCCCTGGATTTGCAATCTCTCTCTTAAGGCTTAAAACAATACTTTTCTGGTACGTTTGACCAAACAAGCCATCCATGTTGACCTCATTATGTTTGACAGAGTAAAGAACCTTTTCCAGCTTCTTTCTCTGGAAGGCCTTGAAGGCCATTTTTCAATTTTTATAGAAACCAAATTAAAGTGGACAATGCCGCTGAAAAGACACTATCAAAAAAAGCACAATCTTTCCCCAGAGTTGTGCTCTGAAGGAAGGAAAGAAGATCATCAGTTGAGAAGCTGCTTCTCAGCAAACCTACTCAGGTAAATATAAGGGGACTTCGATGTGAGAGTTTGTACGATTTTAAAAGCTGGCCATTGTTCTCATGATATCAGAGTAGGAGAACTGGGCCGATCAGCAGCTGAGAAACTAGATTCCTTCCTTCCTTCCTTCCTTCTCTCCCTCCCTCCCTCCCTCCCTCCCTCCCTCCCTTCTTCCACAGCTTGACAGCACTCCCAGTACCCTCTTCCTCTTCAGAATGGGTGGGGGGTAGTCAAAAGTAGCACAGGTTTTTCTCCTCACTTTCTTTTCCTTTTGGGTGGAATAAGGATTCATTGTTGATGCAAAATCTGCATCAGGGCAGCAATTTTCACTCCTTTTTTTTGACCTCTTAAGTTGGCATAAGTGACAAACATTAAAGTAGTGTGGAGAGCAAGAGGATGGATGTGCCCTACATTTGCAGTTTACTTTACAAGAAACTCCCCATGCAAATAACACAACTGTTTCTTTCAACCCTCACCCTCTTTTCCTCTGGTCCATACAAAACCCTCAACCGAACACACTTGTTTTCTATACAATATTTGTTTAAATTGCTACTCTTAGCACTGTGCAATCCTATATGTTCCTATGGAGTCCAAGTGAAATCAATGAGGCTTATTCCTAGATAAGAGAGTATTAGGATGCACCTTCCTGCCCCCAAAAGCATTAAATTCACACAAACACTATCAGACAGCACTGATTACATTTGTACATTTGCAACCGTTTCTGAAAAGCACCACAAATTACTTCACCATGAATTCATTCTCATCTTATGACCATTGGCTCATACCGTTAGTCCTCGACGTACCACCGAAACTGAGCTCAAAATTTCTGTGGCTAAGCAAGGCAATTCTTAAAATAGTTTTTCACCATTTTATGACCTTTCTTGCCACGGTTGATAAGTGCGTCGTTGCAGCTGTTAAGTTGGCAACACGGTTGTTACTTGGGACACTGCAACTGTCAGAAATAGATGCTAGTTGCCAAGTGTCCAAATTTCGACCACACAGGGATGTTGCAATGATTGTTAAATATGAAAAATGTCATGTGATTTTGTAACTTTAAACGATCACTAAATGAGTGATGGTAAGTCGAGGCCTACCTATAATATATCCACTGGGAAAACCTTACTGGTGACTTTGTCACAGGTTGCATCCATCAGAACTTTGTCAAAAGTAGCCAAAGGCATTCACTAATCACGCTGCTCTCACGCTGTTTGAGCAAGCAACCAACTTCGTAGCTTTGGAGGCAAAGGGAAAACCCAGCTCTAAATTTTAGATAGCCAGCAATTGGCTATGGTTGTTCAGATGCCATCATTGGTTGCATTTGCCCTAGTTTGGAGGAAAACAAAACACGTCTCCGATGTCAGGTGGAAGATAAAACCTCCATGGATAAAATGACTGTCAGATGAGCATGTCCAGTGGTGGGATTCAAATAATTTAACAAATGGTTCTCTGCCCCAATGATTTCTTCCAACAACCAGTTCACCAAACTGCTCAGAAAGTTAATAACCGGTTCTCCCGAAGTGGTGTGAACTGGCTGAATCCCACTACTGTCCTCACCTCCCCTAAAGGAGCAGAATTTGGGAGAAACAGGATAAAAGTGTTCAAAGTTGGTTCATTAATTTTGAGTAGCAGGAATTTCCACTGAAGGGTTTTGCTCTAGGGATAATTCGGCGAATAGGAGGTTCTCAGGTTTTCTTCTGCCAACTTCACCTTACATCCGGGCATGTCTGGCACCAGCTCCCACTTCTGCATGGAACTCCTGCTAGCTTTTCCCACCAAAGTGGTACCTATTTATCTACTTACACGTGTACACACTTTCAAACTGCTAGGTGGGCAGGAGCTAGAGGCAAGTGACAGGAGCTCACTCTGCCTCATGGTGCCATGGGCTCAAACTATTTGAGTCCTGACAAATCCAGTGTCTTGAAGACACTGAACCACTGCGGCCCCTAGACAATAGTACACCCTCTCCATAGTAGTGTCAAAACAAAAACTCCAGGGAGTCCAGGTGTTCAGGGAGTCAACCAGGAATTGAATTCAAGAGAGATTTTTTGGTTTTCTTTTGCATTTTATATCCACATACTTGCAGTAGAAGCTGAAAGCCAAACCAACTACCATCTAGCCATAGCTTTGCACATCTAGTTTTTCTTTTTTCTTTTCTTTTTTTGAAGAGAATGTTGAATTGCTTATAGGGTAATTAAATTTGGGCTTGACCTCCTCAGAGGATTTCTATATACAAAAGATTTTATATATTGGAAGAACTTACTCCAATGTCTGGGAGGAAGAGAAAAAGAAAATGAACTTCCCAACGGAATTCATTTTCTCCCCTTCAAAATTGCTTGCTCTTCCCTTTATGCTCTGTTAGGAAGGAAGAGAACGAGGAACAGCACACCCTGTGAAAACTACTAAGGGTTGAACTCTACCCTTTTGAGAAATATTTGCCATCTTTATTTATTTTACAAAAATATATATATTGTTACTTTTGTTTTGGGGTTTCACCTCATGAATTGTTTGGCTGTTCTGCTGTTATTAGGGTTATCGATTAAATTTGTACTTTTCTCTTTACTGTGGATATTCCATTGTTACCTGTTTTTCTTAATGGTGGTGTTTTTCTTGCATTGCCTAATCTTGTAAGCTGCTGGGAGCCTGAATGATTTGGCAGTATTTAAATTTAGTTCATCACACTATTCCTATTGACAACCGTTTTCAGAACATGTAAGATGGACTTGAATGGCTTCCTGAGGTTGGTGCGGTTTCACATATAAAACCTGATGCTTATCGATAGAGAACAAACATTTGTGTGCGAAATTTGCTTCTATCCATCCCACCAAGTTAGAATGCTCCTTCCTTCTTCTTTTTTTTTGATTTACTGTATTGCTAGCCGCCCGGAGTCCCATGGGATTGGGCGGCATACAAATGTTATTAAAACTTCAAAAAAAAAAACCCCTTCAAAACTTCTTCCTTTGAAAAAAATATATACTGCACATACTGTAGATGTCAGGAGCTCAGCAAATAGTGTCATAACATTTTGACCTATTCTATTATCTCTGCAGTTAAACTCTAATGTGGGTTAACTAGAAATCACTACAGAAATTAACAGCAAAATTTGTTCCTTATCTGTTTGTTCTCCCTTTTGCACAGCATGGATCAATAACGGGCAAGTCGTTATTCCTTCAGAGGTAGCTGAATTTCAGTTACCCATTGGTCTAGTGAGCCCAGTGATAGGAATTGTGGCTTAGTGTGTGACGCATCTGGCTCATGGCTCGGGAATTTCTGCTTTAGATGTAACATAGACAATGGGGTAGTGAAAAAGGAAGACATAGAATAGTCCTATGGAATATTTCTTATGTTATTGAGAGGACCCTTTATGAGACAACCTAAGAATAAATTCATGAGCAACACATGAAAGTAATCTAATAAATGAGCACATTGCATGCAATTTTTGGGGGGGAGAGGAGGGGGAGGGGAAGAAAGAGGAGCTGGATTTTGAGCAGCTAAAGGGCAGATTGCAGGTGTCTTATGTTTGCACCATTATTCATTTCCCAAGAGTTGCTAGTAACTTGGAACTAACTGTTGGAATATACCCTTTTCTGATTAATTGCATTAAAAATATTTATGAAATATATTCAACTGCTTTAGTCTGGAAGGACTCCAATTTGTGGCTATTATGTAAAAAAAGAAAGGTTGCAGATGGTTACATAAATAAACAAGATTACAGTTGTGAAATTAGTAAAGAAACATGAAGGCTAGAAAAAGAGGAGAAGCACGCAAGAACCATAAAGATCCTAGAGTTGGAGATGACTTTAGAGGTCATCCTGCCCATGGTGCTCTTTGGTGAAGGGTTCACTGGAGAATCTCTGGCATTTGACCTTCCTGTCTTTGTTTAAAGACTTGTATGCTCAATTGATTAGTCAGCTGAATTATATTGAGGCTGAAAACCTGTGGAAATTAGAGGATTTGACAGGAAATTGGTCAGAGAGAATAAAAGGTAAATTTGTGTTAGTTATAATATAGATCTTGGAAAAATGAATGAACAGTGCTGGGTAATATGTTGATAGATGTCCTGCAGAAGTCCTTGGAAGGCCTTAACAAAGAAGAAGGTTTTGAAACCATGAGACACTGAGTCAAGAATTGGTGCTTGAGGCAAGAACACTGGGAGAAAATGGGAGGAACACAGTTGGGAGGGATGAGCTATTTAATTAAGAGAAATAGAGCAGAGAGAACAAAATGCCAAAGAAAGTGAAAAACAGAGAGGGGATTGAGTGTAGAAGCATAAGACCCATACTATTAAAGACACATACTATTTCCTTGCATCAAGCAACCTACCCACCCAGCAATCTACCCACACAGGGAATGTTTAGCAAGAAGAAACATTTGTTTTTTTTAGGCTTTCAAAACCAAATTAGTAACAACATTGACACTGTGGCAACCGCACAAATAGAATTATTTGAATTTGGTCTCTAATGTGCCGAAATGCTGGATACAAAGAACATTAGCAGTAGGCAGGTGTTCTGCGTACCCTAAAAATATAGGATGCTGACAATTTTGAGATGCTGACAAACCCTGTCCCTTCTTGTTTCATTTAGCACAAGCCCATGTGCAAGTTGAAGCAGTGGAACAGCTTCCCTTCAGAAGTTGTGGGTGCTTCACCACTGGAGATTTTTAAGAAGAGACTGGATGAGGGATGAAATCCAGCAGGTTCTGACAAGTTCTGGAGAACCGGTAGCAGAAATTTTGAGTAGTTCAGAGAACCGGAAAATACCACCTCTGGCTGGCCTCAGAGTGGGGAGGGAATGGGGATTTTGCAATATCCTTCCCCCAGGAGTGGGGAGGGAGTGGGGATTTTGCAGTATCCTTCCCCCGCCACCCTCACCAAGCCACACCCACAGAACCAGTAGTAAAAAAAATGAATTTCACCACTGGACTGGACAGTCACTTGTCTGAAATGGTATCGGACAGGGGTGTCAAACTGGCAGCCCCTGGGTTGGATGTGTCACATGCAGGCCACACCCACCCCAGCTCCACAAAGGCAAAACATGTCACGATACATCGTGATACATCATGGTCAGAGGTGGGTTGCTGCAGGTTCGGCCGAACCGGTAGTGGAATTCAGGCCTGGGTCGCAGAACCGGCAGCCACCCAGGCCTGACACGACCCCGAACCAGTTCCCTCGCTGCTGTTTGGCAGCCACCACATGTGTACAGAACAATTTACATTGAACAGTGCATGCATACTCATGCATACTCACGCGTGCTCACGCATACTCACGCGTTCTCATGCATACTCACGCATGCTCACGCATGTGCATGCATGTGCATGGGTTGCGAACCGGCAGTAATACCAGCAGCAACCCATCCCTGATCACGATACATCATGATACATCACACACAATACATCATGTGACATGATGGAAATGAAATCTGTGGTATAGGGTCTCTTCCTTGAGCAGGGGGTTGGACTAGGAGACCTGCAAGGTCCCTTCCAGCTCTATTCTGATTGATTGATTGAGTTGCACAGCCTGGCCTGCAGTCTCTGACTCTGGTTATTTGTTTGTCACCTGCAGAAGAGTGATTGAGCTGCTTCTTTCATGTTAGTTGCTAACAGTAGTCAAATCCTTCTGGAATGACCTTTTCCCACAGTCTGTGAAGTGTGTTGCCTTTGACACAAGGTCTTAAGTGGAATAATTCAATGCAACTCTTGTTTCTCTTGTGAAGTCTCAAAGAAAAAAGAGAGCACGAACAGCTATTCCCCAGGTTCCTCTGCCTTTTGGAACACAGTATACGATGTATTCTGAAGGAATAATGCTACATGAAACCCACTTTTTTTTCCAACTTGGAGAATATTTCTTGTTGCCAATTTCATTTAGGGAAGGTGGATGCTTTTTCTGGCCAGTCCTGCTTAGCAACTCCCCCTTTATTTTGAGTTTCAACATTTTGGAATGTAGCACTTTATTTCTCAGAGCTGATGTCAGATAAAGGGTTGAATCAGTGTTGGGATTCTATTTTTTTTTTTACTACGGATTCTGTGGGTGTGGCTTGGTGGGCATGACTTGGTGGGCGTGGAAGGGGAAGGATACTGTAAAATCTCAATTTCCTCCCCACTCCAGGGGAAGGTTATTACAAAATCCCCATTCCCCCCCATCAACTGCGGCTCGGGAGGCAGAGAATAGATGGGGGCAGGGCCAGTGAGAGATTGCATTTATTGATTCTTTGAACTACTCAAAATTTCTGCTATTGGTTCTCCAGAACTGGTCAGAACCTACTGAATACCATCTCTGGATTGAATGGATCTGGACTATAGTACAGGAAAGCTATTCGACCTGTCTGTATTAGCAGTGGAGAAAAGTGAATTTCAATATTGCATTTTCTTCTTACCCCAATCATTTGGAGCTGGGTCAGAAAAATAACCATGATCATGACCAATGTACAGTAGTCCTTTAGTGAAGAAAATTCCCTGGGACCTTTGGAAAAAGAGAAAGAGTGAACACGAGGTAAGAACGTACAAAGCCATCTCCTCTCCACTGAGATAACTGTTGCACTTGGTCCCATGTTATTTTACTCCATTAGGCATTTTTCTGCAATTTGGGAAGAGATGCTATTGCTCAAGTCCTTCTTGATCGCTCCTGTTGGGAGTCAGAAATTGGAATGGGTTCAATAACAAAGAATGAACTTTATGTGTTTGAAATTTGAACATTTAATCCCAGGCAGCTTCAAATGTTTGGATCAGATAGCAAAGGCTTTCACAGTAACAGAGACTGCAAGGACTGAAGATGGAAGCTTTCTGTCTGTAACACCTGCACTGCTATGTCATCGTCTCCGCCCAAGCTTTTCCAGACTAACTTAGTAATGGGAAATAGTTTTATTATTTAAAAAAATATTGCCACTACATCAGGGATGAAATGCTCTAAAGTCTGCTACTGGTTCGCCTTGTGTGCGCATGGGTGCCAAATGTGCGCTTTGCACGAATTCACACCACAGGCGCTAAGAAGCCTTTTCTGAGTCTGCAAAGGTAAGTAGAACAGCGAGATGGGGGAGGGGGGGAAACAGCTGTGCAGTGCGATTTACGTTTGCTAGAAAGCAGGATTTTTTTTTAGAGTTTGATCCTCAAGGTTGATTCAACCTTCCATCTTTCTGAGGACCCAGATTGTTGGGGTTAAAATGCTGACATTGTAAACCACCCAGAGAAAGTGGTAAAGCACTATGGGCAGTACAGAAGCCTAAGTGCTATTGCTATCATTACAATTGTTTTGTAACAATTTACAAAACAGAATTGGAGCTGGGTGGGTGTAGCAAATGTAAATAAAAAATATAAACAAACAAACAAAAATATAGCCGCAAATATAGGCTCCATGAATGCCTCAAGAACCTCAGTACTGAATTCTGAGTCCCAGTTTAGATGTCCTCACATGACATCATCAGCCCCTTTCCACTTGCAACAACATATTATAATCCCATGGTTCCCAATCTTTTTTTGGCCATGCCCCACCTAAGCATCTCTAAAATCCTGATGCTCCCTGCCCGGCGTGACATATAATTCTTACTTTACTCAAGAAGTAAACTCTACTCATGCGGAGGAGGCCTAAAAGGTCACTAACTAGGTTTAAACAAGGTTCAAATTGCCCCCATTAAAAATCAAATTGCCCCCCTGTGGGGCATGGGCCCCATGTTGGGGGAACCACTGCTCTAATCCGAAAGTTCTTACCTTCCATAACGTGTACTAAATTTAGATTAATGCCAGATTGCTGTATCCCCTTATTTTCTGTCTTCCTCCTCCCCCAACTCTCTCCCTTTTAGATTAGAGTGTAGATTTTTTTTCTCTTTCACTTAAAATACAGTTTCTATCAGAAGGACAAAGCTCCTTTGTTTTTTTCTATCTGTGTCCCAAGCTGGGAATTTAACAGAAGCCACCAGATATTCAATGGAGAGTCAAAGGAGGTGTCTTTGACTGGGTGAATCCAAAGGGGATTACGTCTCTGTCCTTTTTATGTGACTTTTCGTTTAAAATTTAGCCAATCGTTACTAATAGAATGAAGCACGCCAGTTTATTACAGTAGTTTTCTGCTCTATCAACATGAACATCTTCCTCCTAGCATGAATATCTTCTTTTCATATTCTGTTAAAACAGATGCTTCCTTATCTTAAAGCTACGGCAAACTTCCTTATTTATGGCTAAGCAGAAGTGTCTTTATCTACAGCTAAAACAATGGCCTTTTTATCTTTCCTATATACGTGTGTTTTTCTATACATAAGATATATGTCTTCTTTTGCTACATGATATATTCAGTTGTTTATACTGACCGGAACCAGCCACTGACAGGAACCAGCTACTATCTTTCCTTATTGTAAATATATAAGAAAAATATATATATTCCAACATTGCAATAACAAGTTGTCCAGTTTAGACTTAAAATATATTGTTGAGATTTTTTTCAGGACTGCAGTACCTTTTCTTAAAAATTTCCTGCTTGTACTTGTGCCTTGTGTTCCAGGCTAATATTAATGCACCTTCCAATAATTAGTGGGTTCCTTTTTTGTGTTTGATTTGCATATGATATGTTGATTTTTTAAAAAATTCTTGTGTTCACTGTGAAAAACCCAAAGTATCAAAATAAAAGGAGAATAAAGTAGTAGAAGGAATCTTCTGTTACTGGATTTTACCCTCTCCCCTCCCCCCAATTTTCTTTAATTGTGAGACTGGAAAAATGAGAGACATTTTGTCTCTAATGTCAAATAGATTTAGAATATAGGCAGAATTAGAAAAAAACAAAAGCTTCTTAATAAAGTTGTAGTGGTTCTTTGTTGAATAAGAATATAAGGGTTATAATGGATGCTATGTAGATCAGTGGTCCCCAACCCCCGGTCCGCGGACCGGTGCCGGGCCGTGGAGTACCTGGCACCGGGCCGCGCAGCGGCCGGGGGCCATGATCGCTGCAGCGGCCGGGGGCCATATTTGCAACTTTGTAGTCCTCATGAACGCGCCCTTTCTCTGCCCCCCCGCCGCCCCAGATGTGCGGGGCTGGGGGGGCGAGGGGAGGCCCGATCTCCCCCCCGCCCTCTTGCTCTGCTCGCCCCGGGAGGGAGGGGGCGGCGGCGGCGGCCTCAGCCCGAACTTGGGATGCTGCTGGCGGAGGCTGCATGGGAGGCGAAACTTTGTCCGCAGACTCACCCGGCCCGCCTGCCCCGTGGAATGATGAGGGGGGGGGCAGGAGGGGGCGGCGGCGCTGCATTTTCCTCCCAAGGAGAAACTAAGGTTGCGGGGGGGAGGGGCACAGCGCGGCCATTTCGGGGGAACTTGGGGAGCTTTGCCGTTCCGAGAGGCGCTTCGCGTGCAGCCCCACCCAGGTGGGAGATGTTTTCCTCCGCCGAGGCAGGGAGGGGAGGCTTTATGTAAGACTCGCGGCGCAGCTCTGCCCCCCCTCCTGGAGTGTCACCTGCCTCCCGCCCCTCCCCCCGCCGCTCCGCCGAAGCGCTTTTTGCGTCAGGCCGGGGGGGCTCTCGGGGGCCCTTCGGCCGCAACCCGCCTTCTCCCCCTCTTCCCTTCATGGAGCGCGGCGCGGAGGCCCACCCCCTCGGAAGCAGCCGGCCTCCGCCGCGCCAGCCGCCTGCCCGCCCGAAGTAGGACACGGCGCCATCTTTTTCCCCCGCCGAACTGCAGCGAGGAAAAAGGGCTGCCCGAGCGAGCGGATCGCGGGGTCAGTTCCCCCTCCCTTCCCCCGGCGGCCGAGGAGGAGGAGGCGGGGCGGCCTCGCGGGCTGTCGGCCTTGGCGTGAAGGAAGCCCCCCCCCCGCCCTGAGGAACGCGCGCCCAGGATGGCCGCCTTCCCACCCGCCGGTCCGGAAGGCCGAGGGAGGCTCGTCTGACTGGTCCGCGGCGATAAAAAGGTTGGGGACCACTGATGTAGATGATAATGCAATGGTCCCAATTCCATGTTGATCAGTGAAGAATGGAGTCACTTTTTATACCATTTTTAAAATACTATTTTATACCATTCTGTTGTGACTCAGCAGTTCTGCTGAGAGTCTTTTCGGGATACAAGATTCAGTATGCAGCTGGGGCTTGTGGGAGGAAGTTTGGAGATAAAAGGACGGATGCTGCCACGCCCCAGTCGCTGGAGTCAACATCGTTCCTTCGAGTGTTCCTTGTTTGTACAACATTGCTTGATGATTAATCGTGATTTATGCTTGTTACACTGGGATAAGTGCTTTGGTGTTTCATGTAAACCTGATCTGTGAAGACTGTGGAAGAAGTGAAGTGCTTGTAAGAGTCTTTTGTTTTGCATTCTTATCGGAGCCTTGTATTTATGTTATTTCTGGGCTCGAAGCCAGTTTGAACTGAAAACTGATAAAGAAAGACTTCCTTTTAAGTTGCCTGCCTGCGTTTGTTAACGAGCCGTGAAGGGGGGGACAGAACAGATTGACTCCAGCCTGACAAGCCCTAATCTCAGCAATTATGGAGCAGCTCATGGATGACAATAGATTAATGGCACAGCAAATAGCAATGTTATCGGACCAAATTCAACAGTTGCAGAGAGCTGTAAGACCCCCCCCCCCCCAGCCAAGGAGGAAGTGCCCAGTAGCCATGCCCGATAAATATGATGGGAGTCTGGCTATGTTCGCCGTATTTCTGGGACAATGCCAGCTGTTCCTGAGCCTGAGAGCGGAGGACTTTCCCACTGACCGGACGAAGGTGGGATTCATTATCAGTTTGCTCTCAGGCACAGCTGCCCATTGGGCCACTCCCTTGTTAGTGCAGCAGAGCCCTCTGTTGGATGACTTCCAGGGCTTCTGCCAGCATTTCAAACGGATGTTTGAAGATCCGATAAAAGGGGAAGCAGCTGCCAGAAGTTTGAAATCACTGCAGCAGGGGACTGGGTCATTGCAGGACTATGTGTCTGAATTCAGGCTAAGTAGCCAGGATTCCACATGGAGTGAACCGGCTCTAATGGACACGTTCCAAGATGGATTGTCTGAGGCCTTGCAGGAAGAACTGGCGAGGGTGGACAGGCCACCGACGTTGGACGCGTTGGTCCATCTGTGCCTCCGGATAGACGCCCAGCTGCAGAGGCGAAGGCCTCGCCGGGTATTCCAGGAAGCCACCAGCATGCCAATTCAGCAAGAGACTGCAGTGGACTGGGAGGAGCCCATGGAGTTGGGTGCTGTCCGACCTCGGGTGTCACGGACAGAGACATGCAGAGGGCTTATGTTTTTATTGTGGGGATCTTGGACACTTGGCAGGGAGTTGCCCCAAGAAGAACAGAAGGGTTGCGCGGACTGCAGCCATCCCTCAGCAACGCATGATCAAGTCGGACAATCATCACATTGGTGCGGCCATGTTACCCTGTTCGCACAAGATAGCGTGCGTTCGGGGGGTGTGGAGTCCCAGGGCGGATGCCCTGCCGAGTACAGTAAAGAACTCCGACCCTGTGAACTCGCTTCCACCTTGGACTGTTCTACCCTTTGCAATCTGCGCTGCCATTTGTCATCCCAGGAGCATGCAGTCTACGGGATGCGCAGCGGGGTGACGACTGGGTGGAGCGACAAAAGGCGGAAGTGAGGCTGGCATCCCCATGGACTTTGGAAGGGGATATTTTGAAGTGTCGGGGCTGGCTCTATGTTCCCGCAGGGCATATCCGTCGACAGGTGCTCTCGCAGATTCACTGCACGTCTGCATCAAGACATTGGGGGTTTATTCGGATGTTGCGCCTGGTCTCCTGTCAATTTTGGTGGCCCCATCTGAAAAATGATGTACGGAGGTGCGTGAAGTCAGGTGCCCAGTGTAATTGGGCCAGGTCTACAAGAACTCCGCCGAGATTCCAGACTTTGTCGACTCCGGTCCCCGCAGCACTGGACTTTGTCTTTAGAGTCCCTGAGGGGTACAAGGGTCTTAGACCGTGCTCCGGGGAGGCCGTCACCAACCCTTCTGGGCCGCACCCCGATCATCGAAACTGGGGGAAGGGCTCTGCGGGAGGGGATTGTGTGGTGGCTCGGCCAAAGCTGGTAGAGGTGCCATCAACCTCCTATGGAAAGGGGGTTGGTGGGTCAGCCTTGCAGAAGGTGGAGGACCCTGGACAGGGTGTTAAGACTCAGCCGAAGTCGGTAGAGCTGCCGTCAACCTCTGACGGAAAGGGTGTTGGTGGGTCGGCCTTGCGGAGGGTGGAGGACCCTAGACAGGGAGTGAAGGCTCGGCCACAGTTGGTAGAGCTGCCATCAACCTCTGACATAGGGGGGTTGGTGGGTTGGCCTTGTGGAGGGTGAATGACCCTGGACGGGGTGTCGACGCTGGGAAGGGTGGAAGGAAACATGGTGGCCATCGGATACCTAAAGAGTTCCGATTCAAGGGGGCTATGCTTCCAGAGGTTTGGGATTCATGAAAAAGGCACCAAGGGAAATGGGTGCGGGTCATCTTGGGGATACGTCATCCAGACCATCGGACCCCAGGGAAAGGGCCCTGCGGTGGGGGATAGTGTTGTGACTCAGCAGTTCTGCTGAGAATCTTTTCGGAATATAAGATTAAGTATGCAGCTGGGGCTTGTGGGAGGAAGTTTGGAGATAAAAGGACGGATGCTGCCACGCCCCAGTTGCTGGAGTCAACATCGTTCCTTCGAGTGTTCCTTGTTTGTACAACATTGCTTGATGATTAATTGTGATTTATGCTTGTTACACTTGGCTAAGTGCTTTGGTGTTTCATGTAAACCTGATCTGTGAAGACTGTGGAAGAAGTGAAGTGCTTGTAAGAGTCTTTTGTTTTGCATTCTTATCGGAGCCTTGTATTTATCTTATTTCTGGGCTCGAAGCCAGTTTGAACTGAAAACTGATAAAGAAAGCCTTCCTTTTAAGTTACCTCCCTGTGTTTGTTAACGAGCCGTGAAGGGGGGGACGGACAGAACACCATTCCATTTGAAACTCCTTATTTCCTCTTCTTATTTGAGACCAAGGAGTAAAACTGCTGGAAAATTCCCAGTTATATTAAGGCTGTTTAGAGAGGCATCTCGCTTTTCTTATAGTGTCTGATGTCAAGGAACCAGTATTCAGTCCCGGATACATAACTGCAGATCATACTTAAAAACAGAAAAAGAAGACACTTCATAGCTGCCTTATTTTGTTTACACAGTATGCAATCTGCACTTGCTGAAAGGTTTAATCTGATGGGTTTTTAATTAAAAAATGAGTACAAAATTTGCCAGATGGGAGTTTTGTCCCCTCAAGTCATTTCGATGAAAGCATGTTTACTAATTCCTTTCACTGAACAATCCTACTACTATTTTGTGTAGTATGTTTTTTCTAACTGTGTTTGGCCAGAAATATCACCTCAGAAACAATACCTGAAATACTGTCTGATTACAATATATCACACTCCTGGGAGACCGGAAATAACCAATATACAGTATGTTCAAGATATTTTCCTGTAAGCTAAGTATGAGCTCTTTTACCCTTTCATTGTTTTCCATAGAGTTGATATCTGTGTGGGAAGGAGAATGCAGAGATTATACCTCTGGGGATATTTACCAACAAACTAGAGAACAGTCCAGAAAATTCTTAAAATACTTCTTTTACTTGTTTTGCAACATGTGCCGTCCAATCAGATTTCCATTCCAGCTTTTGTTAGTCATGTAACACTTACGCCTCAAGGCTTCCCTTGTGACTTAACAAATGGTTGCCCATGTCCATGAAAGGTTTTAGAAGATCTTTTGTTCTTTTCAAACCCCTTCCATTCCAATAACTTTTTATCAAGTCAGTCAGTTTTTCTACTTGCATTTTTACATGCTTTCGAACTGCTAGATTGGCAGAAGCTGGGAAAAGTGAGGGGAGCTCACTACGTTATGCGGCACTAGGGATTCGAACTGCTGAACCTCCGACCTTTCTCATCAACAAGCTCAGCGTCTTAGCCACTGAGCCACCGTGTCCCCTTTTATTGTAGGTTTTACATAATAAATAGTGATACCACTATTATTGGAGTAGCAATAATTGATCACAGAAATATCTGCCACACAGCACATGATCTGTATTCTTTTACATTTCAGACAGTCCAACTTCACAAAATGGGCAATATTTCACATACCTAGGCTCCATAATACAGGAAAAACAAAGTTGCCTTAAGAGTGCTTGAAACTTTGAATGAATGCTGCCACTGCAGCTTTTGGTTCACCCATCTGGCGAGTATAGTAGAAGCCTAACATTACTATTGTAGGAAGTTAACACCTACCCCTCTCCTAGAAAAATGAAATATTCTAGGAAATATTAAAAAGGTAGACTATTATATTTCCCTGGATGAGAAACGGAGAAAGATATTTTTAAGCAGGAAGCAGACCCACTCTTAATAGCATCCACCCTCTTCAATAGTCCACAGCAGATGTACGCACTTAAGAGATAAAGAGATAGCTAGGTTTATTCATAGGCAAATGCCCTCACCCAAGATCCAACAAAAGTAGGATTAGCCCTCTACCCATCTCACCACATGGCACCTGGGTAGATTGCATCAGCTAGCAAGGCTCAATGAAGCCTGGGGCTCAGGACAGCCTACAGAGTTGCCCCTGTATGGCCCCATGGGAGTCTGACAACCAATCAGAATACAAGCCCATATTCAAAAGCTCAGAGAGGGTATAAAACTCAGGCACTCTCAGCATCTCTTCCCTTTTTTCTTCACTCAGCACCTTCAAGGCATGTGATCCTGTCCGCCATTAAAACCCTCTTTCCAAACAGCAACCATGTTTCCAGTGTCTTTACAGCACTTGGAACTGAACCCAGAAGGACATTTCTTCCAACACTATATAAACAACAACAACAAAAAACCCACATGTTAGTTACTGCTACTATATGGAACTGAAGCACGGATGTTTCTACAGCCAGAGATTCAAAAACCAAACGCCTTCCAAATGCACTGTTTCCGTAGGACCCTTGGTATCATTGCTAAATGGCATAAGAAATGAAGCCATCCATCAGCAGTGTTGCAATCAGGCTACAACTGCTGATGAAATCTAAAAATGACAGCTGAAATAACCTAAGCATATTTACAGAATGGATCCAATTTGCTCCCTCTACAAGCTGCTCTGCAGAACTCAACCCTAGAGCTGGAAAGTTCAACATAGGACACCGAGGAAAAACTGGGACAAGATAAACATTAATTGATCTAGCTCACTGCAAGGTGGCTTCAGAGCAAGCCAAATCATAACAGTGGACATGGTGCTTTGGCAGAGCATTGTATCAAACGCCCTGCAGCACCCACAGCAGCAAATTGGTTGTGAAATCATATTCTCTCTCTTTCTCTCTCTTTCTCTGTATATATGTATGTGTGCGAGCGTGTGTATAGTTTCATTTAATCAGATATATGTATTTTATATTACTTAGTAAAAATAGCTATCAATCAACAATTCGTTGTTTAGCTAAATAAAGATAATAAAGACATCTTTTAAAATATATAACAAAACATAGCTGCATAAAACATTTTGGTAATAACTGCGTAAAAACATAACTTTTGAGGAGGGAGATGTGGTCACTAAATGCTCATGAGTGAAATCACTTATACTCCATGGCATATATTTCTATAAATCTCCTTCATATCCTGTTCTTGCTGCAAATTTAGCTTCCCTGAAGGTAACTTATTTGTCTAAATCAGCCAGAAGGAATTTCACTTTTATTGATCACCTTCATTTTAAATATGCTTTGACAATCCAAATTAATATTTCTCTCTCATTTCATTATATATTATGCAAAAGAATGAAGAATGGTTCATACTTTCAGAACTGGCCCATTATAAATGCTACGATGTGCCAAACATATCTGAATATCATCCCATACAGAGATCCTGAGGTTGAATGGCTTGCAATTCTTGACACAGTAAGCTAGAAAGGAAATCTGCAGAATATGTGTTGCTTTTCTAAATAGGGAGAAAAACTGGATTTCTGTAAGGTCCATTTGCACAGCATTTCCAAGAAAATAAAGGCAGCAAAAGGGATTTTGGTTGCAGCCTTACAATTAACACCATAGACTAATTTCCTATCTCACATGAAATGGACCATAACCTGTGAAAATTTATTTCACTTTGAAATTTTTAATTTTTAAGTTGCTGTAAACCATATAAAGCTACTTTCATCATGACTTTGCACAAAAGTCAAGAATACCGCTACATGTTGAACTCTTCATCTGCTTTGCCCCAATCCAATCCAATCTAATCCAGGCCAGGCTTTCAGATTGTTCAGTCTATAACAAGGGTGTCAAACTCAATTTCATTGAGGGTTGCATCAGGGCTGTGGTTGACCTTGGGGGGTTGGATGGGTGTCACTGACTGTGTGGCCATGGTCAGCTTGATGTCACTCATTGAGTGTGGCTGACTGTGTGGGCATGGCCAGTTGACACCACTCCCCAAACTGCTGGCATGTTTCCTCTTCACACTGGGTAGACTGGGCTGAAGCAATACTGGCCCAATGTTTCCTCTTCACTTTGGGTAGACTGGGCCAAAGTGATATGGGCCGGCCTCTTACATTTTCCAGGATGGCCTTACAGGCCAGATCCGACCACATCGTAGGCCGACTCTGGTCTGTGGGCCTTGAGTTTGATGCCCCTGGTCTACAATTTCCAGAATTCCCAGATAGCCTCCAACATTTTGGTATGCAGTATTGAATTCATCATTTTAAGAAATGTGTGTTTTGGTGTTACTATTTTCATATTATTCCAGGAATTATGAGTGAGGGCAGACACTTAAATTGTTGATAAAGTAAATCTTCCAGTACCCCTACATACTAATTTTAAGCTGAAAGAATAGCTGTGCCTTAGGTCAAGATTGACAATCCAATGGTCTATGTGCTACTCCTCGGTGTTTTTTGTGGCTAGGGAACTCCTAAAATCCCACCAGCAAAATCCAATGGTAAGACTAGTTTGGTGCTACAGAAGCAAACTACAGTAGATGTGCCAAAATTATAACAGAATTTTATATCCCTGTAACCTTACTCTTCTTGAAAAGGCTCAACATTTGAGTTCTGTTCTGGATGATGATGAATTAAACTTGCATGCTGCCCAACTCTTGAGAACTGTCACCACTGGCCTTTTTCCAGATCTTGGCGGTTGAGGTTTTTAAAAATCCAACTCTCTGGAAAAAAGCTGCTCAACCTTCCTTTAACCCTGAACTGGTTATATAGATTCCAGATACTTGCTTAAGTTACCAGTGAGTGAAACTTGTTTTTTTTTCTCCTGGTAAGAAGTGCATTCTTCTAATCACTGTGTGAAAATTGGAGAGCAGGACATCCTGGCATCATTGTTATATAAACACTATTATTACTTTTTCAGCAGCTCAAAGCCAAAGTACTGCATTGTTTGACTTTAGCTGTAAGATGGTGATCTAAAGTGTCAGCACCAATCACTGGCCTGGGGTTAGCATTTCCAGGGCTGTTGAAAAGCTGCCATTAGCTTAAATTAACCAGTGTTACTCCTTAGCAAAACCTACCAGCTATTTTTTGAACCTGGAGTCTGAGTTCTTACCAATTTCTATGCATTAAAAGAAACAAAACAAAGAGTTAAAAAAAAAGAATTATGTTCAAGTTATTGGTAAAAGCAATTTCTTTTAGAGGGTAATTCTGAGACTGTGCCAAAGTGAAACCAAGAATTGCCTTCTGATCAATTCAGTGGATTAATTGTAAGCATTTGTGAGGTTTAGGAAAGTTTAGATCCCATTGTCCAACCAGAACATCAAAGACTTGGCTTCAGATCCTCTCTTGATTAAAAAAAGGTAAATGTTTCCACTCCCAGTCATGTCTGATTCTAGGGAGTAGTGCTCATCTCTCATTCACAACCAAAGAGCCCGTGTCCAAAGATGTTACACCACGGTTCTATGTGCTGCATTGGCTTCTGGTGAACTTCTAGGGGCAATTCAAGATGCTGTTGCACCTATAAAGCCCTGAATGACATGACACCAGATTATTTGGAGGACTGCCGGTGGTGGGTTTCGGATCCCGGTGCAATGGGGCCGGGCGTCCACCACATGAAAGCGTACAGCTCATGCGCATGCATACTTCCGGGAAGGAGTACGGGAGGGCGAATGGGCCCTCCGGAGCATCGTACTGGAAGGGTACCTGATGCTCCCAGCAGGCACCGGTACGCCCTTCTGCCCTTCTTCCAGTCCTACTATGTCTAGACGATTGTGCATGTCAGTGGTGAAATTCAATTTTTTTACTACTAGTTCTGTGGGCGTGGCTTGGTAGACATGGCTTGGTGCGCATGGCAGGGGAAGAATACTGCAAAATCTTCATTCCCACGCCACTCCAAGGGAAGGATAGTGTAAAATCTCCATTCTCACCCCACTCTGGGGCCAGCCAGAGATGGCATTTGCTGGTTCTCTGAACTACTTAAAATTTCTGCTTCTGTTTCTGCTACCAGTTCTCCAGAACCTGTCAGAACCTGCTGGATTTCAACTCTGGTGCATGCCCTATCTATTGAACAGGGTCCACTGGTGGGACCGAGGAAATGTACCTTCTCTATTGCAGCATTTTCCCTCTGTGATCTGTACCAAGCCTCTTGAGATCCATAAATCTCAACCCTGCTTAGTATTTCAGAAATCCTTGAAGACCTTAATGTTCTTTCAGGCATGGCTTCTGGAGGCTAGGTAAGCCCATCACTGTCTGTTTGTCTTCTTTGAAACTGGGTTTGTTGTCAGCCATCGTTTTTGTTTTTAGTGCTATGTGCACCATCCACAGTTACAATGTGATTAAAAAATGCATCAATCAACCAATCAATACTGCATTGAATTACTTTGCCCAGCCCTGTTTATATACTTGCTGTGATAAAATGGTGAGTGAAGTTGATGGGAAGAGGAGTTGAGTTTGTTTTCAGCCATCATTTTAATTGTTTTTTTTTTTTGTTCTGATTGTATCTGCTTGTTTAGTTTTTAACTCTATGCACACTACCCAGAATCACAACCCTGATGCATTTAAGTAAATAAACAGTTTATTGAATTATTTTGCCCTACCTTATTCACAAGCTTGCTGTTGCAAATATAAAATGGTGAAGTGAGATTAGTGGGAGGAGGAAGAGAATAAAAAGTGCTACCTTTGAGTTCCTGGAGGAAAGGTGAGATGTAATTGGAATAGCTAAATATAGGCTGCAGCCTTAAACATACTTCCCAGGTGTTACTTCTTATTGAACACTATGGGGCTTTCTTCTCATTATAAGTGCATGGGAATGCATTGTCAACATTTTGCTTTTACTGCTCCTTACTTGCTGGTTATTATTCCAGTTCCTGAATTTAGGGCAAGAAAAAAAAGAAGCAAGGATTAATATAATTTCCCCTCCCCACAAATTCTTCTCTAAACGAAGTAAATTCATTAATTTGGGGAAAATCTTTAAACCATTTCAGGTATTCCAAATCTGAACTTTTTGAATGGAACACATAGGACATTCTGAACTTCCTCTGAAGGATAGGCTGCTTCATTACATATCTTTGGAATGTCTTTGAAACCCAAAGTAATTAAACTAGTTTAAATTCTAATCTGTCTGTATTTCTATTCAGTGAATCTGGAATGGTATCTGCTAAGGATCCATACAAATATACTTTACAAATTTCTCCCCCCCCCCCCAAACAGGGCTCCAGAGGCCACAAAATGCAAGAGATGCTAATTTCACTCAGAATTTAATTAGATACATAGAGAAGAATCTCCACCAAAGCTGAAATTAGCCATGGAAAGCTTTTAAGATGTCTCTGCACACGCGTGTAAGGCTGCATTTACATTAAAAATGCCTTTTTAAAATAACCTCACCTCATTTCCTCTTTAGTTCTTATTAGGAGATCAATACAAATGCAGTTAAAACAGCACAAACAACTCTTTAATTAGCAAACCGTGTCCACTTTAATATATTGGGTGGTTATTCCTGAAGAAAGTTGTTAAGCACCTTCTGAAATACCTGTTCCCTATTATGGGATTGTTCCCCCCCCCCTCTTTTGAACATTATCTAACCAAAGCGGCCTGCTCAAGCCCAGTTAAGTATTCTAATTCTTCCTAGATGCTCGGTTCCTTTGAAAGGACTATCCTTTCACTAGAAAACAAAGAACATGAAGACAAAAGTAATCTACTTTGTGTAAATGACATGAGAAATGAACCCATGTCTGGATATTATATTAATATTACAGAAGAAAGATTATACACTTGTGAATAATAGCCAGGTATCTAATGATGAGTGCCTTTTTTTCATACAAATGCAGCCTTGATCTTTTCAGCAACAACCTGATGAAGTATTTCTGCTGGACCAACAATATTTATCAGTAAAATCTAATCCTGTAAGTCTGCAAAGTACATGCCCATATGAGTGTAGGAAGTTAGCACCCACTTCTCTCCTAGAAAATGAAATATTTTAGGAAATATTAAAAGGGCAGAATATTTTCCCCTAAAAGGGAGGCAGAAACTCATCCCCCCCACCTTTGGCAATGGGCCATTAAGGCCTGAGGCAGAGAAACATTTTTTTAAAGGCAGGAAACAGACTCACTCTTAATAGTCCCCCCCACCTTTGTCAATGGGCCATTAAGGCCTGAGCCAGCTGATTCTACATAACCAAGATCTACCACATCTCATTGACTTTCATTGCACCACCCACCAAGTTTCAACCATATTTAACACACAACCTACAAAGTTAGCTAAGACCCCTCCTCTGCCCCTGGGAGTCTGACAGCCATTGAGATACATTTCTTACACAGGAACAGGAAACAGAGAGATGGGGCCCAGCATAGGTTATAAAACTCAGGCTCTCTCAGTATCTCAGCCCTTTTCGGCTCAGTAGCTCAAGCCATGTGATCCTGTCCACCATTAAACTATCTTTCCAAGCAGCCTCCATGTTTCCAGTGTCTTTTTCCTCACTTGGGAACTTGGAAGGACATTTCTTCCATCAGGAGGAAGACAAAAGCAAAGCAAGGCAAAACGAAGAATGGGGAAAAATGAGAAATACAATTAGTACAAATCCTAACCAAATTCACTAGGGAGGCTTTAGTTGTTCTGGTAGCAAAAAAAAGCCTCTTTTTCCTTTCGTCATAGTTATAGTTCTTTTTTGGGGAAAAACATGACCTTTTTTTGCTGCAATTCCAGCACTATTTCAGCCTCCTCTGAATGTCTAGAAGTGAAATCTATGAATGGATGGCTCACATTGATAAATCTTGCTTTCGGGAGACATATGCGAAGGGAATACTCAATTAGGATACATTTACAACTTGCCATTTCATACTTGGACAAGAAGTTTATGAGGTAGAATTTTTAAAAATAAGAACACAGGAACTATTGACCCCACTCTCTGAGATATAAAAGATCGGGATATGTTTCCGTCTTAAACAGATCATCAGTACTTTTCCTTTCTTAAATGTGAGCCTGTAGAATCCAGATCTATGGAGTTTTACTTATAGAAAATGAATTAGATCTGTTAAAAGGATGCCTTTTGCTTTCCCCGACCATGGCAGCAGGGTGAGAATTCGTCATATAAAAACATGAGCTGCTCACTCAGTTCATGATGTTTTATCAGCTTTATTGTCGGGTTTGGTTCCCTGAGCAGAAAAACAGGAAATCGCATGAATTCAAAACAACATTTCCTAACTCATCTTTACATTTGGGAATGATCTTTATTCTTGTTTTAGCATTTTGCATACGAAAGCCTATCTTTATCTTTCAAGATTGTAACATGGGTTCTTCTTTAAGAAGAAAACATAGGTTTAAAAGAACATTGAAAGAAAGAAAACAGAAATACTTTTTCGTGCACATTCTGCAAATGTTCCCGATTTGGGAGTTTTGCCTGCTGTAAATGTGAGAATGACCTTGGGAGACTGAATCCAGAAAAGCTGCCTAGGGAATGGTCAGATAAGAGACACAAGGTAGCCTGCAGGAGGACAGTGGGCGAGGCAAGAGGCCTTTCCTAGTTTCTCAGGCTGTAAAGCAGACAGAGAGAACTGTACTTTCAGACTTTTGAGATTCTCTTAATGTAGTGTTACGATAAAGTAGAATTAATTTATATCACTGTGTTTCCTGTCTGGTCTCCAGTCAGGCCAACAATTTCAGATGTCATCACCCATATTTCTAAAAAAGGATCAAACAAATTCAGGGAAAGTAATGGTTCCTCAGGTTTGATGGCTGAATGCACCCTGGGAAATCAAAGGCAGGGTGTCTCTGAATTCCAGCTGCTAGGAACTACAAGCTGGTAAATCTTGCTTACTTGCTCTTCTTGGGTGCCTTCTTGCAGCATCTTGTATTGTGTGAAACCAAAAGCCGAAATAGAGAAAGCCTAGATCCATGATGGCGAATCTATGGCACGCGTGCCATAGGTGGCACACAGAGCCCTATTTGTGGGCACGTGAATTGTCACCCCAGCTCAGTTCCACCGTGCATGAGTGTGCGCCTCCCGCTGGCCAGCTGGTTTTCGGGTCTCTGCCGTTCTTGCGTGGGGAGCAGGGTGCATGTGCAGGGGAGCGCAGTGGGGTGGACATGCATGTGTGGGGTGGGGTGCATGTGTGGGGTTGCATGCACATGCATGGGTGGGGAGCGCAGGGGGGTCATGCACACATGCATGGGGGCACATGCACGTGGGGCACGCTGCGGGGGTCATGCGTGCATTGCATTATGGGTGCGCACACCCATGCTTTCAGCACGCAACAGCAAAAAGGTTAGCCATCTCTGGCCTAGACCTAGGAGACTCTTCATGTTTATGTGGCATCTAGCCTGAAAGGTGCGATGTGGATTTGCACTTTTTGCACATTTCCCAGCATTTTTAGAGGAGGACATTTGAGTTCATGAATTCACCAAAATTGGGGTGGGAAGGAAGGGACAGCTCAAATATAATCAGCGTTTTTAATTCCAAGCAAGGAGATCAATTGGAGAGCAAGTTTTCTCAGTTTGCTTCCTTCCCAGATACATTGGAATGATAATTCCAAAATTTTGTGTGCAATAGTCCTCGATTTACAACATTCATTCAGCGACTTTTTGAAGTTACAATGACATTGAAAAAAGTGACTTATGAACGTTGCAGTATCCCCAATGGTCACACAATCAGAATTTATGCACTAGGCACCTAGTATGTATTTATGATAGCTGCACTGTCCCTGGGACATGCTATCACCATTTTTAACCTTCCCAGCCAGCTTCCAAACAAGCAAAGTCAATGGGGGAAGCCAGATTTGCTTAACGACTGCATGATTCCAGTGGTAGGATTCACTTACCTTCCCTACTGGTTCACAAATGTGAGCCTGCACGCTCGCTTCACTCACACACGCCACGTCTGTGCATGCGCACGGTTTTCTGTCGGGGCGGGTGGGCGGAGCCTCCTGCAGCTGCTGCTACCAGTTCACCCGAACTGGAGAGAACCGTCTGAATAGCACCTCTGCATGATATACTTAAACACTGCAGTGTTTTGCTTAACAAATGAGGCAAAAAAGGTCATAAAATGGGGCAAAACTCACTTAAAACCGTCTTGCTTAGCATCAGAAAATTGTGGGGGGGAATCAATTGTGGTTGTAAGTCAAGGACTACTTGTATTGCAAATCCTCCTCACCTCTGATATCAGGGCACACCAGGTTGGAAAGATACTGCTCCCTTGTATGCAACACCAGATTTTGAAGCATTATAATTTTCAGAGAACGACTTTGTCTTGGCAATATCTGAATAATGAATGTTTCTGCTGTAAGCACAGACTTCAACCCTACAAGCCGAAAGTCCTGTTACAAATGAAGAATTATGAGCGGAGCAAATTAAACCAGTAAAAGTTCTTTCAAGTTTTTAGGAAGTGTGAATTTAAAGCAACATGTTTATCAAAGAAATTAATTTAAAGATTTGTTTATTACTGCTGGTTACTAATAGACACTGGAATGTACAGCCTTGAACTACCCTTAGGGCTCCAAAATTAATTTGGCTTTATAATAATATTCGGTTTTGGATAACAGCATTTGGAATTGATTTTAGATATTTAGATATTCCGTGCAAAATATTAAATATTCATTGGCTTTGCAAACTAGCTTTCTATAGAGATGAATTATCTTCCCTGATTATTGTGAAGAAATGAAATGAGTCTCATTGTGTATGCATTTCTATTTTATATATACATAGATACAGACAATCCTCCCTTACCAACTGCTCGTTCAGTGACGGCTCAAAATTATAGCGACACTGAAAAAGGAGATTTATGACCAGACCCTGAAGTTGTGCCAGTGACTCAGCATCTCCGTGGTGACATGATCACATTTGTGACCTTCCCAACCAGCTTCCAATAAGTCAAGTCAGTAAACAAGCTGACAGGAAATCACAAGTCATGGTCACATGACATATTTAACAACAGCAGGAGATTCACTTAATGTCCAAATTCGGTCCCAATTGCAGTTGATAATTGAGATCTCTCTCTCTCTCTCACTCACACACACACACACACACACACACACACTTTATTTATAACCTGCTTTTATTATTTTAATATATAACTCAAGGTGGCAAATGTACCTAATCCTCCTTCCTCCTCCTATTTTCTCCACAACAACCCTGTGAGGTGGAATGGAGAGGGAGGGAGGGAGGGAGGGAGAGAGCAAGAGAGAGAGAGCGCGCATACAAACAGAACACATATAGAGTATGTACATATCAGTGGTGGGTTGCCAATTTTTTTACTACTAGTCCAGGCATGCTCGCATGCGCACTGGCGTAATCAAGTGGGTGGGCGGAGCCTCTCAGCGCTGCTACTACTGATTCGCCTGATCCCGGCTGAACCGGGAGCAACCCACCTCTGGTACGTATATAACTCTTGCTCAGTTCTTAGTTCATCCATGTTTGGGAGGATATCATCTCCCATGTGACGAGTCTATCTCTTATTAAGAAATCATAATAAAGTTAATACAATATGTTTTAGTGAGAGACATCTCCGCTTTTTGTGTATAATCAGCACAACTTTTGCCCACTTCCAATCATTTACAAGAAAGTAAGATGCATAAGGAACATTGTCCATGGGGTCATGATGGGTCGGACATGACTTCGCAACTAACAACAAGGCTCTGACGATTGCTCTGTGTCAGAGGCAGAGAGGGGGCTAGGGCCGTCTGACAGTTATCAGTTGCCTTCAGAGTCAGACATCAGTGAGGCAGACAAACAGCTGGAACCTGTTCCCAGTGTGCACATGTGCAGAGTTGCCAGATGAAGGGAACAGCTAAGGAACAGGGGTCGACTTTGGAGTAAAGCCACAGGTGGACGGAAAATGGCCCTGCCCATAGGGAATAAAAGAGGAGTGAAAGGGGAGGGGTGTTTGTAGGAAACAATTAGTTCATTCCTGCATTCTTGCCAAGTATTGCGGCGTCTGAAAGATATTGGCCTGGCCACTCTCCAAGCCTGATAAAGATCGGGAATTGGGAACTATCTTGAAAGATTGTGGGCTGGGACTTTGCTGGAGAGGAATTCACTGTAAATTAAATAAAAGGGGTTTATCGGGACGAGGACTTGGTTTCGTGCTGCTGGGGAAGCCTAGGAACCCTAGGGAACCCCCATATGCTTAGCTGCCTTTCACATGCGGATGAATACTTATCATATTTCTAGAAGAAATTGCTCAGCTGATATCTAATATGGCATAGTGGTTCATCCTGCACTGTATTGATCTAGGCTTTGGGTGACAATCATAATCATTATCAGAGGTTCAGAAGATGGCAATAAAGATGATACACGGACTTGAGGATGAGCATAGGCAGAAAGAACTTGGATTATTCAGTGTGGAGTTGAGAAGCCTGAGAGAAGACATATTATAAATGAAGGTGAATATATGTATAGGATAAGGTTGCAGGATCTAATCTAGGTTGGTTACCGAGACCAGAGGTTTTGTCTTCCGAGCTTTTAGAATCATGCTGGATCAAATCCTCAGGGAAGTTATCTGTGTGACGTATTAGCAGATACATAAAGGGAAGCTAGAGTATATAGAAGGGACATGGTGGCTCAGTGGCTAACACACTGAGCTTGTCGATCAGAAGGTCGACAGATCAGCGGTTCGAATCCCTAGCGCCACATAACAGAGTGAGCTCCTGTTACTTGTCCCAGCTTCTGCCAACCTAACAGTTAGGGACCATCTTTGATGGGCAGGTAACAGCATTCTGTGCACCTTTGGCATTTAGTCATGCTAGCCACATGACCATGGAGAGGTCTTTGGACAGCCCTGGCTCTTCGGCTTTGAAACAGAGATGCGCGCCGTCCCCTAGAGTCGGGAATGACTAGCACATATGTGCAAGAGGGACCATTACCTTTATCTTTATAGTATCTAGAAGATGCCCAAAACCCATCTTTCCACTGTCACAGAAATTAGGACCAGAAATAATGGATACAAGGTGCAGCTATCTAAATTTTATTAAGTCTACAGAAAAACTTTATCTAATTGGATTTTTGCATGTTGCAGAGGGATAAGCTAGAGGAAGCTTGTGGTCCCACCCAACTTCACAATTTTATGCTTCTGTGATTCGATACGTAATTAGCGCAGCTCTTTTGTTTTGTACAGAGAAGAAAGGAAAGACTTCGAATGCTCAGAGGAGACCTGGAAACAGATTGTGGCCATAGACCCAGGGATGAGTTTTATGCATCCATCCAAAGTTTATCCATCCAATTTACATTTGAACAGCCTGGATGTGCATAGTCTTGTTTATTTCATCAGGAAATTCAAGGGCATGGCTGCTAGGCTGAATACTAATATTCCCTGTTTGTGCAAACATTTGGTTTAATAGACAACATTTTAGATTATGGCCTTGTTGCTGTACTCCTTCAACTTCATTCCCTCCATTCCTCCATCCTCCAAGCTTTTGACTAACTTCTCTTAACTTCTCTGTTTTCTCAGCTATAGACAAATCAGTGTGAACCTGTCTTGGGAAGGAACACTTTCTTTCACTGGTCACTTATATTATTCTGTAGTTCTCATCAGGGGCATCACAACTTTGTTTTGTCTGCTTGAAGGTTACAGACCACCTTATCTCACTGCACTTTAAACTTCATTTCATTGTGCAAATATCACAATTTTCTATGAGAGCTCAAGGGCCTCACCCCCAACTCCCACAACAATCCTACGAAATCGCTTTCATTGAGAAAGGGGGTTGAAAGCCTTATGGGAAACAATAATAACAACAAAACAATCCAAAGAAAACTGGAGAGAGCAAAGTCATATCACTGACCATGACTTCTAAAAAGCTTGGAACACTTATTCATTCATTTATTGGACATATAAGAACATTGACTGCTTGAAGTCTTGCAGTGGTTTATGGTAAAACATAAAATATTTTTCAAGGCCTTTCTATCAGCCAACAAACTTATCCCCTCAACTAAGCAAGGACTGGCATATTTCAAGGACTGTCAGATAAAGAATTGGAGGGTCAGTCAATTAAAATGCTAAGTCTTAAAGCATGTGATAAAGTCAACATTTTGGGATTTTCTCCCTCAACTTGTAGTTTGTGTACTTGTTGGCTGTTGAATTTCAGCATTCGCCTCTTGACTTTATATAACTGCCTAATGCAAGTGGCATGAGTTGGTACTTTGGGAATAGCAAAGAACGAAGTCTATACAAAGTAGCACTTTGCAGCAATGTTTCGTAGCAAACAGTGAAGTTTATCAGTTCTTTGAAATATATTTGATCAAAACAACAGGCTGACACATTTCAAATTTGCGGTTTCCCAGATTATAGGAAACCAGCTGAGTGCACTCACCACCAAGTCCCAGACAGAGTGGTTAGGGAATATATAAGTCTCTATCTGTCTGCCTGCCTGCCTATCTATCTATCTGTATCCTTATTATTTTTACAAACAACCTAAGACAGTGAATATGTGTATCCAACACATATTCCTCCTCCTAGCTTCTCCATAACAACAATCCTGCGAGCTGGATTAGACTGAGAGAGTGACTGGTCCAACACCACCCTCCAGATTTCATGGCTAAGGCAAGACTTGAACTCATGGTCTTCTTTTTAGCCTGGTGCCTTAAACACTAGACCAAACTGGTTCTCATGCTCTGTCAGGCATAAATGTCACAATCTTGGCATTCCCTCACTGGATTCCTATCTTGGCCTGCTTACTCCTTTTATTGATCACAGATGTAAAGAATCCTTGCGGATGTTCTGGATACTTCCTTCTTTTGAATTTATCTATTTAATAGCAATAGCACTTGCACATATATACTGCTTCACAGTACTTTTACACTCCTCTCTAGGCGGTTTACAGAGTCAGCCTATTGCCCCCAACAATCTGGGTCCTCATTTTACCCACCTCAGAAGGACGGAAGTCTGAATCAACCTTGAACCTGGTGTGATTCAAACTGCCAAATTGCAGGCAGCCAGCAGTCAGCTGCAGTACTGCATTCTAACCACTGTGCCACCGTGGCTCAAAATAAATGTTTATCCCACCTTTATTATTTTATAAGTAAATCAAGACAGCAAACATATATAATACTCCTTTCTTCTCCTATTTTCCTTATAACCACAACCTTGTGCGGTAGGCAGGGCTAAGGGAGAAAAGGGCTGGCCCAAAGTCTCCCATCCTGTTTTTCATGCCTAAGATAGAACTGGAACTCACACTCTACTAATTCAGGGGTAAAATTCAGCAGGTTATGGAGAACCAGTAGCGGAAATTTTGAGTAGTTCGGAGAACTGGCAAATACCACCTCTGGCCCAGAGTGGGGAGGGAATGGAGATTTTGCAATATCCTTCCTCCAGGAATGGGGAGGGAATGGGCATTTTGCAGTATCCTTCCCCTGCCATGTCCACCAAGCCATGCCACGTCCACCAAGCCACGCCCACAGAACCGAATGTAAAAAAAAAAATGAATTCCATCACTGTCCTAATTTCGAGGTCAGCATCTTAACTTCTATACCAAACTGGTGTTTACAGCAGCTCTTCGGCCATCCACCTAACATTAGTAGAGGGGCAGGCTTGCTATGGAAGACAATACATTTTCAGAGCCAGCAGTGCTGTTAATTGCCTTACTGGTAAACCAGGGTTTTACTGGCCTGCTAGAATTTAATCCTCTTGACCAATTAGAAAAAAGTCCATAAAGTCTGGAAGAGAGTGCCTATTTGAGGTTTCATTATTTTCTTCCAACTTTCATCATTAAAACCAAGGCAAATAATCTGGGGTCTTTCAGATATTTTGAATTCTGTTTCCCATCAGAGGCAGCCAAGAATCCCGCCTTCTATTAATCTGGAGGGCATCAGATCGTCTGCTACTGCATTAAACGCAGTGGTGAAACCTAACCCCACCCTGGTTCTGTGGGCGTGGCTTGGGGAGGGGTAATGTGACTGGATGGGCGCGACCAACTTTTTTTCACCTTTTAAGGCATTTTTCCCCTGCTGGTGCAGGTGAATAGGCAGGGGAAAAATGCTTTAAAAAGTGAAAAAAAAGAGCTTCCGACGTAAAAAAGAGCTTCCGACGTAAAAAAGAGCTTCCGACATAAAAAAGAGCTTCCGACGTAAAAAAGAGCTTCCGACGTAAAAAAGAGCTTCCGACGGTCGCGCAGCTCATCTGTGAGCTGTGCAATCGTCAGAAGCTTTCCCCCCCTGCTTTTTAAAGCATTTCCCCCCCTGCCAGTTCACAGAACCAAGGACATTCATTCCTACTGGTTTGACTGAACTGGGCCAAACCGGGAGGATTTCACCCCTGATTAAATGGATATCTAAACACATTCCTTGGTATGCAGACATTCTTTCCATACATGTTTTCGGGCCCAATTTTTAAAATTAACAGCTGGTCAGGGTACGGTGGGACTATTCAGTGTGCTGTACAAAAGAAAGGTGACTTTTCCCCATGCAGAATTTTGGGGAGGGGAAAGCTAGAATAACAGGGGTCTCCACAATATCTCTCTTCTCTATTAAAATCACAGCCCTGGAAGAAACAATGAGTCTGATTCTTTCTTCTTGTGAGATAGTAATGATCTCAGTCAAAAATTTCTCTCTGCGCTTTCACCCGTTCTGCTGAAATTCAAAGGCACACGAGGGACAAAAAAGGCTTATGTGCATGTTATAGAAGACTGTGACAAACAAATAAACAAAAACAACAACAGCTTTCTTCTTATTTATCAACACACGACAACTCATATTTATTTTTTTAAAAAAATTCTAAACCAGATATTTTCACTCAGTGGGCAATACGGATAACTATTTCCCTGTTATTTGAAGTCTATTCCCTTTTTGCCCTGCACTTTCTTTCCAATATATTTAATATACACATACATGCACATGAGCGAGTGAGCGCACACCCTTGTACACGCTTCTCAGCTCTGCATCTGTGCCCAACGGCAACGCTTGTTTCATCAAATTTAGATTAAAAGCTGCAATTTTCTTATGAAAGCCTGTAGCTCCCGGGCTGTTCTTGCGGTATCCTCTTTCCCCTCCTGGGCTGCGGAAACAGCTGCTTCATCCATTCACATGCTATGCCATGGAGAAGATAACTCATGAAATTGTATGCTATTGATTTTAATTCAGTCGCTGTAATCTTTTGGCTCTATCCATGAAGCTGGGGGCAGGAGCGAAGTATAATTTGCAACCCTGGAAAGGTGGCAGATTCTCTCCTCCCTTCTTTTAATTGCCTGACATTAAGAATATTTATACTTAAATGTCACATCCTTGGGAAATTGGGTTATGCAAAGAAGTATCACAGCAAAGAAATCAGTGGGCTCCCTGTCAAAGCTAGAAGAGATACAGTTGGAACAACCATCTATCAGGGGAGCTTTGTGATGAATTCTAAGAATTGAGCAGAAGGGTTTTTAAAGATTTTGCAGAAGACTTCAACACCCTTGTCTTGGTAGGTGGATGTGTGTACATTTCAGCCTGTGTCTGTGTGCAAGTGTGTACTATGGAGGTACACTCTTATGTACACAGTGGATGCAATTACAAACCAGGAGATGTGAGG
The DNA here is from genome assembly GCF_009769535.1 of Thamnophis elegans. Classification (NCBI taxonomy): domain Eukaryota; kingdom Metazoa; phylum Chordata; class Lepidosauria; order Squamata; family Natricidae; genus Thamnophis; species Thamnophis elegans. The sequence goes on along the minus strand of NC_045542.1, from coordinate 44,355,573 downwards.
AATGTCTGGTAGGGGTATTTTTCAGATTGGTTGTAATTCAGAAGTGGTAGCTGGACAAATGCAGGGGTGGGATTGAAAATTTTTAGCAACTGGTTCTCTGCCCAGTTGCTGGGTGAGCCTGGCCATGGGGGTGTGGCCTAGTTGGCTTCCTACACCATGGCGGTGGGGGCATTTTTGCCCTCCCCAGGCTCCAGAGGCTTTCCTTGAGCTTCCAGGAGTGTGAAAACAGCCTCCCCTGGGCTCCGGAGGTGCGCCGGAGGCTGGGAATGGGCCAGTTTCTGGATTTCTGGTACTTCAGGTAGACTGGTTTTTCACCCTCTCCAAGTCTCTGTGTGGGCCCTGTACTTACCTGGCATCAAAACGGGCCACATGGAGACTCCTGGGAGGGGTGGGACGAGATGGGCAGGGCCATCCAGTCCTTGTAACTACCGGTTTGGCGAACCAGATTAAAATTAACATCCGGTTCACCCAGACCGGTTCAAACCGGCTGAATCCCACCCCTGGACAAATGTAAAATAAAGCTTTGCAATTGCAACCAGCCATCTTCCATTGAGAGCTGTACAGTACTGTACAGAAAGAAGGCTGAGAAAATATCTACAGACCCCTCGCATCCTGGACACAAACTGTTTCAACTTCTTTTGCCAAAATATGCCAAAACAATTGGACACAAAGACATTCCCCCCCCCCATGCTATCACTTGTAAACAACTAATTCCCACAGTACTATCTTATATCTAAGGATATTTACCCGTATAGTACGGCTATACTACTATTATCCTTCCTATCTTTTCTACTACCTTCTCCATTGGTATCTTATGATTACAGTATATACTTTGTTGTTTTTATGTTCACCAAGAACTTATGCACCGGAGACAAATTCCTTGTGTGTCCAGTGACACTCAACCAATAAAGAATTCTATTCTGTTATGATTATTTATTCATAGATCTTATAAATGGATGATAATGGTGTTAACTGATTTGTTATGAGTTGTGTATCTACACACACACATCTCCCCAGTTGACTCAGCCTTCCCTCCTTCCGAGGTGGGTAAAATAGGGACCCAGATTGTTGGGGGCAATATGCTGACTCTGTAAACCGCTTCGAAGTACAGTAAATCTAAATGCTATTGCTATTGCTAATCTAAGTATTTCTTCCATTGTTACTCAGGGACAGAATACACTTATTGCAGCATGAAATTACACCAGAATGAAGTTACTGTGATATCTATTTATGCAGGCATGGTTTCCCTCAACTCTTGATGCCAGATGAGGAGATGATGGCTGAGAATTCCAGGAGTTTTTAATCCAACATGGCAAATTGTGTGTGTGTGTGTGTGTTATTCTAGACACTGAGGATGATTTAGATTACATGTCATGATGACGGGAGTGGAGTGCTTATCATTTGACAAGATCATTTCTTCTCTGATTGTTACTGTACAAACTCTGCAATACTTTCACCATCTAGTTATTCTCTCTCCTGGAAGAGAAGATCTTTGAAATTAAAAAAAAGCTTTATTTAGTCACCAAAACTTGATCTTATGGCGTCTTTTTTCATATGACCCATCTGAACATTTAGATCATAGTCTGAAAGATTGGGAATGAGTCCTGGCTGGGTCTAAAGTCTCTGACTTCCCTTTTTACACATTTGGCTGAGGGAATAACTTCCTGCTTCCTACAATTTCCAGACCAATCATTTTTTATTCAAAGAAATTTTCAAGCCAGGATGATAAAATACAGGTTATCTGGGTGGGACTAGGTTATGGATTGTTGTTTCCATGTATACAGGGTTGAAAATATTTGTGGAGTGATGGCCAAATATGGCCTTTTCAGTCTCGTGCCTCGGTGTGCATATTTTCCAATGAGACAAACCGAGACAGGAAGATCATTTTATTACAATTTATCAGAATATTCAGACAAAGGGGATTCCTCATTCAAAGAAGGAACCTCTATCTTTAGCTTACATCCCCTTTTATAGTTAACATAACAAAGAAACCTGAAAGAGAAAAGTTGATTGAACAGGATAATAGCATACATGTTTATTAAAATGAGGCCTGAAGGGAAATAAATTGTAAGGAGAAAGGTTGTTTAGGGTTCACAAGAGATAAGCCAGACCCCAATTTTTACTAACAAACTTTTCTTATCTGGAGCTAGTCTCCAGCTTGTTTGTCAGTTTAGGAATGTTAAAAGCTAATAAATCGTGAACATCACTTTAAAAGAAAGAATATAAATCAGATTAAAATACAAACTAACTATATTAGTTAAGAAATAACAAAACCCATGTTATTTGCCCCTCATAATCCCCTCCTTTGATGCTAAAGGGCAAATAAAAGATGCCCTTTCAGCATCACTAAAAAGAAAGAAGTTTTGACCAATAGGATCAGGGACCAAATGCGCAGAAGAGTCCATTCAGGGGGGTGGGGGTGGGATAGAAGCCTGGTAGAAACCAGTGCACAAAAATCACATTGTACTGGGCAGGCACCCTGATGAAAAAAGAAAGAAAACAAAATCCCTAATATCAATCACAATAACAAACACACAAAAAATGGTGCCAATTAGGTCAAGACAGATAGCCAGGAAGGAGTAAATGTCTCTAAAAATGCAGAAAAAAATTGGTATCCACACATACTATAATATAAAAACATAGGCTAAATGAAAATACATCAAAAAAATTAACCCTGTGAATAACAATGGGCATAACAATCAGTAGTGAATGCACATACACCTTGTACATATGCTGATAAAAAGTTATGGCTGTGAGGAACAAAGAGCAATTAAAAACACAGGGAAGACTCCAGTAAATAGAACCTTAATGGTATTGTCACCAATACAGGCATAGAGTGCAAGCAATGCAGAAATAAGGAAGAGGACAATTCCAATTGAGCCTTAAACCAGGCAAATATAATGTATAAGATAACACAGTATAATAAACAGAAGGCCCAAATATCCAAAAATAACCATCCTTTGGAGGTATCGTGGTGTTGCAATGGAGCAGAGACATTAAAAGTCCAAATTCAGTATGTCATATTCCCAACAAAAATGAGCCTTGTGTGGAGGGATGTGCAAATGTGCAGGAAGGATACATCATCCTGTGTCATCCTAGAGGCTAAGAAATAAAATGCATCTAGAAAAAAAAAGGAGAGTCAAAGAACTCCCAATAAAAAGGAATGCCCTCCATAGGAGGTATACATACCCAGAAATCTGTTAACTCCAAACTTACAGCAAGGTAGAGGACATTTGAAGAGAGAGAAAAAAATAGCCTTCAAAGTCAATAGGTGACCTAGTTGTAACATTGGCCAACTTGTCTAGCACATTCCATGATATGCCTCTCTGCGTTATTGAGCAAGAAATCCTTTAGTAGAAAGAAAATGTATATACAAGGTCAGTCATTCCCATACGTTACTATCCCCACAAACTGCGACATCGAGCCTTCCGCAAGTATTCTCTGGAGGTTCACCAGATGGGTTTCTCCAAGGTGTAGGTAGCATATAAATACACTCCAAATACATGGAACATGAACTAGAAATACACATAATAAAAGCATACAAATGATTACATACATGCAAACCAATACCCAAATGTTCACCATCCTAATGTCCTGTTAAGCTAATATAGCATCAGTCCTAGGACAAAGGCAATCAGTCACAGAGCAGTCCAGCAATGCCAGTTATCTGGTAGGTAAAATGGCGATCAGTTCATGCAGCATCTGTAGTGATGAGCAGGAAAAGTGTAACCAAGTTCGTTGTTGCATAGTTTTCAGTAGTGTGGAAAGCTCTTTACAAAGTGGCTGTAGAGTCTCTGCACAGGTTCTTATCAAATTCTACTGAATGAAAAGACAATCACTAGTCATTAGTTCCAGGAAGCCAGGGTTCCAGTAGCACCCACCACACATCTAGTAATATTTCCGCTCAGGTTCCATATTGATATTATTAAGGAGTTACTGTTCTGTTGCTATAGCTCTCAATTATGTTCACCAGCAGGAAAGCAGATTCTTCCTTCCACACTTGGGATATGCAAACCTTCTCCATTGGGGGTCCACTTGTTTAGACTAGGTGAGATGCACAGCTTCCCTTTCTTGAATGACCTGTGGTTAGACAGGAGACAAATCAACTGTAAAAAAAAAAAAACCTCATTAAAAGTCATAAATGCCATAACTGGCTCGGGCTGTTTCTAGCCTCGGAATCTGATAAGACACCTGGACATCAGCCTGTTGCCAGAGGAAGCAAAGGCCCAATGAGTGCAAGCCACAGCTCACCAGAACCCAAAGTGTCCATCTCTATGTTGCCATGATTCCATAGAACCTGATGGTATACTCGGTAAAATACATTTAAATGGTTCTATGTCAAAGTCCAAAAAGATGAAGCCACAATGTTAAGGGTGGGGGGAAATCCAAACTTAGTTGAATATAACTAGCCATGGTTGGCTCTTGAATCTTGATAGGTGGAAGTATATAATCATGCAATGTAAAAGAAAGCTGCTAGGAAGAATTCCTCTTTTCTTAGAAAGACAAATCACAAGAGATCAGCATATTAGCATAACAACAGAGTATGCTCCCATACAGTAATATAGCCAAAGGCAAGACTGGGACCCACCATTACTTAATATTTAAATTAATAACTCATAAGCAAAAACATTTAATACCTTCTATATTCTGGATAATACCTAAAATAAGGTCCTACAATGTGGGAAAGGTAAATGAGAATGTATTCAACGTTTTCTGGATTGCTTTCAACAACTAACGGTTGAAGAAAAAAAAAAAGATCAATGGTCCAGAGTTAGATAGACTATACTTGTCCATGGAGGCTCTCTCATAGATTGCCAAAGTTTTACTTTCTCTACACACAGTCCCTTTCACTCTGATTAGATGCTATGTTAAGGGGGAAATGTAACTCAAGAAACTTAACATATTTCAGAATGTTAAGAGAAAAAGCACACAGGCTTCCTTGACTAGCAGTGAGCCACGTCTGGAATGCCTGTTGTCTGAAGCAGATGATATACAAATCACCTTTGGGGGGCAGCACAGCAAGAAAACAAGAGGATAGCTAGGAAGACAAAAGATTGCCCCCCCTTCCCCATATAAAACTTTTGCTTGTAGGGGACTAGAACATCCTTCAAAGCAGAAAACAGGAAGAAAATTGCAGTAACATTCTCCTGAAAAATTAAACTTGGGGTTTCTCCCCTTATAATCCATACTAGGGAAAGAATGTTGCAAACAATTGCCTAGGTGGGGTTAACACCTGTGCTTTGGCAACAGATACAGACATGGTTTCCCAATGCCTCCCTCCCAGGGCAGAAGGGGAAAAAAATAACCAGCCCAAAATCACCCAGCCTCAAATCATGGCCAAAGCAAGAATGGAATCCTTAGTTCTCCAGATTAGTAGCCTGTGGCAAAAACATGAGACCAAATTGGTTCTGTATAAAGGTTTTCCTCCGCCTCCTTGACTCCAAAGAAAGGAAAACAAAGTAAGCACACAGAATATACAGCAATTAACCATCTCTGCAGTAGCAGGGAGTAAATACATGCTGTAAATTAAATTTTCATAGGATTTGTTCCTTTGACAAGAATGTCCTCCAATGCAGTATGTAGGATATATCCAAATGAAAATGCAAAGAAAAATCACT